>NW_023416313.1:26582880-31382880 GCF_014108235.1 Myotis myotis
TATTATTTTTTTTATAAAATATTCTTTTATTGATTTTTTTTTTACAGAGAGGAAGGAAGAGGGACAGAGAGTTAGAAACATCAATGAGAAAGAAACATTGATCAGCTGCCTCCTGCACACACCCCACTGGGATGTGCCCGCAACCAAGGCACATGCCCTTGATCGGAATCGAACTCAGGACTCCTCAGTCCGCAGGCCGACGCTCTATCCACTGAGCCAAACTGATCAGGGAGTGATGTAATTATTAATAAAGTCCTCTTTCGCTCTCAGATTTAAAGACCCCTAATTAGAGGGGTCTTTTTGGGACTGGGGAAGGACCCTGAACAGTACCCATATGATTTATTAGAGTTTGGATTTGGTTCCAGTTGGAGAAGAATGTTGGATTTTTAGATGAGAAACTTAGACGAATTATTACTCCTGTTGTCATTATATTTTGATTATGTGCCCTATAATTAGATGTTGAAAATGCTAATGTATATTAACTTGACTGATTTGATTACTCATCCTAATTACACTTTGATCCCTTTGGTAAGTATATTGATTCATATTTTATTTACTTCACAGACATCTTTGTATAACTGTGCTTTGATAATATCTGATTACATCTTAATATTTGTGATAATAAGAGCTTTCAGTAGCTCTATTCTCACAGTAGCTCTAGTATCACAGTAGCTCTGAGTGATATTCCTTGCCACTTTCCACTGTGTGACGTTGGGTAGGTTATTAACTTCTCTGGTCTTTAGTTTCCTCATCTGTGAAATGGAGATAGTGATAAAAGTTACTCATAAGGGTGCCAGGTAGATTAAATGAGATTATATATATTAATAGGGTATTCTGGCTGGGCCCTCACCGGTATCCCAGATAATTCTAGCTTGTAGGTGATATTCCCTACTGCCACCCAAATACCTACTTACATGAACTGACATGCATTAAGGCTGTGTTTTGCTGGTGTTACTTCAGGAGGGAGTCAGGGGAAGGGAGGGATAGTTTCAGGTAGGGTGCTGACGAGGGGGAGAAGGAAGAGAAGAATGAAGGGGGTGGCGTGGTATGAGCCCCACCCTCCCATTCAGGCAACAAGGTGCAGGTTTCCACTAAAAAGAGGGCCTGGCCACAGGGGCCAGTGGAGTGGACATCCATGCCTGGCCACAGGGCTGAGTGTGTGTGTGGGGGGTGTCTTTTGTCATTTCATACAGAGGGACCCTGAGAGCTACTCAGAGGAGCCATATGAGAGAGGGCCTTGTGCCCAGTGGTTTGAGATACAGTAAAGAGAGGAGGGAGGGGAAGGTTGAAGGGGAAGGGGAAGAGAGAGAGTGAGAGAACGAACAGCTGAACTACTTGTGTGTGTGTGTGAGAAAGACTGTAACTCTAGGCACAAGAAGGGCTGTTTTAAGGCCCATGCACCCACCCACCATGCTGCAGCATTCTGCCCTGGATCCCAGGTGCCAGGGTGCCCTGTGGAAGAGGGCTGTCTGGCATATCAGCATTCTCATGAATACCGAGACATTGGTGTGTATGTTGGAGGGAGGGGAACATGGAGTGAGAGTGTGCAGAGCGGGGAGTGCCCTCTCATTGCTGTAATGGCTAGAAATCACAGGCGCCAGGTACCGTGCCAGCACGCTACATGATCACTTTTAATGGTCACAACAACTCTGTGCCAGCCACCGCTAGTACTTTTATCACCCCCATTTTACAGAAGGGAAACGCGGGCCAAGAAGGATTAGGCCACTTCCCCGAATGTTACAGAGAGTCACTGGCAGAGCCTGGATTTGAATTCAGGCTGTCAGATGCCAGAGCCCCTGCTCTTAAGCCATTGCCCAGATCGCCTCCTCATCAGGGAAGTGGGCTGGCCCCTGAGCACCAACGAGCCTCCCAACCCTACTTGGGGGAGCCCTGGAGTGGGGCGGAGCTAACAGCAGTGCTTTTCTTCAGTCTTGTTTTTAGAGATGAGAACAGGGAAGCCCTCTGAACCAAACCAGTGCCTTCTGTGGCCTCCCAGTGAGCCTGTCCTCTTCTGTGACCCGACTGAGGAGACCTGGGAGTGGGTACTGGTTCCCTGACATTGGATCATCAGTGGGCCACTGGCCACTTTCCAGGAGACCCCAAGGCCCTGGGCAGTGCAGTGATGACCAGACCCGGCCCGGGGACGCGGAGCACCAGAGTGACCGCCTGGTGCTGACAGGACACTTTTATAGGATCTCACGGGAAGCCCACGGGTTAGCAAGCGCCTTCTCTTCCTCCCCTCACAGCAAACCAACCTACCCACGTCCTTGACACCAAGACGGAAACTCTCTTCTCTGCCATTCTCTTTTAAACTTTTTGAGTATATATAGTGTTATAGTTGAATGTTTGGGATTTTCAAAAATAAATTGCTACTTTTCTCATTTCCTTTTGACGTTAAAAACTTTGTTGTGCCTGGATTTAAAAGAAAAAAAGAGAACCTTGGTGGAAATATACTAAAATGCTAACAAGTCTGTGGGTGATGCAATTATGGGTTATTTTAATTTTCTTCTCTATTCTCCACAGTAAGCATGTTCTGCTTTTATAATATGAAAGAAAATGGATTTTGTTTGTATGTGTGGGTGTGTGTTTTTTTTTAGGTTTGAGATTAGTTGTCTCCATGAAGTTATATTCTATCTAGTGCAGACAACTTTTATTTTGAGTTGTGATATTTTTTGGTTTGTACTTCATTTCACTCCCTGAAATTTCGCCATGGCAGCTCTGTCCAGCTCAGAGAGAGGTAGATCAATGGCCAAAAGTACAGATCCAGCCAACTTCTCATCTAAGAGCTGAAAGGAAAGACCTTTGGGTGGGGAGGCTGAGGGTGAGTTCTGGTTCTGCCGCCCCACGCGTGGAGCCCCTCAGCCTCCTGGTCTACCACCCCTTCCAGGACCACGCTGCAGGGAATCGCTGGTGCTGTACGAAAGCCAGTGGAGAAATGGGCAACAATGAGCCTACCTCTGACTTTGTAGGACGATATCAATTTAATTACTTGAAGATCCTGGTAGTTCAAAGTAAGTCTGAGCATGGCTCTTCCCATTGTAGTGAAGGCAGAAAACGAAAGTAGTGGCACTGTAGCTGGTCAGGCTCAGTGGATAGAGCATCGGCCTACGAACTGAAGGGTTCAATTCCAGTCAAGGGCACATGCCCGGGTTGCGGGCTCAGTCCCCAGTAGAGGGCGTGCAGGAGGCAGCTGATCAATGATTCTCTCTCATCATTGATGTTTCTATCTCTCCCTCTTCCTTCCTCCCTGAAATCAATAAAAAAATTTTAAATTAATTAATTATTTATTTAATATATCTTTATTGATTTCAGAGGGGAAGGGAGAGGGAAAGAGAGAAACATCAATGATGAGAGGGAATCATCAATAGGCTGCCTCCTGCATGCCCACACTGGGGATGGAGCCCGCGACCCAGGCATGTGTCCTGACTGGGAATGGAACCATGACCTCCTGGTTCATAGGTCGATGCTCAACCACTGAGCCACACTGGCTAGGCTAAAAAAATATTTTTTAAAAAGAAAGAAAACTAAAGGAGTGGCGATCAGTGTGTCCTGGCATTGGTATTTGAAGCAATGTTTTTAAGGTAGCAAAGGGCATAGATGGGATATGGAGAAAGGGAGACAGTCTAAGGGGTATGGGCAAAGGTGTAGAAGCAGACACAGCCCATCACGGTGGATGATGTGTGGGGACAGAAAGAAAAATTGCAAAGAGGAAGCCTGCAACGTCCCCAGCTGTGGGTGCACACAGACGTGGGTGTCTATCTTCTCATTCATGGTGCCCGGCAGTAGCCATCCAATAACAGTCTCTCTATACTCTATGACAGTTAACTAATAAATTCTGTTTTTCTTTCATTTAGCTGTAAGTTTAAAGTAAATATTGATATTTTCCAAGATATAAAACCAGTCACTCATCACAAGGCATTTCAACAAAACCAAACAGTTTGGTGCCCTAGACTTACAGAGGTTCTCCTAATTGGATAAAAAGATGAGGTCTGTGCTTTTTCATTTGCCTGATTAATTACTGCTCTGAAACCCTTGAAAACAGACACGGTCTGTAAGCGGTATCTGTTGTTTAATCGAGCACAGATGTTTTTAGAGACCTTTTAAGTAGGCCTGCAGAGTTACTCTCAAGTAAAATGAATCATGGAGCTGTATGTTTTAAAAGTGACTGTACCATGCCAGCGAACAAGCAATTTTTACGAATGTTCAAGCCATGGTTGCTATAATTGTGGTTTGTCCTTAGTCCACCAGCATCACGGAGCAGCACCAAGATGATGGCAGTAAATGGCGTCACCACCCACCCAGGACTCTAGGCTCAATGACCAGTCACCCACAACTTTCCCTGGACCTGTGCTTCCTTCCCTGGTCTGTGCTGTGTCCAACTTCTGTCCTCAAGTTCATCTCCTAAGTATCTCTCTGGCTGTTTCTTTTGACTATTCCTACCACCACTACCTTGGTTAAGGCAACTTTATCAATTGGGCACCTATATGTGTGTACATGCTGATGAGTGGCTCTGACTCCCGGCGGCCCTGTGACTGAGTGGTGTCCACAGCGTCCTGTGCTCAGCAGCCCTGCTCAGCTCCTGCAGGCTCAGGCTATGGCTTCTTTCATGGAGTCATTCCACCTCCTACTTGGACTTCCTCTTTTCCTGCTGCCTTCTATTTTCCCAGCATGGCTGTCTTTTCCAAAGACCCTGCCTTCTCATGATGTGGCCGAGGTAGGACAGCTTCAGTTTTGTCATTTTTACCTCCGGTGATGTTTCAGGCTTAATTTGGTCTAGAACCCACTTGCTCATCTTTTTGGTGGTCCAGGGGATCCATAGAGCTTTTCTCCAACACCCCATCGCAAATAAATCCATGTTTTTCCTACCAGCCTTCTTCAACTGTCCAACTTTTGCATCTGTATGTTACTAAATTCACCCCAGATGATTCGAAAAAAGACTTTAACGGGTAGACTATTTTAGGGGGTGTAGTCAGGGTTAAGGAAACAAATGAGAGAGAGCACTCAGGGAGCAGGAATACGGTCCGCCATTACCACTCATTGGCTGAGGGACAGTGGAGGACACTGTGTTCCCAAAAGCCAGCAAGAGTGAGGGAGGCGGCTGCTGTGCCAAGGAGGGGAAATGGAAGAAAGCTGTGGCAGGCTACCTTCCCAGCCTCCAGAACTGTGAGGACCTTAGCGTTCACTTTTGTGTCATTAGTTCTATGGTTTGACAAATGTATGTCATGTATCCACCATTGTAGTATCACACAGAATAACTTCACTGTTCTAAAAATCCTCTACACTTCACCTTTTCATCTTCCCTCTCTCCCTCTGAACGCTTGATAACCACTGACCTTTTTACTGTCTCCATAGTTTTGTCTTTCCAAGAATGTCAGACAGTTAGAATTATTCGGTATGTATCCATTTCAGATCAGCTTCTTTCACTTAGTCATAGGCACTTAAGGGCCTTCTGTGTCCTTTCATGGCTTGATAGCACATTTCTTTTTATTGCTGATAATATCCCATTGGATGGATGTACCACACTTTATCTATGCAGATATATTGAAGGGCATCCTGGTTGCTTCCAAGTGTGGGCAAATATGGGGAAAAAATCTCTAAAAATGCATTTAATAAAATAATTTATAGAAAATATTATCTTGGCAGTAGTATAGTGAAATTTATATTTTAATTTCCCCAAATCTTCCCAAGTATGTCAGGTTAAACAAGGTGTCCTTCAGTGAAAACATTTGTGTAATTATTATAATTTGTATAATTAGTGGTTGACATATAAGTCCTAAGAAAGTCTTTTTAGAAGATGTCACAACCACTGAGAAAGTGAATGATTAATATCTGGGCACAATCTTTATGCAAGTCTGATGGCTTCTAATTTGTTGCATTTAAGAAAATTGCAATAGGATTTAATTGGTTTTTCAGTTGATAGGACTTTTAAATTTAGCTTTGATAGATGCTTACTCTGTGATTTTAGCATTTACCTCAGAAGAAGTTCAAAGAATTGAATGACATGGCTCTAACTAAATTTTTTCCATTCCCATTAACTTACATTTAAGGGCACAATGTCTCAGTACATATCTGTTATAAACAAGCAAGAAAATAAAAGAAATAAAATTAAAAAAAAACATTATGAGGTTTTTTTTTTCAAAAAAATGTATTTGATTCTAGTCTATTCATGTGTCAAAATGCATTTGGGACATGCCTCTCTATCTCTCTGTCTTTGTCTCTCTCTCCGTATCTCCTGATATACTTACTACTGATTTGGGCATATCAGGTGACTGAGCAACCATGCCCTCAAGTTTTCTAGGAACCTGGCTGTCCTCCTAGATCAGGGCTATTCAAAGGCGCAGTATCACCATCCCCTGGGAGCCTGTTCAAAATACAAGTTCATGGGCCCCTCTCCAGATCTGGACTCAGAATCTGGAGATGGTGCCAGACATCCGCGTTGACAAGCCCTCCAGTGATTTGGAAGCATGCTACTCGGAACCCTGTACTAGTTGCCATTTGTTTCTTTAGAGTTTTGTCATTGCCCTGAGCAGTTGGCTTAACTGGCAGTGCCAGGAACGGGTCTTTGTTTCCAAGCCTATCTTGATGGCCATACCCTTGACTTGGTCTTTTTTTAAAAAAATATATATTTTATTGGTTTTTTACAGAGAGGAAGGGAGAAGGATAGAGAGTTAGAAACATCGATAAGCGAGAAACATCGATTCAGCTGCCTCCTGCACACCCCCTAACTGGGGATGTGCCCGCAACCAAGGCACATGCCCTTGACCGGAATCGAACCTGGGACCCTTCAGTCCGCAGGCCGATGCTCTATCCACTGAGCCAAACCGGTCAGGGCTTGACTTGGTCTTTGTCTCTAGGCTGTATTGTATTTGAATCCCTTTTACTGGCTGGAAAGTCTGGGAAAAAGTCTTACTTTCCAGCCCTGCTAGTTCTGGGCTCTCTATCATCCTCTACATTCTGCTTGTAAGCTGACCAGATCTTCTCTGAGCGGTATGATAACCTGTGCAGCTGAAAGCAACCAGCTCCCATCGCGAACTTCTGCCTCCCAAGCTTCTTGTCCAAGTCTCGGGTTCAGTAGGTATATTTGCTATCTTCCAAGTTAACTCAGGTGACAGTTTTACCAGATGTCTTATCATTGCATAACATGGGTCACACTTTCCAGCTCTGTAACAGCTTCCTTGCTATGTTTTTCTGCCTCTGTCTTCCATCAAGGCCCAAAGCCAATCCAATATATTTTAGGATTTCATTGCAGTACCAATTTCTGCCAAGTCTGATGTTGCTGTATAATCAACCACTCCAAATCTAGTGACACTTGTGATTGCTCACGTGTCCACAGGTTAACTAGGGTTTGGCTGAAAGCCGGGGTTGGCTTGGTGGCTCTGCTTCTCACTGCACACTCGTGTGTCTGCCAGGGTAGCTCTACTCCCTTGGGCCAGAGGAAGAGCCAGGGCATTATTTTCATAGAGATGGCAGAGGTGCAAGATGAGACGTGAAAATATGTGGTGCTTCTCAGGTCCTAGGCTCAGAACTGGCATGCTATCACTTCTGCCCACAGGGCACTGGCCAAAGCAAGTCACGTGGGCAAGGCCAAAGCCAAAGGACACCCGTGATAAAACTATGACAAGAGTATGGCTGCAGGGAGCAGTGAAGAATGAGGACAACACTTCAATCTGGCATCCAGAATAAAAATAAGAATTTCTCCTATGTGTTGACATTCCTTCAAAATGGTATCCTCCCAGGGCATGTGTGTCCTTGTTTCTTTTTATCACCAATTAGACTAAGTTCCAGAAGAGCAGGGGTCATATCACCACTGAGGCTCAAGAGCCAGACAGTGCCTGGCACAGAGTAGATGCTCAGTAGGTACTTGTGGGACAAGCCAATGACTACATAAATGAATGAGTATTTTTCCAACAGGCAGTTTGCCAATTTAGATCTGCAGAGGCCAGGAATTAAGTGCTGATTTGAAGCCTCGTCTGGACATTGAATTTGAACCTGCAAGATTTCCATCAGTATGTCTTCTTAGGAAAATGAAAAGCTCACCTTTGCGTTTGAACTTCATAGAAGCAAAGTGAAAGTAGGAGGAAGATACCACAACTTGAAAAAGAGTCAAAAAGAAAAAAAAAATGCAGCAAAGGGAGGCTGTTGAGAGGGAAGAGCTGATGAAATACCTGTGTGGGTTTTCATGCTACTTTTCCCCTTTCTCTCAAATTCTTCCTTTAGAAAAGGATGAGTGAGGGAGTTTAAGTAGCGGTCTCAGGGGCACCCGGCCTGTCACTGCCTGTTTTGTAATCCGAGCCAAGAATCCACTGGGGAGGGGGTAGCGGGGTGTACTAAGACCTCCCCATGAAATCTGGTTGGCAGGCTGTGTGACCCCCTCAGGAGCCACGTGGGACGGTTTGATGTCTGTTGAACCTGTTCACAGCATCCTTCCGTCTGCGCTCACAGCCTGGCTGCTGCCGCAGATTACAGCGTTAATATTTCTCCCTTCACAACACAGTCTTCTCTGCTCTACTCTTTCGGAATTTTGTTACAAATATGTTGCAGTGTGCGGGCTGAAAGGAGAGAGAAAAATTGAAATTCCACCTGACTTAAGATCATTGTCTCTATCAGGACACCCTAAGCCTTCTCCACGTTTCAGTAAGAGCCCTTTACTTTGCTTGTCTCAAGGTTTTGCTCATACTGTGACCTTACCAGTCGGCTCTCCCTTCCCACGTTCAGCAGGCCTCTCCCCCTCCTGCCTTCACAGGGGGGAACCTCATCAAGAACATGGGCAAGGGAGTGATCCTCATGTGGGATCAAATTCCAGTTCTGGTACTTAGAAGCTGTATCGCTTTGGGGGAGTTATGCCACTCCCCTAAGCTCTATTTTTCTCATTTATAAGCTGAGAAGAGCGGAATATTGTTGGGGGGTTAGACATAGCATATATTGCATGGAAATTGCTCAGTGCACCCCTTTTCAAAAAAGAGACCCACTCAAAGGCTTCGCCTTTTCCCTCCACAAACTTCTCAGGCAGAATTTGCCATCTTGTACGGTCAGAGGAAAAGGGGCCAGCACATTCTAATTTGGTCACTCCCTGGCGGCAAACAGCTGGGCATCTCTGAGCTGGGGGTTGTACCTGCAGGGAGGCGTGGTGTGAAGACTGGCACACGCCAGGAACACCAACCCTTGTTGGCAAATACATGATTAATGCTCATTAAAGGGACTGACTGCTCCAAGGGATTCCGTGATTTCTTGCAGGAGCCGAATGATATGATGGAAAGAGCACGAGTTTTGGAGATAGAGGCCCATCTGTGTGGCCTTGAGTATCTCTCCAAGCCTATTTCCTTGTGGCAGAATGGAGCTGCTGGTACCTTCTCACAGGGTGTTTGTTCCGACTGAAGGAGGTAATCTATGGCCGATGTGATGATCAGACCATCAGTGGGGAGAGGCGACATCCCCAGGGGTTGTACAGTTTGCTGGCTGGGAATCTGGAGATGGGCTCGGAGATGGGAACATTCCCGAAGGAGCAGAAGATCAGCCCCTCAGCTGGGTGTAGCAGCTGATTTAGGGACTTAGGAGCCAGCCCCTCTGGGTTCAGCTTCTAGCTCTGTTGCTTACTAGCTGCATGGCCTTAGAAAATCACCTAAACTTCCTAAATTCAGTTTTCTCATTAATAAAACTGGCATATTAACTCATATCTCTTGGAACTGTCAAAATTTTATGAAATAATGACTGTAGAGGGTTTAAAAATGCTAGTCTCCCTCCCCCTGAATATCTAGCTTCCTGTGTAAAGTAGCCGTAATAATAGCCATCTCCACCGGTTACAGCAAGAAAACGCCAATTCCAGTGTTCACTGTGCCTACCGTGGCTGTTATGTTTAGCCATAAGCCTTGCTGAATCACAATTGCAGAAGGAGGGAAGTGGACCACAGTGATGGGATCTCATCAGAGAGTCACTCTGGTAGCCAAACAATGGGGGGGATGTCTCCCATTTCCCCTTTGTCAAGGTAATTCCTGTGTGCATTTGCATATGCTTAATTTTTGCATTGGAACAGGGCCAAGGAAGTTACTCTTCCCTCCCCTCCCCTCCTCTCCCCTCCTCTCCACTCCTCTCTCCTCTCCTCTCCTCTCCTCTCCTCTCCTCTCCTCTCCTCTCCTCTCCTCTCCTCTCCTCTCCTCTCCTGTCCTCTCCTCTCCTCTCCTCTCCTCCCTCCCCTCCCCTCCCCTCCCCTCCCCTCCCCTCCCTCCCCTCCCCTCCCCTCTCCTCTCCTCTCCTCTCCTCTTCTCTCTGTAAAATCACTTCTCTTTCTCTCTGTAAAATCCCTTCTTGAAAACACCCTCCAGTTTTGACCCAACTGTGGGGCACTTTGTTCCATTAACGCAGGGATCTCTACTGGGCCCATGCATGGGCCTATGATGAGGTGGGTAGACCCCTGACACTGTTTAATGTTTCCCCAGGCAGAGAAAGGGTCGTGGCATTCATGAAGCTCCATGAGCCTGCCTCCCCTGCGAGGTTTGGAAACACCGCTCTGAGAGCAGATGAATGCAGCCATGCTATTCCATGGGGGACTTAAACCCAACTCACTTCTGCAAATGGATGGGAGGCCAATTTCTTTGGAACTTTCCCCACTTTGTTTAACACAGAAGTTGTAGCAGCAAAGACAGATCTAAATCTTTTGTGCATTTTATTTCCACTGTGCTCTCAGGGGAGGAAGTCCTGTGTTTGGGGCCCAGTGGACCTGCATCCCTGGACCTGCCCACAGAGCAGGTAAACTTGCCTTTCCTGAAAACCCTTGATGATGAATGTCATCATTAAACTTCCACAGCTGAGCAGAGCCCCCCTGGCCTCTGAGTTATTGAGCCTCTCTGCCTCTGTGAGGTGGCTCCTGGTTAGGTGGCTCTGGTGACCCTCTGAACTTCCTCCCTCCTGCAGACAGCCTTGCCCAACACGCACCAGCTCCAGAGGCCAGAAATGCAGTTGCACCATTGAAGGTGATTCCTTCTTATTAAGCTTCGAAGGGTCCGCATTTGTGACTTTTCAAATAATTGGGCCCCAAAAGAAGCACCATAGACTGATTGGTTCTCTTTGGAATTTGTTTCGCATAAATCCAGCTCAGCTAAGGTGAACCTCAACGCGGACTGCAAGGAGAATGTGTTTGGTTATGCTGGGCTGTAGGCACTAAATCGGGCCACATTGTCACTTTTCTTTGGTAATATAAACAAGCCACAGACTGCTCAGCACTTGTCAGTGACTGCAATCGGTCAAGTCTGCCGTCTGAGCTATAACTCAGAAGGAAAAAGTCCGATAACTTAGTCTGAGCTTCACCTTTCATGAGCCATCAGTTCATACATCACCCCTGACATAAAAGGGGCCTCATTCCCACAGAGTTAGCCCCAGAAGGTTTTTCCTGGTGTTAAGTTCTTTAAAATAGCATCTGTGCTGAGGACATTAGTCTCCAAAATTTTACCCAAGTGCCAATGATTCTACTAAATCAGACTTGCAGGACAATTCCTCGGGGCTCCTTCTATTTATTTAGGCCAGAGTGACTATTCAGGAAAGGTAATATTTTTCAGGTCAATATTTTATCGCTTGATCCAACCTACAATATGTACTACACCTTTAACACTGGTCAACAGGGCCTCTGAGGGTATAGGTTCACCTGCTTGTCATTTAGAATATTAATCATTCAACACATGTTTCTTGAACATCTGCTCTGTGCCAGGCACAGCATCAAACACTGGAGCTGAAGCAGAGAGGAGCATGGCAAGGCTCTTGGTCTTCTGAAGCTTATATGCATACTAGAGGCCTGATGCACGACATTCATGCACTCGGAGGGGGGGGGGGGGCGGATCCCTCAGCCTGGCCTGTGCCCTCTTGCAGTCCAGGAGCCCTCAGGGGATGTCCCACTGACAGCTTAGGCTCGCTTCCCCTGGGAGTTGAACATCCTTAGAGCTGCCGTGGAGGCCGGAGAGGGTCCCGCCACCACTGCTGCGCTCACCAGCCAAGAGTCCAGCTTCTGGTGCATTGACCACCAGGGGGCAGCTCCTGCGTTGAGCGTCTGTCCCCTGGTGGTCAGTGCACATCATGGCAACTGATCATTCCATGGTTCAGTCGATTTGTATATTAGCCTTTTATTATATAAGATGGAGAAGACAGACCAAGTAAACCAATAAAATAATTATAGACAGTAGAGCTTTGAAGGAACTAGTGAGAATGATGTTATGAATAATGAAGATGGGGGTAGTCATGGAACGTGTCTCAATCCAGACACTTTAGCTGAGCCTGAAGGATGAGACGGCGCCAGCCAGGCCAGAGGAGAGAAGTGAGCCAGCCAAGGCCCGTGCCTCATCTTGGTATGGCTGGACAACCATTACTGTGGCTTCTCTATCTACCGGATTGTTCAGGACCTGAACTTTTTTCTCACTTAAACTATGGCTTGAAACGCGCTAATTGTGATGTTTGGAGAGTCGAAGCATTCTCCTGAGTAACTGAGCAGTTTTAGAAGAGAGTCTCCTTCTGCAGACGCCCTGTGGAGCCCCGGGTAGGATGGAGTGGGGGGTTGTTCTGTCTGCAGGAAGAGTGAACCTAGATCACCCCTGCCCCAGTCACAGCAGCCCTGGGAGCACACCAAGAACCAGTTTGTTGACTCACGGGCTCTTATGGAGAAATTACTTCCTGGTTGTAAATTAGTCACCAGGGGGAGTTGGTTTTCCTTCCAGAGGTCAGGCGTGCTGTTTAGCACCATGATTCCCAACGCAGGGAGAACTGGGGCGCCCTAATGTCATTTGTTGGAGTTCACAATGACCTCATCCCCTGAAAGTGCTAGGCCGCTTGTGCTTGTTTGAAACATTTAACTGGATATAAAATTCATTTCACTTTGAGGAATTTTGAGAAATTGATGAATTCCCAGGTGTTGCAAAACTGTTGCTAGGAATTGAATAATAAAGTGATTTGTTCCGGACCCTAATAGCCAGAAAGAATAACTGCTTTCCTAAGACGTTTATTAGCTCAGGAAGAGAAGCAATCTAATGGTCTGAAACAAAGCAAACCCTGAAGCACAGAGAAGTGTGGGGCTTACATTTGGGTATCTATTGGGGTAAAACAGTGGGTGAGCTGCCTTACCTGTGAGAAGTACAGACAGTTCCTGGGTGGGACCTTTGCTACACATGAAAACCTCCCAGAGCCGCTGCTCCCCTGTGACAGCCATGGTTACACTAGAGCCCCATCTCCCCATCCCGGAAATGATGAGACTTCCTCTCCCCTCCTTTGTGAAGCCGCCACACTTTCCGGGAGATGCTCAGTGAAATAGTCACCGTTATGGGTTGAATTATGTTTCCCTAAAAAGGCTGTTGAAGTCTTAACTCCCAGTACCTGTGAATGTGACCTTATTTGGAAACAGGGTCTTTGCAAAGATCAAGTTGAGATGAGGTCATTAGCTTAGGCCTTAATTGAATATGATGGGGTTCTTATAAAAAGGAGAAATTTGGACAGAGCAATAGACATGCGCAGAAAGAAGATGATGTGAAGACACAGGGAGAATGGCATTCGCAAGCCAAGGAAGGCCTGAGGCCACCAGCCAGAGGGAGACTGGAGCAGATTTTCCTCACAGCCCTGAAGGAACCAGCCCGCAGACACCAGCACCATGTTACACAAGTCCTGGGAAACTAATACGCTCGCCATGCATTTTCTCAATCCACGTAATGTACACATATACTTGTTACAAGACACTGCCTAGACCTGCCTTTACCTTGGCTTCAGAGGGACCTAAAACTCAAGTCTTTGTCATCATTGCCATCATAGTTCTTATCACCATTTATTCTGCACCACGCCCTGTACTAGGTGCTTTACTTCCATTATTTCATTTATGCCTTAAAAAGGGAAGTGTCCATACGTCCATTTTACAGCAGAGTCAACTGAGATCACCCATCTCATTAATGATGGGACTTGGATTTTAACTACCCA
Source organism: Myotis myotis (assembly GCF_014108235.1). Lineage (NCBI taxonomy): Eukaryota > Metazoa > Chordata > Mammalia > Chiroptera > Vespertilionidae > Myotis > Myotis myotis. The sequence continues at coordinate 26,596,819 of NW_023416313.1, forward strand.
GTATTGCTGTAGGGGGGCCAGGAACCTGGCATATGGGCCTTTGAAGGTGTACAGTCAGACTAAATACACTTCCTTAGGGTAAAGCAGTTTAGAAGGTTGGCCCGGGAATCTATCCTCTGAAACCAAGGTCATGTCGTTGGGAAAACATGTTCTGAGTTTCATAATATAACTGACTTGCTAATGAATCTTTGAAACATGTTCATTAGCGAGTTTGTTTATAGGTTGCCCGAGTCATTAAGTTGAAACGTTGCATTACTTATAACAATTACTCAGAATTTTAATGAAAAAATGCAGATGGGTGATATATATATTTTGCTAAATAATGTCAAAAGATTTAAAATATATGCTCCCCTGCTGGATGAGGTGAAGTGTTAATGAGGCTATTTGGTTACAGATTAGCAGGATGGGAACGAAATTGGGAGGAGTGAGAAAAGCTTTAGGTTTTGCTATAGACACTGACTTTTACAAATTAAAATTAGGGGTGATACCTGGCCGACATGTGTCAGTGGTTGAGCCTTGACCTATGAACCAGGAGGTCATGGTTTGATTCCTAGTCGGGGCACATGCCTGGGTTCCAGGCTCACTCCCCAGAATTGGGCTTGTGGGAGGCAACTGATGGATGATTCTCTCTCATCATTGATGCTTCTATCTCTCTCTCCTGTCCCTTCCTCTCTGAAATCAATAAAAATATATTTTAAAAAATAGGGGCGACAAATGAGACAGGTCCCAAGAAGTCAAATCATCATACTTCTAGGATTGATGAAGATGGCTCTCTCCACTCCCTTTTCTCCCCATAAACATTTTATTCAGAATAAGGACACCCCCTGGCAATGGGCAAGGAGACACCTGATTGGTGGTATTGCTCTTATATCAATCAGGGGCAAAGCAGATGTACAGTCCTTAGTTCATCCTAGCTTGATGCCTGTGTCGGTGGCCAGAACTGTTTCATGCCTGAGGCACATAAAAAAAAGAATAAGGACTATAGTTATGAAAAATAAATGTACAGAACACATTTTTTTAAAAAACCTCAAACTTAAAAAAATCATAACTATAATTACTTGAGAAAACAGCAATCACAAAGTTGGTATATACAGTGATAAGTTATACAAGTTAGTAGATAATTGCAAGACTGATTTTCTCATTTTCCTGGTCAACACATTTTCTGAGACTCTGTACTAATCAGACCTCAATGGCATACATTTTTTAGAATATTAATCAGACTGGCTTAAAAAGTGGGGGTATTAGGGAGTGGGATTAATTAAGTCACCCAAGTGAAAAGTCTAATGCAATATCTACTACTCAGTAAAGATAGATGTATGCACCTAGAATATAATCAGTCTCACCTGTGGTGTGAATGTAAGTCTAAATTTCATAGTTTTCATGCATGAAATCTTTGGTTTATAAGAGTTTGAAATCAACCAATGGCAGCTTGAAGATAGACTGTCAATTTTGTGTTGTTTTTTTTGTTATCAGAAATGTGTTGGTTGCTTTCGAATGTCTGAAGAGTAATATTTAAATGTGAAAAAAATTTTAATTTGCTAATAAAAGTTAATTTATCTTTAAATAATAGGAAGAATGGGAAATGGATAGATACAAAGTTAACTGAATAACTCTAACACTTCCAAATAAAAAATCCATTATATCCCCAGAGAGTAATCATTAACTATAATCACATAATGAGAGGCATATGCAAAGACCAAGATTGTAACTGCTCATTGAAAAGATCACCTAAATCTCGTATTTTTTTTTCTCTCCAGAGTAAGACAGTGATTAGGGTTGTACCCTATGAGAGAGAGAGAGAGAGAGAGAGAGAGAGAGAGAGAGAGTGTTTTGTTCTTTTTTCAATTTTTGCTTCATGATCCTGTTACATTTCTAAAGGGTACTTGGTAAACACAGTACAGGCATGGCAGGAGAATATAGTTGGAAACACATTTATAGACAGAAGCCAGGAGTTTGAGCTCCCATGACCACTTACTAGCTGTGTGACTTTGAGCAAATCATTGAACTATCCCTGCAAAATGAGGGTGAAAGTCTCAAACATCCCATTTGGTTGTTGTGAGTATCAAATGAGATTTGACCGAGAAAGTGCTTTGTAAAGTGGGAAGTACTAAACAAACACTACTTGCTACTATTGGTCAACGTGCAATGGAAAATGATTCCATGCCCTTCGCTCCCCCTGGATTTCTTAGTACCTCCTTTGGGACCACTAATTTCTGGTAGCTTCTGCAACGTGTGCCTAAGGTGTGGTAGGCGAGGAAATAACCTTATCCCCACCTGCCACAGAAACAGTAGGAAAGCGCTCAGGCATTCAGGAACACATTGGTAGTACGATTTCTGGGCTTCAGATCAAGTTGAAAACTCACGTCAAAAGGCCTACACTTGCCCATACTTGTTTTTTTATTCTTCTTCTCACTCTTCCCAGTACCTAAAAAGGATCATATAGTTCTAATTAGGCCTAGAGAGGCCAACAAAAGACATGTGTTTCCAAGAGGTTTGGACTTATGAACTGCAACTGTAGGCTACCGTGTATTTTAATATATTCAGAGAGACGATTATGATTACTTTAGTTATGGCTTTGGAAAACAGTCTGGGCAGCATTCTACGGAACATATAGCTTTTCTCTGTCAAAAACCAAATCGAAATGACATTTTTGGAATCACTCACTCTTTTAAAAGCAACCAACCATCTGAAAACACTCAATGAAGTGGAATAAAGTTGTACAGAGCTTTGTGATCCTCAGGAGAGGAACAAAAGTTAGGAAGAAAGTTTAGCTGCCAAGCTGCAGGAACAGACAATTCACAAAGAAGGGAGTTGAATGGCCTACAGTGTGTGGAAAAAGGTTCATTCTTGCTGAACAAAGATACAACCGTTCAATCAAGAACAAAATGCCATTGACAGAGGTAGAAGTCAATTCCAGCACTCGGTGTCAGCCAGATTCTGTAAAATGGGCAGTCTTGTGCTCTGTGGGAATGGAAACGAGTACAATCTTTTCTAGATCACGATTTGACAAGGTCCAAAGTAATTTACATTTGAAACTGCTTTAAGAAATTTGTCCTAAGAAATTTATCATTGATTTAGAAAAATTATGAAAGGAGAGGTTCACTGCAATCTTATGCGTGATAAGGAAAATTAAAAACCTAAGTGTTTGGTAATAGGGGAATAATGAAATACATTGGGGTTCAGCCATCTGTTAGGGACCACATGTTTGTGTGCCCCCTTTTATGTGTTTAAACTGTAACCCCCAATACAATGGCAGCAGGAGGTGGGGCCTTTGGGAGGTAATTAGTCATGAAGTGGAGCCCCATGATGGCATTATGCCCTTTGAGAAGACAGCAGTTCATGAAACAGGAAGGCCTTCCCTAGAGCTCAACCATGCGGGGATCCTTTCCAGCTCCAGAACCAAGATAAACAAACATTTGTTGTTTAAGTCACCCAGTCTCAGGTATTCTGTTGCAGCCTAAACAGACAGAGACACCATTCATATAAAAAATGTTATACAGTCTTTAAATTTGATTATTTTGAAATGTACTTAATAACATCAGGAATATTGTTCTATCATGTTAATTATACTAAAGGAGGATGCAAAACTACACGCAGTATATAATGCCTATCTGGGAAATCTATGCATAGAAAAAGAGTGAAAGGAAATATAATAAAACATGAATAATAGTTGCCACTGTTAGATGAGGATATGCAGGGTTTCTATTTTGACTTTATATATGTTTATACTTTTAAAAATATACACAAATAAAAAATAAAATTATATATAATTAAGTGTATACATTACTTTTTAAATATGTTTTATTGATTTTTTACACAAAGGAAGGGAGAGGGATAGAGAGTTAGAAACATCGAAGAGAGAGAAACATCAATCAGCTGCCTTCTGCACACCCCCTACTGGGGATGTGCCCGCAACCAAGGTACATGCCCTTGACTGGAATCGAACCTGGGACCCTTCAGTCCACAGGCCGACGCTCTATCCACTGAGCCAAACCGGTTAGGGCAAGTGTATACATTATTATGTGAATGGCCAATAAATGTTGTATTAAGAAGAATAAATATTTTCTGTCTCCTTAAGAATTTCAGCTGAGCAGCTTGACTGGAAACGAGGCCCCAGCTGGCAGCGAGGAGGGCCCCTGGCCTCTGCTCATTTCTGTGAGGAGGATTCGGGCTGGAGCAGGGGCCGGGCCATCAACGTGAGCACATGGGGCCTGCAGGTGTGACAGCCAGCAGCATCCTATTGAGCAAGTATGACAAGAACTAAAAAGGCAGAGGGTGAACAAAAACCCCCTTATACTATTTCCGTTGTGTTTCAGGTTTTTGTTTCTTCCCCTCCCGTGTAAATTCTATTAGGTTTTATCTTTACATTCTGCCCAGTTACTGATCTGAAGTCGAAGATTGAGAGAGTGAGATGTTTCAAACTTTCCCAACAAAGTTCATTAAAATGGCCTGGGAAAGGGAGGGCTGAGGTTTCTTTTTATTTAGGTTTGAGGCGATGCTGTGTATTTCCAGGGTTTAGTTGCACACTTGTGAGTCTAGCTGTCTCTAGTTTTGCTGATTAAAAGTACAAAAAAAGTGCTCTTTTAGACCAAGTTGAAAAAGACTCAAACTCAGTCCAGTAATTCTAAAAAACAGGCTACACATCACACTGCAGAAGCAAGAAGAAAAGAGCTGGCTGGCAGTGCTGCTGGGCGTTTTCATTGGTCCCTCAAACATCTTGCAGGACAGTGCAGCTTCATTCTGTGGCATGACTATCCCTGAGACTATTTTGGATGTTGCATTTAACACTTTTCATATTATTACAGTCAGTAGAGGAGTTGGTGAGCATCTCGCAATGTGTGACCATAGTCAGTCTTAAGCCTTCAGGATCAATAATAATGGATTCAGCAATTGGGTTCCACAAAACACTGGCGTGTCAAAACAGAGGTGTGCTGGAGTAATTTATTATCTATCTATCTATCTATCTATCTATCTATCTATCTATCTATCTATCTATCATCTATCTATCTATCATCTATCTATCATCTATCTATCTATCTTAAGCAACCTAACAACCAGTCAACCGGTTGCTATGATGTACACTGACCACCAGGGGTCAGCGCACTCCCACAGCCAACTTCCTGCAGTCCCTCTCTCCAGCCAGCCCCCCTCCATCAGCCCTGATGCGGGGGAGCTGCCGGCCAACCTCTCACAGTCCCTCCCCCCAGCTGGCCGGCCCAACCAATTGGCCCTGATTGCCGGCCAGGCTGAGGGACCCCACCCATGCACAAATTCATGCACCAGACCTCTAGTTTATTAATAATGAAGAACTGAGTTTTGTGCATTAAAAAACAAATTAAGCCCTGACCCAGTAGCTCAGTTGGTTGGAATGTCGCCTGGATATGCCAGGGTTATGGTTTGATCCTGATCAGGGTGCAAGCAGGAATCAGTGGATGAATGTATGGATGGGTGGAGCAGCAAATCAATGTCTCTCTCTCTCTCTCTCTCAAATCAATCAATAATTTTTTTTTAAATTAAAAAGAGTAGATGTGTTGTCTTTATAGCAGTGCTGTTTTTACTCACAGATATTCCAGTATGCTTTCTTGAGACACAGGCAAAGGACATAGGGAGTTCCAGTGAATGCACCTGAAATTGCCTGTAACATGCATGTATCCTTATCTACATGCCAGTCCCTAGGAATGATCCTGGAATTGTGTCCCACACATGATCTCACTTATCTTATCTGTTGTGTAGAGGAAAGGTAGGGAATTATTATAGCAATTCATTTAGAGAATTCCTTTGACTCAATAACTCTACTATTTGTCATCTGATTTTTTTCATCAGTCTGTGTGGTATAAAATTTCTAATATTTTAATTACTATTTCACTAATAAGTGCCTTAGATGCATTATCTTATTTAATCCTCACATTTTACTAATTACGAGTTCAGGTCTGTCTTGGGTCTCGTGGTATAAGTGTGAGCTGGGTAATGCTCATAGCACTGCTTTCTGCTGAGACTATGACTAATAGATCTGAAATGGTGAATGAAAAAAAAACGTTCAAATCTCTTCCTTGGTTCAATTTCCTTCAATTAAACTGCTAGATCTTGAGGATACTGAGATGAATGAAACACGTTTCTGCCTTCCAAGAATCGGAAGCCTAATTGGTAAAGAGAGGTAGGTATAAACAAACAATGAAAGAACTGTAATAAAATGTGATAAAGTGATAATAGAAGCCTGCTTAGAATTTAATGGGAAAACAGATGAGGGAGCAATGAGTTCATTGAGAGGTAAGAGGAGTGTCATGAAAAATTATGCACCGAAGGTGGCAGTTAAGCCTGACCTTGAAGGGTGTTTAGGAGTTCAACAGGGAAACTGGTGGAGAAAGTGTTACAGGCAAAGGGTCTGGCAGGGGTGCTCTTCTCATTCTTGCCAAAGGCTTAGAGTCTCCAACTGCTTATGGACATTGCATTTTCTATGATCTGTCTAGATTTCACACAAAGTCTTCTTTGGGTCTAAGGGATTAAAATACCATTGGAAGAGAGACATTGGGAGAGAAGGAAGCTGGCTGGCCTGGAGTAAAAGCTAACTATTGACCTCAGTCTCAGCAGAATCATGTCCCAACTACCCGAGAAAACCAGCTAGGGACCCCTGAGTCTGAAATCAGACATAAATGTACAGTCTCAATGTGTACTGCAATTCACAGAGCCTGCCTCTAGCCTGGTTTTACAGATAGCCTTGCAGGCAATTATCTATCAGAGATTCCTGTGGCCACATGGACTTGGATCATGAAAGTATTAAGGAGATATTAAGAATGCAGAATTTATAGAAGGAATTTATCAACTCAATACTATTACTCATAAGTATACTGCATTATGTCAGACCAAGAAGGGGAAAGAGGATTTAAAAGATTGTCCAAGATGTCACAAAGATTGATAGAGTTTACTTGACTGAGAAAAGCAGACCAGTTACACCCTATTTCAGATTTTTAAATATGGGAGAGCCCAGCAACTTCTTATCTTTGCCCCCAGGCAGACGTGAATTCTTTCTTGCTAAGACCGGTAAGACCTTACTCACCACTGTCTTATGTCATTTTATCTTAAACCCTAGACCTACTATTGTTTCTTGTTCTCCCAACATAGTCAATAGAGATACCTCTAGGTCATGCCGAAGAAACTAGTGAACTGGGCAAAAGGAAAACTTAATGGGGGTGGAAAAGAATATGTCACTTTTTATTTAGAACCCCAGATAAAGGGCCTGGATCAGCTTGGTTTCAGAAAGTAACAGGATATAGCCACAAAGATACAACACTTAGGAGTAAACTTAAATGTGCAGATTTTATATGGAAAGATATTTTAAAACACTCTTAAAAGACATAAAAGTAAACTTGGGAAAATGGAAAGAAATCCTTGTTTTCAGGTAGGATGGTCCAGTTTTTAAATATCTTGGAGATATCAATCCTTTCTTCGTTAATGTGATCCCAACACAAATACTAATAAGCCTTTTTCTGGAGCGAGGCAAGTTGATAGTAAAGTTCATACAGAAAAACAAAACCAACATGAAGGAATAGTCAGGAAAACACTGGGGGGAAAGAGCTACCTACAGGATATTACAATGTACTGTAACGCCTCAATAATTAAAACAGTGGGATACAGGCAGGTGGATATATACCAGTAGATCAATGGTATAGAAAGTTGAGGAATAGACCCAAATATATTTAGTACACAATAAAGGTATCTTCAATTACTGAGGCAAATAATGGACTTTTTAAATAAATGCAGTGAGGATCACTTCATAGCCATATATGAGAATAAACTCCACATGGATCAAGAATGAAACCCACCAGCGTTAGGAGAAAATATGAACGACTTTCTCTATAACATAGGTGTGAGGGCATATGACTCAAAATCCAGATGCAACAACAAAAAAAACATAACTTGAACTACCTAAAAATAAAATACATTTGTATAGGAAATTAAAAAAAAAAAGCCATGATAAAGCCATAAGACAACTGGGAGAGGGGGGCACATTTGAAACATGGAGCACTGATAAAGGGCTAATCCTCCTGATATACAAAGTACCCAGCCCTGGGGGGTGAGCCTACTTCTCCAGCTTTCTCCTCGCTTATCATTCGGCCTGCACCCGTGGCTTTGCACAGAGGCCACACTAATTAGCTTGCTGTTGGGTTGGTCTGATTAAACATCTCATGGCCACTCTGTTGTTATTTTTTGCTAAGTTGTACTTTCACTCCCTGGGCCCTGCTTGATTTATAAGTGTTTTGCCAGATCACATTCTGTGCCGGGTTCTGCACCTGGTGTTTTCTTGGGCCAGCGGGGATGACTGGCTCGCTGGGCTCTCGTTTTGCTGAGGGCTCCGTGTGAGATCCGCTCCTGCGTGGGCGGTAACAGGCTCAGGGAAGGGGGTTGGATGGAAGGGCTCCTTGAACAGATGAATACATTCGAATCCAAATACACTTGGTTTACTGTCGTAGGGATTTCCAGGTGCTATTAGACACAGAGGGTCCTTTATGGTGTCCCAACAGGAATGGATAAGTTTTCAAAGGAGGGGATAAAATAAATACGTTTTAGGCCATAGATATCTAAACCAAATCTTCATTTTTGTCTTTGTTACTTGAGGAATCATAGTTGAATGCACAGAGGCTAAATCTCATTGTCATCAAATTCATTAAAGTGTCATGAATGTACAGCTGGACGATAATGATGTTCTGGAATGAGAGAATGTTCTGGAAGATTAAAGGAATAGTGCCAACACTGCCCACTCCTACCCCCTTCTGATAACCAGAGATTCATATTCACATCTGGACAGATGAATGCATTTCCTCCAAGTGCATTCTTGCAGATTTTTGGTCTGGATCCTGAGCTAGATGGACCCACAACTGACCTGCTGATGCTACTACAACAGGACTCAGCATTAGCAGAGGGCTTTCTGCTTTCTGAAAGCACTTCCATGTCGCTGATCTCATTTGATCTTCACACGTCCCTGAGGAATTAGCAGGGATGATATCAGAGTCCCCTTTTTGCAGGTGCGCTAACTGGGGCTGAGAGAGGCTAAGAGACATGAAGAGACTGCCGAATAAAGGACCCTGGGTTAGCAATTAGGGAACCTGGGAAAAATTCCAACCTGGCCATTTTATGAGCATCAGTCCATAAAGGTTTCTGAGTCTTCACACCAGCTTTGAAATGAGAGGTTTGCACAAGTTGGTGCTTGAGGGCTGCCCCAGGTTACTGCTCCAGGATTTTATCACTCACCAGACTTCACCAGGAATGAGTCAGCAGATGAGAAACAGTATACAAGGCTCTTGAGCTGCAAACTTCTTACCCTTTGTCTACCCCTCACAGTGCTGAACTAAGGGCTCACTTGGGATGGGGGTAGACTTGTCTCTTCTACAGACTACAGATAGAAAGAATAAGCTTTCCTGTCAGATTATAGGACATTTATTAAGTTTATTTTTATTTTATTGTATTTTTTTCAAGTCTTCCTATGTATCTCTTCATTTTCCAGCTTTATTGAAGTACTGAAAGCCTGATGCATGAAATTCGTGCAAGGGGCTTGGCCCTTGCAACCATGGTGGCTTGCCTCAGCCCTCGCAGCCCCAGCTTCATCCTTGCAGCCCCAGCTTCATCCAGAGGTTGTCTGGAAGGTCATTTGGCTGTCTGGTCTAATTAGCATATTATGCTTTTATTATTATAAACTAGAAGCCCAGTGTATGAATTCATGCACTGGTGGGGTCCCTCAGTCTGGCTGGCAATCAGGCGGATTGGGGTCAGCTGGCTGGGGGAGGGACCACAGAAGGTTGGCCAACTGCGGGAGGTTGGCTGTGGGAGCCCATTGACCATCAGGGGGCAGCTCCTGTGTTGAGCATCTTCCCCCTGGTGTTCAGTGGGTCATCATAGTGACTAGTCAACTGGTTGTTTAGTTGACCAGTTGCTTAGGCTTTTATATATAGAGATAATTTACATATCATAAAGTTCACCCATTGTAAGTGTATAATTCAATGCTTTTTAAAGTAAATTTATAGCTTTGTCAGCCATCACCACAATCCAGGTTTAGAACTTACCTTAAAAAGTTCCTTTGTGCCCACCTATATCTGTCTCCACTCCCTTCTCCAGCACCAGCCAGCCACTGATATGCTTACTGTCTCTATAAATTTACCTGGACATGCATATAAATAAAATCATACAATACGCAGTCTTTTCCATCTGGCTTATTTAACTAATATAATGTTTTCAAGGTTTATCCATGTACTATGTATCAGTACTTCATTCTTTTTTATTGCCAAATAATATTCCATCATATGGGTATACCACATTTTGCTTATATATTCATCTGTTGATGGATATTTGGGTCATTTCCACATTTTAACTATTTTCAGTAATGCTATTATGAACACTCATGTGCAAATCTGTGTGTAGACATGCTTTTTATTTCTTTTGGGTAAATTCTTAGCCTTTATACTGGAATAAAATATTCATAGAAAATATGTGAGAGAGTAAATGTGGAACCTGTTTTTAAAAGTTTTTATTAAAAGCCTGGAAGCTTTTATAAAAGTATAATCTGCCTTAAAGTAATATACTCATACAGAGTAGTGGTTATTATGGATTGAAGGGTGTCCTCCCAAAATTTATATGTTGAAGTCCTAACACTCCTTCAGAAGCTGTATTTGGAGATAGGGTCTTTTTAAAAAAATATATTTTATTGATTTTTTTTTTTTACAGAGAGGAAGGGAGAGGGATAGAGAGTTAGAAACATCAATGAGAGAGAAACATCGATCAGCTGCCTCCTGCACACCTCCCACTGGGGATGTGCCTGCAACCAAGGTATATGCCATTGACCAGAATCGAACCTGGGACCTTTTAGTCTGCAGGCCAATGCTCTATCCACCGAGCCAAACCGGTTAGGGTAAGGAGATAGGGTCTTTAAGGAGGTAATTTGGCTAAATGAGGTCATAGGATGGGGCCCTGATCTAATAGGACTGATGTCCTTATAACAAGAGGAAGCGACATGAAGGTGCATGCGCACAGGGGAAAGACCATGTGAGGTCACAGCAAGAAGGTGGCCGTCTGCAAGCTGAGAAGAGAGGCCTCAGGAGAAACCAAACCTGCCCACACCCTAATCTTGGAATTCTAGCCTCCAGAACTGTAAGAAAAGTAATTTTTGTTGTTTAAGCCACCCGATCTGTGTGATTTTGGTATGGCATCCCTAGCAAACTAATACATGGTCCCATATTTTAAGAAATTTGCTTTTCAGTGCCATTGGTAGGGTGCTTCGATCACACTAATCCCCTTCACACATCGTAGTCTCTAGTCAAACTGAACACTCTGTTGTTCCTCATGACCCCTTTCATGGCTGGCCTTTACCCGTTCCTTTTATAGGGGTGTGCTTTTCCTCCATCTCTCTAGTTCACGGTCACATCCCCAGTTACTCTCCATGGCAGCCCCATAGTCACCTTCTCCATGAACATCTCCTCCCATTTGGAAGCCATTCTCCTCAGAACTCCCCCATCCAGTTCTCTGCATTTTTATGGTTTTCTACCCTGTATGGCAGCTGCTGGGTACATCTTATCCCTTGTTCTGGACTAAGCTCCTATAAACAGGGAAAGGTGGTGTTTGTATTTATTGTCTTTCTTACCTAACCTCTGGCCCAGTGTCTGAGACAAAGTCGGAATCATTTTAATTAATTAAAACCAACAAATCCTGCTACCACAATACTGATGAAATTTAAGAATTTTGTGAAGACATAACACACTGGTGGTCAAGTATAGGTCGGCAGAGGATGGCCAGAAGGGGAGACTAGCAGAGTGCGTGCTGCTAGTGCCTTCAGCCAAGCTTTGCCCCCCTCCAAGCCTCGGTTTCTTTATCCTCGAGATCCCGGGGAGAACAGGGAAGGTCTGTCCTATGGTGAACGTTTTACACCTCTGCAGCTGCTGGTGAGCTCTGCAGGACTCCTCCCTTTGAAGTGCCCCCCCCCCTCCCCCCCCCCCCCCCCGCCCCGCCAAGGTATGTGGCTGGCTGACGAAGTTCAAAATCTAAATTATGCTACAACTCAAAATAAGCTCAAAATAAATTCCCAGTTTCCGTTTTCCATGTAAGAACTTTCCCAAATATGTAGAAGTTAGAAATACTAGTCATTGCCTTCTGGGGACTCAGGCCCTGAAGAGGGAAATACTAGTCATTGCCTTCTGGGGACCCAGGCCCTGAAGAGGGAAAGAAAATATAAGAACCTTCATCACTCTTCTTTTGATGAAGAACAATTTTAAAGAAACGCACACACACACACACACACACACACACACACACACACACTCACACAGCTTGGAACACTAGAGCATCATTTTCAAATCAGACCCCACCAGGAGAATGGTTTGTGTGGGAATTGCACTATAAAGTAAAATGGGAAAATTCCCCAAATGACAAGAAAAAAAGAGCCGGTGTGGTAAACAGCCCAGAAGGGGCAAGTACTTCTGTACAACTGGCCTCTGGCTTTCCTGGCCCGAGTCTTCACTTCTCCCGTGGGCTCCTTTAACTGCCTCCTTTTTTCTCCCTACCGCAGTCTCCAAGGATTTGTAGAGCTTTATTTTTTATTTTTTTAGGCTGAGCACAGACAAAAATTCTTTCCCCCCTCTCCTTTCACTCAGGAAATTTTTTAAAACAACAACCAAGAGAAAGCAAGAGAGAAGGTGAGGAGTGGAGGAAAGAACTGGGCTGAGAATTCAGTGTATGGGTCTCCGATCCCAAGGCAATGAAGTCCCTCAGCCAGAGTCCTGAGAAGATCATGCATGGACAACTGGATTGCTCAAATGGGCATAGTTCAGAGAGGAGCTTTCAAATCAGTAACAACGGTGGAATAAAAGAGAAACCATCAGGAAAAGGGCATCTCTTCATTCTGACCAGAGCAAGAAGTCACTCAGGGGACTTGTTGCATCTGTAAACAAATTGTGCAGGTCTTCATTCAGATGGTAATGGTTGTGCTCAGATTGCCAGAGCCAGACGGGAGGGGAGGATTTCTCCGTGGTCAGGAGGGAAGGACAGTAGGGCTTTGCTTCTCCAGTCCATCCCTCTCCAGCTACTCACCAACCAGATGCATATATAAGAGGGAAAATGCAACCTGACTTTTTCCACCGCCCATCTCCACTGTGGCTGTGGGCATTAGGCAGCTGGCTCAGGAAGGAGCAGCGTGAGCCAGGTGAGAACCAGGGCTTCCCCAGGTCCTGTCTTCTCATTAGCAACAACCTGGAGTCTGGCTCTCCATCAGAGGCCAGTCACCTCATATATTTCAACACCACCGTGGCTTAGTTTCCAAATGCCCTTGGATCAAGCCAGTCTCAAAAAGCTGCCAACTTAGACTGTCTTGTCTTCTACGGTCTAAACTAAATTTAATCAAACTGTTCTAATTAAATTTCTCACCACCTTAGAGCATGTGGTCTGGGAGTTGGATGCAATTTGATGTATGAAAGTAAATGTGCTGCTGAGTGAAATTTGTATCTGTGTCATTAGGTTTGTTGGTCTGTAGATGGTTCGCTCTGAAGCTCATCTGGAGAGGGCTTTCCCCCTTCATTCTTTCCTCCTGGCATCAACCAGGTAGCTCCCTGTTCCAGCTCCTCCCTCTGTAGCTCCAGCTCCAGCTCCCTCAGGGGACCCTCCAATGGGAGCCCAAGAAGTGAAGAAGGCCAGCAGCAGCAAGGCCAGGGATGGAGGAAGAGAGCCAAAAAGGCCAAAGGGACTATGGAGGGAGGAGGAGTGTGAGGGAAACCAGAGAGGAAGGACAAGGTCAAATTCAAGAGGAAAGGTTGAGAACTCTTCCATCATCTTCTGGATTTATTGTTTAGCCTGAGCATTTCATAGTAGGATCTTATGTCTGCTAATGGACTAGACCTTCCCCAGCCTTACAGCCATTAGGATATTAGGGTGACATGGGGTTATATGCCAACTACTACAGTGAGGAGGGTGGGTCTATTGTCAGGCCAACCCATCACTTCCCTCTATGTGTTGACCTCCTTCTCCCTTCCTTCATTTGGCCCTTTAATCATAGCAGCTCCTTGGGAGGAAATTTCACTTTCATATGTAACTTTATGTATAACCCCCAGGAAGCATTGTGATCGACCTTCCTTGGGTAATCCAGAAACAACAGTCCCCAAAGTCTGCTGACCACAATGAGGGCAATGGCATGGTTAGTATGGGAGGCTGCAGAGAATAAAGTGGGCTGAGTAGTTCAGTACTGGATAATAAGTAGGGACTGAGGAGTGTGAGCTGTTAACAGTACATGACAGGGAGCCATGGTGGGTTCCTAATTAGGGGGAGGCCATGATAAAGTGATACTAAGGGATGTATTTAGGTTTTATAAGAGGAAGACATAATTGGAGATGCATATGCAAAAAATGAACCTTGACTCTTATTCTCACTTTATATAAAAATTAACTTAAAATAGATCATAGATCTAAGTCTAAAACTATAAAACTTCTAGAAGAAAACATAGAAAGAAAACATTGTGACCTTATCTTATGTAAAGATTTCTTAGCTATGACACCAAAAATAAGACCCATAAAAGAAAATATTGATGAAGGGGACTTTGCCAAAATAAAATAATTCTGCTCTTCAAAAGACACTGCTTAGAGAATGAAAAGACAAGCCGGACTGTGAGAAAATATTTGCAAAACACATATCGGATAAAAGAGGTGTATCCATAATATGTGTATCCACAAAGCTCTCAAAACAACAATAAAAAACGGGTAAAAAGATTTGAATAGAGACTTCACCAAAGGAGCTATATGTGGGTAGTAAATAAGCATGCATGAAAGGATGCCCACCATCATTAGCCACCAGGGAAATGCAAATTAAAACCAAAGTGGGAAACTACTACACATCTATTAGAACAGCTAATAATAATAATAATAATAAAACACCCTGACAACACAAGTGCTAGTGAAGATATGGAGCAACCTACACAGTTTGGGTGGGAATGGAAAATGGTCCAGCCACTTGGGAGAACATTCTGGCATTTCTGTTTTGTACAGAGAGAGATGTGAGACGTTAAGCTCCATTCTACAACCTCGGGGATAATGGCTGAGAAGGGGTAAATATAGGTGATACATTGAAGCAAAAATTAATGAGACTTATTATCTAGTTAATTGTTATTGATGGTAAAAGAAAGGAATATTGCTTAGATTAAACGGTTGTTCAGCAAATGTTCACTCCCTCCCTTCTTCTCTACTGCACTGGTGCAAAGGGGGACTAGATTCTCTTGTCTCATTGACCCTGGTCTTGGACTTATGATTGGTTCCAAATAGAGGCTTTCATTGGTTTGGCAAATATATTGATTCAATGTAATCCCTATCAAAATCCAAATTTTTATAGGAAATTTTTCACAGAAATAGTCCTAAAATTTTTATGAAACCACAACAGACCCCAAATAGCCAAAGCTAATAAATGTCTTCAAAATATTTATTTTATTTTACCAATATTGGTAAAAATGAGTAAGTGAAATGTGGGATATCTAAGAGAGAATTTTCTCAACAGAGAAGTGAATCAGAATTCCGGTGAAGGTACTGAACTTGGTGTAACAAAATCAATTCTCATGGAGGTTAAAGCTGTAAGAGCCTGTGCATTAAGTAGAAGGTGTCTAAGCGAGGAGAAGTGTAGAAAAAGTAGCAATAAGGTAAGGAAGGATAGGCCCTTGGGGTGGTCCAGCGCTGGAAGGAGGGAGGACTGAGAGGGAGTCTGGAGGACGCAGAGAAGGAATGATTGAAGAGGGAGGAGGAGAGCTGAGACCTTGTCGGGTCACGCAAGCCTAGGGAGGAAAGGGTTTCCAGGAGGGAAGGGTCAAAAGTATCAATTGCAGTGAAGAGGCCAAAAGAGAATTTCTCTCAAAACGCAGTCATTGGTGACCTTAGAGAGGCTTTCTAGCATGTGGAAAATTATTTTGATTAACATCAATCAGAAAATATCTAGGGATAATTGAAACAATACAGAAATTAATAAACTATAGAGGTAGCTCTCTCCCTTTAAGGCACCAAACATAACTGAGAGCAAACGTTGGCTTCTAGGGTCATTGTCAAAAAAATGTCATCTGAAACTGGATACACAATAATCATTTTAGAAATAGAAAGAAATAGAAGCCATCACCTCCCTCAAATACTCTTGTTTTCTTTCATTCTTTCCCCTTTGGAAACAAAGAAAATAGCCACAGAGAATTCTAGCAGAGAACACATACATTTCCATCTAAGCCAAGTATTTGGGGAGCAGAGGCCACCGAGACCAGGAGAACAGGTACTAATTCACAGCAGCACTAGTCTTCATACATAACACCTGGCTATCAAGAAGAGCCTTAGACATGAGCTGGACCTCAGACGACAAGTTGATAGTGCAGAATAAAACTTGGTAGTAAAAGTGAATGTGGGGTCCCACTTTAATAGGGACTATTTACTTGGCCAAGTGTGGTAATTAACCAAAGAGTGATTGTGGAGTCTGAGGGATTCATTTATCTGATAGAGAGGAAGAAGCCAAGGTTCACTGAGCTCTGTGATAGACGCTAAAGCAGTGATAAGAACACCCTGGGTTTGCAAGCAAACTGTCTTAGTGAGCAGCTGACTCCAGATATACAGCCAGCAAACTCTGAGAAAGGACTTTGTTAAAACAACAGTAAGAAATTCTACAGCCTAATAAATACTGCAGGGAGAAAGGAGTTAGAAATAGTGATAGTTCAAAGTTCAATTATAAAGAAATTATTAGTAACTTAATAGGAATAGGGAAGGAAACAAAACAGCGACTCCTTAAAAAGGATCGACCAAAATATCCCAGAAGAGCGATATAACATGCCCATTTGTTTTTTTCGCTTTGGTTTCTTATCGTTATAAATGATGGACTATCAAAGCAACAGCAAACCCATTAATCAAGACTGTAAACAATTAAAATCTCTTTCCAGATCCGGGAAAGCATCGGAATGATCAAGACGGTGCCAAAAGAGTGGAACATAAATTTCAGCCAGCTCTCTGGATCTGGGAAGTGTTTAGGCTCCCCAGCCAAAAAGTCAGAGAGCAACACGTCCAAACTAAGCTGATAACAACTGATCATTAATTAGAACTGAAGCCAACTATCAGTCTAGAGAAATGTCTTGGCTACTCAGCTAAGAGCCAGAAAGCCAAAGGTCCAAGTGGGGTTCATGATCATTAATCACAGGCCAAGCCACTGCCGAGGAAAAGACCCTATTAATGAAGGGGTGCCTTTGAGAAGAAGCAGCCCCAGGAGAAGTTGGCAGGGACGCTCCTGAGGGAAGAGAAGAGAAGACAGGGACCTGGCCACTCTGCCTAGAGGCTCAAGCCAAGCCGGAAGCCGGGGAATTAATAATCACGTGTAACAAATTCGAGCATTAAGAGGCAAACTTAGCATCTGATAACTGATCTTTACTGCAAGGAATTTTTTAAAAAATGACACTCTGGGTTTTGAATACCATTGAAATAGGAAGGAGTTACGTGTAGGAGAACAAGGGAGCAGTAATGGAGATGAGTAAAATGAAAGGTGTCCGAAGAAAAATTAAATACTGACAGCACCAAAAGTCAGTCACCAAGTGCCAATATGTAAAAATGATAGTATGCGACCGTGGGAAGGGACCATGTAGAGAGAGTTTAGGAGAGATTTAAGAATTGGGTGTCATATATAAATGAATTCATACTGGTATTTAAGTTCATTTCTGCATCTATAAGAAGGCACTTTTCCTATCTGATCAGAGAAGGCACAAATACCTTTATATGCACACATCCATTTTCCTTATAGCATCATATTTCAGGGATTCTGGCTGACTCCAGATATTTCACATTGTAATATCTATGAAGTCAGGATGTATCTTACAATCACATGTCACAATTTAACTGCAAACACTTATTTTCTTACTAGAGGCCTGGTGCACGAATTCATGCACGGGTGGGGTCTGGCTGACCCACCCTGATTGGGGCTGATCAGGCCAGGCAGGCTGAGGGGAAGGGCTGAGGGAGGTTGGCTGGCTGGCCCGGCCCATGATTGGGGTTGGTGGTGGGGGGGGGGGATAGGGGGCGCAGTGCATGTCAAAGCAAACAGTCATTCTGGTCGTTCCGGTGTTCTGGTAGCTTGGCTTTTATATATATAGATTGGTACCAAACAATGACATTTCTTACAATTGATGTCTTACAAGGAGGACCCCACCCCTCGCCCTGTGGGGTCTGAGACACAGAAGGCTGGGGTGTGCCCGAGGGCCAGCGATGCATACAGAGCTAAGTGGTTCCAAGAAGGGTTTGCACGTGTCTAAGACGGAGGGAACAGGCCACCCTGGCCGGGCTCTTCTGACATCTTTGCATGCGGTACCATTTGTGAGCTTGCCAAGTCACCCTGTATGGAGCACGGGTTCTTCCTGGGAACATAGGGGAGGCATCAGCCTGCACTTGGATCCTTTCCTCACACTTGATACCTGTATTGAGTGTAAGGACTCATTAAGCCTCATAACAACACAGTGGAGTTGGCACCATAGTACCCTCTCCATTTCACAGATGAGGCACTGAGGCTGCAGCAGGGTGAGCAAAGACCACACTGCTAATAGGTGTGAAGGCCAATACCTGAATGCAGGTCCAGGTGGCTGCACAGCCCATGCATCCTCCCGACTCTATTAAGACAGTCTTGGTGATGTGCAAGGACTGGGTAGGAGAGGAGGAGACGGAAGAGAATGGACACACTTGATTTTAAGCAAGAGGAATAAGTACAGCTAAGGAAGCGACTCAGCCTTGAGCTTGATTCCATCTATAATTGCGAGTTTTCATTCCATGAATGTGAGTGGTGGGACCCTCAGCTCTGAGCATTCTGCTTCTATAGGCTGGTACACAGGCCCTGGGAACATGAATGAGTGAGCGATTTAATCCCTCAGATTCAGATGGTATGTAATGAAACCTGTACCACTTTGCCATCACTAAAAGATGCAAGTTTCATTCCTGGAAAAGTGGATTAAAATTCTCAGTGTTTTAATTATCTAAAGAAGGAACCACGAGAGTGCTATATTCAAATCAGAACTCCGTGTGTGTGTGTGTGTGTGTGTGTGTGTGTGTGTGTGTGTGTGTGTTCAAAGATGCGAACCATTTTAAAAGCTGTAAAACATAATTACTGGGGTAGGCTTTGAACATGTGTGATATTTCACAAATATGACTCTGATATATCTAGGTCATGTTTACATATTTTAAGACATATTAGGATAATTTCCACTGGTGGGAAAATATGTCTTTCCCCCCAAATTCTATGTAAATGGTAATTTTAAGTGCATAAGTACATTTTTGGTTAAGGAGAACATCACTGGCACTTAATATATTACTGGAGATCTACACAGATGTTGTTTATGTTTGTGCTTTATGTAAATTGCCTTTCAGTGCAGAAGAAATGTATACATAAGATTTAAACTTGCTATGTTTTACATATTTGGTTCGTGTAGTTTGTTTATATTTCACAGAAAGCAAATACAGGAAAGCATATTGCATCAAGCTTTAAATAAAACACCCTGAATTTGTTAACCTTTACAAACGCTGAGGAGTTTTAAGGAGATGACTTAAGAAGAGGGTGTCTTCCGCGGCACTCCATGTACACCAGGTTCTGCGGTTGGCTGGTCTTTCCTGCCCCCGAATGCTGTCCTTCCCACCAGCATTTCTTTGCTCATGCTCTCTCTTCAGCTCCCACTCCATCTCAGAATGTGTTCCCTTGCCCGTATTAGTTTCCTGTGGCTGCTGTAACAAATTACTATGAAATTGGTAGTTTAAAACAACAAAAATGTATCCTCTTACAGTTCTGGAAGCCAGAAATCAGACATCAGTTTCACTGGGCTGAATCCAGGGCCTCGCTCCCCGTGGAGGTGCCAGGGTAGCATCCTTTCCTGGCTTTTTCCAGTGGCTGGTGGCTGCCGGCCATCCCTGAATTGCGGCCCCGTCATTCCAGTCTCTGCCTTCATGTCACATTGCTTCTCTTCTTCTCATGTTACCTCTCCCTCTGCCTCTCTTTTATAAGGACCCTGGTGAATAGAGGTGGTCCCACCCAGATAATCCAGGATAATCCCCCATATTAAGATCTTTAACTTGGATCTTTTCCTTATAATATTTGCAGGCCCCAGGGGTTAGGACCTGATATCTGTGGGTGGCTAGAATTCAGCCCACTACACTCTATTCTTCTAACCCTTCTCAAATCCCGTCTTTTCCATGAAGCAGAGAAAAGAGGAAGCTCTGAACTGGGAAGCGGAAGGCCTAGACCAGGAATGGGCAACCCCTGGCACGCGTGCCAAACATGGCACAGCAGTAACTTTTGCTGGCACGCGAAACCCTCTCTTATAATCTTCCATTTACAATTTTTTTCTTAATATCGACATTTTATTTTTCAGATAAATTCAGTATAGGTGCATCTTAGAGTAATAAATAATTTTACATAACATGTATACATTAGAAATAAATGTATTTTTCATCATCATATACTGTGTTTTTGTCGCTTGAATGAATTTTATTATTTCTTCAAGTTTCTTCACATACGTACACCTTAAGAGATATCAAGTAGGCGTAACATGTTCTCAAAAAATTAGGGTTGGCACGCAGAAGAATTTTGAGTCAGAGATTTTGCTGGTTTGGGCACGCACTCACCAAAAGGTTGCCCACCCCTGCCCTAGACTTTAGTTTTGACTTGGAACTAATTCTGCTCTAGAGCACTGTCTGTTCCTGAGGGAAGAGGGTGCGTTTAGATTTTCCTCGTTAAGTATGAATTTCGCTTGGAGACCTGAGTAATTTGGTGACTTATTTCTGGTTATTTCTCTTCAATATTTTAACACTCTTTAAAGATGAGCATCTCAGGCTGTTCTGCAGACAGCCAGCCCTTAGTCTAGCTCTTTCTAGAAGCTGGGAGTGGTGTTCCCTTGGCTGCTTTGGCATCTTTCCTACTTCTCTCTCATCATCTGTTGACTGATGTTTAGCGTGACATTCTCAAATTAGGAACTAGATGGTCAGGCCAAATATTACTTTATGCTGATATATGCTTCAAAATGGGAACCATATTTTAAAGTGTTATTCATGTTATTATGATACTAGAGGCCCAGTACACGAAATTCGTGCATGGGGGGTGGGTGGGGGGGTGGGTCCCTCAGCCCAGCCTGCACTCTCTCCAATCTGGGACACCTCAGGGGATGTCCAGTTGCCAGTTTAGGCCTGATCCCATTGGCAACTGGACATCCCTCTCACAATCCGGGACTGCTGGCTCCTAATCACTCACCTGCCTGCCTGCCTGCCTGATTGCCCCTAATCACTCCCCTGCTGGCATGATTAATGCTTAACTGCTCCCCTGCCAGCCATCTTGTGACGACACGGGGGCATTGTGTGAGGGTGCATGGCCACCTGGGCGTTTATTAGTATAGCTGTGTTGTTCAAATGTTACTCATGAAGAAGTATTCCCTCAGTGATGGCAGCGGTTCTCAACCTGTGGGTCGCGACCCCTTTGGTGGTCGAACGACCCTTTCACAGGGGTCGCCTAAGACCATCCTGCATATCAGATATTTACATTACGATTCATAACAGTAGCAACATTACAGTTATGAAGTGGCAACGAAAATAATTTTATGGTTGGGTCACAACATGAGGAACTATATTTAAAGGGCCAGAAGGTTGAGAACCACTGACTAGAGAGACCATGAGAAGTAAACAGATGAACAAAAAGTATCTCTGCATCTCTTTTTAGTTCTTTCTTAGGGTTTCCATCTCTCTGCTTACATTGTCCATCTGTTCTTGCATGCAGTCTACTTTATCCATTAGAGCCCTTAGCGTATCAATCATAGTTGTTTTAAATTTCCGTCACAATTCCAACATCCCTGCCACATCTGGTTCTGATGTGCTGTCTTTTGAAATTGCTTGTTGCCTTTGGGATGCCTTGTAATTTTTTCTTGATAGCCAGACATGATGTATCAAATAAAAAAAACTGCAGTAAATAGGCTTTGGTAATATGGTGGTGAGGTGTAAAGGGAGAGGAAGCATTCTGTAGTTGGGTGATGAGTTCTGTCTTTTTAAAAAATATATTACTTTTATTGATTTCATAGAGGAAGGGAGAGGGAGAGAGAAATAGAAACATCACTGAAGAGAGAATCATTGATCGGCTGCCTCCTGCATGCCCCTCACAGGGGACTGAGCCCACAACCTGGGCAGGAATCGAATCGTGACCTCCTTGTTCATAGATTACCGCTCAACCACGGAGGCCTCAGTCTTTTGGTGACCTGTGCCCCTGAACTGTGACCTTCAAGACTTTCTCCCTTTAAGTGGGAAGGATGGCTGGAGAGGTCTGGAGTGGTGTATTTCCTTTCTCCCCCAGTGAGGCAGGCTGAACACCCCAGCAGGCTGGGCTCTGGTTGGCTAGTTTCCCTGGAGGCAGGCCTTGTCAGGAAGGACACAGTGCTCTGGCTACTTCAGAGGGTTCCCTTCCTCCTCTTCCTGCCAGAAGCCTGAGGGGTTTTTTCTGTGACATTTCTTGTGGGAATCTGGTGGAGCTCCTGGAGGGAAGTCTCACAGTGTTGTGGGGGTGCCCTCTGACTGGACACTCCCGGAGATATAACCCTCGCACGTGTCTGCACTGAGTCTCCAGCAATTGTGGCTCTGGGTTCTATGCTGGTTTCCCATCATGAGTCTCTGCCCTGCTCAGCCACGACTCCCTGTATTTGCCTGCCCGCCTCCCCAATCTTGGGGGCAGCTTTTGCTCTATGTCCTTCCCGCTCTGTGTAGCCACAAAGAGTTGTTGATTTTTTCAGTCTGTTCAGAGTTTTATTTGTTGTTCCAACAGGGTGATGACGTCCAAGCTCCTTATGTTCGGAACAGAAACTGGGAGTCTCCGGAGGAACAGAGGAAGCATTTCCAGTTCTGCCCTCAGGGACCTGATTCGCTAGAGGGAAAGCCAGACGATAACCAACACACAGGGGCTGGAACCTCAAGCAATGGTGGGCCGCCACCAGGAGGAAAAATAAAGTGGCAGCGGAGGCTGGGGGGTGGGGGGAGGGGGCTATTTGAATACAATGGCCTGGTGACCTGTGAGCAGGGCTGGAGTGGAGAAGCCAGCCACATGAGCACCGAGGAGGAGTTACAGCTTAGAACCTCAGGTCTAACGGGATAGAGAAGGTGTGACAAGAGCAGAGTGGGCTGGGAGCGGTGATCAGAGTGGAGAGGAAGATGGCAGCCAGATCCTATAGGACCTGAGGTGTTAAAAGCGGGGCAAGAAGAGATATAATCTGAATTTCACTTTAAGCATTTGTTGTAGTGCCCTGTGAAGGATGGACTGTTGGAGAAAAAGGTAGAAATTGAGAGTCTGGTCAGAAGCCACTGCAGCAGCCTCGCTGAGAGAGGATGGTGCCTTGACTAGGGGCCGATGGAAGGGGTGGAAAATGGTCAGATTCTGAATATAATCTTAAAAGGGAATTTGATGGAGTGGTTGTAGGGGTGTGAGAGAAAGAACGAAATCAATGAAGACCTCTAGTTTTCACCCTGCAGGAGTAGGTCCAAGTGGGGAGAGATGCCAAAACAAAACCAAGTATTAAATTTGGTTTGCCTCTTAGTGAAGTAAATGCGGAAAGGCTTTTGGATATATCAGTCAGGGGAGGCTTCCATACTGCAGATCTAATTAGGGGCATATCAATGTGATTTAAATCCATGAAATAAACAGAAGCATCTTGAGCTGTGCTTCCTAATGTAGTAACAACTAGTAACCACATGTGGCCATTGAGCACTTGAAACGTAGCTTGTGGGACTAAGGAACCAAATTGTATTTAATGTTAATTTAAATTTAAATGTAAAATGTGACACTTGATTCAATTATTGAAAACATATATTTTGGAAAAGCTTAGGTATCATTTTCAACTATCGATGTTATAAA
Organism: Myotis myotis; assembly: GCF_014108235.1. Lineage (NCBI taxonomy): Eukaryota > Metazoa > Chordata > Mammalia > Chiroptera > Vespertilionidae > Myotis > Myotis myotis. Next base: position 26,620,696 of record NW_023416313.1, read on the forward strand.
ATCAGACATTTCCTAGGAAATGGAGACCCAGCATTTCCCATAAAAATATAGCATTTGAATTGACATGTATTAAATGTGTAAAATATATGCCTTTTGTATTTCAAAGTCTTGGCCCAAAAATGTAAAATAACTCATGAATAGTTTTAATATTGACTACACTTTGGGATGATACTATTTTGGATATATGGACATAATACATGTTATGAAGATTAATTTTACCTGTTTCTTTTTGCTTTAAAAAATGTGGCTGCCAGAAGACTAAATATTACATATGTGGCTTGCCTTACATTCCTATTGGATAATGCTTAGCTAGACTAAAGGAGAGTGTAGTAAAAAAGAAATGTCTCGGGACTGAAGCCTTGGACTCTCTAAGGTTTAGAGGTTTAGGAGGTAGGGCTGATTCCACGAAGAGCCTCAAAGGAGGCAACCTTAGAGGGAGACCAACCAGGAGAGTGGGTGTGTGAGTGTGTGTGTGAGTGTGTGTGTGTGTGTGTGTGTGTGAGTGTGTGAGTGTGTGAGTGTGTGTGTGTGTGTGTGAGTGTGAGTGTGTGTGTGTGTGAGTGTGTGTGTGTGTGTGTGCGTGTGTGTGTGTGTGTGAGTGTGTGAGTGTGTGGTGTGTGTGTGTGTGTTGAGTGTGTGTGTGTGTGTGTGTGAGGTGTGTGAGTGTGTGTGTGTGAGTGTGTGTGTGAGTGTGTGTGTGTGTGAGTGGTGGTGTGTGAGTGTGTGTGTGAGTGTGTGTGTGTGGTGTGTGAGTGTGTGTGTGAGTGTGTGTGTGTGTGTGTGTGTGAGTGTGTGTGTGAGGTGTGTGCGTGTGTGTGAGTGTGTGTGTGGGTGTGAGTGTGTGTGTGGAGTGTGTGAGTGTGTGTGTGTGTGAGTGTGTGTGTGTGAGTGTGTGTGTGTGTGTGTGTGAGTGTGTGTGTGTGTGTGTGAGTGTGTGTGTGTGTGTGTGTGAGTGTGTGTGTGTGTGTGTGTGTGTGTGTGTGTGTGTGAGTGTGTGCGTGTGTGAGTGTGTGTGAGTGTTGGTGTGTGTGTGTGTGTGTGTGTGAGTGGTGTGTGTGTGTGAGTGTGTGTGCGTGTGTGTGTGAGTGTGTGTGTGAGTGTGGTGTGTGAGTGTGTGTGTGAGTGTGTGTGTGTGTGTGTGTGTGTGTGTGTGTACATGTGTAGTAGGCTTAAAGGCTGATTGGAGTAGATTATAAAAAAAATCAAACAACTTACTTCTTCAAGAAATTCTGCCGTGCAGAAGAGCAGAATAATGGAGCTGTTGAGGAATGGGGGCTCAAAGAAGGATTTTTTTTATTCGATGGGAAAGGTATGTTTATAGTAGCTACTAGCTTTTTATTCCTCCTAAGCTTTTTTGACATAACTAAATCATCTTGCAAATATCTGTGGGCTAGCAGGATGATTTAAATTTTATTTAATTCAGAATTGAGGAATGCTAACAATTGCAAATGAGAGCCTATGGTTTTTAATTTTTTATTTGTATTGATTTCAGAGAGGAAGGGAGAGAGATAGAAAGATAGAAAAATCAATAATTCTATCAAAATGACATTCAATTCATTGATTGACTGTCTTCTGCACACCCTACCCCAGGGATCGAGCCTGCAACCCTAGCATGTGACCTGACCGGGAATCGAACCGTGACCTCCTGGTTCATAGGTCAATGCTCAACCACTGAGCCACGCCAGCCGGGCCTATGTTTTATTTGGCCCATGAAATTGTTGTGAACAAAGAGGTCTAGGATTACCGAATCTGTTTTTAGGATTACTAAAATGACTAACAATGGGTTGTATACAGTTCCCTTAAACATATAACTGGGACATCTTCTGTGTTGCAGGACAAATGCATGGAATTTCAGACGTAAGTATAGAATACAAGTGCCAAGGTATTAAGTGCTTAGTATAACTGAAGGAATGAGTGAAGAGATCTCAACATCCTGAAATACGAAAGGGACTAGCAATACCCAAGAATTCACCAACAGATGGCACCATACTGTTTCCTATCTGAGTTTATATAGAGACAATGCTAAATGACATTCAATTCTTAAATTCAAGTGCTGGTTAAGGGAGAAAATGGAATCCCTGGAAATATATTTTGTGACTTCAAATATTATAATTCAATAGTTAAAGCATGCTTCTACGTATTTATTTATTTAGTGTCTGTGTTCCTACTGTCAGTCTGTTAGAGCGTTTCCTTAGGTCAGATCTTGAAAGAAAGGGAATGAGGATGACCTCAGATAAGGGAAGAGAAATATCCCCAGGCTATCATTATTAAAATGCTTGTGAACACTAGAAGTCAAGTTGTTAATTCATTCCCCTTAAGAGATTAATACATTCAGCGCCCATAAAGCCGAGGGCGCCTTGTGCATGTTTGGAGCACGGGCATGATGCTTTAGAGCGGCCATTTTCAACCCTTTTCATCTCAGGGCACGCAAACTAATTACTCAAATTCTGTGGCACACCAAAAAATATAGTATTTTTTTCCGATCTGACCAAAAAAAAAAAAAAGGTATGATTTTGATCCATTCACACTGGAGAGCTGTGTTGGCTGCTGTCATTTTTAAATTTGATAATCTAAAGGAAAAGAAGCCAGTGCCCCCGACTAAATAGTCAGGTATTGCATGTTTTGAAAACTCTTGCGGCACGCCGGGTGAAATCGCCGCTTTAGAGAGCAGACGTGGCCTTTTGCAGTCCCAGTGTGTTCAGACTGAAAGTGACAAGGAACACACGGTGTGCTTTAAAAAAAACAAAAAACAAAACAAACAAACCCCTCCCCCATATGGTCTGCATATCCAAAGTGTAAACTATTCTTTTGCATGCCATATGTAAGCAGTGCTCCCCCCTGACCTCCAATGACTTTTATTTTCTGCAGCATTGGTTGCAATTGCCCTAATTTCCCATGCCCATTATTTCAGCTGCAGGTGTGAGACAGAGTGCTGTGAAAAGCCAAGCCTGACAGCTCCGGGAGCATGGAGTCCTGGTCACACACAGGATAGATGGGACAGCAGCGATGCAAACGACCTCACGGTGTGATTTACCTCAAACTTGAGAAGAGGGCTGCTCTCACAGTGATTTTTTGGTCTCATCAAGAAGTCTCTACCTCAGATGTGGCTAGATCCCTGCAGATAAATGCAACTGGTCAAAGGTAAGCAAGTGGGTGCTTTCCAGGGGGCTGGGTCCTGCTATAGTGGAGTGAGACAGCAGACACCCACAGTGCCGGGCACCCCTGTCTCCCTCTCCCTCTGTGAGCCTGTGACTTCAGTTTCAGGAGGAACCAGGCAGGGCTACTCTGGGCCTCCCTGGAAGATCAGTAAGATCACCAGGTCCTGGTATATCTGATATGGCCAACACCTTGCCAGGAGAGTTATCACTGAGTTTCTTGAGAATAGCACCACTATGAACCTAAAAATGTGTGTACACAAGTTACTAGATATTTAAATAGCATGTCAGTTGTTCTCTCTGTGTTCTCTTCCACCTGAGCACACTCCTTAATTGCCTCTGTGGGTTTCTCGGCCCCCATTAACTGACACTCACCTCAGGGCAATTACCCCTGGCGGATGAGGATTCCAGACCTTTCCTGAGCTCCCGATTCCTCCCTCTGCCTTCTGAACCCTCTTCTTGGATGTTCCATCAGTATCTTAAATGCACTACGTGGGGGAAGAAAACACCTCATTATTGTCTTCCCAAACCCACTGCCCTTTGTCTTCGCCGTGTGTGTAAGTTTTTCAGTATACAGGGTATTTGATACTTTAAAAAAAAGAATGACTTACAGAAGTTATAAAGCATAATTTTATTTTATTTTATTTTATTTATTTTAAAAATAGTTTATATATATATATATTAGAGACGATAAGAGAGAGGGAGAGAGAGATAGAAACACTGATCGGCAGCCTCTTGCACGCCCTTTACGAGGGATGGATCCCGAAACCTGGGCATGTGCCCTGATTGGTGACCTCCTGGTTCGTGGGTCAATGCTCAACCACTGGGCCACACTGGCTGGGCTCTAAAACATAATTTTAAAATAGCATTTCAGGCAGCCTTCACTTAACTTAGGCATGAGCACATTAAGCAATATTATTGCATCTGTGCAGAACTTCACTGTCCCAACTTCCTGGCTCATTCTCCTAGTCACTAAGTGTATTCATTTCCTGTTGCTGCTGTATCAGTGACCATGAATTTAGCAGCTTAAAGCAACATGAATATATTATCTAATGGTTGTGGAGATTAGAAGTGTCCAGTGGGTCATCGGGTTGCATTCCTTCTGGGGCTCCAGGGGAAAGTTGTCCCCTTGCCATTTTAGCTCGTAGAGGCCGCCTGCATCCTTGCTCATTGCCCTGTCCTCCACCTTTTCTCACTGCAGCTCACTCAAGACTTGAGTGCAAATTCTGCTTGTGGTTACTGCTAAAGCTTTCTTTTCTTCACCTTTAACATTTTCCCAGTAATGCATGATCCCAGTAATTCACAGAAAACAGTTTCACGTGACCTACCTGTTTCATACTGGAGGACCATGGAGGACATGGGTTTGTATCTGGACATGGATTTTCCTATGGCCTGGCTGTTATCCTAGATATACTTTGAAATATCTACCTCATCTGGGCCTAACTAATTTCTCCTGGGGTCCTAAGAACTTCCTACCCAGTCTGTTTCTCTGACTCCATATCTTCTAATGTTTCCTCTACAGCATCACTGGTTTTAGATACTAGAGAGGCCTTTTAAAAATGTAAATATCATCGTGCCATTTCCCTGATAAACACCATTTAATAGCTTCCCATCACACTCTGAAAAAAATTAAAATTCCTTAGCATGGTATACACAGGTCTCCATTTCTCTCTCGCTTCTCAGGGAGAAGCTACACACCCCTAGCTCCAGTATTTCTAACCTCTTGGCCTTTCACAGAACGTTCTCTGCCCTCTTCCAGGACAGAACGATTTTGACAGCTATGCTATCAGATCCCTTTGCTTGGAAGTGCATTTATTCTTCTTCCTAAGTAAAGAGTCGGCTCCAGAGGCCAATCCTTTTTAAACCCATAATATTTAGTGAGAGCTGAATGTTACACAAGTGTGAATGAAAGAAGAAGTCTACAAAGTCAATTTTAATATCCTGCATAACTAGTCTATTACTAAATCTTTTTAACTGCAGAAAAAATATCCAAACATAAAAGCTTAATGCACTTGTGACCCTTGAAATCTGAGCTTTTTAATAAAAAAGATGAAACTATGGAACGACATTCCCTCCAACACTAACACATTTAGACTGTCAGCCAGGCTAAGGTGTGTGCAATATTCATTGTGAAGGGGCTGATTAAGATGCCTGATTCTTTAGCTAATTGCAAATCTGCCAGGTGACTCAAGACCTGTGTAGGCCTGGACTTCCCAGGTAGAAACGATTCAGTTTATTAAATTTCAAATTGTGTTAGTGAAATGAGTAAAAACAAAAAAGATTATTTATTAAGAAAAAGAAATCAACTTGAATTTTTGTGTCATATAATAAAACAACCAATTGATTGATCAAATCTTTCCCTGTTGTTCTCACTGTGCAGCAGTCTCACAGGGAATGAGGAGACCACCCAGGGGATGGATTTAGACTCTGGAGGTGGTGAGAACATGAGTGCGGAGCTGATACATTTGGCTGTGTGGTCTTGGGCAAGTTACTTATATTCTGAGTCTTCTCATAGGATCCCTATGGCCATTAAACAAGGTAACACATGGCAAACACCTACCATAGTACCTAACAGAAAGTAGGAACCTACAAACAATTCTGAAAGACCTTCCAGACCCATGAGTGTAATATAAAAATAACTGTCATTTTGTGACCTTTATATTCAAAGGAATTTTTTCAACCTAGAAGAACAACTTAATGAAAATAAGTCAATGTTCCATTTATTTAAAAAAGTGATCATTGAGTTACCTTTAAGTGAATCAAAAACCCTAATGTTCACTAATTATCACCATTTTATATGAAGTTTTCTTAAACAGTGTTTCTTGTGTGAATAACTTATTTTTCCTTCTTATAATGAAACCGCTGAGGTCTAGCAATACCATTAAGATGTTAGAATATTTTCATTCAATTAACTTAAATTATGTAATGTGAAAATGACTGCCGGCCAGGAGGCTGATGGCCAGTGTCGTTCTGGTTGGAAATTATATTTCACACGTCGGTTTATTTAGTTAGAATTTTCTTGGGGTAATAAAAATAGTGTTATATAGAAATCAGTTGCATCTAACCTCACACAAACTGCCATAAATGAGTCTTGCAAATTCTACACTGACCGACGGTGCAGCGCTCCCAGAAGGCACCTTTACCGTAAAATAAGGCTATATCAGTCCTGCTCCCAGTGAGTTGTGGATAGCTGAAATGCTCCAGATAACGGATTTAAAAAAACAGAACAGTGAACATTTCAACTATTTGGATTGGAACATTTTCTGATTGTATAATGCACTTATTTTTTCCTTCAACGGATTTTATGTGGATTAGGATGCAAACATTTTTTAATGACTCGTGATAAGGAATCCAATCCAGGTCTTAGGGTTTGAATTATTCCCTCCATGTCACTCTTGGGTTTGCTTTCCTCCGTATAAATTTCCTGACAACACAAGACATGGTACTTTCAGTGACCTGTCACAGGACATTGTTCTGGCAGGAATACTGTCCAGATCAGCAAAGATGGAGGTCTTGGCAGAGACCCCAGCACCACCACCTCCTCCTCTGGCCATTCATGCAGAGTCCGCCAGGATCTGGCCTCTGTCATCCCGTGTGCAACCGGGAGAGGAGCGGGGGGTGGGCGGGAGCATTCAGAACCATGGCCCGTGTCATCAAAGTTTTTGTGGGCCAGTTGATGCCATTTGGAAAATCTGGAAGGATATCGCTCAAAATGTCCAGGTCACATACTGATTGTTCAGTGCAGATGTGAGACAGCGTGTGTCCTCTCGGTGCCAACAGAAGGGAGGGGCTGGTGATAAAGTCAGTAAGTTAAAACTGGCCTTGCTTGCTGCCATTGCTATGTTAACTTGCATCACAAATGGGAGGAGAGAGGAAATTAAAATATCTAAATTTATAACGGGGGTCTAAGGCAGGGATTGGCAAACTATGGCTTGCAAGCCAAATCTAGCCCACTCCCTGTTTTACATAGCCCACAATTATGAATGGTGGTTATGTTTTCAAATATTTGAAAAGAAATCATAAGAAGAATGTTTTGCGACAAGGGAAAATTGCATGAAATTCAAATTTCCGTGTCCATAAATAAAGTTTTATTGGAACACAGCCATGTCCATTCATTTACATTCATCCATGGCTGTTTTTATGCTATAACACCAGTTGAGTAGTAATGACAGAGACCATATGGCACACAAAGCCCAAAATATTTACTACCTGGTTTTCTTATAGAAAAAAATTGCTGACCACTGGTCTAGAAGAATAAATTTTCTTTGTCTTCTGCCTTGAAATTACTTTTTTTTTAGACTGAGCATGGGAAACTAAGGCTCTTTCTATGCTTATAAAAGCCCACCCATTCTTATAAATAATGGTGAGGAATTATTCCCAAATCTCATGGTGGAAATACCAACAATGTATGTGTATGTGTGTTTATGTCTACAGACACTAAGTATTTAAAATACTTAAATGTATTTCAAGCTGACCACCACATGTGATGATAATTATGAACATAAATTTTCCTTGTAAAACGATAATATTTATGAAATTATGTCAATAACTTAAACAACACATCTCATTTTTTTGTAACCTTCCCCTTAGTCAGCCAAAGGCATCCATTTACATAATCGTGTTCAGAATTTGTTAAAATAGGAAAGAGAGAAAGAAAAGGTAAATGTCCAGGTATAGATGACAAATAGGGGATTTTTTTTAAGTAATAGGGAGACAAGGGTCTTGAGAATCTGAGGATTTTCTAAGTTCCTTAAGTTCTTCTTTATTTAGGAGCCATGCCTATGTGACTTCAGGCTTATGATAAGCCTTTGGTAGAAAGAACCCGTGAATGATGTTAGGAAAGTCCCTGACCCCTGGGAAAAAGGAAAGCATGCCCACTCTGGCCCCCATGGAGAATGGGTAACAGAGGGGTACACATTTGAGAAGCAATAGTTAGACTAGTGTGTTCTGGTTACTCCTTACCAAGCTCAAGTCCCAGAGGGAATAAGGAGATGGGAGAGTGTCAGGAAATCCAGGATAAAATCAAAAGCAGAGTGGTCCCTGGCCAGTGTGGCTCAGTTGGTTGGAGCATCCTCCCATACACAGAAGGGTCTCAGGTTTATTCCCGGTCAGGGCACATACCTATGTTTTGGGTTTAATCTCTGGCCAGGGCACCGATGCCAGGAAACTGGTCAATGTTTCACTCTCACATTGATGTTTATCTCTTCCTCCCTTCCTCTCTCTCTAAAATAAATAAAAAAGCATGTCCTATGTGAAGATTAAAAAAAAAAAAAGCAGACTGGGGTTTGCTCCTTGCTCTATATGGGACTGTTGGGTGGAGACAGCCACAGTGTGTGACCATGCTCCAATGTGAGGAAGCCAGTTAAAATGACAGTAAGGGGTGGACAGGCAGATATCCTATATAATAAAAGGGTAATATGCAAATTGACCCTAACAGCAGAATGACTGGGAATGACTGGTCACTACGACACACACTGACCACCAGGGGGCAGATGCTTTGTTCAGCCACAAGCCAGGCTGATGGCTGCCAGCACAGTGGTGGTGGTGGGAGCCTCTCCCACCTCCTCAGCAGCACTAAGGATGTCTGACTGCAGCTTAGGCCTGCTCCCCGCTGGCAAGTGGACATCCCCCAAGGGGTCCCAGACTGCAGAGAGGGCCAAGGGACCCCCTCCCCCCCGGAGTGCACAAATTTTTGTGCACCGGACCTCTTGTATATATATCTTAGGTTAGCACTGGGAACTTCTCTTGGCTCCTGTGTATTGTAGAGGGATCTACCAGTAAAGAGTTTCTCATGCTATACATGCAACAAGGACAATAGCTGATGGTGCTGGCTGGCGGGGTTGCCACATTGAGGATGATTTACCCTGTAGCCAAGGACTGTGGATAGACTGCTCATGGCAAGCAGACTGAAGCAGGGGGAGGGTAGGAATATCCACAGCACCGCCCCCCCCCCCCCCCCGCCCCAAGAGCCAAGGTGGAGCTGGGAAAGGGAGGGTCACAGGCCTTTTGCAAGCTTAGAGAATAAAGCATGTGCTTGCCAACCACAGACTTATGCTCAGGCCAAGAGAAAAGTCAAGACAGATAGATAGAATAGATACAGGAAAATAGAGCCTGTGTGAGGATGTAAATCACTTCCTTATATAAAAATAGTGAACTAAATTTGGTGCCAGACTTTGTGACTTTTTATGCTTTCTTAAGAAGCTGGGGGTGGGCGGTGAAGATTTCCAGTCTTCAAGAGGGCTGAGGTTGCCAAGTACATTCTAGATCAGCGGTTCTCAACCTGTGGGTCGCGACCCCTTTGGAAGTCGAACGACCCTTTCACAGGGGTCGCCTAAGACCATTGGAAAACACATATATAATTACATGTGTAATTGTTTTTGTGACTAATTACTATGCTTTAATTATGTTCAATTTGTAACCATGAAATTGGGGGTCACCACAACATGAGGAACTGTATTAAAGGGTCGCGGCATTAGGAAGGTTGAGGACCACCGTTCTAGATGGAAGAGGCAGAATGGCACATAAACTAAAGAGTGGCTGCATCCTAGTTTTGAATATATTCCATCGGAACAGCCCTGTGGACTGCTACAGACGCGATGTCTATTTCAAGCCCAATTCAAATGGAGAAGCCAAAACAGAAAAAAGATGCCAAGGATGAGTTTCCTTCTTGTCCTTGATTACAAAACTGTGCTACAGCGGCACGAAGGGGAGCACAGACTGAACGGTTGGATAAAGTCGGATGACGGGTCGGATAAAATCAGAAGGACTCCAGTGCACAGAGCTGAGGGCACGTGCGTGCTAGATACAAAACGCCGCTATTTAGGAAGATGACACTGTTGACCCGTTTGCTGCAGGAGGGGATGACGCGGAGTTCATTTTCCATGCTGCAGATTTGATTGTGTCCGAGTTCCCTGGCTCTCGCCCTCACATAATAGACAGCGGGTGTTCGCAAGCCAAGGTCAAGTGTGCATTCTCTGTCCCTGAGGAAACTTAGGTGACCCATAGTGGGTGGCAGTTAGGATCTTTTCCTCATTGGCCCCTCATGTGACCAGCATAAAACCAAACACCACCTATCTGAAAAGGAGAAAAATTAAAATGAAAGATACTTTTGACAGCAATTATATGGGAGCCGTCAAAAGAATTCCTAATGATTTACAAAATTTAAGGGTGACTTAAAATTTTTCAGCCCTAGCCCGTTTGGCTCAGTGGATAGAGTTGTGGGCCTGTGGACTGAAGGGTCCCTGGTTCAATTCCAGACAAGGGTACATGCCTGGGTTTTGGGCTCGATGCCCAGTAGGGGACGTGCAGGAGGCAGCCAATTAATGATTCTCTCTCATCATTGATGTTTCTCTTTCTCTTTCCCTCTCCCTTCTTCTCTGAAATCAATAAAAATCTATTAAAATTTTTTTTTCAAAGCATTGTATGGCTGGCAAAGGTGAGAAGGGGAGTAAGAGGACAGAAACAAGACAAGAATGCTCTGTTTCCTTTACTCTCCGAAAACCTTTCTCATCTAAAGATCATGTGGCCTCTGAGCAGCAAAATATCATGTTTCCAGGGTCAGTTCCCTCTCCGTGCTGCTCCACACCCTGCTGAAAGCCAGCTCCTCGGGGAGCCCAGGAACCGGGCTGGCCTGTCTTCATTCTGCAAGCACTCAGAAGGAAATGCCCCTGGCTGAGTAAGGGGTGGAGCTGGGGAGAATCCATCTACCGTCAAGGAAGTTTCAATTAACTGTAGATGCCAATTAATTTAATTTATATTTCTGCATGAAAAATGTCACTCTATTATACATGTGCTGGAAAATTGCCAGGAGCTCAGGTTCATAAATTACATCTCTACTGACATAGTATGGAATCATAGACTAACTGGATACTTATTAAATGCCCACCTGTTCTTGGGGGCTACGCCTTGTAGAAATCTAGCTGAAATAAGGTCTGTCCAGCAGTGTCTGTCTCTACTCTGATCATCTGACACCCTCCGTTACCCTTCTCTGCTCCTAGCTTTGGGGCCTATCTTAGGAGAACAATTCTAAACTTGAATAATCAATACTCAATTGCCAGTGGTTATGAATGGGCACATTGAGTGAATAGGGGAATGAAGGATGGAGAACTGTAAATAATCCATTCCAATTAACCAGGGCATAGGCCTATGCTGGTTAGCAGGAAACTTGCCATGATTATTTGACTGTAGATTCAAACCAGCTGGTGCTGGGTAATGCCTACTGGTTCTGAAGCCCCTGCTCTGAGCCAGATTTGCTACACATTTTGTTTTGAATCCTACAACCACCCTTTAAGGAAGGGACCATTCCCTTTCACCCTCCCCCACCCCCTTGTTTTAGAGACATGAAAACTGAGGTCTAGGAAGCTGAAATGTCCTTGCTCAAGGTCACATGATCAGAAAGAGGCACACTCAAAGCCAGACTTGTCTGATTCAAAACTAGAATTTTCTTTCTACTGTGCTGGCTGATTTTTCTCTGCATCATAGCTCTATTCTGTTAGGCAAGTCTCACCAGTACCTCCATGGGGGATCGGCCCATAACTGCCCTATTCTAACAGTGCCAACACACTGGACAGTTCTTGACGAGCTACCTTTACAGTTAAATCACCAGGAGTTGACTCTACAAATACTCCTGCTCAGGAGAGTTACCCTGCTCTCCCCTGGTGCAGCTCCCAGACACTCAGCTTTAGACAGTAGTGAGACATATGTCAGTTGTCACTCGCTCTCAACCAATCATCTATTGTTTCTAGTCAGTTATTTACTCAACATTTACTGAGCACTCACTATGCACCAGGATGTAAAAAGGAAGAAGGACGTCAAACTACTGGGGAAGACAGATGACCTATCACAAAATTACAACGAGGAATGGTAAATGCTCTATGTTTACTAAGGGAAAACACTGATTTTGTCATTTATTCAGTCATTCACTGATGCCCTCTATGACTACTTATACAGGGGTCCTCAAACTACGGCCTGCAGGCCACATGCAAATACAAATTTTGTATTTGTTCCTGTTTTGTTTTTTTACTTCAAAATAAGATATGTGCAGTGTGCATAGGAATTTGTTCATAGTTTTTTTTTAAACTATAGTTCGGCCCTCCAACGGTCTGAGGGACAGTGAACTGGCCCCTTGTTTAAAAAGTTTGAGGACCCCTGATTATTGAGTGCCTATGATGTGCTAGGCAACAGGTCTGCTCTACCACGTGCAAGCCAGGGCAAGAGTAGACCTAGAGGCCTCCAGCCTGCCTCTGCCCCGCCCCCTCCTTCTTCCCATCCCTAACCCCATCTGGTACTGCAGGGGGCCTCTCCTGTACCTGTTCGAGCACCCTATTCCGTGTTTACCAATTTTTAACCACCTTCCCCTAGAACCACTTAAGACCAGGAAGAGACTTCTGTCTTAGAAGCAAGCCCAGGTTCCCAAGCTTGCGTGGGAGTGCTGGGGTCCTGAGGCCCAGAGACTGGTATGGAAAGGGAGGAAATGGGCTTTGGGTGGGCCTGTCCCTTTGGCTCAATTCATTCCTTCCCCTGTGGTTGGAGGCAAGGGCTGAGGAGACCCAGAGGGGCTCAGAGGATGGTCCTCAGACCAGCATCCTCCCCATCAGCTGGGAGCTTGCCTGGATATGTAGAGTCTCAGGCCCCTCTGCAGGCTCTGGAGATCAAATTCTGCATTTTAACAAGGCCTCCAGGTGACTCCTATGCACGTTTGGTTTGAGAAACACTGCTTCAGGAGCCCTGTGTCTAATCCCCTCTCTATAAACCCAGAGTCTGAGGCCAGCTAAGCACAGGTGGGGGAGGGGTCCAGCTTGGGGCTGGGAGCATACTTCTGGGCACCTTGCTATTCTCTAATGGTGAATATATTCCCAAGAAAATTTGAGAAAAAAATTTCTTTCCAGTCACTCAGATTGACTTGCTCCTAGAATAAGAGATTTATAATGAGTGGTCCAAGAAAGAGAATTCCAAAGTCATGGGCAAAGCATTAAAGGAAGGTTGGTGATAACTCATCACTATAGGAAAGAAGTTGAGGGAGCATTGAAAAACTTCTTGTTTTCTATTTTATTTCTGGAGCCAGTGCAAACCAGCTGGAGGAGCGTCCATAGCCAAGATTAATTGTCATTTTTAATTTTTCACTTCTGTATTCCTTTGGCCTTTTCTCCTCCTTTTATGAGTACATTTTAGTTCCCACCCCTTTTGATGCACCCATTTTGCCGTTTTTCTTCACTTCTCTGTTTTTTTTTTTGTTTTGTTTTGTTTTTCACTTCTCTGTTTTTGCTTTTCTTAATCTTGCACTTTGCTCCAAAGAAAATCAAACAAAGAGAAGCGAACAGGACAAGGTTTAAAAACATGGTCTGGTGCTAGTTTCATGTGGTTGCAAATTTCTATCAATTAAAAACAAAACATTTTTAACAAGTAATTTTTATTCATACATAAAATATAGAATTGCATTTTGATTTTTATAAGTACCTTAGAACCAGCTACAATTATTACCTTATTGCCAATTGTGGTTCAGTTTTGCCTCTTCCATCTTCACATCTCCATCCTCCCTCCCTCCCTCCCTCCTTCCCTCCCTCCCTCCTTCCTTTTCTTTCTCTCCCTCTCTCCCTCCTTCCCTTCCTTTCTCTCCCTCCCTTCCTTCCTTCCTCCTCCTCCTCCTCCTCCTCCTCCTTCTTCTTTCTCTCTCTCTCTCTCTCTCTCTCTCTCTCTCTCTCTCTCTCTCCCTCCCTCCCTCCCTCCCTCCCTCCCTCCCTCCTTCCTCTCTCATTTAATAAAGCAAATCCTAGACATATCATCGAACTCATTTCTTATACAATTTCCTGGAGGTAGTGCCACAAGAGAATGTAGGCTGAGGAAGTGATCTTTTATATTTTCTTCATCAGAATATGGAATTTGTATTACTGAGATAAGGAGAAATATAGAATTTCTAAAACTGCTACATAATACCTCAGATGGTGTAGATCTTATTTTCCATCTCCACACTCTCCCCCTAGAGTCTTTGAGGGAGGTCTATGAGAACTTTTTTATATTCTTTTACTATTAAAGTAGTAACAGAATAATAGAAACTTTGGGTGTTCATAAACTTAAGAGGAAGTGTATGTTCTCGTACTGTGCCCAAAGAGCTTTCAGAGAACATCCTTTTTGCAGTTAAAATTCGTTCATGTTGCCCAGCTGGCATGGCTCAGTGGTTGAATGTTGACCTATGAACCAGGAGGTCACTGTTCAATTTCCGGTTAGGGCACATGCCTGGGTTGCAGGCTCTGTCCCCAGTGTGGGGTGTGTGGGAGGTAGCCTATCAGTGATTCTCTCTCATCATTGATGTTTCTATCTCTCTCTCTCTCTCTCCCTTCCTCTCTGAGATCAATTTAAAAAAAAATGTTTAAAATTTGTCCATGCAAAATTTGAGGAGATATTCTGTGTCAAGGAACCAAACACATTTCCCCACGTAGCCCTGAACAGATGGCCATAATGGTTTAACGGCACTTTGGACCAGGATCAAGATACGAAAGCATGGCGCACATCAGGTCTATGGAGTATCAAATAATTTGAAGGTTTGGGTATTTTCCATTAGTAAATATCCAGCGAAATTTGAGTGAAATACCCTCGAAATCAGTCAAATAGACAGAGGCTTTGAATGAGGGAATTAATTATGCTGGTGTGCTAAGGAAAAGAACCCCACTGTGGTATGGAGAATGTAATTAATGGGAGGTGAGTGCCAACAAATCACTCCTTAAAAATATTAATGCTATCACAGGACAGCCGGATAATGAGAGAAACGTGACCCTTGGGGGACTGGCAAGGGTTGCCGTAGCTACTCCAGAACTTTATGCAGTTGTGACGTAATGGAATTCCTCTCAATTTAACAAAAATAATATTAAGAGGTGTGGTTCTGGGCAAGTTATTAGCCGTAAACACGTCTTCGTCGTTTTATCATCTTATTATAATCACTATGTCGCACTTTTGCTGTGGTTCTAAATGACTTTCCCTCTTAATTGCTCAGGATATATATAACCCAAACACCACTCCTAAAAAGCAACTTTTAAAAAGCCCCGTGGCGTGAAAATAAAAACACAGTCTCTAAGTAATTTCTGCACAACAATGTCCATATGCTTGATGTTTAAGTCAAGAAAAAACTGTCCCATTGTTTGTGGATGAAAGCCTGGGTTTAATTTGGTTTTACTTTATAGCTTATTATTACTGTCCCAAGAAAAATCTAAGCGAGCAATAAAGTTAAATACGGATTTACATGGTCCTACTGAATATCTGAAATGTTGGGCGTTATTTTGACATTCGCATAACTCAGTGAGAATCCTGATATTTAACATCAGAAATCAGAAGCAGTTCTTGACGTGGGGTATACTTTAACTTAGATTTTAAAAAAGAAACCGTTCCCTTCAGGGTGTATATATTTACGCTCCTCTGAGCCGTCTGGGATCTTCGGAAGCCGCAGGCGTGGTCTATGCTTTTTATGACCGCACGTTGTCATTTCTGGTCGCGGCCAGTTTTGTCTCTTTTGGTTCACCCGACTCACCAACATCTAAACCGGGGACAGGGGCATTCAGCGCGTTTGACAAATCGGTGGAGGTACGCGGGCCGCATTCACACATACCAGTGCAGGACGAGAGGAAGTTCGGGATGCAGAAGAAATAAATTCTTGAGCGTAGCCGGGGCTTCACATAACACCAGTTTCATAAGGCACTTAAGCCGCTCAAGGAGCAGTGCCCCCGAAAACAGCACACAGGGGACACATCCTTTAAATAAATGTGTTTCTTTGCCCCAACAGAAGTTCAGATCTGCTCCATTATCATTCATTTTGTTCTTTGATTTCCTTCGCGGGCAAGTCGTGCTCTTTGAGGTTTTGCAAGTTGCCCTGGCGGGTGAGTGGAGTGACCCTCGATTCTTCACTCAGCGGCGCGCCGGTTAGGGGGGTGGGGGAGGGAGTGCAAGCGTGTGTGTGTGTGTGTGTGTGTGTGTGTGTGTGTGTGTAAATGTGCCGGCTCGCTGCGGGGGGAAAAGTGGGAACTTAGTAGCAATCTCAGTGCACATATTGGCAGCCCCTAAAAATCACGCTGTCCGTCCAGAACCCTTAGAACAGGTGTCCTAGGAATGAGTGCGGACGCGCGCCACAGGCGACAGAAGAACCGACAAACCTCAGCGCTGCGGTGATGTTGATTAGATGCATAAAAAGCATCAACCCGCGTCGGCACCCTTTCACCAACGCGCGTGGATAGGCACGGACACCCGGTGGCCCTCTCCCCTCTCCATTCTGCGGAACGTTCTGAGCTGAGCAAGAGTTGGGGGGCGTGTGGGGAGGATCTGGACTCCTCAGGTTTAGAGCCGAGACGTGGGGGAGCGCGGTGGGCGGGGGAGGGGGGCCGGGGAAGGCGGAGGGCCGGGTCCACGTCGCGCCCTCGGCGATTAGCCCCAGCGGCGCGACCCGGGAGGCGGACTCTTTCTTCACCCTCGCCGTCTCCCCCTCCCTCTTCCCTTTTAAAGGACGCCTGGCAGGCAGAGCTGTCAGCAACAGGAGGCCGTTCGGACTTGGCCGGGCGCGGCTGACTCCTGCTCCCGGGACAGACCGGGGCGGGTGCCGCGGGGCCGCGTGTCCCGGGAGCCACACGTGGGGCGCTCCCATTCTCCCTCCTTTGGGCTCCGCTCCGGACCTGCCGAGTCCGAGCGCCGCGCGGCCCTGGCGTGGCCCGCCCCGGGCGCGATGGCCCCGTGAGCCGCGGAGAGGGAGGCGGCCAGGGCTCGACGCGCCCCCCGCGGCGGGAGCAGCCGGAGCGGTATGAGCCGCGCCCAGGGCGGCGGCAGCGGCCCCCGCAGCCTCCTCTGCCGGCGCCTCCCGCGGGCCCCGGTCCACTTGCCCCCGCGCACCATGCCGAGCCCCGGCCGGCGGATGCCCCAGCGCAGCCCCGGGCGCCTCCCCGGCCCCCGCTAACGCACCCGGGAGCGGCCGCGGCCCCCGAGGCAGCCTCCCGCGCCGCGCCCCGGGGGAGGCGGATCCGCGGGGCGCCCCGAGCCCCCGCTGCGCCCCTCGCTCTCCCGCCGCGTCCCCCTCCCGGCCGCCCCGGGCGCGCGCGGCGATGGGGGCGCTGCTGGCCGTCTGCCTGCTCCTGGGCTGGCTGCGCGGGGGCCCCGCGGGCGCCCAGCCGCCCGGCGAGTATTGCCACGGCTGGGTGGACGCGCAGGGCAACGACCACGACGGCTTCCAGTGCCCGGAGGACTTCGACACGCGGGACGCCACCATCTGCTGCGGCTCCTGCGCGCTGCGCTACTGCTGCGCCGCGGCCGACGCCCGGCTGGAGCAGGGCGGCTGCACCAACGACCGCGGGGAGCTGGAGCCCCCGGGCCTCCCGGCGCGTGAGTGCGGGGCCCCCGGCGGCTGCTGCAGGGGGGGGCGGGGAGGTGTGCACACGGGGAGGCGCCCAGGTGCCCCTGGGTCTGTGCAAAGTGGACGCAGCGAGGGAGGTGGAGAGACCCCGACGGAGGGGGTGGCCGCGGCTCAGGTCAGGGCGTCCCATCGCTTGGCAGCCCCGACTCCCGCTCCTCGCGGTCCCCGCGGGTTGGGCCGAGGGGGAGTTTGCCGGGACCGCGAGGACCGCGACGCTGGCCCCGGTGACTCTGGGGAAGCCGGCGGGGGCCCCCGGGCCCGCGGGAGGCTGCAGAGAAGGGCTGTAGGGGCAGCCACTAGGCTGGCCTTGGGTTTTGGGGGCCCCGTCACTCCGGAAGGTGCCGAGGGCGCAGAGAATGCAACTCTCGGGGAGCGCTCCTCTGCAGCCCCGCAGCGCTAAGGAACTTCAGCCACTTCTCCCCGCCTTTGTGGTCTTTTGGTAGCGTTTCTAAACCGCTCGTCCATTTTCCGACTTCCTTTCATTTCTCTGCATCGAATTACCCTCTGCAGCCCACCCCCTATTGTCACGCCTTTCAGAGAGGCCGGGGTCCTCGCGGCGGAGATTTAGAAACCAGGGTCGCCGGGGCTTCCCCGCCCCCTATTCTCACGTCGGAAAACACGGGTCAAATTTCCGCTCACTTCAGAGCGGAATAAATCACAACCCCAGCAGAGCAACTTTACACGCTAACAGAAAAAAAAAAAAAAAAAAAAGACCTTCCCACCTGAGTCCGAACATCAGGGAAACCCTTTAGAGCTCCGGGCGATGGTTTTACGGCCCGGAAACCGGAGGAGCGGGCGGAGCTGAGCGCCCCGCACCCCAGACTCGGGCGCGGGCGGAGGTCCGAAGCCTGGGAGAGACGGTCCGGCCAGACGAGGAGAGGTGGAGAGAGAATGAATGAATGAATGAATGAATGAGGCTGGCGCTCTCCCTCCTGCCCCCGCCAGGAGAGGGGTGCTTTACCCAGAGGAAAGGGGAGCCCGCTCTTGCCTAGAATTTCATTGGACTTTCAAGAAATCTAGCTTTGGAGGTCGGGCTGCCCAGCCTAGAGGAATTGGGAAGCGGCTACTGGAGAAAAGATCACCAGCGGAAAGTCGGGCACTCCAGGCAGCCGGTTAGAAAGATACCCTCTTCTCACCTGGGGGCACCCGGTTGCTGTCCGTAGATACAGAGTGACCATCAACGACCCGCCTACTGCGGGGGACCCACGGGCTCTGCTCAGAGGGAGCGCAGCCCCCGCACTCACTGAGCTGGGGTCTGGCAGGTTCTCACCGGCTGTGGCTTTGTGCTTTGCCAGCGGTGTCACCTTGGGCCAGTTACGGAACTGCTCTGGGCCTCCTCTCACTCCTAAAACGGGCATGTCACTCTCAGAGGTAGGCCGTGGATGGCACGCGAGTGCAGGGACGCTGAGCAGTGCTCATTCCATTCCCCCGCCCCCTCCCACCGCCTTCCACAGGTGTTACCAAACCCGGCCTAATGGGTGGTCCATTGAGGAGCTTACACCTAGGAGCCCACAGAACTTGGGGGTTGATAGTTCCCCGTCACCCACTGCCTCAGAGAATGTAGAAAACTGTCTGGTATCTTTCCATACCTGGAAAATAGAGCATAGCATGCCCACCTCCATGAGACCTGAATCAGATGACAAATAAAAGAGAGCCACGCACAGGTAGGGCCTTGGGCAATGCAGGTTTTCTTTCTTCTGTCTCCAAACTGGAGGCGGCCTGCACGTGTGGCTCTATCAGTCAGGGGCTGCCGCTGGGGTGGGACATTTCCTGCCTGCCTTGTAGAGAGACAAGGAAGTTGGGGTTTGCTCTGCCAGAAGGATGCTCTCACACACAGTCTGGGCCACCAACGCCAGGATGTGCATCATGATCTACCTAAAGATCAGCCTCACCTTGGCAGGGTTTGCGTGGGAATTGAGAGGCAGACGTGTGGCTGCTGAAGTAGGCATCCCCACTTATTTCTGGAAACATCCAGAGATGACCATTTGTGATGCATTAGGAGACACAGTTAACTGGGGCCCACTGTGGGTTTCTTCACACAGCTCTTTCCATAGTCTGGCAAATTCCGGAGGGTCTCATTTAACAGGCCTAGTTCTCTTCGCCTAGATTGGAGATTCCGGGACGGGAGATGGATTTTCAGCCTCAGCTATGGGTCAAAGCCCTAAGGCCCCACCGTGATAACGCTACTAAAACCCGGATTTAAACCCAGAGTTACAGTAACCAAGAAAAACCCACCGTTTCCTTTCCTCGGTGCGTGAACAGGATCGAGTCTGTTCCTTCTGACTTCCAGATGTGCAATATGATGGCTAATTGCTAACAGAGGCTACAGTATCAGTTTCCTTCCTCTCCGCTAGGAGCAAGAATATTCCCTCATCACAGTTTACACTCTAGAAGTTACCAGTAACAAGCTCTGAGAAGTTGGGCTGACCAGTGGGAGTACTGAGCCGCCCACCTCCCACCCCTGAGCTGCCTGGAGTTTGGGAGACCCCTGTCCCAGCATCTGTCTATGTCCCTTTTTGTTTTTGTTTTTGCCTTTTAGAGCCTGTCTACGTCCCTTTCCTGATTGTCGGCTCCATCTTCATCGCCTTCATCATCCTGGGCTCTTTGGTGGCCATCTATTGCTGCACCTGCTTGAGACCCAAGGAGCCCTCCCAGCAGCCAATCCGCTTCTCCCTCCGCAGCTACCAGACAGAGACCCTGCCCATGATCTTGACCTCCACAAACCTCAGAGCACCTTCCAGGCAGTCCAGCACAGCCACCAGCTCCAGCTCCACGGGCGGCTCCATCCGAAGGTTCTCCTTTGCCAGGGCAGAGCCAGGCTGCTTGGTGCCCTCGCCACCTCCGCCGTACACCACAGGCCACCCAATCCACCTGACCCAGCCGTCCGGTTTCCTGGTGTCACCCCAATACTTTGCGTACCCGCTCCAGCAGGAGCCCCCACTGCCTGGGAAGACCTGTCCAGACTTCAGTTCCAGTTGACAGGCCCCGGCCATACATCCACCACGCGGTACCAGGGCAGGCGGGTGGGATGCTGCTGTCAATGCCACAGATATTTGCGAGGACACTTCCCTGGAACCCAGCGATGCCATGGAGGAGAGTGTGAGGGAAATACGACGCTTTCTAGTCTTCAGGTTCCTGGCTCCAGTCACAGCCTGACTGTGTTAGAGAACTGCTTTCTGGCTTTGAAAACATGGTGACCAGCACATTTCAATTTATGCTACTTTTATTCAAAAGATACAATAGTTCAAACTTTACAGTTGCCAACGGGTTGAAGATGTTTTATTGGACAACTCAGCTGTACTGTTTAGAAAAAGTCTACATGTTCTTTTCTCATTATAAGTTGTTTAGTGAATTATAATACAAATATATGCATAAATAAGCAAAGAGCAATACCTGGTTGTACTAGTAATTATTGAAGGTCCACTTAAAAGAATTTACTACTAAGTAAACTGAGGGGACAGCGAACGACCTATTTATGATTTTGGGAGCGACCTAACCATGAATAATGTTAGCATCATCAGAAACAGTTACTTTTTAAGTTAATAATTAAATTGTGTTTAAACTATAAGAGCTTTTTTCAGAATGCAAGATTTTGATAACCACAGGAGGCGTTTAAAGTTTTCAGTATTTACTCAGCTATTCATGGTAACACAGGACGTATGTGAACGCATTTCCCCCACCCACCTGAGGGAATATTTATTGCAGACTTTTTGTTCAGCAATATTTTCTGTTTAAGTGAAAGTTGGACAGTTGGGTCTTAAAACATTTATATGTAAAATGAGTTATGTACAAATGTAAAGATTTATAATTTAATGGATTTACCACATTGACGGTACTAATTATTTAGTAGTCACACTGTAATTTTTTATGTTAATATTAACTGTGGAGTTCAAAGTCCAGCTACTGGTTATAATCATCTAGTGTTACATATTGCAAACGTCACTGAGTTCCATGTCTGATGACTATGCATTTGGGCATGTATCCTGCTGGGTTAGAATAAATAACATACTTGTTTTCGTGAAATCTATTTGAAATTTTAGAGCAAAGCGCTTCATTTTATCTCTTTAATGATACTCTTTGCTATTCAATAAAAGGAAAATTTTTACTTAACGCTTCACATTTGAAATGCAAAGAAAAAAGATCTCACATTGATTTTGAACTACATTAAAAAGCTATTTCCTGCACTGGGCTCATGAAAGCAGTAAAGGAAGTGAGTTTTTTCTGGAGTATCAGCTGGTGGGCTGCATGCCACCCTCAGATGTGTTGGGCTATTTCTCCTAAGAATCTGGATTTCTGGCTTCTTGTGACCCATAGAAGATGTGTTCTGCCCTCAGCTCAGGCTGGGCCTTTTCGGACAGGACACTTGACATTTGCCAGCCTTCTGCCTGATCCCCCCTACCTGGCCCATCTCCCTCAGTTCTGTTACCTGCCTGGCTCCTGTAGATGTTGGGGAATCCAGGCCTAAATGAATTCATACTATCACAGGCCACCCTTAGCAGCTGTTTTCAAATACAGTTAGAGTAAAATTCGGACCCAAGAGTCTCTTGGGCCTACGTTTCTGAAATAAGTTTAAAGATACTGAGCCTTTGCCCAGTCTAATGGCCAAGGAGCCCTGCCTTCCAGTCTCCTGCTTTCTCCTGTATCTCAAATTAGCCCCCATAATGAAGGAACAAAGGAAAGAAGGAAAGAAGGAAGGGGAAGGGAGAAGAGGAGGGAGGGAGGAACAGAGAAAAGGCTGCGCATAAAAGGATGTGCATTTGAGAACATGCTCTGGAACACATTCTCATGTCATTAGACTGGTTTTATTCATGTTCGTTAAATATGGCTCTTTTTATATTTTTAAGTTAATCGTTACCTGGACTCTTATGAGCCACACACAATTGTTAGTATTTATCTGCACTCACTTATTTTATCCTCCCAAAAAAGTCAACGGGGAGTTACTGTAATTTCTATTTTATATTTGGAAACCGGCACAGAGAAGTGAAGTAACTTTCCCAAGATCCCACAGGTTATTTTTCCATTGATTTTCAGAGCGAGCAGAAGGGAAGGGGAGAGACAGAGAGAGAAACATCTGTGTGAGAGACACACATCGATTAGTTGCCTCCTGCACGGGCCCAACCAGGGCCAGGGATCAATCCTGCAACCAAGGTACATGCCCTTGACCTGAATCAAACCCCAGACCCTTCAGTTCGTTGGCTGACACTCCATTCAGTGAGCCAAACTGGCTAGGGCTGCGTTGAGGTTTTGATGCTTCCATGCATGAAACCCACTGCAGAGCAGAGCACGAGGCCCAGCCCCGCTCTCTAAGGCGGAGGTTGTCAACTCTGCTGGAGCCAGTGAGCTCTCCTTAGAACAATTATTTTGTGACATCCCTTGAACTGTCCTCATGTGAAATTCATAGATACCACTACTCCTATGACACATATAATTGAAAAAATCAATACAATGCCCTAATGGTAAACAGAAAGAAGAAAGGAAAAGTAATTGATTTCAACATATAATGGCTTGAGCAGACTAACCAAGGACTCAGATGCAAACCTCTTACACAAGATAACTGGCATGTAACATTTCCAAATCAGGACAAATGCAGGTTTGGTTTTTTTTTTATATGTTTTTACTGATTTTAGAGAGAGGAAGGGAGAGGGAGAGATAGAAACGTTAATGATGAGAGAGAAGCATTGATCAGCTGCCTCCTGCACACCCCCTATTGGGGATTGAGCCCACAACCCAGGCATGGGCCTTGACAGGGAGTTGAACTGTGACCTCCTTGTCAAGGGTGGATGCTCAATCACTGAGCCCCACCGGCCAGGCCAGACTGATGCAGGTTTGCTAGATTGACAACTCAAACACCACAGTTGTGCTGCTGCTATGTGATTTTTTTCCAAACAAAGCAAAGTTTGATACTCCTTTGATTTGCATAGTTGTTCTATATCTGGAAAATTCAGTGTATATTAAGGTAGTGCAAATATTACCTTATAGGGAAAATGGGATTAGTTTTTTTCCACCAGAAGGAATGATGGGACATTCCAAAGTCATGCCAAGGGACATTAAGTCTTTGATGTGTGGACTGTGCCAGGTATTGCAGGATCTCTCCCATGAATGCCCATAGCACACCTGCCCCAGCCCCAAACATTAAGAAGAAAGATGTACCCAGACAATTTCACAATGTCCTCTAGGGGGCAGAACTGCCACCACATAACCATCTAGGGAGGTTGTCAGGTTTCTCTAGTAGCTGTACTTTTATTTGCCATCCCTTTGGGGAGCAGTTTTTATCTCTTAGGCAGAATAATGCTGAAGAATGCTGAAAGCTCACATCTGCACATTTCCCTTCCTTAGCAGCATGCTCCCATCAGTCAAGTTCACTGGCTATAAATTATTTAAAATGAGGCCAGCATTGTATACCTCACTGAAATATGGCATTCAGCGACACTGAATCAAATCATATCCCCACGTACTTGTTGACACCCAGTACATGTCTTTGCGCTTCTCTCTGGAAGCCAGGTAGCTGATAATATTATTATTCACATCCCAGGGTGAAAAGGCCATACCGTGGCAGATTTGCAGGAATCATTCCATTCAACAAGCACATGTTGGACACACTAATGGATCAGGCACTGTGCTAGAGGATGGGAGTAACAAGGTGAATAACATGCAGTTCTTTAAAAAAAATATATACATCTTTATTGATTTCAGAGATGAAGGGAGATAAACATCAATGATGAGAAAGAATCATTGATTGGCTGCACGTTTTCTTTCCTGCTTTCCAAGAGCTCACAGCCACGTAGGAGAAGATGAACCCATAATCCAACACTTAGAATTGCAACGATAGGGCAAGTGCACACAGAGCATGCTGGCAGCCCAGGCAAAAAGCACCTCACTCATCCTGGAGGTGATAAGGCTGCACTGAGCAGGGAGCGATGAGTGGGAGCGGAGTGAAGAAGACTGGATGGCCAGGGGGAGAAGAGTCTGGAAATGAGGGGAAGAGCATATTCGGCAAAGCACAGAATTCACAGGGAGGCAGAGGAGCACCCACAGTGGGAAAGGACAAGGAGCATCCTGGAAACTAGACAAAGAATTCCAAGAAGAGAGTGGAGAGACAAGCAGGATCAGATAAGAGATCTTGAAAACCATGGTGGTTGGATATTTATCAAATACAAGAGGGAGCCTTGAAGGGTTTTATGAGGGAGATCACTCGATGACATCTTCATTTTGGAAAGATTAGACAGCCACGCTAAAATTGGGTCACTTCAGACACCCAGGAGGTGCTCACCGCAGCCCGCCACACTACCAGAACACGGAGGGAACTGCTCTGATGCTTTGTTACCCTCCCAGAGAATTTGAGTCTACATTCTTTATGACACCTACCTGGAAGGCCTAATTTTCTCAGGAAAATCTATTGGGGCAACAGTGGTTGTGTACTATTGTACATGTCTTAAAGATAGAATGGATTATAAGGGTCAGTAGTGTTTGTGCTACATTATAACCCAGGATGATATAAAACACAGATAGAAATACTACATGACAAATATCTCTTCTTTTACACACGAGAAACATAAAACCAGAAGGTGATTTAGCACGGATTTTAGGGTCATAGTGTCTGGGTTAGTTTTCTGGCTCTTACTTATAAGCTGATTGACTTTGGGCCACTTCATTTCACTGTGTCTGTTTTTTTTTTTTCATTTGTAAAACAGAAATATTAATGGTACCTTACTGTTTAGGACTGTCATGAGAAATAGGAAGTTAGGGTCCCTGCCTCAAATCACTCGCATTCTAGTAGGGAGGGAGCTGTGTCGTTAAGTTAATGATAATTGATAGAAAGCAGATGAAATACCCTAAAATAAAAATGAAAGTGTAAGTACTGTGGGAGGGCAGGTGTAACTGTTGATGGGAGTGCAGGGAACAGAGAACATGGTCCGATGGTTGGACAGAGTTAGTCCATGATAATCCATGGCCTCCTCTGATACCTGGCTCATTTGCCGTTATGGCCTGGGACAGAGCACCTTCCTACCGTGTTGGGTACTAATGGCCTGCGAGTTTATGTTACCATCTGCATACCCTGCCCCCCGCCCCCACAACACACATTTAGTATAGTAGGTTTGCTTTAAAATGGTTATTTCATTCTAAAGCCAGCAGAGTGTAGTTTTCATTGTTCAAATGGAGAGACTGGTCCCTCTTATTTTCCCTGCCTCTCCATTCTTTATTGATGTCATCATTAGCTCCTTCTCATGGTGAAGAATTTCCCAGATTGACCTAAGTCCATAGGAAATTTCCTGCCTAAAATGAGATAACCAAAAAGGCTCCTGAAAATACACACAATCATACTTAGCAATGTGATCCATTTCATTGGGTCAGTTTACCTTTGTATAACCTAAAAAGTTTACTGAGTATGTGTTCAGAAAAAGTAAGAATTTATGGGCATCTTAAACTATCAAGGAACAAATCGTTAACATTTTTTATGTGTACATGACTACTTTAAAATTGCAATTAAATATTCGTTATTAATGAAGTTATTTTGACAGAGAATTCTTATTTGAATCGCTAGTTCCATAGTTTAAACTTGAAATAACAAGTGAGTGTACCACAGCCATAAGAATACAAAAGCTTCTAAACGAGGATGGCATACTGAATTTACAAGAATTCATGACAGGTAGCTTTTCTGTCTGCATATTGTTTTGCTGTGGTTTTGCTTGGGGTAGCCACACCCAACTGTTGTCCCTGAGAAGACTGTGGGAAAGGACTGGGGCCCTCACTCGAATACAACCAGGGGCACCTCAGATTGCTTCCTCAGTGCCTGCGACTAAGCCTGTGCCCTCAGGTAGCTGAGTGCAGCTTGCTACCGGTTAGCCAACCATGCCTATTTTTGATGGAACGATTGTTGTCATTTCTGATGTTTCCTGTACTTTTGTATCACATGGCAATTTCATCGTTTTCTGGTTACTTCCTGCAAATGTAATGGCTAAACCGAACCACTTTCTCATGAACTGAAAAAAACAAAACAAAAAACACTGGTGGGTTCAGAGACCCTGAGAAATTTACCCAGGGGTGGGGCGGGGGGGGGGGGGAGCTGCTCACTTGCAGGCTGATTTGCATATTAAGGGGGACAATCCTGGAAGGCTTTTCTGACTGTAGAATCAGAATACAGTAATTTCACTTTAAATAATATTTTCTTTCTGACACTTAATTGTCAAAACTCTCCTTCTTCCTAAACCAATGTCAATATACTCCACCTCATGTTTCCTTTAGGTGGGTAAAGAAGAAGGGATGTTTTATATATCACTGCGGTTGTAAACAAAATATGTTAATAAAGCTATTAAATGGATACCCCTTCTCAGACTATATAGTTATGTGGATTTGAAGGTTTTATAAAACAATATAGTTTCTAAAACTAGCAATTAAAACTTTAACAGTATTTTTTATGTAATGGTAAAGTTTATTTCATTTTTAATAACAATTAGAGGACAAAATGTTTAAAATTTGCAGTTTAAAACATGCACATTCACAAAAGGCCAATGACACGTAACACTGCATAGAACGGGTTATTACTCAACTTAGTAACTATTTATAAAACACAGTGCATTGAACATCGACATAAACAAACCTTAGAAAACTACTATGACCACAGATTCAACACTCTCCACTCATGCAGCTTCACAATTTCTACAGCAGTTTCGGCAGGAATGGCTTTTCATGGGGCTGAAAATGCAATTTTATCACTAATGCAAACTGCAATTTTCCATAGTAGCTGCCTTGCAAGGCTGCCTGTTTTTTTTTTTTTTTTAACCTAATAAACTTGAAAATGTGAAAAATGAAGTTTCAAGTAGTAAAACAAAGAAGAAATAGTATTTGCTGCAGTTATGGCTTCTATTCTAGAACCAAGAAACATAAAAATACTTATTATTATTTTTAATATTCTGCTCACATCTTTGCAAGAGCAGATTTACCTATGGAAAGTTGCTGTTAATTCAGAGTAAGCAAGTATGAAATTTAGCTTTTTTCCTACTGAAGGGAGATTTATTTGCTGAGTTTTGTGAGCTTTATTAAGAGATTCTCAGAGGCCAGCTAAACAAAAGTTTCAATTAAATTTGTTCAAATTTGTTTATAAAATAATTTACTTATTAAAAAAAGTTGTGCAGCGGACCAATTAATTTGTCCACTGAATATTAAATTCCAGGTAAGCCATGATAGAATTTTAAAAGGAAAAATAAACATCAAGATTTACAGCAATAGCCATGCATTGGCCTGGACCACTTTAAATATTAATTCATGCAAACCATAAACCTATCAAAAACACAGCTGCTCTCATACAGAAAATAAATCAAGATGGAAAATGAAAAACATTTATTTCCTTTCCTTTAAAATTTAACTTACATTCCATTTTAATAGCTGTTGAAGGTTAATTAAAATGCAGCAAAGTAGAACTAAGTTTCACAAGTGACTTCAGTTATTTTAATGTGAGAAAAATCAGACTATGGTCTCTTTAAGAGGCATTATAGAAATATTCATCATTAAAAAGCATTACTTAGGTAACAAACTGTATGGTGTTATGTTACATTAAGTAACTGACAAAAAGAATTCATAGGACTGGCCCATATGATTAAATGGGGTGGGCATTTTCTTGATAAATTTTGTAGATGATTATGAGATTATAGATTTACTTGATGATACAAGTTTTAAAATCAGGAACCGTCCAAGAGCAACTACACAGAAATAAACACTAACGATTATTTTGCTTTGTAATAATGATGACCTTGTTATAAATAACTTAAAACTACAAATATACAATCTATTACTTTCAGACTAGCATTCGTTTTCTGAAAGAACATTTTAAATGGCAGATTATAAGTGATGTACAGTGCACTCAATGCCCAACAAGTTATTCCGTGACTTTCCTATTGGATGTTTCGGATGCAGAATTGCAAAATTAAAATATAAATGTAATGGTCAGAACAGATGCTAAACCCCCTCCTCCCTGGAAATTAAGAGGAATCACTGATTCTATTGAATGACCACACATTTTATGTAAATAGCTAATATTATTGAGCTGAATACAGTTCACCTGACTTGATCAAAAGAAGCTTTCCATTAACTTCACGACCCTGCTGAAGCAGGCTTGCATCAGACAGAGAGTGGGGAGTGGGAGGGTGGGCACACATATCTCATTTTAAATTTACTACATTCCTGAGAAACACCATTTCCCTGCTGAAATTTCTGCCCTATAGCATCTTTCTGGGTGTGAGACACCAATATATTTTTATATGTTATATAAAACATTTAGAAAGTTCATGGACAGGGTCACATTTTCAGTGACCTATTCAACTTTTCAGTACGAAACGAATGAAGATTTTCTGCTGTAAGTAGTATTTTCTGAATTGTAAATATTGAAAGCAACGGTGTTAGCATTCGCCAGAGTCCCTACAAGGGACTCTTAAATGGCAGAGTACGTGTCCTTTATTTTCAGAAAATACACGTGAAAAGCCCCTTCAACTGTTTATTGTAGTCCTGGTAAACTGTGTGACGGTTTTTCTCCTTGGGCAGGTTGAAAAACCAGAGGGTTTTCTCTAATCCAGCACTATGAAGTCACTGCCACCACAATGTTATATTTTAAGTTTCACCAAGGAGATCACTCCCTGCTGCCCCCGGCCCCCCAACCTGCCCCACTCCCACCCAAGAAGCAAAAAAAAAAATGGACTTAATATTGAAAATTCAAATACAGGGCCAGGGGACAAAAGAAGCACAAATTAGTCCTATTTCTGATCATGATCCTATTCATTATTAACCATGAGTATTCTACTCATATTGAAGAGCTCCACAGAAACAATCCATGTTTCAAGGTAAAATAGAACTTTTCGTTTTCTGAAGTCATAACATTGTTTTATTATATTCATCATATTTTCCTATTAAAGCTTTGGAGAAGAATGCCACCAGTGAGGTGAGGGCAAGTGGAAGCCACTGCTGTCTGTTAACTGCTATGAGGTGTTCTCTGGAGGGATGTCCGTCATTCTTGTTTAATTTTTGTGGTTGGACTTCAACAGTCAGGAGACCCAGAAAAGCCACTTTCATAGATCCACTCAGTAGACAGTCAAGGCCTGTGACTTCAGAATTTTGAGGATGGCCTTACACCTATGGCTTTGCTGGATGTTTTGATTCACGATTCTCTTCATCTAAACCCCAAGTGGGAAGGGTCTGGGAAGGGAAGTATGTCAGCTCCTGGCCCCTTTTATGTTAGAATTATGTATGTGTGACAGCCTCCCTTATTTGTAGAAAATGTGGGAGGCCTGCTTGTAACCAAATAGCTAAAAATACAGGGAAAGGAAAGGTGTGCCGCCTAATTTTAAATCTAGATTGAGAAAAAAGGGTGACGAGAATGTGAAATTATTCAATTCAAGGAGTGATTTGGAAAATCACCTGTCTTCTCAATTCCAGTTTACTTTTTTTCTTTTTAAAGAGGAATTTCTACCTATTTTGCTGGTAAGTCCACTTAAAGGCAAACAGGCTTTTTGGGAATAAAAGGCAAAAAGTTTGCATCAATCTCTGAAGTGTATCTGAAAACCAGAATTCCTTTTTTAAGTTCTTCCTTAAATGAAAGAATTATTTTAAAAATAGTGTAGAAAACTGGTTGTGGTTTTAAAACAGCCCCTTCACCGTTTATTGTTGGTAGCAAAACAGGCATCTCAGATGCCTTGAAAATGCTCTAAATAATGAAACTGAACGTACAGTTTGGAACATATGAACAGAATCAGCTCATGATGAAAAGTGTTCTCTGATGGTAAAGTTATAAGGCTTGAGTAACATAGGTTGTTTTTTTTTTTTAACGGGGAAAATGTACTATTTATTTGTGCCAATTAGCAGCCTGTGACCAATTTGGGGAGCTGCTTGACACGTGAACTGTGAAGTAATTCTCAGCCTTAAGTTTCAGGGAGTCAGCATAACACAGCGTGTGCTACATAAGACAGCAGGCGTCTCTAGTGGGAACGCACAGGGAGAACCAAATCACAGGACAACAGCCCATGCGTTTGTCCGACATGGTATTTCAAACATCCCGACAGAAGCATGAGAAACCCCATGCGAATACATAAGCATATTTTTCTTAAGAGAGAAAACTTTAAGACAAAATGATAATCACTCCATCTATAGCAGAAGCCAGATTTTTAGAAAAGTCTAAATGATGATGAAACCTCATTAGAAAGGACTGAGACATAAACACAGTTGTAGAAATCAGTATTGTAACGACAAGAGTCACATTACCACGCGTGCCCTCTAACTGGAACAAATACACAAGACAGACGAGAAAAAAGCATTTGTAAGGCCAAAGGTGCAACATCACAGATCTTAGTAGCAAATGCCTTGAAATACTCATTTTTGCAGATCACTCTTAGATTTGAACAGTCGAGCATGCAGGTCTTATAGCAGGACTGGAGGTAAACTCTCACATTTCCGGGCAAATGACTACTGAGTGAGAAATACATTTATTGAACTTCTTTGGCAGACACATATCGAGACAATTTTTGACACAAACACTTATTAATGTCTTGTTTAGAAATTTTGTTCAGTAAGGTGAGTCAGTTCCTTAAGAATGCTGGCTTTCCCCCCACAACATATTCTGAAATCTAAGTCTGGATATCAAGAGCCTCTCTCATTTATTACCATTTTAGAGTTTTTTTTAATGGTTGGTCGCTTTGCGGTATAACCAATAAATTGTCAGTTACAGCCCCACAAGAACGGCTTAAGAATACTGATCTATTCTCAGTGTAAGAAAGCGCTCCTGGCAAAATACAAGGTCGTTTTCAATTTCTCTTTACAAAGACTTAGCAAAGACTTTAAAAAATCTGAAAGAGATGGTGTTACAGTAGGTCGCACAGTGCTTATGTCTATAATGTACATGAATCTGAATGTCAATCAACGACATGAGCTCAGATCCACCTTTCACCTCCCTGGGCCAGGCTGCAATTGGTCGGCAGATTCCGGTGAGGACCTGGGAGTCCTCCTCAGCGACACGGCGAGCCTGCGGGCGCCCTCCCCATCACCATTCGTCAGGTCTCTGCTTTGTGGTATCATAGGCCCTAATCACTTCTGACTGTGAGACGATTCCATTTTCATCTTGAGAGAAAGCATACCCGTCTGGAAGTTAAAGATAAAAGAGAAACGATCATCATGAAGTCACTGGAAATCTCTCGTTAGTCTGAGCTCTGAGTGCTCGTTTTCTAACTTGGTGAACTAATGCGCCCCTCCCCCCTTTAAAAGCATGATGACACTAATTTTTAATGTTGGGAAAGGACAGAGACTCAAGAGCTACATGTGGACTGGGACGGATGCCTGGCTTAGAGTCTCTGAGTTCTCTCCCTAGATGAATGAGCGGGCACTCTCAATTCTCCGTTCAGCATCTCAGGTTCAACCCCTCTAATTTTGGCTTCCTGACTTCCAGAGGGATAGGGGAGCCCAGCCAAGAGGGCACTTGTATGTCCACATAGATTAGGTGGGTGAGAGGGAAGGAAGAATGAAAGTGGAGAGGCGATAAGCACATATAACTACGAATGGTGGAAAAATGGTCTCTCCCTCAGACAATATTCTGCTTGGCTTTGGGCAACTACAAATAAACTCATTCAAGCCCCAACAGGGCTGGTGGGGGCACATGGATGAGACATGGCTCCCCAGGGGATCACATCTCTTGAAGTATAAAGAGCAAAAGCATTCAATATGAGTGTATATAAATAAAAATAAATTATATGTGGAAACAACATGAAACAAAAGATATATGACTAACATAAATACATTTACTACAGGGTTTTATATATTATATTCTTTTGAAACGTTAAGAGGGCATGATACCTAGTAATTTCTTACAACTCCAAATGTTCATAAATATTTTTGAAGGGGAATATATATGTTTCATTGTTCTGCATGAAAGCTGAAAAGGCTATTGCAAAGTTATCCAAGTAGAAAAGATAACAATACAGAGGGAGCTTTTAAGAGTTAAGATTTATTTTACTGGTTCCTTTTAAGATTTAAGGAAGCAAGGGGCATGTGGAAATATTATTTTTCTTTAAATGAAAGCAGCAAGATTTTAAAGTGCTCTGTCTTTTCTGCTCAAAGTGAGATGGTTGAGGTCAAAGGATTCTCTAAACATTTGTTATTTACAGAACATGCTGCCAAATATGCAAAAGTTGTGGTAGGTGCTACTTTTAAATAGTTAAATGTCCCTAAAGTCAAAATACTGTTCTCATGAATGCTATGAAGTAATGGCAGAATTAAAAAAAGAAAAAAAGAAAAAAAAAAAAGGGACTCAAATACTTACGGAGCAGGTTTTGTTGCAGCGACTCAGACCGGTACAAGTTTACGTGGTTCTTCTTAAAGACGTTCTTGAGCAGTTGTGCCCTCTCTGTGAGGCTGCAGAGCAGGTGCAAACGTGTGAAATGAATGACCAGCTCGGCGGAGACCCCAGTGTGCCCGCAGGACCACCAGAGACTTAGGCTTACACAAAAGATTGCCTGAGAAATCTGTGGTCTAGTGATTTCTTTATTACCCCCATTTTCTCAGCTAATGAGATTTCAGGAGTTTAGATAGAAGACTATTTTGTCCCCAATAATCCAGTCAAAAGACTTCCCCACCTCCCAGTTATATTTAAGTCAAACGGAAATATACAACCTGCGCAATACAATTAATAAAAAATAAAAAAATCTTCCAATAGTTTATTTGCTGCTAAAATCTTAGTTGACTTACTATGTATATTTGAAGCCCAGCAGTGTTTTAGAATTACAATAATTAATTATTATTATAGCTTTTTCCTACTTTGAGCATATTTTAGTATGCAATATACTTTTTTAGTTATACAAAGAAATCCTGGAAATTACACAAAGAAGAAATTTCTTAGACTACTTAATTAGGAAAATTCCACTACCTCTGATACAATATAAAATGTGTCACTTAGTTTCATTTTAAAATAAAAGAATTGTCTTCAGAAAATAATTATAGTAGGTAAAATGACAAGAAAAGATTCATTTTTCAATAAATGTTTAGAATAATCTTTTCTACAGGAACAAATTCATATGATTAATTATGTAACTTCTAAAAGGACACTGCATGAAATAATGCATCAGTTTCCGCCCCCCCCCCCTCCCCAATACACATAGAACTGTCTTATATAGTAGGGAAGTCAAATATTGGTTGAATACATGAATTTGAATGATAATCCTGAAATGCCCTTTGAAACATCATCAATCCTCCCAATCACGCCATTTCTCCATTGGTTGATTTATAAAACTTTGCTATCAAAGAACATAATAAGCATGAAGAGCTAATAAGAAATCTATATGCGTTGCAGTAAATGTTTATACAATTTTGTTTTAATCACTGGAACGAACTCAGTTGAAAATTTTCCATCTTGCATTTTCCCCACTATAAAAGCTTCAGCTAAATTGCTGTAAGTTATGTTAGTTCAGTATTTTGCCAATTATTTTGAGACCCTGAAATGGAACAATTTTTAATCATATGTAAAAGAAAAAAACACACGGATCCTCTGCAAAATGAACTTGTAATTACACAAATATTTAGGCTTTTGCTGAAGTAAAATATTTAGAAATGTTGACATTTGTAGTAATCTTCCACACATATTTTTTAAAGTCTAGGGATGTTAACTGGTACTTATTAGACATACTTTATTGTCACTGGGAATTAGCTACATTAAGGCAAGAAAGCTAATTCATCTAAAGCTCCAGTGGTTTTGCAAATATTTGTAGAACTTGCTTTTGCCAGTGAAATAAACAGATAAGGGAAAAGGGGCCATTTTTACAGCCACTTTTCTTACTCCATTTTAAAATGATCTAACATTACAGAGCCGGGGACCCTGAGGGACACTGAAATATGTAACTGTTTTGGGGAACTGGGCAGCTTGAGCAGCAGGTGGTCTGATTTTGTTAGCAGAGCCTGGCCGGCTGGGGCGCTGGGAAGTAAAATGGAAATGACTACAGAAGACTAGGGGATGGTAATGTATCATTATATAGCAGCTTTCCCCCCAAATACATTTTCCAGGTCTCAGGCTGGCCTTCCTAAATGCATAATGCTTTCACGTTACAACATCAAAGTGTTAAGAAGGCGGACATGAGAGTTTTGACTTTCACATTATGGCAACTCACACATATAAGAAAATGTTTAGTAACATTTCAAACAAGGCAACACTGAATTTCACTCAGCGGTTATATATAAAGCTAATGTCTCATGTTAAAAAAAAAAAAAGCACTAAGAAAGTCTTTCCTGGGGAAGGAGCTTATCGCCTGGACAAAGCATGGGCTCTGCTGTCCTACTTTGGTTTAATTCTGAGTCTCTTATGTATTAGCCGGGCCCCTGTAGGCAAACCCTCTCGGCCATCTCATGCATAAGAGGACAATCCCTAACCCTAGGCTGACTGAGGATTCAGTGAATGGTATAGTTTCCAGCACCGTGACTGGCACTCAACAAATGCTACTCCCCTCACCACTTGCCAGATCCCCGGAAGTTATAAAAATCAACTAGCCTCTAGCCTGGCTGGTGTGGCTCAGTGGTTGAGTGTGGACCCCTGAACCAAGAGGCCATGCTTTGATTCCCGGTCAGGGCACATGCCTGGGACGTGGGCTCTATCCCTAGTAGGGGGCATGTAGGAGGCAGCTGATCAATGATTCTCTCATCATCGATGTTTCTCTCTCTCTCTCTCTCTCATCAATTAAAATATATAAAATCAACTAGAACAGAGATCATAACAAAATAAAAGATGCCTTGGTTTTTATTCAACACTAATTTAACAGGAGATGTCTACGACTACATGTGCTTAATTTATAATGCTCACACTCCACTTCCTTAGTAGCTATGAGTTTTGTGTGTTTTCTGCTTTAGCCACCTACTATTACTTCTTATAGAGCAGAGTCGCTTCTAGAGAATAGAAATGCCATTCACAGGAGGGTGCTTAATAAACAGGAAGTGATGATGATTTGTGTTTACTATTTTCTCTAGTCTTATTTTACCTTAATTAGAGAACTACTCATCAGGTCAAAATTATGCCATTTTGCGCCATTGATGTTTATGGGTACTGATATTACTATCAAGTCACATTATAAAACATGCTGGTAACATGTTAACCATTAATAGTTGTGTTAAAAGTTCAGTTTTGTTGAACAGCTAAACATAGTGAGAGAAGAGTGAGTAGGATTCCTTCTCCTTAAAAACTGCATCTTCTTCACAATTCTTAGTGATTTTCCTCAATTTGTATAGTCTTTCATATACATGCCAAGTTATGCAAATTTTAAATTTGTTTATTGCAATTACATACACAACAACTACCACTTAAATATTGTTACCTTATTTTCAAACCCACTAAAATTTTGCAACTTGGATATCTGATGGAGGTGAGGTGGAATGATACCATGTTTTAAAATAATACTTCGTTTAGAAACACTAAAAAAGTATAGGTAGCCCTAGATGGTTTGGCTCAGTGGATACAGCATTGGCCTGTGGACTGAAGGGTCCTGGGTTCGATTCCTGGTCAGGGCGCATGCCCGGGTTGGGGGCTCCGTTCCTGGTGGGGGTGTGCAGCCAATCAATGACTCTCTCTCATCATTGATGTTTTGATCTCTCCCTCCCTCTCCCTTCCTCTCTGAAATCAATAAATATATATTTAAAAAAAGTATAGGTAAACCCATTTACTATCCTGGAACGTCATGAAGTATTTTCAATAATCTTTTGAGAGAGGTAAATATGCATTTGTCTTTATGTTGGGTTGCCAAGCTATTTTGGTTGGGTCATTAAAATGGATCTCCCCAGGAAAGTAAATAATAACCCTTCATTGATTGAATGCTCAAGTGTGTAGCACGCGACAGCTGTCTGTACGAGGTGGTGGTGGAGAGATAAACAATGAACGTAACAGGCCTAATCTCTGCTCTGGAGGAGAGAGCATTTTCTTGTACGGTCACTTTCCTCTACCAGTGCTGGACAGAACCATTGTCACAGTGATGAGTAGGCCAGGGAAAGCATTTGTCTGCTTATCCTAAACCCCTAGAAATTTATATAACGCACATAAAATCCAGCATGACAACTGAGAAATACCGCTTCTTTTCTCTTAGTTCTTGGACAATGCCATTATTGCTTTTTGTTAAGATAAACAATTCAGGGAAAGGCTGGGAGAGACCCCTATCACCATCCACATGACCAAATTACCTGACATCCATACTTCCCTACCCTTTAAGGCAGTGATTCTCAACCTTCCTAATGGCGCGACCCTTTAATACAGTTCCTCATGTTGTGGTGACCCTCAATTTCATTGTTACAAATTGAGCATAATTAAAGCATAGTGATTAATCACAAAAACAATATGTAATTATATATGTGTTTTCCGATGGTCTTAGGCGACCCCTGTGAAAGGGTCATTCGACTTCCAAAGGGGTCGCGACCCACAGGTTGAGAACTGCTGCTTTAAGGATAAGGCTCTGGACCAAACAAAGGCAATGGGCCAGTGAATGAGGATTGACCTGAGGATCCTGGATAAAATTCTATTAAAAAGGCTGATGATGATATGCTGGTTAATGTCTACAGTTAGATATAAAAAATTATGAGTCTTATTATCATATTTGCCTGTCTATAGATGCACTGCTTCACATGCACATAAAATAGATCCCAAAATAACTGCCTTGTCTCCAATGAACCCAGTGCCCACAATCCCTTATTTTAATTCTTTTGGTTTTGAATTTCCTTTATTTTTTGAGAAACTAAGATGTTACAACTTGTAGATATAATACCCTCAAGTGGGATCCGAGAGGCCCCCGAAATTAATATTTGTGCTACAAAATGTATAAACATTTACATTATAGAAAAAATAAACATTATTAATGTCATATTTATAGAACAAATGGTTTAGGTTTTTCCAGGAAATGTTTGCTATGGACCTATGGAAAAAAATGGATTTTTGAAGTTTTGTTTTTGGATTTGGGAACTATAGATGCTTCCACTCCCTAGTGTTAGAGCATGTCCACAAAGAAGTTACAGCAAAGAACACGGTCTCAGCTTTTAAGTCATTTTCTTAATAAAAAATAACTAGCCGTGGCTACACAGTTATCGGGAGTGGGGTTTGGATTGATTCTCCCAATATTTTAGGCTTAAAAGCAATACGGTTAAGATGATGAAATATACCTCCCTGACCCCCATTTTGATTTAAAATTGGAATATAGCCAATTTGCTGGCAAGCAGCATACTATTTCCTCTAAAACAGACTCATTATTTCAACTAAGATGTTTTAATTTTTGACAATGAGTGAAGATGATAAATAAATTATTGCAAATACTAATCTGGGTACAGTGCCTACAAGTTATAGTTTCTCTACCAGAGTTTCATTTATGTTTAGCTTGACTTCATAGCATCACTTATTGAAAATTTAAAAAATTAGCGATGATCAACTCACAAAATCTTCCTTAAGAATTGCATCATTCTGCCCTAGCCAGTTTGGCTTAGTGGATAGAGCGTCAGCCTGAAGACTGAAGGGTCCTAGGTTCGATTCCAGTCAAGGGCACATGCCCGGGTTGCGGGTTCGATCCCCAGTGTGGGGCACGCAGGAGGCAGCCAATCCATGATTCTCTCTCATCATGGATGTTTCTGTCTCTCTCTCTCCCTCTCCCTTCCTTTCTCTGAATTCAATAAAAAGTAAAATAAAATTTTATATATATACATATATATATATAAAGAATTGCATCATTCTATGTCAAAAAAAGTAAACCATCATTACTTTGGATAGTACTAATTTGGGAAGGGTAACCAATGTAACTCTATGTTCTTATGTATCCTATTTTTAATTAACTACTCACAGGTCAAACATCTATTTACCACCTACTACTCTATCCTTTCACCCACTCTTCCTTCCCTCCCTC
Organism: Myotis myotis; assembly: GCF_014108235.1. NCBI lineage: Eukaryota > Metazoa > Chordata > Mammalia > Chiroptera > Vespertilionidae > Myotis > Myotis myotis. The sequence continues at coordinate 26,659,110 of NW_023416313.1, forward strand.
CCTCCCTCCCTCCCTCCCTCCCTCCCTCCTTCCCTCCCTTCTTTCCTTCTCTTGACCATTCATTCACCCATTCACCAAATATTCATCGAGTGCTACTATGTTCCTGGTACTATGCTAGGTGTTGCCTTGCAAAGACTAAGATAAAGGGCCTCTCTTTCAAGGAGTTCAATCCAGTAGGGAAAACAAACATAAGTAAACAAATACATTATAATACAGGCAATCAATGTAAAAACATAAGAGTAAACAGAGTACAGAGATAGAGTGGGAATTATTGTTATTTGTGAAAAGTTGAGGTAATTACATCTGATCTGGGTTTTGAAAGCTAGGAATTGGACTGCCCAGTTTATGAAAGGGTATCAGCTTCTAGACAAGGGAACAGCAAAGACAGGGAGGCATAAGATAACACGGTGTTTTGGAACTAAAGGAAGCCTGATATCGCTAAAATACACAGACATCCCAATTTTTCCCCTCTGAAAATGTAGATAAAATTAGCAGACTTAAAAAAATTCGATATTGATATCATTGTCCAAGATTTCTAAAATAATCGTGGCAGTAAAATCAATCTGACAATCCCTTAACTGCCTGGAATGCAATAAGTTCAGCATGAAGACTTTCCCAATGATTGAGATTTTTCTCCTTTCACAGATTTCCTCCCCCCATCCCCACAACTATCACCTAGAGGGAAGACTCTGGGGTCACTGATAAACTACAAACCACAAAAACTAAATACCACGTGAAGGGGCTCAATGTAAGTTTCATTGACATACAAATATGAGCAATTTACTCCCGAGGGCAGTAACAAGTATCATCGGTGGCCTTCCCCTAACAATTGTTCATAAATGGTTTTATTCACAATCGTGTGAACTAGAACTCTTACCACATCCTTTTATAGCTAGAGCGAGCGAGAGAGGAGACATTGATTGAGGGACTGTTTATGCCATGCAATGGAACAGATGCACATTTTTAGATGAAGGGCAGAGATGGAGGGGAAGGTGGAGGGGGAGGAGACTATCTCTAAGCTTGACAACAGGTATTATCACCCCATCACATACACAGGGATACTGACTTAGAGAGGTGAAGGGCTTTGTCAGGCCAGCGGAGGCTGCTTTTGTTGCTCTAACGCGGTTCCTGAGCAGGAGGCAGAACAGTGCATGGTTAGGAGCAGGGATTTGGGAACCAATTGGTGTGGCTCACAGCTCAGCTCTCTGACTTCTGACCTTGAGCACACAGCCTAAGCCTCAGTTTCCCCATCTGGGGAAAATGCAGATGATGGATTGTATGCGGCTGTTATAGGGATTCAGTGAGACAGTAGGCATGGGGGGGTAAGTGCAGCACCTGGCACACAGTAAGTGCTCAACGAAAACCAGTGTGAGCAGCTTCAGAGAGGCAGACTGGTGTGTGACGCGCCCCTTCGGCCTCATGCAAACAAGTGAGGGCTGGCAGCCAAGGTCTCAGCTTATGTTCCCAGCCTAACACTTACTCCATTGTGTCAAGCAGAATAACAACAGTGAATCACCAAGAAGGTGACACATATCAGAGCAAAATATTTCATACGGGTTAGCTTGTTTTAGTGTGATGAAAGAGAGAAAAATATACCTGGCATTACCTTCATGATTGGGGTTCATTATAGACTGCTTTCAAATCATTTTCATTTCCTTTTTGTAATGCTTTGCCAATTTAGTACATTTGATTAGCTTTCTAACCTTGCTTTTTTTGAGGTGGTGGTGCTGAGGAGAGGGCTTGGAGTACATAACTCCCTTCATGTATGATACATGCCTATCAGTTCCTAATCACATACCAAGCCACATATGCAATTGCAGGGCACTTTGCCCTAGTCAGGCTCTGATTTTCATGGCATACTAATTCAGCGGTTCTCAACCTGTGGGTCGCGACCCCTTTGGCAGTCGAACGACCCTTTCACAGGAGTCGCCTAAGACCATCCTGCATATCAAATATTTACATTGCGATTCATAACAGTAGCAACATTACAGTTATGAAGTAGCAACAAAAATAATTTTATGGTTGGGTCACAACAGGAGGAACTGTATTTAAAGGGCCAGAAGGTTGAGAACCACTGTTTTTATTATGGATGCTGTTTGAAGCTAAAAGTCCCCCCCCCCCCCCCCCCGCTTCAGTTCCATAACACAATCCTATATAATAAAAGGGTAATATGCAAATTGACCAAACAGCAGAACAACCGGTCGCTATGATGCACACTGACCACCAGGGGGCAGACGCTCAACGCAGGAGTTGCCCCCTGGTGATCCGTGTGCTCCCACAGAGGGAGCATCGCTCAGCCACAAGCTGGGCTATGGCAGGCGAGTGCAGTGTTGGTGGTGGGAGCCTCTCCCGCCTCTGCAGCAGTGCTAAGGATGTTGGACTGTGGCTTAGGCCCACTCCCCATGGGACATCCCCCGAGGGCTCCCAGACTGCTATAGGACGCAGGCCAGGCTGAGCGAACACCCCCACCCCGAGTGCACGAATATTGTGCACCAGGCCTCTAGTATTGCTTATAACTACCATTTATTTAATGAGTATACCAGGCATTGAGCTATCTGCTTTATTGATAGTATTTTTTTAAACATTTTTTTCTTTATTGATTAAGGTATTACATATGTGTCCTTATCCCCCCATTATCCCCTCCCCCCATGCCCTCACCCCCCTGGTGTCTGTGCCCATTGGTTAGGCTTATATACATGCATAAAAGTCCTTTGGTTGATCTTATTGATAATATTTTATTCAATTCTTACAACTAGTCCCTGAGGTAGGAATTATCACCCCCATTTTATAGACGAGTAAATTGAAGCCCAGTAGCATTAAGCAACTTGGCTAAAGGCCACACGCCGTTTAGTGAAATGGCAGCTCTGATTTGAATCCACATCTCTCTGATTCCAAAATCTGTCAACAACTCTGCCCGTTCCTTGTTAACTGACAAAATATAAGTTTTACCACTTATTTCCAATCGCTAGTGAAAGAACAATGTAAAATCACTCGGAAAAGAACATATGCAGTGTGCATTACCTTTTCCCAAGCACGACTGCTCCTGGGTCTTGAGATTTTGCCTCCAGCTCCTGCACTTCATCTACTAATGTTTTAAAAGCAGTCCTCTTGATTCTGCAAAAAAAAAAATGTTTGCATGGAAATATTTGTGTGAAGACCAAAGACTTCACAAAGCTGTTTTATTATCACGCCTCTAAGTACAACAGTGACCAGAGGACAACAGTGTTTCAATAGAATATAAAAATTGACAATAACTTTGAGCACTAATATAATTACACAAACAATAGTCTTAAATGGATTAGGTTTATAACATTAAAACTCTCATAGTTATTAAGTAACCATCATGCAACTAACTTTCCCGGTACCGTTTTTTTTTTGTGTGTGTGTGGGAAGAGATGACATTTTAAAACTTATAATCCTAGACATACATTAGTAAAGTTCCAGTCGCTTTCATTCTATATTTTATGTATGTTTATAACCCGGCAAGCAAAAAACTTTACTTCACAACTATTGTTCACTCATAACATATATAAGTGTGTTTGGAGATGATAGAATTTTTCTTCTACCTTCACTGGGTTTTTCAGGCAGATTTCTAAAAACGTCCTCTCCAATATTAACTGAAACTGCCTGCTTTATGTCTTGTAAATTCATTTAGATTTCTAGTTTCTCAATCACTCCTTCTTCATTTATGTGTGCAGAATAAGCGAATACTACTAATTCCTATTCTGCAAACTGCACATCCTGGAGCTGATGTTACAAGTAGAGACATGTGTGGGTTCGCATACACCTGTATTCTTATGTACATAACTGAGTGCTGTACTTACACCTTGTACACCACATCAAGAAGTAAAGAGGCCACAGGGATGAATAACAGGCCCGTCCAAAAGACGCCGGAACTGAACAGCATGGCTGCCTGGGGAAACCACAAGAAACGCGTCATCCATGCTTAGTTTTTATATGACATGAAGTAAAATAATTTTAAGAATCTCATTCTGCAAGAGGGTATACTATAATAACTCTAAACTTGTGAAATACACGAAATCAAAAGCCAAATGTGTTATTTACTACATCTATTTTTTTCCCCATTGAGTGTCTAATATAGCAAAGTTTTATCATTCGTCTTTTCATATTTTTATGAGATTTTTATTGTGGTCAATACATGGAGTAATAAACTTTGGCATTCTTTTATACTTAGAATACATTTGACCTTGGTTTATATCTTTATAATATAAAAATATTTTTGGGTAAATTCAAATATATTCTGGATTAAATTCTCTTATAATACAACATGTAAAATAAATCCTACTTAGAAACTAAATTTACTATTTTTCAAATAAAAATTAATGATTTTTTTAATAAAATATGACATGATAGTAAAAAATTATACAGATAAATAATGAATATATTATAATCAAGTTAAGATAGCTATAACAGTAAGTTTACTCTTTTTAGCTGATATTTTGTAGAATAATCTTAATTTTTGTTTCAAGATTTATGTAACTTGTTTTGATATATTCTATTATTGCTAAACTTAAACCAAATATCTAGTATATAAAAAATGCAAGCAAAAGTGTATTAAAAAGAATTTAATCATTCTTTTGTATCAAATCCCAAATTTCTATATCAGAGCCATTTGGGTTGCAAAAGAATGATTCTATGAAAATTAATAAATTCTATTGGTTATTTGCAATTATAATATAAATTCCTTTGTAATATAATTCGATTACAAAGAGCTTAAAAGGAAGGACTGCCATACAATAAAGCCAAAATAAATATTTTGTTTCACTTCAAGTCTTATTTGTTTACCAAGAGTAAATTTGCAGCAAATATATTGTTATAACCTCATTAAAATGTAGCCAACGAATGCATGTACATTTAAACTCTACTAAAAATCACACAGATCACACGGAATTTTTTTTAAACCAAGTGTGGTTCAGGAATTAAAAATGATCTAGAGTTTAATTCTTATAGGCAGTTTCACAATGACACACAAACAACCCTAACCAATCAATTCTTATAGAACAGAAAGATTACTAATTATGTTTCACATTACCCATCCATTTTGACTCTCACCTGAAGACCAGGAACTGCTATTTAAATTTTTTTTTCTACATGAACACGGGCTTAACGATGCAGTGTTGGTTCAAGAATACTAAGATTTTTTCCCCCCTTTACAGGAACAAATAGCCCTGAATACGGTCAAAATAAAAACACGCGCTCACAAAATTATCAGAAAATAAATGTTGCCACGTGGCTTCGACGAAACAGCACCCATATTCTAGACACCAACCACATGAAAAATATTCACATAAAAGTCACTTTATTTTATAAGCAAAACATGATCTTCGACATGCTTGCTGACATCCTCAATACTGAAAACTAACAATAACTGTGTAAGAGGAAATGTCTATCAAGTCAGGGGGCTTTGTTTGGAGTGAACGAAGCCTTTCAGGATGGTGATGACGGTAAAAAAACCTACATTTCTTTTTTCCTTCTGGGGGGAAAAGGTAAGACTCAAGCTCCTAAGTCACGGCGCTGAAAATACCTATTTTCATTGAGGGGGCCAGAGGAGAAAGCTTTATTCTTGCCTTTGCCACCTTGGATTGAATGTCCGCTGATAGAAAAGGCAGACAGTGCTGGTGGAGCCGCTGGCTGCTAATTCTGACCATTGTGATGGTAACCGGCGCCCCCCATTCAGTCCACAGCCTCTGGCTTTCCCCAGGAACAACAGGAATTGAGGGGGAAAAAAGTTTTTCTGCGTCATATCTGAAAGCCTGTCAGATTTTTTTTTTCTTTTGCAGAGTTAATCCAAACCTAAAAGATTTAAAGCCGGCCTTTGCATTGAAGACAGAGAGGCTCTGTATTTTTTGGATGGAGAGGGGGGAAAATCCCACAGAGGTATTTCCTTCCTTTCTGTACAAGAACGCCCCCCTCCCACTGGAGAAGCGAGTTTTGTCTCTAACTTTTCAGGTCAGCTGGGGAAAGGCGCCGACCCCGCACACAATGGGGGGAACAGGAGCAGCCTGTTCGGGGCTGGACGCGCGCCCCCTCCCAGAGCAGTTTGCAAATTGCTCCGAACGTGGGAGATCGGTGGGCCCTGCCAAGCCTACCCCCCCACCCCCCTTCATCCGCGGCCCCGTGAGACCAAATGCAATGGCCACAAAAGTGGCTCCCAGGGGACTTGAGAAGGGATCAGTCCAGGGAGCCGCAAAGCCGGTGACTGGAGGGCACAGGCCCTGCGCGGGGACAAGCAACCGCTTGTCTCTGCAGAGAGCCGCTGCCTCCATCCACATCGGGCTTCGTGGGCTTCAAAAATGCACCAGCGCGGCCTGAAGACGCAGATGCAGCCGAGGAAGCAGGAACTGCTCCGAAATTTCCACGTGAACTTGCAGAGCAAGGGCGCTGGAAACGACGCGAGCTCAGGTGCATGTAGCTAAGCCAAGGGGCTTGCCCAGAGAAGGGGGGCCGGCCTTCTGAGCACCAACATGTTCCCACAGCAGGGGAACACGTCCTTCTTCACCTTCAGGGTCCCCAAGTCCGGTCTTGTAGACAGAATTTCAATGTGCGACCTGCCCACAAACCTTCAGCAAAAGCGTTCTTAATCCTACAGCCCCTTTTACACTAACGATCAGAGCGCTGTGCTGTGGCTCATTCTCGGATAGAGGGCTGATGCTCTCCAAACAGCAGGCCCTGGGGACCCTAAGACACTCCGTGGACCCCAACTGCGACAGACCGCCCTGGAAGTGGCCTTGGCTCTGCCCTTCCCAGCTCCCAGACGCGGGAGAAGGGGCCCAAGCCTCTGCTTTTTCTCAGCTGCACAGTGGACTGAAGAATTAAACCTGATAATGTTTGTAAAGTGGCTGCTTTTATTAATCAGTGACACTGATGAGTAACAAATGTTTTCTTTCTTCATTTTAATTTTCAAATATCTTTAAACACGCAGTCTTCTGTTCTTCCAAGTGGTCTCTCCCATGAGCTTCAGGCAGGACTTTTTTTTAAATCACATATTAAGTATAAGTCAGCTTAGAAATGTCGTGGCTTCATCATATTATCATAAAAGATTCTTGCCTTAAGACTGACACTGGCCAAAGTAACTAACCACTAATAAATTCCCATTCGTCTCAATCTGCTAATTTAGGAAGCAGAGATAATTTTTTTCATAAAAATTATTAAAGGACTGCATGGGCATAATAATTTTGAAAGGAAAAATGATTTAGAATATAGTGCTGTAAAACAGGTGTTTTTTTTTTTGGGGGGGGGGGAGAGCAGGACAGCAAGATAAATGAATATAAATTCCAGAGGGGTTAAAAGTTAATGTGAATAACAACAAAAAACCAAGAAGTGATTATTAAGTGTTTCCAGTTTTATATATGGACTTTCTTAGCTTAAACACAGTGAGAAAGCTATAAAAATAAATGCTTAAGAGAACTGATTCATAAACATGTAGAAGCGTCACAAATTCAAAAAGAACATCACTAAAAAGCAAAAAAACAAGAATGACTGCCATAGTATATGAAATTCTGCAATAGTATCTGCTTATAAAAATAGACCAATTTTTTTTATAAGAACAACTACAGACCCCAATAGGTAGGAAAAGACCTCAGAAGGTGCTCACAACAGCAGCAGCAAGTAATCAGTAACTTGGAAAAGAAACCAAACCAAATGAGATCCGATTTAACTTCACTGTCACAGGTGAGAGGGGTTTGGTGAAACAGGTTGCTGTGACAATTTATATTCACGTCAGCAATGTACTCGCCTTAGGGAAAGGCGTTGGACAACGTGTATCAAAGACAGGACGTGCGTTCCTGTTTACATGCTAATGCAATTTCTGGAACTACATGTTGCACTCTGGGGCAGCTTTTACAAGTAGGTTAGTAACCAATGAAACTTCTGGGGTGACTAGTCCTGAAAGCACCCCTCTAAAAAGCGTCCCAGGGCCCAGGGTTAGGAAAGGTATATACAAACCCCAGCCACACCCTCGCGGAGAGGCCCAGCACAGAGTAGCACATTTAAGGCTTTGTTTGGCAAATCACAGTAAAGAACCCTACTTCATCGTTTTTTAAAGCAAGATTTCCAAATCTATGGATGGACCTTGGAGCACTTTGCCCACACATTGCTTACCAACACCCCGTGGAACTAATTTGGGGGAATGCAAATATTCACCGTGGGTTTTTTAAAAACACTAAAACATTAGTGAAAACTAGCAGGACCCTCTGTGGCTGGTTAGGTAAACGCACCTGCACGAAGATAATATTATCCAAGCTGTTAGTGACGCTGTTCACAGAATATGATTAGAAAACGGATTGTTATGAAGAGTCTGAATAAAGGGGAAAGGTAAACTATCCTGCTATTCTCTCAGGAGCCTTCTGCTATCACGTAAACACCCCCTAGGAAGGTTGGCAATTTCTATTATCTGTATAGGGACCAGTCACAACACTCCATCTGCTTTAAATCTCTTGCCTATACTTCAGCCACAACTATCCAGCTGTGAACTTGACCATCACACAGGTCCTTCAAACAGATAGATACGTCCCAAATGGAACACACTGCCTTCCCCCTAGGCCTGCGTTTCCTTTGTGCCATCCGTCCAGGGAATGGCTTCAGGGACTAAGACAGAAGCTGGGCTCTACTCTTGAATTGTCTCCTTGCACCACATCCAAGGCACCACCAGGTTCTGTTGTGCTCTAGTGTCTTTGAAATCTACTTCCTGCCAACCCTGCTGCCATGATCCCAGCACCAACAGTTGCTTGTCCTCCAAACAGCCTCCTCGCTGGACTTACTGACTCATTTTGCTCTGCTTCTAGGCCGGCGGCACACGGCAGCCAGAGGGATAGTTCCAAAGTGCAGATCAGATGTGAGCGGTTCTTGGATGAAACCCTTTCGATGGCTTCAGGCCACCGTAGGATAGAGTACAAAGGCCTTAATATGATCTCAAGACCTTTCCTACCTGACCTCTGATTGCTTCCCCACTATCATCTCTCAAGCCAGTCCATCTCGCAATGTGTTTCGGTTCCTGGAACTCGACCCTGCTTACTCTCAACCTTGCGCCCTAGCATCTGTGACGCGGCTGTGCTCCCAAATATTCCCATGGGATGTCACTTCCTTCCTTAGACTTGGGTCAGCTGACCCTACTTCGGGCTTTCATTTTGATGGCACCTGTCACCCATTTTCTAGTTGCTCCTCTGTGTTCCTGTAATACTTAAACTCTGTAAGAGGAAGAAGTAAATCTAAATACATTCTCACAACCCAAGTCCTCAACTACTGAGAGCAGGTGTTCAATAAATAATGTTTGAATAAATAAGTTCTTACAATCTAGTGTTTGGAGAGATTAAAAGTTGAAATACCACAGCCTTGGGACTATGTTCCTGAGATGGGGTGGTTACAGTTTGATTGGTTTTCCTGTGTTCTGGTTCGGAGTTATCCCGGGAGCAGTTTTAACTAGATATTTATGTGATTCGGGGAGAGGGGAGAAGAGGTTGAGCCAGTTCCCTAACTATCCTTTTCTAATGTAGCTTGTCCTTTCTTTTAAAAAAGCTGGGTGGCATGTATTAAAAGCTTAAGCATATTAAACTACCTCCCCCTTCCTTCCATATTAATCAAAATAAATACAAAAAATAAATTTTTATTGATTTCAGAGAGGAAGGGGACGGAAATGGAAACATCAACGATGAGAGAGAATAATTGTTTGGTTGCCTCCCTGCATATGCCCTGATCAGAAATTGAACTGTGACCTCTTAGTTTATAGGTCAGTGCTCAATCACTGAGTCACACCAGCCACGCAAAAGATATATTTCAGTGAAACAGGGAAAGTATGATAACTGGAAGTAACATAATTTTTGTGGGGGTGGGGTAGGGTGAGGAGAAGGGAGGTAGAATGGCCAGGACAGAAAAAAGGTCTTGTACTAGTTCACCACTAGCATTTATTTCTCACGTCCTCTGATCCAAATCTTTATTCTGTGACCTCAGGTACTTTCTGGAATGCTGTGCATTCCATAACCAAAAGCCATCCGCTATGGCTTCCAGTAATTATGTTCATGACATTTGTAGGTAACTTTCTAGGACCTGGTCTTTGCGTAACTTTCCAGTTCTAGCTCCAGACGTTCCCTACATCGGAAACCCCAAACTTGCTCTGCTCGGATCTGTCCTCTCCTGGGAAAGCCCTCCTCACACGTCCAGCCCAGGGAATAGCAGCACCAAGAAACCTTTCCAGACTATCCAAACCGGAGCCTGGGGGGCGCGCCCTCTCCTCTGCTGTCTATCCCCTGTGCACCCCGATCATAAGTAGCATCTTCCGTTCTAATTGCCTGTTAATCTGTTGGTTGACTCCATGAGACTCAAGCTCCTCAGGACATCTCCCTTTTTTCAGCTTCTGCGCCACTGACACCCTGTCTAGGTCCTGGCACATAGGCACTCCATACATCTCAATTGAACTGATTTGAGTTGGGCTCTTATAAAGGATGAATGACATTCTCCATAAAATCAGACAAGGCAGAACACCCAGAAAATAACTGAGGAGAAGGGTGTTTCAGATAAACCCCAATATGTTTGCAATTATCCCCAGAAGCTCTTGATTACTCAGAGACAAAGAAAACCCTTGGCTTGAATTATCCCAAACAAACACACACAATCTTAGAAAATATGCAAATTGTTCCAAACAAAGAAAAGCTTAGAAAATATGCAAATTAGATACCAGATCACAGCATTTATGTGCTCTTTCCCCTTAGATATTTCTGCTGGTGAGGGACTGAAGGAGGGCTGGGCACCCCTGGGACTCTGAACCAATATTCAATCTAGCTGTGCGATGCAAGAAATGATGTTTGAATCTCCACCCTCCAGCAGGGAGTAACAAGAAAACAAATGATTAAAAGAGGAAGGGCTACTTGGGACCTGGATCAATCAGAAGCTAACTTTTTCACAAAAAGTAACAATTGACTCTATATCCATATATACTGAACATGCAAAAGAAAATAGTCTTTCTAAAAAGGAATCAAGAGCACTAGGAAAAGTGTGGCTCTGAAACTTTATTTTCTGGGGATTTAAACTTTATTTACAGTTTCCAGAGGAGTAAAAATAATTAAGAACAGAATGTGTTTTTTGTTTGTTTTATTTTAATCTTCTTTATTGTGCTATTTAAAAAACTTAAAACACCAGAAAAAGTAGTAGAGAATTAGTAACAAAATATTCTTTTTAATATGAGAAATATAATTTTAAAATATTATGATGATACTGAATAAGATGTATAACATAGGGTCAGTTGCCTCAATGCTCAATAGGTTTACTTGTTTTATTATTCTTATGAGTTTCTATAACTTTGCGATGGCTCTGTATGCTATCTTCTCCCCCCCCCCCGCCCCCTTTTTTTAAGAGAGGGAGGAAGGGGGAGAGATAGAGATAGAGAGAAACATCGATCTGTTGCTTCTCATACTCGCCCCCAACCGAGGATTGAACCTGCAACCTAGGTATGTGCACTGACAGGGTATCAAACCCTTGACCTTCCGGGAGGGCGCTCCAGCCAACTGAGCCACAGGAGCCAGGGCTGTATTCTACCTTCTTAAAAACCATCTCATAAAGCATCAATTGTTTGATTACTTTCATGTTAGAGACTTCAAGTTGCCTCCCAATATATCTCCTCTCCCCTTCTTAAATGCAACTTCCTGATTTTTAGCTGGACACCTTGTCCTCCAGCTCAAAAGACTATATTCTGCTGGCTCTTTTGCTGCAGCTGGGTGTGGCCATGCGACTTACTTTTGGTCAATGAGATTTAAGTGGAAATGTGGTGGGCAATGTCTAGGAAAGAGCCTCAATGAGAAAGAGTTCCTTCCTTTCTTGCTGGCTGGAATGCTGGCAAAATGGTGAGGGCTTGCTCTAACTGGTTTGGCTCAAGGGATAGAGCGTCAGCCTGTGGACTGAAGGGTCCCAGGTTCTATTCCGGTCAAGGGCATGTACCTTGGTTGCAGGCACATCCCCAGTAGGGGGTGTGCAGGAGGCAGCTGATGGATGTTTCTCTTTCATTGATGTTTCTAACTCTCTATCCCTCTCCCTTCTTCTCTGTAAAAGAAATCAATAAAATATATTTATAAAAAAATGGTCAGAGCTTAAGCAGCCATTCTGGACTAGGGGGAAGTACACTAAGGTTGGCAATGCAGTAAGAGAGAAGAAACTTGGTCCTTCATGACTGTTTAGCTGCCACACCAGTCCTGGACCGCCTGCCTCCACCGGACTTCTTTTACACTAAAGAGAAATAAACTCCTATCTTGTTTAATGTAGTTACTTTTTTTTTTAACATAAAAAAAACATGACATAAACTTGCTTTGGAGGATACATGGCTAGGGAGGATAAGTGAGGGTTTGAAACAGAGCAGCTTTGGACCATTCCTTGCAAAAATTGTGTCCAATTATGAGCTTTACTGAAGCAGATGGTAGTGACATTCATGGTTTCTTTCATGAGCTTTTCGCATAGAATCCCTGGCATACAACTCGAAAACAAGCTGCCTGGTCTTATGAGCTAAAATGCGGAACCTGGAGGGGAGATCTGCCCTCTGCCCGTCCCACAGAGCTCTTCCCCTCTCTCTGCTCCAGCCACACTGGCCTTTTACTCTTTGCATTTGCCAGGCTCATCTGTGCCTTGGAGCAGGGGTACCCGCTGCTCCTCAACCCTGACATGCTCTTCTTCGCACAACAGGTGTCCATCCCCACATCGTAGGAGTTTCAGCTTAGTTATTCCTCCTTCAAAAAGGCCTTCCTGGAGCACCCATTATAGGCCCTGTAATATCCTACCACCCTGCTTTTGTCCTTTGTGAAATCATCTTTAGTCATTCGTCATTTAAGTAATTTAGTGACCATTCTCCTTCCCACCCCCTGGTTCCCTCAACCTGCTTGCTAATGAGGATCCTGCCCAATTAACCCATTACCTTGACACAGAGCCTAGCACCCATTAAGCACTCACCACATACTTATGGAATGAATTAGTACAAGAATGAATGGACTCCTGAGAACAAAACTCGGCCATACTAGGAGCAGGCTTGGTTCAGCTTTCCATGCCCTGGCACTCTGGGTACCTACGGCATCTCTCATATGATGACACCAACACCCCCTCATTAGCAATGAGATCCTTAAGGGCAAGGACTACGTCTGTCACCCCTATATCCCCTGGTGCCCATCTCAGAACCTGGTGTACATCAGACACTCAACGGCCCCTGGCTCTGCATTGTAGGAGAAAGATGCTGTGCCTACAGTTGCAGCTTCCTCATGACTCCTCTGAAAGCTCTAGCTTTCAGATGTGTGCACGTGTCCCAATTCACCATTCCAGCCATCACATCCATGTCCTGCTTTCCTCCCCAGTGATTACACACAGGCTTCTCTTTACAAAATGGGCTTGGGAGTGGCCACACAGCCAGCTGCCTTAAGAACTGTGATGGTCCGCCTGTCTCCTTGACCATCAGGGGCATGAGGACTGTGACCCTCTCTTATCGGACGGGCTCATAACTATTGGTTCATTGAAGAATGTCTGACAGAGCTTAGGGTAGCTGCTCCCTCCAGGCCCCTTGGCTACACACAGTAACCTTGGATGAAACGCCATCATATCAGAACACTGCCCCACTCTATCAGCAAGAGCCTGTCATGTGACCACTAAATTATCACATGCTATCTAGGTAATTAAAGGCTGAGAGATGAATAAGGACTCTTTTAACCAGGAAATTCCTCATATGTAAAATAATTTATTGTGTTGGTAAAATGGGTAACAGCACCAGTTAAGAAAATCATATCACTAATGTGGTTTATTAATACCTCTCCTACAGGGGTGACACCAAAGGGTTCCACAAAGATTTTTATTGTTTTGCAGAAAGACTTTACAAACCTCAATCAGGAGATCTGAGATTCTGTAAAACACATGCTTGTTCCTTAACTTCAATTTCCTTCAGTAGTTTTATGGATCCCCCAGGCCAGGGAGAGCAGAACCAGATGGCGCTTTGGGGAGGACCGTGCGCTGCGGGTCTGCAAGGCCAAGATCCGTTTAAAAGTTCTGCCGATACCGAGCTTCTGGTATTCATCGTGATATGAAATGATCCTTGAGGTAGCTGGCTTTAATTTTTTAATCTGGCATAGTCATCATAGTGGCTAAAAGATTTTCTTCTGGAAATTCAAAAAAAAAAAAAATACCCAGTAACCTTATCTAGACCAGTCGGAAAAGCAGGCCAGCATATGTTTATATAACACAGCACTTCTCCCCAGGGCCTACCTTGCCCCATAAATTGTTGTGCTGGTGTGAAAAAATACAAGCCGGGTCTGAAAAAAAAAGTCCTCCTCTTAAATCACAACCATATTTGTGAGAGGAGAGGAAGACAGGGACATATTTAAAGACACAGCCAAGGTTGCGACACTATTTCCTCTTTAGTTTTCTTTCTTAAATAATTTCTTATTATCACAGTTTGTACCTTCGTCTAACCCACTTCCCTGCCCCACACCCCTAGGTCAGAATTCCCTTTTCATAGGTAAATATTTCAGTAATTTGTGGCACTGCGATACTTGCTAATCATTACCATTTGCATCATTATTATGGGATGTAGAATTACTGTAATGGAAACAAAGTGCAAAACTATAGGAAGGAATGGTTCCCAAATGGGAACACCCTGCCCACCAACTGAGAACAGCCGTGGGGCTGCACTCCACTCTGAGATATTTGGGGGTGCATTTCCGGTAAATCCCGGCATGTGGAATGTGCTGGAGCAAGGGAAGAAACTACTTGACCAGGTGAAGAAAAACCCTGATCGGTGGTAATGGCAGCTGAGTACATCTGAAGACGGCCATACTACACGCAGATAATGACTGCTCAGCTTCCCAACAAGATGGAAGTGAGTACGTTGGAACATGGGCACCAAAAGGCCTCTAGGCCACTACAGTTGATAAGGCCGGGGGAAGGGGGAGGGGAAGCCTTAGTGCAGAATGAAAAGGTGAGAGAAGAAATGCAAAAGGAACAGCCAGTGGTGTTTAACGGGATGGCTTCTGGCTGGGTTCCCATCCCAGCTCAGGTACGAACTGTGTGACCTTGAGAGAACGAGTTAACCACTCTGTGTCTGTGAAAGAGGTAACAGGGCCAAACTCACAGTGGTGCTATTGAATACTCACATGTTAAATGAGTGATGACATGAAAAGTGCTAAACTGTGACTGACCCTCAGGGAGGAGGGCCTATTATTATTTTAGTGGCAACTGTACATTCTCTGATGATGGGGGCTGACTGGGTTTTCATTTTCATGTGTATATTTTTTAATGAGATGGGTATTATTTGTACCAATATTGCTGTTAAGAAGAGGCAAGAGGCTAGGGTTCGTAGTGCGATGGAATTTCTATAAATGCGTGGGGGAGTTAGGTGGGTGTTGAAAAAGGAGAATGAAATATCTGGGCACTTTTAAAAGGAGATGGGAACACTCTGACACCTGGCTCACGTGAGGGAAATGATCAGGGCCCTGGGGATCCTGAGAAAAAGCAGATAAGCCCGGGGAACCACTCCAAGAAAGATGGCTGCAGGAAGACAGAAAGAGTTCCCATCTGGGAGTAAGGAATAGCAATGTCCCCCCACGCCAACGTATTTAGTCCCTTCCTCAGAGAAAACCAATGGGATTTGAAAAACAACATCACCACTTGGGGTGAATTCTCTGGGTCACTTGCTTTGCTTACCACAAAGTGTCGTGAGATAAAACAAGAAGGCCTGGGATCAAACACAGGGCCTGGAGAACAGGGTGGTGCGTGATAATTGTTGATTCTCTTCCCTCCCCCTCTTAGCGAGCTAGGATTTTCGTTCAACACGTAGAGAAAAATGCCTCTGTCTGCAGATGGGGGCTGCAGAGATGAACCCAGAATGTACATTGGAAATGACTATAAAACCCAGGTCTATGTGTGAATATGCATCCAGCTGAATATAGAAGCATGCGACCTGTACCTGTAAGATGCCTAATTTGTGTCTAATTCACACCCTGAGACCCTGTTAACTAGAGCAAGGGAGTCTGTGCCCTTTCAGTATTTAAGGTGTGACTCTGGGAGAACACAGTGAAGACAACGCACAGAGAATCTGAATCTCAGGAGTTGGCAGGCAACCTCGGGGGGCGGGGGGTAGGGGGGAGTGGGGGTAGGCCAGGGATTTTCGGGTGGTGTACTGCAAGAATTTTTAAAACATGCAATACCTGACTATTTAGTCAGGGGCACTGACCTCTTTTCCCTTGGATCAAGCACATCAAACTTGCCGGCCGCGAGTTTGACATGCTTGCCTTAGGTTGTCAAATAAAAAAATGACAGCAGCCAACACAAAGCTGCCTGATGTGAATGCCCTGTCTTCAACCATAAATATCTAGGTCACATAATAGAGTGGCATCTTATCGGTTATATCACGTAACAAGGTTGCACCTGATTGGTTAATTCTTGGTACCAGAAATTCTTATATACACTACTATAGGCACCTGATACACGTTATTATTGTACACTATTCTTGTGTGACATGCATAATTTTCATGGCAATCAATCAAAAACTATACCTATTTCTTTTGTCAGATTGGCAAAAATAATTTATTTTTTGGTGTGCTGCAGAATTATAGTGCTAGTTTCTGCGTGCCATGAGATAAAAAAAAGTTGGAAATTGCTGGTGTAGACAAATGAGGCCCGGAATTCCTAAGAATCTCTGGTGGCTGACCAGCACAGAAAGGGTTGGTTAAATGAGGCCAGCATCCTGCTCTGATGCTGGAAACTGTTACATGTGGGTCGCTGTATGTTAGAAAGATGTTCCATTTGAGCTGAAATCTGGCTCTCTGTCACCTCTACCCCACTGTTTCTCATTTGTTCAAAACAAACAAGCAAGCAAAAAATTTTATTTAACGATCGTTTACTTAACACTGATTTATGGGCTCCAGGAGCCCAACACTGCGAGGCTGGAGTGAACGAGTGAAGAAATGCAGGGGCAGTGGACACCGAGAAGGGGTGTACGCATCTGGAATGGTCATGGGCTCGCATGTGGAGGGTGGGCTGAGGAGGAGCAAGACCACAGAAATGTCTAGAGAGAGCAGTGCCCTCAGAAAACAGAAAACAGACACTTCCTCTTCTGTGCAAATCCCTGAAATACCGGCAGGGAGTGATGGGCCCTTCACCTCTAATTTGCAGGTTACACACCATGGGTGCTTCGGAATGACTATGAGCGGAGAGCAGCATGGCACAGTGCGTAAGGCTGCGGGCTCCGGGACCAGGCAGCTAAGTCAAAATCTCATCTGTCACTTAGTATGAGTGGGATGTCAGTGAGGTACTTCACTTCTCTGTTTACGTTTTCTCATCTGTGAAATGGTTATAATAACAAGTTTGCTGTGGGGATCCAGTGAGCTGAGGACAAGCAAATGCTAATGGTGTTCCTGGCTAACACGGTGGAGTCTGCCTTGACTTCTCTCACTCCCCACAGCCAGTCTGCAACAAGTCCTATTGGCTCTCCTACCTTCAAAATAGGTTCAGACTCTGACCACTTCCACCACTGCCTCTCACCTGGGTTACTGCAATAACCTCCGAAGTGGCTCATAACACAGGAGTCATAGTCTGGCTATGGAAACATAGGTCAGATCATGACATCTCTCTCTCCAACCCCTCCATGGCCCTTGATTTGACCATGGGTAAAAGCCACAAGGCTCTACGGCGAATGCTAATATTTATACTTACCCTGGTATTACTGATAATAGTAGGTATATTACTATGTCTAGTATAATATATAATTATATTACTGTATTGTAATATATTATATATGTAATATAATAGTAATATGATTTATGTAATGTATAATGTACATGCAATATATAATTATATAGGTAACATATAATCCTATCTAATAAAGAGCTAATATGCAAATAGTCATTGCCCCGTCGCACCATGGCCAGGGGACCTGAGGCCGCGCCCGTGAACCTGAGGCCGTGCCCCCCATCCGGCCCCAGGCTGGGGGACCTGAGGCTGCGCCCCCCGCCTGGCGTGGCTTGACAGGGGTGGGGCCAGCTGGGTCTGGGTGTCGTGCAATTTCGAGGTGTGCGCAGTTGGGTGGGGACTTGACTCTGGGTCCCGTGGCGTGCCCCAAACTCTGACAGGAGGGAGGTTGTCATATACATTTTACTAATTTTCCTTCATCTCTGACACTTGTATTATAGAGAAAGGGCAAATAGCAATATTAAAATATTTCCTCTAATTAATTCCCTTTTAATGTGCATGAATTTCGTGCACCAGGCCACTAGTATATTATAATAGTATTTTGCTATGAAAGTTAACAGATGAATCATTAAATTTTATTCAAGATGGTTGTCCAATTATATATGCTAATATATATATACACACACACACACAACAGATATAAATATTGGAATATAAATAATTTTTTCACATACACACATATGTATGCATCTATATGCATATGTGACTACACTTTAGGTTAAAATATAGTTTTAAGATTAGAAAAATAGGTTAAAATATAGTTTTAAAATTAGAAAAATATAAACTTAAGGGTAGCAACTTCTTTACTGAACTGGATTGTAATAGAACAAATGATTCTACATATAATAAATATGTTCAAAAATTGATTATTGTGCCTGGCCGGTGTGGCTCAGTGGTTGAGCTTCAACCCATGAACCAAGAAGTCACCAGTTTGATTCTCAGTCAGGGCACATGCTCAGGTTGTGGGCTCGATCCCCAATAGGGAGTGTTTCTCTTTCATCGATGTTTCTATCACTGTATCCCCCTCCCTTCCTCTCTCTCTGAAAATCAATAAAAACGTATTTAAAAAAATGGATATTGCTATAAGCATTTTTTGAGATGCATTAACCTAGTGCCCAGGAAATGGTAAATATAGAATATCTATCCTTGAGCATCTGAGTGGCATTCTTGTCATCTTCTTTTTCTGGAGCTGCTGTGAGGCTCATTCATATACACACATATATATCAAAATGCTTTTCAAGCCCTAAAGTACTACATACATTTCAAGTATTATTCTTTTCTTTCAATAAATTAGACAGACTTACATTTGGACAAGCTAGTCAAGCCCAATGCTGAGTTAATCCATTTTTGTAGTTTCAATGGAGCAAAAGCTATTTAAATATTATATTCGAAGTATCAGTATAATAAAACAACAAGAACAAGAACCCCCGTTAGCACGTCCCAGTGTATGTGAAGTGAACAGGAATGTGATGGAATACTGACATTCATTTCACTCCAAATTAAACACAGCATCGCCACAAACCTCAAGAGATGATATGAGGTTTTGTGTTTGGTTAATACTGGGAATTCTACAGGCATGGGTTGAATTGTATTTGGTTGGCAAAAAGCCAATCAAACATCACACTTGTCATAGAAGTAGGTTTTCAAAGATCCCATTCTTGTCATTGAAGCTGTTGGCTACAGTTGCTTACACTATCTGGATCGCAACATCTTTTGTCATTCATTTTGAGGATAAAATATTAAGAAATGAGACAAAATGAGGGCTAATGAAAAAGATGTTAAGTTGGAATTGACCTTGGGGAAAAAATAGAGCACATCAAATAAAAATAAAGAATAGGGTTTTCAAGTGGCATTGTCAGACAGATACAGTCTTTGATTTTATGTCTTCAGGACAGATGGACTCAGCAACCAAGGTAAGAGGGAGATGCATTCACAGCCTTTTCTCTGTTCTTAAAATACACGCTGTAAATTTTCTAAAGGTCACATATTTCAAAAGAAGCCTTCACTTTTGCTGGAAGTGTGTGCTCTTTCATATGTCTGACTTTGAGTAATCCTATATAATAAAGAGCTAATATGCTAATTAGACCGAATAGCAGGACGACTGTCCAGACGACCTTCTGAACAACCTTCCGGATGAAGCCAGGGCTGTGAGGGGCTGCGAGGGTCGGCCGAGGCAGCTGGGGCTGCAAGGGCCAAGACCCTCGCACGAGTTTCGTGTATCGGGCCTCTAGACTATATATATATATATATATATATATATATATATACCTAAGCGACCGTCCGACCGTTCTCCTGGTAGCTATGACGTGGTGCAATGACCACCAGGGGGCAGACACTCTGACCAGTAGAAGAGGGAGACCGATTCGCCGTGGGTTAGGTTGCTCCTGGGGCCCTGTTGGCCCTAAATCTGCTTCACCCGTACCCTGGACCCAGAGATCGGTTTCGGCCTGATCCCTGCCGGCCAGGCCAAGGGACCCCACTGGTACACAAATCCGTGCACCAGGCCTCTAGTAGTATATAATGGCTCTCTAATAAATTTAACCACGAAAAAAATTTTTTTAATGTGCCTGCATTCTGCTAATTTATAAAAAAACAGGATGCTGTCAGATAAAATTTCATGAAAATGATCTACAAACCAGACTGTCAAAAGTGAAAGGTACTCAGGCACTACTTAGGGGCAAGGCGTGTAAGGAAACCACTGGACAGGTTTCCCATGACTATGGGGACACAATGCGCTGGAACGGAGCTCACATTACCCTGATTTGCAAGTTACCGTGAGGTCACAGGAAATCCTGAAATGTTTTCCACATTTTCTTTTATACATTTTATGTCAAATTTCCTGCAATTGAAATCATAAACCCTCCTACTGCTGGAATCTCCTCTGGAGGAAAGGGGATCTTGTGACATTCCCCCATGAACACCTAATAACTCAACTCCTACCAGGGTAACAAGAAACTGAAAGACAGAACTGAAAATGGACTCTGATAAGGCTGAAATGTCAGATGCCCTAACTCTTTCGAAATGAAAACCAAACTGATGTTCTTAGGACAACTCTCAAAGTGCATTTAATCTAGTGACGGTGGGCTTTTCTTTAGAATAAGAGATAACAGAAGAAATGATAGACTGTCCCAAAGACATAAGCCCACCATTTCCCCAAATCTCTCATCCAAAATGTATTTGTGGATTTATGTTCTAATTTTAAAATGGAATTTTCTATGTGGATATTCTTAACGTGATTCACGCTCCTGACAGCCGTACTTTATTGTCCCCACTATGTTTATGAAAGGATCAGTTAGATTTAAGTAAAAGGCCCGCATTTAAAATATTCTCTCAGGATTTATTACAACTGTGGAATTTAAAAATAGCTTTTAAATGGTCAAATGCTCCATTTTAATGTAAATCCAAGCCAAACGACTCAGGTTCCTTCATGAATAGAATTTTTTTTTAAGGTTTGTTGAATCATGAGTTATGAGGACACATTACCTCTCCTGACATGTCAGGGGCCATCGGGACAGCGGGCCACAGAGATGAGTAGATTCCAAAGAACACCACCCAGAGCGCGATGCTGCCCCAGATCGCCACATGGCTGAACTGCGGAGAAAGGGGATCGGAGTCAAAAGACCTTTAGGTAGAGGGAGTACACAAACACTAACAAAGCCTTCACAAATTCCCCGATTAACTTTTTATTACATCCATGAAATATTATCTCTGGGCATTTCTAAATAAGTGTGTGTGTGTGTGTGTGTGTGTGTGTGTGTGTGTGTGTGTGTGTGTGTTTTAACTGGATCTTCTGTTAATTGCTAATCTTTTCTCACAACAATTATGATGTCTGTGGTCCTGGCATTTGGAACTGTTCTTTCTCTACCTCCTTTGTGGGTCTCTCCTCTTAGTCTTTTTTATTTTTAGAGAGAAAGGAAGTAAGGGGGGGTGGAAAAGAGAGAGGTAGAGAGAAAGAGAGAGAGAGAGAGAGAGAGAGAGAGAGAGAAACATGGACGGGCTGCCTCTTGCATGCCCCCTACCGGGGATTGAGTCCAAAACCCGGTCATATGCCCTGACTGGGGAATCGAACTGGCAACGCTTTGGCGCATGGGACAATGCCCAACCAACTGAGCCACACAGGCCAGGGCACTCTTATTTTTTTTAAATCCCCTACCATTTTTAAGCTTCCTTGATTTTTCTCTCTGCATGCTCTCACTGAAAGATGTTAGACATTTGTGTGAATACTATTTTTTTTTTTGTCCATGAGAATCAAATCCAAATTTCTTATGCCAATCTTTCCCCTGAGCATCAAACTTAAATTTTTTTTTCTTTTTTTACTAAATCTGTCTACCTGGATGTGACTATACTTCAAAACTAAGGTACCTAAAATGGAACTTGTTTTATCCATACTGGATATTTACAAATGTCTGAGGACAAATCTTTTGCTAATATTATTAGCCTTCAGAATCATTTTGCATTAGGTTTTCTGCCAAACGCCAGTCTTGAGACACAGTCTACTGAGAAACAATTCCTTGTCTGTAAGTTTAAAAGCCTCCCCTATTCCTGGGATATTCACAATACACAATTATACATTGAAGGCTCTGAGAAGTCTTGTGGTAAATAAACTTGTTATACTCAATATTTCCAAACAAGAATCCCTGGTTCTCTCTCCTCCATCCCTGACCCCCCACAATTAACAACCTGTAGAAGGAACTAGGGCTAAAGGATACATAAAGTCAGATTGAAAAACTACAAAAAAAGTGGCAATAACACATAAGTAAACGTGACATTTCTTGGTTGAGATAAGAGATACTCTTACCCATGTCCAATATGATGTCTCCAATCCAGCTTTCAAACACACAGTTATCACCACAAACTAAAACGCAAGGGAAAATGTTATTTTTAAAATAAATACTATAGTTCATAGAATGATTGAAAGTGAGATATATAAAGAACAAGTACCTCTGAATTAGATGATCGAACTACATTATTCCCAGGCCTTTACATCTAACAAGAATCAAGTGAATTGGCCGTTGGCTGAACATTACGACCAGAACTGTCCATCAGCATTGCACCCCCGCCTCCCCCTCAGCCTTACAGTCCATCCACAAGGCCCCTGGGCATGTGTCTGCCTGCTTCGTGTGCACTTCATGAATAGTGATGGAGGCTATGTCTGCAGTTGCTTGGGTTTTAAAGCCTGCTTTAATTTTACTTTATATCATTTTTAATGCGTAGGGCCCCCTACTTTCTGAATTTTAAAGATCATTCTAAAAGTAATATAAATGGATATTTAGAAATCTAAACACTTACTTTGTAACCTAACTTACAGTAAAACTCTGCAGAGCAGGATATAAGAGCTTGTTATATGCTGTAAATACCACCCCTCATCGTCGGTGACTATGCTACTAATTCTGAAGTAAGGGAACGAGGTTTAATGAACCGCCCTGTGTTTTCCATGGGATCACACAATGGTTACATGGACTTGGCCTGGAGTCAGACCATGTGTGCTCAAGACTCCATCATTTATTAGCTGTTTCAGTTAAAAAACAAGGCAAGTTCCTTGACATCTCTGTCTCTCAACTCCTTCATCTGTGAACTGGGACTGATAAAACTTACCTACCTTATTGGGATTTGAGTATAAAACACTAAGAACTGTGCTTAGCACTGCACTTGATCAATGATTGTATATTTATAATTAATACAATTTTATACATTGTCAGTAGTCAAGGGAAGTCTACAGTGATGAAAGTGTGATGTTGGTGAAATGTCCCCAAAGAGTGGCGATTTCTCTCCCATCATAGTTATCATGAGACTCTAGAATAATCACTGCTTAAACACCCAAGAACAGTAAAAGCAAAAACATTAACAAGGACAGTAAAATAAAACTGAGGAAAAAGGGATAAGGAAGAGAACAAGGGCAAATGGGGGGAGGAATAAGAGTAAAGAGGGAATATTGAAAATAATAGCAACCAAAGTACTATAAAGTCAGTGAACCTCAATGACATTTTAATAACCTAACGTGGAACCATCTTTTACTAATCAAAACATCTCATTTCATTCTTAAAGGGAAGTGCAACGAACCCTTAAATCCAGAAATGCAGGCATTTAAATTTGAAAATAAAATGAGCACATATGAAAGGATTCCCTTTTACATGCAAACCAGGCAAATGTCCTGCACTCACCGTGTAAACAAAGTTGCCCAACAGCAGATAGTCGGAGGTTTTCCCATTTCCAAACACAGTACCTACATGAAAAGAAGAGAAGCTTGTTAGAAACGAAAATAAACAAGGTCCTTTCAGAATCCATTCAAAGATAAATCAACTCAGAAGTGGTGAGCAAAAGAATGGTAACCAAGGGCCACACAATGGAGCTAGAAATAAGGCTAAAAAGTGTACTGACGGAGTCTCACAAAGTTGCTATGAATATGGGTCACAAATTGAAAACAAATTTCCATGAGCCAATATGAAGGAAACCTGACTTGCTAACCAATTCTCAGGGTCCATGAGATAAAAAAAAAAAAAAAAAAAAAAATCAAACTAATTGTTCAAGCGAAGCTTAATGCTGTGAGCACTGAGACAGGAGGAGGCCTCTGAACCCTTAAGAGAGAACTTTAATAACAATATAGATGAGGGTTTAGGAAGCCTTCAAGGGTATTCTTAAAATTAAACCGACTTTTTGGGTTACTGTGAATGTTTTTGTTGATTTTTAGAGAGAGAGGAAGAGAGAGGGAGAGAGGGATCAAACCTGCAGCCCGGGCACGTGACCTGACCAGGTATAGAACTGGTGACCTTTTGGTGCAGGGGAGGATGCTCAACCAACTGAGCAAAACTAGCCAGAGCTTGACAGCTTTTTCAATGCGGGTGCATGACAATGAGGAATGTAATGACTGCTAGTGCAGTGACATCTCTATTGTGCCAAGGTACCAGCAGTTTTACCCACCACTGCTTTTGTATCAGCGGTGAAAAAGATAAACAATGTCTTGATAATATTACAAAATATTTGAAACTGAAATTTTGACCTCTTGGACCTAATGGACCACTAAAAAGAGATAGGTATTCCCAGATGTCTGTAGACCACACTTTGAGAACTGCTGAAGTAAGGGAATAAGTAAGTTTATTTGAAAAAGTAAACTTTGACTGGAGAACTTGTCTAAAATCAAGGCATTCTGAATTGTACGCTGGATTTCAATATCCCATGGCTCCAAAAAGTGGAAGTAATTCAAATATCCATCAACTGATAAATGGATAACAGAATGTGGTATTGACAGACAATGGAATAGTTTTTGGTCAAAAAGAGGAATGAAATACTGAGTTATGCTGCAACAAGGATAAACCAAGGTCACATATGACATGATTCCACAGAGACAAAATCCACAGAGGTGAAAATTTGTGGACACTGGGGGCTTCGAGGAAGGTGGAGAGGAATGGGAAGTGACTGCTAATGGGGATGGATCTCCGTTATGGAGTGATGGAATGTTCTGGCATTAGACAGTGGTGACATTTGCATTATTCTGTGACTATACTAAAAACCACTGAATTGTGTAATTTAAAAAGGTGAATTTTATGGTATGTGAATTGTATCTTAAAAAAAAAAAATTCCCAGTGTGCTTCCCTAGTCTAAATCTACTTTAATTAGATTTCTCACCACACTCATTTTCGTGGCCTAGAAAATGAGAAGTATTTACTGCAGCACTGGCAAAGCAATTCATAAAGACGCGAGATCAAAATCTCTGACTAGAGCATGAAACTGCTGCCTTCTCATAACACTCACCCGCCCCATTCATGCTGCAGGCCCTTGTTAACACGCTGACAATGCACTGAGTGCCTACAATGAGCCAGGCTCTGTTCTAAGTACTGCACATACAACAGTGAACTAAGCGAACAATTCCTTCATCTTCTGGAGCTTTGATTCCAGCAGAGGAGAAAGACAATAAAGAATAAGCAAAAATGCCACACCTCCATGGACAAGCACCATGAAGAAGAAACAAGACGACAATGGGATAGTGACAGGGGCAGTGGGGACAGGGGTGGCTCTTTCAGATGAAGGTGATCTGAGAGGGCCTCTCTGAGCATGAACCTGGGGAGTGAGGGAGAGAGCCGGCAGGAACGTCTCGGTGAAGAAAGGATGTGCACGGAGGCATGGGGAGAAGGGAAGTGGGGGAGGAAATCAGATGAAGGTCGAGGCTGTGGATTCTGCCCTGTGTGTGACAGAAGTCTGTGGGTTTTGAGAAAGGGGCGCTGGGTCTGATGTACATATTGCAAGGACCGCTCTGGCTGCCGGGGGAGAACAGACTGTGGGTGAGCAAGGACCCATGGCCAGCCCTCTTCCGTGGGCAGTCATTAACTCGCAGTCAGCGAGGCATGGCCTGTACCTCCAAGAGACTGACAACCCCCTGGGTGGAGTTTTAATGGCTAGTTTGGGGGCACAGGCACCGGATGGCCAGCTGTCTTCCTCAGGGTCCCAAGGCAGCTCCAGCTTAAGCAAGGCCGAGATCTCTTTTCTACAGTGGCCACTTCATCATTTTTATGCGTATAGGAAATTCACCATGATCCCATTTCTCAAAGCTGACAGAGTCACTCCACTTCCTCCACACAAGCAGAGAAAAAGCTTACACTCCACGCTGAACGCAAAAACAGATTAAAACTCTCATTCAAGACATCGGCTCAAGTCTACTTGGAAATACTAGCATGTCTGATTAGGCACAGCATCAAGAGCTTGATACAAGCCTCGTAGGTATAATAAACAGACTACATAAAATATTAGCACCATTGTCTTCAAACAATGCATCAACAGAGGACAAAAAGAGCCCTAAAATTTAATTCCCTGCAAGTTGGGAAAACATGAGAAGTAGAGAAGAAAGGCTTTGCATATATTAAATCACTTTCTCCCAAAGGAATAATAAAACTCTTAGGAGGGTGTACGACTTTTGGATGCATGTATTTTAAGTTGAGGAAGACCATATAATGAAACTGCGATGAGTTTTAACATATCCTGACAATGAGCTAGTTTTCTAAAAAAAGTAAAAAGTCATCTATTAGCATTCGTACCCTTTCTACTTACCATACTGGAGGGCTTTTAGTGGAAACCAAAACAGAATGACGGAGTGGAAGAGGCCATTTAAACAATGAACCCAGAAA
This sequence comes from Myotis myotis, assembly GCF_014108235.1. Classification (NCBI taxonomy): domain Eukaryota; kingdom Metazoa; phylum Chordata; class Mammalia; order Chiroptera; family Vespertilionidae; genus Myotis; species Myotis myotis. The sequence continues at coordinate 26,685,947 of NW_023416313.1, forward strand.
ACCTGGGGGAAAACAAAAATCCATGAGAACCATTTGCGATAAACTAGCTCTGTGAACTCTGACCTCTCTTTTTATCTGTGGGCTAGATTCACAGAACGTGGCTCTGTCGGGCCACCGCTGTGAATTAATAGAACTGACAGACACTTTCTGCCTCTTAGACCTTCATGGGTCATTTATTTATTGTTATGTTTCGCAAAATGTTTTTGCAGCTTCACTGAAATTTCTCGTACCTTTTAAAACCAAGCATTAAAAGTTTAAATTTCTGCCTGAAAAAGAAAAGAAAATTTAAAATAATGCAGAGCCTGAAATTCTTTTAAGGAGGACCATATTCCTAATTGCAGAAGAAGAGAGTTTTGAAAAGATCGTAATTTGGTCAAATCCTTACTTTCTCTTTCCCATGTGAAATAAAAATGTAAACTTTTCAATGGTAGGGATATAATGCATTCATATTCTCTCTCGGTCTCTCTCCATATATAGGTATTTTATACATATACACACATATTATATACGTAAACTAGCAGGTATTACATTTAAATTGTGTAATTCCTTAGAGTAAAGCATTGTCAGTATAACTGAATTTATAAAAAGCTTTTCACAATTTTTAATACCTGTCAACATCAAACTTCCTACAGTTATAATATCATTTAACAGTTTATTGGTTTGTACATCGATTGTATTTTAAGAAGAACAAGAGAGCCAGTATCACTGGAATGCTCTTTGTAACATGGCTAGGAAAGATTAAATTCTAGAAAAACTGTTTAGCATTCTTACGGCCCTTTGAACAATCGCAGTTTGTCATTTAAAAAGTGATTCTTGCATGCCAGACTTATGCTAAATAAATTGCCGTGTATTAATAGTTTTAAGCTGTTCAAACAACAGAAATTAAGTTGCCTGCCTCCCAAAATTTTCCACCGTGATTTCAATCTCCTTTGTTAGTTCACGCAGCCACACTGGATTGTATGATCCAATTTACGCTCCAATACATTACACATTTGAACTTGTGTTCCTCATTAACCTTTGTCTCCTCTCCTCACTATGTCATCACCACACGTTTTCATTTGACAGAAAGCACAGGTGGGTGCAAGAAAAATTAGTTCTACTTTTCCATTTTCCTGACCGCTACTTATTGTCACATGCTAATCCTTTAACCCCTGTCCTGACCTCAGAACCTCCGACCCTTTTTACCATAACAAACGTAATCACCGTCATTCAGGGCAACAATGCTGCTACACTGGGGGCCCACGGCAACCGCTGTGTACACAAGTATGCATTTTGTGGCCATTTGCCCCTGAATTTTAAAACACGTCTATGGGGTTTAATCAAAGAATCTTCACTGAAATCATTAGAAAAACCCATCAACCCTCCCTATAAAAAATGGTGGGCAGTTCATGTGTGTACAAATTCTCAAATGGATACAGAAGTTCAGGGATGGCAAAAGTAGGTTTACAGTTGATCATAGGGAAGAAGACAAATAATAAAATAATATTACAAGAATGAACTCTTTCATGTACTCACAACTGGAGACCTACTTTTGCCCGCCCCTGTTTAATCTATTTGGGTTGATCTGATGACTTTTTGAAATGCATGGGCTCTGCAGACAATGAAATACTTTGTAAACAACCAAAAAAAAATTGTCAAGTTTGCAAGGAAGGATGCATCCACATTAAAACTATACTACCCGGTACATCTTATCCCAGGCCACAAAAACGCGACGGTGCAAAGGGCATGCGAGGATGTGGCTGTCCAGGAGTGGCACTGGGTGATCCTGTGGAATCTATGTTTATAGGCGACAGAACCATGGCCCAGTGTGTGGCTGAAAAGTTCACTCTGGAGGGAGCACTGTGGTGCCTGAGCCACGGTCGTTTGGGGGCCTGTGGCTGAGGTTGATACAAGAGTCTAGGTTGCTAAGAATTATTGTTCGTTGTCAGCATGTCTGAACATGCCGAGCTCTCAGATCAATTTTTCAGGGAAATAAGAGCTCGCACAGCACTGTGGCTGCCTACCTGAAAATACCCACCGTAGGTAACGAACGTTACGGCAAGGTGGTGGCATTGAAGACAAACTGGATATCATAAATAAGTTTTAAAAAATCCAAAAACAATTCATTCAAAAATAAAGGCATAGACATTTCATATCATAAATTGGAATAGTTTCAAGAGACTACTAAAAATACTTTCCAGAACTAATGGTCTTAAGCCCAAGAACTCTCATTTTTTTTTAAAAAAAAACTTAACCATATTCAGTTACTTAAAATAATGCCATCAAGTTGTATGTACGTGTACACCTGGCCATGCGTGCACAGTGCATCCATGAAGACCTCATCTCAGAAGATGAACAACATCCTGGCTATAAACTCAACACCAACATTTATGGTGTGAGGTTAGAGACGCTGAAACACCTGTTTCATTTTATTTTCTTGGTATACTCAGAAGAAATGTCATTTGAGAGCTTCAAAAATATTTAAGATTTCCTACACTAACTGTCCTGAATTCAAAACACCCAATCTAGGTTACATCTCATTATTAGTAACATGCTAACAGACATGTACTCTATTAAATGAGAACAATTCTGTTACTTTTATTATAGTTTCAAAATGACATCCATCTTGACTGTTAGAAAATTAAAAAAGAAAATTCTGCCTCACACTAAACCAAAACTAGAATTCCTAGAAAATAGTTTAGAACATATACTTGCAGGGAAGGAAACTGCAGAAAATGAGCTACTTTTGTGGTTGGGGTGAATAAATACCAGGGAGCACAAGAGATGACAATAGTCCATGCCATGTTATGCAGGATAAAAACCCAGAATATGATTTTATGCTGGCTATTTTATCTTGTATTTTAATTTTTATGGCTTGGAAATACTGAGTGTTATGACTGAGGTTTTTTTCCCCAGAGACTATAATTTGTAATGCTCGATACAAACAATATAATACTCAGCAGAGGACAAAGTTAGTTCATAAAACAGGTAACGAGTAGAGAATGCTCCACCGCCCCTCACCACCTCACACATGTAAAGAAGTCCCGCTCAGTCTTGGGTGACCGACCTCCGTGAAGGGCAAGGCTGCAGAGACCAGCAGTCAGGGGCCAAAGGGACCCTCACGTCTGTCTGTCTGCCAGACCCAGTTCCCTGCTGCCTGGCAAGTCCCAGTGAATCACGGTTACATTTTAATTTTATAACAACACAAACAAAAACCTTGTCAGTCCATATCAGAGCCTTAGGTAAGCCTGACTCACCACGGTCGACACCCTGGAGTTGTTTCCCTGGTTCTGGGAGACCAGATGCCCCAAGTAATTAAAGCAGCAAAGCAACCCCCCCTCTCCTCCTCTTCCCCCCACCCCCCCGAATGTGTGGCAGGACGCCATATCCTACCTTGGTGTTGAAGTCCAGGGCGTTCTGAGACGTTTTGTATAATTCAGGGTACTTCAACATATTCTCTTTCCTGCATGATCTCTCAAATATGCCCAGCGTTAAGGGAGGCATTGCTGTAAACATCTGAAGTACACCAATGGGTCATTACACCAAGCAGCCAAAGGCAGGTGAACCTTTATCTCAAAGTATTCAACGAAATAGGAAAAACCAAATGTTTCAGACTTACCACATTATAAAGACCTATACACCATCTCTCAAAGAGGATCTGTCCAGAAAAGCCATTAACAAAGGCAAACCAGATCTAGAAAGAAAACAAAACCCCGCAAATTAGGACCCACAAAAATAAGTGCATTGTGCAGAATCTGTTGTGTACTCAACCACTGCATAATAGCATAATATTTTCATGACTCTCTTGAAAATGGTGTTTCTTTGCTTTACTTTATCATTTGAAGGGATGTTTTCACAAGGGACCTGTTATTTGAGTCAAAGTTGGTTTCTTTTGTTGAAAAAAATAAAACTCCACAATTTTGTATCAACAGGCAATCACAGATTTAAAAAAAATTAAATGTAATATTTTCTAAAAGGCACTTCAAGGAATATATTTTGTGCCGTTATACTTTTAGAACTTTATTTCCATTTTAAAATATCTCCTGATAGTTATTTAAAGATTATTATTATTTTTATTATAAAAGAGCACGTTTATTTAGAAGGTGAAAAAATTTCCTATAATAATACCATCACCATTTATTTTCTTCTGTGTTAATTGCATTCATATATTTCATTTATATACATTCATAAATTTACCTTGCAGGAAACCTACTGCATATAGATAGTATCATGTCCAGCTCCTCTCCCTCTTCTCCTCATGTAATATGCATTTTCTTAAGTTGTTACATATCCTTTAAAATGATGTTAATGGATATATAACCTCTAAGGGTGGCTATAACTATTATTTAGCATGCTTCCAGATTTATCTATCTGTATATATGAAAGCCTAAATGACTGAATGACCAGACGACCAGTAGCTATGATGCGCACTGACCACCAGGGGGCAGACGCTTAACGCAGGAGCTGCCCCTGGTGGTCAGTGCGCTCCCACAGAGGGAGCACCGCTCAGCTGACTGACGGGTGCCAGACGCCAGGCTCATGGCTGGCAAGTACAGCTGCGGCAGCGTGAGCCTCTCCCGCCTCCACAACAGCACTACCAAGCAGCAGATGCGGCAGGCGCAGCAGGGAGGGATGGTGCGGCACCTGGCCTGAGCTCGGGCTCCTCTCCGGCTGCCTGCCACTTTGCGCACTACTACATTCCTCAGGGGATGTCAGACTGCCTGGCATGCGAGGATCGGGCAGTCCGACATCCCCCAAGGGGTCCCAGGTTGTGAGAGAGTGCAGGCCAGACTGAAGAACCCCACCAGTGCATGAATCCGTGCACCGGGCCGCTAGTCCTATCTAATAAAGAGGGAATATGCTAATTCACCCTCACGCTGTTGCAGAGATGGAGGCACCCACAGCCAATAAGGAGGGAATATGCTAATAGACTGCCATGCCCTCAAAGATGGTGGTGCCCACAGTCACAAGATGGTGGCGCCTGCCTCTGGAGTCCCCCAGTCTCCTCAGCCCCCCAGGGCTGGCCTGAGGCGCAGGCAAGCCTTGGATGTTGGCTGCTCAACCACCCAGGACCAGCCCGAGGTGCAGGCAAGCCTCAGATGGCGGCTGCCTGAGGCTCAGGTAACCAGGACCAACCAAGGCTTATGCTGCCGGTAGTGGTGAAAAAATTTCACTCCCTTAGCAGCAGAGGTGTGATGGGGTGTTGCCTTCCCACCTCTGAGGGCTCCCAGATTGTTTAGGGGGCAGGCCAGGCTGAGGGACTCCCCCTCCAGTGCATGAATTTTCATGCACCGGGCCTCTAGTTATATATAATTCTGAACTGAATGTTCTTACGCAGAAGTCCCACATGTTTCTATATCTTTAGAATAAACTCTTTTTTTTTTTTTTTTTTTTTGGTAAAAGGCAGCTTTATTGAAATATAATTGCTATACAAAAAAAACTGCATACATCTAATGCATTCAATTTGGTGAGTTTGAATATATGCACACCCATGAAACCATCACCACAATCAAGACAATAGACTAACACACCTCCAAAAATTTTCTGTGCCTCTTTGCTTTTCTTTCTTTTTTTCCAGGATGAATTTTCATAAGTGGAATTAGTAGGTCAAACTATATACACTTTTAAAATAGTTTTTGATAATTACAGCCATCAGAATATGAAATCCGAATTTATATATTAAGATATTTTATAACTTAAGTTTATGCTTTGATAAAATAAATCTTTAATTAATAGAGCTAAAGTCCTTCCGTATTTTGCAATTCTCTTAAAAATAGAAACCTTAATTGTTGGCTATAAAATTAAGGGACAATAGAGAAAAATTTTATCCAACATGTGTAAGACAAATAATAATGTAGAGTGATATTAGTAAATAAATAATTCCTACGTTATTTAAAATGTAATTAGAATCATGTTGATCTGGAAGAGTGAAACGTCTGGCCCAGCAATGAGATGACACAAACACAAACACAAAAGCAAACACAACAAAAACCTGTTCAGAGGAAAGCAGGCTTGGTATGCCCGGCAAACGAATTTTTGAATTGGAGGTGCTGGGACTTTGCTCCACTTCACGTTTCATTTAACATCATTATGGAAGCATGAACTGCTACAAATTCACCACTTATCAGTATGTACCCAGGCCGACCCCCGCAATGAACACTTTCTGTGCCCACACTGATCTTTTTCCTGTTTATAGTGGGAAGGAGTGGAAAAATGAATGTTTGCTTCAGGAGATGAAAAAGAAAACAAAAGTAGTAATAGCGTGTGACAAATAAGTCTAAATTGTGTCAGGGTTATACACACATTAACAACAACAAGAGCATAGAAATTGGAGTCAAATCTGAAAGTATTGCTTGCTTTGCCACAGGTGTTTACAGAAAAAAATTGAACATGTGTCCTAAACAAGGAGCCGGAGCATTCATTTGTGCATGCAACTTTAAAAAAACTTATTAGCATCTTCATGTGAACGGAAGTTTATTCCTTAGGGTGTCCTGCTGACTTCACCTTTATTTTTATTTTTCAAGTGTTAAGTATACACAAATTGACAAGACAGACTTCAACGCTTGCTATTGTGTTTTCATATTTGACCTCTGTGAGATGTGGATTATGTGAATACATATTTGTGGTACTCTGGGTGATGGTAATGTCCTCTCTGAAGGTGACTGTGATCTACTGTGATATTACATACAAACAAGCTCTTTCAGGATTCTAAGGGTATAATGGAAATATAAGAAATTATTAAACCCAAACCTTCAATTATGGCCTTGCTAGTCTATGAAGATGCAGTCTAATCTTCTTTGGTCTAAAGAAAGCCTAAGCAACATGCATACCAAATTTGTGTAATGGATATGAATCATCTCAAAGGTTATGGTTATAAATGCACCTGCAATCATTATCACTGAATAATACAAGAAATGTATATGAATAAATTTATTGTGCGTGAGTAAACATTTGTAAATGTGTCTAGTCTTCTGGTTTAGTTTCTTTGTACAGAACATGAGATGCTGATTCAAATGTTCTAGTATGAGCTTGGAATTTAAGAACCTCCCTTAATCTAGGAAGAGTTTTACATTCCAAATAATATGCAAATAAACCAACATGTCTGGATTCAAAGTTTATTTTTAAAATGCATGAATTTACTGCTTTATGATGGAAATTTTTAAATGGATAGGTATGAATACATTTTTACCTTTTTATTTTTCCTACTGAAAGATGTAAAGAAGGTTTTAGAAATTCTCTCCCTGCATTTAAAAAAGTTAGTATTCTAATTCCTTTTTTTAAAAAGGAGAAATGACTAGATAAGAGAATAACCTTCCAACAGAGTTCCCTATATACCTTCACACAAATATTTGGGCATTCAAAGAGAAAGAGAAGTCTACCAGAAGGCTCATTTCAAGTTAGCGAGATTTGTAGTTAAAAGATACATTGGAAACATAGCTCACATTATAGATACATAAAAGTCCCTCCTTTGACTCAACCCAAACCAGGTGCAGAAAGCAAACATCGGTTCCTCTGGGGAGGCATCTAAATTATTTAAATTCACAGGAAAGCCACATCCCAGCACAACATGCAGGGAAAATATCACCTCACTGACTTGACTCAAAGCTTCCGGAAATCAGAAACACTACAATGTTTTGGGATCTTACCAGAAAACCTGGATGCAACCAATGGTTTGAAAGAAAAGGTCTTATCTTGGTAGGAAGGAGTCAGATGTCTCAAAGAAATTTTACAAAACTCTCTTTAGAAAAGATCCAGTAATTTCAGTGAACGCCTAGGCTGCTGCAAGTGGCCACCATCAGTAAGTGCTGCAGACCGCCACCTGCCAAATCTGCATTTATTTGTTTGGCTGAAGTTTATGGCAATGGAGAGGCTAGAGGGTGGCATTCCTGCACTACAGCAATGGGAAAGGCAGTTTTTGCAGATAATCTATAAAACCCATAGAGCTCCAAACTATTCCTTCATTAGCAGAGAAACTCCAGACCTGCCTCTCCTGGTATTCTTTTCTAAGTTCCACGTCCCAGCAGAGGCGTGGCAGTTGAAGCTGCACAGACCTTTTCCCCACGGAGCATTTTTGCATATTAAACAGCAGCTTACAAACAGTCAATGAGTCCTCTGCTCCCACGCCTGATCAGCACAAAACACTGAAAGGAGAGAGTTGAGACTGGCAGTTGTCCTCACTAGAGACATTCAATGATGTGTTTTCTGTCTATTCATTCACAGTATTGACATGAGCCATTAACATCTGCAGAACTTGTTTTAGCTGGCAAAAGTTTGGTATCTGGGAATTGATTGAAAAGGTCAATTTGTTTCCAAGATAGTTGAATTATATTCAAAATACATTTCCATAACATGCTCAAAGAAAAATAACTTAAATGAGATTTCCAGTAAAGTTTAGGACTTACTTCCTTTTTTTTTTTTAAAAAAAATGAATTTATTAGGGTTACACTGGTTAGTAAAATTATATAGGTTTAAGGTATATAATTCTATAATACACTGTATTGTGTAGTTCAACACCCCAAGTCAAGATTTACTTCCTGTTCGATATTGAAAGAATTTGGTCAGTGCTAAATATCTCATGAGGAGGCTTTAAATTAAAAGCCAAGTGAAATTTAGGGCTAATCAAACACAATTCATGTAACTCTGGATGAAACAGAAATTACAGATTTAGTTTTCCATTTGAGTTTAATATATTTTATTTCCCCCTATTAGTACATAAGTTTTACCCACTTCACTGCTGATTGTCAAATGATCTAGATTTAAAAAAAAATTAGAAATTTTTAAAGCAGATTTCTTGCTACCAATGGCTTTAAACTCCTAGTATCTTCAAAAATATATGTAAGTAAACTACGTAAATTGATATTATTCTGAATGAGAAAAGTATAATTAGAAAAGCTAGTAACTATAGAGGATACTGGCAATCATAAATAATTATTTTAGAAAAAAAATCACAAATTTATATATACAATAACAATATAGTTTTTGGATCTGATAAGCGATTTTAGAGGTGTGTTTTGCTTCAAAACACAGACTACTATAGACCAAATCAGCAGAAATGAGCAATAAGGAAGTTCACAGATTATCCTGTTTGTTTCCAAGTATTTGCTTATTTTACCAAATGGGTTGTAACCTAAGTATAGATTTTTAGTGACCAATAAACAAAATTGCCTGCACACTTGAAAACTAAGTTTCAGTTTTAGCAGCTAACTTATATTAAGAAATATGTTAAGTCAACATTTTAATAAGGAGACAAGCATTCTTACAAAGGCATAAAGAATACCTGAACCAAATACACAACAGTTCCCAGCTAACCTGCCAATAGGGTCAGTGTGAAATCTAGATTTGTTTTATTGACAGTGTTACTTCTCTGGTGTAAAGCATGGGATATTATCTTACCTAATAACAGACAAACATGTACATTGACCATACCTTCGCTATGCTAACCAGCCAATTAGGAGAGTATGCAAATTAACCCAACAAAGATGGCGGTTAATTTGCATACACAGGTGGGAAGCAGCGGAGCGAAGACCGAAGGCGGCTCCGGCCGGAGCGAAGGCCTGGGTCCCGGGTGCCGGAGGAAAACCGGTGCCGGCAGTCAGGGGAAGGGAAAGCCTATTGCACGAATCTCTTCGTGCAACAGGCCTCTAGTATATATATATATTTAAAAATATATATCTTTATTGATTTCAGAGAGGAAGGGGGAAGGAGAGGGAGACAGAAACATCAATGATGAGAGAGAATCACTGATTGGCTGCCTCCTGCATGCGCTCCACTCGGGATCGAGACCACAACCTGGGCAGGTGCCCTGATCAGGAATCAAACTGTGACCTCCAGGTTCATTGTTTGACACTCAATCACTGAGCCACACTGGTTGGGGTGTTAGGCTGTGTATCATCTGACAGCTGTGGAGGAGCAGCCAGCAAGTTAGAGGTCAAAGTGGCATAAACAAACATCTGTAAGGAAGCTCTGGGCATATTTATGAGGGTGAAAGTGGATCTCCTCACAGGAGGGGCAGATAGAGGGTTTTCTTAACGAGCTACAGAGAGCTTATCTTCACGCTCTGCGAAGCTGCAAGAGGGGCAAGAAACTGATAACATTTAGAGTGTGTTTTACAAATATAGCTTCTGAGGATAAAATGGCCATAGGTGAATGAAAGGTACATGATTTATCTATCACTTCCCGATTGACTGTTCAGTTCACTTATTCGTGCACTGGTGCTTTTCTGTCCACTATGGTAGCCACTGATAGATCAACACCCGAATTTGAAGACTTAGTATGAAAAAAGAATGTAAAATATCACATTAAAAGTTTTTAAGGTGATTATACATTGAAATGGTAATACTGAATATACTGACTTAAATAAAATATCATTTAAAAGTTAATGTAGGCTTTAATGTTTACTTGTTGCTCATGTGGTTCCAGAATTGCATGAGTGGCTGGCATTGTTATTTCTGTTGCCCAGCTCCTGGATGGAGGACAGCAAGAACAATGAATGAAGCCTGGGGCCTGGCATCCAGTGGGTGCTGTGAAACTGTTTGTAGGACAACATACTACCCTTTAGAAGTGATATTCCCAACTCAGGTTAAGTTTTCATTTAAAAAATGATTTTACAGACTAAATGTTTGTGTCCCCCAAGACTCCCCCCAAAATGATGTTATATTTGATATATGAAAAGGAATTTGGAATTTCTCACTGTCCAGGCACAGGAACTAAATATTCTGATAGCTTTTAGACTCATTCCTCATTATCTAAACTCCTGCTACCAACCAAACTCAGAAACCAAAACAGATCTGGGTAGCAAGGGATGCTTGTATATAAGTGTCTAAGTTTGAAACATAATAAGAACTACAGGATGACCAATATTAGCGAAACTGCCTACGTATCCTGCCTGCTTCTGCTTCTTTAACCACCACCCCCAGCAGAACTGCTATCCTCAGTTTTATGTCTATCATTCCCTTCACTGTCTTTTAAAATACAGTTTCCATGTGTATATCCCTAAATAGTGTACTGTTTTCTCTTGTATGTTTTTGAGTTTCATAAAAAACTCTATAGTTTGTAGTATTTTTAAAACTGAAAACATTATTTCATTAGCAATTCTAATTCAACATTTCTTACCCAAGCAATATAACTTTTTTAGCCAGAATTTAAACATGAATTATTCTCCAGGGCTGACAAACTTTTTGTTTTAGCATGTTTAGCAGTTATACAAAGTAGGCAAATGGAATAATTAAAATGAGAACATGTCTTCATAAAGAAAATGTCTTTACGTATCTCTGCAAGTGACAAGGATTTAAAACTTAACTGGTGATTACCTCGATAATATAGAGGACTATATTCTTGTAGAAGCAGTACAAAATGCACTTGGAGACTCTGTTATAGTTCCAGGCACCGTGAACCATCAATAAATTCTTCAAATACTTGAACTAAAAATAAGAGTGGGGAAAAAAATTAGTATTTCCCTTTTCCTAGTGTCAGCTGACTAGATGAAGGGTGTGACTGCAGAAATGATCTTTACCTGCGCGATGGAGTAATCAGAAGAATTAGCTGCCTGAAGGCCTTCATTCCCGCTTATACCAACGCCGACATGTGCCGTCTGGATCATGCTGACATCATTGGCTCCATCACCAATTGCAAGTGTTATGACTTTGACTTGCTTCTTAACCATCTCAACGACTTCAGATTTTTGAAGGGGAGAAACCCTTAAATTAGAACAAATGATCAATTAGCTCTGTTTTCTGGAAAATAAAAAAGAATTTTAAAATGCCAATTGTCTTGAAGGATAAGAGCAAGTGAGTATGTAGTTCTAGGAAGAACCATTCCGGAAAAGTCTTAGGTTTGCAAATGTTTGGTTCTCTGTTAACCTGGTTGCCAACTCAAGGGAAAAAAGAAAACGAAAGTCTTGGGAGCAAATCTCTAGGAGATAAACAGAAGCTATGACACCTTGTTAAGCACTAGTTTACCAGTTTACCAGAACTAGTTTATTTCTCTAACAAGTGTCCATTAACTTGTTAAAGAAATAACATCTGAGTTCAGAAATGCCATTACTTCCTAACAAATAACATCAGCATTTCTAAGTTTTCACTTGTGAATGAAAAGGTCAGAAAGGCTATTAAGCTATAGTCCAAATACTTATTAAAACCTGTACTATTTCTGGAGAACAAAAGTTTTGAGCCACCGAAAGGTGAACTTAGACAATGTAATATACATTTAAAACAACTTAAAACTCTACTTAAATTAACAGTAGGGCATTGGCTAATCTCTCGACCTGTTCTCAGACACCAGGGTGAATCAACCAAAGTAAATGCCAAGCACTTGGTTGCATAGCTCCTGTGCCTCAATTTTCTTCCAAAGCTACTGACGAATGGCCAAGGAGACTCAAGCAACCTGCATAACTGTGGGGTCAGGGGCAGAGAACGGCAGCACCCAACTAAAATCCTTTTTGGTATTAACTATGGATCATCTTATTACAGACTTAAAAGTCTTAAAAAAGCCACTTAAGAAATAAACCCCACAACAATTACAGCAGGGCTCAAAGACAGAATGTGTCAGTGTAAAGAACTTAATATATTACGAATACTGTCTTGGCGATTAAGAAGAAAGGAAAGCTAAACAGGCTCAGTAAACAGTGAAGACTGTGATTCAATGCTAACAACTATCACACAATGTTGGACAAGAAAAACAACTCACAGCTAAATTCTTTATTAAGGTTAAGTGGAGGAGGTGCCTCATAATATCTGCTGGAACATCTGGTAAATCATTTATTATTCCATCTAAAAATGAAGATCATTACTCTGAAAGACTCAACATCTTGCACATTTTCCTGATTATTTCTTTAGGAAACATTCCTAGCAGTGGATCCTCGGCACCAACATGTACTTTCAGGAGGCCCACTGCCCTTCAGAAAGGCTTCATTCAGCCAGAGCCGCGCTGGGTTTTATTTCAAGTGTGAGAATCATTGCATCAGGCTGGGAGTTGCTTGCAGAGTGAACCTGTCTCCTCGTCTTTGTATTCCTAGTGCTGATCCCAAATAGGTCCTCAGTAAAAGGTTGCTATATGAAAGACTTATTTTTAACTCTTTCTTTAAATCTCCTTTCAGAGTCTAGCAATTGTACAAAACGACACAACTGTGAATACCAGGCAACGGAGGAGCTTCAGGCCATTAATGAGCTTTTGCATGTGAGCCCCCTTTGCTCTCTTTGAAGCAATTTTCATGTCATTTTCGAAGTTTATTTAATTTTTTCTTAACAGGCGAATATAAACCGAAGTCCACTAGCTCTAGGCCAATGTTTTAGGCGGAGACTACAGCTGACATTTAGTGTCACAAAAGAATGCTCACCAAGGAATGGACTAAAAAGCAAATGGGAAATGGGCACAAAAAGAGAAATATTTGAAAACATTGATCAAATTCTCTTCACGATTTAACAGTCTTACAGTGTAAACACATGTGAAGTCACACCATGGTACAACAATGGAGCTAGAAAACAGTGGTACCTTTTTTCATAAGTCAATGTGTCCTAAAGGAGACATCTCTGCATAGCAGCTAGTATTAGTGATTTAAAGAAGGATCCGAAAAGAGCCAGGTTAAACTTTGTTTTCTTCTTTTATTTTTAATCCTAACCCGAGGACATACTTAGAGAGAGGAAAGGTGGGAGGGAGAGAGAAACATTGATGTGAGAAAGAAACAGATTGGTTGCCTTCCATGAGCGCCCCAACCAGGGATTGAACCCAAAACCCAGGTGGTATGTGCCCTGACTGGGAACGGAACCGGCAACCTTTTCATGTACAGGATGATACTTAACCAACGGAGCCACTCAGGCTGGGCAGAACTTGGTTGTCTTACTTCACGGCTACTGCAACCAACCACTGCTTTCTCTGCTTCACACTGCGATTTTCAATACCTCCAGATTAGAACTGGCTTCGAATTTACACCAACTCGGTGGGTGTGGTTAACTCAGGTGTTAAAGACAGAATACAAATCCCCTTGGCAAGGACAATACCCATTTTGAGGTCACTGGTTCGATTCTCCATCGGGGCACACACCCAGGTTGCTGATTGATGTTTCTCTCTCTCTTTCCCTCTCTCTTCCTCTCTCTCTAAAAATCTATGAAAACATTTTTTTTTAAAAAAAGAGAAAACTTAATGTCACTCGATTCAATTTCATGTTAAGAATAAGGGAACAGGTTAGCGAATACATACCTGACCTTGGCTATTAAGAATGTAAGTCTTCACAAGAGAGGAAGGTGCATGGTCTGCCTACCTTGAGCCCAGTGTGGATCCTGCCAGATAGACTGACAGTCCTATGGGAGGTGATCGGAAAATGAACCAAAATAAGGAAGCGGCAAGGGATTGAGGGACAATCATTCAGGAAGGAATACCCTGGCTCAGGGGCAGCATGAGGAAAGGTGAGGCTTGAGGAAACTAGTTTGGTGGTTTTTAAAAACTTAAACATATACCACCCAACTCCATATGCCAGCCATTTTACTCCTCCCCACTGACCCAAAAGAAATGAAAGCATTTGCCCATACAAAGACTTGCACACTATTCATAGCTGCTCCCTTCAAAATTGCCAGAGTTTAGAAATAACCCAAATGTCCTTCTAAAGGTGATGAGTAAACTGGTACATTCCTCACTGAAAGCCAGGCAACAGTGGGGTGAATCCCAATGTAAGCAGGTGAAGTGAAAGAAGCCAGTGTGAGAATCCATTCTGTACAGTTCCATTTGTGTAAATTTCTAGAAAATTCTGACCTGTGGTTACCTTGGGACATAACTAGGAGCATGGTGTTGGGTGAGCATGGAGGGAGGCAGTATAGGTGGGTGATAAAGGCACAAGGGAACTTGGAGGTGGTGAATATGCTCATTGTCTTGTGTTGACAGTTCACAGTATACATATGTATCCTTTGAGCATGTGTAGTTTGTAGTATGTCAGTTATGCCTCAATGCATCTATCCTATATAATAAAAGCCTAATATGCTAAAAAAAAAAATAAAAAAATAAAAAATATCTGATGATGTAGTCACAGACATTCCCCACATCACACTGCCGCTGTGACTGGCTAAGGCATCTGCTTCTATTATCAAGCGAAAAGCAGACAACTGGTTTGGAAGAAGATTCAAGAAACAGTCGAAGCCCTCATAACTGAAGGGTCTGAAATAGCAGTTGGTTGCTAAAGAAAGATGTCAAATTTAAGTGGGGATTCATAAAAAATAAAATATACTTACTTAAAACATTTAAATCAAAAGAGAAATGTACAAACTTGTGACGCAGGGCAAAGAACCTCACTTGGCATCGGGGTCAGCCGCCTAAAATTCTGCGTACTTTGGTTGCAGAAGCCTCCCTCACCAGGCACAATCCACGGTTGGTTTCATTAATGTGAAGACTAGAATGTCATGATGCCCTTCACCCAAGTTTATTATATGACCCACCCCCAATTCAACAGCAAAGTTTTTAGCAACTCAAAAAGTCTCTCGAGAGCATTCTACCTGGTTTTCTTTGGACTAGATTGTTATTTCTAAGACCTATGACATGTTTAATTAAAGGATGATTACTTTAAGAAGTAGCAGAGGAATAAAGATTAGGGACCAAGCACCCACTGATTAGAGGTAAACACCATGCACAACCATGGAAGCAAAGGCAGGGGTGCACTACAGAGGGTCCTCCCAGCTCCGGCATGATGTGCTGTGGGCACCTGCCAGCTGTCTTAGGGAGAAAATGTGGTTTAAGGGGTGGGAGGACTCAGGTTACTCACGCTATATTCAGTTTAAAAGATCTATGTTTTTAAAGCATCCATTTAAAAAATTGTTCCTTGCTACAAAGGGGTTACAAGATAGCAAAACAAACGACAAGACAATAAAAGTGAGTGCAACACAAACTTTTGACAGGTTACCAGTACTTGATAATTTCAGAGGATGTAGAAACTAGCTTGGGCTGCAAGAGGCTTCCTTGATGAGTTAGAATTTGACAAGGAAAGCTCATGGCAGGTAAAAGCAGCAGCAGCACATATTAAAAATTATCCACAATATATTCCCTCCTACGGTTTTATTCCTACTTCATAAAAGGCCACCTACTTCACTCATTAGAGTTTATTTATTTTCTCGACTTTTGTACACTTGCGTCTACATGTGTACAATGTCCATAATAGTCTAGAATGGTGATTTTCAACATTTTTCATATCATGGCTCCCATACACGAATTACTAAAAATTCTGCGGCACACCAAAAAATATATCTTTTGCCTATCTGGCAAAAAAAGGGTATAATTTAGATTCATTCACACCAATGGCTAATGTTGTGTTGGCTGCTATTTTTGGGGGTGGTGGTGGTGGGGGGGGGGGAGAAATCTAAGGCAAAGGAGGTCAGTGCCCCTGACTAAATAGTCAGGCACTGCATGTTTTAAAAATCCTTGTGTCACATCAGTTGAAAACTGGTGGTCTAGAACAACCTCGCCGCACAATTTAATTCTTCCAAATGTCTATCAAAACCCACACATCCATGGTTGAACATATCTAAAACCTTAACTTTGCCAATACCAATAGTGTCCCAATGTATAATCCAGAAACATCATAAAAGCACTGTGTTCTGCCCTAGATATATATATACATTTTTTACCACCTATGGGTCTGTATCAGGATTTAAATTATTCACAGTTCTCCTCTGCTGTTGCTCTTTATTCTTCAGGAGAAGAGCCTCGACAGAAAAAGACTCCACAGTCAGTGTGTGCATAGGGTCCGGAGTTCTTCCCCGTGGCTCCACAAACAGAGGGTGGTCCTGTGCGATACGCCCTAGCAGTGCACTGAGTGCAATATGCTTTTCAGATATTATTTTGGCTGTAGTTTCTGCACATGTTATTCATTACCTTCCTTACTGGCTATGTAGTAATTCTCACAGCCCTGTGAACATGAGATCGTGGTAGTGGAAATTTTTTTTTACCATTTAAGCTAGAAAGTATATAGAGTGGCTCAAATTATATTTTGCACTCCTTTCATAGGATTAGCTAAATGAGTCACTTTTAAAAAAAATATGTTTTTATTGATTTAGAGGAAGAGGAAGGGAGAGGGAGAGAAAGATAGAAACATTGATGTGAGAGAGACACATTGATTGGCTGCCTCCTGCAGGCCCCCTGCTGGGGACTGAGCCCAAAACCCAGGCATATGCCCTGACAGGGAATTGAATCAGTGACCCCTTGATGTGTGAGATGAGCCACACTGGCGGGGCAATGAAGTCACCTTTTTTTTAAAAAAAATATTTTATTGATTTTTTACAGAGAGGAAGGAAGAGGGATAGAGAGTTAGAAACATCGATGAGAGAGAAACATCGATCAGCTGCCTCCTGCATACTCCCTACTGGGGATGTGCCTGCAACCAAGGTACATGCCCTTGACTGGAATCGAACCTGGGACCCTTGAATCCGCAGGCTGATGCTCTATCCACTGAGCCAAACTGGTTAGGGCTGAAGTCACCTTTTTGAGTGAAATATGGATAAAGATGAAATGTGCGGGTATACACATAGACACATAATAAAGAATATTTTAAGGGACTTTCTACAGGTAGACAAAAGGGGTACAATAATGTAGCTTACTATATTGTGTTTTAGTTTAATAACCTTAAAATACCTTATGCAGCAAAAATTATGCTGGTAATACAATATGATCTCAAAAACTTATACTGTAAACTTAAAAGTTACTATAAAGTTGCCTTCAGAAAGTGAATCGAGAAAAAAAAATAGAACATGTAGAAATACAGGGTAACGTGTGGTATCCTGAAGTGCTTTATACAGCGCCCGCCCGGTGCTGACAGAGCCCTGCATTCACTAAGCTGGCGGGCGGCTCCTGGGACTCTTTATGGATCAGGATCATTAGTGCCGGGAGCTGCTGTACTTCCCTTTGCAACACACTTCCTAAGATTTCTCCTTGGGAGTATCAGCCTATCCCCCATGGAGTCATGTTCTGCTGACTAATAAAGAAATTACAAAAAGAGAGGAAAACCTAAGAGAAAAACTTATGAGATCTTACTTGGTTCCTTTTTGAATTATAATTTGCTAGGCTCTTAAAAAGTTTTAAGTAGAGGAAAAATTAAAATCTGGCAAAACAAGGTCTGTGTTACATGCACCAAAAATTACACAAGTGTCATAACACTTCCGGAAACTCACCGCCAGTTTGCTAGTGGAATGAAAACAGCCAGTTATAAAGCGAATCCTAAAAACGATACTTAGCATGCAGCACATAATGAAACATTCAACCACTTCTAGGCAAGAGAACCCTGTTATTCAAATGATTGGAGAGTGGGCGCTTTCCTCACCTCCAAAGGCAGTATCTGTGGGTATACTGTGCATCGGGCCTTATAATACAGGGATTGATTCTACAGAAATAAAATACAGCAATGAAAAAAGGAAAGTAACTTTAAAAAAGATTTCCCTTTGCAATGCATTTTAAATGCAAAACTCCTCTCTCTGGAATTTCAGTTGTTGTAGGTAAACTACTACTGTTTTCACGTTATATAGTTCAGAGAATTATTTTAACTAGAGACTAATCATATTGACAGTGTATGTCTGAATATGCATGTGTGTGTGTGTGTGTGCACTTGCACATAGGCACCCACCCCAATAGCTAAATGGCAAAGAGACCTTACCTTAAAAAAGGTACTAAAAAAACACAAAAAACTACACAACCTCCGAGTCCGGCCAGTGTGGCTTAGTGGTTGAGTGTCAACCTATGAACCAGGAGGTCACGATTTCATTCCCCATCAGGGCATGTGCTCAGGTTGCAGGCTCCATCCCCAGTGTGGAGCATGCAGGAGGCAACCAATCAATGATTCTCTGTTATCACTGATGTTTCTATCTCCCCCTCTCCCTTCCTCTCTTTCTAAGAATAATTAAAAACATATTTAAAAATATGTTGGAAAGATATGGGTAGAAGCAATTGGAAAATAAGTCATACAAAAATGTAGTTGAAGCAATTAGAAAATAAGTCATACAAAAAATGTAACTGCTAAAAGAAAGAAACCAGTAGTACACTGAACAGTAAATATGACAGTGCTCGAAAGTGCAATTCAATTAAATAAACTGTCCCAAAAGACAGCAGGAAATTAAAGAAAATATTGTAAGAAAAATGCAAAGACACTAAGGAATACAGGTGGGTACATATATATATAATGGAACTCCAAGAAGAGAATAAAAAGGGACAGAATGAAAAAGAATGATTAATAATTTTCCAGAATTAAAGAAAGACATGTCCTTAGATTCAAAGGTCTCATACAGTGCCAAAAAGAAATTCAAGAAAAAGGTACTTACCCCTAGACATATTATCCTTAAATTAAGAAAATGGTTAAACATTAAGAAAAATTTCTAAAAGCTTCTAGAGAGAAAACAAAGATTACTTACAAAGAAACAAAGATCTGACACTGGATGTACACACAAAATTACTTCAGCATCTTTGGGAGGTGGGGTAGGGAAAGACAGACATACTAACATAAATAATAAGCACAAATATGGTTATCAAAAACTTAGAAATAACCACATATAGATTAGATACAGATTATAAATCAGCATCAGAAATCTGATTTAGACAGTGGAAAGGAGCGGGAGGAAAAAACAACAAAAAGCATAATAAATGGAAAACACAAAATAAGGCAGGAGAAACAAGGCCTAATATAGCAATAATTACAATAAATATACATGGGTTAAATTCATTGATTGAAAGACAGATTCTTAGGTTGAATTAAAACAAAAAAAATCCAGCAAAATGGTGTCTAAAACAGACATATTTATAATAATAGCTAATATAAGAGAACACTTATTTGATCACTATGTTTTAAGTTCTTTATTTGTTTTAACTCATTTAATTCCCAGAAGAACCCTATGTGAGATGGGTTATTATTATTGCCATTTTACAAACGAGGATACTGCGGAACAGAAAGAATAAATCACTTAAGGTAAAACAGCAGGTAAATGGTAAAGTCAGGGTTCAACTCTAAGCAGTGTGAATCTAGAGACAGCATCCTTAGTCACTATATTATACAGAAGGATTGAATATAAGGGTTTAGGGAAAAAAAGACAAGGCCCACATGAAACAAAGGAATGCCAAGTTAGCCATTTTAATACTAGACAAAATAGAATTTAGGACACAGGAAAGGCCTAATACTCAGAGACAAATCTTTATGTTATGATAGTGTTCCTCTTGCCAGAACTATTCAAGTAGGCCATATAAAAAATGTGATCACATTTCTAACAGTAACATAATTTTTAATAATGGCTGCCAATGCACTGAATACATATATTAACCCATTCATTACTCACAACCCTATGATTACAATGATTTTTACCTTTATTTCAAAGATGAAGAAGTTACAGCAACATGCTACTCAGCTAATAAGAGGTAAAGCCTGTGCTCAGATTCTGGAAAGTCTGGTTTCAGAGCCCGAGCACCTGGCATCACCAGCAGAAGGAATGGGGGCATCGTGTCTACTAGTAAGTGGCACTGGGAGAATGTGCTCACCATGTAGAAATGAAAAACACTCGATCTCTTCTCCTTCATAAGACAGACAAAAAGAAACCTCGTACGAATTAGAGACCTATATGGAAAACAGAAAGCTGTGCAGTTAACAGAAGAAAAAGCAGGAGAATAACTTTGTGAGTGGGAAGTTCTCACTACACAAGCCATCAAAGGAAAGATTAATGAAATTTGACTCCCTCAAGGTCAATGATTTTTGTTCAAGGAAGAACAGCACGGGCAGAATTAAGAAGGCAGCCAGACTAGAAGATTTTTGCCATGTCTATAATCAACAAAGAATCAATATCCAGAACACACAAGGAATTCTTGCATATAAGCAGAAAAGTAAGTTAGGAAACCCAACATGAAGTTCAGTATCCTTATCCCTCTTCAGTGTGTTACCTTTCTTCATAGCAACTGTTACCACTGACTTCATATAAATCTGTCTTATCTATATTATAAAAGGCCAGTGGCCATAACGCCGTTAACGACCAAACGACCAGTCACCAGGAGGTGCATTGATGGGTCTCAGGGCGGCAAGTCTGGGTCTCACACGATCTCACGTGCTGGGCCTCTAGTATGTAATAAATTCATTGTGAACACACAGCAATGGCTGCCTTTTGAATGTACATGTATTTGTTTTTATTAAACAATAGGTATAATGTGAAGGCAGGAACTATTTTTTCCTGTTGTTCACTGCTCTATGTACTTATTAAGGTACCTGACACAGAGTGGGTGCTCAAAAAACATTTGTTGAACGAATGGAAGAATGAATGAAAGAATGATCTTCTAAAGTAGAAATTTAGAGAGGTAAACAGTTTTATGAGGAAATGCTCATTCTCCCTAGTCATCAGATGAATGAGAATCAAACAATAAGGTGCCATTTTTCAACCCTCAACTTGGCAAAGATGAATCCAGGAGTGCTAATTTTGAGGGAAAGCCAGGGAATAGCAACCATCCTACGTGGATCTGGAGGACACACCAGTGCAGCTGTTGGGAGCAACGCGGCAATTCCGATTGGAGTGAAATACACACACCGCTCACAGCCAAACACGCCCATTCCTGAGTGCATATGCTAGGAAAACACTTGCATGGGTGCACAGAGAGGACACTCATTTCAGCACTTTCCACGGCAGCGAAGATTTAGAGGCAACCTCTGTGGCCATCGTTATGGTAACAGATAAATAAAATGCTGTACATGCATGACTGTAATAGTAGTACTGAAAATAAATGAACTTGTTCTACATCTAGTATCATGGATAGGTCTTAAAATTATAAAAAAAATTAAAAAGGCAAAAGATTTATGTTGAAATATTATAAACATATCTATCTTAACATGGGCACAACAATATTATATATTTTTCATAGCGACACAGATCTCTAAATATAGTATGGAAGCTGGATGGGAACCTACGAAATATCTGAGATTGTTTTCCCAGGGTGGAGTGAAGAGAAAGGGAATGAAGGGCAAAAGTGAAATAATATATAAAAATCAAAGACAAACTTGTTTTCGTTTGAGACTAGCTGCCTGCAGCCTCGGGAGAAGGCTGATTTGAGCATCTTCCTGCCTGACCCTTCTCTGGCATGACTCTAGCACCTTTTGGCACTTCCAGAACCCAGGGAAGTCGTTTTGGTGACAGAGTAAGATCTGATGTTTGTGGTCCTGGGTTCCTCACATTTCTCTTGTTGAGATATACACTAGTAAGT
Organism: Myotis myotis; assembly: GCF_014108235.1. Lineage (NCBI taxonomy): Eukaryota > Metazoa > Chordata > Mammalia > Chiroptera > Vespertilionidae > Myotis > Myotis myotis. The sequence goes on from NW_023416313.1 coordinate 26,708,111, forward strand.
ATTCACGGACATCTCATTTAAAAACAAACTTTCTTCTGGGAATATACACATTTTAAGGGGTTATCTTGAATCCCAGGGCACAGAGAAATTGGACGGCATCTCCAGGCTGTGCTGCTGCCACCCCAGGGAGGGCCAGTCCTTTCTGAGGAATCGCAGAGAAAGGGAAACATGCCAGGTGAGATGGGAATATGTCTCTATTTTCAAGAAAAGAAAGAGTCTGGAAATGACAGGCTAAGGAGCCTGGAGTGAGCTCCATCAATATTCTTGGGAAGTTCTGTCAGAACCAACTCCCTCTGCTGTTCACTCATTAGCCACACACACTCCAGAGCAGGGCTGGCTGGCTGACAATGGCCCCAGGGCTGGGCCCCGGCAGCAGCCTGTTTTTTACATCAGCACATACTCCAACTGCAGAGTTGAGTAGCTGTGACAGACACTCTGTAGCTTAGAAAGCCTAACACATTTATTATCTATCCCTTTACAAGCTTTCCCACCTCTTCTCTATAAAACACTGCCATGCTCTGGGAGAATGCTACCTGGAACGACCTCCTCTTTCACCCTAAGCTTGAGGCTTGTTGTTTTATGTTCATTTCTTGTCTCTCTGTCTGATCCCTTGGTAATCCGCCTTTTGTTTTCCAAGGCCATCTTCCCCCTGGGATGCTGTCTGTCCTTTCCTTTGCCTCTGCCCTACAGCTACTAGAAAGTCATGGCCTACATCCTACCTGGCCTTGACTTCTGGAACTCTAGCCCGGCTCCGAGCACTAAGCTTTAACTTACTCCAGGTGGAGATGGCTCAGACAGGTTTATTAAGAAGACGGCAGTCACTGGAAACCATCATGAGTTTAAGGAGAATCAGAAATGCCAGGCTAACTCTGCTTCCCTTTCCCTCCCCATCGGGTCAGTAGACTGGCAGAGGGGAGAAATGTTGCAGGTTCCATATGCCATGCCCTCACCAAACCAGAAAATGAAGTGCTTTCATTCTAGTGCCGCAGAACTGAAGGAGAACTGTGAGCCCTCTCTGAGGTAGGTCTGCATCTGCCTGAGGCATATCTTAGGGTGCTGATATACTGATTTATGTGACGCTTCAGGGAGGCCTTTCCTGGAAAGCTGCAGAGTTCTGTGTTAAAATGGTTGAACAGAAAAGAAATCGTCAGGAATTTGAATGCAGTTACAGAAGATACATACACTTATTCCAAGCGAGTAAAACACAAAACAGAGAGAGATCAAAATGAACAGGACATCCTTTCAGAGGGATGGCGATGGATATAAAGACAGCAGCTACCCTTGGGAGATCATAGACCTGAAGGGAACATAAGGGGGTTCCTGGGGTGTCATGTTTGGGTGCTTGATGCAGGAGTGTGTTCACTGTGTGAAAACTCACTGAGTTGCACACTTATACTTTATAATACAGGTTAACTCTGTTTTATCGGAATATTTATATAATCTGCAGTTCTAATGTATGTGTGTGTGTGTGTGTGTGTGTGTGATCGTGTGTTGGTCATGGTGCTTTATCTTACTTGAGTCACATCTAAAAGTACATAGTATCAAATTACAGTGAGATTCTATAGCATTTAGCTCTCTCATCTAATTTAGATATTTTACTGTTAAATATGAACTTCCCTGGTGGGGTACATCATAACTGGCTACCAGGCTGTCCATACGGCCACTCAGTTCCTTTAACATTACCCAGTACAGGTAGAATAGCAAATGAGATAGTCAGGGCTGGACACCCTATTGTTATATTATGTTAAAGCAAAATATGGTCATTTTATGAAATGATAAAATTTATTCACTATGTTCTCTTTTAGCCATACATGTCTGAAAGAAACATCCTCTCACCATTTCCAACATTTATTCATATTATCTTGGAAGCAAATAGGGGGTTGACATCCATTAACAGTTTGTAAGTTTTCTCAGAGCCAAACATCTGCTTTGGCATCCAATGATGCTCACAAACGTTTTTTCTTGAAAGGAATGTCTGTTGAGCACTTATTAACTTCATTTGTGCTTTATGACTACCCTTTAAGTAGAACACTTAGAGAAATTCTTGAAGTTTAAGACAATCCTAAAGATTCAAGACATAGACTCAAGAAGTAAATAAATCCTTTCTTTAACGCACTCCAGCTATGACAGAAAGTATGCAGACTGTCCCTTTAGACTTCTCCTTGGAGGGTCCCCCGATGGGACGAAGGTGAGAGGGCTTGCCTGGAATGCCACTCCCGAGTGACGACACACACTGAGGTCAAGTGTTTTTCTATGCACTGCGGGGAAATCGCCTGAAAGGGGGTTAAAACTTTGATTGGAGATGTTGCAAGTCGAGAAAAACGCTTACTTCAATTTAACTTCTGCTTTTCAGAAGACTTGAGTACATAAATTATGTAGAAGAATGGTGATTACTAGACAGTCTAAAAGCTGGGGGCTCTAGGCCAATTTTCAACCAACTGTCACAGAACATAAGTTTCAATATCTGTTTAAACTAAACTGACAACTACAGAAAAAAATGTAAAGTTCTTTGAAAGGCTGGGTTATGTGAACTGATGAGGATCTCAGAAACCACACGCCATTTAACTAACGCACGGCAGTACTTCCCCGCACGTTCCAGCCACTCTCGTCTGGGGGGAATATTCACGGAGGTGGAACAGATGCTTCCCCAAATTAAGCTAATGCAAGCAGTAGGCAGAGTCTTCCCAGGACAGAGTGGCCAACACAAACACGGTTCATCCAAAAAGAAAAGAAAAAAGAAAAAGAAAAGGGCTCGGAGCAATCTTGTGGCCCAGGAGCTCTGGAGCTGGAAGGAGCTGAGCCACAAGTGTGTGTGTGTGTGTGTGTGTGTGTGTGTGTGTGTGTGCACGGCTTTCCCGCCTTCCAAGCCAGAGGACCTCCGCTCTTTGCCGCTTTAGACACCAGCCTCCCTGGAGGACTAGAGTGACTGCCACATGCCAAGCTCCACGGGTCACAAAGCAAGGCCGGAGAGATGCTATTCGGTATCCGCAGTGGCAGAGAGGTAGCACTCGAACAAGAAGAGTGTGCGTCCCCAGCTGAAACGCCATTATACCAATAATGCAAGCCGTAAGACTTGAGGGAGTAAAGTATTGGAAACTGAGATGAGGAATTATTTTCTGACACAGCTACTTTGCAGAATAGCTCTTGACGTCGCCTCTCGACACACATCTTCATGACTCTTGGAGCAAGTCCCTTCCCTCTATACCTGTCCAAGGAGTTTCGGGGAGCCTGTGCAAGCCCTACAATAGCGCATTCAATTTGACAGGTTTGTGTGTATTTTGGAGGAGCTGGTCCATAGCTTTCATGTTGTTCTTCAAGAGTCCTGTGATCACCCAGAACAGTAAGCACCGGTGAGCTTGAGCCAGGGAACCGAAGGGGAGAGGGCCACAAGGCGTAGTGACGTTCAGCACCAGGAAAACTGGTCGGAAACGGCCCTAACACGAGATGCATGTTTCCCATTAAGCCGCTCAGGTTACACAGGTACATGTGCACGGAGGTAAAAATGAAAGCTGCACGGGGCTCATGAAAATACAGTGCTTCGTAGACGGATAAAAACAGATTTCATTTTATGTCTTGGAGTTTACAAACTCAAAAAAATACCCGAGGAATGACATGCAACCTTCCCTTGTAAACCAAAACCGGGACTCCAAAGCCCTGAATGATTTGGGGGCCAAGGGGTCCTTTCTGTCCCCCTCAGAAAACGGGGGTAAGAGACCTGATGCCCACGGATGGAGAACAACCACTTCTTTCAATTCGCTGCAGGCTCTTCGGGGAAAACGCTCATCTTTCATAACTGTGTCAATTAGGCAAACACTGAGAACTGCCTCCTGCCCTTTACGCTGAGAGTGTCTGGGAAGAGAGAGGCTGACATAATCCTGAAGATGCAGCTAATATGGGATTATTATCCATTATGGGATGCCTTTCCCTCCACTTTCCCTCCAACCGAGAGGGAGAGAGGGCTGCAGACGCAGGGCAGGACCTAAATATCTCCCTGTGCAGACTGACAAGAAATAGATCGTTGAGGGGAAAACCCATAGAGCTTGAGTTACGTGAACTGACGAGGATTTGGGAAACAGTCCTGCACTGTATTTTGAAATAAGGTTCAGCATTTATCGGGAGCATCTCCTATAATGAAGTAAAATAGAGAATTTCCTGAGGCTGGGAGAGTATCATCATCTAAAAAACCAGGAGTGACACTGGGGTTTTGGGTGAAGACTGATCCACAGAGCTTCTCACCTGTGCCTCCCCAGTGAGAGGAGCATGTCAGGGAAACTGGAAACTACTGACAGGAAGATGGTCTGTGCCAAGAGGCACCAGGCCAAGAAGGTGCAGAGACATAAATCGGGCAGTGGCACTGATGTAATTATGGGCTTAGAGGAATTCTCAAAGCCAGACCGGAAGTCAAACCCCAGTCCTTATGGGAAAAGAGAGAGTATGAAGATAATCAGAAGAAAAGGGGCAAGGGAAGATATTTTACTTAAAAACACAAGACACACACACACACACACACACACACACACACACAGCAAGCCCACAACTCTAAATAAAACGCAGTGTCTGCACAGGGACCTGCGTACGGCAGGACGGAGGGAGGCAGGGGCCACACACAGCTTTATAAGCGCGGCTGCAGAGCTGGGCTGCACGTGCACGGCTGGGTGGGATTCCCTCCCCGGGGCCTGGAGGAGCCCTGAGGTCCATGTGACTTGCGAGCGTCCAGAACAAGGATCTCGGGAGGGAATTTCACAAGCACAGAACATATTTTTCCTCCCTCGACGCTGCTTTCTAGTTTTTCTCTCCCTCTGCTATTGTTTAATTTGTGGTTCAACTTTCTGAAGAATGGTGGGAGGTACCGTGTTAGGCAATGCTGTAAGAATGAGGCTCAGCTGCTAGGACTGCATTTTGAAAACTGGCCTCCCACATCTTTCAAACCAATTGTGATTCTACTTAACACAGAAAGGAAAGAGAGATGCAGGGAGGCGAGCGGGCGGGAGTCTTATTCATCCTCCTGCGCGCACCATCTACGTCCAGCACACAGTAGGCGCAGGGCAGATGCTGCTGACTCATGGGAACTGGTCATTTTTATCTAAAGAGCCCTGGTTCTGTTTTGTTTCCACATAGGAGCCAAGAGTTGTATCACTTAATGTGTTTTTGAGAAAACTTGACTTGATCCTTGTGACCCAATTAGTGACAATGATTGAACAACCAAATCTGGCACAGTATTATCCTGACGAAGAGTGTCAGGAGCCAGGAAAAGTTACCGAAAATGCATTTTTTAAAAAGCATGAGGACACCAAAGTGCAAGTGACACAGTCAAGATAACAAAATTGCCAATTCTTTCTTCAGGGTTAAGCAAAGAGCCTGATTATTACTAATATTAATGATCTGTGCACTATTTTATCCACGAGCTTTATAGTAATAATATTTATTAATAGATGCCACTGAGAAGAATAAGTAACTTAATTCTTTAAATATGACACACTTTTATAGGTTAAAATGAAGCTTAAAAAGTACAATTTAAAGTACAATTTAAATCATATTTCCACAAAGTATATTTCAATTGAAATTTAGGAAACCTCTACATAGCATGGCTAATAAGTTTGGAGACAATATTATATACAGGATATTTAAGTGACTAAGGCTGGACCAAAAAATAAAAAGGTTTAAAATGCGTAACATTCTTTAAAAAATACATACATTTTAAAGAAAATAATAAAAGCAAGCAGTACAGTCTTAAAGAAAAAATTAAAAGCACCAATTCTAGGAAATTCTTCAGAAGCCCTGCTAACACTTCACTCCCAGGAAGAGAAACAACTTGAGAAACTGCTACCCTGGACCCAGAGTGACCAGCTGGTAAGATTCAGTAAGTGAGCAGTGAAGAGGGAAATCCTTCGGTTTCATGGTGGCCAGAAGGGAAGAGGCTGGGCACAGTCATGAATATACTTTAAGTTTTAGGAAGACATAGTTTAAACAGTTTAGACAAAGAGATGGGGAAGAGTCTTGGACAAGAAACTCAGGAAGGACGGGATGGTTTATACAATTCGATGGGTGGGGACTTGATAACTGAAAACAGATTTTATTTTAGGATATAGGCAATATTATACTATTTTAGGACATAGGCACTATTATACATGAGAGGGTGAAGGACGGTACAGTCAATAAATATTTTCCCAGTAGCTTCAGGAAAATGTTCCGCTCTCTGGAAGATGATTTAATTAGTGCCTCCCATCCTGCCATTCCCCCAAATAAATGCTGACAGCAGGATCAGAGATTTAAGTGTCGAAGACAATGCTAGTTATTACAGAAATAATGCTAGTTGGAAATGCAGGTAAATGATTGATTTTAAAATGTCTTTTTAAAAAATATATATTTTATTGATTTTTTTTTTTACAGAGAGGAAGGGAGAGGGATAGAGAGTTAGAAACATCGATGAGAGAGAAACATCGATCAGCCGCCTTCTGCACACCCCCCACTAGGGATGTGCCTACAACCAAGGTACATACCCGACCAGAATCGAACCCGGGACCCCACAGTCCACAGGCCAACGCTCTATCCACTGAGCCAAACCGGCTAGGGCAATGATTGATTTTATACGCAGAAAATGGCAAGACGCTTGTCAATTTTGGTTGTAAACAATAACTACTAGGGATTTTTAAGGACTCACTTTCAAAATCTCTGCTAATAAAGTCTATCCTCGTCTGTGAGCCTTAAGTTAATAAATAACCTGACGTTTACAATTTCTGGAGAGAATAACTTTAAGGCACTTTAAAAACCAGGGAACTTGGGATAAAGTCGCTCTTTACTGAAATCTGACAATCTTAAGGAGAACTCACCTGCAGCAAATAACAGCTTTGCACGACAAAGCTAGGTCCAGGAAGTAGTGGCGCACTCCGAAAGTTAAGGCGTACTTGAGGGTCTTCCCGTCAATTATAAGCGCAAAATCATTCTCCTTCCGAAGAGCATCACCAAGCGTGGTGCAGTGACGGCTGAGAGTTTCCCTCGTCCCCTGTAAAAGTGAACAAAGAAACAACATGCTCATTTGTTCTACCTTAAGGATGTTCAGCGACTACAGTTAGCTATTTCTAGTGCTTGAGGCTTTCAGGTACCTCCATTCATTTGATTCTCACAAAAGCCCCTCGAAGGAGATGGGACAAACATGATCAGGAGAAATAAGTTGCTTGCTTGAAGTCACACGTGTGTTCCTGCAGGGATGGGACTAGATTACATACCACCCAATCCCGTGCGATCTTTGCTCATTACTCTAACCACACAATCATGATCCCGCAAAAACATGTTCAGCAAATTATCTTATTAAAAGACAACACTGGCCTAATTTATGAGCTAGTCAAAACTGCTTAGCCATAAGTCAAGGAGGAAAGTTTGAGAACGTCATTTAAATAATCTATGGGCTTTCTTTCAGAAGTACTTGATGCTACTGAAATGTAATTCCCAGTAACCAACAGGAGAAAATGCAATATCTATCATCTCTTGCCACTTCACGAATTGGCTCCTGTAACTTTATCATCGTTTCATGATGCTGCATTCTAGTTGGGGATGGTGACATATGGCTTGGTAATCTTGATGGATCAAACAAAAGAACCCCTTCCATCAATGAAGAGTTCACGTTCAGGTACAATAAAAACCTTTAGTGTCAAGGAGAGCTTTGTTCACCTCAACTATACAGAGACTGCCTGCCCGGCTCTTCAAAGGCAAAACTTTTCAGGATATTTAGTTTTTCTCCCCAAATCCTGTCGATTCTTCCTGAAAGCTAATGAGACCCGTTTCCTGTTTCATAAGAGCCCTAACGTTGTGAAGAAACAGAATCCTGGCTCCGCACAGGGAAAAAAGAAGGAGCAATTCCCTCCTATTAGAGCTTTGTTCTGAGTGCTAATATCTGAGCCTGCAGTTATTTATATAATAAATGCAAATATACATTTATGTAATAAAATAGACCTACAATGAAAATACTCATAATAATTTTTTTATTATATTCGTGGGAGATAGAAGTATTGTTCCAATTTAAGAATGTGGTACAGTCATTTCAAAGCTTTTTTCACAAAGAGGGAGCAAAGGCATAGGTGATTAAACTTTTATATTGGGGATTCGGGGAGGTGTTTTTGCAATCACATTCAAGCGTGGCTCACGCCAGGTTCTGGAATTTCAGAATCCACTGACCAAAATAATGGAACCAGATTGTACTGTAAAGCACGCCGGCCCCGTTTCCCCAGCACCGGAGCCTTACTGAACACCCCCCTGCTCCCTGTCACACACGGGCTCCAAGAACCACCACAAAGCAGCAATCTTTGCTCAATTTTCTGTTCACACTTTACATTGAGGGGAAGTAGTTATTTTAATTTATAAGCATCAGCCTCTTATTTCCTGCTGGAAATGTTTGGCCCAAGAGGAATTAAGAAAAGGAAGCCCTCCCCCGCCCCCCTGCCCCCCAAAAAATCAGCAAAATTCTCCAAGCAAAATTTACCAATGACAATCTAGAGTAGATTAGCCTGGACTGTTTTAAGACTGCCTTCACATAGAGTAAATGAACAAACAAGTGAATTAATGAATTGATAATACAAATGAAGTGAGACAGTATTTAGCATGTACCACACACTAGGCGTGGTTCGGAGGGCTACACATACAGATAGAACATTTCAGTGAAACGTACGACAACCCTACCCAGGAGGCCTCCTGTTATTCCCATTCTTTAGTTGAGTAACGTTGAGACAGAGTTCAAGTTCCCTGCCCACGAACACATGGCTACTAAGGTGTGAAACGAAACTGAGAATTAAGTCTCTGTGTGAGCTTGTCTTTGCACAACCCAGCAAAACAAACCCAACTTCAGCCAGGACCAGGCCTAGCAAATTACACATGGAATGCCCACGCATTCCCTCTGCTGACTCCCTAGAGCCCCATCATCTGTCTCCCATCTCTCTACCGCCAACAGAGACTTCTCTTTATGAAACAAATTTAAAACACAGACCATGTCTCTGCTTGTTCTTTTTTCTATGGCTTCCTACTGTCTACACGGTATATTCCAAACACCTTAAAATGGTATTGAAGGTTTTCCGCAACTGAAGCCCAATTAACCTCCATTCTACTTCCCTTCCCCATCTCCACCCCTTCATGTCCTCTCTCTGGAACGAATGCCCTTCCCTGCAGAGGATGGTCTACCACCTTCTAAAACAAGCTCATCTACCAAGCCCTCCCAGACTCATTCCTGCGGCCAGCTGTAACTCACTCCATGCTAGCAAGGCCCTCAGTTCCTGCAGGGGACAGACCACCTTTCACCTGCTTTCCAGCAACAAACACAGTTGGCCTGCAAGTACAGATGCTTGGGAAATAAAAGTTATTGAATGAGAGCACTGATCAATTCTGATTTCATCCTATTGGCAGCATTCCATTTTCCCTTCTATTATATTATCACTTCTGATTTGACAGAGAGAGAGAGAGAGAGAGAGAGGAGGGAAGGGGAGAGCAGTACTCTCTTGCCTGCTCCTTACTTTTCTAAAGGAATAATCCATTACTTCAACAGATTTTCAAGTCAACGCATTGCTCACGAAAATGCCACTGTATTTTTCAAAGTATTTACCCAAGAGTCTCTTGAGCTAAAAACCCAAGTGAAACCCGAGACGGCCCTTGGAAGAACTTCACATTTCTTTAAAGTTCTGCCACAGAGTGAGACTGAAAGTCCAGTTAACCCCTGAGCTGGGCAAGTTTCCTCATACCCCCCCATGTGGGACACGGTCTCGGGCCCACTCCCTCCGTTGGAAGGTGTTCTATAAAGCCTTAACCTTTGCTGAGAATTCTCTTATTTGTGGCATGAGCACCCTGGGTTTCCTTGGTGATTATCACAGAACTACAGCAATTCCAAAGGTGTTGGGAGACGTAACTGAGATAAAATATTTGAAGGTGAGTCAAAAACTTCTCACAGTGAGTTCTCCAGCCCAGCCCACCTAAGGTGCAAGGCAACAACAACAAAAATCCTGCAAACGTGTTCTTATTTTAGTTCATGGTTTTCTTTTGCAAGTAGCTCTGGTGTTGGCTGTGTGCTGCCGGTTATAAGTTATATTTTACCCGTACTTAGACTGCCAGGAGTATTTTAAAATTCCTTTATTTATAAAAGTTTATTGCTTCTCCCCTAAGCCTGGGAGCCATACTTTATGGCCACATTGCATTGAAGCTTATCTCCTGGTAGCTAGAAATAAATTTATTACTATATTAGCTGTTGCTTTGTTTTCATTTTGGCTACCGAAGGGAGGAAATGTTTAAACATTTAAACTTAGTGACATGTGAAAGTGAAAATATATACACGAGAAGCTAAATCGGAGAAAGAATAAAAGACCACATAGTACAACCAAATAAAGGCCCTGTAGCTCCTCACTCTCCAGTTTTCTTGGTGGGCTGGAAGAAAAGGGGCAACTCTTGCTATAATCAGGGAGAGTCAGTGGTAAAGGCAACCTGGGGAGACAGGTAGGCGAGGGGAAGGCTGGGGTTCAGGCGCCATACCCGGAGCGATCTAGGCCAGGGAGGGAGCCAGGGACAGTGGGACTTGCTTGTACCTCCCATAACCTGTATCCCGTGTGGACACTTCAGTCAGTCAGTCATTCAACTCTATTCTCTCAACCCACAGCCAAGAGCTCACTGGAAGCCCTTGGCCCTGGACCTTCTACCCACCTGCCAGCCTTGTCAACTCACAACTTAGGCCACAACCAACCTTCTCCTTGGTTCTCAGTCTTAACCACAAAGAAGGGAAACACCACCGCCCCATGAGGGCAGGCTCTACTCCACTGTCTCCTCTCCTAGGGGTGCTCATTGCTACCAATGCAGACTGCCCTCCATGGCCCCTGGATTCCATTGTCCCCAGAGGCTACTCCAGACCTTTCCTTCTTAAGATTCCAAATTTGGCCCCTGTCACTTCTGCAAACATCTACCTGCTTTACTGGGAGCATTTATACACGAAAGAATTCCCTCAACTGTCCTCTCTTCACCTAAACACTTCCCTCTCTTTAGCTGATCCTCCCTAATTATTAAGCCAGGTGTTAGAGCCCTCTTCTCCTCACCTCTGTTCCACTCATTTCCTTCTTGCATCTTCCCTTCCCAATGCCATTATTTTTCCCCCTTCAAGACTGCATACTAATAAGCGATGAACAAATAAATAAACCAAGAATGGTCCCTTGATCCAACTTTTACTGAGTCCTCTAGGTGCCATAAATACTTCCACCTTTTGGATTCTTCAAAGACTTTGTTTGTACTTATGTAATGTAGCTAAAAAAAATAATAGCTTATTTGTTTATATCTCTATTTTACCTTCAGACTGAGGCCTTTGAAAAAGAGATGAAATAAAATGAATAAAAGAATAATGAAATTATTAATGAATGGAGAATACTTTTTGGGAAGTTACAATGGTTTTTCTTGTGTGACCACTTTGAGGATTGTTTTCTGCTGCCTATAAAACTCATGCATAATATTGGATACTCTTAATTAGAACAATAAGTAAAACAGTAATATGCTTATTATAGAAAAAATAGAGAATAAAGTGGACATTATGACCCAAGGATTACTTCTGTCTCAAATACTATAAATTGTCGAATGAATACAACAAATTGAACATCTTGACTAGCTACTCAGAGATAAGGTCAGGGTGTGTAACAGTGTGTAAAAAAGAAGAATCTCTTACCCTTTGAGACAGCATGGAGGGACCTGAGAGTATCATGCTAAGCGAAATAAAGTATTGCATGAAAAAGACAAGTATCACATGATCTCACTCATATGGAATCTAATGAACAAAATAGATCCAGAGACATTGAAGCATAGAACAGACTGACATATTTCAGAGGAAAGGGGGGTAGGGTGGGAAGAGACTAACCAATGAACTTATATGCTTTATATGATAACCCAGAGACAGACCATAAGTGCGGGGAAGGCCTGGGGAGGAGATGGGAGTGGGGTGGAGGTGGTCAATGGGGGGTAAAAAGGGGATACTGGTAATACTATCAATAACAAAGATAAATTTTAAAAAAAGAAAAGTAAACAATATACATTTAGTTTATAAGACACATACTTAGAAAAGAGAAAGATACTTGGCAGACAATTAGGTCAAGCAGAATTCCTCACAAAGACAACTCCAATCAGAAGGCCTTGACAAAGTTCCATTGGAATCTTTAGGGTGCAGCCTGGTAAAATAGATGAACATGTTCACAGAACAACAACAGTCTTAAAGAAAGCGGAGACTGGCAGCTTTGTGGCAATCTTCTTCATTACTTTTACATGGCCTTCGCCAAGGAAACCCTTGGTAAGAGTCACAGAGGACACGGAGACCATGACATCTGGCAGTTTTACAGCGAGACGAGGCGAAAGCCCTGACTTGTCTGGGAAGATTCACAGTGTGCAAGATGCCCTTTTCATTCTGGCACAAACTCTGCTTGGAACATCTAAGGAACCCAGAGGACAGACGTGCAATGAGCCTGCTAGGTCACCTCAGCACTATGTTTTTGATGGCCCTAACTGCAATGTAGCACAGAGCACCTGCATAAAAATGGCCCTTTTCAGCTCCTAGCCTTTTTTTTTTCTTCCTGATTCTTTTCAGAAGTTTACAGGACAGTCTTACCTAGGAAGATAGCCAAAGAACACCCTAGTAGAGGATGTGGAAATATCCCCCAGGAAAGGAAAACAAAAGCCTCTAACCTCTGACTAGAAGGCACGTTAGCACGTCTAACCAGAAGGTTAGAGAGAAATAGTCCAACACGCACACCTAAGGGTTGTGGCTTCCGCTCCCTGCTCTGGGCCGCAGTTACTTGCAGTGGCAGTAAAGGACGTGCAGTCACTACGTCCCAGAGGGTGTCCTCGGCCAGGCTCAGCCCAAACAGCAGAAGTTAAAAGAAGAAAGTCTCCTTATACATATTTAGTCCAAAGTGCAGGTTGGTGTCTGGGTCTTAATACAAATAAGTACATACTTGGCATTTACATTTGTTCCTGGGGATCTGATATAGGTGTGCAGGTCCAATGATAAACTTAAAAGGAGGATTCGGTTCCCAGGAAGAAAAAAAATAACATATCACAATTCCAAAGTGCACTTTGACTTTGGACACGATATTTAACAATGTAATTCATTGTTCTTGTCCTTCACGAGATCAGCACCAGAGAAGGGAAATCAGCCTACAATTGGGCTAATGATGACTCGCTTTTGGGAGCCATGTAACTGTCACCCTTGTCAGAATGAACTTAAGTTTATGAAGCCTGTACTACTTCTCCTTTTTTAAAAAATAAATATATTTTACTGATTTTTTTTTTTTTTTTTTTTTACAGAGAGGAAGGGAGAGGGATAGAGAGTTAGAAACATCGATGAGGGAGAAACATAGATCAGCTGCCTCCTACACACCCCCTACTGGGTAAGTGCCCGCAACCAAGGTACATGCCCTTGACCGGAATCGAACCTGGGACCTTTAAGTCCGCAGGCTGACGCTCTATCCACTGAGCCAAACCGGTTAGGTCTGAAGACTGTACTTCTTACTTTAGTATCCACACCACAGGTTTCTGTTTTCACGTGCTCTCCATAAAAATGGTAAAATGCAACAGAATGTTACAGGAAAACCCCGGCAGGAATCTTGGGGAACAAAGATGGCGTCTTTGCTCAAACAGAGACCAGCTGGAGGCTGAGCCACTGGAAAGTAGCTCTTTAGCTCTTTCTCTACACATGTCACATCTGTGTAGAGAAAGCCACTGCCCACCTGTAATGTTCAAATGTGCAGCCATAACGAAGTGGGGTGTTAGAAAGTCCGGGCTGGCCAGGAGGGCTCACAAAATGCTGAAGCCACACTGTAAAGAATTTACAGTTCCAGCAGCCAAACACACCCCATGGCTGAGCTGTCACGCTTTTCCTCGACTTCAGGTGGGTGTAGAATGTGAAAAAATTTTTAGTTTGCTAAGGGTCTGCCTTTAAAACCCTGTTATCAGTGTATTTCAAATGCCAAAGAAGAGGATATCTATAAGAATCTTAAACCAACACATATTTTATTAACTGTTTTGGTGGTTTGTGGTCCCACCTCATCATCCCTTAAGACATGAGGTATTTACAAATTTTTGACCACAGAATGTTTCATTCTTTCTCTATTTTTACACTCTCCAAATGTTCACACCCTAAAATTACAAATTAACAGAACATTCCAAGGATAATCTTCATAACACATTATGACCATATGAAGAATGGACAATGTTAGCACATTCTTAATGAGTGAATTATGACTCTCATAATAGCAATCAGAATAAACCACTGGGTATTACCTACTTTTCAACAACGTGTTACTGATTCAGTGGAACACTAGATATTCCATATTCCCCAGGTAATATATATAGCTACTGCCCCTATAGCTACTGTAGGCTATAAATAGTTGTGAAGAGCTACCTGAGAATAGAGAGAAACTACATTTATATATATATACAAGTGGTCCATTTAGTACTCTCTCAGGCATAGTTTTTGATCAAAAAGCTTTGGTGTTTCTGAACTCCCAGACTATACATATTAGAAAGTAACCTTTAAAAACATATTTTCTAGAACCAAACCAACATAAAGCAACCTTTCCAAAATGGGTGAGGGAAGACAGAGGTGAAGTCATTAACAACCTATGGTCAAAGGCCTCCTCCGAATCAGCTTAGTGGAAGACAGCCAAGCAAGTGCATTTAATCAATACATATTGCTAAACACGTAGAGGGAAAGACACAAAAAATCCCCATGCTTTGCTGATACACACACAGGATTCCTGGGGTGGGGGTAGGTATAAAACACTGTAATTGAGGAAATGGTCCACTATCCCTGTGGGGTCATGCCATCTGAAAAAGGTCGAGGGTTACAACGTGGAAAAGGTAAGAGAGGAAGCAGCAGTGCTGGGTAAATTGTGTTGGCCCCTGGCCAGGGGTTTGGTTTTAGGGATGGTGATAGGTTCCATCAGGCAAATAGCTCCTCATCTCACTGTGGGTTCGCTGGAGAGAGAGAGAGAGAGAGAGAGAGAGAGAGAGAGAGAGAGAGAGAGAGAGAGAGAGAGAGAGAGAGAGAAAGAGTCGAGTCCGGGTCCAAGTTTATGTTCAGTGTTGGGTGGGGCACAGAGCAAACAGAGACACAGCCAGGGAAAAGAAGGAAGAGTGAGGTAGGGGATATAATTATATCATTTAAATAGTTTTGTGGATAAAGGCTTTCACCAAAGCCCTTATGGTAATTATTTTAAACCACCACTGAAAGGCCCCTAAACACTCACTCCAAGCTGGGTATTAAATATTCTCCGGAGGCGGCGGAAGGAAGCCTCCGGAGGAACCCCTCCGGGCGGCAGACAGCCAGTCTCTCCCGCTGCCTCCAATGCAGCCGCGAGAGGCGGCTCAGAATACACAACTGATTTTTTGAAAATAAGCAAATGACCAATTCAACGGTTTTGGAGACAGTAACAACCGGGGCCTGTGAGAACCTGTCTCCCAGACCCACAAAGAAAGCTAATGCTGGGCCCATTTTCATAATGGTTTGCATTAATTAGCCATTATATTCCTAATCTTATGTAGGGATACAGAAGAATCTGCTCTATTTACTCCGTGCAAATGCACATCATTTCTACTATTTCGTATGTGCACGCGATACAATCGTAGGGTCAATTGTATCAGTAAAACAAAATAGAGGGTCTTTCCTGAATTCCATAAACGCCTTTGCCCCAGACGCACCATTTTCCAGGAGGACACCCCTCTTTCAGCAGCACTGGAGTGCTGGTGATGAGTGGGGGAAGGAGGTAGGGACAAGTTAGAAAATGTGGGGTTGCCTCCCAGATTGCTTCCTTCTTTGAATGAGTGCCTGCCGCCAATGGAGAAAGCATGGGCATTCAAAAACTGAAAGAACCAACAGTTTTGGACTTAGCGCAATCTAGGTTGAAACTCAGGGTCCTGCACTGGCTGGCTATGTGAACTCACAGCCTTTATCTGAGATTGAGCAAACACCAGCCCCCCAGGGAAGAAACTAACCTATGCAGACACCCCTGGCACGCGCTGGGCTTCCTATAAACTCATCAACAGATAAGGGTGGCAGAGATGCAAAAAAGTCACAAGGCTTGGCTGCTCCCCTCAGAAATGTCAGTAGGCCAGTAGGGCAGCAGCCAGGGACACACTGGTTAGAAAGTATTTATCTGGAGTTCAAGGTCTCGGGGAGCTCTATGAAGAGTTCAGATGCTTAGCCAATAGCAAAAGAGATAAAGACTATTCAGACTTGGGGGAGGGAACGTCTCCAAACAGAAACACTATGAATTCCTGAACAACTTCACTTAAGGTTTTGCCCACAAGCCAAGATGACTGGATTTTGTTTAAGAAAAGGGGACACATTCAGGTCTTAGGAGTCCAAACAATGGGCTTGATGGAACTTTTACGATCACATACTTGGGCTTGTGGCTGACACCATCTTAAATTAGAGAAGAGAGCAGATTATTTGCTCAGATGTTATTTTCATTTTTGGTACTGTTTACATTTTTTCACTAACCCATTTCTTTCAAATGTAATTCTTGCAACAGGACAGAGCTTTGCTTCTGGCAGGGATACATTAGCAACTTAAAAGTTAAACTAAGATCTTAAAACATAGCCACAAAGGCCGAAACAGCTTTGTTAGTAACAGTAAGAGAAAATCCACACTACGAAAGCCCCAATGCTGGCGGTGGAGGGAAACTCAGTGTGGTTTCAAACCTGCCTAGACTACTTTTCAAAGCAACACAAAATGCACTGGATTGGACTCATGGGACATATGGAGACAAAACCTGAAGTAGCCCGAGTTCTGTTTCCCCCCCTTTTCTGGAGTCGAGTCAATTACGTGCTTATTCTGGATTCCTTTCAGAGGCCGCTCAACGGTGGCTGGTCCCCAAACGGCGAGGTCTGTCTGCATAATACATATACGTCGAACTTAAAAGGGTACAGATGACAACTTCACCATTCATGTCAAGAATGTTCTGTAAGTTATATTTGAAGCTTACATGGTGTTAGAAAATCAAGTTCGGCTAGGAAAAAAGTGAACAATCCCGTAAAGGCTTCCTTTTACCATGGCGTTGAAAAATATATATCCTTATGCTTGCTAATATGAAATGTGGCTAACAATTCATTTTCTGTAAAAGGTATCAGTGGGGGGGGGGGGGGGGGAGAGGAAACATTGGTATCCATAAGCAAACCTGGGCTGGCTTGGGGTTCCAGTCTCCAATTAAGGAGAAAATTTAAGGAGTGAAAAGACGGCTGTTTAAAAGCACCTCTTAAAGCAGATGGCATTAAGGTACTCTCACTCTTGCCCTCTTGGAATAATAAAGCTAAAATAAAAATAAAAATGATGAGCATGATAATGGTCTGTATTTCTTAAGTGCTTACTAAATGCGAGGCATTGTTTCTAAGTATTTAAAATGGGTTGCTCTGTTTGATCACCACAACACCCTAAAGAAAATGTTATTATTCTTGTCTTAGAAGAGTAGCTGGTGGCTGAGGCCAAGGCATATCTATTTGCTTAGTCTCTGGAGTCCGATGACCTAGATACATCCTCAGTGACACTTAGCATAGAGGCCATAACAGGATCTGCTCACTAATGTTTCCAGTGGAAATGTGATTGTCCCTGTCAAGGCCTCAGTTCAGCACCCAGTACAAATATTAAGTATTTCATAAATGTAAGCTAGTGTTTGTTTGTTTTTTAATTATTTTAATTTTTATGACACTAACAGCAATGTGTAGTACCCTGCAGGGGTATGGGGTTTCCTTTTCACAGGAAGCCAGAGACCTGCATTTTCCTTTGGGATCCATACACTGCTTCGCAGGATGAGGTGCTGAATCCTATGCAGGCTGAGTGTGCATGGCAGCAGCAGCAGAGCCTGTGCCCAGGTGACCCAGAGAGGTGGGCAAGGCCTTCTCAGGAGTTAACCTTGGCAGCACTGGAAGCTCTGACTTTCAGGGAAGGAAATGTGTTTCTCCAAGCTCTCTACATACATATTTAACCATCATTCCTGTGGATTCAATAATTATCCTATCTAATAAAAGGGTAATATGTAAATTGACCCTACAGGCAGAATGAGAATGACCGGTCCCTATGACACGCACTGACCACCAGGGGGCAGACGCTCAATGCAGAAGCTGACCCCTGGTGGTCAGTGCGCTCCCACCAGGGGAACTCCACTCAGCCACAAAGCAGGCTGACAGCTGCGGGGAGCGGGCCTAAGCCAGCAGGTGGGCATCCTCCTGAAGGGTCCCGGACTGTGAGAGGGTGAAGGCCAGGCTGAGGGACCGCCCCCCCCCCCCCCCCAACTAGTGCAAAAATTTTCATGCACCGGGCCTCTAGTATGGTAAATAATTGTCCTTTTCCTGGTCTCCAGGAAGCTAGACAGTAGAAAGGAGAAGGTAAAAATGGGGAGAATGGATTTAAGAGCCAGCCCTAGCACACAGGGCAGATCCCACAACGGTCTATAGGAAAGAGATGCTTGAGGAAGGAGACCGAGCATATAAGACTCAAGAAAGGCTGTCCTGGCACTTAAAGAGTTAGTAGCTTAAGAAATGATGGTCTTCCCACCCATCCCAGACTCACCAGATGAGGATAGTAAAATCCCGAGCTATCTCAATGAATCAGGTCTTCCCAAACTAATATTTTGAGTCACCTGAGAGTATTAACAGAGATTTACAGAGTTGGGATGCTACGGGGATTTGAATACTAAATATAATCGTAGTCCTTAATGCAACATAAACCCAATCCTGACAGAACTGTTTTAGAACATTTTGAAAGGCACTAAGTAGGCACTGGGAGGTAAAGACATGAGATTCCCTCATTTCTAGTTCACATTTCTAGATATTTCCAGTTTTAACAGACTTTAAGCAAATTTGTTTGAACAAATTACTGTATGACAACCCAAAGCCATAAAATAGATGCTGGAACAATCTCCTGGATCCAGTCATTAAGTGGAAGGGGTTTCTGAGAAATGCCTGGTGGAGTTAGTGAAGAAGTACATGTACCCATTCAAGCCACTACTATGACATTCCTGCCATTTTAGACCCTTAAGGAAATCTTCTTATAGCAAGAAAATAACCAGAACCCGGTCCCCCAACCCCCCTTCCCCCCATAAAGTGGTTCAAAGTAGCATGACAAAAAATTATACAAATTACCTAAATTATCTATGTATTACCAGAGGCCCGATACATGAAATTCACGCAAGAGTAGGCCTTCCTTCCCCCGACTGCCGGCACCGGCTTCCCTCCGGCGCCCGGGACCCAGGCTTCCCTTGCAGTCCTGGCTTTGTCCAGAAGGTCATCCGAAAGAATGTCCAGAAGGACGTCCAGTCTAATTAGCATATTATGCTTTTATTATTATATATTATAGATAAGTATCTAACAGATTTTGATTAACTTTAGATGATTCTTAATGATGCTTCATAAAATTTTTACTTTCTAAAATTAAAAAATTATGATCGACTTTCTAAGAAACACATTTGCTGACTGTGCAACATTTAACGCCAGCCTTGCAGGTAACGGGGCGAGGACACCCAGCTTTGCTCCTGGGCATCGTGCTGCTCTTGCTATGAAAGGAGCCGAACGGGCAGAGGAAAAGGTCAGATTTCCGTATTAGCTCTGTGGACCAAGACTTCCATTCAGTTTGTATTTTCAATGTAGTTTGGTTTTATATTTTTATTTAAAGGCTTTAAAAATTGTTGAACAGCCATTATTTATCCAAGAAGGATAACTGTATTGAAACTCAAAATGAGAAAGTTAAAAAGCCAAATGGCTTTTTTTTTTTTTTTTTTTTTTGAGATGAGCTGGATTATGGGAAGACAAAGATTTATTTTTACTATCACCGCCAGGAGAAAGGCTTTTCTATTTGGAAATCTAGGAGGCTTAAAGATGATACTTTATTTGTACAATTTCAAGATAATAAAAGAGATCCAGCTTTAAAATTTTCACAGTACTAGAGATAATATTTTGGTAGAAAATTTGAACAGTTCATTGCAATATGCATCACTTATGCGAAAGCATCTGCATTTATAACCTGCTTTCTTAAGAAAAAATTAAAAGATGGGAAAAGAATATACTTTTCATAATAAAAAGGTCATTATGCAAAACAACTTGTAAGCTATTGAAATATGATTTTTCTATAAAGTTTCATAACATCTCGTTTTTATGTGCCACGTCCTGCACTAATCGTGTGCCAAGGGTAACATTATCCTCACTTTACAGGCAGCAAAACGGCTTCAGAGAAGTTATCTGATTTCAACTTGCCCAGGGTCCCCATTCCAGTGAGGGCAGAACAGCGCTCTTAAATATTGTGTTATTTCATGGAATCACTTGAATACATTCATTGGAACTGTCACTTGACAAAACACACACCCACAATTTACTTCCCATTATATTATTTCCTAAGACATTGCGTGCCTAAGTTTATTACCTAAATGTTAATTATTCTTTTTTGCTGATGGAATGGCAGTCCCATATTTCATTACCATCAGCCCAATGTGCACACATAGGATGCTCTTCTTTTCCATGGCAACGAAAAAATAAATAATGATTAACCCACGGGCATTCTAGCACATCTAATGATTTGCCTGAAAACTCGGCCTTGGATTTTATGACATCAGATCTGAGGGAGCTATGCAAAGTGATGTTTCCTTCCCTGCTGAGAAGCCAATGAGTGCCCCACAGCAGGCCTGACCCTAAACAGCCCGGTTTGTAAACTCACCACTTAACTCCCTGGGAGAAAAACCTCCCCCAGACAGGAGAGCTAGAATGCTGGGCAGTCTGCAGCTGGACAAATCAGTGTTAATCCATGCGGCCATAGGGTTTGTCTGTGATCTTCCACCCCAAGTGTCCCTTAAGTTGTAAAGGACACTGCTAATCACTTTATATTTTAAACTAGAGGCCCAGTGCACAACATTTGTGCATTGGAAGGGGAGGGGGAGTCCCTCAGCCTGGCCTGTACCCTCTTGCAGGGCAGTCAGATATCCCCCAAGGGGTCCTTAGTGCTGCTGTGAGCTGGCTTCTGGCTGAGCAGTGCTCCCCCTGTGGGAGCTCACTGACCACCAGGGGGCAGCTCCTGTGTTGAGTGTCTGCCGCCTAGTGGTCAGGGTGCATCATAGCGACCGGTCGTTCTGCTGTTCGATTGATTTGCATATTAGGGTTTTATTATATAGGATATCAGACGTGGTTGATTACAACCAAATTTAAACTGGTATACACTTTTTTTTTTTTTAAAGAAGCCCATAATTAAAATGACTCAGAGACGTACTTCTCCAATATTTATGGCGTACTTACTATGTGCTCGGCAATTTACTGAGCATTGAGAGAGAATGGTAAACCAAACAGACAGACACAGGGTCCCTGCTTTCAGTGAAACTGAGTATTCCCAGGAGACTCCCATCTCTGCCTCCTCCAGGAGAAAAAGGTAGTGCAGATACCTGTGAGGTGGTTATGACTTTTGAGTTACCTTCTTGGAAACTTCAAAATAAAAATAAAGGCCACTGTCTTAACAACACATGATGCGGTACATGGAATATTTTTGGCATTTCACTTTTTCCCCTTGAGATTACTCTTTACCTGATACTCAGAACACTTAAAGAACATGTCTACCCAAGAGTTGAAGAAAAAGGATGAAACAGCTGAAAACAAAAGAAGCAAGGTTACCATGTTCTGCAAAGGTGAGAGCCTACGGCCAGCCAACAGGAATCACATGTCAAGTCAGGCGTGGCTCGTCATGCCTTTGCCTCCGCGTCACAGGGCCCGCCTCTGACTTCCTTCAAGTGTCAGAAACACCGTGTCCCGAGTATGACCCATGGAGCTGACAAAGGCCCAACCATCTCCAGGTCCGTGGGAACGCTCCCACTGAGGTTTTCAGAAAGCCCAGCTCTGGAACCACCTGGACGGTTCCTTCTCCAGGGACCGCGTGGGACAGGGGTCCCTGAACTTCCCTCACACAACATCTGGGCTCTGGTGTCCTCATGTCTTCTTTCCGAGCTCCCATCCTGGTCCTTTGCCTGCACCCCATGCCTCCCCGCCCTTCTAAACTCGATAAAGTTTCGGGTACAATTGCTCACACACATCTTACCTCTTTTAAGAGGCTGATGAAGTTGCCCTCTCACTTATGAGGGCAAATTCTCAAACCAGGCCCAGCTCTCCACTCTGACCTCAGCCGGCCTTTCCAGTTTCAGCTCCCTGTGTCATTTCTTTCCAGGGGCCTTATAAATACTGTGCAGCCATTAAAAAAAGAACTAGGTAGCTTCACACATACTGTTACACAACAATTGCTAAGATATACAGGGTGTCCCAAAAACATTCATACACACCTTAACAGCAGATAACATGTAATTTTCACTCCTTTTCAGGTCTAACTGATTTGAAATAATGGGTGAAGCCAGACTAAGCTCTGAACAAAGAAAATTTATCCACTAGACTTTTTTATGGGGATACATACAAGATAAAAGTTTATGGTACAAAACTGGCAACAGGTGACCAGAATGATTCTTGATGTTTGCGATTCCATTGCTTTGCTTAATCAGCAGTGCCAGTTTGAAAACAGGTGTTGACAAATTATTTTTGCAGTCTTTTAAATTTTGAAAATGAACTATATGCTGATAAACACTAACTTTATAATCATTCAAAGTATATATACATTTTTTGGGGACACTCGCCCAAAAATATGAAAAGCAAAGTAGAAAGCAGTGTTAACAGTACCCTGTAATTTAGTAGACGAGGTGCGCACAGGCATACACATAAGGCAGAATACCTCTGCACAAACACACAGGAAACTGGAACTAGTGAATGTCCCCAGGGAGGACTGGGTACCAGTCTGGAAGATACACTGTTTGTCATCTGTCCTTTTCCCTCTTTTTATAACTTGAACTAGAGGCCCGATGCATGAAAATTCATGCAAGAGTAGGCTTTCCTCCCCCGCTCCCCCTCCCCCCTTGCTGGCACCGGCTTCCCTCCGGCACCCGGGACCTGGGATACTTCCCTCCTCCTCCAGCCACCCGCAGGTACCCGGGACCAGGCTGGCTTCCCTTGTGCCCCAGCTTCCTCAGGAAGGACATCCGGAAGACATGTGGTCTAATTAGCATATTACTCTTTTATTATTATAGAAGATTATGTGCCTATATTTCTTCAAACAAGAACACTTAAAAATTACAATCCTGTAATCAAGTTCAATGTTCTTCCTTCATGCCCCACACATGAACTTAGTTGCAATAACTTTCTGCTTCAAATACTCCCTCCTTACTGAATGACTCACCTCTATCTAACTAAATGCCACTTACTTTATCCTTCCCTAAACTTCACAATATTTTCATAGCAAACCACCTATCTTATTTACATACCTATTTTGTATTGTCACATGTATGCATTTTATTCCCCTTATTATTTATAAGCTTTTGGAAGGTTGGGCTGTTTTAGTCATAATTTTTCACAACATAGTAACTTGGATAAATAAACCAAAATGAACACACATTCAGGGTGGAGACTGGATTTGCTGTAAGCTCTAAGGGGCGGTGTCCCCATGTTTTGTATAGTGGTGTGCTCCCAGTGCCTAGCAGGGGGCCAAGTGCATGAAAAAATATTAAGGAAAGTCTTCTAACACCAGGCTGGCTTTTTTTTTTTTTTGGTTTGTGTTTTTAAGATTAAAGCTTGGTTCACAAAAAGCACTTCTCCAATAATTAAAGGCATAAGCAACTTTCAAGGTTGCAAAAACACATATTATTCCTCAGGCAACAAGTTTGCTCAAAGATCCATGGCTCGGTAGCTTAGCTGGTTAGAATGTCCTCTTGATGTGCCAAGATTGTGTGTTCTATCCCTGGTCAGGGCACATACAAGCATCAACTAATTAATGCATAAATAAGCAGAACAACAAGTAGATGCTTTCTCTCTCTCTCTCTCTGTCTCTCTCTCTGTCTCTCTCTCTCAAATCAATCAATAAAAACATTTTTAAAAGTTTGCTCAAAGATTTCACAAGAAAGGGAAAGACATCACAAGGATTGTTTTGAGAATAAATAAGGAAGAGATAATTATTCCCATGTAAAAATCAGAAGTCAACTCTTTCTGTTACAGTTTCTGTTCTATACCCGAATTCTAAGCATTTTCCTCTTCTCCATCCTTCTCTGTCCTTGGCCTCACAGCTTCACCAACACCTCGGATTTTAAGGTTTTCTCTGTTCTGCTCTCTGTGACATGATGACTATTTCAAGCACTTGTATAACCACCTCTCCTGTTCTGTCTTCCACCTTAAGTTACAAATTGTCACCTTTACTATAAAATGCTTACAGGTCATTTGACCTACATATTTCTTTGTCAACGTCTACTTTACACTGTGCACCTAACAAATCTTTCCTCCTTCCTCAAATACAAATTCAGGGGATCACAGCTGTGAAAAAAGACCTCCATAAAATGTATATTACAGCCCAGAAGATACAACATTAAAAAACCAAACTTTCCTATTAGCAATGGTTATTTTGTGTTGTTCAATAGTGTTCACACTTTTTTTAAAAGCAAAATACAGTAGTGGGAAAAAGTAGGTTTATAGTTGTGAGTACACAAAACACAGTTAATAAAGCTATTGTAATAATAGTAACTTGCATGCCTTTTTCTATATGAACAACTGTAAACCTACTTCTGCCCATCCCTGTATAAACAGTATCACCAGAAGCTAAAGCAGAATATTATATCAACAATATACAGATAGATATGAACCAGCTGCGATCACTTGGTACCCTCCTCCCATGATGCTTTTGTGAAGCAGCTTTCTGGTCTCACATTAAGCAATTCCTGCAGCTGTCAGACATGAAGCTGCAATCTACTTACAGCAATGTGGTTCAAACAGTGCACATTACATTACAGCAGAACTGTAGTAATAAGGTATTATTTAACCTCAGGAAGATAAAATATTTTCACAGATATATAAAAAGCCTAAACAACTATCCAATCAGTAGCTATGACTTGCAATGACCACCAGGGGGCAGATGCTCAACACAGGAGTTGCTGAGCTGTGGTGACTTGGCAGCTGAGGTTCTCGGTTCTCAGGTGATGCACCTGGAACCAGAGAGGAGGGAGCCCAATTCTGGGGTGTGTCACCCGAGAACCACCCTCTCGCAATCCGAGACCCCTCGGGGGATGTCAGAGAGCCGGTTTCAGCCCAATCCCCACAGGCCAGGCTGAGGGACCCCTCTGGTGCATGAATCTGTGCACCGAGCCTCTAGTCTGAATATAAAATACTACAAGATGACTATGTTGTTCAAGAATTTTTTAAAAATAGGATTGTACTTACATCAAGAGAGCCTTCATTTATAACAATCATTCCCATGTTCTTCCTCAGAAGTTTGCAGGAGTGTCCTATGTCCAAACATAAAGTGAATTAATTGATGTAAGACATTCCTCTCGAGAGATGTTATGGCAGCTTGAGCTAACAACCTGTTTCCAAAAAATGAATGGAAACTGACAACCTTCTTATTCCCATCTCAGAAATAACCTTTGGTCAAATAAACAAGCATCAATACACAACCTGCCATAATCCCAATTTCTAGACTTTCACAGATAACTGAGGAAATGTTATCTACACGTGCCAATTGTGGACAAAAAATGGGGGTAGGCAATGATACAAAGGGGAGAAGGGGTATTATGTGGTTACAAGAGCTACGATATAGAACCACTGTAATTTTAAAGAGGCACTGGGGCCATAAGTTGATAGATAAGCCCAATAATATAAATATGGACTTCTTAAAGTATCAAATCTTTCAAATCTTGAAATATCTCTAATTTATCTTCTATAATATATCAAGCTGTTTAAAAGCATCACATTTAAAGTCTGAACTAGGTGAATTACCAATGTTAATGGCAGTTTCTTGCTTGTCCCCTGTGAGGATCCAGATTTTGATGTCTGCTTTCATGAGCATTTCTATGGTTTCAGGCACTTGATCTTGTAATTTATCCTCAATGGCTGTAGCTCCAAGTAGCTGAAGATTCTGGGAAAATAAGTGATAAACATTTTAAGAAAACCAGTTTAGATCCTCTAAGAACAAACCACTGAAGTATGCATATGCTTTTAAAAACAAGATTAATGGTAATTCATGGACTCTGGTGTAAATTCCAACTCGCCCGTTGAGTTCTCTCTCTTAAGGATCCCTAATTTTCACCCAGTGCTTTTGGTATGAGACTGAAGCTAACCCGTCCTACCTTACTTCTCTCTAAGCTAAGAAACAGATTCTGAAAATAGTAGCAACAACAAACACACTATAGAAGGGGCAAATCAAGTCAGTTAAAAAAAAAAAAAAGCAGGCAGCTACTAAAATCACATCCCCCCTAAAAGCAATGGGGTATAAAAAGGGGACATCTGTAATATTTTCAACAATAAGATACATTTTAAAAAAACCAAAAAAACCCAACCCAAATCCAAATGTTATTTAGTATTGCTGTACTCTAGACCATTTTCTTTTCAATATATTCCAAATAACTTCTACAACTATTAGAAGCACTTGATGCATGACTTCTTAGTATACAAAATATAAGACAGGAAGGTAAATTTCCTCCTTTAAGGAGACAGTATTATTTTGGTATCTTTAATGGAAAACAGATTTGAAATCTATCATAACCTGATGAATAATTATCATCAAGAAGTTTAACAGTGAAAAGGAAGGGCAGTTTAGCATCAACTACGCCAACATCACAATGGCTGTATTTCAATGTTTAGACAATTATTCTATCAATTCTTTTGTGTACTTTCAGGGCATTTGAACCTAAGTCATTCTGGCCTACATCCCAGGGACGATCAGGATATAGCTGAGTTTCAAATGCCACATATTCTATGGAGACGTGATCAGATTTTAAGATGATCATGGGGACAGTTCAGTAACACAAGCTCTCAAATTTTTCTAAACCAAAAAAATCATTTCTTTGTGTATAATATGTTTCACCAGTAGATACGTAGATAATGTGAGAGCCAAGGTGTGAATACATTCATTAGAAAGATATAAACAAGTATATTTGTCTATTTTCTCGCTCTACTCTAAGGGGATAGATAAATGAGCTCAGGAAGTACACCGGTATTCATCTAATAAAAATAAAATGCACTGAGGAGATGACACTGAAAACATATTTAAAAGAAGAGAAGCACCTGTTTTGCACAGTTAAAAAGAAAGCGATTTTCAAATCAGGCAGAAATAATATAAAGGACCAAGGGGGTTGGACCAGCAACGTATATGCTGATTAAAGTTACAAGTTAACCTTGAGGTGTGTTGGTGGCTGCAACAGGAATTTCTAAAAGGTAATGAAATAGTCTGAATATTCACGAAACCGCACTGGGTTCCCTTTGATGCCTACAAAGGAAATACCATGTTCCGACGCCTGTTAATTTCCCCCTTTATCCCACTAGCTCCTCGAGAACAGCACTTACTGCTTTTAGTGAAAGTCTCTCCATCTCCTTTCCTTTGGCCCTGGTGTCCCTTATGGTGAGATTAGGATCTTGAGTGATAGGCTGCTCTGGCTCTGGAAATTCACAGCTTTAGCCCCACAATGATCGTTAGAAAAAAGACGCGAACTTTGTGTGCTTTTCCTGATCATAACACCGGAGTGTTTAGGCCGTAATCAATTTCATCCCAAACATGTATTACCTTACACAGATGGCCACTAATGGGCCCTATGGGAATTACATATTCAGCAAGTGTTGAAACGTGATAAAATTCCCATGGCATTTATGGAATTAAAAAAAAAACACCCAGACACTAATTTTACTTTCAAAATGTCACTCCGCCAAAAGTTATTAAAGTTTCAGATTGATGACTCCTTGACATAATATAGATTTAGTTATCACTGAAAAATCATGAAATAATATTTATTCACCTAGTAAAGCCCTCAATAATCTTATTTTCTCTTTCATATGTTCATAATATATGCAGAGTTCTTAAAAAAAAGGGCATATAACTGTAAAATAGCTACCCTAGTGAGTATAAAAACCTTCACAGGAGTACTTAAAAGCTGTATGGTAAAATGTATTAAGATGGGTTTAGATCAGTGATGGTGAACCTATGACAGGCGTGTCAGAGGTGACACGCGAACTCATTTTTTTGGTTGATTTTTCTTTGTTAAATGGCACTTAAATATATAAAATAAATATCAAAAATATAAGTCTTTGTTTTACTATGGTTGCAAATATCAAAAAATTTCTATATGTGACACGGCACCAGAGTTAAGTTAGGGTTTTTCAAAATGCCGAGCTCAAAAGGTTCGCCATCACTGGTTTAGATAGTATGTTTATTTCCCAACACATGGATATTTTGTTAAATAACAGAACCTCAAAATGACCTATTTCCATATTAGCAAATATTGTAGCACTTTTTGGTTTTTAAAAAGTTTGTGATATATGCTAAATGAGGAAAAGTGTAATAATGAAACTCATATCAACTTAGGCTTCAGGCTGCAACATGGACAGCGTGGCAGAAGTCTCTTTAAAGACAAATGAAGGAATAATATCAATAAGCAAAGTTTTACCACTGGAATAAAACACTAGTAATATTTGGTAATCTTTTTTTTTCACCATGAAATGAGATTGTGACTAGAAATACGACAAAATTATTTCCTTACTGGAGGAAGTGTACCAGACACCGAGGGCTTTACATTTATTAATCCAGTTAATAGCTTCGGGAAGCTTGAGTACATTATCTAAGGTCAAACAGAGGCACAGCCGAGCTATGATGGTAAAAACAAAATCCCCAGAACCAATACCCGGCCAAAGGCAGGGCTGGGAAGTGAAACTGAGATTAAATGAAAGTCAGAATTTCATTCAAATCGTCCGGCGTTTAGACACATCCCTGCTCTTCAGTCTTCAGTAGTACTTTCTTGCTACAAATGGGTTTCAGCCTCAGTCCTGAGCCACACCTGCCAGGTGGACCTATTTCCCCGATCCCACCTGCGGGCTCAGAGTCACCTTTTGGGACTGGCTCCATCCCAAGCACGCCTGCACGCCCGCATTCATTCACTCGCAAATGGACACACAGGTAGCACAGGGCAATATGGTGGGATCCAACGGTGAATTCCTTCCTTCATGGAATTTGTATTTCAGAGGCATCATTAGAGATTCTTTGCATCCTCATCTGCTCCCCGCCCTGTTTCCTGATTGTATCCCCTTGCCTTTTATTGGTACCTGTTTCTCCTAGACCCCGCATGCCTGGCTGTAGTTAAGCCCATGTTATTAGACTGGTGATTTTCTGAATGACCCGAAGGGCTGATTACACAGAGATCGGTGGGCCCCGCACTCAGACTTTCTCTGAATGGGTCTGAGCTGCGGCCTGTAGGTGTGCAATGGTGGCAATGCTGCTGGCTTGAGAACTGAACTCTGAGAACTGCTCTCTAGAGCAAGTGACCATTCCTTTTTTTTTTTTCCTTCCTGTAAAGGGACAAATGGTAAATATTTTAGGGTTGGAGGGCCAGACTTTCTCTTCTGCAACTACTCAAATTCTGTCATTTAGCATGAACACAGCCAGAGATAATTTGTAAACCAATGGGCAGGGCTGTATTCCAGTAAAACTTCATTTGCAAAGATAGGCAGTGGGTGGGTTTGGCCCTTGTGGAGTCTGCAGACCCCCTGATGCAGAATGCTATGCTAGAGAGGAGCCCATCTCTGCGCTGGGCTCCATCCTGACTGGTTGCTATGGAGATTCCCTTGGGCAGGCCCTCCCCTTCCATCCTGGTCTGAGATCCTCTGGGCCCAGTTCTCTTTCCTCTCCTGGCAATCCTAAACTACAGACAGAGCCTCCTTCCCTGTAACACAGGATTACCACCAGAAAGAAACCGCTCCCCCTAAAAATAATCACATTGCTGTATGTTACACACTCGCTTCAAAGTAAACACAGAATTGTCTGTATCTACAAAGGATAAACACAGGAAAGAGTATCTCCTTAGTCTGGGTGGCTCAAAAACCCATCCAACATGAGCTAACCCTTGACCTCAGTCCTAAAGGAAGAGTTGAGTCAGCCAAGCAATCAGGAGAGGTGGGGGAGGGAATTCCAAACAAAGAAATCACGTGTGCACAGACAGAGGTGTGCAAAAGCCTATTATGTTTGACAAGTTGCCATCTAGTCAATGTGGAAACAATAAGTGAAAGTGAGGCGTGGTGGCGATGTAAGTAACACTGCTTTAATGGGGCTGCTCTGAGATGCAACGGGGTCAGTCATGCCAAACTTTTTCTGAGTAGTATGTCAGGAAAAGATGAGGCTGGAGAAGCCGGCAGGGAAGGGAAATGGTAGGGTGTGTGTGTTATGCCCAGGACCCCAAGGCAAAGGGCACCTAGGGCAGAATTCTCGAAGGGGAGGGACAGAATCAGACGTAGGTTTCAGAAAGTTTGCTGGTGGCTCACTGGGGATGGACTAGGAACACTGGAGGCCACAAGACCATGTCAGAGGCTACTGAGACCTCTTTAGCTTTAAGATATGGTGACCCTGGAACAGGGAAGTGCTGGTGGCTGTGGGATTCGCAGTCAGTTCAGGGCTCCCCTATGCTCTGCATTCCACCGGGCATCATTCACCCTTATGCTTTTTCCTCTCAACATCTTTTAGCACAACCACGGGGTCTAATTTAAAAGGAGAGAACCTCATATCGCTTTCCTTTCAGGTTAACCTGGATGGCAGTACATGAAAACTAAGAGCCTTAAAAGTTTGGAATGGTTCATTGGCCATCGGTTAACTGTTTCAAGGCCAAGAAGTAGGTTTTAACTTGGTGCTTTTTGAACCATAGAAATTATATTTGAACTCTCACACAGCTAAGGGTTTTCCAAACAAAGCCAGAATTCACACACCCAGCTGAAAAGAATCAGGATTTGAGAGGCGATTGGGTGTAGCCTGCAAAAACAACACATCCATCTTATCTGAGTTGAGAAGACAGCAATACCCAGGGCGGAAAGTCTACCACGAAGCGTTCCTAGGAGGAAATCTATCAGGCCAGCAGGGAGAAGCATGTGATTGGAGTTCTAAGGAAATCTTAAGTACTTCAAACAAGAAGATTCGAGAGACGAGTTGAGAGAAAATTATGAAGAGCATATTTCCAGCTTCATTTGAAAGGACGGGAGTACATCCCATGACACGGAGTACACAGGGGCTAGGCTGCCTTACTAAGTGGATGTACCCTGAACTCGACAATGCCCCCCGTCCTCCAAGGGCCACCTAGGGACCACACAGCTACACGTTTGGTCAGGTTCTGTTTTCCGTATCTACTCTGCTTTACATACATTCTTGCTTTCTTCTACACCCAGCTGGCAAAATAGCATGGAGTTCAGACAGAGCTGGGATTTGAATCCCTACTCTGCCAACCACTGGTATGTGTCCTTCAGCAAGTAACTTAACTTACCTAAAAACTTCTCCATCAGCAAGGGAAGGCCAATGACACGAATTTAAGAAAGCTGTTTTGAGGATGAAATCAGATCAGTCCTCTCAAAGATTTGTGTGTGTGTGTGTGTGTGTGTGGGTGTAACAGTTTGCTAGGAAAAAATGTTGAGTACTTATTTATGACACTGCTATATTTTTGTATAACATATTTGTGCTGTTAATAATAAATTATATACTGCATCAAAAATGCAAAGACAGAAATTATAAAAAAAGATGACATCACACATAAGCAGCAACAGAAGTTGAAACAGAAGTTACAACATTTTCTTGCTCACTCCAGTGAATCGTCTTGTGTATCCGATTCTAGAGGCCCCTGAACTAGACAATCAGGGTAAAGAGCCTAGGACTTGGAGCTTAGTAGATGCTCAAAAAGTTGCAGGTCTTATTAGTAGACGAGCTGACAGACTGCAAATGTTCGTAAGCAAACAGTGAAACAGGAAACTAATGGAATGCTAAACCACCCCATCACCAGTACATCATGCAGATTTTCATCTAGTACATGGCACTTTTTAGTACAAATGAAAGTGATATTTGCAGCTACTTAGAAGTGGTACTTTTATCTGAAGAAGCATTCCATTCTAATACAGAAGTTACTGCGGACTTGGCAGTCATAAATGTTCAAGAAAGTCCTGTTTTCCATTAAGTTTTAGATTTCTTTAGCAATCCTCTAAACCACGGGCTGCCGCGTGTTGCAAAGGGCACTAAACTGTTGTATTTAGTCACGCTGAGCGTAATGGTTGATCTATCTTCTGCCACATCAAGGCAGTCTTGAAAAAAAAATCCCAGAAGTGTTGACCATATTTTGGGGAGGAGTAAAGGAAAGAATGTGAAAAAGATCACGACCTCAATGCCCAATCTCAGTGCCCAGGGCGCTAAGCCCCGTCTGAAAGTATATTTTCAGTATATAAGTGTAGGCCTATCTCCCACCATGAGGGTTTTTCTTTTTCCCCTGCTGTGCCCCAGGGCCCAGAACGGAACCTGACATGCATTTGGCCATTTGTTGAATCTTTCTTACTATATGCTTCTCACATTCACATATGGCATAATGTGAGGGGCAGGTTTTTTAAATGATCGAGTCTAAATTTCTATAGAATGCATTCTTGAAAATTATTAGCTCCTTTTCAAATACATCTCTACATTTTGAATGTTTTTTAAAAAGTATATTTGTATTGATTTCAGAGAGAGAGAGAGAGGAAGGGACAAGGGACGGAGTGAGAGATACATCAATCGGTTGCCTTCGTATGTGCCCCAGTCAGGGACCGGACCCACAACCCAAGTATATGCCCTGACCAGGAATAGAACCTGCGACCATTTGGTGCACGGGGTGAAGCTCAACCAACCGAGCCACGCCAGCCAGGCTAACATATCCCTAAAGTAATCCTTAGTGACAGCACATTGATACCAACATCCTTGACGTACAGAAAGCATGAACTACATTAGTAACAGGAATCAGGCTTCCATTAAGCAAGCACCTACTAAATAAAGGTAGCTTCTGAATAAATCATTTAACTGAATCACTCATTTATCTGTCTAATATTTATTCAGTGAGTAACAAAGGCCAGAGAAGCAGGCACTAACGATACAGAAATGAATACCATAAAGACAGTCCCTCCCTCATGAAGCTTCATTCGAGTGGAGGACACACATTAACCATAAATTTAAAAAATGTGTGTAAAACACAATATTGCTATCTGATTCAAAGGACAGCTAGATGATGCCAAGAATACAGCCTTCTGATTACAGGCATACCATGGAGACACTGCAGGTGAGGGTGCAGACCACCACAATAAAGTGAATGTTCCAATACAGCGAGCCACATGATTGTTTTGGTTTCCTAGTGCATATAAAAGTCATGTTCACACTATATTGCAGTCTATTAAGTGTGCAATTAAGCATTATGTCCGAAAAGACAATGTACATACCTTAATGAAAAAGTACTTTATTGTTAAAAATAGCTAAACATCATCTGAGCCTTCGGTGAATCGTAATATTTTTGCTGGTGGAGGGACTTGCCTCAGTGTTGAAGGCTGATCAGGGTGGTGGTTCCTGGAGGTTGGGGTGGCTGTGGCCATTTCTTAAAATGAGAAAACGAGGAAGTCTGCTGAATAGATTCAACCTTCCTCTCACTTGAACACGTAAGGGCCACTATAGGGTTATTGATCGGCCTAATTTTAATATTGTTGTGTCTCAGGCAATAGGGAGGCCGAAGGACAGAGAGAGAGAGAGATGGGGACAGCTGGTCAGGGGAGCAGTCAGAACACAGCAGCCCCAAGAAACCAGAAACACCAATCAGAAAGGATATATGCACCCCTATGTTCATAGCAGCACAATTCACCATAGCTAAGATCTGGAAACAGCCTAAGTGCCCATCAGTAGATGAATGGATTAGAAAACTGTGGTACATCTACATGATGGAATACTATGCTGCTCTAAAAAGGAAGGAACTCTTACCATTTGCAACGTCATGGATGGAACTGGAGAGCATTATGCTAAGTGAAATAAGCCAGTCAATGAAGGAAAAATACCACATGATCTCACTCAGTCATGGATAATAGAGACCATTATAAACTTTTGAACAATAATAGATACAGAAGCAGAGCTGCCTCAAACAGATTGTCAAACTGCAGCGGGAAGGCCGGGGAGGGTTGGGGGGCAGGAGGTAGGGGGGTAAGAGATCAACTAAAGGACTTGTATGCATGCATATAAGCATAACCAATGGACATAAGACACTGGGGGATAGGGGAGGCTAGGGGACTGTCTAGGGCGGGGGGGGATAAAATGGACACATATGTAATACCCTTTGTAATACTTTAAGCAATAAATAAAAAAAGAAAAAGAAAAAAAAAAAAGAACACAGCAGAAAAGGAAAGAAGAACTTTATCTGAGGAAATACTGCTTTAGTCACTGCCCAATCTAGGCAGGTCTAGTAGTATCTCATTCTCTGCTCTGTCGTGCTCAAGACAAATAATTTGCTTTCATAAACATGAGAAGTGATTAATTTGTAATTTGTGCAATGCTAAAGATATAATCAAATTTGTCTATTGAAGCAAATAAATATAACAAAATTTTCAAAGACTATATTTACCACGAAGGCATACCTTTGCATTTCAACCAACGGTTTAATTATGGTATCTTCCCTGATAAGGAAGATCACTGCTTTCTGTACCATTAATTTTCAAAGGAACCCAGCAGTACAAGTATGAGGGGGAAAAATCTACATGTCTTAGAAATATGTTGGAATAAAGGTAAAATGGCAGATCAAAGAAGGTGAGAAATTACAGAGAAGCCACTGGTATTGAAGCAAAAAGCTTCATAATTATTCGGTTACTTATTTGATATTATTTCTGACCAAAAACAAGTAAATGAATGCTTAATTTAATTTAAAAAAAAATCTGAGTTTTAAAAATATGGACCAACACGATAGCGGTTTCATAATCTAAAGTTACAAGTCCAAATACATTAATTATCTTTCAAAAGAATAAGGTTAAAGAAGGAAAACAGCTCAAGTGTGCTGTGGGGAAGCATGAGACAACTGTAAATTCTCTCAAGCTGTGACTGAGAGAGACAAAGAGGTGTTACCGTCCACACACCCAGGGGGATGCGACAATTCTCCTAAAATGGGGCCAGGACGCCTCAAGTACCTGATGCGACGCTAATAACCTGTTTTGCATTTTAACGATATTCTTGTTCTTGAATAATTTTGCCTTCCTGGTAATACAGGTCACCACTTGGCCTGTATTTAGTAACAGAAACAAGATGGTTTGGTACCATCTTGAAATAATCTATAGCATGAGGATTCTTTTTTAAATTCAGAAAAGTTTACCATCAAAATGTGCCCAGATTGTCCCACCTTGTAGCAGAGATGAAGTTTTATAGATGAATGTGAAAGTCCTAAGTCTTCTCATCTAACAGTGACCGTCAATAGGGATAACAATATCTGAGGACTCCCCCTCCCCCAAGTCTTCTTTCCTCAATGCATTGTAGTGCTTGCAAGCGACAAAGCACTGAACCAAGGGACAAATGTCAGTATCTTCTCGGATGTTTTTGGCCTATTTGCATTTTTCCCAGCTATGGGAAGTTATAGATCCCAAGGCTGTTATTTTAAAAAAACTGAATTACTTGTTTGAACACACATCGAAGGGATAAGACAGACAGCAGGGTTTAAAAGTACAACCTTAGTCACATTACAAAATTTTCACTTCTTTTGTTACATGTGAAAAATATTCCTGTTTTCAGGAAAAGCTCTACAAATCTTTCACATTTTGAATGTCTTTATTATGACATTCCATGAACAAGTCAATGGCAATCTGCATTACTCATTCAAATAGGCTCAGAAACACCCCGTATTTCTGACTTTTGCTGAAAAGTGAGGGAAGATGTCCATAGTCATTTTGAGAAGCACATGTTCTACACACTTCCCACACAGACGGGATAGTATTAGGTTTGTAAGCTCTGCTCAGTAGAGCCCCAGGGTTGTGCTCATGACCATGATGAGGGCAAGGTGGAGGCGGAAGGGAGAAAAGGTGGGCTTCTCTGAGCCTCTCTGCTCTTTAAGCAGAACAGCCTTACTTTTAGCTGTTACATACTAGGTGTACTGGTTAATAATGGTGGATTTTGTAATCAAAGAAAACACGGTAATTTCAAGAGAAACATCAAAAGTGCTTTATTCAAAGTAATGTCCATCACTAGCTACATATTTCCCCATCTTTCAGGTAATTTGTGGATACCGTCCCAATAGAACTTTCCTTGTTTTGAGGAAAACCATTCAGAGACCCAGTTTTCTACTTCTTTGTATGTTTAAAGTGCTGCTCAGAAAGTGCGTGTGCCATCGATAGGAACAAGTGGGAATCTGAAGGAGCAAGGTCTGGTGAATACGGCGGGTGGGTTAATACTTCCCAGGCAAGATCTTTTAACGTGTCTTTAACTGGGTTTGAAGTGTGTGAAGGTGCGTCATCATGAAGCAAAATTACTTTGCTGTGTCTTCTGGAACATTCTGGTCATTTCACGATCAAAGCAAGGTTCAAATTGATTATTTGTTGTCAGCAGCAATCAGTATTAACGGTCTCACCTGGTTTTAGAAGCTCATAATACACCACACCTTCCTGATCCCAGAGCATCGTCTTCCTTCCAAAGCGATTTGGCCTTGCAGGCCATGTTGATGGTTGACCTGGATTAACCCATGATTTTGTGTATTTGGGATTCTCAAAATAAATCCACTTTTCATCATCAGTCACAATTCGATGCAAAAAAGACTTTCTTTTGTGCCGTTGAAGCACCATTTTACTGATGACTTTTCGGTTTTCCATTTGTCTTTCGTTCAGTTGATGTGGCACCCATTTTCTTTCCTTTAAGATCTTTCCCATTGCTTGTAAACAATCAGAAATTGTTTGCTGAGCAATGTTTAATCTTTCTGCAAGTTGTTTTTGAGTTTGACATGCATCTTCATCCAATAATGCTTGTAATTGTTGGTCTTCAAACTTTTTCGGTTGACCTGGACGTTTTTTGTCTTTCACATAGAAATCATCATTTTTAAAGCGTTTAAACCAGTGTTCACAACTATCTTGAGATGGAGCATGTTCACCATAAGCTTCCCAAAGTATACGATAACTTTTCCTTCAAAATAATGAATTAAAACTTCCTGCAAATGCTTTTTTTGGCATGAAATTCGACATTTTTAAAAAATATATTTTATTGATTTTTTACAGAGAGGAAGGGAGAGGGATAGAGAGTTAGAAACATCGATGAGAGAGAAACATCGATGAGAGAGAAACATCGATCAACAGCCTTCTGCACACCCCCTACTGGGGATGTGCCCGCAACCAAGGTACATGCCCTTTACTGGAACTGAACCTGGGACCTTTCAGTCCACAGGCTGACGCTCTATCCACTGAGCCAAACCGGTTAGGACGAAATTCGACATTTTTAAGCGTAAACATATCTATGATGTTAACACCTTCAGCAAATTTGACATAAGAAGTTTTTAAGCTTGTTGTCAATACAACAAAATAGCATACATATCAAATCATATATATATCGACATATATGTAACTCCATCTATTGAAAAAAATCCACATTATTAACCGGTACACCTGGTATATATATGACCATTCGACTGGTAGCTATGACATGCACTGACCACCAGGGGGCATATGCTCAATGCGTAGGCATGGAAACATGGAACAGATTAATGAATCTCAGAGGGAACGGGGGAGAGTGGGAAGAGATTAACTAAACATTTTATATGCATACTAGAGGCCTGGTGCATGGATTCATGCACTGGTGTGTGTATCTGTGTGTGTCTCTGTGTGTGTGTATATATATATACACACACACACAGACACACACACGCGCACACACAATAATATATATATATATATATATATATATATATATATATATATATATAATTATTCAGGCAATATTTTGTTTGGAAAATGGGATGAGAGAGAGAGATTTGTAAACCACTCTCAGTTTAAAATTTACTATCTAATGTGGTAAGGCCACTGTTATGTTCTACATAAAGAATCGATTCCAATCATATTTAAAAAGATTACATAATCAACATGTCTCCATTAAAAGAGCCAAGGAAGGAGCCAGTGGATGAATGGTAAGACTGAGAGCTACGGTAAGCCAGGGTGATGCAGCAGCAGAGTCTGTGGTCTGAGCTTGAGGCCTGCCTCCCTAGGTGGCTTTGGTGGTAGTCACCACCCCGTGAGCCCACTGAATGTGAAGCCCGGCTGGTTTTAACAAAACACGGGAGCTCAGACTAATGAAGACATGGTATCATCTGGCTCTAGAGGTACCAACGGGATCAGGGTCGGGAAAAGCACTTTTCAGAAAACCAGCTCTCAGTTGCAAAGACTTCCCTCCTTGTCACTGTGTCTATTCTTTCTCCTAAAAGGACCTCTGCTCCCCTTTAACTGGTAAAATAATCTTTTGAGGCTCATTTCAAAAGCTGCCACCTGTCTGAAAGTTTCCTTTGGATCAAGTTTGCGAGTCACGCCTCCCCCCTTCAGACACCCTTAGGAAGCTGCTGAGAGGGCCATGCTGCGTATTGCTGATTTGCGTGTGCATCCCTGGTAACTAACATCTATTAACCACCTGATCTGAATAAGTGGATGAAACGATGGTTTCAGGGGTAGGGGTGAATTAAGAAACCAGTCCAAATTTGAAACAAGCTGGCTGAACCAGGCAACCTTAAGCTTTCTGGGTCTTAAATTTTTCCATAAAACTTAGAGACCAGAGCTTATCACGAATTAAAGAGGAATTAGCTATAAATTACCTTTCCCATTTATTTTAGGTAAGAGGCGGTGGTCAGGGAGGCTTCTGTATTTGTAAACTAAAAATACACACACAGGTTATGGATTTCCCAGGCAACTTAAATTCCAATGTGACTCACCATCACCATCTGCTGGTAAAAGGTGAAACATCTATTTCATTTAAAGATGGAAATCACAAGACTTCTAGTAACAGATATTATACACACACGTACACTCACAAACACACACACACCACACCACCATGACCAGTGTTTAACCTATATAATCTAATCTAGAAATTATAGGACATCCAGATTAAAGATTCAATTCCAGAATTTTCTACAGTATGTTGCACATAGAAACACCATTTAATATCTAAAATCCATCTTCAAATATTCTCTTGTCACTTATTGTTTGTTAATGCTATCTCATTAGCATGTGGGAAAAGGCTGGCTATGTTATGCTCAGGCTGTGTAGAAAAGGAGACAGGAGAATTTCCAAACAGGGTTAAGCTTTATTTCTTCTTGAAGAGTAAGAAAAGCAAAAGATTACAAATCAATACCATTAGTGCTTTAAGACATGTGGCTTTGGTTGACGAGATTGAAAGAGATTATGGTCATGGCCTCACCAATAAAATATTATTTTATTTCACCACATAATACCCCAAGGCATAATCATATATGAGCGTGTTAGGAAAAAAAAGAGAAATTCAATAAGCTGATTGGTAACAAGCCTCCTGCTATGTGTGCACATCTACAGTTCAAATACAAGGGAGAAACAAATAAAGTGATCATTATCCACCGAGGAGACAGACAGCAACTGTTTCCAACAGAGAAAACTGCCTGCAGTTGGAGCATGACCGTTCCCAGAGGGGAGGGCACACGGGGAGTGGCGGGGGTGGGGGAAATGCTGGCGTTTACTCACCTGAAAGCAAGATCCAATAAACTGTAACCAACAGGAAACTTGCTGCTATGCAGTACACACGAGTACAGTTGAAGGAATAATGTACTTAGGAAGTTGCTTAATATAAAGTTAAAGGTTAGAATGAAGATGCTTGTGTGGCTAAGAGCATGAACTCTGGAGGCAGAGTGAGAATTTGTCCTCTTAAGTGCTGTGTAATCTCAGCCAAATTACTTAACCTCTCTGTTGCCTTGATTCCTTCATCTGTAAAGTTGGAATAATTAATGGTACCTACCTCAAAGCGGAATAGTGAAAATTAAATAAGTAAATAGATTCAAGTGCTACAAATAGCACCCGGCACATAGTAAGTACTATGTAAAAATGTTTGTTGATATCTATGTAAAAATGTTTGTTGATATTAATTAAGGAAGCAAGATTTCTTGCTATTTGAATAGCATCAATTATAGCGTATCCATCACTTTTGGGCTGAATAGCCTTGGTTGGTTGGATAATAAAATGAGGGTATTTTTAGTTGTGATAGAAATGAAAGTGAACAGTGGATGACACATTCTTTATCATTAGCTACAAAATATTTACTCTGTTATTTTTAATTACATATTATACACATTCATTAACTATATGTACACAAACATGTATATGTCACTTGCGTGCACATGTGCATGCATGTCCATGTGCGTGGAGTGTGGCATACGTACCTTGGGTGATGCAGAAGCAATGGAATACATACACGGCAAGGCAAGGAATATTGCTAGACTAAACTACCTTTGAGTTTTAGCTCCACAACTGTGTCATGAGTAAAGATCCATACAAAGTCATTCCAGAGACTTTTCAGCAAAAACCTTAACTGGTATTAAGATCTGTCAGTGCTTAGACTAGAGGAGATTCAACAGTAAGTGGGGTGTCAAAGATATTTTGGTTTTTATTTTATTAGCCCCATGAGTGAAGACGGAAGTTTCCTGGAAACCACACGTTCTATATGAACAGAACAGCCTTCCACGTACCTTTTCGATTAACTCGTAGCTCTCCTCGAGCTTGAGCGGCCGGTTCTGCACAGCGGTGGACGCGCGCTCATAGACTGCTCGCCACTCCTGAAAGTCACTCTCTGAAATCTCAGCCACAGCGAAGCATAAAGTTCTTAACCCTGAAAAGGGGAGCATGCACCTCAACACCAAATAAAATTTTATTCAGGAGTCTGACCCTTCCATTTTTATTTAACAATGTCTTATTTAGGAAACATTGATTTAATTGCAACATGTTGAAGTCCAATTCAAGAATGACAAACCTTAGTGTAAATGTGTATTAATGTTTCCTTAGCCTTTAAAATTGGCACCCTGATTTTAATTCCCAGCTCCTTCAATCCATCCTTCATGGCTAGAGTAACTTTCTTAAAACCTAATTTTACCAGGTTATGCCTTTGCTTGAAATCTTTCATCCGTTCCCCAGAAAGAACTCCAAACCCTAAAGTCTGGCTCATTCACCCTATAGCAATTGTTTTCAACCCGTTCTCTGCCATTCACTTCCTACACACCAGGGTCTTTGCACTTTTTCTGCATCACACCTTTTCCAATTCTCTTCCACTTCCACTGTCTGTTTTGCATCTACTTTAAGACTAATTCTTAAAATCACCTCTTTAAAGCATCCTCCTCTCACCCAGACCTCCCCCTCACCCCAAAGCCTGGTCAGAAATCCCCAAACACTGCTATGGTGCGAATGACAATGTTTCACTATCATTATTATTATTTTCTCCTGCATTAGCTTAGCGCTCCTGGACAGCAGGGACCTTCTGTATCTATAACTCCAGTTCTGAGCACAGTGGCTTCCTAAATGCTTATGAAGAGAGGAAGAGAGAGACCCCAATGAGGTCCACTGGGAGAGCCACCTTCCTCTCACTGGGACAAGGTTGTATTTATTATTGCTTTTTACCACTATAAATTTGTAGTTATAAAGAATCTTAAAAAAAAAACAAAAACAGGAGCAGTGACAAAAAACCATCAGAAACACCCTGTGGAAAACAGTCAAAGCAGATGTTTGAGGGGACCTGTTCCCAGGGTCAGTGTCTTTCAATTTCTTAACTCACTTGGAGGCTACCTTCAGCCAGAAAAATGTCCCTGGGTTGAAACAAGGAAGAGGCAAAACGCCTGTCAGCCACGACAAATGCAGTTCACCAGGTTCCCGAAAGGACAAGGCCCTCGCTCAAGTTCACTGACCTCTCAGAAGACTGGGTGCTAGTGATCTCAGGTCAAATAAATCATGGCCCGGGAACATGTCAGGAACAAGAAACAAAGAACACAGGACGTCAAGTGCCCGGAGGACTCTGCTGTCCCAGAAAGCAGCAGGGCTGTCTATGGCCCGATCACCGAGAGAGGAACTGAAATCTCTGGGGCCACATTAGGACACGTTTCTCTCTCTCGGAAACTTGGCTGGAGACTTGCTGTGGGGAAGCCGCGGAGTCGAAGTGTGTTCAGACCAGGGTGGAGGCGGAGGCCATGCCCATTTGAACTGTCTGGGTGCTGGCATGTCTTTAACATCACAACCAGAGAGGGAAGATGCTCCACGGACTGGGGGCCTGCGCTGCACGCTGGGTATTACACCTGCCGAGCCCTCGGAGGCTGCGCCTTCAGGAATCTGAACGCTACGGACGTGAGTCTCTCCATGTTCTCGCATTTTTGGAGGAGAATCGGGAGGTTATGTATGTCCTTGCTTTTCAAAGCCTAGTGCTTGGAAACATTCCGATCTTTTCACAGTTCGGATTAAGAGGAAGAAGGATTTGATCCGAGGTCAGGCTTGGTGCCACTGGCACGGGTTCCAGCCCGAGACAACAAGAGTGAAAGTTAGATGGGAGGTTAGATGCAGCTCGGGCCACTTACGTTAAGTTTAGAGTTAAGACTCTACAGATTCTTGTATCACTGAGCCTGATGTCTGTCGACTCTCCCTTCCTTTCATCTACCCTAGATCAGCTCCCTGAGGATATGCACTGTTTGTCCCAGGGATCACACATTCCCGTAGGATGGAGAAGGAGCACTGAGTATGTTTACCACAGATTCTCAGGCCTCACACAGAGGCTGGTGGGAGGCAGGGGCCTAAGAAAACTCTCCAGCTGAAACTGAATTGAGTAACTATTTTAATAGGTTATACAGGTTTATTTATTTCTTCTATTTTTTATTCAGATTAGAATATCCAGTTCTTTGCCTCTCGTTTCTTTTCCTTCTGCATTGCTTGAGATACAAAGTCAAGTATTTAAACTGTAAATAGTGCCCATTCTCGAAAGTGGACCAATTTATAGGCCCTGTACCTACTACACCAAGGGGACAAAGTTTCTTAAAATTTTAATAAATACAGGAAAGCAAAATAAAACTAACGGGTGGGAATAGCATATAGTATGATGTAAATAATCAACCTCAATCATTATCTTGCTTCAGGAATCTCTAAGTAAAATAATAACAATGATCCCACAGGATATCGGTAGTCTATGACTTTAAAAACATATTTAATCATGTTTTATTACAATAGTACACTCACCTTCTGTAGCAAACTGCTCTAAATGTTTTAGGGTAATTTCTTTGTATTTTGAAGTCTCTGCCAGTCGATCATAAATGACGGTGTCCTGGAAAACAAACAGAAGGTATAAACTTAAACTAAGTATTCTGAGTTCAATAAAGTTGATGTTGGCAACATTATCCATAGCAAATCCATATAAAAACAACCAATCACTTTCAGCATTGGTGTTTTTTTTAAAAATATATTTTATTGATTTTTTTATAGAGAGGAAGGGAGAGGGATAGAGAACTAGAAACATTGATGAGAGAGAAACATCGATCAGCTGCCTCCTGCACACCCTCTACTGGGGATGTGCCCACAACTGAGGTACATGCCCTTGACCGGAATCGAACCTGGGACCCTTCAGTCCGCAGGCCGATGCTCTATCCACTGAGCCAAACCAGTCAGGGCTCAGCATTGGTTTTAAAGCATAGAAGATTGCCCCTGAATAATACCATTTCCATAATGACAATAACGAATAAGGTTTTAGTCCAATATTTTCATCTTTCTCCTCTGAATAAATGTGTAGTCATTCCAACATTCAAGATCTCATATTCTATCAACACTTCACCTTCCACATGCTGCAGGCTCCCCCACCTCCCACCCAGTCTCTGAAGGTTGTTCAGAACACGGCAGTGTTCACAGGTGCACAAGGAAGAATGGTCCAGCCTCAAAAAGTTCAATGCTGAAGAGCCTGCCCTGCTGCAACTTCCCAGGGCCTTTAAAATGCTACTGTGGACTGACCGGTGTGGCTCAGTGGTTGAGCATCGACCTATGAACCAGGAGGTCAGGACTCGATTCCTGGTCGGGGCACCTGCTGGGTTGCGTTGTGGGCTCAATCCCCAGTGGGGGGCATGCAGGAGGCAGCCCATCAATGATTCTCTCATCACTGAAGTTTCTGGCTCTCTCTCCTTCTCCTTTCCTCTCTGAAATCAATATAAACATATTTTAAAAAATAATAAGATGCTACTGTGTGTGATGCATCTCTAAGGGGACTATATGGCTGTGCCAAACTCATTCACTCCTAACCTTTTCGTGGTAACGGCACCTTTGATGGGACCGTGCTGACAGAAGGATTCTGAGAGACACGGGTCTAAATCCACTGAGAGGGCTGGCGGGTAGAGTAGGGAGAATCATGGACACACCCAGCATCGCCACAGAGCTATGTACTTCTGACTGTGTCACTTTAGCTGGCAAACTCCATTTCCTCAGTCTGTAAAAATCCAATTCCTGGATTCTCTTTAAAGCCCCTTTCTGCTTTAACTTCACGGACCACGTATGTTCCTCCAAGTCTTGCCCCTTTGTAAACTGCCTATTGTGCCTTCCGTTCCTCTTTGGCCTGCGTTGAACATTTTAAGAATTTTAGTATTTGGCC
Organism: Myotis myotis; assembly: GCF_014108235.1. NCBI lineage: Eukaryota > Metazoa > Chordata > Mammalia > Chiroptera > Vespertilionidae > Myotis > Myotis myotis. The sequence continues at coordinate 26,752,569 of NW_023416313.1, forward strand.
TTCCTGGTTTTATTAGGTCAGGAAAAAATAAATCATTTACCTGCAATTACTTTCTCAGTGGTATTCCCCACGCTGGGGTCTCTGGTCTCAGGGCTGCGCTGGAAGCAGACTAATGGACGATGATTTAGAGCCCCTGGGAGCAGCAGAACCCAGTGACCTCAGAGCAGATGGAGTATTCCCGGCCTCAATTAGGAATTTCTTTTCATTTTTCAGTGGCGGGATGGGAAGGGGGGGCAAAGCAAAGGAAACGATAATTTCCCCGCATGGCTCCTTTCTGAGAATGAAAGGTATACCTTAGGAACTTTTTTTTTTTTTCCCAGAGACTAATGACATTTTCAATGAAATTAAAATAGGTCATTTTATTTATTTTTTTTTTGGGGGGGGGGAGGAAGGGGGTATCAATTTATTTTATTTTTTCTTTCTACTTTTTTATTTATTTTTTAATTGTTTTATTGCTTAAAGTATTACAAAGAGTAGTACATATGTCTCCTTTTTTGTTTTTTCTCCCCTTGACCTTCCCCCGGCCTCCCATACCCCTCAGTGTCTTGTGTCCATTGGTTATGCTTATATGCATGCATACCAGTCCTTCGGTTGATCTCTTACCCCCCACTCCAACCCTCCCAGGCCATTTTAAAGCTAAGAAAATCTTTTAAATGATTAAAATCATGTAAACAAAAGTGATAATAGGGCTGGGGAGAGGAAATTCTGCAAAGCAGCCAAGCATTCTGGTGGGAGAAACTGATGCTCAGAACAGGAGAATTTCCTGCCTTCTTCAAGGCGTGGAGGAAAGCGGGGGACAGAACATGACTTTCTGCACGAATCGTATGGCATGTCTTTAAGCGACAATCACAGTTGGCCATCCTTACATGTGAAAAGTAAATATGCATAGATAATGTGTATTTTGTTTTCAGGCTAATTTATCAGTTGATAATTTTGTGTGGCCCCCAGGTGATGTGATAAATATCCAAATGGCCCTTGGCGGAGAAAAGGTTCCCCACCCTGTTCTAGAGGAACTCTTCAGGCGCGATCATCTAATTCGCTAATTCCACTCCCACCCCTTCGACTCTGTCTAGTCTAGAGTTTATTCCATTTACTGACGTTCTTTCTTAAATTTATTTATGGTTTCTAATTTATCTTACAGGTAGCCCATTCTCCCCTCCCCCAATTTATTTTTTATTATAAATAACTAGGAGCCCAGCGCACGATTCGAAATCATGTGGCCCTGCCCACCCTCCGGTCCGGCCCTGCCTCGCTCTCTGGCCCTTGAAGCAGCTGCAGCCGCTGCTGATCAGGCCCTCCCCCAGCGCAGGCAAGTGGAGGCCGCTGCCGCCCTGCCCCCGATGCTGCACACGCAACCTCCTGTCCAGTACGGAGTCCCGGTTAATTAGCACATTTCTCTATTATATATATATATAGATTGAAAATAAAAAATTATAATTTTTTTATCACGTTGAACTCTAGGCACCCTTTGCTAGTCTGGTCCATACAGATACTTCAACTGGAGTGCACCCGCGCTCCGGTCTTGCTCTCTCCCTCTCTGCCTGCATCCCAATCTATCGGGTCTCTAGCCCCCGCAGAGGTTGGCATGAGCTTTGCTGAGCCTCACGGCATCACTGAGAAGCTCACCGCTGTCGTAAGCTTCAAGGAGTGGAAGCTGGCTCCCATCTGCATTTTACAGAAAGAACTATTTGCCACCTTCGCCCCACAGAAACCAATCTCCAGCCACTCCTTCCTGATTCCAAACCCAGGGCCTAGGACTGCCACCCCACTCAGCTCAAGCTTCATTTCAATGTACGGCTTTGACTTTCTGTTCCTATTTGCTTTTGAGCCTGGTTTTGTCTTTTTTCTCCTTATACTGTTATCCATCACTGTCATGATATTGGAATTGAGGAAATACATCAAAGTATGAACAGACTATCTGGCTTGACTGGGAAGTATTAGTGATGGCTTTTTAATTGACTTCTATAATAATAAAACCATAATATGCTAATTAGACCAGACGTCCTTCCAGATGACCTTCTGGACGAAGCCAGGGTGGCCGGAGGGAAGCCCGGGTCCTGGGTACCAGAGGGAAGCCAGTGCTGGCAGCCAGGGGAAGGAAGGCCTACTTTTGCACGAATTTTGTGTATCAGGCCTCTTTGGCTTATTACTAAAGTACTATGATGCACTTGTCACTGTTGATTATTCACTCTACCAAGGAATCATCTCCTCCAAATTTCAGTCTCCCCACTCCTCCCACCCCATATCCTCTGAGTTTCACCTTTAGTCCTGCTCTCTTTTCATGTGATATTTTCTTCCTGTGAGTTCTCATCCATCTTCTGCTTTTAGTTTCCACCTACACTGTTATCTCCTAAATCTGTATCAGCACCCCAGTTTTCCTCCCCCAGGAAATCCAGGTTATCTCTGCCTTATGGGCCGGAGGTTGCCCCCAATACTCTATCTTGGAAGTGGTATCAGTTAGTATAACTCAGCCAGGTAGAAATCTGACAATAATCTCTTTCCTCATCACCCACATGTAATCAGTTACTTAATCCTAAATCTCTGTCCTCTCAGTCCTCTCTGCATCTGACTTGGTTCAGATCCTTATCAACTCTTGCCTGGACTATCATCTAATAGCCTCAATTGGTAACTCCATATACATCTCTTTCTTGTCTGAACTCATCTTCCTAAATGGCATTAGAACAATCTAGAAACAAACATAAAAGTTCTTGGGCATCAAAAAACCTATGAGCTACCTCACCTTTCCAGCCTTACATTCTGCTGTTCTCTGCCAAACTACACGTAGTTCTCAAATGTACCTTGCTGTTTTATATGCTTATGCCTTTTTAATATTTAACCACATTTCATAGCCAATTTGAAAATGGGGAAAAACAATGCAATGAGCAAGTTAATGTTTGCCAACGATGTCCATGATTATTCAAAAAGGAAATCCAGTGTTTTTATTTTGTATTCAATGCTTTAATTCCCCAAACAAAATTTCTAGGTAGATTACTCAAAACTAAGCAGGACAAAATGTGAGTTGGGTATACTAAACTGGACACTTTTACATCCTCCTTTCAAAGTGAGAGGTCTTAAAGGCTCCCTTTATCCCCTCATCATTGAATGTTACCATGGAGATGCAGACGGTCTTTACAATATACCTTAATATTGTATCCTCATTTTCTCTTTATATATATTTCTCTGACTAGTCTTAAGCTCCTGACAAGTTTGGGTCTTATCTTCCTATATCCAAATCCATTTCAAAGTCTAGTAGATAAAATGTACACAACAAATAAATGTTAATTGTTTGGATCAACAACCAAAGGAATTCTAAGACTAAACTCATGAGACACCACGAAGTAGTTCTACCAAATGGTTTAAAACCAAGGCATTGAAAAACACTCTCAACAGAAATTAAGTAAGATGCTTGGGCTTCGTAATAAGGTCAATTTCCAAGTTCCATGGAATTTTAAAGTGAGGTTTTTTTATTATATTCAAAATTGCAAAGTTCCAAGTTGGTACGTTACCTGACTAGTCCAAGTAGACTAAGGTATCTGAAAAGGATAATTCAGAAGGAAAATACCAATTCTAAGAACAACAAAAAAGGCTCTGGTCAGAATGACCTATTGCTGTTTCTGGCAATCTAACCTGCCAACATACCAAAGCCAACCAATAGTTAAAAATTCTGTTATAATTTAAAACAATGCAAGACAAATAGAGATCACCAAGTGAAGAAATTATAGCAGTAATTCTGATACAATCCCCATCCCCCCCATTTCAGTGGTCTTTAAAAATTAAAATTCAAATTGGTGTGGATCACTACCTTTCTAATACAATTTAAGAATATTTTCTGTATTTAAGTGTCTCTTATCTTCTTTATGTAATATAAACCTTAAATGTTATGTATCAAAAATCAAATTATATGAATAACCTAGGCCAAACTTTTTTAAAGTACCAAACTGACCCAGAAGGAATTCCACATTGCACCAGAAGAGACCAAACACTATTACTATAAAACACCAACGAAAGTGGATGTCAGCAACTTCATGCTACACATCTGTGTTACATTTCCACAGCAGAATGCTTAACATAGACATTATAAGCCATCATCAATCAAACCTGCAAAAGACAAAAATAAAAACTTACAGCTCCTTTGCAGTAGAGTCGTAACTTCCCGGATGGAGTGCGAACGATCACCGACATTCTTTTCCTGGTGCTGGAAGAAAAGGTTTTCCATAACGTGTCATCATCCTGAGAACACGCATCGCTATGTCTGTCATGCCTCATAAACTTTAATGGTCACACCGAAAAAATCAATGTGACCAAAATGTGACCACGTATACAAACCATCCCCTGGGTGTGCAGCTGGGTGCCTCGGAAAGTTCCTTTATGTTTTTCAAGGCCGTAGGGTACCATCCGCTGCCCCAGAGGGATAATTTACGAAACAGCTCCCTAGACACCTGCTGGAGTTAGTACCCACCAGGGTAGAGGAGCGCTCTGGTTCAATGTGTTCAGATTAAAGAACAACAACTACATTTAAGCTGGCATGTTTTAGGATGAACTGTATGTCACTAAAAACAGAAATGACAGTCTCTCCTCGCCACTGCACGGAATGGCTCAATCCAACACCTGCTTTTCAACCTTCCTCTGAGCTGACTTTGCAGCCGTTTCTCACACAGGTGACCAGGATCGCCCCGGAATCATCCTCTCCCGCTGGCTCCGTGCCATTATCCTCTGCTTCTCTAACCACCAAGCAGTCTCATGGCCAATTCCCCCCTTTTTCTAATCAACCCTTAAATTTGGAGTTACTCACGGCTCAATCCTCGGCCTTTCTTGTTTCCCTCATTCTCTATTTTATATCCAGCCGATCCAACTCATCTCCATGGCTTTGGGCACCATTGACAGGCCCACGAATACAGAGTTTCTATTTCGCCCACTGGCTTCTCTTTCATGCTCCCGGCCATCATACCCAGCTGCCTGCCTCGGACACCTCCATTTGTGTATCTCACGGGCATGTACAATTCCAACATGTCACCTGCCAAGTCTATTCCTATTGCTGTACCTGCCACCTGTGTAAACAGTACCTCTGTCTACCCAGCTATTCATGCCTGAGACTCTAATTCCTTCCTCCTTTCCCCTTCCACATCCAATCCATCCCAAAGTCCCCCTGACACTCCTCAAGGTACCTGGGTTCTATCAATTTCACTTTATTTTCACTACTATCAGCCTAATTTAAACCACCAATGTTTCTCAAGGAGCCTGTTTTAATACCACCTTATTCACCTTTTTCCCTTTCACCCTTAAGCATCCTGCAAAAGCCTAACCTCCCAACCTTGCTTTCTTTTTCTTCGTGGCACTAACCACTTAGCATAGGGCTTATAAGTGTATGCTAATAAACGAACATATCCACATGCTAATGGATAGGCTATTTATAAATATTTTATAGATATAATACAAGGGAGCGTAGGAAAAACAGCACTTTGCCCTGTGAATGGCGGTGAAACCTTTGAAGGCCCTTCTGTCTGTAGCTGAAGACTATTTGCCCCAAGAATGTACGTCAGCTGGGAAACGAACTAGGCATGTGGGAATAAAAAGCCTACAACCCAGATATATCACTGATGATAACAGAAGGCCTTCATTATATGACGTTAAGAAATGAAGTGAGTAGAATAATCTCATTGCTTTCTGCTCTTTCCCACTAGATAGTGACTGGTTTGATACCTAACAGAGACATGGATATGTTTTCCGGAATCCCAGAGACGGTTAGGTTTAATGAGCACATAATTAGAGTGGTGGGATCTTAACTCTGATTCATCTTCACTCCACATCAATCTTGGTCCCTCTAAGTACAACACTGTTTCCAGATCATTAGCCGCAAGACTCCTGGTCCTATACCCCACGGCTGTGATGCAGACAGTCACGCTGAAAAATAGTTTTACACTATCTTCAGGCATCCTATCTTGCAACATTCTGAAGGAAGCTGTTTCTGATTTATTTCCAGCTATGAAAATTAAACACTGCACCAAAGATTTTAATGTAATATTTTGTCTAAATAAGTTCAGTTAAAGAAAATAAAGCACACTTTCTTACTTATTTAAAAAGGGAAAAATAACAATAGATAGACGTTTATCTTATGCACACAAATCATAGAGCAGATGTTTTTACCTGGTGAACTCCAGGACATTGAGCAATTCATATCTTTCTTCTTGCCCCAGCTATAAAGAAAAGGAGTTTATGATTACATAAAGTTGGAAGTTTCTTTGCCTTCTTGGAAATAAACCTTAGTCATGAAATTTTAATGTAAAAAATCTCAACACCAACAAATCGTCCCTTTTGAAATATATCATCTTTTATTGAACTTACTTAATTTTAAGGTTAAGATGGAAGATTGAACATTGCCATTTTTTACTTATTGATAGATTTTGAGAGAGAGAGAGAGAGAGAGAGAGAGAAGAGAGAGAGAGAGAAACATTAAGTTGTTGTCCCACTTATTTATGCACTCATTGGTTGGTTCTTGTATGTGCCCTGACCATGGATTGAACCTGCAACCTTGGCATATTGGGACGATACTCTAGCCTGAACATTCACACTTAATTTCCATCCTTCCCAAAGCCCCACTAAAAGGAGAGTAAACACTTAAAGAGAAAAACACTTCTAATGGCAGGAAAAAAAAAAGACAATAGCACCAAAAATTTGAAAAGAGCTCAATGAGTGCTATCTTACTTAGCAGAAACAGGAAGGTCAAATGCCACATTAGCCACTCAAAAGCTGGGAACCAACCTGATTTGTACCACATCATCCTTCAAAGTCTATGGAAGTGAAATGCCAGACAGCTCTAGGACTATGAGGTAAAAGGAGGGGCCTAAAATAGGGAGGACTGGGTAGGAGCTACTTGAAAAGAAGCCCAAACACTGGCCCTTCCTGCACTGGCAGGAGACTGGGGTGAAAGAGGACCTTTCGTTTAGAAGTGGACGGGCACAGCTGAAGATAGGGCATTGCCATCCTGATACTGGATGCTGGGCCTTAATGCCCCGACCCACTCAACTCCCTACACTGTGCAGCCAGATCTTTCCAGGCAGAAATTGGAAGGTGACTCACTGGAAAATCCAACAAACCAAGAGAAGTCCTAGAGGTACAGCTATCACAATTCCCCAAACTAACCCTACGAGACCACCGTACCAGGAGGCTCATTGTTGACAAATACTCTTATGCTCAGAACTGCCACATCAGCTTTCACGTTCCTCATTCTTAACCATGAGGATCCCAAAGATTCATAGATGTCTACAGAAAGCTGTTAACACGGAACAAAGATACCCAAAACACACAGGCAAAGGCAATTTGGAGGAAAGAGAGTTCAAACGCAACACTGGATGTCGGCCCATGGAGAGCCAGGTTCTGGGTTTCCTGATGGGCATGGGCTGGGGCGGATGGGGAGGTGTGAGCAGGTCCTGATGCCTGGTCACTTGGTTTCAATACCAGATGGAAGTGGCTTGACATATGCTTCATAGGTGGCACTTTCTGTTCTGTCATCAGAATTATACTGCAGTGGCTTCCTGATGGCATGAAACTTGTTGCAGTCCTTTATACTCTTGAAAATCTTGCTGCCTTAGCAGTATATGCTGTTGCTTCTTCTTCTTCATATTATTATTATTATTATTACTAGAGGGCATGAAATTCATGCTTAGGTGGGTTTCCTAGGCCTGGCTGGCAATCAGGGCCAATCAGGTTCCCTGTCCCAGCCTGGGGCCTGCCAGCTAGGGGGAGGGGCCAACCGCCACTACAGCAAGTGGGCGGTGGGCTGATTGGGGCCTGTTGGCCGGGGGGAGGGACCAGAAGGTTGGCCGGCAGGCTCCATTGATGATTGGGGCCTGCAGGCTGGGGGCAGCTCCTGCATCTGGCCCCTGGTGGTCAGTGCACGTCATAATGACTGGTCGTTTCGTCATAATGGTTGCTTAGGCTTTTATATCTATAGATTATTATTATTATTATTAAATGTTCACCTGAGAACATTTTTCCATGGATTTTTTTTTTTAGAGAGAGTGGAAGGGATGGGGAGAGACAGAAACATTGATGTCAGAGAGACACATCGATTAGTTGCCTCCCACATGCCCCTGATCAAGGCCAAGCCTGCCACCAAGGTATGTGCCCTTGACCAGAATTGAGCCTGGGATCTTCAGTACGCGGATGGAGGCTCTATCCACTGAGCCAAACCAGCTATGGCCAGTATATGCTTTTTAATGGACCCATGAAGACAATGTTTGAAGCAGTAAGCTTGCTTATAACAATTCTTATCATTTTGTGATTAACATGTATGCCCTGTATGCTACTCTTTGGTGGTATTGGAGGAGATTGGCCTTACTGTTCTACATATTGCAGTTCTGGTCAAAGAGCTGGTATAGTCTACCATATACCATATATAAGGGATGCTGTAATTAAGTGCTGGTCATTTCTCCTAAGTAGAAAATGAGAAATTCTGAAAAAGAACATTTGAAAGTCAATGTTTAGTTATTGGTGAAGCATGCTTTCCCCAAAACAATTATCACAGCCAAAAACAACTGCAGTGACAGTTTAAGCTTTTATACTCTGGTGAAAACTATTGTTTAATTAAATTGTTATGCATGTAAATTTATTTTTTTATGTCTATTCTTTTTGTGAATTAAATAAAAACTTCACAGAACTATCATTATTCCTCTCAGAGAAATAACATAAGTATGACATGCATGAAACAAAAACAGCATACTACTAAAAAAGAAATATTGACAGGGCAAAAAAAATTTTTGGAAATCAAAAACATGATAGGGAAAATGAAAAAAAAAAATCAATAGACGGGCAAGAAGACAAAGTTGAGGAAAACTTCCAAGAAGCAGAACAAAAAGGCAAAGGCCTGAAAAGAAATAAAAGATTAGTTCAAGAATTCTAAAGAGAGCAGAGTAAAAAGAAGGAAGGAAAATGGAATCATTCAAGAAAATTTTTTAGAACTGAGGAATGGCCTATCAATCTACAAATGGAAAAGGGTCCAGTGCTCAGTAAAATGGGTTAAAATGTTCCCACTAAGGCATAGGATTGTGCAATTTCAAAACTCTTAGGACAAAGAAGATCCTACAATCTTCAGAGAGGGGGCGGGGGCAGGGCAAGTCACAAAATATGTGGAGTCACAATGGGTTCTGATTTCTCAACTAGGTGTGCTGGAAGCCAGAAGACAGTGAAGCAATCAAAATTCTTAAGGAAAATGATTTCCATCCTGAAATTCTATTTTCAGGCAGACTATCAACTATTAGGTACCATGGTAGTATAAAAAATGTTTAGATTTGAAAGGACTAAAAAAACAAATAATTCCCCTTGTATCGTTTCTTAAGAAGCCACTAAAGAATGTGTTCCACAACAAGGAAAGAGTAAACCAAGAACAAGGAGAATGGGCTTTAGGAAACAGGAGATCCAGCACAGACTAAAGGTAAGTAAAGGGAATACAGGACAGTGACCCCAGGGTGACAACTGTAAGACTGTGAACTGTCAGCCAGGACATCTGAGAGCCCTGCAAGGCAGGGGCTGGGCTTGCTGAGGGCTATCAGCACTGTGTCCTCTCCTTCCGTGACAACTTTTTAACCTGATGAAACTCACAGATCATGTGCCCCATCAAAACAAGGGAGTTCCCTGAGAGAGAAGACTTGAGATACAGGAAAAGTCCTAAACAGGAGAGAAATCTAAAGGAATGTCAAATGCCAGAGAAGCAGCCTTAGAGCTAAACTGGCCCAGACCAAGAGAATGGAGGACTTCAAGAAGGATGCCTCAAGAATGGATTAGCTAACGGGCAGGTTATCTGATAAAGGTGTGCTAAGAAGGTATAGAGACAATCAGCAATAGGTAGAAAGAAAAATAAGCAACTGAAAAATGTAGGCATTTAGCTTTAGGAAATAAAAGGAAACATTTTCGGGAAACAATTTTAGGTGAAACAAAATTAAAACAAGAAAATATTGACTATAGCAATGGTCAGCTATGAATATCACTACAGGTGTAATAATATAAACACTAATTGATGAGTTATAATGATATAATTTATATACAATAACGTACATATTCCTTAAATGTATAGTTCAATGAAATTCATATAGTTTGACAAAGGCATACTTGGTGTAATCACCCCCTCAAACAAGATACTGAATATTCTCATCACCCCATAAATTCCTTTGTGCCCTTTTCCAATCTCCTCCCTGACTCCGAGGCAACCACTGATCTGAATTCTATCACCACAAATCACTTTTGCCTGATTTTGAGCTGCATATAAATGAAACTAAAGAGTATGCACTCCTTTGTGCCTGATTTTTTCTCAACGTAATGATTTTGAGATTTATCTATGCTATTGATGAATCATTAATTCATTCCTTTTTATTGTTTAGATAGCCTATTGTATTAGCATATCATAATCCGTTTATCCATTGTCCTACTGATGGACATTTGGTTTGTTTCCAGTTTTTGGCTACCATGAATAAAGCTGCGAAGAACATTCCATTAGACATCGTTTTGTGGACATAGCTTTCATTTTTCCTGGGTAACTATGAGAACAAGTTCTGCGTTAGGTGCAAGTTTACTTGTATTAGAAAACTCTAAAAGGTTTTCCAAAGGGATTGCATCATATTGTGAGTCTACTAGCAATATCTGGGTGCTCCACTTCCTCTATATTCTCATTAACATTTGGTGCAATGGTTTTTATTTTAGCCCTTTTGGTGATATGCAGTGGCATCTCATTGTAATTTTAATTTGCTACTGATCAAGCCTTATCTTATCTTTTTGTGATTAACATGTATACCCTGTATGCTACTCTGTGGTAGTCCCTAATGACTAACAATACTTTTTCATGGGCCACTGATACATCTTCTTTTAAGAAATGTTTTAAGTCTTTTGGCCATTTAATAAACTGGGTCTGATTACTTCTTTAACCAAAAATTGTAATACAAATATAATAATACTGGGAAGATATGGTGAGTCAGAAGAGCTAAATCCTCACTTAACATAATAAAACAGAAAGTCAATAGACATGTATAATATTGAAGAAATTATATCAATCACAGGTATCATTAATCACATACACTCTTTGAAAATATGAGATGTATAAATGCCTGAAGAAAGAGATAAAGTAACAGAAGGTGGTTGCCTCTAGAGTAGGGAACCTCTATTTTAAAACAAGCCGTTTGGTATTATTTTATCTTTAAAGTTATACATGGTTTACTTTGATGAAAAAAAGACTTAAAAATAAATAACTTACTGAATTTATAATCACTGAGTCAGGTGTTCTTCCAGTGAAAACAAAATTCAATTGCTTGGCTGCTCTGACCAAGGCTCCCTCATCTGTTTTGGGAAAATAGGTGAAAGCAAATACATGGTGATATGAAAATTATTCCCAGGACAAGAGAAATACATCACTGTAATATACTTTGCTGTTTAATTTTTTTTAAAATATATTTTATTGATTTTTTACAGAGAGGAAGGGAGAGAGATAGAGAGTTAGAAACATCGATGAGAGAGAAACATCGATCAGCTGCCTCCTGCACATCTCCCACTGGGGATGTGCCCGCAACCCTGGTACATGCCCTTGACCAGAATCGAACCTGGGACCTTTCTGTCCGCAGACCGAGGCTCTATCCACTGAGCCAAACCGGTTTCGGCTGCTGTTTAATTTTTAAAGTAATATATATTGTATTGATTTCAGAGAGGAAGAGAGAGGGGGAGAGAGAGAGAAACATCAATGATGAGAATCATTGATTGGCTGCCTCCTGCACGCCCCCCACTGGGGACTGAGTCCACAACATGGGCATGTGCCCTGACCGGGAATCGAACCGTGACCTCCTGGTTCATAAGTTGACGCTCAACCACCGAGCCACCTCAGCTGGGTGCTGTTTAATTTTTAAAGCATTAAAATTCTTCTTATTCTGGCTCCTGTTATGCAATCTATTTACTTTAACATTATATAACAATGCCAAAGGAATGAATATAATAATCTGAGATAAGTATAAACCCAGAGTCCTGTTTTTGGACATTAAGACTCAGTCTTTTTTTATTTATTTATTTTATTTTTTAAAATATATTTTATTGATTTTTTACAGAGAGGAAGGGAGACAGATAGAGAGTTAGAAACATCGATGAGAGAGAAACATCAATCAGCTGCCTCCTGCACATCTCCCACTGGGGATGTGCCCACAACCCAGGTACATGCCCTTGACCAGAATCGAACCTGGGACCCCTCAGTCCGCAGGCAGATGCTCTATCCACTGAGCCAAACCGGTTTCGGCAAGACTCAGTCTTATTTGTAAACAAGAATGAAAATGTACATGTACCTCTTGGTCTAGCAAATTTTCTAGAAAAACCTTTCTCAAAATGAATGACACAAAACTGCCTTCTTACATTTTAAGTTTTTCCTCCTATAACATTGATTGTAGAAAAACTAATGCTACTAATTGAAAATTTGACTTAAATGAATATTAATGAATGGATGCTTGATTTTTTCATATATTAGTTATTGTCATCACCATGCTACCTTAAAACTTCTTGTTGCTGAGGGTAGGTGTGGGGTAAGAGAATGTTCACGTAGTTTCTATCCCAACAATGTGAGATGTAACATTTCTTACACTTAGAAGGAATTGAGTACACTCTACTAGGTTATAGCTACTGGTTTAGAATACAGTTTAAAATACTTTTAACAAAGTTCCCCAAAATGTGTTCCTTCTTTCCTAAAACCTTATAATAATTGAATTGACTATTTACTCAAATTTACATTGAAAATAGGTCTAAAATTAAACTCAAGAATTAACTGTGCTACTACATTATTTTATGGAATCCCTTCAAATGTGTAAATCATCCTCATCCAAATAAATACACAATAATTTATTATCGATTATCATTCCCCAAAGAGGGAAGCAAAGTTGGTGTTCTAAAATGCAGACTATTTAGGCAAACAGATCTTCCTTTTCTGTCTGCTTATGTGCAAAAACAGTTTTTGACTAAGTTTTTTTTGAAAAGAAGGGAGAATTACTATATGTATATAAAAGAATACTTTCGCTTATTTGAGTTTTGTTATTCAAATTTCTGTATGTTATGTCATCTACCAAAATTATATAAACAAAGTTTTATATTTTAACATATAGATATATTTAATTCCAAGAGCCAAGGTTTGTCTAATTAGTAAATGATTTTTTTTTATCTAAAAAACATAAGTTGGTTATTTTAATTTTTCAAATTAAATTGATTTTTTTCTTGACAATCTCAAATTTCAGAATAATTTTCCACTGGAAAAAAAAATACATCACAATTACGTCATTTGTACCTGGAGATGCTGCTTGATAAATAAGCTTGTCGCCTTCTCGCTCTGGTACTGCTGTGTGACAGACTGCCATCATGGTGAGAAATTCACAGATTACAGGTGCAGTTGGCTGTAAGAAATAAAGCTACATTAGACCTTCTCACTTAAACATTCTGACACTCATGACAGCAATATTCCTTCATGCCCATCTATTAAGAGTGTAGCTATTAAATATCGAAGGTATGAGGTTATAGCTAACTAAGAAGACAACATTACTATGAAGAAAAAATATTTTTAACTAAAATCATTCATTCTTGTATTCTCTCATTCATTTTTAAACATTTATACAAGACAACTCTGTGTTGTCAAATAGAAAGAGTACAGTGAAAAAAGTGGATATGGTCAAATACTGGGCTTAGAAGACAGAAGAGAAAGTCTAAAATGTTCTTGATCTGGTTCTAACTCCTGACCATATTTAATTTTTTTCTTTCTTTTTTTCTTTTTTTTTTTTACAGAGAGAGGAAGGGAGAGGGAGAGAGAGAGATAGAAACATTGATGAGAGAGAAACATCATCGATCAGCTGCCTCCTGCACGCCCCACACTGGGGATTGATTCCACAACTCAGGCATGTGCCCTGACCGGGAATCGAACCAGAGACCTCTTGGTTCATAGGTCAGTGCTCAACCACCGAGCCACACTGGCCGGGCCCTGACCAGATTTAAATTTTAGGCCTCTCATCTGACTGTGGTTCACTATTTTAGGTTTGGGTGATGATGGCAGGGGATTCCTCTGTAATTCCTTGTCCTCCCTCTCTCCAAAACTGGCAACCTTAACTGACAGTTTTTTCCAAATAAAGAAATGACTGAGCAGTTCCTATGTACAATGGACTCGTGTGACCCAAGGAAGACATGAAAGTGAATCCTTTCTGCAAGGAGCTTCGTTTGTAGGAGAAAAGAAGCCAGATCTCACATCAAACATCTGCCTGTCTGGCTCTTGATGAAGAAAAATGTCATTCAAATTAATAAAAAAAAAATATTTCTCTATGCTGTTGGACAAAGAATAAAAGAAAACAGCCCGGCCAGTGTTGCTCAGTGGTTGATCATCGATCCATGCACCAGGAGGTCACTGGTTTCATTCCTGGTCAGGGCACATACTCTGGTTGTGGGCTGGGTCCCCAGCAGGGGGCGTGCAGGAGGCAGCCATTGATGTTTTTCTCTCATTGATGTTTCTATCTCTCACCCTCACCTTTACTCTCTCTCTCAAATCAATAAAAACATATTAAAAAAAATAGAAAACAAAAAGGAAGTGAAGTGATTGAAAAACTAAATCAAATTATTATTTGAGAAAACTGTGTTCAAGTGACAATAGACAGAAGACACATGGTCCCTGCCCTGTGAAGCTTCGACTTGCGGGGAGAACAGAACACAGATAAACATACATGTGTAACCTATTTATAGAGTGAAAAGGGCTACAAAGAAGAGAACGTGCAAATACATGTAATGTGATTGGGGTGAGTTTGCGGTTGTTCTGAAGATAACGCGATATTTAAGCCGGTGAGGTTGTAGCTTCATGAGAAACTGAGCAGAGAGTTTTCCATCAAACAGGAACCTAATATGACTGAAAAGACCCCAAGGAAGGAAATAATGAAGTGCGTTCGAGAACCTAAAGGCAAACTAGCGGGGCCTGGGGAAAAAGAAGGGACGAGCGGCTCCGAGTGAGGTTGGGACAGGCAGGCCCCGATCGCGGAACTCGGAGTCGTGAAGAGGGAAAGCAGACAATGGTTTTGCGCAGGGAAGCGGTGGGACTGATTTCCGCTTGCATCACGGCAGCTGTCTTGTGCAACCGAAACTGGAAGAAGTGAAAGGAAACCAGGGAGAATGGTTAGGAGGCATTCCAGTGATTCACACAGGGGATGCTGGAAGTCTGGCCTCGGAGTGAACGAGAGAATAAAGACGACATTTGAGACATATTCGTAAGTCAGAATTGACAAGGACTCGGTGACTCCATTGATTGGAGATGGAGGGACAAGGAAGTATCAAAAGCAACCCTAACGTTCCTAGAAAGAAAATTAAGTCAGGCCGTGGTGTAAGTTACTGAACCTGAGGGCACTGGAGGGAAGAGGAGGTCTAGGTCTAGGTTTTGTGGGTCCTGAAGTAATATTCTGTTGCAGGCTCTCTTAAGAAAAAAGGATATAAAAATAGCCATACAAACACATTACAAGAGCTCCATCCGGAGGCACAGGTGGTAGGTTCACCCGTTCGTCAGAGGGAGCATGTTGTGCACATATTGAAGCAACTGTGAGAAAAAGTTCTGGGGTTTAAACTCCAGGAAACCCTACCACCTACTCTGATGAAATTTTAGTGCCCATGACTTGATAAAGATGTCCATAGTTCTTAATGTATATATATTTGGCACTGGCCTATCATTTTGAGCAGGTAATTCATTTCTACAGATATTTTGAAATTGTTAATAGTGAGTTCTTTCAAACAAAGAGGGTTCTAATATTATTTAACATAAGACTTTGTTACAAGATAGAATACTGATAATGATAATAGTAAAACTAAATATCTAATAACCATGTTGGCCAAGTTTAAAAAACTAGCAACAGATTTCAAAATTTATTAAAAATAATCACAAAACTTAATACATAAACAGGGAAGATAATTCAGGAAAATGTTCATTAGTTTTCACTCACTAATTAAAATATAATGATTTTATATCACTTACATGATTATTTTGGAGATTTTCCAGCAATGATGAATCATTAAATGTTTTTTCGTCTCCAAACTGTGAGCTCTGCCTACAGGGGGAAAAGAAGGAGCAAACCTGGTTTAATTATAGCAGCTCACTGAAATATTTGTAACTTTTTAAATAAATAACTATGCCTGCAAACCTTTAATAAATATAATTTAGAGTGCATTAATGAATACAGCATCACAAATTTCATGAATAAATCAGAAAATATAATCAAGCATTGTGAAATATGACAGACTTTCGTAGCATAAAGAAAATAGTATTTTATAGTTAATTTTCCTGGAGTGAAATTATATTGTAGCCAGTGAAGTTTTAAAATTTTAATTTAAAAAATGTAACAAAGCTGCTAAAACACCAGGAATTGAATTTCTTCTACTTCTATAATTTTTTTCAAGTTTTAAGAATTCTGAGATAAAGTTATTATTTAAAACAATACTGATGAATACTTTTACCATAGCCTATGAGAAATCTTTATTTGTAGTAATTAACACTACACGATTATCATATGCAATATAAAAATATGAATAAACTACATATTTTATCATCACTAACAAATATCTGACATGCTTCCATACATATCACATGTGTTCTGTATATTGAGGAGAAAAATCACAAAGGTGTATGGGATTCTTTTGTGCTTGACTACCTTCAGGTCAGCAAACACATTATGCACGTCAGAAGAAACAAACGGAGTCAGAATGGCCTCTGTAATCTAGCTATTATTAATCTTGGCAATGAAATTTAATATAGAACTGTGGAAATTCAAAAGAACAAGGACCATTTAGTTGGGAATGTCAAACCTAAAGGGTATACTTTGCAATGTTCAGTGAAAATATATAGATCTAAGCTTGTATACACTGAAGAAAATTTCAGAATTAGTTCACTGAGGAAAAAAATATGTTCAATATTAAATGACTGTAAACCAGAAAGTTTTAAATCACAATCTTTATAGGTTTCAAAGAGCATTATCTATGTTAATGTGCCAAGTAGCAAGAGTTTCATAATTTTAAAGCCAGCAGTTTAAAAGGGAAAATCATTGAAGAAAAAAGAATTTAAATAACTGAACATACACAATACCCCATGAAACATATTTTTCCCCAAACCAAAAGAGGATGTTAGAACATTTATAATGAAATACATCTATATTTACATATAGTATTTGATCTATTAATTCTCAAAATTATAATACAACTTTATTAACATGTAGTAGGTTAGAATTCTCAACACATCCCTGGAAAGCAGACTCAACACATTATTATAATTATTATTATTCCTCCTCCTCTAGTTTTAAATATGGAGAGAAAAATCCAAGAACTTTTAAATGACTTATTAACAGGGAGACAGAAAAATATAACACACATTTCTATTCCAAGTAGTATCATTTCTTAAAAATAGTTTATTATTTGGGGTTCCATAAAATCTTCCTATTATTAAACAATTCATGAATTGTTCCTAGTTATACGTTCCCACTTACTTGTTAGATAAATTGAATTGTCAAGGAACATTCACAGTAACACCTTGCATATGGAGGTCTGCTTTGTTTTCAAAGAATTCCAGACTGAAAGCCTTTGTAAATCTGAAGATTTGTCTTGTTAACCCTTCGTACGCCATTAGCGTCTACGGAGTGTGGGGATGGTTTCCGTTTTGGACGCATGGCAGTTAACTGGTTAATCTCACTAGTAATTCTTTCATCTTATAAATCACAGCCAACATAACTGATATAACTTTCATATGTATTTACAACAAATAACACCAGATACGCAATTGAAATATTCACATGGACACATCACGACTTCCATTCACCAATGAAGGCTTCACCATGGATAATGCTCCATAAGAACTCTTTCAGAAAGTGGCTTCCTTTCCAAGACCATAAAAACATAAACAACTCATCTGCTAATCACATGGCCTGGGTGGGTAATTCACCACCGCTCTCCAAAATCTTACACAGCATTCACTTTTAGTAAACGTAAACAGATAAAACTAAGAAGTGCATGTCACTTCAAAATAATAACCAACTGCATTATAAATACAAGTAATACTTTAAACAGTAAATTGACAAAACTACATGAATTTGCAAACTGCTGACAAATAAAAATGCAAGTCAATATCAACGTTTTGTTAAATTTTTCCATAGAAATTTTCAAGTGGCACTTTTCTCACCAGGAGACAAAGAAATAATGGTGTTTTGCAAGAAGCAATAAGAGAGGGAGTGGAACTCTAAGGTAAGACAACATGAGCAGGTAGCCCACAACATCACATAACTGGTAGCTTCTTGCAGCCTGATTTAAAAGCTATTATACCTTATAAATAATTATTTCCTGTTCATACAAAAATGAAGAGTCCTCAGAGCAATAAAAGTTAACAGAAAACTCAGAAGGCATATGGCTTAATTGGTATTAGCTATTTTCATATATGACAGTATGGATTATGACATTTTTAAAAATTCATGTTGACAAGAAAGTCATCAGAAAAAAAAGAGTTGGATCTACATTTTTCACCTTGAACTAAAATAAACTTCAGATGGATGAAAAATCTAAGTACCAAAGATGCCCTAACCAGTCTGGCTCAGTGGATAGAGCATCGGCCTGCAGACTCAAGGGTCCCAAGTTCGATTCCAGTCAAGGCATGTACCTCAGTTGCGGGCACATCCCCAGTAGGGGGTGTGCAGAGATCGATGTATCTCTCTCATCGATGTTTCTAACTCTCTATCCCTCTCCCTTCCTCTCTGTAAAAAATCAATAAAATATATTTTAAAAAAGTACCAAGGAATGGAATAATTTTTTTAAAAAAAGTAGAAAATGCCTAAGTTCAGAAAACAAAAACAGATAAATCTTACTGCATAAAACTAAAACATTTTTGCGGAGCAAAAACTACTGCAAAGTCCAAAGCCAAAAACGACAAACTGGGAAAACTTCTTTCCAACTCATGTATGGAAGGCTTATTTTCATAAATGAAAGAACTCAGAAATCAATAAGAAAAAGATCAACAATACAATGGAACAATAAGCAAAGGATACAAACACAGTTCATACAGAAGAAAATATAATTGGCTTCAAGTATATTTTAAGTTCAGCCTTTAAATATAATGAGAGAAAAGAAATTTAAATTTGACAGAAATAAAAGTTTGACAACCCCGTGCCATCGTGATTATGGAAAAAGTTAAATCATGTCTCATCGGTGAGAATGGAAATTAGTTCAACTTCAATAAGGCAAATGGGCAATTTCTATCAACATTTAAAATGCATGTACCCTTTGATCTGGTCATTCCAGTTCTGGGAATTTATACTAATAATCTTCCTGGAGCAAAATGTTGCATGTATTCATTTTTTCTTTGCAGCACATTTTTAATAGCAAAGGATTAGAAATAACCCAAGTTCCATCAGGGATGTTGTTTTAAAAAACGTGGTATATCCACATAATAGAATACTATACAAAAAATGGGTAGCTATTCATGGAATATGGACAAATCTCAAGGATGCACAGTCAAAAGAAAAGCTGGTAAAATACTGTGCAGTATGCTCACTCTCTATCAAAATATGAGAAAAATATACATGCTTGTATAGATCTGGAAGAATACAGCTAAAATTGGTTACACTGGCACCTTCAGGAGGGGAAATGGAGAGCTCCAAGACAGGGAAGGGAGGAAAACCTCTCCCTCTTCACACCCTTAGAATTTGTAACATGTTAAAACATGATGAACTTAAAACATAAATCAAATTTAAATTAAAAAAAACAAGAACAAAATCTATGACAGCCACCTGAAGTATATACACAGCCCACATGTAAACTAAATGTGTACATTATACACCTGCACATGTTACACACATGCACACACAGGAAGACAAAAGGCCGTGTGATTGTAAAGCATTTTTTAAAATGGATGTGTACCTCCTGCTTTTGAATGGTGCTATTGGTTCCAAATCAAAAATCCTTAAAAGAAGGTTTAATTTTTAGAAATAAATTTGTTATTCAGAGTCAGGTCCAGTAAAGTTCAAGACTATAAGCAAACAATTGAATCCAATAATATTTTTGCTGGCCATTGGTTTTAACCAAAGTAATGAGGCCTACTTTTCCACGTGACTCATAGAATTTCCCAAGGCAGTGATAAAAGAGGAGCTCCAAGACATCCTCTGAAACAGCTGCCTCACTGGAATAAATAAACTACCTGTCAAATTGAAGTCTAACACTAACTTGGTTGCATTATATCTCATTATGATGAAGTCACTCCCGGGAGAATGTTTCAGTGAGCCTAGCAAAATAAAGCAATACCACTCATCCCAGACATAATTATATACAGAATGAAATGAGGAAATAAAGGAGACCAGACACTACCCCATGATATTATGATAATTCCAAAAATCACAGTGAAATGACTAAGCTTTAAGGTAACTTTTCTGGAGAATTACCCTCACTGGCATTAACTTAAAAATTACTAGAAAGAATAATATGGTGCTGTATTAAATAGTTAAGAAAAAATAAATATGTTATCTGAAATTTACTTCAAAATAATAGTGAAAGATATAGATTAACTGAAATTGGTAGTGAGTGCTTATTACTGAAGTAAGTAGATGAGTACTTTATTCCTACGCTTGAATTTTTCCACAATAAGCACTAGAAAAAATGGATATGGGAATATATAGCTTTGGAAAATATCCATATCTTAGGGTTACATGAATGTTGAGAATAAGCAGATTATTTTTTCCTCCAATGGTAGATTTTTTATAGAAAGAATCTGTAAGGTTATATGATAGCTTATGGTAGTTGGCAATAACAACAAAACCACACTAATTTTGAAGTAAGTGGCTAGTGGTTAGGCAATGATTTTCTCTCTCTAAACTATTTATATTAATATATTTAAGCAAGCAGAGCTTCAGCCATCATCCAATTATCTTTAATGAAAGGGTTACTACATTCTAGGTTTGCCTTTAAATTCAACTAAATGGAAAATAATCTACACACACTTAAGTGTTAAATATTATGTGTTTTTTTAACTAGACATTTTTGTGGTAAATACAGTAGGGCAGTAAAATGCATACAGACCACAGGTTTTATCCATGGAATTCAATGAGCTTCACATTGAAAAGTGAAGCTGCTGACAGATAGGAATGAACTTTCAGATTCTGGATTTATGCAGTCATCACACTCTAGCTTTCCCCTGCAGACCAGCCATATGAAGACGTGGTCAGGTGCCTGGAGCGCAGGATTCAACCAGGATCACACTTTTGATATTGGTGTCACTGGCAACATGAAACCAATCGGATGAGGTTGGGGAATGCCAGCTTTATGAATGTGCAGAACTGTTGCCCCCACACTAACTTTTCTGCAGCCAGTTTCATTCCACCTGTTCTTCCTACCTTAACAAAACAAGAAACGAAGAAAAGGTAACATGACAAACAGCAAAGACCTCTTGTGCTCTAGAAACAGTTCTCTTCCAAAGTTGTTTACAGTCTAGAGCAGCGGTTCTCAACCTGTGGGTTGTGACCCCTTTGGGGGTCGAACGACCCTTTCACAGGGGTCGCCTAAGACCATCGGAAAACACATGTATAATTACATATTGTTTTTGTGATTAATCACTATGCTTTACGTATGTTCAATTTGTAACAATGAAATTGGGGGTCACCACAACATGAGGAACTGTATTAAAGGGTCGCGGCATTAGGAAGGTTGAGAACCACTGGTCTATAGGATGTAATGTGAGCAGCACCTACTCTGTAACCAGGCTCCCACGTTTGCTGGTTGTATACTTGGGGGTTTCTTTGCCTCAATTTCACCAACTTTAGAAGAGTCATGTCAATCACAGCTCCTCAAACATGTCAGGAGGTTAAATGAGAGACACCAGAGCTAACATTCTCTGTGAGCTCACCGTGTCCAAAGACGCTTCTACACCCCTTAAAAACAGAACTCACTTAATCCTTACAACCTCCCGATAAAGTCCACATTCTACCAGAAGAGGACAGGCAGGAAGATATATTGTGCAACTTGTGCAAGGGCATCGATAGGGTCAGGATGTGAACTTGGGTGGTCAGAATTCAGTCTTCATCCTTGACCTTACCCTGCTTAGGACTGAGACACAACATAAGCTCATAAAGTACCTGTTCCTTCATCTTTGCAGGCCTACATCATCTTTGATAGATGGGAAACCCAAGCATATATTTAAAATAAAGCTTATCTAAAATAATAAAAGCAAAATATGCTAATTAGACCAGACATCCTTCCAGATGACCTTCTGGATGAAATTGGGCTGCGAAGGAAGCCCGGGTCCCAGGCGCCTGCCGGTGACTGGCAGGAAGCCCAGGTTCCAGGTGCCGGAGGGAAGCCAGTGCCAGCAGCTGGGGGAAGGAAAACTTACTCTTGCATGAATTTCGTGCATCAGGCCTCTAGTTTTATTATAAAAGTAGCAAAAGTCACCCCTAAGTGTTTATTTTAAAAATATTATGAATATATAAATTTATATGTAACTGCAAGTGGAAATGTACAGTTTATGAAAAGCTGGCATTTTTATTTGGAGCTACCTAGCTTAGAATATCAAGTATCAAATTTTCCAAAAGGATGTTCTACAAAAAGAACCTTTTAAACTAGATAAAATAACATCCTCTCTTTCCAACAGTGATAGAAGTTATGACATAACTTCTATCAAAAATAGGATATTTCAAATGACATGAGTAAACAATCAACAATCTTTAACATCGCCAATCTTAATAAAAATATGGTAAAGGCAAATTCCTTCTTTTATGAATAAATGAGTTATCTTAGAGAAATGTGCCCTAATTCTATATTAATGAACAATGTTTAAAAGGAATAGAATGGCCCTGGCCGGTGTTCTCAGTGGTTAGAGCATTGGTCTGAACACCAAAGGGTCTCAGGTTCAATTCCCTGATCTTACTGGTGCCCTTGAACAAGTTTCATGATATCTCTTCCTGCCTGGGTTGCAGGTTTGCTCCCTCCCCGTTGGTCTTGGTGGTCGGGGCACTTCCGGGAGGCAAGCAATTCATGTGTCTCTTTCACATCGATGTTTCTCTTTCTCTCTCTCTCTCTCTCTCTCTCTCTCTCTCTCTCTCTCTCTCTCCTCCCTGCCTCCCTTCTCTCTGAAAAGCAACAGCAAAAACATCCTTGGCTGAGGATTAACAATAAAACTAAATCAATAGAATGATTTTTAAAATTTTTATTTATTGATTTGCGAGAGGGCAGGAAGAAGAGAGAGAGAAAAGAGGACGATTGGTTTGCTGCTCCACTTATTTAGGTATTTACTGGTTGCTTCTTGTATGTGCCCTGATGGGAGACTGAACCTGTAACCTTGGCGTACTGGTGTGCCATGCCAGGGCCCAACAGAATTATTTGATATTATAGAAAAGCAACAAATAAAAAATATACTCAACATTTTAACTATATTATCAAAATATTAAATAAAAGGGAATATCTACACCATTAAGCTTGAATTATCCACTAACAGCAAGATGCTCTGGCATATTTTTAAAAATACTAAAAATTATTCAGTTGTGTGTAGGTGTTCAAATGCGTGACATTCCAAGCAATGAGCTGAAATGAGGTGACTCATCAATTAGCACATGAACCAAACAGCTGCCTCTGTCATTAACCCCTAGGCCTCACGAGCTTTACTGCAAATCGTTACCAAATCGCTAATGTACTGAAATAAAATCCCAGTTGAAAAATATCAAATGATGCTTTTGGACTTCCATACATATTGGAAATGTGGTTTCATCATAAAAAACATGCACAAGCTGAAAATAAAAATGTAACCACTTATAAAGCTGCAATATTTTCCACAATTACCAGCATTGAAGGAAACTGTTTCTTGAAATTTCATTTGCCACCAAATCATGATGATTTATAAAAATATCAACATATCAACTTATACAACTCTAAATAAAAATATAAATTCATGAAGGAGGGATTTTATTTTATTTTTAATTTTACTATTGTTTTGGGGGGAGGGATTTTTAAAGTAAAAAAACAAACACCCACCCAAAATATTGAAATTAAACCTGTAAAATGCCATCTTTAATAATTGTGAAATTAATTACATCCCATTTAACTGTAATCCTTGGTAGCATAGTCTTTCATCATTTATTCCAGACATGTGATTTTTAAAAAGTCCATTTCCTAGTCCCCAAACAGATTTAATAAATGAATGAAAAGAAACGTAAAGGAAACTTCGCTGGTTGGGTATGTTTCAGTAACATCTCTCTGTAGCTCAGCAGAGGCTGTGCATAGTGGCAGAAGGTGGCAATGCTGAGCTAAAAAACAGAGTTTTTGGAGCTGTAACTGAAATCTTAGGAAGTTCACAGCCCAGGGCCCCAGGTGGGTTATTGCAGACTTTACTGCCCATACACAATGTAAAACTTCGACGAGCCTAAGCCTTAAACAAAATGTCTATAAAGTGACTAACGGTTATTCAGTAGGAAATCAAGGATATGCCATGAATTTCAACAACTACGTACTTTACCGCATGTCACCATACCTGATCAGGAGTGCTTTTCTTTCAAAAGCAGTGAAATGTGCCTAACAAAACAATAAAATGCAAGCCTTTTAAAGGAATCAGTGAGACAGAAAGGTCCACGTAGCTTACCATTCATCAGGAGAGCAGCCATAATCCTCAGGCTCAGGGACATGGCTTCAGAAAGCAAGAAGAGGGACAGAAAGAGATGAGGAATAGTCACAGAAAGGCTGACGGATCTTCAAAAAGTTAAGAAAATGAATTTTTAGCTGATTCTGAAAGAATGGCAGTTAGTATAGTTAGTAGAATGATCATTTACGGTAAGAAGCAGGTTTACAAAGTTATTCTATAACTGGATAGCTACCTTGCCTCTTCAACATGAGATTAACTGATTTTATGCCCAGAATCCAGGATTCAGGAGATATTTAAACTTAGCGGTTTAACTACAAAGCCAATGGAAAATCAATCACATACTGTATAATCGGAATCAAGTGTTTTAATAAAACAAACATGCTAATACCTAGGAACAGACAATCACACTGGTAAAATTTACCACATATATTTTAGAAGTAAATCTGACTTTCAGGAGGTGATGGTTCTTTAAGCAGGTATAATAAAATTAATTACATTTATGTAAATTAAATGGAACCACATTTTAAGATTAATTGATTTTTCAAAAATTCCACTTATATCATAATTCAGTTATTAAACCATTTATGCTCTCGAACAGGAAGCAAGTTCATCAATACTTAATTTCATCCATTAGCTCAGGTGAGCACTAGGAACATGTGATGATGTATAGCTTTTAATTTAACCAGCCAGTTATACATTCTGTCAAGTGGCCCATAACACATCACAGAGCAGAACTTATGTATGCATGCATTTATAAAAATTCTTTTCTATTGTTCATTTTCCCACAGTTTTACTGAGATATAACTGACATATAACTGTGTAAGGTTAAGATGTACAATGTGTTTATTTGATACATTTATATACTGCAAAAACGATTACCACCATAGCCTTAGCTAACATCCCCATCATATGATTATCATCTCCTTTTTGTGGCAAAAACATTAAAGATTTACTCTCTTAGCAACTAGAGCAGATTTTATCTCCCATTTCTTTTGTTATATATGCTCATTCAATATTTTTCCTTTAAATCAGATATATTAGGTATAGGTAGACTTTTTAAAAATGCAGAGTTCAGTACCAATGTAAAACCATTGTTACTTTTGACAAATGTACAATTAACTTCACTGGGATCCTCTCACTCCCTACGTGACCGCCTCACTCTCTTACCCTTCACCAAAGTGGCCATGACATGGGCCTGTCATTCCAGGGCACCTCTTCCCAGGGCACCTCTTCCACCTCCACAGGGCTGAGCTGCCTCCGTGCAGTACCCACTGCAACCATACAAAGGCAGTCCCTCCTACTCACGCGTCATTCTCTCCTACGGAAGGACTTTTGTGGAGCGTGAGAGTAAGAGCTAACCAATCCTGTCCCATGTGGGCAGGACTCCCAGAAATAGATACAGAGGCAGAGCAGCATCAAACAGACTGTCAAACTACAGCGGGAAGGCTGGGGAGGGTTGGAGGGCGGGACGGGGGGTAAGAGATCAACCGAAGGACTTGTATGCATGCATATAAGCATAACCGATGGACACAAGACCCTTTGGGGTAGGGGAGGCCGGGGGAAGGTCAAGGGGGAAAAAATAAAAGGAGACATATGTACTACTCTTTGTAATACTTTAAGCAATAAAACAAAATTTTTAAAAAAGAATAAAAAAAGGCACTGGCCTACTGCAGTGCTTAAGGCAATCACTTCTGACCAACCTCAATGCTTGGATTCCAGACTATGAGGCAGGGGCAGGAGCAGATAGACTGTATGAGTGCTACCCAAGCAACAACGCTGTGCCAAGGTTCTGTCAAGTGGCACCGGTATGGCACAGCAGCCCCTGATCTCACACACCTGTCTTGCTTCTCAGGTTAGGCAGCTTAAACACCCCAGCACTCAAGGCTCAGGGTTCCCCTGCTCCCCCTACCCGCTGCCCTGCCCTGGCAGATGCTGAGCACTGTGCAGTGTGATGAGCAGCAGGCCACCCACTCACTGCTATTGATCCTGTCTGCATGAGTTTCCTGTGATCACTGCTCCAGCAGTGCTGATGTGTCTGCACGGTCTGATTACTTCTTTGCCTTTGTTTGCACGTCTGGTCACTGCTGTTCCATCTGCCTGGTAAGTTCTTCACTTAATCAGACTCAGTCTTAGATCTCAACTCAAGTATCACTTTCTCAGGGAGCAGTCCCTGACCTCCCTGATTAGATCAATCCCCAATCGCAGATTCCCATAGACCTTTGCACTATGTTCTATTGGTCTGTATGATTACTGAATCAAAGCCATTAACCCGCCAATTAAGACTTCAACTCTAGGGGGCTGATCCGTATAGTCCCATTCTCTAATAGTGCCTCATCCCTAGAAGGAGATTAGCATTCACTGAAGAAGGCAAATAAAGAAATTCATGGTGTTTACCCAGCTTTCACCTATAGTCATGTGAACGGGAAGACACATTTGTTGGTATTAATCCAGATGGGGGCAAAATTTTTATTTTTCATTGTACAGATATTTTTAATTCATTGACCATCATGAATCCAATTTGGGGCAAAGTTCACATGAAATGAGAAAAAAATCAATCAAGAGTAAATTTTGAAGCATTGTTTGAAGCGTTAAATATTATCTTCTAACAAACCAATGGACTATGCAAAACTAGGTAAAGATTATATTAGCAAGAGATTATATAAAGATTTTATTATCTTGCCCATGAGCCAGATAAAAGCAAGAGAAGTGACCTTTGACTCTACCTGGGGTAAGCTGAGGCTTGACCTCACTGCTTAAAAATGCTGAAAAAGCACCAGCTCTGAAACTGTGGCCGCAAAGGCATTTGTTAGTATGTGCAAGTATGTTATCTTCCTTCATTCTGCCACGTCCTGGAGGATAAACACCATGCTTCCTTCTGTGGGAGCTGGACGTGCACCCAGCTAACAGTTCCCCGTGCTAAACAAGTGTTACACAGGCTGCGGGGCAAGTGGGGTCGTGGAAGCATGTTATTTCCCTGTCTGGACTCCCGTAACCCAAGGCATTCCCACAGAGAGGTGGCTGGCAGTAATTATTTTTTCCTGTGGCGTTTGGTGGACTTAAGTAACGGTTTCTCCAAAGCCTTCAGGTATTAACAACTCTCTACATGCTGACGTTCCTATTGTCTGTCCATCAGGCTGTTTGGAGGAGAGGAAGTTAATAAAAACTCAGTCAGGGTTAAGGATCCTAAAAGCACATACACAACCAATACATGATTATTGGAAGCAGTTTAACAACTGGCCTCACTCAACAAGGCTTTAGGTGTTCTTCAAAGCATGATACAACACCGGAAAAAGAAACACATTTCTGTTTATATAGTTAAAATTTGCAAGCAAAGAAACACCTTCTATAAAAATTTCTAAATATGTTAGAATTTTCTATTTGGGCAAAACCCTTAAAGATCACCTCCTTACTACAGAACCGAACTCAGATCTGTCGGGGAACAAAAGGGTTTAGAACAGTGGTTCTTAACCTGTGGGTCTCAACCCCTTTGGGGGTCGAATGACCCTTTCACAGGGGTCACCTAAGACCATCGGAAAACACATATATAATTACATATTGTTTTTGTGATTAATCACTATGCTTTAATTATGTTCAATTTGTAACAATGAAATTGGGGGTCACCACAACATGAGGAACTGTATTAAAGGGTCTCGGCATTAGGAAGGTTGAGAACCACTGGTTTAGAGATATTGTGCTTTTCCTGGGACACCTTTGCTGTCTACAGTCCCCACCCACCTCTTCACCTCACTCATTCTCCCCTCACTTCGTATCTAAAGCTCCTGAATTTTGAGCTCTCGCAGGATGTATTTGAGAATTACTTTTCCAATTTTCTCAAGCCAGGCCTTAAACCTTAAGCAATAAACCTTTCCTTGCTCCAAACTCGGAAAAAAAATCACCTGACCTGCTCTCACCATCTTCATTTTAAAGGGTTTGGAATATTTGAAAGGAACTGTCCAGGGTCACAGTGAATTATTAACAAAGGTACAACTAGAACTCATGTCTTGTGAGTTATTTTGATATTGAGAGGTTATTTTCCCAAGAGGAAATTTGTTTCACTGAAAACTTAGTCTAAATGAGGATAATTCTGAACTCTAAGACTACTTTAATATTTACCAGTCTCAACCCCACTCTGCCATTATATAGTTAATGACAACATCACCTGCAGACACAGGAAGAACACTGCTCTTTAGAACTACTGCCTGCAAGGACTTGTTCCAAGAATTAAAAAACAAACAAAAAAACCAACCTAATAAAATGCAGAAGGAGAGAGTACCTAGAGACCATTCTAGCTTTCTGTTCTGAGAAATTCACCATCAATTATTACTAATTTGAGAAGCTTGCTTCTTCAATTAGAAACTGGACAAAGTAAAAAGGAATGCCAATTATCAAACAGATAATTCTAATAATCACATTTATGGATAAATGCAGAATTTGTGTGAAAACAAACACCACCATAAATCTATCAGCAAGAATCATACAACAAACTAGAGTTTAGAATGTCAATAGGTCTTTCCTTCTCTCGCCAGGATTACTGTGAGTCTCACATACACAATATCAAAAAGGGTGGCTGCACCTCTCCTGCTTCCACGGCTGACCAAACAGTGAGGCCAGCAGTAAATTCGGGGTTGGGATGAAGAGAGGCCTTTTGGTCTAAGAGAATTAGCAGATCTTCAGATAAAGGGGAAAGATGCACAATGGCGTCTAAGCCCAGAAACATAAACAAAATTCTCAAATTAGCAGCCTGTCTTTATGATGTGAAAAAACCATTCAATCAAATGTCTTTTTAGCTGAACAGTTGCAAGCCTTTTCCAGTCACATTTCCTGCTGACCCAAAGAAAAAAGACATCTGCTTCCATCTACTTCTCGTTTTGGACCCTGTGCATGTATGGGATTAATGATACATGCTTAGAATTTTTTTCTACCCAATGGTTATCTATATAATAAAAGCCTAAGCGACCGTAATGGTTGAAGGACCAGAACAACCAGTTGCTATTATGCGCACTGACTACCGGGGGCAGACACTTAACACAGGAGCTGCTCCCTGGTGGTCAGTGTGCTCCCACAGGGGGACTGCCACTCAGCCAGAAGCTGGGCTCAGAGCTGGCGAGTGCACTGGTGGTGACGGGAGCCTCTCCTGCCTCCACAGCAGTGCTAAGGAGCAGCAAGCCAAGCGGTAAGGAGCAGCAAGCAGGTGGGCGGTAAGGAGCGAGACGTCCCAGACTGCGAGAGGCTCAGGCCAGGCTGAGGGACACCCCGCCCCCCTCCAGTGCACAAATTTCATGCATCTGGCCTCTAGTTTACTTATAATTTTAACTAAGGCATTTTCAAGATTCAATACACTATTTTTATACTAGCTTAGTGTCTGGAGACAGAGTGTGAGTGGGGAAGAGTGGGGCGAATGCCAGACAACCCAAAAGCAAGCACCTTGCTTGTATGGTTAAGGGATTGAGATTACCAGTCTCACTTGCGGATAAAGGTTGGAAAATTTGGTAATAGACCAATTCTATCAACCAGGAGTGTGTTTCACTTTTTGATCATGTCTTTTTAGGGAATGTAAAAATTAATTTCTCACTTTACCCTATAAAGTATTTAAAAGAGAAGGTTTTTTTGCCATGGCTGGCGTGGCTCAGTTGGTTGGGTGTCGTTCCATACACCCAAAAGGTCGCTGACTTGATTCCTGGTCAGGGCACATGCCCAAGTTGTGGGCTTGATCCCTAGAAGGGGCATGCAGGAGGCAGCCATTAATGCTTTTTTCTCTCTTCCCCTCTCTCTAAAATTCAATTTTAAAAAGCCATATTAAAAAAAAAAAGAAGGCTTTTGAACAGTTCAGGTAGGCATACCTGGATATGAGGAAAAAAATGAGTGTTCAACAGCACATGCTAAGAGACATTAATAGCCTGATAAAAGTTTTTGACGATACTCATTAATTCTTCCCCGGATTTAAGAGGTTCATGTCCCTACTTCCTCCCCATCACCAGAAATGTCAATTGTTCTGTGACTGCAAAGAGGAGAGACGGTAAAAGAAAAAAGCAAATCAAAAGGATAAGTTATCAGAGAAACAAGAATAATGTTTTAACTTGAAAAGTGCCCAAGGCCAGACTGCATGCTGCTACCACATGCCAGCTGTACTCTGACTTAATGACAACGCAGAGGGAGGGGTGTCGGTACCAGGTAGAGACCTTGAATGTAAAAATTAATTCCTACATTCTAGAAATTAATGTAGCTCTAAACACTGAAATGTCACTGGGCAGCCCCCCTCAGAGGTGCCTCCAAATGAAAGACAACGACTAAATATAAAACACAACACATACATGTATGTGAAAAGTAAAACAGCTGCTTTCCAGATTAAAAAAAAATCTCCACTAAAAGAACTCTCAAAATGTACCAAATTGCTAGCACTAGTTAAATTGTATTTCATATTCTATTTAAAAAGAAAAAACTTACCCATAAGCAACTCCAGCTATGGTGCATTTCTTAAACTGCATTACATTGCACGTCAGAGTTCCAGTTTTGTCAGAAAAGATGTATTTTACCTAAAAAAAAAGTTTAAAATGTCTCACTAAAATTTCAGAGACTTTATGCCAGTCTCCTACAGAGGGGGGAAAAAATCTTAAGTTATTCTTTTTATCAATTTTGTTATATTGTAGGGGCACAATGGAATGCTAGCAATTGACTTCTTTCAGCACATAAAGGAATATGTTCAACTATATTTGTTTAGTATTTGAACTGTAAACCATTTCCTGTTTGACTATCAAGGTATTAGAGAAACTACGGTCATAGAGAAATCTGCCTCAATATGGTATTTCCACCAGAAAGTGCATTTACTGTTACTTAACGTTTATGGGGCACTAAAACATCTACCAGCATTTCTCTACATAATCGCAGAACAGGCAATAGTTTCTGCAATGAACTTCATACAACAGCTGAACTGGTAAGGAAAAGGCTAATTCTGGTCTAAATGCTGTTTGAAAAATAAGAGTTAGCAACTGACAAGGGCACAAAAAATGAAGCCAGTACAGGGTGGGGCAAAAAGTGGGTTTATATGGAAAACAATATAATAATGAATAAATAATTATGTAAGAATAAACTCTGTATTTTGTGTACTCACAACTATAAACTTACTTTTGCCCCACCTTGTTTGAATAAATGGATTACAAATATACACATGTGTGAATACTGTATGAATTGTAAATCTAAAATTCCTATTAGACTGCTATTCCTGTTGTTCAACTTACATAACTTCATTGATGAACTTAAGTTTTTCTTCCCTTCTGGTCAAAAGCTATGAATAATTTTTAAACTGAGAGTTTATAACTCAAAAATTGCTAATATTTTGCTACTAGTCAGAGTATATACTGAAGGACACCTCTCAGCACAACACCTCATTTGAGGGCAAAATATGCTTTAAATGTTTTTACAACTTCATTTACTAAAAATGAAAATTAATGGTTATGTACTAACATGTATTTATGCTGATTATTCAAGTAATAGAACATTAGGAGCTGTCAATTCATACGAAGTTGCCACATACGGCAGAAATTAGAGCGAATCTGACTTCCATGTCAACACTTAAACGAGAAATTCCATTTACCTGGCCGAGTTCCTCATTCAGGTTAGATGTCCGAGCCATAGCAGCAGTGTCTGTGGGCTCATAGTGCATGTCGAGGTCCTTTTCAAAAATAAAATAAATCCGTGAATACAACTAGTCATAAGACACTGAGTGAAATTTTATTTTAATTGGTAAGCTATGTACATAATCACTCGCAGCTGTTGCCAACCCTATACCATTTCAGTTGACTTCCCTGAACAGTACTCAATCTAGAATATTATATTCCACAGTAAAGGCAGAGCAATGTGATGGGTAGAGCATGTCTCTGGATATCAGACTGACTGTAAAGATTAAACAAGATGATGTACGTAAAGTGCTTCCTATGGCGTCTGACACAATGTAAGTGCTTAATGTGAGCTAAAATCACAGCAACTAAATATTGATAAAATAAGTACAACTTCACAACCCTGGGAAAATGACCTCATGGATGCTATCGGTTGTACATTCTTGGCTAAGTTTCTTATACTGTATGTACTTGAAAGCAAAATGAGTCCATTCTCAAAACCCAAAGAGAAATGTATAGTTTTCATACCAATTTATTCTTGCTTTGCACCTAGAATTATGAAGTTTGACTCCTAATCCCATACAAATTAATATTTCCTAGAGCAGAATGTTTAATGATCAGAGTTGACTGATTTTCACATGTCAAACGAAAAGGCTAAATCTGACCTCTTCCATAGCTGATTTCAGACTGCTCAATGTCATTTCTGGAATAGGTTGTTGAGTTGTAGGTGCCCCGCTTGAAGAGGGAAATGAAACAATGGGGCAATGTTTGGAGAGGAGTGACTGGAATGGGGATGAAGTTGGAAATCAAGTGAAATGAAGCAGCGAAGGAGACGGAGAACATTTAATGGGGAGAGGGGATCTGATAACAGAATTGGCATGACAGTCAATTTCAAATGTTTTACAAGGAAACAAGAGGAAACAATTTTCATGAAAGATCTACTGGGCAGAACCAGGATCAAGAGGAGGCAGTTACTAATCTTATTTCCACACAAAGAATAAGCTGCCTGGAAAGAGATGAGATCTCTCCGGTCAGGAAAGTTAAAAAGTCTCTGTGTATCAGAAAGGTGGTTGAAAGGGCTGCTGGGGTCACACACCACTAAAATTATGTAATTATTTCAAGCAAATGTTATTTTTGAAAATCCAAATAAAATAGCAAAGGAATTTGACTAGTTATTTGATGTTCACAACGAGTCACTTTATTACTTCTGATTATAAGTGGAAAACCTTCAATAAGTTTTAAATGTATTTATACAAATTTTATTGCAGAATTTTTCAATTATGTATCTCCTGCCTGAAATGAGCTATGCTGCAGCTCATCTTAGATTTCTAAATTATATGAATCTTTTACCAATAAATTAAGAGACTGACAGCTGAGGTGGATCATTTACCATGGGGAGATAATGAGCAGTTACAAAAGCAGCATCAGTTATATTTTTAAAAATCCTAATACTGTTCAGGTGGAAAGACTTTAAAGTGATTTAAAAGGAAACAAAAGATAATACCACAATTTCTCAAAATAAAATAAAAATTAAACTTTCAGGCAGGCCAGGCCCGGATATCAATTTAATTTACATAAATTAATTAATTTTAACTTTGGTAAAAATAAAACAGAGGAAGAGCAACATATTTTATAAACAAAACATTTAGGAAACAGATGTCCAGCACATTTTCCCAAGACTTAAAACAATATTTAAGGAAAAAAAAAAAGAAGAGGAAGAATTCAAGTGCAGCTGAAATTGTTTACAGTGTGGTAACATAAACTCTATACATGTGTAAAACATGGCAGGAACCCTGGTTGCTACAAGAAGTGCATACAGTATTATTTTTATAGTGCTCCATTGTTTACGAAGCTGTCTGCTATGTTGTGAAATTTCTTTGATTTACAGAACCACTGGGAGATGCAGGTAAGTTCCATTTATCATTCCAGTGTGAGTGTCCAAGGAAATATGACTCAAAGAAGTCGAGTGGCTTGCCAAAGCTCACACAGTTAGTAAATTGTAGAACAAGAATATTTTAACTCCAAACCACCCCCCGCCCCATCCCCTGGTTCTCCTTTTCTTTAAGACCACTATCTAATGCAAATCAGGTTTCTTGAACTAGAGACCTGCTTTCTCCAGATGTCT
Source organism: Myotis myotis (assembly GCF_014108235.1). NCBI lineage: Eukaryota > Metazoa > Chordata > Mammalia > Chiroptera > Vespertilionidae > Myotis > Myotis myotis. Next base: position 26,786,920 of record NW_023416313.1, read on the forward strand.
GGTCCGTAAATTTGGGTGATATTGTGATGAGAGATTTTGTTACTGATTTTCACACGTCAAATGAATTTATTATAATTGTATTAGGCTTTAAAATATCTTGAAATATTATCTTGTAGTCAACAAAAGGTAAGGTATAATTAAGATTTTTTTTTCCCCTCCAAAGAAATCAAAAGATCCTATCAGGGAAAGAATATGTTTTGAGTGATAAGGAACCATAATAATTCATATTTACCCAATTGATGAAGTATGCCTGGGTAAATTTCACCACTTCTAATGTAACCAATAAGCTGATGGGAATGAGATTGTTGAAAAGGATGATGAAGGTCAGGAAATTCAGCCCAAAATTATTAGCACCACCGTCTGTTGGGGGAGGTGGGAAGAAAAACATTTATAGTTTTATATTTGTTATTTTGACCAGAACTTTAAGCATAACTAAGTTTTTCATAAAGTATAGCATATCTTGATAGTTTTGGAGGAACAGTGTGTTGATAACATATCCTTATTCTCAAAAACATTCTTCAAGATGGAAGAGCATTATTTGTGTTCAATATGCTAATTAATCCCATTAAGACCTGCATAATGACATTAAAAAGTGAAAGTACTGTCAAGCATTTCAAATTCTGTTCCAAACACAAAGTTTAGAGATATCAGGGACAGGACTGAGGGCTTATAAATGAAAAATCTTAACTGGGCCGAACCACTTTTATATAAATTTTTGAAAAGTGTTTCCAATTTAAAGCATGCCTTAAAAGCAAACAAACAAAACAGCACCAGCGAAACTAACCCAGATAGCAAAAACAATGGTAGGGCAGGATCCTAGATAAATTCAGCTCTAGGTAAATTAAAGTCTCCATCTTCAATGATGAAAATAAAACAGTAATCCCAGATACACTGTAATGTACACAAAGAAACAAATTGATGGTAGCTGTAATGGTTTTAAAGTTGAAATAGTAAATCAATGACTGTAAAAAAAAAAAAACACCCACTTGGAATAGCTGCAAAGCTAAATCAATATAATAAAAATATAATTGAAAAAAATCAACTTTGCTGTAAGATTTTCCTACAATGTCTTCACACTTTTGAAAATTAAGTATTTGTTGGTAAAGGACTCATCACAAGGCCCTGCTAACTTACTTTCCAGAAATACTTAGGGGAGGTGCTTTAATCCCATAATAGACGGATAAAGGAAACTAACAGCACTTGCCCTAAGGCAAGGTGACCAATCACACAGAACTCACGCCTCAGGAGTTCAAGTAAAAGTACATTCAATGTAAACATATTAAAAACATTTAAACTACTTTTGGTGCTTTAGATATACTCCGTCTGCTTTCTTTACTAGACAGCCATCTATCTACCTGTATTAAAATATTTTAAAACAAACGAATAACATTAATGAAAATAACATGAATAAAATCACATTTTATATTACTGTGAAGTGCTCGTTTTATTTTTAAGGATTCTGGAATTTTAGAGCCACTAACATTTTACTTTTACTGAAAATTGCATTGAAAAGTAAAGACTAAACGCCCACATTGTGGCCACAATGTTCTCCTTTCAGAAATAATAGGAGATCCCAAGAACAGCTGTGAAACAGATACCTGCACACGTTTTAATGAAAGAGAAAGTGTCCAGCACTTCAATGCTTACAGTTGAGGTTGAGATACCAGTCCTTTCCAGAATGCCGTCGATTCCAAATGGCGGAGCCCACAGAACAGATAAGGGACATGGCAATTAAGATACAAAACAAAATCAAAATTTGCACATTTGTAATTCGTTCCACATTTGAGAGTTTAAGTGGTGGACTTGTTGAATTCTGTAAAAAGATACAAGATGAGTAATAAGAAATGTGTACAATGATTTAGTAAGACGTATCTAGTATTTTGATGAGGATGACTAAGTCCTCATTAAACTCAAAATCCAGACATGGGCAGGTGCCTGAACATTATACAGATAATAATCACAGATGTAATAAGCTGTCAACGGTTAACTGCCTCTTTTTCTAACACCTTTTGTACCGCATAGAAATCTCTAAGACATACACCAGGGACCGCACGTTTTTGGGCAAACTGCACGTTATTTAAATCATCATAACTACAGATCATAAAGCACTTTAGGTGTTGTTTTTCAATAATTACAACATTTTTATTTACAAAAACAAACAATTAAAGTTCCTAGTACTTTTTTAAGGTATGGTACTGCGTAAAACATTTTCTAAAAGCGCCAGGAACTTGAAGACGAAGACTATTCGAATGACCAAAATACAATGTAACTGCAATGCTTTATGGGTTTGTGCAATTATATAGTTTTTCGTAGATTGACCTGCACGGTTTCCACCAATGAGATCGCTTCATTCGATGTGGACAAGGCAGTGTGTTGACATCTAAGGTCCTTAACAGGTGGTGCGTGAAAAACGAGAAAACTCGTGAGCGGTCCTTAACAGATGGCGCGTGAAACACGAGCAAGCTCGTGAGCGGTACGAAAGGTGTTAAGGGCCGCTATGTCACCTAAGCCTTTTTCTACGTAAGATATTCTATGTAATAAAAGCCCAGTGACTGAACGGCTGAACCACCAGAATGACCGCTTGACCAGTCGCTATGATGTGCACTGACCACCAGGGGGCAGACGCTCAATGCAGGAGCTGCCCCCTGGTGGTCAGTGAGCTCTCACAGTGGGAGCGCTGCTTGGCTGACCAGGATGAGCTGCGCTCCCACAATGGGCTGATCCCTGCAGGCCACGCCCCACCAGTGCACAAATCCCGTGTACTGGGCCTCTAGTAAAAACAATAATAGGAGAAAGAAGTAACATTCCTTTTGTAAACACAGCATTTCTACTGTGGCAGACAAGATGAACAATGGTTTACCTGGCTACTTAAGCAAACAGGGTAGACTAGAAGCATCTAGCTTAGCATCTCTGCTTAGGAAGAGAGGCAGAGAAGTTGACCTATGAACCCACAGCCAGAGACTTGGAAATTCCAAAGTCTGAAAGCAATAATTAAAGGATCACTGGTTTCCAGATTTTGGTGGCACTGAGAAACTCTTTTTACTGGACACAGCAACTATCTAAGCAGTCCTGGGTGTAGAGAATAATAGACAGGTTTCCTCAGATGTATTTAATGATAAAAAATGATTATGCTAGATTTGTGCTAACAAAGAAGGCATTCACAGGACAGAAAATTAAATGTCATAACCAATATGAATGACTTACAGAATCTATAGAATAATTAGGGATGAAATCCTTAATAGCAGTTCTACTTGCCTGGTGATTCTAGTTTCATGCCTTTACAATGTACGAAGTTATCAATCAGCCCTCAGAGCAGACTTTCATGTAGTATCTTAAAACTGAGCTTCCCACACCCATCTGCGTAAACACTGGACACTGATGATATTAAATGTATAGGAGCGGATGCACAGCGGATCCACAGGCATGTGTACTAGTAAACATTACAAACTAGAGGCCCGATGCATGAAGATTCGTGCAAGAATAGGCCTTCCTTCCCCTGGCTGCAGGAAACGGCTTCCCTCCGGCACCCAGGACCCAGGCTGCTTTGCTCAGGCTGCTGCCAGGCACCGGGGACCCAGGCTGCTTTGCTCCAGCCGCCGCCAGGCATCTGGGACCGGGGCTGCTTTGCTCTAGCCACTGCAGTCACCCACGAGGGGGGCGGGGGGGCAGGGGGTGCTCCGAGCCATGCCATGGCCGCTCAGAGCACGCCCCCACCCCTGGTGTGTGTCCTCTGGGGCTGGGGGCGGCACACAGTCCCCTTCCGCCCATCCGTGCACGCAGCTCCTCCTGAGCAGTCGGTCGTGATGCAGCCTCCTCCTGAGCCGGTCATGATGCCTCGCTAATTTGCATATTACTGCTTTATATATATAGATGGCTAGGATAAAGGCTGATAAAAAATGGCCTAACATAAAAATGCTACAAAAAAAATGGTCAACATTTGTTTCACATGTTTTTCTTCTAATTTTACGAAAATAAGTCCTAAAATTTGATCACTGTATTCAAATAGAATTATAAGGCAAATACTTCAATGCTGAGCACTTGTCATTACGCAGACAACTTGCACGTAGCACTTCAATAGTTAGTACATGCTGCTGATGGAACCAATACGTAAGATCGCTGAGAGTTCACGCGGCGGGTGGTCTCTGGGGAAACGCTCTGGCGTGGTGTGTGCAGTGAACCACAGCGCTGCCCGCTCACCCAAGCAAGAGATTCTGGATGTAGAAAGTGGGGCTCAGGGATCTGTGACAGATGGTCTACTATGTGTGGGACTCCCGCACCAAAGGCTACAAACAGCACATTTCCCAAAGATTTAGGTCCAGGAGGTCTGCACAGGTAAAAATCCCACCTGCATCAGCTTGGTGTCATGTCCAGTGTAGACGACTATGCCATGAACCCACTGCGTATTTCTTAACTGGGCGCCTCGAAGAAGAATCTGATCTGCTCCCAGGGGCACAGTGCTGTGAGAGAAGACGTTGGCATTAGAAATGGCATTTTCTAAAACACTTAAGGAGTCCTACATCCACTATAGAGTTCCAAAAAAAAAAAAAAAAAAAAAGACTCTGTTATTTAAATAACCCTTCTCGTATTTACTGTATTTTTAGAAAAGAAGTCATTTTTCTGCCCATAAGAATTTTCTTACATGAGAACAGCTGCAGGGGAGCATTTCCACGGTTTCTCCTTAAACATCGATCCCACCATTTCCTACAATTTCACAATCTAGAATAGGAGGCAATGTTGTGGAATGCAGAGGCTCATTTTCAAACCCATTTAAGACTTTTCCTGATTTAGTTAAGTCCATTTAGGGTTCTGAGTTGTTTGGAAGTGTTTAGGTAAGGAGCTCTGTTCCCCCTCCCTCACCTTTCTTTAAATGAAAAATAGCTTTGTGCCAGGCAGAGGTGGCTCAGTGGTTGAGCGTCATCGACCTATGAACTGGGAGGTCACTGGACAGTTCCATTCCCAGTCAAGGCACATGCCTGGGTTGCAGTCTCAATCCCCCGTGTGGGGTGTGCACGAGGCAGACTACCAATGATTCTCTCTCATCACTGATGTTTCTACCTCTCTCTGCCTCTCCCTTCCTCTCTGAAATAAAAATATATATATATTTAAAAAATTAAAATAAATAAAAAATACACAAGGTAAGATAAATACACAGATCTCATCATTTTCACAAAGGAATTCCGGGTTCAAGTAATGTAGAAGTGCTCACTGATGTAGAAGAAAAAGGTTTCAAGTGCTCAGACCGAGAGCACAAGAAAGTATGTACCCAGGTTAGCAACACACTGCGACACAGTGAATTCTGTGTTGTTATGAAGACCGACTTTACATACCCATGTCCATCAAGCCTTATGTTTCCAACAAAATCGTAGAGATGTCTGTTTGGACTTTCACACTCAACTCGGCCAGAAATTCTCATCAAACTGTCAATGTCTCTTATATCTGCTGTTACTGGTAAGCCCTGTTTAGAAATGTTTCAATAAGTAAAGAGTATATCAAATACATTGCATGTGGGAGGGAAAGGGGAATTCTGAATCTGTCGAGGCCTATGACCTAAGAGATACCACTATTTTATAAGCAATTCTGCCCCTCAGACAACAAATACCCTTTGTGGATTCATAATTAAGGGATACCTTCCTCTCCACTTGAACACAGGTTTCTAGCACAAGAATAGGGCATCTATTGGAAAGTTCTAAAATATACTCAAGAGACTCTCAACTAGTCTGAAAAGATATTTTAAAATAAGTTTTTAAGACACTGCTTCCAAAAATAAATACAGTATGAATATCTCTGCTGAATCTCAGAATTTGGCTGAAAAAAATGAATAAAATCTATGCCCAAAGAGAATAGTTTGTTCTTTTTGTTCACTGAGAAGGAAAACTCCAAAACAGTTCTTCCATCTGGCCTAGGAGAACTGTCTAGAACCGAACCGGCCTGCTTCCTGTGACCCTCTGAACTCAGGTGCTCTGTGATGACTGATTTCCCCTCCCCCCACCCCAATCTCCCATGTGTCTTTCTCCCCATGAACACAGTCACGAGCAGCTTAACCATGTTTTGATCAACGAGCAATGGCATATATGACTGTTTCTGGAAGATTATCATGGAGCTGAAAAATCCTATCGCCTACTGACATCACAGCTGCTGTAATGTCACAGAGCAACGCATTGCTCACATACAATTATGTATAGTACGTAAGACTTGGTAATGATGATGTTACTGGTTTATGTACTTACTATACTATCTTTTTTATCAGGATTTAGAGTCTACTCTTTCTACTTACAAAAAAAGCATGCTATAAAACTGGATGTGTGTTAAGCTGGCAGCAGCCTCGGACACTCAGTGTGCCTGCTATAATCTCGTGTTGTTTTGTGCAGTGCCGTGCTGTACAGGTTTGCAGAGTACGAGCAATTGCCTACACCACACAGCCTAGGTGTGTGGTAGGCTAAACCATCTAGGTCTGCCTAAGTGCGCTCTATGAATGTCGCACACTGATGAAATCGCCGTAGGATGCATTTCTCAAAACCATCCCCGTCTTTCAAATAGTGTATGACTGTACATTTTTTAAGACCCTTTTACAACTTTAAAGGTAAAAACCCTACAGTTGTTTTCTATTAGAGATGGTGTGAGAAGTAAACAAATCTAAACTATTCCCTGGGATGAGTGAGACAATTAGAACAGCAATGAAAATGGTCTTTTCAATAGAGTAAAGCTACATAATTTGGGTCAGGTGAATAGGCAAAAGGAATAAGCTAACACACATCCAAGCAATTAGAATTACTACTATTTTTATTATCATTAGAGTGTTGGCTATCACATAAAATATTAAAAATAGTATCTATACAAACAGGACCATATGTAATCAGGCAAGTAAACCCGAGTGTTCCATAATATATAATGATACCGATTTCTAAATCCTCTTCACAGGGGCTCAATGAGGAAACAGACACAATTGGACAGAATTACTTCAACTCGGGACAGTAAGAAGTAAAGCTACCGATTCCATGTAATCAAACAGCAACCATGATACAAACCTGTATTAGATCTTACCTGTCTAATTTTCAGGTTTGTTTCCCCATCTAAGTTGGATGTTTCAATGTAGCACATGGCCTGGGGCTCACTGTTGTTTAGAATTGAAAAGGAAAAAGATTCAGTGGAAGAAGAAACGCATAACACTAACTTATTGACTGCTCAGACTCACTGAAGCCTTTCGTTCTAAGCAAAGCTTTAGCTGCCTAGTTTCTTGCCGGTTCCCACTCTTTAGTGCAAAATGCTGCGAGGCAGAACCCATGCATGACAACTCATGGATCAGCTTTTCAGCCAGAAGGATCCCAAAGCAATTTCCTGGCAACGATCAGTACAGTTCTTCAAGATAAAGTGAATGCTTAAATCTGTCACATTATACTTGGAGTGTTCATCCATACAGATACAACACAGACTGTATCTGAAACGTAAAGCCGTTTTACACTTAACTTTAGCTCAAAAAAATATCAAGTGAGATGCATGCTCACAGCCACATGTAAACTGGTTCAGGAAAGTGGTTGATCAGAAAATTCCAGATTGCTGCTTCTATAGACTTGCATTTTCTACCCTTTTAGGAAAGATGAATAGAATCACAGAAACTGTAATACTTAAAATTTAAAACTACTTTTAAAATCCATATGAACAGATTTTGCAGTGAAAGTAGCTTTCTGCTCCTATTCTATTTCTTAAAGTTGTTTTAGAGACGTTTGTGACAGTAAAAAAACAAAACACAAAACCTAAATAAAACTAAAACCAGCCAATTTGGCTTTATTGCTCTTTGACCTGACCTAGGTGATCCTCCTGGGTGTCTTAGTGAAGTTTGGTGTTCACTGGCTGGTGGCAGGGCAGGTTCTCCAGCTTTTTTTTTTTTTTTTTCACAAGCACCGTGTCCTGAACCATCTATATCCTGCCCCTTCACATACTAACTTTCCTGGTGTAATAATTATAGACAGGTGATTTTGCTGTCCAAATGTATAAGCTGATTCTCAAATATAAGGTAAAGCATTCTGAAGTTAACCAGTCTTATTAGCACTCGATTATATAAGCCCAATTAGCGAACATCACATAAGTAAATATGAAGGCAATCTCTAATGAGCATGTGTATTCAAAGTTGGGAAGAAATAAATTTATCAGTTACAATCACCTGGAATTTTCTAATCAACTTCTAATGTGTGTATGTGCAAAACAGACTATTCTGAGTTTCAAAAATGGGCATGTAGCTTAGTTTTGTGTCCTGAAGATTTGTGAAAATTATTAAACCATATGGTTATAAAATATTTTACAGATTGACTTTAAAATAACTTCGCATGTTCTCATGTTCTTCAATTTACTCTATGGGCTTTTTTATAATCCCATAAAAGTTGATACTGTCCCCCAACTGGAAAAATTTTCAATATTTAATTTTCATTCTATCAATTATTCAAAGTTGTTTTTTTTATTACTGTCACAATAATAATGTGGCTCTGGCAATTGCTCTCAATTTGTAATTTACTTATGTATATATTTGGAACAGAAATGGTTTATGAAATTATAAACCACATCTTCTGAAATATATAAGCATGATGACAAACACATGCTAAATGAACAATGCTGATTCTAGATTTGGGCAGTAAAAAAGGCATTAAAAAGTTTTACTTTACAGATCCAACACTATTCTCACATTAAAATGAGAATAACATTCTAATTTCATTTATGTACCTTTTTTTTCAAAAAGCAACTTTTCTAGGACTTTACATGGCTCGGAGATTAGAAAGTTAAATGGCTGATTTCCACTTGAAATGGGGCAAATTAAATATGCATCCAATTCAGAACATATTAATCCCTTAAGACAGCTGTTACTGAAGCGGTTCTTAACAGTGCTACGAAAAGGCAGCAAGATATATCAGAGAAGAAATCATGCTAGACAATAAATATCTCAGCAAAGTGTTATGACATCCAACACACAGACTACAGTCAGAGAAGCAAAGCAGGCTTTTTGATTAGCAAGTGGAAAAATGAAATAAGATGCAGATCACAATCAAGACACCAGCAGACAGTTGAAATTTACCACAGTAACGTGCACTTTCTCACTAGTCACAAATGGAATAAAAATTAATCCCGCAGCATGCGGTACAGAATGTACAACAGTGAGCTTTGTGCAGGGAGGGAGTCCTCCATAAACCCTATCCAAGTCCAAATAACAGCCATGTGTGCTGAAGGGATTCTCTAGAACTTACAGAAAGTTTTAGATGTAAGACAAATGTTTACGATCTTAAACATTTCTCAATAACTTTGTTTCATGTAAAGGTTAACATTGTCCAAAATAAAATCCTGGAGAGGCATTGAATTAAGCCTTAGTATTTAGGCATGTTGTTAAAAAAAAAATGAATATATATGAAAGATGCACAGGAAATGAAAATCTAGCTTTATTGGCATGCCTCATAGGAGCTGAATCTGCCTACTTAAGGGATGAACATCAGCCGACATTGCTTTCAATAAGGCCTTTAAAACATCTGTGAAATGTCCATCACCAAGAAGTAGGAAAAAGCCTGTGTTTTATAGGAGGAGACACAGAACTCAATCATCTTTGGGTGTAACTGTTCTCTGGTGTAGGGTGAGGATCCGCATGCACACATCCTGTAGGACTCAGCGCTCTAACCTTGAGGACAGGCTGATGAGATCTGCTGGGAGATGTTCCCCATTGGTCACTTTCACTATTTCCCCTACTGCCACCTACAGGTCCCAGTTTAAAATAATTAAAATGGAGAAAAAAAATAACAGAGAAAACAAACAAACAAATGGACAAAGGAGACAGAAAGTTTGAAATTATTATAGAAAATAACACATGTTAATAAAATGTCTAATGCCAATTTTTTCAAAACTTATTTTGATCAGGTCTAAAGGTACAAGAAAACATGGACTATTTAAGGATTATTTATTTGCTTTTAAGCTCAATTTTTAATTTTTAATGTGAAAATTTCTGATTATTAAACATTTAATCATAACTATATAATATCCAATAAAAAGATATTTCTATACATAGAGCTACTTTATCTGAAAGATTTTCCTTTCTCTAATTCCCCACTCTCATGCCAATCTACTCTGTGTCCACTCCTAGCCTAGAAGAAAGGAAATGATGTGGAAATTACTTTTTAGGAAACTACTTTTGGAAAAACAGAGTATACTATACTAGCTCTTCTTCTATGCATACACTAAACAAAAACTTTAAAATTTTCTGATTCCAAAACATTTTCAAAGTTATTACATAAATATCTTATCAACTTTAATGCAGAACTGCAAAGACATGGATTTTAGGATGTTAGAAGGCATAATTGCAGCCTTTTGAGTTATTTAATAATTAATAAAGTGTGGGTAATGCATTATTTTGGAGGGTAATCCTTTGAACCTGGGAGGAAAATCTCAAAAGTATCAAGGAGACATGCCCAGAACCTGTTTGGATTTAAATTAATCGTCTGAGCTATTTTACTCCATTTTAAACTTTCTAAACTCATGCATCTATTTGTTATGTGATAAAATTTCAGTTTCTTTATTTCAAAATGAAAATCAATGAAACTACTTTCAAACATGCTCATGCTTTAATTTCAAACTACCTCAAAGAAGATATATTACTAGTAATTAATAATTTAAAAATATTTAGAAATTAAATTATGTACTGTTGTTTATTGCTAGTTCAGGGGAAAATCACCATGTACTTATTTTGATAGCAGACAGTATGGTATAATGAAGATATTAGACTAGGAATTAAGTAGTGTAACAGTGATCTTGTCATTAGCTAAACTTAAATGGCTATAAACAAGATAAAGCCAAAATTCCTCTTTCTGTTAACTCTAATGTAGGTTCAAAAGAGCCAAGTAATTAAAAAACCCTTTTGAAAAAAAGAATGAAAAAACAGGCAGGTGGTATTTTGTCACTTGGACAGAAATATCAGGCAATCTTTTTAAAAGTACTAATTTTTGGAGGAAGTTAATCACTGCGGATGCTATATTAAGATATAGGGAACGATTCTGATTTGCCAATATTGATAGCCACCAGTAAATGTTTTTAATGTTTAGAAAATAAAATGCTCTGAAGTTTAAGAAATTCAAGCACAGAGCATTATGGGAATTTCTGGGATTAGACAGGGGCATATGAAAAATATTTTGACATTTTTTTAACTTAGAGCTAAGTATAAAACTAGGGCAGTATAGTCAGTTATCTTCATATTTTTGAGCATACAAAATTTAAACATTGTAATTAATAGTTCAGCATATATTATTGTCTCTATGATAAGTTTAATCAGAAAAACATCAATACATAAATTGATGAAATGTTTTACTATCACTTTGAACTTAATTATATAAACACGACATTCAGATGGTCAGTCATCTATTACATTTCTCAAACTTCTATTTGGCATATCATTCTGTAGGTCAGACATGCTGAAAGCTTACTGAAATGCTATCAATTTAAACAAAAAGGACAATTGAGGAATATGAGAGTTTGATTAAGTAATTCATCTTCCTCAGTTAAAAAGATATGAAATTGAGGCCTGAGCGATTAAGTGTTCCGTTCAAAATCACCAAGCCGAGACACGTGGCTTTCTGCCTCCTACGCAGAGCTCTCGTTAGCACCTGAGGCCCTACAGTACCTGAGACGAAGGCAATAGACTCCCTGTTAAACTCATTCCCACACTGCCCTGTGTGGGCCATTGCCTCTACTCCAGTTTTAGAAACCTACCCTAATCAAACAATAAGTAAAGGAAACTATAAACAGAAAGGTTGATTTAAAAACCTCATAATTTCAAAACCTATAAAGAAATGGCACAGAGCTCCCAATTAAAAAATATGAAAATATACTTCAACTACTTATAGACTTACTTCTATAAATATCTTACTTGCTCATTTAAATGTCACTAATTTGTCATATATCCAATCACTATCAATAATGACCTGATTAAACAGATTTTGAAAAAAGGACACTGTCCATATTTATATGTGGATTTTACAAATAAAACTGTCCAAGGAAATGATGATAAACAACCTCTAAAAGATTAAAAACATTATTTTCTTACTTTATGTTAGGACTAGTTTTATAGTTTTTAAACCTAAAACCATTTGAAAGTCACATTCTTTAAAGGGTAACAGTGCCATATGTTCTGAATACTAATTCATGACTATCTTAAATATGAGTGAAACAAAAATCATCTAAATTCAGTAATGGAAAGAATTTTTAGAAAAGGATCAAAACACTGTATTTTTTCTTGGAAGAGTATGGCATTTCAAAAGATATGATGACAAAAAAAGAAATCATCCATTTTCTTGTACCAATGCACCATAAAGATCAAGTCACTTTGGAGAGATATACAAATGCATCATAAAGGAATTCGTCATGAACAAGGATTGCAAGATAAAATCAGTACAACCCAATCCAAGTATTATATAAAATAAATGACAGGAAATCAGGCAAGAGTCAGCAGTCCACATTAAAAGGATCTGGACATATCCAGAGGAAGAGGAGACTCTTAGCCATAATTATAAGTTCTGAATTATAAAGTCAGGTGCCTATCATTTATTTTATACAGCAAACATGAAAGAGTCACTTAAGTCCAATCAAATTTGTATTGCTTAATTCAGAATCATTAGAGAGGTTTAAAATCTTCGTTTATTCCTTATTTCCTTGGAGAAATCACAAGGTCAATGCAGGGTAGAGAAACCGTCCTCTACACTGTTTGAGCGTCAGTAGGTATCTCTACCTTGATGAGAGAAGTACAGTGTCAGCAGGTATATACTCTTTGCCTTTTATTATAACTATATCTCCAACATTTACCTGAAAGAAAACTGGGAATTGGTTAATTTATCTGCATTGAAAGATAGATACAAACATACAACCCATTGTATTTAAACATAAAATACAGTAAAAATAGTTACTGGCAAACAAGAACCACTTATCTCCAAAATGGGAAAAAATTATCTACCAGTGAGGCCAAGGATAGGGAATTCCTTAAAAAAAGGAATGCCGTATCTTTATCAGGTATATACCATCTGAATAAAATAAATCTATCCATTTTATCAATTTAATTGACATCTCAACTTCTCATATTCTGTCACTATGACATAAAAATAAAAAGGAGGAATTTACCAAATGAAATCTTTACCTTGTTTAAGGAAATCTCAATACAACTAGAAAAGCAATTAAATTATGTATTATCGATATATTACATGGATATTATAAATATATATTACACATATAATCATTATTCCTTATGATGACCTTATGAAATAGTATTAGTTACAATTCCCAATTTAGGGAGGAAGAAAATGGGTCTTAGGTTCTAAGTTATTTGCCAAAATCACAGTGAGATGAGCTTAGACTGAAATCTACATCTGACTGCCTACAAAGCCTTATTGTGCACAACTAAATATAGTGAAACTATCACTGTATTTTAAATTTTAATCTCTTTCTCATTTTACTACTGTTAGCATTTTTGTGAGTACGGACTGAAGACAAATTAAAGATATACTACATCAGACACTGTTAGAAGTAATTTAAGTGACAGGCTTGTCACAGAGCTTCTGGCAAACAGTACAACTCCAACTCCATCACACTGATGACTACTCCCGTTAGAACATGAAAGTTGCCCTCTCTTTGTAGCCAAATGAACCTAAAAATAAGTTTTAATTTTTAATCAAGAGAAGAAAATCTTTTTTATTACTATGGCCCCCCTTTTTTAGTTAAAGCCTTTTTGTTCTTTCCCCTCCCTACTTTTCCTTGAACCCTGAAATAACACTTTGCTACAGAAAAGGAGAGAATGGTATTCTCAGGGGAATAACAAATGAGAAATTGTTACAGGGACAGCCCACTCTGGCTACTTTATGTTCTGGGGGAGGAACAGGTCAGGAAAGTTGTGTGCTGGTTATTCAGGTAGGGAAGCTCTGGACGCTTTGATCAAAAGAGATGTGTTAGAGCCAGACCGGCATGGCTCAGTGGTTGAGCATAGATCTATGAACCAGGAGTTCGCAGTCCAATTCCTGGTCAGGGCACTGGGCTGTGGGCTCAATCCCCAGTGTGGGGCGTGCAGAAGGCAGCCGATCAATGATTCTCTCTCATCATTGATGTTTCTATCTTATTCTCTCTCTCCCTTTCTCCCTAAAACCAATAAAAATATATTAAAAACACACACACACACAAGCGATGTATTAGAGTTGATAGGAAATCATCTGAAATCAACAAATTGCCAGGGACCTTGAAATCCAAAACCCTTCCCTAAAAAAAGGGGAAAACTGGGAAAATAAAAATCAGCTAGTATAGGTGTAAAGTGGTCCCTAAAGTAATGTATGGTGGTAATACACCGATAGCTCCCACTGAAAGCAAGTTAAAGAAATGCAAGTTCTCTGTGCCAAGGCACTTAGATAGAATGCTACCCAGGCTAGCACTTAATTGTTCTGTAATCGCTATCTGTGGGCTCACGTTCACTCTCCAATTGGACTACATTCTTCAAAAATCAGGATCACATTTATCTACACTACAGTGTTAGAGTCTAACAGGCTTAAGAAAATTTATAATTGACCACACTGCTTTCCAACACTTGTATTCATTGCAAGACAACGAAAGGCTTGTGGGTATTACACTGAAGACGAAAAGAAAATACTAGCACCTTATATGGCATATTGTAGTTACCTCAGTGGTCTGGGAAAAACAAGGGCTCGCTGAGTGCTAAGGCAGCTCTCAGGAAAGCAGGGAACGGCCTTCCTCCTAAGGATGCCTAGGGTTTAGATCACTTTCTCGAACACAAGCAAGCACCTCTTTTTCTTGTTGGGTTCTGAGCTCCTAATGTGGCATTCCCCCTCCCAACCTGGTGTGTGCATAAGAGGAACAGACAGAGGAGAAGGTCAAGATGCCCAAAATTCTTTGACCACAAGTTCTCATTGGGGGAATATCATGACAAAGCAGTTTTAATCCCCAAAACACTGCAGTTACAAAAATATGTAGGGCTTTAGGCCAGAACCTTGAGCCTTTTCAAGTCACTGACATTAGTATCACAATGGAGGATTATGTAAAAGTGTAACCTTATCAAACTAAAATAGACTGTTTTAAAATCTGTCCTTGTCTAATTGTAGGCTTCAGCATATTTGTTTCTACTAGGGAATTTTGGAGATATAAATTCTGAATCCAAAATAATACATTTTATGGTGGAAACTTTATGCATTAAAGCAGCTTTATAGAGTGACTTGCACACGTGCCTACAGCCGACCACTCGGTGCTTCTCTACAAAGCCAGAAGGATGAGTTTGACCCTATGATTCCACCTGTAACTGTGAAAAGTCTCAACTGCAGACTGGTCTTTGAAGAACTGGTCTTTGTGGTAAAGACAATGAAGATGGCTGTTCACATTTCAAGAGTGGTGATGCAATGCCTTGAATAGGGCTTTGTAATTGCAATACTCAAAGAAAAACCAAGATACTGGCAACTTAACTTTGAGAAAAGGCTTCAGGCCAGTAACTGGGGAGATGACTGAAGTCTGCCCATCTGTGAATGACTGGGATGTGTGCTGGACAAATTTGTAGGTCCTTTGAGAACCATTAAAAAGCAACCACAGTAGCCACACCTTTAGAACATCAGAGAAAGCAAGAACCCTGAATTAAAGCCCATTTGCACTAAGGTCTATTATATTACCTTGGCATGTGAATCTGACTCTCGGGTATGGTTTATTGATTTTATTTTATTTATTTTTATTTTTTTTAATATATTTTATTGATTTTTTACAGAGAGGAAGGGAGAGAGATAGAGAGTTAGAAACATCGATGAGAGAGAAACATCGATCAGCTGCCTCCTGCACATCTCCTACTAGGGATGTGCCCGCAACCCAGGTACATGCCCTTGACCGGAATCGAACCTGGGACCTTTCAGTCCGGAGGCCAACGCCCTATCCACTGAGCCAAACCGGTTTCGGCTGATTTTATTTTTAATTGCACAAAATATGACATAAGGTAAAGAAAAGACTCGTCCCACAATCTGGCAAACCCAACAAGCAAGCTTTCATGCCTGTCCACTTAGTGTTCTATAAACCATTTTTACAAAGTCAGCCTCTTTGTGTACATATATCGCTCTGTTCTCTTCATCTATGATTATATTTTATGACACAGAAACCCTCACTTCTTGCTTGCTGCTGTGAGCTCACTACTTGGCACACTCAATAAATATCTGTTGAATGAATGGTATAAAATTTTTTATAGTATTTGAGATGATAGCTTTTACTTGTCACAACATATACCAGAGTGCAGGATGTCATATACTTTGTTTATAAAGTTCCCTATTGTTGGGTATCCACATATTCTAATTTTTCACTATTATAAATAATGCTACAATAAACATTTTTACACATATATAGGTTATCCCTTACTTTGTGATTATTTTCTTGGGATAAATTCCCAGAATCCTTTTTTTATGATTCTCAATATGAAGAGCCAAACTGCTAATCCACAATAACATGTGAATGAAATACTTCATAAAATTAAAAATTATGAAGTACATGAGTTTGTTTTCATTTATTGGATAGCAAATGAGACTTCAATATTGTTTAAATTTGCAACTTTTATTATTAGATTGAATATTACACTGAGTCAGGTTGTACTTCTTACTTATTGTCAACTTTTATTTCCTATTTATATAACAACTAGAGACCCAGAGCATGAAATTCGTGCACTGGGCCGGGGGGGGGGGGGGGCTTGGCCTAGCCTGCACCCTCTTGCAGTCTGGGACCGCTTGGGGGAATGTCTGCCTGCCGGCTTAGGCCTGATCTCCGGGGGAGTAAGGCCTAAGCCAGCAGTCAGACAACCCTCTCGCAATTCAGGATCCCTTGCTTCTTACCACCCTCCTGGTGGCTCCTTACTGCTTGGCTTGCTGCTCCTTAGCACTGCTGCGGAGGCGGGAGAGGCTCCCATCACTGCCTCTACACTCCCCAGCTGTAAGTCCGGCTTCTGGCTGAGTGGCTCTCCCCCTGTAGGAGCACACTGACCACCAGGGGGCAGCTCCTGCATTAAGCATCTGCCCCCTGGTGGTCAGTGCACATCACAGTGACTGGTTGTTCTGGTAATTCCACTGTAATGGTCGCTTAGGCTTTTATTATATAGACCAGAGGCCTGGTGCATGAAATTCATGCACGGGAGGGGGGTGGGGAGAAATCCCTCAGCCCAGCATGCACCCTCTCCAATCTGGGACCCTCAGGGGATGTCTCACTGCTGGCTCTACTCTATTCATCAATGTCTATTTTTGCAACATATCTACATGATTTTAATAACTTTTGCTTTCCATTTTATAATTAGTCCTTCCACATGCATCTTCATTTTTCCAAAATATTTTTTCTATTTTCTCAATTGTTTACTTTTTGAAATTAAGATGAAAAACTTAGTCAGCTCTTTAGGAAGAGAACAATTTCTCTGGGATTATATTACATGAATACTTTGAAACAACTGTTATTTTTAGCTTTCCTAGGAATATGACAAATTTGTACATTTATGTGAATCTTAAATACCTAAAATTTTGATGTTTTCTTTACCAAGGTCATATATATTTTAAGTTTATTTGTAAGTATCTCACATGCCATTGGGAATGAAAACTTTTTTCCCCACTATATTTTCAATCTTGTTATTGTCAACAAAAGAATGCTGTTAGTTTTTGAACACTTATCGTGAATTCATCATTGAACCAACTTTTACTAATTCTAATTAATTAAATATCTAATTCTAATTATTGAGTAACATCAGTTCATTTTGGCTAGATGACTTTTGGCAACACTCTAGGTTCTACCCCCGCTCTGCATCTCAAACTGGGATGTCAAGTATGGCACAGATCTCCAAGAGAACTGGAAATGCTATCATTATGGGTAATTTGGGGCTGGTAATTTAATTTTTTCCTATAAAAAACTGAGAAAGTAAGAGTTTCAATAATCCAGGTAGATTAGCACAATCTTGAAATGATTATTAGGAAAATAAGATATTTTAACAGGTTAATGTTAAGACTGAAGTAGCAGATGGTTATCTCCTACTTGACAACTGTTTCTTTTCTGAATAAGCACTCTAGGTGAGAAGGTAAGAAACTGATCTATCAATTTGTTAGGACATGCATTTATGTTAACTACACTATATGAAGGAAATATATTTATAATAAAATTCAATTTATCATACTTGATAATATCCTATCTGTCTTCTCTCCAAACTGTTAAGATCCACAAATGCCAGACAAAAGCATAAAAGGCACTCTTTTGAAACAGTATTTTGAACTTTTGGTGGCTTTTTTTTTATATTGCTTTTCTGGAAAAGAGTGACTATTGCAGAAATAAGAAAAGCACAATCAAGCTATTTTCCTCTTCGTTACTTTTATGTTCGACCAAAGCGAGAGTGGTAAGTTTCCAAATACCTAGCAAGGGAGAGGCCAATCCCTATTTTAGCCACAAAGTTAGTAACAAAAATGCAATTAATTCAGAGGGAATCCTGTTCTGGGAAGGGATATGAGTTAACTGTGAACATCACAAGGTAGAATCAGGGGCATGGCCTTTAGCCTACTGGGACACACTGACGTGCCAATAAACTGGCTGTGGGTCACATCTCTGCTGCCCTGGCAATCTCAGAACCAAGTCCCCTTGGGAGGGTGGCCTCAACTCCAAAAGTCTCCTACCAAGTGCAAAGGCTATTCATCTATGGGTGACTAGAGGTTAAATGTTCTTCTAGAACTAAGGGAGAACTAACAACAATTGCTTACCTTTTAAAATTGAGGTCTGAATAGCATATGAACACTTGGACAACACTTGCTAAATTATGTCTTAACTCACTAATGACCATATTAGAGGTTGTGTGAGTAAATTAACCATAAAAGAAATAAAAAAGTCTAAATACTACTTTTCAAGAAAATAGTCTTTCTAGCACATGGCAGAAATATTAAATGAATGTGACTAACTGAAGACTCCATGTATACTTACAACATCAATTATTAAACAGCTTTCACATCAGTGGAATTCTTGAGATTTGTATATATTAGACATAAAAATTACATCTACTATTATGCATTTCTCCTGGAACAAAGTAAGAATCAATGCATACCTTTTCCCAGTGTACAATTTCCCAGGCACCATTTCTCAACACTGGAAAGAAAAGAAAAAAGTCACATTTTAAAGAACAGTTTTACTACTAATCAAAACCTATTTCTGATGAAATGCCCATTTTAAATAAATAGCTTCAAATAAATTAACCAGGAGCCACTTTGACAGGTTTAAAATTATGACAGCAAGGAAATGTAAAATAATATAAAGAATTAGAAACAACCAATGTACATTTTAGAGCCCACAATTATCATTACTAATAGAGGGGAATATCACTGGTGTTGCTGAGGGCTTTCTCCAGCATCTAATGCAGTGGTTCTCAACCTTCTGGCCCTTCAAATACAGTTCCTCATGTTGTGACCCAACCATAAAATTATTTTCGTTGCTACTTCATAACTGTAATGTTGCTACTGTTATGAATCGTCATGTAAATATCTGATATGCAGGATGGTCTTAGGCGACCCCTGTGAAAGGGTCATTCGACCGCCAAAGGGGTCGCAACCCACAGGTTGAGAACCGCTGATCTAGAGAAATTACAGTGCTCGGTTGGAGGAGAAAGCCACAAAAATGACGTGGAAAAGTGCCTGACATGCTTAAAGCTTGTCAGAAGCCATAGCAGCAGATATATACCTACTTAATGGTCACCGCCCTATCACTGTGTTCATGGCTTCCTGCTGCTCTATACCCGGCCTGGCTCCCTTCTTTAGGGTACCTGTCACCTGGCTCAAGTCTGTGAGATCTTTTGTTAATGGAGGTGTGACTCGTGATGAAATGTACAGATCTTCAGAGTTCTGTTCAGTGAGCCTTGAAAACTAAACACCTGTGAATCCACTACTCGGGACAAGAAACAGAACTCCAGAAAGATCTTGTGCCCCTGTACAAACCACCCCTCCATCCCCAGAAGCAACTATAGTCACTGAAGATTAGTCTTGTATCTCATACACACTAAATCACACAATAAGTATGCATTTTCGTATCGAGCTTTCAATCAACATATCTAAGATTCTGTTTAAAAGATGTTTTTTTCTCCCATTAAACTAACAGGGCACTATGGTGGGTAGATTTCCAGACTCTGTATTTACTCCATTGATCAATTTGCATATCTCCACACCAATACATACCATCTTGATTATTGTAACTTATGGTAAGTCTTCAAAGAGGTAGTATAAGTCTTGTTCTTTTTTTCAATATTGTTTTGGATATTTAAGTTCTTTGCATTTCCATATAAATTATAGAACCAAATAGTCAATTCTTAAAAAAACACACACAAAACCTCTCAGGATTTTGATTTGGGGCTCAAGTCTTTTAACTCAAGGATAAGCTGTATCTTTGATTTTATTTCCACCTTCATTAATTTCTCTCAAATATGTTTTTGTAGTTTTCAGTGTAGGAGGGTCTTTCATTAGATTTACTTCCTGATATTTGATAAGTTTTTTCTTATATTGTAAACGATATCTTTTATTCAATTTTTCAACTGGTCACTGGTAGTATATAGAAGTGCATTAAACTTTCGTACATTGACCTTGTCATCCCAAAACTTTGTTAAATTCACTTATTAGTTCTAGTGGGTTTTCTTTTTTATTGTTTTGTTGTTCTTTTTGTGGAAATACTTGCTAAGCAACTTAATTTCTGTTTAACAATGCTGTATTATGATTTTTGATAGTTTTATTATGCTCTTAATGCCTGTTCACTGTTCATCTCTTTATTCTTAAACTTTTTTTGCTACTATAGGGAAAAAAAAATTGAAAATTGAGAATAATTTTTACGACTAAAAATGTCCTGTTGATTTCATGACCTTAGCATTTCAAATTCTGCCAAAATTTTTTTTGATCTCCGCTATCACCAACACCAGCACCCCTATTTTAAGCAACCATCATCTCTCAACTGGAGGCCTGCATAAGCCACACCACTAGTTTCCTGCATTTATTCTTAATCTCTTTCCAATTTAGTTTCTCTAATAATGACTATATATAATGATTTTACATATAAATAATAATTATGTATTATGATGTATCCATATGTATCTATGTATGTGTATCCATATATCCTTACCCACAAACATACATACAAAAGATTATTCACCTCTTGCTCAAAACTCTCAACTGGCTCCTGTTGGCTCTTACGATACATTCAAACATCAACAAGGCCTTAGATGAAGCAGGTCCTGCCTACTCTCCATCACCACCTCCTACCACGCCCTCTGCCCTCTCCCAAGCTCATGCTCTTTCCTGCTTAAAGTCCTTTGAACATGTTTCAATGACTGGAGCACTCTTCCTTTTCCTCCTTACCTAGATAATGTCTACCTATTTTCCAGATTTCAGCTTTAACATCACTTTATCAGGGGAAAATTTTTGGACACCCACTTCTTCACCATTACCCCCAAGTATAAATGAACTCCCTGCACTTTTCCTTCAAAGCACTTACCAGTTTTACTCTACATTTAGTTGAGAGAGCATGAATATAAAGACTGTCTCTTCTGTAAGGTCTGTGACAACGGGAACCTTCTCTATTCTGCTCTCTGCAGTATCCCCAGTGGTACCAAGATGCACAGTAAATACTTGCTGAATGACAAGCTGGATCCACTGATGTTCTTATGTGTTCAGGACCACATTAAGCCAGCATAACAGTCACGTGGATTTACTAAAGACACAACCCTGCTTCCTGCTAAATCTAAGATTAAAAACATTTACATGATGTTTTAAAAACCCAGCTAAATAGGAAAATCCTTTGGCAGTCCCTCAGAAAGTTAAGCACAGGGTTAACATATACTCCAGAAACTCAATTCCTAAGTATTTATCCAAGAGAACTGAAAACATGTGTTTGCACAAAAACTTGTACAGAAATATTTACTGTAGTGTTACTTATAAACCAAAAGGTGGAAACAACCCAACTAATGAACAAATAAACAAAATGTGGGATAGCTATACAATGGAATATTATTCAGCCATAAAAAGGAAAAAAGTGCTGACACACACAACATGAATGAATTTTAAAGTTATATTAAGTGAAAGAAGCCAGACACAGAAAGGACACACCTGTATGATTCCATTTATAAAAAATGTCCAAAATGGACAAATCCCTAGAGACAGAATGGAGATTA
Source organism: Myotis myotis (assembly GCF_014108235.1). Taxonomy (NCBI): domain Eukaryota; kingdom Metazoa; phylum Chordata; class Mammalia; order Chiroptera; family Vespertilionidae; genus Myotis; species Myotis myotis. Next base: position 26,809,106 of record NW_023416313.1, read on the forward strand.
GTGGATGTCAGGGACTCATGGAAGGGGAATGGGGATTGACTGCTTACATGTATGGGGTTCCTTTTTGTTGTTGATGAAAATATTCTGGAATTAGATAGTGGTGATGGGTACATAAGCTTGTGAGTACACTAAAAACAACGGTATACTTGAAAATAATGAATCTTATGATATGTGACTACAATAAAAAGCAGCTACATAAAATGATGTCGATGAACTATTTAAACGTTTGCTTAAAATAGACTTGTCAGTTTTATAGTTACTGAAATAATTCCAGTGTGAACATTTGGAAATGGTTACGTAACCATCAGATGCACTAGCATGAGTGTCCTCTGGTGTCAGCTCAGGGCCACTCCTCCCAGCTCTGTAATCTAAACTGGCCCTCCCTGCAATACTGCCACTTGGCAGGTCACATCCCAAAATATCCCTGAACCACTCTCCTGGGCTCCATGAACAGACAGAAGTGTCACAACAGGCTTTCCCTACGCAGCAGACCACGCTCCACTAAGAAGGAGGGAAACCAGCGGCACTTTCACGGAACCACCGAAAACAATCCTCTAAACCTGCTTCACTTCCCCATCTTCCGAGGCTGCTCATTTTCTCTCAATCTTCCGTCATTTCTTTCTGCACATTCGAGCCTCTACCTCCTTCCCCTAACTACAGACACTTGCTACTCAACATCTGGTGCAGGGACCTGCGGGCATCCGTATCTCCTTGGAGGCTTCCTAGACCTAAGGGCATATTTCTTCTCACCCCACCACCCATTTCTCTTGTTCTTGAAATACAAACCCCCAAACACAGAAATAAAGAGAGAAGTGCATAGCTTGTTCAAACTTGAGGCTAATGCCATCTTAGGATGCAGAGAATAATACAGATCTGGCGAAGTTAAAAATCAGCTCACAACATATAACGGCTTTCTGTACAAATCCAGGCTTGAGTACTGGCCAAAGACAAAAGTCAATCACATAATTCATGGTTGTATTTACTCCGGAACTGGTGCCTAAACATCCAACTGTAGAACAATGAAAATAAACAGTGTCCCGTCTATTATGCTCGTGAACGGAAATAGCAGCCTGGTTATTTTTAATCGCTGACCTCCTCTGGCCCAGCTCAACCCGGTTAAGAGGAAGTGTTACAGGACAGCGAGAAGGTAGGACAATTTCAGGGCAGGAGAAATAGGGAAACTGAGACAAGAAAATTAAACAAGGCCTAGTGGTTTGGATAGTTCCGCAGCTGGCCTGTAAATAACAAGCCATTATCTTCCCCGACCAAGGACACATGAGAACACATGTCTCTCCAAAGGCAGCAGAGAGGAGGGAGGGAGGGGAAGGAAGAGTGCAGTCTTATCTCATCCCACAGAAAACCCAGCAGCCTCGGGGCCTGGCTGGTGCTTCTCACAATTCTAGGGGTGCCACGGCAAAGTTAAGGGGCGGGGGCAGGGGGGGAGGAAAGCTTGAAAATTAATCTGTACCAAGATATTTGGCAGAGGAATTTTAAAATCTATAGACAGAAAAGTGCACATAAGGCAGAGAAGCCCTCACTCCACTCACTCTTTGGATTAGCCAAGAGAGCCCATCAGCGCATTATGCCAGATGATAGATTTGCTTGCCTTGCTTCTTCAATAAATTTGCATGTTTTACTTTCATAATAAATTATTGTTTGGGGTGGGAGGGAGAAATAGAATAGTGGGGACTAGCTATTAGTTATAAGAAATATTAATCATGCTCTGTTAACTGAGATTGTTTTGTTCTGATTAAAGAAGGCACATCTGACCAGGCTGGGAACTGTACACTCCAAGACTTGGGAGTTAACCTTGAAATGTGGCCCATTCTCCTTATCCGAGAACTGCCTATCATCTTGGAAAGGTGAACATCCTTGTTGCCTGGGAGATATAACCACCCAGAGCGCCCACTCTTTGCAACCCCCAACCCAAATTGCCTGCAATCTTTGTCCTTCTACTCAATATAAGCAGATGGCTTAAGTGGGGGGAGGGGGAGAACAGATTTTTGTGGGAATGGTTCTCTCCCATGTTGCCAACAATATTGGAAAACAAAATACTCATATACAATTCAACCTTGTCTCTGCTTAATTGCTCAAGTAGTGACAGGAGCCCAACCCATTCACTGTCCGGTTTCATTATCACAACACGGTCATCTGGAGTCACTCATTTGAATTCATTCACACAAGCATGACGAGAATTGAAGTGGGGACAGCCCTCTCCCTCTGACTCAGGGGGCGTCCAATAACACCTCTCTGGTGTCTGTGAGAGGTGCCTGTAACAGAAGCAAGTAATGATGCAAGCGGGGTCCCTTGCTGAGCGTTTAGCTTTTTAGGGCCAAAAGTATACTGACTTTATGCCTCCAGAGTTCAAGAAGGTGAGCCCTGGAGGAGATGATTAGTGACACCTGGCGAAGGAGCGCGAGCGCAAGCTCTGCAAGATCAGAACGGCCTGTCTTATGGGATTTTAACAGCACATTTTAAATGCAAACCTCCGCCACCTTCCCGCAGCCCAGCCAAATGCACCTGCTATAGTTTCCACACATCTAATTAGTCTGGCAGTATGCAAAGGAGAGCTCAGACGCTAAACAAATACCTTAAATATAACCTGTTTTTACTTTAGCAGGATACTACTTAACAGCTTTGTCATCATGGAGTTCTTTTGAAATGAAAACATTCTGTTGGAGTTGGTTGGGAATTCCCTAATCAAAGGCTCTGCAGAAACTGGATGTCTCTCAGGACTCAGTCAAACACGCAAAAGTAGAGGTGCTTACTTAGAGTCTAAGACCGGCTTTGGGGCAATCAAAACGGTCTACCACCGGGGCCACTACTGAAGGTCACTGGGACGCCACTCCTGGCCAATCAAGCCACTTTTAAAATATATTTTATTGATTTTTTACAGAGAGGAAGGGAGAGAGAGAGGGATAGAGAATTGGAAACATCAATGAGAGAGAAACATCGATTCAGCTGCCTCCTGCACACCTCCTACTGGGGATGTGCCCGCAACCAAGGTACATGCCCTTGACCGGAATCGAACCTGGGACCCTTCAGTCCGCAGGCCGACGCTCTGTCCACTGAGCCAAACCACTTAGGGCTCAAGCCACTTCTTGAAGTGGGTTACAAGAGGCAAGATATCTTAAAGGACAATGGCACTACCAGTGTCACAGAGGACAGAGACAACACAGGAAAGGGAGTGTGGTTGAGTCCTATCTGGGAGTAAGTCCTGAAGGGGAACTTGAGTGCATCAAGGAGAGGCAGCTGAGACCACAGTTTTGGGTAAAGACGGAAAACCAGCACGTCCATATTAAAGCATCAGCTCATTCGCCACGTGGACCCTTACTTCCAAAGGCCATTTTAAGGCAAAGACCTCACTGAGGCACATCTGACATTGCACTCAAGTCTCCTGCATAAACTTGCCTGTAAAGGTCCAAAAGAACAAGGACCTGCTTGGAGTCGACAGACACAAAAGACAAAGGGAACGTCCCAAATTCCCTTCTCGTCCACATTCTACATATAGGTATTCAGTTAGTTGACACTACTTCTATCGATTCACTTACAAACCTTTTAACAGTGGTCCTCACCAAGTGAGGCCGACACAAACTCTAGGGGTGAGTCCCAGCAAGTTGATGGAGAAGCGGTGAGCTGATGTGATCAGAGCGCAAAGGTGAGCAATCCCCCTTTCTTAAGATGTTCTCTCTCCATCCTGCTCACAGCATCAAGAATCACTCACCCTTTCCTTTATTTCACTGAGAAATTTCGTGAAAGAAAAACCTCCTTCCTCGGCCTCCCTAGTCACCCATTCCCCCATACCCCGCGTCGGGTTTCAGTTTTCATAGCAGCACATTGCTCTCCAGTTAAGAACTGGAACTCCAGCGATGAAATGTCACTTCAGAAATGCTGAATCTAGTGAGAGTTGTGGTCCTGGTCCTCTTTCAATTCAGCATTTGGCCACATCCAACTGGATCTATCCACTGTGTATTTCCCTTTGGCTTCTCATCATCACTGTCCTAGTCCCCCCTCCCTAATTACATAGCTTTCACATTCTTCTTTCAAAAGTACAAGTGGGAACCTAGCCATATCTTCAGTAGTTCTCTCCAAATTCTCCACCTGGTTTTCAAAAGCCTTCCCATCCCTGTCCATGACTCCTTGACACATATCTGAAGCTCTGGCCAAAACCGAATATTTGCTCTTCCCTAAATATCGCTCACACCTTCTCACTTCCTTCTGGATCACCCACTGCTACCACCCTGATAGCTTTGCTTACTGAAATCCCACTTGTCCTTCAAGAACCTCACAAATGATTTTTCTGAACCCCCACTTCTCTCATCTGGCCCTCATTCATTTCCCTATCTTGCATTCAATATGAGTGAGCATCTTACTAGTATCTTCCCTACCAGAACACAATATCCCATAGGGCAAAAACCAAGACTGGTTTCTGTCTGCATTTCCTGCACTGGGTCTTACACAAGGTAGTTGTTCAGTAAAGACTTAATGAAGTGAACTAACGAATGTCCTAACTTTGAATCACACATGTTTTTCTTCTCTCACTTTAACTATAGCTTTAAATTTCCTCAGTGGGTTTTGCTCCTCTGTGTGCAACTTTTATTTATAGGACAAATGAAAAACAATCTGGAGTTATATTTTCCTCACAGATAAGTACCTCCTCTCTATCCACAGCTATTGTGGACAATATCTAACCAGTTCAATTGAAATAATCCTAAGATCTCTGTAATAATTTGAAAATATTAATCTTATAGGTGTCTGAAATTATTTAGGCCATATATGTGCTCAGCTTTTAAGCCCAATTTTTAACGTCATGGAAACAAATACTTTTTAAGAACTATTCACAATTAAGTTGATGTACATATGGCAGAGTGTTTGTTCAGGACCACTGGATAAATAGCTGTGGAGATACCTCCAGGGAGGCAAAAAGGCACTCGCTTTTCCAGAAGCCGGGAAGTGCTATTTTCAGGCCCTTCGAATTAATACCCTGGCTCCTTTGTACAACACTGAACTGAGCAGGAACCAGACAGATTCAGCCCTGTTTGTAGGTCATTTCAGGCTTACAACCTAAAACATATTCAACCCACACCAACCCAACACCTTTCTCACTAAGGACATTAAAGGGGAATTGGTTTCCAGTGGGAGATAAGCAACCATGTGCCCTGCGGGGAAGTAGCCTTATTAGTGGCCATCAGCCACCACCGACTTAATTCCACTTGTGAAAAGGCTGGAAAGAGGTGGAAAGGAGACCCATTATTTTTTGCTATGTGCCTAGTTGAAAAGAATTTCATGTTGTCTTTTCCCCAATTAAAATGAAACAGAAAAGTTGCTTTATTAAATAAAGACCTATTCTATTCTAATGCCTAACATCAAACTATAACAAGGTGTTAATCTAATTGTAAGAAGGATGGCCCTCACTAACCACAGCATCTGAGCAGGTGGTCCATGTGCTGTCAGATCTCACAGCCTAGCTCTCACGCATTCTCACCTGTAGAATGCATGCACACTATCCTTCAGGGAGTATACCCAAACCTGGCATTTTACAGAAGCAAATCTATTCCATCAGGAGGCATTTTTAATTCTCCCAAATATCTTTCTTCCCCTGTACCTGAACCCCATCCTTTCCCAGGCTTCCTTATTGTCGCCGTATGTGAAACTGTCGTTCCACCCGAAATACTGGCATGCCGGCCAGAGCAGCATTTCATAAAAAAACAGAAGCACGTTTTTAAAATTTAAAAAGAGAACGAGCTCAACCACAATAAATTCATACGGGGAGTGGCTTCAATTTACATGTCACATGAATCATTAGGAATTTATTATTTACGAATTCCTGCAGAGCAAAATTTGGCAGAACAACCCAGTTTAGGGAAAACCGCGAGAGACTGCCTCAGTGTGTGTTGGACACACGGAAGAGGGTATGTCAGAGACCGTGAGTTCAAATATCAAGGGAAGAAGTCAGAGAAAATGAAGGTAGGTTTAGATGCAAGGAGACCTGGGGCATTCTGAATATGGCAGTGCTCTGGTCTCCGGATAACAGAACGGATGAGTGGACACAGTAAGGTGTCCACAGGAGGCGGAGCAGGTGAAATGATGATGTAATGACTTCGACAGAGAGGGTGAGGAGGTGACGAGAACTTCCGCCACGCTAGTATTTTATCAGTGCCTGCGAAGTGGAGTTATGGAAACACATCATGCTCACACCTCAGGTAATGAATTTTCAAGAAGGCTCTTCTCATGCCTAGGTTCTTCCTTCTCAGCATCTGTCGGGAGAATGGTTCATTCACCGGTTCATTTGCTATGCAAACACATACACCACCTGCTAAGGACATGCCCCTTCGTGGTAAACACGAAGATGAGTAGGAAGGTAGACCTGCCTTTGCAGTGCTGCCACCTGGTACAGCTACAGCAGCACACAACCAAAGGACAGGAGCAAAGAAAGGTGGGCACAAATCATGGGGAGAAGGGGACCACACAACTCAAGACGCACTCATATTCCCCAGACTTCTGAGCATCAATGTTCTCTGCCCTCCCTCAACAGCTATGTCCTCAGAGAACAACGTAACATTTTGAATTTTCTAGCTCAATGAACCAACTAAAAAACTCCAGGAGAAGAAATGGCTTGTTTTCAAAAGCGTTGATAATAGGCTAAAATGTAAAGTTTATAAAGTCCTGAGTTGAGTACAAAATATGCTCCCTGATTGAGTGCATTGATTGGTGAAAATGAGGCATCAGACATGTACTAGGCTACAGTTAAATGATTAGTAATGTTGGAAATCACATTAGGAGTTTATATTTCTGAAGTTGTTAGGGAATGACAGAAAAAAGTCACTCTAGTGCCTCAATGCAAAATAAGGAGAGAAAACATTGATTTCTCTAAGAACAGAGAAGGATTACTATTGGAATCTGAAGGAAAGGTATCTTCTTACACATTACACGGTCTTGGTAAACATTTAGAAATTGAAATTTTAAGCTCAATACTTCAAATATTTGTCAAAAATTAATTATCTGTCAAAAATACTCCCTTCCCACTCCTACACCCACTACTGACTCAATTCGGCAAAGCAAATTCAATTTCATTCTGGTCTAATGACAACAGATGGCTTTCATATTAAGCAATTTGAGTTATGTGATAGCAAACAGTGTCCTCTACAAGCAATTCTCTTATCTCCTATCAACCTCAAAACAAAAAAGATAACCGGTACTTAAATTAGACAATGCAGGGAGAAAAACAGGAAAGATCTCTTAGAAAACAATGTCAAGTATCAAGTATCCCATAGTGTCTTATATATGGGATTATCAAGTATTTTGCTAAAATGGTGTTTATAGCTGTTAAGCCCAAATATTTTATTCTTGACATGAGTTTTATATATTTTATATACACTTATGTTAGAAGCCTTCCTTCTCACTTACCTATTCCTTTTTTTTCTAAATCCTCATCCAAGGATGTTTTTTATTGATTTTAGAGAGATGAAGAGAGAGAGTGAAGGAAGGAGAGAGGGAGAGGGAGAGAGAAAGAGAGAGAGAAAGAAACATTGATCAGTTGCCTCCTGTTTATGCCCCGACCAGGGACTGAACCTGAAACCTTTTAGGATACAGGATGGCCCTCCAACAGACTGAGCCACCTGGCCGGGGCTCACTTGCTTACTCTTCGTTTTTAGCTATAGAAGCTGATCGTGTTAATCCAGGGTGATCTGATAAACCAAGAATGATAAACAAGAAAGAATATTTTCTCTGAAGAATAGAAAAAAGGGAGTATTTTTGGAAGTATGTAAGTACCTAGAAAATCATAGATCATTTCAGTTCAAGGTGTGGTGCCTAAAATAATCATACCCATGACAGCTACTCTTTGACTGTACAGTGACTTCTTGGGCCAATGCTTGGAAAGAAATAACTGCCCATCCTCAATGATCGGAACTCTCTGCTGCGAGATCCAGTGTGTATTTAAAAAATAATTACATATTATTAGTTCAAAATCTGTTACTGAACATTCTGAGCAACATGGCAACAAATGCAAAAAGTGCACGTTGCCCAAAATACCAGTACCTGAAACAGTTGAGTTTTTCCCTTTCAATTCCTGTGGCTTTCACTCTCCCCACCTTCCTGGAGTAACTTTATTCCCAGACTTCTAAAAGCCTCCTACCCCAATGTGTTCTGCTCCCCATCTTTCATCTGCATGTTCATCCTGTCGATTTTTTGTCTGTAGACCTTCAACAGCTAGTCAGTGTGCATAAAAACATTTGGAATCCCCTGGCTTGGCATTCGAGGCCCTATCAAAATTGACCCTGGTCTACATTTTCATCTTGTTAGCTTCCCTTTGAGATGCCTCTCCTTCTTCACCTGATACTGTAATGATGGTTCAACAAAGCAATCCAACAGCCTCCTTAATCTCTGTTTAGGATAACCTCTCCTCCTGTTTTCCCACTCAGCCCACTCATAATGGTTTCCCCATGTCCTCTGCTCATCCAATGTTTCCCCAAAATTTAAGATGTAGCTCAAGTTACCCCATAATTTTCTCTCCTTTAATTATATAGCAGTTGAAATAGAAACCATTATTTGCCACAAAAATTTAGAGAGACATTGAGATCATATAATCCATCCAAGTCCTTCATTTTGCACACAAAATCACCTTTTACTAGTACTTTGTGCTTTTATATAATTCCCATCTTACATTTTTTTCTTATGTCCCATAGGAAATAACAGAACATAAATATTTTGTTAACCTGTTAGGTGACAAATAAATGTGACTTCATCAAATGTATCAAAAACTAGCAGATAATCCCCTTGGTGGAAGGTGGTAAGAAGACAAGAAGGGCATTTTGACGGGGTCCCATGAAAATCACAGCAATATAAAAATACTGTTTTTAATTATCAGCTCATTTTGGCAGACATGTCTCATCTTCAACACATCAGGGGACTTCAGAGAGAGACAAGACTCTTGGATGGGACAAGCCCCTGGATGGAACTCTATGTCTGTTTTGCATGTTCCTGAGTATTTCTTAAAAGTCTGACAACAGTTTATTTGCTTCTGTTGAAGGTCATTTTGCTTTGGACTGCATCAAAACGAGACCCACACAACAGAAGAGCCATGCCAAAACGTCATGCACTTCCAAGTAGCTGGCCTGGATTTAATAACTTTATTTCTGGAGCACATATTGTTTCCATGTATAGTATAATCAAAGTGCTCCCAATATGCCTTTTGCCCAAACAATATAATATCTTATTATTTTTTATAAATCTTCTATAATAATAAAAGCATAATATGCTAATTAGACAGGACGTCCTTCCGAATGACCTCCCGGACTTAGCCGCGGCAGGCGGGGGCCCAGGCAGAGGCGGCTGCCGCAGCAGGGGCCATGCCCCTTGCACGAATTTTGTGCATCGGGACTCTAGTTTCTAAATAATTATAGAATAATTGTTTTATATAATAATATCTTTTCTAGAATAATATCTATAAATAAAAAACAAAATAAAAACATTTTGCAGCATTTAATACTGTCAAAACCATTGCAGATTTTATGGACAGTACTTTCAAGCACATTGCTATGAGGTAATTAAATATATTAAAGATGTTACCTTTCCAAAGTATTACCACTGTAAGTCATCTATTGCGAATTTAAGTGTCATGCTAATAAATGCTACACAGCAAGAATCTACCCTGGAACAAAAACGTAAGAAATATCCAGTGTTTTCAACTGAGTTACATTTAACTGAAGTGATTATTTATATTAGTATGAGTGTATTTGACAGATATAAGAAATAAATTGTAAAATTCCTACCTTGTGTCTGTTTCTTGTTCACAGCATTATCAGCTTTATGTCGTTTCTAAAGTTTAAAAGCAAAAATAAAAACTGTGAGAAAAATGAGCAAGATAAATAAAACAAAATAGCACCTACAACAAGAGATTTCTTGTCATAAATATGCTGCGGCTGTGATGATGGGAAGAACCAGAGGGTAATCAGGAATTTTAAAACTGAAAGCAATCCACAGTCCTTCCCCAGGAGTACAGGTGTATGGTCCTCGGAAGATCTGACATTAGCATGCAGGTAATATTCAAATGTTAACATACTAGAAGAGTTTGCGCTGAAAGGCTGACTTAGTCATTTGCTTCAATAACTCACTTACAAAAGATTGCCCAAGAGAATGATCTATAATAACTACCATTGAATAACGGTACTGAAATATTTTCAACTTATAAAATCCATTATCTAATTAAGCTGATACATCCTCTATGATTTAATGATGTGCTGATGTCTGTCAGTGACTACAAAACAAGTGCATCTTCCACTGGCACAAAGCCTCTTCCATCTACTGCTCCCCAAGAGCCATTTTCCCCCCAAATCGCAAGACACTGAATGCATGATCCTGTTCTCCTTCCTCCCAAAAGCATTAGGACAAAAAATAAATAAACAGGTGAGTTAGTCTATGTCTAGGTGGGTGAGTTTGAAGAGTTGGACCAATGTTTTATAGCAGTAAGGAAAAGAAACGGTAGGTCAGAGGAAGGTGAGAATTTGAATGACCAACGGAAACAAGAGGTTTCCCATGGCTTCCGTCTAAACGTATAGCATTGCATGTAACACATCAGCTTCTGTTGATGCTGGAAAAAAGTGTCGAGTGTAACTGACTCTGTGTTCAAAGGTTCTATCATATAAAACCCATGTTCAGATTTAGCTGCATATACCTGACTATAAAGTAGGATGGAACAAATGCAAAACAAATAAATTCCTAAGCTTTCCATTGAGAAGAAAGATGGTTTTTAGGGGCACAGGGCATGTATGAAAACACTTTCCAAGAGAAAAGTCTGGAGACACAGCAACCCTCAGGAGGACTAGCATAATAGCTGGCAGTGAGAACTTGCTTCATCCCAATAACCAGCCAGTGAACGGCTCAAAATGCAAGTGCGCGTTCAGAACGCTTCTGTGGAAGGCTTGCTGAAAATAATTCTTGCACATCCACATGCAGGGACAATTCTTTCTCAGAATAAAACTATCATAAATAAGATTGTAATAATGTACACTTTTAATAGGCAAGTTATTGCTTCCAAAAGCAAGCACACCATTTGCCAGCAAATATTCCTAACTGAATTTTTTAAAGTTCTGTTAAGTTTGTAGCTTCAGTAGAGCATATCATTAGAGCATGCTTACTCATTTTTGTCTGTTAATAAAGATTTTAAGAAAATGAACAGTAACCCCAAATAAATTTTAGACTGAAATAATGATCCAAGGTAAAAGTAGATGTTTAGAGCAAGTGCAAATATTTCCAAAACAATGCGTACCTCTAATATATAATAGTTAGACTTTCAACTGAAGGAGACAAATAAAAGCTAATTAACAGAACATTCCACTTCTACAGGAAATTTAATCTTAGTGAAACCTAATGAGTTCCTGAACATTATTTTCCATCCACAGAGAATTCCTGTACAGAGCATCCCTTTCCTCAACCTTCCCACCACAGAATAAATTAGGCTACTTGTCAGGTCATAATTGTGCTAAATATACATAAGGACCCACCCAGACAGGCAGATTCTAATCTGATGACTACAAAAAGAAAGCATCTTTGTATCTTAAAGAGATCATTATTCTAAAAGTAATAGTTTAGAAAAATTAATATAGTTATTCTCTGAATTCAAATACCTACACTGTCTTGTAATCAGAATTCATTAAAACCAGTGAGACCTAGTGAATTATTTAATCTTTTCAATATTTGGTTGACAGCACACCAATAAACTGGACGGTGTAAATAGTTCCATGAACTTCAGGACACTTAAGGATGCAATATTGGTTAATCCTACTTCTGGTAATTCTTCCAACCTAGACATTTCTTGTTACATCATCATCCAGGTCTTCTACTGCACCTTGGCCCCTTTTTTTGTCTCCTTGCGTGTAATTCAGTGATGGAATTCCTTAAGGCTCACTCCCTTGCCCTCTTTCCTTCTCACTCTACACTCTCTTAGTTCATTCATACCTGCAATTCCAATGATAACCAATACGTAAATATATATATATATATATATATATATATATATATATATATATATATATATATATATATATACCAGCCAAAACTCTCATCTGAGTTCTTGACAGTTATATCCAGCTGCCTCCTTGACATCTCCCTCCAGCAGTCTTGTTAAACCATTCTTACAGACCATTTTTAGTTCATTTCTTAATACTTATTAGAAAGCTACTTCAAATGATACTATTACTATCCCATGATACTAATATAACATCCTTCAGAAACTGCCCAATTAGCTGTGTTCTAATAGGCATTTAGTTAAAACAACAACAACAAAAAACTTCTTGGATACCATTCTATTTACCGTGCATTTTGATAAAGGGGGTACTAAAAACATAGCTAGAAAGCTTCTAGCTTTGATAAGGAAAAGAAAAGGTAAAGGTAGACGTGGCAGTATAGAGCAATGATTGTAAGGCAGGAGTCTGGAGCCTTATTTGAATTCTCACAGCCCCACATAAAGAGCTGTATGAGCTTGGGCAAGTTACCTTACTACTCTGTGCCTCCTCACCCTCCTCTGTAAAATAGGGATAATACCATTTATCCTTGAAAGGGTTAATATAAGATTTAATAAATGTAAAGGACACAAAGCATGAACATGGAACCCAGAAGTTCACTGTTATTAATATTACTAGAGGCCGGGTGTACAAAAATTCGTGCACTGGGGGTGGGGGGGAAGGGTCCCTCAGCCCGACCTGCCCCCTCTCACAGTCCAGGAGCCCTCAAGGGATGTCCTACTGACGGCTTAGGCCCTCTGTGGGAGTCAACCAACCGATCAGGGGAAGGCGATGCCCCCATCATGCCACTGCTGCTGCCACTGCTGGCTGCCGTGCTGCATGAGCCTCAGTCCTTGCAGCCACAGTGGTTTGCTTGAGCCTTGGCTCGGCACTCGTTGCCTGAGCCTCGGGCCCTCATAGTGGCAGCCACCACTCATGGCTTGCCTGAGCCTTGGGCAGCTGCTGTGGCTTTGTCTGGAAGATATCTACCCCTTTTATTAGTATAGATTTTCCTATATAATAAAGAGGTAATATGCAAATTAACCCTCACACCCTCATAAGATGGTTGCCTACGACCAGTCCAGCAGGGGGGTTAGTGAGGGATGACCAAAAACTGAACAGCAGGCTGCGTGGGGTGACCAGGCCGGCGGGAGGGCCGTGAGGGGCTACTAGGCTAACAGGGGAGGCAGTTGGGGGTGACCAGGCCGATGGGGGGGTGGGGGGGCAGTTAGGTGCGACCAGGCCGGTGGGAGATAGGGGCGACCAGGCAGGCAGGCAGGCGAGCAATTAGGAACCAGAGGTCCAGGATTGTGAAAGGGATGTCTGACTGCTGGTTTAGGCCTGATTAAACTGGCAGTTGGACATCCCCTGAGGGTTCCCGGATTGGAGAGGGTGCAGGCTGGGCTGAGGGGACCCCCCCCCCCCCCCCCCGCCGCTGCACGAATTTCATGCACCAGGCCTCTAGTTAGTATCAATTATTGGTGACTTGCCACAAAAATAAAGAAGAGCAATGGATGGGATAGAAATTCCATCAATTTCTTGGACAAGATACCTGGCTGCTCCAAGCCTCAGTCTCCTTATCTTTAAAATGGGGTTGATATCAACTTTCAAAAGTTTTTGAAGGAATTAAATGAGAAAAACTTTTGCAAAAACAAAAGCATAATACCTAGTAAGTAACAGATGCTCAATTAAAACATAGGTTAAACAAAGAAAGAAAAGGGAGTACAAAAGGCAAAGAGACAAAACTGTAGTAAAGACCAATCTTTATAGCGTGCCAAATCCAACCTTTATTTGAAAGGTGGTAAGTCTGTGTGGAACAATACGCATGAGAAGAGGGCCCCTGTACTTTTCAGCTAGTGGTCCCCACCAAGTATGTCATTGGCAATCAAGAGAACTATAGTGTTTTACACACACTCACACACACACCTCTGTTTGTACTCTTACACACTTAGATGTTTTTGACACTAATGAACTAAACCAGGGGCGGTGTGGCCCTGCAGAGGTATTAAGGGTGCATTAATTACATGTTTGACCATATATAGAAGGCTAATTTTTAAGCTGATAATTTTGTATGGCCTGCGAATGATGTTATAAATATCCAAATGGCCCTTGGCAGAAAAAAGGTTCCCCATCCCTGGTAAACAGTTGGCTGACCCATGTCTAACGGTCTAGTGATGCTATGGCTCATGTGTTCTCAGTGAGATCCCAATTGGATCCCTCGCAGCTATAATATTAATGAATGTTTGTGTAACTTTAAATTGGAGCTTTCTAAAGAATGCCTTGGCCTTTCCTCTCCTTACCATCTGACTTGCCTGAGGCTTAACAGAAGGTCCTTTGAGACAGGCAAATTATTTAAAGGGCACAGAAAAAAATGTTGACTTCCTCAACTAAGGTAGGCAAACAACAGATAAAATAGGAGAAAAAGAAAAGCCTGAATTTATTTTGGGGAATGTATTTTATAAAAGGGAAACTGACTTCCTCTTTTCTCGGCTACTACGGAAAAATAAAAATAGCACATTTGCTGTTGCTTTCTTCTAATAAAACAAGATAAAAGAAAAGGAAACTTAGAACTACTAAAATAAGAAAGGAATCATAGGTATTTAATGAGGTGAAAACTAGGGTATATAAATTTAAAAATAAAAAATACCAAGAAACCCTTTACTACATTTAGATAGTTTGGAGGTTCTGTTTAACTTGAAACAAAGTTCAAATTGAAAACTGAACATAATTAATAATAATGTTCAAATATATTTTTTCTAAGTCAATTATTTCATTCAAATTGATTTCATTCATTAATAAACTACACACATAAGGAAACACTATAGCAAGCATTTTGAAATGTTAATAATATAAAAATCAATAGAAATTAACTGCAGAGGTGGGAGGATATTCTACACACTTCTAAGTTAAATGGGCATTTAAGCAGCCTGCGTCAAGAACGAAATAACTGAAAGAAGGAATAATATTTTAAAATAGTCATATAAAACTAAAGAGTCACATTTACTTATGAAAAGAATCAAGTACTTACAATATCCTCTATGGTTTCTTTGACAGCTGCCACAGCTAAAATAAATAAGAGGGGAACCAGTGTTGTGTAGCGGCCTGTTGGTGACACATCGGGTATTTGCTATTTGAAGGAAGAGGAAAAGAGAGAAATCCAGTGAGAACTAGCAAGTTGATAATACATTTAAAAACGGTAACATCTTAGTGCCTCTTAAAATATGCTTCCTTGATTTTACTATCTTAGCAGACTGACACTGGGCAAGACGATTTGCTCAAGTCTAAGAAGCAGCTGGAAGAGCATGTTAACTCGCTTCCTGGCAAGCAGCTGTGTGTAGGACTAACACCTACAAAGGGGGCTTGGTTATATACATTACAGGATACCCATATAGTAATATATCATATGACCGTTAAAATATAATATTTTAGCTACACAATGAATCTCATGGGAAAATACTGATAAAGCAGGTTATGAAACGTATGTACTCTGTGGTCCCCTTTGAACACTAAATTAATATACAAGAAAAAAAAAAAAAGACCAGAAGGATATACACCCAGATTTTAAGAGCGTAGTTGCCTCTTGGTGGTGGAATGAGTTATAAATTTTGTCTTTAGGCATTGATATGTTTCCTAATACTTTCTACAATGGGTGTATGCTATTTTTTAATAAAACTTTTTCCCCCCTGATTACAACTAACACAACTACAAAGAGAAACAAGATTTAAAGTGATAATTCTTGTCTTCTAAGGTTCAGAATTGACAGTTACATTGCTACTAAAATAAACTGATGTTTTAAGAAATTGCCCCATCCCCCTTAGAACCCAAACGGATAGTCCTCGCCACATCAAATTTACAGAATGTTTAAAAATAAGCTGATAAAAATGAATGGAAAAACTGAAAGAGGTAGTGAAATTCTAACACGGCTGTAGCAGAAGCTGGAAATGTCCACCCAAACCAGCTGATTTCTCTGTGTTCGAATAAGCTTCGGAAGATTGGTCACAGGCTTTTATTAAATCCGAACATCTGCTGTCGAACTAAGGTTTTACGACAGGACTTTACCTGAAGCAGTGCAATAAAGAGAAAGAATGAATTGGCGGCTCTTCTGAACTGAGAGTAGAGAAATCGTGGAAGGAATGTGATGATGTTGTATTTCGCAGTGCTAGAAAACAAAATGGAAAGTAGCATAAAACTTAATTGCTCCACAATTAGCTCCAACGTTTACAAAATTCTAGTATCACCATCTGCAAAAGTAGATGAGGAGCCTCTGTTCTCTGCTTCAAGTTGGGAGACTATTGCAAATGGTCATTAACCTGAATGAAAAGGAGTGAAAGGAGCTGCATAAATGAACGGTAAGACTTTCACTTTCTGCCTAACATCTTTCTTTCTCCTTGGTCAGCCATCCTGTTTAACATCACCAGGGGTAGCTTACAAAGAAGGGCAACTTCACTTAAGAAAATGTATAATACGTTCATTGAAAATAAAATCTTGCAGAAAAACCCCAAAGTCAGCAGTTTGAGCAGCAGGACCAGAGAGACTTGAAGTAGAGATGCCGTCCCTGGATAATGTCAGAGAAATGGGGAGTTTCCTGGATTTGAATTTTCTTCACGGACCCTCTACGACTTTGGCTTGGACTCCACACTGAACACTTCAGATATAGCCAGTCAGTCACAGTTTAGGTATTAGAAACATCCAATCTTCCTCTTCTTAATAACAGAGAGGAGATTAAAGGGACACACGCCACACTCCCCAAACTGTGAAAAGTTCCTCTTGCTTAAATTTTAAGTTGTGAATGTTCACTTTAAATGGGCATGTCTCCAGTTTAGGAATGTTGCCAATGGAGAAACACTGGGCTAGCATTGGGGGTGCTCACTTGGTTCCAGGGGACACTAAATGAATTGGGCTTATAACAGAGATACGTTTATATTATTGTTGCAATGAATCTATAACAATGGAGTAATTCTCACAGCCCTTCATTCCTCACCACCATACTAAATTTTGCAGCTATTTAACCAAAAGGAGTTATCCGTGAAGAACGGCAAAGAACCTCTTCTAAAATGTGAAAACCCAAACAACAATCTATTAACAGGTTTAACACAAAGGGATTACCCATGAGCAGCTGCTTATCCTTTCTGCTCCTTCCTTATTGGCCACAAGATGGAGAAAACTCTCAATATTAACTGATGTAACCGCAAGCTCTTTGCAATCTTTTTCGTTTTGGCTGGGAGAAGGCCCATAGGACTTGGCCTGCTGGCTGGTCCCAGGTCATTCTTTAGCAGGTCCTACCTGACGTGGTTGTTGCAGAACTTGGTCAGCTGGGGCTGGTTGATGAATATAGTCCGTATTTCTTCCTGGTCTGCCAGGGAAGTCTTCTCTGAAACATCATCGGTCTTCTCATAACCTTAAAGAGAGAGAGAGAGAGAGTCTTCTTACTCGATAAGAATTGCTTCATTTTATTGTCTAGACCAGTGATGGCGAACCGGTGACACGCGAACTCATTTTTTTGGTTGATTTTTCTTTGTTAAATGGCATTTAAATATATAAAATAAATATCAAAAATATAAATCTCTGTTTTACTATGGTTGCAAATATCAAAAAATTTCTATATGTGACACGGCACCAGAGTTAAGTTAGGGTTTTTCAAAATGCTGACACGCCGAGCTCAAAAGGTTCGCCATCACTGGTCTAGACCAAAGCCACATTTCATAACTATTCCAGAACCTAAAATCTGTTATAAGCTACATGCATCTCCTTATTGGTCTTGTTTCTTTCATGATAAAAAGAAAAAGCCCCACATTTAATATTTCTACTAAATTTAAAAGGCAGCATTTAATAGTATGTAAAAACTGACCCATTTCAAAAACAGTGACCGATTTCCAATTTTTGTTCATCTTTCCCCCATATATGTTCAACGTACTTTATTTCCTCCCAATACATAAGAATGTGTCCAAAAGTAAAAAAAAGTTTAAAATTGGTTTACATTATAGCTTTAGACAAGAACTGACAAGACAGAGGTAATTTAAAATATATTTTAAAAATGTAAGCATACATATTGAATGCTTTTGTTTTTTCTTTCCTTTTTGGATGAAGACAGAAAAAAGATGAACAATGAGGCTTAAATAGGAAACCACCACAATTACTTAACTCACTATGAGCATCTTACTCGTTTCACTAATTAGAATTTATGTTCACAAGCAAATTTAAAATGTTTTGAGATCAAGTCATCTCACAATCATTGTAACAATTCAACAGATTCAGGCAATTTCAACTAGGAAACAGCTTATTGCAAAGTTGACGGTGGTTTTAAAAAAAATACATGTAAGTTCTAGAAGAATAAAACAATTTAAACTGCTTACTTTACCCTATTGAGAATTCAACAAGGCTGGATTAAATCATTCCCTCCCCCTTTGCTAGAGAGGCTCACACCAACAGTACTCTACCTCAAGTACCCACTTTCCTTCTCTTTTCTGCCAAGCCAATGCCAACTCCTCCCTTAAGAGCTGCAACTTGGGGTCTCTCACTAAAGTCAGTGAACCTTCTCCGTGTTCCCACAGTCCTCCATGCTCCCCTCTCCCCAGCAAAACACTTACCAGAACGTTTCCTTACTGCCTGCTTGTGAGTCAGTCTCCCCCTAACAGAAAGGGAACTCCCTGGGGCTACGGGTGGCGTGTTACTCATCTTCCTAACATGGCACAGGCAGCAGGTACTTGGTAAACGTTTGCCGAATAAACAAACACCACATGACAAAGGAGTGGTTACTTGGCCGTTTTGTTCTGGGGCAAGTGAATGCTTCTCCACCCAATGATAAGGACACCAAGGCAGCCAAGAGCTGGTAATCATCTGTGCTCTAAGACAAGCTGGCCTGTGGGGTTTTGTTGCTACATGAACCGGGAAAATCACTCAGGCTTTCTACAAAGGAGAGGAACATGGGCATGGAGACCAAGGGTGCAGGGAAGAGTGTAGAGTGTGCAAGGGAGTGGGAATCTACACTAATAAAAGGCAAACATGCAAATTGACCGTACCTCTGCTACACCTTAAGCCACGCCCACCAGCCAATCAGAGTGACTATATGCAAAGTAACCCAACCAAGATAGCAGCCGGCAGCCACGGAGCTGGAGCAAGCAGGAGGCTTCGTTGCCCCAATGATGGAGGAAGCCAAGCTTCCCGCCTGCCGCAGCAGCTCTGAGCTCCACTCAAAGCAACAAAGTTTCAATTATAGAAGGTAAATAAGCCTCAGATACCTGCTTTCAGCCGGCTGTGGCCATAGAGCTGGAGTGAGCAGGAGGCTTCCCTCCTGCCTGCCCTGGCCAGCTCTGAGCTCCTCTCAAGGCTACAAAGTTTCAATTATAGAAGGTAAATAAACCCCATATACCTGCTTTCAGCCAGCCGTGGCCACGGAGCTGGAGCAAGCAGAAGTGGGTTCCTCCATCGAGGAAGCCAAGCTTGCCTCCCGCCTGCCCTGGCTGAATCTGAGCTCCTCTCAAGGCTACAAAGTTTCAATTATAGAAGGTAAATAAATCCCAGAATTAAAAAAAAGAAAAAGAGAAAGAGGAGAGGCTGGGAGCTTCCGTTGCCGGCGGGCTTGGCCAGTCTGAAAACGGCCCTCAGCCCCTCACCCAGACTGGCCAGGCACCCCAGTGGGGAACCCCCACCCTAAAGGGGGTGTGGCCAGCCTGAAAACAGCCACCAGCCCCTCACCCAGGCTGGCCAAACCTCAATGGGGTGAGGGTCCCCACTGGGGGGGGGCTTGACCAGCCTGCAAACAGCCATCAGCCCCTCACCCAGGCTGCCTAGGCACCCCAGTGGGACCCCCACCCTGATCCGGGACAGCCTTCAGGGCAAACCAGCCAGCCCCCACCCATGCACCAGGCCTCTATCCTACATAATCCTATATAATAAAAGGGTAATAGGCAAACTGATCCTAACAGCAGAATGACTGGGAATGACTGGTCACTATGACACACACTGACCACCAGGGGGCAATGCTCAATGCAGGAGCTGCCTCCTGGTGGTCAGTGCGCTTCCACAGGGGGAGCTCTGCTCAGTCACGAGCCAGGCTGACAGCTGCCAGTATAGCGGTGGTGGTGGGAGCCTCTCCCGCCTCCTCAGCAGAGCTAAGGATGTCCGACTGCAGCTTAGGCCTGCTCCCCACTGGCAAGTGGACATCCCCCGAGGGCTCCCGGGCTGCCAGAGGGATGTCTGATTGCCAGCTTAGGCCCAATCTTAGGCCCAAGCCAGCAGGTGGTCATCCCCCGAGGGGCCCCAGACTGCGAGAGGGCACAGGCCGGGCTGAGGGACCCCAACCCCGAGTGCACAGATTTTTGTGCACTGGGCCTCTAGTAGGACATAAAGATGAAGCACAGACAAAGGCCAGGTAGAGACAGGTGAGATACGGCACTAAAAAAGCACCCAGGCTGGGACTGAGGGCACCTGTCATGCTTGTGAAGAAGTCTGATGGCATCCTCCGGTTGGCAGGCAGCTTTCCAGGTAGACAGGCAGGGAGTGAGAGTCATGGTTTATACTCGGCACTCGGATGTCACACGGCTCCACGTAAGTACTGTGACCCTCATTTTACAGTTAGACACATCAGCAGCTTGGCCCATGGTCAGTCACATGGTTCATAATTTTCTTTCACTACATCATGTGTTAGATACACTAGCTTTCCCTCCTAGTTTCATAGAATCCAAATTTCACATATGTATTAATACAGACCAAATGTTTGTGCCCCTCCAAGATTCATCCCTCAAAGGGGTAGTATCGGAGGTGGGCCTTTGGGAGGTGATTAGGACACGAGGGTTGAGCCCTCGTGAATGGGATTAGTGCCCTTGGAAAAGAGACCCCAGAGAGATCGCTCATCTCGTCCATCATACGAGGACACAGAGAGAAGACAGCCATTTCTGAACCAGGAAGTAGGTCCTCACTAGACACTCAATCTGCTGGTGCTTTGATCTTGAGCTTCCCAGCCACAAAACTATGAAGTTTTGTTACAGCAGCCCAAACAGACTAAGACATGGGTTATCCAACAGAGGCACATCAACCTTCAACATTCTTAAAGATGTTCCTAATGACAGCGCCAAGGGCACAGTGGACTGACTGTTCATGGCACCGCACCTGGACAGAGCCTCAGGAACAAACACCAGGTCTCTGCTCTGCTCTGAACTGATACCCTCAGGCTGTACTTTATGTAACTGGACTGTTGGGGGCCTGAGTCCTGGGATGTTCTTAGCTGAAGAGTTAGGCGTCACTCCTCCTGACATACCCATTTATATTGGGGTCTCAAAGGCTGCTAGGGGGAGTTGGAGATCACATCTCCTCACCTATTAACTTGTATTCAAGAATTTATATGAAGCAAAGGACAAAGGAATTAAAATCAACCCCTTCCCCAACATGAAAGCTAGAGTATTTAAAACAATTTTGATGGACTAGTATGTCCCCAACCAAGGTCTGATAATAAGGGACCTTTAAGAAAAAAACTCACCAAAATGAGGGGGAAAGTCTACACTGGTGACCTGTTCTCAATGAAACAAGAACATAGAATATGTATAATAAAGACAGTCTATGCCAGCGGTTCTCAACCTGTGGGTCTCGACCCCTTTGGGGGTCGAACGACCCTTTCACAGGGTCGCCTAAGACCATCAGAAAACACATATATAATTACAGATTGTTTTGTGATTAATCACTATGCTTTAATTATGTTCAATTTGTAACAATGAAATTGGGGGTCACCACAACATGAGGAACTGTATTAAAGGGTCATGGCATTAGGAAGGTTGAGAACCACTGATCTAGCGGGTATTATGCTAAGTGAAATAAGTCAGACAGGGAAAGACAAATACCACATGATTTCACTTACGTGTGAAATCTAAAAAGCAAAATAAGCAAACAAATAAAATAGACACAGGTTCATTACCAGAGGTAAAGGGCAGGGGGACAGGGGATGTAGAAGTGAATAAGGGAGGGATAAATGGTGATGGAAGCAGGTTTGATCTGGGGTGGTGAACACACAATACAACATACAGATGATGTATTATAGAATTGTACACCTGAAACCTATATAATTTTATTAACCAATGTCACCATAATAAATTCAATAAAAACTTTTTTTAAAAAGTTAAGACTCACAGATACAGAAAATAGTCTGATGATTGCCAGAGGGAAGGTGGGTTAGGGGTGCTGGGTGAAAAAGGTGAAGGGATTAAG
Source organism: Myotis myotis (assembly GCF_014108235.1). Taxonomy (NCBI): domain Eukaryota; kingdom Metazoa; phylum Chordata; class Mammalia; order Chiroptera; family Vespertilionidae; genus Myotis; species Myotis myotis. The sequence continues at coordinate 26,831,305 of NW_023416313.1, forward strand.
TAGTACAAATTGGTAGTTATAAAATAGTCCTGGAGACGTGAAGTACAACATAGAGAATATAGTCAGCAATACTAAAATGTTCAGTGCCAGGTGGGTACTTGAAATATGGAGGGGACTACATTGTAAAGTATATGATTGTCTAAGCACTATGCTAATCCTATATAATAAAAGGCTAATTTGCAAATTGACTGAAGGGCGGAACAACCAGTCACTATGATGCGCACTGACCACCTGGGGGCAGATGCCCAATGCAGGAGCTGCCCCCTGGCGGTCAGTGCACTCCCACAGGGGGAGCGCCACTCAGCCAGAAGCCAGGCTCACAGCTGGCGAGTGCAGCGGCGATGGCGGGAGCCTCTTGTGCCTCCATGGCAGCACTAAGGATGTCCGACTGACGGCTTGGGGAGCGGGCCTAAGCCATCAGTTGGACATCCCCTAAGGGCTCCTAGATTGTGAGAGGGTGCAGGATGGGCTGAGGGACCCTCCCCCAGTGCATGAATTTCATGCCCTGGGCCTCTAGTACAAAATAACATTGAATGCAAACTGTAGTTGAAAAATAAAACGAAAGGTAGGACCAGTAGAAGGTCAGAATGGTCCCAGGCATAGAATATTGCGGATACCATAGGCTTTCTTCACTCAGGCACGATGGGAAAGCCTTGGAAAGGTAGTGCATGTGCATCTGATATGGAGCACAACCCTTGGGGCTGTCAGTACGATCCCTGAGTAACTATGATACTCAAGGAGGAAGATCTGCACCAAAAACAAGGAGGCGAGGAACTCAGACAGTGGGAGACGGTGGTCACCATTGCCCTGCTTACTTCGGGCTCCAGCGAGCTTGGCTGCACAGGCTCTTTCACCAGCACTGACACACAGCAGTGCCACAGGCACCTGAGGCCCACTCCCAGGATGTCTGAAGGCCGGAGGTTGCAGGTACCAACTTGTGTATGCACCTGATAGCAGGTAGCAGTGATCAAGGCATAGATTCTCAGGAATACCCGAATGAATGCACCCAACCTCAGAGGTCCAAGGAATATCTCATGAAGACATCTGGGAATAAGACTGGCACACTTACTAATTTGAAACGTGAGAGTTTGTAACTGTTATGATTAGAATCTGCAATGAACTCTTACCTTACATTGTAGAAATAGGCAGGATAGGTTTGGGCAGATGGTAATGAAAATACCCAGACTCCCTCTGTGTAGAAGAGAAACAAGGCTCTTCTATTGGAATGAATGAACCAATCCTTGGCGGAAGGGAGGCAGCAATTTTGATCTCATATTTCTTCTGGGTTACGGATGAAAACACATTCCCTACATTCAAACTAATTTGAATTATATTATTATAAATAATTAATATATTATTAATCCTTTTATTATATAGGATTAGTTTCAACATGCACCAAAAAACTCTATTTTTATGCTTCTTTTTAATTTCATCTTCAAATAGCCACCTTCAACAGCTATGATGATCACACCTGGGCAATGCCTTCACTGAGATGCTGATGTACAGAGATGGCAAAGGTCCCTCCACCACTCTGCCCCAAAGAAGGTAAAACTAAGATGGTACAGTTGCCATTCCTTCCTAGACACAGTTTGTCCTTTGCTTTAAGGAGGGAAGCTGTGCCTCTTGGGATCTGTTTAATAATTCAGAGAGCTTGTTCACATAAATCATTAAAGATCACCAGGAGCTCTTCATCCACCTGTCTTTTCTCCCGAAGACTTACTAAGAATGGAGTCGGCTTTTGTGTCTTCCCCTCATGGAAGGCACGTGGAGGAGAGTGAGGCCAGATCTATCAACAGTTCTCATGGAGGCTTCATGGAAAGTGGGGCTTTCATTGCCCTTAAGTCATGCAGAAGGTTTTAGCTACTGAATGTCCTACAAGGAGATATTTGTATTGCTAAATAAGGATATACAAGCAGCTTTGATAAGGATATACTATTTCAGCTTCCAGCAATAACTTTCTGGATCAAGAAAACATAGGGTGATGATGGTCAGCACCCTAATCACAGCCCTGAAGTGAACACGTGCTCATCTTCCCCTAAGAGTGTCAGGCCATTAAGCCCTCGTAGTGGTTGTGTGGCAAGCTCATGTTCTCCCACTGATTACTTATGTGACCCCAAGCAAACCACACACTCCCGGGGGGCGGGGGTGTGTGTGTGTGTGTGTGTGTGTGGCTATTCTCTTCCCTTGTAAAGTGAGGAAGGTAGGCTAATAATCTTAGGTTCTTTTCCAGCTCCAAAGTCCTGGGAAATTCATAGCTACTGGGCACCAGGAAGGAAAAAAGTCAAATCTCATTTGTTTAGAAAAACAGGACAGTTTAAAAATAAAATACAAAATTTCCCTACTGGAGCCAGACGTTTCACAGCAACGGCTGCCTGGCATAATCTGCACCCAGAACTCATCACAGGGCCAAATGGTGGTTGTGGCCATGTCAAAAATCTCCTTATTTGAAAAGGTAAATAGTGACTATACTCGGTTGCCAGCAACTACTGTACCTGGCACTCACCTGTTGACCAGTGACTGCTGGGTTACTGAGTGTGTTGACTGACCTGTAGTCTTTCTTTCTTCCTCTACCTAGATTCATGATCACATGCTCATATGCCCACAGAATGACGGAACAGGGAAGAAAAGTGCTCAATAGTTATTGCGTGAAAGGTTTTTAGTCCTTTCATACAATGACAACAGAATTATCACCTCTGAAATCTCCCACTTCTCATCACAGATACCATGAGCAAATCAATACATCCATTGATCAGCAGTTCACTCATTCATTCAACACATACATTCAATAGGAGTTGAACACCGTGCCTACTGTGTGGCAGCCGGTTTTTAAAAGCTGCAGGAACAAGGGGGAGAGATCAAACTGGGAAGAGCAGGAGGGAAGCCCTGCAGCAAGAGTGAGCCTGGCGTTTTCAGGGACACGAGGACCAGTAACAGTGAACAGGAGCATCCAACGAGAAGAGGCAGGGCCCGATGGGGAGACATAGTAAGAAACTTGAATTTATATTCTTTATGCAATAGAAATCCACCCACTGAGCAGTTCTGGACCGGAAGATCATTTTGTGGCTACTGCGATAATCCAGGTGAATGGTGATTATGTGAGACTGTGGAGACAGAGACGAAAGGAAGTGGATGTATGCCTGATAGATTTGGAGGTGGAGCTGGTCTGACTGTTACAGCCTCTCCAGGTCTCTCATCATCCCAGCACGGTATGGAGCCAGAGACACCCACTGCCTGGTGCTACTCTAAGCAAAAGCCCAAGACTTAAAAGAAACAGGGTTTTCAATACAACAAATGATTAACCACTTATGGAAATGTCTCCATAGCCAAACAACCTGTCCTTAGACACCGCACATCCCTTTCTCATCAGGACACGGTAACCAATACTACTGAGAACACAAGGTATAACCCAGAGATTATAAGACATGAGAGAGTCAGGACTGGGAGCACAGGCCATGGAGAGAGAGAGAGAATCTAGCCCAGCAGTTATGAGCTGTGGGAACCTTAGACAAATTACATATCTCTAGTGGACTACCTCCTTCCACAGGTGTCTGTGGAGATTAAGGGAGATGATGCGCGTGTAAAGCACTTGGGACAGTGGCTAACTTCTCCTGTGCATATACACGTTCTAGTTATTATTTTCTGCTGGGGTTCTTGTTCCAGCATCTAGAAGGGTTCAGCAGTCTGGAAAAGGGTCTGTGTGTAATTTAAGTAAGAGTCCAGTGACAAAGCATAATTTTGAAAGGCATTTGGGGGTCAGAGGAGCCTAGTTAAAGAAACTAAGATCTCCTCAGCTCAGGACACCATGCTTTTTATTAACACTAATTGTCCTGAGGTGGGGCAGAGATATACTCATCAAAGGGTCAGGTTTCATTTACAGCAGTGGTTCTCAACCTTCTGGCCCTTTAAATACAGCTCCTCATGTTGTGACCCAACCATAAAATTATTTTCGTTGCTACTTCATAACTGTAATGTTGCTGTTATGAATCGTAATGTAAATGTCTGATACGCAAGATGGTCTTAGGCGACCCCTGTGAAAGGGTCGTTCGACTGCCAAAGGGGTCTCGACTCACAGGTTGAGAACCGCTGATTTACAGAGTCCATTGTCAAATTGGAAGAATCGCCTATGGGTGTTACAGTGTTTGGCCAGTAGGAGGCAATAACATGTAGATTAAGATGCCCTGAGCTGTCCGCAGTAAACAATCATCCCTTTTCAGGTTTGGGGAAATGCCCTCAGCCATTCCCAACAGGTGACAACATATGTGACTCAGCCCTTGTTGAGTTCCCAAGTTCTATCAACCTTTTGATGAAACTCTTGCAATTATGACATGCTGGAATTGGCTTCCGGCAATTTTCATTGTTGAAATCGGAAAGGCAGACTACAGAGAAAAGGAACAGGCTTTGTTATCAAATCTGTGTTCAAATTTGGATTATGGCACTTCTATATAACTCTGGGAAAGTTATTTTATGTTTTAAGGCTTGGCTTCCTCATGCATAAAATAGGGTTAATATGAGGATTAAATAACAGTATGTTAGCCATGTAGCACCATACTTGTCACTCCAACAGTTTCAGATGGGAAAAAAAGTCTTAGAAACACTAATTTAGGGTATTAACTTTTTAAAAAAAAAAAAAAAATCGGACACTATTTAATTAAAGCTGTGACCAGCAAATGAATCTAGAGAGTAAAATACTGAATTTTACTCTAGAATTATATAAATTAATATTAAGTCAGTACATGTTTTCCCCAAAATGTCATCTGTATAGTGGTTATGCAACCGAAAAGAAGAGGTGGGGAGGTAGAAGGGAGGAGAGAATAAGATACAAAATCATTCAGTTGCCTGATAATATGGTTACAGAACCATTACATTTTTGCAGACTCAACTTTATTGCAATTATAAGTAAGGCTGTAATTGAAATCAGAATAGCTATTATATTAACTCCCCAAACATATTTAGGAAAATTCAATTATATATTCTTCTTACTCAATGGCTTCCAATATTAGACATTAAAGAGACCATATTGATTGCTCATGTTTCTTGACCTAGAATGAGATCATTAGACAAACAGCCATGCTTGCAACAGTCATATAATCAAATAAAAGAATATTAACTGGAAAACAAACCAGAGACTTAAAAGGCACAAACGCAGAACATACGTGTGATTAAAGGTAGGTGTTACTTACCTTGGGAAATTATGAGCATTACCCATGGTCTATTCTAAAGGTTTGAATATGTCTTTATTTTGTTGTCTGGGAAAAGCAATAATAATAAATGTCCTTATCTAAAACAAAAATTCTTTTTGGCTCAAGTTTCTGGAACAAAACCATCTTTGGCTGAATAATTTAGATGTTTGTATTTTATTTACTTTGTTTTTAGTGCTATCTTTATATATGCACATGTATCTAGTTTATTTAATTGGAAATACAGAAGCAGTTACTAGAGCTATGGAAGGGATGTGAATCACACGTTCTGCATTGTTGAAGCAGAATGGTCAAACGTTCGGTTGTGAGCCAGGCAGCAGCCGTTCAGACAGACAGGGTACAAAAGGAACCACCACTCCGCAAACAATGAACCGGGTGCTTTGAAGGTTAAGATTTACACACTACATTTTCAGATATGGCAGTGATACGTGCCACCAACATTTCTAAAGCATGCAATACCTGACTATTTAGTCAGGGGCACTGACCCCTTTTCCCTTAGATTGTCAAAGTATAAAATGACAGTAGCCAACACAACAATAGCTGCTCGGTGTGAATGAATCAAGAATATACCTATTTTTTTCCTGTCAGATTGGCAAAAGATATACCTTTTGGTGTGCCACAGAATTTTAGTAATGAGTGTATGTGTCCTGTGACATAGAAAACGTTGAAAATCGCTGTACTATGGCACGGAAGAAATCAAACACCTCTAAAAGCATGGAAATTAAATAGAAACTATCCAGCAACATGTTTCAAATTTCTAGATCATGCCTGCAACAGCCAGGGGAAATGAAGTGTTCGATTGCATCCATATCCCTTCCCTTACAGAGTATATTGATTCAGGCTCCATGCGGGGGGGCGGGGAGGGGGTGTTGAGCGGGGGAGGCATCTGCTACTCGCTCCAACTCGGTCTGCTTCTTCTGAAAACATTCCTTTGATTTTCTTTGGAAAACTTCCTTTTCTTCAACTGTAGGTAGTCTTGAGGGACTGGTCCAAGATAGCAACCCCCCTTTTGGTTTTAAAGGTGGGCACACGGCCCATGCTAGACTAATCACAGCCCATTTGCAGTGTGCACATATGAAACGGCTGAGCAAGATTAAGACCGACGCTGTGGCATCCTGAAGTGACTGTCCATTAGTCAAGCTGCCCTGGGTCATCCCTGACCTTCCTGTAAAGCCTTTCATTTGACTCTGGAGCGACTCCAACTACTCACAGGCTGCATGGCTTCCATACTGTGGAATTTTAGTGGAGGCGTTTAGCAGTGGAATTTCAGTCTTGGTTGGAAGCCAAATCCTGTCCCACTGCCCATCTAATGTAGCTGGGCACTGTCTAGACCTGGACCTGGCCAGGGAAGAGGCTGAAACCTATTCCCGGAACCCCAACCACTAGCTGGCTTTTTTGCTCTGCATGGATGACCTAGGATCACAATGCAACTGCCTGCCTCTCCCTCCCCCAACCCCCAAATCACCAGGCTGCCTGGAACTTTCCCTAACAGGCCGTACTTGCTATATCAGATCTCCTTGGACATAAACAGCTGTCCTAACCCAGCCCTGAGTGCAGCATGTTCTGGGATAACTATGGGTTGCACAACAGCCAAAAAGCTTTCCACACCTCTGGTTTCCTCTCCTTTACCTTCTTGTTCATGCAACTGGGGTGCATTTAAGTTACAACACCGAAACTATAATGAATATTGTAACAAATAATATCCACTTACCCTATGTAAAACATGGCTATCTACCTCAAAATTTGGTTTTTTCTCATCTTCACAAAGGGTTCACTTCATTAAAAAATAAAGAGTTATTCTCAAAATGATGTCGATGTGATTATTTTCAAAAGGATGTAAGGAAACTTAGCTTCTCATACGCAGAACTGGTCATGGTCAGAGAGCCAGTGAGTACCAGAGTCAGGACAATATTTGGAAACTGGTAAATTCCAGCCCAACTTTAATAGTGATGATGGATGCATTCATTCATTGGACTACTAAGCTTGACCTGCTCTTTCCCTGTAACTATTTCTCCTCTATTTGCTCTATTCCAACTCAACACAAGTTTTTCAACCACAGCCCTCTCCTACCCTCATGGCCTTGTTACCGGCAGATGACCATTCTTCCTTGAAGTGTCACCTATAAAAGTTTCGAATAAATATGGTGGTCTTTTACCCCTCCAACATTCATCTTTTGATCGACTTAGTTATATAGCATCTGAGAATAATAACAGATGTTAGGGATGTACCTAACTTATATATTGAGGACAAGGCAGACATAAGGGTACCTGTAAGTATCTATCATGTATGTTACTCTAATATGAGCAAGAAACTTAACACTTCGTGGAAGTCCCTTGCATGCCATAAATGTTTACTAAATTTTCTATTTTAATATCAGGTATCCAAAAAAACTTAATAGTCTTCTCCCTGTCCTGATGCCCTCTGATATATTTTCCTATCAGAACCTGTCATGACCATACAGGGTAAGTAATATTTTTCTTAAAGTGCCTTTGTGGGAACAGATGTAAAAATAACCAAGTGTGAAACACATCAACAGCATGTCTTGACTAAAACAGGAAAAGATGATGGGTTAACACTTCCTGAACTCACACTGAACTGCAGCAAGGCCCAGACGTGGTAGTATGAATTCGAAGCGGTAGACGCTGAAAAAAGTATTGCTGGTATTCACAGGAAAGGTTACCTTATGCGGTATTACATGGAAATCTATGGCATGCCTAGTGTTGCACCTCACACGTAGTAAGCACTCAAATTTCCTGGCTGCCTGCCTTGGCTATTAACCCAGAAAAAAAAGTCATCTTGGGCATGCTGAGTTGCTGAAAACAGTAATGAAAACATTTATCAATGCCAAATCGTGCTTAGCAGGAAAGGGAAGAAGAACAATGAAAGATGAAAGGAAATTAATGCTATCGCCTTGGGAATATCCCATGGATCACTTGGTCAGGTAGAAGAAGTAAACGGTTTGTTCCTCATATAGAATTAAACACTGGCACAGAAACAGATCGCACTAGCAATAAGGGGTTTCAACTACCAGGCATCTACCAGGCACCTCCTAGAAGTTTCAATAAGCTAAAAGCATCAGTAGCTTGTCTTGGCATCCAATTCATTCAGGAAACAAGAGGAGGAATGGCTGCTGTGTACTGGACTCTAATCAATGAAACAGTGATAAAGTAGTAATGATACTCATAGAAGACATAGCTGCACCAAAGAGCTTTTGACAGTCAAAGGGGGGACACCAGGCTAAGCCACGCATGCACACTAGACTGAGGAGGACACATACAAGTTATTGAGACCCAGGAAGGGTAGAAGTTTGGAAGCAGGTGTAGAGCCACATGCTGATTCATTGTAAAAGGTCCTGACAAAGGGGGGAGAGGAGGTGTATTCAAAGAGACCATTGGGGCTGCCCAGGAAGTCACTGTACAAGTAAAATAAGACAAAAAATGTCATGGGAAAGGTTGGAAATTGGGTCACCTGTTCACTAGAGAATAATAACATACACAGACATCTGAGAATGGCGGAAAGATGTTTTACACAATGTTGGAGACTACCAACATGTTTCCTCCCTTCCATTTGGAAAACAAGGGACTGATGGCATCGGTCTGCTGCCTGCAGATAATAAAATAAAAAGCAGAACTTCTCTAAAGAATTTAAATTAAAAAAAAAAAAAGCAGAACTTCTCAACTCCTGCGTCTCATACTTCATTTCATTCTCTGTCAAGGAAAATCTTCTTAAGACTGGAAAGGTTAGAACAAACATTAATTGGAGGAACTAAAGCGAAAGGGAGGGAAGGTAGGGGATTATTTAAAAAAGAAAAAAAGAAAAGGCAGTACCTAGCTGCTTAAATGAATTCCTATGATAGAGCATATCTATATTATAAAAGGCCAGTGGCCGTCACACCAGCACACCGGAACGACCAAACGACTGGACACCAGGAGGTGCATGGAGCACCTCTTGGTCCCTCCCCCTGGTCCCTCCCCCTGGCCTGCAAGCTGTTCTCAGGGGCGGGGCTCGCGGCTCTGCAGTGTCTGGGCTCATGGCTTGTGCAGTGCGGGGGCTCATGGCCGCTCTCGGCTCGCGCATGGCGGGTCTGGGGTCCCAGGCGCGGTGGGTCTGGATCTCGCAAGGTATCACGTGCTGGGCCTCTAGTAGTATATAAAACTTGTAAACCTACAGAACTGTGAGCACCTGCAGAGCATTCAGGTAACATTGAGTAGGACACCTCAATGTTTTGAAAGTGGTGTTTTTTCACACACAGGATGTATAGTCAGAGATTAAAAGGAAGATTTCCCCTTTGAAAAAGGTTCTTTGCATCACCTCAGTTGAGGCAATAATGTTATTGGCCAACTCCTTAGCGTTCTGGATTTCAACAAGGCTTCCAGCTCGGCCCCATAAAATGGAGACAGGATTCCATGATGAGATAGCACTGTGGCTTTACAACTCCATGACAAACAGCCACAGAGGGGGCTCAAAGTGAGGCTGTCCTTTGGTTCCCCCTGCCTGCAAGCCCTTCTGAGGGCGCCGACCAGGGACACCCTGGGCTCTTGCCCTTCCTCCCCTCTCCTGGCCTAGTTCCCTGGCCTGGGGTGTCAGGGAGAACAGGAGGCACCTGACCAGCAAGGCTAATCAGATTTCCTTCTGGGATGTGAACTTGAGACCCAGAGACACAGGCAGGCAGACTTGGCACTGAGCAGGGACTGTTGTGGAGGGCTGGGCTGGAGGTCACAGCACCCTGAGGCCAGGTGCATGCCTACGGTGTGAGTGAAGTGGGGAACAGGGTGGATGGACAGAGGGAACAACAAGGCCATACCAGGCAAAAACAAGGCAGAGGGAGAGACCCCAGAATCCCATGAGGCTCTGCTGTGATCCAGGAGGACCCCCTGGGTGGTTAAATGCATAACTCAGTGACGGCTCTGGAGCCAGACAGCCTGGGTTCCGACGACAGGATAAGGACACACGTGGCATGATTAATAAATGCACAGGCGACATGAAAAAAAAAATCGGAATCCAGGAAGGTTTTAAAAGGTTGAATAAATAAATCGAAGGTCTGATACTAAGGCCTCAAAAAAAATCAACTGTGCAAATACAATATGGGGGACATCTGGCCCAGCCAGATGTGTAGAAAATAAAAGGCTTTATTGCTTTTACTGCTTTCTCAGCAAGAAAGGACTTGCTAAGAAATAGAACTGTCTAAGGATGAAATGGGCTGTTCCACCAGCGGGTGTGATTCTCCGTACTGAGAGGTATTCCAGCAGGAGCGGGCTGTCTCAGGGACCGGGCGGCACTATTCCATCGCTCAGCTCCCTCCAACTCTCGAATTTCATGATAGTTATAAGGTCACCAGAGAATCATTAATACATCAGAGAGCCAATGCACAAGCAAGTTTTAATCACTCTGTAGATGGGAAAAGGAATTATCGAATTAGTTGATAAAAATGCTTTGAGGACAGTTAACCCCACTGACTTCAATGGCAATGCCTTCACAAGAAGATATATGAATTATAGTTTTGAACGAGTGAGCCCTTAAAACATACTGGAAGAACTACTAATACAACCATGAAAGTTTTCTGAGTGATCACAACTTTCATTTTTAGAGCTAGTTATGCATTTTCAACATAAAAACAGGTAGATGCATGACTGATTCCAACAGACTCACCTTCATTTTGTTTAAAGAAGCGGAAACACCCTAATAACATCACTTTGCCGCTGTGTTATTCTCAGGAGAGGCAGCGCCATTTGATGGGCACCTGCTTTTTATCACCACTGTGACTTTGGCAGGAGAGAAAAATTATTCACCTTTATTTTTTAACAAAGTCTCAACCATCAAAAACACCCAGCGAAGAAACGAAAGCCTACCTGCTAATTATGGCTTTGATGGAGGAGTCAGAGCAGCACACACAACAATATAAACCACCCACACACACGAACAGCTTGTTATCCTGTAGAACCAGACATTACCCCTGATAAGAAAAGGGGTGCCACTCTCATCTGCCTATCGATGACAAGCAGTGTCACAACCTGGCATATCAAATATCCAACAGGTCCATCGAACAAGCCTAGAAGAACAGGACACCCATAAAGGTGCATGGAGAACACCACCTCCAGACATAACCCTGAGAATGGGTGCGGCTCCAGGTGGCTTGTCTGCCATCTGCACTGTGGGCAGCATTGAAGAACCACTGAGACTGGTTGGACAAGACAGGTTCCAAGAATTAGGAGTCACTTGCACAAAAGGAAGACAGGGATGGCAGCCATTAGTTTGTCAGGATGTGGCTAAAAAAGAAGATAAACCTCCACTAAGCTGGGATGTGTGAATGACAGCTGGTGGGCTGCAAAAACTTAAAAGACCCAGCACAGTGCTCAGTGACATTAAAGCAATGACACCTACACATGTGAGATTGCTATCAGCTCTACCCAATTCACAGGTAGAACAAGGACAATGAGAGGATAGTTTGAACAGATATTTCAAGAACCTTCTAATGTAGTGGTTCTCAACCTTGGCTGCACATTAGAATCACCTGGGAATCTTTTTAAAATCCTGACTTCTGGGCCTCATCCTCCGGAAATTCTTTCTTTGTTACTAATGTTGTGGCCCCACCCCATAACAAAGAAACAGAATTTCCAGAGGATGAGGCCCTTAATCAGGATTTTAAAAAGATTCCCAGGTGATTCTAATGTGCAACCAAGGTTGAGAACCACTGTTCTAATGTCATACGTAAAAATCAGCCAGTGCAGAGTCTCTTAAGGCATCACTTTGCCCCCAACTTGCTACCACCAGTAATTAGAATCCTGAAATCAGCCACTAAGATGTGCAGTACCGGCGGCCATTGTTGAGCAAAGTGCAACGGGTCTCTGGTGATAAGAGGAAAACTCCACGCGGCTTCAAAACCATTCCACCCGCTAAAGTTAGCTTCCACAACTTCAACAGCTGACCTTATCCCCAGTCACCCACCGGATGCGGGTTCAAGAAACATTTGCTGAGCGCCTACTTTACAGCTCTCACTTCATTTCTCACCCTGAAGAAGATCCCTGTGACGTGGAGCACCTCAAGAGCCAAAACAACACGATGATGGCACGGAAGACTACTCTCACCTCTGATTATGGAGCAAAGAGTCCCGCCAATAGAATTATTCAGTTCCTAGATGTCTAAGATCTAGGAACACCTAAGACCCTAACAGTTATGTTTTCTAAAGTTCTAAAGAATATTTGGAGAAAAGAAGATGGAGAAAATGGAGGATGGATTGAAATCCTGATTTTCAGATAAATGCAATAGTCTTTCTAAAAAAAAAAAAACACACACACACAAAAGAAATGTACACAAACATACATATTTTGGCACATGTGGATCTCCACACTCATTTCTAAGATGCAAGGAGGTTTTCAGGCCTTCATCTCAAGTGTTTTTTCTCTTACTAAATGGTGCCACTATTTTGGGCTCAGGGCCCAAAACGTCAGTCATTTTCAACTCCTCTTTCTCTTCAATGCTCCACATCCTATTCATCAACAATTCTGTTAGGTAGATATGAATTCAAACTATATCCTGAACCTGAGCACCTCCCATCACTGCCACTGATTACTTAGTAGTCCCAGCCACCATCATCTCTCCCTGGTTCAAACCTCTATCCTGAGGATGAAATCAGAACCTCTGGGGGTGGGGACCAGGGGTCAGCGTGTTTACAGCTCCTCTGGAGATTCCCATGTGCAGCTAGGCTTTGTCTACTCTCTACCCAACAGGCATATGACGTATTGGCAGGTATTACTACCATTTTGCCAAAGCAAAACAGGAGTCTCAGAGAGGTTATGTGACTTGCCCAAGGCCACACAGCTTGGAAGAGCCACAAGTCAGATCTCACTCCAGGCCTATTGGGAGCCCCAAGTGCCTCATTGCATTTTCTCTCTAGTCAGTGATTTACAAGGGCTTGAGCTTAAGGGTTGAGGAGAGTGGGGACAGCACTAAGCGATGCATAGTCTCAACTTGTGTCGTCTCACAGAACATAAGCACTGGGCTTTTTACGTGGCTACTATGCCAGATAGACTGGTACCTAGCAGACAAAATAAAAAACAAAAGAAAACAAAAAACCCACATGAAGTATAAACAGTAAAGATGGTGATTCTAGTTTGCACCAAAGGAATTAAAAGAAAAAAGGACAATTGTAGCTGAACAAATGAAAAAATGTCTGATATAAAGAAACCATCACATTCAGACTGAAGGCCTTGGTATTCAGACTTAGTTAAAACTAAAACATAAACATAGTTCACCAACCATAAGGAAAAATTCCACAGGTAAAGTCACTTAAGATCAAGGGACCGTGGACTTGGCACCTGGGGAAATTAAGAGCTTTTTCTCCTCTGCTAATTGTAATCACTTGGAAGCCAACAAAAGGCCAACTTGTGTTAATGATTCTCTCATTGAACTTGAAACAAAAAGACAAGAATAAGTAACCATGAGCTGAGACAGAACTTTCCCTCTATAAATCTTTCTTAAAAATATGTCTATCTATAGGGTACAAGTCACATTATCACCTAAAAAAGCAAAGTCTAAATGCAGAAACAGTAGGATAAAAGAGAACACACAATCAAAAAGTCAAACAACGGTTGGACACAGTGCGTTCCTCTAGCAGCGGTTCTCAACCTGTGGGTCGCGACCCCTTTGGCGGTCGAACGACCCTTTCATATGACCATCCTGCATATCAGATATTTACATTACTATTCATAACAGTAGCAACATTACAGTTATGAAGTAGCAACGAAAATAATTTTATGGTTGGGGGTCACAACATGAGGAACTGTATTTAAAGGGCCAGAAGGTTGAGAACCACTGCGTCTAAGGCACTGCAAAGCTTCCTGTCTAATCCTCATCGCATCCTGACACCAGACACCCAGCACCCAGCCATGTGACCAGGGAACCCCACCGGTGAAGGGTCTCAAAAGTGACTTCATCCCAGTGTCTAGGGAAGGCAGGTCAACTGGGACCTGTGGTAAACTGTCAGTTCCAGTTTCTATACATTCACCTATGAAAGACTATTTAACATCACGGTGGGATAAATTGATGATTGTAAACCTAAGAAAATAAGCCTCTTGGAAATAAAGTTGCTACAGAAACTTTTTACCAAGTTGTTCAAGTCTTTCATCCAGGTGCACATGACTACACATACGGGCTACAAATACAGGATGAATAAGGAGATTAATTATTACAACATAATCAACGTAAACAGGTTAGCAAAAAACTAGTAATGACACCGCAGAAAGGCTCATATTCATCCAGCTCGCAGGGTAGATAGAAAACAGCAAAAAACAAACTAAATGTGTGTGCTCTTCTTTTAATTGTACTGAATTGAATGTCTAATTCAGAATTTTCAAGGAAGTCTTCAAACCTAAAAATCCAGCGTCGTATGAGTTCGACAATTTCTGAGCAGGGAAATTAAGTAGCTGAGCAATAGACAAAACTTTTAACCAAAAATATCCATACACTCTTGGGTTTTTTGTTTTGTTTTTTTGGCTGGCAACCTACAAGGCTTTATATGCAATCCATTCCTCCTCTCTGCAAGCAAGTAAATGCAAGGATCCACATCACTGTGTATTTTTTAAAATATGTTTTGATTTTTTTAGAAAGAGAGGAAGGGAGAGGTAGAGAGAAACATCAATGAGAGAGAAACATTAATTAGCTACCCCTACTGGGGATGGAGCCCACAACCCAGGCATGTGGCCCGACTGGGAATGGAACCCTGGACCCCTTGGTGCAGGTGACGGAACTCAACCAACTGAGCCACACCAGCCAGGCTACACCTGTGTTTGTTTGTTTTAACATGTTACACATTAGAAGTACTTGGGAGATAAGATTTCAATGCTTGGTCCATATGCCCAGTAATCGGCCTGATTCCACTGGTCTGGGATGGTCTGGGCATCAGTATTGCCCAAAGGTCCTTATTTTATTTACTGAGCAGCCAGGGTTGCACACCACTGAGGCAGAAAAATGGCTATAAAACATTCCACATTCCACAAGCCTCCCACTGCCCTGTCCATACACTTTGCATTAGAGATGGGGGGCAGAGTCCTTTTTCCTTATGTCATTTCTCTAACCATTACTCACAATTGTGAAAATAAAGTTAAAGAAGTTGAGTAAGTCCACCAGGGGGCATTTATCATAGCTATTCTGGCACTGATGGTGGACTGAACCCAATTTAAGATTAAGATTATAAAGCAGCACATCAAATCTGGATAAAATATATTCAGGGATCGGTTTCATTTCTTTGGTCAGATAAAGAACATGAGTTGTTGTTTTTTAAAAGTACAGCTAGAGACTAGAAAGGGTCAACTAGTCACAGCCACTAGCATAACAATACAGTGGCCGAGCAAGAGATCCAGCAAAAAATGGTCACGGACAACAGGTGCACTCAGAACCAAAGACCTCCTGCTCGGGGCAACTAGTTTGTCCAGACGAGCTGGCCAAGAGCAACAGTGAGGAAAGCACATGCAAATGATATTCAGGGCCTTGGCAGGCCTCGCCTTGCTTCAGAACTACTCACCGGTGTAGAGCACTCGTGTCCAAGCTGGGCTCAGGGACCAGGGTCTCCTTTCCCAGAGCAAGGCAGGGCCCCCAGGCCCGGAGCTCTGTGAGTAACTGTGACAGGCACTCGGGGTCAAAGCAATGATGACAGGGTGGTTCATTACACATCCTTAGAGTGCTAACTCAGAGCTCCTTACATGTCTCCCACCGCTAAGGTTTTTCAGGACTGGGCAGGGCTAAATCTACATGGGGTGAGGGAGGAATGAGGAAAAGATGGGCTGCAGACTCTGGCAGATTTCTCTTGCAACAGTTGGTTTCACTTTAGGACCAGAGTCGGCCAGAGGGACCTCAGCCAATGACAGAAGCTCTCCTACTCTAGGTTGAGGTTGGAATAATCTAGCTCTCTGATCCAGCCTTGCATACCACTGCTTGTCTGCTTCACTCATGAAAGTGTATCTTGTATGCTACTAGTAAGTAGGTCTGGCCCACTAAAGCGGTTTCTTGGCCGGAAGCCTAGGGTTGGCTTTGGTCTTCTTAGTAAGAGTCTCGGCTTAAACTGTCACCTGACTAACCTGACCCCAGTAAGCACAGCCCCAGATGGCTCAAGATCAGTCGTCTTCAAAGATGGCTCACACAAAAGCAGGAACAGAGGCCCTGGTTCAACACAGACACTTCCCTTTGCCCAATTAGCTGTGTAAATGACTCCTGAAGCCAAGTTCTTCGGTCCCTTTAGAATCAGTGGTTCTCAACCTTCTGGCCCTTTAAATACAGTTCCTCATGTTGTGACCCAACCATAAAATTATTTTCCTTGCTACTTCATAACTGTAATGTTGCTAGTGTTATGAATCGTAATGTAAATATCTGATATGCAGGATGGTCTTAGGCGACCCCTGAGAAAGGGTCATTTGACCGCCAAAGGGGTCGCGACCCACAGGTTGAGAACCGCTGCTTTAGATCAATAAAGTGATGGCAACATCATATACAAAAGCACACTGCTCAAAATTTACTATGTACACACGTTTCATGTTAACATTGAATGGAAATCATTTAATAGGAAGGTAGGGCAGGATGGTTTTTGCTTATCAAATCTATTTAAAAAGGGAATTGTTTTTGTTACATGGGAACAAAACAACAGGCTTCAAAAGATGCCATGATTATACTTACACAAAACAAAACCTCTACATTGCCATGTCAAAGCAGCATTACCCAAGCACTAGCAATAATGTGCAAGGTTTTATGAGGACATTTGTGACTGCCTTCTGTTGTAAGGGAGTTGAGGGCCTTAATTTCTATTTAAGAGAGCATACCCACAGATGTATTTTTAATAAGAAATGATTTCCATTATAAAATGTTAGATTCTGAAAAACTCCAGTAAATCCTAACATGTATGGCAGCCACATATGCCAACTGAGCACATGAAATGGGACTAGTCCAACCTGAGACGTACTATAAATATAAAACGCACAGCATACTTTTAAAAATTAGTACAGAAAATGAATGCAAACTACCTCATTATTAATTTTTATATAAATAACATGAAACAGTATTTGGAAACTGGTTAAAATTAACTTCAACTGCTTGTTTTTAATTTTTTAAATGTGGCTATTAGAATACTTAAAATTACATATGTGTCTAGCACTTGTGGCCTCACAGTTTATTTCTCTTTGTGCTGATGAAAGTTAAGAGTGCCAGTCCGATCTAAGTATATTCCATGAAAACAACAGTTAATGCTCAGCTGGTCTGAATTCTGACTTCTCCCTCTAGCAGAAAGCATTAAAAAGAGCTGTGTCTTGACTACTATGTAAGGGCTACTTTGTGATACCTTAAAAGTAATAAGTTGGAACCAGAGTCCACAATATTTCAGAAAGAAAAAGTGAACCAATCTTACTAAAAAAAAAAAAAATAGTATAACCAAAATATACCTGGTCAAGTCTGACTAACTGCAAATCTTCTTTAAAAATACTGTGTCTTATGATATGATATAATTTTAAAATTTATGGTGATGAAAATTAACTGAAAAACTACTTAAAATGAAAGAATTCAGACTGATGGTCAATTTCAAAATCAATAGCTTCCACCCTATATGGGCAAACAGTCACAAACAAGAACACATGATTTCAGAAAGAACCCCATTCACAACATCTTCATACAATATAAGTCATCTAGGATCACATCATAAAACGGGCAGGGCTTATTTTTAAGAAACATCTCCCCAGCAGATGAAAGAAATACCAATAAATAGAGAGAAAAACTAAGTTTAAATGACTCAATATATGTAAGATGTGAATTCTCTTAGTACAAATGATAAACATAATGAAATGCCAACAAATAGGCCAACACAAATGTTAACTTGACTCACTTGGTTCAAAGTGAAAACATAAACAGAAAAAGAGCCAGAAAAAAAATGAGAGAAAAGAGCAGTTAGAGCAGGACTGCTCTGAGGATATTGTTTATTAACTGCAATAAAGGAATTTGATTCTGGGGGCCAAGAGACAAACTAAAATTAGGGTTTTGAGGGGCAGGGTGCAGAAGAAGAGGGAAAAAGAGAGACTAATTCCAGAAATGATTAATTATGTATGTAAATTTAGTATATAAAAGAAGCACCCAAATTAATATTGAAAGAATGGATTATTAAATATATGATTATCATGTCAAGTGGATAATAAGTTAAGAAAGAATAAAATTAGATCCCTACCGCAATCTCAACAACAAAATAAATCCCACAGAAATTATACATTAACTGTTTATAATGAAACCTGAAAGTACTCGGAGAAAAATATAAGTAAAAAAATGATCAGATCATTATCTTGAAATGAGAAATATGGCATTAAAGCAAAAATTTTAAGAAAAAAAATTACAGCATATTTCACAAAAATTAATTCACATACACCAGAAAATACTATAAAAATGAAAAGATAAACTATAATCAGAGAAAAAATATCTTCAACATGCACACTCTCAAAATTCAATACAAAAAGAACTTCATAAAAGAACTTGAATAAACAATTTAGAAAAAAAAGTCACTAAATTTATCAAAATGTATCCAACCTAATAACCAAAGCAATGCAAACTTAAACATTCACTCTTTGCACTGTATATGTATATTCATTCATATCAAAAAGACTCTCTAAATACTGGAGAAGGATATAGAGAAATAGGTACTCCTGCTCACTCTCAGTGAGAGGGAAACCTGGTATTATCTTTCTAGCAATTTTAAAATACATACTTTTTTTATTATTATTTAAAAAGGTACATACTTTTGACCCAGTAATCCCTCAGGGCTTTTTACAGAGAAATAATCAGAAAAGTACACAAAGATGTATAAAGTTGCTTATTCAAGAGTGGTTTGTTTACAAATAAAATTGAAATGACATATGCCCACCTACAGAGGACTTCTTACTACATTATTATACACAGACATGAAAGTACTAAGCTGCCGTGAAATTAATGATCTATTCATTTAACAAATATTTACCGAGGCCCCTACCAAATGCTGGACACTACTCTAGGCACTGAGGACATAAGTCATGGTAGACAAAAATCCCTTCCCATAGGGGATGGGGGTCAAAAGATACAAATTTCCAAGTATAAGTCTTGGGGATGTAATGTAGAGCACAGTGACTACAGTTAACAATAGTGCACTGTATATTTGAAAGTTGCTAAGAGAGTAGATCTTAAAAGCCCTCATCACAAGAAAAAATATCTTCAAACTATGTGAAATGATGGGTATTAACTAAACTTATTGTGGTAATCAATTTGCTATATATATATATATACACACACATATATATATATATGTATATATATATATCATTATGATGTACACCTGAAACAACTACATTATATTTTAATAAAAGTAGAAAAAAGATTAAATCCACCCTTACCCTGGAATATACACAAATCTACTGATAGGCAAGGATGTCCATGAAATACTAAAAAGGAAACAATTAAAAATATGCAGCATATGATCTCATTGTTTTAAACAAATGAATGTATTTCTCCTCTTTTGGAAAATAGTTAAGAAGCATGTATGTTTAAATGCCATCATTTATTATATTTAGATAGCACAGTTTCTGGTGACTTTTACTGCCTTACACCTTTGTGCAGTGTGAGTTTTTCCAATGAGCAGGTGTTGGTTCAACAAACAAGAGAACCAAGTTAAGTTCTTCCATTCAACACGAAGTTCAGAGTTATCCATTCATCTGACAAACACTGAAGGTGACCGTGTGGCCCGCAGAGCTGTAAGTGCAGGTCAGGAACAGGTCACAGGAAAATCACTCCTTCCCCATGCCCAGCTTCCAGGGGGAGAATATCAAGTAGGTGGGATTATAAGGTGTCTCCAGGTCATAGCTTCTCCAGGTCATAAGATTCATTCATTCAACCAATAGCTCCTACTACGTGCCAGACAATGTCCTCGGTGAGAGCAACAACATACATACCACTAAAGAAAACATTAGGGAGTGTATTGTCCAGAGGATAAGAGCATTGAAAGGTGTGGGATCCGGTGAGGAGTGAAAAATGAAACTGTTGCCTGAATGATAATGAAACTATGTGAATAGAAACTCAAGCAGCAAACCTTTCACTAACTTCAAAAGTACACTCGGATCTATGCAAACTTGGTTTATGGCTGTAAGGCAGGCACATGATTCAATTCTCTGTTTCTGAAATGAGATATTTAAAAAAAAAGAAAAAAAAGAATGGTGTACTACAGATTAGAAGACCCAAAATAACTGAGTTCTCCCACATTTAATATCTTGAGAATGACACTAAGAAAAATGACATGTATTGGGGATTCTCAAATATTGATCACATGAAGTATCACTACACTCACACTCCACTCCCCTCTCTCACAGTGCCATGTCAGTTATAAATCTTTAACTCATCTCCACATTTCTACTGGGATCCCCTCAATTCACCACACCTTTTTGTCCCACCAGCCAATCAGCAGGCACACAGCAGGGCATAAAACATGATTGTTAAACAAAGAATCTTGGTCATATTTTACCTAAATAAATGACATGGCCTCCTAAAATTTTCCCTTTAACAATCCTTACAGCAATTACTTGGACGGCATTTTTTTAAAATCCTCATCCAGCACTGGGGATTAAACTTGCAACCGGGGTACATGCCCTTGACCTGGAATTGAGACCCTTTGATCTGAGGGCCGATGGATGCTCTAACCACTGAGCAACTGGTCAGGGCTAACGCTACTTTTTAAAAACCTCTTAAGTAAATGAAGCATAGTATTCTGTGTAATTACAAATTAAAGTTGCCATTTATACAGACCAGTTTAGGAAAACAATCCCTAAAACAGCTCCTTAATTTATCACTTTAGCACATCTTTCACATAATCAAATGAATGTCTTACATTTTAGCATTATAATATTCATCGAAAGAAAATGCAAATCATTGGACAGGCCTGTATTTTTTGGTGCATTTCCTTAGTTTTGAGCAATTTCATGCTTATGATTTTGTAAATTTTAAGTTCTTGAACACTACGATTCCAGCCAAAGCCTTTAACAGCCTGAGTACCTGATAGCAACTGTGTCTGTTAGCTGCCTACCAATAACCCTTCTTCCTTTTCCTTTAGTAATAAAACCTTGAGTAATGTGCCCAGCTAGCAAACTCCCTTTTCCAGCTTTCCTTGCATATGGGAGCCAATGCAAAATGAGCACTTACTCTTCCTGTGGTACTTCAAGTAGAACCCCTTGGTCCCCCACTTCCATTTTTTCATACCTGGAACTCCTCCCCAGTGATCATGGTATGACTTCAGGAACTTACACACTCAGGATGGTGAGGCAGAAAGCCATACGGAGACAATGCCTCTTATGATTTTATGTAGTGGGCATACCTGGCCCGGACTGCTGACTCCATGTCAGTTTCACAAGATGAGAAAAAATATTTTGTGTAAACCTATTATTTCAGTCCCTGTTTCAAGCATTTCTAATGCTGTTTTCAAAGACCCACTTGAATTAGCTGGTGTACAAGTGAAGAGATCTAAAATTCTTGGCCTTCTGCTCCATCTAATTTTGCGTTCTGGCCAATCTACCTAGTATAAGGGTTTCAACTATTCCATCGCGAGACTCCTGTTTGATTGTTCCCACATATAACCTCCAAATTTCTAATATCTTCAAAATATGTCCATTTGGATGTCCCACGATTACTTTAAAATCTGAATTTATCTCTCTTATTGTATTGAGAGATAATTTCCTTATCTTTAAACAGATTTTCTCAATCAAATAATGTTTAAGACTGTAAAGCAGAGTTCCTAAAAATAAAAATAAAAAATCGACTGCACAGAATTTTCATGTGCCAGCCCAGGAAACGGAAGTTTTCATGAGATACCCAGGAGCTTGCCTGAGAATCTCCCATCATTTTAACCCCCTTGTCCCCTGCCCTATATTCACTCCATCTCCCTGTCCCATGATGTGACCTTTCTGACCTCATTTCATACCATCCTCCCTCTCACAGTCCCTTTACCATTCCCGACTCTCTGTTGCATTGAGGCCTTAGCTCTGGCTGTTCCTTCTGCCTTCCCCAGGTCCCCTCCAGGTTAACTCCTTCCCCTCCTCCAGCTTTTCACAGAAGGCTAGCCTAACCAACCTACTGAAAACGGCAGGCCATCCACCAGCTTTAAGCATGTCACCTCCTCTTTCGTTTGTCCATAGCACTAACCACAGAAGAAGCTCTATTATCTGCTAACGGATTGTGTTTCCTTTGTCTCTCACTTCACTAGAACATAAGCACCTCCAGGGATGGCCTTTCTGTATTCTGCTCACTGGAACTGTGCTGGTTAAGGGTTCGATAGCTCTCTGTGGAATGAGTTCATGATTTACTTAACTATCGCTCTGATTCCTCCCTTCCTCTTCGTACTGCTCCCCTCCAATGCTATCCTGGAGTTTATCATTTTTAGACTTTTTTGTTTTTTAAAACAACAGAGTTTATCTATACTGTCATTTCCTCCAACCATCTAACGCACATCCAGGCTTAATCTTCCTAGAAACACTTCTCTGGGGAAGTCACTCCCCTGTAATGATTGGGCTCCTAACTGGTCCTATTAGAGATATTATATACTGGCATCATGCTTGAATGAGACATTGAATTGGACGAGCTTGAAGATCCTCTTCAAATAGTTGATTCTATATCCAAAAGGCTTATCTGGGCATCCAAAATGCTCTGTAATCAGCAGTAGCTCCATGTACATCCTCCGACTTCCAAGTGTCCCTCTGCTCCTGGCCAGCTTACTTAAGAAATCTCAAATAAGCCATGTTCACTTTCACCATTTTTTTTTTCAATGGATTCCTCTATCTACTTACAACACCCTCTTGGCTCTTAAAAAAGATGGCACTAATCTTGCTACTCAAACTGTAACCTGCAGGCCAGCCTCAGCACAGCCCGTGCGCTTGTCAGAAACACAGCAGCGCCAGCCCCGCCGCCGCAGACCCACTGGTTTAGAGCCTGCATCTCATCAGGCCTCCGGTGATGCGAGTGTATCTTAAAAGTTCCACTGTGTGAGCACTCAAGTCTCACCTCAATGAAGTGTTTTCTCAGCAAGCCTCATGCTCCTATGTCCTGACCTTCCACAGGACCTAAGTCATCCACAGCAAGCACAATGTTCAACTAATGACATCCCCTCATGGGCCATTCAGTCCTTATTTCACGTTAAGTCTTTTCTCCCCAATTTGGTTGTAAATAAGTTGCACACAGGACAGTCAGGCATCTGGCCAATCGGGATGCAGAGAACGGAAATCCATTCAAGTTACTTCAAGGAAAAAAGAGCCTATCCTAGTGCTATTTGGGAATTGAGACTAGAAAACTCGGGGGCGGGGTGGGGTGGGGGGGCCGGGGGGAGAGATGCCCTAGGGTCTGGCCACACTCTCAGCATCTGTGTCTCTCTGCCCCATTCTCTTCACCCCGTGCATTCTCTCTCTCCTATCTTTCTGTTCACTCCCAGTTTCTGCTTCCTCAGATGAGCAGCATTTGCGTAACCTATTACAGCCAGCCACTGTCTCCCCTCCCAGCCTGTTCACCTCTGTCCCTTTCTGCTTCCATTTTCCCTCTAAGTCTCTAAGCTTCACTCATCCTATGAGAGAGAGAATCACCACAGAGAATCTTTTTGAGCCAAACCACCAGGTTACAAGCCTGTGTGCGAGCCGTCTATGGGTTGTCTGCCCTTGGGTCAGGAGCCTCCCCTGGTCCCATCAGCTGAGGCCAAGGGGGTTGCAGTGCCGAAGAAGGCCCTGTAGGCAGTGGGAGCCCTCAGAGGAGAATTTTCCTTACGAAAGAGAAGTGTGGGCAGAGCAGGCAATGAGCCACATCGCCAGCCCACAGAGCCATTATTTATGTTGTCCTCACCACAGTCTGGACCAGATGCTCAGCACATAATAAACAGAAACCAACCAACATGGGAGGGAAGGGTCATTCACCAAGTGCCACAAGGCCCGGACACTGTGCGGGATGCACAGGGAATACAAAGATTAAGTAAGCAGCAGCCCCTGTTTGCCCAGAGCTCTGAATCCCAAGGCTTCACTGCACGAGCGACTCGACCTTGTGCAAGTACCCAAACCACCTGGGCCACAGTCTCCTCAGCCAGCAGATACGATCGCCTTCGCCAGCCACCAGGCGTGTTGCAAGGCCCTGGAAGGTAATCTTTATGAAAATGCTTTGCCAAACACACATGTGAATCAGAAATAACGCTGTAGCCTGGCCATCGTAATAAAATCCACAGGTTTTGCATTGTTTTCGGGTCTCTTCTCTCATTTCCCACATTATAGGGTTCATCAATTATTATTAATTGAAAGAACAATCCCAACTGCTACCAGTATCTTTTCAACACCTGTATGGCTCACTCAAATGGCAATTAGGGAAATGTACTCATTTCACTCAGTATATACAAAAAAAGAATGAACACATTTTTACTATGTACATTTTTATAACACTATCCTATTCCACTGTGCATCTAAAAGTGTAATGTCCCGTATGTTTTTCCATCATATTACAAATAATAATAAGTATGTACTCAATTCCTATGTAGGACACGGGTCAGTTTTGCTTCTTGCGTGGCTTCCTCACCAGAGCAGTTTCATTTACTATTTCCCAAGCAAGATAAACAGAAAATCACAGATATCAGAGTCCTGTGCCCGCATTTCTAACATGGGGGCACTGAGGAAGAAAAGTGATACCATGGCCTGTCTCAAACCCCTGGAATCCTATTCTCCTAACTTCTTTTTTTCTACAACCACTTTACCACCTGCTTCACAAAGGGTGGGGTGTGGGGAAGGATGGGAATCAGTGATGACGGCAAGATAAGCTAGTTCTCAAAAGCATGTTATTCCACCCTTTGCAGGATCCAAGTATGGGTTTCATGGGAGAAAAACACAACAAATAAACAAACAAACAAACAAACAAAAACCCTCGAGATATGTACACTCTTGGCTTTATCATGAGCAAAACCAAGGAATACTGACGGGCTGCCCCATGCTAGGCAGGATGCTGAGGGCTCCTTTGACAAGATGGAGCGTCCTGGCCCTCGGAAAGCTCGCTTGCCCTTGGGCATCTGTTGCTCATGGCTGACAAGTGTATCCATTCAACAGCTGGCCCTGGGTGGAGCAAAGACAACACCTTCCACCTGGCTAAGAAGTCTGTTCAGCTAGCCACGGGGCAGGCTTCAGGCAAAAGGAAAAACAAAAAACGAAACCTCAGAAGGGGGCTGGGCGAGTCTCCACTGCAGGAGGCAGAATTGCAGAGCTCTGCGCGCACAGTCCCCGCTGAGCACCCAAACCCAATTAAGGCTCCTGGTGCTGAGAGGCCAGGGGCTGAGATCAAAGGCTCCTGCAGCCTGGGAAAGGCAAACCTGCTCCTCGGGGAGCTGTGACGTGTGGGGAGCAGAAAGGTGGGCGGCGGGCTTCGGATCTGTTCACTCGGGTGGGGAAGCCGAGTGGGGACGCGGCGGGTTGCGAGCTGGTGGGGAGGGAGGTGGGTCGGGCAGGAGCATCGGTGACAGCGACCAGATGATCGCGCAGCGGTGAACAGCAAGCCTTGCGGCTCGGGGGCTGGGAAGGGGTCTGCAAGTGCATGGAAGACGCCGCAAGAAGGGGGGAGAGGTGGGACAGGCATCGCTCCATCCACGCACGCGCGCGCGCACATGCATACACATACACACACACACACACACACACACACACACACACACACACACACACACGACCCCAGGCTGGCTCAGAGCCGCCCCAACCCCGCATGCTCCGCGCACAGCCCCACGCTGCGGTGGCCACTCACCCTCCGCCCGGGAGCGGATCTCTGACACGGTCCTCCGCATGGTGGGCATCGCGGCGACCCCCGCAGGTGGGTCTGCAGCCCAGACCCTGCACCTGTCACTGCGCCGCGCGGGCTGGACTCCGGGCTGAGCCGCGCCGAGCGCTCAGCAGCCGCGCGGGCCCCGCCGCCCACCCAGGGCTGCGCAGCCGCGGGGCACGGTCCCCGCACGCCGGCGGCAGGAGGAAGAGGCGACGAGGGAGGCGGCGGCCGCAGAGCTGGGCGAGCTCTCCCGGCAGCCGCGCAGGGGCCGGCTGGGCGAGGGGCGGAGCCGGGGAGCCGGCCGGGGAGGGGTCGCCGGGACGCGCGTTCATTCGCTCCGGCGGCAGCGGGGCTGGCGAGGCGGGAATGGGACTGGGAGACCCCAGAGCACCGCCCCCGCCCCGCCCCCCCGGACCGTACCATCCCTGCGGGGGGAGGGTGGTCAGCTCCAGCCTCCCCCTTACCCGGTCATGGCTGCGCCCGGTCGTGGCTTCGCTCATCCCGTTCCTTCTTCCACGCCTTCGTGACTCTCTCAAGTCTTGGCCGGGGGAGAATGGGTGCTGTGGCTCCTCCACCCTTGGATGGTCTCTCCCATACCCTCTGGCTTTTAAAAACAATGGAGTCGCCCGTGGTCTGAAAAGTGGGGTGGGGTCTGAGTGGGCAGGCGAGGGCCGAAAGCGGCTGGATCACCGCGGGTTGACTCCCGGCGCCTGCAGGGGAAGGGGACCGCGAGTTCCCCCGGGGGTGGGACTGCGACCTCCCTGGCCCGCGGGAGCCTTTCGGCCCGAGACGCTCTCGCTTCCCCGCCTGGCCCGCGAGCAACAGGCTCCGAGGCCCACGGTGCTCATGTGCGTCCGGGGCTGACCTGCGGGTAGGCTCGGCGCACCCCGCCTGGCGCGTGCTCTGCAGCCTGGCAAAGCTCTGCATTGCAATAAAGTCAGCTATTGAGTGAAGTAGCTCAAAAAGGACTGTTTTGTTTGGGGTTTTTGCTTTTAGTGAAACTTGCAGGAAGTTGGGTGCAGTGTATTAACTGGAAGGGGAGAGGGGTCCTAGCATAATATCCATAAACATTAAATGTTAATGTGTCCCGCATCCCAGAAATCATCAGTAACCTCTTAACCTTTTATTTTGCATACAAGTGATCAGAAGAAGAGAGGTATTTTTATTTTATTGCTGAGTTCATTCATCTTTAAGTTAGAATGTATGGTACTAAATAGGTCCTGGTGAACTGCTGCAAGGCCAGGAAAGGAATAAATTAAATTAGTAGCAGTCGCCCTCCTCGCGGGGAGAGGGCCCATATGGGACCTTTTAAGTGAACTGCTTTCAGATCCTGAAGGGAGAGATCTGGAGAGGTTTGACCAGAGAGATGAGTGATTATTTTCAAGCCTCAATAAAAAAAGAAAAATAAAGATAAAATCTGCTAATAGCATCTTATCTCCATTTGTGGTATTTCCTGTGCCTCCTGCAGGTAGCATTTGCTAATCAGAGCCCTGCCCTACATTAATACTGAGTCAGGCAATCAATGCATATTTATGAAAAACCCACTCCGCTGGCCTCTGATTCAGAGGCTGGGATTAGAACAACAAAAACATGCATTTGCAGTGTTGAGGAAACCTCACAGGGTAGAGAGAGAGAGCAGGACTCAAGGTAAATGTGTTTGCTTCAGTGATGGCCATGATTTACAAGTATGTTCTTCTAAAAGTAGGAAATGAGTACACAGCTTTTTAGGACTGTCATCACTGGCGATTTTTATTCCTTCCAGATGCAGCACCTGCCTGTATGAAGCAGGCTTCCTCTGGCTTGATGAATGTGAGTCTGAAACAAAATTCAAAGGGCAAGTACAACATGAAATAGTGAAAAATCAGCTTGGAAAGTCAGGGAATAGAAACCAGAGAAAATGCAGTGCTTTTATGATTAATATTTTAGGTGTAATGTATAGAAAGCCAGAGCCAGTTGTTTTTTTTAAAAGAACATTTCTTTTTTTAAAATATATTTTATTGATTTTTTATAGGGAAGAAGGGAGTGGGATAGAGAGTTAGAAACATCAATGAGAGAGAAACATCAATCAGCTGCCTCCTGCACACTCCCTACTGGGGATGTGCCCGCAACCAAGATACATACTCTTGACTGGAATCGAACCTGGGACCCTTGGGGCTGCAGGCTGATGCTCTATCCACTGAGCCAAACCGGTCAGGGCCAGAGCCAGTTTTTATTCAAAATCAGTGCACAGTTGCATGGCAGTATTTGATTTATGAGCAATCACCTTTGCAATTCCCAATGTGCCCTCAAATGAAGTTCAATTCTGCTTATTTACAAATATTTATTATTTGAAGGCAGTTCCAGAGATAACCTGTTTTCTGTAATCTGTTGTAAATATGGCTTTGTGTGTGTGTCTCGCTGACAACCCATCAGCAAAGGTGACAACATATGTCATCCATACAGGAAATGACAGCAGTAGCAGTCTTTTATCCACAGAAGAACGTTTCATGATGTAGCTACAGCTTACTGTGCATCTTCTCCCAGATTATTCTGTCACCATCTTCATAATGAGAGCAGTGTCCCAACTAACTCATTTATGAAAAACTCATTCCTGATTGCTAGAAATCATAGGTTTTATTATTGTTGTTGTTAATCCTCACTGAGAGACACATCGATTGGTTGCCTTCTGACCAGGGTTAGGATCGAACCTGCAACCAAGTAGATGCCCTTGACTGTGAATCAAACCCATGACCCTTCTGCGCATGGGCCAACGCTCTAACCACTGACCCACATCAGCCAGGCCCACACACATTTTTTATTGGTTCAGAAACCTCATTGAAGTTGAGTCTGGCACTGATCTGTTTCTATTTGATTTCAAAGTCCTCTCAGATCTCATCTTCCATTGTTGTAAGAAGCACCGTGTGCCAGCCCCTGGCAGGGAACTCCAGTTCCAGAAACATGACCTTGTCATAGAATCTGTAGTACAATTCAGATGTCAGCAAGATCATTTAGAAACGTTCAGGTCCTTTGACTCCACTGGGGATGGACTTAAGGAAGAGGGCTATTCAGCGACAGCTTCTCCAAGGACCAGGATTTACCATCCTCTACAAAACACACTGAATGCATCACATGTGTGAGGTGCTGTGCCAGAGTGTGAAGTTACATAGATACTTAATGCACATGTGAAAGTGAGCCAGCAATGTAACTAGATGGCCGCTGCTTAATGCCCAATGGGTAAGCAGCAATGATTACAGACAATGAGAGGAGGGGGGAATCCAAGAACTGGGGTGATCCACATAGCTGACCTAGGTCTTGAAGTAGGAGTTAAGGCTGTAGAAATGAACCATGGATGGTTCCAGATAGGGATGCTTGCTATATACTAAGTACTCAATAATAGTTTAACAAATATTTAAGGTAAATGGAATGATAAAAAAGCATATATGTTTGTGGGGGACAAAGAGGCCGATTTGACTGCAACAAAGATGATGTGTACACTTTACACAGGTGAATTGTATGGTATATGAATTGTACCGTAAAGCTGTTAAAAAAATGATCTCCAGAGGAGTCAGGCACAAAATTATCAAGTCCAGAAAGTGAAAAAGAGATGTCAGGGGTGTTCCTATCTTGCTGGATTTTCACCTGATGTTGCCTGAGTCAGTTTTTGTTTGGGGCCACCAAGGATTAAGAACTGGTGTCTTTGGGTAGGAACTCATAGGCAAGGAGGGGAGAGAGGCATGCTCACTAATTTACTAACTTATAATACGGACAGAAGTTCTTTGGCAACTGTGGCCTGGGGTATAGAGACATGAGACATGCCTGAGAATCCTGCTTCTGATTGAGACTGAGGCATGGAAAGTTGATTACCACACTAGTATAAAATACATACTGAGCAGTGCTGGCCACTATAGCTTCAATTCTTTTGCAGAAGCACAAAATAATTGGATAAATTAATCTTAAATTTTAGATCATTAAATCTTTTAGTTTAAAATTGAGGTGAAGCTATAACATAAAATTCCATCAAATCACAAAGCTACCTGGTGACTGTAAGAAAAGATTTTTACTACTTTTGGTGCATAGTGGGTGTTATATTGATTCAATGGATTAGTGTATTGATAACGTATATTCTTATACTTGTAAGGCTCCCTTTCTATCACAATTCCTTGCATGTGCTCCCCTCTAAGACATCAGCAACTTCTTTAGACTCTGTTTCCACAGTATATCTTAAGTCTCTTCATCTCCGCCTCTACCTGTCTTGTACAAGCCCCATCACCGCTCAACTGCCATAGCCTCCTAACTGATCGCCATGCTTTTATTTTTGTCACCGATTCATATTACAGGAGCCATAGTTATCATTTGAAAACACAAATCTGTTTATGTCCCTTCTTTTTAAAAAATGTCTTTATTGTTCAAAGTATTACAGATATTTCCCCCTCCCTCTTTTTTCCCCTATTGACACCCTCCAGCCTGCAACCCACCCCTCCCAGGCCTTCACCACACTATTGTCTGTGTCCCCGGGCTATGCATATCCTATCTAATAAAAAGTAATATGCAAATTAACCATCACTTTGCAATAAAGATGGTGGTGCCCACAGCCAATAAGGAGGGAATATGCAAATTGATGTGACAGAGATGGTGGCGCTGTGGCCGGAGAGCGGGTGGGAGGTGGGGGCTTGGCTTCCTCGGTCGCCCCAGCTGGCTCCGAGGCCACCACCCAGACAAAGCCATAGTGGCAGGGCCAAGGCAGAGGTGGTTAGGGGTGATCAGGCCAGGAGGGGAGGGCAGTTGGGGGCGATCAGGCCAGTGAGGGGGGGCAGTTGGGGGGTGAGAAAGCCGGTGGGGGGGAAGTTGGGGCGAGCAGGTTGGCAGGCAAAGTGGTTAGGGGCGATTAGGCAGGCAGGCAGGTGAGCAGTTAGGAGCCAGCAGTCCCGGATTATGAGAGGGATGTCTGACTGTCAGTTTAAGCCCAATCCCTGTGGGCCTAAACTGGCAGTCAGACATCTCCTGAGGGATCCCAGATTGGAGAGGGTGCAGTCCAGGTTGAGGGATACCTCTCCCCTCGTGCACGAATTTCATGCATCAGGCCACTAGTATGCATATAAATTCTTTGGTTAATCTCTCCCCTCCGCCCCCAACCCCTGCCCTACCTCTGAGATCCGTTAGTGTGTTCCATTCTTCTATATCTCTGGATCTATTTTGTTCACCAGTTTATTTTGTTTGTTAGATTCCACATATGAGTGAGATCATGTGATACTTGTCTTTCTCTGACTGGCTTATATATATGCTTAGCATAATACTCTGCAAGTTTCTCCATGCTGTGTCAAAGGGTAAGAGATCCTCCTATTTTATAGCTGCATAGTATTCCCATGGCACTTGGAATGAACCCAAACCTTTCATGATCTTCTTCTTGACTGTCTCTCAGACTCATCTCCGTCTACTCCCTCATTTAGTCATGGGCTCAGATTGTTCCAGCTGACCGAGCTAATATAGCCCCACTCCCCCCAATTCCAGCCATGCCAGATTGGCTCATTCTGTTTTTCTCATGGTACTTATCTCTAGCTGAAGTTTTCTTGTTTGTTTACATGATAATGATAAACAGGTCTTGCTATATTTGTCTAACTAATTACAACTTGTCTATCTTTAAGAACAGTATCTGCTATGTAGCACAAGATCAACAAATATTTGCTGAATGAACAAACTGAAAAATGTGTGTACTTGTTAATGATCTGGCTCCCTAAGGTTGGAGACTGGAAATAAAAGCAGAAAAATGGGTAGCATTCTATTTGAAGAGATAAGTTTGCACCCTTCATAAGACTATAAAATGAATATATTACTTTGCCAGAATCTAAACTAATAAAAGAGAAACATGGTAATTGGCGTACGACCGCTACCCTTTTCATTGGCTAATCAGCGAGATATGCAAATTAACTGTCAGCCAAGATGGCGGCCGGCAGCCAGGCAGCTTGAAACTAACATGAGGCTTGCTTGCCTCAGTGACGGAGGAAACCAACGCTCCCCGCCTGCGGCTGCAGGCCTCTGAGCCTGCAGTTTCAAACATTGTAACAAATACCGCAGGACTTCAGCCAGCAGATTCGCAACATTGTATGCAAAGGCCAGAAACCTACTTTCAGGAGCGGAGACCTAAGAGCTGGAGCCAAGCCTCAAGCTAAAGCTGGCCCAGAATAAAAAAAAAAAGGAAAAAAGGAGTGTTTGGGAGTTCAGTCACCTCCAGCCTGAAAACAGCCCTCAGTCCCTCACCCAGACTGGCCAGGCACCCCAGTGGGAACCCCCACCCTGAAGGGTGTGTGACCAGCTGCAAACAGCCATCATCCCCTCACCCAGGCTGGCCAGGCACCCCAGTGGGGACCCCCACCCTGATCCAGGACACCCTTCAGGGCAAACCAGCCAGCCCCACCCATGCACCAGGCCTCTATTCTATATAGTAAAAGGGTTATATGCCTCCTGGCACCGGGATCAGCATGACAGGGGGCAGCGCCCAAACACCCTGATCGCCCTGCGGCTCTGTGTATGACAGGGGGCGGGCCCCCCCCCCCCCCCCCGGGCCCTGCTCTGTGTGTAATGGGGTAGAGCCATAACCTCCCCATCGGCCCTGCCCTGAGTGTGAGAGAGGCGGCGCCCCAACCCCCTGATCGGCCCTGCTCTGTGGGTGACAGGGGACGGTGCCCCAACTCCCCTATTGGACCTACTCTGTGAGTGACAGGGGGGAGCTCCTCAACCCCCTGATGGGCCCTGCTCTGTGTGTGACAGGGGGGAGCTCCCCAACCCCCTGATGGGCCCTGCTCTGTGTGTGACAGGGGGCAGTGCCCCAACCCCCGGGTTGGCCCTGCTCTGTGCGTGACAGGGGGTCGTACCGCAACCTCCCCATCGACCCTGCCTTGAGTGTGACAGGGGGCGGTGCCCCAACCCCCCAATCGGCCCTGCTCTGAGCCCGACCAGGGGCTGCACCTAGGGATTAGGCCTGCTCTCTGCCACCCGGGAGCAGGCCTAAGCCAGCAGGTTGTTATCTCCCGAGGGGTCCCAGACTGCGAGAGGGCACAGGCCGGGCTGAGGGACCCCCCCTCCCCCCCGAGTGCACAAATTTTTGTGCACCGGGCCTCTAGTTATTTACATAAAATCATTTAGGGCCTATAAGCTATGAAGTACTTGAAGGGAGGTCAGAAAAATCTTGTGACTACCATTTTGGCTTTTGTCAAAATTCAGTGGTCAAATTTGAAAAACAAACTGATTTCAACCAAAACCTCTAACCCCATTGTTAGTAAATGATCCAGGCAGGCACTTATTCTTGCTCATGATGATAAAATCAATATTTTTTCCTCATGGCTATGATTCATTTCCCATAAATGCGTTATTGTTCTCTTTTCAAATGCCTTAGCAAGGTTTCCATTCAAAGTTATAATGTCTTTAAGCATTATTATCTTCATTTACTGGAAATTTCCAATAACAAAAAGAGCAATGAATTTTTCTTCACTATAATTGAGAATTCTTGGCTACTGTTTAAATGAAACTACAGTTTTTTTGAAATGTGGATTTCTATTATTTGAAAGAACTCTTAATAGGAAAAAATGTTACGTGCCCTCCAGCATATTTTAAATAGCATTCAATTCATACACAATCTTTTAGGAAAACATTTACTGAATATTTTATTCAAAAAGTAAATGAACATTCAAGGGAAAACAACCCTGGTGTTGAGAGATTGAATTCAAATTTATTATTTAAAACTGATTATAAGAAATGGTTTTTACTTTAAAGTTTTTCTTCCTACCAGAGCCAAGAAGTGAAAATTAAGACATAAGAAGTGCTATTTCTTTTTCAAAGGTGAACAAACAACACCTCAGTAATGCTGATCCTCTATAAAATATCGTAAAATCCTTAATGAACTTCATGGATACATTTTAGTGTAATATTGTCATGGATTTTCACATTTTAAAAAGCAGGTTTATTGAAGTATACTTGACATGCAATAAACTTCATAAGTTTAAAGTGTAAATTTGATAAGATGGACATATATATATACACCTGATGAATCAATGACCACATTCAAGATAATAAATATATCCATCACTTCCAACGTTTCCTCTTTCCCCTTGGAATGGCTGTTACATGTAACTGCAGTTGCTTTTTCAATGTGCAGTCAACACAATTCACTAAGTGCCCACCATAGTCCAGATATTGAGCTGGGCATTGGAGATTGAGTGGTCAGCTAAAACAAATAGGTTCTGGTCCCAGAGAGCACGTAGGACATTAATCAAATAATGATGTAAGTAAATAAATATAAAATCACAACTGTGTATTATACCCTAAAGGAAAGATAGTCTACACCTGTGTATATTGATGGTACTTCAAACTTTTCTGGGCTCTCACTCTGACATCTGGAACTCTTAAAATTTGCTTATAATGTGCCTTTGTAATATATCTGAAAAAGTACATTTGATAGGGGCAGACATAGATGATTGGGGACTAACTATAATCGTAAGAAATAGTAATGCTCTGTTAACCGTGATTGTTTTGTTCTGATTAAAACGGCGCATTCTAACCTGGCTGGGAGTTGTGCATGGGACCTGGGAGCTCACCTGGAAATGCAGCCCATCCTCCCCATCAGGGAGCTGCCTATTATCATAAAAGATTAACAACCTGTTGCAGAAACCAGAACTATTAGCCCTTTGAAGGACCCCAGCATCTGCATATCCACAGGACTTTGCAGGTCTCCAGTCCCCATTACCTGTGAACTGCCCATTCGGCATTCCCTTTTGCCTACTTCCCCATGTAATCTTTGTCCTTCTACCCAATATAAGCCACTGGCTCATGGGGAGAGTTAGAGCAGACTTTTGTGGATGACCTGCTGCTCTCCCATACTGCCGGCAGTATGGGAATAAATGTTCACATATGATTCAACCCTATCTCTGATTAATTGGCTCAAGTAGTGACAAATAGCACAGACCCATTGATTGTTTGGTTACACATTTACATTTTGTTTTTGATGGATGGTATCGCCTTTATCTTGGAAAGAATGTAATATTTGTTATATGGAAAGGATAACCATTGAAGACAAGAAATTTTTTTTGTAACTTATTTCCTTGGTGTTGACCAGAAAGCCAATATTGTAAATGAAAAGAAATTCCCAAGTAAATCTCACTTTTTTTTTTCTTGCTATGTCATATTAAGTGCTTTTTCAGGGAGGGAAGGTGACAATAATGAGGTTAAAGTATTGAAGTAAAAACAAACAGCATTTTTATTAAAAATTGAGTATGGCAGGAAATGAGATAAATAAATATTATTATAGCATACAATTTTGTAATCCCATGACTTTTAATTTTGATGGAAAGCCAGACTTAATCAAGATGGTTTCCTGATTAATTGAAATAAGCTATAGCTTTCAAACAGAAAATACTTGCCAACTGTGTTTGGGCTTCTTGGATCTATATCCTGTGCTCAGGTTAATAGTTCACTGCAGCATTTAGCAGATTTATTGAAAATTATTTTTCCTCTGACTCCAAAAATACTCAGAAACAACATAGTCTACAAAGAGGAATCATTTATCACTGTAAATTCTTTCCAACTCTGAACTCTGAGGAAATGTATGACATGGAGGAAGAGAATCAATACTGAATCCAGGATTACATTTTAGTTTTGCCCCGAAAAAAGAAAAGGAGAAGAAGAAGAAGAAGCAGCAGCAGCCAGGGGAAACGCACTGTAAAGGAAGGAAACTGAGTACAGATTCAAGGTTTGTGGAGCTGGAGACACTGAAGGGAAGAGCAAAGTGACCTAGAGCCAAGTAGGAGAGTGGAGGCTTGGACCTTTGTATAGATCTGCTTGTCTACACCAAACCCCTAGGGTCAGCTCCTCCTCCCTGCCTGTATTGATTTTTGGTCTATTTGTCATATGGTGTGAATTCTTAAAACTGACCTCAGCCTGCTGAACATGGAACCTCTTTCCTCCTGTTCCCGGATCCATGCTTTTCTGCCTCCAGCTTGTCTCCCCTGTTTTCAGAAGCCATATGCCCTCTCATTGAAGCAGCTGTAATCTGTCACCTGCATAGCCCTGTTATATTGTAAATCAGAAGATGCCTTAATCAATAAGCCAAATCAATTTGGAGTATTTTATTATTACACCAGCACTAGTGGGCTGAGAGTAGAATGTCTCTGTCAAATTCTGGGCCCCAACATGGTGGAAGTCTTTCCTATTTATACAGTTTTCAGTTCTTTGTCTTTCAAATTTGGAACAAGACTTCTGGACCTTCTGAGAAAAAGTCCTGTGTGCTGGGACAGGGCCATGAGACCATATCTCAAGGCCTGGCCTGGCACCAGCACTGACAACTCTGTCTGGGGCATAGTTTATGGCCTCTCTGGGATGGGAGTAGTCTTATTTTTCCCTATTATGTAAGGAAGCAAACTTTTACAGAAGCCAGAATAGCAGGGTTACAATTTTAAACAGCAGTTTTTACCCAAGATGGAGGTTATTATGCTTTAGCCCCTCAAAGTTTCCAATGACCATTGGTTTAATCTTCTGCCCAGTTCTGGCCCCTGTTGGTCTCTGACTTGTTACTGTCTTAAATGACAGTACAGGAGGCAAAGGGAGATGTGTAGGTTGGGAAATACCGAGAAATAAATTTGAATATGTACATGGGAACCAAATGCTTATTTGCGTGGCAGGACCATGCCAATCAGCAGAGGTGATGGAGTGAATGCACCAAGGAAAGGGAATCACAGGGTAAATTTGTGTTTTAAAAAGATTGTGTGGTGGTATCAGGATGAGGAGCATGGGTGGAAGTGAAGGGACAAATTTGGAGAGGACAAAGATCTGTTCAATTAACAGTGGAAATGGTGATTTTAAAAAAGCTTAAAGGTAATATGCAACAGTTTTAGTAATACTTATGGAACTATGGAGGCTAAAGGGCAGTAGTCTGTTTATCTGGGAAAAAAACAGATAATCATTGTGTAATTATAGATTTAATAAAAGCCCGGTGCACAAAAATTTGTGCACTCAATTTGGGCTGGGGGGTCCCTCAGCCTGGCCTGTGTGCTCTTGCAGTCTGGGACTCCTCGGGGGATGTCCACCTGCTGGCTTAGGCTCGTTCCCCAGGGGATCAGGCCTAAGCTGGCAGTCAGGCATCCCTCTGGCAGCCCGGAAGCCCTCAGGGGTTGTCCACTTGCCAGCGGGACCAGGCCTAAGCTGCAGTCGGACATCCTTAGCTCTGCTGAGGAGGCAGGAGAGGCTCCCATCACCACCGCTGTGCTGGCAGCCATCAGCATGGCTTGTGACTGAGCAGAGCTCCCCCTGTGGGAGCGCACTGACCACCAGGGGGCAGCTCCTGCATTGAGTGTCTGCCCCCTGGTGTTCAGTGTGTGTCATAGTGACCAGTCATTCCCAGTCATTCTGCTGTTAGGGTCAATTTGCATATTACCCTTTTATTATATAGGATAGAGGCCTGGTGTATGGGTGGGGGGTGGCTGGTTTGCCCTGAACGGTGTCCCGGATTAAGGTCGGGGGCCCGCTGGGGTGCCTGGCCAGCCTGGGTGAGGGGCTGAGGGCTGTTTGCAGGCTAGCCACACCCCCTTCAGG
Organism: Myotis myotis; assembly: GCF_014108235.1. Classification (NCBI taxonomy): domain Eukaryota; kingdom Metazoa; phylum Chordata; class Mammalia; order Chiroptera; family Vespertilionidae; genus Myotis; species Myotis myotis. Next base: position 26,868,855 of record NW_023416313.1, read on the forward strand.
GTGGGGGTCCTTACTGGGGTGCCTGTCCAGCCTGGGTGAGGGGCTGATGGCTGTTTTCAGGCTGCCCACAGCCCCTTCAGGGTAGGAGGGGGGACAACCCAAGCCTCAGCTCTGTGGCTGCCACCATCTTAGCTGGGTAATGTGCATACTCGCTCCTGATTGGCTGGTGGGCGTGGCTTGTGGGTATAGCGAAGTGATGGAGTGATGGTTAATTTGCATCTTTCTCTTTTATTAGTGTAGATATATATGGTTATTTAAATTTTTTAGGTGTTGGGTCAATTTCTTATTGAATCAGAAACCCTGACACCCAAGAGGGGAGACTACCTTTGTTACTTCCTTTGGAAGATGCTAAGTGTATGTTATATTTGAGCATATGCTTAATTATGGAAAGTGTTTTGTTTATCTTTTCATGATAGTAGGGCTTATAGTAGTCTGAAAATATGCATGATTAATTAAGAAAACCTCATTGGTGTCAACCCTGAATAAATGAAAAGAGCTGGAATCAGAAGACCTGGTTTATGTCTCAATCCTGGCCCTTTCTGGTGCCTTGATCTTGCCAATGTCTTTGAAACCTTTCTAAAACTTACATTGACTTAGTGGGTTAACATATAGGCTTTACAATAAAACAGCTAGGTTCAGATCCAGGTTCTGCCACTTACTACGGGTATCACTTTGGCCAAGTGATTTACTTCTCTGTGCCTCAGTTACCTCATCTGTAAAATGGGAAATAATTATAATGCCTATTTTATAAGAATGTCGTGAGAAGTGCCTGAGAATTTACTGCGATGTACTATATAAATTTTAGCTACTATGATTGCACCCAGCGTGTTTTCATACTGTGTGAGTAATAGAAAATTAAATGATTTTAAATTAAATCATTTTATTCTACCTAAAAATCTAACAAATTTTAGGTACTAGAGGTGTTTTCCTCAATAATGCTTTTCTTTGTACAGTCAAATAACACACAATTTTTAAAAAATCATTTATGTGACAAATGGCATAAATGTTGAGTATATAATTTTAATGCAGGATTCTATTTATTGGTTTCAAGAGATTTGTTGCAAGAATGCTCTTTAGTAATAATTGTTAAAATGTTAAAACAAATATACCTCTTTATACCATTTAAAATAAGGTTCAACTGCATATAGCGGTTAACCCCCAAATAACAATGGTTTACATAAGGTGGAGGTTTCTTTCTCTGTCACATAAAACAAGGTTGAAGATAGTTCCACACTGTCATGAGAGATCCAGGGTCTACCCTTTCTGCTCTGCCATGCTAACATCTGGCTTCCCCCTCCTTAAGGTCACCTCAGGGTCTCAGCTGGCTCCTGGTGTACCAGCCATAGGATCCACACTAGAAGATGGGAAAAGGAAGAAGGATTAAAAGGGACCCCAGCATGCTGTCAGATCTCTTTAAGCTTCTATTTCTGAAGTCTCACATAAAGTTATGCTTGTATCTTAGTGGCTGAAAGGGAGGGTGATACATTTAGTTTTTTATTCCGCTGTCAGTATAGATAAAATTTGGGATTCTGATACCCAGGAGGAAGTAGAGGATGGATTTGAGGGTAGGCAGGCAGCCAGCATTCTCGGCCACACTTTCCCACACATCTGAGAAATCATTCCTAAGGTCGAATGATTAAAATCTTTGAGTTCTTTGTGCACAGTCAATAAAAATACGTTTTGTTCACACTGTGTTTTTAAATATTTATAAGAAAAAAGAAAAATACTTCGCTTCATCTTTGAAATAGGCTTGATAAAACAGGTTTTAAACTACTGGGGCTTAGCAAAGAACTTATAAATGCGTATTGAATATGATATTGAATTGAGTGCAGTAAAAAATAGAGGGGGAGATTAATTGAATGAGGTAGTATCTTAGTTACTAAGGTGACTTCTGGTTAAAGAAAAATAGAATCTTAGGGGTGAATAAGATTCACAAAGCAATGGATGAGCTAAAAACAAAAGAGTTTCTATTTCAATATTTCTCTGCTTACATAGAATGGGGGAAAATAGAGATTTCCAAATAATAGCATTTGGGGGCATCATTCTCTCAAATGTGCACAGACTGCACTGAGGGGAAAGGCTCATACCATGTCAGGAAGCTACCATGGCTGTCTGGCCAGGGAGATTTCTGTGTTCTTGAGGATGGTTTTTGAATCCCGAAAAGATTATCCTAAGCAAACTTTATTTGTAAAAATTATTTACTTTATTAAATTTATATATTAAAAACCTAGCCCTTTCCTAAGCTTTGATATTAAACTTAATCATTTTATTCTACCTAAAAATCTAACAAATTTTAAAAATTCCACTCATAAACTAAAAAAACCTTAAACATTTGCAGGCCAGTCTGGCTCAGTGGTTGAGCATCGACCTGTGAACCAGGAGGTCACTGTTTAAGTCCCGGTCAAGGCACATGCCCGGGTTGTGGGCTCAATCCCAAGTGTGGGGTGTGCAGGAAGCAGCCAATCAATGATTCTCTCTCATCATTGATGTTTTGATCTCTCTCTCTCTTTCTCCCTTCCTCTATAAAAATCAATAAAAATATATTTAAAAAACAAAGAAAAGCCCTTAAACATTTTAAACTACACTTATGAAGTTGATAGATTTTTAAAAGTCCTTTAGTCATCTGAAAGAGCCTTCCAAGTATTTAACCATTATAATAGGCTAACTTTAACTTATAAAAATAAGTCCTAGGCTTTAAAAAATTTTCTAATACTGATAGATTTCAATGTAAAATCTTTGATATAAATCAATTTTTCCAGTCCTGCCAATTTAATTTGCAATCACAAGGATGAAATCTTTTTGTAATAGATCACATTTTCTTAAATATATAGATTGTTTCTAAAACTTACCAAAATATTAGTATTACATATAATTATGTATATACGAGACGCCTGATGCACAGATTCATGTGCCAGTGGGGTCCCTCGGCCTGGCCTATGCCCTCTCACAATCCTGGACCCCTGGGGGATGTCGGGGAGAGCCAGTTTTGCCTGATCCCCGCAGGCTCGATCCAGACAGAAGGGAGCCCTATCCTGTGTGTTGAGCGTCTATCCTCTGGTGGTCAGTGCACATCATAGTGACCAGTCATTCAGTTGTTCGGTCACTTAGGCTTTTATATATATAGAAGGTATAAAATTAAATATAAGGTGTTCCAAAAAATGTATACACATTTTGAATAATTATAGAGGCAGTGTTTTTACTTTAACTGTGTTTTCAAACTTCTAGTAGCATTTTAGGATGCATTTCCTTTGTTCAAACCTTAATCTGGCTGAAAAGAAAGTTACATCAATTGAGCTATTAGCTATTTTGGGGACACCCTGTATATAACCACACACACACACACACACACACACACTTAATTCTCCAGATTTGATACCAAGAATTATCTTGGGAACAATGATGTCACCAAACAATTTTAGTGTTATACTCTCAATTGGCTGAAATTGACATCTGAGACATCTGACCTCTACAACTACAGAGACCTTGAAATTTTTCTTAGATCATCTTTGTCTGTCAAAGGGCCTAGGTTCTCTAGATTCAAGTCATCCATTATCTAAAACTTCTCTCTACTATAGAAATCCATATTTGGTCCATTTGATTGATTTCAACTAACCTATTACTGTGTTATTTTACTTTAAATTCTTTTCATATTTTCCCCTACTTGTTAGCACTAATGTCTATAGTTCTTTTAAGGACATTGGATTGGATTTTGTTTATATTCCAAGACTTTTTCTAATTGGTTCCTCTTAAGATCTAAACTTACAGTTAAGGGATCCGGAATCAGGTTGGTGGCAATTGGAAAGGAAACAAAAGGAGGGATGGAGAAGTGTCATGAAGGGAGGATAGAGAGGAGACCTAAGGTTGGGGGTGGATTCTAGGAAGAGACACACTGAGCAAAGACCCCAGTGGGAAGGCAGAGCTTGGCAGTACCAAATCCTCGCTCCATGTCCCCCTCCTTCTACAGCTCCCCAGTCCATCTATGGGCAGATGACATTAAATATCTCTAGACTAAGGTATAGAAAAGCTATTAAGAGCTTCTCTTGGGTCTCTTGGTTGCCAGAATTTGGCAAGCAAGGACAGATAGGTCTGTTATTTAAAAAAGATGGATTTTTTTCTTTCTCACCAGCAGGCCCCTTCCTGTGTTTTGAAACTAGAGGATGAATATGAGAGTAGTAGCTGGAATGCACAGTAATAATGCAAAATACTGTCTTGTTGTTGAGAGGGATTGTGTGAAAATCATTCATTAGTATGCATCTATTGTGCATTGTCTTTGAAAATCATCCTTGTTCTTTGTGTGTGTGTGTGTGTGTGTGTGTGTGTCTGTGTGTGTGTTAGAAAAAGAGAGAAAGATGTGCAAGTTTGATACAATTGTTATTTTTTAGTTGAACGGGAAGAATGAGGAGGTATGTTGCTGTTTCTCACCAATGGAAGGATGTCATACCAGACAGGCCCTTGAAGTACCACTATTTATCCATTCCACAACCCTCCCTCTGCTTATTTCACTCGAGGCCAAGTTACTCAATCTTTGGGAAATAGGTTATAAGTCCAATACATTACACTGGTTTCAAGAGGATGAGCATTTTCTTAAGTAGAAATGGAAGCTGGCACTGAAGGTTAAGCATTTTTTTGGAGAAAAAGACTGGACAGAAGGAAGGATGCAAGTCTAGAAAGTGGAGTATGCCTTCAAGGAGACACCCTGTGAAGGATATTTTTTCCCCTTTCCTCTTGGACTGTGGGATCATTGTATTTACCTTAAAGTTTTATACCATATTTTAAAAAAATTACATATTTCAGACTTATAGAAAATTTAGAGCATTTTATTTTATTTGATTTATCCATTTCTCTTTAATGTTTTTTTTTCTAAACCATTTGAGAGTATGTTGCTGACATGATACCCCTTGCTCCTAAACACTCTCATGTGTACTTTATTAAAACAAGCACAACACAATGATTAGATGAGAATTTAATATTTAAATGATAATAGTGTCCAATCTGAAGACCTTCTTCAGATTTTATCATTTATCCCAATAATGTCCCCCCAGGTCATGTGTTGCAGTTGTCACATCCATTTAGTCTCCTTTAATCTGGACCAGTTCTTCAGTCTTTCTTTGTATTTTGCGACACGGATGTTTCTGGAGAGTACAGGCCAGTTGATTTGTAGACTATCCCTTAGTCTAGCTTTGACTGGTGTCTCCCTGTGGTTTGGACAGGAACACCACAGAAGTGATGCTGCATTCTCAGTGCATCCTATCAGGAGGGACAGGATGTGGATACCCTGTTACTGTTGATGTGAACTTTCATCCCTTGGTTAAGTTTTTCCTTTTGTAATTAGTAGTATCTGGGGGGAGGCTAATTTTACATTTTTAATTGTCATACATTTTATAATTAAAAATTACATTTTTAAGTGTAATTCTCCTCTGTATATTTGGAAAAGAAGTTTTCTTGTTTCTTTTTTTACTTCTCTCCTCTTCCCTCCCCCCTTCCTCCATTTACTCTTCCACTTGCCCTCTCTCAGCTCTGCCACTGGTACCCACCCTTCATCTCTCTGGTCCAGACCTGTCCACACTGGCCTTAGCAGTGGGGGAAGTACCCGTAATTCCCATTGCTTCTCCATCTCTTCACCCCACAACACAGCTGTGAAGGCTACCTGAAATGTACTTCATTGAGTATTTGGGAGGGAGGGGTAACAGGAAGGAATTAAATAAAATGGAGAATAAAATGGCTGGTGTGGCTCACTGGTTGAGCATTGACCTATGAACCAGGAGGTCACGGTTTGATTCCCATGCCCCGGTTGAGGGCTCTATCCTCAGTGTGGGGCATGCAGGAAGCAGCGATCAATGGTTCTCTACCATCACTGGTGTTTCTATATCTCTCTCCCTCTCCCTTCCTCTCTGAAATCAATAAAAATATATTTTAAAAAATAAAATAACATGGAGAACAAGATTTTCTTTTTAAATTTATGATACTTAAGAAAGCTTTTTCTGCTGAACAATTTACCCAATACCTTTGTTAGAAAAGACAGGCCAATTGTACTGTAGATCTTACTCCTGTTATGTGGGAAGCTTAGTTCCTACATGAGATCAGTTGCGAAACCTAACAAAAAATATTATTACACCTGAATTAATATTAATTCTTTAAAATTATTATACATCTAGTACAAGCTCAAGGCGCTTTCACTTTTAGTAGTTCTTTGCAGATAAGCTTGTTGCAAAGCTAGGGAAATTTTTCTCATTGTAGAAAATTCCTTTATATTGGCATAAATGAAAAGTTATAGTAAAAGGAAACATTTTACTCTGGTCTATAAGAAATCTTGTTGCTCCTAGCTTTTCTCTATAGACTATATATTAGAAAAATGTATAGAGTAGAACAGATATGTCCTTTGCAGTGTCTGCCGCTGAAACGTGTTATAGAATGTTCAGGAATGTGTGCATGAGAAATAAGATGCCACTTTCACTGAGAAGTAACGAGAGGAGCAGCATGCTGCTATCAACCTGGTCCAGTGAATCTTTCATCCTACATAGTAAGAGGAAAAGCTAATCTCACATTCTCTCAAATATCCTTTTAGATCGATTTCTGACATTGGGAAGTAAATAGGGAGATACTATTTTTATTTTTATTTTTTTAAATTACAACATACTAGTATATTTCTTGGAGAAACTGACAATTGAGAGTACTGAAACAGTGAGTGAATGATATGGATGGTCACCTTGAAGAAGCCTAAAAAATTTGGCAGCCATTCAAGCACAGAGATGGAACAAGTTAAGGGTAAAACTGATCTGTCTTACAGCTTCCTGTCCTTCTATAGCAGCTCTGCAGTCTGACCCTGTTGTTTAGAACACTGAGATGTTTGAAAACCCGGGCAAGTACCCAATACAATCGATCCAGCAAGGTCAAGGGACCTGCTTCCTCCTGTGGGGACATAGGCGTCCAGGAGGCTTGCTCCTGCATTTGGAGTGCAATTCTGAGCAATGCAGCCTGTTCCCCCTGAGCTCCATTCTCTTATTTCCTCATAGTACATTCCACTCTCTGAGCATCTGACTTAGTCATAGCAGAGATACTGTTGCTGCCGGAGGGTAATGATTTGTTCTGTTATCCTTGAATGCCCTTCTGCTGAGAAAATGAGAAGCTGGGGAACTTAATGAATTTTCCCACTGTGTACATTTCTCACCAGCCCTTCTTGCATATAGCTCTTCTTATCATTTTAAAAGGAACAGCCATCCTACTTTTCAGACTACCAACTTGTCAATGGAATCAGTTGAGTGCGTTTAATGTACACAGAAGAGATAATTACAGAGCAGATAGCTGAAATAAGAGAGGGTGTTTCATTTTCCTGATCCCTTGGAGAGTGAGGTATTTCATGTAAGTGTATTTTTCTAGATAGCTGAAGCTTCTGCCTTAAACATCAAAATTTGTTTTTTAACTCTGAGAAGTAGTATAGCAGAATGGTTAAGAACACAGAGTGGATTGTCTGTATTTCAATTCTGATTCTGCCACTTTGTAGCTTTGTAACTTTGGGTAACTGTACTTAACCTTTCTTTCCTCTGTTTCCTCATTTGTAAAGTGGGGGTAATAACAGACTCAACCTTATTGAGTTTTTGTGAGGATTAAATGAGTTAGTATATGCAAGCATGTAGAACAATGCCAACTATGTTGAATCATAGGAGAGTTCTTCTTATTATTAAGTCAACCATTCATATACAAATCTTGCTATAAAATGTTACACCTTTTTGCTTTATTTTAAGGACTACATTGAATTTGAGTAGTCAGTGCCTTCATCACAGAAAAGTAATATAGTTGTGCCTTCAGACAGTGCTGTGAAGATGTTGATGATGAAGTGACAGTCAATATTGTATACTGAGCAGGTTTCATGAATGTTGTTGATAATCCCTACAGTGAGCTCTTAGATAGGTATACTTGTAAGTAGGTTTAGAGGATTTAAGTGCTTGCCGAACTTCATGCAGCTGGGAGATCTGAGATACAAACTTAGGGCAGTGTGACTTCAGAGTTGGTGCTCTTGGTTACCTCACGTCACTGCCTGGTGGCTAGGACTCCTTGTCCCCACTCCAGTGATTAAGCATAAAAATAATAATGAAACATAATCATTAAAATTATGCTACCAAACAACCTATTCTGAGGACTTACTTTTACTTTACCTTTTGAATAACTTAGCATTTTGGAGAATCATTCCATTCTAAGGCAGATAGATACATTCAAACAAACATCTGAAAAAGGAGAGGAATGAGAAGAAAGTGAGATGGTGTGACTTTCTAGCAACTGTTTACTTTTGAGGTGAAGATTTGAGGTGACTCTTAAGTTTTGCAGAGCCTTGTTGGGAAATGTGATCTCAGGCTTTAGATTTGTTCCCTGCGGGAGCTCATGAGATTTCCTGGTTTGTAATGATCACCAAAGAGTTTGGCATCCTCAGAACCATGAGGACTGGATCGAAAAGAACATAAAGAAGGATCCTGGAGTTTTGTGATTAGGAGACAATGTTTTATATTTACAAATGAATAGGACTATCTATAATAATAAAAACATAATATGCTAATTAGACTGGACAGCCGAACAACCTTCCAGACGTCATTCTGGACATCCTTCCGGATGAAGCTGTGGTGGCGGGGGCTGAGGCAGAGGCAGTTAGGGGTGATCAGGCAGGCAGGTGAGCAGTTAGGGTCATCAGGCAGGCAGGCATGCGGTTAGGGGTGTTCAGGCAGGCAGGCAAGCAGCTAGGGGCATCAGGCAGGCAGGCAGAGTGGTTAGGGGCATCAGGCAGGCATGCAGAGTGGTTGGGGGTAATCAGGCAGGCAGGCAAGCGAGCGGTTAGGAGCCAGCGGTCCCGAGTTGCAAGAGTGATGTCCAACTGCTGGTTTAGGCCCGACCCAAAGGGTCCTGGATTGCTAGAGAGTGCAGGCCTGGCTGAGGGACCCCCTTCCCCTGCTGTGCTCGAATTTCGTGCACTGGGCCTCTAGTGTAAATATAAAGTGAATAAATAAGATAGGCCTATCTGAGCAAAATTGTGTAATAGACAATTATTTTGGAGACCTCAACGTGAAAAGATGGGCATACTGAGTACAGCTATCACTCAAGGCAGAATTAACAGTATTATCTTTTGCCTCATAAAGATTATTTTTCCCATTGGTAGTTGTTCATGGTTACAGTCTGTATAACATCCTTAAAGATCTGCATCATTTTCTTATGCTTCAGTTCTTGTTAGATAGCCAGGCAGCTACAAAATGCATTAATATTCTAGATCCACACAACACTTAGAGTGGTACTTATCTACTTATCACTTCACATTTTATAATTTTATTTTAAAAATTTTAACATGAGTTTATAATTTTAACCAATAACACTGAAAAAGCAAATCAAACTAGATTTTATCACAGAATATTTGGGCAAGAAAAGGACCTCTTGCTTGCCCAATTTCTAGCCACAGTTACTTTAAATATCCAATTCTACTTAAGGCTTACTAGACATCCTGCTGCTTGGCAACCTAATGTGGAGACATCATAATTCCCTTCTAATCTAATCAAATTTCTGAATATGTATACAGGGTGTCCCATCGAAATGTATGCACATTGAATGATTATAAAGTCAGTGCTTATTAGCATACAGTTCATTTTCAAATTTTAAGAGAATCTACAGAAATGAGTATGTATACATTTTCTGGGGACACGAAATATATAAATATGAATCCTGGGCTCAAATTCAAGCTCTGCCACTTCATACATGTGAGACTTGTGTTAAGGTACTTAGTCTCTCTGTGTTGTATTTTCCTCACCTATAAAATGGGAGCTAATAATATTACTTATTTCTCAGAGTTGGTATGAAGATTAAACTAGTTAATTAAGGTAAAGTCCTTAAAATAGTATCTGGCCAAATAAGCCCTCAGTAAGCATTAGCTTATATTATTCCAATAACTATGTAGAAAACATAAAAAATAACAGTTCTTAATACTGGTGAAAGCTATGTCTGGAGTCTGTTCAAGATTTTAATAGGGAAAATTATAAACCATTAAAAATATTTCATATCAAAAATTTTATATATGTTAACATAAAACCTGAAAATGGAGAGATGTCATATTCATAGAGTCAAAGAATCCTATATCATAATGATGTAATATCCCCAAATTAAATTACATATAAATTGATTTTCAGACAAAATGCCAATTACAGTTTTTTTTATTGGCTATGAAATTTGATGAGCTGATCCAAAATTCATAAGGAAGAGTAAATACCTAAGAATAACCAAGATAAAGAAACAAGTTTGGGTAATCGCCTTACTAGGATTCAATACTCATTGTAAAAATTTATTCATTAAACCAGTGTGCCATTGGCCAGAAATAAACAAAAAAGCCAATGGAATTGTAAAGAGAATTCAGGAGACACTAATATAAGTAGAAAATTTTGTTTTAAAAATGTAAAACTTCAAGTCAGTGAGTGAAGAATAAAAAAAAAACATTGTAGGCACAATTGATATCCACATTTCAAAATTAAACTATATCTCTACTCAAACTACATAAGGAGAATGAAGGTAGCAGGTCTAAATATAAACATATTTTTAGTAAGAACTGAACGTCTACACCCAAAGTCATGATAATGAGAAGATAAGATAGAGCCGGGTATAGGAGAATAAAATGGAACTGGAGCAGTTAAAGTGGAATTTAGTTATATCTAGATTGATTTCCTTTTAAGAAGACTGGCAGCAACTATGAGTAGCTAGGATATGGATGTCACTATCACAGTCATATTTTTGTGTTTTCAAAATTCCTCAAAAATATAAAAAATGACAAATAAGAAAATAACTCTTTAATTGAAGAAAAAGTTTTGGGGACTTTTATACAAAAAGATTTGGAATATTGTGCACATATCACATCAGCATTTATATTGGAAAAGACTGGGCCACCTTCGCAGTGTCCACCATGGGGGGGGGTAATTAGATTTGAACTTGGACCAAGACAGAAGCATCACCATAAACACTCCTGGCTGAGGATTATCATTGATCTTGTAGAAGGAATTCAGGCATTTACCCTCATCACACTGTATGCTTTCACTTATTCAATGACTGAGCACATAGCTGTTGTCTAATCTCCATTAGGCCCTAAGCATTGACGATTCAGCAGTGCAGGACAAGATCCCTGTTCTCAAGACTAATCTCTAGCGAGAAAGAGATACTTTAAAACAATAATCGGTCAGACACATATATTATTACAAAATTTGATCTTGCTATAAAAGAAAACTAGTTACAATTATGTGTTATATGGAATTTTCTATATCATCAACTTTACACTTTATAGTTTAAAACAGTTCGTTGCCAGTTATCATTTTATTGTCTCTAATCTCCAGTTCCACTCATCATAACCCAAGATACAATTGCATGTCTTCTAACTTGGTGATTCATTAAAAAAGAGGCCAATTCTTTTCCCAATACTTTGTTCTAGAGTTAAAATAAAGTCCATGTAGTGGATTGAGAAATGACCCCCAAATATATCCATGTCCTAATCCTTGGAACTTGTGAATGTAACCTTATTAGGAAATCGGGTCTTGGCAGATGTACTTAGAAGTTTATGCTATATTATAGTGGGCCCTAAATCCAATATGACTGGTACCATTATAAGAAGAGGGAAATTTGCACAGGCAAATCTCAAAACACATGGAAACTAAACAACACACTATAAATAAACAACACATTCTAAATAAGCATAGAGGAAGTCTCAAAGGAAATGAAAAGAAATGCATTGAACTGACTGAAAATAAAAATGCAGAATATCAAAGTTTGTGGGACACAGCTAAAGCACTTAGAGGGAAATTTATAGCACTCAGTAGATACATTAGAGAAGAGGAGAAGTCTCAGATCATTCTCCTGAGCTCCCACCTCAAGAACCTACAAAAAAGAAGAGTAAAATTAACCTAAACCAAACAGAAGGAAGGAAATAACAAAGAGCAGAAATCAATGACATTAAAAAGAAAAAGACAATAAAGAAAGTCAATGTAATAAAGAGCTAGATCTTTGAAAGGATCAATAAAACTGACAACCCTCTAGGAAGACTGTCAAAGGGGGAAAAGAGAGATGACACAAATAACCAATATCTGGAAGAAAACAAGGGATATCACTAAAACCAATGCAGACACAAAAATGGTCAAAGAGAATATTACAAATAATTCTACACACAGAAATTTGACAACTCAGAGGAAATGAACTAATTCCTCAAAAAAAACAACAACAACACATAAACTACAGCTCACACAGTGTGAAAGAAATCATTTAAATAGCCCTATGGAATATTCCTTTATATGAAACAATATTGGCATTCATATTCTGAGGACCACTGTGGTTTTTATTTTCATAAAGGCTCAATAGCAAGCACATTTGTAACATGACAGATTTGGATTCAATTTTCTTTACCTAAAAGCAACTGCATACACAAAGCTCTTAATTTATCCTCAGTTGATGTATAAATTATTGAACTAATCTTGATTTGCTAGGCAAATGGAATATGAGATCTCAGCGGGCAATATTTATTAATTTCTGTGAGGGCTTTATATATTTCTACCCTGCTTCTGAAAGATACAAAGAGGAAATTACAATTCTTGTGGTTTATTAAAGAATAAATATAATCCAGTTGATTCTAAACTTCAGAGCAGGAATTGAACTTTAAGATTTCTTTTGTCAAAATCTCAGACATATGCCGAAGCAATTTCTTCACTGATACAGCTCCTAGGGCACTTGAAACTAAAGAAAAAATGAACAAATGGGACTACATCAAAATAAAAAGCTTCTGCACAGCAAAAGAAACCATCAACAAAACAACGAGAAAACCCACTGTGTGGGAAAACATATTTGCCAATGTCATATCTGATAAGGGCCTAATCTCCAAAATTTATAGGGAACTCATACAACTTAACAAAAGGAAAATAAACAATCCAATCAAAAAATGGGCAAAGGACCTAAATAGACACCTTTCAAAAGAGGACATTCAAAAAGCCAAGAGACATACGAAAACATGCTCAAAGTCACTAATCACCCGAGAGATGCAAATCAAAACAACAATGAGGTACCATCTCACACCTGTCAGACTGGCTATCATCAACAAATCAACAAACGACAAGTGCTGGAGAGGATGTGGAGAAAAAGGAACACTTGTGCACTGCTGGTGGGAATGCAGACTGGTGTAGCCACTGTGGAAGACAGTATGGAGTTTCCTTAAAAAACTGAAAATGGAACTCCCATTTGACCCAGTGATCCCACTTCTAGGAATATATCCCAAGAAACCAGAAACACCAATCAGAAAGGATATATGCACCCCTATGTTCATAGCGGCACAATTCACCATAGCTAAGATCTGGAAACAGCCTAAGTGCCCATCAGTAGATGAATGGATTAGAAAACTGTGGTTCATCTACACAATGGAATACTATGCTGCTCTAAAAAGGAAGGAACTCTTACCATTTGCAACGTCATGGATGGAACTGGAGAGCATTATGCTAAGTGAAATAAGCCAGTCAATAAAGGAAAAATACCACATGATCTCACTCATTCATGGATAATAGAGACCATTATAAACTTTTGAACAATAATAGATACAGAGGCAGAGCTGCCTCAAACAGATTGTCAAACTGCAGCGGGAAGGCCGGGGAGGGTTGGGGGGCAGGAGGTAGGGGGGTAAGAGATCAACTAAAGGACTTGTATGCGTGCATATAAGCATAACCAATGGACATAAGACACTGGGGGATAGGGGAGGCTAGGGGACTGTCTAGGGCGGGGGGATAAAATGGACACATATGTAATACCCTTTGTAATACTTTAAGCAATAAAAAAAAAAAATTTACAGCATGTGAGATAGAAAAAAAAAAGATTTCTTTCGTGTTGGTTTACCTCTGGCTACCTCATAAGAAGAGAATGATTTTTTGTTCATATTTATTTTTTCAGGTGTTGATTTATCCCATTCATTCATTGACTTTGTCTTTTTACTTAAGACAATATTCTTCATGAAAAGTTGAATTGTTAAAGTCACTTATTTGCTCTTTCTCCTGATATTACAGAGACTTTTTCCAGAAAATGACATTATGAGTTACCTGGCAAATGAATGGATTGGCGAATAATTCAGGCACATGTGAAAAAATATATTGTCAATGTATATATTATCCAAATCTGCACAGAATTTTTATGAGTTTGAATGACAGTTGTCAGGAAGCAAAATCTCAATGGCTTGATAAAATGCTCTGGAAAAAGGCAGTTTTACCAGTTATTTTTACATCAGAATCAAAGGAGGAGGTGTAAGGAGGGTTACATGAAATTCATCGGTGATAGATTAGGGAGGCGGGAGAAAACCAAGTGGGGAAATCTCTGAGACTGGATAAAAAGTAAAATGGATAGACACATATTTCTTTTATATTGGTGGGTATAGGGTAGTTAGCAATGAACATTTACAGCACGGAGATGTAATCTGTGATTTCATGTTCTGTGGGAGATTGTGCCCTCTGCGGTCGGGCAAAAGGGAATTACTCTGACATTTCAAAGTATGTTATCCTAGATGCAAAAAGACAATAGACAGGCTCACTTAAGGTAAAGATTGACCTTTGCCAAGAAAGATACTGACCTAGATCAGGACTTCCCTTCATGACTCCCTTTTAGATTTGAAATTTTCATTGCAGACCATCCTAAGCAGTTACTTTAGGTCTCTGAGTTTGTAAGGCCAACCATGCAGGCCTCCCCCGAGCTTGTCAGGGTTAGTATGCGGCCCTCTCTTCATCCACAATAATAATAAATTGGGGAAATTCAATATATAATAATACCAAGCACCAATGAGAATGTGGGGGAAGACGAAACTACATACATGTTGGTTGGAGTATAAATTGGTTTGATGACTTTGGAGAGCAATTTGCAAACGTGAAGTTGGAGATGCACCTACTAGTACTTCACCATCCCACTGTTCCACTCTCTACCCTGGAAAAACCCAGGCACTCCCCACAGGGGTTTCTCTGAACAAGTTTGTACCAAGGGATATAATCCCATTCAACAGTGAATAAATGTATGAACTATGGTTTATTCAAACAATTTTTGTGCAAGATTTATAATGAATGGTCCAGATCTACAAGAGTAAATATGATTAATTTACAAAATGTAATGCTGAGTAAAAAAGGAAGTTGCAAAGAATACTTACAGTATAATTCATTGATGTAAAATTTTAAAATATTACTAATTATGGATGCTCCATGCATCATATGGTAGAAAAACATCATGAATATAATACACACCAGCATTAGGATAACGGTTAGTCCGGGGGAGGAAGATGGCAGGTATGGATGTATCTGTAACATTTTAGTTTTAGAAAACAAAGTGAGAACACTGAATTCAAGAAAACAAAATATTAACATATGCTTACTCTTTGCATTTTAGCATTGCCACATTCACATGTCTTTCAAATTGTCTTTTGTACTCTTATATGTTTAAATGGTTTCATAGTTAAAAGAAAAACCCTCCAAATCATCTACTGTGAAGGCTGAGTTCCCCACAGGAATAAAATCGAAGTAGGGAATTGAAGAGGTTTTCTCCGAAGCTGGCCAAGGAAGTAGCAAAAGGAATTAATTTGTCAAGAAATGAACTTTGAAACTAGACTGGGATAAATTGCTGTTCTTATGGGAACATAGTCTATTCTGATAAAGTCTCCTATAAAGAGACCTCAAGAAGTTAACTTCTCCCATACTCGTGTTTTCTCAGTAATAAAAAGTAGTGATAATAATATTGCATAAAATTTGAAATCAGATGTTATATTCAGATTCTGCTCAATGATTTATGCATTTTCTTATCAAGTTCTCACAATGTCTGTATGAAATAGGTATTATTATAAACCACATTTAAAGGTGGGCTAAGTACTTTCCCTGTTCACACAGCAGAGCTAGTACATTATTAGCAAGATTAACCATTAGCATCACGTACTCTCTGAGAACAACAAATTAATAAGTAAATTAATGACATATGAAAGGTCATGGGGAAGGACCTTTCAACATCCTCCCACTGAGTTGCTTCCAAAGTAGTTTGATAATGAACTTAAAATGATCAATCTTATGTGCTAACAGACCCTATACTATCCCCTTTGAATATAACATTTAGCAGTGGTTTTGTTTGTTTGTTTCAGTGTTAGGTACTTAAAAAATGAGTTTTTTTAAAAATATATAAACATGAATTTGAATTAAAAGGTATCTTTCTGAATAAAAAATACATTTAAATTTTCCGCCAGTTCAAACATTTCTGTGTTTATATAGTTAGATTGATTAGATTATAATTCTGCTTCTAGAAATAATAATCTTTTTATTTAGAAATTGGCTTATTTGAACATTTGAAATATGTTCCAATTGAGAAACAGTGTAGGTAGAATTTTGATTTAATAAAGTCAAAACAGAAAAAGTGCCTAAAATATTATTCAAGTACATTTGTTTCTCTCAGAATAGAAGAAGGCTGATAGAGATGAGAAGGGATCTTGTACTGGACTCACAAAGCTAAGTTTCTGAAATTATATGGGAATAGGCTTACATTTTATTTTAGAACTAATTACAGTTAAATTTATTGAGCTATCAGATGCTTATTGCAACTATTATTTTCCAAGCACTGAACTGTGCTTCTTTGTAAGTAGGATCACATTTAATCTTAACATTGTTCACTCATTTTGTAGATGAGAAAACTGAGGGTATGAGAGGTTGAGTAAAGGGCTCAAGGTTGAACAGCTTGAGAATAGCAGAGTCATGATTTAAGTAGAGTAGGATTCCAGTCCACTGATATGAGCTCTGCTCTTCTACTGTCGAGGATACTCTGTGAAAACCTCCCTAACTGGTGTTGGGAAAAGCCGGCGAACCTGACATGACATCTCAACCCCTTTCTTGCGGCAGGCTGGCCCTCTTGCTTCTTTATGAGAAACAGTCACAATTGAGGACAGTAACCAAAGGACATCTCAAAAAGGGAGCTTTTAAAGATGGGCTAGTTTGTTGGAAAAACATGTTCTGCTTGGAAGACATGCTAGAATTGGTTTTCTCCTTTTAATCTCCCCAATGAGTAGACATGTAGTGTTCTGAATTATTTTCAGAGAAACTGTAAAGACTGCAAGACAGAGAGAGAAGCAGAATTCAGAATTCAGGATATTGTGTTTTGTATTACAAAGCAATACATGCATAAGGTAGAAAATACTGATAATCAAAGAAATGAAAAAAATTAAATATATAACTGTCACTGAGTAATAAATACCATTATTATTTGGTGTGCATCACCCTATATATGTTCTTTGAAAATCAAATCATCCGTGTGACCTGTTTTGTTACTTGGTAATAGTTCTTTTTAAAGGTTAAAAGCATTTACTTTTGTTCTTGAGGCATAATTGGAGCTACAGAAATGTCAGTGCAATAATGTATATCCTTGAGATTTTGACTATCTACCACTTTAATGCAACATTAATTTTGTCTGTTCTTTATTCTCGGTAAATTATGATGATATAGTACTTGATACCAGCTACTAGGTGAATGTCAAGACTTTCATGAATTCAACTGTGAAGTTGACAAACCTATATGTCCATCATATGATTCTTTTTCCAAGCTGGAAGACTAATCCAGGACCAATTTTAGAACAGAGATAACATCAGTTATGAAAGGTAGAAGAGAGCTTACCGAGTGAGTATATATCTTACACATGAAGAAAGTAAGGTCTCCAATATAATGTCCGAGGCCATACAGCTAGCCATTGGTGAGAGGTCATGACTAAAGTCCAGCTCTCCTGACTTTCTAGCCTGTTGTTCTTTCATCTACTGCGTGTTGTTTCTCACTAACGATCCCATCTCATGAAACACAATCGAGCCCCATGTGGTCAAGCTTTATAAGGAGCAATGTTGCCAACCTCCAGACTCATGGCTCTACATACAGACAGGGTCCTTGGGAACATCACCGAGAAATTCCACGAAGCAGAGTAATTGTCCCCATTTCTCTTTAAAAGACACCCCCCCCCTTTTTTGACCATTGGAAGAACAGAATGCCCATTCAAAGGTCTGAAGTTTAAGGTCCTAAGCCATTGGAAAGATTTTTAAAGTTAATTTTCAAAGTCCTATTAATGGGCCATGAGGCATGGTGGAAGTTTAAGTTAAAGGGTTAAATATAGGGCAGAAGCTGGACAGGGAATAGCCCAAAACATTCCCCAATAAGTTTTTCTTCCTTGTCCTTCCTCTATCAGTTGTTACTATCCTCTTATCATCACTGTAATTTTTTAAAAATCTAACATGTCTCATGCTTACTGTAGTCAGACACTGAGCTCAGTGCTGTCATATGCTTTATCTCATTTAAACTTATTAATCATTATGTTATTCCCATTGTACAGATTAGTAAACCAAGACTCAAGTGACCTTAAGTAATTTGGTCAAATGCCTCCTGACTAGTAATTGAACTAGAATTCTAATTTAACTCTTTGGGTCTCCGGAGCCCATACCCTTTACAATCTATTATGCTCTTTTTCTGACAAGCATTGATGGGAGGTGAGGTCAAAACCCAAGTCAGAATGCAGAGCAAGCTTGGAATTAATCTGGAAAGTGGTATGAAAAGAAGAGTCTAAACTGGGGCCCGTGAGGTATGACAAAGAGCTTTCTGGGTCACACAGTTCAATACTAGAAATTTGACCATCCCTGAGGTCATTACCATCCCAGAGGGGCCAGATGGCTTACTCTCTTCTCCTTACATGCTGCCCTGGAACTGTGCCTAAATTCTACTGTTGTTCTGTCGTTTTCAGTGGACCATACAACCTGAGGCAAGTGTTAGAGTAACTAATAGTAACCTTTTTTTTTTGTTAATCCTCACCTGAGGATATTTTTCCATTGATTTTTAGAGAGAGTGAAAGGGAAGGGGAGAGACACACACAGAGAGAAATATCAATGTGAGATACATTGATTGGTTGCCTCCTGCATGCACCCCAACCAGGGCCAGGATCGAGCCTGCAACCAAGGTATGTGCCCTTGGCCAGCATCTAACCCACAACTTTCAGTCTGAGGGCTGATGCTTTAACCACTGAGCAACCAGCCAGGGCAATAGTAACCTTTCTGAAATTAGTTTTTCATCAGGCAATTTCTCTATAGAACTCAAGAGTAGAGAGGCTAGGAAATGAACACAATAGCTCCTCTTCTCTCTCTGTTCAGCTGGGCATGTTTTTCTGGTGACAGTGAAACATTCACTACATTTCAGTCTGGGCCAATTGCCAGATTTGTAACAGCACAATAACGCTTTACAATTGATTTTTGAAAGTAGTACATTTTTATTTTTTTTCTTATAACATGGGAGGTTAAGTCAATTCTCCAAAGTACACAAAAAATACTAAAGCAGCTATTTCACTGCTTTTTTAATGAGTCAGCAGAGAGCCTATGATGAGAAACTTTCACGAATCTCAGGATTTACAATTTGGAGAACTAAAAGAGGAAAGAGAAAAAACAACTAACTGATACTTTTGAGGTGTTGTGAATGCTGCTGATCTGTGATACTGACTCTCGTGTCCAAGTTCTAATTATGCATTTATTTGTCCATCATTGTAAGTTTAATATTGCCTACACTCCCTTCCGATACTTTCAAGAATACAGAACAATGATACGCTTTAGGTCTTTGTAACATTTAGGGTTCACAGGAACCCCAAAGTAAGGGTGGCCTAAAGAAGGCTGAGATTTATTTCTTTTTCTCATAAGCAGGCAATCCATAGCTAATAAGGGAACGCCATCATTGTCAGGGACTCACATCCCCTCTTTCAGGTCTCGCTGTCATCTTGACCCATAGCTTCCAACTCAAGGTCCAAGGTGGCTGCTCCAGATATACACCTCACATCTGCTCCCCACCATCATGAAGGAGGAAAGGTGCACCCCTCCTATTAAGGAAGGACACTTCCCAGATTTTGCACAGACCGCTTCTGCTTGTATTTTATTGTCTAGAATCTACTCACATGGCCATGTGTAGCTATAAGGGAGACTAAATTTTATTCCAAAGAACCCTATTCTCAGCTAAAAATTGGTGATTCTATTACCAAAGAAGTTGGTGGAAGGTGATTATTGGGCATAGTTAGCAATCTATGTTTGCTCAAGCGGCTATAATTATCAGTATTTTCCAGGGGGCAGTTGTCAACTTGTACACTTTTAATAGCTGACAAATTCTCCCTAAACGATAAGACAGGGAGACTGATCTTTCTTAAATGATATGAGAAGAATGGGGCACAGAACCATATGATGTTTCTCATTCATTTGCTGTGATACAAAGATGTACCCAAACTTTCACAGGTATGTTGCCAAGTTTGGATTAGTGAGCAAAACATTAATTTTTGTAGCTCATTATGCGTATAGTTATGCAGTGGAGTCATTTAAAACACTGAAGTGAGCAGGTCCCTAGAGGCTGTAGACCGCAGGGACACCTGCATGAGGTGAAGTCAAGGGCCGCATGGGAGGTTTCTGTGTGGGTTCCCAGTGTCTGTCTGTGGATTTGCTATCATCAACATGGGATTTCCGTCTTCCACCATCACTCCCACAGGACAGCCAGCAAGGGGAGGAGGGAGGGAGAGGAATACGCTTCTCCCCTTTACTGGCAGGACCTGGAATTCACACACATTACACAGGTGGATCATTTTTTGAATAGAATCATCTCTTAGGTTCAGGCCTTCATATTGATTACATCTAAGGTGATTGCTTGCAAATCAGTCTTTCAGACTTTTGTGTTTGCTGTTTGCATTATGATAGCAGCATGTATTTAAATGCACCTGGAAACAAATAGTTAACTGTTTAACAGTATAAACTATTGTCTTGATTTTCATTGGTTCTTTACATTGTGTTCTCAGAATTGGGACAGAGGTTTGAACAACACTGACAATTTGCTTTTTGAGAAAACTGAAAATTTCCTTCCTTCCTTCCTTCCTTCCTTCCTTCCTTCCTTCCTTCCTTCCTTCCTTCCTTCCTTCCTTCCTTCCTTCCCCTCTCTCTCTCCTTTAATTCTTTATGGTTGTTTAAAGTATCACATATGTCTCCTTTTTTCCCCATTGACCTCTCCCCAGCACTCCCACTCCCCAGCAGATGCCCTCACCCCCCTAGTGTCCGGGTTCATTGGTAATGCTTAAATGTATGCATACAAGTCCTTTGGTTGATCTCTTCCCCACCCACCCCCCTCCCCTGCCTTTCCTCTGAGGTTTGACCATCTGTTTGATGCTTCTCTGTCTCTGTATCTATTTTTGTTCATCAGCTTATGTTTTTCATTATAAACATTTATATTCTTACCAGCTAATTGTTCTTGCACATTTACTAGCATTAGGTTTTCACATTAAGTTTTTAAAAATATATAGAATTTTTTCATTCTAAGTGAAAATAAATTTTATTGTCTGTCCCTGCCTTTTTTCATTTTGTTTTTCTACTCATTTTCTTAAGAAATTGTATTAGATATTTACATATAAATAATAATATTTTTCTGTCATATTTGTTACTTAAAAATTTTAATACATTCTTTTCTTTAAGTTAGTGTTTCTTATGGAAGCAGAGAGCTATAAAATGCTTATATAGTTAAATTTATTCATTATAAACATTGTGATTTTTCCATTGTTTTTAAGTATACAAGATATTCCTACCCTGTGATCTAGCAATTGCATAAATATTCACCTTCATTTTTTTTTCTTTAATTTAATTTGGTGTACAGTATGAGTTAAAGCTCTAAATCTGTATTTTTTCTAAATAGTCAATTTTGAATCCCTGCTATTTATGAAATAATGTTTCTTTTGCATTAATCTATAGTGTCTCATTTATTACATAAAAAACAAATAAAAATTAATATGTATTTTCAGTCTATCCATCTGTCTTATTGGTGCCAGACATGTTTTTGTAGCAGAATGTCTGTATGTGGTGAGGAATTTTGTTTCAGAAAGTGTTTGGATGTTCTTACAGTACAGTCATTACCATTTGAGCCTAGAGACAGACAAAACAATTTCCTTTATTTTTTTTTTTTAATGTGAATTTAGAAAGTGCTTTTCTGCAAGAATGTCCTGCAGGCACTTCAAACTCAATTTGTCCAAAAGGAACCCATTATTTGCAGCTTCATTACAATTCTCTTCTAATGTTCCCTAGCGTGGTTAATGGCATAGCTTTTATCCAGTCTCCCTAGCCACAAACCTCAGCATCATTTCTGACTTTTCCCTCTACATTTCACCCTATGCACAGTGATTCCCAGTGTTTCTGAACTCTGTCCTGAAGTACTACTAGAATTAGTTCCCTCCCTTTAGCTGACAAGACATGTCTCTATTCTCAGCCATGCCATCTCTCGCCTGGACATAGAGAACAGCTTAGGTCCTTGGCTCCATTCTCCCACCTGTCCACTTTCTGCTTAGGTATCAATTGTTTCTTTAAATTACAGACCCAAGCATTACTTCTTCTGCTCTGAATGCTTGGGTGGCTTCCCATTGTCTTCAGAATAGAGTTCAAGCTCCTTAACTTGATTCTCAAGGCTGAACAAAGGATGGGTCTTCATCTGATATTTTTTCTACTTCATTTTTGGCCACCCATGAATACTGTGTTTCTGACACCAAGGTAAATGGCTCACCTTTACTTGCCAGCTTTAAAATATCCTCTTCCCATAGGCTGTTTTGCCCATAAACACCTTTCTCTCTGTTTTTGTAATCCACACTTTAAGTCCCAAGTCAAATATCATCGGCTCTGAAAAGCTCTCCTTGTCTATTCAGTCAAACGTAATTGCCCTACAGTCCGTGCTCTTATTGACTTTGTGCACACATTCATCACAGCCAATTATTTAAGATGCAGTATATCTGGTGAGACTACATTTGCAGGGGGCCAAAGTGGTCATCTATCTTTGGAGACACAGAATATGACCTCGCAGCAGATTTTGTTAGTTCTGGGAGAATAACTTAAATATTCCCTCTTGGTTGTACAACTAAAATGTGAAGTTGTACCTGCAACATGGACAGTATCTATTTTCTTCCCCCACTTCTGCCCCCCCCCTCCCCCACCCAATCTAGGCACCTCAACATGCAGAATTAATGCCTGGGGAAGATTTAGGTATGTTTGTGGAGAGACCAAAGACTATGAGAAGACACGTTGAGGTGCCGCCCTTTTTCATTCTGAAGTTTAATGGTGTGACTTTTCTAATGGGCTGAGAAGGCCCTGATGTGCAACACCCCCCCCCCCCCCCCCCCGAATCACTGAAGCTCGTGAGGACCTGAAGGGGGGCTCACTGGGAAGGAAGGTGGATCTAGTGACTCAGGTTTCACCTGGCACCTTGGCACCCTGGTGTGGTGGGCTTGTGAGTGCAAGCTACCGAAAATAAAATGGCGGCAGCCCAAGCATGAGGTATACCAGCCGTGGGCAAACTACGGCCCGCGGGCCGGATCTGGCCCATTCGGCTGTTCTATCCGGCCCGCGGAGCCGAAAGAGCGGAGGGTTCTCTTCTCCCCTCCGCTCCTTCACCAGCAGCAGTGTTAACATGTATTAGTTCACACAAACACTCCATCCATGCTTTTGTTCCGGCCCTCCGGTCCAGTTTAAGAACCCATTGTGGCCCTCGAGTCAAAAAGTTTGCCCACCCCTGCTCTAGCTTCTGCAAGGATCTGACCCAGCAAAGCTGAGGACCCATTTCCAACCGTGACACCAGGTGGTGGCAACAGAAGTAATGACACTTATAAACTGAGGCTCACAGTGCCCTGATCAAACTTCCCAGCTCTATCGTGTCAACTACAAATTGTCCTTCTTGAACTGAGTAAGCACCTCTCCCTGTCAGATGTTTGCCTGACATCTGACACGGGCAGTGGGATTATCAAACGTGTGACCATATTTGTGCTCCAGGCTGTTAGGCAAGTTATCCAGGTTAAGCGTTGTCGCGTCTCCCCAACAACATTATAATTATTTGCCAAGTGGCGCCCTTGTGACATAATCTTTACATCTCCCTGATGATGAGAACAATGATTTGAACGTTGTAAATATTTGAATTGAATTGCTTGTGCTCTATGTTTATTTTAATGTTTATACTACAATTAGAGAGCATGCGACATTTTAAAAGCTTTGTGTAAAGAGGTATTTTGTGTTTGCAGATACTCCTCTGGAACGTGAAGCAGTGAGGACTCAAGCTGCAGGGATGACTGTATGTTGTCATTAGCATTATAAGAAAACCCAGAGACATGCCATGTCGTTGCAGTTTTAAAAATGAATTTGTCTACTTAGGTTGGCCCTGGAGAAGATTGCCCCACAATCTGGCTGACGACTTTTGCAAATTCACTTGGTCTTGCTCTCTTTATGTAGAAATTGGCTGCCCTCCATTGCAATTTAAAATACCATTTTTCTTGTTTAGAGAGGAGGTTTCTAAGAGCACCCTACCATTGGAGAATGTTTGTGCTGACCACCTATAATTTACAATATGAATGTGCTCCCTGGGCATTGGGCTGGCTCAACATCCCTCCCCCGCCACACACACACACAACTCTTCAGAGAGACTTTTGTGCTAGTTCTTCATGGTTTGTATTGTTAGTTCCCTTCCCTATTATTGTCTGTTTGTGTGGAAGGAGGTTCTGTGGATTGCCTGAGCTTTAATTTTCATGTCCTGTATGAAACCATGTGCTCTGTATTCCAATAGGGAATACATATAATATGCAGAAGTTTGGCTAAAATTTTATAAGAATTTTTGTTAAAAATATAGAGGCATTTCTGTAAGGAAAATAGAGTTGATCTATGTATGTATGTATGTATGTATGTATGTATGTAGGTATGTTTACATGTATGCATCCATCTATATATTTCTCTACCTATCCATCATCTATTAACTATCTAGTGGTGTGCTAGTACATATTTAACAATAGGTTCTTCAAGGGGGGGATCCTTTAGTTTCTAACTTTTGCCAATTTTCATGGCATAATACTCCCACCATGGCTCATTTCAAGCTGCTAGTATGATGTCACTTTTTTGTAGTATTTTCACCATGCAGAAACAATAGATATAATAACTTTAAGTACATACTGGTAAAATATAGCAAAATAACAAGGGAGTGATTAGCTTTGAGCATTATCTTTGTTTTAATACAATTTATTTAATTGTAAATGTGTGTAACTTAGTTTTTAATAATGGCCATGTTTAAGAACTGCTTGCAAATTCCTGAATATTTAGCAATTGGCTCTTGCAAGCTGGTGTAAACTGGCTCCAACACAACACTGTATTAGTCTATTTGCTTCTATCCACTTCTTTCCCTTTTCTGAAAAGGGAAGATCTTTGTTTACCGAACCTTGTGGTGGGGTTTCAGGTCAGCAGGTCTGGAGGAAGAGGCAGAAGTAACTTGCAGAGTGTAGCAAAGGTCAAAAGCTTCTGTGTGTGGAGTGGGTGGGCACTGAGATGACAGTCGGCTTGCCCTGTGGTAGAAAAATGAGAATATTGACTTCCCCATCCTCGGTGAGAAAATCATACAGAAGGCACATACATTTTATGTAAATTTGAACTACTTAAATTTGAAAGTGTTTCATAAAAAGATTAATAACCCTTCTGTACTTAAACATTGTAAATGTTATATGCTGACTTTATATCTGTTTCTATGGGGGATTATCTTTCAAGTTGCCAGAGCAGAACGATGGAGCCTTGAGGAACGTGTCCATTGTATGAACACTGTCATTGGCCATGGGATGTTGGATGTAAATCCCTTTTTGCATTTTATTTATGAAAACTTTAGAGCAATCTACATCGCTTAGTAATGTCATTAGTGGGAATGGATTCTACGTGGTAAGGGGAAGAATGCAGAGTTCTATGTGAAAGCTGTGGCAGGGCAAAACTGACACTGTGTGACACAAGGTCTTTGGAAAGAATGGATCTAAGAATAAAAGTGAAATCACACTAGATGAAGTCCAGAATCATTTGGTAAAATCTAAACATAGGCAGCATAGCGTGGCGCTTCAGATTCTACAGCCCAACTTTTGAAATTTGATGATAGATACTACCACTTATCATCTGTGCGCCTTTGAGCAGGTTCTTTAATATTGCTGTGCTTGTTTTCTTGGAGGTAAATCTTAATGGTACATATCACATTGATTTGAGGATTAAATGCATTATAAGTAAAGCACTTGAAATAACTCCTGGCACACTGCAAGCTATAGGGTTAGCAATTATTTTTAAATGCTCTAGTGACTTAGGAATATGATTAATCAGAATATAATGTATATATAAGTATTCTTTACAGTGGGTTTCTGAGGGGTCTCAATAAGGGTCCTCTTCCCAGGAATAAGTTCTGACCCAATTGAGGTATAAGAAACATGAGTGTGCCCTAACCGGTTTGGCTCAGTGGCTAGAGCATCGGCCTGCAGACTCAAGGGTCCCTGGTTCGATTCCAGTCAAGGGCATGTACCTTGGTTGCAGGCACATCCCCAGTGGGGAGTGTGCAGGAGGCAGCTGATCGATGTTTCTCTCTCATCGATGTTTCTAGCTCTCTATCCTTCTCCCTTCCTTTCTGTAAAAAATCAATAAAATATATTTTTTTAAAAAAAGAAACATGAGTGATAGAGACGAGGGAGTCAAACCACTGCCTTTATTACTGGTGAGATAGCGCGAGGTGCTTGCGTCTGTAGGCAAGTGGGCTTCCTAAGCGATAAACTTAAAATTAGGTAGATTTACCCAGGTATAGGCAGTCCTAGAAACCCGCAAGCATCCTCCTTAGGGCCAGACCCTTTCACCATGGGGCTCAGAGCAGAGCAGAGCACACACTGGCTGAGAGCGGCTGACTCCAGAGCAAAGGAGAAAGGAAGAGGCAGGCTCTGCGTCTCTGGCTTCCTCCACCCTCATCACTTGCGTTAGGGGAGTGAGATACTCCAAGGTATCTGTATCTTCCAGCCCTCTGATCTCTGATCTCTTTCTAGTGCCTCTCATTGGCTGGCCTCAGCAGGCAAGCCTGGGAAACACAGCCTGCAGGGGTCAGCCCTACTACTACATACAGCAGGGAGGGAAGGGTGGAGAGTATTTCTGTGGGCCAAAAGGCCTGTATGCGTCTGCCTGCACACACACATACACATCACTTCTATTGATGCTACTCTGCACACACACACACACACACACACACACACACACACACACACACATCACTTCAATTTCAAGCTACTCTGCACACATACGCATCACTTCTATTTCATGCTACTCTGCTTTTGAACTCTTTGGACTACGTAGATCAAAATGTTCTTTGAGACAGTGTGATTTTACTTCCACATGGTCTATGGAAGTAAATTGAAGAAAGTTAAAAATCAATAGACTATTTGGCCTACCCTAAAAATTCAGGCGAACAACCCATGTGATATTCCCCAAAATAGATTTCCAGATGACTTCCTGTCAGCATCAACTTATTGTCCAAATTCTTTCATTTTTCTTGTTCTTAAGAGATAGATAAAATTCTATATTTGGAGTCCAACTTGAACTCCTCCTGCTCAACTCCTCTATGTCAGTTACTGAGTGCGCTGCAGCAGACTTGACTGCTGTGTGATTGTTTTATTTGTCTGAGTCTGTATGTCATTCTCCTTAAGAATAGTCACTGTGTCATAAAAGTCTGTTGTAAACCCCCCAAGAAGCTAGCCACTTAAAGCTGAATTGTGTGGATCTGAGTTGCTCACCATCAAGGTCTGCTTAGCAGAGAGACTAAGAGCCAGAAGGCCTGCGGTTAGATCCTGGTGTAAAAAAAAAAAAAAAGAGTGAATTTTATGTAACCTCTATGTGCTTCAGTTTCCTAACATGAAAAGTGGAGATAAAAACAGGGACCTCATGCCCAGCGGCGTAGCTCAGTGGTTGAGTGTCGAACTATGAACCAGGAATGTCACGGCTCAATTCTCAGTCAGGGCACATGCCCAAGTTGCTGGCTCCATCCCCAGTGAGGGGCATGCAGGAGGCAGCTGATCAACAATTCTCTCTCATCATTAATGTTTCTACCTCTCTCTCTTTCTCCCTTCCTCTCTGAAATCAATAATATATATATATGTTTAGGGCCTCACTACTGTATTATATTGCTTGCATCAGTGCCCAGCGCTCAGTGTTAGTTATTATGATTCAGTATTCCTATTTTTTAGAAGTTCATTTTTGGAAAAAAATCTTCAGAAATATAAGAAGTTCAGCTCCTACTCTCCGTAGAACACTGCGTCTCACGTGCCTATTTGCAGAGATCTCTCAGGGGAGCCGAGAAGCTGAGGAGCTGCCTTGGGTGCCAAACTCTAAGGGGTGGGAAAACAGCCCGAGAATTTTCTTAAAATTTTAAAATCAAGAGAATACTTATTGGTTTTGCATCCAATATTATTCTGTATTAGTTTCAGGTGTACATCCCTGGAACTGAATGTCATGGATTAGTAAAATGAGGGCACGTGTAAATTATATCAATCAGGGACCACGTGATTTGAACAGAGAAATTCAACATAAAAAACTGTTAACTAGGTAACCGAAAGGGCCAAAGAGGGTTAGAAGGTATTTTGGAGGTAGAGACTGCAGGAAGCAGCGAGGGCTGAGGGAGGAGGGGATGAGGCTGGAATTATTAAAATGGAGAGTCCTACAGGACACACCCTACCGAGCCAGAACTCAGACCTCTGAGGAGGGGCTGCTGCTCCATGGTGCTGGTGTCTCTGAGCTGCAAGGAGGGCCCTGAAGAAGGGGCGCCTGGGGGCTGGCTGGTGATGGAGCCTCAGGATGGGCTGGGACCTGACGCTGGTTCTTCAAGTGTTGGAAGAACTGCCAACTGGTTTCAGCTGCTGCTACAAGGAAGAGCTGCTGCCCTGGGCTGAAGAAATGTTGCTGGGTGACGCTCACAGGAATAGGAGGCAGAGGGGGAAGAGCGAGCCTCTTCTCCCTCCTCCAGCCTTGCGATGATACTTTACAAAGGTACCCAATATTTCCTTTCTTTTAAAAAAAATATTTGTATTGATTTCAGAGAGGAAGAGAGAGGGAGAGATAGAAATATCACTGATGAGAGAGAATTATTGATCAGCTGCCTCCTACATTCCCCACACTGGGGATCTAGCCCACAACCTGGACATGTGCCCTGACCGGAATTGAACTGTGACCTCCAGGTTCATAGGTCGACACTCAACCACTGAGCCACGCTGTCCAGGCTGCAGCCTCCCTTTAGTCTTAGTATTGGCAGAGGCCAACAGGAGCAAGCTGAGGAGTCCCAGGTGGCAAAGCAGTATGTCTGGAAGGGGGGGTTACTGAATAAGAGAGAATTACTTAAAGCTTGTACGTAAGTATCGTGAAACGCAGAACAAGCTACTTGGTAGATACTGGTGACTGGATCTTGGGCAAGTACTTAACAGAATCTCTTAAGTGGACAGTTAAATATGACTTGTCTCTGCTCTCAAGGAGGAAGGAAGAAAGCTGATTTATAGGATAAATTATAGCATTGTGTTATCAATGTGCCAAGTATTGTGACCATAGTACCATGGGAGGAACTAACAAATAGTTAGTAAACCTAATAATCTTTCCTTCATTAATTAGGTGCTATATAGGTAGCTAAATTATTGAAAATAGAAAGGCAGCATCAATGTTGATGCCAGGTTAAACAGAGAAATTCAATATAAAAAATTGTTCACTAGATAGAGACCAATAAAAGTTGTGTGGCTCAATTCTGAGTGTTTTCCTTATCGGTGTTTTCTCCAACTTAATCTCCCCAAATTTCTCAAACCAGCAGAGTGCACTTGTGTTTATTTATTTGTTTTTAATTTCAAAGAATGCTGATGCTATCAAATTTAGCATATTTCTTCATTCAAGGAAGTAATTATACATTTATTTTATTGAATATTACCCTTTAGTGTTCTACAAAATGGGACATTTCACGGTTCTTGAATAATCTTGGTGCAAGTTATGTGCCAGTGATATTTTACAAAGGTATCCAATATTTCCTTTCTTTTTTAAAAAATATATTTTTATTGATTTCAGAGAGGAAGGGAGAAGGAGAGAGAGAGATAGAAACACCAATGATGAGAGATAATCATTGATCAGCTGCCTCCTGCATGCCCCACACTGGGGCTCGAGCCCATAACCTGGGCATATGCCCTGACCAGAAATTGAACCGTGACCTCCTGGTTCACAGGTTGACACTCAACCACTGAGTCATACCAGTTGGGCTCCTTTCATTTATCTGTTTGCAAATGCTTGCTTTGTACTTCACTTCATTCTGGGAAAATGCACATTGAGTAAGGCATGATGTGGTAGGCACTTGATTGCTAACATCCCAACCATTCCTGCACTCTTTCCTTGTCAATAGAACTGGGATTTTGTCCAGGTGTTGGGGCGCAATAAGTCCAGTCCAGGAGCAAATCATAATTGGTTTAAAAGATAAATTATAGTAAACCTGTTCCCCAATTCTAATGGTTTGTGGTGGGGTTTGTGACTAATTCTGACCAATTCCTTGTAAGGTGAACTCTGAAATGTTCTTCTCTGATAATAAGCCCTATTGGGCCTTGTTGTTTGAGGACATGATATTTGGAGTTACTGCAGCTACCTGAAAACCTAAGAGAACAGCTCCATAAATCATAGTAATACCAACTGCAGTCCAGGCATTGCTGACTGAATTTATCACCATGGACCAGCCTAATTTGTTCGTAAGTCAACCCTAGCTGTTAACAGGATGAAAAGTCAATTTTACAAAGTATTCAATGGAAATTATACAAAAACCACTCAAAAAACTTCATTAGTGCAAATCCATTGTGATTTGCATTCTTGACAAGAAGTAAGTGGTGAAACTCAATGATCAGCTTTTCTTCCCAAAATGGTAGCTCTTAGGGATTCTCTCTTTTTTAAAGAGAATCATCTCCATAGACATCCAACAGACTGGGGAATCCTCTCATTTTTGTAGGGTGTTCTTGGCTCTGCCTACCTTCCTTTTCTTCTTTTAGTGATCACCTATATAAAGTATCTCTGGACTTTCTCAGAGTGACCAACTTGCTCCTGAAAATAAGAATTTTAGGAAAGTGCTGGCAAGTGACTTATTTCTTGCTAATAGCTAGACATCCTATCTAATAAAAGAGAAACATGGTAATTAGCCGTACCTCCGCTACCCTTCCCATTGGCTAATCAGGGCGATATGCAAATTAACTGCCAGCCAAGATGGCGGCCGGCAGCCAGGCAGCTTGAAACGAATATAAGGCTTGCTTGCTCCAGTGATGGAGGAAGCCAATGTTCCCCGCCTGCCGCTGCTGGCCTCTGAGCTTGCAGTTTGAAACATTGTTACAAATATAGAAGCTAAACAAAACCCCAGAAACCTGCTTTCAGCCAGCCAGGATCTCAGAGCTGGAGTTGAAACAGTGTTTCGATTATAGAACCCAAACCAGATACCTGCTTTCAGCAGCGGAGACCTCAGAGCTGGAGCCAAGCCTCAGAGCTAAAGCTGGCCCAGAATAAAAAAAAAAAAAGAAAAAAAGGAGCAGTTGGGAGCTTCAGTCACCCGCCAGCCTGAAAACAGACCTCAGCCCCTCACCCAGACTGGCCAAGCACCCCAGTGGGGACCCCCACCCTGATCCAGGACAACCTTCAGGGAAAACCAACTGGCCCCCACCCGTGCACCAGGCCTCTATCCTATATAGTAAAAGGGTAATATGCACCGGGATCAGCGGAGCCGCAAGGCCTCCTGGCACCGGGATCAGTGTGACAGAGGGCAGCGCCCAAACCCTCTGATTGCCCTGCGGCTCTGTGTGTGACAGGGGCCGGGGCCACAACGTCCCTATCGGCCCTACTCTGTGCATGACAGGGGGGAGATCCCCAACCCCCTGATGGGCCCTGCTCTGTGCATGATGGGGGGAGCTCCCCAGCCCCCTGATTGACCCTGTGTGCGTAACAGGGTACGGAGCCCCAACTCCCCTGATGGGCCCTGCTCTGTGAGTGACGGGGTGGCGCCGCAACCTCCCCATCGACCCTGCCTTGAGTGTGACAGAGGGCGGTGCCCCAACCCCACAATCGGCCCTACCCTGAGCGTGACTGAGGGTGGCATCGCAACCTCCCGATTCGCCCTGCTCTGTGCATGACAAGGGGCGGCGCCCCAACTCCCCAATCAGCCCTGCTCTGAGCTCGACCAGGGGCTGCATCTAGGGATTGGGCCTTCCCTCTGTCACCCAGGAGCAGGCCTAAGCCAGCAGGTCGTTATCTCCCGAGGGGTCCCAGACTGTGAGAGGGCACAGGCTGGGCTGAGGGACCCCCCCCCCGCACCGAGTGCACAAATTTTTGTGAACCGGGCCACTAGTTTTTTATAAGTGCAAACACTTAGTGTTGAGATGATGTTTGGGCAGTTATACAATATTATGGTTATACAATATTGTATGCTATATCAAAGGCCATTATTTTAACATTAACAGAAATAATTAATATTAAAATTATATATACCATATATTTACTTCACTGTAAAAAAACTAGAAAATGGGAGTAAATATAGCAAAGATTCTAGCAATGGTTTCCTCTGACTGTGAGTTATTAATATTTTTCTTCTATATATTTTTGTGTATTCTGTAATCTTTCTATGATGAGCATCTATTACTTTCATAACCAGGAAGGAAACCTACACTTTAAGTAAAATTGAGTTAGACACGTTTCTTATAAAAAGTACTTAGCTTCTATTTTTTAAAGGAAAATTTCCAACTGCTTTTGTTTTTCCATCTTTAAAAAACATCAAGCTGTTGCAACGTAAAGCTGTTGTAGATATAATGAAATATAAAGGAAATTGGTGCAGTTTTAGCTCCTTTTCCAGTTGTCATCCTGACAATGCATTTTTAAGAGGCAATTTTCTGTTTTCTGGAAAACTAGGTACATCACATTAGAAAGAGCGTCTCAGAACATTTCCTACTGTTCAGATAATGATGTTGTATTGGCACATACCCTTTGATCTGTGCCTTTCCTTTTTACAGGTTGGTTTTCTTATTTCTTATAAAATCTGCATTTCTGCTGAAGGCTAGGTATAGTAGTCCCCCCCAATCTGAAGCTTTGCTTTCTGTGCTCAACTGTGGTCTGAAAATATTAATTAGAAAATTACAGAAATAAACAATTCTCAAGTTTTAAATGTGTGCTGTTCTGAGTGGTGTGATGAAGCTCACTCTGTTCAGCTCCATCTCTGCCCAGGACTAGCATCGTCCCTTTGTCTGGAGTCTTCACAGAGTATGTGCTACCTGCTCGTTAGTATCTTAGTAGCCTTCCTAATGATCAGATTATGGGAGAAAGAGAGAGAGAGGGAGAGGCTGAGAGAGAGAGAGAGAGAGAGAAGAAACATTCACATAACTTTTATTACAGTATCTATAATAATAAAAGCATAATATGCTAATTAGACTGGATGTCCTTCTGGACATCCTTCTGGAGGAAGCTGTGGCGGGCGGGGGCTGAGGCTGAGGTAGAGGAGGCAGAGGCAGCAGAGGCTCCTGGCTGGCCGCTGTGGCGGCGGGGGCTGAACCCCTTGCACGAATTTTGTGCATCGATCCTCTAGTATTATTATAATTGTTCTATTACAGCAGCTTACATGAAGGGGTTTGAAATCTTGTGACAAGAACCAGGAAGAATTATTCTGGAAAGGATGAGGAAGGGGAGTTATTATAACAAGTCTCATATACTTGAAGCGCTCTCTGGTAAATTGAAAATGTGCCCACAAATTCTCCCCATCCCTGTGTGCACATCACTGTGCAATGTGGTCCTACACTTCCTCCTATTCAGTGGGGAAGCTTTTTTTTCTCTCCATCCCTTGCATCTCTGCCTGAGCATCTGTAACAGTTTCCTAAGGCTGCCATAACAAACTACCACAGACAGGGTGGCTTAAAACAACAGAAATTTATTCTCTCATAGTTCTGGATGTTAGAAGTCTGAAATCAAAATGTTGGCAGGGTTCTGGCTGGTTTGGCTCAGTGGAAAGAGCATTGGCCTGTGGACTGAAGGGTGCGGGTTTGATTCTGGTCAAGAGCACATGCCCAGGTTGTGGGCTCGATCCCCAGTGGGGGCGTGCAGGAGGCATTTGGTAAATGATTCTCTCTCATCATTGATGTTTCTATCTCTCTCTCTCTCTCCCTCTTCCTTCTTCTCTGAAATCAATAAAAATAAATACAAGAAAAAAAAGAAAATGTAAAAAAATGTTGGCAGGGCTGTACTCTTTCTGAAGTCTCCAAGGGAGAGTCTGTTCCTTGCTTTTTCTTAGCTTCTGATGTTGCTGGGAATCCTTAGTCTTCTCCAGCCATCCGATGGCATTTTCCCTTTGTGTTTTTATGTCTCTCTCTCTTTTTTAAATTCTTGACATTATGAGAGGTATCCCTATTTTCCCCCCTTTACCCACCTCCACCCAGGCCCCGCCCCTTCCCTCTGGCCATCACCACACTGTTGTCTGTGTCTGTTGGTTATGCATCCATGTTCCTTCACTTGCTTTTATCTGGTAACCTTTCCCTCTCCCCTCTGGCAGCTGTCAGTCTGATCCATGTCTCCATGCCTCTGTTTCTATTTTGTGTGTCAGTGCATTTTGGATTCAAGGCCACCTTACTTTATTATCATTTTAATGTAAATAATTGCATCTGCAATCACCCTATTTCCAAATAAGGTCACAGTTTGAGGTTCTGGAAAGGACTTGATCTTTGGGGGGACACTGTCTAACCAATACACCCATGTGATTTGCTTTGGTGAAAAGGATATTAGCAAACAACGGAGGATAGAAAAGTACTGCTCTTTGGTTCCCCGAGACCACATGGGAAGGAGCCCAGGCTGGCTCATTGGAGGACGAAAGACCATGCGGACCAAAGACAAGCTGGCTCAGCTGAGCCCCCCTCTAAACACTCAGCCGGACAAATGCCAGACATGGGGGTTGAGCCGTTCTGGTCATCCAGCCACACAGAAGCCAACCATACTGGAAGGATTACCAGCCGACCCACGAAACGATTAGAGATAATACATGTGTGTTGTTTAGGATGTTTGGCATGGTTTGCTCTCCAGCAAAAGCCAACTAATATGGGCTCTAAGGTGGAAAGGAGATTTAATTTATGTTTCCGAGAGCAGAATAGTGTTGAGATTCTTGCCAACTTTGAAATGCTGTGGTTTTAGGATTGATTTTCTGAGAAGAGCCGGAAAGTAACAGTCAGGTTTTAGTTAAATGTCAGTAAGAACTTTCAAATAACTGGATGTGTCTCACTACCCCCCTGAGGGGAGTGTTACAGAGGTTGACGGTGTTTGGGAGACTGAATTAGAACCTCTAGTATCCATTTCAAGCCTAAGACTTCAAGGAAAAGAGTTTTGGATGTTAGAATTTTAGAAACAGGGAAAACCATTGATGATTTAATATTCTTTTAATGCATTGTTCATGCCAGAAATTGTGGAAAGGCCAAAATTTACTCAGCATATTCGATAAAATTCTCAATAACTACTGGCACCATCGCACACATTCTTTCTAAATTGAGTCTTCAGCCAAGAGTTGGAAGTGAGCCTTTGACATTGGGTTCCTATGCTGTCATTGCACTTTTATTTTATCTTTTGGAGTTCCCAGGGCTAAAAACACTTTGGTTTCTTGCCAATTGATGAATCAGTGGGGAGCTAAGCTGGGATTGGGCCAGGACTGAAAGTGGCAGAATAAGCCAGAGACGAAGCCACCAGGCTACCCTCATGATGTCATTTATCTCTTGACATAACACCAAAAAGAAGATAATGGAAAAAACCTGAGACATATGGACAAGCTGATATAATAAGACACTTCAGATGGCTTCTAAGAAACACAGATATCTGGGATGGGACATTCTGAGATGTGATACATTGAGTATAGTTATGCTAACTAAAACATGAAGAGGATTTAATTTGTAAATCTGCTGTTTCTGTTTTATTGGCCATTGGTAGAGCCTTGTCGGGCTTTAGCTATACTAAGAATTTCTATGCTATCTCAGGCAAGTTAAAAAGTCCTTTAAGCTTTAGTTTCTTGGAAAAATTGGTCTTAAATTATCTCTAAACTTTTATCTAATTGTAAAATTCTATTACTGCCTAGAGGCAACTCAGATATTAAAGTGAGGGCTTAAAAATTCTTTAACTCATTTATATTTCATTTGGAATGTTGAAATAATAATTGATTGACTTCTTCATGAATGCCTGGTACTGAGAAAAGAACTTCACATATATTATCCTACATATTTATCACAATGACCATATTATGCTATGTATTTATACAAGTGAAAAAGCTGAGGCTTAGAATAGTCACAAAACTAGTAAATAGATGTCTGTGCTTCAGTTTTCTCATCTTTAAAATGATATTTATCCTACTTAAAACTTAGCAATTTTGTATATATTAACAATTATTGGCAAAAAATACACAGAAGACAACACTTTAATAGTTTGTAGTCTGCACTTTATTTAAAATTATTCACTATAAATAATCTTATCTGCATATATGTACAAGTAAACTCTAATCTACACCATAGGAATGGCATCTTAAAGACTCTAAGAAGGACAACAACCACTTAGAAGTAGTTATTTAGTGTCTTAGTTAGTCTGGGCTCTTATAACAAAACCCATAGATGGGTGGCTTAAACCACAAACATTTCTCACAGAACTGGAGGCTGGGAAGTTCAAGATCATCATGCTGGGAAATCTGTTGTCTCTTGACCTCTTCCTGGTTTGCAGAGGCCTGTCTTCTTGCTGTGTACTCAAATGGCAGAGAGAGAGGGCTCTGGTATCTTATTTTATATATATGTATATATCTCTATCTCTATCTCTATCTCTATCTCTATCTCTATCTCTATCTCTATCTCTATCTCTATCTCTATCTACATCTACATCTACATCTACATCTACATCTACATCTACATCTACATCTACATCTACATCATCTATGCACTAATGCCATCATGGGCCCCACCCTTATGACCTCATCTAAACCTAAATGCCTCCCAAAGGTCCCACCTTCAATATTATTAGGAATGATATTAGGAATTAGGGCTTCCATATATAATTTTCAGTGACATATCATTTAATCCATAGCAATTAGCATTTTAAATATAATTCTTAAAATTTGTACCAGAACTGTTACAGCCATTATAGAAAAACATATAGAGGTTCCTCCAACAATTAAAAATAGAACTACCATATGATCCAGCAATCCTACTTCTGGATGTTTATCCAAAGGAAACACAATCATAACTTAAAAAGATGTCTGCATTGCCATGTCCATTGCAGCATTATTTACAATAGCCATACTCTCAAAACAACCTAAATGCCCATCGATAGAGGAATGGATAAGGAAAATGTGGTATTTATATACAACGGACTATTATTGAGCCAGAGGAAAAGAAGGAAATCCTGCCATTTGTAAAAACATAGATGAACCTGGAGGGTATTACACTGGGTGAAATAAGCCAGAGAAAGACAAATACTGGTGGTGTACTTATATGTGGAATCAAAAAAATATGACAAAAAAGGAAAAACCTCCAGTGTTATGGAAACAGAGAATAAAAGAATAAAATGGTGGTTGTCAGGGGGTGGGTGAGTAGGAGAAATAGGGAAATACAAGTCAAAGCATACAAACTTTCTGTTATAACTGAGTTCTGTGGCTCTATGTACAGCATGGCGACTATAGTTAACAATACTGTATTACATACTTGAAATCTGCTGAGAGTAGATCCTAAGCATTCTCATTATAGACACACACACACACACACACACATGCACAGAGTTAACTATGTATTAATTAACTTGATTGTGGTAATCATTTCACCATGTATATCAAATCATCATGCTGTATGCTTTACATATACACAATTTCATTTGTTAATTAATCCTCACTAAACCTGGGAAAATATTTATGCCAGAGAGTTTGTCAATTGGCATGAGGATGGTAGAACTCATTTTTCCTTGACGAACGAGTGGCATTCAACATCTATAGCTTGTTACATGTTTGCTCAGGCCCCATTACTCTTGTGCTAACTCTGCTGTCTGATAACATCTTCAGTAGTGGAAGGCTAGGTCCTGGCCCCTCACCCACCTTGCATCCCTGTGCTTCATGGACACCTCTGTCTCCTCACCCAACCTCGAGGCTGACCAATTCTGCTTGCAGAGTATATTTGGAGCAGAGGCAGTCTTCAGAGCTCTTCATGGGCACTGCTGAGCTGCTCTGCATCTCCTGGAGGGTCAGGAGACTCATTACCCACAGTCCCAATGTTTCTTTTTGCTCAACTTCTGTCTTAGCCCGTGTCCTTTTGCTTAGTGTCCCAAGTATCTATGTACTGGACTCTGGGAGGTCCTGCCAAACCCTGGGGCATTGGTGAAAGAGTCCACAGCCTCTGCTGCTCACAGAGTGGAACCTCCTCCCAGCCCCTTCCCTCTTTAGGGAATCAACCCTCCCCAGAATGGACCCTCTCTCCCTACAGAACTATCAGACTCCTCCCTTCCCAGATAAACAGGTAGACCTTTGTACCTAAGCTTTCAAAACAAAGTCCTGTAAATTTTTCTCTGGTTAAGGGGATTAAGTGGGAGGGACACTTATTTTTCCTTCTAATTGTCAAATTCCTTTCAGCAGACATCATGGAAATTCTCTATCAAGAAAGAATTTAGCCACTCATGTAAGGCCATCCAAAGGCAAATGCACATGACTTTGGGTTATTTGATGTTTGGTATGATCCATGTTCTATTAGAACAGTGGTTCTCAACCTTCTGGCCCTTTAAATACAGTTCCTCATGTTGTGACCCAACCATAAAATTATTTTCGTTGCTACTTCATAACTGTAATGTTGCTACTGTTATGAATCATAATGTAAATATCTGATATGCAGGATGGTCTTAGGCGACCCCTGAGAAAGGGTCATTCGACCGCCAAAGGGGTCGCGACCCACAAGTTGAGAACTGCTGTATTAGAACATGCAAGCGTGCCCCAAACCAAACCAAATTAAACCAGTCCAAAACAAATTCTTCATTTTCTGCTTTACCTTAGAACAGTGATGGCGAACCTTTTGAGCTCGGCGTGTCAGCATTTTGAAAAACCCTAACTTAACTCTGGTGCCGTGTCACATATAGAAATTTTTTTATATTTTCAACCATAGTAAAACAAAGACTTATACTTTTGATATTTATTTTATATATTTAAATGCCATTTAACAAAGAAAAATCAACCAAAAAAATGAGTTCGTGTGTCACCTCTGACATGCGTGTCATAGGTTCGCCATCACTGCCTTAGAAGGTATCAGCAACTCTTTCTTGACTATAGGAAACTTACAGATTGCTGAGCTTGGCTTTTAACCCATCCAGTAATTTGATCAGACCCTTATCTTTGGCTTCTTCATTACTCTCTTCATCTTTTAATTTGTAGAGACAAGTCTCCTGACTTGGCTTTTCCCAGTTGTATTCTCTCTGACTGCATATTAACTTTTTAGCTGAATAACACCCATTCTTCAAGTTCTAGCCCATGCTCCTCCTCCTGTGACAAATTCTCTATGCCCATCTTGTAGCATGATGGCTTCTAGCATTCAATTTGACATTTACTTGTTCACTAACCTGCACAGTGACTTACTTATTCTTTCATAAGTGCATGTCTTATCCTTTCAATTAGGTTTTAATCTTCCAAGCAAGGAGCATGAATTAGGCAGCACATATTATCTTTCTCTTACTAGTATGTCTTCAGCAGCATTTATCCCATTGCTGCACACAAAATGAAATGCACGGGTAGGTGAGAATTAATTGTACTCATCCCTAACCACATGCGGTAACAGGCAATCACTCCACACTTAGGTATTTGCTGATCCTGAAAGTCGGGAGCAACCATTTTCTTTTTGGTAGTTGTGTAACAATGCCTCTGGGCACTACAGATCATGTTAACTGAGAAAGAAATACAAAGAGGAACTTAATTACAGTAGGGCATGCAAGATTGCAACTGAAGTAAGTGGCAAATTAAAGTCGTGCAGTGTGGAACTGTGAAAGACAGGCCATCGTACATTTGAATATTTAAATGATTTAAATTTTCATATTTCAGTCCCAGTCATGCAGTCTGTAATTCCGTAGTCACATCCAGGGAGATGCAGAACATGTGTGTGTCCTTTCCATGGTTCTTTCGCTTGCATTAGCAGTCCTGGAGAAGATGGGTGTGCAGGGATTAGTGAGTGAGCAAGTGGATGCATTTGTTTTCAAGCCATCAATGCCACTCTCTTCCTATTATGCCTGAGTTTAGTATAGTCACTGCCACTGTGAGGCGTTTTTTAATGTTAGAAATGGATTTATTCCTACCTCTCTTGGGGCAGATAAAAAGTTGCAAATCATTGTCATACATCCTTCAAGACCCACTGTAGATGCTTCTTCTGGAGACTCGTCCTAAACCTTAGTCCCTTTCCTCTCCCTCCAATACACAGTTCCCTGAAGTCAGAATTCAGAGTCAGCTGAAGTTCCGAATGGTGTGGTGCTATTTGATGAGAGTGAGTGATTTATTTTATTACCTAAATTTTGAACGCTTAAGTGTGCCTCCCAAGATGTCATCTATTTAGAAAACTGCAAAGAAAAAACAAAACAAAACAAAAAACTGAAAAAAGATTAAGAAGTACAGAAACATAGAAACTATTTTGCTAACATGATAGCCAGAAAAAAACACACACCTTTCAAATATTTGTTGAACTATTAGCTATAACTATAGTCTTGTAAGCCACTTTGATCCTTAATGAGTATAAATTGTTAACATTATTTCATTATGAATGACAGAAAAATGTGAATAGGAAGAATTAAGTAAATGTTAATTTTAGGTTTAATGTATGACTTTGAAATAAAGTATATAATTTTATTTATAGTATATGAATTTCTTTTCACTGCCATTAAATGAATGTTGAACAAGCCTTTTAAAAATAATTAGTCTGTGCAGGGTACAAAACACATGCCAGGTGTACCTAATGGCATGTGAGCTCCTTTATCCCTGACTGTATCTACACATCACTGGTATTATTCAATAACTTTTCTTGAATGCATGGATAAATCAATTATTAAAATGAAACGGATCTGTACAAATTTTAATATGTTGAGCTCTTCTAATTTGATAGCTTTACTTCCTACCTGTGTTTGTCCTGGATAGTTATGTCTATCACTTGAGCAAATGATCTTAAGTCCTGTTATGCGTTGTTATTTATCCCCCAAATTCATACATTGAAGTCCTCCCCTCTTGCACCACAAAATGCAACCTCTCTGAAAATAGGGCTGTTGTAGATATATCTAGTTAAGATGAGGGTGTATTGGAATAAGGAGGGCCCGAACTCAGTCTGACTGGTGTCCTTATAAAAGGGGAGATTTGGACAGTCACCCACATGAGGAGGGGGCCATGTGAAGACAAGGCGGAGATCAGGGCGATGCATCCACAAGCCAGTAAATACCACAGATTGTTAGGAAACCATTGGAAGCTAGGGAGAGGCATGGAGCAGATCCTTTTCCACAGCCAACAGAAAGACTCACCCTGCTGACACCTCGACTTTGAGCATCTAGCCTCCAGAGCTGGGAGACAGCGTGTCTGCCTAGGCCACCGCGTTTGTGGTACTTGCTTTCTGCAGCTCTAGCCCCTGATGGGATCCCCATCATTTAATGAAAAGAGGATAGATTCACGTGGTTGAGGTGGAGTGACTGAGATTTTCTCTCTATTTTGTCTGGGACATCATCTGATTGATTACAGCACTACTTTTTTTGAGGGAAAGCCAGTTAAATTTTTTTTTTTTAGTCCTTCAAGCCATTTAATCTTTTTTTTTTTTTACAAATTTATCTTTATTGTTGAAA
Organism: Myotis myotis; assembly: GCF_014108235.1. NCBI lineage: Eukaryota > Metazoa > Chordata > Mammalia > Chiroptera > Vespertilionidae > Myotis > Myotis myotis. Next base: position 26,910,550 of record NW_023416313.1, read on the forward strand.
GTATTACAGGTGTCCCCTTTTCTCCCCCATTGACCCCTTCTAGCCTTTACCAACCCTCTGCCCCAGGCCTTCACCACACTATTGTCTGTGTCCATGGGTTATGCATATATTCATGTAAATTCTTTGGTTAATCTCTTCCTGCCCACCTACCCACCCTTACCTTCCCTCTGAGATTTGATAGTCTGTTCTATGCTTCTGTGTTTCTGGATCTAATTTGCTCATCCGTTTAGTTTGCTTTTTAGATTCCACATATGAGTGAGATCATGGGATACTTGTCTGACTGGCTTATTTTGCTTAGTGTAATACTCTCCAGGCCCCTCCATGCTGTCACAAAGAGTAAGAGATCTTTCTTTCTTATAGCTGCATAGTATTCCATGGTGCAAATATACCACAGATTTTTTTATCCACTCATCTACTGATGGGCACTTGGACTGCTTCCAGATCATAGCTACTATAAATTGTGCTGCTATGAACATAGGGTGCATATATTCTTTCTGGTTGGTGTTTCAGGTTTCTTAGGATATATTCCTAGCAGTGGGATCACTGGGTAAAATGGAAGTTCCATATATAATTTTTTGAGAAAACTCTATACTGTTTTTCCACAGTGGCTGCACCAGTCTGCAATCCTGCCAGCAGTGCACTAAGGTTCCCTTTTCTCCACATCCTCTCCAGCACTTGTCATTTGTTGATTTGTTGATGATAGCCATTCTGACAGGTGATACCTCATTGTTGTTTTAATTTGCATCTCTCTGATGATTAGTGACTTTGAGCATTTTTCATTGTCTCTTGGCCATCTGTATGTCCACATTGTAAGTCAGGAGACTGTAAAATTCCTAGAAGAAACCATAGGCAGCAAAATATCAGACATCTCTCATAGCAATATATTTACCGATACATCACCTAGGGCAAGGGAAACAAAGGAGGAAATAAACAAATGGGACGACATCAAAATAAAAAGCTTCTGAACAGCAAAAGAAACCATCAACAAAACAAAAAGGGAGCCCATATTTGGGAGAACATATTTGCCAATGGTACATCTGATAAAGGGTAAATACCCCAAAATGGGAGAACATATTTGCCAATGGTACATCCAATAAAGGGTTAATACCCAAAACATGCGGGTATAAGGAACTCATACAACTTAACAAAAGGAAGACAAATAATCCAATTAAAAAATGGACAAAGGACTTAAGTAGACACCTCTCCGAAGTGGACATACAGCACTACTTTTAAATTGCTGTGAGTTTTAAGAACTGAAGCCAAAGATCGTGCATATACTTAGGTGGATGGGTGTTCTTGCAGCTTTTGAGGTTGCGTGTTTAACATTACAGTTTTATTTTCTATGCACAGTTGTTCCAAAATGTTCTAGTATTATGTACATTTTTATGACGTGTATATGAAGCCTAGATGCTTTGAAGTCTTTAGTAATTTAAGTTAGGATAAATCTGCTAAAAGTAGGAATGTTGACTGGTAATTTTCCTTAGTTTTTCTTCCTGGAAATATAGCATTCAATTTTTTTAAATCAGCATGAATGATTTTATGGACTGTAACGTTTAACAGTGCAAATAATTTGCACCCAAAGTGTATTTTTAGCATGTGTGGTCAAAGGTCTGGGGAGCCCAAAGAACCACTAGCCTATCACAAATCAGCTTTAAAAGTACCCAGAGAACACTTGGTTTTTTGAGGGTCATGATTAGTGAGCATAGATCTAACAGGAGTTACAAAGATTTCTTCCAAGATTGAAAGAATAAAGCTCACCCTTCCATTTATACTTTGAAAACAATAGAAGAATGTGTAAATTAAAAGGCGTTTGCATCTCCCCAAATGTCTAGTCTGCAATGTGTATTGATGCATGTTCAAGAACTCAATGATTAGTATTAAAAAATATTAAGTTCCCGCCCTCATCAGGTGGCTCAGTTGGTTGGAGAGTCATACACCAAAAGGTTGGAGGTTCAATTCTGGGTCAGGGCACATACCTAGGTTGCGGTTTTGACCCCTGGCTAGAGCACTTATGGGAGGCAACCCATCAATGCTTCTCTTGCTCATCAATGTTTCTCTCTCTCTCTCTCTCTCTCTCGCTCTCTCTCTCTCTCTCTCTCTCTCTCTCCCCCTTTCTCTTTCTTTAAAAATCAATAAACACATATTCTCTGGTGAGGATTAAAAAAAAATTCCCATGTGGTGTAAATTTTGACTCTGAAGCTCTTGTTAGAACTTACGATGGTGTAAATTATGCTCAGTGACTATAAATTCACTGCAAAAGAAACACGGCCTGTTCAAGATTTTCTAAATGACCCTGGCTGGTTTTGCTCAGTGGTTAGAGTGTCAGTCTGCGGACTGAAGCGTCAAGGGTTCAATTCTGATCAAGGTCACATACCTCAGTGGCAGGCTCGATCTCTGTCCTCGTCGGGCATGTGCAGGAGGCATCCCATCAACATGAATGTTTTCTCTCTGTCTCTCCCCCTCCCTTCCACTCTCTCTGAAAATCAATGGAAAAATTATCCTTGGGTGAGGATTAACTACAACAACAACAAAAAAGATCTTTTAAGTGACACATTTCATTATACACTTTAAGTACTATGCTTATAATTATTTTGTTTTAATTTATTGTTTAGGTTTGGTTATGAGGAGGCTCATGTCTGTCCCCACCCATTTCTATCTACAACCCTCACTCTGGTTATTTTTAGAATAATCCCAGACATTATATCATTTCATCCATGAATATTTTCATTTATATCTGTAAAAGATAAAAATTGCTTAAAAACATAACCACAATACCATTGTCACACCTAAAATATTAACTATAATCCCTTAATATCAACAAATATCTAGTCAGTGTTCAGATTTCCCTGATTGCCTCCAACCTGATCTTTAATCTTGGTTTGTTTGAATCAGTTTCTAAACAATGTTCTCACATATATTTGGCTCTCACATGTCTTTCAGTCTCCATTAATCTGTAGATTCCCTCATCTCTTTTCCCCCCCTTAACAATTTAAGAAAGCAAGCAATTTATCTTGTAAAGTTTCTGGAATTCTGGATTTTGCTAACTGCTTCCTCATAGTGTCTTTAACATGTACTTTGCCTCTTTTGTTTCCTGAAAATTGGTAATTAGATCTAGAACCTTGGTTTGATGATTTGATCTGATTTAGGTCTCTCCCCCACCTTTTAGGAACTCATATAGATAATGTCTATCTGTTTCTCTTTTCTTGGTGTGATGTTACATTGTTGAGCATTGCTCATTATTATTTCATTAGGCATTTGAAACAAATGGTGCCTTAACATTTCTTCCTCATTTAATAAGGGAATATTATACTTTCCACTTTATACCATATTATTCTTCTAGAACTACACAAAATTCTTTGATAGACCGTAGGCTCTTTGAGTTTATGTGATATTTTATGGATCCCTACAGCAATCCTGAGAAGTGTTTGTGGTGAAGTATTACAGTCTCCATTTTACAGGGAAGTTAAATCACTTGTCTATGATTTCATGGCAGAGCTGGAATTTTGGAACCAGATTTCCTTACTTGTAGTCCCTGCTCTTTCTTTGCTGCCTCACTAATGAGGCACAGAGATTGTGACCTTCATTTGGAAAGTGAGGAACAATTCCATGCTTATAAAATGCCGAGTGTGCAGAGTGTGCTCAACCTTGCTTATCATTCTACACATGAAAAGATGTGTGTCTGAGAAAGCCTGAAGAGAGTGAGGCAGGCCAGCCCAGGTGCTGACTGCCTTACTTTCCGCTGCACCCCTGTTGGGGAGTGACATGCTGTGCTCTCATGGGCTTGGCCGTGAAGGGAGAATAGTGTCTGGTTATCATGTACACATATGCTAACCCTATAGCCCTGCTTTAAGATGCATAGCCTATTAGAAATAATAAACTACTTAGAAAAATATAAAGGGCCCACTTTAGGAAAATTAAGCAGGTCAAAAAGCAGCAGAGACTTTAAAATGGTCACAAAAGGCCTCCCTGCCTCCAGAACTTTGTAGCCCAAAGTCAATTTTATAGAAAATTTATACTAAATTTTCAAGAAAAAAAAATAGATCTTACAATTTTTTTCCAGAAAAGAAGCACTATTAGCTTATTTAATGAGATTAGTGCAATATTGATTCCAATATCAGATAAAAGCAATAAAGTAAAACTATAAGCCGATTTCACTTGGGAATGCATGCTTCAGTGTCTAATTTAAATATTAGTTAATCAAACATTGGGTTATTAAACACTAATTCATTATTCAGATCAAGTTTATCTCAGGAATGCATTGAGATCTCCACATAAGAAAATATATCAAGAAAGTTCACCATAATAATGGACATACAAAACCGAGAGGGAGAGAAAAGAACATGACTAAGTGACGCAGAAAAGGCATCTGATAAATGTAAACACTTATTTGTTAAATTAATATGCATAAGAATATGCATAAGCTAGAGGGACTATGCTAAGCTAATATGTCTAGGAATCTAGGACAAGCTTAGAGTTTTGTTAATGGCTTGGTCCCATCACTTAATTCACTGTACTTTTATTGAAGTTGCTCTTTCATCCCCAGAAGTCCATTAAGGAAGGTAGCCAGAATTTTCCTGAAGCATAACATGACGGGGCAGAAAATGGGCAAAGCAAAAGATGGGTTTTAGCTGCAGTTTTTTTAATGGACGAGGGTAGAGTGGGATGAGGACAGGGACAGTCAATACGAAGATGACTGGAAACCCAGCCAGAGACCATTAGTTGCCTGGACAAATTCCTTATTGATTTACTAAACAATAAATCTCTATAACTTTTAAATTTTGCTCTTATAAAAATAGTAGAACTTTTGGAAAAAAGATTCTACTATTTCAGTAGAAAAAAGATCTTGTTTGCCAGCCACAAAGTTAATACTTTGGGGTGTATAGCCAAATATACAGGGTGGGGCAAAAGTAGGTTTATAGTTGTTCATATGGAGAATAACAATAATTAATAAATAATAAATAATAATAAATAATAATACTTATATTTATAAATAATAAACATGAAGCTCTATTTCATGTACTCACCATTATAAACCTATTTTTACCCACCTCTGTAATATACTGTGAAGGAGGAAAAAAATTAATGGACTCCCCTTTTTTTTGGCCTGGATTTGTATAAATATAGATCTTCATGCATATGTAAATCTACATTTACCTTTACTGCTCTGTGACATTTTGGAATTTTTGACAATGCATTTCTTTTGAAAATTCCCCTCTCCTTTGTTTTCCAAGGCTCTATTTATTATTCGTCTTCTAGGCTCTTTTTCTCTGGGGCATCATCTTGAATGTGTTGAAAATCCTTAGCGTTCCATCCCTGATGCTCTTTTTCTCATCCTAGATATTCTTTCCAGGATGGCAGTATAACATCACCCTTAAGGCATAGAGCCTTGAGGTAGAGAAATCTTGACTGTTAGCTCTGCCACTTCCTGCGTTGTGGTCTTGGGTAACATAACCTCCAGTGTCAATTTCCTCATGTGTAAAAATGCACTACCCTCTCTGAACTCCTAGAGTTGTTGAGATTTTGAAATGAGAAATTATGTAACACTTTTATAGCATTTGGCATGGAGAAGGTGCTGAGTAAACAGTACTTCTGATGATCCACTTTGTCAACTTCAAATAATATGCTTATGACTCTAGGTCTTCAGCTAAAGGCTCCCTGTTGGGCTCCAAATCTCTATGTGCAACAATCCATTCCAGTGGTTTCCAATGCCAGTTTGTGGCCTGTTGTAAGTCAGTGATAGGCCTCATGTTGGTACAAGAGGAATTGAAAAAAATGATACCAGTTGAGTTTTTTAAATGAAAGCAAGTTTACTTAGTTTAATAAATTGCCTTTTATATTAAGATTCACTCCTTAATTTTTGATGTTGAAATATCCTTTTATAATAATGGAGGGTTGATATTAGTAGATGATAGTTTTTTAAAAACATATCCTGAAATAACTAAATAAAAAAGTTGGAAATTTTAAATTGGTTTATTATATTTATTTGGAAATTTTATTGATATGTGAAACCTGAAAGCTTTGGAATTTCTGATTTGTTAGGCAGATTTACTTAAATAAACCACGACCACCTCAAACTTGACTTATTACTCAACTGTAATAAGTATATTCATCTCTTCTCCTCTACACAAAAAACAATTCCTTTTTATTATACTTCATCAAATATGTCATAATTATTCATCCCAGTTGCTTGTCAGAAATATGTGAGTTATCCTCAGACCCATGGTAGTGCTGTTACCCTTGCATTCAATTGATCACTAAATCCTTCAGATGATCTCTTGGTATTTTTTTATTCATATCCATTGTCACTGTCATAATTTTTTTTTTTTTGGTGAAATTGTTTTCTTTCTACTTCCAGAACCTCTTCATTCCAATTCATCACATCCTATGCTGCTAAAATGATCTTTTGCTTCCCTGCCTAAAATACCCATAGGTCTTCCTCTTGCTTTTGGGGTTAAGCTTTTCAGGACGGCCACAAAGTCCCTCCCTTCCCATCTGCTCCTTCTCTCTCACATGGATCCCTCATCTCTGCCATAATTAACTGCTTCATCTCTATTGCCTTGGAATCTTTGCATATCCAGTTCCACCCACTGGTAAATATCCTTCTCTCCTCATCCAGAAATTTCCAATGAGACCTTCAAGATTCAATTCAAATTTCCACCATCCTAGGCCTTCCCAGACACCCCCATCTGAATCTTGCATCTCTGTTCTCTGGCTCCAAACCTTTCTTATAGCACTTTAATTACAGCATGATGCCATTTTGGGGGTACATAACTGGGTTTCATTTTCATCTGTGAGAAACTGCTGTGGGAATCACACTTTCCATCTCACTGCTAAATCCAATCCCTGATTCATTGTTGGTGCTCAGTAACCACCAGCTGCATAAAGCCTACTATGATCTAGTTAATGAATCTGTTAGACCACATCTCTGTTCCTGGGGACCTTGCAGATCAAAGTATTAATAGGAAAATAATAGAAGGCCATAGTCATTGTATTTATTTTATAACCTATCTACCTAGGGAATTGGGACAGATGTATAAAAACTATTTGGTGTGTTGGTACATTTTATACTATTCACTTTTTCTTTTTTTAAATCCTCACCCGAGGATATTTTTTCCATTGATTTCTAGAGAGAGTGTAAAGGAGGGAGGAGAGAAGTATGTAAGGGTGGTGGGGGAGAGAGAGAAACATCTATGTGAGAGAGACACATTGATTGGCTGCCTCCTACCCCCACCCCCACCGGGGTTAGGGAACCTTCAATAGAAGGGTGTGCCCTTGATCTGGAACCGAACCCACAACCCTTTGGTCCAGGGCTGATGCTCTAACCACTGAGAAAAACCAGCCAGGGCTACACTATTTCTTTTATTGTTGAATAAAAGTCTGTGGCTGAGGGTATGACTGGGGGATTGTCAAAGGGCATAGATGCATGCTATTCAGCATAGCTGCATATTTCCAGGCTCCAACTATGCTATCTAACAAGATTTGCTTGTGAATATGAAACGTGCCGTCTACTTTTAGGTAGTTAGGTATATCTTCTATATTGTGTGTAATAATAACCAGAAATGTAAATTTTAAAAGATTATTAAATAAGGTCATCTGATCCAACAGCTTATCTCCTTGAGGAAAGATCCTAAAACCTTAATGGTCATCCATTTTTTAAAAGAATGTTAAAGAATGCTTATCCATAACCATGCCTTCCACCTCAGTCATGCTGCCCAGAGGAGCATATTAGAGAGGAGAAACTTGCTCACCCACAGACTAGCTGAGCCTGCTGAAAGGTTTACATTGTCTAAGCCTGATGAAAGGTTTAACTTTCCTTATAATCTGTCATATCAGATACACTCGTGATGGTATGAAAATGTTCTGACACTCCTTTTTTTTCCCCTTTAAATCGTCTCCAAGGGTATGTTCATTTTAAAAAAAAAATTGATTTGAGGGAGAGAGGAAGAGAGAGAAACTTCAATGTGAGAGAGAAACATTTATGTGTGAGAGAAACATTGATCAGTTGCTTCTCCCATATGCACCCAGAGTGGGGATTGAACCCACAACCTAGGTATGTGCCCTGAACAGCAATGCAATCTGCAACCTTTTGATGTGCAGGATGATGCTCCAACCAACTGAGCCACCAGGCCAGGGCAGTGCTCTGACACTCTTTAAGTTAGGTCTGCAATTAAAAAACACCTAACTGAATATTTGAGACACTTTATTCTCTTACATTACAGAGTCTGGAGGAGGCAGTATTTCTAGTCCAAACAGGTCAGTGATGTCACCAAGGAACACATTTCTTTGTATCTTCCTGTTCCTCAGACGTTTAATGTTTATCTTCCTCTGTTGCATAATGGCGGCAAGGTGGCTGCTGAAGTTTTAGGAGTTACTATGACACACCATCAACCCAAATGGCAAGATATTAAAAAGAGACATTAAAGTCATGATTGGTAAGACTTACCATGAGTTAGTCCTTTGTCAACCCAAACACAATTGGGCTCTGTGAACAAGAAAGAAAGAAGAGAATGGCTGTTGGATAGGGAACTAACCTTGTCTGCTACCTGTAATCCTTCCCTCCTAACAATATGGAATATAAGTGTTGCATAAAGGCTTCACCTTGGGGTTTTACTTCTACTGTGACTTTATGTAGAGTAATCCTTTTTCTTCTTCCTTCTTTCCACCTGACTCTCCATGACTTCACCTTCTCTTGTCATTGGCCCCTCCCCATCACCACCCAGTAGATTTCAGGAAGTCCTACTATATACATAGTAGTTTATGTTCGGTTGAATGATGGGAAATTCCAATATTAACTTATTTTTCCTGCAGGAATTTTATGGTTCAACCAAACAATTTGGGATTAATGGAAAATGAGTAATGATTATGGATACTAAGTGAATAAAAGCTACTAAAAGTTACCAGAGGATGTCTTCAATAGTGGAAAAAGCCTATCTAGTTGCTCAGCTGGAGTGGCTCAGTGGTTGAGCATTGACCTATGAACCAGGACGTCACGGTTCGATTCCCATCAGGGCCCATGCCTGGGTTGTGGGCTCGATTCCCAGTGGGGGGCATGCAGGATGCAGCCAATCAGTGATTCTCTCATCATCGATGTTTCTATCTTTCTCACCCTTTCCCTTCCTCTCTGAAATCTCCTAGAGACTGAGGAGACAAGGTGGACAAGAGGTCCATTTTCATTTCTTAAATTTGAGTAAGATAATCCAGTCATATCCTACAAAGAGAGAAAGTGTATTATTACCTTGTGACTTTCTTTAATAGTATGAACTTCCATTTACCTTATGCCTTTTCTCTATCCTAGTCAGGAATATTACAACAGAAGCATATACACTGAGTGGCCAGATTATTATGACTGGCCAGGTTATTATGACCACCCCATCAGTACTTCATTGACACTTCCAAAAATACTGAATATTGAAAACTTCCTAAGCAAATACTCTCAAGGTTTTATTATTATTATCATTATTATTATTATTATTATTTGCATAACTAATTCACTTCATTGTACTGATGGGGTGGCCATAATAATCTGGCCCAGGGGTCCTCAAAATATGTCCCGCGGGCCACATGCAAATACAAATATTGTATTTGTTCCATTTTGTTTTTTTACTTCAAAATAAGATATGTGCAGTGTGCATAGGAATTTGTTCATAGTTTTTTTTTAAACTATAGTCCGACGCTCCAACGGTCTGAGGGACAGTGAACTGGCCCCCTGTTTAAAAAGTTTGAGGACCCCTGATCTGGCCGGTCATAATAATCTGGCCACTCAGTGTATATTGAAAAGAGACATGGAACTCACTGGAGAAGAATTAACCTTCCTACTCTTAAAATTAAAAAGAGGTGAATGGAAAAAGCCAGCACAGACAAGAAAGACAAGTATCTCAAACGCCTGAACATGGAGAAGATCCAGCACTTTGCAGGGAGCCAGACTTTGTAAGAGGAGAGGAAGTCATCTGGAAGATGGCATTTCTCACACGCTGGCTGTAAGTCAATCTCCTGGGTAAGAGTATCAAGTTAAGCTACACTTGCAGGTCTCTCATTTCTATGAATGTAATAAGATTCCAACAATAGAGTCATTCTTTTGTTCAGTGGTTTCCCACCTGCTGCTCACATCCTACTAAAAGTCACTTCTCTAAAGTCTTACCCATCAAGTTTCATATGCTTATTCCCATGTGTGCATTTGGTGGATGAAATAGATCAATAGTATCAGAAGTCACCCTGAGGTGAACCAAGTAAGAAATAAAGCTGAGTTGTGAACATTAAAATGTAGGTCATTTAACAGCTGGACAAGGACAGTATGAGAACTATTAAGGAATTTAAGAAATGGGAGGGAATAAAGATAACTAAATAGGAATACACAAATGATAACAAAAACAAATGACTATTTTCAGAAAATAAGGAAATAAAAAGCCAGCGTATAAGACAACAGCAAAGCAGGAGAAAAAAAATATGTTAGTTGGGAAAATGTGGATTACAATTCTGGCTTCACCAAATATTCATGTAATTTTGAACAAGCCACTTAATCTTTGCCTTTTAAAAATAACATTTTTGAAATGTCATTAACATCCCATACCATTCACCCATTTAAACTATATAATTCAGTGCTTTGTAGTATATTCACAGAATTCTACAATTACCACAATCTAATTTTATAGCATTTCATAACCTCAAAAGAAACCACATATCCATTAGCAGTCACTCTTATTTCCTCCTCCCTCAACCTTGATAACTATTAAGCTACTGTCTATCTCTATTGATTTGCTATTCTGGACATTTTATATAAGTTTCACTTTAGTGTAATGTTTTCAAGTTTTATCCATATTGTAGCATGTGTCAGTATGTTCTTTTTTATTGCTGAATACTATCCTATTATATAGAAACTAGGGGCCTGGTGCACGAAATTCATGCACTGTGTGTGTGGGGGGGGGAGTGTCCCTCAGCCCAGCCTGCCCCCTCTCACATACTGGGAGCCCTCAGGCATTGACCCCCATCACCCTCCAATCGCAGAATCGGCCCCTTGCCCAGGCCTGACGCCTCTGCCAGAGGGGACCCCCAGACCCCTCCGATTGCTGGCTCTGCTCTTTGCTCAGGCCTGATGCCTCGGCCAGAGGCGTAGACCCCCATCACCCTCCGATCGCCTGATCGGCCCCTTGCCCAGGCCTGACGCCTCCGCCAGAGGTGTCAGGCTTGGACAGGGGACCCCCATCTCCCCCCCGATCACTGGCTCTGACCCCCGCCCAGGCCTGAGGCCTCTGGCCCAGGAATCATGCCTGGGCAGGGGACCCCCATCTCCCTCTGATCGCTTGCTCCACCCCCCGCCCAAGCCTGATGCCTCTGACCCAGGCTTCAGGCCTGGGCAAGGGGACCATCATATCCCCCCAAACCCCGGCTTCGCCCCCCACCCAGGCCTGATGCCTCGGCCAGAGGAGTTGACCCTCATCACCCTCCAATCACCAATCACCGGATTGGCCCCTTGACCAGGACTGAGGCCTCCGGCAGAGGTCTCAGGCCTGGGCAGGGGATCCCCAGCTCCCCGCGGTTGCAGGCTCCGCCCCTGCCCAGGCCTAACGCCCCAGGGCCGCCTTTGCCCTGCCCCCCACCTCTTAGCTCCCCCCTGGGTTTCCGATCACTGTCAGTGGCAGGGGGCTTCTTCCTGCTTTCCCCTTCGCCTCCCTGCATTGTGCCTACATATGCAAATTAGCCGCCATCTTTGTTGGCAGTTAACTGCCATCTTAGTTGGCAGTTAATTTGCATATAGCCCTGATTAGCCAATGAAAAGGGTAGCGCAGTACGCCAATTACCATTTTTCTCTTTTATTAGTGTAGATTAGTGTAGACTAGTGACCCAGTGCACATTAAAAGGGAATTAGAGGAAACATTTTAATATTGCTATTTGCCCTTTCTCTATAATAGAAGTGTCAGAGATGAAAGAAAATTAGTAAAATGTATATGAAAATCTTCCTCCTATCAGAGTCTGGGGCACCCCATGCGAGCCAGAGTCAAGTCCCTGCCCACCCATGTGTGCCTCAAAATTGCACAAGACCCAGACCTGGCTGGCCCTACCCCCATTGGGCTAGATCCAGACCCGGCCGGCCCCTCCCCCATCAAGCCCTGCTGGGTGGGGGGTGCAGCCTCAAGTTCCCTGGCCCGGCACCGGGGTGGGGGCAGGGGCGTGGCATCAGGTCCCCTGTCAAGCCCTGCTGGGCGGGGAGCAAGGCCTCAGGTCCCATGGCCTGGCACTGGGGCATGGGGCATGGCCTGAGGTCCCCTGGCCTGGTTCTGGGGTGGGGGGTGTGGCCTGAGGTCCCTTGTCAAACCCTGACAGGCGGGGGACACAGCCTGAGGTCCCCCATCAAGCCCCACCAGGTGGGGGGTGCAGCCTCAGGTCCCCTTCCCCAGCCCAGTGCCATGCAGCCTCAGGTCCCTGTTGATTGGTTGTTAGGGGAACTCAGCCTCCGCTGTGGGCGCAGCCATCTTGTGTTAGGGAATCCCGTGGGTGCAGCCATCTTGACTGTTATGGTATGATGGTCAATTTGCATATTCCCTCTTTATTAGATAAGATATCACATTTTATTTTTCCATTTATTAGTTGGTAGATATTTGAGTTTTTTCTTTTTTTTTTCTTTAGCTATTATAGATAATGCTGCCATAAGTATTCATGCAAAAGCTTTTGTAAGCCACTTAACTTTACCATGACCTCATCTGTAACGCAAGACTAAGGGTTATACTCTATGCTTCTACTTTTGAGGAAATCTTTATTTTAGATTTCTAATTGATTTATGACATATAGGTATTGTAGACTATAACATAGATATGGTTTTGGATGATATTCCTAGTAAACAATTAGGAATTGGATGTTTTACTCCCCACTTTTAGTTAATAACTAAGTAATAGCTCTTTAAATATTTGTTAAGCAACAGACTATTTAATTTGCTTTTTTTTTTTTTTTTTTTTTTATTTTTTATTTTTTTTTTGGTTCTTTTTTTTTTTAAATTAAATCTTTATTGTTCAGATTATTACATTTGTTCCTCTTTTTTTCCCCCCCATAACTCCCCTCCTCCCAGTTCCCACCCCACCCTCCGCCCTCACTCCCCACCCACTATCCTCATCCATAGGTGCACGATTTTTGTCCAGTCTCTTCCCGCATCTCCCACACCCCTTTCCCCCCCAGGAATAGTCCATTCCCTTTCTATGTCCCTGATTCTATTATAATCACCAGTTCATTCTGTTCATCAGATTATTTATTCACTTGATTCTTAGATTCACTTGTTGATAGATGCATATTTGTTGTTCATAATTTGTATCTTTACCTTTTTCTTCCTCTTCCTCTTCTTAAAGGATACCTTTCAGCATTTCATATAATCCTGGTTTGGTGGTGATGAACTCCTTTAGCTTTTCCTTATCTGTGAAGCTCTTTATCTGACCTTCAATTCTGAATGATAGCTTTGCTGGATAAAGTAATCTTGGTTGTAGGTTCTTGGTATTCATCACTTTGAATATTTCTTGCCACTCCCTTCTGGCCTGCAAAGTTTCTGTTGAGAAATCAGCTGACAGTCGTATGGGTATTCCCTTGTAGGTAACTGAGTTTCTTTCTCTTGCTGTTTTTAAGATTCTCTCTTTATCTTTTGCTCTTGGCATTTTAATTATGATGTGTCTTGGTGTGGTCCTCTTTGGATTCCTTTTGTTTGGGGTTCTCCGCGCTTCTTGGACCTGTAAGTCCATTTCTTTCACCAGGTGGGGGAAGTTTTCTGTCATTATTTCTTCAAATAGGTTTTCAATATCTTGCTCTCTCTCATCTTCTGGCACCTCTATAATTCTGATGTTGGTACGCTTGAAGCTGTCCCAGAGACTCCTTATACTATCCTCGCATTTTTGGATTCTTTTTTCATTTTGCTTTTCCGGTTGGGTGTTTTTTGCTTCCTTGCATTTCAAATCATTGACTTGATTCTTGCGCTCCTCTGGTCTGCTGTCGGGAGTCTGTATAATATTTGTTATTTCAGTCCGTGTATGCTTAATTTCTAGTTGGTTCCCCAATATAAGATCGAGGGTCTCATTAGTTTTCTTGTAGATCTCATTAAGTTTATCGGCGGCTTCTAAACAGTTCTTGAGAGACCTTAAAAGTGTGGTTCTGAACTCTATATCTTCCATTGACAATTTTGTCCTGTTTTTTTGTCTCCGCATTTTGTTATGCTTCCTTGGTGCACCCCCTAGTGGTCTTTGTTCGCAGTCTTATAGTTAAATCTTGATTGTTGTAGCTAATTCCAGGGAGGGTTTGACCTCCAGGCCAAGTGGCTTTGAGAATCAGCTGTGTCAGCAGTGAGAGAACTTCTGTCCTCTAGGGAGGTGCTAATCTAGCCTTTGCCTGAGGCTATCCGGCAAATGCCTCTGTGCAGGGCTTGGGCGGGGCGGGTCGCACAGGATCAACAGGGTGGGCCCGAGAGAGCAGTTATGGCGGCTCTCAGTCCTGTCCCCAGGGGCTCTGCCTCTCTGAGTCCCAGCACCCGCTGCAAAGCTCGGAGAGAAAGCTGCACTCGCTCCGACCGAAGCCAGACAGTCCCGCCTCTCCCGCTTGAGTCCGGGTCCCCAAAGACTCGCCCGGATCTGGAGCTCAGAGTCTGCGACTACCTCCCAATTGAAAACGCCAACCGCGCCCTCCGCCGCCAGCCCGCTCGCGCACTCCGCACCTCAGAACTCGACTCCAGCACTGCGCCTCCTCTGAGTGTCCGCACGCGCCTCTCCCTCCTCCCAGCTGTAGGACCCCCACTCAGCCAGCGCTCCTGTGGCTCTGGGTGATGTCCCTTCCGCCCCTTGGTTTCACCCTTGAAGCAGTTGCTCAAGGCAGCAAACTCCGGCGTGAACCCATGCCGCCATCCCGGTTCTCATCTAATTTGCTTTTATATTCATTTACTCATCCTTCCATTCATTCATTCATCAAATATTTACCAAATGCTTATGAGTGTCAATAATGTGCTATTTCTACAAGATACATAATGGTGAACATGAAGGAACATGCACATGAGGAATTATTTCTGGTAGAGAAGAAGGAACATGTATTCAAATTTATAAAATGCGCAGCAGAAAGTGAAAACAACATTTAATGAGACTCAGACACAGCTCTAGTGAATTGTTCAGAGTATAGCTCTTTGCCTACCATGATATTTCAACAAACATTTGTTGAAATAAAATTCTTTGTTGAAATGATCTAGGAAAAGAACTTATTTAAATATAAGAAATGGGAAAGGTTTCAAGTAGGAAGTAGTTGCTGTTAAAGACACTGTTGTAGATTTTATGTTGTTGTATAATAATTGTTGAATAGATCTGAAAGTGGTGGTAGCACCTAGTTACAGAAGCTCAAAACTTATGCCTCAGGGGGCTGAAGACCAGGAGGAGACAATGATGACAAAAGGCCTTTCATTTCTTCACAGTTTGATGCCTTTTTGTATGAAGCCAAAATAATTGACCAGGTTGATGCAAGTTGTTAAAAAGGAAAAAGGCTAATTCACTGAAAATTGTTATTCTTTACACACTGGTGAAATTTACAAAGGAAAAGGGAGAGAAAGGGGCATAGCTACAGTAAGCAATGAACAATGTGTATAAAAAACTTACTTGCAATGGACAATTTCACACAAAATATTAATCAGCAAAACTGAAACAAGTAAAAATAAAAACAGAAAAACCTCAATAGGTTTATAACCTCTAGAGAAGTTGGATTAGCATTTAAAATCCTATCCCCCTTCCATATAATAAAAGCCAAAATGAAAACTGAAACATAACCAATAAAACAGATTTAGATAAATTCAAATGCAAGTTATATCACAAGGGACAAATAATTCCAAAGCCACTCAGAGAATAGAGCAAACAATATTTAATATTATCATGATGCAAAGCCGAGTAAGGATTTTCTTTTTATCTTCATCTGAGGATATGCTTTATTGATTTTAGAGGAAGAGAAAGGGAGAGAGAGAAGCATGGATCAGTTTGATCCTGACTGGGGTTCAAACCCACAACCGAGGTATGACCCTGACCGGAATCAAACCCACAACTTTTTGGTGTATGGGCGATGCTCCAACCAACAAGTCCTCCCAGTCAGGGAAGGATTTTTTATTGATAATCGATGAGTAAAAGTCATTCCTTCTTGTGCAAAATTCCTAAACAAAATCTTAGCTAACCAAATCTCACAATGTATTAAAAAAAATACAGGGAAAGGAAAAGTGGGCTTTTTGAAGGAATTCAAGGAAGGTTAATGTTTGTTTAAAAGTACATTATAAAGCACGGTACAACTGTTCATTTATATTGTAATTGTAAAAATTATTACCTTCCTGCTTATTTGAGAGCCTATGGAGGGCAAAATTTTGTCTATTTTGTTCACTGTTCTATCCCCAGTTCCACACATATAGGCTCTTGGTAGGAACTCAATGAATATTTTTTTTCCTACTAAATTGAATTGCATGTGGGTCAGTATCATAAAAATTTGGTTTCAAAGGTATTTATCAAAACCAAAATGTGTCAGATATTCCAAGTCAATTTAACCATAGAAAATGTCGTTTAATCGTTTTCAAGGTCAAAGTAATGCCCGAATGAGTCTTTTCCAGTTCTTTTGGAGTCACGGTGGCCAAAAATACGTGTATCCAGTCCTTCACTTGTGTCTAATACTGGACTGATCCTTCTCACTGAGCCACAAATCCTTAGACTCCTTCTAAACACAGTCCTAAAGTTACTCAGTATCAGGCAGTTAGAATTGGCACATGCAACACAGCCTAATTGGCATTTTTGTATTGTCTTAGAAAAAATTACATTTTTTACTCTAACAAAGCATATAACTATATATTGACTAAGCATACTAGCATAAAACAACCTCAGGAAAGCCTACCTTTTAACATACATTCAATCTGTCCTCTTTGCTTTCCCACTGTACTTAATATAGGACCTAAGAGCAATAGCGGTGGGACAAATTATTTAACATTTCAGTTTTAGCCAAAATCACTTTTGGTTTGTAAACTGTAAAACAGTGAGGAATTAGGATTCTAACTGCAACTTGGTTTTGGCAAAGCTAAACATACATCACTAGAGGCCTGATGAACAAAATCCTTGCAAGGGGCTTGGCCCTCACAGCCCCAGCTGCCTCCCAGGCCCCCGCAGCCCCTGGCAGCCCTGGCTGGCCCTTGCAGCCCCGGCTTCAATCAGAAGGTCATCCTGACAGTGGTCCGGATGGTTGTTCTGCTGTTCGGTCTAATTAGCATATTAGCTCTTTATTATATAGGACAGATAACTAAGTGCCATATCTCAAGCTATTGTCCTTAAACCTCTTAAATAAGTTCTAGCCATAAAAAGAAACACATTTTCCAATTATTTTAGAAAAGTCATATGTTAAGTGGCCAAGAAGTTCAAGATTGTTCCAATAAATCACATAATAGAGTCAGTCTTAAATTGTAGAGCATTGTCTTGCATAATTAATTTGGTTCAGAGGCAAATAATCAGTATGATTTTCTCTAACCATCAAGCATCTTTAATTGAGGGTTGCTAATCTCTTATTAGGGGTCCTTTTTCCAATTTGAGCAATCACAAAGTTCAAAGTGTCAGTTTCAATCAGTCTTACATCAGAGAGTACCATTTGTCCATAAAAATATCATCAAAGAGATCTAAAGATTTTTTTTCTGTGAGGGCTTAGATATTGAACTTCCATTATCAATTTGTCTTTCTGCATACATTAGAACCAGTGTCTCTGTAAGTAAAAACTGAAAAGTGTTTTCTAATTTTAATTTGCCTTATTATTTATAGATATACATAATATCTTTTCTTAGTTGAGTTAAAAAATGAACTACCAAAGATTTTTATTTATTTTTTGTCTTCATGTATGCAGGGATGCATTTGTCACGTAGTTGACTTTAAAATTTTTCTGTCATAAATGAAAAATAATTATAAAACTTACTAAAGACAATGGCAGTACTTAAAAATAGAACGCTACAAAAATAAGAAAAATTATGAAACTTCCTGAAAAAATAATTAGGAATACTGGGCTGAAATGGGATTTGAGTGATGACATAAGTGTGCATAAAATCACAGCAGAATAAAAGTACTATAAATCACTCAAAATATCACTGTCTTTTACACTTAATTTATTGACAGGTGTTTTTAAAAATCAAGTAGTTATATAATTTTAAAAAATTGGAGAACATTATTTGGATCATCAAATTATAAAAGCAAAGAGGTTGAGTTTTAGTATTGTGAGAGTTAAAATTTCAAGTAGGGGTGTCATAGAGAAGAGGTATAACTCAACTGAACATATCAGTGCTTCTAGAAGAGCTAATTCTATACCCCAGGGAAGATATATTTCAAGATTAGGCTAGAAACTTGTAGTGCCAGAAAGCAAGTATGCGTTGAAATGTTCTGATGTGGTGTTGTCAGGACTTAGAAGCCAACTTTAAAAAAGCTCCCATTGGTCAAGATGTGACAGTATGAGCATAAAAAAGATAATAAAAATTGCAATTATTTAAAACAGCAGAGCCTCGAAGAAGTCATTATTCATAATTATGCTTAAAAGAGAATGGGACTTCATTTTATCTTCATGTAAATGGTACAATATTCAGGGTAGTGTCTTTAGAGGACAATAATATTTCTCAAGTATGTAGTATATATGATTTATATATAAATGTAAATATATATACATTTTAGGATAGGTCAGATGATGTCCACACACAAAGGACAATCCATTGTTATTATAGTTTATAGAATCTACTTTGCTCACCCTTCTTATGTGTTCTTTTTTTCTCTCTCATTTTTTTTTAATCCTCATCCAAGGATTAAACATAAAAATCAGTTTGTTTTATTGAATTTTTTTAGAGAGAGAGGAAGGACCAAGAATCAAACCTGCAACCTTTTGGTGTGTGGGATGATGTGCCAACTAACTGAGCAACTTAACAGAGAAAAAGAGAAGGAAAGAAAGCAAGCTAGAAACATCAATGATGAGAGAGAATCAGTGATTGGCTGCCTCCTGTATGCCCCCTATTTGGGATCGAGTTCACAACCTGGCCATATGCCCTGACTGGAATTGAACCATCCAGTGACCTCTTGGTACATGGGACTACACTCAACCATTGAACCACACTGTCTGGACAAGACTATTCTTAGTGAATGAGCTATGATTCCCCAAAAGGAAATTGGGGTGCTATGGTAAAGGGACAATGGATGCTGGAGGCAAAAAATCCACAAATGCGCATTCTGCTTGGCTGTTTACTAGCAATGTGACCCTGTTACTTAATCTTCCTAGCTTCAGTTTTCTTTTCTGAAAAATGATAACACCTCCTCCCTTATTGAATTAAATGAGATAATGTATGGAAAATTCCAGGTACATGTTATTCACTCAATAAATATTGACTATCAAAATTATTATATTATTGTTTTTACAGTTCTTTCACATACTTTAAATCCTCACAGTATCCTGGGAGATAACTAATATATATTTTTTTAAATATATTTTATTGATTTTTCACAGAGAGGAAGGGAGAGAGATAGAGTTAGAAACATCGATGAGAGAGAAACATCGATCAGCTGCCTCTTGCACATCCCCTACTGGGGATGTGCCCGCAACCCAGGTACATGCCCTTGACCGGAATCGAACCTGGGACCTCTCAGTCTGCAGGCTGACGCTCTATCCACTGAGCCAAACCGGTTTCGGCCTAATATATTTTATTATCCTGGTTTTATGGATGATAAACCTACACTTAAAAGGCATTGCCCAAAGCCTAAAGCCTGGTGTTCTTCCAAATCCTCTGTGTCTCCTTCTATAGAGTTGTTAAAGAGAAAACCACAGGCCCCAAAGGGCGTTGCTCATGCCAAAGCCCAGGATACCAAACCTACATTTACTACCTGACCTATTTACTGTTTCAACCTCTCCCAGGAACATAGTCTTAATCAACCAGCCTGGAATTTTCTGTTCAAGCACCAGTTAGGTAATCTGTCACAAGTGTCCTCTCCAGCCCCCTCCACCCTACAACCCACACACACACACACACACACACACACACACACACACACACACACACCATAGAGAGAGGGGCAATCTGCCTGATTAAAACCCTTGCCATCCCCTTCCCCCCAAAAGAGGTCCTGATCTAAAAATAATTCTTTCTTTTTGTTGTTGTTGATAGCTGCCTTGCCGCAGCCTTATTTCTATAAAAACCTTCCATGTTGTACAATCGTTCTTCCAGTTGCTTGCTGGGATGCTGCCAGAATCATGCGTTGCTTAATAAAGCCAATTAGATCTTCACATGTATTTCTTTTAATTGTTTTTAAACAGAGTGAAGCCTGTCTTTGCAGTCCCATCAGTTTGGGGAAAAAGACAAAGGAAGGACAGTGAGAATGCCTTTTCTTTCAGAGAAACGGATCTCCGTGACACTGAGCGTGAACTCCTTCGGCTAAGAGGCTGCGGGTTCCTCTGGCGACTGCGTCTCCTTCCTGGAAGCGCGTGTTCTCAGCAGAGAGCGAAGTCCTGAGTGAGGCTCACTCACAGGATGCTGCCACCGTTGCCCTTGAATTCTGCGAGCCCGTGGCTGCCCTGCAGAGAGACCCAGGTTTGTAAACTTGTTTTAAAAGTACAGCGTGGATGCTGTTGACGATGAACAAAATGTGAGAGCGCCGGAAGCCACCTGTCACACACACTGGAATTTTCCAAGGCCGCTCAGAGCTGAGTGTGGGGCGGATCTGCCTTTGTCTTCCTTCGGCTTGTCACCTGGACCCCCACATGCAAGAGTGGGCCTGGGTGTTGGATAACGAGCACGGGGTTTTGGCAATAACAGTTTCACCGTCTCTGCGAGGTGACAGCTCTGCGGGGTGAATGTTTACCCAGCCTAAGAGCTGTTTTCAGAAACCACAAGGAAGCTAGCATGCTCCAGCTTCCTGTCGCTGGGGCCCTCCTCCCCTTACTGATCTCGCTACCACAAGAAAGCCCAAGTACGCTGGTGGTAAACAAAGGCAGCATTCTCCCCCTGTGCAGGAAAGTGCCCAGGAAAGTGGTAGAGCTATTTAATTTCCTTTGGGACCTGTTGACTGATTTCTTGTGGGTCTTCCAGATTTCTTTTTTACTTTTTCAAAGCACATGAGGTGAGATTTTGAAAACTGGCCCTGTTGCATATTTCCTGCTAAGAGCTCGAGGCTGCCCGGTGTTCAGCATTCTCTTCTGTACTGACCCTTTTTCCGCCTGCCCTGTATATGAGTTATTAAGTCTCTACCTCCTATGAGACCGAACTCTGTGAGAATTAGAGACTAGAGACTATAGTTCTTCCTTTTTTTTTTTTTTTTTGCATCCTTTAGTGCTTCTCAGAGTACAATCTGTGGCCCAGCAGCATCAACGTCACCCGGGAAATTGTTAGAAATGTAGAATATCCGACTCCGCTCCGGACTTACTGAGTCAGGATCTTTTAAGCGGATCCCAGGTGCTTCTAGGCACAGTAAACATCCATCAACACATTGCCAGCACTTTTCAGACAGTGCATGTTAAATAACAATAAAGACAACAAAGCAGGTTAGGCAGGTACTATATATCACTTATAGGACATGCTCCCTGCCACTTCTTTCTATCCATCTGTTCACCATTCTCTGGTAACCCCAGAATCCTTAAAGCAGTGGAAACCTGATACCTCAGAATCCTAAAAGCAGCCGACACTTGATACTTCTGAGCACAGATGAAGTTGGAAGTTTCATAGTCTACTTGCCCAACTCAGAAAAATAAGGAAAGAAAAAGGAAGGGAGGAAACTGAAATAGGTAATCAGGATGGAGGGAGAGGGAAGAGAGTCACTGCACACCAAGTTCAGGTTCCTTGTGCTCCACCCAAGGACAGTGCTTGCTGCTTACAGGGTTGTCATGGTGACCTTAGAGGAGCAGCAGGGGTTCTAAGGCACTCTCTGTTTCCCTCACCACTCCCTCCCACCTAGTCTAGATCACTCACTTTTATCTGTCTCATGTATTGATTTTTCTGCTCATGCTTTATTTAGGGGGAAAAAACAATCACTCCTCAAAATATGTACAAAAATACCCCATAAGATGATCCCCATTCTAAACTCAGAAAGCAAACTTGAGAAATCATTTTGCTAAGCCATGCATTTTAATATTATCAGGAAATGGGTTAATAATTATTAATGTGTTCCATGCATAGTATGCTAATTGGCATTTAAAATTTTTTAATTAAAGAAAGATAAGGAGGGCTTTGAGGGAAGTTTGCCCATGGTTCTTTTTCTGCATTTCAAATTTTCTGCATCAGAAGCTGGTTATTTTGTTTACCCACAGGGTTCATTCTGGGGGTGATTATGGTTATATAAGCTCAGAGTGCTGTTTCAAAAAATTGTTTTAGTTGAGTTAAGTTTTGCTCAATATTTATTGATTGCACGCTCTATGTGGAGGACTGTGGTAGGAGTTGGGTATATAAAGAGGATGACATGGTGTTGTATGCTCTGCAGGAACTTTTAGGCTGATGGGCTGTTCAGGCACATAAGTAGATAATTTCAAAAGACTAACTTAAGTGTTTTGATGCAGGGATACTTAGGGTTCTGTGGGTCTCAGGAGAGGGGCATTGTGTGATTAGAGTCACTTCTCCTATGAGGTGATCCTTGAAGTGTGTTTGGGGTGAGGAGTAGTAGATAGGTGGAGGTATGAAAGCTAGAAACACAGTCCAGGTAAAAGTTACAGTAAAAGTAAAAATGCTGATGTATGAAACAGCGTGGTCTGTTTGGGGAACTTTCCCAAGATGCAAATTATTATGCAGGAGAATCAGATGATGAGTTTGGATAGATGAGCTAGGAAGCAAATATGAAAGTCTCTGGAAAGTATCTGCCAAGTCCACATATTTAAACTTATCTATGAATGAGTGACATTGGGAATTCTGCATTAGGGAAAAAAACCACTCAAGTATAAACAATTATTGGCTCAAAAGAAAAATATACTAAGTTTCAACCTTATTATGAAAGTATTTTTTTCTTTTTTAAATTATTTTTTAAAGTATATTTTATTTATTTTTTACAGGGAGAAAGGGAGAAGGATAGTTGGAAACATTGATGAGAGAACACCCCCCCATCCGGAATCAAACCTGCAACCCTTCAGTCCGCAGGCCAAACTCTACCCACTGAGCAAAACCAGTCAGGTATTATTTCCTTTTTAATTAGGTTCTATTGATCTTCCTCAGTAGGGGAGTGGCTTATGAATTGATGTCTTTTCACAAGGTAGTGAGGGAAAGACCAATCAAATACAAGGAAGTGACACAAGTGACCAATCAAATACAAGGAAGTGATAAAAGGCAATGCAGCCTTCACCTCAGCCACTCCATACTTGCTCTTGGAGTTTTCAGTCACTATGTAAATAGTTTGACTGCTTCGAGACCACCAACTTATGAGGAAGCCCAAGCTATCCCATGTGTAGGGACCACATGGAAAGGCTCTGAGAGTACTGGAAGGGAGAGAGATGTCTGGCCAGCCCCCAGATGCCCCATCCTCTTAATGTTCCAGCTGCAGCCATCATTTGACTGAAATCACTTGAGATGTATTGAACCAGAATTGCCCAATGAAGCATTTCTATAATGCCTGACTCCAAAAAACCATGAGATGTTAGAAAACGCTTGTTTAAGGCACTAAGTTTAGGGGTGAGTTGTTATGGCACAATAGATAGCCAGAACAAATTTTGGTATTTGAAAATGGGGTGATATTATAAAGAAAACACACAGTGAAACATATGGACTGGATGGTGGGTAGGCTCAAAATATTAATGAAATCTTAGGGGGCTGTGAGGATCATATTAGCAGTTGCTAAAAGGGCCTCAAGCCACCTAGTGGTGAAGGATTAGAGTAGAGTAGTAAGTGTTACTGGAAGCTGGAAGAAAAGAGGCCCTTGTTATGTAACAGGAGAGAGTTTGTCAACGCTGTCCCTGCAGTGGCATGGGAAATAGAAAAGGTATCCGATGAACCCAACGATCTAGCTAAGATTTTCAGGCAGATCACTGACAGTGCCACCTGTCTCCGTCTTACTGCCTATTATAAAATGCAAAGAGAGGTGAGCTGAAAAAGAAACGGTTCTGTTTTCCAGCATAATTTACAGGGCACCGAAAGGGTTAAGGGTTTGCTGGATTTGAAAGAAAACATTTTGGCCTGGCCTCTACACCTGCTGGAAGATTCTCAAAGTAAGAAAGGTCATTAGGCCGGAGATTAAACCAAACTATCAGAATTTTCTGACATGGTCTATAGATGAAGACCATTGTGTGTGTTTTAAGATGTTTTCTTAAGATAAATAAGAGATGTTTCCTATCTTCAAAAAGCTTGGGTTCTAATGTAGGTTTTAGTGGAGAAGGCGGACAAGTAAGCAAATCCATCCAACGTAGAGCCCTGATAAGAAACAATGGAGCATTGTGCCAAGTGAAATAAGCCAGTCAGAGAAAGATAAATATCACACGATCCACTCATTTGTGGATTATAATGATCAACATCAGCCGATCAATAAAAACAGATCCAGAGGCAGAGAAGCATCAATCAGATGCTCACACCTCAGAGGGAAGGCAGGGGAGGGTGGGGGTAAGGGGAAGAGATCAACCAAAGGACTTGTATGCATGCATGTAAGCATAACCAATGGACACAGACACCAGGGGGTGAGGGTGAGGACAGAATTGGGGGGCTGGGGGGCAATGGCGGGGATAAAGACACATTTGTAATACCTTAATCAATAAAGGGAAAGAAAAAACAAACAAACAAACAAACGAACATACAAACAAAAGAAACAATGAGGAATTCCGAGAGCCTATAATGGGGACCTTTACTCTGACTTGGGAATAGTCATCAGGATAAGGCTTCCTAAGGAGGGGTGTGACTACACTCAGCCGTGAAGAGTAAATAGAGTTCGGAAATGTGTGGTGTGGAGAGGCGATGACTGCAAGTAGAGAAGCAGAGCGGTGCTCTAGGAAGCCCTCAGAATAATCTCCTGAAGGAGCGGGGCACCCTTGGCATTCCTTGCAGGGGTTTCCTCCTTCATAGCGGCAGATGAGACCAACAGGCTATACATATTCTTCCCTTTGAAGAAAGTTTTTGTTTTGATTTCGAAAGCATACGAAGAGAGAGAGAATTCTATAATGAAGTCTCATGTAGTAATCACTCAGTTTAAAAGTAATTCGACCCACGGCCAACCTTGTTATATTGATGGTTACCCCCTCCTCCATTCCAGTGTTTTAAAGTAAATTCCAGGCATATATAATATTTATCTGTAAACACTGTAGTGGTATCTCTAATGCATAAAGACTCTTTTTGATGAATAAGCATAATACTGTTATCACACACATGCACACATACAAATTAACATTCATTTCTTAATATTGATGCTTCCTTTTTTAAAAAAACAACTATTTTTTTTATTGACTTCAGAGAGGAAGGGACAGGGAGAGAGAGATAGAAATATCAATAATGAGAGAGAATCATTGATCAGCTGCCTCCTGCTCGCTCCCCAGTGGGGTGGACATGTGCCTGACTGGGAATCGAACCGTGACTTCCTGTCAATGCTCGATCACTGAGCCACACCAGCCAGGCTGATACTTCCTTTTTAACAACCTAGGCCAATGTGGCGGGGCTCTTTCTGCGAAATATATCACTTAACTCACTCTAATGTAGAAATAGAATTATACAGTATCTGAAGTCCATGGTTAAAAATTTATTTTTGTGGTGGGTGGAGGAAATGAAGCTAGCTTCCTCTTTTCTGGGTACTTATTAATAGGTTAGGAAAAAGTCTCTCCTTAATACGTTAGTAAGTTACAAAAATGTCAGAAATGAGTCACTGTGGGTCCTTAATTTTGGTCTGAATGAGGTAATAAAAGGTATTGGCTCTTTATTGAGGACAATTGTCTAGTTACTTCTAGAGAGTCCTAGCTGCTGGTTTTAGGCATCCCTCTGGTCTGCTTTTAGTGCTAAGTGTCTCCTTCTACTCTGTTTGGGTCCTGGGCTGGTCTGGGTAGATGAAGCTCTCTTACCTTTACCCAGAGAGACAATTTCCAATGTTGTCAATAGCTAGCATCTATAATAATAAAAGTGTAATATGCTAATTAGACTGGACAGTTGAACGACCTTCCGGACATCATTCCAGACGTCCTTCTGGATGAAGCCACAGCGGCAGGGGCTGAGGCAGAGGTGGTTAGGGGCGATCAGGCAGGCAGGTGAGCAGTTAGGAGCGATCAGGCAGGCAGGCAGAGTGGTTAGGGGTGGTCAGGCAGGCAGGCAGAGTGGTTAGGGTCAATCAGGCAGGCAGGCAGGCGGGCTGTTAGGAACCAGTGGTCCCGGATTGAGAGAGGGATGATTGACTGTGGAAACAGGCCTAAACAGGCAATCGGATATCCCCTGGGGGGTCCCGGATTGGGAGAGGGTACAGGCCGGGCCTCCCCCCGCCACCCCCCCCTGCTGCATGCATGAATTTCATGCACCAGGCCTCTAGTTGTAAATAATAGGGAATTAGGAAAATGGGTAAACAGAATCAGACTTGGTATCATGGTATCTTGGGACTTTTTAAAGATATGGATTCATAATCAAATGCCATCAGCCTTGGAGTAGGAGCTACAAAGGTGAAAGCCCCGATTTGTCTGAACCCAGAATATATGTGTTTAGACTGGAGAGGATGATACTTTCTGAGGTCTGCAAGGATTGTGGTGCACTATAGAGTTGTTAGGGCAGATGCTGGGAAGATTCATAGGTGCCATGACATGTAGCAAATACATGAAGAATGATTGAAACATGTTAAATAATAGATTGCTATGATCAGATTTGTGTTAGAGTGGAGCATGTTAGGAGGGCATGTTTTATAAGTCAAATGAGAGATGATTAGTGCATGAGTAAAAGTAGTGTCAGTGAGGACCCTGATTGTAGACTGTGTGGAAAGACGTTTGCAGCCCTGACCGGTTTTGCTAAGTGGTTAGAGCATCAGCCCATGGAATGAAAGGTTATAAGTTCAATTCCAGTCAAGGGCACGTACCTTGAACCTCAATCCCTAGCCTTGGTTGGGGCACATGTGGGAGACAACCAATCAATGTGTTTCTCTCACATTGATGTTTCTCTCTGTCTCTCCCCGTCCCTTCTACTCTCTCTAAAAATCAATGGAAAAGATATCCTCCACTGAGAATTAACAAAAAATGAAAAAATGAGAGAGAAAGAAAGAAAGAAAGAAAGAAAGAAAGAAAGAAAGGAAGAAAGAAAGTAAGTAAGTTTGCAGATGGAATCCATAGTACAGGGAGGCCCAGTAGGTGAAAAGTTGAGAGGAAATAGTTAGGGATGGCTCCTTGGTTTGTGGCCTGACTACCTTGGAGAATGGTGGCATAGAGATTTCCGATTGTTTTCTTGACTAATGTGCAAACTCTACTCGGCATTACTAGTCAGTGATCATTGCTAGTCTAAAACCCAGTCAGTATTTCAACAGTGGCATTTTTTTCTTTTTTTTTTTAATTGATTTTTTTTTTTTAAAGAGAGAAGGGGTTGGGGGAAAGAGAGAAAGAAACATTGATCTGAAAATCATCGAGTGGCCACCTCCCATATCCTCCCCAACTGGGATTGAACCTGCAACCTGGGTGCTTTGATTGGGAATCAAACCTGCCACCTTTTGATGCACAGGACAATGCCCCAATCAAATGAGCCACACCAGCCAGGGCAACAGTTGCATTTCTGAAGTTAGGGCTTTAGCCAGAGAGTTAATTGAGGGTCCGTCAGACAGATTGTATTGGAGTAAAATACTTATTTATTCAATGTGACCAAGTTATCCTGCTCAGTTGAATTTCTTCATATTTCCCAATGTTTAATCTTTAGTTATTCTCACACTAAAATCAGACTCTGATCTTACAGATTATAAGAAAACGAGGCCCAGTGCATGAAAATTCATGCACACGGGGGTCCCTCAGCCCAGCCTGTGCCCTCTCACAGTGTGGAATCTTTTGGGGATGCCCACCTGCTGGCTTAGGCCTGCTCTCCAAGAACAGATGATCTAAAAGAAATAATCAAATCCTTGGGTAAGGATTTTTTAAAAAAGGTAATGGTCGCATGAAAATTCACTGCCTGCAGGGCTGAGGGAACTGGTAGATTCTGGAGGCAGGCACGCAGTGTGGCCGGACCTGCCTGGGGGTGGGCCCGCGGGGCTGAGGGGACTGGGTGCTGCCATCTTGTGTCTGTGGGCACTGCCATCTTTGTGAGGGTGTGATAGCCAATTAGCATATTACCTCTTTATTATATAGGATAAGAGAAACACATTTTGATTTAAAGGCTGTTGCATCTTAAACTTCAAGTTAATACTTTTATAAGTTAGTTGGGGTTTCATTTACTAGGTTTCCCCTATATCTTAATATTGATCATTTGCTAAAATCTTTAAATTGATCTTTATCTCTCTCCTGGAATATAAACATAGCTCCTGGGCTGTTTTCCTTCTGTCTAAACCTGAAGAAGACTCAGAATAAGAGGTTTTTCTGAGGCCAGGATCTCTATAGGCTTTATAAGCTGGCTCTGAACTTGCCCTGTGAAGATTGGCATTCCCTTTCCAGTGTCTTACAAGAAACAGATGTGGAGATAGGACTTTCTGTTCTTTCAAAGAATCATTTTATCCATCTGTTTTCTCCAGGAGCTGTTTCTTCCCTGTGTAATCCATATTCCTACACCTAATTTCAAAGGTTAGACCCGGCACAGCCTGAGGAAAGCAACACAAGGGCAACATTTATCATCTAGAAGAGAGGTGCAGTGTCCTCTTGTATCTAACATTGAATCCTTTTCTCTAGTTTTCAAGTTAGGCAGCAGCAGTGCAGTGTTTCTTGCACCTGGGGCAAATCTATTGTCAAAAATGCAAAGTCCAAGAAAGAAATTTTGGTGATTTTTCTGTTAATGAAACCAATATTTAATAACATTTAATTTATGATCTTGTGCCCAGAAGTTAGTTTTCCTGGCAATTGACTAAAGTCCATAACTTACTGACTCTGGCACTGATGGGTGATTTACTGTTCTAACAGTTACTTAATTAGAATGAATTATTCATTGTTTTCCCTGATGAACGACCTAATTATTATGCTAATCATAATAATCTAAGTCTTCAATGTTTTCTAAAGCATCCTGACTAATGGGGTTATTAAATATGTGTATGATTATAGTCTTATAAAAATTCAGAAACATGCTTTGACAGACATTTTAATTTATATCTGGGCTTTCAAAAATATCAAATGTAAGATAGCTTTTGCCCTGAACTCAATTAATTTCTTAAATGCCATTTTCTTTTCCCAATATAAACCTGTGCATGAGTGTGATAAATAAAATGACAACTACTTCATTAGTAATACTAAGAAGTGGAATAGAATTTTATAACGAGTCCTGCTTTTGAGGACTTTGGCTTTAATGAGAAAAAGTCCCCACATGGGTAGGATCGCTATTGAAGGCAAAAGGCGTGAACTGACCTGATATTTACTGTTATATTGTCCAATCTTAATTGTTCACAGGAGAAGCAACTGCACCATGGGTTAATGAGCTAGTCGCTGTTCATATCCAGGACATTTTCCCCTTACTTCTCTACTTTGTTTAATGCCTCAGACCCAAATCATGACATTGGCATGTGCTGGTCTTATTTTAAGGCAGAACTTAACATTTGAAGATGTTAGGGTATTCTGTTGCTTTCAGTAATAACTACATTAGTAACCAGCTCCAAAGGGCATCAAAGGTTGAACATTTGACACACAGGTAAGGTAGTAGAAAGCATTATTTTAACATGAGGTCTCAAACCAAGCAGTTTGACAGCCCATGGCTGGGTCTATATAACCAAGAACAAATTGAGGTTAAAATAAACATTGTGTTCAATTTTGTTACAGTCTAGTTGTTAAAAGGATTTTTTTAAAAATTAAAAACAATAACTTATGGTTTTGGTGAAACATTAAGGTTATTCTGAAGAAGTAAGACTGAATCCTATTTGGTCACAACTCATTTTGTCTTTGAGCACATAGATAGAGATGATGAAAATAAACATTTATAATTATTGAATTACTTGTAACCTTTGTTAATTTATTTTTCTTATTTTTTAACTCCCTTATTTTCTCTCTCATTTTTAAACCATTGACTTCTAATTCAAGCTCTGGGGATCAATAATTATGTCTTCTTGGACTTTGCGAGCATAAGATATTTGAGGAACTTATAGTCATACTTGTAATTTTCCTCTTCCTCCTAGTCCTGTAGTCCTTTTAGCGATCCACTATGAAATGAATTAAAATTATGTCCCGTGTTCTGATAAAACATCTTCATTCCCATCTTCTGGAGCTGCTGTGATTGGACACATTATTGGACAGGCCAACTTTGTAGGCACCTGCTACACAATGATGCTGATCCTCAGGTTGCAGTGTGGGGGTGTCATTTGAAATGTTGATTAGAAGGAAAAGCAGTATTAAATAGTTTCTGTTCTGCTTCTCTGGCTATTTCTAGCATCTGCTGAACCAACTTCAGCTTACCTTTTGGCCTGAATTTCCTTTTTCAAGACTATAATAAATATTACTGTATTAGTTTCCCAGGGTTATTGCAATGAATTACCATAATTAAACACAAATATATTATTTCATATTTGAAGAGGCTAGGAGTCTGAAATCAAGGTGTCAGCAGGGCCCTGCTCGCCTGAGCTTCTGGTAAAGAATTCTGTCTTGCTCTCCCCTAGCTTCTGGTGGTTGATGGCAGTCTTTGGCATTCTTTGGATTTCAGCTGTGATGTTGGATTTAAGGCCCACTCTATTCCAGCGTGATCTCATTTTAACTATTTATACCTACAAAGATCCTATTTCCAAATAAGATCAGATTGTGAGTTTCTGAGTGGACATGAATTTTGGGGGGAGACTATTCAATCTGGTACAATTACCATAAGATTTCTTTCTTTTTTAAAAATATATTTTATTGATTTTTTTATAGAGAGGAAGGGAGAAGGATAGAAAGCTAGAAACATCGATGAGAGAGAAACATCCATCAGCTGCCTCCTGCACACTCCCTACTGGGGATGTGCCCGCAACCAATGTACATGCCCTTGACCAGAATCAAACCTGAAACCCCTGAGTCTGCAGGCTGACGCTCTATCCACTGAGCCAAACTGGTCCCTCAGCCCAGCCTGGCCCCTCTCACATACTAGGAGGCCTAAGAGGATGCCCTAGTGATGGCTTAGGCCCACTCTCTGCTCCCCTTGGGGAGCGTGCCTAAGCCACAGTCTGGCCTCCCTTTGTGGGAGGCGACCAGGCTGATCAGGGGAAGGCACCAGCCCCATCACCCCGCTGCTGCAGCCACTGCCAGTCACTGCAGCCACCAAGGTATTTTCCTCAACACAGACTCCAGTCCCTTCACCATGAAAAAATGACAACTTTCTTTAGGCATTTTCAAGATGTGTCTTTCATAGGATATGACATTTATTATTATTTTTTTATTCTCACCTGAGGATATGTTTCCATTGATTTTTAGAGACTGTGGAAGAGAAAGGGAAAAACAGAGAGAAACATCAAAGTGAGAGGAACGCTTTGATTGGTTGCCTCCTGCATGAGCCCTGACCTGGGCCCCAGCCAGGGAGGAGCCTACAACCTAGGTACATGCCCTTGGTCAGAATTGAACCCAGACCCTGTGGTCGGCAGGCCGAGGCATTATCCACTGAGCCAAACTGGCTAGGGCAGGATATGATATTGCTTAGCCCTCCAGCAGCGGACCTTCATTTTTTTCGCCAAGAGTGTGGTGAAAAACCCTAGATCACCTTTTTGGATTCTTATTATCCAAGTTACTAAGAATATTACCAGTGGCATACAGGGAGCTTAGCCAATGAGCAGTCAGAAAAGGTGTTTCCTCTGTAGTTCACACCGATCGCTGCCTGGGCCCCCCACCCAGGCCTGATGCCTTGGCCAGAGGCGTCGACCCCTATCACCCTCCGATTGCCAGATCTGCCCCTAGCCCAGGCCTGACACCTCTGGCCAAGGCGTCAGGCCTGGGCAGGGGACCCCCATCTCCCCCTGATCACCGGCTCCGCCCCTGCCCAGGAGCCCCCTGGCTCAGGCCCTTCCTACACTGCTCAGGGCCCACATGGGGCTTACCTTGAAGTGACCTGGGTGCCGATGATGTTCCCGGGACCCAGGCTGCTGGGTGCCTATGTATGCAAATTAACCGCCATCTTTGTTGGGTTAATTTTCATACTCATCCGATTGGCTGGTGAGCGTAGCGGAGTGACACCAATTGGCATGTTTCTCTTTTATTAGTGTAGATATTGAACATAACCACTCTGTAAATTTAAGATGTACAACATGTTTACTTGATACATTTACATACTGTAATATGTATAAAAAAAACATGCTGTACTCATGTTGGCCATTTCTATAGTGAAAGGCCAGGCTGTGATCCTACCAGGCTAATGTGGGGAGAGGCAAGAACAGACCTAGAAGGTATTCTTCTCTTATTGCTAGTTTAGCCTCTTGTCCCCAGGCTGCAGCAAGTCATCTAGCTTCCACACCCACTCCAGTGAGAAAGAGATTTTGGTCTCCCAGGGTTTTCATAAGTGTATGTGTTTGGGGTGTATATTAGCTCCTGTAACCCATACTCCCCTATTTTTTAAAAAATATGTTTTTATTGATTTCAGAGAGGAAAGGGGAGAGAGAGAGAGAGAGAGAGAGAGAGAGAGAGAGAGAGAGAGAGAGAGAGAAACATCAATAATAAGAGAGAATCATTGATCTGCTGCCTCCAGCACTCCCTAACATTGAACTGTGACCTCCTGGTTCATAGGTTGACATTTAACCAGTGAGCTACGCTGGTTGGGCCGTACTCCCCTATTGCTGCTCTATTCCTCTAGGGTTGGGTTGAGGAACACAGTAACCTCTATTATTTTGCAATTGGTTCTGGAACTAGGAGACCATGGTTGTACTTTCACTTGGTAATGTGCTTTTTTGAATTAGTAGTACTGACAGGGCCTGGGAGCATTCAGTCTCAGAGAGGAACTTTCCACATTCGGCACATTCTCAACGCTGTGACAAAGGGCACAGTCACAGCTGATTGCTTTGCTGGCCTTTAACTGGGGGCCTGTTATTCACTAGCCCCGAATGAAATTGTAAAAGAACAGGATATTTTTCACATTGGCATCTGCGGAGTCTGTGCTGCAGGAAGCACTATATACTTGTCCTTTCGCTTGACAGAGAACACAAAGTCCTCTGGGTTGTTCATGGCTCCCTCAACGCATTCAGCAAAAGAAAAGCTGACGTTTTCAATGTATTGCCAATCCTAGGGGAAAGCTTACTAACATTATTTATATAAGGAGACTCTAAAAGTAATCAATCTCTAAATTAAAACATCCTTCTGACTTTCTCTCATTCTGTTATAGTTGGTTTAGACCTCATGGGTATGTATACATAGTCATTGACAGTTATCAAATGAAACAAACACATTACTTAATAGTGGGTATTGGTCCTTGAGTTGGAATGTGAATGGAAGTGTAAAGCAATAAGTGTAATATGGTTGTATTTGCCTTGGCCTAATCTCTTCTAAGTGTAGATATTATTTTTTTCTTTTATATCATCACCATTGTTCCTTTTTGTTTGTTTGTTGTTTTTAAAAAATATATATTTTTATTGATTTCAGAGAGGAAGGGTGAGAGAGCAGATAGATAGAAACATCAATGATGAGAGAGAATCATTGATTGGCTGCCTCCTGCACACCCCACACTGGGGATCAAGCCTACAACCTGGGCATGTTCCCTGACTGGGAATCGAACCGTGACCTCCTTCCTGATTTATAGGTCCATGCTCTACCACTGAATCACGCTGGCTGGGCTCATCACCATTGTTTTTGATGTCAAGGATTCCATTTCCCATTTTGGGTGCTTTTTGATTCTCTTGGGTCATTGCAAGGGGAGTGTGTCCACCTGGGGCAGTTAAGATTAAGCTTCGCAAAGTCTCAGCTACAGATGGACATCACTTCTGCCAGGTATTCCATGAGTGATATGCCTGCAATTGTTAAATGACTGTCATCACCGGTGGGCTGTGCTGCAGGTAGGTCTGCACGCCCAGGCTCCTGCTTGCAGGGGTGAGATGGAACTGTAGTGTACAGACGAGGCTGTCCATGAGCATGTGGAAGGCTCCTCATAGTCATATGTCACTGGGCTGTGGGTTAGGGCCAGGGCCTGGCTCTGTCTTCAATCTGTGTGGAACTTGGGGTTTGAGAATTCTAAAATTTGCACTCGGACTTCCAGGTAATTATATTTGTCAAAAAGCAGGATAAAAAGATAACTTTATTTAACAATTTGTTAGCTTGACCCACACATTGTAAATATTTAGACGTGAGGTATGGGCCTCCTCTTAGCACAGGCTCCACATGTTGGGAGAGCACCCAGCATGGCCACGGATATAGACAGTGTTGTCCAGGACAACCTTGTGCAATCATGGAAATGTTTCTGAGCTGTCCACTTCAGCAGCCCCCAGCTCCATGTGGCTATCGGGCACTTAAAATGTCTTTAGTGAGACTGAGAAAATGAACTCTTACTTTTATTTAATTTTAATGAATTTAAATTTAAGTAGCCACATGTGCCTAGTGGCAACAATGTGCTTGTATGTGTTCCCAAGCAGCTCTCTGGTGCTGGAAACCAGTGAGGTGAGGTTCTGTCTCCATAGTAACTGTTACTCTCTCCATGGTCCCCCAGGTCTGGTCAGGTTTAAGGACTACTGGCCTCTACCTGGGTAACAGCTTGTTCTATTTGTTCTTAATGTGGAAAAACTCAGTCAGTCTCCTCAGAGGTTGGGTGACTTGAAGTCCTGTTCTAGTCTATGATATTGTTATAGCATCAACTATACACCACTTCCCCTAAGAAATTCCCTTTTGAAGTTTAAGAGTCTTTTATTTTTTGTCTCAACAAAATAAAACCCTTGCAAATCAACATCTTTGACTTTCAAAATGAGTGGTTCTAATGAGGATTTCGAGAGCCTATTTTTGAACTTCAATTCCTACCCTCCAAAAAAACCCCCCAAAAACTCAAACCTGAACATTGATTGTTTCTTTCTCTTTGCTTCCCAGTTACACCATTTTAACTCTTCTTAAAGCAGTAAACATTCCTCTCACTATCTCCCTAAAGATTCACATACAATGTGCTTTCTGAAAAGAAAAGTATAGACATGAATATTTCATGATAAATTATTACAAAGAGAAAGCAATGGAACTGTTTTTGTGTACTTGGACACGCTACAGTGATATTGTTCTAAAGATGCCCGTCACTGTGATAGGAAAGTGAAGCTAAGGCTCCTTAAAATAGAGATGGGAAGCTGTGGGTGAGGTCAGATATACCCCTTGCACCTGCACTGTCACAGGTCACTGGGATTTGTGCCACTCGGCCATGCTGAAGCTTAGGAACTCACTGAAAACAGCATGAACACTAAACAAAAGTGAGACGATTGCTTTCATCCCTCCACTCTCTGGTTGAACTACTCAGACCACACGCCCGTGGTGCCCAGAATTCTTACAGTGCCTCTCATTCTCCTGCTTCTTGACCTCCAAGCATGTACAGTCTATTTGGGGAGACAGACACTAGAGAATAAAGACACAAAAATATAATTAAAATTGTCTCAAGTATGATGAATGGACGGAAGGAATGCTATCAGAGTCAGTAAATGTGGCGCTCTCACTGTGCAGTGATATTTACATCAGCCTGTGAAGGTTGGGCAGGGCTTGGACAGGCAGAGAGCGGGAGGATGAAAATTCTAAGCAAAGGCCCTGAGGAGGCAGAGGACCTGGTGTGTCCAGGAACAAAAGGAGGCATAGTTTGCTTCAGACAGATGCCGCGAGGGGACAGTGATGTGAGAGATGGAGTTGGAAGGGTGGGCGAGGGCCCATGACTTGATTAGAAGCTGAGCTGTTATTCTAGGTGCCGTGGGGAAACCATTGAAAGGTATTATGGTGGTGGTAGGGATTTGATAGGGACCTGATCTACATTTTACAAATTTGACTCTACTGCTTTGTGGAGGAAAAGATGAGTGGGTGGGGCAAGAGTGCAGGGGGTGAGAGACACGTCCCTTATAATGGTAACAACAGAAAGAAAATAAAGGCATTGCTTCAAAGCGAACTCCAAGAAACCATCCTGCGGCTCAAACATTTAGTGTGAAGGAGTACTCGAGTCACTAATATCTTTTCCAACCCGATCCGGAAGATCCCAGCTTTTGAGTATCCTTGACAACATAGATGTGGGAAAGGTAGCCATGGACTTCCCAGGTGAGGCCCTTCCCCCGTTTTGAGCTCCCTGGAGTCCGCTCTAGTTTCTGGATCAGAAGAAAGGGCAAGCAAAATGAGAGAAGTATTTGAAACCTCAGGGATAGGAGGAACGTGGGGGAGTTCCTCATGTCCTGCTAAGTGAAAGGCTCCTACTGACAGACGGAACTATATACGGTAGGTACCCAGCCCTTAAACTTTGCTGTTAAATTTCTGTATTTGTTCTTTTTATTTAGCATTTTAAAATATTTTAATTGAGGCATAATTGACATAACATATTAGTTTTGGATGTATAGCATAATGATTTGATATTTGTACACATTGCAAAGTGATCACCACAATGAGTCCAGCCAACATCCATCACCATACATGATTACAAAATTTTTCTCTTGTGGTGAGAACTTTCACAATCCACTCTCCTAGCAACTTTCAAATAAGCAGTACAGTATTATTAACTATCGTCACCAGGCTGTACATTGCACACCCCCCTTTTCACTCAAAATAATCCTTATCTCAAAGTGGCATATTTGGAGGTGGCAAATTCTGCCACTCTTCATTTAATTTTCCAAAAGAGATGAGTTTTTAAATTAGAGATATCTGAGTTACCTTAAAGGGGCAGGATGAACTGTTGAATTTGTAGAAATGACAGGTTGTTTCTATTTTTTATTGACAAATAAAAAAACTTACATTTCGCCCAGCTGGCATGGCTCATTTGGTTGAGCATCGACCTAAAACCAGGAGGTCACAGTTCGATTCCAGGTCAGGGCACATGCCCAGGTTGGGGGCTTGATCCTGAGATCCTGAGTGTGGGGTATGCAGGAGGCGGCTGTTCAATGATTCTCTCTCATCATTGATGTTCCTCTCTCTCTCTCTCTCTCTCTCTCTCTCTCTCTCTCTCTCTCTCTCTCTCTCTTTCCTCTTCTCTCTGAAATCAATAAAATATATTTAAAAAAACAACACAAAAACAAACGTATTTCTTTCCACCTGAACCTAAACTTTATTTTTTTCCTCTGTTCTTTAAAAAAATTTTTTTCTTTATTGATTAAGGTATTACATGTGTGTCCTTATCCCCCCATTGCCGCCCCCCGCCCCCGCCCCCGCCCTCACTCCCCTGGTGTCTGTGTCCATTGGTTATGCTTATATGCATGCATACAAGTCCTTTGGTTGATCTCTCCCCATTACCCCCACCCTCCCCTACCTTCCCTCAGAGGATTGGCGGTCTGATGGATGCTTCTCTGTCTCTAGATTTGTTTTTCATAGCGAAGGGAAATGATCTTTTCAGAGGGCTTTGCTTTCAAAAGCAGTCCCAGGACCCAGGCACAGCGGCTTGTCCCCCAAGTGGCCGTTTGTGAGAACTGCAGCTAATATCCCACAGACTGCACAGGAGCTGTGAAGGGCATGATGGCTTGCTGTCCCAGGAGAAAGCATTTTTCTTTTGGATATTGTCTAAAACCTGATGACGTACAAAAGGAGAGGTAAATGTTTAGTAAACACAGACCTGCCACATCAAATGTTTGGCGATACCCCCGGGGGCAATGAGTAGAGCATTGTAGCAAATACAACGCCGATCTTCATTTCCGTTTGAACTAGACCTTCACAGCATCCTAAGCCTTTTGCTATGCGTGAAACCCACATTTGAATCAATAACTGGGAGCGGAGCCAGTTTGAGGATGTGGCTCTGTAAGGCCCAGCTGAGTGACTGACAGTAATATTTTAAAAGAATGATTTAAGGAAACCCAGAGGACCCCGAGTAGCAGGACATCCTGACGTGATTAGCCTCCTTCTGACATGTCAGGGCAGCTCCTGAATTCTAGTTTTCCCAAAGGTTCTTTCTGATCTTGGAGGCAGCACTGGAGGAGCTTCTACTCTCAGATTTGCACTGAGCTCAACTGGAGTTTCCTTTTAAGACTTTAAAGAATTATAAATTACAGCAGGCTTTTTGGTCTCAGAATAGTCACAGGCCTCAGCTGAAAGAAATGTGCTCAGCAAATGTGTATTTTGATGGAGTAGACTTTTGTAACTAGATCTCTAGGAATAAAAAGAAGCCTTATAGACATAAGGAGATAAAGAATATGCTTTATAAAATCAATATATGATTTATAAAAACACACACACAAAAAGAAAAGCATTCCCATAATTTGGGTTCAAGCTGGAACTTCTTGTTAAAAAATGTACTAAACATTCATTGTACTTTTATAGTGTTTTTTTTTATAAATTTTCACATATCTTATCTGATCCTCAATATGCAATGCCATTCAATTTAATCTATATTCAGTGATAACATTTGATTGAAGTCACAAGTCATGGAATTCTTGTCTCAGCAGGTTCATTAACCTTAATATTCCAGGGCCTAACTCTAATCTGCTCATATAATTAACTGTTGCTACCAATTTGGAAATATTCAAACCTCGATCACATTTAAAAACGATATAGTGGTTAGAAAAGAATGTTAGTATTGGTTCTAAACAAGTTATATAAGTTCTCAGTGGTGCGGAACACTGGCTCAGTTTGACATTCATAGCGTTAACATGTGGATTTGCCTGCAACAAGCTGGTGACCTTGGATAAAAATTTAAAATTCCCTTTGATTCTCAATTTCAACATCTGTATGTAGAAGATAAAAATATTTACCTTTTGGAATATCTTTTTTTCATCCAGAAATAATTGACTAGCTACTATATGTGCTAGGCACTATTCTAAATGTCAGGGTACAATGTTGAATAAGGTATACAAGGTTTCTATCCTCATGAAGCTAACCATCCAGCTGGGGCAGACAGGCAGTAAGTCATTAAATAAACCACCTCTGATAGTCTTCAATGTTACTTAGGATATACAACAGGATGATGTGGTAGGAATGCCTGGGCTGATAGGGGTTGCATTCCATAGACAGGGGATCAGGAAAGGCTCTTCTGAGGACTTGACATTGAGGTGACCTGGGTGATAAATGGTGCTAGCCGTGGGCAGGATCAGGGCAAGCATTCTGGGAATGCTAAAGAAGTGTGTGTCTGCAATCCTCGGTCAGGACAGACACTGGGTGTACCAGATTCCAGGCTTCCCAAGATTAAGTTGGCACACATTAACGCTCAAGTTGTATACATTGCTAATTTTAAGACACATAGGAAATAAAAATAACGTATTAATTTAGAGCTTAATATATGATCCATCCCCAATGCAGTGCTGTAAGTACCTGTGGTACCAAATCGCCACTTGATTTCGAGCTCTAAGATGATATAACTTTCTGCATTTTATCACTGAAAAAAAAACAATAAAGAGAATTAATTGTATTTGTTGCTACTGAACAGTAAATATGAGGGTAGAGAAGTGACTCAAGACAAGAGCACTTCCTGCCTAGCTGGTGTGGCTCAGCGGTTGAGTGTCGACCTCTGAACCAGGAGGTCATGGATGGATTCCCAGTCAGGGGACATGCCCAGGTTGTGGGATGGATCCCCAGTAGAGAGCGTGCAGGAGGCAGTTGATCAATGATTCTCATCATTGATGTTTCTCTCTCCCTCTCCCTCTCTGAAATCAATAAAAATATATTTTTAAAAAAGCGTATCCTCCCCTTGGACAAGGCAGGGGCCTCATGTGAGAGCACGGATTACATAAAAAACAAGAGCCCTTGGATGGGCGTGCTGGGAACGAAAGCTAGACTGGAGCGGGTTGTTATGAAAATTATTATCCACACAAGTGAGTGTCTGGTACACAGTATGTGCCTAAAATGTGCCAAGTATTCCTGAGAAATAATTTGGTGTCAGGTTTTTGTGGGTTGCCTATTGTAGCCACTCTCCTTGCTGCTTTACCCCAACCCCTACTTCTTTTTCTTGAAAGACTCCTCCACCCCAAATTGTTCATGTTTTCCATTCTCCCGTTTGCCTAAGGATGAGTCATGTGAGTCAAGGCCACTTTTGGTGGTGTCATTGCCCCTTGCCAATGACTAGTTCAGACATAAGCATGTGAACTCATCCTAGCCAATGGGAACTGAGGGGCGGTGGGGTGGAGGTTTCTGGCAAAGGGTTTCTTTCTCCCTCCCTCCCTCCCTCCCTCCCTCCCTCCCTCCCTCCCTCCCTCCCTTCTTTCTCTTTCTCTCTCTCTCTCTCTCTCTTTCTTTCTTTTTTTTTTTTTTGCTAATAAAAAGATACTCATGGGAACAAGTCCCCCTCTCCTTCACCAAATATTAGTACATCTGTTTGGGATATCTGGAATTGCTGCAGTCATCTGCACTGCGATCGAGAGAGAGGAACTATCATGGACAGGCTGTGGGTGACAGAGTGGGATTACGGAAAGCCATCTTTGGCGATCTGGACCTCAGTCTCATGGGGGTACTAAGACAGTCTTTTAATCGATCCTTCTCTGAATTTCAACCCCACAGAGCTATGCATGATTCTGACATTACTTCCAGATTACCTAGTGTCAGATATTGTTTTAAGTTTTAGTTATCATTTTATAGATCAGTAAACTGAGACCAGATAAAGTTAAATGATTGGCCTAGGGACAGAGAGCTAGGAGGATGCAGACTGGTACACAAACCCGGGTACTCTAGTCATCCGTAAACGCTGCATCTCTAGAGGTCCTACTTAGTAGGGCATCTACAAATAAAGATGTGTTGATTAGGCATCTTTAGGTAACATGATGCATTGTTTGTAAATTAGTTTCCAGTAGTGGCAACTGATTTGGGACTGGCTTTTCTCCATTTGTCTACTAATGGGCCTGGGAATGCTAAAGAAGTGTGTGTCTGCAATCCTCGGTCAGGACAGACACTGGGTGTACCAGATTCCAGGCTTCCCAAGATTAAGTTGGCACACATTAACGCTCAAGTTGTATACATTGCTAATTTTAAGACACATAGGAAATAAAAATAACGTATTAATTTAGAGCTTAATATATGATCCATCCCCAATGCAGTGCTGTAAGTACCTGTGGTACCAAATCGCCACTTGATTTCGAGCTCTAAGATGATATAACTTTCTGCATTTTATCACTGAAAAAAAAACAATAAAGAGAAAAGTAAACCATAGAGAGTTTAAATATTTTGCTACAAACTACCGGATTTTAATTCAAGTGTGTCTCATTCCAAAGGCCCGACCCTTAACTATCAAATGACTACAGAAAAGTGTCACTAAGATTGTAGTGTGAGCCTGGAGGCTGCCTACACAGCGAGGCAGCATATTGAACATAGAATAGCCTTGGAGGGAGTATATGAGATCGATAATGGTTTTTCTCTGTGTTGGGAATTACAGTTAACTTTTATTCTCTTTAATATACCACTATTATTAAAAGAAAACCTTCTAAGTGATATTTTTAAAAACTCAGGCTTCTTCTTTTAGTCTACAGACCTGGTGGCCAGATGCTGGGCAGCGATGGATTTATCAAGGAAATGTAGGATCACATTGCCACTTGGTCCCTTGGGCCCTTGTCCCTTTCCTGTTGTCTTCCATTCTCGCTTCAGTTGTAGGTCAAGGGGAGGAGACCTCCCTCGCCCTCCTCTGTTTGTTCACTAAGCCCACGCAGGGCTTCCTTCGACACAGGATGCCTTCTTTCCATCTCTGTGGGCTGAGTCCTCAGAGCTTTCATGTCTTTGCCTCTCTGCTCCTAAAAACGTTCTAAAGACAAACAGAAACCAATTGCCCAACTATTTATTTTGGGTCGGATTGATTGGTACATTAAATAAGTGAACACAGTGTTTTCCTTTGTCGTCATCTGTTGATAAAATAGGCATGCATGTGGAGTTGTTGGAGTCCCTTTTCAGGCTAATGCACACATTCAAACACAGAGCCTCGATGATTGCTGAGCAAATAACCCCCTTCACCTCTTCAGTTTCTATTTGTACAGCAAACAAATCCTTGATAAGATTCAGGTTGATTGCAAAATGGATTGCTGACAATTTTTTCCCCTGGCAGCCTACTTACATGTTGCAGGCTTATATGCCTTTAAAAATTTGCATTCTGCCATCTTCCTCTAAAACTTTGAAAGATGTTTACAGAATGCTGTTAGTAATATTGTAAAACACAGGTGGCTGAGTTGGAATGAAAAAGTCTCTGCAAAAGGTTGAAGAGAAAATCTTATACCTTAATAAGTATTTCAGCCAGGAAATGACAACCCTTCTTGTGATAAGTGCTGAAATACTGTCAAATTCAAGCGATTGTGTTATAAGGAGACATTAAACTCCATAATGTGTCCTGAAATCTGAGGTATAAAGTGGGTGTTTATGAATGACACTGTCCTTTATGGCCATCTGTCTTTCAGGTTTACTTTGCTTTATTAAATCCTCAAGCACATGCATTTCTTAAAAGTTAAATCAAGTTCCACTAATACATTGCCTCTTTTTCCTTATCAATGAAGTGCCACTTCTGGTCATCATACTGCTCTTTCCCCTTTTTTTGTTTGTAGTGCAAACCAAAACCGCTTCCCTAACCACAGGAGGAAGAGGGCGCTCCTTTCTCTATCTCTCCCAGACTTTATGCCTAAATCATTCCCAAGGTGGAATGGTTAACAGAGGGATTTAGAAGTTGGGTCTGTCTAAAATGCCTGACCGGCCTGCCTCCCTCAAAGGCGCTGACCTGATTCTTCATCCCTTCAGTGAAGAAGGGGAAATGGATGCCGGCACATCATCTGGCCTACAAGATGGCACTAAGTCCATTCTCAGAGAGTTTAGCTCAAAGGGTTATGCAAATCACTTTATAACTTGTAGGTAGAGAAATGAGCTCTGGATTCTATGCACTAGTTTTGCAGTATCAAGAATATTGGTAGACCTGTGGAAGGAAAAAAGAAACATTTGTTTATCTGTATTACACCACAACAAATGTCCAGTATTTAAAAGTTTTGGTGCATTTTCTTTCAAATATTTTGGTGTATATAAATGCACAAACATATCTATATTTGGAACTGAAAATTTATTCTGTGTAAAATTTTGTTTCTTTTTTTTTTGCATGTGACACTATTTTATAAACATTTCCTTACTTTACCAGTAAATAGAACTATTTTTAAATGGCTATATAGTACTCCATTGCACGGAATATAACATTTAAAAATGAGCTAGTGTATTTCACTATTTATAAATTTTGGGGCACTTAAGTGCTCACCTATACTTTTTTCAAGGTATACCTGGGTTCCTTATAGCTAGCATTTACGTAGCACTGACCACGTGCCAGATACTTCTTTGACCACTTTATATGTATTAAGGATATAAAAGTTCCCAACAGGCCTTAGAGGTGGGTGCCATCATGATATGCATTTTACAGTTGAGGAAATTGTGGCACAGAGAAGCTGGCTAAGTCTCTGGGACCACACACCTGCCAGTCGGTGGACCTCGAATGCAATCTAAGCGTCTCACTCCAGGCCCCCCAGAATCACCAGTGATTTTCAACTCATCTCTTACAGTTTTCTTAGGGATCGATTTCTAGACGCATAATGTATGGATTAAAGGGTATGAACTTACTGAGCCTTTTAATTAGTTTATAGAACTGATGTGCCAAGCTGCATTTTCACATCACTTTATGGGAAAGCTTGTTTTACATTTTTTTTTATTAACCTTGAGTAATGTCATAAGCAAAAATGTTTGGTCCGTCTGATAGATGCAAGTTAGTATTTCATGTTGCTTTATTTGCATTTCCTGTGAGTGCAGCGTTTTTACACTACAGCATGGTCTCCAGTTTACTGTTTGAATCCCACTGGTACCTATTTATAGGATGGTTGTGAGCATTAAGTGAATCAATATTCGCAAGTCTCCTGGAACAAAACTTGTATACAGCAAACACTAGCTACATGGTGGTCCTATTATTATTATTTATTTGGTAGTGACAGGGTTCAGAACACTACCCCAAAATGTAGCATCCTGAATATTTGAGCTGAAGGAATGCTAGAAAATGGCAGGTTCTGGAAGGACTGTCTGACTCCCCGCTTCTACCCTGAGCAGGTTTTAAGACCCTGTTATGAGAGGTGCCATCCCTATGCCAGAGAAGATGAACATCCTTATCTCCAAGGAGGAGGGACCCTGGTAGGGATCTGATGTCAGCCTTGCTGAGTTCCCCCCAGTTTATACCTTAGTTCATACCCCTTTGTCCTATCACATTTCTCCACAACTTTCTTCACCAAACCTAGTATAAGAACCAGGTTTCTTTGGGCTTTCATTTCTTTATAAAGGGACCCTTGTCACAAAAAATGTATATTAAATAAACATGTATGCTCTTCTATTAATCTAT
Source organism: Myotis myotis (assembly GCF_014108235.1). Lineage (NCBI taxonomy): Eukaryota > Metazoa > Chordata > Mammalia > Chiroptera > Vespertilionidae > Myotis > Myotis myotis. The sequence continues at coordinate 26,954,948 of NW_023416313.1, forward strand.
CTCTGTCAGTCCAATTATAGACCCCCAGCTGGAGAACCTAGGAGGGTGGTAGAAAAGGCATCTTTCCTCCCCGAAGGGAGTAAAGGTGAACATCATTTCCTGTGTGTGTTTTTTCTTGCATTCTTCTTTTGTAAACTTTCTATTCATGTACTTACTTTCAGAAAATTCTTAGACAAGTTTTTCTACAGTATTCCTTTAAGAGAGCATTGTAGTATTTTTCTTTATGACAGAAGGAAAAGAGACTGGGCATTGATTGAACCAGACGTAACATTTGAATGAAAATCATAAAACCTATAGAGTGCATTTAAGAAATACAATACTTTGAAAGATTGCCTCCCTTCACTCCAGCAATCAATGTGTGGACCAGAGCATGCATTGCTTTGTGATTGAAAAGAAGATAATGGCCCTGGCTGGTGTGGCTCAGTTGGTTGCACCAAAAGGTCCCAGCCCAATTCCCAGTCAGGGTACATGCCCAGGTTGCAGGCTGTAGTGCAGGGGATAACCAATGGATATTTTTCTCTTACACTGATGTCTCTCTCTTTCTCTCCCTCTCTTCTTCTCTCTTCCTCTCTCTAAAAATCAATAAAAACATATTTAAAAAATAAAGTAAATTTGTTAGAGAGAAAGATAATGGGAAAGTCAAGTTTAGTGTAATAAGAAATACAGCAAAAGCATTTCCTTACACAGTTCAGAGGACTAAGCAACCATTTCTTGGAATTGCAGAATCACTTGCGACTCTAACATTTTGTGACGAAAAACCAGAATGCTGCAGCTGGTTACTAGCTTTGGGGAAAATGTACTTAGTGTTTAATTAATAGAGACAAGACATTACAGAGAACAAAAAATAAAATTAAACCACATAAGCATGCATGCTAACTGCTGGGGAGGTGGAAAAGTATGAATCATCCTATTTGGATTAAAATAGCAAGCTCTGACCATTGTAGTGTGAGGCTTTGTGTCCACTCTGCTGTGGCACTAAGCATCCTGATTCGGTTAAAAAAACACTGGCTGTGACATTAAAGCCCTCAACAGAATTAGCATGAGCCTAGAGCCACAACAGTTAGAGCACTGGTGGGGGAAAAGCCAGATTTGTAGATATGCAGCTAACAGGCTCCCAAACTTCTTATTCTAATTGGCTGTATGCACTGAAATCTAAGGAGTGGGAAAGGGTCCACTAACCTAGATTATTAACAAGTCCGTGCTGGAGGATGTATTCTGTGCATTCACTGGGCAGGGCACTGCGCAGTACTTCATCTAATCACAGCGGCAACAACCCGTTAGGGGCATTATGGTCTTCCCAGCAGCCCACAGCTACTGAGGGATGCAGTAACACTCAAGGCACGTCTCTTTCCAATGCCCATGCTTTTATCCACCTGGAAATGCTGCCTCAGCTTCTCTAGCCCCATCACGTTTGCTGTCGTCCTTGTCTGTCCCAATTATGCACTTGTGCATGCATGCATTATTGGTCTACCCAAATAGTTATGGAGCTCTCAGTATGTGCCATGCCTTGTGCTAGATGCTCATAGTACAACAGAGAATTTGATACATATGTTTCTAACCTTCATGGAACTGACAGGTGGTCAGAAAAGGCAGAGAATTACAATCCCTGAATCGTCATCATCCTCAGACAGCATTTACTATATAGAAGGCAGCAAGCCCATTTCTAGGCACCTTCGCACAGTCTGTAATTTCTGCAGCAACACTTCACTATGGTGTGACATCCTCCGTTTGCATATAAGGAAACTGGGGTTCAGATACATTTGGCATTTGGTTTAAATTTCAATCAGCAGCGAAGTGTGTGATCTGGGATTCCGGCTTCAGCCTGCAGGGTGTTCTGCTGCCTCATTACCACATCGCAGGGCCTCATTACTGTGCCCCTCAATTCTTCAATCGATGTCTCATCATGTAGAGAAGTCCCAGTGCCACCATCTTCTGCATTTTTTGCCCCTGCTGTGTTGCTGCTCTCCATCTAAGTCACTTCCATTGTGAGAATTCCCCACCGATGAGGTCATTTTTTTACAAAGTAATGTGTTCAATGTAATGAGCTAATACTGTTTCTAACAGCCCTTACCTTCTCCTCTCACCAGAAACACACACACACACACACATACTTCGGCCATACAGGCGTGCATTAAATGAACTAACAGTCAACATGTTAATTAAACAGTTTACGGAAAAGTTAAGACTGTAGTTGCCTTTTGCTTTTCAAGGCGCGTATATGCAAATTCAAAGCAATTTTCAACTGCCACAGCATTAGCCATACTGCCTTTAAATCAGTCTTCTTTTCGGATGCCTCATAATCTTTGGTGATGTGACATAGCTTAGATGCATCTTTCCAAATCATTGCAACCTCTCGTATAAATGTGTCATAACCATATGCCAGCTCTGGCAAAGCGATAAATCTTCCCCTCTCCGGCAAGCTAGCTGCTCAGGCTGCGGGACTATCTGTCTCAAGAGCACATGGGCCACAGGAAGCAGCTATCGCTGTATACACTGTGTCCTTTGAAGAGCGTTAAAATATTTCAACACAGAGTGTCTTAATTAAACAGTAATTCAGACACATAGGGCCCCTATCTTGGAGTGGAGTTAGTGGACAACCTCTCCAGGTGTCAGTTCATGACACTGGGGAAGTCACTCAATCCCTTTGTCAGTCCAAGCTTACGTCTTTTTAGAGTGGGGTAATATCTGTTGTGGCTTGAAAACCTGGCCAATGCCGAAACCGGTTTGGCTCAGTGGATAGAGCTTCGGCCTGTGGACTGAAAGGTCCCAGGTTCGATTCGGGTCAAGGGCATGTACCTGGGTTGTGGGCACATCCCCGGTGGGGGATGTGCAGGAAGCGGCTGATCAATGTTTCTCTCTCGTCGATGTTTCTGATTCTCTATCTCTCTCCCTTCCTCTCTGTAAAAAATCAATAAAATATATTAACCCCCCCCCCCAAAAAAAAAAAAAAAACCTGGCCAAAATGTCTGACATAACTCCTATCACATGCTGGGTCTAGGTCTCCTCCCCTTGAAACAGAGGAGGCTTGTGGCTGCTTGACCAATAGGCTACCATAGGTGACTGTGTGACTTCCAAGGCAAGGTCTCAGAGGTCATGTAGCTGCCATCTTGCTCATAGGAACACTTGCCCCAGAGCCCTGTGCCTCCATGTAAGAAGACCCTGACTGCACCAAGTTCCGTGGCTGACGGCCTCAGATGAGCTCAGCCTTCACGCCATCTCCACCAAGGCACTAGACGTGAAAGTGAGGCCATCGTGGGCCCCCCCTGACTAGTTTACCTGCCAGCCACGCACCACTGAGCGACCTTTGTCTGTATCCTTTAGAAATTTCACCCCGCCAAGTCCTGCCTGAATTTCTGACCCACAAAATCATGAAACATAGTAAAAATTGTTGTTGCTTTCAGCCACCTTGTTTGGGCAAGTAAAACACTGTCTCATACATTGTGATGGCAACTGTAGGACTCTTATCTCTGGGCCTGACTCAGTAAATGTTAGCTAGTATTTTTATTTATCAGAAGTCTACTTTGGACACAAAACTGCATACAGTGTTAAGTTGGGCAGTGCCAGGAAAGATGGATACATATGAAAAGATAATGTCCGTGTTGTTAGAGTCATAAGCAATATAATTGCTGCAAGAGTGCAAAAGAGGGAGAGGTAAGTCATTGTGATGAAGGTGGTTCTTGAGCTGCGACCGAGATCCCCGTCGTCAGGGAAAAGAAGGGGGCATTTGTTGACCAGAGACTGTGCAAGATAGTTTATCTGTATTTTAATTCCCACTTACAGATTAAGAGGCAAGAGAGGTGATGCCTATATTTTGGCAACCTCCTGCTGACCCTGTTGGTGAGGGAGGGATTCCTGCCCTGGGGTTGTGGGGACGGCTGAACACAGACCCCCGGACAATGAACAGATGAGATTAACAGCAGTTCATTTGCCACATATATTCACAGCTTGGGGAGGAGGACATGGCACCCTAGGCAGGGCCACACAGGTTTGCAATAACCTCCCAACAGGGGCTATTGTGAGGCAGCCTTTATAGTATCAGGAGGGTGGGGTGACCCCTGGTTCCCATGGGAAGATGTGACTTGGCTGGTTTGAATAAATTGACAGCTTGCAGAGAATTTAAATGAGCATTCATGGGTAAATAGGAGCTGTGCCTTGCTCTTTTGATAAGGAGGGTTGTTTGGCTAGGAGACCTTGTGAACAGGGGCAGAATAAGGAAAGGAACTTGCTGCCCAGCCATTTGAAAACCTGCCTATTTTATCAGATACATAAATAAAAAAAACAGCACATGATTCGGAGCCTTAATGTTCATCCTTATAACATAGCATAACCTGCACAAGATGCCAAAGCCAGTGAGAAGTGGAGCTGAGATTTGACCCTGAGTGTGTCCAGCCCAAAGTCCCTCCATGGGCTCAAAGTCTATACACTGGATGCGAATGAAGGAGAGGCCAAGTTTAAACATACCAGTGAGTGTGTGCTGCTGCTTTCCATGTCATTCTCCTCTATCTCATTGGATTTAATCTAATCCCAAGGAACCCAATCCCCTAAGAACGCTCATGGATATCTATGTATATATAAAATCCTAATATGCAAATAGACCGAATGGCAGAACAACCGAACAACTGAATAACCAAGCAACCGGTCAACTGACCACCAGGGGACACGTAGGGAACATGGCAGGCATCAGCAGCAGGCGGCAGAAGTGCGGAACATGGCGGGCATTGGCTATGGCAGGATGGTGGAGCAGGTGAGTAGGGGCGCCAGACCAAGGTGGGGCGCTGGTTGCTGTCATAGGGGCGAGCCTCTGGTGGTTACTGAAAATTATTTGCTCCCGCGCACCGCAGTCCCACTGGGTGCTTGCACCTGCAGCCGGTGCCAGCCCTACTCGAACCCACTGCTGGCACTGGAGCCGCTGCTCCCACGGCTGCAGGCGCCTGGCACTGGCAGCTGATCTCCCCTCAGGGCTTTCCCACCTCCCCCTGCTCCTGATGGTTGCATTAAGGACAGTAGACCTAGTCTCCATTTCTTTATCATTTATTCTGCTTATAGTGTCTCCCAAATGCAGAAGTGAGTAGGGCCAATGTCCAATAGGAAATTCTGTAGAAGCCTCTGATATTTATTAGCTACCGAGTGAAATCATTTTATATATCACCCTGAGATGTGGTGTCTATGAGGAGACTGTCCTCATAGACACTATTTGTTTTGAGGATACTTTCCACGTAGGTAGGGAATCTAATTGCATAAATGCAATGACTGAAAACAATGAAGATGCTGGAGTCCAATGTTTTGATTACTTTCTTAAAACTAAAACCCAGTCATAGAGATACATAAGCATTGCAATTTCTGCTAAAATGTATGCCTGGGAGATGTACCAAGCAATTAACAGTTATTTCCATGCCCTGCTGTATTGTTTCTAATAATACTTCCACTGTTTTTGCCACATGTGCTTTAATTTAATAAATTTAACGCATCTATCTCTCCTAATAGATTGCCTTTTCTTTAAGGGGAGTGAATGCAGCCTATTGCTTTGTACTTTCCTCATGCGCAACACAGTGCCTGGCACATAACAACTTCCTAAATATTTGGTAAAAAAAAAAGTGAATTAATTTGCATACCTTCACATGTTATATTCCACAAGTCTCTTAACAACCTTCCTACATAGGAACATATGGGAGGAAGTGACACCTTTGTTTTGTATGGTGGGAGGAAAATGTTATGAAATAGAAAGTGGGAGGAGAGTCTCATGATGGCTGGACCACAGTCATGTTCTCAGCAGTCTTAGTAGAGCACATCAGGGAACAGATCGAAGTTTAGAATCTGGAAATGAATATTTTATTATTATTACTTTTAATTTTATTGTGATGTGAGCTCTTAACATGGCATCTATTCTTCTAACAAATTTCAAGTGTACATTGTTGTTATTTTTTAAAATCTTTATTGTTGAAAGTATTACATAATTCTAGGCCCTTTTCTTCCCCAATTGACCTCTTCTAGCCCACCCCTGCCCCGCCTCAGGCCTTCACCACCCTATTGTCTGTGTCCATGGGTTATGCATAAATACATACAAGTTCTTTGGCTGATTATTGTTGTTGACTATATGTACAATGTTGTATAGCAGATCTCTAACTTATTCATCTCAATTAACTGAAACTTTATGTCTATTGGCTAATAACTCACCATTTTCCCCTCCCCCCAGCCCCAGGTAGCCACCATTCCAGTCTTTGGTTTTTGAATTTGATTATTTTGGATACTTCTTATAAGTGGAATCATGTAATACTTTTATTTCTATGTCTGGTTTAGTTCATTAGCATAATGTCCTCAAGGTCCATCCATGTTGTTGCATAATGTAGAATTCCCTTCTTTTTTAAAGGCTGACTAGTATTCCATTGAATGTATGTAGCACATTTAGAAATTGATATTCTTATGACCACTCATGTACATGTACCCATTAAAAAATTATCCAGTACTCTCAGGGCTATGATACACCAGGCTGACGATCACTCTCTAGAGGGCGAGATCTATGAAAGCTGTCATGGCCACTACTGTATCTCCTGAACTTGTGCTGGAACCATAATAAGTACTCAAAAATCATTCACTGAATGAATGAATGAATGAATGAATGAATGAATGAATGAATGAATGAAATGGGCTCATTTAATGTTGCTTTCCCTTCAACTCTTTCTCCTGGACCAAATCTGATGCCTGACTGAAAGCCGCCTTTATTAACTGCCGGGGTCCAACCCCAGCAGGTCCAGGGGTCCCCAAAAGTGTAGACGGAGTCGGCGAAGAAGGAAGGACACGGAGACGGTGTTCAGTTGATCAGCAGCCTAGCCAGGATCTCTAGCCAGGATCTCCAGCCAAGTTCTGGTCTGGATCTCCAGCGAAGTTCTGCTGTTTATTGTCTTGTTACATCCGTATTTATACCAGTTGATTTTAATCCTGTCAATTTCTATTACAAAGGTTAGGGCGTTTCTTATCTCCATTCCAGGGAGTAAAGATTATGTAGCTTAAGCATGACTGTTTGTAGTGATTAACTACCCGCCTGGCACTTAGTTAAGGAGTTTCATCCCCTCCCTGACTTCAGGGAAAAATTCCTACCTGGGGAAACAACCTTTCTAGGAGAGGCATCCCCTCCCTGACTTCAGGGAAAAATTCCTACCTGGGGAAACAACCTTTCTTGGAGAGGTGACCTTGGTTAAAACACACAGCGCTAAGGGGAGCAAACATATTAAGAACAGTATGCTATATACGCCAGGTCCCTTGAAACATATGCTGTGCAGATGTTTCTTTCCTGCAGCGACTGTGTCAAGCAGCAAAGATGGACCGGCTTCCGGCAAATTCCCCCTTTTTTATTTTTTAAATGATAGCGCATGCAAATCAGTGGCCACCTCTCAGATTGGGCCATTTAAGTCTCGGAAGAAGAGTGGCAAGCAATGATAGAGAGCATAGCTATAAACATAGTGGATGGAGCGCAGAAGGAGCCCCATTCCTGTAGAAGGTTGCCAGCCTCTTCAGTCAAGGGATTTCAGCTGTCCTCAAGTTGTTGGTTTGGTTGTCTTTGTTGGTCTGGCTAGCGGGCGGCGTCACTGGCGACAGGCTTCCCGAAGCGTCAGCAAGTTGAAGGGCTGCATCAAAGGGTCCATCAGGGCCGTGGTTGATGGTGGTGTCGATGTCTGAGGAGAAGTAAGCTGTGCCCTCTGGATCCAGGTGTCGATGTCTGAGGAGAAGTAAGCTGTGCCCTCTGGATCCAGCTGATATGGAAAATGGAGGGTAGTAGAAAAAGAAGAGAAAGCAAAAGAACTACAAGGCATGGAAGTGTTTAGAAAAAAGAGGGAGAAGAAAGGGAAGAAGGCAGCATCCTGACACAGCCCTTTCCTTCAGCTTCCCCTTTCCCTGTGGTCCCAGGTAGAAATGGAAAACAAGTCCTGTTGCAGTGAGAGGGCAGCTGCTGTCAGCCAGTCTCTGTCTTTGCCTGGGTCCCGATCTGAGCTGGGCATGGGAAGCAGGAAGCAGCCATGGGGACAGGAGACCTTCCTCAGAAGGGGCGAGTGTTCAAGCCCCTGCACCATTGGGGAAGGGGGTCTGTGCCCCATCTTTGTTGCACCCCAAGTTTTCTCCTACTGGCCCCCGACTGTGCCTGTCTTAGGTTGCCCCACCCTGTGGAGTCTTACCCGTCGTTGACTACCAGCCATCTCTGGGCCAAGTAGGGTGATGTGAGGTTCAGTTTTGTCTCCTTGATAGCCTATGTCCCTCTGGCCTCCATGCCCAGCAACTGCCTTTGGATTCCCTCGCCTGTTGGCGGGGCTCTGGCATTGATCATAGAGAACTCAGGTTTCTTCTCTAGAGAGGGCCCAGCTTACGCCATTGGGCCAGAGACAGATCCATGGTACCAGCCACCATGAGGCTTCAACCTCAGCATGAACAGAGAGCTCAGGCAACAGCTATGGGCAATTGGATTGTAAGAAGAGGGTCCCTCTTGGCACAAGGGTAAGAGGCGCCAATACAGGACAAAGGAGAGTCCTGGAACAGGGCTTTCTCAGCCCAGGATGTCAGGCTCTTGGCCCAAGACAACTCCATGTATGGGGCATATACCAAACACCCCTAGTCACGGCATAAAAGGGAGATGCCCTTCCTGGAACAGTAGGGTAGGGAGATTCTAGAAAAGGCTGTGTTCAGGAAAGAAGGAGAAAGGCCAAAGAACCAGCAAACAAGTAGTTAGATTTTAAAAAAAGGAAAAAGGAAAGGAGATGTGGGGCAAAGCTGGGACATGTGGAAAGACAAAACGGAGGCACATGTGATCCTCCCAATGGACAGATTGTTCCAGCTCAGGTCTGCACATCTGCTGCAGATGGGCACTGGTCAGGTGTGCTATGATGAGGCAGAGATGGCGGGCGGTGAGACATAAGGTCAGACTAGACGGTCTGGAATCCACACAGGTGAGTCTGCGTCCTGTGGAAATATACAAGCATATCCTCTCCCCTGGGTTAAAAGTACATCAGGTCCCTTCCAGGCTCCTGTAAGCAAGTCTCTCCATTTGATGAGGGCTTTAGGTTTAGTTAGATCAGGGTTCCAATGCCTGTACATCGGGGAATTTCCTTCAGAATCTACATTTAGTATATTAATTACAAATTGAGCATGTTGTAGAACATGATGAGGAGAGGAATATTTAAACTCATTTTCTTGTAATTTTTAAATTTGTGTTTTTAAAGTTTGGTGAGCCCTTTCTACTATTGCTTGGCCTTGAGGATTGTAGGGTATTCCTGTAGTATGTGCGATGCCGAATGTAGAGCATAAGTTTTTAAAAGCTCTAGAGGTATAGGCAGGCCCATTGTCAGTTTTAAGTGCCCTTGGTATTCCTAGGTAGGAAAAGCATTGGAATAGATGTTGACTTACATCTTTAAAGGCTTCTCCTGTACGTGCAGAAGCAAGGATAACATGAGAAAAGGTATCAATACAAACATGCACATAGCAAAGTTTGCCAAAAGATGGGACATGAGTAATATCCATCTGCCATAAGTCACAGGGTCTAAGTCCTCTTGGATTAACTCCAGTAGCAGGGCTAGGAAAATGAGTAGGACAATGGCCGCAGTCACGCACAATACTTCGAGCAGCTTCTCTAGATATGTGATAATATAGACGGAGAGCAGAAGCATTTTGATGGTGAATGGCATGAGACCGCCGGGCTTCTTCTAGAGCTGTACAAACTACTGAGCGAGTTAGTAAATCCGCCTGATAATTTCCTTCGCTTAAGGGTCCTGGTAGGCAGGAATGAGCTCTAATATGTCCAATATAGAAAGCCTTTTCTCGTTTGTGAATGCAAGTTTGTAGCTGAGTTAACAAAGAGAAAATGGCTGTTCTTCCTTGTGGGAGAGAGGCGGTCTCAATATGAGGAAATAATTTAACTATATATTGAGAGTCAGTGTACAAGTTAAAGGGAACCTGTTGCAATTGTTCAAAAGCATAAATGACTGCCAAAAGCTCTGTTCTCTGAGCTGACGTCTCTAGAGTTTGTTGAACATGGGTTATTGAGTCAATGATTGTTACTGCCCTACCATTAGAGGAACCATCTGTGAATACTAAGGAGGCAGGAGGTGATAATGGTTCTTTTGAACATTTGATAGGAAATATAAACGGATGTAGGGAGAGAAATTGCAATATAGGTGATCTTGGCAAATGATGTAAAATTTGTCCTGGGAAGTTACCTATAGCTATTTGCCACTCTTCTTCAAATTGTAATAGTGTGTCTAATTGTTCTCTTTTATAAGGTATTATTATCTCAGTAACTTCTCTTCCAAAGAGTTCGATACTGCGTCGTCTACCTTTGATAATGAGAGTGGCCACTAGGGAGGGATAGGGTGGTACAATCTTCCTAGGAGTGACAGGTAAATGTATCCATTCTAATGGTCCTTCCTGCCACAAGCATCCTGTAGGAGTATATTTAGTGGCTAGAATAATTAAGGCCCAAGATTTGGAATAATCTAGATACTGTAGTTGCTGTTTATTGATGGCCTGTTCTATTTTTGCTATAGCCTTTTCTCCTTCTACAGTTAATTGTCGGGGAGACTTAGGGTTAGAATCTCCCTTTAAAATGTCAAATAGAGGTTTTAAGTCAAGAGTGGTTATTTTTAGATATGGCCTGACCCAGTTGATATCACCTAATAGTTTCTGATAATCATTCAATGTGTTTAAATGATCTTTTCTTAATTGTAGAGGCTGATGGGTGATAGTAGAGGTATGTAATATTCTGCCTAAGTATGAAAAAGAAGGTTCAGTCTGAATCTTTTCTGGGGCTATTTTTAGACCATGTTCTTCTAAAGCAAGGATGGTCTGAGTAAGAATTTCCTGTAAAGTAGCCCGATCTTTATGAGCTAGTAAAATATCATCCATATAATGAATAAGATATAGATCTGAAAATTTCTTTCTAATAACTTGCAATGCCTGATCTACAAACTTTTGACATAATGTAGGACTATTTTTCATCCCTTGTGGGAGAACCTTCCATTGGTATCTCTGATAAGGCTGTTTAAAGTTTTCTGATGGTATGCTGAATGCGAATCTTTGACAATCAGCTGGGTGAAGAGGTATAGTGAAAAAACAATCCTGTAAGTCAATAACAACAACACAATACTCCTGTGGAATTGCCACAGGGGAGGGCAATCCAGGTTGTAAGGAGCCCATATCTTCCATGGTGGCATTTATGGCTCTTAGATCTTGCAAAAGTCTCCACTTGCCTGATTTCTTTCTTATTACAAATATGGGTGTGTTCCAGGGACTATTTGATGGCTCTATATGTCCCTCTGCTAATTGCTGATCAATTAATTGTCGGGCTGCTGATATTTTCTCAGATGTTAAGGGCCATTGCTCAACCCATACTGGTTGTGACGATTTCCAGACTATGGGATCAGCAGTCCTAAGGGCAATGGCCCCAATTACAGATCCTGTCGAGGAGTGTGAGGTATTACTTTCCTTTCCTAATCCCTTTCCTGGATTAAATCTCGTGTCTAGCATCTGTGATGTTACTCTATCACTGGGGCTATATAATACAACTCCCATTTGAGACAAGATATCTCTTCCCCATAATGTAAAGGGGATAGTCGTAATTACATAGGGACAGAACGTTCCTGAATGTTGATCTTCATCAGCCCAAGTTAGAATCTGAGAACTCTTTTTTACATTAGATGCCTTGCCTAGTCCTACTAGGGAAGTGGAGGTGGTGTGCGTGGGCCATGAAGAGGGCCAATCCTTCCCTGCTATGCAGGAAACATCTGCTCCTGTATCCAATAGACCTTCAATTGGTTTTCCCTGAATTTGTAAAATTTTTGTAGGTCTAGTAGCATGGATTTCTTGTATCCAAAATGCTGCATCACTAGATCCAAAGCCTCCGGCCCCTCTAGCTTCCTGGGTAACAGCTGTCCCTATTTTATGTATTGGTAACAGGATTAATTGGGCAATTCTCTGGTTGGGCTGAATCTGTATAGTTGTGGTGGGTGGGGAAAGTAAAATCTGTATTTCTCCTGTGTAGTCTGCATCAACAACCCCTGGGATGACTAAGATCCCCTGTAATGAGGTGGAGCTCCGTCCTAATATTAAACCTACAGTTCCCTCAGGCAGTGGCCCAGACACTCCTGTAGGAATGGCTGCTACTGGCGAGTCTGGGGTTAGTACTGCATGGGTGGTTGAGTGGAGGTCCAATCCTGCACTGCCTGGGGTTGCCCTGAAGAGGTCACTGACTGATCGAAATTTGCAAAGGGGTTGAAGGTTGATGCCCCTATTATTGCAGGGGCCTGGGGCTGGCCCCTTCTCAAGTTTCCCGATTGAGGTGATGGGATATAACCTCCTTGGGAGCTATTTGTAGAGTTTAAAGGCCGACCATTTTTATGGTATCTTGATCTACATTCCTTTGCCCAATGGAATCCTTTCTGACATCGGGGACAAACGGTTTTTGGAGGATTAATATTATTCCCTAATGTATTTCCAGGCTGTCGAGGAGCTTGCCATCTGGCCTGAGTATTATTATTATTTTTATTTGGGCATTCTCTGCTAAAGTGCCCAGATAAGCCACAAGAGTAGCAGTTCATATTTCTTTTATTACCTGTAGTATTGCTGGCTTGTCCTATAGCCTGTACATATTGAGGGTTTGTCTCCCCTTTGAGAGCTGCAGCTATAGCTACACCCTGTATAAATGCTGGACTTACATCAGCACACTGTTTTATAAAATCATTTATAGTTCCTGTTCTGCGAATCGGCCTTAATAAAGCCTGACAGGTATTATTAGCATTTTCAAAAGCCAGTTGTTTGATTAGGATATCGGCTGCCTCTTTGTTATTGATTACTCTCTTGACTGCCTGCATGAGGCGAGAAAGGAAATCCTGATATGGTTCCTCGACCTTCTGTTTAACCTCTGTAAGGGTGGTTGTTTTTCCTGCTGTATAAGGTAGGGATTTCCAGGCACTTACTGCACAACTGGTTACTTTGGTAAGTGCCTCTGTGGGCATATTCATTTGCTCCTCAGCCGTGTTAAAATCACCTTCTCCTAATATAATGTCTAGGGTTATTCTTTTTCTGGTTTTTTTGCTAGTGGCTACAGCTTTCTTAGCAAGATCTTCATATTCAGTTTTCCATAATAAGTAATCGCCTCCTGAGAGACAGGCTTTACAAACCTGTGACCAATCATAAGGAGTCATCCATTTACTGGCTAGGGTTTCTACCAAGGTTTGTGTGTAAGGAGCTAGAGGTCCATATTCAGAGCAGGCCAATTTTAATTCTTTAAGTACTTTGTAAGGTATAGGCTCCAAGGTGGGGTTTCTATTCCCACCAGACTCATTCTCATATGTAACTGGGAAGCAGAGTGAGAATTCAAGATCTCCATTAGCTTCAGCTTCTCTTATTGCCCTTTGAAATTTAGACATGGAGCTCATAGGAGCCACAGGACCTGGTTTAGGCTTCCTTTCTAATTTGGGGAGCCTGTTTTGAATGGGAGGGCCATTCTCCTCTCTACTGACTGGAAAGGAACAATGGTCATGTTTATGATATTTATTCTCCTCCCGATCAGTAGGCATAGCTAAATTGCTTTTAGATTGAGCTGAAGACAATGATGATGTGTCCTCTCTGGGTGGAGCCGAGGGACTATTTAAATTTTGAGAAAGTTCAACCGTTTTTGCCTCTGGTGCCAAGGTGTCACAGATTGACTCCCAGAGGGAAAAGAAACATGGCAGGACCTTGTCAGATTCATGGTGTTTCTTTAATTGCTTTCCTACTTCAACCCAAGTTTTTAAATTAACAGTTCCATCCTCTGGAAGCCATTGACATACTTCTTCTATAAAACTTTCTGTCTCACTGGGAAAAACCTCAACTCCAATTCTGCTAGTAAGCATATGCGTTAAAAGATTAATACAGAGTCTTTTTTCTTTAGACTCAGTATGACCCATCTTGTCAATCTAAGTTCTGTACTAACTACCCGCTTACCCTACTTATTCTCTATGGGGGGGGGGGGGTTTGCAGCACCCTACGGTGCAGTCCTATCCGTCCCAAGTACGGGGGGACTTACCTAAGGGAACACTGTTCGGGCGCCAGATGCCGGGGTCCAACCCCAGCAGGTCCAGGGGTCCCCAAAGGTGTAGACGGAGTCGGCGAAGAAGGAAGGACACGGAGACGGTGTTCAGTTGATCAGCAGCCTAGCCAGGATCTCTAGCCAGGATCTCCAGCCAAGTTCTGGTCTGGATCTCCAGCGAAGTTCTGCTGTTTATTGTCTTGTTACATCCGTATTTATACCAGTTGATTTTAATCCTGTCAATTTCTATTACAAAGGTTAGGGCGTTTCTTATCTCCATTCCAGGGAGTAAAGATTATGTAGCTTAAGCATGACTGTTTGTAGTGATTAACTACCCGCCTGGCACTTAGTTAAGGAGTTTCATCCCCTCCCTGACTTCAGGGAAAAATTCCTACCTGGGGAAACAACCTTTCTAGGAGAGGCATCCCCTCCCTGACTTCAGGGAAAAATTCCTACCTGGGGAAACAACCTTTCTTGGAGAGGTGACCTTGGTTAAAACACACAGCGCTAAGGGGAGCAAACATATTAAGAACAGTATGCTATATACGCCAGGTCCCTTGAAACATATGCTGTGCAGATGTTTCTTTCCTGCAGCGACTGTGTCAAGCAGCAAAGATGGACCGGCTTCCGGCAATTAACTTGTCTTACTCCTATCTTATATGTCATTATTATTTTTGTGTGTGTGTCAAATCCTATCATACAGGGCACAATAAGGACTGCTTTTTGGCTTACAATATTATTGAGTTTCCTCATATTTAAACAAAAATGATAGAATACTTTTGGCCTTAATTAATGGTTTAAATGTACTTATGGAAAGTTCGTATAAGTAGACCAGCACTAAAATATATGGGGCTTGGATTTACTGTTCTATATTTATTTGAATGACATGCTAGGAATTATTTTTCAATACATGACAGTTTTCTTTGCTGTCTACATATAAATTCTTACTGTTTCAATATCTTCTATGCCTAATTCAAATAACTATAAAAAAGAAAGTCCACATCATTTATTTTTCCTTAAAAGCTTACTCCTCATTTAATTACTATTGTGTTTTAGCAAGCTACTGCTGCAAACAAAGCTAAGATTTTGGTGCTGTATTTTCAAATGCTAGAGCAGCCTTGAGTCTCAATTAGATTGTCACAAAATAATTTGAATTTATGATCCAATTTGAAAATTATAGTCAGTAAATTTGGGCCTGACTCACTTGAGATGTATTTATTTACACCTTCATACTATCTAGGATATATTGTTCAATTCCTCATTTTAGAATCTCTCTCAATAGCATTTACCATTGATTGGGAACTTCTGAATTCAGCTTGTTTCACCAATCCAGGCCTACTTTGCAACATACAAAGTAACTTTATTTTCTATAGGTTACATGTAGTGAATAAAAAGCAAACATGATTTAACGCTTCCAGTCTGGGGGTAGAGATTACTTCAGAATGTAAGTAGTTTTTTTTTTTTAATGTATGATTATAATGATATCATAAGATATAAAGGCAGTTGTTCTAACAAATGGTAATTTTGGTTGGAAGAGGTAGCATGTAAAAGCAAAAACATAAAATTATTCCATAATTCTACAGATTATATTAACATCAGAATTTCTACATAAAAATAATAATAGTATTATTTTGGACTCAGGTCTTACCCACCAAGTAACAGGAAGCTCTTACCCAAATCCTTTCCATCTAGAATGGAGGTTATGTGAGTTTTTCACATGTGCTCTAAAAACTCTCTTTCTAGACAGAATAGCATAGGAATGTCCCTTTGAGGGGAAGGGGAAAAGGTGGCATATGTTTTTAGAAATGAGAGAACTTAGTACACATAGCTGACATTACTATTCTCTAGTAAATATGCAGTGTCTTAGTACTACTATTGCTATTGCTATTGCTATTGCTATTGCTATTGCTATTGCTATTGCTATTGCTATTGCTATTGCTATTAGCACATATCTTACTTCTCTCTTCCTAGTAACCCACGGTTCACTTTTTGACTTTCTTTTGAAAGGACATTTTCTTACCCTATATTTGGGGTCAGGCAGAAATGGGGGCAGCTATACACTGGTGGAAAACAGTCAAGGTTAAGTGGAGGCCCAAAGGCTTCAATCCAGCAATAAGTTACCCTGAATACACAGAGGCCGGGCCTATCCCAGCTGACAAGGAGGAGGTAGGAGGAGGTTGTGATGTCTGTATTCTTCTGACCCTTGTCTCCTGCCCTCTGGCACCACCCTCCTGCTGCTCTTCTCTTTTCTACTGGGCACCAGAGTTCACATTACCTTGTGAAGCTTGTGTTGTTCCGACCCTTCTTCCCTTGCAGAATGTTCCTGCTCAGAGCCCTAAACCTTGACTCAGTAGATACCAAGGGTTCAATAGGTGCTATAGTGTAACATCTCCCGTTTCAAATTCAGACCATGAATCTTACGTTGACTCATCTAGAAGAAAGGGGAATTTCAGGCAGATCATAAAGAGGCAATTTGGTCCCTGATGCATGCAAAATCCCATTTCATAAGTCCCTTTCAAGTGTTCTGCATCCACAGCAGAGATTTATTTTAGAGTCATTGGGTTTCATAGCTGATGAGAGAATATCTTTTTCATTATTACCACATCTCTTAATGGTTACCAGGACGTGGTGTCCACAAGAGGGGCTCACACAGTGCTCGTTAATAAACAACATTAACAGAGAAATAGCATTTCTGTCCTATAATGACATCTGCTGTCACTGTTTGGGACATGCACAAAATATAGTTGATGAAATCTGTAGATGAAATACAAAAGCAACATTTTATCGATGTTGTGGGACTGAATTGTTATCAGATACTGGCACTTCTGTTGGTTGGTTTAATCCTATTTTGATTGCTGTAGGTGAGGCATTTTTAGAGCAGGCTCTGTCTATGAATGGGAGATGGACATCAACGACTCCTGGGATTCTAAGGCTGCAGGAAAAGCCCTCTGCCATCTGGTCCCTAAAATAACTCCCTTGCTTTCTGTGACCTGAAATTCCACAAATGGAGCCTCAGATTTTTCCTTTTGTTTCATTTTCCCATGAAAATAAAATAGATTCACCTGGGGAGATATTAGAAAAATCTTCTCGCTCAGGCTCAACTCCCAGAACATCTGTTTTTATTAGTCTGGATATGGCCCAGGTATTGGTATTTTTTAAAAGCTCCCGAGTAATTTTAATGTGCAGCCAGTGTGGGTAAACACGGTGTTAATGGGACACTAAAATACATTCGTTTGCATCAGAGCTGAGTGTGGGCATTTTGCTTTTGTTTTCTTTCAAATCAGATACCTTCTTGAAAAACAGGTTATTAAAAGGGAGAAAGACAATAAAGAAAGAGCACTCTGGACTCTAAAGAAAACTGAGTGGTCAAACCGTTTCACAAAGCTCCAAGGCGAGGCTGGCTAGTATTAATGACAAGCAATGAGGAAATCACAAGCAAGAGCATGCCTGGCCCCTCCCTTCCCTTGGGCCTTTAAGGAGCCATCCACACGTAGGCCAGGGGCCAGCGCAATGTGCACACAATGTTCTGGAGGCAGCACAAGTGGTTTTAAGATACTGCCAGCGGCTCTGCAAATCCATTAGGGAGATGATTGGTCCCTCCTTCGATTTGAAGTTCCAGATGAATGGGCCTGAAAATTGAATGAGCTCGGGGACTGCTCAGAGACCCATGGTGAAATGAAAACAAGCCAGAATCAAAACAAACCTGTAGCTCAGTTGCTGCAGGAGCTTTTCAGTTTGTATTGTTTTCAGGCTTAAAGTAAATCTGAAATGGTCAGACCACATGGGAAAATCAAAGCTGGGGGTATAGCTGACATGTTAAAAAATATTTCTAAGGGTCAAAATGTCATACAATGAACAGCCATTACATAGACATTTTTTTTTCACCCAAGTCATAAATCCTTTGCTTTTCTTTGCCTAGATACTCCTCGTTTTTCAAAGCAACAAGACTGGTCAAAGAAAATAACTAAATGGAAAGCAGGGTGAAGGTGGTCTTTGTAAGGAATTAACGTATCCTTTTCAATTGCTTGAGAATCCCAGAAATGTTTTCTTCCCTGTAAACAAAAATGGAGGCATCCGATTAAATTGGCTCCCTGTTATTGCTTTGGGATGCGTCTCTCCACAACTGGATTTCCTGTGAGGCTGACTAAGCCGACGCTTCCGGCCTCTCACTTGCACTAGCCCAACCTCAGGTCCTGGGAGGAGGGGCCTTGTAAGGAGTACAAAGGATCATTTGTTTCATAACATTTGAAAAAATATGATATACTTTGACAGCGATCAGTGAAGACCACCTTCTCCGCCCCAGATTTTCCTTTGATATACTTCCTCTCGTGGTGTGTGGTGGTGGAGGGACTGCATGCATTTTTGGGATCTGGCTAAGGGATTTATGAGATAACTTGTGTAGCTTGCAGTCTCTTCAGTATATACCTAAGTTATTGATAGTTATTCTAATGTATATGTAGCTTACAGGAACACGCCTTTGCTCAGTATATGCTCATCCAGAATCTTCACCCAAAGGTGCAGAATCATGATCTTGTAGGGGAGAAAATTTGCCACCCCAAGACATGTTACTTTGGCATATTTACTATTTTGAATTAAAGTTGCTTGAGTAATAGCCTATACAAAAAGGATACTGTAGCCCTCCTCTCTGTCTCCCTCAAAGCAGGAAACACATCTCTCATGAGAAAGGAATCCTCCTGCATAGGAGGTAGAGAGACATCCTTATCACCAGAGACAGCGAATTCAGGGCCCAGAAGGCTGGGTAAACAAACTCTGCTTAGTTTCTTCACTAATTACGCCCAAGGCTAAGTTTCTTTGTCTTGTCAGTTCTTCACAGATTTATTGTTTGTTTGTCTAAAAAGTATAAAAGGTCCCATAGCTATGCAACCTCTGTTTGTACAAATTAAATTTTTTTTCTTTCCTGTTAATATGTCTCATGTCAATTGAATTATTAGACCAGCCAAAAGAACGTAGAGGGTTAGAGAAAAATATTTTTCTCCCCAGCAATATAAACCAGCTCCAGAAGTATGTTGGTAGGAAAAGGGATGGAACAAAGCTTGAAATGTAAAGAGCCAGACACTAGTCTGTGGAAAATTCTCCCAATGTCAGACACGTAAACTTATAAGTGGAAGGTTCAGCTCATATTGATACCTATTGCAAGCAGATATTCTTACTAGTTAGCAACACTGCATAGAGAATGACATAAAATAGAATTAATCAGAATTCCTGTGTGTATAGGACACAAGTCTATAGCAATAGGACAAGTTGGTGAAGTTGCCTATTTTATGCATTCAAGTAGAGCAGATGGCGCCTTCGAGTATCTAGTATATCCTGCCTTGCTGAAGTGTGGCAGCTCCAAACCAACTGGCAGGTAAAATAGCCTTCAATAAAGTGAAGCAATCAACTATGACAAAGACTGACTCTGCTAGTGTCTGCATTTGGAAAATATTTCAAAATTATTATATGAAGAGGTGATAAAAATGTAGGAAAAAATTATTATAGAGATTTGTCATATAGTTGATTCATACATATTATATTAATTTTCTGGATTTTGTAATGTTTTCATTTTTAGTCCACTCTTTAAAAAGTTATAACTGGTGATTTCTCTCATTCTAAATAAATAGAACTTTTATACCTAATCTTGTATTTTCAATTTGGTGTTATTTTCTTAAAGAGGGACCTTTCAAATTGTACAAGTGTCAGGCTGCCCCAAACTCGAATCTGCCTCTATGTCTGTGTGGGAGAAAATTTTACATTATGGCATAACCATAAAGATTAAGGATGGAGGGGAATTGTGGTCCCTGAACATATACTTTTCCACTTGGTTAGGTTAGGAGATTGGGTTCTCTTCTGAACTCTGCCATTTATTGGCTGAGTGGTCAGACCAAGATGTCTGAGAGAGAGAGAAAAGGCATATAAATGCTATTTATTGGAGATCTAGTAGTAAAATGCCAGGATCATACCAGCATTTTTTATATACATTATCTCATTTAAGCCTCATAACTGATTTTGGAGATTGGAGGAAGCTAAGATGAATAGATAAAGAACCTACATCAAGTGACTTTAAGGACTATGACTTTTTCTATGACTTACAGATTTAAGATTCTAAGATTTTTTCAGCTGTAAAATGAGGATAATTATGTTTTATTTATCTCCTTCCCAGGATTTTGTCAGCTATCAAATGAGGGAGCCTGTGAGAAAGGGTTTTAAATCTTACTCTATAAATACAAAATAACATTTTTGGTCTATAGCTCTGTATGCAGCCATGTGATTTGGGGGAATTAAATTATTGAACCGTAACAGCTCTGAGATCTTGCAGCACATGGAGCTACTTAAATATATTTCATAGAGAGTGACATTGCAGTTTTTTTGTGCTCATGGGAGTGAATTGTTTCCTGCTTAGACCTCCAATCTTTATGTCCCTTCTTACCATAGAAGTTCTTTTTTTTTTTTCCCTACCTGCACTATAAGCACTTTACCATAGAAGTTCTTGACTCCATCCAGAGCAGAGCACAGGGGTGTGGAAGGATAACCACAATGGTAAGAGCTTAGAGCTGCATTTGGAGAAGGAAATGACCCTAAATATACAATATATTGGAGAAAGTCAGCATCCACCAAAGGAAATTAATACAGATTTGGCCATTTCCATGAACCTTATGCTTTTGTGGAGTCTCATAATAATATGTTAAAAGTATCGCAGGCTCAAATAACAAGGTTCCTGGCAAGACTTGAAAGAAGATAAATCAAAACTAAACCAAAACAGAGTATATTCTTTTTGCCAGACTGGGTAAGGAAGATTAATTTTTTGTTGAGAAGGAACTTTTGGTTAATATCAGGATGAAATTGGAGAATTATTTAGAGAAAGTTGTTTATGTTAATGTTCAAGTTAACTGTATATTAATATGTAATAGATTTTTCATTTCAACTATGTGATTAATAATTCTCAAATCATTTTTTCTTTAAATTACACAAATTAAAAATGATTATAGATATTTTCAGAGCTAGGTACTTGAACTAGGCACATTATACATAATTATTATAGTCAGGATCTGGTTTCTGGTAAGGTAAAAGTGGGTTACAAGGACTGCTTTAACAAGGCTTATTGCTGAATGTGCTACATGTAAGGACAGACTGAGATGTAGTACTTGATAGGCAGGTTAAGTAACTTGGTGCTTTTTCGGATGGAAATTTTAAAAATATATTTTAAAAACTTCTGTAAAGTGGAGGTGGGGAGATGTATTTTTCTAAGACGTTAGAAGTTATAGCAGACAGAATCACATCCACTCAATATTTTCCCAAATATTTGTCAAATGTTTTCCTTTTTTAGCTAGTTCTCATCTTTCTGTGTTTCTTTTATAACTTTCTAACTTATAGACATTATAGAATTATAGAGTCCCAAGACAACTTCTTTGAAGACATGAACCAGGTTTAAAATTTAGTGAACTATATTCCTCATGCTTCATAAGTAGACCTATCTCTGACTTAATTTGGCTTTAGAACCTCAGCTCACTTTACTGACACCTAACTCACTAAGTTTACGTATGAATGGGGGGAAATACTCAAAAGATAAAGTAGTACAGTAAGGGTTTTTTTCAATTTTGACTTCATTTTACCTACTTCATTGGGAAAGGGACCAATTTACATTGTGTGACTGTACCCTAATGATGCTTTATTATTCACCAGAAATCTGTGTCCCAGCAACTGCCCATTAATCCAGCTCTAGATAAAAGTATATTATTTTTCTTTCTCGGTAGGATCTCCTCTCCTAAATTATGTTTTGTTTGGTTCTTATTTTTAATCTCTGTTTACATTTTGCTGTTTTATTGCATGTGCTCTGCGGTAAGTCATATTAAATCTTTTGTGGAAAGTGATAAGGCATAAAACAAATAATATGGGCTGTTTCAATCTGTCTTGCCTGGTTCCCTTTGCTTTTATCTTTGCCATCTCCTCAACGTTAGCAGAATTCTGATGAGACGGTGGCCTGACATATCCCCACTGCCCTGACATCCACTCCCAACTCTAATCCAACCAGCAGCTGTTTTTCCATAGACATGCTCGGGCTAGAGGGTGTCAGGGGTGGGCAAACTTTTTGACTCGAGGGCAACAATGGGTTCTTAAACTGGACCGGAGGGCCGGAACAAAAGCATGGATGGAGTGTTTGTGTGAACTAATATAAATTCAAAGTAAACATCATTACATAAAAGGGTACGGTCTTTTTTTTTTTTTTTTTTTTTTTTAGTTTTATTCATTTCAAATGGGCCGGATCCAGCCCACGGGCCGTAGTTTGCCCACAGCTGGGTGAAGACTCGGACCCTGCCCCGGGCTGGGGGTTTAGGATGACTCTCAATGCTCAGACTGGCAGTTAATCTGGGCTCAGAATCTGAACTCTTGTTCCTAAAGAGAGATTGTACCTCCGGGATCCGTGCATCTCCAAGAGGGAAAAAGCCTTGTCATTCCTTGCAGGTTATTCCAAGAGGACCTGCTCACTGTGAAGGCTTCGGAGGGTCACTGTGATCTCCACCCCCTCCCCCCCGCCCCGCCCCGGCCTTATTTAAACTGCTTTAGCATCCTGTATGTATTCTCTTTCTTTTTTAAATTAAATCTTTATTGTTGAAAGTATTACATATGGCCTCCCTTTCCCCCCATTGACCCCTTCTAGCCCACCCCAGGCCTTCACCACTCTATTATCTGTGTCCATGGATTATGCATATAGGCATACAAGTTCTTTTGTTGATCTCTTCCCACCCACCCATCTTCCCCTAACTTCTCTCTGAGATTCGACAGTCTGTTCCATGCTCTATGTCTCTGGATGTGATCCTCCTTTGATCTAAGAGAACATCCATCAAGATTTTTCCTGCTGTTTGCAGGAGAGACTGAAGTGTTCCCAGTTTTCACATCATGTCTGTGAACAGCAGTACTTCCTACTGCTTGTAGGCTTCTGTCACTCCCTGGTATGCTTTTAGTTTGGTATGGGAACAAACTCATGAATATGCAAAAAGAATAATTATAATCCAAGGGGACCCAATACGCACCTTGAAATAGAACAAGAAGAGAGTGAGAGAGGGGGGGAGGGAAAAAGAGAATTACAGAGAAAGAGAGGAAGAGGGAATGAGAGAATAGAAAAGCTCCTAGTGTAGTAATAAAACTGTTATGGAGACAGATGGCTATTAAAGTAACCACCACAAAACATTTTTAAAAGAGAATCAAAGAAGTTCTATTATAGATTTACAAAGACTTCCTGAAACTTAAAATCTTATACTTTATAAATTTAAAAACGGAGTAAATGAATTACGGAGACATTAGTAGCCTGGAGGGTCAAGTGGAAGACACATTTCAAAACACAGAGAGAATGAAATCATAAGGAAAAAGAGAAGAAACTTGGAGGGTAGCAGCAGGTGTTCTAAGATGTGGAGAATAGGGATATTCCAAAAAGAAGAAAAAAGATTAGCTAGAAGGAAACAATAATCAAAATAACAATAGGGAAAAATAGCATTGGGTTGAATTTAAGACTCGTGTAATCTGATCAAAAGTACCAAGTAGGATTGATTTCTGTATTTGAAGCTTGGAGGTGAGAGGGAGAGAGAGAAAGCTGGCTGGTGGTACTGGCTTTTCATTCCACTCCTAGCAATCCCCCTTTGGGAAGTATGTAGCGCTTTTGTGAGTGAGGATAACACTATGATGGTCACTCCTTAAACTTCTCATGTGATATGTCAGCCCTTGTCTTACTGGCTTTCATGCCAACTATTATTATCTAATGGATGAGACATCTTGCATAAGAGAGTCGTTCTTGTTATGTGAATTATTTTGAGCTGCTCTGCACTCTGGTGGATTTGGATACACAAAATTGGCCTGGGAACTAGGTGCAGGGTTGGAAAATGAGGAAAGTGAATTTCTGTGCAATTTAGGGGGAATTTGGCAAGTCAGAAATAATCTTGAAAGAAGAGATAAAATTGCATGTAGCTGGGATTTACTGTGATGTAAAGTATCTGGTGAAAACTCTCAAGAGAAATTGATCTAAAGACAATTATAAAGACGCCTAAGGTCCCATGCTGTTTGAAATTGTGTTTCTGTGCCATAAACTCTTCATGTTCTGTTCTGCCCCTCCCTCATATTATGTTAAATCTGCTATGAATATTGTTGTATGTATTTGAGGCAGAAAAGAGGTTTAACCACATGAAAATAGGTGTTTAGAAGATAATTGTAGAGGCTGAAGGAAGAGGTCTAGGTTGGGTTTCCTGAAACATCTTTAGGAAGAATGCATCACTGTCCCACTAGGTGAGCTGTTGTCTTGAGGCCTTCATTGCAGCTTTCCTTGAAAGCAAGAAGCCTCCTTTCATCAAACCCAAGGAACTGAAGATAACCCTGGAATGCGGATATAGGGAGATTTTATATTGTTATGACCTTTCTTAACAGCAGCCACAGCCAAGAGTGGCAGGAATATAGAAGTCACTCTATTAGGCCTTTGGAATCTTATGAAAGGTGTCTGATTAGCAGAACCTAATTTGTTTCCAGATGATAGCACCTGGAAGATACTTGGTGTGAAAGTCAAGAGTGGCAATCCAGTATAGGGCTGACTTTTCACAGAGCCAGTGAAAAGGGACAGAGAGATAACTAGTATACATGGTCCATTAGATAGCATATGGGCATGGAGGATAATTCTTAAAGAATCATGGGGAAGCAGGATCTGGGGAACACAGTATGATCATGATGCCTCAGTTTAGGTTACAATTGTCTTTGGGTGACTTAGATTGTCTTAAGGTGCCTTAAGATGACCTCGGGCTAGGATGATGAGTCTTGGGATGACTAAACCACCTCCTATATCCCAACTAATGGCAAACATTAAGAATGTACCTTGACCTGCTATTCCTTGGGCCTTAGAATCTTCAATAAGCTCTTTAGAAATTCAATTTACGCATTGACCAGAGGTGACATAGGGAGAGAAATGAACCTATTTGCTACCCTGCTTGTCAGTACTTTTGAAACAAACTTGCCACAATACCACAGAGCTATTGTTGTTTAAAACTTGACCAAAATCTTGTGGGCTGCACACAGAGCTACAGGCCGCAAATGTTATTTCCTATGATTAAGAGGCAGGTATTGCTATAGTTAGAAAACAGCATGCGGACAACGAAAGACGATAGGAAGGGAGGCTGTGTGTATACTTCCCATGTTTCATAGTGGTTAGGCAGTCTAGTCCAATAGGCAGATGGTTCATAAAAATGAACAGAACCATTAGCCCCATTGATGTAACCTAAACTTAGCAATTCTGTCTAATTATTATATAGTTCCATATTGCTGATGGTCTTAAGAAACTTATTTTCACCTTATGAAAAGAAAAAGCACGAAGAAAGCTACTATAAGTCACCTGATGATGTGCTAAACATTTCCCATGTAGTATGTGTATATGTATGTGTATATGTATGGTATGGGTCGAATTGTTTTCCCCCCAAGTTCATATGACTTATCTCCAGTAGCTGAGAATGTGACTTTATTTAGAAATAGGGTCATTTCAGATGTAATTACTTAAGATGAGGCATCAGGGTGGGTGTTAATCTAACATGACTGATGTCCTTATAAAAAGGGGAAATGTGGACACAGATGTACACACAGGGAAGCACATCACATGACGATGAAGGCAGAGAGTGGGGTGGTTCTTATACAAGTCAAGGATGCTCCAAGATTACTAGTAAGTCACCAGAAGCTAGAGGGGAGGCATGGAACAGACTGTCCTTCACAGCCCCAACCTGCCGACTTCTTGATTTGGACTTCCAGCTTCCAGGACTGTGTGGTAATAAATATCTGTGGTTTATGCCACCTAGTTTGTGGTACTTTGTTAACACAGCCTTAGCAAACAAATACAAGTATAAGCATTTTTTAAAAGCACATAAAGAATATGGTCAATTAAAAATTCAGAAAAATGATCCTGATTTTATGTATACTATGCATACACATGGGGGCCAATCAGATATCACCTTTCCAGAAGATGAAAACGTTGGCTACACATTTACATGTGACTGAAGCAACTGTAAGAAAACTCTACACTATTATACATCCATGAAGAATTAAAACATAGGTTTGGCCTCTTGGAAGTTATCTGAAAAGTTCTGATTACAAATGGAATGTTTGGAAGCAATCTTTACCAAAAGAATTTGAGTCAGTAAAGGAATATGAATCAGAAATAGGTGGTTAGTGTCTTTTCAAAAATTAGGTCATTTCTGACCTATAAAATGTCCCATGTGGTGTTATCATAAAAAAGAGTTGACTTTAGGGGAGTAGCTAGAAAGAAAATTACCTGGACTTTTGACAGATTTTCATGGGAAACTGGGCCTGCTTCCAAGTAGATATCAAACGCAGGCTGGTAAATAGATCAGCTGGTGGATGTCGTCCCATCGGTGGTGTCTTCCAGAAATGATAGAAAGAGGCCACACCCCTAATTCCTCGCCCAGGGAACAGTGCAGCCATGTCTCTTTCCATCCATAACCAAATCTCCCAGGCAGCACTGAGAGTATGTTGTAGGAAGTCTAGGGGACTTGATCCCCAATACAGGGGAAGCATTTCTTATTAATCTAACAGTTTTACTAACAAGGTAATTTTTTTTTTCCTTCTGAAGTCCCCACATTTCTGAGTACTTTCTGTGTATACTTTTTTCTACCAGTGTGAATGCGTTCTAAGAAACAGCCCATTTCAGAGATGAGAAGCTATTTCAACTTTTCTTATTGCATAGGAAAATCATGACTATATTTTTATCCTCTTGGGAGACTTTACAAAAATGACCATTTCAGTGCAGTCAATAAAGACTTCGAAGTAGGCTAGTATTTATATACAGGACAATCAGGATTATTTTGCTATACGTCCAAGAAAGAAATAAAAACTTCTTGTTGTTAACTTAAACTGGGATGTTAAAAAAAATCTTTTGAAAAGTTATTTAAGCGTTTGTATAAAAATAGCGCATGGTAGCTATCATTTATGAAATGTTTACCATGGGCCAACCCGGAATTAATACCTTACTCACTTATCATTCATGCAAGATTTTTGCAAGGACCAAGTTCTGTATGTGAAAAACGTTGGGCACTTGAAAGTTACTGAGCTGGATGGAGCTCAAATGCATGGTAGAGTCCCTTGTGCATGGAAACACATACCACAGGCTGTGTCCACATATTTGAATGTTATTAAGAAAGCCCCAATGGCTTTTATCTATTACAATTGAGTAATGATAGCAAACAATGACAATTGGAATGTTCTGCTTCTTTGGGATGTCAACGAGTTTAATGTAGTTATTACTGACATTGAGGAAGGTGGGGTCCTCAGCTCCGTGATACCATAATTATGACTTAATCATCCTGCAGGCATATTTATCTAGATGTGTTGGTTCAAAACCTCAGGAGCTTCCTGTGTGAAATCTGAAACTGGTCCCTGTGCACAGAGGACAAGGAGAGACCAAAGAAGGAGGCAGACAGCTCCAGATTGGGAGGTGGCAGTTTTAATAAGCAAGGGAACTTAGTGTGAGGCTTGTCTTGGTTAGCTGCAAGACTGTAGATCTTTGCACTTACTAACCTCCAGAATCTTAAAAGTGTAGACACCTTTATGAGGTTCAGTCATGTTTACCATCCAGATGGTCTTAAGTCCACATAATTATTTTGAGACTCATCCAAGTTGTTGCCTGTATCAGTAGTCTATTCCTTTGCTATTGCTGAGCAGTATTTCATTGTATGGGTGAACTACAATCTCTCTACCCATAGACCTGCTGATGGGTATTTGGCTTCTTTCTAGTTTGGGGCTATTACAAATAATGCTGCTGTAAACATCCATATACCCGTATTTTTATGTACATATGCTTTTCTTTCTTTTGGGTAAATACCTAGGATTGGACTGGCTGGATTAGATAGTAGGTGTGTGTTTAAGAAACTGTCAGTTTTTCAGAGCAGTGGTACCCATTTGTTTCTATCCCAGTGAGCAGCATATGAGAGTTCCAGTTGCTCCCAAATACTTGGTATGGCTTGTCCTTTTAACTTTAGACATTCTAGAAGGTGTGTAGTAGTATCACATTATGATTTAATTTCCCTAATTATGGGTGATATAGAGGTACTGCCATTAGTAAATCTTTAGCAAAGTGTTTAAATCATTTACTTTTTTAATTGTTTTTTTTTTTCTTATCATGCTCTAATAGTTCTTTATGCATTTGGATAAAAGTCCTTTATCAGATATGAGATTTTCAAATATTTTCTCCCAGCCTGTGGTTTGGTCTCTATTGTCCCTTTAACAGATTTTTTTTGGAGAGCAGAATTTCTTCATTTTGCTGTAGTTCAATTTATTTTTTATTTATGGATTGTGCATATGATATATTATTTAAGAAATCTTGGCCTAACACAAGGCACAGAGATTTTCTCATGTTTCGTTTTAGAAATTTTATAGTTTTAAATTTTACATTTATATCCATGATTCATTTCTGAATTAATATTTGTATTTGGGAAAAAGTATAGATTGAAGTTCATTTTACATATATGAATAGCTTTTTATGAAAAAGGCTATCCACTAAATTATGTTTAAAGCTTTGTGGAAAATCAATTGACTATATGTGTATTGGTCTATTTCTATTCTGTTTCATGGATTAATTTTTTAAAATCTTGGAGCTGATACTGTGTCTTGATTACTGTAGATTTATGATAAATTTTGAAGTAAGGTGGAAGGACTTCCTTCTTCTTTTGTAATGTTACTTTGGAAATCTTAGCTCCTTTGCATTTCCAAATGAATTTTAGAATCATTTGTCAACTTCTAAAAAAAATGCTGCTGGGATTTTTATCGCAACTGATTTGAATCTATACATCCATTTTGGAAAAATTCCACCTTCACAGAATTGTCTTCTAATCCATGAACATATATCTTCATTTAGTTAGACAGCCTTTAATTTCTCTTTTCAGTGTTAGGTCTTGCACATATTTTAACAGATTTATCTGAAAGTAGTTCATATTTTTATGCTACTATAAATTATATTTTTAATTTTAATTCCCAATGGTTGCTAATATATAGACATGCTGTTGATTTTTAGACATTGAACTGTTATCCTGAAACTTGGAAAGCCCACTTATTAGTCTTAGTTGCTACATAGATTTTCTGCATAAATAGATCATCAGGACCTCTGTGAGTGACTAGATATGTGTATGGGTGGTAAGATAAAGAGGGGTCTTTAGGATGGCCATCATGTGTCTGACTTGTATATCATTAATAAAATAAAAATATGTAATAATAATATGTTTTACAAGAATAAATATGATAAGTTTAATGTTGGATATAGTGAATACTAGGTTCTCATGAATATTTAAATAGAAATGTTTAGCAGGCAATCATATCCATGCTTAGGGGAGCTATCAGGAATGAAACTATCAGGAATGAAATACATTTGGGAGTCACATTATAGATGGTGTTCTGTTTTATAGGAATATATAATGTGAAAGAAAAAGAAGAATGTCAATGATAGAATTATGGGCAGCATCATGTGTAATTTAGGATGGAAAGACTTGAAACTTTTCATGGGCTGAGATCAGAAAGAAGAAGTTAGTTTAAAGAAAGACTCTTTAATTTCCTTTTCTTTGTGCTTTGTTCAGAATTATGAATATCTGCTTAGATCTATGAGAAAGTATGTTGATTCCTACAGGGGGGCATACCTCTGTCTTCAGGGTTCATTAAAATGAATTTGTTTCTCAGCCTGACATTGCATTTCTGAAATTGCAAATCTGATTGTGAGTCCACCTATATGTCATCACTTTTAAAAAACCTCTGTATTAAAATAAGTTTTTTTTATAGTTATAGAAATAATACACATGCATTGTAGAAAATTATAACACATATAATATAGTAAAATTAAAAAACAAACATCACATTCCTACTCTCTCGAGGGTCACAACCATTAATACCTTAGTACATAGTAATATTGTGCATCCTGTTTTATAAGCTTCTTTTCTTAATCAATGATCCTCATCTTTCCTATTTGGTAAATTTTTATCTCACCTAATACCCAGATCATATGCAAATTTCCACAATTGCCTAGAAAATGTCCTTTATAGTTGGTTTGTCTAAGTCAAGACCACAATTTGCATTTGATTATTATGTCTTTTAGGTTATTTTATTTGGACACTTAATTTTTTAATGATCTTACTTATCCAAGAGACTGTTATATATCAAAATCTTAAAGACTTAGTTTCTAAAAAGTAGCCACTATTGTTCATTGACAAATACTGTCATAACAAAACACAGAAATTAAATACTTGTCTGTTAACTAGTGCTACTTGGTACATTGTGAAATCAGGTATTCTATATAATAAAAGCTTAATATGCTAAGTGTCTGGTCATCTGGTTGTTCATTCAACCAATCAAAGCATAATATGCTAATGATATGCTAAGGCTGCTCAACCATTCGCTATGACGTGCACTCACCACCAGGGGGCAGACAGTCAACAGGTCGGCCAGTTGCTATGACGTGCACTGATCACCAGGGGGTTGATGCTGCGACCGGCAGGTTAGCTTGCTGCTGGGGTCTGGCCAATTGGGACTGGGACTGAACAAGACAGGCTGGACACACCCTGGAGTCCTCTCACAATCCCTCCCCGGCTGGCCAACCTCCCGTGTCCCTCCTTGGCCCTGATCATGCACCGGTGGGGTCCCTTGGCCTGGCCTGCATCCTCTTGCAAGCCGGGACCCCTCAAGGGATGTTGGAGAGCTGGTTTCGGCCAAATCCTGTAGGCCAGGCTGAGGGACACCATTGGTGCATGAATTTGTGCACTGGGCCTCTAGTATTTATATAAGATGCAGACAACAAGAGCAATGTGTGTGGTGGAAGAGTTAGTACTGTTTTTTGTGGGCTCACTGGGCTTGGGTTGGCAAGACCTGGACTCTCATTTCACCTCTCTGAGTGATTCCAGCACAGCCTCCTCTATTCTGCCAGCAGTGGCCTTTGGGGGGTTCCAACTCCACAGTTCTTGGTTCTTGTAACATCACCTATTTCTATCGTCCCAGACTTAAGGATGATAGTTGTTTCCTCTTCCTGATAAGTTTTGAACATGTCTACAAATTCTCTGACATTCCTACCACTAAGAGTTGGAACCTATGTCCCTTTCCTTTGTATCTAGACCAAACTTCCTGACTAATCAACAGAAAGAATATGGCAGAAGTGAGACTAAGTGATGCTGGGTAGATCATAAAGGGAGGTGCATCTTCTAACTTTTCTCTTGGATTACTTGCATTTGAAGCCTAACTCACCAGGTAAGAATTCTGAGACTGCTGTATTGTGAGGAACGGAGGCCACATGGAGAAGTTCTGTGTGGGTGTGTTGACCCCTACTAAGGTCCCAGCCAACAGCTAGCATCAACTATCACTCATGTGAGCACATAGACTTTCAAGGTGACTCCAGCTTCCACCACCGACATATCTGCATGAGAATACCCAAGTGAGAGCCATCTAACCAAGCCCACACAAGTCTCAGGATTGGGAAAGATAACAATAAAAATAACATTGTTGTTGTGAGCCATAAAAGTTTGAGGTACTTTGTTATGCAAAAGTAGAGAAATGGAACACTCAGTGATTCATTTTTGAGTGACCCCATCACCCCTACTTTTCTCTCTTAGCTCGTTTAACACCTGTGTAACCAATTCCCTCAATTAAGTTTCCTCTCTGAAAAACCCAGCAATGTTCCTGATTTCCTGACTAGAACCTCATGGGTAACCCTCCCAGGAAGGGCACACACAAAACAGCCAGGCAAAAGTGAAAATTTTAAAAAGGAATCCAGATCCCATGTCGATCCCTTTAGTTACATGCCTTGTGATGTTTATTATGAACTGGTTTGGTAAAGCCAACATTATAAAATGTTTCTGTTCTCTCAGAAGCTACTATACATGTCACCTTTCCAGAATGTGTGGGAAATGGTGCTACATGTGAATAAGCACAAGACACAAGGATCTCAGTATTTGTTATTTAACGTTCTTATAATATAAATGCGAGTCCTTAGTGATAGTCCTTTTTCCTTCACTACAACAAACTGTCTTTTGTTTTTTGCTTCCCCACTTAAAGGGGTGATGGTTTAAAACAACCCCCCGCCTCCCCCAACCCCCAGTTGGGTAGCTCAGTTGGTTTGAGCACAGTACAGAAACATCAAGGGTACAGGTCGGATTCCCAGTTGGGCACAAACAAGAATCAACCAATGAATGCATGAATAAGTGGAACAACAAATCAATGTTTCTCTCTTTCTCTTCCTTCCTCTAAAATCAACAAACAAAAGAAAGCTTGGTAAAAACACGCCCCTAATTTTATTTTTGTTTAATGTCTTTTCCTTAGGAAAGTTATAATCAGTGAAATATGAGGAAATACAGTGAAAACGATCCTAGAACAGAGTGATTCTTGCTACTTATAAGTTGGCTTTGCTTGTGATCTGCAACATATGTGGTAAGACGCTTGCTGCTCCCCGAAGCAGCTGTGCATTGTAGGGCACTTACGAGGTACAGATCGGCAGTTACAGAATAGTCCCGGGATGTAAAGTACAGCAGAGGGAAAATAGTCAATAATATTGTAATAACCAAGTATGGTGCCAGGTGGGTCCTGGAAATATCAGGGGGATCACTTTGTGAAGTATATGATTGTCTAACCCAGCGGTTCTCAACTTGTGGGTAGCGACCACCAGAAAACACATATAGCATATCAGATATTTACATTACGATCCATAACAGTAGCAAAATTACAGTTATGAAGTAGCAACGAAAATAATTTTATGGTTGGGGGTCACCACAACATGAGGAACTGTATTGAAGGGTCGCAGCATTAGGAAGGTTGAGAACCACAGGAAACACTAAGCTGAACTCCTGAAACCAACACAAAATAATACTGAAAGTAAATTGTAATTGAAAAAAACAAACAAACAAAACTTGGGGCTTGGATTTGCGTAGATGGAGATGGTAACTGTAAAGTGAATGACATGGGAATATTTCTCTCAGGGTGTCAGGCTCAGGCTCTGCTGGGTTCTTCTGAGGGTGATGTTTTACAGCTTTGGAGGGCCTGGGTGGGAACAGAGCTGGTCAGATTCCAGGAAGCCAGACCTTGGGGCCTGTTCCATGGGGAAAGGAGACTTCTCAGAGCAGGCATTGCCTCAGTTCCAAGCCCTGTTCTTCAATGGCCATCTAGTCTGCTTCCGTCATTAGTATTACAATATTAGTTTGGCTCTCCTGTTTCCCTTTACCATCCATTTCTTTGTCCTGTCTGATTTCATCTGTAGGCTACACGTGACCTGGGTCAGCCTCAGCGTTTCCAGCTCAGCTCTGGGCACTGAGGTCACACTCACTTCCTGACAAAGTAGACACTAAAGTAGGAGACTCTAGTCCATCAGGCAGTAGAAGACAAGTTTTGCTGCCAAAGGCTTTAAAACTAGTGCTGGCCCACACCAGGCCCTGAGCTGCAACCTTCCCTTAATTTCTGCATTGTTGGCCTCCTCCAGGCAACTGGATTTCTGCTTGTCTCTAGTTCACTGCGTCAGGTTCTGTTGGTACTGGAGCTTAATCCTGAACCCTTTACATTCTCTGATGGGTCTCTGACAAGCTGCCTAGTTCTGGCCTAAGTCTTTTGTTAGCTCCCTCTTTACCATCCATGAATGAAAACTGTCTGGCATTTACTTGGGCACATGATGGAGTCTGTTCCCAGAAAATGATGACTCAGAATCCTGACCCCGTCCCCTCCCCCACCTCATCTTAGCCTTGCATTGAAAATGACCCCTACTGGGAATCTTCTGCTGCTGTGCCCCCTCCCCCCCACCCCCCCTCATTGAATACAGGCGCTCAACTGAATGGCAGATGAGCTTGTCATACTCAGCTGGATATTGATTCCTCTTCTGGGTCTGTTTTCTCCAAACTTAATGCTGTCTATTCCTGGTTTCTTCTCTTTTCCCTCCCCCTTCTCTCCTCTCCTCAACTGGTCCTGCTAATTGTTTGAGCCTGTTTGAATGAAGATATTCTTTGGCCTTTACCTTTCCCTGGCCTCTATCAGGCTCCACTTTCTTTTTTAAAAATTTTTTATTTTATTGCTTAAAGTATTGCAAATAGTAGTACATATGTCTCCTTTTTTTCCCCATTGACCTTCCCCTGGCCTCCCCTACGCTGCCCCCACTCCCCCCCTTATGTCCTCCCCCACCCCCACCCCAGTGTCTTGTGTCCATTGGTTCTGCTTATATGCACGCATACAAGCCCTTTGGTTGATCTCTTACCTCCCCACCCCAACCCTCCTCAGCCTTCCCGCTGTAGTTTGACAGTCTGTTCGATGCTTCTCTGCCTCTGTATGTATTTTTGTTCATCAGTTTATAATGTTCTTTATATTCCACAAATGAGTGAGATCATGTGGTATTTTTCTTTCACTGACTGGCCTCCACTTTCATTCTTGTTCCAAATAAAAGCACGAATAAAAGCTTTGCATTGACATTTGAGAGGGGAGGAAGATAAATGCCGAGGTAAATTTGTAAAGACAGATGCTGTGGAACCCAACAGGTGTTGAATAGGAGAGAAAATAATGGAGAAGCAGGTGACCAGCATTTAGCGGGAGAAACTAATAGGAAAGAGGATCCATAACAATACGTATAGCCTCAGGTGGCTGTATGGTCAACAATGTCCAGAGCTCAGCAATGAACAATTGAACTTAAAGCTTTACCCAAGAGCGTGAATATGATCTCTTAGGCATTATGGAGACTTGGTAGCATGGAACAGAGAAATGGATCGATGTCACCATTGGAAGCCCATCTTTGGGTGATGTCCCTAACTATCCATCCATGCCACCAATGAAACTCAATTTTATCTCTCCGTTTCTTTCTAGTTCTGACGTTTCATGAGCATCACCCATGGGTCATCCTCACCATTGGGCCTGTATATTATGGGTTTATGCAATCATTGTTTTCAGGTTTTTTAGTTACACATGTCCCAGCAATGGAAGAACAACTCTAGTTGTTGGGAGATGATGGTATATGAAACCAGCTACATCAGTTATGAAACATTTGTCATTGTGCAGTATTTATTTCTGGTTTCATAAAAATCACAACATTTTGACATCTACTCCATGGAAGATCTACCAATATCAAGTGAATTTGCCAGCTCCCTTCTCAATAATTTACCTTTTTTCCCACATGATGCTTCCAAACAGTGTTTGAGAGCTTTTTGGGTGAAAACTTTTTAAAGCACAGAGATTATGGGGAGTCATAGAATAAGGAAGCATTAAGGATAAGGAGCCTTTTGCGTTTTTTGGAGATGCAGAAATGTGAGAAAAAGGAGCATCAATGAGCTGGCCTTTCTGTTCTGATACCAGGATGTCTATAATCCAGAATGCCGGATTTAGCCAGATTTGCATTTGTATCCCCACTCTAAGTTAATGATTTTGAGTAAGGTATTTAGTGTTTCTGAACCTCAGTTTTCTCATATGTAAAATGGGAAAACATTACACATTTCATCCATTTTAAGGATGAAAAGAAGTAACATAGGGAGCATTTTTTGGCACATAGGACATAATAAATATTATTTTTTATCATTATTACAGGAGATATTGAAGGTTCAGTTCCAAACCACCACAATAAAGTGAGTATCTCAATAAAGTGAGTCATAATCTTCTTGTTGGTAGAGGGTCTTACCTTCAATTTGTAAAACAATGTGACATCTGTGAAGTACAATAAAGTGAGGTGTGATAAAATAAGACATGCCTGTATTTACTGTTTAGGAAGCATTCAATTTAGGAAGTATACCAATACAGGCTAAAGTGAATTTCTCACCCCAAATTTTATTTTCTAACTATCTAAGTTCTTATCTAAAATTAGACTTCACAATTTAAAATTACAAATTTTGATTTCTAAAAAATTAAGAAAAATGTAATTTAGAAACAAGATGAAAATGCAAGAATATTCAAAGGAGAAATCTAAATTCTCTAAATAGGCAATGAAATTGGAATATGCTTTATATCTTTCCAGTATGAAAGGCAACCTCTCAGTTTCATGTTGCTTTTATGATAGCACTAGAGGCCTAGTGCAGGATGGTGCACAGATTCATGTACCAGTGGGGTCCCTTGGCTTGGCCTGTGCCCGCTCGCAATCCAGGATTCCTCAGGGGATGTCGGATTGCCAGTTTCGGCCCAATCCCCGCAGGCCAGGCCGAGGGACCCCACTGGTGCACGAATCCATGCACTGGGCCTCTAGTATGCATATAAGATCTTTGGTTAATTTTTCCCCCCCTCCCCTCCCCCCTCCCCCCTTCTTGCTGAGATTCATCAGTCTGTTCCATGGTTCCATGCCCCCTGGTAGTCAGTGTGCATCATAGCTACCAGTCGAATGGTCGAACGGTCAGACGGTTGCTTAGGCTTTTATATATATGGATTTGTAAAATAGCAAAAACATTTTTTACAGAATCATTTTTATTTAAAGAACTAATCCTATTTATTGGACAGTAAGTGACCACCACCGGCTTTTTATTTGCCCTCTTCTTTGTTTTATTTGTAAACTAAGTAGACAGTCATTAGAAATGGTAAAAACATGCTTTGGACAAATCATACTTTTGGATATGCATGCTCTGAACTGTAGCTGTAAAAATATTTATCCTTTTTATAAGGAAAGGGATGGGAAACCATGCAGCTTCTTCAGAATATTAAGAATTCTTGAGAAGGAATACTTGGGTAGATTTTCTAACCTACAGCCTACTTTGGGAAAAAGTAATGACAATAGAGACATATTTATTATATGATATTTTTAAGTACTTACAGGAGTTCAATAAACCTGTATTTATAGGTATTCTGAAACCATGTTTTTGAATGAATGGACTACTGTCCAGTTTTCCTTCTACTGAGGATGAAACTCAGAAAAGGAGTAAGTTGTTCTTCTTTAAATGTGCAAGCAAAATCTTGATTTCTGTTTGACTTTATTGGATAAAGTATTTTCTTCAACATTCTTAGGAATTATAATAGCAGCAGTTATTATTACTTTTTTCATGGAATCTCTCTCTCTAATTTTTATGTCTGAGCCTAAGTAGCACTTCTACTTACCTCCATATCCCTCTATACTTCATTCACCTCTATTATAGCTTGTCAAACTATACTGCGAGTATTTGAGGGCAGGAGCTTAATGAGTTTTGAATCTCTGCTGCTTAACAGGACATGTGCTCAATCAAATAGGCCGAATGAACAGTTGGAAAATGAATGAGATGTGTCTTGTGGAAGGAATAAAGGTGATATGTATGCCCACAGATGGAATATGGGTAGCAGCCACAACATCAGGCCTCCTGTTTAATGAAACTTACTGGGAATGGAGGTATCTGAGAATTTTAGAGTGGCCTCAGTTAGGATTCAGTCCCTACTGAGTCTATTTTCCAAATCCCCCTAAGGCTAGTGCGGGCTGGAAAGAAAGGGAACAGAAATTAGTTTAGTTGTTCTTAGGATGGGAAGTATGCCCCTAAGAGCATTCTGGAAATTGTGAGAGGGTGTTTTTTGGTTGTTAAACATTTGGGTAGGGGTCTCTATTATCATCTAATGAAGCTGGACCCAGGGATTCTAGATGCCTTGCCATGCATAGGAGCCTCCTGCACAACAAATGTAGATGTAGTCTGTGCACATTGCATATTCTCTTATCCTTGAGATGAGCGCTATCTGACATATGAATACAAGGTACTTTTTATACAGTTTTACTTTATTTTCACAAAACCATACAGGTTTCAAGTGTATATCTGATAAGGGGTTAATTTCCAAAATATATAAAGAACTTATATAACTTAACACCAGGAAGACAAACAACCCAATTAAAAAATGGACAAAGGGCTCTAACTGGCTTGGCTCAGTGGATAGAGCGTCAGCCTGCGGACTGAAGGGTCCCAGGTTTGATTCCGGTCAAGGGCATGTACCTTGGTTGCAAGCACATCCCCAGTAGGGGGTGTGCAGGAGGCAGCTGATCGATGTTTCTCTCTCATCGATATTTCTAACTCTCTATCCCTCTGCCTTCCTCTCTGTAAAAACTTAATAAAATATATTTTTAAAAAAATGGACAAAGGACCTGAATAGACACTTCTCCAAAGAGGGTGTACAGATGGCCAATAGGAAAAACTGCTCAATGTCACTAAACATCAGCGAGATGCAAATTAAAACCACAATGAGATATACAATTTTAATATAGTTCATTTTCCAGGAAATTCAACTGATGTGTAAATAGAGAGGAGTCTAGTATTTTTTTCTTTGGAGTCCAGTATTTTTCTTTTGTTTAGAAATCTATCAAAAGTTATTTCAGACAATTATGTCACTATGTTGATCACAGTTGACATGTTACAGCCTTGTCATTTTGCAGGTGTGCCTGTGATACCCATTGATGGATGGTTCTATGTCTTGCTTCCAGTAGCAAACCACTACAGTACTTCTACTCTGTCAAGTTCAAGGCTTACATCATGAAATGTATAGTTTCTTATGAATTAGTATTCTTTTATTTTTTTCTTCATGCTAGGGTTAGGCTGCTACATTTAGTTTTTTTTATGTGAAGGTTTGTTACATAGTTCCACAAGCCCTTTTCTGAATCTCTTAGTTCGAAGTGTTTTCAGTCTTGTTCAGATTTTAAGAAAGCCAATGGTGTATATATAACTAATAAAATATAACAATCTCAGTGGAATACAGAAGCACCCAGTAACCAAACACATTGATCTTGTTTCAGCAAATACTCATAATAGGTGGGATAAATAGAATAAATCACTTCCATCAGTTCAGATCAGGGGATGTAGCCATGTGAGGTTTGGTGCCAAACTTTGATAAAAGTTGTCAGATTTAAGTTTATTGGGCTTTATGTTATCTCTTCATAGATGGACTATAGTGTCTGTGCATTTCATTTCTAGGTAGTAGGAGGGGGTATTAAAATATTTGGAGATCTGAGGTGTGTTATAGTTAGAGACCATTGACCTAGTTGAAGAAATTCAGACTTTTACCAGTAAGTAACTATATGGAGTGAAATCATTGACTGAGTTATGACCCAGATTCGAAATCTGAAATAGTTCCCTGAGGCTAGAGTCCATTCATAAAATATGGATATGTACAAGCCAGGTTATTTATCTTCATCTGCTTCACAACAAGGGATTGCACTCAGGGCCATAGGTGCTTTGTTGATCTGAGGATGTTATTTAGTCCTCTATAAAAATGAAACATACAAGCAACAGTCAAAAAAACCAGATGAACTCTCTAGGTTGTTAAAAAGAGGTTTTGTCTCTTTCCATTTCCCATTAATTCCCAGATGTACCATGTTCTAGAACTGGGAATTATCCATGCGCTCACCAGGTACCAGGGCTTAAAAATGAAAAGTGGAGAAAGCTGAAACAAGATATTTCAAAAATAGGAAGTAGGAATAGGGATAGAGATAAATGAAAAGGTAGAATAGAAAGAAACAATAGCCATATGGAAACACTTCGATGGGATAAAGTGCACAGAGCATTTTATTAAACAGAGTGAATTGACTGGAGAAGAAATTGCCATTAATCCACCTAATTGTTTTAGTTGGGTTGGCTGCTACTGGTTCACCCATTCACATTCTCTGGCTTACATTTTTACATTTAAAAACAGAGGGGGATAAATGGTAATGGAAAAAATTAAATTAATTTTTTAAAAAACCTCACATACCACATAGGACCCAAAAGCCAGTTCAGAGGGGAGTTTGGAATAAACCCAGACTACTAATTCTGAGTGCAGTTTCCTTTCACACAGAGTAACTGGGCTTCAGTGGAGACTCCGAGAAGGAGGAGAGAGGACATACCTGGGGCATGTTTAGAAGGGAGTACAAATAGTACTTGTGGATTTGGTAACCATGTAGAGGGAGACACAGGCAGGTGTTGGAGAGCCAAAGTTTTACATCTGTTCAAAAGAAGAGTGCTATTGCAAACGTGGAGATGGTTAGAAAGAGGAGAAAAGGAGTAGTGAGGTTCTAGTTCAGATATATGCTTAGGTAACAGAATCACACCTTGTTGGCAGAGGGATGTGTAGAGCCTATGAAATGCCCTGACCCTGTAGAGCACTGACCCAGTGCAGGTACATTTGAACCAGAGGGTAAGACCCTATTATCCTGTGAACAGTAAGAAGGTACTGCAGGGTTGGAAATTAAAATGGAAATGGGCAAAATAATCAACTCACAGGGAGTCCAGAGAAGAGGACCTGAGAGGACATTGCTGTGGTCCAGATGTGTAACAGGCCTGCCGGAAGCAGGAAGCTGGCACCATTTCCCAATAGGGTTCCTGAAATCCCAAGTCCCCCAAGAGAGGTCTGCAGCAAATAGGCTAGAAAACTGCATTCTCCTGAATCAAGACCAGAACCAGTGATAGGAAGGAACTAGGAACCAAGGAATGTCTCTCGGTTCTGCGGTGCCCCTCCCACCCCAAAACTCTGCTGTGTTTCCTTCGGGATATCTGTATCTCCTCTTTCCCTCACTTTACAAACAGTTTCTTAATTTCTCTGTGAATGGAGTGAAAAATTATCACTGAGAATGCTCCTGAATGCTGGGGCTCACAAAGTCTGATGAGAATCACTACATCGGGTTATAAATTGCCCAAGACAAGCCGATTGATCAAGGTTGGGGTCGAGGTCCCATGGACCTAGGGGTGGGTCTGTGCACACTCTTTAAGGAGGGGACAGTGTACTTGGCTGTAATTAAATTGAGCAGCTAGAGAAGTTTGTTTTCCTGTCCCCCCTCCCCTTCCTTGTGTGTTGGTTCTCACTCAGGAATCCCTTCATAGCCTCTCCCAATAGTGAGGTCTGCCTTCCCTCTTCTCAAGCTGTCCCCTGCCACCAGAGGCTGTGATGTCCTGTTTCCATGCTCTTCTGGGCTCCAATAAATCCAATACATAGTGGTGTTGGTTTCAGAATAAGACTTGGTCTGATCTTTGGTAACTGTCCTCATTTCTGTCCTAAAGCCCTTGGTCCCAGGACCACCCCTTCCCCCCCCGCTGCCCTGGTAAACTGGGACTATTGGTGACCCTGAAAGTCCAATGAACACCTTGTTTGTCTCTCTGGACTAGTTACAGGGGTAGAGAAGCCTATTTTTCTGGTCCTCATTGGGCTAATCCATGTTGTTTATCCCTATAAATCTATACTAGCTTCAAAAAATGTGTATTTCTTTGAGCTGAAGTTCAATAAATACCCAAGTTTAGCAGTTATGCATTTATTACATCATGCATAGCTATAAGGAATATTCCACATAAATATTTTAAAAATTCTGTCTTACTTGTTCTAAAATAGCACTTCCCAAACCTTGATGTTCACAGGAATCCCCGGGGATCTTGTTAAAAGTCAGATTCTGACTCACTAACTCTGGCTGGGGTCTGAGTGTCTGCATTTGTGACATGTTCCCAAGTGGCATGATACTAATCGTCTGAGGACCGCATGTTGTCTGGAAAGATTCCAAATCAATTAGAATACTGTATGGGGGTATGCCTCTCTACGATCACAGTTTCCCGAAGCAGTGAGAGCCAAAGAGAGGTTGATAACTTTATATAATTTCTGCAACACAAATAGATCCTTTGGACATCAAATTTCAAACTTGTTCACTTGTTTTAATTTTTAAAGTTTGGATGTGCTTTGCCGTACAATGCACATGCAGAACTAGCTATGCTTCAGTTTCTAAATGTCTGAGTGCACAAATAGTTCCTGATTGAATATTCAACCTGTTTGGCTGCCAGCATCATCATCTGATGGAATATTAAATTTTTCTCTCACTAAGAAGCTATTTGGATGATCATTTTGCAAAATCAGCTTCTTCAGATCCCACTTTCATGGCTTGATGTGAGAACCACTGGAAACGAAGGCCCTGAGAAAAATGCGGAATCCTACTGTCATAACGTCATGAGCTGAGCGCCACCTGGACAGCTCAGTAGCAAATATGCCTCAAGAGTCCAGTCTCAGTTGCCCTTGGCCGTCCTCCAGATTACAGAACATCACTTGGTGATCTTTGCATATTTCTATTCGAAATAAGAACCCGGAGAAGGGATCCACTTAAAGGTGCCGGTCCATTTGCTATGTCCCCTCACTGATACCCCTTTGGCATGTGTGTACTGTGCTGGCTGAGCAGACGTTGATCTGTTGAACAGATGCCCATGACAAAAAGTTAGACGGGCTTCAGGGACGGCTAATGTCTCCGCGGGCTGCAGACTGTTATTAAGGCTTGATTGCAATCTCCTGACATGATAAAACTGAATGAAAGAACAGGAACAGCCTGCTTGGCAGGGCCAAGTGCAGTTGGAAAGCTCAGAGAAGGCCCAGGCATTAGGAAGAAAGAATGTTGACAGGAGCTGGGCCGGCAGACAGGGCTATTTAATTCAGAGGGGAGGTATTAATTAATTGATTTGGGGTGAGGGAGATCTGATTTCTAAGCTAGACTACAAGCTGTTGCCAGTCTAGTTGGGGACAATGCCCTCACAGCTGTAGGAATATCATCCGTCGTCTGGGTGGCTGACCTCATATCATATCCATCTTCCTGGGTCCAGACTCGCCAAGTTGTGCCATTTGGATGCCAGTAGCTCATTTTTCTTACCCTTCAATGTGTCTCTTAATGTACCTGCTTGTCTAGTTGCTTGTCTCTGCTCCTAATTTCTCCTCCTTCTCCCCTGGACCACGGAAACAATCCAGGCAGGTGGAAAAGAGGAAACTGGGAGTGAGTTGGAAATTATTGCTCCTGAAATTATTGCATAATTTTAAATGAATGAAGTCTTGGCTTCCTATATTTTTAAGATAGGTCAAATGCTAGCCACAAAAAAAAAAAAAGTCAAGTCATTTAACATTTACTAAAGCAAATGTCAGACTCATGGTGTCCTGATTTCCTGTCTAGTCTCTGCTTTTTTCACTGCCCCAAATTATTTTCACTCAATTCAATTGTTTCACAGAACAAAGGACATGCCTAATGATGTCCTCCCACAGTAGTTCTGTGGAGGCTTTATTATAGTAATTAATGTTTCAAGGCAAACAAATGCCATGATGTATTCTGAAATACAAGGCGAAATGAATGAGTTTTGAGGTAACTTTTAAAAGTATTTTGATGGAGTGGAAAAAGCATTGGATTTTGGTACGGAAGATCTGGTTTAAGCAAGTGACTTAAAAATCTAAGGATTCCTGTACATATTTGTCAAAGCTCATCCATCTATAGCATTAAAACAGTAATTTTTTGTATTTAAATTAAACCCACATAAATATAACTGAAAAATGTGAGTAAAACTATGCTTTATTTATTAAATATGAAGCTAACACATATTCATCTGAAACTACATAAAAGCATAGAATAAGTAAAAAAAACAACTAGCCGCAACATTGCAACTATCAGATAATCACACATCCATTATCTGGTTACAGTGGGGTAAATTAATCATAAGCTGTTGATCGTGGTTCTCTATCACCATTGGTCCATGCAAATTGCCTCTTTCCCCCATAGTCCCCTATTCCCATTCCCATTCCCCTCCTCTGTTTTATGTCTGAGCTTTATGTAGCTTTTATGTAGAGGATGAGGAAAACTTCTGAAAAAGATGAAATAACCTTCCATGAAAACACTCTCTTTTGATATCACTTGCTCTGCACTCTGCTTTGTACCAGAACAGTCAGATTGAAGGTATTTATGAAGGGCGAATATATTCCTTAATAAGGGAGCTCAAGGCAGACTGTACACTAGGAAATGTCTAATGTTTTTCTTGTGTACTTACTTGAAACAAAGATTTTTTTTCCATGAATAACACTATTTTTAGAGTACTACCATTTTAAACCTGAGTGATTACTTGGGAACTTTTGGAGGTTAAACTATTCATGTTCAAATTGTTCTCTGTTGGTACTGGAACTGGCTAATGACTGGAAGAGAAAGCAGAGCAGGCCACTTTCTATGTGGGTGAGGATTAGCTTTGCCCATCAATGTGTGGGCAGGGCCAAGGGCAATGCTGAATACATGAGAAGTACTAAGAAGTACTTGCTGAATAAATGAATGGGTTGGGAAATTGAGCAATTGGATATCTAAGGGAAAAAGTGAAAGTCTAAAAATGAGTGTTGATTTTCTGACTTACTGAAAGATTACTGGCATTCAACTTCAACTCAAACATTTCATTTATATAGGACATTAAATGGGGATAAACAGTGAACTTGGAATAATTTTATCTCATTGTGCCTCACTTTCTTAAGTCTGCAGATTGGACATGGTAATTTTTACCTCCTTTTTAATTTTTTCTACGCCTCCCTTTTTCTAATTGCTTTAAATTTATGTTGCTATATGGTATGCATTTTTGTAAACTTCTTGTACTTCCTATAAGAATTGGGTGGAGTAAACATAAATTAAAAATAATGATTGTTATTTTATTTTAAATCAAGTTACACCCTCTGTAACTAAGCCGTCATAAATTCTCCATAAACATCTGTAAACATATATGAGGAGTCATTATTAACACACACTTTGCTTATTACTATTATAATTAAATAAAAGATTATTTCCCCCCAAAGTAAGTCACAGCTAATGTGCTGCTCTACCTGCTCATTCTATTGGTCCATGTTAGAGTTCATCTGTGACTCACCATTTAGTCTCACTTTTCCTATTTGTCAAATGGGTGTTTCACATCCCCTA
This sequence comes from Myotis myotis, assembly GCF_014108235.1. Lineage (NCBI taxonomy): Eukaryota > Metazoa > Chordata > Mammalia > Chiroptera > Vespertilionidae > Myotis > Myotis myotis. The sequence continues at coordinate 26,999,584 of NW_023416313.1, forward strand.
GTCTCGGGAATGTTATAAGATTAAATAAGGTAACAGGGAGTGTTCTCTGCTGGTTTCACCCTGTTCATTCCTTCTCATTCTCACCTTTCCAGAAGGTACTCCCTTCCCCACCCACCGCGGTAGCATTAACATATTACATTTGTGCCATGAGGTGTGATTAATATTGATGAGAGAACATGGTTTCAGAGGTGCTCCATTCTGAAAGCCCTGAGCCTGTTCCCACAGTGGGGTGAGAAGAGCCCAATTCAGTGGCTGTTACCACATGGAGGGATAAATACATGGAGCACTGGGACCCTGGGAAGAGAACAGAGAGGAAGAAAAGGAAGAGGGTAGTGGGCAAGATGTGCATGGGGAGAGGAAAATCTTGGAAGACCCTCTGAGGCTAACTGTATTAGATAGAAAGGTGACCCTGTGGAGACAGCAGATAGCGAATGGCCTATCTGAGTTTTTCTGACTAGTAAAGATGCCTCTTTCCTGGGAATGAAGGTCTTGTCTTGGGATCTTGCACAGCTTTAAATAAAGGTTAAAGGTTATGTGTATGTGAATATTGTAGCATATGCCCATATTTCATTGAATCTAAGATGCTATCAGCTGGAAGATACATCCTTATTTTATGAACCATTGAGAATGGATGAAGAAGCCCTGCTAATTTAATCACGGCGCAATATTTTAATGTCACGAACTTTTTATTTAAACACATCGAAAAAACTCTTATTTTTCTTATTTTTCTTTATTTTTTCTTTATTGATTAAGGTATTACATATGTGTCCTTATCGCCCATTACCCCCTTCTCACCCCCTTGGTGCCTGTGTCCATTGGTTAAGCGTATATGCATGCATACAAGTCCTTTGGTTAGTCTCGCCCCTTTACCCCCACCCTCCCTCAAAAGAGCTCTTGTAGATGTATTTATACACAGCGTGCTCTTCTACATCACTCTTAAGTATACATATAAAGGCAAATAAATGTAAAATAAATTTATTAGGATATTCCTAACTGTGTTCCCAGAGTTTATTCTTGTGAATCATTTTCCACCAGCATCTTCGATGTGTGTGCTTTTTCACACAGTGCGGTCGGCCCTTCCTGCAGTCAAGGCCACTGATGATGCAGCGTTATTTAAGTGTGTGCTTTGCTATTGCTCTGATTTTCCTCCAAGGTGTTCATATGCAGGTGCTGCCAGCTATGTCATGACTGTCACCGAGTGATCTGCACACCAATTTCAGAGACGTGAACATTTGAAGAAACATGTCCTAGAATTTATGAAATATGGTAGGGAACATCCAAAGGATCCCCATGTCTCCCTTTTAACTACCCAAACAGCATTCAGGTTGAGTCTTTCACATGTATTCATGGGCGAATACATGTTGTGGGCTTCCACAACCTGAAAGAACAAATGATGCCTGAATTACTGTGGCTCTGAATCTTTAACTGATGGCGGGCTGGACTTAGGGTCCCCAATTCTAAAGCCTCCAGAATTATTTCTGGAAGAGGGGGTTCAGTGAGTCTCACGTGGAAAACTACACAGCCCTGTGTGGAGTGCTTTCCCCCCTTTGCTTGTGCTTATCAATACCCACTGCCCCAATGTGAAGCCACAATGTCCTCACCACAATGACTGTTAATCTCCAGGGAGTCAGAGATGTAGGAGTTTTCCTGCAGAGGTAGGGACAATGGATTCCCCTCAATTCTTATTCTCATTTTATTCCCCAGGTCCCAAAGCAGCAAGGTTCACCCCTGGAGTCAATTGCATCTTCCAAGAGACTACCAGCTTTTACATACTGGTACAGAGAACATTTTGATGGTTACCAGGTGGGAGGGGGATTGGGGAAAGAGGAGAAAAAGGTGAAGGGATTAAGAAGTACAAACTGGTTGTTACAGAATAGTCACGGGGATATAAAGTACAGCATAGGGAATATCTATAATAATAAAAGGGTAATATGCTAAATAGACCAGACATCATCTGAGACATCATTCCAGATGTCCTTCTGGACAAAGCCACAGCCAGAGGGAAGCCTGGGTCCCGGGTGCCAGACAGAAGCTGGTGCCGGCAGCTAGGGGAAGGAAGGCCTACTCTTGCATGATTTAGTGCACTGGGCCTCTAGTAGTCAATAATCTACACTAATAAAAAACAAAGATGCTAATTGACCGTACCTTCGCTATGCCCCAAGCCACGCCCATCAGCCAATCAGAGCGACTATATGCAAATTAACCCAACCAAGATGGCAGCTGGCAGCCACAGAGCTGGAGCAAGCAGGAGGCTTGGTTGCCCTGGTGATGGAGGAAGCCAAGCTTCCCACCTGCCATGAGCCGGCTGTGGCCTCTGCTCATGGCAACAAAGTTTCAATTATAGAAGACAAATAAATCCCAGATACCTGATTCCAGCCAGCCTCCACTGGGAGCTTGGGTGGCTGGAGGCCATGGCCAGCTTGCAAACAGCCATCAGCCCCTCACCCAAGCTGGCCAGGCACCCCAGGGAGGACCCCCATCCTGCAGGGGCTGTGGCCAGCCTGCAAACAGCCATCAGCCCTTCACCCAGGCTGGCCAGGCACTCTATATAATAAAAGGGTAATATGCAAATTGACCCTAACAGCAGAATGACTGGGAATGACTGGTCATCATGACACACACTGACCACCAGGGGGCAGATGCTCAATGCAGGAGCTGCCCCCTGGTGGTCAGTGTGCTCCCACAGGGGGAGCTCTGCTCAGCCACAAGCCAGGCTGAGGGCTGCCAGTACAGCGGTGGTGGTGGGAGCCTCTCCCGCCTCCTCAACAGCACTAAGGATGTCTGACTTCAGCTTAGGCCTGCTCCCCGCTGGCAAGTGGACATCCCCTGAGGGCTCCTGGGCTACCAGAAAGATGTCTGACTGCCAGTTTAGGCCCAATCCCCCAGGAAGCGGGCCTAAGCCAGCAGGTGGTCATCCCCCAAGGGGTCCCAGACTACAAGAGGGCACAGGCCAGGCTGAGGGGACCCCCCCGAGTGCACAAATTTTTGTGCACCAGGCCTCTAGTCCTATATAATAAAAGCCTAATATACTAAGTGTCCGGACAACTGGTCGACTGTTCAACCAATCAAAGCATAATATGCTAATGATGTGCTAAGGCTGCTCAACAACTCAGTATGACATGCACTGACCACCAGGGGGCAGACAGTTGTCCAGTAGACCAGTCACTATGATGTGCACTGGCCACCAGGGAGCAGATGCTCCGACCGGTAGGTTAGCGTGCTACTTGGCTCCATCCAATCAGGACTGAGCAAGACAGGCTGGACATATCCTGGAGCCCTCCCGCAGTCCCTCCCTGGCTGACCAACCTCCTGCATCTCTCCTTGGCCCCAATCGTGCACTGATGGGGTCCCTCAGCCTGGCCTAAACCCTCTCACAATCTGGGACCCCGCAAGGGATGTCAGAGAGCCAGTTTTGGCCTGATCCCACAGGCCAGGCCGAGGGACCCCCTGGTGCATGAATTTGTGCACTGGGCCTCTAGTATTCTAGTAACTATGTATGTGTGAGATGAGTATGAGATTTATCAGGATGATCACTTAGTGATATTTCTAATCACTGGGGTGTACATCTGAAATGAATATAATATTGTATGTCAACTGTAACGAATTTAATTTTAATCATAATTTGTTTCCCTAAAGATGACAAACTCCTTGAGAGCAAGGGTTATCTCAAATACCCTTTTTGCAAATCTTCTAATGGTGGGCAGCCAATATAAGTGATTAAATAATTTTTATTTAGCTTCTAATATGACTTCTATAGTCATACAGAAAAAAATATTCTATTTGTAAGTAGAGCTGACCTAAGCCAAATCACTCAAATTACCATCGAGTTCCAAATGCTTTGGAAACTGCATTAACTCACTTTGCAAAAAATGATGCAAAAATTATATATCTACAAAAGCCCTCTCTACAACGTATAATTGGACTCTGGGAGAGGGGGCTGAGCTTCTGGGATGATGTGCTTTTTCAGCCACAGAGCTCACAATTCGTATTCTATCATGTCTCTCTTTAGGGGAAATTTGGCCTCTTCTTGATAACCCTCAAGTGCTCTTAAATAATTTTCTAGTTTATTTGTGGACTCAGGACTACAATCCCACCAGAAAGCCAAAAACATCTCTAGATCTCTAATTTAACTCAGGGTTTTTTTCGTATCTTGCTGTCTCCCCATTTTTCCTCTCCCTGCCAGCTTTAACCTTCATCTCAGACACTAGAATCAACAGTCCTCTGTAACCTTGGCAACGATGATGATAGGATAATAGAATTAGAATTTCCCAGGGGTTCGTTCTATCATCATACTCTTGGAAGAAAAAAAAAATACAACACAAATCAAATTATAATTTGTGATACTTTAAAGTGGCAGTGTCCAATCATTTTAAACGTATGGCATTTATTGATAAAACATAATGTGTGTTAAAATTTCATTGATTTAAAAAAGTTCAGCCACAAGAATAAGACAGGAAGTCTGTCTCATTTCTTTTCTTGTTCATTTTTTAAACATATATATTTTTAGCCAGACTTGTATGTTTCTCTTGACATCCTGCTTTTTCATTAATTTAAAATGAATAAGAAAAATTTATCACAGGGTAGGCTCTGAGAGGATTGTCATTTTATTTCAATGGATTTGAAATCCTGAAGGATCTTTTTATACTTTCCACCAGAACATTCTCACTATGGAAAAATAAATTGCCACTCTAGGGATTTACACTCCCAGGCTGCCACAGGAAGCACTGACATTCTATTGTGCTGTTGATTTGAAGAACTAGGCTGATGTTTCTAAGACTGTGACTTAACGTCTCTGTTCTCTTATTTCTGTCCTGATTTTGGAAAAATCTCAAGGATAAACACTGGTCTTTTTTATATTTAGTAGGCTGTCTTGAGTATCCCTGGGTCTGAGTCAGTAATTTTGATGGTTTATTCATCAATCTTTATTCTTGAGTGCCATGTTCATACAGACCTTTTCCCCACCCCACAGCAGTTGGATTTGCTTTGGGTATGGATTCAAGCAGAAATTTAAGAAGTAAACTCCCCATGTATAGGATAAGAATAGACATAATTCCATTCATTGACTATCTCATTTCTTTAGGAATTAAAATATATCAAATCCATATACCAATATCTTAGAGTAATAATGCAGTTAGTTTAAAAATATTTTTTACCATAAGGCATATTTATAACTATTCTATAGACAGTGCCAATCTGATTGAAGAAGGACATAAAAGTGATTTTTTTCTGTATTGCAGTTTGAAGAATCTTAGCCACACGATACATAAGAAACTCATTATTCAAGAGGAAATAGAAAAAATCCTTGTTTCTTGCTTGAGAATGAAGCTTAAGTTTATTAAGTGGGAAGTGGACTGGATGTTTGAGTCACTTGGCTTTTGTAAATTGAAGGCAGCTAAGTCAAGTTTTTAACACCATTTAACAGGTAAGCTTGATTCATGACTCTTTCATTTCCTCTGGGACTTGGATTCTGTAGGCAGAGTATATTACTTGTTGTCCAGCATTCAACAATTTCTTATGTAGTGTAGATGGTCCTTTTATGATACCAATAGCATTAACTGAGATATTTTGCCCGAAAAGTTAATACATTATTTCTTGCCTTGCATTTGGACTGGAAGCAGGACAAGAAGAGATGGAAGTAATCATATTAGTTGTTATTTACCTCTCTCCTAATGTCAGTTTGTTTTGACTTTAAAATCTAACTTATCTAATTTCAATTCAGCAAACATTTATCTAAGCATTGTTTATATGCAAAATCCTTTACAAGATCCATTGGGGAATCAAAGATGAAAATTGAACTGTAAAAATTTATTTTGGGAAGTTGTTGCTCTGTGGACTCTATTTACCCTCCTTGTGTTAATTTTAGAGTTTGGGTATAACTATAAAATGGAAATGCTAGATTCCACAGCTGAGCAGTCCCAGGAGTCTGAGACAGCTATGCCCCCTCAGGATCAATAGTGAAAGGATGTATGCCAGCCCCAAGGCTCCCTGCCCCAGCACAGCTCTTAGATACACTAAACTCTCAGTCCAGAGACATACAGCATGCTGGAAACTGGAGCCCTTCTCCAGAATCTACGTAGTAGCAGGCTGGTTTAATCTGGAAGCCCTAGAACAGCGATGGCGAACCTATGACATGCGTGTCAGAGGTGATACGTAAACTCATTTTTTTGGTTGATTTTTCTTTGTTAAATGGCATTTAAATATATAAAATATCAAAAATATAAGTTTTTGTTTTACTATGGTTGCAAATATCAAAAAATTTCTATATGTGACACAGCACCAGAATTAAGTTAGGGATTTTCAAAATGCTGACACGCTGAGCTCAAAAGGTTCACCATCACTGTCCTAGAATCAGACCCAAAACAGAATGGGTTGCCTTTATTCCCTGTCAGTTACTTATGCTTTTCCAGTTCCATTCTTCTCACTGTCCCCAAATAGTATGTATATTTAGCTAGTTTAAGTAAACAAATAAGAATTCATAGCTATCGCCCTAACTGGTTTGGCCCAGTGGATAGAGTGTCAGCCTGCAAACTATAGGGTCCCAGGTTTGATTCCGGTCAAGGGCATGTACCTGGGTTGTGGGCACATCCCCAGTGGGGAATGTGCAGGAGGAAGCTGATCAATATTTCTCTCTCATCGATGTTTCTAACTCTCTATCTTTCTCTTCTCCTCTCTGTAGAAAATCAATAAAATATATTTAAAAAGAAAAAAAGAAAAAAAAAGAATTCATAGCTATCATTTGTTGAGCAGCGTGCTAACCATTTCATATACATCACTCTATTTAATCTTTGAGACCACTCTATGAAATAGAAACTGTTTGACAGATGAGGAAACAAAATGATGAACATCTCTTGTGAGATTATTTGTGACTTTTCAGCTTTGTGCCATTATTTTCTGTGTTTTCTAACATAGGTATCAATTAAGGTCATCATCAGTTAAAACTGTAAACATGAAAAAACTTGAGGGGTGGTGGGCGGGCCAGCTGCTTAATTTCTCTCTGAGACGCAGACAGGCCAGGGCCCTCACTGCAGTGGGAGTTTCAGTATGGCTCTCTACCACACGCGGTTCTTCAGGTGCTTGCCAACCTGACAGAAAATACACTGAGCACAGCATAAGGCGGACTCTTCTCTATGCATGGGTGATTTGGATATAATATTTATCAATGCCGATCACCTGGATTGCTTTGGCTGATCTGGCTGGCTTCGGGGATTTTCCATTCTTCCTTCATTGCTCCATATGTTTCCTTTCCAAACCTTTCCCTCTGTCCAAGAGAACATTTCTCTACTAGCAGAAGTGGGAAAGTTCTCTCTTTTCACAGCCTGTTAAAAAATTATTCCTTAGAAAAGCCCCTTGTGCATAACGATGTAGGTTGCAAATTCACTGTATACAAAGCTGGTAAAGTCTGATCAATGATTTAAGAACTAGCAATGAGAGCTCTATGCAGAAATAGCATGTTCACTGCCCTTTTTAAAGACTGCTGGTTGAGAGTGAAATACAGAGGAAATTAGCCCTGTGGGAAGACTGTGACATCTCTGATGCAATACATTTGATTCCCTATTTTATCTCTGGCCTCCACTCTGGACCGTGAACTGTAGAGATACTTCTGTCACTAAGATCCTTTTCAACAGTCCCTGTTGGCTTTGAAGTTCAAGTCTTTCATTTCTTTGCCCTTACTTATTTTCTGTTTCATTGCATGCCGCTTTCTTGCACTTGTCCTGTTAAAGAGCCCACCATAGCTATTTAATATTTAACGGCTGGGATCGTTTTGCAGGTTTTAGTGTAAAGGTAACCATAGCACACACACACACATACACACACACACATTCATTATTAATAGCCGAGATGCACTGTAAGTTCTTGGGAATCTCCTTTCCTTTCAATGTTAGTTTCATATGAGTGCTGCTGTCACCAGAATTACGTCCTGATATCGTTATGTGGCAGGTGGACTCATGCAGTGACGGGGGATCGGGAATGATGTGACCTGTTGTGTGGGTGGCTGTTGATCATGCTCAAAAGGGAGATGAAGCCGGAGAGTGACAGGCCACGGAAAGTCCGGTTTCGGATCGCATCGTCCCACAGCGGGCGAGTTCTGAAGGAGGTGTATGAAGATGGGCAACCGTCAGGCTCCCTGGACTCCGAATGTGCCAGTCTCTGCGGCATCGATGGACTAAGTGAGTCTGATGGACAGCAAAACGGCCACATAGGATCAGAAAGTGATGAGCACGAGAACGACCAGGATAACTTGCTGGTGTTAGCGAGGGCCGCCAGCGAGAAGAGTTTTGGTACCAGAAGGGTCAACATTTTAAGCAAAAATGGCACAGTCAGAGGCGTCAAATACAAAGTGAGTGCCGGCCAAGCTCTGTTTAACAATTTGACCAAAGTATTGCAGGTAAGTCATTGCCCTTCGCTCCTCCTGAACTTGCTCCCGGCTCACCATCTCCACACCCCTCTGCGCTCCAGTTTAAAGCCTCCCTTATTCACGGCTCCTACATACTTCATGAGCCACTTTCCCATCTAAGATATTGTCTCCATAGCCACTGATTAAAAACGGGGTTATTACGTTAGCTAACTAGATTGACTTCTCAAAGCCAAGTTTCTACCAGTGAAGGGGTCTTTTCTTCCAGTGTGTAATGACTAAAACAACATATTTATTTCTTAACCAAGAAAAAAAATGACACACTATAGTGTTCAAAGCATCTGAGCAAAACTTAGAAGTTAATTTCTGGTTTATCATCCTTAAGACACCGGCTTGGTGTTTATCATTACTTGTGTAAGTATTTAAACCAGAAAAAGACTGAGTGCTGCACTCAGTGGGGATGGATTCAGTTGGCTGTTGTAAAGAGAGGAAGGCTAACTCTTCCTCTCTCATTCCTGGGGAGGTTGCAGGCTCATCGGAGTTGCATTTCTCCATTAATTTGCTCTCTAGAACTCTGAGAACGGCACTTAGAATATTTATTCTTCTATAAAAGTACGGACTGAGATCCAGATTTTATAGTAAAGAACCTCCCTTAAAACGAGATAGATTCTGCACAGTGATGTAGGACTGTGGTATTCAGGTCCTGGGCCCGTGGCAATGATCTAATGTTAAGATAGTTTTTGGAATTGCCTGGAAACATTGGTAAAAATGATTTTTGGTTAAAAATAGGGATCAGATTCAGGAAGGAAATTCATTGTCACTATCATAAGGTAGCAGACCAATATTTTTCATTGTAATACCATTTTATATTATTCTCAGTATTTAAATAAAATGATATCTTATGAATTATTTAATGCCTGACATTATAGAAAGCTGCTAGAGAAAGGATTTTTAAAAAGGTACTTGACCATTTTTTTTTTTATTTCAAAGGAAGTATTTAGGAAGATTACAAATAAGTACCTTAAATCTTCAAAACCTACAAGAGAACAAATTTTCCTCCTATGGCTTTATTTTGATGGTGCTATAAATTTGCAAATAGGAAATGGGAAAAAAATTCCAAGTAAATTTTAGTACTAGATTAGCTTATAATATTTACATATATATTTTTCTATGCATAATTCCATTGCCCTTTTTGGGGGGGAGAAAGAAATGAAACTGTCAGTTTTTAATACTTTAACCCCATTCCAATATACTTTAAGAAGAAAATAGTGGTTACTAACAGAGGTCTCTCAAAGTCTTTGATATTGAATCAGTCCCTCTTCCCTCCCCCCCAGCCTAGTCCTTCTTTCTTTATAATGTGAGTAATCAGCATATTGTAGGTATTCACAAATGTTGGCCATCAGCATCAGTTTCACCATCATCACTATCATCATCGCCACAGAATATTCTCTGGTCTCTCCAGGACAAAACATAAGTTAAAGGCGTTCCTACCTTGAATCAGGGCTGCCAGTTGCACTATTTCAAGGGCTCCATTCACCTAATTGTCTGGGTGAACAGCAGCCCCTGGAGTTGTGCAATAGAACCTACACAGCATTAGGTAGAGAGCTGACTTGGATACTTGCTGCTTGCTAAGGGATGTGTCATAAGTGGTGATAAATGTCTTAGGCATATGTCTTAGAATGATTGTTTCCACATGCATTCCACAATGCAATAGCAGAGAAGTTCTAGGGGCTAAAAGCAGAGGTTACATTTCAATTCTTCCCATACTTGGGTTATGGGACCAGATGTGACTCTTCCTTGGAACTCTTTATATTTTCCATATCCCGTGGAAAGTAAGCAGCAAACTTAGCTACATGCAATTGTAACAGCAATTTCGTAGCAAAGAAAAAGTAAGGACTTGTACCTTGGATATTTGATTAAGGTTCCAGTGCACAGGCAGTCTTACTGAAGCAAGGAACTGTGATTGGAGAAACAGTCACCTCTTTCTTCCTGTTTTCAGTTATGAAATCTTGAAGCACTCAACTTGAAACTTGAGAGGAAACTCTAAATATAACTAAAATCTTTCAAAAACCCTATAAATCACTTTGCTTCCTCTCTATTAGTTTACCATTCTATTATTCCTATCTCATTAAATACTGGCATGTGCTGTGTAAAAATTTTAACTGTGCAGAGACTAGTCATTGAAATCATTTGCTTAAAACATGTTTACTTCTTAGCAGCACTTACTTAAAAAGTCATCTATGAAAGAGTTATTAGAACAAATTTCCATTTGATTTATCAATTAGTTTTCCTTATAGAATTCTGAGCGATTGAGGATGTACAATCTTAAACAAGGTTGCTACGGGTAGTGATGGATCAGAAGGCGTAGAGAAAAAAGGTCACTTGGATTCTCAGGGGAGTCTTATAGCAGGTGGATTTTTGGTTCCTTGGTGACTTGCTCAAGGACCTCCAGCTGGTCTAGATTGTAGCTCTTCAGATCCAGATGTTTGACTTTTCTAGCTCTCCTAGAGATGCCAAAAATTTAATGCTCAGGGGAGATCAGTTTGGAAATCTGAAAACCTAGAATCTAATAGAGTCCTGGAAGTATGCATTTATTGGAAGCTCTTCAGGTTGTTCTTACATACATTAAAGCTTGAGAATCATTGGCCTAGAGTGTAAAAGGGAAATCCATCCAGTTTCCTAAAGTTAAACATATTCCATAATGTTTTTTATGTCTTCAATATTTAATGAGGAGAACAAAGAAAATATAGATTGATCTATGATTTGTTAGAATATAAGGGGGGTCTTTCCCAAGTCAAAGATGAATAAAGATATCCTGACAGACATGTTTCCTATGAGTATGCTAACATATCAATTAGTTGGTTCAGGAGCAGGCCCAGAAATCCTAACAGTACACTCTGATATAGGCCTAATGTTTTGGTTATTTTTAAGACATTCTGCTATAAGGATATTTTTACCTAGATAAATGATTTTATTCCTCATTAATGGAATATTTTAGAAAGAAATTATTATTTTTAATTTTTAAAAGAAGTCACTGTGTTATGCTATGCAACATAAATTACAGAACCACTGTATAGATCATAGCTCTCATCACTCAGTTTGCATGATTGGATTTGAACTATACCTTGTTCTTAGCAGCAACATATTTCCAAAATCTCTTAGGATGGGTCAGTGATTCAGATAATTAAGGTAATTAATTTTTCTAACTTATGCTTACAGGATTAAATTTCAGACAGTAATTAAATTTCAGACAGTAAGCTTATCTTGACCTTATCCTCAAACTTGTATACTTCATTGGATACTCCATTAGAATCTTCTATTGTAATTTTTATAATATCATTTCCCTCTTTTTCTACAAATTTAAAGTTGTTGTGTAGAGAAAAATATATACAAAGAAGGAAAATCATTACACCACATATTATAATTTGGCGGCTCCTTCTAAGAACTCTATGTATATACATGCACATCTGTGGTTAGTGTGCTTATATTTATGAGTACTCTAATAATATTTCAAGACAAATAAAATAAGAGTACTATTGAATTTGCTGAATGAGTTGAATTTTGCAGAAGGTTTCCACATACATAATTTTGCTTCAGTATACCCAAAATTTTGTGAAATAAGCAAGAAAATTATTATTATTATAATGCAATTTTTAGATAATTGAGTGTCAGAGAAATCAAGCATCTGGCCCAAAGCTAGTAACATAAGAACTATGCCTTTCTCTGTTTTAGCTATGTACATTTTATAAAATAGAATGACATGTGCAAAAACTCCCAACTTTACCTTTTGAAGTGTTATAATTACAAATATGAAGATTAATAAGAGTAAGTCATGTTATGGTTTAATCTGGTCTTTTGAAAGGTCAACATTTGGTTAGAAGATTTTAAAATCTTTTACTTAATTATATTCAGTCTTAGCCAGGGAAGGTTTTTCTGTAAAATTAAATCACCTCCATTCATTTTAAAATTGTATTTTTTAAATATATCAAAACTTACCATGTCTATCACATCATTTGATTAAATTACCATGAAGTTACAAGGGTCACCTTTGGAACAGGATGCCTTAATTATTTCAGTAAGGACTGTGCTCAGTGTTGTTCACTGACTTTAGGATGGATAATATTAACAGAGCCATACTTATTATCTGTCTCTGGCTCACTGACTCTAGCTTTGTTAATAGAATATTACTCCAGTGAAAACAAGGTGATACTCTTAATGACTCCTTGGTCTCAGTGGTTTATTTGGGCCACTTTGGAAAAGCAACGACAACAAAATTAACACTGATTAAGTGTTTACTGAATGTCAGGCACTGTTATTATTATGTATGAGCATTGACATCTTTATTTTTCACAACTTTATGACATAGTGTTATCACTAACCTATTAATAATTTTAGCTTCTTCTCTGTGTATGAAACATTAAATTGTAGGATTAAAAGATTATTTTTTGAAAGCAGAATATAATAAATAAGTACCCACTATCAAAATAAGCACCCACTAATGGAAATATTGCCTTTTAGCTATCAGGGAGTAGAAAGAAACTCTAGAACTTTTAATACAATTCCAAACAGTACAAGAAACTACATTAAGCAATTAGGTGACTTGTAATTCAAGAAACAGGAAAAAAAGAAGCCCCCATATGCGTTGGTACTACTGATATATTTTTATGTGCAATTAAAGACTTGCAAACCAATATTCTTTAAAATCCTGTGACCACCTTCCACATACTGTCTCTTTGCTATTCTTAGTCACAACATTTGACACTGATACTGATTAGGACCTCAATAAATTCTTTCTTTGAATTATGAATTAAGTGAAATTCTCAAAGACAGTGGTTATTTTGTTCTTTTCCATCTCTTTTGGCTTTGGAAATTTCTCATCTTGGTTAAGAATAGTGTTTGCATCATGAAGCATCAATAGCTTGCTCCATTCAATCCTTTCTGCTTCAATATTGTTTTCAGTCATTCATTTAATAGTCATTTACTGCTGATCTATTATGGAGCAAGCACTATGCTACATAACTTGAGGGATGAAAACCAATTCTTGCCTTCATGGAATATTCAGTAGTGCATTGTGAGTGGGTGTGTAAAGTGATTCAGGGAAGAATTCAGGTATGAAACTCACTTTTGTTTCTTATTGCCATAGGACTCTCCTCTGTTTTCATGTTGGCTTAACATAGCCTCTGCGTTTCTCCAATGATTATATTTTTCTCCTTTTAGCTTTTCTCTGATTAGACTATAATTTTATTGCACCCCTTTCTTCAGCTTCTCTTGCTTTCTAATCTAGTTGTCTCCAGGCCCAATAACTGTAATTAGTGACAATCTTATCTTGATCCTACAAGTCTCCAGAAGTCTGTAATGATGACTCTGACCATGAGCACTGACGTATCCATGTTCTATGAATCTTACTCAAACTTTCTCTCTTTAGTTCATTGAATATCTTGTTGGAATATCTCTTATTCTCCTCTGTTCATTAGAACCCTTGTGTCATCATGACATTTTAATTTATGGGAACTTGGTTTTAATTGTTTGATGCTCTGAATCTATCTGAATTCTGTCTTTAGACTAACATGCTGAGCAAAACTACAGGTTCCACAGATAACTTGGAACTGCTTAATGAACTCATGCTGGCAACCCGTGGGTACCACATAATTAGGGAATTATCTTTAAAAGCCATATAACTGCAGAACTATACAGACATCCTTTGGGTGGCCTGGTCATGCTTGCAGAGTTTCTGATATTTTCTCTAAAATTCAATATTGTGAATGTTGCATAAGCACAATATAAACATTTAATAGTCTTGAATTGACACACTATGTAACTATATCAGTCCCTCAACCATTATTGCCTGGGAGGAATTTAAAAATTATAATCAGAATAAAATATCATAAAGAAATTTTCGGTTATGGAAATTATATTTATGATCTCTTTGCTCAATTTCATTTTTCTAACAATTCATTATCTTAGCTAATTGCTGGAAAATTATTTGTGTCTTAGAATATTTCATTAGGAGGGAAGAAATAGATGTACATTTGTTCATAAAACTCTCCCACGCAGTTAATATATCAAATTGTGGGAGTAGTCCTTATTTTATTGATTCCTAAACAATAAAATCAGGTCATGAAAGAAGTTGCTCTTTTTCTGAATCTTTTATGTAACTAGTGGTATGGAATTAAAGATCTCTTTTATTATTTCTTGCTTGTAGATAGACAGCAGGCTGACAGCTGGAGTGGGGGCATTGGGGTGGAGGTATTGAGCAAAAAAGAAAAAAGAGAAAGAACTCAGGAAACAGACAATAGCATGGTGATTGCTGGAGGGAGATGGGGGGGTGGAGGTGGAGGAGGTTATGGGGGAATAAATGGTGATGGACGGTGAACACACAATACAGTGTGCAGATAATGTGTGATGGAATTGTGCACCTAAAACCTGGTGAATCCATTATCATTGCTGCCCTTTCAGCCCTGTGATACTGCAGGCAGCCCCTGAGGCCTATCACATAAGTCCTTTCCCAGGATGCCCAACTTCTACTCCTTCTGACTCTTGGAATTACCCAACCTCATTGCTTTATGCCCAGCTCTTTAAAGCATAGCTATATTGATTACTCCCAGGGGCAAAAGAAGACCCATGTTTCTAGGAACCAAAACCCACTTTCTATGTGAGAGAAAGAAGAGACAAGTGTCATAATCCTCTACTAGTCTCTTAAAAGATTTTGGTGTTTATTTTCTCTCCACTAATGGGTCAGGGTACTGTTCTCTGGGGGCAGATGACCTGGTTTCAGAAGCAGAGTCTGCTGTGTCCTAGTTGGGCATTCTGGGAAAATTTACTTCTGTAAATGCCAGTTTTCTTCATCGGGAAAGTGGGGATAATGATAGTGACTATTTCCTATGAACTAAATGAACTGTCATGGGTAAAGCATTTTTCAAAGTGCCTGGAACATGGTAAGGGCTCAGTGAATACTGTTACTAGTTTTATTACCTATCCCTCAAACAAATTTTGAATTAATTCTTGCTAAGAACTCTGCTAGGCAATGCCTATGAAAATATGAATAAGGCATCATTCCTGTCCTCAGAGAAACTAAATTCCTTCTTATGAGGGAAACAAACACACAGTTACTGTAAAATGTAAGTACTCAGGAGCTTCCTGGGGGACAGAGGCGGGACTTATGTCCCAATTCTGTACATCTTATAGAGATTCTGCTCCCTTTACTCACCCCGCCCCCCTTCTCACATCTTTTAAAACCAGGGCTGCGTGGGAAGCAAGTCCAGGGCCACTCCTGAAAAGGCATTCTGGTGCTTCACGCTTTATTGGTGGAACTCACTTCCCTTTGGGAAATCCCAGCTGCTGCCTCTACACTTGGCTTAGCCCCTGTCACATACCCTGCTTCCCCAAGGCTAATTCCTCTGTTCAAGACCCTGTCTTAGTGGCAGCCCCTACCTCGTTTGCTTTGTCTTGGATTCTGTAGTGCTAACCTCCCGTGGCTACTTGGCCATGTCGGTCAGCCTGGCTCTGCTGCACTTGGCTCCAAACCTGTGAGCTCTGCCAGCCGGGCACCCATGCGCCTTGTGTCTGAGCATTCCTCTGCAATGCCTGTCATCCTGAAAGCTTGGCCTGCTCCTTCTGCATAGACCTGGACTCTTTCTCTTCTTTAACAATAGCCTGGGTTGATTTCTGATGTCATTCAACACTAATCCGGGTAATTGTTTGCACCTATATGGGATGTGCTGTGCTACAAGCCACATTGTGTAAGAAGCTCAGGGGAGGCCTCTGGGGTTGTTTGCTGGCTTCATAATGCGATAAACAAGCCAGTTCCTGCTCTGCTCTTTCCTCTTTAGCTTATGTGTGATGTTCCCTCACAGATTCCAGATGGCTGCTATAGCTTACAGCCAGGCCAGAATCAAAAACAGAAAGGGAGGAGTGACAAAAGAGAAGATTCTTTGTAGGTGTGCCTTTTCTATCAGAAAAGAAAAGAAAATTCCAGAAACTTCCTAGATGCTTTTTCATACAGTTCATTGGCAGAATAGAGTGTTACAGCCACTCCTTGTTATAACAGGAGGCTGGGAATGTGAAGTCATTTATGGCAGAAGAGAGCATGGGGCATGGGGTTGGGAATGTACTTATCCATGGAGCTCATGGATAAGTAAGCAATGGTGCTTGCCACCTCATCATCCAAGAACTTTGATGAGACCATTCTAATTTTATGCAATTTAACTCACATTGGGTTATGCTACTTGAATTACAAAACCATTTTAATAGTGATCTTATTTCACGATCTGCCTACATTAATTTTGCCTGTCCATGTTTTTCTGTCTTTCCAGTTTGTTTTTTTCTTAATTATTTTCAGTTTCTATTCCTTTCGATTTCTGACTGTTATCTATTTTTTTCTCAGGCCTAGAGCTTTTTTTGTTTGTTTGTTTTGTTTTTTACTTGATGGCTTTAATTATTCTAACATGGAAACTTCAGAACCTCAAAGTGACTTTAGGGGTGCTAAACCATTTATTTTCAACTAACAGCAGTTAAAAGTCTTAAGTATATTAGTTATTTATTATATCTGTTGTGGGGGGGGGGCTAATTGTGCAATTTTAAAGAGGTGCAAGCCACATTAGACCTAAGCTGAGCAATCCAAAACAGAAAGGCACTTCCCCCAAACGGTACATATTGCTTTATTTTTCCCCCTCCTTGTCTGCCTCCTTTAAATCAAAACTAAAATACAAAACAAAAACACAATGACTGCAGAGTCAAGGCGATCATTCCCACAGCTCCTTCCTTCCCTCCTGCTTCCCAAGCCAGGCACCTGGGGGCTCCGGAGTCAGTGGGCTGGAACTCTTTCACACTTGAGAACAATGATAGGAAAGCTCTCTGCAGATGGAGTAGGGCAGACCCTTCCTCAGAAAGCCATTCAGCAGTGCTGCTCCAGCTCTCCTGCTTCTGTTGGTCGTAAACAAGCTTTCACAAAATTAAAAAACTAAACGCAAAACCTCGAAGCATATTATGCTAAGCGAAATAAGCCAACCAGCCAGAGAAAGACAAGTATCACATGATCTCACTCATATGTGGAATCTAATGAATAAGATAAACTGATGAACAAAATAGATCCAGGGACATTGAAGCATGGAAGAGAGTGATGAATTTCAGAGGGAAGGTGGGGTTGGGTGGGTGGATGGGAGAAGTTAACCTGGGCAACTTGTATGCATATATGCACAGCCCATGGACACAGACAATAGTGTGGTGGAGGCCTGGGAGGGGCAGGTATGGGGTGGAGGGGGTCAGTGGGGGAAAAAACAAAGGAGATATCTGTAATACTTTCAACAATAAAGATAAAAAATTTTTAAAAATTATTTTAAAGAATACTATTAGTATTCATAATAAGGACAACTCTTTATTGAATGCCTACATGTGACAAATTATTTTAGGTCCCTTTCTTATAATAGTTTCTTTAATCCTCAGGGAAATTTGCAAAGTTGATATTAACTTGTTTTACTTGATAAGAGCTGACAACACCCCAATATGATTTAAAGGACCATGAGAAAACATGGTCCCCAAATATTTTGGCCTTAAGTGTTGATTTGCTATCTGAAAATTGTTCTGCTGTTTTTCCTACTTCTCTACTCTAGTAATCTCCTTTGTCCTAAGTTGAGTTCCCTAGAAGCAGAACCTGAAATTGCCTTCCTATGTAAAGTGATTTATTAAGAGAGCATTCTCTGAAGAAAGGGGGAGAAGGGAGCCGATTAGGACAGGGGAAGCAAGCTAAGCCGGGCAGTGATCTTGGCTGGAAACCAGCTTCAGCCTGGACATTCACAGTAGAAATTGCACCATGTATTTGGTCCCACTTACAGCAAAGAGCTGGCATTTTTGTATGCCTGTGTCAGTCTGTCATTGGCCATTGGCTTTGCCTGTGCATGTGTGTGTGTGTGTGTGTGTGTGTGTGTGTGTGTGTGTACATGCCTTATAAGTTCTGCTGAGACATTTTGAAACATTCATCTAGGGAAGGGGGAATTTCACCTTTTAGCAGCCAGTATTTACAGTACCCACTGTAGTCTGTCTTTTGCACCCACTTTAGCCTGCCCTTTGCACTATTCAGAATTAGTTGCTTCTTCCATTAAGTTTATTCCATCTGCACACAGCCTTGCCACAGTTAGTGAGAAAATTAGGGAGGTAAATTATAGCCCCAACACTGTTGTTGGCCTTAAAGTTGTAACTAATATTTATTCTCCCTCTTTTATTATCCATGTTAGACATCCTCCTCTTAGCTAGCACTTCTGCTCATCCAGGCAACTTTCAAGGTTGGGTTAGTCCCCGTGGAACCTGAGCCTCTGGTCACTATGCCCATACCAGGCAGTGGTTGCTGTACTTGCCTATTTACATTGAAAACCACGGGAGGTACCCAAGCACCAGGCATATTTTTACCTGCCCCTAATATGTAGCAGCAGTTCTTCCTCCTTAGACAATCAAGCTCTATTACCCCTGCCAGTTATGTAACTCCTTTTCATGTCAGCTGGATTACTGTCATGATGACTCCAAGGTTACCAGGTGTCAAGTGTAGCTTTAAGTTTAGTGGGCCCCTTTCTGCATTGCTTGGTGGAAGTACTCCCTTCTGGGATCAAGGACATAGACTAACCAGGCCTGAGGTTGCAGGGATGGACAGCACAATTGTCCAGGTGGGTGGCTGGGAGTGATGGTGAATGGGATCATTCCTACATCTACCCATTGGTTCCTGGACCCATGAATTCTAGCTATTTGGCAATATAGCTCCCTATAATGACCATTGGTTTAAAGTGTTGACTTTAAACAAACAGCCAGATATTTCTTTTAAAAAAGGGATTTATTCAGGAACAACAAAGGACTGCAATTTGGGACTTGCAGTCTAAGGCCAAACCACTTTGTGCAAGTGCAGAGAACAAAGGAGAGAATGTTCTATAGAGGAAAGGCTTATTATATATCCAGAAAGTTTGTGAGATGTTATGAAACCCTTGGCAGTTGAAATTGGCCATGGTGTGAGTATTCCCAGCAAATACTACAAAGTAGTATTTGTGCTTTTTTCTTCCCCTTGAAAGTAACTTACCAGCATACCACTGCTACTAAAAAGAGGCCGAAAAGAACATCATCAAAATAGGAAAAGGTGAAGACTCCTTAATAATTTATCCTGAAGCCAGCGCTAGTCCCTGCACATTTTTCCCCCCTAAAATGCACTCAGAACATGCCATCTGGTTAGTTATTTTCTCATTAAAAAATTGATCTACCTCCTGGATTTGGTCAGTAAGTCTATGTTGCTGTAGACATGAAGACATTCTTCCTATTTAATTTTCCAGCCTCCAGGCGTGCCTTCGGCGATCCTTTCCTCCTGCAACCGAAAAGCTAATCGTATTGCTCCCCTGATAAAAACAAACCAATGGTTCTCTTCCAGTCTCTCCCTGGACTTGTTCTCCCTGACAGCCTACACATACCAGCGCAGTTATCCTAACCATACTTTGCCATTTTATATAACCCTTTTTTTTGGAGGGAGGGGGTCTATGCTTACCTGCTGATCTCTCTTCTCAAAATGCAGCCGCTTGCTTCTCTTAGTTAACTAACCTCAGATGTGACTCTTTCCTGGAAGCTTCCATGTTTCCCCCAGTCAGCGTTCAATGTGCAATTGCTCTTGCAACCTCCTTATTGTAGCTCTACCAAAGCCCTCATTACCACATGCTGTAACTCTAACAGAAGCATCTACTTATACTCTGCACAAGGCTGTGAGGATCTGAATTCCAAATCCCCATGTTCTGAGGGCCTAGCATAGTACATAACGACATAGCTACATAATAAATGTCTAGAAATACTGTGGACTGGATGAATGAGAACATTTTGATTTTGCAGTGCATTTCTTTTACAAATTTTTAAAAAAATCCAATCTAAGACCATTCCAAAGCAATTGAAGCATGGATCTATTTTGAAAGAAGTCTACTAGGTGCCCAAGTATGTCACTCATTATGTATATAACTAAATAAGTAAATAACACTATATAACTATATGTGTAAATAACAAAGCAATGACAATGAAACTGTAAGAAAATCAAGCAATAAGTCAATAATAATGAGTGTATGACTTCTGCTTAGAAGAATTAAATGAATAAGACGCAAACATAGAACAAGATGACTAATGATAAAGGAGGAGGAAATAACACGCTGAGCTATGAAATAGTATGATGTGGTGGGGGGTAGGGGAATGAGTAGCAGGAAATATATGTGCTATGGTGGAGGGAGCTCTGTTGTAATTCGGCATTTTATTGGAAGCTTGTGCTATTCTCTCCCTCCTAGTGATTCTGAAAGCATGGGACGTGCGTAATTTTATTTCTCTTCCTTATTGACCTTATTTTGGGGGGAGGGATGAATGGAGTGATTTGGCTTCAGGCAGCCAGTGTTATCTGAGGGCTGACCAGACCTCTGAGATCTGGTCTTTTGGTGTCTTCCTTATCTATGGCACTCTCAGTCGGTCCCCAGGGTAATTAACATTTAAATGAAGATTTCTGATGAACTAATGTATGTGTTGATGAAAACGCTGAGAACAGAAATGCATGCTCTATTTTCCCACAGTCTTTCATTTTAACAGCGTGTGGTTGCTTTCCTGTCAAAGCTTGAGAGGAAACAAAGCCAAGAATTACCCCCTTAAAATGAACACTAATAGGAGGGTGGTTTCTGCAATTTGTTTGTATACATTGCCTTCAGAGGCTGCTGTTGTTTACCCAATACACTTGGCATTGTTTCTGTAGATAGGCATCTATGTAACCCAAAGTGCAATCCTTGGCATTATGAAAATCTAATGCGATTTTATTGCTGAAAGCAGAAGTTTATGGAGGAGGAAAAAAGTGTCCCATTTCCTCCAGTATTGGTAGCACAAATGAGAGTTTAGTGTTTCATTCCAATGAGACTGTGGCTTTCATTAATCTCACACTCACAGCTGATGAATGAAAATTGCTTTGTCGCGCTAGGCAGGCCGCTCCCGCAGAGTAATTAATCCCCAGTGAAGGGCTGGAACAACTGCCAGTGAAAATGCTGCATGTTTGCAGCTCAGCTGAGCCCCACCAGTGAGGGCTTTACTGCACTGACTCATGACTTTACATTTCCTCTCTCCGGCATGGGGAGAGGGACAGATGGAGCCGCCGACCCTGAAACAGGTGGCCAGTCAGTCAGGGTGAAGAAGGTGCAGGGGAGCATTATGCTAAGTGAAATAAGCCAGTCAATGACAGAAAAATACCACATGATCTCACTCATCTATGGATAATAAAGACCATTATAAACTGGTGAACAAAAATAGATACAGTCAGAGCAGCATTGAACAGACTGGGGAGGGTTGGAGGGGTGACAAGAGAACTTGTATGCATGCATATAAGCATAACCAATGGACACAAGACACTAGGGGTAGGGGAGGCCGGGGGAAGGTCAAGGGGGAAAAAAAGGAGACATATGTACTACTCTTTGTAATATTTTAAGCAATAAAACAAAATTTTAAAATAAGAAGGTGGAGGGGGCTTCTTAGGTAAGAGCTTCTGAGAGTGAATGTATTTCACTGGGAAAGATGCTGCCCTGGGCAGAAAGGCTCCTTAGTGCTTCTGTGTGGAACTGGAACGATTTGGGTTGTGAAGCACAAACCTTAAATAGGGAAACAAGATAGGAATCAGACACATGGCTAGGAAGGAAGGATGGCCATGAAATATTCACCTTCATATATAGCTTTTCAATATTAGGAGGTCTGATATAGAACCTAACTCGTGAGTATACATTTTAGGATTCCAGCACCACCAGCACTTACTTACATTTGAGTGTGGAATGGTTTGAAGTCAGTTTTATATGCCCATAATGTTTCTCCAAAACTCACCCTGGTGAGTGGCTCCCTTGCCACACAAGCCTCACCTTCATGAAGGCGTAAAACTAGGATCACAGTTAAAAAGCAAAATAATTATTAAGTCAAAGACAGGGTATGGCAAAAGGAGTATACAAAACACAATTTATTTTTGTATTATTATTTACTAGAGGCCGGTGCATGGATTCATGCACTGGTGGCATCCCTCAGCCTGGCCTGCATCCTCTCGCAATCCGGGACCCCTCGGGGGATGTCAGACTGACTGTTTCGGCCAGATCCCCACACGCCAGGCTGTATGCATACAAGATCTTTGGTTAATCTCTTCCCACCCTACCTCCTCCCTGCTTCTCTCTGAGATTCATCAGTCTGTTCCATGCTTCCATGCCTGTGCGTTGAGCGTCGTCCCCTGGTGGTCAGTGAGCGTCATAGCGAACACTTAAATGGTTGGCTGGTTGCTTAGGCTTTTATATATAAAGATTAATCATTGTACTTTTTTTCTATATGAATAGTTGTAGACCCACTTTTGTCCCGTCCTGTATGTATCTTGATCTTTGCTTTTTGTGTATAGAAACTTTCTTTCACTTCACAGTTATGCAAATAGCATAATTGTAATTTGGCTTAAAAATGTGTTCTGGGCAACATACAAATTGCCAATTTTATCCCTTCTCATCTTAGCCTTGCCCATGCTTCTGTGTCCCCACCAGTCTAGGAGATGCACATGCACATTATTCCCACAAATACCAAATACTTTAAAATTTCCTAAGATACTCCAACATTTTTTCCCCTTAAGAAACATAGACATAGGTAATTGATATTGTTCACTAACCAGACACCAGTTTGTGGGCAACAGTGAAGGTGATACACAGTTTCTTATATGATACCTTCACTCCAGTCTCTGTCTTTCAGGGGAACATTTCAGAATGTTAGTGAGTGAGCATGAAGTTATTATGGGGATAATAATAGTTTATTCTATTTTATATTAAAAGTTAGATAACTTAGAGCCCGGCTGCTGTGGCTCAGTGGTTGAGCATTGAATTATGAATCAGGAGGTCATGGTTCGATTCCTGGTCAGGGCAAATGCCTGGGTTACAGGCTCGATCGCCATAGGGGGCATGTAGGAGGCAGCGGATTAATGATTCTCTCTCATCATTGATGTTTCTTTCACTTTCTCCCTCTCCCTTCCTCTCTCTGAAATCAATAAAAAAAAAACTTATAAAAAGGGAAATCACTTACACACATCATTGCTATTACCAATAATAAGTTACCTGGCACAAATTGCACAACTGATGATGGCACTAAAGTTGACAAGTAGTTCCCTAGATTTAGCAGAAAAAGCAATAGAGAATAAGGTGCTTGAACAAAGATAGAGGATCTGATTCCTGAGAGGGGCTCCAATTTATGGAAAACCTTAGACAAATGGATCAGGTCCTGTAATTCATTTTCAAATTCAGCAAGTACTCATTAACAACTGACATGCTCTTAACAGTACTGTACTTTTAGAAAAAGATGTACAATAAGTGTGTGTGTATGTGTAATATACCAGCAATAATGTTTAATGGATTTATTATTTTAGGTATATTATCACATTTAATATTTAAAATAATTCTGTGGGAGAGATGAAGTTGATTTCATTTCATAGGTAAGGAAACCGAGGCTTAGAGAACTTCCATAATCTGCCTAAATTCATTCATTTAAGACAGAATGCACTAGCACAGTCATTATGGAAAGTATTATGGATATTCCTCAAGAAATTAAAAATAGAACTACCATATCATCCAGCAAACCCGTTTTTGGGTATTTATTCAGGAAACAGAATCACTATTTGAAAGAGATATCTGTACTCTCTTGTTCATAGCAGCATTATTCACAATAGCCAAAGCAGGAAACAACCTGTGTCCACTGACAGGTGAATGAATAAAGAAAATGTGGTTTAAATAAAGCATAGTATCACTTTTATGTGGAATCTTAAAAAAAAAAAAAAAAGGCGAACTCCTAGAAAGAGAGAGGAGAAATGTGGCTGCCTGGGGCTGGGGCAGGGGAAGTAGGGAGAGGAGGTAAGTGAGTACAAACTTTCAGTTATAAGATGAATGAGTTCTGAAGATCTAAAGTATAACATGGTGATATAGTTAA
Organism: Myotis myotis; assembly: GCF_014108235.1. Taxonomy (NCBI): domain Eukaryota; kingdom Metazoa; phylum Chordata; class Mammalia; order Chiroptera; family Vespertilionidae; genus Myotis; species Myotis myotis. Next base: position 27,023,897 of record NW_023416313.1, read on the forward strand.
CTCTGTAGGGTATAATTAATTTTGCTAAGAGACTCGAACTTAAATGTTCTCACCAAAAAGAAAAAGAAATCTCATATGTGAGGTGATGGACTGGGTTAAATAATTTGATAGGAGGAATCCTTTCACATATATGTGTACATCAAATCATCACTTTGTACATTTAAAATATCTTACAATTTTGTCATTTATACCTCAATATATCTGGAAACAACAACAGGAGCAACAACTAAAGAAGTAATGAAACTGTGTTGCAATTCAGGGCCTTCTGACTCTAAAACCAATTTTCCTTACTAGTATTTCTTTCTCATCCTTTATTTTTTCCTTTACTTAACAGAAATCTACAGAGAATGTGCAGGGTTGTTTTTTTTTTTAGTTGTTCTTTTTAAATTTATTTTTTTACTTTTTTAATTACAGGAGGGTATATAAAGCCTCGGACCCCCACCCAACTTGCCCTTCAGATGAGCTGAGAGCCCGTCTGCATTTAAGCCAGATGTATAGGTTTGCTTGCTTTGCTTTTTCAACAAAGGTGCATGCTTTATATTTCGGCTTTTCACAATGTAGTCAAGGTCTCTCGTATAAATTCATTTACATGAGAAGGCAAGGATCGAGGTTGGGGACAGCCTTCTCCCACCAGCTCAGGGAGCTGTCCAGTGACACCTCTCTGGTGTCGGTGAGAGGTGCCTCTAACATTTGGTGCCGCTGCCTCTAACAATTCTGTGTTTCTTGTTAATGTCTTCGCTTTAAAGTCTATTTTGTCTGATGTAAGTATTGCTACCCCAGCTTTTTTGTTTTTTTCATTTTTATTTGGATGAAATACTATTACCTTTTTCCATCCCTTTACTTTTAGTCTGTGTGTGTCTTTTGATCTGAAGTGAGTCTCTTATAGGCAGCGTATGCATGAGTCTAATTTTCTTCTCCATTTTGCCACCCTATGTCTTTAGATCGGAGCATTTAATTTATTTACATATAAATAGGTATGTAATTATTGCCATTTATTATTATTTTAACTTTTTTCTTCTTCTTAAAGAAGTCCCTTTAACATTTCTTGTGCAATACTGGTTTGGTGGTGATGAACTCCTTTAGCTTTTTCTTGTCTGGGATGGAGGACTGGTTATGTGCCAGGTTTGTTTCCAGGTGCTGTATATACAGCAGGGACAATGACAAATTTCTGCCTTTCTGGAGCTTATAATTTATTTGGAAAGGCAGATAGTCATCAAGTAAATAAATAACTAAACAAATAGTGTGCCTTCAGTTGGTGGAAAATGCTATGAAGGAAATCTCCAAAAGGTAAGGAGATTTAGAATGAGGGGTGGGTAACAGGTGGGGGCAAGAGTAAGATGGTCTTTCATAGACGGAAGTCAGGCAAGCCTAAGAACGGATGTGCTTCACAAGTCCTTGGCTACTTTACTGAAGCATTCAAGTCCCCCCATGGCCCTGTGAACAACAGGAATCTGTTAGTAGAAACCTTTACTTGCTTTCTGCAATTTGTTTGTAGCTCATGAGCTGTTATGAAGCAACACACACATTTGCTCTGAGCATCCCCCACGAGAGAGAGAAGTTTGTGAGATGTTTCTAAATGCGTGGGACAATGTCTGAGTATATTTAAGAAGATGTTAAGTTCTTACATGGCAAGCAGGTACAGATCCTATGTTTAGGTTAGATGCCCTTTAACCAAGACCAATATTATATGTTTGGAAGGAGTAAGAAAACGACAGTGAGAGGGTCAGTGAGGAATTTGGGAGGGCATTAGTAAAGGCAACTTGCTCATGAGAGCAGAATATGAAAACTATAGATTCCCCTCCATGGGAACTTCGAGTTTGTTTTACTCAGGAATGTATAAAACTAGGAATAACTCAATTCCAGGAACAAATAAAAAGTGAGTCATTTTACAAAGTGTATCAGCCCCCTAATTAGAGGTTCTTTTTTTCAAAATAAATTGCAGCAGACCAATTAACTGAATTTTTCTAATTTCAGTTGCCTATTATTTTTCCAGCAACTTGATTATCGTTGTAATGTATTTAAGCATTTTCCTAATAACCTTCTCAGAATGACATTTTCAGATATAACTGTCTTCAAAAATATGCTGAATCTATGCATGTAAAAATTTTACAGTCGATTTCCTTTTCTGCAGTTATAATTGAAATGGAATCATTTGGACTCAAGCCCTTCCACCATCTTTGCAGGGGATTTAATGAGGTGGAGAGAGAATGAAAGATGGAGAGAAAGTGATTACTTTGATAGAGACAAAAGGTGGAGGAGAAGCGGGTTGTACTGAAAGGTAGCTGATTCAGTTAATCCCACCAACCAACCGTTTTCACCACCTCCAAAGATAAGACCCTGACGCTGTTGAACACGCCTAGAAGTGAATGAGCAAGAAGTTCAATGTAGGATGCCTTTGGGTGGGAGAAGATCAGATAGCTCTGACTCATTAATTACTCGGTGAAATTTCAGCTGCTGTTGGAGAAATGGCTTTGTACATTTCAAATCTCCTCAAGTAAAAGGTTTCTTTCAAATGGGTTCTAATCTTAACGCTTTTTATCCAAAGAAGCTCAATCGATATTTGTTTAGTTCTTCCAGCTAATGCTGCTGTTTGTGAATGAGGAGTGACTCAGCATGTCAGAGGTCTATTCTAGGTTATAATAAACTGAAAAGAAAAATGTGCAATGAGTTCTAGTAGAGAGTTAAATTTATTTGTATGTTCTCTTCATTCTGAGTTTCTTTGAGCCCAAGTCTGGGCAAATACGGTAAAAATACTCCAAGTGTCTATTAGAATGTTAGCTCCGTATGGACTGAAATTATGTTTTAGTCTTTTTTTATTCACTACTGTATCAACAGTTCACAGAACCATGCTTGGCATATAGCAGATGCACAATAAATATTTTTAAGTAAATAAACAATTGATGTAGTATCACCCAATTTAGTGAATTTTTCAAATTCACCATTCCTAGATTTTGTGATTCTGATTTTTAAAATTATTTTTCTTTTGGGAAGCAATCCATTGAATGAAAAGTAACACTGACTTTTCTGTTAGATTCTAAGGCTTCAGTGTATTGTGCTGTGGATTTTATTATTCAAAACGGATGTTACACATATTTCACATTGGGTTGTTTTGCAAAATTGTAAGTCATTCATGATGCTTTGTTAGTTGAAGATCTTTTTAACATTGAAACCTTTGGCTGATTATTCTTTAATTGAGGCTGATAGCTAAGTGTGTGGTTTAAGATGTTTTTAATTGCCCAACTTTTAAATTGTGGTTGAAGATTTTTTCAGCCAGGTTTATTGAGGTATAATTGACCAATGAAATTGTTTGTATTTGAAGTGCACAACATGATGATTTTATATTTATATAAATTGTGAAATGATTACCACAATAAACCCACCATCAGCTCAAGATCTATATTCTTAGCAAATTTTAGGTATACAATGCAAAATTAATAACTATAGTCACCATGCTATACATTAAAGCTTCAGAACTTATTTATCTTTACTAGAGGCCCGGTGCACGAAATTCATCCATTGTGTGTGTGTGTGTCGGTGGGGAGGCTTCCATCAGCCTGGTCTGCACCCTCTCACAGTCCAGGAGTCCTGTGGCAGATTGTCCCACAGAGGGAGACCCTGCCCACCTGCCGTAGCCCACCGGTCAATGGCCTGGGCCTCCTTCTGCAGGGCGATTGTGGGGTGATGGCGGGGGGCCCCCCAACCAATTGCATGACACCTGCCTTGGCTGGCCGGGCACAGTGCGAGTCATAGCATGGTCATCCAGATGGTCATTCTGCTGCTCAGCCCTTTGGTTGATTTGCATGTTATGCTTTTATTATTATAGATAATTGAAACTTTGTACCCTTTGACCAACATCTTTCCATTTCCTTCATCCCCCATCACCTAGAAACCACCAATCTACTCTCTATTTCTATGAATTTGACTTTTTTTTAGATTCCACATATAAGTAATACTGTACGTATTTATTTTTGTCTAATTTATTTTACTTAGCATGATGTGCTTCAGTTTTGTACATGTCACAAATGACAGAATTTCCTTTTTTTATTTGGTAGAGTAATGTAGCATTGTATAAATATATAGTGCATTTTCTTTACTCACTTATTCATCAATGACCCTTAGATTGTTTCCATAACTCAGCTATTATGAATAATGCTGCAATGTGCATGGGAGTGTATATATCACTTTGACATAACATAGCTATATATGTTATGGTGATAGTTTTATAAGTTTTGTCAGTAGGATCTCTCTCACACTTACCATTTGTAAAGAACCTATTATTTGTTTGATAACCCTACATGTTGACAAGGATCTTATTGATCTTCATATAAGAGGTCACTCTGTGAAATCACAGATTTCTACTTGATCATTAACATCACATATATTAAACTCTGTATTTACCCATTATAAATTTTTAATAAACAATGAACCAAAAAAGAATTATAAATCATCACCAATAGAGCAAACCAGGCTTAATCAATTTCATAATTGACTAAATATTCAACTTATAAACTTTAATAAAGAGAATTAATGAATGATAAAAGTAATATTTAGAAGTTAGGAACTATTTTATATGGCAACATTAGTTAATGTTCCACTCCATTAAAAGTAATAAATCATCAGTTATTTTTATGTCTCTATATCACTGAAACAGCATTGTGTGCTTAGAGGACAAGTGGTTATCAGAAGCTAGAGAGTAAGAATAGGTATACATTTTTATTAAAAGTTAATTGTGTGTGTGCCCTAACCGGTTTGGCTCAGTGGATAGAGCGTCGGCCTGCGGACTGAAAGGTCCCGGGTTCGATTCCGGTCAAGGGCATGTACCTTGGTTGCGGGCACATCCCCAGTAGGGGATATGCAGGAGGCAGCTGGTCGATGTTTCTCTCTAATCGATGTTTCTAACTCTCTATCCCTCTCCCTTCCTCTCTGTAAAAAATCAATAAAATATATTTTTTTTTAAAAAAGTTAATTGTGTAAAGTGTTGGTAATTTTTTAAAAATATATTTTATTGATTTTTTACAAAGAGAAAGGGAGAGGGATAGAGTTAGAAACATCGATGAGAGAGAAACATCGATCAGCTGCCTCCTGCACATTTCCTACTGGGTATGTGCCCGCAACCAAGGTACATGCCCTTGACCGGAATTGAACCTGGGACTCTTGAGTCCGCAGGCCGACGCTCTATCCACTGAGCCAAACCGGTTAGGGCATAATTTTTAAAATCAAAGAAAAATTATTTTGTCAATGTCATTGAAAGGTAATATAGTCATTTAATTGAAATAATAAAACTAGAAGAGATTTCTAGAAACCCATAGGCACTGTTCCTTGACTCATTTATTGGGCTATACTAGAGTTACAATCTGATCATAGAAATTAACCATTTATTTTAGTTCAAAATACCCAATGAGATAATCATTAAAATGTAATAGTTTAGATTTCTGGCTTCAGCTCCAACATGTAAAAAGCTTAGAAGCGGTCACTTTCATCCTTACAAGAAAAGCTGAACAAAACCAAAATCACTGACTTTTCTTGGCCCCTCAAAAAACTCGGGTTGCAGGGCAAACTGCCATCCTGAAACCTGGAGAGATATGCAATCCTGGGCACTGCTTACCTGGCCTGAGAAGAAAGGAAAATAAGTATTAACTTTGGAGCCAGGAGCAAGAGGGTGGTAGTTGAAGACAATCATAGAGATTAGTCTTCATGGGAGGGAATTTATACAAAAGATATTGAGATTTGAAAGACTAAGTCTTGGGAAATACTAGTAATTAACAGCAGTAACTTACTCACGGTTGTACAAAGTATAGGCATGTCATTCATTTTATTTAATCCTTATAAGAGCTCAGTGACATGGTGCAGGTGGGTTTTACCTATGTTATGAATGTGGGAATACATTTACTATAGGTTATTTTATTACAGAGTAGCAGAGATTAAATTCACAATTTAGGTTTTATATCTCCCAATTCAGAATTCTTAATGCCAAGAAGTCAAGAGGAAGGAGATCAGCCAGGCATGCCGGAGATCGGCAGCCACTAATTGCATCAAGCCTAGTGATACATGAGCATAGGAATGGGTCCCACGCCCATGAAAACTGAAAGGCTAGTTTCCCTACAAAAAAAAAATTATTTCTGAAAAGGATTTTATTTCTGGAAAGCAAAAATGTCATCATAAAGTTCATTGAATCTGCTGGAATCCTGGGTATTATAACAGTATCTTTGGTTGGTCATGACAGAAACAAGACCAACTCAAACAAACAAACAAAAACACAGAAAGAGAAATTATTTATTGGCTCATGTAAATAAACCATGACCATGACAAGGATGGAGATGAAAATGAAAGTGGAAATACTGTCAAGACCCTTTCTTTCGTTTCTGCTTCTTTCCTCCTTTTCCATTTTTTGGAGGGGGGGCGGGGGGGAACGCCATGTCTGACCTCTTCTACACTTACCTTCTCCTAGGCTGGGAACCAGGGAGAAGATGCTTTCTCTTCCCCAGGGCTGGCTGAGGGTGTGACTGTGGCATGCAGTTTAGAGGGCAGTTGTTTTCTGATGGACTTTACATACCATGTCAGCTGATGCTACCAGGAAAACAGTGGATGATGACAAACGCCATCAGGCTTTCCTCCGGCATGACTCGCATCTGCACAAGCATTTCACCACATCCTGATGGAGAGCCGTGGAGAAGCATGATGCTCTCCATTGTGGTTTAGAGGTGGTGAGCCAGCTTCTGTCGCACCTCCCACTTCACAGATGCATATCTTAGAGCTCCACGTCACCGTCTCAGTCTCCAGTGTTTGTGGAGTGGTACCTTCTTTCATTTTAATTGTAACACAACTCTTTTCCCTTTTCATATGTTGTTTAAAATGATGCAATGAAGACAAGTGAGAGTCCTTAGGTGATTTGAGTGCATCATGTTGGTTGCTGGGCAACACTCAGCTGTAGCTTTTGGCCTGGCGAAGGGGTTTCAGTGCAAATCAGAGACAAGCATTACACATGATCCCACTCAGAATTCTATACACCGACCGGAATGGCTGGGCAACAGCAACAGCCTGCACTTTCACGCTGGGTATTTTGCAAAAGGTACATTAGTCATTGTTGTTATGTCAAAAATTTGTAAATGAGGTAGAAAATATATCCAGTGTACATGTTTCCCTAAGTGACAAATTATTTTGATATATACTCATGACATTTTGCTGGTTTGCTTATTTTGGATTAAAAACATCACTATGGAGATTTTTCTTTTTTCTTGATTTTCTCCTAAACCACACCATATTGTGTTATTATATTATCATGGAGAAAGCACAAAAACTTTAGGTTCTCACAACCTTAAGTTTAAATTTTAGTTTATTTTTCATTCAGCAAACATCTGCTTAGTGCCTCTGATTTTGCTCTAGGCATCTGTTAAGTGTGGTGGACACAAAATCAAATAACACAAACCCTTCGTTTGATCTAGGAAGTCCATAGTAGAAGAAGGTGGTGCAGAGTGAGTGTGAAGTGCAGAAGATGGGCAGCACACATCCCACTGCAGAGAGGGCTGGGAGAGACGCCCTAAGACAGTGGTCGGCAAACCGGCTCGTGAGCCACATGCGGCTCTTTGGCCCCTTGAGTGTGGCTCTTCCACAAAATACCACGTGCGGGCACGCACATACAGTGCGATTGAAACTTTGTGGCCCATGTGCAGAAGTCGGTATTTTGTGGAAGAGCCACACTCAAGGGGCCAAAGAGCCGCATGTGGCTCGCAAGCCGCAGTTTGCCAACTACTGCCCTAAAAGGTGCTGCTTGACCTGAATAGTGTCAGTTGAGAAAGAACAGGGGAAAGTGTGTTCCAGGCACAAGGACTACATAAGAGAAAGGCAGAGACACTGAAAGATGTAGTGTAATTTGGAGAACATATTTTGGTGTTCTGGAGAAGTTGGCACATAGTTGGAACCTATAAATATTAGTTAAATAATCAGTACATGACAGGAGTGCTGTGGAAAACAGGCTAGGGAAGGAAGTAAGAACCACATCACAGAGGGCTTTTGGGGGTATTTTTGACATTTATCCTGAAAGCTGTGTGAAAAAATTATTTATTATTATTATTATTTTATGTCAAGAAATGACATGATCAGATTCTTACATGCACCCTGGAGAAGGGATAGAAAAGGCCTCCGTTAGAGGAATGGAGGCCAGTTTAGAAGCTGGTGAGAAATTGTGGGGACCTGAGTTAAAGCTGTAGGAGTGGGGACAGCGAGAAGGAGGCAGGCTTGAAGCATATAAGAAAAAACTGGTAGGACTACTTGATGTACAGAACATGGGGAGTGGAGAGGGAAGGCTCTGGAGGAATCTGTTCCTGTATTTGAAGCAACTAGTTGAGTAGATCTAGTGACAAATATGAGGTTAGCTTCGGGCATTCTGAATTCCAGGTCTGGAGGGTATATCCAAGAGGAGATGCTACATAAAGAGCTGGACATCCAACCTGGATTGTTGGAGCAGAGTCTGAACTGAAGATGTAGGCTTGGAGCTCACCAATCTTTCATTAGCTATTGAAATTTCTGATGAGGTCCTCCAGACAATGGGGGCCTGTGGACCAAACTGAGAGTCCATGGGAACCAGCATGTTTAGGGGAAGAGTGACCACAGGTGAACATGAAAAAGGACTAGCCAGACATGTAAGAGAAAACATGAGAAGGATGTTATGTACAACAATAGAAACATATTTTTATATATTATGACTTGAGCAAGTTTGCAATATCCTTATTTACGCTGACAGTGAGAGTAGAAAAATAGTAACTATTGCATTATATTTTGTCAGCATTATAGTGACAATAAATGCATTCATTTGACATAATGCCTATAACATAGAATTCATTAGTGAATATTTTTTCTATTTCCAATGTTGTTAGCATTGCTAATAAAATCCTTCATGATAAAAATCTTCCACTTAATGGGACTTACTTTTTAGTTCAATAATTTAGTCAGATCTCTTGCCTAATGTCTGAATCTCCAAAATCTAATAATCAGCTCCAGTAAGGAGCTCTGTTATCAAAGCAAGCAGTGTCTGATGAAGAACATTTCCAGAATTAATTTTATTTTCTTCCTTTTGATAATACTGTGATCAATCTTGTTTAAAAAAGAACAGTGCTGGCATCTGTTTCTTATTCGAATATAAATCAATATCAAGTGTTAGACTTCCTTTACAGAATTACATCAATCATCTCGAACAACACAGCATATACTTGAAAACATAACTCCTAAGGTTTTGAGCATTATTTTTCACATCTGTTTCTGTTGGCTTCCTTTCTCACAATTTAATTGCTTTTATTAAAGCAACATAATTTTGGGGAATTTCAGAGGAGATGGGAAAGGCAACATTTTCTTGCTTTTGACTTATGATTATTTATTTTCTTTGAAGCTGAAAAATTAGCTAGATTCCTTTGTGGAGCTCACAGACAAATTGAACCTCTGAGTTTATGCAGTCATTTCAAACATTTTCATTTGTATTTTCCTTTTCATGTAATACAAAGTACCTTATTCATTTGGTTATACTTGTTGTTTGATTTTCAAAACAATTTCTAAGGCTTGTTTGACAATGGGAGGCAAAGCATATTGAAAGGTAAGAGATAGAAATGAGTAGAAAAGAGAGATGGGACACAGTCAATTGATAAAGAGCAGGCAAATCTTTTTTAATGCACTTCTTTTTTATTATTTGTTCAGGACCAACTTAGAGAATAGGCCTATTTGCAAGTAATTGTGTCAAATGCCTTGGAAGAACAATGTGTATTATACTTACTTTACTAGAATTTACCCTCATTTTTTTTATTACAAAGCTAGTAGATAAACACAATGAGGAAGATCTAACCTGATAATCAGAGGTTTACGTATTCTTCACATCTCATACATTTGTTCAAGTTGGGCTATCTCCAAGTTTCCTTTCTGTTTTAAGATTGTGTACCTTTTTTTTTTTAATAAATCTTTATTGTTCAGATTATTACAGTTGTTCCCCCTTTTTCCCCAATAGCTCCCCTCCACCCAGTTCCCACCCCACCCTCTGCCCTTACCCCCCCACTGTCCTCATCCATAGGTGCACGCTTTTTGTTGCCAGGTCAAAAGTCATACACATGGAAAATGTAGCTGTTTCCATCCGTGACGTGTCCCCGTGTTCGGAAAGGTCTCTCACGACTTGTTCACACTCTACTCAGAAAGGCTTTTTAAAATAATGTATCCTCTTATGTTTAAAATGAGGATTTCGCTACCAAAAGTGAGGAGAAAGCAACACTACAGCTGCTCTCGCCCCTCTCGCCCTTCGGGTGATAGTTGTGCTGCACGCTGGTGATAGGGCTGCACGCTGGTTTGCGGGCTGTCGTTGAAGCCATCTGGGTAGCTTGTGCGGTTCTGCCGGCTTCCCAGGGGGCTGCCGCAGCCTCGCAGGGGCATAGGAGCTTTGCAGGGGCTGTCTCAGCCTCACAGGGGCCATCGCAGCCTCGCAGGGGGCAGGGGCCGTCTCAGCCTCACAGGGGCCATCGCAGCCTCGCAGGGGGCGCCGCATCTCACATTGGGGGTGAAGGTGCAAGTCAGAAGCTCCTCTCGCTGTCTCTCCTGCTGCTCCCTTGCGTATCGCTGATGCTGGAAATTTCTGAGAGCAGTCTGCAGGTGCTGGACATCATACTTTAACTGGTCAACACGAAGTTTGGCATTTTGTCTTTTGTTGGGCGGTTCCTTGCTGGACAGAATCTCCAGGCGTTCTAGCTGGCTGAATATCTGGTATGCTTGCTTGGATTTCGTTTTCTACTAAGTGCACAGACTGCTTGTCTTCCGTCTCCTGGTGTCCCATGTGAGACTGGATCTGGTGGACCTGCGTGTGCGTTTGCTGGTACAGCAGTTCCATGTCGTCGGCCGAGCCAGGTCCGGCTCCGGCTTCCTCTGAACCTGATTCTGCTTCTTGAGTGTGTACCTTATGGATGCGAGGAGTTGAAATCTGCAGTTTGTTGGGTTAGGCTGAACAAGCACAGGTGGTTCCCTTTGTGCCACTGGCACAGCTTGGGTGGGGATGTAAATTGAATAGGGTGGGTCCTCCTGGATTCACCAGGGCAGAGCAAACAGCAATGGCATCTCCGAAACTCCTCGCCTCTCCTAGACTCCGCATCTCCATGTCCCCGAGTGCCGGCGAGCAGCTCCATGAGAAAGCCACCCTCGCTCTCCGACCCGCTGAAGGCCGTCCTGCCTCTCCTCATAGGGGTCTGGGACCTCAGAATCCCACCCCAAACAAGCTCAGTGGATTCGGGAGTTTGTAACCCCTTCCGATTGAAAAAATCTGCGCATCCAGTTGCAGCCTGCCTGGCGCACGACTCTGTACCTCTGTTCTTGGTGCCTCTGCACATCCTACTCAGTCTCAATGCTCTTCTTTCTTTCCTTCCAGTTGTAGAGCTTCCGCTGGGCGAGCTTTCCCATGGTTCTGAATGATAGCTGTTTGTCTTATAGTTGGTAGTTTCAATGTTGTTGTGGGAGGCAGCACGCACAGGTCTATACCTTACGCCGCCATCTTGGTTCTCCCAAGATTGTGTACCTTTCATTCCTATACCTAAGATCCAGTATCTAAACATCTATCTGGCTATCTATCTGGCTATCTGGCTATCTATCTATCTATCTATCTATCTATCTATCTATCTATTTATCTATCATCTATCTATCTATCTATCTCATCTATCTACCTATGGTAGGCTAAATAATCTAACGATCTACCTCCACTGCCAAATGTGTCCATGTTCTAATTTCCAGTGAATATGTTACCTTACAGCCAAAAAGACTATGCAGATATAATTAAGTTAGGGATATTGAGATGGAAAAATTATCCTGGATTATTTGATGGGCCCAATGTAATCACAAGGGTTCTTATAAGAAGGAGGCATGACAGTCAGAGTCAGAAAGGGGGTGTCATGGAAGCAGAGGTTGTTACAATACACTTTGAAAGTGGAGGAAGGGACCACCATCCAAAGAATGTAGGCAATTTCTAGAGCTGGAAAGGCAGGGTAATGGAGTCTCCCCTTGATCCTTTGAAGGCAGTGTGGTCCTGCTAAGACTTTATTTTCTGCCCAGTGAAACCCATTTGGAACTTCTGACCTCAAGAACTGCAGCATAACACAATGTTGTTTTAAGCCACTAAATGTAGTAATTCATTATAGGAGCTGTAGAAAACTAATATACTACCTATCTCAAATCCCTACATATTTATGAAAATTGGGGATTCATAAATTTGGTATATATCCCTCTAACTTCTTGTTCTGTATCAGATGAGATAGGGTATAGATGGACTCAAAGAGAGTCAGTACATGACCAAAAAGGTCATATAAAGAGGCCATTCTGTGACTCATTTGGATCAAGTACTAGCTCCATCATTTGATAGGTGTCTGACTTTAGGCTTGTCACATACTTCTCTGTGCTTTACTTTTCTCATGTGAAAAGTTAAGACACTGATAGTGCCTACTTTCCTTATAGAATTGAAAGACTTGGTACTCATAAAATAATTTTTTTGGCCTGAATACAGTGTTTGGAATCTGGAGAAAAACCTATTTAGGTGAGGTCGGGACCATGGCAATCTGTATAGTCAGAGGGACATTAGGTTTAAACCTGTAAACCTGAGGAGGAGGCAGGAATGAGGGATTTGCCTGAGGCTGGGTCCAGTAGTCTCAACTTCTAAGTTTCCACTGGCTCTGTTGCTTTCAGTCTTCAGTCTATTCTGGGAATTCCACAGAGACTGAGACGATGTCTCTTCATCAGGTTGGCATTTATGGAAACATCAGGTTGAGAAGAGATGCAGCTATTTCAACCCCACTAAAGAGAGAGATTGGCTCCATGAGGCTGATAAGGCATTTTCTTTGATGTAGAAATTCAAGGAAGGTTTTAATGTTTTGTTTTATTTTTATTTATGATATGTATGTATTTGGGAGAGCTGAAGGTAAAGAACACCATTCCCTTTTAGAAAGAGCACCAGGATCCCTAGCCAGGGAGCTCAGTTGGTTAGAGTGTTGTTCCGATATGCCAAGGTTGCAAGTTCAGTCTCCAGTCAGGATACATACAAGAATCAACTAATGAATGTATAAATAAGTGAAACAACAAATTGATCTCTCTCTCTCTTTCTCTCTCTTTCTTTTTCCCTAAAATCAATTTAAAAAAAAAAAGAGCATCAGGATTTTTGTAAAGTAAAATGGTCAAGGAAGGACTATCTAAGCACTTATTACTTTGATGCTATTGTTTAATATTTTTAGTTCCTCTTCTTTGGTTTTGCAACTTGAATCTTTCAAAAGATGAGAGGGAAAAATAATTTTTCAGTGTATCCATTTGTAGAATGTTCCTGATTCATTTGCTACCTACCTTTTCACTGTTGTTGTATGCACATTACTTTGGGATTGGATGTTCCTAAATATGGTGATTTTGGTATTTGTTTTTTTATTAATATATTTTATTGATTTTTTTTTACAGAGAGGAAGGGAGAGGGATAGAGAGTTAGAAACATCGATGAGAGAGAAACATCGATCAGCTGCCTCCTGCACACCCCCCACTGGGGACGTGCCCGCAACCAAGGTACATGCCCTTGACGGGAATCGAACCCGGGACCTCTCAGTCCGCAGGCCAACGCTCTATCCGCTGAGCCAAACCGGTCAGGGCTGGTATTTGTTTTGATATCACTTTTATCTGCTAAAATGAGCATAATCTCAATTGCCAATAAATAATTTTTGTGACAATTTCTATAGAAATCAAAGTATTCATATTGGAAGAGAGGTACTTTTGTCTGGTAGGAAGGTGGTTTTTATTAGATCCTTGTTCCTCTTCTCCCAGCCGTGTGACTTAGGGTGATTGTGAATAGCTAGTGTGTTTGTAAAGTTTTATAATTTACAGTGTATCTTCAGTTGCATTGTACCTGTGATCCCGCAACTCCCTTAGGGGCTAGATTATAGCTACTCCTATATTAGAGAAGAGAAAACATAGTCCCAGGAAAGTTAACTTATTTTCCCAGCTTATGCAGGAAAGTGCCAGAGCAATGGCTCAAGATACACATGTTGCTTATCCAAAAAAGTTTTGAGTCAGATAATTAAACTGTGACTCTCAGTTTCTTCCCATATGAGCAGACACATTAGACCAGATGTGATTTCACAAATTCAGCTAAAAAGGAGTAATATAGGCAATGTTAATGTAAGGAATTGTCCAGGCATTAGAGATGGGTATTAAATGTGGCATCAAGAGACAGGTGCCACTAACTGGGGTGCCTGCCACCAAGCTTCAATTATTGTTTTTGTGCAGGAATGCAATAATACTAGTGTTGTCATATTTTCTGCTTTTTCAAGAAAAGATAAAGTCTAGCTCTGGAGGAAACCTCCCTGTGTTTGATGAATGCTAAATGGCAAAACTGTGACCCCTTTACCAGGTCTCCATGGTGGGAGATGGTGGGCATCCTTATTCTCAGTAACTCTGATGTATTGTTAAATCAGCATTTTCTTTTGCTTGGAGGATTTATTAGGTTCATTGACTTTTCAGTTGATGTCTAGACCAATTTAGTAATAGATTTGGATACAAAAGATAATTCCTAAGGAAATAACTGAAGTTCATCTATTTATATGATTTTTGAGCATTATGAAAACTGAAAACATTTTCATATTTGCATGCATTGCTCAGGCATTTCTTGGTGCCACCAAAGAAACAAACTTTTCTGAACTTAGGAAAGGAGGGATTTTATAATGTCTGGTGTGTGTACACCACTCTACCGCTTTCACTCAGAATTGATGGCATGTGCAAACGAATGTGAAATGGTCATTCAACTCATTAAAGAGATTTTTTTGATCACTGTGTAATTATGAAGTTAACCTTTGTCATTCAAATTTATGTCCTGTGAATTTGGATTTGTTGGTTATAATGATAGTGGTGATAGTGCTGGGGCTGGTGTGTGTCAGTAATATTTTATTATAATGATGATATTAATAACAAAGAGATATAATTTTACTGAGTGCTTATTATGCATCAGGCTTTATGCCAAAGGTATTTCTGTTCATGAAATCATTTAATCCCTAGAAATCCCAATGAAGTAAGCATTAGTGTCCCTATATTTCAGCTAAAAAAACTGAGATATAAAGAGATTAAGTAAATGGTCCAAGATTATCCAGTTACTAAGAGGCAGATTCAAACCAATGTGAGGAAAGAGGCCAGAAGATATATATTGAGCATGTACTAGGTACCAGGTTATTTCCTGGGTTCTTAGTTCTAGAGAACAAAACGAAGTTCCTGGTATATTGGGGCTATATTTTATTTGTGGAGATTGACAGTAAACCATTAAACATATACAATATAATGCCCAGCAATGCTAGGTACAAAGGGGAAGAACTGGGTCAGAAGATATAAGGCCTGTTTCCCATGGGATGCTAGGGCAGGTCTGTCTGAGGGGTGACCTCTAGGCAGAGATATTAAAATGAAGTTGAGAGATAAATAGTGTGCATTTCTCAGACTGTCCTGTGACAGTCCCTTCATACAACCCAGATTTCATTTCTAGAATGGTATGACCCGTTGCTTGTTTGTGTTTAAGAGGGATATGTGGTATATCCTACAATAAGGATTTAGGAGGCAGACCCAAGTCAAAATTCTAGTTCTGTTCTTTTTCACTCTGAGCTATTTGGGCACCTTAAATTTTATTCAACTTTAGGGTCCCCATCTGTAAAATCTATATATACAAAAGCCTAAGTGACCGAATGACTGGTCAACCGGTTGCTATGACGCACCTGACCACCAGGTGGTAGACACTCAATGCAGTAGCTGTCCTCTTGTGGTCAGTGCACTCCCACAGCGGGAGTGCCACTCAGCTGACTGATGGGCACCAGACACTGGGCTCACGGCTGGTGAGCGCAGCTGTGGGGGAACAAGCCTCTCCCACCTCCGCAACAGTGGCAGGCGCAGCAGTTCCAGGATGAGCGGGAGCGGCCCGGCACCTGGCCCCACTACTACATCCCTCGGGGGATGTGGGACTGCTGGTTTCGGCCTGATCCCTGCAGGCCAGCCTGCGGAGATTGGGCCAAAACCTGCATTTCAACATCCCCCGAGGGATCCCAGATTGTGAGGGAGCAGGCCAGGCTGAGCGACCCCACCCGTGCACTAATTCATGTACCAGGCCTCTAGTTTATATAATAATCCTTCTCTCTTACGATCAGTGAAAATTGCACATCTAAAGTTCTAGGGACTTCAAATTGCACATTTGAAGTCCCTAGGACATATATATCCTATATAATAAAAGAGAAACATGGTAATTAACCGTAACTTCGCTACCCTTCCCATTGGCTAATCAGAGAGATGTGCAAATTAACTGCCAACCAAGATGGCGGCCTGCAGTAAGGCAGCTGAAGTGGAACAGGAGGCTTGCTTTCTCCAGTGAAGGAGGAAGCCAAGGTTCCCCGCCTGCCACTGCCAGCTTCTGAGCTTGGACTCTAAGAAACAATGTTGCAATTATAGAACCTAAACAATCCCCAGAAACCTGCTTTCAGCCAGCCGGGCTTGGAGCTGGAGCTGAAACAGTGTTTCAATTATAGAACCCAAACAAATCCAGATCAGCAGCCGAGGTCTCAGAGCTGGAGCTGAACCTCAGAGCTAAAGCCGGCTCTCAGTTCCAGTGACAGCCATAGAAGGTAAATAAATCCCAGAATAAAAAAAAAAAAAAGAAAAAAAGGAGAGGTTGGGAACTTCAGTCACCTGCCAGCCTGAAAACGGCCCTCAGCCCCTCAGCCAGACTGGCCAGGCACCCCAGTGGGGACCCCCACCCTGAAGGGGGTGTGACCAGCTGCAAACAGCCATCATCCCCTCACCCAGGCTGGCCAGGGACCCAAGCGGGACCCCGACCCTGATCCAGGACACTTTTCAGGGCAAACCAGCCAGCCCCCACCCGTGCACCAGGCCTCTATCCTATATAGTAAAAGGGTAATATGCCTCCCAGCACCGGGATCAGTGGAGCCACGAGGCCTCCCAAACCCGGGATCAGCAGAGCCACGAGGCCTCACGCCCCGGGATCAGCGGAGCCACGAGGCCTCCCAGCACTGGGATCAGCGGAGCCACAAGGCCTCCTGGCCCCTGGAGTAGTGTGACAGGGGGCAGTGCCCAAACCCCCTGATCGCCCTGCGGCTCTGTGTGTGACAGGGGATGGGGCCACAACCTCCCTATCCGCCCTGCTCTGTTTGTGACGGGAAGGTGCCCCAACCCCCTGATTGGCCCTGCTCTGTGCCTGATAGGGGGGAGCTCCCCAACACCCTGATCGGCCCTGCTCTGTGCATGACAGGGGGGAGCTCCCAACCCTCCTGATGGGCCCTGCTCTGTGTGTGACAGGGGGTGGTGCCGCAACCTCCCCATCAACCCTGCCTTGAGTACGGCAGGGGGCGGTGCCCCAACCCCCCAATCCGCCCTACCCTGAGCGTGGCTGGGGGTGGCTTTTCAACCTCCCAATCCGCCCTGCTCTGTGTATGACAGGGGGTGGCACCCCAACTCCCCAATCGGCCCTGCTCTGAGCCCGACCAGGGGCTGCACCTAGGGATTGGGCCTTCCCTGTGCCACCCGGGAGTGGGCCTAAGCCAGCAGGTCGTTATCCCCCCAGGGGTCCCAGACTGTGAGAGGGCACGACTGGGGCTGAGGGACACCCCCCCACCCCCCTCCCCCGGCCAATGCACAAATTTTTGTGCACCGGGACTCTAGTATGTGTGTGTGTGTGTGTGTGTGTGTGTGTGTGTGTGTATACATATATGTGTGTGTATATATATATATATATATATATATATATATATACACACACATACACATATATGCAGGAGTCATAGAATAAATAATAGCTATTATACTTATTTCTATATTCTGTGCCTTACAGAGGGACAGAGAGAAGTTCCCAGGGTTTTCTGTGGTCAAAGTGTGGCAAGGGGATATGGCATAGATCGCTTTTCACTTTCAGGGCTGAATAGGGAATAATTGATGGAATGGAAACAGATCCAGGAAATAGGCTGAGGTACCTGGTGTGGATCAAGTGGGTTTTGAAATCACATTAGTTAAGAGCAAGAATGAGATTTCAAGAGGTGATTTGAGAGCAAGGTGAGCAGGGGGTTACTTATTTTAATTCCGTATTAGAAGCATCCCATAATACACATATAGCTAGCTACAGGGGTTCACAGAGTCGCATGGAGATGAGAGAGAGAGAGAGAGAGAGAGAGAGAGAGAGAGAGAGAGAGGAAGAGAGAGAGAGAGGGATTTGTAAAATTCCCTTCCCTTTGTAGGCATGTGGCTGTTATTGAAAATGACAGTTTCTGCAGCCAGGTTGACCCATTTCCTGATAATCAAGAAATCTGGATCTAGTCCCCATTTGTCTCTGATATGCTGACCCTGAGCTGGTCACTTCACCTCTTTGCCTTTGGCTGGAGGAGACAAGACCCCTGCACTTGGCCCATCTCAAGGGAGTTTGTTTAGACAGAAAAAAGTAGCTTAAAATGTCCCCTCTGTGATGTTACTTACTGTTAAATGTGGGAGCATGCGTTAGTGAACAGGCAAACCTCCTCAAATTGCGGGCAATATGTCCTAGGCAATGAGTTAGATCTATAGCTACCTCTGGTTTGGCAACAACTTTATATCCAGGGGAGGGGGCAGCGTAACAACAGTGGCTCCCTGGGTCGATGTGGCTCAGTGGGAAGCACGCAGACTTTGGAAGAATGCGCATCTGGGTCCAGGCTTCTAACTTGGATGAATTTTAACTCTGTCACCTTGTCTAGGACACTGATCTCCTCTGAGCTTAGGTTTCTAGGTCTATAAATAATGACAGTGACACCACGGAAGCTATTGTGAGGATTAAATGAATGTAGAGCATTATGTCTGCCACTGACATTTTTGAAATGTTACTTTGCGGTTGTGGGGGGAGGGCCTATGTTTTTTTAAAATCTTTACTGTTGAGAGTATTACAGATGTCTCCCCCCTTCCCCCCAACCCCTCCACTTGGTTCCCGCCCTGCCCCAGGCCTTCACCACTCTATTGCCTGTGTCCACAGGTAATGCATCTATACATGTAAGATCTTTGGTTTATCTCTTCCCACCACCCCACCCAGCCCCTTGCCTCTCAGATTCACCCATCTGTTCATGGCAATAAATACATATCTATCAACAATTGAATCTAAATATCAAAACAAATGAACAAGGCATCTAATGAACAAAACAAACTGACGAGTAAAATAGAACCAGAGGCATGGAAACATGGAACAGACTGACAAAAAAAATGTTGATTTTAATTTTTGTTTAAGACCTGAATTCCTGAAGTTGTCTGGAGGCCATAACTTCTCAGTGGTTTGGGGGCAGACCGGGATAAGACCAGGAGGCCTTGTCGAACAGGGCAAGGCTGGGCAGGCAAGGGTCAAGTTGAAATGACCCATTGGATGGGCTGCAGCTGAGGAGCTGGGTCTGCTCCAAGTTCACCCTCTGACAGGAGGGCGGGGGTCTAATTCTTGTCCTGGGTCCCAGGGGCAGTTCCAGTGGGTGTGGGGCTCCAGAATGGTCCCAAGATGACCCGGTGACTGAAGTGCCTACTGTTCCGCAGTGACTAGTGCCGAACGAAGAGCAGGCTGAGGACATGTGCTGGCCAGTTAGTGACCTCTGGGTCTCATTCACAGCAGTGTGCCCAACCCTTGCCCACACCCTTGTCTAAGTTTGCTGTGGATTGTTGTGAGGCTTCGGGGCACCACTAAGATTCATATTTCTAAAATAAATTTTGTATTTAAAATTTTTAAATTATAGTTTGTATTCAGTATTATTTTGCACGTGTTTCACTTGAACAGCAATAGTCACACACCTTAGAAAATGATGCCCCTGATATTTCCAGTGCCTCGCGGGCACCAAGATTCATCTTTTTAATCAATGGAAAGGAGGAAATGACCTGCTTTTATTAGCATCTAGGTCGGCTCTCGGAACAAGCAGGCTACAAACCCTGCTGTCTCAGACGCTTCCTCCTTCGTTACGCTATTCCCATGGTAACCCTCGGCAAGGGAGAAGAGGGACAGCTAACCACGGAGACGCTATTTTTAGAATCAGGCAGATGCTTGACGAGTCTGTTGAAGGAGAGAAAATGAAACAAATGTAGGAGAGGATTTTTTTATTTTTGGACCAAAGACAATATCATTGAAAATTCATATTATAAAACTGGAAAAGACCTTGAGAAATCATTCAGCCTCCCTTTACCTTTAAGAAGATCTACTTCCAAGTCATACCCAAAGTTGTGCCATGAGATGATGTCAGAACATTTTACTTAATAGCCCACTCTAATGGGTACCCATATCTCTTCCCCTGAATTTACCCTGTATTCAATCTCGGCTCCAAGACCAAGGGAATTGGGAATGAGACTATGCATTGTATAGGCTCAAGCTGTGGACTATACAGCCCTGAAGGCATAACTCATGGAGCCTCTGCTACCAGCGACGCACCGGAGGTCTGTGCAGTGCATGGCCTGTGCACGTCTCCGCACTGGCCTCGCCTCACTTCCCTTTTTAAAATGTAAGTGCCTCCCAGCCTCCTTGAAAGCCTCAGGGACTTCTCATTGCTCTTAGATTACAGGCCCTGCGTCTTTACGGTGGCTATAAAGTACAACATGATATTGATCTTGTGCACCTGTCCAGAATCATTGAGTACTGTTACAACTCTCTCTGTTTCAGCAAAAGACCTTATTTCAGAGTCTCAACATGCCATCTGCCTCCCATTCAAGATCTTTGCACTCACATATAATACTTTCCCCCATGCTCTCTACCTAGGTAATTTCTCTGTCAAATCCTTCTTATATTACCAATCAGTATTCAAATATCAGGAGACACTTTCTCAACCTGTAAGATAAGGCACTCCTGCAATAGCGTCTCCTAACATTTTGTGCATTTCCTTACCAACATTTAACAGTTGTAATTTTTTATGTAACTTTTTGGCTTCCTTTTTATTGCTTTAGTTCTATGTTGTTAGGGAATTATATTCTTTGGTCACCATTATGTATCTAGCACCCAGCACCATGTTTGACAAATGAATTGCTCTAATAACTGAAAGAATGACTAGCAGTTATTTTAAAGGGATATAATCCCTGATTCTCTGCCAAGTCAAACTGCCTAGGTGATTGCACTGGAGCTCCTCAAAATGTCACGTGGATCTAAATTTCCAGAAAACTTGTTAAAATGCAGATTCAGATTCAGTAGATCTGGGAGCAGACTATGATTCTGTATTTCCACTGGTAACTAGCTCTAGAATATGGCTCCCCATTAGAATCAACACTGGAGCTTTAAAAAAAATCTCGGCTCTGCAGTCCCAACCCTGGAGATATTGATTTGATTGGCGTGTGCTTGGCGTGGTCTTTGGGGATTTGTAAAAGCTCCCAGTTTATTCCAATATCTAATATCACTCTAGGAGATCCACTCATTCTAGACAGAGCTCATCCTCAACAGCAGGTAAAGGGATATTTTTGTTATCCTTTGCATTAAACAGCATCCAACGTAACCACCGGATAGGGATGTATCTCATTACTAGTTTTCAAATGCACGACTCACAGAGACACACAGAGGAGTGGTACCTATTGTTTAATGTGTGAGTAGAGAGCATCCTATGTGAGTTGGTTAATGTGGCAGCAGAGAGAGCCAATCTCAAACTTCCCCACTTCTACACATGGGGCAAATGCATTTCTGATCAAATATTTTTAAAAAATACATGTAGCTGTTGGAAAAAAGTGGAACATTTTGGGAAGACCACATGCAGTTAAATGCAGTCTCTGCACCCAGAAGAACAGTGCATGATTACTCAGATAATAACCGGAAAAAGAGAACGTTGCTCTCCTAAGAGCTGTAGCATTTGCAGTGAGTTCCCTCATTCCAGGCTTCCCCCTAATGGTGAACGTGAACAGGAGCAATAGGTTCACGGGCATTTGGTTGCTCTCTTTGAAGATCAGTCCTTGATCATCTAAAGCAGCGGTTCTCAAACTGGGTCGCGATCCCTTTGGGGGTCAAATGACCCTTTCACAGGGGTCGCCTAAGACCATCGGAAAACACATATATAATTACATATTGTTTTTGTGATTAATCACTGTGCTTTAATTATGTTCAATTTGTAACAATGAAATTGGGGGTCACCACAACATGAGGAACTGTATTAAAGGGTCGCAGCATTAGGAAGGTTGAGAACCACTGGTCTAAAGCATAGTAGTCATCTCCTTGTCTTCTCATGTATTGCCCTGATTTTTCCACTGACTTATTTTCTGTGTGGTTTTAATCTTAAAGATTTCACAATGTATAATAACATTTTTGCACTTAGCTCAGTACTATATTTCAAGCCCCATACTAATTGTTTTCCTACTCTTGCTTACTTTATCTTCTCAGCAAATCTGTTAGGTAGCTGTTGCTATTATAACATTGTACAGATTAAAAAAAACAACAACTAAGACTTATTAGTCCATTAGTTTCTAAAAGACACACAGATGGTCAGTGGCAGAGTCCAGGAATATCAGATGCTGTTTCTGCCCCAGTGTTAAGATATTAGCAGTTTTTAGGCCAAATTCAGCCTTCAGATATATGGGTCTACATGGGCTCAAGTTTTAATGAGGTGCTAAAATTTAGAAAGAACATTTACTATAAAAATCCATGTTTCAAGCATATATTTAAAATAACCATGTCTGACAACAGTGAATAACATGCCTGCAAGCCTGAAGCTTGCCTGAAGCTGAGTAACATTTTTCTCTTTCATATGACACTCCCCTTGCCACTCACTAGGATCTCTTTTAGTCCTGAACTGTCTGAGAATTTATGACACCGGTTTGTCCACTCCAATTCTCTGGGGTTTCAACTTAGCCTCTAACCTCTTATTGAGGGAAGAAATGGTTCTTTCATCTTTAATCAACTTGATCATCAGGAAAGAAAGATGTCCTCTCTTATGGTGAGGTGGAGAACATTACGTTGCCGCCTTCATAACTTTGGGCCTTTTTAGAACTACCTGTACATATGCATCCAGCAGAGTGTTCTGATTTCTTTGAAGACAAAGTGGTGGAGCTTAGTATCCTACCTTCTGATTCTGGTGCTTAGCTGGCTGGAGCAGTTTCCATTCAAAGTTTGGACTTCACCTGGGTTTACAAATTGTGTGGTTGTGTTTCAACAACTGGAGCCCTGTGAAGACTCCCATGTCCCTTGTCTCATGGTGTAGCCATATTCTGTTCAGTCTCCTGCAAGTAGCCCTTGATAAGGAAGAAAAGGATCTTTCCTGATGATGTCAGGACCGACCTGGTGTGGTCTGAGCAATGCTGGGCAGGGTTTCCCAGGAATACAGTCCCTGACTTCTGATCTAGCAGGATCTGCTGAAAAAACAATTCTCACAGGAGACTTCTTCTTTGTTGTGAGAGTTGCTTGCCTCCGTTGCAGTGTACCTGTTGTTGTTGTGGGTTTTTTTAAAAAATATGATTTCAGAGAGAGGACGTGAGAGAAACATTGATTGGCTGCCCCCTGAATACCCCCCATGGGGGATCAAGCCCACAACTCAGCCATGTGCCCTGACTAAGAATCGAACCAGTGACCTCCTAGTACATGGGACAAAGCTCAATTAACTGAGCCACCCTGGCGAGGCGCAGTGTACCTGTGTCTTTGTTTCCTTGTCATGCCTGGCTTTGACCCACTCCCCACTTGGCTGTTGATTTCTATGCTCTCCCCCTGAGTTACTCAGTCTTTCATTCCTTGTGGCAAAGCCTTCCCACTGCACACTGGAGATCTGTTGCTCAACAGAGCACATGCCCAAGTGTTGTGCTGTTTAAACCTCAGAAAACTCCTATGGCATAGGTCTTGTTA
The DNA here is from genome assembly GCF_014108235.1 of Myotis myotis. Classification (NCBI taxonomy): domain Eukaryota; kingdom Metazoa; phylum Chordata; class Mammalia; order Chiroptera; family Vespertilionidae; genus Myotis; species Myotis myotis. Next base: position 27,047,703 of record NW_023416313.1, read on the forward strand.
TTCCTAGGAAATTGTGGTGCAAAAGACTATGAAATTTGGTAAATTGATTAGTAAAAGAATTTTCAAATGGTTAAATGCTAACCTATTTTGTTCCATATTTTACTTTGGGTTTAAGAGGCAGATATCGTAATTTAACAATGTCTACAAAACATGAGAAAAATAATTCAACCAGTCCTTATTTCACCACATGGTATGCCAAGTGAGACATCATCAGTTTTAAGATATGCCATCATTCGACGTGCCACTGAGAACAGCAAAAATACTGTCAATTAGATTATGTCATTTAAATTATGATGATTGCTATCTCTATCTCAATTACAGATGTTTTAACTTAAAAAGTCATGTCTGAGAATATAGCATTTATTCAACTTTTATTGCATGCCCTTATTACATAAGACACTTGCTAAAACTTAATTGTCTTAAAATTAATTGTCTTAAAATAAGACGTAATAAAGTAAATGCAAACATATTTACACTACAATGTTTTCCCTTTAGCAACCATCAACGGAGCTAGAATTTGACCGTGTGGTGATTTATACCACTTGCCTTCGGGTGGTTCGGACAACCTTTGAGAGATGTGAACTGGTTAGAAAGATCTTCCAAAACCATCGAGTAAAATTTGAAGAGAAAAACATCGCTCTGAATGGTGACTATGGAAAAGAGTTAGATGAACGCTGCCGACGGGTTTCCGAAGCTCCCTCCCTCCCTGTCGTGTTCATCGATGGCCATTATCTTGGGGTAAGGAAAATCTTATTTTTATCAAACCCAGCCAGTATTGATAGAGATCTGTAAGCCAATGGCAAGATCACTTGCAACATAATCACCAGGACACTTGCTATTTTTCTTTTTTTAAAAAAATATATTTTACTAGAGGCCCGGTGCACAAATATTTGTGCACTCAGGGGGGAGGGGGGTCCCTCAGCCCGGCCTGTGCCCTCTCGCAGTCTGGGACCCCTCGGGAGATAACGACCTGCTGGCTTAGTCCTGCTCCCGGGTGGCAGAGGGCAGGCCCAATCCCTAGGTGCAGCCCCTGGTTGGGCTCAGAGCAGGGCCGATTGGGGAGTTGGGGTGCCGCCCCCTATCATGCACAGAGCAGGGTGGATCGGGAGGTTGCGATGCCACCCTCAGTCACGCTCAGGGTAGGGCCGATTGGGGGGTTGGGGCACCGCCACCTGTCACACTCAAGGCAGGGTCCATGGGGAGGTTGCGGCGCCACCCCCTGTCACACACAGAGCAAGGCCCATCAGGAGGGTTGGGGCTCCGTACCCTGTCACGCACAGAGCAGGGCCCATCAGGGGGTTGGGGAGCTCCCCCCTGTCACTCACAGAGTAGGGCTGATAGGGGAGTTGGGGCACCGCCCCCTGTCACACACAGAGCAGGGCGGATCAGGGAGTTGGGGGGCCACCACTGTCACACTCAGGGCAGGGCCGATAGGGAGGTTATGGCTCTACCCCATCACACACAGAGCAGGGCCCATGGGGGGTGGGGGTTGGGGCGCCGCACCCTGTCACACACAGAACTGCAGGGTGATTAGGGGGTTGGGGAGCTCCCCCTATCAGGCACAGAGCAGGGCTGATCAGGGGGTTTGGCTGCCCCCTGTCATGCTGATCCCTGTGCCAGGAGGCCTCGTGGCTCCGCTGATCCCGGTGCTGGGAGGCATATTACCCTTTTACTATATAGGACAGAGGCCTGGTGCATGGGTGGGGGCTGGCTGGTTTGCCCTGAAGGGTGTCCTGGATCAGGGTGGGGGTCCCCACTGGGGTGCCTGGCCAGCCTGGATGAGGGGATGATGGCTGTTTGCAGCTGGTCACACACCCTTCAGGGTGGGGGTCCCCACTGGGTGCCTGGCCAGTCTGGGTGAGAGGCTGAGGGCTGTTTTCAGGCTGGCAGGTGACTGAAGCTCCCAACTGCTCCTTTTTTTCTTTTTTCTTTTTAATTCTGGGCCAGTTTTAGCTCTGGCTCCAGCTCTGAGCCCTCTGCTGCTGAAAGCAGGTATCTGGTTTGTTTGGGTTCTATAATCAAGACACTGTATCAATTCCAGCTCTGAGATCCCGGCCGGCCAGCTGAAAGTGGGTTTCTGGGTTTTTTTTTAGCTTCTATATTTGTTACAATGTTTCAAACTGCAAGCTCAGAGGCCAGCAAGGCAGGCGGGGAACGTTGGAGTCCTCCGTCACTGAAGCAAGCAAGCCTCATGTTCGCTTCCAGCTGCCTGGCTGCCGGCCGCCATCTTGGCTGGCAGTTAATTTGCATATCGCTCTGATTAGCCAATGGGAAAGGTAGCAGTCGTACGCTAATTACCATGTTTCTCTTTTATTAGATAGGATTGATTTTTTTACATAGAGGAAGGGAGCGGGATAGAGAGTTAGAAACATCGATGAGAGAGAAATATCGATCAGCTGCCTCTTGCACACCCCCTACTGGGGATGTGCCCACAACCAAGGTATATGCCCTTGACCAGAATCGAACCTGGGACTCTTCAGTCCGCAGGCCGATGCTCTATCCACTGAGCCAAACCGGTTAGGGTAGCCATGGGCAAACTACGGCCCATGGGCCGGATCCAGCCAGTTTGAAATGTATAAAACTAAAAAAAAAAAGACCGTACCCTTTTATGTAATGATGTTTACTTTGAATTTTTATTAGTTCACACAAACACTCCATCCATGCTTTTGTTCCGGCCCTCCGGTCCAGTTTAAGAACTCATTGTGGCCCTCGAGTCAAAAAGTTTGCCCATCCCTGGGTTAGGGCAACACTTGCTATTTTTCAAGTTCAAACCAAAGGGAATCAAAACACGTATTTCTGTCTCAAACAATGTATGTGTTCAACAGTGTTCATCCCTACAGAAGCACGGTGAGATAAAATCAGCATGGAATTGCCTTTTTTAATAGGATACATTTTTTAAATGTTTGGTAGACTTGAATTTTGCGTTATGAAGCTCAACATGAGGTATTAAAAACTATTTTTTTGATAGAGGCAAGAAAAATGGATTATTTGTAAGATGTATATATATATATATATATATATATATATTGTGAATTCTCTTATACTCCATTCATTACCCAGCACTCAGTTTCCTACCTAATGAACCTAAGATGACAATCCTGAAATGAAATCAATAAGAAATAGGGCCTGGAGCCAGAATTTTATCTGCTTGTTTAAAATTATTCTTGATTTTGGTCATGCAGCAGCATGAGACACAAATTCAGGCTTACAACAAGCAGAGAGAACTCCCAGAGCAACAAGAAAGCATGCCGCTTCATCTAATAACTCCCATTGATCTGTGGGCACGCTTAAGCTGTGAGAAGGCCAGGAGAGGGCTCTAGAGAGCGCACTTTGGAAAGACTGGGAGCAGAGAGAGGGGGAGGGGGGCTGTCTACAGGATCTCCCAGAGAACAAAGAGGGACTGTGGAAGAACAGACAAATACTTGGATTTAGGTTTTGTTTTGTATCTGGCCTTAACCTTCAACTTTCAGGGGAGTTTAGAGAAAGAAAACAAACAAACAAACAAACAAAAAAACAGAGCAGAAAATACTTATGTTTTGTTCCAGGGAATCTCATATTCTTGTCATATTCCTATAGGGAACCTGTGTTCTGATCTCCTGTCTGGAGACACAATTATTCGAGGCAGCCTGTCATCTTATGGAAAGATAAACGCAGGGAGTCATGACTCAATAGCTATGACATTATGCCACCTGAATTTCAGAGCTGGGGACGGACTGCATTCCCAAGCAGAGGAATTTTGATTTGAAGTATTGAGCCTCATGTTTGCTATTTCAGTATAGACCCTTACGTCTCAAAAGCTGTAACAATTGTGGTGATAATCATGACATATCACAACAATAATACTAAGAATAATGCTAAACTGCGCTGTCAGCATTACACGTGCCTTCTTGTCCAGTCCTCCCCACAGCCTTGGAAATCAATGCTCTGGCATACTGGTTAGGAGGCCCCGGAATCAGCCAGCCTTGTTTCAAAGTCCTGCTCCGAGGCTTCCATGTCATTCTGGGCAATTTGTAAATCACTTTGTGCCTCGATTTCCTCAATTATCAAATGAGAATAATAGAACTAGTCTCATTGGCTAATTGTGGAGATTTTATGATATAAAGTGGGGCCTTGACTTACGAGTTTGATTCGTTCCGTGACGGAGCTCGTAATTCAAATTACTCGTATGTCAAATCAATTGTGAACAAGTGAGACACGTGATGCTGGGCTGATGTTGTGGCGTTCACTGTGACGTTCGCTGCGCCAACTAGCCGTGGGGTATCTGAAGGTGGCTCGTAACCTGAATTTTAGCTCGCAACTCAAAGCAAAAAAGAGATGGCTTTTTTGACTCGAGGGCCACAATGGGTTCTTAAACTGGACTGGAGGATGGCTCGTATCTCGAAAAACTCGTTAGTGGGGACACTCGTAAGTCAAGGCCCCACTGTATATATGTATATATATATATATAGTTCCTGTGCCTGGAACAAAGTTATATTTTCAATAAATATTAACAGTTATTATTTCTGTTTTGCAAAAGAGAACATTAAGTCCTTTGTACCAAGTCACATACAGAGCTGGTAAATGGCAGGGCCAGACCCAAGGTTAGGTCTGTCCAACTCCTTAGAACCCTGCTTTTTGGTCCATGACCTCAAGGAGAGGATCTTTAACTGGCTGCTGATGTCTTAGCACCAACTACAGGGCTTGGCACAAAGTCTCAAAAACAGATGTTGAATGGATGTGTCAATGATGCTCTCTCATCTCCTCAAAAATCTTCCCTTCTCTCCTGAAGACATTCTTCCATAAGGAAATAATCTGATAAACTCACCCACACCAGGGAGAAACTCACTGACAAGGGCTGTGGGCATTTGCCTTTTAACCCAGGGAAAACTCTTCTGACAATGTGAGATATTTCTCATTGTGGAACTTAAGTTTCTGTGGAACTGCACAATGAAACTTAGTGGGCGACCGCCTGCTTACACAGGTACAAGGTCGGCCATGCCTGTCGCCCTGCGCTGGCCCATGCTTCTCCTCTTCCTGCCTCTGAGACAATCTAACAGGCTGGGGCACCTTTTCTGCTTTTCTCTTGTAGTTTGGGGAATAGAAAGAGAGTGCCACAAAGGAGGTGGGGTGCTTTTGCTGGGCCATCACTTCATTTTCACACTTAGAAGCCCGGAGGAGGAAGGATCTCACAGGTGCTACCTGGTTGCTTCTGAAATTTGAAGCTTAAGGCTCCAAACTTGGAAAGAGGCCAGAGACAGTGATTTTTTTTCCCCTTACAAAAGGAGAATTATTTCTAAATCCATAATTCAACATGGAGGTAGACACTCGAGAATAACTTATATAACAAACCCCCACCTTCCACAAGAGCCTCTTTACTTGAGTCACAGTGCACAGTTGTCAACGGAAGACACTGCTGGCATTGCGGAGCCTTTTTGCTGCATCTGAGATGGAAGGATGCCCTCTGCTGGGTGTTGGCACGTGGAGAAGCATAATTTTTTAGGGAGAAAAAGAAGCCGATGTTGGTAATTTCCTTATAACTGTGATGTTTTAAACAGTCACATGAAACCATTGGTTTCGTTTAAATTTAGATGAGTGATAAAAATTAAGATGTGTGAATCATCTGCATAATACAACTTCCTGTAAGGAGGGAGAGAGAGAAGTAAAGTGACAGAAGGAGCCAGGGAATGAGTTAGACTGAGACAGAGGCACCTGGAGGCAGACTGTGTGACAATGAGATGGGTAGCGGAGAGAATGAGAACATTTTTCAGCTCCTTTTTTTCCTGTCATCATAGCCACCCAACCCAAGTGGGTGGTGCCAAAGGAAGTCAGTTACCTTCATTGAAGAGAAGACAACAGAGTTCAATGGGCAGGAGCAGGAGAATTGATAAGGATGCTGGGTTCTTTTCTCCTGAGGACTCTCTTTCCCAGCCAAACTAAAAACTAAAGATAAAAGCAATGCAATCATCAAGGGAAAGAAACCACTTAAGAAAACAAATTTATACTGCCCTAGGATGCTCCATTGCTTGGGAGTGGGGTCTGGGAGTAGACATAGCGGGTGGGAGCAAGTTCAACTTGGAACTTACTTAGGGCAGCTGTCCTCTTCTTTTGGCAACAGAAAATCTACACAAGATTATGTTCCAATAGTTTAGAAAGAAATTACCTTAGAAATTGCAGTAAGAAATAGGTTAGTTTTTAAATCTGGGCCAACCATAAAACTCTACAGTGGAAATCCACAAAACACACACTGGAACTGAGCTGTAAAACAAATAGAATGAACCTACGTGGGGGCTTTGGTAAGAGAGAGAAGAATAGAAGGCCTGGTGATTTAAGTAGGTCCCTCAAACTAGCTGATATTGAGGTGTGACTGTTTGATAATTCTATGCCTGGAATTGAAGTACTGTTTATCCATTAAGAATGCAGGAATCCTTACTAACTATAGCTAGTTTACAGACTTACAGACACTTAATATGTTTCTAGGGACCACTTGCAAACCTTCTCTCAGGCCTGTTTACTCAACTCAGGGAGTCCACCAGGCTCTGCTTGGATTCCCCCTTCCTACAGAACTTGGTAAAGTTGTCATGACAATAAGTTTAAGAAACCATAGATGTTACCTCATGTATTTCCTGCCACTCAGACATCATAGTTCATTGCTACCTAAGGTCCAAATTCATGAAAACAATCCTCTGAAAATCATTATTTGTTGAAATGAATTATCAGTTAGTCTACCTCCAGGCAGTATCTATAATAATAAAAGCATAATATGCTAATTAGACCAGCTGAACGACCTTCTGGGCATCATTCCAGATGTCCTTCCAGACTAAGCTGCGGCTATGGGAGCTGAGGCAGAGGTGGTTAGGGGCGATCAGGCAGGCAGGTGAGTGGTTAGAGGTGATCAGGCAGACAGGTGAGTGGTTAGAAGTGATCAGGCAGGTAGGCAGAGTAGTTAGGGATGATTAGGCAGGCAGGCAGGCAAGCAGTTAGGAGCCAGCATTCCCAGATTGCAAGAGGGATGTCTGACTGCCAGTGGAGTCCTGGATTGTGAGAGGATGCAGGCCAGGCTGTCCCTTCCTTCCTCCTTCCTCCTCCCTCCCCCCACCAAAAGAATTTTGTGTACTGGGCCTCTAGTAACAAAATAAAGTGAAATTGGCTGGATGTCTGTAGCAGTTATGAATTACATTATTTTTGGAATAAGAGTGATCCTTTCCCACAAAAAATTCCTAAACAAACAACAGCAAACCCCAAAGCATGAAAAACCAGGGGTTTACCCCCCTCCCCCTACACACACACATTAAAAATACAGTACAGGAAGATGCTCCAGAGAGGTTTAAAGTTGCATGGCATCATCCAGGACCACTTTCTCTTTGACAGCTCTGCCATTGTTAGCACATGCCTTCCATCTCCAAGGTCTCCTGAGTTCAGGATAGTGGCTGAGACTCTTGGCCTCATGCCTGCATTCCTGGCAGGAAGGGAATGAGAAGGAAAAGTGCTAAAGGAGCTCCCTTTTAAAGAACTCTTTCAGCAATCCCACTCAACTGCCATTTGCATCGTATTGTTCACTTATAGTTGCAAAGGAGGCTGGGAATTGTGGTCTTGATATGTTGAAAAAAGTCAGGTTTTTCTTAAATGAGAAGAGGGATCATGGCTATTGGGAAGGCAGTCAGTTAGTTTTGATATTTTAGCATTTAATTATGGAATCAATGAATTTAGATTTGTATCTTCCTTTTTCTTTGGAAGCCATCTTCATCCCTTTTTGGTCATTTCCTGATCATTAGCAATTTCATTAGAGGTCTGGATGGGAGAAGGATCCAATGAATGTTAAAATCTAGCCCTATTGTCTTGCATTTTGTTTGTAATAGACAAGGTAAGTGATTAATCTTCAAGCCTCCTTGTTCAAAGTCATCAAGTATTTTTCCCTGGTCTGTTCACTCCACTTCATACAGTGCAGGGATAGAGAAATTTGTAACTTAAGCCTTAAATCAGGCACTTGGAATTGAAAGTAAGCAATGGCTTTCTTGAATGATTGCTTTTTTTCTTTTTCCTGAATAACTGAGGAGAGTTTTTAATATCAACCACAATGACAATGACAGTAAAAACTAACTTGAATGATAATGCTATTATCATCTCTACCACTACAAATTTTGTACCTGAAGAAAAGCAAGGCTTAGTGATGTTAAGAAGTGTTTACAGACCTTCAGATCACAAGTGATCCTTAAAATGTAGTTGTGTCTGCTTTTAGAGTTTAACCATTCAAAATCGAGGCCACACAGTTCCTTAACCCTCATCTCTAATATCTTTCCATTTCATTTTTTAGCAGCATTTACACATCTTGAGTTACTTCATCATTTGAAACCACTCCACATTCAAAATCTTGAACTTAAAAATGTCCTGCCCTGGCCATAATTTTCTATCCTTTAATCTCTCTCCTTTGTCTCTCTATTAAAGTTACTGTATCATCATCAGTATTGTTTATCCCATCCCCCTTTCCATTTCTCTCAGCTGATAGTCACAATTTTGGTTTCACTTGCTTCCCTACCATCTTGTACTCAAGAATATAACACCTAGTCTGTCGTCACTTGCTGGATAAACTCTCTTGACTTTCCAAGGTTATTAGTTCTCAGTCCTTTGCAACCCTCTCCATCTGTTTCCTCCTCTTTTACTCCAAGGGAATTATTGGAGAAAAATCACAAAATCATAGCAAAGACGTCTACACCAGAGTTGTAATATCAAGGTCCATTATCTAACATTCCAGTTAATATTGTCTTGGTTTTCTATTGTGAGCCACATAACCAGTGCTCTTAATGTTTTCTAATTTCCCAAACAAGAATCCCATTGTCATCTCCTGCTCCCTCTTTTTCACACTTATTATTATCTGTATCTTTTTCAGCCTTCAAATCTATTTACAGTTCCTATCTTGTAGGGTATTTTAAATTTTTGCAGATATTTTATCTCAACACTAAAAAAATACCATAGGATGATTCTTCATTATTAGTTTCTTATTCCAAATCTCTGGTTTTGATTAATGACCCCCAATTCTCCTTGTCACTCAGACTCAAAAACTCACTTTTCTTGGACTCCATCATTTCTCTTCCTCATATGTAGTCAATTGCCAAGATTTACATTGTATCCTGTGGAGTCCCCCATCTTAGGGGCTCCTTCCGGAAGGTGGAGTAGCAGAGCAAAGTAGAAGCAGGCGTCTGGAAGCAAGAGTAAGTTCTTTGTCTAACTGGTACGTATGTTGGACAAGTTATTTAATCTCTCCAAGATGAACATAATAAAATACCTATGCCTGGGTATTTTAGGAATGAAATGAGATCAAGAATAAATACAGTTCCTGGAACATGGTATATACTAAGTACACTTTTGCTAATATTATTAAGGCAAGAGCTTTAGAGAAAGCGTACATATAAAGTCTATAGGTGGAAAGACATGGAGAGAAAAAAAACAGCATTAGGAGAGTGCTGGATCAATGAGTCATTCATGAGAGGAGAAAGGTGTAGGCTATTATTATAAGACTATGCTCAGACATCAATGTCCAAGTGGTCTAATCCATGGGGACAGGATGCTTCACAGCATCTGAGCTTCTGGATAGAGGTCTTGTTCTTAATAGAAAGCAGGTATCAAGGTCAAATAGCATTAAGTTTCATGTGAGCTGATATGTGGGATGTTAGAGATACTCCATCTCCATTCATGACACTTTTCTATGAATAGTAAATATAATTATTTATGTAGTGTTATATTTGTTTGTTTTAATACCAGATAAGTTATTATTTTAATTAAAAATGCTATTTAAAACATATTAATGAAAGTCTATAACGTAAGAGATTTAAAAATTAACTATATTTCTTTTCTCTTAAAATGAAACAGAACTTATGCACAAGAAACTCTATACCTTGTCCACTTTTTCCTTATAAGATAAACTTTGATTTCTCTCTCCTTTTAATAGTAAACTCACTTTTACTTTATTCAACTCAGAAAGCATTTCACTATGGCAGTAGTTGACATCTGATTTGCTACTTATTTTTAGAACAAAGCTAATAAATTTAACATGTGTGCCCAAGTCAGGGAATTAGGGTGAGAGAGTTAATTTCTTACACTCTTTAGTTAACATCTCCCCTCAGTCTCAGATTAAGACTAAGTTGAGAGACAGGTGGGACAACCCCGGAGATGAGATTGCAGAAGACTTCCTTTATTAGGTTTTGTAAAGACAAATGTAGATAGATGCACATAGAAGTTTCACACAGAAGCATAGACTATTGGATTTGAAAGGAAACTTCGTGGCCATCTTATCTAATGTTCCTCTCAGCACAAGAATCCTTTCTACCACATTCCTGGGCAAAGATGAGCAATCTTTGAACACAGCTAGTAACAGTATCCTCACTACTGTTCAAGCCAATCTATTTTATGATTCTACCCCTTTGAATATTAGAAAGTTCTTTTTAGGTTGAGCACAAGCCTGCCTCTGACTTTCTTTACCTGTTGGTCTTAGTACTTCTACCTAGAGCAATGCAAATTAAAACCAGTTCCTCATACTCATAACTAAAACTTCATATACAAAATGATGGCACGTTTTCTCCATGATTCCCTTGATTCATACTCTTATCACAAGGTTTTCTGAACTTCCACATCCCAATTACACTCCTTAGGACACACTCCAGCCTTTAAGTGCAGCACCCAAAGCTAGAGCCACCCTTCTAGATGATTATCTCCCTGGACAGGGTCTCTATCCCTCTCATAATGGGCCTTAGATTTCCTCTACGCATCATTACCATACAATTGATCATACTGAGTCTGAGGCCATGAACACTGTGGTCTGCTTGTGGGTTGGCTAGAGCTGGGTGGTCCGGGATGGCCTTACATAGCTGGAAAGGGCTCCTCAGATTTCCTCCACCTGGCTTCTCAGGGAGATTATCTGGGATGTGTTAAATGGCGGCAAAGGAGTTTCTAGCAGTGAAAGAGGGTGAGCCCAACGCTCAAGCACTTTTCAAGTTTCTGCTTGTGTCATGTTTGTTTTTGTCCCATGGACTAGAGCAGGTCACATGGTCAGATCCAAATACAAGGCGGAGAGAACAGACTCCAGTCTTGATGGGAGGACCACCAACGTCATGTGGTAGAGAGTGTCCATACAATGAGACATGGACAAGTCAGGGGCAATTACCACATAGTCTTCCAAAATGCAGAACTTTGACATCATCTAATCATGGCTTTTTGCCTGAGACAGGTGTGCTCACTGACATTTTCATATTTTCACGGAGGACTGGATGCTTTTACTAAAGTCAGTCCAGATAATTATGTTTTAACATTCCACGTGCCCATGAAATTTGTTTGTGGAACAGTTTGGCATTCAAGGAACAGCTACCTGGAACTAATCAAAGTGCCAAATCTCCCTGAAATTTCCAGAGTCAGACACCATTATCTTGTTCCTTCAGTAATACTGTAGCATCACTAGTCACACCTTGTGACATTTTTGGTCCATGGACCAAACCATTGCCTTCAGCTTTACAGATATGTTTGGCTATCACCTTATTCTCAGAGAAGAAATGAAGCAGCAATAGTTTCTTCATCTCATATTTCAGGTGCTGGAGTTAATTCCATGACATGAAAAAAAACCCTAGAGCAGTGGTTCTCAACCTGTGGGTCGCGATCCCTTTGGCGGTCTAACGACCCTTTCACAGGGGTCGCCTGAGACCATCCTGCATATCAGATATTTACATTATGATTCATAACAGTAGCAACATTACAGTGATGAAGTAGCAACGAAAATAATGTTATGGTTGGGTCAGAACATGAGGAACTGTATTTAAAGGGCCAGAAGGTTGAGAACCACTGCCCTCGAGTATTAAGTACCTCAAAACCTGTTTATGCACAATTCAACTTTCACTCCAAAAACTCAGAGTCTGTTAAAGAGAGGGAACTTTTGGGGCATGCAGACATTACATTTTTCTAAATTGTAGGCCCAAGGAACAACTTCACCCACGTAGGATTTTCTCAATATATATCCGGAACCTGGCTTCATCCTTTCACAAATGTAAATCTGCTGTCCCATTTGCCCAAGGCTTTGGTACCACTAGTTTGTCTGCTGTATTTCTCTGTACGGCAGGATACCTTAAAGTGTCTGGGAGGTCCATTGTTTACTGATTTGTATACTATGTCAAAAACTGAGTCTTAAATTTTGTGCTTTGGACCTGGGCATGTAAAGTATAAATCAGTTGTGTCTATTTGTAACTTGGCCACAGTTAAAAGAAGCTATAGAGCCCTAACTGGTTTGGCTCAGTGGAGAGAGCGTCAGCCTGTGGACTGAAGGGTCCCCGGTTCGATTCCGGTCAAGGGCATGTACCTTGATTGCGGGCACATACCCAGTGCGGGGTGTGCAGGAGGCAGCTGATCGATGTTTCTCTCTCATTAATGTTTCTAACTCTCTATCCCTCTCCCTTCCTCTCTATAAAAAAACAATAATAAAAAAAAGAGGCTCTAGAACGTGCCACTTAATAAAGGGCTCCAGGAGCCAATTTGCCTATATTTCAATTTAGATGTAAATTGCTAACTATGCTCAGTCTGATTGAGAAGAAAATGTACTTGCACATAATCAGTGTTTTCTTATTAGGATTTAAAGACATAATATAAGTAATTATTTGAGATCTTTTTTTAAAAAAACCTAGAAAATGCATAAAAATAAATTGAATTACAATGCTATGAATAGTGAAAATTAATAGAAATTTTAATAAGCATATCCATTTCTAATTGAACTTGAAGTCAGTATCTCAGTTAAAGAAACCAGGGGGGCGAGGGCATGGGTGGGGGCGGCAATGGGGGAATAAGGACACATATGTATTACCTTATCAATAAAGAAAAGAAAGAAAATAGAATATGGGCAGTGAACCACTTTTATACCAAACTGTTAAGATGAATACATTTAAGGAGAGAACCAAGATGGCGGCAGAGGTTAACGCCGGAGTTTGCTGCTTTGAACAACTACTTCAAAAGTGAAACCAAAAAACGGAAGGGACATCACCCAGAACCACTGGAACGCTGGCTGAGTGGAAGTCCTACAACTAGGAGGAAAGAGAAACGCATACGGACACTCAGAGGAGGCGCAGTGCTGAAGTCAAATTCTGAGGTGCGGAGTGCGCGAGCGGGCTGGCGGCAGAGGGCGCGGTTGGCGTTTTCAATCGGGAGGGAGTCGCAGAATCTGAGCTCCAGATCTGGGCGAGTCTTTAGGGACCCAGACTCAAACGGGAGAAGCGGGACTGTCTGGCTTCGGTCAGAGCGAGTGCAGCTTTCTCTCTGAGCTTTGCAGCGGGTGCTGGGACTCAGAGAGGCAGAGCCCCTGGGGACAGGACTGAGAGCCGCCATAACTGCTCTCTCCGGCCCACCCTGTTGATCCTGTTCGACCCGCCCCGCCCAAGCCCTGCACACAGGCATTTGCCAGATAGCCTCAGGCAAAGGCTAGATTAGCACCTCCCTAGAGGACAGAAGTTCTCTCACTGCTGACACAGCTGATTCTCATAGCCACTTGGCCTGGAGGTCAAACCCTCCCTGGAATTAGCTACAACAATCAAGATTTAACTATAAGACTGCGAACAAAGACCACTAGGGGGTGCACCAAGGAAGCATAACAAAATGCGGAGACAAAGAAACAGGACAAAATTGTCAATGGAAGATATAGAGTTCAGAACCACACTTTTAAGGTCTCTTAAGAACTGTTTAGAAGCCGCCGATAAACTTAATGAGATCTACAAGAAAACTAATGAGACCCTCGATCTTATATTGGGGAACCAACTAGAAATTAAGCATACACGGACTGAAATAACGAATATTATACAGACTCCCGACAGCAGACCAGAGGAGCGCAAGAATCAAGTCAATGATTTGAAATGCGAGGAAGCAAAAAACACCCAACCGGAAAAGCAAAATGAAAAAAGAATCCAAAAATGCGAGGATAGTGTAAGGAGCCTCTGGGACAGCTTCAAGCGTACCAACATCAGAATTATAGGGGTGCCAGAAGATGAGAGAGAGCAAGATATTGAAAACCTATTTGAAGAAATAATGACAGAAAACTTCCCCTACCTGGTGAAAGAAATGGACTTACAGGTCCAAGAAGCGCGGAGAACCCCAAACAAAAGGAATCCAAAGAGGACCACACCAAGACACATCATAATTAAAATGCCAAGAGCAAAAGATAAAGAGAGAATCTTAAAAACAGCAAGAGAAAGAAACTCAGTTACCTACAAGGGAATACCCATACGACTGTCAGCTGATTTCTCAACAGAAACTTTGCAGGCCAGAAGGGAGTGGCAAGAAATATTCAAAGTGATGAATACCAAGAACCTACAACCAAGATTACTTTATCCAGCAAAGCTATCATTCAGAATTGAAGGTCAGATAAAGAGCTTCACAGATAAGGAAAAGCTAAAGGAGTTCATCACCACCAAACCAGGATTATATGAAATGCTGAAAGGTATCCTTTAAGAAGAGGAAGAGGAAGAAAAAGGTAAAGATACAAATTATGAACAACAAATATGCATCTATCAACAAGTGAATCTAAGAATCAAGTGAATAAATAATCTGATGAACAGAATGAACTGGTGATTATAATAGAATCAGGGACATAGAAAGGGAATGGACTGACTATTCCTGGGGGGGAAAGGGGTGTGGGAGATGCGGGAAGAGACTGGACAAAAATCGTGCACCTATGGATGAGGACAGTGGGTGGGGAGTGAGGGCGGAGGGTGGGGCGGGAACTGGGAGGAGGGGAGTTATGGGGGGAAAAAAGAGGAACAAATGTAATAATCTGAACAATAAAGATTTAATTAAAAAAAAAGATGAATACATTTAAAAGAAAAAACTGGGAAACAGCTGCTGACTGCATAGAAGAGGAAATTTCACTACTGATTCTTACAGTTTTTTTGTTACGAAAGCAATGATTTTGCCAAGTTTTATAGTTCAGGAATCAGAACTTTCTACTGTTCCAAAAAATAAACATAAATAATAGCTAGTTAAAAAAAGGGGGCGGGGGGGGGGGGGGAAATCTTTGGTTTGTAATGAACTCTATTTCTGTTCTTGTGAGTATACAGGTTTAGTATCCTTTCCACCGCCAGAGGGCGCTCACAATCTAAGAAAATACATTAAATAGGAGAATAAAGGAAAATGGATGAACTCATTTATGATATACTTTAGCTCTCAATTTAAGTTAAATGTCTTAAATAGATTATAAACAAAATTTCCAATATATATTTCCTTTTAGGAAAATAAAAAAGATCAGGGGAATGATTTTAAATGGACTATTCAAGAACCTTAAACAAATATAATAAATATTTTATTATGTGGAGGCTTAATCCTGACTAAAATGCATATACCATTTATATTTTGACTGGGGGAAAATATAAAAGGAAAGTGCGTATATATTCTCTGAGAGTTTCTGGCCCATAGGACCTATTTTTCTATAAACATCTAGTTTGTTACCATGATATTATATATAATTACAACTGAGCAAACATCTCACAGGGGGATTTGACAAAGTAAATAGCTCAGGAGCCAAGTGGCAGGCTGCCTTCTGCCAGGTGGAATTATGATACATTATGTTGTGGTTTTGTTTTGTTTTTAATCACTCCTTGGACTCCTAGTTTGGTTAAGCTCATCCCAAGATGCCCGTCTCTCCAAAAACAAAAAATTAAGCTAAAGACCTGACCATATGTTTTTGTCCTGATGGTGTTTATTCTCTGGATTATATTCAGAGAATGAATAGAATGAATACAATGAAACAAACCACCTATCCAGCAACAAGCCCTGAAATGCTGATGTGGGGGGGGGGGGGGGAGGGCAGCGGGAGCAGGGGGGGAGCTCCTCTTCTTTGGGTGTAACAGAGGTCAGTCTTGCAGGAAATCAATAACATTCAGTCCCCAGGATCCTGTGCTCAGCTTTTTTGTGTGAGTTTCAGAGCCTCTCTAAGACTCATGTGGTTCATTTGAGGGGCTGAGGAGGCTGAATCAGAACTAGTGCTTTTCAAATAGTTCTCTGTGGTCCCCTAGAGGTTCCTTCGACCTTTCCTTAGGGGGCACCTGGTGGGTAGTGTGAACAGGAGGGATGTCAGTCAATCTTTTCTCCAAATGCCAAACAACACTGCTGATCCACACACTTTCTTGTATTCCACATATGATTTCCCTTGAATGACCTGAGTTAAACCAAAAAGTTCAGTTAAAAGACTTGGGAAACACAGAAATAAATAAAAGCTCTTTTCAGCTATTTTATGTCATTTGAATTTCTTTGGAACTTGGGCCATATTGCTAAAATACGGTGTGGATGGTGATCTACAATCAGAAGGCACAGGACTGTACATATGTCTTTGCATAGCCTCCAGACCTTTGTAAAAATAGTCACCTTGGAGGGCCCAGAAGGAACAAACATTGAGCACCCTCTGTGTTCAAAGTATCAGAAAATAGTCTAGGAACGCAAAGATTTTAAATCTCTAGAATCCGAATCTAGGCTCAAAATTTGAAAGGTGTGTGGGGTGAGGAGGTGGGGTGAGTATGGATATGAACTATATCACTCTGAACTACTTGTGCTATGTACTAAGTTGATGGTAAACCAAAGTTTATTTAGAAGGAAGCGTCATTTCAATCAGGGCAAGGGCAGAAGGTCCTACAAAGGAGGCAGCCTGTGAGCAGTGCTGTGTGAAATGAGTTAGACTCCATTCAGAAGTGGAGGGAATGAGCCCTTAATTCCATGCCACATGTGTCCCCAGCATAAAGGTTTCTAGAGAGAAATCTGGCGCTGCGCCTAACTGGTGGACATCTCTGAGTCTTTCTCATGAGGTGGGGTTCAGTTCAGTTCTGAGAAAGAGTTAGCTGATGAAATGCAGGGTAAAGAACTCTAGGGAATAACCGAGTTTCTTTCTGTAAGAAGGACGGGCCAACTTAGATCTCTTTGAAACGTTAGCACCAAAGGAGAAAGTTATGAGCCTGGTCTGACATTCAGCTTCACTCCTAGCCGATTGTGTCTGCGTCCCTGCTGCCTGTCTTTCATCGTGGCTGCCAAATGAAAGGCCCCAAAGGACCTTCGGGTCCTCTGAGGGTCCCAGGGGCCATGAGCTCCTCCTTGTTCTTCCCATTGGGGTCCTCAGGTGTCACATTTTTGGAGTATGCTGTGCTTTGGAGCTTGAAATGACTTGGGCTTTAGCTTGAGTCCTTTGTTTTCCCCTTGAGTGAGTCAAGAGAGTTCAAACATGTGGGAGAGGGTAGGAGAAGGGGGTTTCAAGGACGTGGGTGTTGGAAAGTGCTATCCTAGCCATGGGAATGCTTGCTGAGAATCCTGGCTCCACTCTGCCTACTGTGTTTTGTCTCTGGAGTAAAAAGGGCAAGATCGACATTTTCAGATTTTTTTTTCTTGTCGTTTTCAGATTTGTATAAGTCAAAATGAGAAATCAGTTTCATGCTGTCACTGGCTGAGAGCGCTGATGCAGAATGACACCAAATCTCAGTTCTTTCTCAAGCAGAGGATACAATAAAAATAACAACATGATTTTTCCTGAAGACTGCTAACTCCAGGCCACTCATTCACTTTGATAGTGCAGAACTCAGGTTAAACAGAGTTTATTCACAATAAATATTCTTTCAATGTCACTTGTATCCCATGTTCAAAACCATCCTATCTAATAAAAGAGAAACATGGTAATTAGCATACGACTGCTACGCTTCCCATTGGCTAATCAGGGCGATATGCAAATTAACTGCCAGCCAAGATGGTGGCCAGCAGCCAGGCAGCTTAAACTGAACATGAGGCTTGCTTGCTTCAGTGACGGAGGACTGCAACGTTCCCAGCCTGCCTTGCCGGCCTCTAAGCTTGCAGTTTGAAACATAGTAACAAATATAGAAGCTAAACAAAACCCCAGAAACCAGCTTTCAGCCGTCCAGGATCTCAGAGCTGGAGTTGATACAGAGTTTCGATTATAGAACCTAAACAAACCAGATACCAGCTTTCAGCAGCTGAGGCCTCAGAGCTGGAGCCAGAGCTAAAGCTGGCCCAGAATTAAAAAAAAAAGAAAAAAAGGAGCAGTTGGGAGCTTCAGCCCTCAGCCCCTCACCCAGGCTGTCCAGGCACCCCAGTAGGGACCCCCACCCTGAAGGGTGTGTGACCAGCTGCAAACAGCCATCATCCCCTCATCCAGGCTGGCCAGGCACCCCAGTGGGGACCCCCACCCTGATCCAAGACACCCTTCAGGGCAAACCAGCCAGCCCTCACCCATGCACCAGGCCTCTATTCTATATAGTAAAAGGGTAATATGCCTCCCAGCACCGGGATCAGCGGAGCCATGAGGCCTCCGGGCACCGGGATCAGCGTGACAGGGGGCAGCGCCCAAAGCCCCTGATTGCCCTGCGGCTCTGTGTGTGACAGGGTGTGTCGCCCCAACCCCCTGATCGGCCCTGCTCTGTGTGTGACAGGGTGTGTCGCCCCAACCCCCTGATCGGCCCTGCTCTGTGTGTGACAGGGTGCGGCACCCCAAGCCCCCCCTACCCCACGAGCCCTGCTCTGTGTGTGATGGGGTAGAGCCATAACCTCCCCACTGGCCCTGCCCTGAGTGTGACAGTGGCGGCGCCCCAACCCCCTGATCCTCCCTGCTCTGTGTGTGACAGGGGGCGGTGCCCCAAGTCCCCTATCGGCCCTACTCTGGGAGTGACAGGGGGGAGCTCCCCAACCCCCTTATTGACCCTGCTCTGTGCGTGACAGGGTACGGAGCCCCAACCCCCCTGATGGGCCCTGCTCTGTGTGTGACAGGGGCAGCACCCCAACCCCCTGATTGGCCCTGCTCTGTGCGTGACAGGAGGTGGCGCCGCAACCTCCCCATTGACCCTGCCTTGAGTGTGACAGGGGGCGGTGCCCTAACCCCCCAATCAGCCCTGCTCTGAGCCCGACCAGGGGCTGCACCTAGGGATTAGGCCTGCCCTCTGCCACCCAGGAGCAGGCCTAAGCCAGCAGGTTGTTATCTCCCGAGGGGTCCCAGACTGCGAGAGGGCACAGGCCGGGCTGAGGAACTCCCCTTCCCCCCCGAGTGCACAAATTTTTGTGCACCGGGCCTCTAGTATATTATAAAAAGTCTTACAATTCATAGTTTAATAAATTATTAGGAAGTTGGAATTGAAAATAAAATTGAATAATCAGCTATATTTTTATTTTTTAGGAAAAGGTGCATTTTCCTGAATGTCTCCTCATCATTCACTAGTTTAATATTTTTTAAAAGATTTTTAAAAATTGATGTTAGCATGAGGAATAGAGGGGGGAGGAGAGAGAGAGGGAGAGAGAGAGAGAGAGAGAGAGAGAGAGAGAGAGAGAGAGAGAAACAGATGCAGAGAAAGAAACATCTATCAGTTAGTTGCCTCCCGTTTTGCCATCCCTCTTACCAGGGTCAAACACACAACCTGGGCATGTGCCCTGACCTGAAATCAAACTCGCCATGGGCCAATGCTCTAACCAATTGAGCCAAACCAACCAGACACTACTAGTTTAATATTTTTGAAATTGTTATGCCCAGAGTTGGGGGTCCCCAATAATCCACCACCAGGGAGCCTTTTCCAATGCAAAAGCAAGGAGTCTTTATTATTCAAATCCAGGTTTGGCTCCCAGCCTCTGTCTGACATAGCGGTGAGATGAGAGAGTGTGTCCCAGGAGAACAAAGGTTATATAGGGCAAGTTATTTGGGTGGGCTTTAGGGGTGACGTGAGTTACAGAGATTGGTCATTTAGGTAAGGGTCAGGAAGTGACCAACACATTCTGAAGGTTAGAACCGTCCTCCACTATAGCCTTATTAGGACCTTAGCTGCATTTCTGGAGCTTCATTGGTCCACTCAGGTGGTGGTTGGGGGAGTTAGGACAATACCAGAATTCTTGTGGTCACTCTCAGAAAAGGGGGGGCTTGGGTTGAGGGCCCAGCCTTGCAAGACAAGACAGAGGAGAGGGAGGAGAGCGTGTCTCTACTTTGTCCTTGAAAGGGAGGAGGGTGTGTTTCTGCTTTGTCCTTTCAGAAATGACCAATTAATAAATGAATGGGAATCTATTATGCACTGTGTCCTTTTGGAGGATTAACAGCAATATAAGCTATGAGGTTTGCATGCCAGGAACTTGCAGTAAGACTGAAAAGACAAGAGTATATATGGAGTCCTGTGTGCCATATAGTTTTCTTCCCAGATTGTTAGTACTATAGAATATCAGCTGAGAAAAAGATCACTGGAAACTGGAGTTATCCTAAAAGACTTCTTGAGCTCATGGAGTTTCTTTATTTCATAATCCTTTCCACCACCAGAGAGCTCTCACAATATAACAAAGTATATTAAATAAGAGAAGGGCCACTCATGAGTTCTAGAATATAGTTTCTCACACTGCCTATTGATCAAGACAAGTCAGAAGCCCAGATACAAAGTAAGGGGATAGACCCCACCTCTCGATCAGTGATGTGACATATGTCTACAGGGAGAGGAGGAAGTGATGGTGGCCATCATTGGAGATCATCTATAAAATGTACATAGAAACTGTGGGAAATGAAACTGGAAAGGTTGCTAGATCCAGTTAATGGGATAATTCATGGGCTGTGCTCTGATATATGGAGCTGATTTGTTTTATTTATGGGCTTCTAGAGCGAGACTAAACTAATTTTAGAGTGTCCATAATGATAAAATTGTTTTTAATGGTTTTATACATTTTTTTTTGACATGTACCACACTTTTTTCCTTCTTTTCCCTACTCTTGACTATTTAGGCCCACTGTTTTAGAAAGTACTGCAATAAGCATCTTTGTGAATGTAATTTTTATATTGTTAGACTATCTTCTTAGAGAAGTTTCCCAATATGAGATAATTGAGGCCAAGGTCACAAACATTTTCACTTTTTTGGAGACATTATTGTCCTTATTGAGAATATGTGCTCGACAGAGGGGTCTTCTGACCACCACTCACCTCTGAATGAGCAAGCGTAGGTCATGTATTTGCAAATATTTTCTTCAGGCAGGCAACTCCCTTGATGGTGGAGTTCATGGAACATTCAGTCCTGTCTGCCCTTCTTTTTGCAACATATCCATTAAGTACCTGACATGTGGATATTATCCTGTTCAAGTTTTTATCATTAAGTCAAATTTTCCTCAACTCTTACATTTCTTTTTCTTTTCAGAGGAAATCTAGTTGTGGAGGATAGAAGAGTTAGACTCAAAGGCTTATGTCACCATCATACTCAGAAAACCATATGGCTATTTCCTAAGAAAATTCTAGTATTCATAGGCATGGCATTAAAACTGAGCAAATGCCCTTCTTCAGAGTGCTAAATAATTTAACACAGTTGATAATTAATAATCAGGAAAAAGAGGAGTACTGGAAATCAAGCCTGGAGTAATCATTTTATTGGAATGTCAATATCTTTTGCACACCAAAAGTTACTCTTCAAATTACTTAGAACGCAGATGACTAACTTATTGTGATTTTTTAGTTTATGTATTATAATGTAAGATGTATTATGCTGCCTACTATGTTTTTCTTTGAAGATCGAAAACATTTGAAGGTCACAAACATCTTATTATTCAGATACATAATTTTCATTCTTTCCTCTTGTCATAATTTCCTTACTTATAACCCTAATATTGGTGTTGAAAAAAGTTGAAAATCAGATTTGTTCACATTAAATTCCATACATTCACTGCGGATCATGCTATAGTCTTAGTAATCTCAAAATCTTCGCTCTTATTTTCATATTGGGATCCAGGAGCCCATAATGTGTAGTAGCTTGATTCAGGCTAATAACATGCTGAGAAAATGACTCTGCATCGTTCATGTCAGTACATTCAGAATAGTAAAGTGAGGTGATTGTCGGTGAAGTAAAGTTCACTCATTTTAGTATAATTACTTACATATACTATATAATAAACATGTAATATGCAAATTAACCCTCACACCCTTACAAGATGGCTTCCTATGACCAGGCGGGCAGAGGGGTTAGTGAGGGATGACCAAATGACTGAATAAGCAGGCTGCATGGGGCGACCAGGCTGGTAGGGAGGGCAGTTAGGGGCGACCAGGCTGGCGGGGGGTGTGCATTTGGGGGCGACCGGGCTGGCAGCAGGGGCAGTTGGGGGCAATTAGGCTGGCGGGGGGGGGGGGCAAGGAGGGGCTACTAGGCCAGTGGGGGAGGGTAGTTGGGGGTGACCAGGCCAGCAGCAGGGGGCAGTTAGGGGCAACCAGGCCAGAAAATGGGGGAAGTTGGGGGAGACCAGGATAGCAGGGGGGCAGTAAGGGGTGACCAGGCAGGCAGGCAGGTGAGCAATTAGGAGGCAGCAATCCAGGATTGTGAGAGGGATTGTGAGAGGGATGTCCCTGGGATCGGGCCTAAACCCGACATCCCCCAAGGGTTCCCGGATTGGAGAGGGTGCAGGCTGGGCTGAGGGGAACCACCGCCCCTCCCCGTGCACAAATTTTGTACACCAGTAAAAAATAATTGAAATGGGTTTCTTAAAAAGGATTTTAAAATCTTTTCTTTAATTTCTTTATTATTTCCCAATTTGGGGAGAAAATAGTAAACATGTAGTTTTTAAAAATATATATTTTTATTGTTGATAGCATTACTTATATTTCCCATGTAAAAATTTAGTGTTTAAAAAAGGTCTTTTCCTTCCCCCTCTTTCCCCATCTTAGCAAACATCACACACACTACATTTCGGCATAGAAAATACAAATGTGATTCTAATCAATGGTGGGATTTCCTCCCTTCCTCCCTCCCTCCCTTCTTCTCTCCTTTCCTCCCTTGTCTTTCCTTTCTTTCTTCCAACTAGAGTATGTTTTATCTTTCACAGGCAAAACATGCGGGAAATTAAAAGAACAGCTGAAAATGTGCTCCAGCCAGATTGGAGCAATTCACTTCAGTGACATCTCAGAAACACTCCCTTTATCTTCTTTGTTATCTGTCTCCTTCTTGCTTTTCCTGAACTCTGGGTTATTTATTTCTTGGTGCATCTCTGAGCTAAAAAGCCTATTGTATCAACTTCTCAGCAATAAGCTCTGGTTTTCAATTACTTGCTTTCAACTGGGAAACATCATTAGGTTCCAAGTAGGTATCAGCAAGTTCGCTGGAGGCTGTGTGTATTTTGAAGAGTGGAGCAGACACATTGTCTCTTTGTTTCTTTCATAAATAATCAAGCGTAGAAGAAATCCAGTAGAGCTCTGTGAGCATAAGGCCCCATTTGCTAATGCTGACCATGAATGGGCCTGGAAGGAGCTTTCTGATTTGGGAAAGGAGGGTGAAATGCTTTATAGGGCTATCCTATAGCCGCTATAGCAATAGTAGGTCAGCGGAAGTCCACCAGATCCAGGAAATAATTGGCCAAAGATGATTCTTGAAATAGGAAGTATTATTCTTGGAGATTAGCAACAACTGTTGATCAATTTGGATAATGTCAAGAAGGATGAGAGGGCAAGATAAGGGCTGAAGTCATGCACAGGCAACTATGGAGAGAATCAGCTTAGGTCACAAAGACAGAGTGCAAAAGTGAAAAATGCCTGGTGCTTCAATGTCTCATCTGAAGGTAATATGAGTGGTTGATAAACAGGAAGAAATGAAGAGATAGATTCCTATTAACACTACCAAGGGAACTAGGTAATTTTAGTATCATTGACGTTCTTATGTGGATTGGTAGAAATGGCCAAAAAGAATGAAGAACCACCCCTACACCTTGCTCTGCTCCAGATCCTATGATAGCGGGGACACGTTGTGCAAGTTAAAATCTCATTGAGTGTGTGCTGATATTCAATTCATTCCACCATTTTTTAGTATTTCCGATGTACACAGCCTTCTCTCATAAACTAGTAGAAAAAACAAACTTTAATAATCACCATAATGAGGGTATAATCACAAAGTGAGAGAGACATTCTGAAGGAACAGAATAAGGTCTTTGAGAACACTTAATAGGGTAGTTTCACTCAAAGGGGTAGGGTTAGAGGAGACTTTCCTGAGGAAGCGAGAGGAGATGAACTATTGAGGTGAATAGAAGTTGAAGAGAAAGCTGATTAAATCTGAGTTTTGACAAGTTTATTATTACCTTATCCTTATATATTACTCTGAAATAATTTGCAATCTAGATATGTTTTATTCTTTAACTTTTTGGGGAAAGATTAAGGATTTTTAAAATACGAATATAAAATACTCAGTATCTCTAGGGAAAGTACCTTATATGATAACATAATGATGAATACATGCCATACATTTGTCCAAACTCATAGAATGTGCAAATACCCTCATGTAACTATGGACTTTGGGTGATAATGAAGTGTCATGTAGGTTCAAATTGTAACAACATCACTCTGGTGGGGGCTGTTGATAATGGGGGAGGCTATACATTTGTAGGGGTCGAGGTATATTGGACTTCTCTGTGCCTTCCTCAAGTTTGCTGTGAACCTAAAAATGCTCTAGAAAAATAGTACTTGATAAAAACATATATAATACTACTACAATCATGTTAATTTTTCATATGGTCTTCCAGTATGTGAATATATATATATATATATACATATATATATATATATATATATATATATATATAGTGACATTCAAAATAAATGGACCATTTTTTTACTCTATTTGTTAAGCCTAATATATTAGCAAAAACATTTCTTATTTTTTCTATATATTTAAAATTAAACTTTGAGAATGATTTTATTATACACCATCATGATGACACAGTGGAATTGTTAAAATATTTCCCTCATGTTGGAAATTAATATTTCTAGTTTTGTAGTTTGTTTTATGATAATGTTGGATAGAGATTTTTGTTCATGTTGAATTATGTTTTAGGACAAAATCCCAGAGATGGGAGTATGGAGCTCTGATCATATTGTAGCAATATACATCAATAAATTTTAGTTTTCTTGCTGTGGATACTTTACAATATGCTTTTTATTATAAAGACTTTTTAAAGAGTTTATTTATACAGTGTATTTTGTTTTCATATGTAGAAATGATCCATTTAAAAATATTTCTGGTAGCAGTAATTTTTCGGAAGGGAGGAAACAGTATATATTATTTTTCTAATGCTTTTTAACTCTCCTGGAAATAGTTGCACAATTATATAACCACCACCAGGAGTCACTACTTTACCACATCTTGGCTGTAAGGAGCTCATACTTGGCAAGCCTACGCACACAGCTGAATTGGGTGGTGTTGAGGAAAGCTACATATGGTGCAAATCTTACTAAAATGCCAATACATTTGCTGCCTTAAAACAACAACAACAAAACACAAAGTATATGTGTGCCACACTTTAGGCCAATATAATGAATTGGTAAGTTACAGAATGATATTTTAATTTTTTCATGATTCTTTCCTTCTAAGGTGATGTACAGAGTAAGCAGTTTTATTTTTATAGAATTGGAGGGCCCACTCAGCCAGCTCAGGACAAAGCCTCACGGAGTCTGAAGGCTTAGAAGTTGTTTAAAGCAAAACTATGGTTTATTTACTCAGGAATGATGCCAGGCAAAACCAGGCACTACCTACTACTGTTTAATCTTACGGGGGAACACCTCAAATACAAATAACTGAAGCATTCCGATGTCTTCATTTTGCCACTACTATATCATAAGCTGCACTTAATCAATAAAGAGTAGATCGTTTTTTAAGAATGCTGTTGTTTCTCTAGAAACATGGAGAGAAATATATATATTTTTTTCAAGTATGTTTTTAAAGATGAAATTTAGGATCAAACTGTATTCATCAGAGGCAAATTTATTATGGAAGTGAAGTGGATTTGATTTATAAATCCTGCTTTATATGCAATGTCACAGAAACCGATCTCTAACATAAATAGAGTTACTGTCATCTGTCCCCATGACTTGTGGTTTGCTCTGCTGTGGCTAATACTGTCTGATTAAAAATACACATGATGGCCGGGTAGAAATAGCTTTGGTTACAAAATGACCGTGAACAAAGAAAAGACATAAATTTCCTATACCCAGTGCTATTTTATGATGCTGACAAGTCATCTTTCATTTGGACTTGAAGTGACTTGGAGACTAAATCATTTTAGTTTTTATAACTTGAACTTACTGATATGTGGGCCCTTTCGTTCACACAATTAAGATATCTTGATTAATAATCTATGTATTTGGGAGATATATTTGTAATTCTAGTAAAATAACAAATTTGCCCGTGACTAATTTTATTTTTGCTTTAAAATTGTTAAATATCAATTTTGTTGTGAATTTATATAGCACAAACGTAAGTCCTACAAGTTTGGATTTATTGTGGAGAGCTGTCATCCTCAATTATAGTGTTTTGAAGATAACTCTGTAATTTCCCCCCCAAAATTGCAATTATATATATATATATATATATATATATATATATATATAAAAGATGGTAAAATAACATACTGACTTACAAAGATATAAATTCTAGTAAGTACTGTACATTTTATAAGTTAATATTTTATATTAATAAAATAGACATAATAAAATATGAATATCTTATCATATGGATGTATGCTCCTCTATTTATCTTTTTTCTCACAGTGATCACCCTTTGTTACAACCCCTTGGCCACCACCAAGTATTCTGAGTTCTACTTTCTGAATATTGTTTACTTCTGTTCTTTTTCCTTAATTTTCATTACATTAGTTCCCTATCTTATCATGTTTAGTCTTTAGCTATTTTGTTAGTTTGTTGATCAATTGAATGGCACATAAACTCCTTTTTATTTTGTTTGTAGGTATTTTCATTGATAAATATATAAAATATTCTATATTATTAGGAAATTATTACTCACAGGTGTGGTACATTTGGGTAGATGATGTCTTAAAGCAGACCACTGAAAGTTGCAATTTGGATTGCCTATAGGCTATGTTTTCCTTGCCGTCTGTGGAAAAATTCAAATATTTGGTACTCATCACTTTAAAATTGTTTAAAAATTATATTTGACACAGAACATTGTGTAAATTTAAAATATACAACATGTCGTCATGATGTATTTATGGTGAAGGTTATTATTGATCACAGAGTAGTCAGCAAATTGCAATTTTTGTGAGCAGAAACATTGTATGTCAGTTTACATAGGCAGTTTTCTGGCTAATGTGCAAACTCCAGGTAAAATTTATGGCAGAAGAGAATCATAAAATATCTTTTATTGTCTATATTCTCAGATGCCGTGACATCTGGGGCCTTGCTGACATTGGAGGGCCTCCCCTCCCGGAGTTAGCTAATTCCTACAGACAACTGGCTGTGAAGTGTGCCTTTGACACGCAGACCAGCCAACCCAGAGCCCAATCCTCTACCATCCTCTCTACCACTCAGGGCCACCCCGCTGCCCCAGGGTCTGGTACTGGGCCACTAGAGATAATCCCTATCCCCTCAGGCCCACTGAACCTTTCAAGCCAGCCAATTATTAGTCTGTTTAGCCTGTCTTTCCTTGTCCTGCCTGTGGAAACCACGATGTGGCTCTTGCCCATATTCCCTCCCTGCCACCCCTGCCTCCTGACCAAAACTGGTACTTCTCTGTGTGGTCCCTCCGTGGCCTGGCATCCTCATCTTGGGGATGAACAGCTAAATTTTCAATCGCAATTGTCTTCTGATTTGTTGGCTTCACCATATTTGGTCAATAATTAAACCTACATTTTAAAATAAAAGATAATGTAATACCTTTGCAAAAGCTTACATGTATTGAGTAGTCTGTGACCGTCACCATGGTAAATGCTTTACAAGTGGGATCTCACTAAATCCTCTCAGCTTTATGAGGTAGATGCTGTTACCATTTGACAAACAAAAGGACAGAGGCTGTGAGAGATTAAGAGTTTCACCCGAAGTTCCACAGCCAGGAAGTGGAGGAGGGAAGTATGGAATTGGGCTTTCTGATGCTAGAATCTACGCTCTCAGCTTGGATACACTTTCTATCACTTGGTGCACTCTGCTTGGTATCACTTGCTAAAAAATTAGCAAGTTCATTTCCTTCAATTCCATTTCTCCATTTCCTCAATTAGCTGATTCCTTTCTTTTCTTAACATAGATATGACCTTGAAAATACTAAAAATTCTATTTCAGATAGTTCTATATTTTTATGTATATTTCAATATGCCCCATGTGTATGTAATTAAACAGAGCACAGACTACTTCAACATACCTCAAACTATGTAGCACAGGGACATCACAATTTCTGAAGATAATATCACAGAAATACAAGTTATTATTTATGTTTTAAAAATGTAAATAAGTGAATGAAAGGTAACAGAAGTGGTCAGGTTTTATAAGGGAAAAAAAAAGTCTGTTCATGGCCTTTCTAAAGCAACAAACAAAGGGAGGAAAAAAGAGAAAATACAGCAGGCTTCACATTGGGGCAAGCATACTTGAATTTCACATTTTTAGCATGTCCTGACAGAGAATCATCCATTATAAACATTTCATGTGTGTCCTGACTTCATATTTGCCGGAAGCCGGTCCATCCTTGCTGCTTGACACAGTCGCTGCAGGGAAGAAACATCTGCACAGCATATGTTTCAAGGGACCTGGCGTATATGGCATACTGTTCTTAATATGTTTGCTCACCTTCTTGGCACTATGTGTTTTAACCAAGGTCACTCTCCCAGAAAGGTTGTTTCCCCAGGTAGGGATTTTTCCCTGAAGTTAGGGAGGGAATAAAACCCCTTAACTAAATGCCAGGCGGGTAGTTAATCACTTTAACTACGAACAATCACCCTTAAGCTACATAATCTTTACTCCCTGAAATGGAGATAAGAAACGCCCTAACCTTTGGAATAGAAATTGACAGGATTAAAATCAACTGGTATAAATACAGATGTAACAAGACAATAAAAGACAGAACTTGGCTAGAGATCCTGGCTAGGCTGCTGATCAACTGAATGCTGTCTCCATGTTCTGTACTATCCACTTTCTTTCTCAGAGAGGTGACCTTGGTTAAAACACATAGCACCAAGAAGGTGAGCAAACATATTAAGAACAGTATGCCATATACACCAGGTCCCTTGAAACATGCTCTGCAGATGTTTCTTCCCTGCAGCCAAGGATGGACCGGCTTCTAGCACATAAGAAAGAAAGTCTTGTTTCAAGGAATAATCACCTCTGACAAGAAGAATTTAAGCAGAAGAAATGTTTTGCACTTTTTTTTTCATCGTTCTTCTTGCCTACAGTCATTGGTTCAAATTTTTCACAGGTAGATTTTGAGAACTGGCTTAAGAAATGATTAGAAAATTAGTTGATTTGGCTTTCCTGGCATTGAAATACAACTGGTGTTGTTAACTTGATATCTGGTACCTATGTTAGATCCTACTGGGCTATCAAAAAGTATTTTAAAATCAACAGGCAACCTAGGAACAAAACGGCATTTTCGGTGCCTGTCCAAAATCCTCACCAAGATTTTCATGAATTCTTGAGGATGAAGGAGAGGGGAGGGGAGAGAAGCTTCAATCTAGGATTGCTTCTGCCTCCAGTATATTCTTCTTTGTGCAGTTTCTCTTCTGCACCATATTAAGCCTTCGTGTGAGATTCAGACCTTTTGTGTGTGCGCCTACAGGATACTTGCTAAGCATGCGGGGCAGAATTTACTCAAGACGCAGAGGGATGAGCGAGGAGGGGTAGCCGAGGGACCTGCAGTGCACTAAACAAACTTGCTTTGCAGAGACAGCTTCTAATGAAGCAGGAGTTTCTTCAGCGTCCTTAGGCTGCACGGCTCCCGCAGGCATCTTCACCACAGCCTTAGGCTGCCCAGTTTATCACCTCACAGCCTCTCCCCTTGCCCCTCCACCGCCTCCAATCTGCCCTCTCCCCTTCCTTTGAAAGTGAAAACCAAGAATCCTTGTCTCCTACAGAGCAGCCAGGCCATTCTCCTTTGCTGCCTCTGGGCTCCTATTCCTCTCATCCTCAGGCCTACTTTTTCTCCCTCCAGATACCCTCAAATTAGGGCATTTGCCCCAAACAGCCTTTTCCCTTAAAGGTATCTGGCCTGGGCAATTATTAGGACTTTCTAAAAACTCACATAAAGTTCATCATATACTGAATTAAGAAAATAGCTTTAGTTCACTAACAGCTCCCTAAAAGTATACAAACCATTCAACCAACCCAAAGCATACAGTTGGCTCAAAAGTTTGTAAGCTCCAGTAAGTGAACTCCAAGCCCACTAAAGTCCTAAGATGGTTTGATATTAGATGGTTGTCAGAGTTAATTTCTGCTTAATGTACCATTTGTTACCTGCTGTGGTATCTGAGCCAACGGTGATTGGGTGGCTGTGTTATTACCAAAACATAGGGTGTAGGTGGTGAGGACTATGTTACCAATTCATGTATAGCTCTAAGTATTTCCCTCCTTCTTTAATTCCCTCTTCCTCAGAGATTACTGGATGCCATTGTACTACAAACTTTTCTTCCTTAGTCACAATGTACCGTTTGCAGAGAGTCTCTGCTTTGTTTCTTTTGCTTGTCCTCAATATAGTTGTCTTAGTTCAGTGGTTCTCAACCTTATGGCCCTTTAAATACAGTTCCTCATGTTGTGACCCAACCATAAAATTATTTTCGTTGCTACTTCATAACTGTAATGTTGTTACTGTTATGAATCGTAATGTAAATATCTGATATGCAGGATGGTCTTAGGTGACCCCTGTGAAAGGGTCATTCGACCTCCAAAGGGGTTGCGACCCACAGGTTGAGAACCGCTGCCTTAGTTAGTTAATTGGTTTGGGATTCACCTTGAGCTGGGGAGGAGGTTCAATAGATGATGGCTTGGCATGGGGCTTAATGCTGCTAGACTTTGCAAAGGGTCAAGCTCACTCTCTTAATTGAGGTTTTGACTCTTGGAAAGTATCCATTTTTAAACACTGAATTCAGGAATCAGTGGCAGGTATTTGTTCTGCACTGTGAGGTAAAGCACCTGGATTTACGTGGAGTTTCCTGGAGGAAAATCTGTGTAAGTCCTCTTCAAAATTTAAGTCCTCAGCAGGGTATGTACGTCACTGAAAGCTTCCGAATGGCTTGCTAGTGATTGTTTGGACATTGTATGACAGCCTTCTTATATTTCCGTTTATTTGTTCCCTAATGCCAGCTTAAATCATCCATTGCTGTATTTCTCCTGCTTCTTGTCCTCTTTTGCTCTGCTTGAAAATCCCAGAAGAAAGAGATGATGGTTTATTTTGGTCTCCTAGAAAAATGAGGTGCTGATACTTAAGGGCTGATGTAGACAAGACCTGTAGGAACCAGGGTTTAGTTTCTGAGGTGTTTTCTCACATCTTTCATTTAAGAATAGACCTGTAAGCTGCAGTTGTCTTTGAGAGACTGGTCCAATGCATTTTATTATTTGTAGCACACCCTTTAGTTAATTATTTTTTTTTTTGTATAATGATGTGTGTTTATTAAGTTGAACTATAACAAATTTCCAATATTGCATCATTTTTGACAATGATGGTAATGTCACATTGTTCAACCTTATATTATTCAAGAACCAAGAGCCACCACAGGAAGGGAAACTGCGACCAGGTTGCAAACTATCGGCATCAAGGAGCCAAGCCACAGACAGAACTCCATCTTACTGTACTGAGTTATCCTAACACTCATATCTAAGGTAGACAGTACACCTGGCCGAGTGAGATGCCAGACGTGGGGATGGGCTTGGAAACCAAGCATCCTGCTTCCTGTTCCTTGGTTTTGAGACTTGAGGATTCGTGTCCATTAGGAAAGCCAAGGCTTTGGAAAGATGCCATTTGTGTGGTTTTCCATTCAGCAAGTATTTATTGGAATTATGAGTCTGGTTCCATGCTAGGTGACAGTTTTGAATTAAATGATGTTGAATTAAATAGCTGTTGTCTCTGCTCTCATGGAGCCTACACTCTATGAGCAGGTGGGGGGTGAGCAGGTAAATAAATATGCACTAAAGTACAGATTGAAACTGTTATGAAGTGAACAGGATCTAGGATTGAGAGTAATTAGGCAAAGAGGTTAATTAACTGGGGTGATGGGAGAAAGCCTGCTTAAGAGTCTCAGACTTGCCCTAACCGGTTTGGCTCAGTGGATAGAGCGTCAGCCTGCGGACTGAAAGGTCCTAGGTTCGATTCTGGTCAAGGGCATGTACCTTGGTTGCGGGCACATCCCCAGTTGGGGGTGTGCAGGAGGCAACTGATCGATGTTTCTCTCTCATCGATGTTTCTAACTCTCTATCCCTCTCCCTTCCTCTCTGCAAAAAATCAATAAAATATATATTTAAAAAAAAAAAGAATCTCAGACTTGAGCTAAGACATGGAACATTACAATGAGGCCGCCAGAAAGACATCCTTGAGGTTGGGGATTCTGAATGGAGAGATTTTGCACGTTCAAACATAAGCTGATGCTCTAAGGCAGGAGGAACTGGAATGTTCTAGGAACT
Organism: Myotis myotis; assembly: GCF_014108235.1. Lineage (NCBI taxonomy): Eukaryota > Metazoa > Chordata > Mammalia > Chiroptera > Vespertilionidae > Myotis > Myotis myotis. The sequence continues at coordinate 27,080,047 of NW_023416313.1, forward strand.
GAAAGAAAATGGAGAAGAAGCTCCAGGAGAAGTCCATGAGCTCAGACAGAGGTGAGGCTGTGAGGTAGGTTAGAGTGTTAGGCAGGGCCATGCTTCACAGAATCCTATAAATCATGGGAGGAGGTCTGGCTCTTGTTATAAATGGAAGGAAAAGGTGTTCAGTGTTTTCCGAAGGGGAATGGCAAGCGACGTGACCATTTTGACTATGTAAAAGATATAGTATCACTGGTATTTTTTTCCTGGTTTTTATTTGCTTAATCTGGTTTTCATTAATTATAATAAACTTCTTTTTATTCTCGGGATCTACTTTTTTAGTTTACTTTTTACTGCTTCTAGCATGTTTTCCTTTCTCATAGTTTATTTCATCTTTTAAAATGTTTAGTATGTTATCTTTTATCTATGACCATGCTTTGCCTTATTAAATGGTTGGTAAGATAAATGGTCATTTCATGGATAACTGTTGTATTAGCCCATCCTCTGAACAAGAAGACTATGCATTACTTTTTGGATGCCCTGAAACAGATGTGCCTCTGTCCTTTAACCAATGACCTATATTTCTATCCATTTGTTTCTGTGCTTCAAGGTAGGAACATAGGAGACACATAGATCATAAGCTTGCCTATATTGATGGCATAAATGAAATGTTGAAATGGTCTATGGGTGATAAGAAATGACAAGATCTAAAATCTATGTTTTGTCATCTACCATCACTGAATATTAAACGGAAAAATTTTGCCTATACTGATGGTATAAATGAAATGTTGAAATAGTATATAAGTGGTAATAAATGCCAAAATCTAAAATCTATCTTCTTTGTCATCTACCATCACTGAACATTAGACAGAATCCTATATAAAAAAAAGCCCAGTGACTAAACGGCAGAACAAGAACAACTGGTCGACCAGTCGCTATGACACACACTGACCACCACGGGACAGACGCTCAATGCAGGAGCTGCCCCTTGGAGGTCAGTGCGCTATCATAGTGGGAGTGCCACTAGGCTGACTGGGATGAGTGTCTGCTCCCACTGCAAACCCCAGGTTGACAGGTAGGAACTAGGCTGCAATCATCGCCTCCTCATTCAAGGCTCCTCCTCCTTGCTCCCTGCCACCTCCTCCAGATGCCTGCAGGCCACACAGCGCTGCTGGGCTCGCAGAGCTGACCCCAGAGGCTGGGAGGCGGGTTCGTGGCCACTGAAGGACTGAGGCCTACTCTGCTGCCACTCAGTGCTGTTGTCCCTGGGCCTGGCCCCGACTGAGTCCCCTAGAGAGGCGAGTGCTCCGGCTCGACCGAAGATGCCAGACCAGGGAGCAGCTGCTCAGAGGGCAGGTCCACAGCTGCTTGGCTGATCCAGATGAGCAGCGCTCCCACAGTAGGCTGATCCCCACAGGTCATGCCCCGCACCAGTGCACGAATCCTGTGCACCAGGTCTCTAGTTTATAATATATTACTATCATGGTGTTTGAGTATAATAATAAAAGTAATTTTAATAGTAGTAACAGATATCATTTATTACTATGTTCTATATTAAACCATAGCTTAACATGCTTCATTCTCCTAATATCTCTTAGAGGTAAATGCTGTTTCAAATTATGTATTTATTTATTTATAAATGGGAAAAGTGAAGTTCAGTGAAGAAAAGCATAGGCTTTGGAGATAGGTAGATCTCAATTTGGACTTTGACCCTGCCAAATGTTAGCTGTGTGAGATGATCTTGAACAAGCACTCTTATAACACCTGTGCTTTTATAATCTCTGTGAGTCTCAGTTTCCATATTTTAAAACTGATGGTTTTAAAAGACAGGTTTCAGGGATGCCATGAAGGTTAGTTAAATGAGTGATACTTATAGAGTACATGGTTAATGGTAGCTGCTCATTAAACTTCTTACAGTTTGCTACTTTCTCATTGCACAAACTCTGTCCTCTTTACATCAGAAATTGTACAGCATTCCATTTTCAACTTGAACTTTATATTATCCCTTCCCCTCTCCAAGAATTATCTACTATTTTCTTATAAGCTTGCATCTGAAAATCTTTTGTTGATCACTCTAGCGTACTTTTCTGAAACAATAAAAAATGTGTACACATAATTTTAAAAAAATAGGACGTTCCTCCTGGCACTGTCCTACTCACTGAAAAGCCAATGTCCTCAGGAGATGAATCATGGAAACCCTGTAACTTTGAGAAAATCCCAAGCTCCCTTTCTTTGGAGGCTGAAAAGGCCAGGACAAAGGGAGATGACACATGAGTACCAGGCTTTGTTCTCATTCCATTTTTAGAGACTCAAGTTTATTCATCCTCCCTGAACTTGCCTACACAATTATTCCTTAATTTGCTTCTTCAAATTGGAGACAGTTCTAATAGGGGGAGTCCTTGGAGGAATGGAGGGAAGAGTCTTGAAATTTCTACAATAAATTTCACTGGACAGGGCTTTGTTGCCATGTTGTTTTCCTTCTTTTCCTAAATATTGTAGCCAAAAATAAATAAATAAATAAAAAACCAACCACAAAAATGAAAGAACCTTTCATTTGTGCAGTACATAAGAGTTTGTGCTGGCCTCCAACTCATTCTAGCTAGTGTCATTCTCATCCTCTCTCTCTCTCTCTCTCTTTCCATCTCTATCTCTACCTCTATCTCTGTCTGTATCATCTTTATCCATCTCCATCTCTATCTTCCTCTCTATCTCTGTCTCTATCTCCATATCTATATACATTTATCTATCTAACTAGAAGCCCATTGCACAAAGATTCACGCAATAGGCCTTCCTTCCCCTGGCTGCTGGCACCGATTTTCCTTTGGCACTTGGGACCCAGGCCTTTGGTCTGACCACAGCGGAGAAGCCAAGCCTCTTCAGTTTTCAGTCTTCAGTCTTCACTCCATGCCTGTGTATGCAAATTAACCACCATCTTTGTTGGGTTAATTTTCATAGTCACTCTGATTGGCTGGTGGGCGTAGCAGAGTGACACCAATTTGCATGTTTCTCTTTTATTAGTGTAGATTATCCATCCATACATATATATGAACATGTCTATTTATCTATATCTGTCTCTGTATCTATCTATCTATATATATCTATACCTATCTTCTCTGGACCATAGCCTATGATTTATATATCGATAGATAGATAGATAGATAGATAGATAGATAGATAGATAGATAGATCATAGGCTACCAGTCCATAGAAGGTAGTTATTTGTCTCTTAAATAAGTTGGTGTGGTGCAGAGGTATTGATATCTCTGTTTCATGAATGATTCTTTCATCTTGTTGTGCCTTCCTTTCACGGTGAATCCTCACTTCATGGTTAAAAATGGCTCAACTCCATCATATTTTTTCCAGCTTGTTAAAAGGTAAAAAGAGTAAATATGAAATTATCAGTTTGCTTTTAAGAGGATGGCCTGGAAGCTATATGCATTACTCTGTTCATATTTCACTGGCAAGGACTTAGTCATGTGGCTACATCTAACCATAAAGAGGTTGGAAAAACAGTCTTTCACTATATGCTCTGCCCAAATCAACTGCAGAGGATCTTCTAACTAAAATGGAGACTGGAGAGTGGGTAGTGACAATGGGGCAGGGGTAATTAGAATTCTCTATACACTATTAATAGAAGCAGGATAGTCCTAATAAGAGGTCACTGTAGCTAATTTAAAAAAAAAAAACAACCACAACATTTGACAATAAATCCTTCAAAAAGGATCTCTGAAATTGGGGTCAATGGAAAATCCATTACTTCTACTAGTCTGCTGAAAAGAAAAAGAATAAACAAATGTTATTCTTGTTACTAAAGCTCTATGTGTGCCTGGCACAATGTATTATCTCATTTAGTTCTTACAACACTACATGCAAGAGTTATTTTCTTCACATTTTATAGCTGAGAAAACAGGCCTTGAGATGTTCAGTAACTAGCTCAAGTTCATACACTAAATAAACAGCAGAGAAAGGATTTTAATGCATGGCTGAGCCCACCAATTTTAACTCCAATGCTACAGCCTTCCAAACATATCTTGTTACCCACACAATTCACTTTCTTTCATCCTAGGATTATGGAAAGACTCTCATCCTTATTCTCTTGTTCTGAAGACACATAAGGAATGGATTCAAACAGGGATCTACCCTGACAGAATGAAAGCAGTCCTCTGATTCATTGCTGGCTGGTCAGGTTGCTTTCTGTTTTTCCTTCCAGATCCACTCTCTCCCAGGCTGTGGTCCGTCCTGAGCCTCGAGAAGGCAAACTTACAATGGAAGCACTAGTGGTTACTGGTTCCTTCCCCCGACTTCCAGTCACAGGGAGGCTGGTGTAGGAAATCTGAGTAAGGCAGGACAGAAAGGTTGAGGTAATCATTTTCCCTGCCCCCATCATACAGAGGTGCTTTCTTGTCAGGCCCCATGTTCCTCTCAGCCCATTCTATGGCTACATTTTTTTTATTTTTTATTTTGTTAAGGTCTGGAATACAATACCTTCCCTATGAACATGATACCTCTGGATAGCAACAGCTTCCTATTGTTTAAAAAGAACCACTGTTAGACAGTCACAATTCTTTAGCATTATAATACTTTATAAAAATGGGGTCTCTGCTTCATTTCACGGTCATGAACTTTAGAACACTGCAGAGCAGTCTTTCCAGGTGGCAACAGGGTGGCATCTTCCATCTTTTGATAGTTTTAGTAAGATGGCCATATAAGCCCTGGCCGGTTTTGTTCAGTGGGTAGAGCATCGGCTTGCGGACTGAAGGGTCCCAGGTTCAATTCCAGTCAAGGGCATGTACCTTGGTTGCGGGCACATCCCCAGTGGAGGGTGTACAGGAGGCAGCTGATCAATGTTTCTCTCTCATTGATGTTTCTAACTCTCTATCCATTTTGATCAACTAATATATTTCTCAATGACTCTGGTCATTTTATTCTTACTCAAATATTTTTCCTGCTCGGTGATTAAGTACTAATATTCTCCCAGAAAAACAAATCAACTCGATTTTCGTCAGCAATATTGGTCACTAACTATCCTCAGTTTTTTCACTCTTCACAGAGCCCTAGCTGAGGTCTAGTTAAATATCCTATAATAAAAAATACCTTAGCCACTCCACAACTTAGCTGAGAAGTTTTATGGTCTACAAAGTCCTCACATTTTATATCAATTATTCTTTTTAAAAAGTCACAAAATTGAGTATTTCATTCTAATATTTTGCTTTACCTCCTCTCCTTTTCACTTTATGGTGATATCATCCAACAACAATGTAAACTCCTGTAGATAACCTTTTATTTTTTATAAATTATTGACTCTACATAGAAAATGTTTGTGGACTAAATTGTGTGTACCCAACATTGATTCTAAGTTATAAATGCTCTCAGGGAGTTTGATAATAGTAACAATAATACAATGGCTATTTATTCAATTCCTATTATGTATATTGCCATGATCTTTGAAACACTATAAACATTATTATGCCAAATTTACAAATGAGGAAACTGAGTGTCAGACTTTACATTGTTTGTCCAAGATAAATTAATTTGTAAGTGGAGGTGTTAGAATTTAATCCAGAGTCTTATTCAAAAAGCCTTTGCTAAGCTTAGTCACTGCATTCCAAAATTCGGATAATGCAAAGAGAATTTTATGACATAGGAGACAGCAATCTTAAATCTATTAAATAGAATAGTCTTCTGGCTTCTTCTAGCTCAATCCCCAATACTATATTATTGTTCTAACCTGATGACTTGATATCACTTTTGTGTGATTTTTATATTAACTTTAAAGAAACAAACGAGATGGCCTTCTGCCATAGAGAAGGGAATAATACAACCCCATGATCATTAATTTTGATGATACAGTATTTATTTTTATTATTAAAAAATCAAGTTTGGCCTCTATTGGAAATTGTTCTTTACTGCTACACTGAAAAACGTGGCTCAGCACTAACTGTATACGACTAAAATCGCTTTCTTCAGCAGGCATTTTCTAACTCCCGAAGGTCTGCATTACATAATCACACACAACAAGTCAACCAGTTTGCAGTTAATTCTTCCTGCCAGGGAAGCAAGAAAGCTATACTCTTTAGAATGGGATTATCCACGAAGCTTGTGCTGTGCGTTTGAAGACACTGGTGGGATACTGCTACACCGGCTTTGAGCATTTTTCCAGACTCGTGTTTGATGTAGAACTTCAGGGTCTTCACGGAGCTGCTTTACATCCTAGAAAAGACCCAGAGCTGATTCCCGAAGCAAATTCTGACTTTGTCAACAGGGCTCAGGTGGCCGGTCTCCAGGGTTGATGTACCCTCCCTCTCTGGTGGGCACGGCAGCCAGAGTGACACACATTTATGGAGCACATCCTTCGGCAGGCGCCATGCTGCGTGCTGGTTGAGCTCCTTGAACGCCAGCCCTGCCATCTGCTCTCTGATTACACAGCAGAAGGCTTCCCCCGCAGCCAGCACCAGACAGTCCTGCTGCCTGGTTGCACCAGAGAGTGCGGCCTCCAGTGGTTTGCTCTGCACTTCCCATCGGGAGCCTGGCTGAGAGAAGGGATGGTGAGGGGAGATCCTTTCACACCGTGCTCATCCCTTTCGCTCCTCTCCTGTGTGGCCTTCTATCATCAAATCACATCAGCTTGGACCTTTTGCAAATTTACCTCCACCAAGGTGCGCTTGATTCACACCTTGGCTGGTCTTTCCTTTTTGAATCATCCGTCTTTATAAGACACGGCTATTTGGGATTTAATGCTGCATCTATTACAAAATGGCTGAAGATACAAATACAGCAGATACGTACTGAGTGTCTATGGTGCACCACAACAAAGTGCTGGGTCCTTGAAAGTGCAGCCCCTGTCATCACCGCTGTGTTCACTGTGCAGAGGGGCAAAGTGTGATCGGAGGGAACATCTGATTGTTGTCCTGGGAAAATCAAAGAAGCTCCACTGAGAAGGAACGTGTCCATTGGGGTTGAAAGTGTGTATAGGAGTTTCCGGGAGAAGGTGGTAGAGAGGATAGAGGAAACTTTGGGCAAAGGATAGAGCATGTATGTGCAAAGGCATATTATCTCATGGAAGGACCAGGAGAAGGGGAGGAATTCAGAGGGTCAGGAGCATATGGTATTAAAGGACAGGGCTGGAAGGATTGATGTAGCCAGAAAGTGGAGGCCTTTGTAGACCATGCTAAGAACTTTGGGTTTTATCCCAGTTACTAGAAGACATTCCAGTGAGCAGTGTACTGTAGGATATACAATAAAATAGGAAGAAATAAACGGCAGGAAGGTAATTAAATGAGAGAGAAAAGGAGCCTTGTTTAACCCAGCAGGAGGGATGAAAGCTTACTGTTTGATTCAAGAGCCAGTTCTGTGATGGCATTTATCTGGAGACTATGTTTTTATGCTTAATTAAAAAGCAAGACCGTTATTTATCGTATCATCCAGTTCCTCTAAAGCCTTATGTAAGGCATTGCTTTGTTGGACTACTGTGCTAAGAAAAACTTTGTTTTCACTGAGGAGCTGGCTCGGAATTAAATGTAAGCCTCAGTTAGCTATCATTTTGAGATTTATTTAGGGCATTTCCTATGTCCTGAATTCCTATTCAAATTTTATTTTGTCATATCATTATATGGATCTTTTGTTGCAAGCTGCTTTCTGAGTAACATGAAGTGTGTATGAATAGATGCAAGTAAAAAATAAAATAGATAATCTATATATGCACAAAGTTTATGTTTGGTTTTGGTTACTGAGAACATTTTTCTACTTCTTATGGACCTCTCAGAAATGTCAGTTGAATAGCTTTCAAATATTGGTGTTCCATGTAGAAGCCAGAGCCTGGGTATCAGCATGGAGATGCATCAGCGTGGAGAAGTATCAGCGTGATGACAACTAACGTCTGTGTTTGTGATTTTAAACAGTGTTTGAAAAAAATATCCTTAAGTGTTTATATTGTTTATCTTATTTTGTTTTCAAAATATGCTTTTATAAATTGATTTTAGAGAAAGAGAAAGGGGGAGAGAGAGAGAGAGAGAGAGAGAGAGAGAGAGAGAGAGAGAGAGAGAAACACTGATGTGAGAGAGAAACATTGATTGGCTGCCTCCCGCATGCATGCACCCCAACTGGGGATCAAGTCAACTACCTGGACCTGTGCCCTGACGGGGAATCGAACCAGCAACTTCTCAGTGCTTGGGGCAATGCTCAACCAACTGAGTCACACAGGCCAGGGCTATTATATGTTTTTGATAATGGTGTCCGGAAACTCTTGAATTAGTAACTCTTCATGGAAATCTAGAATAGTGCTAGATACAAGCTGGTTTATACCAATCTGTTATTTTCTTCAGCTTACTGTTGAAGTAGATTGCTTACACTGGCCTGCTATCTTACCTCTGTTTCCTCCAGGGCACCGATGCAAAATAATATGCAGAATATTGTCGAGTGTGTTTCCTCCCACATCCTGCATGGATTAGGGTTCGGGATCTGAAAAGAGGAGCGCACACAAATGAGAGAGAAATGACACGAGATAATTTTGAAATGTTGGGGGACCAGGCAGGCAAGTCCAGAAGGACTTCCACTGATGCTCAGGCCGCTCCAACCTTTTATTGATCTGGAGTAGCCCTTAGGGTAAGGAGGTTTCAATGACACACAGATTAGCTCATCAGCAGATAATTTCCAGAAATAGGCAGAATATCTAATCAACAATAATCAACAAGGATTTACATAAGTATCTAAGAAATTAAGTGAACTAAGGTGGGGATGATGCTTCAACTATTATTACCTAAATTAACTGGGTGGTTCCTAGATTAACTGGGTGGTGCACAGCCCTGACCTTTGCTAGGACTTCAAAGGTTACTAGCTTTTGGGGGTCTCTGTCTATACTCAGCTAGTGAAGACAATAAATGGACTCTGGCAGAATATCACAGAAAGTTTCATGAAACATAGATTTTCTCATTTTGAATGAAAGGATATGGTGACTACAAAGGGTGATGTACATATAATATTTGGTAACCCTATTGCCATAATTAATTTCTTTCCCTTTTTCTTTGTGCTCAGTGAACTATTATTCTTCCTAAAGATATGTAACCATTACATCATTTTTTAAAAAATTTTATTTTTATTGATTTCAGAGAGGAAGGGAGAGGGAGACAGAGATAGAAACATCAATGATGAAAGAGAATCATTGATCGGCTGCCTCCTGCATTTCCCCCCCCACCCCCACCCCCCTATTGGGATCAAGCTCACAATCCAGGCATGTGCCCTTGACCAGAATAGAAGCCTGGATCCTTCAGTCCACAGGCCGTCACTCTATCCACTGAGTCAAACTGGCTAGGGCATCATTACCTTATGAAGAAAACATTTACTGACCTTTTTAATTAGGTTAAATTTACCGTGTTATATGCTTTTGTAGCATCTTGTACCAATGGCTCTTTTGTAGCATTGATGATAGTGGTAAGTTTATACTTATTTATGTGATCTTTTGCTTAACATCTGTCTCCTCCAAAAGACTACATTTCCTCAGCAACAGGGAGCCATTTATTTTCTTATTGTGGTATCTCTTACGCTTAGCATAGTGCCTAACCTATAATAGGAGCTCAAAATAGTGTTGACTGTGGAAATGAGTGAATGGACACACATATAATTGAGTACACGTTGCCCATCCGTGCATCAGAAATGGTGGGCATGTCCCCTGGCAGTCCTAGTCAGCAGGGGGCTGATTTCTTCTCGCAGCCTTTTCTTATTCCTTGAAGGTGTGGGTCTCTTTGTGGGGGCCCACACATGAGGGAAGGTTATGTAAACTGTCTTATCTTCCTCTGAAACATTTGTTACACGTAAAACAAAATGGTTTGTTCACAAGTCACAGGTCACCACTCAGGATTTTAAGGTGGGAACTAATCGAGAATAAAGCTAGTTTTGTGTATGGAAGGGTAATGAAACAGATCCTTTCCTGGCATATGCAATGTATTAAAAATAACTAGGGGGATTGATAGTCTGATCGCTGGTTCTCTGTCTTTGGATCTGTCCCTGTTCATCAGTCTATGTTGTTCTCTATATTCCACAAATGGTGAGGTCATGTGGTATTTACCTTTCTCTGACTGGCTAATTTCACTTAGCATGATGCTCTCCAGTTCCATCCACGCTGTTGCAAATGGCAAGAGTTCCTTCTTTTTTACCGTAGCGTAGTATTCCATTGTGTAGATGTACCACAGTTGTGTGTGTGCGTGTTTGTGTTTACTGAATTTATGTGAAATGTCCCCCCCTCACTCCCCACACCCCTATAGGCATATCCCTGGAGGCATCTCCCCACAGAAAGCAGATTAGTGACTGCCTGGGGCTAGGACGGGAGGACAGGGAGGGGGCACTGGGAAAGGGAGGCGACTGTTAATGGGTATGGGTTTAAAGTCCTACAGTTGGCTCCTCTCTGAGGGGGCGTGGCTAGGCCCTGGGGGCGTGGCTGGACGCTAAGGCAGACCCAGCCAGCTTAAAACCCTGCGGAGGGCTGGCGGCCCACGCTGTGGTGGCTGTTAAGCGTGGAGGCATGGAGGAGTGCGCTTGCCTCTGCCGCGTGGGCTTTCAGGGGGATGTGGGTGTCGTCAGGAATGCCAGGGCCCAGCTGAGACGGCAGCGGCCGAGGGCAAGCGGTGTTGTCAGGAGTGCCAGGGCCCAGCTGAGACAGCAGCGGCCGAGGGCAAGCGGTGTTGTCAGGAGTGCCAGGGCCCAGCTGAGACAGCAGCGGCCGAGGGCAAGCGGTGTTGTCAGGAGTGCCAGGGCCCAGCTGAGAGGGCAGCGGCCGAGGGCAAGCGGTGTTGTCAGGAGTGCCAGGGCCCAGCTGAGACGGCAGCGGCCGAGGGCAAGCGGTGTTGTCAGGAATGCCAGGGCCCAGCTGAGACGGCAGCGGCCGAGGGCAAGCGGTGTTGTCAGGAATGCCAGGGCCCAGCTGAGACGGCAGCGGCCGAGGGCAAGCGGTGTTGTCAGGAGTGCCAGGGCCCAGCTGAGAGGGCAGCGGCCGAGGGCAAGCGGTGTTGTCAGGAGTGCCAGGGCCCAGCTGAGAGGGCAGCGGCCGAGGGCAAGCGGTGTTGTCAGGAATGCCAGGGCCCAGCTGAGACGGCAGCGGCCGAGGGCAAGCGGTGTTGTCAGGAGTGCCAGGGCCCAGCTGAGACGGCAGCGGCCGAGGGCAAGCGGTGTTGTCAGGAGTGCCAGGGCCCAGCTGAGACGGCAGCGGCCGAGGGCAAGCGGTGTTGTCAGGAGTGCCAGGGCCCAGCTGAGACGGCAGCGGCCGAGGGCAAGCGGTGTTGTCAGGAGTGCCAGGGCCCAGCTGAGAGGGCAGCGGCTGAGGGCAAGCCGGCCCCGGCAGAAAAGCACATGGAGGCGCACCGGCAGCGCGGTGCTGTGCGGGGAGTGGAGGAATCGCGAGCCCCATGCCGCCCCCGCACTGCTCGCTGCAGGACCTGCCTCCCGAGCTGCTAGTGGAGATCTTCGCCTCGCTCCCCGGCACCGATCTGCACAGCCGGGCCCAGGCCTGCACCAAATTCCACCACATCTGCACATCGACAGCATCTGGAGACGGCGCTGCCGGGAGGAGAATGGCGTTCCTGAAAACTTGCCGAACCAGGAGAGGAGGGGTATGTCTTATCGAGAAGTCTCTGCGAAGCTGCTCCACCCATACAGACACATGTTGGGATTGTGGCAGCTAGATCATGGCTATCGAACACTGCTGAATGTCGTGGTGGACGGCTTAGGCATTACTGGTTCGACGTGCTGGCCTCCCATTATCACCGATATGGATGGCCCACTGCAATCCCCGCCGTTGTTCAGAATTCGCCTGACGGAGAGGAAATCAGCCACGGTGGAGTGCAGGACGGCTTCTACAGCTTGTCCCACCGCCGCCACATGCAGATTCAGAAGGACAGGCTCAGCATCCAGTGGATCAAGGGAGACCAGCAAAAGGATTCACCAAGGCAGCTTAGGGGAGAACGCGGGCGGGTGCTGTGGCGGGAGGACAGCCTGCCCGATTACTCCGTGACCTACGCCGCGTCTACCTCCAGCCCAGCCACCCGGACGACCTCTTCAGGCCAGGCCTCTTCCAAGGCGGATTCTATGACGTCCGCCTAGTGCTTGCCATGCTCAGCTTCCATGGGAAGGATGCCAGGGTCACGAGCGTCACGGCGGACTTCATCTGGACGTTGGAGATCCACCTCATGCGCCGCATCCAGCCGATGGCGAGATCTTCCGCAACTTCAATGAGCTCTCCCGCGTGGTCCAGGAGATTGAGGAGCAGGTGATCCGGGAGCAGCAGCAGCAGCAGCAGCAGCAGCAGCAGCAGCAGCAGCAAGAAGACGGGGCTGAGGAAAGCGAGGGCCATGCCTGGCAGAGCCCTGCCCAGCCCAGCGTCGGGGAGTCCGGGGCTGCAGCTTCGGAGGAGCAGCCTGTCCCGTTTGTTCTGCCTGTGGGCGTGCGCTCAAGAGACGAGAACTTCCCCCGAACCTGCAGGATGTGTTTCTATGGCGTGAAGATTGTTACCTCAGATGGCTTGGCCTACCCCAGTCGCTGCCCTGGCGTCTTCTTCCTGTTCGATGAGAACCACTTCGGGTTCATCTGGCTGGAGCTGAAATGCTTATTCCTGTTCTGCAGAGTCCAGAACACCTTCCAGAATGTGGAGGCACCATCCCTGCAGAAGGCCTTCCTGGAGATGCTCTCCAACATTCAGTCCAGACCCCCTGAGAGGAGCAGCTTCTAGCCACTTGGAAGATCTGACCTTCTGACCAGGTTACCCACCTTTATTTGTTTTTTTAATCCTCACCCGAGGATATTTCCCATTGATGTTTAGAGAGAGAGGGGGAGAGAGGGAAAAACAGAAATAATCCATGTGAGAGAAACACATCAGTTGTTTGCCTCCTGCCCAAGCCCGGACCGGGGCCAGCAACTGAGGTAGAAATAAACCTTAGACCAGTGGTCTCAACCTTCCTAATGCTGAGACCCTTTAATACAGTTCCTCATGTTGTGGTGACCCCCAATTTCCTTGTTACAAATTGAACATAATTAAAGCATAGTGACTAATCACACAAAAAAATAAAGACATCTTAGTTAATATCTACTGTTTATTTATTAACATTGAATTCATGGCCAATAGCAATAGAGCTCATTCCTTATGAAAGCTTATCTAACAGACACATTATCTCCATAAAGCATAGCTAGTGCTTTGGCACTAAGGCTGCGGGCTATTTTAAACAGCCCGGGCCACAGGCTCCTGGGATGGCGTCTTCAGAGACAAATGGGGACTGTTCTCATTCCTCACGGGGATCTGAAGAAAAGAAGGAACATGGGGGAAAGGCAGAAAGCAGCAGCTCCTCAGACTCCAGCAGTAGTGATGAAGATGCCAGCAGCTCCAGCTCCTCTTCCTCGGGGGACGCCTCTGACTCAGACTCCAACTGAGCTTTGTTCATTCCTAGGTGGCGGGACAGAGAACTTCCCAACAGAAGTCTTTGGCATCTATGTACATTGCAGGGCTCTTCTCCCTGTCCCTGTTTATTGCTTTAGTTCCTTCCTTTGCCCTCCTCCTCAATACAGAGTAGGATGGGTTGGGAAGCGGGGAATTGGGACAGAACTCTCAATATCAGGTCCACACACCTGGGAAGAGAGGTTCCTGCTGGGAGAAGAAATAAATCTGAGCCTGTTTTGGGTCCCCCTACACCAGTGATGGCGAACCTTTTGAGCTCGGCGTGTCAGCATTTTGAAAAACCCTAACTTAACTCTGGTGCCGTGTCACATATAGAAATGTTTTGATATTTGCAACTATAGTAAAACAAAGACTTATATTTTGATATTTATTTTATATATTTAAACGCCATTTAACAAAGAAAAATCAACCAAAAAATGAGTTCACGTGTCACCTCTGACACGCGTGTCATAGGTTCGCCATCATTGCCCTACACCATCAGTACCACTCCCTCTAGGAGCCCCAAGCAATGAAGGATCTTGAAACAAACAGAGATGATTGGGCAGCTGTGAGGAGCACACTGCACTGGACTGCGTATTTGTGAAGAAATAAGTTTTGCTTTCCTTATTTTCTGTCTGCCAGAGGTGGTCGGGGGCCACCATGAGCCTGCGACTCCTACATTCTCTGCAACTCTGGACTTTTATACTACATCTGGTGTGAGAAAGGAGTTGCCATTCTTTATGTGACAGTGGTCATGTAGCAGGCAATATTTATACCTGTATATTTAACTCTGACATCTCTATGAGACTTTATTATTAATTTCAAATAAAATTATATTTTCTAAAAAAAAATAACTAAAAAAGGCATGATAATGAGATATAAAAGGGCAAGAGCTAGGATGTTCTGTGGCTTCTCTGACACATTCGCTCTGTTTGGAGTCGTTGTGAAAGCTTCCATTCACTTCACAACCTTGGGCTCCTACCCAGCAGTGATTCAAAGTACAGACTGAAATGTCCCCTGTGAGCTGTACCACTTTTTTGGAGGGCACTAATACAGTCATATCAGTAAGCAGTTAGCATGCATGGCACAATGAAAAGAGTGTAGGTTATGGAGTCAGCAAGACCTGAATTCGAGATCTGACCAGGCCTTGTGTTGATTAACTGAACTCCCTGGGCATGTCCTTCATTCTCTTTAAGTTTCAGTTTCTTCATTTAAAAAATTGAGATAATAATGCTTACTTTGCACTGATGATAAAAAGAGCTACTGTCTATAATGCTCTGAATACATTGCTTTTATCACTATTTTCAGGATTGAATTAATTTTTTAGGGGAAAAAAAAAGATTCTGAATCAACTGAACAATACACTAGTAATATTTATACAGGTCTATTGGAAGTCTTGGTAAACTTTGCCAGGTAGTAGAATGATTAATTGAATGTGGAGTTATATTTAAAAACTATCACACTCACCTATGACATTCTTAGCCAAATGCCATCCAGGAAAAGATTATTTCCTAAGAATATCAGTCTGAAAGGAAATACACTCTTTTGTGGACACAAGAGTCTCTTTTTAGGCCAAGCAATAATTGAGATACTTGTGATGGAGAACTGTGGGGAAGGAGACCTTTAGAATATATAGATGCGGTGCCGAGCAGGAGAGCTTGAGAGCTACCCTAGCATAAGCCCCAAGGGTGAGGATGGCAGGGGTCTGAACTTGCCCTTGAACTTGCCGATGAGGCTGAGATCCCCTCCTGCCGCTGCTCAGGAGCAGAGCGGGCACCGTCTGATCTCCTTGTCTGCCTGTGGGATATTGTACTTCAGTTCTGCAAGGATGTGGGACCCCGTGGAGATACAGGGGGGTTTTAGCTACTGTTTCTGCTCAGCGCGTACACAAGGACCAGAAGGCTCCTTCTAAGGAAACAATTTGAAGCCTGGCCAGATGGAGTTGTGGGTGGAGGCCATGTTGAGTAGCAACCTTTGAGAGAGAGAGACCATCAGGTCTCTGTTCCAGGGCAAAGTTTTTCCCACCTTAAGCCCTTGGTGCATCACCTGCACACTAGACACCGGAGTGTCTTGAAGAGCAAGGATTAGCGTGCCTTTAGTTAGGTACATTGCTTGGAGTGCGCAAAACCCTCATTTCATCTGAAACGTGGAACCTACTTCCATAATAGTGATGGTGCTGGCATTATTTGACTGAGGCTGAGCATATCCCAGGCATTTAATGGTAAGGAGCCGGTCCTTTCCTGGCCTATGCACTCTGTGCTAAACAACTGACTGAAGCACACTGACCGCTGAGCTCAGCGCTGGGAAGCAGATGTGTGATAGCTTCTCTGGTCCATTCATTTTGCTTGGAGTGATTGCGATGCGTTTTCTTTTGTTGATGGAAAATGACTCACATATTGTTTCCTTACTGCTTTGGCTCCTGTGCCCAATTCCCCAGAGGCGTTTCCCATCATAGCTTAGCTAACTCCTAAAGGAAATAGAATGTAGCAGTGGTAAAATATTACCAAATATTACTACATTTTAGACTTTAATGTTTTATTTTGGTGCTTTTGTTACCTTTGTTCTCACTTTAGGGGTTGTCACATCTATATTCCTAGCAGAACTACCCACGAATAAAAGCATATAACCTGCCTGTACAGCTACATATATTCTCTGTAGCCCTGTGTATGTTTTCATAGTGCTTTTTAATATATCAAGCTGACATCTCTGATGGTGATTAAGATGTCATGAATTATGTAAGATAAACTGAAGTGAAGTGAAACCCAGAACCAAAGGCTCCTTTACATCACTATGGGAATGGCCGAGCCTGCCGCAGAAACCTCACCTATAACCTTCAAGGCCACATCAATTGCCAGCAACTTCAGACATCCTCTGCCCTCATTAAGCAGATCCTTTGTTCCCCCTGCTGAGATTCCCTAGCTCGCCCCTTGTCTGCAGCATTCATTTGGCTCTAATTTTCCATTCTACCCTGTGCATTCCTCTGCCTTGTGTTTACATAAAAGTGTATTGTAACCTCCTAGGACCTTTCTTTTTTGAAGTGAGCCTGTGTTTTCTACCCTGCCCTGCAAAAAGGAATCCAAAAAGTATGTACTGTGTGATGATATTTTTCCCTGTCTTGTTGATGAATAGACAGTGAATCCAACATTCTGTGCCGGGGATATGGTGTGAACAAGGCAGATGGGGACTCTGCCTTTGATTAGAAATAACTACCCCAAGTTTTCCTTCTTCCCGCTCTATGTGTACATGCTGGGGAGTTGAGTGGGAGAATGTAAGAAGAGACTGGAAAGGAAAGGAAAGTGGGTAGTTAGAAGAAACACGGTGAGTTTTTGGAAAGTGTGGAAAGGGCAGACATTGCCCCAATTCTCATTTTCACAGAACATTTGAGAAGTTGAAAACATGGGTTCTGGAGTCAATCCCCTGCTTGTGTTCAAATTCCCACTCCGCTTCCTTTTTGGGTGACCTTGGACTTATTTAATCTCACGAAGGCTCGATTTCTGCTATGAGTAGAGTCAGACGCATCAGATTAGATGATGTTGGGTGCCTCCATCATAGTATGTGCTCAGTGGCAGTGGTTATTAACTCCTTTATTATTTTAGCTACTGTTATTTTTACATGCACGACTCTAGGAAGACCGTGCCCAGGATGCCTGGAATAGGGCAGAGACAGCCCAGGCTGGGCATGTGCTCAGAGGTGTCCTTTCCCAGATGGTAGAGCAGCTCCAGGCTCCCTGCACACCTCTGAAGGGAGTGCTGGAGCCTTTCACATCTGGGCTTACTCTGACAGTGGTGGGCTCTCTAGCGCTCCCCTCCTGCTGGCCACCCCCTCTTGCCCACGGTAAGCCTTACTAGATGGGAACATGTGAAAGGAAAGATACATTTCTTCTCCTCTTTGGCCTCCTGGTTGTAAACTTACTGAGATCTGATGGGAAGAATCATGTTCAGTATTTTGTAGCTTAAAACTTTCCTGGCTAGAACTTTATTTTCTCCAATACTAACAAAATGGATTTTCTTCCCCACCCCCACCTTCTCTTGTTAATAGGGTGCTGAGAAAATTTTGTCAATGAATGAATCAGGAGAACTGCAAGACCTCTTAACCAAAATTGAGGTAATTGTGCTTTTAGCAACTTATTTTTAGTAATCCAAATGTTAAACACATTCTGATTGTAACTGAGTTTTCCTACTTGAGTTTTCCCATGTTCTTACACATATGTAACAGGATACATGTGGCAGTTTTAATTTGATGTCACCTGTCATTAAATTTGCTCTAGTTAGAGTGGCTTTAGTGTTTGTTTCTAACAACCTCATAGTATTAGGTGAAAATTCCAGTCTGCTTTAGTAGAGCCTAATTCTCTAATAGAGGTGATGTTGATGAGGTATTTCAAATCAAACACTTGTCTTAAAGCATATTTAACATTTTTCATGTAAATTATTTTATTTTTCTCATGGATCATTTTTAAATATTACAAAAATTTATTTCTATAAAGTGCACATTTAAATTTTGTTCCTATACTGATTATTACAGCATCAGAGAAATACTTATTCAAATATGCAATGTATCAAATCAGTATGCAACCAGAAAGTCCCTAATCCTTCTCTGCTAAGCTTGCTTTTCTCTATATGTAGAAAGACCATGTATTTTACCATGGAAACTGGGAGACTTTGAGAGTGCAAAGGGGGTTTATAATTTTCTGGGATAGCAAACATGAGCCTAGGTGTTTCCAGGTGAACTAGGCTGTCTGTTTACCTGGAATCGAGTGTGTATGCCCCTAACAGCTTGTCCTGGTCTAGTCTCCTTTGCTGACCTTGTTTTTCATTGTCTACCATTCCTTCCACTTCAGTTAAAACAAAGAACTCTTTGTGCTTTATTACTGCCATTCCTTTGTGCAAGCTGTTCTGTCTGCCTGTAATGCTCTTGTTCCAATTCCTCCTTTCCCTCCACGGTCCTCGAGGCCCATTTGCAACATCACTTCTTCCCCAAATCATTCCCCAGCTCTCCCACCTCTGAATTCCTTTGACCCTCTTTTTGTTGGGTGCTTTTCAAAGTATTTTGATTTTTGTATGACTTTTCTTTGAGTATTTGATTCATGTCCCAAATGAACTCTGTGCCCCTTGGTTTTATCCCTATCATGTTTCATATTGTGACCTTCTCAGAAGGACAAACAATGTGGGTATGCACTTGATAGTTTAAAACTCCTTTTGAAAACCTCTATGGGAGGAGCTAACTTCTTTCCCTTGGTACCTATATCCTACTCCAGTTGCATGGAACCATTAATTTGGGTGAATATGTATTTTTTTATTTATGTGAATTAAGTTGGTCAATGTGTATTATTTTCTGTGCACTTTTTAAACTTATGTACATTTAATGAAATATATGTTATGAAATATACGTAATTTTGTGCCATATTATTTTCTCTAGGCACTATGTTTTTCAGTACCATCTATATTTCTGTGTGAACATTTAGCCTGTTTCTTCTAAGTGCTGTGTAGTTCTGCAGGACAACAGTGCTCCATAGAACTTTCTTCGGTGATGGAAATGTTTATATCCGTACCATCTGAAATAGTGACCATTGCTGCATGTGGTTATCTAACACTCAAAGTGTGGCTAGTGCGACTGAGGACTTAAATTTTAAATTTTATTTAATTATTCTTGATTTAAACTTAAGTTTAAATGCCACATGTGGCTCATAGCTCCTGTTTTGGATTGTGTAACTCTATGAAGCCCACCTACTATTTTCTTATCTACCCTCTTGTCCACTGATGGGCACCCTGATATCCCCCAACTCCTTCCATCAAACAAACAGTGCTGCAAGGAACAGTCCTGAGCATGTTCCCTGTGGGTTTCCCTGGAGTAGAAATTGCTGCTTCCGAGCTGATGCATAGACTTAGTTTTCCAGGAAGTGCCAGATGGCTTTCTGGAATGGTTGCACCATTCAACACCTCCTCCTGTAGAGAAAGAGGTTTAGTATGTTCCTGCTTCTTGACAATTAAGGTACATTGTTCTCTAACTTACAGTTGTCTAATTTTTTCCAGGGTAATAGGCAACTTGCTTTATTGAGCTATATTGATTTATTTTTTTAATTTATGTTTTTCTGATTACCACGGAGTTTGGACATTTCATTGTATACTTATTAGATTTTTTTTTATTTTTTTTTTTTTACCATTTCTTCTGTAAATTGTGCATTCTTATACCTTGCCTATTAAACATCTTGGACTTGCTTTTTGGGGTTGATTTTTTGGAAGGTCCTTCTATATTCTAGATGTTAAATTGTTGTTGGTTTTTGTCATTGCAATGTTTCCTTCCCTTTGTTCAGCTTCTTTAGTGGTATTGTTCATGCAACAGAAATTCTCTAATATAATCAAACCATCATTTTTCCTTATGTTTTGTGCTTTTGAATTTTTACTTATGAAACACCCTTCCACCTTAAGGTCAGAAAAACATTGTCTCATGTTTTCTTATATTAACTTTATTATTCACTTATAGGTCTTTAATTCATATAAAATCCAATTCCCTTTTCTTAACATATGATGATCCAGCTTCTAAATTCATCTACTAAATTATTGCTCTGTTGTGTTGATTTTATATTATAATAAACCCCCATTTATACTTGGGTCTTTGAGCTCTATAGTAACTTCCACTGATATGCTGTTTCTTATACCAAATCATACTGTCTTTCTTTTTGTGGTTTAATAAAAACTTTCAAGTTCTTACAAGGTGAATCTCCCTCATTACTCTTCTTAAAGATAGATGATTGACTTAGCTATTTATGGGCTTTTATTTCTTTGAGTCTGTAATTCTTTAATTCTACAACTGTATTAATAGCACCAAGCTATATTAACGTAACTTATCTCTCTCAGCTCAAAATATTTTGGAAAGAAGATTTTGTTATCTTCATTAAGTGTGTCTCCATTCTACTGATGACATAAACAAGGCAGATATTTAAGACTGTTTTTGATGTTAAAAAGAGTGGGATGCTACTGGCTTCTAATGTTATAGGAGTTTTAAGGTGCTATAGCTCTGTTGGGCTGCTTTGCCCATATAACCAAACTGGTAGAGAATTTGAAGCCATTTGAGAAAGCCCTGGTGGGCTCTGTCTATGAAAGGGGCTGAGGTTTAAGACAAACCAACCCCAAAAAAGAGACTGGCTCTGGAGAATCAGTTGGAGGAGCCAAACAAAGTGAATAAGAGTTGCAAGATTCAGATCCAAACCCATTGCATTCTTCTGGTTGGCTTTTGGCAATGGAGCAGGATTTAAACGTTCATGAGGTAGGCAGCGTTGGAGTCTTTACTCTGTAGCAAGTAATATTTTTGGTATTTTATATATTAAGTCTCTGAAACCTCACAACAACTCTGCAAGGTGGATTCTAATATTATCCCTATTTTGCCAGCCAAGTAACGGAGTCACCAAAGGTTGAATCACTTGCATAAGACCTTAGACAAGGTTCAATTTATGATTCCAATCAGCCTGACTCCAAAGCCCATGATATTAACCATGAATCTATGCTCTCATCACTCTTGAATTAAGTGTCATGTAGGTTTCTGAGAAACATGACCATAGTGGCAGGACCCAGGTGCGAAGTTTACTGGGAGGTAGATACAGTATTAAGTCCTGGGAACAGATGGTTTTAACACTGGGTTCTGAGACTTGTGGTGCATCATGGAAGATATGTAAATCGGTGGTAACTTTAGAGAGAAATCAGACAGATTCTGTTCAGTTTTAATTTGCTGATACTTGTGTGCTACATAGCAGACTTGACTGTCCTGGTCCTGGTAATTCAGGCCCCGCTAATCCCAGGTGATGATGAGGAAGGATGCTAGCAGTTGCAGCTGGGCCATCAGAAAGTGTCAGCAAATAATTTCAAGTTTTCTGGTCCCAAAATCTTAGCATCCATCTCTCCTGAGTGAAAATTGCTCTGGAAAGATGAGTGGGTCTGATTCATTAATGAAAATTGTCAGTGGCCTCTAACATAAAGAGCTGGCCAAAGGCAACAGAAGCAAGTGAAATATGGTGACAGCTGGTATGAGACTTGAGTTCAATAGGCTGGCTGTACCAATACAAGGTCTGCGCCTGAGAAAAGGGGTCCTCCCCACAGACTATGAGCCCCACGTGGACACAGATTCTTGTATACGTTGTTTTGTTCTTCACTGTTAGTGCCTAGAACAGGGCTTGCAAATAACGGGCACCCAGTAAATATTTTTGAGTTGCATCCTTTTGCATCCAAGGTGGGGCTTGGTTTTTTGAGAAGGCAAAGCAGTTCATTGATGAAAAAGATGAAAAAAATCGTTATTTTAATGTAGGAGAATCCTTGGGCAAAAAAAAAAAAGATGAATAAAAACACATTTTTAAGGCAAAATTGATTTATTACTATATTTATGTATTTATTTATATTAATAAGCAGGCTATAGATTAGAAGCAAAGAGGTAAGACTTTCCCTGACCCTGATGGTGTCCACACAGAGAACGCAAGGGAGCCCGAGGTGTCTCAGCAAACACCTTGTACTGGCAGATACTGGGTTAAAGTTCTCAGTTGGTTGAGAAGATCTAAGTAAGTTTTTGCCTTGCTATTTTTTTTTTTTTTGAAGACGTGAGCAAACATTTTGTTGTCATTTCTAGTAAGATTGCCAACATAGTGTCCATTTTCTGCCTGATTCTTCCCTGAAGGCTGGGGACTGCTAATTTGCTGTTCACATAGAACAGAGGTAAGATGCCCAGCAACACACTGAGGATGCTGGAAAGACCCAGGCTGTCTGTACAAGACATCTGAGCTGTCAAAGCTTGTCCTCACCTTCCCAGGAGAAGCACCGTTCTATATGATGGCCCCTCCCCGTGGGGAGATGGCCACAGCCTGTTCAGAGACTACGGTCTCAGAGCACCACCTACTCACTGGGGAAATCAGGCCATGTGTTCAGCCTGCTGCTCTCTGAAATCCGAACATCTTTTTAAGTAGGTTTATGGCAGTTTATCCCACTGGGTTCAAGAATCAGACTCATACATTCAGGCTTATCCATTGAGTATCATAAGCTACAAATTTCCTGTGTCTGCATTTTGTTCAGTGGCTTCTTTCGAAACTCTGCTAATTGATGATGCTTCCATCTCTATTCTGCTAACTATTCATTAGCAGCGTGGTCAGACAGAGAGGTGCTTATTAGCTACTTAATAAGCATTTGCTGAGTTGAAATGTTGAATATAGTTTCAAGCAAAATACAGGGACGAAGCTGAATCATGCAGAGATGATTACACGCCAAGTGCGCACTCTTTGACAATTTGTTGCATGGATTAAGTCTGCTTCATAGACAATCTGAATGATGAGGTTTGTTGTCACAGAGACTCAGATAAGTTGCTTCCTCTTTGGTTGAATGCTTAAGGGACTTTCAGGCTCTTCTGGAATAGGATTAGATGATCTGAAGTTAAGAATAAGAAGTGTACTTATTTCCTGATATTGAAGATTACTGGTCTTGGCACCCTATTTCTATAGTAGGTAGCAGCAAAGCCTTTTTATTTTTGAAATTTGAGTTTTGCTACCAAAAAATCCATTTGATTATCATTTATGAACTCCACACTTGCATCTTTGTCCCTTGGACCTTTATGAGAGATTTGGGAGTTCCTGTTGCTTCAACTCAGATGACCGCAGTATGGAGTGGCCCTCTTCAAAGATCTAAGGTTGGGGCTAAGAGCTATCTTTTATAGAACAGGGAAGTGTCGGTTTCACGACTGTATCCCTAATGCATTGCACAGTGCCTGGCAGTAGACCAGCGGTTCTCAACCTGTGGGTTTCGACCCCTTTGGCCTAAGACCATCCTGCATATCAGATATTTACATTACGATTCATAACAGTAGCAACATTATAGTTATGAAGTAGCAACGAAAATAATTTTATGGTTGGGTCACAACATGAGGAACTGTATTTAAAGGGCCAGAAGGTTGAGAACCACTGCAGTAGACACTCAACATATTTGTGGGATGAATGACTAAGTATTTTTTAAAAGTCCTTAAGCAAGAATATGTGAACAGAAAGAGATGAAAAAAAAATACTTTTTCACTTTTTAAAAAATTGAATTGTACTCCAAAGGGGCATGCTTCTACCCGAACCACTATTCAGAGGAGTGACATTCTATAGATTCTGGGCTCTGAGTGCTATTCTCAACTAAGTCTGCATGGATTCTCACTCTGCTGGGCATCAGGACACTGAAAAGTTACCCTAGATTCTTTAGTTGCTTGAAGGTCAAAGTCCTGAAATAGACCTCTTCATTGAAATGGAAGTCTGTATTGTTGCTAATATTGACTAATGTTAACTTCAGTTATTTCTCCTTCCTCCAAGCTGGAATATTGTCTAAGTTTTGGGAAATTTCTTAGCTCATTTTACATTTTCCCCCGAGGGCAAAACTGTGAAGGTGCTGGATTTAGGACACGGGAGCATCCTATATATTAAAAGCCTAATATGCTAAGTGTCTGGTCGTCCAGTCATCCATTCAACCAATCAAAGCATAATATGCTAATGATATGCTAAGGCCACTCAACCGCTCACTATGACATGCACTGACAACCAGAGGACAGACACTCTGGCTAGTAGGTTAGCTTGCTGCTGGGGTCCTGACGATCAGGACTGAGCGAGATGGGCTGGACATGCCCTGGAGCCCTCCCGCAGTCCCTTCCCAGCTGGCCAACCCCCCGCGTTCCTCCCCAGCCCCAATCTTGCACTGGTGTGGTCCCTGGGTCTGGCCTGCACCTTCTCGCAATCCAGGACACCTTGGGGGATGTCAGAGAGCCAGTTTCTACCTGATCCCGCAGGCCAGACCGAGGGACCCCACTGGTGCACTGGGTCTTTAGTCTAATATAAGCCAGCTTATTTTCTTTATAAGAAGCTCTTTGAGATGGAGCCAACGTTCCAGTGCAACAAAAGTGCTCTTTGAAGGAGATGGCTGGGCATGACTGGATTGTTTACCTTTATTAGAAGACCAAATGGAGGAGAATATACAGGAATGGGATTCCTGGAGGCTAATGGAGTGCTGGGGATGCCTAGTGAGTCGTCTCAAGACCCACCTCCACCCCTCACCCTATTCTGCTTTAGTCATAGCATTTATCCTCTTAACTGTTTTACATTTGGGAATCATATGTAATATAGTATTTGGGAAAAATGGATGTAAATAAGGTTGAACCTACTATTAAACAGAAAGAACAATGTCTTTTGCTCTTGAAGAGAGTGCTTCAGTTTCTAGTTTTCTGATCCCCTGTACCCTGAACATTTTTTTACTCATTCAGAGGCTTTATTTCCTCATTTATAAAATGAGGTTGTTGTGAGCACTGGGTATAAACTCTGCAGGCTATGTAAGCCATCCTTTCCAAGTTTATGGCTGAAACAACTAATTTTTTTTAGGAATGGAAGTGGCTTTATAATTTTTCCAACACTGTGCTCTGAGACATCAGAATTCACACATGTATAGAAATATATTTATTCTCCCTTAAGACCTGAAACCAAAAGACTAAGTATAGAAGTATTTAAATAAAGTGACTTTAAAAACGATAGACAATGGTTGTATCATGTGACTACAAACAATTTAGATGGAGGCAGCAGTTAATACAAATCCCTTCAAATAAGGATTTATTAATGAAATAACAATGAATAACTTTATTCGGTGGTTACTATGTGCCAGGCAATATCCTATTCATTTTTCATGAATTAACTCATTGAATCCTCTCAACAACCCTTTGAGTAAAAGACAGATCTCAGAATAGCACGGCATGGATTTTGATGACATTATTTTAGGGTGGCCTTTGTCCATCTGTGATTCCCTTTAAAGTGACAATTTAGCTTTTAATATTTATAAATTAATTTTATTTTAGGAAATTTATTTGACCTGACTTATGGAAGAGCTTTGAATCTCTACAAACTTGACAAAGTTCCTTGTTTGTGTCATTCGGGTTGACAGCCATTACTTTCCATTGAAGTAATTCTGTGCTAATAAAAATGAGCTATTACATGGCTTTTCTATCTTGATATAATAGCTAAGTCAAATGGTAATTGCACATGAATGTTGCAGAAAATTCATATCTGAAAACTGGTCTGAGAATATATAAATTTTAAGGCAACCATGTTCTTAATGGTTGTTTCCCAAAGTACC
Organism: Myotis myotis; assembly: GCF_014108235.1. Classification (NCBI taxonomy): domain Eukaryota; kingdom Metazoa; phylum Chordata; class Mammalia; order Chiroptera; family Vespertilionidae; genus Myotis; species Myotis myotis. The sequence goes on from NW_023416313.1 coordinate 27,105,547, forward strand.
TTCCACAAGGTAGAACATATGAGCAAATTACAGTTGTTTCTTGAAAAAAGGGTTCATATAGTAGTTTGTGCTGGGGAAATGGTGGGTTAAACACACTTAGGCACGCATGTTTTTTCAGTCAGATTTTTTGGTGACTTTTATTGTGCAATTGTGACGCTCCAGAGAAAAGTTGTATGTAAGTGTAAGTATGTCCAGTATGTGTGTGTGTGTGTGTGTGTGTGTGTGTGTGTGTGTGAGTATCCACATTTCTCAGCATTAGCCATTATTCTTGTTTCAAAGCTTCACTTTCAAACATTGCTGCAGATTCCTATTTTGCAAGTCAGAAGCTTGGTTTTCACTCACTTTTTTCTATGTCTTCATTTTATAATGGCTCCTAACCTGTCCCCAGCTGACGGAGGCCACCAGTGACTCCAGCAAAGGTTACACGTGCAAAACAGCAAATAGAAATGCGTATGGATCATTTTCAAAATGTTATCCTCCACACACTGGCTAGTCATTTTCATCCTACTGCCAGGGTTCTTTATCTTTCCTTGAGGTAGAAAGGCTGATAGCAACCATGAGAAATTATACAGACTTGGAGAAACATCCTAACATTTTTATGACTTTTTTAAAATATAAAATGAGGAAAACATTGCTTGAATTATCTGCTTTACGGAGGTGTCTATAGTATATGTGTGAAGGGAGAGGCCAGGGAAGTTTCTATATAATAATGCATTGAGCCGAAACCGGTTTGGCTCAGTGGATAGAGCGTCGGCCTGCGGACTGAGGGGTCCCGGGTTCGATTCCGGTCGGGGGCATGTACCTGGGTTGCGGGCATATCCCCGGTGGGGGATGTGCAGGAGGCAGCTGATCGATGTTTCTCTCTCATCGATGTTTCTAACTCTCTATCTCTCTCCCTTCCTCTCTGTAAAAAATCAATAAAATATATTTAAAAAAAAAAAATAATGCATTGAAAGTGCTTTTTAAAAAAACAAACATATTCAAATGGGCAATAAAACCTGGGGTCCCCAGGTGGTAGTGGCGCCTCTGCACTTCAGCTTTTAGTTTTCGGAGTTTCCAGACTCAACTGCTATTGATAGTAGTCTATTGACACAACCACAAAACTGTTCAGAGACACTAGAGAGAAAGTTGCCGTATTTCCCTTTAATGCAAATCACCATCTTCTGCATTGTTTGGTTTGTAAATATGTGGTTTTATATGATGGGTTTCTCTAAGTGTGTGCCCTTTGACCAAAAATGCACCAAGTTTTATAAATTAAGCTCCTGCTATTGATGGCCGTCAATGGGGCAATGAAGGAAACTTCATCTAGCTTTCCCAGTGCATAGCTATATGATGCCAATAGTATTTTTATGAGCATCAACAGTACAGAGGGACAGGGAAGCTGACGAGTTGTCCATGCTAACACATTTTCTGTTCTCTGTTGTCCTCCTGCCGCCCTATACAGAGAGTGCAGCATCCACACGAGTGTCCTTCCTGTGGAGGCTTTGGCTTTCATCCGTGCTCCGTGTGCCATGGGAGCAAGATGTCAGTGTTTCGAAACTGCTTCACAGACTCTTTCAAAGCCCTGAAGTGCACGGCGTGCAACGAGAACGGTCTTCAGCGCTGCAAGAGCTGTGCTGCTTAGGCAGTGCTTCCACCAGGGAGAGCCGCGTTTTATCAACCGAGGCAATCATTTGCTTTCTACTTTTTTTTTAATGGTCACGTTTATGGATTAATCAATAAACTTTGTTTATTATAAGTGCCTTTGTTTTGAATGTTTACTGTGACCATTTGATTTGATATCAAGTGAATGTTGATTTAACAACATGCCAAGCAAGCCCTGTGCTAGTAGATCCTGGTTTCTATTTGGAAATACCCAGCACCATTCCAACATGTCCAAAGTTTGACTCCTTAAATGGGTTTGCTTTTCTGAAGAAAAGACACAATGTATCTATCTGATGATGCCTATTGCAATGTCACCCTATGGGTGAATTAATTCAACTTTCTAGGTGTATAGAACATATTTCTATGGGAGAAGAGAGCTCTGGGATAGTGGGAAAGAATATGGTCATATTTATTCTTAGACAGCAACATTTTTACTACATCTTGGACCAGATGATCTTAATGATAAATCAATGCTGCCAGATGGATTTCATGGTGATGATAAAAAATAAGCTGCCAGAAGACTTATCCAGACTTATTTTTTTTTCAAGCATCTGCTTTGTGTGTCATGGAAAGCAAGCAAAGGCTGCCATTATTGTCCTCTTGAGCTGGACGCAGAGAACTATATAGTTTGAACACATCATAGGCAATGATAGAAAAGGGGACAGAAGAAATTTTGCTAGAATTATTGGCTGATGCCTAACTGTGCACACATCTGTACTCTGATGAAATTCTTTATCAATGATTTTAATAAATCACCTTCACAATATTTGTAATGTCATCAAAATATTTTATACCTTGGTTTTAGACAAAGTTATGTTTACCAAATACTTCCTAATCATCTAGGCACAGTATTCGGTATAATTTCTGCTTTCATGGCACTTACTCTGTAAGAAGGAAAGAAGTATTAACTAACTATAAGCAAAATAAGTCTTATAAATACTAAATGAAACTGTGCTCTGGGAGTGTATAGCAGAAGGAGCAACCTGAATGAGTTAGGAAATGGTAAGAAGAGACTGTTGAGCAACTGATAGTGAAACAGACATGAAGGGTAATAGGAAACTAGTTAGTTAAAGAGTCTGAGAGATAGTGCTTCAAGGTCAAGGATAGCATATGTGGAGACTCTGAGGTCAGAGAAAGGTGTATGTTTCTCTGTTGAGGAACTGTTAGAATCCAATATGGGAAGTTTCAGTCTAGTAATAGTGGAACAGTTATGGCGGACTAATAATATGCTAATAATATGTTTACATGAACAAGATAGGAAAACGTAAACTGCTCAAGCCATTGGAAAGCAACTAAAATGGAAAGATACAGGGAGGGATTCAATCACTAGACAAAGGGAAACAAAATGAGCCCTACATTTATCCAGCTTATCCTCTGAGAGCACTTCCAGTTGGCACCGAATAGAGCTCATGAAGAAAGAGCATTGAAACTAGAGACATCTTTAAAATGTTGTCATGCAATCCATAAACATGGTAGATTTCTTCATATATTTGGGTTTTCTATAATTTCTTGGCGGAATATGCACTGTAGTTTTCAATGTGAAAATCTTACACATCTTTTGTAAAATGTATTCCATGGACTTGATGTTTTCTGATAGTGTTATACATTGTATTATTTTAGTTTTGTAGTCTAAGTGTCTGTTGCTTGTGTATTGTATTCTAATTTTTGTCTAATGACCTTGAATTCAGCAGTTTTGTTAAGTTCACTTTGAGGTTCAACAGTTTGTGGATTTCTTTGGATATTCTACATATCAACTGTATTATTTACAGACTAGTGGCCTGGTGCATGAAATTCATGCACAGAGGTGGGGGTGGGGTATCCCTGAGCTTCGCCTGCACCCTCTCCAATCTGGGACATCCCTCTCACAATCCGGGACCACTGGCTCCTAACTGCTCACCTGCCAGCTTGCCTGATTGCCCCTAACCACTCTGCCTGCCAGCCTGCTCACACCCAACTGACCCCCCCGCCGGCCTTCTAGCCCCCAACTGCCCCCCCCCTTGCTGGCCTGATTGACCCCAATGTCCCCCCCTGCCAGCCTGCTTGCCCCCAACTGCCTCCCTGCCGGCCTGATCACCCCCAACTGCCCTCCCCTCCTGGTCAGATCCCCCCTAACCGCCTCTGCCTTGGCCCCGCCACCATGGCTTTGTCCGGAAGGTCTCCCAGTCTAATTAGCATATTACCCTTTTATTAGTATAGATGATGAGCCTCATTTTTTTTTAATCTTTGTGACTTTTTTTTTTTTTGCCTTATTTAGGACCTTCATCACAATGTGAAATAGAAGTGATGAAAGTAAACATTCATGCACTCTTCCTGAAAAAAAATAAATGTTGGAATTTGGGGCTGCAGCATGCCTTGAATTGAATGGATACTTCTAAGAAATGAGAAGACCAAAGACAAGTCCCCAAATATGCTCATCAATTCCACTCAAACCCTTGGCTGATCCTGACTTACATATACAGACTCATATCCTGAGACCAAGCAATTCTCGGACACCACCTGGGTATCCTACAATCCAACTCAGTTCTGACACTATATACCTGAAGATAAAGAACTCAGTCCTATAAAACTGCCCTCCCGCCCCAAACACTTGTTACCTGTGCTTTCAACCAAGTGGCTATAGATCACAACTCCCTGCTTAGTTTCCATTAATTTGCTAGAGGAGGTCACAGAACTCAGAGAAACATTTTACTTGTTAAGTTGCAGGTTTATTGTTAAAGGACAGGACTCAGAAACAGCCAGAGGGAAGAGATGCATAGGGCAAGGGATTGGGGAGAGGGCACAGAGCTTCCATCCTCTCTCCAGGTGCACCACTCTCCCGAATTTCCATGTGTTCACCAACCCAGAAGCTCAGACCCTGTCCCTTTGGGGCTTTGTGGAGGCTTCCTTATATATATGTTACTTATTGAATCATTGCCCATTGGCAATTGTTTTGACCTCCAGATCAGAGCGGGACTGAAAGTTCCAACCCTCTAATCACACGGTTGCTTCTCCTGGCTCTGGGCCCTAATCCTTAGGTGAGGCCCAAAAGGCCCCTCATTGACATAACAAAAGACAATGTTATGCCTTTATAACTTAGGAAACTCTAAACATTTTGAGGAGTTTTGTGCTAAAAAAGGGGATGAAGACCAAATATGTGTTTATTTTTATAAATCTCAATTATGCAGAGGAAAGAAGTCACTAAGAGGCCAAAGAGTTGAGCAGAGAGTTCAGGAGCTGTTTGTGTTGCAAAGTCAGTTTGGACTTCACAAGGAAATGCATGAATGTTCCCTTGAAATCTCAGAAGGGGCCCATCTTCAAAGTAAGGCCCAAAATTAAGGGCTGTGCTGTAAAGCTAAAAACAAAATGAAACACAAAACATGCTTTCCCCTATAAGGCATAAAACCAAACTCCCATGATATCATCATCTTTTAATATGTGACTACCTGTTAGAACAAAACTCAATACGCAAACAAGCGAAAGGAAGGAACTCGGTGAATAGGAAAATCTACAGCTATCATAATTCTTAATGTATATACAATATTAAATACTTCCCCCTCAGATCAGGAAGAGTGCATAAATGTTCACTTTCATGACTTTTATTTAACCTTGTGATGGAGGTCCTAGCTAGTGAAATAAAACAAGAAAAAAAAATGCCATAAACATGGGAAAAAAATAAATCTCAGTATTTGTAACTAACATAATTGAAATATAGAAAATCCAAAAAAATCTACAAACTGTTGAACCTCAAAGTGAACTTAGCAAAATTTTTGGATTCAAGGTCATTATACAAAAATTAGAAATACAATACACAAGCAACAAACACTTAGAATATAAAACTAAAATGATACCATTTATAAAACTATCAGAAAACATCAAATATACGGGATACATTTTATAAAAGACTAGAGGCCCGGTGCATAAAAATTTGTGCACTCGGGTGGGTTCCTCAGCCCGGCCTGTGCCCTCTCGCAGTCTGGGGCCCCTCAGGGGCCCTTTCCCCTGACTGCTGGCACCAGTTTTCCTCCGGCGCCCGGAACTCAGGTCTTCGCTCTTCGCCAGGACTCCGGCCCTGGGGACAAGGCCGGCCCGTTAGCCCTTCCCTCGCCGCTTGGGCCCCGGGGGCAGGCTGGTGCGGAGGGCTTTCCGCTTTGCTCTTTGCTCGCCACGCTGGCCTTCGTTCGCTGCTCCTGCCCGGGGCCAGCTGGCTTCGCTCCATCGCTTGGCGCCTACATATGCAAATTAGCCACCATCTTTGTTGGTGGTTAATTTGCATATCGCCCTGATTAGCCAATGGGAAGCATAGCAAAGGTATGGTCAATTACCCTTTTTGTCTTTTATTAGATAGGATGTGTCATACTTCCACATTTAAAACTACAGTGCAGATTTTGCCAAGAAATTGTAGATCTAAATACATGGAACAAGCTACCATGTTTATGGGCTGGGCGACAAAATTATAAAGATGTCTATAGTTTCAGTGCAATCTTAAAACCCCACCAGATGCTTTATATAATTGATCAATAATTCTAAATTTATATGAAAATGCAAACCATCTAGAGCAGCGGTTCTCAACCTGTGGGTCACGACCCCGTTGGGGGTCAAACAACCCTTTCACAGGGGTCACCTAAGACCATCAGAAAACACATACATAATTACATATTATTTTTGTGATTAATCACTATGCTTTAATTATGTTCAATTTGTAACAATCAAATTGGGGGTCACCACAACATGAGGAACTGTATTAAAGGGTCGCGGCATTAGGAAGGTTGAGAACCACTGATCTAGAGTACCCAAGAACATTTTGAACAAGTAAAGTAAGTATAGACAAATAGATTAATGGAATCTAATAGAATGTACAGAAGTAGATGCACACAATAAGGTCAACTGTTTTTCAATAAGGATGACAATTCAAAGCAATGGGCAGTGGAAAGTCTTTGTGACAAATAGTGCTGGAAACCACCAGATTCCCACATAATCAGAAAAATGACTTTGAAAATGACTAGTACTACCGTTGCGACCACTACCGCTACTGACATCTAATGGCTAGAGAGGCAAGCAATACTGAAAAACAGCCGCAACTGGTTTGGCTCAGTGGATAGAGCATCGGCCTTACGGACTGAAAGGTCCCAGGTTCGATTCCGGTCAAGGGCATGTACCTGGGTTGCGGGCATATCCCCAGTAGGAGATGTGCAGGAGGCAGCTGATCGATGTTTCTCTCTCATCAATGTTTCTAACTCTCTATCTCTCTCCCTTCCTCTCTGTAAAAAATCAATAAAATATAAAAATAAAAAAAAAATACTGAAAAACATCCTACAAAACACAGGGAGACTCCTTCCCTCCACAAAGGATTATCAAGACCAAACTGTTAATAGTGTCAAAATTGAGAACATCTGATGTAAATGTCAAAAGCTAGTCCAGGAGAATAACTTCACCATACTGTGGTAGGCAAGATGTTTGAACAAGGCACAAGATGCCTAAATATGTGACTTGTTCAGGTAGAAAATAATAAATTGGACTTAATTAAAGTTAAAATCTCCTCATTAAAAGAAATTATTTATACAAATCAAGAGGGAAGCCAGAACTGGGATGATATATACACAATACAAATATCTGCCAAAGACTCATATCTAGGTAATTTGTAGAATTCTGAAAAAAAATCAGTAATTCAGACAATATAAGTGGGGATTGGGGGGCAATGGGGAGATAAGGACACATGTGTAATACCTTAATCAATAAAGGAAAAAATGTTTTTAAAAAAATAAAAATAAAAACAAAGAAAAAAAGAATCTTAGAGATTATAAAATATGAATCTTATTTTATAGGTAAAAAAGCAGAGGCACTCAGAAGTAAATTGTGTTTCAGAACTGGTTTCAAACTGAGGCTCCTGACTTCCAATTCTGTGCTCCTTAGGCACATCATGTGGTCAATAATAAACCTCTGTTGAAAACATTATTAACCAAAAAAAAAAGACAATATAATAAAAAAATAGGCAACAGACACCTCACAAAAAAGACATATGGATGGCTAAAAACATAGGAAAAAATACACATCACTAGTCATCGCAGAACGCAAATTAAAATCACAAAGTGATATTACTACATCATATTTAAAATGGCTAAAATCTGAAGAGACTTAAAATGTAAAGTGTTGGTGTGGATGGGGAGCAACTGGAACTCTCCTACATTGCTAATGAGACTGTTAACTGGTACAATCACTTAGGAAAACCATTTGATGGATTCAATGGAGGTAAGCATACACAAGTGGTATACTCAACAATTTTGCTCCTAGCTGTTTAGTCAAGAGAAACATATGTCCACATGCTACAAAAGTTTCATGGAAGCTATATCATTAACAGCCAAAATGTGGAAAGATCTCAAATGCCCACTGACAGGAGAACTGATAAGCAAATTGTGATGTATTGACACAAGGGCACACCTCCTAGCCATAAAAAGGAACAGGCTATGGCCACTTGAGAGCAGATTGCTCCTCTGTCAAGAAAAGGGGGAAGAGTTTCTTGCATCAATAAAGTTTCTTATCCAACATGGTTTTAAGATTCTATGAATTAGTAGGGTCTATCTAGAAATTTCCTGACTACCCAGACCCTGGCTATGTTTCTTAAAATCTGGCCATAGTCCCAATGTTTTTGTCTGGAGCAGAATGAGGATGGAGAATTAGAACAGTACAAGGGATTCTAATTTTCAGACCCCATCTTGAACTACAAGCTCAGAGGACAAAAGGTCTCTGACTTGTGTTTGTGTTCACAAGGAATTTGTTTCTGTTTCTATACTTTATTCTTTTTTTAAAAAAATCCATTGGCATCGAATTAAAGTGTTAATGTTTTCTGCTGATTATTTGTGAGCTTCTAAAGAAGAACATCATGGAAGAGTAATGAAATAAAAAAAATCTCAGAGATCTCATGGAATTGCAGAGGTTAATGAGAGTAATAAGCTCAGAAAATAAGCTTACAATAAGCTTATTTAAGCATAAATTTAAGTTAACTTTCTAGAGAACTGGGTTTAGATACTTCACCTCTGTTCCAGTTCTATAAAATATAAATGAGAGATAATTATCCCTGCTATATTTATCCCATATTGTTCTATGGGATTAATTAGAATCTATAGGGAAGTACTTTTAAAATGCAGAGTAATAAACAGAGGCAGAGGGTAATTTCATAATTACCATGAAAATCATGCATCAGCAATATACCTTTTTACTGACCACATAAAGGAAATGAACTAACATTTATTGGACACCTTCTGCATGCTTGTTTTTTTAGAAGGTATCCCGTTTATTCTTTATAATACCATGAAGAAACTGTGATTTTTTTTTTTGTATTATAAATTGTTAATTTTCCTCATCTTGAAATTTGTTAGCTTATTGTATCTTAAGTGTCCACGTGAGCTGCCTTTATTTCTGATATAAAGTGGGAAATCAGTCAAGCAAACAACACACCTGCTCAGAGATGAACACCTACATAAGCCATAGAGTTGGAAGGAAAAGAAAGGCCTTCCCTGTGCTCTTACAACTTCATACAGTCCTCTCGGCAACTCTCCATTTATTTCAAAAGCCAGGCCATGCTGCTTGCTGGCCAAGGATATGTAGGAATATAATCAGGTGGACCATGAATAAATTTTGTAAAAGATTAAAGGAGGGATTTAAAAACATGGCACATACTTTATAAATATAAATGCATATTTAGTTTTTAATCTTTTTGTCAGATCAAGGTCTTTTGAAAAAAGATAAATTGTGAATATACTGATTAGAATTTTGTCTGGTCTTTCAGGTACAAACCTCAGAGGAGCCATTCTGGAATTCTTTGAAGTGGCATGAAAATTTAAAGACTATTTTGGCAAGCAACCTGAATGCAATATCCCTTTTAATTTAGGGGATTGTTTCTCCTGATCTTCTGTAGTTTCTTCACCCATAATAACTTGACAGTAATTTTCTTTCTTAATACTGACTTTATGAAGTTATTTCTAAAGCGTTAAGCTTACTTTCAATAGAATCAACATTTACCTCTCTGTGCTCATATTTAACAAGCCTATGTAATATTTAGTTATAAAAATTATCTCAATTAAAATTAATATGCCATTTTGGTACACACACATACACATATACTTATAAACACAATTATTAGGCCGATTTGTCAAGAAACAAAACTGACTTTATACTTGTCTGCTGGTAGCAGAAGTATGCAAACAGGTAAGACTTTTTTTCCGAGTTGCAAGCATACAGCGGGCACAGGGCATCAGAAGGCATGTGTTACAGAGGGCATGGGGAGGGGGTGAAGGTGTGTGTGGAAGCTGGCTAAGAAAGCTTTAGCTAACTGAAGGACCATTTCAGTAGCCAGGGGCATTGTTGATAATATGCTCAAGATTAGTCATCCTCACCTTCCTCACCGCCCTTTGGGTTATCAGCAGCTGGTATTGCTTAGCAGGCTGTTGGACCTGTGGTGAGTGACTGAGGACCGGGAGGAGACAGTCTTAGAAGGAGACAGTCTCTCTTTGGTTCACTTCACTTAGCCTAATGTCCCCTGGATGATCTCCCTTGTATGTGGAATCTACAAAAGTTGGATACATTGAAGCAGAGAGTAGAATGGTGGTGACCAGATGGGGCGGTAGGAAAAATAGATGTTAATCAAAGGGTACAAAGTTGCAGTTATGCAGGATGAATTTAGTCTTAGAGATCAAATGTACAGCAAAATGACTATAGTGACTAATAATACTGCATTGAACCCTGGAAATTTGCTTAGAGACTAGATTTCAGGGGCTCTTATCGCATATGCAAAAAAATGTAGCTATTCGAGGAGATGATATGTTAATGAGCTTGGCTGTAATAATCATTTCGCTGTGGATATGTATACAAAGGTTGTACACCTTAAATATATACACTCTACATTAAAAATGAAATAATGTGCATTTTTAAAATTTTTTAAAATATATTTCATTGGTTTTTTTACAGAGAGGAAGGGAGAGGGATAGAGAGTTAGAAACATAGATGAGAGAGAAACATCGATCAGCTGCCTCCTGCACACCCCCTACTGGGGATGTGCCCACAGCCAAGGTACATGCCCCTGACCTGAATCGAACCCTGGACCCTTCAGTCCACAGGCTGATACTCTATCCACTGAGCTAAACCGGCCAGGGCATAATGTGCATTTTTAAAAAAGAATGAGAGTCTCAATGAGCACACAGCCGCCGCAGACAGGCTTTTCTGGATGTGATGGCGGTGGATTCCTATTGAGAAGCACCCTCCTCCAGAGAAACCCCACTTCCTTGGAAATTCTTTGAAGAGAGACACATTTTGTCCCACGATGGAGAAGTACTCAGGCCTCAAACAAGTCCTCTAGGAAGAGAAAATGCACCCATTCTGATGAAAATGTTTTTCCCCAGCTCTATTCTGACCTTTAGGGACTCCTTTTTAAACCTAGCCTGGCGGAGCACACATTGAAAAACTCAAAATGCATGAGTTGGTAGCAAGGTGACTCTGAACAGTAGTTTGCCGGTATTAAGTACCAGTAATACAGCTTTTATAGAAGAACCTAAGATGCCCTAAAATCATTGCTTATATGTAGCAAAACTGAAGCCTACTCTTAATATTAATCAACACCTAGAAAATCCATATTAATTTCCTCTAAACTATACCTGCCTCTGTTAGCAACCTGTGCTCTTACATTGTTACTTTTGTTTTCTATATGTTTCTGTGATCATAACCCTTTTCTCCCTGCCACCTCATTAGAGGAATATCTATAAACATGTTATCAGTGCACCCCAAAATTGAGGTACACAGATCAATTAAAAAGCAAAATGTTTGCACAGTCTGGCAAATGGTGTTAGGGGTATGCTCATTTATAACAATAAAAGGACAAGATTAAGAGTGATGGGAAATGGGGATCTTTCCAGTGTTTTTCTTATAAATCGCTGGCTGTTTTGTGTGTGGGACTGTTCTGCGCTTGACGGATGAAGACGTTGTGAGGCTGAAAAGCCCCAGGAGAAGCTGTAGTACAAAATCGAAGCTGCTTTTTCCTGGAAGACCAGCTGCCACGTCATTGCTCTGAAGTTTCCATATTTGCTTTGACCTTTCGAGGTCTGTTTTGAGTGCTTTTCTGTCTGCTGTAGATTTTACCTGGAGACAAAATTGTCAATATACTTTCCGTCACATTTTTGGTTTCTGGCTGGGAAATATTATAGCATGCTTTATTCTTAGGAAAGAGATATATATCTGCTTTCCAGAACATTGTTCCCCAAGGTAAACATGTCTGTACTCTTTGTACCTTTTCAGCAGTTGCTATGAATCCTTTGCTGTTATAACTGGGTGAACAGCTGTCAAGAGCTGTTACCTCTTCCTAACGGGTTCTCTCCCCATTTTCTTCTCCTTTGATGTTTGTGGAAACGGGGGTAGGGGAAGATTTTTGAGCCTATTTATGAAGTAGGAGCACTTTCATCTCTGAATAAAATATTTAAATTTGTTAATAATGTTACTGTGATAAGTAAGTATAGAAAATTCCTTGAGTTTATGGAATCAAGACTAATCATGAGGCACTCAGTCAAGAGATGCACCAGGCATTGTGAGGGATACAAAGATGAGTGTAAGGTGGCTTTGTCGGTCTCTTCCATGATGGGGAGGTAAGACGTGTTCTAGTTAGATAGAGCACAGACTCTGCCCTGCAGGTGACTGGTTGGCAGAGGGTAAAGCACTAAGTGTTTGCATGCTCAAAGGAGCAGAATATTTGAACACCGGAGACTCCTGGGGAGACATAGCTGGAAGTAGTGCCTGTGATACCAGCTAGGATGTCTATAGGCAAAAATATGGGTGGAAAGTTATGCCTGGCTATGGAATCAGGCAGGTGGAAAGCAAAGTGCTTAGCACAGTGCCTGGCAGATGGCAAACAGTCATTACACATTCCAGACGATCCCAATGATGATGATGACAGGCTATGTGTCACTGAGGTCTGGAGCACAGGCTGTGGGTTCTGACAATTTGGTTCTGAATCCCAGTTCTGCCATTTGCCAGCTGTGTGACTTCAGGCAAGTTTGTTACATTTTCTGTAGATCAATATTATTATTTGTAAATGGAAGTAATACTAATGCTTACATTATAGGGTTGTGGGGAGCATTAAATTAATACCCATAAAGTATTTAAGTACCAGTCATATAGGATTACAGATAGTGTGGGTATAGATTGAGAAAAGCTTTGTAAGCACAAATTTTTGCATTCATTCTGTAAATGAATGCTTTTTCAGTCAGGTTATTTGTCCAATGAAACATTGGTTTGAAAAAAGGAAGTAATCTATATCTAAAAGCCTAAGCGACCATTACGACCAAACAACCAGAACAACTGGAACGACCGGTGGACCAGTCGCTATGCCACACACTGACCACCAGGGGGCAGATGCTCAACGCAGCCAACCTCCCCTGGTTCCTCCCTCATCCCTCCCCCCACACCCATCCAGCAGGCCCTGTCCAGCAGCTGGCAGGCCCCCAGGCCCCGGCCGGCCTGGCCCTGATCGGGACTGGGCGAGACAGCCCTGATAGGTCCTGATCACTGGCCAGGCCTAGGGACTTCACCCATGCATGAATTTTGTCCACCAGGTCTCTAGTTATATAATAAAAGAAGTGAGGGATTTGACAAGTAATAAATTAAGAGTTTAGGGTGCAATATATACTCTTAACCAAGACAGTACATAATAATGGTGTTTTTTGTTTGTTCTTTTTGCATTATCAGAATATTTTGGCTCAAAATATTTTTTGTTTTTTTCCTATTCCCATGATATTGGGTTATTAGCATCTTAGTATTCAAAGGAACACTGCTTCCATCAGAAGCCAAAACAATGGTCTGTTGAACTGGAAGTTGAGATTCCCATAGGCCATTTTTAAGCTTTTGATGACACCAGACCCACAGAGAAAAGATTACTGCTTGGAAAGTGATTGATCCTGTTTATCAATGGAAAATAGTATTATTGTTACACAATGTGTACAGGAGGAAGTATAGTGATAATAATATTTCTGGACCCATTACCAAGTGAGTGCAAAGTTTTAGAGGAATCTTTGACACCCAAGCCATACCCATGGAATCACTGGACACAAGCAAGAGCCTGAGTCAAGTGGTAATCTTCTAATCTCTACAAAGCTCTTGGCTAAATTCCATTTTCTTTTTACTCCATAATAGAGAATATGAAATCCTTGCCAATAATATTTGGTGTATATTACCTTCCTTGAAACGTTACAAATATTTTGTAGACTTGTGAGCAGTTCCAATAACATGAATTAAAAAAATGTGTATGTGGAAGTGGTGATTTGTTCCTAAATTTTCCATCACAATTGGCAAAAATTATTATTTCTCTACATAAAGGTAGTGTTGCCCTAGCTGGTTTGGCTCACTGGATAGAGTGTCAGCCTGTGGACTGAAGGGTCCCAGGTTCAATTCCGATTAAGGGCACTTGCCTGGGTTGCGGGCTTGATCCCCAATAGGGAGCGTGCAGAAGGCAACCAATCAATGATTCTCTCTCATCATTGATGTTCTATCTCTCTCTCCCTCTTCCTTCCTCTCTGAAGGCAATACAAATATATTTATAAATAAATAAATAAATAAATAAATAAATGAATAAATAAACAAACAAAGGTGGAGTTAATGGATGGGAGAGGGGCTCATCTGGAGGTGGTTGCTGCTGGAGGTGGGATTTTTGCGATATCCTGAGAAGAGGACTATTCTGAGACTCCCACGGGAGAATAAATGATTTTTATTTGCATGAAATTCAATCCCTGAGGTTTCAAAGTTCATTTCCTTTAGTGCAGGCAGAGAAGGAGTGTCACTGGGGCTTCAGTAGAGCTAAAATCAGAGCCAGTGTCCAGGGTTTCCTTTCCCTGTTGGAGCTGGGTCCAGGCCAGCACCTGGGAGCTTAGCTTGTTTCCCTATTGCAGTCCATCAGTCCATTGTGTGTGGGGGTCTGCAGGGCCGTATGGCTCTGGAAGAAACACAGGTAAATGCCAGGAAACCAGGAGCACAGGAGCAACCACAGCAGCAAGACCGATCGTTCCTTTGTGGAGATGATGTAGTCCCAAATTTCCGCATGCTTGCAATGGCTGTGCCTGTTCTGGCCAACCACCTCTGTCCTCAGGTGTGATTTACAGACAAGTACCTCCCCCAGGCTCCCAGCTTTATTGGGCATACGCCTATCTTCCCCTTGTTGGATTCCTTTCCCCAATGTTTTGAAGGGAATAGATCGGTGTCCCCTGGAGAGTGTGAAATTGTGCTTCCTTGTGAAGCTTCCCAAATGATATGCCTGTAATATCCGGCCTTCTCCCTTTGCTCCTTTCCTATCCTATATAATAAAAGAGTAGTATGCAAATTGTCCCTTCACCTGGGAGTTCTTCTGGGAGTTCGACCAGGGGGAGGGGCTGGCCAGGGAGAGGGGCCGGTCAGGGGAAGGGAGGGAGGCCCCAGTGGCAGCAGGTGGCTTGGGGAAGGGAGGGAGTACCCGGCCGGCCGCTGCCAGCCACTAAGGACCCTACCAGTGCATGAATTTCATGCATGGGGCCTGTAGTTATTAAAAACTAGCCAATCACAACAGTATCAGTAGGACAATCACAATTCAGATTATAAATGAAAGTTTTCTGACATTACTTAGAATTTCCACACATGGAAATCAGTCTACATCTAAACATTTTTTTGTACTCATCTGCTTTGCCAAATTGTCCTTGATGTCTCGTATGGGAAAAAAAAGGCAATATGCATTCTAAACGTCACAAAGATGCTAAAAAGGAGCAAATGGCTGAAACGCATTTCAATACGTCTCTTGGAAGATTATTGAAAATGTTTGGGCAGAATTAGAGATGCTTAGATTACAAAAATGAAAGAAACAAACTAGCTCCCAAACTTTTGCATATGTTTTAAGTAGCATACGAAGTACAAGTGCAACATGTACTTTGCAGTTTCTGAAGCTCTGTCACCGTCTTCATACTAAAGCATAATCACCAATATCCCAGCAGCTCCTCCATTTCTCTCTTCAGGTGCTGGAAATTTTAGCACTGCTCAGCGAGGTCATACCTTCTGACCTGCTCAGAATTGGCATGCTGTAAACCTATAATACATGCAAAGTTGTATCAGGAAATATGACTTATCCTTGGAGTTTATTGTTGCATCAGTGTGTGAATATTTTTCTCACTGGTTCAAAGTACATTTTGCTGCTTGTGTTATCCAATTGTCATTTAATCTGAAGTGCAGGGAGATACCATGAAAGATATTCATCATTATTCAATTAAAATAGGCAACTCAAAAATAAAGAACTGGAATGCCATTTCCTTGTGCTTCTAATACCTAGTTGTGCTTGTTAAAGAAAAGTGACATGGGGTATAGCTATCACTCGGTAGATTGTACTGGTGTAATTAGGTAGTTATTAATAATAAGAAAGAGGAAAAGGCCAGACATTATATCATCTGGGCAGCTCCACCAGGAAACTGCAGTTTTACACTCCTCAGGAAACTACCCACCCTTTCCCTGCAAAACTCCATTCCCTGGGAGGAGAAGGGGGTCTAACAAGGGAGAGATAGATGCGTGTTCAGTAAAGTTGAGATGACACAGGGAAGGTGCCTGTCAGTCAAATCTGGGAACAGGAATCGGCTTTAACTCTGATGGGGAACATAAAAATACATTTTTGGGGGGAGGGGAGGCTAGCAATCTGAATCTGTGCCAGTAACCTGCCTTCTAATGCACAGTCTTGCTAGCCAATAATTAACTCCATTTGTGAAAGAATGTAGGAGGCTAGCAGCCTGACTCTGTCCCTAGTTAATCAGTATCTCTAATGCACGTTCTTGTTAGCCAATAATCAAGTCACTGCCCCTTCCTTAATTATCTGGTCTTGCAAGAACTATTTACCTAAATACTCCCATTTTGCAGAGGCCATAAACCATGAATCATACACAACCCCTGGAGGGGGTTATCAGCGCTGGCACCAGGCCAGGCCTTCAGGTGTGCTCTCAGATCCCCCATCCCAACACACTGGGCTTTTTGCAAAGCCTGCAAAAGGTCCAGAAGTCTGATCCATATTTGGGGGACAAAGAAACCAAAGGGTATAAAGGGAAAGTTTCCTCCATATGGGGGGACTCAGGATTTGGAGAACTGATCCCCTGAGTCACTGTACTAGTACATGTGAAACATCTGAAAATAAATGGGTTTATCCTGAATCTCTGAGTACTCCTGTGTATGTTTTGGTCGCCTGGTAAATTCTGTAACAACTCTACTGGAGAACCTTCCCTGAGTCACTTGGGGCTCTTCCTGCATCCTGCACCCACCAGGTCACAGCCATTTTCTGGATGATACTCTCATGGGGATGCTAGCTTTGCCTTTGTACCCCAGTCCCTGGCACAGGCAGGTGCTCAGTAAATCCGAAGGAAGGGAAGGAGGGAGGATGGGAAGGGAGCAAAGAAACACCTCTCATAGGACTGGAGAGGATCTGAACCGTGAGCACCTGGCACCTCCACAGGAGCCTGGGCTCCAGCACCTTCTGCCTCATCCTATTTGCAGCTGGCTCAGGGGCAGTCTCCATACCCGCAGGCCTGTGTCTGTCGCCCATTAGATGCAAGGTAATTACACCAGGATGCAGACATGCACTTGACTTCATAAGGAGTGAGTGTGTCCGGGAGAAAGGCCTCCGTTATTGGAAATCCCCGGGACTGTGCAAACTTGCAAGGACCTGAGGGCTGACCATGAGCAGGGGCTTTCAAATGGTATTCACAATGAATACTTTCTTCAAACAAAGCCTGACCTGAGGCCATTCTAGAAAACAGATGGAAACTAAGCTTCTTGGGGCAAAGTGGTGGGTGTTGAACTCAACTGGGAGACAGGGACCAGAGTCCCCTTTCCCCTGTAACTCTAGGTCCTGGGGAGATGGGGGTTGGGGTTGGTCCTGGTGGTGGGATGGGGCAGCCAGGAGAGAGGGAGAGCCCTGGGGAGAGCCCAATGGCTGACATTTGCTAACTGGTACAGAGGGACTTCAATATTTTCAGAACTGTGTGTTCATGCCCATGTGGCTGGGCCAACAAACTCATCTTTCACAGCAAGAAGTCAGTCTTTAGCCAGTGGTCGGCAAACTCATTAGTCAACAGAGCCAAATATCAACAGTACTTCTTCAAAATGGACTCGCCCAGGCTGAAAACCGACTTCTGCGCATGGGCCACAAAGTTTCAATCACACTGTACATGCGCCCGCACGTGGTATTTTGTGGAAGAGCCACACTCAAGGGGTCAAAGAGCCACATGTGGCTCGCAGTTTGCCGACCACGGGTCTATACAAACAAAAATGAAACAAAATGTTCTTGGAAGAAACCATAATAACTTAAACCTTTAATATTCTCACAGTTTTTTTTTTTTTTTTAATCTTGAAGGGATATTTTAGGGATAATTAGACAAGTATCTCTTGTCTACAGGAAATATTTATATGAATTCAGCAATTCCATCAACTTCTCTCTCTTTTTATTTGTGAAATTCAAGTCAAATTAAATTGTATTCAAAATATAATTGTAATGGTTTTATAAAAGTATCTCTACCCATCTGTGTATCACCCATGCTTCTCTTTTTGTATTTGCATATCAAGTTGTCCACAGTGATGTTCACCTGATGTGATTGGTTATTCTGGTTGGTGGGATTGGGGTTGTTTTTTTCACTTCCATCTTTGGGATTTCAGTATGTTTTACTGAATTCTTTATCATGAGCAGATACCAGTTTTTATTTTAGTGTGATTTTTTTTTTCTTAAAAAGAAATACGGGGACAGGCTATGCATGGCTACTGATCCTCCGGCGGGTGGGGACGGGCGGGGGCAGGCTGCTCATGCGACTGCTGCTTCTTGGAAGAAATACAGGAAGAAAACAAAGCTATGACCTGTTCATTCAACAAATATTGATTGAACAACTTGATGCCAGCTTGCCATGTTTACTGGTAACTTTAGATTTTTGGTTACTACACCCACCATGTAAATCTTTTCTCCTAGGTTTCTCTGCAATTATTGTATGCTGCCAGTAGGTGGTAGTAGACACAGCAGTATTTTGGAGGTTGTTTATTTATTTATTTATTCATTTATTTTATTTTATTTTATTTTATTTATTTATTACTTATTTATTTATTTATTTATTTATTTATTTTTGTTCAGGTCTCAGATAAGACTTTGGATTCCAGATTTGTAAGTTCTCATTGACAACTATTTTTGTTTTGTTAATTATGTCTATTGTATATATGTTTTAAATCCCACAAGGTATTATTTAAGACTGTCAATATTGATTTAGTTTTGTCTACCTTTCACTTTGGCATTCTTTATTTTTACTTTATTGACTCCCTTCATCTGGGATAGTTTTCCCTCTGCCTGATGAACTTTTAATGTTTATTTTGAGGATGCCGAAGCTGGTGAGAAATCCTGATACCTCTTCGTGATCCAAAATCATCTTTATTTTGTGTTCCCTTCTGAAGGGTCTTCTAGCCTAGTGCTTCTTGCTCCACTTCACATAATTGTGTCTTTTCCGCTGGCTACTTCAAAATTTTTCTCTTTAATTTCATTTTTCACCAGTTTGGCAGTGAGCACTCAGGTGTTCTTAGAGCTCCTTGAGTCTGTGGCTTGATGTCTTTTGGAAATATTCAGCCATTATTTCTTCAAGTATCACTTCTGCTTTATCGTCTCCTTTCCTCCTAGGACCGGAATCTCACATGTGTTACACTTTTACACAGGGCCTCACATTTCTCCAATGTTCTTTCTCTGTGTTTCCCACCCCATGTCCTTCCCATGCTCCAGTCTGTGTATTCCCTACAAAGCTAACTTCTAGCTCCTGAATCCTCTTTTCTTTTTCTTTTTTAAATATATTTTTTATTGATTTTTCACAGAGAGGGAGGGAGAGGAATAGAGAGTTAGAAACATCAATGAGAGAGAAACATCGATCAGCTGCCTCCTGCACACCCCCTACCAGGGATATGCCCGCAGCCAAGGTACATGCCCTTGACCGGAATCGAACCTGGGACCCTTCAGTCCGCAGGCCGACGCTCTATCCACTGAGCCACACCGGTTAGGGCCTGAATCCTCTTTTCTGCTCGCACAAGTACCCTCTTATTTCTGAGAGTAGCGCCCGGCAGGATGTCCGTGCAGCATGGGGCGGAAAGAGCAGAGGCTCAGACCCTAGAGGCTGCGTACCAGTCCTCACCAAGGTAATAAACCGACATTGAGCTCTTCTGCACAGCTTTCAATAGCAATTCAGGGAAGGACAGGAAATTGTGTTCAGATATAAAAACCTGAAAAATACTGACACTGGAGGGAAGAAAATTAAACACTTAATTTACAAAGTACCTTATATAGGCAAAGTATAGTTCTGGGAGCCTAACTTCTTAGTGTTTAGAAACTGAAGTCTACCAGTTATTAAAGAATATGACCTAAAATGACAATATTCTCTCAAAAGGTTTAGCTATAGCTTTCTGTGGTGGGCATATATTGACTAACTGCCCAGCTCCTGGACCAATAAATTCTCCCTTTGCTATGGAAACTTATGACAACCCTAGTCCCCAAAGCCACATAATGAAATCCTTGTTCTGTTGATTTGGCAGTAAGAAGGTATTTGGCTCAAGTGTGACTGATAAGATTCTTCCTCCAGGCAATTGTAGGTGAGTCTGAGCTTCTTTTGAGCATACTAGTAGTTGATCTAACCTTGGGAACTCTGGGTTAGCCAAGTTCTGGCTGCCATGTGGACTGGGAAGCCATCTATGGAGAGAGGGAGATAAAGAGAAAGTCCAGAGAGAAGCAAGCTACGGGGTGTAGTGAGCCTGCAGCTTTCTAATTCCTGTAAAATACCCCTGTGTCCATATAATAAATCCTCTGCCCTCAGTCTGGCTCAGCTATTTTTTTTCCCCCCCCCCCCTTTTTTTAAGGTATCTTGAGTTGGCTTCTGTTGCTTGCAATGATAAACCACTAAGAAAAGATATTCATGATATCTAAAATACTATTCTATTCAGAGAATATCTTAATTTAATTGAAGAGACTATATAATGAACAAAATAGTGCTCTTAATTGCTTATTCCCTTTCTGATTCATTTAGTCACTTCCATATTCTTATTTTCCCTTCCATTCTCTGAGTTTGGCATTTTGACTGACCTTCTTCCTCCTATCTCCCACCTCCCTGACTAGTAAGAAGATCAGAAGAGAAATAAAATCTGAAACTCAAACCATGTGGCTTTGGGCTAGCTAAACACGGAAGTCAATGAGAGACAATTACATTTCATGACATAAGTGAGGTTCTAGTAAGGCTTCAAGGTAGTCTGTTCCTAAGCCTGGGGGCGGGGGGGGGGGGGTTGTTATGTCTTAACAGCACAATCAAAGCTATGCTACAAAGCTATGCTACAGAGAGAATGCCTGGCTTCCATGTCAAATGACAGACTGCCAACGTCTCTTCCACAAAGTAATTGGTCACACTGGTAAGTCTATTATTGTTAATATAAACTACTGTAATAGGCAACCATGTTAGAGAATAGTAAGAAGCTAGGAAAATTCCAGGACAAGTGGAATAGGGAAACTAAGACAGATAGTTAAACAGCAGTTTGCAGCCACATAGTAAATCCTGTCTTCTCTAAATTAAGGACACTTTAAGAGTAAATGGTTTGCACTTCTCCCCAACCAGAGGGTAAATAGCTTAAATCACCCTACTCAGGGGGACAGATAATGGAAATTTAATTTAGTGCCATTGTCCAACCACACCCAAGGATAGACAAATTAAGAGAGTAAATCTCATTTTGATACATCTACATAAAGCTGATGAACTTCTTACTGATCTGTCCCTCAGAACTCCCCTAAACTCCCAGCCTTTAAAACCTCCTTGAAAATTAAGGTCCCAGCATGCTCTCCCTCCAGGGAGCACTCCTGTGCCATTCCCTTCCCCCTTTCTCTCCCCACCTCCCTGGCATGTATCCCCTAACCCAGGGGTGGGCAAACTTTTTGACTCGAGGGCCACAATGGGTTCTTAAACTGGACCAGAGGGCCGGAACAAAAGCATGGATGGAGTGTTTGTGTGAACTAATATAAATTCAAAGTAAACATCATTACATAAAAGGGTACGGTCTTTTTTTTTTTAGTTTTATTCATTTCAAACGGGCCGGATCCGGCCCGCGGGCCATAGTTTGCCCATGGCTGCGTAACCTCTAAGGGACCCCAAGAGGCTTACAACCAGGAGAGCAATGGGCAGTGGCAGCTCGTCCAGAGCTAACTCCCTGATCCTGTCTCCAAGGCCCCCTTTTCTCTGACTTCCCAGTGAGCTAAGGCAGCCTGGTCTAGGCTCTCCTGTTGCTTCTTCCATACCCTTCCTTGTTTCCCTGCCCTAAGTGTGCTTTTGCTGCTGTCAATAACTTCTTGCTTGCTTTTCTATACTTCATCTCTTTTTTTTTTTTTTTTTTTTTTTTTTTTTTTTTTTTTTTTTTTTTTTTTTTTTTTTAATATATTTTATTGATTTTTTACAGAGAGGAAGGGAGAGAGATAGAGAGTTAGAAACATCGATGAGAGAGAATCATCGATCAGCTGCCTCCTGCACATCTCCTACTGGGGATATGCCCGCAACCCAGGTACATGCCCTTGACCGGAATCGAACCTGGGACCTCTCAGTCCGCAGGCCGACGCTCTATCCACTGAGCCAAACCGGTTTCGGCAGTATACTTCATCTCTTGATTGAAATCTTTCCCTCAAGAAGATAAGAACTGAGGTCTCATTGTCTCCTGGTAACAACCAGAAACCTGAAGTAGCAATGGCAGATTTAGAAGTCAGTTAGAAAATCGGCACAGGAATATTTATTGCAATTGACTTTCATATAAGGAGAGAGGAGAGATAGGAGCAATTTCTTGTTAGCACAAACTTTATTTAAAACGATAACAGGTATATTATTGCCAATATCTACTTCATCATTTTCATAAGAAAAAAACAGTTACCATCACTTCATGTATTATTTCTAACCATTCCTTTTGTATTATTGCATTAAAGCTACTTTTATTCATTTAGGCCAAGACACAAATTATGACCACAAAAGCTTTCAACAGGAAATGTTTATACCCTAAATAATTCAGGCAGCAGTAGAATTTAGTTTCCTTTCAATAATTTAGAGGTGGCACTTAAAGACACCAAATAATCCACCCATGAATTGAGGAGCGAAATTTTGGTGCATAATTTTTGATATTTATTTATCACTAGAGGCCCTGTGCACAAAAATTTGTGCACTGGGGGGCGGAGGGGGGGTCCCTCAACCCGGCCTGTGCCCTCTCGCAGTCTGGGACCCCTCGGGAGATAACGACCTGCTGGCTTAGGCCTGCTCCCGGGTGGCAGAGGGCAGGTCCAATCCCTAGGTGCAGCCCCTGGTCGGGCTCAGAGCAGGGTCGATTGGGGAGTTGGGGCATTGCCCCCTGTCATGCACAGAGCAGGGCGGATTGGGAGATTGTAATACCACCCTCAGTCACACTCAGGGTAGGGCCATTTGGGGGTTGGGGCACTGCCCCCTGTCACACTCAAAGCAGGGCCGATGGGGAGGTTATGGCTCTACCCCGTCACACACAGAGCAGGGCCTGTGGGGGGGGGGGTGGTTGGGGCACTGCACCCTATCACACACAGAGCCGCAGGGCGATTAGGGGGTTGGGACACCTTCCCCTGTCATGAACAGAGCAGGGCAGATAGGGAGGTTGTGGCTCTGCCTCCTGCCACACACAGAGCCGCAGGGCAATCAGGGGGTTTGGGCGCTGCCCCCTGTCATGCTGATCCCAGTGCCAGGAGGCCTCTCGGCTCCACTGATCCTGGTGCTGGGAGGCATATTACCCTTTTACTATATAGGATAGAGGCCTGGTGCATGGGTGGGGGCCGGCTGGTTTGCTCTGAAGGGTGTCCTGGATCAGGGTGGGGGTCCCCACTGGGGTGCCTGGCCAGCCTGGATGAGGGGATGATGGCTGTTTGCAGCTGGTCACACCCCCTTCAGGGTGGGGGTCCCCACTGGGGTCCTGGCCAGTCTGGGTGAGGGGCTGAGGGCTGTTTTCAGGCTGGCGGGTGACTGAAGCTCCCAACCGCTCCTTTTTTTCTTTTTTCTTTTTTTATTCTAGGCCAGCTTTAGCTCTGGCTCCAGCTCTGAGGCCTCTGCTGCTGAAAGCAGGTATCTGGTTGGTTTGTGTTCTATAATTGAAACACTGTATCAACTCCAGCTCTGAGATCCCGGCTCGCTGAAAGCAGGTTTCTGGGGTTTTGTTTAGCTTCTATATTTGTAACTATGTTTCAAATTGCAAGTTCAGAGGCCGGCAAGGCAGGCGGGGAACGTTGGTTTCCTCCGTCACTGAAGCAACCAAGCCTCATGTTAGTTTCAAGCTGCCTGGCTGCCAGCCACCATCTTGGCTGGCAGTTAATTTGCATATCGCCCTGATTAACCAATGGGAAGGGTAGCGGATGTACGCTAATTACCATGTTTCTCTTTTATTAGATAGGATTATTATTTCTTTATTGATTAAGCTATTACATATGTGTCATTATTCCCCCATTGCCTTCCCCCCACCTCCCCACTCATACCCTCACCCCCCTGGTGTCTGTGTCCATTGGTTTTGCTTATATGCATGCATACTTTTTGATATTTAAAACTTAGATGTCTTTCCTCTTTTATTCCAGCATAAAGAATCTGAAAAGAATTCTTTGAGAAGAAATGGATTATGATTAGATCCTTAAAATATCAGCTCTTAGCTGAGTTTTCAGCAAGGAGAGAGGAAAACAATTATAGGCCCATATAAGGCCCAGCAAACCTAAGTCCTGTTATACCTTTCCTGCAAGACTCACTTCACATAGATCATTTCTATTTTTTTTGACACCATGTATTTCTTTTACAAAAAAGAAACACTGTCCCCTAGAATGTTTGATATATTGCTCATAAAAGAAATTACTGATGTCACAATTAAAAATGCTTTTGGTTTTAGGATAATAAAATAAACTTGTTCAAATAAACTAGGGTCATGATAAAGCTTTTGGTCCAAGCATTTTTAAATACTATATTTACTAGGAGATGTGGATAATGAAGTCACAGAGTTCCTCCCCTTGACTAAGCTAATCAAGGCATTTGCTTGAATCTTTATGCAAATTGAGTTGTGTGGCATTAAAACAACAACATTGTTTTAACAAAGCATAATTAAAATAAAGTTGAGCTACTAGGATAAGGAATACTTTAAATTAACAAATTTACATAATAAAGTAGTTTGGTTTAGAAAGTTTGTTTTTGTAATATAATTTTATTAAATACATAACATTAAAATGAAAAGAGATAAGTAAATTAAATGCTTATAAGCTTATTACATTTACTAACTGATTAAATTTCAGTAAATAAACAGGTAATTTACCATTTCATAACTTTATTAAAAATACTTCCAAAGAGAACAGTTGCAACTGGCTTTTTAAAATTTATTATTGTTATTGATATTTTACTTGCTGTTATATTTCCTCTGTTATTATTGCCTTTTTATTACCAGCAATATTTCTTTTTATTTAAAATAAAACTTTTTTTTTTTTTTAAATATATTTTATTGATTTTTTACAGAGAGGAAGGGAGAGAGATAGAGAGTTAGAAACATCGATGAGAGAGAAACATCGATCAGCTGCCTCCTGCACATCTCCTACTGGGGATATGCCTGCAACCCAGGTACATGCCCTTGACCGGAATCGAACCTGGGACCTTTCAGTCCGCAGGCCGACGCTCTATCCACTGAGCCAAACCGGTTTCGGCTAAAATAAAACTTTAATGAGGTATAATTGCATACAGTAAAGTTCAAATTTATGCCTATTGACAACAGTATACACCTACCTAACTACCACCCCAATGGACATAGCACATTTCCGTCCTTCCAGAAAGTTCTCTGGTGCCCCTTCACTGCCGGTGCTCCTGGATTCCCCACCCTCCAGAGCTTGCATCTACAGGTCTTATTTCTATTGTTTTAGGTTAGTTTTGCTTGTTCTAGAGTGTTTTTATACATAAAATCACAGCAATTTGTGTGTGTGTGTGTGTGTGTGTGTGTGTGTGTGTGTGTGTCTGCCTTACTTCATTTAGCATAATGCCTGTGAGATCCATCCATGTTATTGCATGTATCAGTAGCTCATTCCATTAATTTCCCTGGTTGTATTATGTGGTCTGAATACACTGCAGTTTGTTTATCCAGTCTCTTTTTCATGGACATTTTGGTGTCTCCAGCTTTTGGCTTTTGTGATATTTACTTTAGTTTAATTATTTATTAAAATAATTTTAATTCTGAAATAATTTTGAACTTAGATTAAAAATTACAAGAACAGCACAAATAATCTAGTTTTCCTTTTGTCATTTAGGATTTAGTTGATGCCATGAGGTTTTATTATCCAATTGCCTTGCTGTATATTTCCTATAAACAAGGACATTCTCCTACACAATCACACTACAACCATTAAAATGAACATTAATGCATTATCACCAAAGAATTTACAGATCCTCTTTAAACCTCACAGTTTTCCTAAGAGTTTAAACCAAGGTTGCATACTGCAATCTATTTAATGCCCTTCAATCATAAACAGTTCCTCACTCTTTCCTTGCCTTTTCTGGTCTTAATATTTTTTAAAGAGCAGTGCCAGTTATTTTGTAGAATTTCCTCAATTGGGATCGTGCCTGATGTTTTTCCATGATTAGATGCAAGTTGTGCATTTTTGGCAAGAGTATCAGAGAAATAATGCTGTGTTCTTTTCATTGTATTCTACTAGGTGGTAAACAGTTTTAATTTGCCAAGTTATTGATGTTAACTCTGATTATTTGATTAAGGTGGCATCTGCTAAGTTTCTCTGTATAAATTACTAATGTGCCCTTTTGTGATTAATAAGTATTTTGTGGAGAGGTACTTTGAGGCTATATAAATTCCCACTGCTCATCAAACTTTAATCTGTTCATTTTAGCATCCACTGATATGTCTTGAGTAAATTAATATTGCTATGCCAAATTGTGATTTTCTAATTCTATCCTTCCCTCTACACTTATTAGTTGAAATTATGCCAAAAGAAAATGCTTTCTGTTATCGGTACCCATTTATTCATTTATTGATATTAGTATGGATTCATGGATTCCTATTTTTAAAATATCTGTTAATCTGTTACAACAGTTGTTATATATTTTGACATTCAAATTGTCATGAAATTGGACATGTTAACATAAAAAACCATTGAAACCTGTAAAGAATTTTTGTGAGTTATTTGAGCCAAACTGTTGACATATGCCGGGAAGCAGAACCTCAATGAATTGAGATAATGCTCCGGAGAATGGCGGGGTTACATTTGTATTTATACATTTCAATCAAAGGAGGAACATAGGTGGGTTACATGAAATTCATTGGTGATAGATTAAGGAGGAGGGATAAAGTGAAGCGGGGAAACCTCCGGGATTGGATAAAAAGTAAAATGATGGACAGGAACAGTTAACATGATAAATGAAGGAATCTGTGGTATCTGTCCTGAGCCCAGCACACCTGGCTGTGCCCCAGGGGCTCCATAAAAAGGGAAGTCACAAGTTACCCAGACATCCCAAGGACATGTTATCATAGATGCACAAGAGACAGATAGGCTCAGTTACGGTAAAGGTGGACCTTGTCAGTGAAGATACCGGCCTAGGACAAAACTGCCCACCATAACTGCTTTTAGTTAAAGTTTCATTTCAGACCATCCTTTGTGGTTACTTTAGGTCTCCGAGTTTGCAAAACTGCCATGCAGGCCTCCCGAGCTTGTCAGGTTAGCATGTGGCCCCTTTCGTCCATAGACAGATAGTCTTAAACTAGGCTTTACATTCTTTTAAAATGTCTCCATCATTCTTCATGCAATTTCTTCTTTCTGACACAATGTTTCCAGACTCACTTTTTATTTTCTGTATCCTGGCTCTAAAATTAGCCTTTTTGCCAAGGAGCCCTAGAGACTTTTAGAGGAAAGATGTATTTAGAAGCCAAGATCCGGACACTAGGGTGTTTGCTGTTATTGGGATGTCACTGCTCCAGACTTTTTTCTCAGTGGACAGAGTTAGGATATATATCTGTGCATATACATATGCACATTTAAATTATCTATCATCTATCTATCTATCTATCTATCTATCTATCTATCTATCTATCTATCATCTATCTAATATGGAATTTTTGGACTGCAACCCAGATTCTTTATTGGCCGTAGTTGAAGAATGAATCCATGGACAGAAGGTGGTATAGCAAAGATTCAGATTTATTGAAGAACAAGTACAGACTCCCATGTGGGGAGAGGGAAAGGGTCCCACAGAATGGATTCCCACGTGGGGAGCGGGAAAGGGTCCCACCGACTTCCTGTTTCCATGGTTTATAAAGGCTATTCCTGTGTCCTGACATCCCCTCTGATTGGTCAATATTCCCTTTAGAATTGATTTCTATTAGTGACTCCTGAACTCAAAGGTCAAACACCACATGGGACATGTGATGCCCTCCTCCCTCATTGTTCTTTTCTTTCTGGGCTTTCTTCCTTCTTCTTTATTTTGTAAATATAGACCTTTTTGGCTACTTCCAGCTCCCTTGTCTTATGGAAATGCAACTGTTGCTGCTCCCTGCATCTGGCTTCCTCCTGTCATAGAGATATATCTTTTGCTGCTTCCTTGTCTTATGGAAATGTGACTGCACCTGGCTTCCTTGTGTTATGGAGATGTACCTTCTCCCAGTCTGTAGCCCTGTGTTTTTTTCCATGGACCCCAATTCTAAAAATTCTCTAAACCTGCCTATATCCCTTTAAAATTCCTGTTTCATATCTATCATCTATCCATGTTCATATTGATACCTTCAATTCCAGTTCAGCAACAAGTAGTAGTATTAATTCTAATTTTCCCCTTTTCTACATTTGTAACTCTCTTGTCTGGAGAAACATATTTCTTAGTGAATTCCTCTTCCAGTATGTTCCCAATCTCCTCTTGCCACTATTACCACCTCCTTCTCCTTATGAGGGTGCTTTTCCCTCACCCTGCTTAAGCTGTTAATGACCTAGGGGTGCCACCTACCAGTGAGCAAACACTCTTCCCTGCTCTGGCTCCAACATCTTATACCAAATCACTGCCTTTGTCCCCAATCCCTGACTAGCCCTTAACTTGCTTGCCCCTTCCTACTGGCTAAATTATGCAGGAAGAAAGAAAGGAAGAAAAGTATGAAAACAGGCAGCAGTTTAAGAGTTTATAATCTCAAAGAGGAGTTTTAAAAAGTTACTAACTCAAATCACTACTTCAGGGTAACTAGCCATATAGAGAGAATGAACTATGATGTTTTCATTTTATACAAAAAACGTGTTGATTAACATATTATAAACAGGTTGATAACATAAAGGCAACTATGCGTATTACCTTTAAGAACTACAGAATCAGTTTCAGAACTAAAAGAGGAATTGATTCATCATTCAAACAAGTCATTTTAGAGCTAAGGTGGATGAGAGACATGGAATGATGCTCTCAGAGTCATAGCATTGGCAGGCATTAGGACACTTGATTTTAGTTAACGAAACAAGAAAAAACATTCCATAGTTTTGAGTTTCCCCCACAATTTGTATTTAGTTTTTCATTAATATCAATAAGGACCTCTCAGAATGGCCCATCATTTCTGCTGAGGAGGCAAAAACAATAACCACCTTCTTTTGAGTGCCCACTGTATGGCATACACCGTATTAGAAGCCTCCATTGACCATTTGGACTTTATGGTTGGTGTATGATACAAAAACTGAACCCAGAGAGAATTGACTTACCCAGAATAATATGTTTGGTAATGATGAAAGTAAGATTTATATATAGATGTGCATAATTCTAAATATCCTCTGCTATGCTGGAGAACCTCTCAAAACTTTTACCATGATCTTAGAACATTAGGAGAGATTATAGTGTCTGCAATATCCATTAGCACTTGATTTATCATTTGTTTGAATTCATTACCAATACACCCAGAGCGAATCTATCAGCTTACCATTAAAATGAAAAATTTATATTCCAAGACACAAAAGGATTCACAATATCATGTTCTGCTAGTTAGTTAAAAAGAACAGAAATCTTCTTTGTGTGTGTGTGTGTGGGGGGGCGCGTTGCTTAAGCTGCACATTTTGAAATAGATGCCACCTGTTACTTTAAAATCAGAAATATTAATCCTTCACTGATTGCTATTAATATACAATAAATCATTCACTTCCACTACTGATTGTACCAGAATATTTTCTTCTTAGAGGATATATAAACCAATTTTCACCACTGGTCATATCTCCCAATAAAATAGGGAAGATATGAGATTTCAGACTCAAGATAATTTCTATTTACATCTTTATTGTTTTCCCTCACTTGATCTGGCTGTACTTTTGTGATTTTGGTTGTTTCATGTCACAGCATATCTCTCTAGTCTATACAATGTCCTTCATCACTTCCTGGCTGTAAATAAGCTGTCACTGTTTATAACCCTTCACTTACAAATTGCCCATTTAGTCTTTGATGGTGTGGAGCTGATAGATTTGTTTGTGAGATCACTGCTCCTTATCTGGAACCACTACCGTTTTCCTGTGCTCTGAAGATTCCCAGTGTCTCAAAGGTGGGCTGGGAGTATTCCGTGGCCTGTGATGATGGGACTCATGGCAAAGAGGTGGGGTGGGGCAGGATTAGTTAGTACTGAAAGAATAAAAGAATGTTACAAAATGCACAGGCCCAGCTGCCAGGCCTAATTGCCTGTTTTAGCTCAACTCCCCAGGCTCCCCCCCCCACTAGAGATAGGAGCAGAGGGAAAGACGCCCTCCCTGAGGAGGTTCCAGGAGATAGCCCCAACAAAGGGCAGGCTTCAATCAACCATTGAGATAAACAGGTTGTAAAAACACCAAGCGGGAGTGCCTTATCCCTATCAAGACACAAACCAGACCCCTTTGGAATTCCTTTGTTCTCCTCTTACCCTCCTGCATGCCACCCCTCCCTGATGTGTGATTTTTGCATATAAAAAGATGAAAAACCCCTGACTGGGCGCCCATCTCCTCTGCTCCTGCTTGAGTATGAGCTGAGCCCCAGTGCGCGCTGGAATAAAACCTCTTGCAGTTTGCATCAAGGGACGTCTCCTGCGGTTGATTGGGGTCGCCGTCGGTCGGTGGGAAGGAGTGGGATCCCTCTGCGGGGTTCTCACATTTGGGGGCTCGCCCGGGATCAGACGACCACCCCTCATCCGCGGAGCCGACCTTGGAGGTAAGGGGGGTACCCCGAGTTGTTTGTCTTTGTCTTGTGTTTGTCAAGCGGTCTGGATTTGGGTGCGCGCTTTCGGTTTGGCAGCCGTTCGGCAACTCGTGAGAGTGGCCGAACAGTGGTCGGTAGACGTGCCTGGAGGACCACAGGTTGCAGCCTTGGGGGACGCCCCAAGGGTGGTGGAGATGCCGGGGACGCCTGGTGGTCTCCTTTAGTAAGGGCGCTGATCGGGTTCAGCTGTTGGATCAGAGATTGTCAGGATCACGCCCGTCTGATTCCGCTATGTGTTTGTGGCAGACGAGGAGGGGGAAGTGGGTCCTCGTGTCTGCAACTTCTGTGTTATTTGTGTTTTTGGTGGCATACGAACTGACTATGGGACAGACTCAGTTTTTCTTCCGCGGGGTCGGAAGGCTGTTCTTAGGTGTCTTTGTTTGTTTGTTTGGTGTCTGTGTTCTTTTGTTTGATTTTGTGGACTCACTGGACGGACGCTATGGGACAGACTCAAACTACTCCTTTAAGCATTATGGTCGTTTTAAAGTCAAGGGCTGGGTCAAACCTGCTTGTCAGCCTCAGGTGTGGTTTTCCAGGACTGCTGAGAACTTGGGACCTTGAAGCTTACTGAATTCAAATGATAAAAAACTTATGTCTTGCATTTTTGAAGGTTATTCTTAAAAATGGTACTGATTGAGAAAAACTGTGTGTTGTGGTGGCTAAATGCCTTTGCTGAATGAATGTTTGGTGAAAGTGTGCGAGTGTGGAGGGAGGGGGCCTGCCCTCTCCTCTCCTTTGTGTGGCTCCACAACTTTGGTCAGGCGGGTACCTGAGTGAAAATCTGTGAAAACAGGTCACCCCTCCCTTGTCTGTCTCTCATCACCGATCATCATGAGGTCGGGACAAAGTAAACCTGCTGTTCTTAATTACATGTTGAAAAATTTTTTAAAGGAATACAATAGAGATTGTAAAATTAAAGTGAATGCTAAAACACTGAGGAAGCATGAGTGAACAGCTGTTTGTTTGTGTGGAACTAGCCAATTTGCTACCAAAAGGGGGGACTGGATGCAGTCTTAACTCCTCCGGTAGGTTCTCACCAAAACGTTGGTCAAGAATTCTGTTCTGGAACATGGGTGCCAGGAGTGCCCCCACGCCCGTCTGGGGAGTTGGGCATTGTTTTGTTTATCTGCTCAGCTTCAGTCTGGGCTAGTCTACTGAGAGCGTGAATACGAGTGTTTATCTATTTTGGCTGCTCATTACTAGTCTGTGTAAAGTGAAAGTTACTTTGATTTATTTTGCATTTCTGTTAATTCATCTGGCTGAACATTTGGACTGGACCCGCGGTGGGCTGCAAGAATCTCTAGCAGTTCTCAGAGTCTTTTGCTCGCCACTACAGAAGGAATCAGCCCACTTAGTTAATATAAATTTCTGTCTATCAGTTGCTCTTTGCTCTTACCTGGGTTGTAAATCGCTGTAATTCCAAGATTGCTTAGTTCTGAGATTGCTTATAAAAGAGTAAAAAAAAAAAAAAAAAAAAAAATCTGTGAGGAAAAGCAGCCTGGGCTGAGAGAAGTGGGGGGGTTGGCAGTTATGCTGCTGGCTGCAAACCTAACAGGTCTTATCAATGAACTTCAAGGTTACAAAAAGTAACTGTAAGCACAGTCTTTCTCTGCCCTGGTTTATTCTTTTAACCCCTCCAATGCTGAATCAGACCGATACCTGTTCTTAGTTTTATCACAAAAGGTCTAGATATATCTTAAGAGTAAAAGTACATTTAAAATATGTTCATAAATATTAATCTAAAATTGCCGAATGTTCACCTTTGGTAATCATTAAAGGATTAAGGTTTCTAAGAATAAAATAAAACAACAACTGAACTCCCGCTAGAAAATCGGAGGAGGAACAAAGCTAGAATCCACAGCCCCCCTGGTGATTTAGAACTGTTTGCCAGGTAGACTCAGCCCCTGAGAGCCAGGTCAAAAAAAGGGGGGGGGGGGGGCTGAATGCCTGAGCTGCCCGCAAGGCCCGGAAGCCCCTGGTGGAGCTCCAAGAGAGGAGGAGGAGTCTGACTCAGACTGGCCGAAACCGCGTTGGGTTAGAAAAACCGGAGGCTGCATATTGAACTTATAGGCTGCAGTTTGCTGGGCAGATGTCCGAGCCCAGTTGTGTAGAGGTTAGCTGCCTCTGTGCAGCAAACAACCTTCTCCTGTGCCAGAATACGTTTTAAGAAAATAGAATGCATAATAGACCAGTAAGCTGGGACAAGTAAAATAGGGAAACTGAGCAGAAACCACTTTCTCCCCAGATGACTCAGCACAGCCTTGCCTAGGTGAAGAGACCTCTCCAATGGTCCTGTCCTTAGCAGTGCCGAGAGAGAAAGAATGGAGACTTTGTACCCCCCAGCCAAAGGCCCCCACATCTGTTCTTGTCAGGCCCCCATCAGGGGACTTGGGCAGTGTTCCTGTTATCTGCCAAAATTCCCAAGACTGTAAAAGTACTTGTTCACTGAAAAGGTGTAAATATGGATGTTTATTTGATGTTTATATGTCTACTTAGGTGTAATTATTTGTAGATAAATGAAACCCCTGGATAATTTTCTGGTGATTCTGGAGCAGCCTATTCAGTCTTGACAGAGCCAATGGGACCAGTAACATCTAAGAAGACACCAGTTCTAAGAGCCACCGGACAAACTGCCTTTTTCCTTGGACATCAAAGAGGACTGTGGACCTCAGAAAGAACACGGTAACTCATTCGTTTCTAGTCATGCCAGAATGCCTGTACCCCTTACTTGGATGTGATCTCTTACAGAAATTGCAAGCCATCCATAAGCTTGTTCGAGATGCCCTGCCAGTGCCACCTCGGACTCTGTACATCCTTTCCAGCCTGGGGACTCGGTATGGGTAAAGAAGTTCACAACCCCAGGACTCACCCCAACTTGAAAAGGACTATTCCTGCAGAAAATTGCATAATAGACTCAGATGATGCCTGCATCTTCATAAACATGGCTTCAGAAAGACAAGGACAATTTTACCTTATATAGAAAGGTCAAAGTATGGACTTTAGTCACCTCCCTAAAACGTTTGTATAGCCCTGCCATATCTCATGTTTAGTAGCAGAGGATTTGACTGCCTGAAGAGGCCATGATGCCAATATTATGTTATTATGTTTCATTGTATTAATGTGTTGTATTAACCTTCAATTCTCTTACAGGTTTAAATGCAGCTGTAACTGGCAAATATCCAGTCTCCCACACTGAGGAACATTGCTATAGCTATGTGTTAGCTGTCCTGGAAGGGGACTATGTGGGGTGAACTCCAAAAGTAAAGGGTGTCTAGCTGCCAAGAGGGCAGGTGCCCAACTGGGCAAAGGAGAATACCCATCAGGTTTTAGTCTCTATCGAGAGACAGTTGACAGTTGGCAGCCTGTATACTATCTTTTGGGCCTGTTTGACCATGCCCATGTCAGAGGTGACACAAAACCTCAACTGTAGAAAACTGGGAAAAGCCTGTTTGGAATAGAAGGCCTAAGGCATGGTTATGCATTTTTTAAGGACATAGAAAGAAGGTTTAAAGGCTAATTTAAAAGCATGAAATTTAAAAAAGGTTGTATATGTGATAAGAAGGAGAAGAGAAATGTTAAAAGAAAATTAATCAAATGATACAGGCCAGTAAGTCAGAAAGAGTAAATAATTTACATTCTGCCTCCCTAAACAGAGGGTAAATAGTTATGCCAAAGTACTTAGGGAAAATGATAAAAGAGCAGTAACAAGAAAAATCAGAAGATCTTAGAGCAGATCAGTATGTTTTTCTCCTTATATAATTCCTCTGAAATTTGGCAATGCTTAATAAGTCATGGCAATACATTTCTTTGCATAAATTCAATAAGACCAGTTTCCAGTAGTGGTTTTATTTAATGAAAACTTTGACTGGAGTATCATGTTTTAAAGAGTTCTGTCTGAGCTCTGAAGACTTGAAGCCAATAAAAGTGCCACAGGAAAAGTCTGGTATCCTGCTTGGTAGCCCTGAAGATGGCTGGCGCTGAAGCGTCAGGCCCATGCCCTACCATCACTAGCGGTTGGTAAGAGTAGAAGGGGAGCAATAAGGATGCCTCTGCATCCCTGCGGAACCCCATACACTCTGGGCCGCAACGAGTAGGAGGGCTACTGAGATGGGCCTTAAAGCCTAGAGCGTGGGCTCAGGTGGAGTTGCTACAGGTGAGGGATTCACCTAACGCAGCAGATACAGCAGGCAGGCCTGATGGCAGCTGGATGGCTTGGCTTCCTGGCCCTATGGGGCACATTAAGATTCAATCATGAAATTCCAGCACAGGTAGTCAGTTACCATTCTTGTTGTGTTTATGCAAACATCAGGCCAAATTGAATACAGTAGATAAATTGGTCTTGATTTGGCTTTTTGATAGCCATAGAGGAGTTTTAAGAAGAAAAATCCTATTTCAACAGAGGTTATTAAAACTGAAATGTTTTCTTTCCCTCCCACCAGACCATTGTTACAGTTTGTCTCTGCCAGGTCACAAGCCCACCTCCTTCTGTGCCCAGGCCTCATCGTCCCTCTGACAGATAGCAAGGATCTCTTGGCTCTGAGAGAAACTTCTGTCCCTCCTCAGCACGAAGCAGCTACAGAAGAGAATTCAACGCCCATTTTCCCTGAAAGAATTCAGAGCCAGGATCCTTGAGGTAATATAGTAAGTAGTTAGACAGACATGAGCAGAGCAAGGACGATGGGCCAACTGGCACTGACTCCCCAGAAGCAGGAGGGAACTAGGCTGCAGACAAAGCAGCCCAGGAGGCTGCCCTAAAACCAGTGGGCCTTTACAGATTCTAGTGACTCTTCCAGACCCTGTACTACTCATCTCACCCTTTACTCAAGTTCTTTCAGGCTTTCCAGTCTACCCAGAAAGCAGACCAGAAGCACGTCCAAGATGATCTGCCTGTATCCGGTTCATCCCTTCCAACCTGGTGACACTGTTTGGGTAAAGAAATTTGTCACCCAAGGACTGAAAGGACCACCCCCACGGCAGTCAGGTCGACGGGATCCCGACGTGGCTTCATCACACTCGGCTTAAGACAGCCCAGGCAAAATAGGGAAGTCCAGGACTCAGTGGACCCTCATACCCACCCTTATGGGTCCTCTTATTATATTGCTTTTAATTCTTACTCTTGGGCCCTATATCTTAAACCGACTGGTCACCTTTATCAGAGAAGGAATAAGTGCTGTGCAGGTACTAGTGCTCAGGCAGCAATACCAGTCTCTCCGCCAGAGAGATAGTTTCGAGAAGGAATGTCTAGAGACAGAAGTTCCATGATTAGAACTTACCAAAAAGCAAATGGGGGAATGAAAGAATAAAAGAATGTTACAAAATGCACAGGCCCAGCTGCCAGGCCTAATTGCCTGTTTTAGCTCAACTCCCCAGGCTCCCCCCCCCACTAGAGATAGGAGCAGAGGGAAAGACGCCCTCCCTGAGGAGGTTCCAGGAGATAGCCCCAACAAAGGGCAGGCTTCAATCAACCATTGAGATAAACAGGTTGTAAAAACACCAAGCGGGAGTGCCTTATCCCTATCAAGACACAAACCAGACCCCTTTGGAATTCCTTTGTTCTCCTCTTACCCTCCTGCATGCCACCCCTCCCTGATGTGTGATTTTTGCATATAAAAAGATGAAAAACCCCTGACTGGGCGCCCATCTCCTCTGCTCCTGCTTGAGTATGAGCTGAGCCCCAGTGCGCGCTGGAATAAAACCTCTTGCAGTTTGCATCAAGGGACGTCTCCTGCGGTTGATTGGGGTCGCCGTCGGTCGGTGGGAAGGAGTGGGATCCCTCTGCGGGGTTCTCACAGTACGTAACATGCTATTAAATTTTCCCATGTACTGTACTATTTGTAGAAAGACAAAAGAGATAATACAAGTAAAAGTCTTTGAAATTCATAAAATGATTTCAAATATACTATTATTATGTATTGATTGGGAAAAACTTTCCATTCCAAGTTTTCTTAAGTAAATGCTCTAAGAAAAAGAAGAGGGGAATTCATTCCCTTGTTTTTAACAGGGAAACTTTTTAATGTTTATTCTCCTTAAAATACCTGAGCACTTATCGCTTTCTCCTTTATATTCTCACTAGAGGCCCGATACATGAAATTTGTGCAAGAGTAGGCCTCCTTCTCCCGGCTGCCAGCACCAGCTTCCCTCTGGCACCTGGGACCTGGGTTTCCCTCCAGAACCCAGCAGGAACCCAGACCCAGGCTTCCCTTACAGCCTTGGCTTCGTCTGGAAGGTTGTCCGGAAGGACATCCGGGAGGATGTCTGGTCTAATTAGCATATTATGCTTTTATTTTTAGAGATTTTTAGCACATCTATTACTGCAGATACCATCAGTGCCCCTCCCATAGCCCCACTCTGGCTTCCACATACAGAAGGTTGTTAGCTGTGAACACCTCAGACTTTTTTGGTCTGAGGGCTTTTTGTTCGGCTGCCCAAGTGCTTTTCAAGAGGAAGGTGAACTGAGTGCTAGAGGATTAATTCCCCCAGAGCAGTCCACAACTAAAGATGGGCAGGACATTGAGGGAGGGATACTTCCAGTTTCTCTCACCTTGTGGAGGAATAAGCCCCAAATTCCCATAATTCTCACTGCCAGGAGAGTAAAGCCCTATCACCTAGAGGCAATTTGTTCAGGAATGCACCCTTTTGGCTCCCTGGACTTTCCTGTTTTGCCCTCACTCCCTGAGGATATTTCCGGGGATTGCCTTCTAAATATACTACTTATGTTTAAATCCTTGCCTTAGGGCATGCTTCTGATGGAACCCATAGCTGAGGTTATAATATAGTGCAATGAACTGACAGCAGAGATTTTGGCTGCTCTAGCCATTCATCTCACATCATAGCTTGAACAGACTTACACTGACCTGGCACTCAGTCCTGGGTGAATGACTACCTGAATGTGAATAGTAATGTATTTTTCTATTAACAGAGTTGGGGTGTAATATTAGACATGCTCCCAAGAATCCTCAAGACATGCTATTAAGAATCAGACATCACCCTCAAATGACAGCAGTTGTCACATATTGAATGTCTAAAGTAGTTGTTAGATTCCATAGGTTCTTGGGAACTGCAACTTTTAATAAAATGACTTATAGTGACATCAAATTTTATTTGGTTTATATAAACAAGAGTTAAGTTATTTATATAAACACTAGAGGCCTGGTGCACGAAATTCGTGCACTCAGGGAGTGAGTCCCTCAGCCCAGATTATGAGAGTGCAGGCCAGGCCGAGGGACCCCACAGGTGCATGATTGGGGCTGGGGAGCGATGGGGGAGGTTGGCCAGCTAAGGAGGAACAACAGGAGGACTCCAGGGTGTGTCTGGCCCGTCTCACTCAGTCCTGATTGGCCGGACCCCAGCAGAAAGCTAAACTACCGGTTGAAGCTTCTGTCCCCTGGTGGTCAGTGCATGTCATAGCAACTGGCCAACTGGTCGACTATCTGTTCCCTACTGGTCAGTGCATGTCATAGCGAGGGGTTGAGCAGCATTAGCATATCATTAGCATATCACACTTTGATTGGTTGAATGGGCGACCAGATAACCGGATACTTAGCATATTAGGCTTTTAATATATAGGAAGAGTTAAGTTTCTATGGCATATTTCTTATCACAAAGCCATGATCAAACTTCTAAAGTAAGACCCAAAACACTTTTAATATTAAACATTGAAATAAATGTGAGCTCTACAGACATTTAAGAAATATGAATAAATAACAACTAAGGTCATTCTTTTGTTCTTTTATATCCTGCTTATTCCAGTTCAATGTCATGGGTGGCCAGAGCCTCTCCCAGAAGCTCAGGGTGCAAGGTGGGACCCACCCCTGACAGAACACCCTTCCATCGTTGGGCCCCTCCCACAGACACCCAGACTCACTCACATGGGGACAATATAGATATTCCATATAAAGCAATGTGACTGTGAGAGGAAACTGGACTACTCAGAAAACCCACGCAGACATGTGAGAACGTACAAACTTCACACGAACAGTGGCATTGCCAGGAATCTTTTTTTTTTCTTCTCATCAACATAACGAAAAAAACCGTGAATGAAAGGATCTACTTCAGGGCCCTAATGCACTGACCTCTGCTTCAAATTCCTCCCCTATGTTACCTTCCACTTCTTTGTCCAAACTCATAATTGTTATAGGTGTCAGCACAGATTCCTTCCCTCCAAAAGGCCTCTTTTGACCCCACAAACCTCAGGTGCTGCAAAATATTTGACACTGGCCCCCTTCAGGATATGTCAGAGGCATTTAACCCATGCGTCTCATTCAGTCCCACTTTGACCAAAGGCTCCGGGTTGAGGAGACTGTAGTGCCCACTCCTTCTGTCTCCAAACCCCCTTTCCTAAAGCGCTGTCCTCAGTGTAAGGAGTCTTACTGCAGTTGCCATGTTATGAAGAAGCCCAAGCTAGCAACATAGCTGGAGACAGAATGAGAGACAGAGACAGACAGCCAGGCAGGCAGGCAGACAGACACAGAGAGAGGTGCTTGGCCATCCTCGGGCTGTTCCAGCCCTCAATGATTCTAATTATTTTAGTGAAGCCCAGACATCATGAAGTAGGAGTGAGCCATTCTCTCCACTTTCTGCCCAAATTGCTGCCCCCCAGAACAATGTGATATAAAAAGAACAAATTGTTTTAGTCCCTATGCTTTGGGATAATTTGCAACAAAGCAATGGGTATCTGAAATTGGTACCTCTCTTATATGCTTTCACAGTGCTCTGTCCTTACCCTGCTGTAATGCTTGTCACAGCATCTCATGAATGCTTCTTGTTGCATGTTTCTCCCAGGGACTTGCAAATACTTACGTGTTAAAGATGGTGTCTGGTTCACCATCATTTAACACATTGCCTGGCATAGAGCTGACACTCCATAAATATTTGCTGAATAAATAAATTTGGTTTTATTCATTGATAACAAATTATGAAAAATAAAAAGTTTTCAGGTTATTGCTTTATTAATGATAATCTTTTGATAATTTTTCCCTCTCACAAGATTGCTGTTACCTCTCTCATTTTTTCATCTAATACCTATCGGACATATAATATTCCAGATGTCATGGTGAGTGTTGGAAACACAGCAGGGATCATGGGAAACACAGCTTTTGCCTGCATGGAATAGACCTTACAATTTTATAAAGGAACCAAACAAAAATTTGCATAACTGAAGATGTAATTATAAGCTATGAAAGTGTATATGTCAGAGCCTCCAAGAAGGCATAAAATGACTTGAGAGGTCTGGTAGGCTTGCCTCAGGAAGAGTAAGTAGAAATTGGGCAGTTAAAGAATTGGGGGTGGTCTTGGATGTGAGGGCGATTTGGCTGCTACATCTGTCACCCCATTGATCGCCAGGGTTGATTCGGCTGATCTGGTTGGCTAGGCGGGTGTCCCCCTCCTCCCTCACAGATCCATGTGTGTCCCTCCCGAAGCTGCGCGGTCCGTCGAAGAGGACGACCTCCCCCGCCCCTCCCCCGCCCCCCCCCCCCCCCGGAGAGGACCGGTCTTCGGTCAAGGGTATAGGAGTAGCTGCGCTCCCCTGCTAGAACCCCCAAACAAGAATTGGGGGTGGTCTGAGTGGTGTAAGAATTCTAGGGAGAGGGAGCAGTTTATGGGAAGCGTCTGAAGCTGTAAAAATCTCTGAGCTTTAAAGGAACTGGAAGGAAGCCAGGGGACCTAGATCTTAGTTTCCTTTATGTCTCAACATTCTAGAAAACCTCATCTTCATTGCTTTAGCAAAAGGTTTTCTCTGTGTCACCCTGCAGGTGTTTCCACCCCCCCCCCCCCCCCCCCCAAATGAGAGACCTCTTATTCACCTTGAGGAATCAAAGATTTTTTAAAAAATTAAATCTTAATAAAATAAAGTTAGTTCTAGCTCCCTCACATAGAGGTAATTTTTCAAAAGCTCTTAAATTTAAATATTCTTTTGTTAGCTCTACTTTAATTTCAGGGGTTTTAGACAAAGAATAATTATATGCTGATTCTGATCTCAAAATGTCACTGTGAATAATTAACCAGAATAAAAGGGATCTTTTATTTAAGTATTTGGTAGCAGAATAAAATAAGAAAAATGGGTCTCATTCTTTTGGATTTTGAGCACTGCCTGTGAATAACTCTATTCATATTATTTAATGTTACTAATTATTTAAATAAAAATTTAAGAAGATTGAGATTATAACAGTTATATGTACAATAAAATTTATAGTAATTTCACTGATGTGGGGTATTATTGAAATATCTTCTAATTCACAAGGTACACATTTGCAAAATAAGATTGGCATAATGACAATAGTTTAATGTTACACATAAATAAAAAAGGTGAACTTAAATTATTCTTGTTTTTAATTTGTAATTTCCTGCTAACATTTTGTCCAGTTAAATTAAATAATACATATAAAACACTTAGAGTACTGAGCACATGGCTTCATTAGTATTTTATTGTTGCTGCTTTGCTACACATCTTCCCTCTTTCTTTGCAAATACATCACCCCTATTCACCTCCAAGAACCATAAAAACCTCTGATATGCAAATAACTAAGCTTCTACTTCCTATTGGTCACAAACTGGTAGTGATATAAAATAGAATGGCCCTGAGGACCCTCTTCTCAGGAAGCAGGGCTCAGCACAACTATGACAAAATAGAAATCATTGAACCCTTATGTCTAAATAATTAAATTCCCCAAATACTTGAGATATTTATTTCTTTTCCTTGCTATTATATCTAAAAATCAGCCAGTCCTATTGTGATGAACACTTTAGTGATGAAAAATAAGTAGGCAGTTTACTGACTCCTTAGCAAAAGGTGTCCTCACCGCAGGTGGGTAGAGGGAAGCATATGGCTCCCTCCCTACTGCTGTCTGGGTTTCAGTGCCCACCGTGGCTACGATTCCTCCACTGGGCATGCGTGGAGGGGTAGGTGCTGTACACTTACTATCACGGAATTACTTCCTCTCACATGTCAAAGTTATCATCCTGTAGAGGTCATGGTTGAACCCACAATCCAGGAAGATCATCAGAGACCTTATTGTCGAAAGAACAGATTCAGGAAAGTGTTTATTGGCGGATCGCAGGAAACCAAGTCATGCTTGACTTTGATTCCTTCACTGGGGGTGGGTAAAGAATTAGGGCTGTGCATGTAATATATGATTAAGTGGTGGTGTCTGCAGGCAACATACTACTAATAGTAAAGTCAGAAGAGAGCTACAGCCAGGTAAGGAGGATCTTTGCTCAGAAGCCAACTTGACACAGCACATCTCTTGGGTTTTGAGTCAACTCACTTTTGAGCCTCTCTTTCTCATTTGCTGGGGGAAGCGAGGGGACAGCAGGAAATCCAATCTGATCATTGTTTTTGTCTCCTCTCTGGGAGAAGTGCAATGCACCAGGGAATTCACAGGATTTGTGTCTCAGTCCTGAGAACGACTCCTTGCTACCTGTTATCAGTCAGACAAATAAATCCCTGATGAGACATCAGCAATTCCACTGGTTCTGCACCTTCTAAGTCATAGCTAAAACCTGGGAGTCTTGGATGAGACTGGGAACCCCATGGCTAAAATCCCTGAACAATTCCCTTTTGCCATCTGGCACCCTCTTGCTGTCTGGCGCCCGTTGAGTCTAGTGTCCTCCTGAGGTGCTGTCTGAAGTGCTGCCCAGCGCCTCAGGCTTTTCACAGCAAGGGTTCCAGAATCTGGAGAAGGGCTACGCATAAATGAATAGAGACTAGGCAAGAAATATAAATTTGGAAGGCATTTGGGGGAACCAGGCAGGATGGCTTTTTATTAACACATTTTGCCCTTTAGCGAAGCAGATATACATATCAAAGGTAGGGTTTGGTAAACAATAAAGGATTATCAGGTTAGGGGAATTGCCCTCAGCTGTTTGGCAGCAGGTAATAATATGCACATCTTCAGCCCTGCTGAAGATGTCCATCAGCCTTGTGACAAAGTTCTTATGCTAACTACTGTCCTTAGCCTCTAGCAGCACAGACCTTAGCTCAGTGGTTCTCAACCTTCCTAATGCCGCGACCCTTTAATACAGTTCCTCATGTTGTGGTGACCCCCAATTTCATTGTTACAAGTTGAACATAATGTAAGCATAGTGATTAATCACAAAAACAATATGTAATTATATATGTGTTTTCCGATGGTCTTAGGCGACCCACAGGTTGAGAACCGCTGCTTTAGCTGCTAATGGAACCCACAGGCATTTGTCTTCTCCCACCCCGGTCTTCAGAAAGGTCTTTTTCAGTCTGGGAAAGATCTTCATCTCTTTATGCATTCCTCAGATGGACTCCTCTAAGGTCAAATGTATTCTCTCTTCCTCTAGGAGACATACCTCTATTTCCTCAGTGTGTTTGGTTTTGGGGAACAACTGCTAGGAAGTTCTTTCAGGTAACTTTTGCTCTCGAAGATGGTAGTTTTCATTAAGCAAAGATGCATGGAGCAAGCTTCTACAGATTAAATGAATGGAGAAGTAACAGGATTCACAAGAACTCAGCACTATTTCAAAATTCTATCATGAAACATGGAAACAAAGGAGCAGTCTTCAA
Organism: Myotis myotis; assembly: GCF_014108235.1. Taxonomy (NCBI): domain Eukaryota; kingdom Metazoa; phylum Chordata; class Mammalia; order Chiroptera; family Vespertilionidae; genus Myotis; species Myotis myotis. The sequence goes on from NW_023416313.1 coordinate 27,148,972, forward strand.
GTGAATGCTTTTATGGTTGCTTTGATCATATTTAGCAATAGAAGGAAAATTAGCATACATAAGGAATTAAAACCTGTGTTTGACATACAGGTTCTAAAGGACTGAGGAGTTTTTGAAGCGGAATTCACTTTTTTTTTTTTAATCCTTACCCGAGGACATACTTTTAGAGAGGAAATGGGAAAGGTGTTGGGGGGGAGGGGGGGAGAGATAGAGATAGATAGATAGATAGATAGATAGATAGATAGATAGATAGATAGAAACATTTAAGAAGGCTAAAGAGGGCTAATTCAAATGTAACCCTGATATTTTGGGGGCTAGCAATTGGAATTCATGCCAGCAAGCTCAGTGTGCATTCTTGATGACCTATAACTAGGTCATTGCCTCCTTCCCAGAAACTGGTCTTGTATGATGTGTCAGGAACAATGAACTGCCTTGGTGGGGGGGGGAGGAGGCCATTATCGCTGGCCCCAGGACAGATCATCAACACCTGGGGTCCTTCCTGCAGGGCCATGAAGGGGGCAGGGGGATATCTGCAAGACAAAGACCCCAGAAGGTTATAAAAAGTGAAGCCTTCTGCATGTTACTTCACTCTGATTTGGAAATTATTCCCGAGTCCGCCAGTATAATTAAAACAGTGTTTCTCCACTTCTTCAAAGCCTCGCTTGGTTTTTCTGGGTCTTCTGCAACACATTGATCCGTTGCCTTCCCAACTCACCCTGATCAGGGATTGGACCTGCAAACTTAACGTGCATGAGGTGACACTCCAACCAACTGGCCTGGCTGGGATTAACTCTTTGAGGCCACATTTTAGCTGTAGCTCCCACCACCTGAACAATGGACTTAAGATCCCCTGAAGAGTGACCTCAATTATTTCTGAGAACTTCAAACAAGTACCTCATTTAGGCTCACTGAGTCTGAGCTTCAGACATCTCCCTGCCTCCACCCCCCATTTGACTCACCTGGCCAAAGCCCACTGTCCTTGAAGTTTCCTGTATGAGCCTTGCTGACACCCCGGGTGGTCGCCAGAGCCCAAACGAAGGCAGTTGTGGTTTCGACTTCCAAAGTTATGACAGAGCAAAGCTCCTTGTGCCTAGAGACTTACCAAAGCCTTTCATAAAAAGTTATTGCAGCTTCTCTCTTCTGACCCTTCTCTTTTAAAAATTACTATCATTTCTACCCCTTTCCATTCTGCTTTTATAAGAATACCCAGTAATTGAAGCCAGGGTTTTACAAATCTCAATTCATTTATAACCAAAATCCGTCTCTCCATTTCAATTCATTTACTAAAATAATACAGACATATCTCAGAGATATTGTGGGTTTGGTTCAAGTATCACAATGAAGTGAGTCATAATATTTTTGCTGGTGGAGAGTCTTGGGTTCAATGTGTAAAAACGTGTCTGTAAAGCACAATGAAATAAAACAAGGTATACCCATAATTGTGGAAGGCAGAATAATGGTCTCCAAAGATGCCTGTGTGCTAATCTCTGGAATCTGTCAATATATTGCCTTACATGACAAATGGAAATTAAAGTTGCATGTCAGCTGATTTTAACATGAGGATAGTATCTTGGGTTATCCATTGGGCCCAATATAATCATAAGGATCCTAATAATTGAAAGAAGGAGGCAGAAGAGAGTCAGCGTGAGATGTGACTACAGAAGAATGGTCAGAAACATGTAGAGTTGTTTAGTTTGAAGATGGAGGGAAGGAGCCACAAACAGGGAATGTGGAGGCATAGAGAAGAAGGAAAAGGCAAGGAAACAGGTCCACCCCTAGGGCTGTCAGAAAAGAATGCAGGCTTACCAGCAACTTGATTTTATCTTCCCGAGACACATGGCAGACCTCTAAACTATAGAACTAAAGGACACTAAATTGTGTTAAGTCACTAGGTTTATGGCAACTTGTTCAAGAGCAAAAAAAGAAACACTAGAAAACTAATATGGTATCAAACATACAAATTAAAACTAAGAAAGTATGAAATAAAATTCTTACTTCAACAATATGTAAAGTCATGTTATCAATGTAAAACATATGCACATATCTATTACAGTTAATGTTTACTTCACATTTTAATTTATGGCTTAATAATTGCATAAATGAAAAGCTAGCATGCTTGGAGCAGTTTTCTTTGGGGGAAAATTGACTGTATCAAAGAACTAAAATCTTTAACCTTGGGAACTAGAAAACTGTAATTTCATGCTGTAATTTTATTTCAGTCAATGTTTGAAATACCTTAGGGTATACTTTTAGCTGGGGCATAGGAATAGAGAGAAAAACAGGATAAATATTGCAATAAATCTAATAGGGAGGGGTAAGTGGTAAAATATTGTGGTAAACTTTACATAAGAGAGCACTTTTAATAGGCAAAACTGATAAAATAAAAACAATGTCACAATGTCAGAAGAGGAGGCTTACATGGAATGAATTTGATCTTTTCAGAGATGTGGGAGGTGTATGTTGAAAGTGATGATTGACTGGAAGGAGGGAAATAATTGAATTTTGTGAAGCAATAGATGTGTCTATGTTTATGCTCTCTAACACGTACTTGCCAATAGTAGAGTGGCCCTGAACAAGACATATTTCTTCTCTCTCCTTTTCTTGGCATTACTCTCCTTTAGTTGGGATTAATTGTTAAGCAGGCATTTTCCATTTGACATGCGGTAGCCTTTGGTAGATTTGTGTTTCCAGCAAACCAACTTATATAGCCCCAGAAGAAAAAGAGATCCTCTTTTGCTTGAAAAATCTAGTAGGCATTCTAAACACACACTGAGTCTATGAGTGGTAAGAGCCACACTAAAATCACATGATCAAAGAGAGATGGAGAGGTGATTCCCCCAAACAAAATCAGGGCATTATTTTTAGAACAAATAATAGATGTGGAACTGACAAAAAAAAAAAAAAAAAATACAGCGGATGCTCACTAGAGACTCAGTTCTGAAATTTACTAGCTATATGACCTTGGACAAGTGACCCGAGCTTCTGAATTTCAATTCTTCAACCGTATAATTAGGGTTAATACCAGCTTTGCCTAATTCATTATGTCAGTAGAGGGTTAAAGAAAGAATGTGAGAGCCCTTGGTGAACAGCCTCTAACGTGAAAGGAAGCAATATTATCACCTGTTTGACATCTCTTGGGCATCAAACATCTGCTGCCTCCACTCTTTCCTATTTATTTCAGTTGATGTGCTTTAAAAAATCTTCTTTTTGAATCCATTTAGGACAATATTAAGCCAAATAACAGGCAGCTTGGAGTTCTGTAGATTCTATTTGTCACATCACCCTAACCAGGCACATTGTCATTTATCATCACTCTTTGCTGATTACATGTCAGCCAGTCTTCAATCCATTTCAGGGAGCCCTAGCAATACTAATTTATTCTAATTAGTGCGACTCTGCATCGCTATGACAGAGCAATAGACATTTGGCTCAGGACCCTTTCCCCCCCCAGCATGTAACAACTGCATTCCTTCTTTTTGCCTGTTCTGCTGGTTGTACTTAAAATGGCTCTCGAGCTTATATGTTGCTTGGTGCTTTCCTCTTCACAGTACTGTCTCAGGTAAAAGTCACCCAATTTTTATTTCTTTGAAAGGTATTTAATTATTTTGTTAAAAATGGAAATGATGCCCTACCCGTGGTCGGCAAACTGCAGCTCGCGAGCCACATGCGGCTCTTTGGCCCCTTGTGTGTGGCTCTTCCTAAGCCTTAGGAGTACCCTAATTAAGTTAATAACAGTGTACCTACCTATATAGTTTAAGTTTAAAAAATTTGGTTCTCAAAAGAAATTTCAATCGTTGTACTGTTGATATTTGGCTCTGTTGACTAATGAGTTTGCCAACCACTGCTAGCCGGTTTGGCTCAGTGGATAGAGTGTCGGCCTGCAGACTGAAGGGTCCTGGGTTTGATTCCAGTCAAAGGTATGCGCCTGGGTTGTGGGCTCGATCCCCAGAAGGGGCGTGCAGGAGGCAGCCGATCAATGGTTCTCTCTCATCATTGATGTTTCTATCTGTCTTTCCCTCTCCCTTTCTCTCTGAGATCAATAAAATTATATTTTAAAAAATGAAAATGATATGAGCACATGTAGATCTCAGGACAGTCCTCTTTGGCGTGTCATGGGTGCACTACATGTCAAGCTCCATGAGCCTCTTTGGACCATTGAATCTTATTATTGTAACTAATTTACAGATGAATAGTGCTTTCGTGAAAAATTGATTCTGCATATGTCACTTCACTGACTCCTCATCTAACAACCCTTGGGGGCGTTACATCCCCCTTCTACAGATAAGGAAAATGAGGTTCTGCAGACACATGTTCATCACAGTGTTACATGGTTTGGAAGCTTAGTAGCTGGACTCAGACATGGATCTATCGGCATCCCGCATCCCACATGAAAAGGGCTGGCGAGGCAAGTCCTGCTGTATTCAGAGCAACTACTGACTGGCACTTTTACTCATGGCAGATTGTTTTGCTCAAGGACTTGAGCGTTTTGAGGCTTCAGTGGCAGGTGTAGCATGGGCATGCTCCGGGAACTGTGAATCAGGTCCTGGTCAGCCCAGGTGGGCACTCTACACCTGACAGTCTGCTTCTCACACCCACTGCAGGTTGCTAAGTCTGGGACTAGATTGTGGTGTTTAGTCATTCCTGTGATATAACCTAAGACTATTTTAGCAGTTTTATTGAGGTATAATTGGCATAATAAATTATAACATTTAATTGTACAATTTGCTATCTTGCCATATTTAAACATTCATGAAAGCATCACCAAAATCAAGATAAGAATATTCTTCACTCCCAAAGTGTCCTTCTGTCCCTTCATAATCACCTGTACTCTCCCTTCCTGCACCACTCCTCCTACCCCCAGGCCTCCACCGCTTTCCCTTCTGTCACCAGAGATTCGTTTTTAAATGTGAGATAATAACTTGGAGATACATCTATGTGTTGCACGTATTGACACTCCATTTGTTTTTATCGATGAGTAGCATTTTGGTGTACATATATATCACAGATTGTTTCCATTCACTTGTTGATGGGCATTTGGCTTGCTTCCAGTTTTGGGCTATTACAAATGAAACTGCTATGGGCATTCATATACAAGTCTTTGCATGGACTTAAACTTTCAGTTCTCTTGAGTAAACACCTGGGAGTACAATGGCTGGGTTACAGTGTAGGTACATATTTAATTTTTAAAGGAAACTTCAAACAATTTTCAAAAGAGATTAGAGCATTTACATTCCCACCCATAGTGAATAAAAGTTTCAGTTGCTTGATATTCTTGTCAAAACTTGGTAAAGTCAATTAAAAACATTTTTTAGACAATCTAACAGGTGTGTGCATAATGGCATCTTGAGGTTCTAATTTATGTTTTCCTAAAGACTAATGATGTTGATATTCTTAATTGCCTGTATATCTTCATTTGTGAAGTGTCTGAACAAATCTTTTGTTTATTTCTTTTTAATTTGGTTGTTTGTTGTCTTATTATTGAGTTCTTCATGCATTCTGGATACAAGTCTTTTTTCAGATATGTGACCTGAAAATATTTTCTCACTGTCTCTGACTTGTGTTTTCATTATCTTAATAGTGTCTTTCAAGAGTAGAAGTTCTGAATTCAAAGAACTCCAAGTTATTAATTTTTTCTTTTATGGATGATGCTGTAGTCTTATAATTGAGGGAAAATGGCCTAATCCAAGGGCATAAAGATTTTTTCTTTGGTTTTCTTCTAGAAGTTTTATAAGTTTAGGCATCATAATTGCATATATAATTCAATTTGAATTCATTTTGTATAATTCAAGCTGTGAATTAAGCATTCTTTTTTGGATATCCAATGTTCAAGCATCATTTATTGAAAAGACTACCTTTTCTTACTAAATTGTCTTTGCACTCTTTCAAAAATTAATTGGCCATATAGGTATAGATCTACTTCTGGACCTTCTGTTCTGTTCCAGTTACAAACTTTCTCTATGTTTAGACCAGTACGACATGTCCTGAATACTGTAGTTTTATGATCAATCTTGAAGTGATTTGGTATCAGTCCACCAACTTTATACTTTTTCAAATATACTTTTGGCTATTTTAGGTTTTTATAAATTTCCTTGTGAATTTGAATAAGCTAGTCAATTCTATTTAAAAACACTGAAGATTTTTTTTTCAAGTGAGATAAATCTGGATATAATTAACATCTTAGCAATATTGAGTTTTTATTTTATAAATACAGTTTGTCCCTCTATTTAGGTCTTTTATTTCTCTCATCTGAGTGGTCAGTGCTAACTGTCAGGGATCTGCAGTGACACACTCCAGTAACTACAAGAAATAGGAGAGGGATGTCTAGCGAAAACCCAGCAATCCCTTAAAGGAAAAAGGTCCATTTTGAACAGTTAACGCATGCAGAAAAACACACCCAGAGAAACCAGATTATCCTGACAGTATCACATAAAACCCTAACCAATTATTTGCTGGGCCAGACCTTGGAGAAGTCAGAAATCTCAGCTATTGGTGCAGAGATGAAGGACAATTTGGTGGTGGGAGGGGGAGTCAGAAGAAGCCAGTCACACAGAATTTGCCTCTTCGGGTTAAGCAACACTGATGTGGGGGAGAGAGGAAGCTTGGACTTGGACTTTAGTTTGGAGTTTTGATTACTATCTGAAAATGGAAATTTAAATTATTCAAGACTATTTTTGATGACTAAATATGTCTAGAGAAAATTTTACTATGTGAAAGTGATTTTAAAAAAGAGATATACTTTCAGTGCTCTTGAGTAAAAACCAAGAGTGTAATCGCGGCACCATGTGGGAAGTATGTGTTTAACATTTTAAGAAACTGCCAAACTGTTTTCCAAAATAGCTATAACCATGTCCAATTTCTTCTGGCAGTGTATGCAAGTCTCTGGTGTTCCATGATCATTCCAATACTTGGTATGGTCAGTATTTTTAATTTTAGTCATTCTAATAAATATTTAATAGTAATTCTTTTAATTTGAATTTCCCTGATAATGAATAATGTTGAGCATTTTCATATTCACTTATTTGCCATCCATATATTGTCTTTAGTAAAGTGTCTATTCAAATCTTTTTCCTAATTTTTAATTTGGCACTTTACTTATTATTGAGTTTTGAAATAAAAAAAATATTCTGGTGGTAAAGTCTTCATCATCTATAAAACACATATTTAAAGTTATTTTGTCCTAACAAAACCCTGTGGATGGGGTAGTATTACAAACATCTGATATGTGAAGAGATGGAGACTCAGAGCAGTAAGTAACGTTCCCAGGTTAACAGTAGGGAATCTGGGGTTTGCACTTGGAGGCCATACTTTTGCCATGTCATTACAAAACGTACCTGGAACGAGCATAAAGAGAAGTTGGAAAAATGAGAGCAGAAGAAGGAAAGAAAGGATAAACTCAGTGAATCTTCAGCCAACCGAAACATCTTTAATGCCATAATTTTAAAACTATTTTAAATTTTAAATAAATTTTAAAACTATTTTCTAACATTAGTTGCTATTTCTAATAATACAAAGGTATTATACAAGTATCCCATAGGGAGTTTTCCACGTGCTGTAATGTATGTTATCTGAAATTTTTGGAAATGAAAAACAAATGCAAAAACATCACATTTTATAGAGAATGTATTAAAAAACCTATGTCATGTGTAAAGTCTAATATAAATATTAAAACATTTTAGATATAGCTGTGCATTCTGGCCCCGACACCTCAAAAAGCCTATTAGCCATCATTCATTTTCACTTCAGCATCACATTGCGAGTCATGTTTTGTTCCTTTTCTTGGGAGAGGTAGAAATATCAAGGGAGGCATTTATATTGTCTTCATGCTGAGTTCTTACTGAGCCTAACCACGAGGAAATGGCAAAGAGACTTTTTTCCTTTAATTCCCATATGCTATATTTCATTTTGCAGTTTCCAGTTACAATTGATATCTCAAGACCAAAAATTTGAAATATTTTCTATTAAATTGAAATGCATCCTGCCTAAAGTGAGGTTCATATTATTCTATGAAATTTGGCAACTTTTATTTGAACAGAGTTCAAAGTAAGTAAAATTTGTCATCCTTTCTGTTGTTGATATTCCTTGAAAACTCAATTTTCAGTACTGATCCAATAGTAGTATATTTTTTGAAACATATGTTCTATGTAAAGGATTTGACTAATTCTTGCTAGTCCATTTTTGGAAAAGTCATGTTTGACAGAAACCAAATGTTAAAAGTGTAGTCTATTTCTAAAGATCATACAAAATAAAATTATACAGATTAATGTCAAACCAAAGAAAAGAAATTACATCAAGAACTTATATCTACAGGAATTAAATATAAGGGAGTGGTTACACAACAGATGAAAGGATGACAGTTCCTAATGGAGTGGTGAAAATGTCCAGAAACTAGCCATAGAAGGAGGCCTGCCCCATCTACAGAGGGAGGAGAGGGTGTCATTGGAACCCAAGTGTTGTAGCCCTGCTCCCTCCAGCCTCCCTAGCAACTGCAATAGACCATGGAGGTGATACATGGAAGGGGAGAGATACCCTGGATTCTCCCTACCTCTCCATTGCCCAGCGGCCTCCCATTGGCTGAAGGGAGAGAGAGATAGAAACATTGATGAGAGAGAAGCATTGACCAACTGCCTCCTGCATGCCCCCTACTGGGGATCAAACCCAGAACCCAGGCATGTGTCAGAGCAGGAATCAAACTGGTGACCTTATGGTTCATGAACTGATGCTCAACCGGTGAGCTACACTGGCTGGGCAGTTTCGCATTTCTTTTTTAATTTTTTATTGTTGAAAGTTTTACATATGTCTCCCTTTTCCCCCATTAACATCACCCCACCTGCTCCCTCCAGTTATGCATTTCTTAATAAAACTAGAATAAAATAAATACCCACCATATTCACACTAGGGTATAAAATAACAGCTTTTATAGTCATCTTATAAAATCTTTTTTAAAGATAATTTCTTTCTAGTGTAAAGAAAAAGACAGCACCAGCTGTCTCTTTTGACTATTGAAAAGGTAAGTTGTGAAATAAAATCTTTAATACAGCATATGGTCAAAACAAGGTAAACAATAAGTGTTATTATTTTGTTGCCTTTTATGTTTAGTCTTTTTAAATTCTTACCTTTTCGAAGTCAATAGTATCATCTAGATTCCACAATAAGTGTCTTGGATATAAAGTAAAAATAACTTGTCCTAATTATGGCAACCAACTGAGTCAAGTCAATATTATTAGGGTTCCCCAAACTTCTGTTTAGAGATTTAATGCCATCTACATAAAACTGTGCAAACAGAGACAACCTCTCCTCCTCGCTGTGCCAGCAGCCACAACCCTGAGACTCGATGGTGAAGGTTGGAGTGAACGGATTTGGCTGCATTGGGCGCCTGGTCACCAGGGCAGCTTTGAACTCTGGCAAAGTGAATATTGTCGCCATCAATGACCCCTTCATTGACCTCAACTACATGGTCTACATGTTCCAGTAGGATTCTACTCATGGCAAGTTCAAAGGCACAGTCAAGGCTGAGAACGGGACATTTGTCATCAATGGAAAGTCCATCTCCATCTTCCAGGAGCAAGATCCCGCCTACATCTAATGGGGTGATGCTGGTGCTGAGTATGTTGTGGAGTCCACGGGTGTCTTCACTACCACGGAGAAGGCTAGGGCTCACATGAAGGGCAGAGCCAAGAGGGTCATCATCTCTGTCCCTTCTGTGGATGCCCCCATGTTTATGATGGGTGTGAACCATGACAAGTATGACAACTCCCTCGAGATTGTCAGCAATGCCTCCTGCACTACCAACTGCTTGGCTCCCCTGGCCAAGGTCATCCATGACAACTTTGGCATCATGGAGGGACTCATGACCACAGTCCATGCCATCACCATGGCCCTCTGGGAAGCTATAGGGTGATGGCCGAGGAGCTTCCCAGAAAATCATCCCTGCTTCTACTGCAGTGGTTCTCAACCTGTGGGTCGCAACCCCTTTGGGTTGCCTAAGACCATCGGAAAACACATATATAATTACATATTATTTTTGTGATTAATCACTATGCTTTAATTATGTTCAATTTGTAACAATGAAACCGTGGGTCACCACAACATGAGGAACTGTATTAAAGGGTCGCGGCATTAGGAAGGTTGAGAACCAGTGTTCTACTGGCTCTGCCTAGGCTGTGGGCAAGGTCATCCCTGAGCTAATGGGAAGCTCACTGGCACGGCCTTCTGTGTCTCCACTCCCAATGTGCCAATTGTGAATCTGACCTGCCGCCTGGAGAAAGCTGCCAAATACGATAATATCAAGAAGGTAGTGAAGCAGACATCAGAGGGCCCCCTCAAGGGCATCCTGGGCTCTACTGAGGACCAGGTTGTCTCCTGTGACTTTAGCAGTGATACCCACTCTTCCACCTTTGATGCTGGGGCTGGCATTGCCCTCAATGACCACTTTGTCAAGCTTGTTTCCTGGTATGACCATGAATTTGGCTACAGTAACAGGGTGGTGGACCTTATGGTCCACATGGCCTCCAAGAAGTAAGAGTCCCCTGGACCACCAGCCCCAGCAAGAGGAAGAGAGACTCTCAGCTGCTGGGGAGTCCTTGTCCCAGATTGATCCCTGACACTGAGAATCTCCTGACCGCTGTTTCCACCCCAGTCCACCTGAAGAAGGGGAGGGGCGCAGGGAGCCCTACTTTGTCATGCACCATCCATAAACTTCACTGTACCCAGCCAAAAAAAGAAAAGAAAAAAAACCTGTGAAAACAACCCAGAGAGGGCTTAGAACTGGGAGGAACCTGTGGAACCATCAACCTATCACTCACACAGAAAGTGTTTCTCCCTAAAATATTGCTTCCAAGTGTGACCGTTTAGTTTTAAATGGAATTTCATTCCAATTTCTAGGCAAGCCGCCCCGGTCCTTATTCCCAGTCTCTCTCTAGAGCTCTTGACGAAGAGCCATATTTCAACACATTAAATAAAGAATCGTCTAATGCAAACTGTGCTACTCTAATTCCCATTGAAACTCCATTAAGCAAAGAAAAGCTGTCAAGTATAAAATCTGCTGATCCTCAGGGATGACTTGAAGGACATTTTCCCTTTAATGGCTTCAGGCTTTGCCAAGCCATAACTCACTGATATTTCTGTCAACAGCTTCATCAGGGTGTGTGTTTGACTTTCCTGAAAATGACATGATGGCAACTTTCCACACTATGCAAAGTTATTGCCTTGAAGCCTCCATGTGGGAAAACAAAAGCTTTTAGTCTAGTCTGCTGTGAAAGAAGGCATTAGAGAACTTGGCTCCTGTGTCACAGTAAACATTTTTGCTTCCGAAGAAAGTTCAGGACTGAACCAGAGAGCTGAAAGCTTTTAATCACCAGAAACTGTAGTAATCCCCCAAACATGCTTTTCTTGGATTGCTTTTGTAGCATTAAGGAATTGAATTTAGTAATAAAAGTCTAGTAGGTTTCCAGAGTTAACGGAGACTGAAATTATTGATATAGGAGGAGAAGAAAGGGACTAGATTTGTTCTTATTTATTTTTCACCTTTTAAAATAATGTAGGAAACACTGACATTGTGTTTTACATATTGTCTACCTACAAACCTAAAAGAAATAGCCCTAACCAGTTTGGTTCAGTGGATAGAGCATCGGCCTGCAGACTGAAGGGTCCTGGGTTTGATCCCCAGTGTGGGGCGTGCAGGAGGCAGTCAATCAATGATTTTCTCTCATCATTGATAATTGATGTTTCTATCTCTCTCTCCCTCTCCCTCTCTGAAATCAATAAAAATATTTAAAAAAATAAAAGAAATATATCCCCTTACTTCACTAGAGAGTGGAATTAATTAAATTAACATGGAATGAAACTTCGATTTACATGTAAAAATTTACATAATGAACATAAATATGTTTGCATGTACATACGTATACGTGTGTGTTATATATATATCCCATGTTCAAAGGCTGTTAAATCGTGTTGTTTACCCATATCTTCAGAAAAAAATCACTTCTACTGTCGTGGTAAACAACCTGCTTCCCTGTTTATAGTGGTCTGGCCCTCTAGCAACTTCAGCGAAAGTTATAGCTAATTTGCCTACAAACGTCAGGTGGTCATAATAATCTGGCCACTCAGTGTATATACATATGTGTGTATGTATGTACATATATGTTTTGATATATGTGCGAAGAAATTTCACACACACACACACACACACACACACATACACACACACACACTTATGTTTATCTGAGAGAAAAAGCCAGCTACCAGAACTGCTGCTGGGACATATTAAGGAGAGTTTAGAACTATGCCAACATTTAGTTTCTTATCAGGTTTGGGAGGGAGGGAACCTTGATCAAGCTAGAATTTGGAACTCTGTGCCATGAATCTCCTACCCAGACATGGATGTCTAGGAGGAGGACATTTATATGTTTCTCCATACCAGTTTCAGAATCTTCATTTTTTCTCTCAAGAGTTATTCTCACAAAGAACTCAAGGCCTGAAATAGAGGACTATAGGGGCAGTTGAAGCACTCTTTGGACGTAAAGAAAGCAGGGAGTCCTTGAGAGGCAGATGCTGAGGAGAGAGAATGCTTGTTTGTCAACAATTTATAGGAATAGCAATGAACCTATGAGACCAAAGGCAGAAATGAGATGCATAGGACATCAGCAGCTGCCACCACCAAATTGTACTACAATCAAGAGACTATGAGGAAATCCAGATAGGATGTTTTCTATGAAAAGTAGCCTCCGTGGTCCTCACTATGTCTACAGAGTGTAACGTCTCCACAGATGAACAGGGGTGCCTCACCTTTGTGCTATGTGGGCTTCCCAAGCCACAGAGCCTACATTTCAGGTGTATGTGTAAGGAATTCAGGGGCATGTGTTTTATTGAGGAAGCAATGGGGCGCCAAGACAGGGCAGGGGAAGTAGTTCAGGGAGGATGCGGTCTCAGCATGAGTCTGTCTCCCGCCTGAGGCCGTGGAGAACTCTAGAGCAGGGACTCCAGTGGCCATCCAGCTTTGTGGCAGGGGAAGTCTTGGTATCCCTGTGAGGCTGGCTGCACACTGCTCTGGCTGGGGGTGCGGGAGGGAGCAGAGAGGAGGGAGGCATAAACTCTCCAACAAGGTGGCTTCCACCTGCTGAGCAAATTCTCTAGAGAAGGGTGCTACCCTGAACTATTAGCAGACAACACTGAAAGGGGACCAGGGCAGGGTATTAAAACACACATTCCAGTGCTCCATGAATGTACCTGATACTTTGGTGGAGTGAAAGATCATTCATTGAAAGTTCTCTTCCACTGTAATTCTTCCTACAAAGTTATGAAATAGTGTCCCATGGGTCAGGCACTATTCTATCTTATCTAACACTTGAAAAACAACAACCACATGGTAATTTTTGTTTTCATATCACAAATTTATCAACTATTCCGTTTAAGTTTTTTTTAATTTTAATATTTTCATTTCAACTGTTTTTCCACTGTAAAATACCCTTCAGGCCATGGAGAAAATTAAAAATTTTGTCGCCCTAGCCACTTTTCTTAGTGGATAGAATGTTAGCCTGTGGATTGATAGGTCCCAGGTTTGATTCTGGTCAAGGGCACACGCCCCAGTGGGCTCCATCCCCAGTAGGGGGCATGCCAATCAATGATTCTCTCATCCTTGATGTTTCTACCCATCTCTCTCTCTCTCCCTTCTTCTCTGAAATCAATAAAAATATATTTTAAGAAATTTGTCCACCATGTTTCTTTTATACTGGAGACCGGCTGGTCTTATATATGAATAATTCTTTCTCTTCGGTAAAACTGGGTTTTAGTATTGTCCTGTGTCATCATTAGCTTTAGAAAGTGGAGACCAGAGGATTCCACCCCCTCAAAACAACAAACAAAATCTGAATACTTACTAATTTGTCTGGGGATGAATTAGGGGAATCTGATGTCATCCTATTCAGGGCCCAATATTATTAGAGTATTTGGTGTAGAGGGCCCTGAATAAAGGCTGAAATTACATTCAAGATCATCATTTATTCAGAATTTATTTGGATATGGGGCCTTTATAGAGATAATTAGGGTTAAAAAAGGTCATAAGGGTGAGTTTCTAATTCAATAGGGCCAGTGTCCTTATAAGAGAAAGAGACAAATGGGATGCACAGGAGAAAGGCCATAAAGACAAAGGGAGAAGATGGCCACCTGCAAGCCTAGGACAAAGGCCTTAGAAGAAACCAAACCTGTTGACACCTTAATCTTGAACTTTCAACCTTCAGAACTGTGAAAAAACACACATTTCTGATGTTTAAGCTACCACTCTGTTGTATTTTATTATGCAGCTGTAGCAAAATAACACACAGCTACATACGTGGTATATTGGACCACGTGTAAAGTGCTTTTCGTAAGAAATAAGTTGTAGTCAAAGACGTTTAAAAACCCCTGAACTAGACCTGGGACAGGTCAACCATGAAGTTGTATTTAACTCTGAATTTAATAAGAATAATGACTTAATATCTTTCAAATTCCCTTTATTATTCTTACCCTTAACTAAGATTATAGTTATGGAATGTACCCATATGTTGGCTCTAATATATTAACATTTCTCATGGATTTTATATCTCATAATATTTTATATCTAGAATGCAAAAAGCCCCAAAGGGTAGTTTGGGCATTGAAGGCATATTTCATAACAGCCTTGTGTTTTATATTTTCATCTATTTAAAGTTATCCTATGATTATGATTAGAAAGCAATTCATGCTCATTGAGATAAGGCCTCATCAGTGTCACCTACCTGGGGATGTGGTTGTCAGGTTCTGCAAGTGTCTCCTCTAACACAGGTGAGCACCCTTGAGACTTGAGTAGCATAGTTGGTGATAGAGACTCAGGCCTTTCCTGGATACAGGGTGGAAAGAAAAGACTGCCCCATCAGCGGTCTCATATATGTAGCGAAAGATGATCTAATTTAAACAAAAATAAACCTTTCCCAATGTATTTCTAAACAAAATCTGGCATTGTTAATGGGAAGGTAAAGTCTATATCCATTGGAGATTTCGCTTGTATTCCCACCTGCGGTAAACTCATTTAAAGAATTTTTTTGCTTCCAGAATTTTAAACAATTCTGGTCTGACTGGTGGGGTTCATTCTCCACCAGCTATTTCCTTTAATGGACTCTCTCCTGGATGTAGAATTCCTTCTTGGGTTGCCCTGAATCATGTGCTCTCTTTTTTCAAAGGAGCTATCTTTTTCTCCCCTCAAATTAGTGATCAGGCATTGTCTTCGTTGGAACTACTATCACAGGACACCATAGGCTGAATGGTTTGTGAACGACATAAATTTATTTCTTACAGTTCTGGAGGCTGGGAAGTCCAGGTTCAAGACACAGGCAACACCAGCCCACTGGCTGGTTAACAGGTTAAAGACACAGCTGCTTGCTGTGTCTTTGCACAGCAAGGATCTCAGGGTCTCCTTTAGAAAGGCACCAATCCCATTCATGAGGGGTTTAATCACCTTCCAAAGGTCCTACCTCCAAATACCATCACACTGGGGATTGGATTTTAACATAGGAATTTTGGGGGTTAGAGGGACACATTCATTCAATCAGTTTGCGAATCAGCCCCACTCATCCTCATGCCTGTTTCCTCCTTAATCCTTTCCATATTTGAGTTTCTCAGGCAAATATTTAAATAAGGAAACAGTGGGTTTTAGTAGTGATTGTTCTACTAATTAACCACTCTATTAATGTATTGAGATTTTTAAAAAGTGTGTTTTTATTGATTTTTAGAGAGAGGAAGGGAGAGGGATAGAGAGATAGAAACATTGATGAGAAACAACAGTACTTGGCTGCTTCCTGCATGCTCCCTACTGGGGATCAAGCTTGCAACCCTGGGCATGTGCTCTGACTGGGAATCTAACTGTGCCCTTTTGGTTCCTAGGTTGATGCTCAACCACTGAGCCACACCAGCAGGGCTTGAGATATTTTTAAAGAATAATATGATTATTTGTAACTGTTGTTGACTTTTCTTCAACTTTAGAACTATGGATGGAAATACAGTAATGTGAATTAATCTGCATGAGCTAACATTTTGAACTTGGTCACTCATGCATTTTAACACCATTGTGCGGAGCTGGGTAACCAGGGATGTTCTCCTGACAGATTATATTATAACTAGAGGCCCAATGCACAAAATTTGTGCAAGGGTAGGGTCCCTAGGCCTGGCCAGCAATCAGGACCAATCTGCCGGAGACCAGGGGGCCCCTGCTGGCACCCATCTTGGCTGGCCTGGGGCCTGGGGCCTGTGGGCTGGGGGCAGCTCCTGCTTTGAGTGTCTGTCCCCTGGTGGTCAGTGGGCATCATAGCAACCGGTCATTCCGCCGTTCAGTTGATTTGCATATTAGGCTTTTATTATATAAGATATTGAATGACAAAATTATAGCCTTCCCTAGTCTCAGCTCTTTCTTCCAAAATGCTTACATATTTGAATGATTTGGATGCATTTTTTCAGATACAGAGAAAAGAGAAGAAAAATGGTTGATATAGGTTTGTTTTAACAAAATTAGAAGTAAAAACTATTGATATCAAAGCTAGCATCAGAAATAATGATATTATAAGTAATATAAAATTAAATTTATTATTTTGTGCTCTGGTAGTTGCATAAATAGATCAATGGATATTGTCAGAGGAACATTTTTCAATCTATTTCTTCTGGCAAGCAACATTGTTTGAAAGTGGAAGTGCACTGAGTTACATTTGAAATTTGTGCCCTTAAGCTTTAATTGAGAATCTCTGAATAAAAATCCCATATTCTAGGGGATTGTTGACCATATTACCTATTACTTTTCAGGGTTCTCTTCCTTCCTTGGGCATCATGCTGAATAATATTTTTAGAAATGACTTCTGTTTGGAACTCTGTTTTCCCTAAAAAGCTGAGAGTATTTTCCTTATGGGAGGAATAAGAAAACCATTTCCCATATATCTAGACTGATTTTTGTTTCTTCCTTTAATAGTCAGGAAATCAAAAACTCAATTTTTATTACTGATTTTTACTGTGTATGCCCTATGTATATTTATATATATCATATATGAAATGATATATTTACATATCATATATATGATATATTTATACATCATCATATATATTTAATATTTTCCTTCTATTTTGCTTTTCTAATTCATTGTTTTCTTTATCTTGAAGTATATATTTTATTTACATTTTACTGTTTTACTATATGTAAATTTTGGAGATATTTTAAATACATTAATTAACGCAAAGTATAAATAATAACAATATAACAGTACTAATTTATTTTGTAAGCATCTACTGAAGCACTCTACATACATAGCATAGTTCTAGGTACAGAATACCTGCAGTAGATAAATTCTTGCTTCCAACACCTTACAATTTAGTAAGTAACTATATAACCAATCAATATAAAAATTAATGTGCAGGTAGAAAGTTGTATAAGTGATTAGAAGAAAAGTAGAGCCCTAGCTGGTTTGGCTCAGTGGATAGAGCATCGGCCTGCGGACTGTGGGGTCCTGGTTCAATTCTGGTCAAGGGCACATGCCTGGTTTGAGGGCTTGATCCCCAGCGGGGGAACATGCAAGAGGCAACCGATCAATGATTCTTTCTCATCATTGATGTTTCTATCTCTCTCTCCCTCTCCTTTCCTCTCTGAAGTCAATAAAAATATATTTAAAAAAAAGAAGGGTAGATAAATGAAGTCTCTCAGATTATCTGCAAGAGATGAAATTTAATATAGATATTTTTTCCTGTCAGTTGCACTAAGTAGTAAACATGTCTTCTTAACTTTTAACCTTGTTTATACAGTTTTTATCTTCATTGATTGTGGTTTCATTTTCAAATGCTGCAAGTAACTTTTTGATGTGGTTGAGTAATAAAAATGATATTATATTTTTAGAGCATATACTAGAGTGTTGTTTGATAATTCTTAGTCATTCACAAATCAATAACATGGTTTCTGTTGTGTAGCTTTATTATTTATTAAATACTTTTAAAATGAATTTCTTTTACTAAAAAAAAATTGTTTTAAAAAAGAAATGTTATTATACTACCATTGAGGGAAACAGTATAATTGTAAAACATAGAATATAGCTGTTAAACTATAAAATAAAAAATTATATTTAAAGTAACTATGGAATATAAGTAATATAAATTATAATAAATTTTACAAAGATTTCCCCTGGAAATATTGCTTAATGATGGTTCTTTATGTTTAGTTTATAATGAAGGAATATTTAGGTTGATTAGTTTGAGATGAAGATAAGGTGTTAAAGCAAAAAATGAAGTGTGTGTTGGCTTTTATGGAATCCCAACCCAGTGGCATAGGTAATTGGAAAGCACTGAAGATACTTAGCTGCCTTGTCTGTTAAGATTTAATATGATAATTATTTTGCAAAGGGAATGATGTGAATGACTTTTGAAAATTGTTTGATGAAGTGATTTGCTGTAACTCTTTTATCTGCCTAATTCCTGTGTAAGTCAAATTTTGGAAAATAAGTGAGAGTAATGGTAAATGTTTCCTTATTCATGAATTACTGTCATCTGGTTTGGAAAATATTAATATAAACTCTATATAACATCTCTCAGATGCCTCTGCATAATTTTCATAATATATTTAGTAAATTTTTCAGATGAGATCATTAACAAGCCATTTAGACACTGTAGATCCAAGCCAGCTCAATAATGTGATGTACTCCATAGTTCAGTTTTTTAATTATTCCACTTACTTGTTCTTGAACTCAGAATACTGATATATGGCTCTCTTGTGGGGACACCTGTAAGTTGTTTAAATGGGCAATTATATCTGCGCAACATGGACTTTAGCAAAACCAGTGCCACCTCACAGGTAATGATATTCTTCAGAAAGACTTAATGTTCTTCTTACAATTCAAACAGACAAATGAAATGCCTCTAAAGTAAAATAAAATAATCTATAATAAAAAAAACATAATATGCTAATTAGACAGGACGACCTTCCGGATGAAGCCAGGGCTGCAAGGGAAGCCCAGTTCCGGGTGCCAGAGGGAAGCCTGTGCCAGCAGCTGGGGGAAGGAAGGCCTACTCTTTCATGAATTTCATGCATCGGGCCTCTAGTGGATTAATAAAAGCCAATAGCCCAGTGTGAAGAATAGTTGCTACTGACCACACTTCTCTTCATAAAACCAAGAAACAAGTTGGAAACTTAGTGCTCCTTCCTTAGCATAATTGATGGTTTTAGTAGATTCGTTTAGTCTCCTCTCTGGAGCCTATACAAGTCTTAATGCTGGCCCCATGCTATCTTATCAGCAGGATGAATTTGGGCAAGTTCACATGTTTGTGTCTAAGTTATCTCATCTGTAAAATAGTGATAACAATAGTACCCAGTCCAAAAAGTTGGTGGGAGGATTCAAAATATTGGTAAAGATTTGCTCTTAGAATAATATTTGGCATATAATAAGTGTATAAGTGCTTATAGTTTTTTTTGAAATATGTTCTTGAAATGCCATGTGTTATTAACTGAAATGTGTCCTCTCTTCCCTAAATCACATGTTTCAGCACTAACTCCCATTGTAACTATATTTGAGATAGGGTCTTTAGGGAGGTTAAGGCTAAATGAGGTTATAAGGACGTGTCCCTAACCCAATAGTCCTGGTGTTTTTATAAGAATAGGAAAATACAGCAGATTCCTTTTCTCTGTTTTCTCCCGCCTTCCCTCCCTTCCTCCCTTCTTCCCTCTCTTCATCCCTCCTTCTCTGTTTCTCCTCTCTTCAGCACAGAGAAAAGGCCATGTGAAGACACAGTGAGAAAGTAACTATCTACAAACCAGGATGAGAGCTCTCACCAGAAGTGAAATTTGCTAGCATCTTTTTTTTTTTATCTCAATGTTTAAAATTGTTATTGTCTAAAGTTTTACATATGTCCTCTTTTTCCCCAATTGACCCCCCACCCCCCTCCCTCAGGCATGTCCATCCTGGGCAAGTCCCCACCGCCCCAGTGTCTGTGTCCATTGGTTATGCTAATATGCATGCATGCAAGTCCTTTGGTTGCTCTCTAACCACTCTCCTCCCCTACCATTTGTCTCTGGACCTATTCTTGTTCATCAAATTATGTTGATCATTATATCCCACATATGAGTGAGATCATGTGATATTTATCTTTCTCCAACTGACTTATTTCGCTTAGCATAATGCTCTCCAGTTCCATCCATGCCAGCATCTTGATCATGGCCTTCCAGGCTCCAGAACTTTGAAAAAGTAAAATTCTGCTCTTTAAGCCACTAAGGCTGTTGGTATTTTGTTATGGCAGCCCCAGAAGACTAATAGAATGTGCCTTAAAAAAAAATAGTGTGAGGGAGAGAACAAAGATTTTTCTGGGTGTAAATTAATCAGAGCTCAAGAGAGAAATAAAATATAGGTGAAAGGAAATTTTCCTTTACAAGTACACAGATATTCATGTATGGAAATGTTAATATTTTTAGATTGAATATAAAAGAAAGAGAGCACCCATTTCACAGAAACATACACATACAAGAAACAGGGGAGGATGAAAGGAGGAATTTCCCATATCTAATGGGTGTCAAATACATGTTTCTTGAACACAGGTATGAAGACTTATGCATTGCTCACTAGGCTGCACCTGGTACATTGATTTTATTTTTAAAATCATAAATAGGAATGATAGCATTGTAACTCGCTACTTATTAATACTAGGAAAGGAGCAAAAAGGGGGCCAGGCATTATAAGCACGGCCATTTGGGCGGCTTCACCGGAAGCTGCAATTTCACACTCTCCAGGGAACCACTGGCCCATTCCCTGTAGGTCACGGTGGGGAGGGACTTGACAAAGGGGAAGATGGGCACATGCACAGTGAGCTGAGACATAAGGAAGGTACTTGCCTGTCGCTTAAGCCCTGGAAACCACGAGTTGCCCACTGCTAGCCCCTGACAATTTGGGAATACATACGCTCCCAAACAAAGGAGTCCACTCTCTTGACTCTTGGCTCTCAGCTTGCTCTTGGCTCTCTGCTTCCTTTGGCTTGCTCCTGCCCATGTTCCTTTCATGGCCACGTGGCCATGGAGATTCTATATGCAATTAGTACAGTTCTATATGTACTAACGGACTGCAGCTGGGCACAGCTTAAGCTAGCCTGATGCTGGGCTGGATATGCTCCAACATGGAGCGGAACTCTAGACAATGGCTTTGAGTCTAGCTTGCATGAAGCCACAGCTACACTTCTTTCTTGGGGCGGGGAGGGGAGGTGAAGGGAAATAGGATCTTGGAAACTCAGAGGTTTAATTCCACAGGAATTCTACAATACCTCATCCTCCTGTACGCGTCTCAGAAAATTCCTTTTCTCAGGATATTGCAAGAAGCCCACTCCTACTAGCAACTGGCTGGGATGTCGAGATCTTCCCACTGATAACAGGAATACTTTCCCTGATAATTATAAATCTATGCAAAAGGACAGTAAAGTAAACTTGATACATCCTGAAGCTGGCCTTACAGTCTTTTTGCATGATTTCAGTAAGCTAAGTTTTGGGTACTCTATTAGGGCACTATAAACAGAAAGATGTTGGCTGGAGTGATCATAGAATTGGAGAGAAATCAGTGATTTGGAAAAATGTGAATGCCAAACAGTGAAATTATGATAGAAAGAGTTGAACAATTTGCTAACTTTTCTCAGGCAGCGCCAGCAGGTGGCGATAGTGTGCTTCTAATAGGGGACGCCAGGAGCAGTAAAAGTTGAAGTCCAATGGGTTACGCAGATGTGTGGCTCTCCTCTGCCGGACTTCCAGGGGTGAAAAACGTGCAGTCCAATAAAAACCTGAAATACGCGTCTCTTTCAGGATATATGTGTTAAACACATGAATATACAGGTAACAATTTCTATTTGTAATTACAAACATCATGAATTATTTCTAAAGTGTCTAATTAAAAATTTGAAGATAAGTTTTAACAAATTTTCAGCCCTCAGTTTTCCTAAATATCTTTTAAGTTCTAGACTAATCCATCTGCTCAGGGTCACAGTATTTTTTAGGTGGATAATTAGGAAAATTGACAGTATGCTATAGTGCAAGGCTCCTCAAACTTTATTTTTTTTTTTTTTTTTTATTTTTTTTTATTTTTTTTTTTTAAATATATATTTTATTGATTTTTTACAGAGAGGAAGGGAGAGAGATAGAGAGTTAGAAACATCGATGAGAGAGAATCATCGATCAGCTGCCTCCTGCACATCTCCCACTGGGGATATGCCCGCAACCCAGGTACATGCCCTTGACCGGAATCGAACCTGGGACCTCTCAGTCCGCAGGCCGACGCTCTATCCACTGAGCCAAACCGGTTTCGGCATCCTCAAACTTTAATGTGATGGAAGTTACTTAAGGATCTTGTAATGTGCATTTTATCTATTTTTTAAAAAGTTTTTATTGATTTTTAGAGAGAGAGGAAGGGAGAGGGAGAGAGAGAAACATCTATGTGAGAGAAAAACATGGATCAGCTGCCTTCTGCATGCCCTAACAGGGAATTGAGCCCACAACCCAGGCATGTGCCCTGACCAGGAATCAAATCACCAACCCTTCAGTGCATGGGCCAATGCTCAACCAACTGAGCCAACCATCCATGGCTAAAAATGTGCTTTTAAATTCAGTGTCTCTGGGGGTGGGTGGGTGCTGAGATTGCATTTCCAGCAAGCTCCTTGATGATGCTGATGATGCAGGTCCTCATATTACACTTTGACTCGCAGGGCTATTGAGGCATTGATGTCAGACCTATGTCTAGCCCTGGTAATCTTAAACTAGTGATGTGACCTTTGTGAGGTCATTTCATCACTTTGATTCACTATTAATGAAATAAACAGACAAAATAATGTCTCTTCTTTTTATTTTTAACAACTATCTTAGGACCCTGTAAAATCCTGAATCATCTACCAAAGAAAACACTGTGCTATTTTGTATGTATTCAGATAATGAATTGAGCACACGGATTTGAAAATTTTAGACAATGCTTGAAGCATAAAAATAAAATGATTGGCTAAATAGAAAAAGTTCATTTAATTTTAGGTTTTAGTTTTAGTTTTAGTTTTTAGTTTTAGTTTCAGGTTTTAGTTTTCTGGATTGACTTTTAACCCCAAAAGCCCATTAAAATATAGAGTGAGCACAATGAAAGGTATCTGAAATGAAAGCATTTTGCAGCACTTCTAAAAACTGGGTGAGAATGTTTCAATGAAAGAAAGAATAAAAAAATGACTTCAAATAACTTCATGCTATGATTACGATTTTAAAACAGCACCCCAAGAAGGAATGAAAAAACAATTGTTGGTCCTTTAGCTCTGTGGTAATAGCAATAAATTAATATCCCAATGCGGGTATTGAGATCAGTAAGACAGCTTCCTTGGTGCTATGAGTGTCAGCGAGGTGGAGCTCGCCTGGGCGAACAAAGGCCCTGTTCCTGAAGTCGGGTGTTCCTGTGAGTTTGATCCCTGGCTTCTTGTTTGACCTGAGTGAATGTTTCCTGACACATTCTGCTTGTCCATATGGGTCTCAGCAGTGGGACACCCACATCAGTTTTATTTGATTGGATATTAGTTATCTTTGTAATTAATACTTGAGTGTTCATCATCTGAGGGATATCAATAAATGACTTAGCCTGGCAAAATGAAGCAGAATGCATAATAGGCATACAGACAGAAGTTATATTCTTGTGTATTCTTAGTGGTAGGTCACTTTGGGCTTTCACTGACTACTGTCTTACTCCAAATCCAAAGTTTAATAACGTTTTCTAAAGGTGAATTCTCCTAAAGTAAATCTAAATATTCAAAGTGTATTTAGTGAATTTCATATATGCTATATGCTTTGGTAGAATTATCTTCTTTAAGACTCACAGCAATTCTACAAAGTAGATTTGTGGATGTTGTCATCTGATTTCCATAGATGAAGAACTAGATTTAAAATGTTAGGTCAGCCCATGACTCAGTGGTTGAGCATTGACCTATGCACACACCCAGGTTGCAGGCTCGATCCCCAGTGTGAAGCATGCAGGAGACAGATGATCAATGATTCTCTTTCATCATTGATGTTCCTCTCTCTCTCTCCCTTCCTCTCTTAAATCAATAAAAATATATTACAAAAATGTTAGGTCAGCTCTTTTTCAATGGTCTTTCTGGGTACATGGTTAATTTTTTTTCCTACATAGATTTTTTACTTGGAAATAGGGTTGAATTGTTGAGTACAGGATTTTGGTAGCACAGCAAAAACTATGTAGGAGACCTGAACTATGTCCATTGCATTCAGTGTTTGTTAGGTGCTGGAGTAGGTGTGGTTGCCTGACTTCTCCCTAACTCACTTTGGCTACTGAGGGGTTTCTTCCCTGGGAGCTTCCTGACTGTCTAGGACAGGGGTGGGCAACCTTTTTGTGAGTGCGTGCCAAAACCAGCAAAATCTCTGACTCAAAATTCTTCTGAATGCCAACCCTAATTTTTTGAGAACATGTTACGCCTACTTGATATCTCTTAAGGTGTACATATGTGAAGAACCTTGAAGAAATAATAAAATTCATTTGAGAGAGGAAAACACAGTATATGATGATGAAAAATACATTTATTGTTTTTTTTTTATTGCTTAAAGTATTACAAAGGGTATTACATATGTGTCCTTTTTCCCCCCCCGCCCCTGACAGTCCCCTAGCCTCCCCTACCCCCCAGTGTACCATGTCCATTGGTTATGCTTATATGCATGCATACAAGTCCTTCAGTTGATCTCTTACCCCCCTCCCTCCTGCCCCCCAACCCTCCCCGGCCTTCCTGCTGCAGTTTGACAATCTGTTTGAGGCAGCTCTGCCTCTGTATCTATTATTGTTCAAAAGTTTATAATGGTCTCTATTATCCATGAATGAATGAGATCATGTGGTATTTTTCCTTCATTGACTGGCTTATTTCACTTAGCATAATGCTCTCCAGTTCCATCCATGCCGTTGCAAATGGTAAGAGTTCATTCCTTTTTACAGCAGCATAGTATTTCATCATGTAGATGTACCACAGTTTTCTAATCCATTCATCTACCGATGGGCACTTAGGCTGTTTCCAGAACATTTATTGTTTAATGTATACATGTACACTGATAGTCCGACAGAAAACTTTATGATTCTGTTTGATATTATCAGTGGGACTTTGCTGCTGCTGCATCACTGATGACAGAGATTTTACATCAGGTTTATATTTCGTGACCTTCAGAGATATGCACGAGCTACTACTTTCATCCGTCAGGCTACTCCTATTACGAGACTTAACAAAATTCATCACTGAGAACAAAGATTCACAAGCGTATGTGGATGAAAACATGTAGAGTAACGCTGTTGCAAAGTTTTTTAAACAGAAAAAATTTTCTGGAATGGCATTCCAAGTCCTCAGTAGTTCGTTTTCGACACTTCTCTCTGGTACTCCTGTCTCTAATCGCTTTTTTTCAATGTTTTCCAAGTCAACTCTAAGGTCAATAAATTTCTGTTTCCAAATTGAGCTACTCTGAAATTCAATCAACTGCATTTCAAACTCAGCCATGTCCATGGTCTTTAAGATAACTTGTTATGTAAAATTATTTATTTATATAAGATGCACCTACACTGAATTTATCTGAAAAATAAAAAAGTCGATATTAAGAAAAAAATTGTAAATGGAAGATTATAAGAGAGGGTTTCGCATGCCAGCAAAAGTTACTGGCGTGCCATGTTTGGCACGCATGCCAGGGGTTGCCCACCCTTGGTCTAGGATCTTCCACATGACTGACTTAGAGAAGCCACCACCTTCAGACCCTGCTCTGTTTGCTTGAGCTTCTTGTTGCTTTTCCTGAAACACCATGGAGGCTGTTGGTTAGTTAGTAATGTGTGTCTGTTCATTATAGAGAAGCACAATGCATTCTATACTTGTCTTTTAGGTTTTGTTTTTAAACCTCACATTTTCCTTATGCATACAAGGTAATGATTTTATCTTGTATTGGTGTTAATAATGTTAACATTATACATGAATGGTAATAATATTTCACATTTTTGTGAAAAATTTCAAATAAGTTGGGTGTTCACAGTAGATAACAATGTGAATTGTGCCCAGCGAAACTGGACTTTCTTTGTTGGATGTTACTTTGCAGAATGTTTGAAGTATAATGCAGAGATTCCTCTAGAGCAGGGAGCAGTTGTGGAAATGTGTAAACCCCCAAGGAAAACTTTTCTAGTTTTCTTTATTATGGTAATTTTGTTTCTTCTGAAGTGCCTTGTATAAGCAAACTGGAATGGAATTTCCCACAAATTCTGATAACGCTGAATTGTAGATTTAAATTATTCATGTTATTGTTTTAATCTTCCACTTAGCTTTGCCTTTGGAAACAATCAGTGATAACACTCAACGCATTTATGGGAGCCTTTATACAGGCATACCTGAGAGGTATTGTGGGTGCTGGTCCAGACCACTGCAATAAAGCACAGCGTAATCTTTCTGCAGGTGAAAGGTTTTGACTTCATTTTGTAAAAAAAAAAAAAAAAGAAAGAAAAAAGAAAAAAAAAAAGAAAAGTAACATCAATCTTAAGGTGGCTTCTTTTTTATATAAGGATATAGGACTTCTGTTCAATTAGTCTTCAGGTTCTCCATTGATTGTTCTATAATTTAGTTGTAATTTTGATGTGTCGATGGTTAGTTTCTAAGATTAAAAAAATAACATGGCTTTAAGTCGCAAAATAACTAGCTTAATTAACTAATTAATTTACCCTTTTAAAATAATCCTTACCTGAAGATATTTTTCCATTGATTTTTAGGGAGAGCAGAAGAGAGAGGAAAAGACAGAGAGAAATATTGTTGTGAGAGAAACATATCAATTGGTTGTCTCCTGCATTCGCCCTGACCAGGGCCTGGGCTGGGCAGGAGCCTGAAACCAAGGTATGTTTTCTTGACTGGAATTGAACCTGGGAACCTTTAGTCTGCAGGTTGACACTCTATCCACTGAGCCAAACTGGCCAGGGCAATTAATTTACCTTTTTAATTAATACTTCCATGAAAAGCTTCTTAATCTCTATGGGCCTCCCTGTTTTCATATGTAAATGGGGAATGAAATAATTATCTGTGATGTGAGAATTAAACAAGGCAACATTGATAAATTGACTAGCACAGTGACTGGAACATAATGGGTGCCTGATTACTACTAGTTTCTATTTTTTCTTTTTTCTTGTTCACCTATGTAATAGCCAATAGCTCTGTGATCTAAAAAGCAATGCTTTAATACAGATGTATATGTAAGAAGCCACCAAGAATAATAATCTGTAAGATCTTGACCTTACAATATGTTCAATAGTAGCTCATTCTAGACTGGCAATATTAGCAGGTAACCAAGAGATGGTAGTGCCCATATCACCAAGAAAGAGAAAAGTCTTGGCTAATGTTTCCAATCATAAAGCACTAGAAGTAAAAATAGGTGATGGCTTAACTTGTCATGGAGACAAGCCTGCTATATGTGGCTAGAGAGATGTGTTCTGAAGTGAGAAGATTCAGGAGATACAAAACTAGAAACTTTCTTATCTTTGTGTATTTGATCACATACTTATAAATATCTTTGTCTACCTTAATTCCAAATCCCTGAACTTCTCAAAGTTATTTTGTGGTATCCAAGAATATGGACTTCAAAGTGTGCTATTACTGCAACTGGAGACTAACCAAAGGCATTTAACAAAGGCTTCTCTGTTTTGAGGGAACTGCTGAGTTCTCATTATTTCCCACACTTAAATCTCTATAACAATACTGAATATTCATCATTTTATATATTTATTTGACAAATATTTATTGAAGAGCTACTAAATGCTAGGCACAGCCTTAGGTTTTGGAGATACAGTAATTTAGAGTAATGTCAAGTCTTTTTCCTCAAATGTCTCATAATCCAGCAGTGAAGAAGGACTAGTACAACAGAAATAATGACGATTTATTGCCTACGTAATTCTGCACATGTGATAATAACTGAAGTCTGTTGAGCATTTACTCTTTGTCCGGTATTCATAGCTCTTTTACAACTACTGTCCCTATTCTGTAGGTGGGGAAAATGAAGCAAAGAGAAGCCAAGTGACTTACCCAAGATTGTACTGATACAAAGAGGCCAAAACCAGATTTGAATCTTACCTTTCATGTTGTTTGACTCTAACAGTGACAGACTTTTCTGGGATGATGGAAATTAGACACTATAGGAGGGAGA
Source organism: Myotis myotis (assembly GCF_014108235.1). Taxonomy (NCBI): domain Eukaryota; kingdom Metazoa; phylum Chordata; class Mammalia; order Chiroptera; family Vespertilionidae; genus Myotis; species Myotis myotis. The sequence continues at coordinate 27,177,149 of NW_023416313.1, forward strand.
ACTACTGATTTAGAATTAAAAAAAAATGGAGAGTTGATTTTCAGGTGAATAACATGTGTAAGCACAATCTTCAACCCAAATTGGAAATAATCAAGGAAGAACAATAGACGTATTTTGAGGGGGTGAAGGGGAAGGAGGTAAGAGGCTGAAAAAAGAAATGAGACTTGGTGATTTTGAATATATCTTGGGTGTCTTTGTCAGGAATATGGGTGCAATATGTAATTACATATTAAGCTAAAGTTCAGTAGATAATTCCGTGATGGAGTCATATTTGCCAGTTACCAAATAACTCAACATAAAGAGCTGAAAATTCTCTGAGATGAAATAACTATTATTTGTTGTTTGTCAAATATGCCAAGCATGCTATTAGACATTTTATGTGCCTATTCATGTTGAATCTTCATGATCAATCTAGGTAGTAGGTATTCCATACTTAAGGAAACTTCTCTAGTGTAGTTAGAGATAAAATTTAAATGTTTAAGTGTGGCTGAGAGAGGGAGAGTGGTGAAAAGAAAAGAGATAAATAAAAAACATTGGGAAACTAAAGACCTGGGGTCAAGCAAAAGAGGCTGAGATGGAGTAAAGAGAGAGAAGAAAAAGCAGGAGAGCAAAGGAGTAGAGAGCACAGAGAGCTGACAATATCAAATACTACAGAAAGGCTAAGTGATACAAGCACTAAGGAGGCTGTTGCATTCAACAGCTGGCAGGTGAGTGGGGACTCTGGTTGAGAATTAAACAAGGCAACATGTATAAATTGACTAGCAGACAATGGTTGGGGCAGATATCAGCCTCTGGTAGTTCAAAAAGTGAACCAAAGTAGAGACAATATACACAACTTGTTTAAGAAGTTTGGTTGAGAAAATGAGAATGAGAAGAGTCAAGGGAATTATGGGGAAGGGAGGATGGGGAAGATTGATCTTGTGTATAGTGTGTGAGACAGGAGCCAGTGGTGGAGGAGAAAGTGATAATAGGTGAAGAAATGTCAGAGGAGCAAAGAGAAGGTAGGAGATTGCAGGGATTCACTATTAGGAAGCCATAAAAAAAAGGGCTGTGAACTGAGCTTAAAACATGGGATTTTGCCTGAAGGTGGAAATATAGTGGCTTTGAAGTAGAATTGGGAATCCAAACATTCTGACAGTGCTTCCCAAGTCTGAGCCTGATGGACTGAAAGAAAGAGGCCTTTCTTGAAGAGAGTTCCAAGGAGTTAGGGTCTTAGGAGGATTATGTTTCTTTTTGGGCAAGGAAGTGGTTGGAGTATCAGCAAAGACCTACAACTGTGGGACCATGAGAGTATAAGGGGATTGGAATCCCAGAGGGAATACTTTGAGGGAAAAATGGGGAAAGAATTGACAAAGTGATGATAATGATTGTGTAATGCTGCACTATATTGAGCTGGGATAAATCAGTGTGCAGAAGTAACTGCTTGAGTCTCACCTTTGAACAAATTTATGCAGTTGATATGGATCAAGGGAACATTTGTCCTCAGGATCTCACAGTTTAGATGAGGTAACTGCAGCTTGGGAAGGGAGCTACAGTCAAAGATTGGACTTGATTTTTAATTTCCATCTTCTCCTTTTCTCTATTTTCCTTTCTTCTCTCAGTTTCTTCTTCTTTCATACTCTGCCTTCTTCGTTTCTTTCTTTTACCCGCTTTCCCTTTCTTCTTTCTTTCTTTCTTTCTTTCTTTCTTTCTTTCTTTCTTTCTTTCTTTCTTTCTTTCTTTCTTTCTTCTTCTTCCTTCCTTCCTTCCTTCCTTCCTTCTTCCTTCCTTCCTTCCTTCCTTCCTTCCTTCCTTTCTTTTTTTCCTTCTTGTTTTCTTTCTTTTTTTCTTTCTTTCTTTCTTTCTTTCTTTCTTTCTTTCTTTCTTTCTTTCTTTCTTTCTTTCTTTCTTTCTTTCTTTCTTTCTTTCTTTCCTTCTTTCTTTCTTCTTTCTCCCTCCTCCCTTTCCTTTCTTCCTTCCCCATTATTCCTTATTTACTTCACTAGAGGCCTGGTGCACAAAAATGTGTGCATTCAGGGGGATCCCTCAACCGAGCCTGCTCCCTCTTGCAGTCTGGGACCCCTCAGGAGATGTCCACCTGCCAGCTTAGGCCCATGGGGAGCAGACCTAAGCTTTTAGTCAGACATCCTTAGCGCTGCCGCAGAGGCAGGAGAGGCTCCCACCACTGCGGCTATGCTGGCCAGCCATGAGCCGGCTTCTGGCTGAGTGGCGCTCCCCCTGTGGAAGCTCACTGATCACCAGGGGCAGTTCCTGCATTGAGCGTCTGCCTGCTGGTGGACAAGTGCGTATTACAGGGACCGGTCATTCCTGTTGTTCTGGTTGTTCCTCCTCAGGGTCAATTTGCATATTACTCTTTTATTATATAGGATTTCTTTCTAAATTAGTGTATTATAAACATTTTTGAGCTTCTTGGCATCATTAAAAACCTTCCCTTGTTGCTCTATTTAAACAATACATTGAATAACACATTTTCTACTGAAAATATGTTTGACATATTTTCTTCAGGGTAAAGGAGAACATGACTTCAAATCCTACTTTGCTTTCATTCTTTTTTTTTTTTTTTTAAAGATGAACTTGACTCAGGCCATGTCTCTGAGCAGAGCCTGAAAAAAAGAAATGGATTGTATTTGAACTTAAACTCACAACATTTTTCAGCTACTTTGACTTTTTTATTGCATATTGGAAAATTCCTTACTTTAATGGAAAGAATACTAAGAGTAAAACATATACCACAATAGAGTCCAGGGAATTTTGGAGACTTGGTCTCAGATGTATAGTATGTGCCATGATTACATTTAACCTCCCTTTCATCATAAAGACTTTGTAATGAAGATATTATCATTTTTTTTTTCATTTTAATTCTGATTCTTCCTTCTTAAACCACCCCCACTCAGGACTCCTCAAAGAGCTCTGTGATATTTGAGTGAAATAATAGAATATGTGGAATCAAAATATCTTTTGTGTACTGGGGGGTGGGGTTCCCTCAGCCCAGCCTGCCCCTCTCACAGTCCGGGAGCCCTCAGTGGATGTCCTACTGATGGCCACAGTCTGGCAGCAGAGGCTCAGAGCAGGCGTCAGGTGTGTGTGTGTGTGTGTGTGTGTGTGTGTGTGTGTGTGTCCCCACTGGGAGTCTTCTCTCAGCCACATTGGAGGCTCAGAGCAGGCACTGTGTGTGTGTGTGTGTGTGTGTGTGTGTGTGTGTGTGTGTCCCCACTGGGAGTCTTCTCTCAGCCACATTGGAGGCTCAGAGCAGGCACTGTGTGTGTGTGTGTGTGTGTGTGTGTGTGTGTGTGTGTGTCTGCTGGGGGCCTGCCCCTAGCCACACCATGGAGGCTTGGAGCAGGAGCCCCTCTGTGTTGATATTTCAGGCTCCTGGCCTCCACTGCATGTTGTACTCTCCCTTGAGCTATGGCCAGGATGGGGGTGCTGCTTGCAAGCTGGGCTTTCCTGCTCCTGGATCGCAATGGGGACCAGGGTGGAGGCCCAGCTGGGGGCTGCCCACAGGCCGGGCTTGCTCTCCTGCTCCTGGATCCCCATGGCGACCAGGGAGTAGGCCTAGATGGGGGCTGCCCGCAGGCCGGGCTTTCCTGCTCCTGTATCAGGCCCAGTTTGGGACTACCCGCAGGCCAGTCTTCCTTTCCTGCTCCTGGATCCCCATGGCGACCAGGGAGTAGGCCCAGATGGGGGCTGCCTGCAGGCCGGGCTTTCCTGCTCCTGTATCAGGCCCAGTTTGGGGCTACCCGCAGGCCAGTCTTCCTTTCCTGCTCCCGGATCACCATGGCAACTGGGGAGCAGGCAAAGTTTGGGGCTGCCCCCAGGCTGGGCTTGATTTCCTGCTCCCAGATCAGGCACAGCTGGGGGCTGCCTATAGGCCACACTTCTCTACTTACCGATGGCTGTATCACCACAGCGACCCAGGGCCCAGCAGCACTTTCTTGCTCTCCATAGTCAAAGGTTCCTGGCGGGGGGTGGGGCTTAGCAGTGCGGGGCTTAGGATGCATGGGGGTCCTGGCTGGGTGCTAAGGTGGCACACAGGGGTCCTGGCTGGGAGCGAGGCTTATGCCCCGCTGCCCAGGGCTGCACATGGGGCCTGGATGGCAGCTCGTGCTGTCCCGCCCTGCCTGTAGTATAGGATAGAGGCCTGGTGCATGGGTGGGGGCCGGCTGGTTTGACCTGAAGGGTGTCCCGGATCAGGGTGGGGGTCCCGCTTGGGTCCTGGGCAGCCTGGATGAGGGGCTGATGGCTGTTTGCAGCTGGTCACACCCCCTTCAGAGTGGGGGTCCCTACTGGGGTGCCTGGTTAGTCTGAGTGAGGGCCTGAGAGCCATTTTCAGGCTGGAGGGCAACTTAAGCTCCTAGCCTAGCCTCTCCTTTTTTTCTTTTCTTTTTTTTTTTTTATTCTGGGATTTATTTATCTTCTATAGCTGCCACTGGAGCTGAGAGCTGAAAGCAGGTTCTGGGTCTCTTTGGCTTCTATAATTGAAACTCTGTTGCCATCATAGCAGCTCTAAGCTCTGAGGCCGAAGCTGGCTGAAAGCAGGTTCTGGGGCTCTTTGGCTTCTATAATTGAAACTCTGTTGCCATCATAGCAGCTCTAAGCTCTGAGGCCGAAGCTGGATGAAAGCAGGTTCTGGGTCTCTTTGGCTTCTATAATTGAAACTCTGTTGCCATCATAGCAGCTCTAAGCTCTGAGGCCGAAGCTGGCTGAAAGCAGGTTCTGGGTCTCTTTGGCTTCTATAATTGAAACTCTGTTGCCATCATAGCAGCTCTAAGCTCTGAGGCCAAAGCTGGCTGAAAGAAGGTTTCTGGGGTTTTGTTTAGCTTCGATAATTGCAACATAGTTGCTTAGAGTGCAGCTCAGAGGCTGGCAGCGGCAGGCCGGAAACCTTGGCTTCTTGGCTTCCTCCATCACTGGAGCAAGCAAGCCTCCCATTTGCTTCAGCTGCATGGCTGCAGGCTGCCATCTTGGTTGGCAGTTAATTTGCATATCATGCTGATTAGCCAATGTGTAGGGTGTCGGGGTTATGGTCAATTTGCATGTTTCTCTTTTATTAGATAGGATTATTGGCTATACATACATTTAAACTAATTTAATTGGGGTTCAAAGTAACTTTTTTGAGAACAAGATATTCTTATTACTAGTATGTAGCAGTTTTTTAAAACTTCCAAAATGGAGGGACCCCTTTAGGGGGAAAAATCACTAGAATAAAAATTTTATCTCTCTGTCTTGGGTTATAAAAATGAAAAACAGTTCATATAGCCTGTGCTGTGTAACAAGTGAGGCTTATGTAACCCCAGTGTGCTCTGGCCTGACCAGCTTATGACTACCACACATCATCATAAGTAACTCTAAATATCCAAATTACCAAGGCATCGTCCCTCTGCTTGAATGGAAGAAATTAAAATCTTTTAGTGTGTCCTCTAGCTATTTCTAAGAGCTCCACAGATAGCTGTCACATGAGTGCTCAGAAATAAGTCTCCCACATTATTCTGCTTCAGGCTCCAGACATGCTGTCACAGTGCTGGCTCTGCTGCTGATGGCTGTTGTGGTATTACCACTCTGTGCACAGCTGTCCTTCACTGATGACTGCCCTCATCACTACCATTCTAACCTTAAGAAAGGAATCCAGCAGGCTGGTGTGGCTCAATAGTTGAGCATCGGACTATGAATGAGGAGCTCATGGTTGGATCCCAGGTGAGGGCACATGCCTGGGTTGCAGTCTCAATCCCCAGTAGGGAGTGTTCAGGAGGCAGCTGATCAATGATTCTCTCTCATCATTGATGTTTCTATCTCTTTCTCCCTCTCCCTTCCTCTCTGAAATCATATATATATATATGAAAGGGATCTCCCCCCATTTATTTTTGCTATGAATAAAAAATCTAAGAGAGATGGATTTTGTGATTCTACACAGAAACACAAAGTTTGAGATCTAGCTTTCAACTTGACTTCCCTGAATGTTCAGAATAATAGAAATGATATAAAATTTACAATGTATATTATTACATGTTCATTTCCTGAGTGATTATTAGCATATTCCTTTTTAAAAAATATGTTCTTGTTGATTTTAGAGAGAGGGAGGGAGAAGGAGAGAGAGAGAGAGAGAGAGAGAGAGAGAGAGAGAGAGAGAGAGAGAGAGAGAGAGAGAGAGAAGCATCCATGAGAGAAAACCATTGATCGGCTGCCTCCTACACATCCTCTACTGGGGATCAAGCCAAAACCCAGGCATGTGCCCTCACTGGGAATCCAACCAGCGACTTCTAGGTGCATGGTATGATGCTCAACCAATTGAATAACAGGGGCCAGGGCAGCATATTTCTTTTTCTAAAGAAACTTTACTCAATTTACTGATACCTGATTTTGTTCTTTGGCACTTCTATGAACTTAAGATTAAATATACTATGATGAATATGCTATGATGATTCTTTTTGTTTTGTTTTATTACTCCTCACCTGACCCTAGCCATTTTACTAAGGAATGAAATGGGATTGGAATTAGGTTGGAAAAGGTAAACTAGGGAGGTGGTTGATGATCCTTAGGTCCATGATAAGGGATTTCAGTTTGAGCTGTTGGCAAAACCATCAGACACTTTTAACCAGGAAGGATATGATAAGGTTTGCTCTTTATTTTTTAAAATATATTTTTATTGATTTCAGGGAGGATGGGAGAGGGAGAGAGAGATAGAAACATCAATGATGAGAGAATCATTGATCGGCTGCCTCCTGTATGCCTCCTACTGGGGATTGAGCCTGCAACCTGGGCATGTGCCCTTGACTGGAATTGAACCCAGGGCCCTACAGTCCTCAAGTCGATGCTCTATCCACTGAGCAAAACCAGCTAGGGAAGGTTTACCTTTTAGATCTCCACTATAGTGATATCCGATACTAGGCTGGCTTTGAGAGTCTATCATTAAGAAATTAGAGAAGCTGGAGAAACCAAGATGGAGGCATAGGTAAACACCGGAAATTGCTGCCTCCCACAACAACTTCAAAAATACAATGAAAAGAAAAAACGGACATCATCCAGAACTACAGGAAGGCTGGCTGAGTGGAACTTCTACAACTAGAAGGAAGGAGAAAAGCACACTGAGACCCAGAGGAGCTGCGGAAGTAAAGTGCAGAGGTACGGAGGCTCGAGCGTGCGCGCGGAAAGGACTGACAACTGAGGACGTGGCTGTCTTTCTGAATCAGGAGGGAGTCACAAGCTCCCGACTGCTCTGAACTCCAGTTCCGGGAAGTCTCTGGGAACCCAGGACTCATACAGGGAGAAACTGGACTGTCTGGCAGCAGGCAGAACTTGGAACTTGAGGGCGGCTTTCCCTCAGAGGTGCTTGCAGCAATTACTGGGACACTGAGACATGGGGCCCCTTAGGGCAGGGCTGAGGATCAGCCATAGCTGCTTGCTCCGCCCTGTTGATTCCCTGAGACCCTGCCCCACCCAGGCTGTGGCAGAGCCTTTTTCATATGAATGCCCTGGCCCTTTGCAATCTGAAAATTACCTAAAAAATTGCAGCTGGGCCAGACAGACCCAGAACTTCCAAGAGAAGGCCCAAGGCCCCACAGCAGCTTGCATTGCTTCACAGCTGGGCCTCATCTTGGCACCTCCAAACCCCCAAAAAGGAGGGGAATCTGCAGATCTCTTTGTAGTTCCTGCTGGGTAGCCTCAGGCAGAGGCTAGATTAGCACCTCCTTAGATCCAAGAGCCAGCGTACCCAGTGGTCAGAGTGGGACCATCCAGACTACAACTCCTCAGATCCATAAGGGACACACTCAGGGGGCAGACTCAGTGAGCACCAAAGCCCCACTGAAGCAAGTCTTGCCCCAGAAGGGTGTCTTCAGCACAGAAGTTCTCCCACTGCAGACACAGCTGATTCTCACAGCCAATTGGCCTGGAGGTCAATTCCTCCCAGTGATCCTACAACAATCAAGGCTTAACTACAACAACACTACAACAAGACTGTGCACAAAGCCCACAAAGGGGTGCACCAAGAATGTCCACCTCAGGTAATTGGGGAGGCTGAGCCACTGGGCCCTATAGGACACCTAGCACAGAAAACCACTCTACCAACACAGGGAAGCATAAAAAATGCAGAGACAAAGAAACAGGTCACAAATGACAGAAATGGAGGAAAGCAAACGACGGGATATAGAGTTCAGAACCATGGTTATAAGGTTTTTCAAGAATTTTCTGGAAACCACCGATAAATTTAGTGAGACCCTGGAGGATATGAAAAAAGACCAACTAGAAATTAAGCATACACTGACTGAAATAAAGAATAATATACAGAGATCCAACAGCAGACAAGAGGATCCCAAGAATCAAGTCAAAGATTTGCAATACGAAGAAACAAAATATACCCAACCGGAAAAGAAAGAAGAAAAAAGATTCCAAAAATATGAAGATAGTGTGAGGAGTCTATGGGACAACTTCAAGCATACCAACATCCGAATTATAGGAGTGCCAGAAGAAGAGAGAGGGCAAGATATTGAAAACCTATTTGAAGAAATAATGACAGAAAACGTCCCCTACCTGGTGAAAGAAATAGACTTACAAGTCCAGGAAGTGCAGAGATCCCCAAACAAAAGGAATCCAAAGAGGACCACACCAAGACACATCATAATTAAAATGCCAAGAGCAAAAGACAAAGAGAGAATCTTAAAAGCAGCAAGAGAAAAAAAGTCAGTTACCTACAAGGGAGTACCCACACGACTGTCAGCTGATTTCTCAACAGAAACTATGCAGGCCAGAAGAGAGTGGCAAGAAATATTCAAAGTGATGAATAGCAAGAACCTACAACCAAGATTACTTTATCCAGCAAAGCTATCATTCAGAATTGAAGGTCAGATAAAGAGCTTCACAGATAAGGAAAAACTAAAGGTGTTCATCACCACCAAACCAGCATTATATGAAATGCTAAAAGGTATTCTTTAAGAGGAGGAAGAAGGAAAAGGTAAAGATAAAAATTATGAACAGCAAATACATATCTATCAACAAGTGAATCTAAAAATCAAGGGAATAAAAAATCTGATGAACAGAGTAAACTGGTGAATATAATAGAACCAGGGGCATGGAAAGGGAGTGGACTGGCAATTCTCGTAGGGAAAGGGGTGTGGGGTGCAGGAAGAGACTGGACAAAAATAGTACACCTATGGATGAGGACAGTGGGAGGGGTAAGGGCAGAGGGTGGGGTGGGAACTGGGTGGAGGAGAATTATGGGGGGAAAAAAAGAGGAACAACTGTAATAATCTGAACAATAAAGATTTAATTTAATTTAAAATAAATATTTTATGGGTTCGCAAATATCCATCTACTGTTAACAGAAAGCTGAAAAAAATCTATTAAACAGCGTTTCATTCTTCTGCTTCATAATTAAAATGCTTTGAGCCCTGATTGGTTTGGCTCAGTGGATAGAGCATTGTCTGAAGGGTCCCAGGTTCGATTCCTGTGGCGGGCATGTACCTTGGTTGCAAGCGCATCCCCAGTAGGGGGTGTGCAGGGGACAGCTGACCAATGTTTCTCTCTCATCGATGTTTCTAACTCTCTATCCATCTCCCTTCCTTTCTGTAAAAAATCAATAAATATATTTTAAAAAGTAAAAAAAAAAACGAAATTAGAGAAGCCTATTGCAATGGCCCAGTAGTAAGATGAGCAAAGACTTAAAAGCAAAGTGGACTGGCTGTAAGTAGTTCAAAATTGTACTTAACTCACCATCAGGTGAGGCTTCCGAACAATCCCTTTACAACTATTTTTTTTAGGATCTCATTTTTGTTTCATTTTTATACTGGTTATAAATCTGTTTAGAGTTCCAGTGCATTTAAAAAAATAAATGTTGAAAGTACAGTATTAGTGTACAAAAATTAAATTAACAATACAATCATTAGGTAAAAATTCAAAAAAATTGTTTCATTTTGGTCATTCAAGTAAAGGTCACATTTATTTTATTTACTTGTGAAATATTTATTTCCATGTAAATATTTACAGCAATTTTTATGTGATATACTTAGATGTATTATTTTCTTACTAGAGGCCTAATGCACAAAATTCATGCAAGGGGCTTAGCCCTCACAGCCCGGCTTTGTCCAGAAGGTCATCCAGATGGTTGTTCTGCTGTTTGGTCTAATTAACATATTAGCTCTTTATTTTATAAGATTCTCATTGAGTTCTTCATTATGTACTTTTGCTCTAGTTCCTTATACTATTTTTTTAATATATTTTTTATTAAGATATTACATATGTGTCCTTATCCCCACGTTACCCCCCCTCCCCACGCTCATGCCCTCACCCCCCGTTGTCCGTGTCCATTGGTTAGGCCTATATGCTTGCATATAAGTCCTTTGGTTGATCTTTGCCCCTTACCCCCACCCTCCCCTACCTTCCCTCCAAGTCCCGACAGTCCAATCAATGCCTCTCCATCTCTGAATCAGTCCTTGTTCATCAGTTTATGTTGTTCATTATATTCCACAAATGAGTGAGATCATGTGGTATTTATCCGCTCTCCAGTTCCATCCATGCTGTGGCAAATGGTAAGAGTTCCTTTTTCTTCTTCCTCTTCTTAAAGAATACCTTTCAGCATTTCATATAATGCTGGTTTGGTGGTAATGAACTCCTTTAGCTTTTTCTTATCTGTGAAGCTCTTTATCTGACCTTCTATTCTGAATGATAGCTTTGCTGGATAAAGTAATCTTGGTTGTAGGTTCTTGCTATTCATCACTTTGAATATTTCTTGCCACTCTCTTCTGGCCTGCATGGTTTCTGTTGAGAAATCAGCTGACAGTCGTGTGGGTACTCCCTTGTAGGTAACTGACTTTCTTTCTCTTGCTGCTTTTAAGATTCTCTCTTTGTCTTTTGCTCTTGGCATTTTAATTATGATGTGTCTTGGTGTGGTCCTCTTTGGATTCCTTTTGTTTGGGGATCTCTGCACTTCCTGGACTTGTAAGTCTATTTCTTTCACCAGGTAGGGGAAGTTTTCTGTCATTATTTCTTCAAATAGGTTTTCAAAATCTTGCCCTCTTTCTTCTTCTGGCACTCCTATAATTCTGATGTTGGTACACTTGAAGTTGTCCCAGAGGCTCCTTACACTATCTTCATATTTTTGGAATCTTTTTTCTTTTTTCTTTTTCGGTTGGGTATTTTTTGTTTCTTTGTATTTCAAGTCTTTGACTTGATTCTTGGGATCCTCTTGTCTGCTGTTGGATCTCTGTATATTATTCTTTATTTCAGTCAGTGTATGCTTAATTTCTAGTTGGTCCTTTTTCATATCCTCGAGGGTCTCACTAGATTTCTTGAGGTTCTCACTAAATTTATCAGCGGTTTCCATAAAATTCTTGAAAAACCTTATAAACGTGGTTTTGAACTCTATATCCAGTCGTTTGCTTTCCTCCATTTCTGTCATTTGTGACCTGTTTCTTTGTCTCTGCATTTTTTATGCTTCCCTGTGTTGGTAGAGTGGTTTCGTGTGCTAGGTGTCCTGTTGGGCCCAGTGGCTCAGCCTCCCCAGTTACCTGAGGTGGACACTCTTGGTGCACCCCCTTGTGGGCCTTGTGCACAGTCTTGTTGTAGTTAAGCCTTGATTGTTGTAGGATCACTGGGAGGAATTGACCTCCAGGCCAATTGGCTGTGAGAATCTGCTGTGTCTGCAGTGGGAGAACTTCTGTGCTGAAGACAGCCTTCTGGGTCAAGACTTGCCTCAGTGGGGCTTTGGTGCTCACTGAGTCTGCCCCCTGGGTGTGTCCCTTATGGATCTGAGGAGTTGTAATCCGGATGGTCCCCCTCTGACCACTGGGTACACTGGCTCTTGGAGGTTACCCAGCAGGAGCTATGAAGAGAACTGCAGATTCCCCTTCCTTTTTTGGAGTTTGGAGGTGCCTTGATGAGGCCCAGCTGTGAAGCAATGCAAGCTGCTGTGGGGCCTTGGGCCTTCTCTTGGAAGTTCTGGGTCTGTCTGGCCCAGCTGCAATTTGTTAGGTAATTTTCAGGTTGCAAAGGGCCAGGGCATTCATATGCAAAAGCCTCTGCTGCAGCCTGGGTCAGGCGTGGTCTCAGGGAATCAAAGGGCAGAGCAAGGAACTATGGCAGATTCTCAGCCCTGCCCTAAGGGGCCGCGTGCATCTCAGTGTCCCGACAATCCAATTGCTGCAAGCACCTCCGAGGGAAAGCCGTCCTCAAGTTCCGAGTTCTGCCCACTGCCAGACAGTCTAGTTTCTTCCCGTATGAGTCCTGGGTCCCCAGAGACTTCCCGGAACCAGAGTTCAGAGCAGTCAGGAGCTTGTGACTCCCTCCCGATTCAAAAAGACAGCCGTGTCCTCAGGTACCAGCCCCTTTCCGCGCACTCTCGAGCCTCCGTACCTCTGCACTTTACTTCCACAGCTCCTGACCCTCAGTGTGCTTTTCTCCTTCCTTCTAGTTGTAGAATTTCCACTCCGCCAGCCTTCCTGTAAGTTCTGGATGATGTCCGTTTTGTCTGTTTATTGTGATTTGAAGTTGTTGTACGAGGCAGCAATTTCGGTGTTTCCCTATGCCGCCATCTTAGTTTCTCCACCCCTTATACTATTTTTATTCTATGCCTAATTTGAGCATTACCAAAGAAAAGTGTTACATAAAGCACTATGTCTTGAACATTATTCATGTAGAGCTGAATATCATTGATAAATGAGAATTACTTATCAGCATTTGCCATATAGTGAAATATGAAATGGACTGGTTTCATTTTTCAAAAGCAATTAGTTGTCTAAGTTGAAAAGAAAGGATTACGTATGAAATATTTCTAAAACAAACTAAGGTAAATTAAACATTATACATTTAAAAGTTTAAACATGACTCATTTAAGCCAACAATACTATGTTGTGATAAATTTCATTGTGTTTCTACTGGGTAAACAGGGAATTCAGGTCTTAAATAAGCTACAGGTCTTAAATAATTACCTTGAAACATTAGGTAATAAGTTAGGCCAGTTGTTCAGTATTTCTTTGCTGTACAGAAAAAAAAAAAGTAGAGTAAACCATGTCATTCAAGGTCTACTTAAACAACACCAAAATAACTAGGAAATGCCAAACAATCAAAAGGATATGAACTTTCTATTCTGAAATTACAGATTCTTTTCAACTAAAACAAAAGTGTGTTTTTATCATGACAAACCAATTGAAGAGTTAAATATACTTGCTATGCATTGATTATTTTGATTCAATATATCTTTTAATTGACCTGAATTATAATTTTTATTGATTTGACTGACAACCATATTTCATAGCACCATAAAGAAACATCCTCTTATGCCTCATATTTGCAAGAATTGATGAGATTTCAGTGCAGTTCAAAACCCATTTGTTGAATGAATGAGGGGAGCAGAGGTGGTACCCAGGCTGAATAAGGTATGCAGATTGTTTTGTTTACCCTAAACATAGTTTAACATTAATTAAATATGCATAAAATATTTTATATAAAAAATGTGGATTTTCATTTTCTTTTGAAAATCAAGGTATATTCGACATAGATTCCTTCCCACAGATGCAGTGGTGATAAGCTAACTCTGGAGAGCTCTATGCCTGTCACCAACCAGAGGACTGATGCTCTCTAGCAGGTATCAAAGTCTTATTCTCCCCAGCTTCTTATATCAAGGCTCTTTTCTCCTTCACATGATCTGCCTGTCTCTCTATCAGTTAGAGCTTTTGATCTCTGCCTTCAAGATTCAACCTTCTGTGGTCTCTTCTCTGAGATTGTATCTCTTCAGAAATAGAAAGTAAAAAGCTGCACAAGGCAGAGGACTGAGAAGGAAAATACTGCCCCTGATGGAAAGGTTAGGCATCATTAGATGCAGGTGTGTGAAGGTGATTTTGCAATGTTTTGGTTATCATAATTTATACAATCAGGATGCTACCATTTAAACTGAACTTTGCATGGTGGCCATGCTGTTTTTATGTATAAGATAACTCACCGGACTTTTATTTTTGAGGGAATTATCTGAGCAGCTGCTCTCTGATTCTAACTGGAACCTTAGGCCTCAGTAATTTAAGAATTCTTGAAAGTCCCTTTGGCTTCCCTCTCTACATGCATTCCCTGTTGAAAAAGTGGAAATACCTAATTGAATGTCTAAGTGTATTCTTGTTTTTACTGATCCACAATTCCCCAAGGTCTGTCTCTAACATTGTCCTGCAAGCAACACATTTTTAGGAGAGGCATATCCTAACTCCCTGCTGTAATCGCCCCTCCAGAGAAATTTAATTTTTAATAAGTGAAGTAGAGTGTTTACCTTTCTCTGGATTTGATTAATCAAAACTTTGTTATTTATGTTGCAAAAGGGGAATCAACTAATTAGACAAGGGGGAATTTACTTCCGCCATCTTGCATCTAGCCAAAGCAAAAGCAGATGCCCTGCACAAAGATACAGGGTGCTTAAAATAGTCCATAGCAAGTGGTGCAGGGGTTAGGCTAACAATAATGAGCATGTTAACTTATGAGTTGTGTGTTCAATGTTAATCCACTCTATTTTCCCTTTCTGGCTTTTTTTTTTTCCATTTTTATACCCTATGCAAAGTATAACTTGAGTTTATTTAAAATAATATTAACAATTTGTTTTGAATGCTAGTCAAAGCTTCCCTTTGAGGACTTTGATGACATATATAGTTCAATTGCCTGAGCATCCAAATTGATTCTGTAATATAATTGCTGGAAGATCACAAATGAGGAAAATGATTTATGTTTCTCTATGTAATCTTTTTCAATGAGATGGAAACATCTGAAAAGTTGGCATCTGCAGATAAAGCATTGGATAGATGTTGGCACTTTCCTATATGGTACATGACAATGCCTTTGGTAGGCATATTTTGTGTTATACATCTTCTTTCTGATAAAGTATGAAGAGCCAACTTTCCTGAACACTTATAATACTGGGAGAATGGAGATATTGATAAATGCATAATTATAAATAAAATGACTAAACATTTCCAGTCACAGTCTACTATGAACATAAATATTTATATCCCTATGTAATAAAGATTCTCCTTATAAATTAATAAGTTACATCTGATTTAGAAATCAGTATTAATGAATTTTGTTGGCTTAAATCTGTTCTCTGGGTGAGCTACCTAAATCAGATTTGCAGATCTGCAAAACTGAGAACCAGTTGGAATAGCTTCCCTTGGTGACATAGCAGAGAAATGTGTGGATAATACCTTTATACGTAAATCAAGAAAAGTGAATACAAATACAAGGTATCTGAAAGCCAGGGTATTCAGATAATGAAGTAGAACTAGAAGACAACAAGGAAATGAAGCTCCTCCTAAGTCAGAGGTGAATCCAGATGCTTCCATCTCAGTTGATCCAGTGTCTCCTTGAGACATTCTCAAGAGGTTCCTACTTGATGAGAACAGATTGTGTTGTGTTATTTATTGGCACAGAGCACCTTTGTGGTTTCAGAGCATTAAGCTACAAAATAAAACTCGTTGCTATTTTTAATGGGTGTAGGAAGAAATGTTTTTGTGAATGCACATGATGAGATACCTTCTGGGGTCTTCCAGACCTAAGCTGTGACATACACAGTGGAGAGTTAGCTTCCCGAAAACTGTACAGACCTATAGGAACAAGGTTATTGTTAGCTAGTAATTTTAGGCTGCATGCATTCACAAATTGCACTATTTTGTCTATGTCTATCTCCTCTGAACATTTCTCCTCCTGTGTCTTCCAGCGGAAGAAGGGCCTTTGCCCTTTGATGTGAGGCATGAATGTAATGTCTCCTGGGACCATGCTGGCATTTGATGTAACTGAGTAAATAGTAATCTTTCATCTTACTATTGTCCTGGCTTCTATTTGAAGGATCTGTGCATAGTGAGGATTTGAGTTTTTGGAGTTTTGCCTTTGGAAAGGAAACACCGTAAAATATATGAGAATCAATGACGCAGTAAGGCATATGAAGTGACAGTGTGTGATGCCTGACAATATATGACAATGTGTGGCGCATCTGTACCTGGAATGCCCTTTTGGGCATGTGCTCTGTCTTCTGCCAATTTCACAAGGAGAGTTATACAGTAATTCTGCCTGAGAGACACCTTCACTCTTCACTGCTCTTCTCACCCAGGAAAGTATATGAGTGGGAATCATCTCCTCCTTTTCTCTGTGTAGCCACTTCCCCATCAGATGTGAAGGGAAATGGGGGAAAAATGCCTCTATCTAGATTTGATGGAAATGTGATTCAGAGTAGCTTTGTTGCTATATGACTAGGTGTAATATAAAGCCACCACATACAGAGTTATTTTATGTATTTTTCAAAGTAGCAGAGATGTTTATTGAAAAATGTTCATAAGCTGGTGACAGTGGGAAAACAAAAAGAGCACCAGAATCATTGAACAAGGACCTGGGTGGAATCCCTGTCCTCATGTATTTCATGTGGCTATGTGAGATTTCTTTGTGATCTCAGCTTTGCAATATTTGGAAGGTCAAAACACTTTGGTGAACCATTATTCTTTTATCTGTAAAATGGAAATAATAACCACTTTACCTATGTGATGAGTAAATGTGATATATCATGTGACCATCTGCTGTAGAGATTGTGCATATTACCTATTAGTTGTTATAGTAAGTAATCTCTGGCTACAAACTCAGAAAATATGTGGCAGGTAGCCAGATATCTCAAATTGAATTTATTCTTTGTTACAAACAAAAAGCACAGATTTCTTCCAAATGTAAAAGATTTACATGCTTTTATACCATATGTTATTTTAGAAAGAGAATAAAAGATTGGAAGTATTAACATATTTTGTGTGAAGTACATCTATGATATGACACCATAAAGCTTTCTCACAATATATATTAATACCATCAAAGCTTTAAGATGACATACTATTTTCCCTTAAATATTGCCTAGATTTGGTTTTCTGAAAGGAGTGTTTAAAATCCAATTTTTAGTGATAGAAGAATGAGTGCATGCAGAAACTCTGCAACAAATTTATCAGTTCCATAAGTAATTATTTGGAGATTTATATTGTGATTTAGGAAAACATGAATATGGTTATAGTTTACCTAGAAAGAGAATGTAGTAAAATATTTTGTAGTTCCATTTTTCAAGATATCATAAATTGTCAGAGAACATGATTATTAGTCATATACTAACAATTTTCAGAATATTAGCATCCAAATGAAAATGTTCAGTTCCTATTAAAATATTCCAATTTATGACCTAAACCTTTGTATCAAAACTCACCTTGTGTAACATTCATTCATTTCATATGAATATTTATTGGGTTCCTGAACTCTTTCCAATGGAGAGAAAATGAGTTTCCAAATTCACAGTTGTGATTTACATAGATTCCAAATCATCTCACCACTAAAACAGTCAGAATAGAGGGTACTACACAGGCATGGCATTTAAAGGACAACATGTGTTGAGGTCTTTCATGATATGCCCCTGTCCATCTTTCCAACTTGATCTTGGTTCTCTGTTCCCAGTGTTGTCTATGATCCAGACACAGCATCTCTTCAACAAAGCTCTCTTATATCTCTATCTAGATCTGAGGATAGCCTTGTGGTTCTATTTCACAGTATTTTTTAAGTGATTTTTACAAGGTAACTTGGGGAAATAACTTTTCTTGGCCTTTGTGTGCTCTCCTAATGCATCTGTCTGCTTATTGACTAGAGGTCCGGTGCATAAAATTCATGCACTGGGGACAGGGGGGTCCCTCAGCCCAGATTTTGAGAGGGCACAGGCCAGGCCAGGCCAAGGGACCCACTGGTGCACAATTGGGGCCAGGGAAGGACGCGAGAGGTTGGCTAGCCGGGGAGGGATCACGGGAGGGCTCTAGGGAGTGTCTGGCCCATCGCGCTTAGTCTCAGGCCAGACCCCAGCAGCAAGCTAACCTACTGGTCAAAGCGTCTGCCCCCTTGGTGGTCAGTGCATGTCATAGCGAGTGGTTGAGTGGCCTTAGCATACTATTAGCATATTACCCTTTGGTTGAATAGCCAACTGGTGGACCAGACACTTAGCATATTTGGCTTTTATTAATCCCCACATCATGAGTTCCACCTGCCCGACAGAAACATCATCACTTAGAATCCCAGGCACCCTTACATTAGGAAGCAGATAGATGACCAGAACCCATTAATCAGACACATTCTCAATAAGCTTGCAAAAGCTCCAAGTGCTGCTTTCCCCTTTGCTGTCACACAGGCACTTGAGGTGTCCTCCACAGTGGAAGTGGTGGCAGTTTTTCAGTGGTTAAAAATCAAGGTCCATACAAAAGTGACATTGGTGGGCAGCCGAAATGTTTACCTTGCTCAGGGTGGGTCAGCACAAGCATTGGCAGCTGTTTCTTCATCAGGACAGTTCTGTTGTGTGGTTTTGTGTTTGTCCTGGAATGTTCTATCTCAGAGCTCTATCTCATTTTCTTATTAACACTTAACACAATTTGTAGTTACTTTATTTATTGACTTATTTTTTTATGTCTTTCCAAAGGGACTGTACAGTTCTTGAGGGCAATGTTGATATTGTCCTCTTATGCACCACTGGATCCACAACCGCAAGTACTGTGTTGTTTTTTTGTTTTAGTTTTTGCTGCAAAAACTTTATTGTTTCATTTGATCCAATGCATGGGAGAGGGCTTCAGCATGGTTAAAAGAATAGCTAGTAGTTTCAGGGGGAGGCTCAGGTAAAAGCCAGACACCAGGGGAATCAGGGGAATGAAGAGGGGCCTCTCAAAGGCTCCTAGTCATGCTTGAGGGTGAGATACTCGCCCAGCCCAGACCAGCCTGGAGGCGGGCCAGCCTGTGAATGTTAGGTGGTCACCCATTTTCTTGATGAGTTTCACCTGCTCACCCAGGAAGTGGTTCTCCCGGAAGTCACAGAGATGAGAGTCTGTGTGGGTAGAACCCAGGTCATGTAGATTCCAAAGGGCCGGGGTCAGGCTCCTCTCCAAGGCCACGGCGGCTTCCCTGGCATCCTGAGTTTTGCCCCACTCATCTTGGGAGGCTTCAGCAGGTCCTGGAAGAGAATGCAGCCACTGCGCTTGTTTTGCTACTTTAAGAGACGTTCCGTGCCCTCATGCTTCTCTTCCACCAACTTGAGGAAGAAGTGGCCCAAGCTCTCCAGAGCGAAATAGAAGCTCAGAGAGAGGTAGGTGGGGAAGCCCGCAGATGCAGGCTGGTCAGGCAGTTGACTGCAGCCTCCACCTGGGTGGAATCATTCTGACAAATTTGGGAGCTCATGGTTGTTTTGCAATAAGGAGTTAAGGTAGAAAACAACCACAAAAATGGTGTGTTGGCTGGTTTTGGAGATGGTGGTTGCTGGGGTCCAGCCGGGGGTCCAGGGGTTCCCAAAGGTGTGGACGGAGTTGGCGAAGAATATTTTACACGGAGACAGCGTTCAGAACTCTCTAGCTCTCTCTAGTCTCCGTGGATCTTCCTGTGCCTGGCTGAGGCCACAGAGAAAGATCCCAAGGCAAGCTGAGCCTTTATTTTATAGTGAGAGGTAAACAAGGTAGTGGTTTCCATAGTTACACAGTTCTTGCGAGTTTCACTTGTTTTGGCTACTTCCTGCACTTCCCTCAGCCCATTAGCTTCCCAGATAAGATCTAGGGAGCCTCATAAGGTCAAGCCTAATTATGCTAAGAGGACTGTGCCCTCTAAGCTGGGAATTGTTTGTGACTTTACCAACAGGTCAGTTTGAGGCTTAACCCTATATCAGCTCCCCACAGGTGGTGACTGGATAAGAGACCGGAGAGTGGCTGAAGGCTGGAAGTAGGGGCATCCCGGGTCTGTTCAGTCCAAGCACTGTTGAAGCAAGAGATAGATTCAGGCCTGCTGAGGGCACTGCCGCAAGTACAGTTTTTATATTTCATATTTCATAGTGTCAACTGATGGATGTTGGTGCCGATTCAATACCAAGAATGTTCAATTTGGGGTACGGTGAAGAAAGAAACTTTGGTCCGTGCAAAACACCTCAAGTGTGATATAGTACATCTGAGAGGCAGTGCTGGGGCCAGGCCCCTCTCTAGCTAGACAGCTTTGTTCCCTGATGGTCTGCTCTGCTGTGCTCATGGGACATCTTACATGTTTTAGCTCAGCTAGGAAAATGCAGCTTTTAGTCTTAGGTGGAAAGGGAAAGTGTACTCCCAAGGCTAGAGGAGAGCTGGTTTATATAGAAGTCCCTGCCCCTGTCCTTGATTGGTCTGTCCTCATGCAAATGAGGACTCCAAATCCTTGAAGTCTTATTGGTCTAGAAAGCACTGTCCTGATTGATCAGAATATAGCCACTCTGGTTGGTGGAGCTACGAAGCTCAGATTGGATGAGTGAAGCCTCAGTCCTACTGGTTGAAATAGGATTCCAGGAATTCCTTCGTAAGGACTGACTCAGATGGTAGGAACACAGTGAAAGCAAGCAGGTCAGTGCAGGCTTCTCACTGAAGTGCAGTTCGCGTGAGAGGTCCCTGTGTAGAAATGGCTGCTGGGCTCTTTTATAAAATTTGAGCCCAGTTAGCCAACAGGAACCCTTCTTAGTAGTTGTCTTCTTTCTCAGGGTTCACAACAGTCACTCAGTAAATGTTTTTGAAGCAATATATGAAGTATGTGAATGCTTCCATTGTTTGCTCGATGAATGAATCAATAAAATAAAGAACCTCATCCTGACTTAGTCTAATTTCACAGGCTAAGCAGAGCCCAAGACAAAGGCTTATGATTTTTACTTGGTCAGGGAGTGCATTCCCAAGGAGAAGTGAGGGACAAGGAGAGTTAAGGCAGTCTGGAGAGTCGATGTGAGCATGTGCTATTGAACTGACTGCCATTATGTGAGTCTATTTGATATTACCAGACCATTTACTGAGAAGCCACAAACTGACATCTCAGTATAGTTCCCAGGGAGGGTTAAAGGCAAGAATTTATTACCTAACTCCTAACTTCCCCTGCAGTGGTTGGCAAACTGCGGCTCGGCAAACTGCGGCTCGCGAGCCACATGCGGCTCTTTGGCCCTTGAGTGTGGCTCTTCCACAAAATACCAACTTCTGCGCATGGGCCATGAAGTTTCAATCACACTGTATGCGCACCTGCATGTGGTATTTTGTGGAAGAGCCACACTCTAGGGGCCAAAGAGCCGCATGTGGCTCACGAGCCGCAGTTTGCCGACCACAGCCCTTGAGTGTTAATTTCCCTTCATTTTGGATTCATCTATAGGCATTCAGAAGCATCCTGATCCCTCAACAGGAGAGAATCAGGGCAGGGCACAGGGAGCACACAGCACCAGCAGGAAGAAATGTGTAGTCAGGTGATGCCTGTGGGAAGGGCACAGCAGCTCACACAGAACTCCTGGCTGAAGTGACAGCTTAAATGAGGGCAAGATAAAATCTGGGAAGATCTCCGAAGGGGTCTAACACACTTTTTACTTCTCAAACTGTACCTTGGGGGAGAGATAGTTGGACTGGAACCTTCTGAGTATGTGTGAAGGACATTCATCATGTTTTCTTAGACCTTTTTGTGAGAATTGACACTGCATCCAAAAGGCCATGGTTGTGGCTTCTGACAATTTGCACAACACACCTAGACCCTGGCCACTTTTAAGTAGTTCAGGAGTAAACACCTGAACTTTCAATATAGGGCATTTAGAGTCTCATTTTGGTGATTTGGAATTGAGAGGAGAGGAGTGAGGATTCAGTCTATCCCTAAGCGCTACCTCTGTAACATTTAAAGACAAAAGCTCACAAATAAAATATGTTTGTTAAATAAAATTCTAGGCAGGGAGATTTTGTTCTTCACAGTTAAAATAACAGTTTAGTGGAAGCACCTATGATGATAATAATGGAAAACAAATGCAGTGAGAGCATGAATTAGCCTTCCATTAAGTTAATATTTGTGCACTTTTCTTCTCTGGAGACTTAAAGGCTTCAGAGCTTAAATCGTTTTCATATCCTCTTCCTTACTGCCCCCTCCCACCCCACCCCCCACTTTCGTCTGGCTTCCATTGTTTCGGATGAGAAGTTAATCCTGATTTTTATTGTTGTACCCCTGTATGCAATGTATACTTTTTCTCTGGCTGATTTTAAGAAATCCTTTTTCCATCTCTAATACTCAGCTATTTTGTGTAATGTGCTAAGCTGTAATTTTCTTTTTATTCATCTTTCTTGAGGCTCTGTTTATTTTTCTAATCTTTTTCTCTGTGTACCTCAGTGTGGATGATTTCTATCTTGGCTTGCCTCTAAGTTCATTGGTCCTTTTTTCTATTGCCTCTAATGTGTTATTCAATTATATATATTTTAAATTTCAGATATTATAATTTTCATTTTAAGATTTCCATTAGCTATTGCTATTTTTCATTACAAATAATTTATCCTGAAAATTTATATCTCTTCAGCTATTATCCATCAGGTTTAAAGTTCTTTTCTGACAGTTTCATCATTTGGGTAATCTTTGAGTCTGTTTCTATTGACTATTCTTTCTCTTGACTATGAGGCACATTTTCTTGTTTCTTTATATGACTAAATTTTGATGTTATTGCATATTGTCAATTGTGGGTGATATGTGTAGAGATCTTACATTTGTATCTTCCTATGAAGAGAGATGAGTTTTTTAAAAAATCTTTAGAGTTGCTCTCCTTCTAAACGCTCCTATTATCAGTATTATTTATATTACCTATTGTACATTTTTGTTGACCTGGGATAAGGCTAACCCAATGCCTTGCCATTCCATGCTGGTACATACTATTACTAGTATCTGCATATTTTCTTTTGTGGACTAGGAAGCATGACAAGGTGTAATAGGGGGTAGCATGGTAAAGGTTCCACCTAGTTCACAGGCTTTCTTATTGTCACAGAATTTACCCTACACTGTGTTTGTTAAAAACAATGTGTGAGAAAACCTATTCGAAGAAATAATATCAGAAAACTTCCCTGAGGTGGGGAAGAAAAAAGTCACACAAGCCCAGAGAGTCCCAAACAAGGTGAACCCGAAAAGACCCACACCAAGACACATCATAATTACCATGGCAAATGTTCAGGACAAAGAGAGAATCTTACAGGCTGCAAGAGAGAGATGGAAAGTTACATACAAGGGATCTCCCATTAGATTATCAAATGATTTCTCAACAGAAACACATTAGGCCAGAAAAGAATGGACGGAAATTTACAAAGTGATGCAAAGCAAAGGACTGAATTCAAGAATACTCTATCCAGCAAGGCTATCATTCAAACTTGAAGGGGAAATAAGAAGCTTCACAGACAAAAAAAGGCTAAGGAAGTTTATCACCACCAAGCCAGCAATGCAAGGAATGCTAAAGGGACTGGTATAAAAATAAGAAATAAAAAGCTCAGAAAGAAAACAGCCACACAAAAAAAGAAATGGCTACAAACAAGTATCTTTCAATAATAACTTTAAACGTAAACGGACTAAATGCTCCAAACAAACGACATCGAGTGGCTGAATGGATAAAAAAACATGACCCATACATCTGCTGTCTACAAGAAACCCACCTCATGAGAAGGGACTCACACAGACTGAAAGTGAAAGGATGGAAAAATATCTTTCAGGCAAATGGAAAAGAAAAGAAAGCTGGGGTAGCAATACTTATATCAGACAAAATAGACCTCAAAGTGAAGGCCATAACAAGAGATAAGGAAGGCCACTTCATAATACTAAAGGGATCAATACAACAAGAAGATATAACCCTGGTAAATATATATGCACCCAATGCAGGAGCACCCAAATTCATAAAAAAACTCCTAGAAGATATCAAAGGAGAGATCGACAACAATACAATCATAGTAGGGGACTTTAATACACCACTGACAGCACTGGATAAGCCCTCTAGACAAACAATCAGCAAAGATACAGCAATCCTAAATGACTCACTAGATCAGATGGACTTAATAGACATCTTCAGAACACTTCACCCCAAAGCCAGGGAATATACATTCTACTCAAATGCTCATAAGACATATTCAAAAATAGACCATATATTGGGTCACAAGCAAAGTATCCCCAAATTCAAGAAGATTGAAATCATAAAAAGCATCTTCGCAGACCACGATGGCATAATATTAGAAATAAACTACAATAAAAACAACCCAAAATACTCAAACACCTGGAAGCTGAATAGCATGCTATTAAATATTGATTGGGTTACCAATGAGATCAAAGAAGAAATTAAAAACATCCTGGAAACTAATGACAATGAAAACACAACAATCCAAAACCTATGGGACACAGTGAAAGCAGTCCTGAGAGGGAAGTTTATAGCTCTACAGGCCTATCTCAAAAACCAAGAAAAAATGGTAGTAAATCATCTAACTCTACAACTCAAAGAATTAGAAAGAGAGCAACAAGAAAACCCCAGAGTGCGCAGAAGGAAGGAGATAATAAAGATTAGAGCAGAAATAAATGACATAGAGACCAAAAAACAATACAGAAAATCAATGAAACTAAGAGCTGGTTTTTGAAAGGATAAACAAGATTGACAAACCTCTAGCCAGACTCACCAAGAAGCAAAGAGAGAGGACCCAAATAAACAAAATCAGAAACGATAGAGGCGAAATAACAACAGACCCCACAGAAATACAAATGATTGTTAAAAAATACTATGGACAGCTCTACTCCAACAAACTAGACAACCTGGAGGAAATGGACAAATTCCTAGAAAAATACAACATTCCAAAACTCAATCAGGAAGAATCTAAAAATCTCAACAGGCCAATAACTATGGAAGAAATTGAAGCAGTCATCAAAAAGCTTCCAGCAAACAAAAGCCCAGGACCAGACGGCTTCATAGGGGAGTTTTACCAAACATTCAAGGAAGAACTAAAACCTATCCTCCTCAGACTACTACAAAAATTCAAGAGGAAGGAACACTTCCAAGCTCATTTTATGAAGCCAGCATCACCCTAATACCAAAACCAGGTAAAGACAACACAATGAAAGAGAATTACAGGCCAATATCCCTCATGAACATAGATGCCAAAATCCTCAACAAAATCTTAGCAAATCGGATCCACCAGTACATCAGAAAGATCATACACCATGACCAAGTAGGATTTATCCCAGGGATGCAAGGATGGTACAATATCCGGAAATCAATAAGCGTGATACATCACATAAACAAATTGAAAGAAAAAAACTACATGGTCATATCAATTGATGCAGAAAAAGCATTTGACAAAATTCAACACCCATTTTTGATAAAAACTCTCAGTAAGGCGGGATTAGAAAGATCATACCTCAACATAATAAAAGCCATATATGACAGGACCACAGCCAGCATCATACTCAATGGACAAAAACTAACACCATTTCCCCTAAAAACTGGAACAAGACAGGGATGCCCCCTCTCACCACTCCTGTTCAACATAGTACTGGAAGTGTTAGCCATTGCAATTAGGCAAGAAGAAGAAATAAAAGGCATCCAAATTGGAAAAGAGGAAGTAAAACTGTCCTTATTTGCAGACGACATGATATTATACATACAAAACCCTAGAGACTCCATCAAAAAGCTACTAGACTTAATACATGAATTTGGCAATGTAGCAGGATACAAAATTAACCCCAAGAAATCTGAGGCATTTCTATACACCAATAGTAAACTTTCAGAAATAGAGATTATAAAAACTACCCTGTTTACCATCGCACCAAAAAAATTAAGCTACCTAGGAATAAACTTAACTAAAGAGGTAAAAGACCTCTACTCAGAAAACTACAGGACGTTGAAAAAAGATATAGAGGAAGACATAAACAGATGGAAGAACATACCGTGTTCATGGATTGGTAGAATCAACATCATTAAAATGTCCATACTACCCAAAGCAATCTATAAATTCAACGCACTTCCCATTAAAATACCAACGGCATACTTCATAGAACTAGAACGAACTCTCTAAAAATTCATCTGGAATAAAAAAAGACCCCGAATAGCTGCAGCAATCCTGAAAAAGAACAAAGTAGGTGGGATCTCAATACCAGATATCAAGATGTATTACAAAGCCACTGTTCTCAAAACTGCCTGGTACTGGCACAAGAATAGGCATATAGATCAATGGAATAGAATAGAGAGCCCAGAAATCGGCCCGAACCAATATGCTCAATTAATATTTGACAAAGGAGGCAAGAACATACAATGGAGCCAAGATAGTCTCTTCAATAAATGATGTTGGGAAAATTGGACAGATATATGCAAGAAAATGAAACTAGACCACCAACTTACACCATACACAAAAATAAACTCAAAATGGATAAAGGACTTAAATGTACGACAGGAAACCATAAAAATTCTTGAAGAATCCAAAGGCAACAAAATCTCAGACATATGCCGAAGCAATTTCTTCACTTATACAGTTCCTAGGGCACTTGAAACTAAAGAGAAAATGAACAAATGAGACTACATCAAAATAAAAAGCTTCTGCACAGCAAAGGAAACCATCAACAAAACAATGAGAAAACCCACTGTGTGGGAAAATATATTTGCCAATGTCATATCTGATAAGGGCCTAATCTCCAAAATTTATAGGGAACTCATACAACTTAACAAAAGGAAGATAAACAATCCAATCAAAAAGTGGGCAAAGGACCTAAATAGACACCTTTCAAAAGAGGACATTCAGAAAGCCAAGAGACATATGAAAACATGCTCAAAGTCACTAATCATCCGAGAGATGCAAATCAAAACAACAATGAGGTACCATCTCACACCTGTCAGACTGGCTATCATCAACAAATCAACAAACGACAAGTGCTGGAGAGGATGTGGAGAAAAAGGAACACTTGTGCACTGCTGGTGGGAATATAGACTGGTGCAGCCACTATGGAAGACAGTATGTAGATTCCTCAAAATACTGAAAATGGAACTCCCATTTGACCCTGTGATCCCACTTCTAGGAATATATCCCAAGAAACCAGAAACACCAATCAGAAAGGATATATGCACCTCTATGTTCATAGCAGCACAATTCACCATAGCTAAGATCTGGAAACAGCCTAAGTGCCCATCAGTAGATGAATGGATTAGAAAACTGTGGCACATCTACACGATGGAATACTATGCTGCTCTAAAAAGGAAGGAACTCTTACCATTTGCAACGTCATGGATGGAACTGGAGAGCATTATGCTAAGTGAAATAAGCCAGTCAATGAAGGAAAAATACCACATGATCTCACTCATTCATGGATAATAGAGACCATTATAAACTTTTGAACAATAATAGATACAGAGGCAGAGCTGCCTCAAACAGATTGTCAAAGTGCAGCGGGAAGGCTGGGGAGGGTTGGGGGGCAGGAGGTAGGGGGGTAAGAGATCAACCAAAGGACTTGTATGCATGCATATAAGCATAACCAATGGACATAAGACACTGGGGGGTAGCGGAGGCTAGGGACTGTCTAGGGCGGGGGGGAAAAATGGACACATATGTAATACCCTTTGTAATACTTTAAGCAATAAAATTAAAAAAAACCAAAAAACAAAAAAAAACAATGTGTGGACAGAGACATTTTTATCCTGTAATTATAAAATCATAGGCAGCTTAGTGGAAGTGCTTGTGATTATATAAATTAAAAAAAAATAAAATGTAAGCAACAATTCACATACAAGTATTCCATTAAATTAATATTCTTTCAGTTATTTTTAAAGAATTTTGACTGCACTCCCACTATTAACAGCTAAACCATTTAGATTCTTAGAGATGATAATGCTTTCCTGAAGCACTTTCTCACTTGCTCTAGGAATGTGAAAAATATCCACAATGAGGTCAGAAATTTAATCTTACTTCTTCCACTTTAACATTTTCCATTACATTTTCAAAGTATATTTATTAAACTTGAGTTCAGATATTCAAATCTGTTTCAGAAAAATATAGTTCAATATCCTTGACACTTTCCAAAGAACTCTCTAAGTGCTTGCTAAAGATTTCTTCTCAGGTGGGATTGAAAAAATATGTGATAATGCTAGTAATTATTATACTTAATGCTTCCAAACTATATTATCAATTCCTGGGCAATGTTAATCTGAATGAGGACATGCATACAATAAAACAATATTTTTTTTTCCCAGGCAGGTATGATAATTTGCCAGTATGACTTGCAGATTACAAGCATGGCTTTGGATCTAGACAAACCTATGCTTAGATTCTAGTTTTAAATTACTAACTTTGTAATCTTAGTGTATTTTCTTCCCTTTAAAACGGGCAAATGTCTACTCCTGCATAGTAGCTGTACAGAGTAAATGAGATAATGGAAGGCTTAACATGTACTAAGTACTAAGTACTAAGTACTAAGTAATAAGGCTTAACATGTACACATTAGGCTGCCGAGGAGAGGCATTGTGGCTTAGTGACTAAGAGCAAGGGCTTTGGTTTTCAGTAGGCCTATCACTTCATACTCATGTGATCTTGGGCAAGTCAATTGGCTCTCTAAGCTTTGGTTTCTTAATTGTGAAATGGTGGCTATGTATTTCATATGTTTTTTTTTTTTTCTTGAGTAAAACTTATGTAAATCACTTAGCACAGTGCCTGACACAAGGCAAGTACTTAATAAATGCTAGCTATAAGAGACTCTGTTTCATCAAAAAAGATGACTCTAGTTATATTGGAGTTTCTTGGAAAAATTTATTAGGGTACTATTCAGATCTTATAATTCAATTTCATTATCTAAATGTAACTAAGAGGCATTTTCAATGTACATTACTAGATATAAATTGATAAAAGACAGTTTTAAATTTACTACCCATATTTTAATAACTGATGTAGGTAATAGTAGCTACAAGCCTCTGCATATTTTTCCATTGGATGATTGACATGGAGAAATTATAATTTAACTTCCTTTGAGAAGAACTTTTTAAAGAAAAAGAAAAAAATAGTCATAGCATTTCTTTTATAAATTGTTTATTTCAAACAACATGCATAGTCATAATTAATAGTATCCTTCCTTTATAAATTTTTATCTGATTTTTCACATATATGACTGGTGTTTATCAATTTTACTGAATGTGTGCCAATAGTCATTGTACTTCAAATAACAAAAAATAAATCTTTTTAAGAACCAACATAAATCTAGAAGTGTTAATATATTTAGGAAAGTGCAATATCTAGTATTTCTCTTTTAGAATTTAATGTATATTCAGTATTTTATCTGGATTATTTATTTTGACAACTTTTTTTTTTTCCTATGCAACAGAAGCTTCTTTCTGAAAGAAAAACACTGATTGAGTGATTATAGCCCCGACTTGTAGATAAGTCAACTTTCCACTTCTTCTGGGACCTAGAGTAGCATATATTCGTTCTTAATCACAAAAGACCTGTTTTTACACTAGGGCCGGAAATACGGAGTTCATAAAAAATATGTACTTCTTGAATGATTCCAGGCAGTCCATTACATTACTTTTGTTTAGAATCTGAATTTCAAATACTTCAGCAGCAGTGTAAAACTGTGTAGAAATACTAAGACTACGAACGCTTGCTCTTTTAAAAAATAACCACCTAATATCAAAGATGTGTGCTTTTATCTTGGTATTCCGAGAACCTAGCACAGATTAGGACTTCACGAAATAAATAGATGAGAGAATATCTATGGTTTCAAATTATAGGAAATTTGTGACTATTAGTGGATATTTGTCACTATTAATGGATACTTGTCCTATAGGATGAACTCACATTTTATTGTTTTTATAAATATTTTCCTTAAAAGTTATGAAATTCTCTATGAAGCAGTTTGACAATTTTATGTGAGACATGTGTGTCTGTGTGCATGTGTTTGTCTTATGTGCGTATTACTGAGGACTTACTGTGTCCCACAAGGTCTGATAAATTCCATATTTTTTTTTCAAGCCTTTACAGTAACCCTATGAGATAAATGCTATTCTCCTCTCCATTTTATAAGTGAAGCAACTCTGTCACAAAGAGATTAAATTACTCAACCAAAGTCATACCATTTGTAAGGGGAAGAGTTAACATTTTAAATCAATCAGCCCGATATTGGAACTCCTGTTCATAACACCCTGTCACAAAAATGGCAGTAACGGGCTAAGATGAGGAACTGCTCCTTTACCAATTATGTTATTGGAAACCTCCACCCAGTCTTCTCTCTTTCTAGAGAAGGTTTATTGAGATTCCCAGTCACACAATTACCCGCACTTCCTGACACCATTCAATTCAGAGCAACAGCCAGCTTCCTGAAGGCCTTTCCCACAAACCCTAAGTTCAAATCCTATAATGAGTGTGTTCTAACTCTCTCTGCTGCCTCATAGCTCCATTGCGAGTGCTGTCTCTTGCTGCAATGTGAAATTAAACCCAACTTGTTCAACCACAGGTGTATTCCGGGTGGTCTTGGAGAGCATTGGCAATGCCTTGCTGTATAGACAATTACACTAAAGTTAATTTTCTACATGCATTGTTTAAAACTTTGCTATGGCAAAAGAAAACAACCAAAAACATTAGCTTCAACTAGCTGGAGCAAAGTTGAGATTAAAAAAAAATCAGAACACATGAGTGATTCAAAGTATGCAAAAAGTGAAATGCAAATAGGCCTGAAGAAAGACCTGAAAAGAGAATTTTGAAGTCATTAGAACTTAGGAAGTGTTCTCTCTCGCCATGTATATTTTTTCGTCTTTGTCCCCTATTTCTCTTTGACTACTTATGTTACCTCACCTCACTGTTTCCTTTTTCCTGCAGAAAAGCTTTCTCTGGAATAATATTGCCTCCCTCAGCTGCTAAAAGTACATGCTCAGTCACACACAGGCTGATCCCAGGTTTACATGGAACATAGTCACACAGGATACTTAATGGCTGTCTATCAGGCTCCCGTCTCTGTTCCAAGTGAAAAAGAGGAGAATTGGCTCAATTTGGCTCACATATCTTACAGTTGAATCAGCTTAAAAACATAACTAAACTCTGAATCCTACTAATGACTGCTGATGGGATAGGAAAATATAGTAAAAAGTGTTCATTACATGTACTTTTTATTCCATAATATTATTTGTCTCAATTATTTTGTCTTTTTATGGTAAACAATAAGCCAAATAAATGTATACTTTTAGAGACTAAGTTGATGATTGAGATAATAGTAACAAATAATCACAGCCAGTGTTCTAGTGGCTCCAGTGAGCTGGACATTGCCAGGTGTTCTAGACTAATGTAACTTCCCTCAGTGTGTACTCTATACTACAGATGCATAGGAGCTCCCTTCAGGTTATAGGAAAACAATAGTAAGACAATGCTTAAATCACAATTATGATTACATCAAATGATTTAGTATTTTTTTCAATAAGTATTTGGACTAGTGATGATGAACTGTTTCCTTAATCTTGAGTTCCTTGCCCCAAAATCTCAAGCTTACCATATGACTAAGTTTAGGATATAATTGACTCACAAGGATAATAATTCTGTGCCAACTCCACCAATGTAGATATTTATAAATAGATTATATTCTCTATATCTATGTTAAAGCAAGGAATTTTTACTGCACAAAAATAAGATGCTTAAAAATTGACTTTAGGTTGTTCAACAGCTTCCTCAGTCCATAGATGCTAGGTTCCATGAAATTAAAATATTATGCACAAAACTCACAGGTTTATGAAAACTGTTTCATGGTTGTTTTGTACTGAAAAGTGTATGTGTGCTATTTTAATCAAGCACATAATGATTTTGACCCATATAGACACAGCCTCATTGACATTTTAAGGAATTGTTAACTTGGTTTACATTAGTAAATACCATATTGATTGAATCCTTTGTTTTTCAGAGAGATATTTTGATATTTTTATATAGTTAAGTATGTTGGTAATTAAGTTATCTATCTCTTGCAGAAATGACATAGTCTTATTTTTTTAGAGGAAGGGAGAGGGAGAGATAGAAACATCAATGATGAGAGAGAATCATTGATTGGCTGCCTCCTGCATACTCCCCACTGGGGATTGAGCCTGCAACCTGGGAATGTGCCCTTGACCAGAATCAAACTGGGATCCTTCAGCCTGGAGGACAGTGCTCTATCCACTGAGCCAAACCAGCATTGGCAGAAATGACATAGTCTTTACAATAGATTTATACTGTGTTAAAATTGATTGACATCCATGAAGAGTGCTTCCCAAAATACTCCACTAAACACCATCCCATCCGTATGCAATATGCTCTGGGAGAAAAGGTTTCCGTGCAACAATCTGCTTAGAAAATTATATTTACTTTTTCTCTCTGTCTGATATTCACAATGCATTCAAATATACAAAAACTTGTGGCAAAGAGATTGGCTCAACTTTGTTTAACCTGGTATTTCAGAAACTCCTATATCCATGGAACTCTTTATTTGTGAAATATCTTCTATTAGGAAATATTTGAAAAATGTTGTAGGGAAAATCAGTTTATTATTTATTGATATTTCTTCTAATGATTGCAGAATTCCTTGTATAAGGATAAGAAATGTTTACATTCAAACTTGAAGGAGGAAATTAAGGTGATTAATGAGATAATGCATAGAAGAACATTTATTGACTTTTAGTTCCATTTTAGGTGGATATAGCTAATTGGAATTTTTGCTTTCTGACACTAAAGTCCTAGAGGGTTACTCTCTGTTAGTTCAAGGGGGAAAATTCAATTCAGTGGCATTTATTAATTACCCACTTTGGGCAAGGCAGAATTCTAAGTACTATTAAGGATGCAAAGATAATCGGACATTAATATTTATCAAGTGGAATTTCACCATCCAGGAGACAGTTTCTCTTCTCTCTCTCTCTCTCTCTCTCTCTCTCTCTCTCTCTCTCTCTCTCTCTCCCTCTCCCTCTCCCCCCCCCCACTCTCTCTCACACACACATTACTCTACGATAAATTATGAAAATGTTAGAATGATGAATGGACAAAACATTTAGAAGTTAGAAAGTATAGGGAACAGTAGATGCAGTCTTACTGAAGGAGATACAAAAAAGCTTAATAGATTTGAAGTTTGAACTGGATTTAGAACGATAGGTATATGACTTAAGAGGCCAATTCATGTATAGCTATTTTGAATAGAGGGAACTAGAATGTGGTCAGAGAAACAGGAAATATTATTTGTCTTTTAGAGACTTGTGGACCAATGTTTAAGGGGTGTGATATGATATGCAATACAATTAGAAAAATGGTTATTGAAATATTGAAGAGATCTAGGCAAAAGAATTTGGACATGGCCTTTATACTAAAAGCAATTGTATTGGAATAAACAACAGAATATTTTGATCAAAATATTTTTTGAGTAAAAATGAACTATTTAATGAACATAATTCAGGTAAGAGTTAGGATGAATTGAAAGCAATAAAACCTGGAGACAGAGAGATCCATTTAGAGGTCATTTCAATAATCCAGAAGGGAATTGATGAAGGCCTGATGCAGAGAACATGAAACTGGGCTGTACAGGAAACAATTCAGAGACAGAATCGTGTAAATGAAGGGCAGTGTGCGAGAGTGAAAAGGCTTCAGGCAACACCGGAATGGATATGAAACCCTGGATCATCAGGAGGATGTAGTGGGTCTGGTGTTCTAGGAAGGCGAACCTACCCCACCTCTAAATCTGTGCTCTCTGACAATAACACTACCTCCAGACAAACAGGGATGATATTAACTCTAGGGTCCCCAAGAGTCTGCATTTATCTGTGGAAACTCTGACGTTTTGAATCTAAATAACTGGAGGGATGAGAGTGCTATCAACTAAAACAGGTAGGAGAACTGCTATTTATCTTTGACCTAGTTTCTACTGTGAGCAGGAAATTAATTTAGGGCTAAACAAACAAACAGGTATATGACATATCCCTCAACATTTAAAGTTCTACAGTCTAGGGCAGTGATGGCGAACCTATGACACGCGTGTCAGAGGTGACATGCGAACTCATTTTTTTGGCTGATTTTTCTTTGTTAAATGGCATTTAAATATATAAAATAAATATCAAAAATATAAGTCTTTGTTTTACTATGGTTGCAAATATCAAAAAATTTCTATATGTGACATGGCACCAGAGTTAACTTAGGGTTTTTCAAAATGCTGACACGCCGAGCTCAAAAGGTTCACCATCACTGGTCTAGGGGCATCAGAAATAATCTAAAGAATTAATAATCAAGACATCCTAGGTTCAATTCAAAAGGAGTGTCTCAGAGAATAAATTCTCCAAAAATTAAGAGAAAATATTAAAGAGAGCTAGGATGTTTAAAAATAAATTAATGAGATGGTTTTCTAAAGAAGGGAAGAACTTAGATAAGCAAAGAAGAGTGGGGAGAAAATTCCAGGTAAGGACAACAGTAGGAATAAAGACAAGGACCCCTTGTGTATATGTAAGTTAATTTGTTTATCTACCCATCCATTCATTTAATACATGTTGAGTGTCTACTAATGCCAGGCAAAATATATAGAGAATTTTCAAAAATCATAAAGTCACACAACTTGATTGCAATGATGATTTATATCCAACTAACACCTGCTGGACACTGTGGGAGGTGCTTTTCCCTACTTCACTGATTTAATCTTTATAGTATTTCTTTACAGATAAGGAAGTTGTAGTTCAGAGAGATTGAGGAACTTGATCAAGATTACATATACTGCCTTTCTAGGAGAGAAAGCCACATTAATCACATATTCTGGCTCTAAACAGTTCTCTTACATGTCCTTCATGCAGTAACTTTTGATATATGGGCCCCATTATTTTTAAATTTGAGATTAAGAACAGAGGTAGATTGTGAAGATCTTGAAGTTAATTAAAGAACTTGTTTTAGCTTGAAAAAGAGGTGGCATACTAGTTCTATCCCCATTTCAAACAGGGTCACATATAACTTTCATGGGCTCTAGGTACTTTTGCTTTTGTGGGTTTCTTCTTTCATAGATATATATATATATATATATATATATATACCGGAAGCCCGGTGCATGAATTCATGCACCAGTGGGGTCCCTCGGCCTGGCCTGTGGGATTAGGCCGAACCGGCTCTCCGACATCCCCTGAGGGGTCCCAGATTGCGACAGGGTGCAGGCCAGGCCGAGGGAACCCACAGGTGCACAATCAGGGCCGGGGAGGGACCCGGGAGGTTGGCCAGCTGGGAAGGCACCGCAGGAGGGCTCCAGGGCATGTCTGGCCCATCTCGCTCAGTCCTGATCGACCAGACCCCAGCAGCAAGCTAACCTACAGGTCGGAGCACCTGCCCCCTGGTGGTCAGTGCACATCATAGCGACTGGTTGAGCAGTCAACTATCTGCCCCCAGGTGGTCAGTGCAGGTCATAGTGAGTGGTTGAGTGGCCTTAGTATATCATTAGCATATTACGCTTTGATTTGTTGAATGGCCAACCGGATGACCCGACACTTAGCGTATTAGGCTTTCATTATAGAGGATATATTTTTTTCCCCCCAATATTAAATATTACCTGACATCTGGTGAAACCCAGAGCCTAAGTGGTCTCTTTCCAACTCTGCTTCCACGGATAAGGTCTGCTAGCCAAACAATCCTTTTTTAAAAACAATATATTTTTATGGATTTCAGAGAGGAAGGGAAAGGGAGAGATAGAAACATCAATGATGAAAATCATTGATTGACTGCCTCCTGCATGCCCCCTACTGGGGATTGAGTCTGAAACCTGGGCACGTGCCCTTGACCCTGGACCCTTCAGTCTGCAGGCCGACGCTCTATCCACTGAGCAAAACTGGCTAGGGCTAAATGATCCTTTTTTATCAAAGGGACCAGGCACACGTCCTGCTTATCCCTGATTAGTGGATTTCAGTTCCCAGCTAGCCTGTGGAATTATTCAAACCAGCGAATGACCTCCTCCTGTGGGAGCCAGGGGCACTGCATCCTCTCATTATTACAAAGCCAGCCCCCCACAGGCCCCATGTTCACTGTATTCTGAGTGCCAGCACTGTGTGGCCTTGCATGGCGCACTGTGGTCCTCTTCTCGGCCTGGAGCTTATGTGACTAATAAACTGCTGTGGATGTCATCGTCCTGTGCCATGTGTCATGTTTTTGGCCATTGCCATATTCCTAGGTCAGGAGTCTCTCTCTTACCAATGGGATGAATAAGAGGGAATGATAATAACATATTAATATTTTATAGTAAACACCTCTCTTTGGCCTAGTTTGTTTTCTAAATTCTGATCTTATTAAAAAAGATAAAATATTTTCATGCTCCCCGAAAAGAATTGCAGGCCCTGGGCACTGTGCCTACCATGCCTAATGGAGAAGTCGGCCCTGGTTCAATATCAAACTCGAATGTAGTAGACTTTTCTATTGTATTTTATTCAATGTAAGCAGTTTTCGCATGTTTTCTAAAAATGATGGAACTTGAAATTCCTCCCATAATTTTTGTAAAGAAAAAAAACCCCATTCTAAATTAAACTGTGTTTTCTCATTAAGCTTAACATAACTAAACTTATGATCACCCTTAAAAAGTCATTACCAGATGCTTTTAAGTGATATGTTTAAATAGAATCTAAATGCTGAGGCAGGAAGGACACAGACAATATGCTGTAAATACTTTTGTGAGCTAGAAAACACAACCAGAGTGCAATATACCATCCTTATCTGGGTCAATGATTTCTGAACGATGCTCGGAAAGCCATCGGGGTTCCTGCGGGATGCCTTGGGGCTTGTTGTAAGGGCAGGTACTGAGAGCGGGGGTGAGGGGTAAGCTCACCAGGATTCTGCCCTACCCTCTGCCCCTCCGTCTCTCGCTCCAGGTCACCAGAGCAGCTGGGCTTATCCATCTTGACCAGTCACAGAAGATTTAGAAGCAAGGATTGTGCTGCACAAAATGTTTTAAAACCACGAATTTTATCATCCACTTCCTACCTCTAACAAGCATTTTCTACATTGATACATTCAAATGATAAGCCAAACTTGGATTCATTAAAACAACTCAATATGAAACAGAAACAGTAAGTACTTGGTAATACTGACATACAATGGAGACAAAGGGATGATAAGGTAGAAATACTATTTTTTTTAACTTGTTTGACGATAAGCATAGGGATCTTGAGA
This sequence comes from Myotis myotis, assembly GCF_014108235.1. Classification (NCBI taxonomy): domain Eukaryota; kingdom Metazoa; phylum Chordata; class Mammalia; order Chiroptera; family Vespertilionidae; genus Myotis; species Myotis myotis. The sequence continues at coordinate 27,214,060 of NW_023416313.1, forward strand.
AATCTCTGGACAGCTTTTTGAATTTTAAATTTTTCAGCCTATTATTTACTTCAAGTGCCCACAGGCATATGTTCAACACTGTGTGCCAGCAGTGTGTCCCAGGGCTACCATCACTTGTTAGCAATAAACCTTTCTTTCCAACAGCTAGCCTAACTCCCGTGTGCTCTCCTTTCACCCCCTTTCCTCTTAACCTGCTCTCTCTGGACACAGACAACTGGTTATCATTCTGCTCCTAAAAGCCCTTCTTATTCTGAAAGAAAAAGTCCTCATCTAGTTGTCTTCTTTTCAAAATGAAACCCCAGTGTTCTGAGCCTTTCCACTTAGTTAATAGTTTCTAATTCCTTAAGTTTCCCTTTAAATCCTCGGAACCCTCTCCCTCACCTCTGTATACATTCTAAGTAGTTGACTGCTATGGCCCCTACTGAAGACACTGGCATTGTTTTGCAGCGGTTCTCAACCTGTGGGTCGCGACCCCTTTGGTGGTCGAACGACCCTTTCACAGGGGTTGCCTAAGACCATCCTGCATATCAGATATTTACATTACGATTCATAACAGTAGCAACATTACAGTTATGAAGTAGCAACGAAAATAATTTTATGGTTGGGTCACAACATGAGGAACTGTATTTAAAGGGCCAGAAGGTTGAGAACCACTGGTAGGGGAACGTTCACTACACAAAGCAATGTTTTCCTCACATATCCATCAAGAAGAGTTTGTTCTATATTTTCTGGAGACTAATATTATGAATGTTCCACGTATTAGAAACTTTCTGAATGTTGAAATTATATCTCAAATAACGATAGTCACCAACACGTCCATGATTGTATGTTATAATATAAAACAAATAGAAGGCACAATGACAGAATGCTCAGAGCCGATGTGGAAGAGAGCAGAGCCAACACAACGAAGCTGACCTGTTCCTAGGTATGCTGTGCAGGGAATAATTGGTACCCTCAGGACTGTAGATATTCCAATGTGGTTTGTGACTTGGACTGACCTGTGGCAGGTTGTGTGACTCCCATGGCCTGATAAAGGTGCTTACAAAAAAAAAAATCTGTGGGTTAGTTGATTGTTTAAAAATTCAAAGTAAGTGTCCAATGTACTTATGAGATTGTGCTTTGCCAGTGATTCCTGACTCTGACCTTGTGGTACCTTAAAATGTCTATACATTCCAGACTGGCTCTTATAAATTCTAATGCAAACTGGTTTCTTCAGGTGACACCAACTGAGGGTCACACAACAGCTGTAGAAAAATATTCTTTTGTGCTCCTTCTCCTCAAATTGCACATACTGTGCTGTTTCCTTTTCAAATATGCCTCTAAATTATTCTATAATTTCATAAGGCTGGCCTTGATTATGATCTGTAGGAATGTAGTACTATGCTCTATCTAGTGATATTTAATGTTCTCTTTCTCTACTTTTCTCCTTTCCAGAAGTGATGCTTGTGTAAGGTAGCTTATGCGTCCAATGACTGCAACAAAGCAGCTACGGGCATTCACAATTATGTCTGCTGGTCCAGCTATGAGTCCACTGCAAGTTCACCGATCCTGACTCCTGTCACTGACAAAGATGCCATTGTCTGAAGCAGCTGGTTCCAATAGAACCAAACTAGACATTTCTGTTTTTTTCTTTTTCCCTGTCACTATGAAGTCAGTGTCTGAGAGTTTAGGGGATTGATTCTTTTTAGTTTTACTCTTTGTTGTAGACTTCTTTAATATATATATATATATATATATATATATATATATATATATATATATAGATATATAGATATATAGATATATAGATATATAGATATATAGATATATAGATATATAGATATATAGATATATCTATATATATATATATTAATATTATTGATTTCAGAGAGGAAGGGAGAGGGAGAGAGAGATAGAAACATCAATGATGAGAGAGATTCATTGGTCAGCTGCCTCCTGCCTCCTATTGGGGATCGAGTCTGCAACCCTGGCATGTGCCCTTGACCAGCATCAAACCCGGGACCCTTCAGTCCACAGGTCGACACTCTATCCACTGAGCAAAACCAGCTAGGGCTAGACTTTTTTTTTAGGGCCCAGAAAGTACCTATGGAAGCTAGGCCAGCAGATAATCTAATTGACAGACATTTGACTGTATTAAGGACAAACAATTATATTGTACTAGAGGCCCGATGCACAAAATTCATGCAAGCAACCCCAGCTTCGTCCAGAAGGTCGTCTGGAATGTTGTCAGAAGGTCATTCGGTCTAATTAGCATATTATGCCTTTGTAATTATAGACTAGAGGCCCGGTGCATAAAAATCATGCAAGAGTAGGCCTTCCTTTCCCCGGCTGCTGTCACTGGCTTCCCTCTGGCACCCAGGACCCGGGCTTTTCTCACAGCCCTGGCTTCGTCTGGAAGGATGTCTGGTCTAATTAGCATATTACACTTTTATTATTATAGATGTCTTGCCACCTTTCTCTTGGCTGAGTTCTATCCCACAGCATAGAGAGCTACTTGGAACAAATAGTTCAGGTGGCCTATTTCCTTCAGTTCTCTGGACATTCCCAGGCATTTCTCAATCCTAGGTGATACAGCTTAAACTGAAGTTGGAATTCCCACTACAGTCTTTCAGATCAATAACTATTAAAGCTATTAGCTCCTGGAAATGTCTACTCTAATTCCAAAGAATCCTTTTTTAAGTGGCATTCCAATACTTTTAAGCATGGCTCCCAGGGGAAACAGTTACATAAAATTCCTGGCATTAAAGGAACCACATGAATCAGGGTTGGCATCCAGTCATAGTATTGAACCTTTTCTGTCGGCACTACTGGCACTAACCCCACCATTTCCTACAAAGACAGGGATCTTCCAACACTATCTCTGTACCTGCTATCATTCTGGAGCATATGCTGCTGGTCTCATGTCTTATTCTCTGAGGCCACCTGAGTTAACCTGCAGCTACGGTTCACAATTCCAGGCCCAACTAGAACTACCACCTGAAATGCACTGGGAGAGCTTGCTCCACCACATGCATTTGCTACCCCCTCAACCCCCAACCAGTAGGAGATTGCAATTGGTACATAAATGTTTCAGCCTCCATGCCCTGTGGTGGAACAGTCCTGAGCCACATGTCACATGACTTCTCAGAGGGCTTCGGCACTGGTTTTCCAAAAACAATCAACCTACTTATTAACAGACATTTTTTTTTACTATCCTGTCTCACTTGCTCACTTCCTTATTTGTATGTTCTGCTACAGACAGGTCTTTGTCTCAAAGTCTGCTTTCTCAAGAACACAAACTAACATGTGCTCCCTTCCAAGCAAACTAACATGTGCTCAGGTGGTTGGTATTTTTAATTTAATTATTTTAGTGTCAATGTGATACAAACAACACATTAAAACAAAATTACTTTTATTTCCCTTTAAGTTTAAGAATACATCTCTATCTCTACCAAACATCTATGTTCTCTATCTTTCTTCTGTCTACCTAATCCATTTATCATCCTAATCTATTTTTAGTATTTTCTTAACATCCATTCTATGCCAACTATTAGTTTTGGCATTGGGAGTACTGACTAGCAGTAATGGTCCCAGCCCTCATAGATTTTATAGTGTAAGGGTGAGATGAGCATTTCACATGTCCTTACACAAATAGTTACTCATGATCATAAGAAAACCACAAAAGAATGGGACAGATCATATTGAAAACATAAAAGTCAAGGTACCTAAATATGTCATGGGTGGCAGTGGGCGGTGGTTAAGAAAGCTTCTCCCTCCCAGAGGCCATGCTTGTATTACTTTCTGAAGCAGAGGGCAGTGTGGATCACAAGCTCCCTCTTACTCAGTTAGGATCTTAGATGGTACCTGAATTAGATGAAATATAGTAATTATCTTCCCTGTTCTGTTTAAAAATAATTTTAGATTTTTCTAGTACAACATTTAAATGACATATTGAACCATGGTGCAAGACAGGTTCAATGACATTACTTTTAATTACTTACAATACATTTCAGCTGCACAGCATGAAATTGAGTTGCTTTTTGCTCTAATTCTTTGTGCATCAGCTCCACAATGGGTTTCTATTTCTGTGGGTAAATGTCACATTCTTGCTTATTTCAAGTATAATTCCGTTTTCATTCTTTCTCAGGCAAATAAATCCACTTAAAATTATCTTCCCTATTTTGAACTTTCATTTGCTCATCAAAATTAAATGATTACGGCCCTAACCGGTTTGGCTCAGTGGATAGAGCATCGGCCTGCGGACTCAAGGGTCCCAGGTTCGATTCCAGTCAAGGGCATGGACCTTGGTTGCAGGCACATACCCACTAGGGAGTGTGCAGGAGGCAGCTTATCGATGTTTCTAACTCTCTATCCCTCTCCTTTCCTCTCTGGAAAAAATCAATAAAATATATAAAAAAATTAAATGATTATGCAAAATTTTTCAAAATGATACTATGTTATATCTGAATAAGATGGGTCCAAAGGAGGACCAATTTCAAAGAAGAAACAAATAATAAAAAAAGAGCTGGAAAGTTGTAATAATACTTATATGTTAAACATTTGCAGAACATTTTTTCTTTGCAAAGATATGTTAATAATTAGTGGCAGTTTATTAGTGAAAACCTGTAAATAATGATTATTTTAAGTCTGAGTGCTTTTCTTCCTTTTTTATTTTTTCCTTCCATTTTCCTTCAAGAAATTTACAGAGTCAACAGAAAAGAAAAATAGTTTTCAAATAATATATTTTGCGTGAGGACATGGCCATATCTTTGATGAAATAATTCTTGACTGTTGTGCTTTCAGTTCTTTCACTGGACACTTTGTTAATAACTTTCTCCCCAGCCAAAGAACAGGCCGCAGATTTCCTACAATATTACTTTTCTCTGTCCATTACACCTAAAAAGTTTCTCCTGTGTATTTATCCTAAGCTGTTGACTTTTATTTACATCACACCTAAAGCCCTTTGCCCACCTTCTTCGGACCTGAAAATACAGACTCTGTCTGCTTTCCCTTTCCCTTCCCCTTCCCCTTCCCCTTTCCCTTTCCTTTTCCCTTCTCCTTCCCCTTCCCCTTCCCCTTCCCCTTTTCCTTTCCTTTTCCTTCCCTTCCCCTTTCCCTTTCCTTCCTTCCCTTCCCCTTCCCTTCCTTCCTTCCCTTCCCCTTCCCCTTCCCCTTCCCTTCTCTCCATTTCCTGTTTCACATTCCTCTCCTGTTTCCTCATGCCCATACTGGGCCATTCCTTTCCTTTTCCAGAAATCTAGCTCAGGTCAAAGCCCTAGCTACCTGCTCCCTAAAAGGACATGTTGGATAGTTATTGCCTTAGAATAAAAATCTACCCAGAATAATGGGTAAATCTTTACCTATGTTGTGAGAAAGGCGCAAAGCCTTATTGTAAAGATAAGGATGAAAAAGCATAGAAACTTTCATTGAGCGTACTTTTGTAATCCAGGTCGGTGAAGGGGTTTTCACACATCTATTTATACTCACACAAAAGACAAGGTTTCCCAGTGATCCATGAAGTGGAATAAATACTTTCATACAGAATTTTCAAACAACCATGGAATCTTTCAGCTAAACAGTATGACAATAAGTTTAATTCTCTTTAGATAATCTTGGAATGCTATTCACACATAGTTTTTTATTTTTGAGTCAAGTGACAGAAATGGCTCTAGAATATAGATAGCCCTACTTCCTTTTTCTCCCCCTTTGACTTTATTTGATTTTGGTCAGTTTCTCTCCAGCTAGCCATTGGATTTCTGTGCACTGGAAATTTTCAGTTAAAATTCAGGGCAAGCATAACTGATAATTTTATAGTTTAGAGACTTGTAAGAGTAATTTTAATATTTGCTTAAAACATATCTAAGTCTGATAATCCAGATTGATGATCATTGTTTTTAAAAATTATAATGGATTCTATAATGATCAACTAAATAATAAGAAATATGGTAAATTATTGACACTATAAGGAAATATCAGAATCTTTAAAAAGTATCAGATAACAGATAATTATGTTAAGTTTTGAAGGGAGGATTAGATGGCTGATCAATGATAGAAACTGACTTTGGGTGGTGGGCACCCATTGTAATATACAGACCAGTATCATAGAAATGTATAGGTGAAACTTATATAATCTGATGAATCAACCGGAGGTCTGGTGCACGGATTCATGCACTAGTGAGATCCCTCCGCCTGGGGATTGGGCAGAAACTGGCAGTCCAACATTCCCTGAGGGATGTAGTAATGTGCAGAGTGGCAGGCAGCCAGGGAGGAGCCCGAGCCTGAGCTGGGCGCTACATTTCTCATCTCGGCCCTGCAGCACCTGCCACCACCACAGCCACTTGATAGCACTGCTGTTGTTACAGAAAAACCGGACAAGAACCAAACAGCGCTCTGAGAGTTTGGAGTTACACTTTATTCACCGCGGCGGGCTTAGGGAAATGAATACAAATTCTAAGCAAAGCTACAAGCAGAACTTCCCTTTTTATGGAAGAGTCAGCCCTTTGTGCACTTGCTGGCGGCAGCCTTGAAAACTACACAGTTCTATCAATGTACCTTGCATGGCATTGGGTGTATCTAGTCTCTGGCCTACAAGGTCAGACAGCTAAGTTTATCTCCCCCATTATTCAAGCAGGCTAGAAAGCAAAGTTACTTTTTCAGAATTAGATAGAGGCCATCCAAAGAATAGCAGAGAATTCCAAACAGTAGTTTTACAGAATAGGGGTTTACCTTCACACTGTGGAGGTGGGAGAGGCTTGCACCACCGCAGCTGAGCTTGCCAGCCATGAGCTCAGTGTCTGGTGCCTGTTGGTCAGCTGAGCAGTGCTCCTGCTGTGGGCAGCTCCTGAGTTGGTGGTCAGTGTGCATCATAGCAACTGGTCAGTCATTTGGTTGACTGGTCGCTTAGGGTTTTATATATATAGATGTAGATGTAACTTCAATAAATTTAATCAAAGAAGTGAGGATCAAGACACATACTGGGAAAAATATTTGCAAAAGACATGTCTGAGAAAGGATAGTCATCTAAAATAAATGAAGAATTCTTAAAACTCAACATTAAGAAAACAAACAACCAAATTGAAAAATGGAAAAATATCTGAACAGACACTTTATCAAAAAAGATGTATAGATGGTAAATTAGCATATGGAAAGATGCTCAATATATTACGTCATTAGGGAATTTCGACAAATTCCAAAATACTGACAACACGAAATTCAAGATGTGTAGCAACAGGAACTCTTATTCATTGCTGATGGGAATGCAAAATTGTACAGCCACTTTGAAAGATATTTTGGCAGTTTGTTGTAAAACTAAAAATACTCCTATCATATGATCCAGGAATCATGCTCTTTGGTATTTACCCAAATGAGTCAAAAACTTATATTTATGCTAAATCTTACACCTGGATGTTAATAGCAGCTTATTCATAATTGCTAAAACTTGGAAGCAACTAAGATATCCTTAGATAGGTGAGTGAATAAATAAACTGTGCTACATACAGACCATTGTATATTATTTAGTACTAAAGAGAAATAAGCTATCAAGTCATGAAGCAACCTTAAATGCATATTATGTGAAAGCAGCCAATCTGAAAAGGCTGCGTACTGTGTGATTATAACTGTATGCCATTCTGGAAAAGGCAAATGATGCAGTGTAAAGATCAATGACTGCCTGGGGTTAGGAGGAGTGGAGAGATGAGTAGGCAGAGGACAGAGTATTTTCAGGGCAGGAAAACTATTCTGTATGATACTATACTGGGGGGTACATCTCATTAAACATTTGTTCAGATCCATAGAATGACACCACCAAGAGTGAATCCAAATGTGAATTATGGATTTTGGATGATTGTAGGGAGCGACTATAGGGTTAAGCCTAGGACTGACCTGTTGGCAAAGCCACAAACAAATCCCAGCTTAGAGGGCACAGCCCTCTTAGCATAATTAAACTTGACCTTATGACCCCCCTAGATCTTACCTGGGTAGCTAACTGGGCTGAGGGAGATGCAGAAATGCTGCCAAAACAAGTGAAACTCACAAGAACATTGTAACTAGGGTGACCACTGCCTTGTTTACTTCTGGCTATAAAATAAAGGCTCAGCTTGCCATCTGGATCTCTCTCTGTGGCCTCAGCCAGGCACAGGAAGATCCACCTATACCCAGCTTATTCTCTTTGTCTGTCTTTCCTACATCCTTCGCCAACTCCCCCTTCCCCCTCAGGATCGTGGAACCCTTGGCTGAGCTGGCCAGCACAGATGATAATGATGTGTCAGTGTGGATTCATCAATTGCAACAAATGAACCACTTTGGTGGTGGAAGTTGACAGTGGCGGGAGGCTGTGCATGTGTGGAGGCAGGGTATATGGAAATTCTATGTACTTTCTACTTAATTTTGTCGTGAACCTAAAACAGCTTTAAAAATAAAAACTATCAAGAAAAAGTACAATAAAAGGGTACAGATAAAATACAGTAAAAAGGTACCCTGGCCAGTGTGGCTCAGTTGGTTAAGCATCATCCAATGCACCAAAAATTGCAGGTTAGAGTTCCTGTCAGGGCACATGTCTGGGTTGCTCAGTCTCCAGTAGGGGGCGTGCAGGAGGCAGCCTATGATGTTTGTCTTTCACATGGATATTTTTTCTCTCTCCCTCTCCAGGCCTCTCTTTCTCAAATCAATAAAAATACATATTACTTTCTGTTTTTAAGGTCTCTAAAATATAATTAACTGTCTAGTGCAAGCATAGTAGCATTACCTTGTGAGGTTTACAATATGCATAAAAATAAAATGTAGAGCTGATAATAGCCCAAGATTTGGGAGGAGGGAATTGGAAATGAAGACTCTCAGAACTTTACTTACACAGACAGTACACCCTACAGGTCACTGGTCCACAAGCTACAGTCCACAGATGGCCAGTAAGAAAACTGGTTTTGTAACTGGGTTTAATTGCTCTGTCTGGTGTTGGTCCACACAGTATTAAAAATTTAATCTGTTGCCCATATCAATTAAAAAATGATATCAAGATAAATATCTGACTATTTTGCATAAATTTCTGTCTCTCTCTCTTTTTTTTTTTTTTTTTTTTTTTTTTTAAGACCAGGCAGCATTTCTCCATTGCAACAGTTAGCTTGAGCTGAGTAACCCCTGATGCCTTGGGCTGGGTCAGTGGCTCCAGTTTTCCTTTACCTTCACCATTTCCTATTTTATTCCTGATAGCGAAAGTCAGTTTCCATTTATCGTCATATTACAGTACTGCTTTACTTGTTTCCTGGAGTTGTCTGATGCCAGCAGTCATTTGATTTGCGATCCCTGGAATAAATGCCAATGAGGCTGGTAATTTGAAGACTGAGAGTAGTGAGACAAGGGTGGAGAGCCATTCATTCTAGTTCTGTGGCCCTAAAGGAAGTGGCTGTTCTCACAATGGTTCCTGTCCTTCTTGGCAGCAGAAATTGTAGCTTTTATTTATTTATTTATTTTTTATCTGTAAGCTATACCATATAATTTCCAATAAAATGTGATTTTCTTTAAGTTATTAAGAGTCAGCAAATAGTGCTTACACGCAACTCTAAGATAGGGCTTGACTGAATATTAGGTAAGATTCCAACTTCTACCCCAAACCATCTGGGATATGTATATGGGGTAGGGGTAGACAGTTGGGTAGAATTCTCTGTTGCAATTTATATCTTCAAACAATTTATAAGTCCAAGAATAAGAATTATTTCCCCATTATGCTGAGTATTTTTTTTTTTTTTTATTGCTTAAAGTATTACAAAGGGTATTACATATGTGTCCATTTTATCCCCCCGCCCTAGACAGTCCCCTAGCCTCCCCTATCCCCCAATGTCTTATGTCCACTGGTTATGCTTATATGCATGCATACAAGTCCTTTAGTTGATCTCTTACCCCCCTACCTCCTGCCCCGCAACCCTCCCCGGCCTTCCTGCTGCAGTTTGACAATCTGTTTGAGGCAGCTCTGCCTCTGTATCTATTATTGTTCAAAAGTTTATAATGGTCTCTATTATCCATGAATGAGTGAGATCATGTGGTATTTTTCCTTCATTGACTGGCTTATTTCACTTAGCATAATGCTCTCCAGTTCCATCCATGCCGTTGCAAATGGTAAGAGTTCCTTCCTTTTTAGAGCAGCATAGTATTCCATCGTGTAGATGTACCACAGTTTTCTAATCCATTCATCTACTGATGGGCACTTAGGCTGTTTCCAGATCTTAGCTATGGTGAATTGTGCTGCTATGAACATAGGGGTGCATATATCCTTTCTGATTGGTGTTTCTGGTTTCTTGGGATATATTCCTAGAAGTGGGATCACAGGGTCAAATGGGAGTTCCATTTTCAGTTTTTTAAGGAAACTCCATACTGTCTTCCATAGTGGCTGCACCAGTCTGCATTCCCACCAGCAGTGCACAAGTGTTCCTTTTTCTCCACATCCTCTCCAGCACTTGTCGTTTGTTGATTTGTTGATGATAGCCAGTCTGACAGGTGTGAGATGGTACCTCATTGTTGTTTTGATTTGCATCTCTCGGATGATTAGTGACTTTGAGCATGTTTTCATATGTCTCTTGGCTTTCTGAATGTCCTCTTTTGAAAGGTGTCTATTTAGGTCCTTTGCCCATTTTTTGATTGGATTGTTTATCTTCCTTTTGTTAAGTTGTATGAGTTCCCTATAAATTTTGTATGCTGAGTATTTTTTAATGTATCTTTTTGTTTGCATTCCCCACTCCCTCTTTCTTTATACCTTTTGTATTATTCAAATTTTCTTTATTCTGATTTTTCCTTTCTACTTATTTTGCTGTTATAAATTCTCCCATAGTTTAACAGAATTGCCTTAACATTTTAATATGATGATGTATTTAATTGGAATGGGTTAAAGTTAAAATCGTTCATTGGTGATGAGTATCTTTACTCTTCTGTAGAACAGTACAAAGACCTTAGCATGCATAACACTGGTTACTGTCTTCCACCTCATGTGCCACAGTTGTTTAGTAATTTAATTCTTCCTGGTATTTATATTCCCCAAATTAGACATAACTATTTTATTTTATACAGTCATTATTATTTACATATTGTCTTTCTTACAATGATTCCTGCAATTAACTTAGTTCTTCTAGGTTCATGTTTCCTTTTTCCAAAATGTATATCCTTTACTTCCTTGTAAATAGGAAATAAAACAGGAAGCTATTAGTGGTAAACTCGGTGTTTGATTACTGAATTTATGTTGTCTCACACCTAAATAATATTTAATAATTATAGAATAACTAGAGGCCCAGTGCACAAAAATTTGTGCACTCGGGGGGGGGGGGAGGGTCCCTCAGCCTGGCCTGTGCCCTCTCGCAGTCTGGGACCCCTCGGGAGATAACGACCTGCTGGCTTAGGCCTGCTCCCGGGTGGCAGAGGGCAGGCCCAATCCCTAGGTGCAGCCCCTGGTCGGGCTCAGAGCAGGGCCGATTGGGGAGTTGGGGCACCGCCCCCTGTCATGCACAGAGCAGGGAGATTGGGAGGTTGTGATGCCACCCTCAGTCATGCTCAGGGTAGGGCCGATTGGGGGGTTGGGGCACCATCTCCTGTCACACTCAAGGCAGGGTCGATGGGGAGGTTGCGGCGCCACCCCCTGTCACGCACAGAGCAGGGCCAATCAGGGGGTTGGGGCACTGCCCCCTGTCACTCACAGAGCAGGGCCCATCAGGGGGGTTGGGGCTCTGTACCCTGTCACGGACAGAGCAGGGCCAATCAGGGGGTTGGGGTGCTGCCCCCGTCACACACAGAACAGGGTGGATCAGGGGGTTGGGGCGCCATCCTCTATCACCCACAGAGCAGGGCCGATCAGGGGGTTGGGGAGCTGCTACTCTCACACTCAGGGCAGGGCCGATGGGGAGGTTATGGCTCTACCCCATCACACACAGAGCAGGGCCCGTGGGGGAGGGGGTTGGGGAGCTCCCCACTATCAGGCACAGAGCAGGGCTGATCAGGGGGTTGGGGCACCTTCCCCTGTCACGAACAGAGTAGGGCGGATAGGGAGGTTGTGGCCCCGCCCCCTGTCACACACAGAGCCGCAGGGCAATCAGGGGGTTTGGGCGCTGCCTCCCGTCACGCTGATCCCGGTGCCGGGAGGCCTCATGGCTCTACTGATCCCGGTGCTGGGAGGCATATTACCCTTTTACTATATAGAATAGAGGCCTGGTGCACGGGTGGGTGCCGGCTGGTTTGCCCTGAAGGGTGTCCTGGATCAGGGTGGGGGTCCCCACTGGGGTGCCTGGCCAGTCTGGGTGAGGGGCTGAGGGCTGTTTTCAGGCTGGGAGTGATTGAAGCTCCCAACCGCTCCTTTTTTCCTTTTTTTTTTTTTATTCTGAGCCAGCTTTAGCTTGAGGCTTGCTCCAGCTCTTAGGCCTTGGCTAAAAGTAGGTTTCTGGCCTTTGCTTACAATGTTGCGAATCTGCTGGCTGAAGTCCGGCGGTATTTGTTACAGAGTTTCTTAAACTGCCTGCTCAGAGGCCTGCAGCCGCAGGCAGGGAACGTTGGAGTCCTCCGTCACTGAAGCAACCAAGCCTCATGTTAGTTTCAAGCTGCCTGGCTGCCGGCCGCCATCTTGGCTGACAGTTAATTTGCATATCTTGCTGATTAGCCAATGAAAAGGGTAGCGGTTGTACGCCAATTACCATGTTTCTCTTTTATTAGTGTAGATTAGCTTCAGCTCTGTTCTCCCAACTCTCTACAGATAGTGTTTCAATGAAAATAAAAGTCTAGTGTTTAATTATTGTCTTTTTGTAATAATTAAATTTTTGCCTTTGATTCCCCCCGCCCATAGTTTTAAATTGTATGGTCACACTACAAGGGGCATGTGTAGGTGTGGATTTAATTATATTTACACCTTATTTGAGAATCTAGGATAAAAATAAATATCTTTCATCAATTCTAGAAATTTCTCAGGCATTATTTTTGAGAATAATAGTCTTTCCCCCCTTCTCTCCATTCTCATCCTCTATAATACCTTTTAGACTTATTATGTTAAACTCTTAAGTTTTCTTTTACACTTTCTCTCATTTTATTTTTGGGGATATATTATGAATCATCTCTTCCAGGGCATTAACTCTCTCATTGGCTGTGGCTAATCTAAAATTTAGTTCACCTAATTAAGCTTTTCTTTTAACTTTCACTAATTATATTTTTCATTCTTAGTTGTTTTAGTTGGTTCTTTTCTTATCCTTTTTTCATTGAAACTTAATTCTTTTTCTTTTCATTTATATTTCTAATCATTTTAAACATACTTTACCATTAATATCTAATAGTGGTATTCTCTGATGTGTTTGCTTTTTTGCCTGCTGACTCTCATGTCATCAGAAGGCTTTATTTGTGGGAGTCTTGTGTAGTTTGTATTGAGCGATAATTTATCAAGGTAGGATTTTAATTTGCTTTGCCCTGAAACTGTGGGATATCATTAGCTTGAGAACACTTTATTTTAATTTCTAGTCTGTTAGAGAACATAGGTGGTTGAAATTAAACTTTGATAACAAGTGACTTTTGGCCCATGATGATAAATGATTACAGGAGACTAATTTTTTTTCACCTAGATCCTAGGTGTCTAGACGGGGACTTCTTAATTCACTTCTTGTGTGGGTGCATGTAGTCTTTAAGTTGATGTGTTCACTGAGGATGTAGTCTTTTGAATGCCCTGTGAGGTATCATTCCAAGTTTCCGTTTTGCACAGCTTGTCACCTATCCTCGTATGAGCATCAAAACCCAAGACCAGGTTATTGACAAGCAACAGTTTCCCCAAGGCTGCTGAGAGTCGGTTCTTGTGCTTAACACTGGTTTTCAATGACCTCTTTGCTTTGGGACCTCGGGGATTTTATTAAATTTTGCTAGTACAGGTTTGAATTTAAATGTATGTATGTTATTTCCCCCCCCCCATCATTTCTATTTTGTAGAAAAGGGTTTTCAGGGTATCTAGTTTGTAATATAGGAAATGAAAATTTCCATACTCAAAAGAGGCTTGCAGTATTCGTTCATTTATTCCAAAAGATTTTACTGCCTACAAGCTGACAGGCAATGTTACTTCACATTTTTTTTTTTAATGCAGTGGGATATAAGTCGATAGAAAAAGAATAAATGGATGATGTGACAGTGCCAATCACTATTGCTTCTTTTTATTTTATCCCAAAGTATTTTATACTTGAAATAAACTAAAAAAATATCACTTCTGGTATGTGCATTTCTCCCCATTTCATAACCCAAACTAATTATTTCACTCTAACCACATTTCATTTCACCCAGACTCTTACTTTCTGACCTTTCATTTAAATGTGTATATAATGCATTTTATGTGTGGCATATCTTTTTATTCGCCTAATAATAATAATTTATATTGTAAATAAATCTTTACTGTTGAAAGTATTACATATGCCCTCCTTTTTAATAGCCACTTCCAATCCAGTGTCAAAAACCATAGGGGATCTTGCTGTTTTTTATCTGACTGTGAGTAGCATTATGCACTTGAATTTATGATCTTCCCTGTTCTCTACCTGTCCTGAAGTGATTTCAAATAAAGAAAATTTTGGAGCCGTGAACCTGATAAAGGCAACTTGGAGGCAAGGCTGTAGCCCTCCTGATCTCCATTAGTTTTCTCTGCTCCCACCTTAGCAATTTCTCCATCCACATCTGATCTGGAAAAAAAAATAAGCTACTTGTTATGGAATCATAGACTAAAGATGAGTCCAAGGGGGCAGTGCTTCTTAATACTAAATGATAATATGCATCTATTGGGAATCCTGTTAAAATGTTGAGCTGGGGTGAAGCATGAGATTTTGCACGTCTACCAAACTGTCATATGCTCCTAATTAGGAAGACCTGAAAGTTGCAAGACTCAGATACTTTTCAACATACTTGTAAAGTAGAAAATTTGAAGTTGCAAGAAAGACAAAGGCAGAACTGAAAGGAATCATGCATTGTATATTTGGACCCATCTAAGTGATAATAACAGAGAGGGAGAATTATAATGTAGTCAACTTTATAACAAAATAAATATTTACTATTGTCATATGGAACTCACCAATGTAGAAAAAACGATTACTCTTCAATAAATTTTCTTTCTATAAAATTTTGTATTGATTGTTTAATGATAAATCTAATTATTTATGCAAAATTTAAACAATGTAAATGTCTATATAATAAAAAAACATCTGTATAATAAAAAGTGAAACTTTCTTGTCCCTCTCAATTCTATTTCTACCAGTAACCACTGTTAAGTTTGTTGTGGACCTTCCAAAATATTTTTGTTTCATTTATAAGCATATAAGCATATATTCAAGATTTGTTGCTTTACAAAAAAAAAAAGATTCTACTCTTTTTAAAAAAATGTTGATTTTTTTCTTTATTAAGTTATTACATATGGGTCCTTATCCCCCCATTGTTCCCCCCCGACCCCCCCCCACTCATGCCCTCACGCCCCTGGTATCTGTATCTATTGGTTAGGCTTATACATATGCCTGCATACACATCCTTCGGTTGATCTCTCCCCCTTACCCTCACCCTCCCCTACCTTCTCTCTGAGGTTTGAGCATCTGATCAATGCTTCTCTGTCTCTGGATCTGTTTTTGTTCATCAGTTTATGTTGTTCATTATATTCCACAAATGAGTGAGATCATGTGATCCAACTTCACTTTGTAGATCAAACCCAATGGAGTTCTGAGCCCTGGTCCTTCAGCTACAGCAACTGCTTCTCAGCTCCAGGATAACCTCCACGCCCTCCATGTTGGGTCTACGGGGGAAATAGTATTGCTATAGATTTTTATTCTGATTGCTAATAAGAATGCTCCTCAAAAACAGGCTTGAAAAGAGCAAGTGAACTAGAGGAGTTAAAATGAAGTATCGTAGCAAAAGCATGCTCTATGTGCATAGCCTAGCCATGTATTTTAAAACCATAAGAAAATATTAAATGTTCAAACATCTTTAATTGGTCTGGATAAATAGCTTATGGTTAGCAGAAAAAAGATGATATGTTTATTCTGGTTTATAAAAAGTCATTTTAGAGATACAAATTGGATATGGGGCTTGAGATTTATGAGACTTTATAACTAATAAAATAAACATAGCTAGTTTTCATATATTAAAGGACTCAGGCTATAGAGCCTTAAGCCTAGACTCTAAAGGGAGAGAAATCATTTTCTCTAATGTATATTTAATTAAAAAAACTGTCTGTACAGAATTACTAACAGAAATTGCTTGGCCTACCAAATATTCTCTGACCTAAAAGAAGATCATTAGAGAATGTTCTTGCATTATATATTGAGGAAAAAAATCATGTCTTTATTTTTTATTTATTGATAGACTACTATTAGTGACAGGCATAATAAAAAATCTCTTTCCTATTGTGTTCTCAATGGCCATTGCAAACTTTTTTTACTGACCTTGAAATAACAAGCCCACTTACAAAGCAGCAGATAGCTTTATTTACTAGGTTAGAAAGAAGAGTTCTGAAATGCATTTTCTCCAGCCTTACCCTGAAAAAGTGTCTGTAGCATTTCCAATCATCTATCTCTCAAATTTACAGAAGAATGTATCCTTGCCCTTTTCCAGAATTAAGCTCTTACCCCTGTCTTCAATTTTGTTGTATAATTTTACCATTTCTTTATATATTTGCTCTTCATTGGTTTGAGCTCCTGGAAGACAAGAATAATATTTTTCCATTATTTGTATTTCCTCAGTGTGTCTCCTTATCTTATACTAGGGGCCTGATGCATGAAATTCATGCAAGGGTAGGCCTTCGAACCCCGGGGTGCCGGGACCCTCATAGCCCTGGCTGCCTCCAGGCCCCAGCTGCCTTGTAGCCCCGGCTGCCTTGGGCCCTGGCTGCCTCGTGGTCCGGCACCCTGCCTGCACCCACCTTGGCCTGGTGCTGCCTGCATCTGCCACTACACACCCCAGGGTCCCCAGTTCTGACAGCCCTCACAATCGATAGCCCTGCAGAGGGTGGCTTGGGCTCCCTCTTTGGGGCGATCACAGAGCCCCCCCATTGATCATCCCCCAGCCGGTGGCCTGGGCCTCCTTCTTTGGGGCGATTGCGGAGACCCCCTATTGATCGCCCCACTGGCTGGTGGCCTGGCCTCCCTCTAGGGGGCAATTGTGGGGCGATGGTGAACCCCCTGACCAATCATATCACACCCACCTTGGCTGGCCTGGTGCCAGTGCGTGTGATAGCGTGGTGGTCCCAAAGGTTGTCTGGATGGTCGTTCTGCTATTCAGTTGTTCGGTCGATTTGCATATTAAGCTTTTATTATTATAGATATCTTTCCTGACTTCTCAGATAACCAGACTCAAATCTGATGTACAATAGTCATTATCTCATACTAGTATTTTTGCATGTCTCCCCTAAATCTTTTTGTTTTCATAATGGTCTTTAATTTTTCTCTCACTTTGTTTAATAGCTCTCTAAATATTTTTGAAGGTGGGTTTGATATAAACACTACTAAAATGAGTGATTAACAAATATTGAAGTTAGTAGAAATCTTACTGGTTTACATTTTATGAAGTAAAAAAAGAAAGAAAGAATAATGATTCTATTTTTAGCATAGCAGACTTTTATTAGATTGAAGTTTAGACTCACATTCAATTCTACTTTTTCTTATGAAAAAGTATATTGTCTTATATTGTCTTTAATGTTTAAAAGCCACAAAATATGTTTATTTACATCATGTTTGGTCTTTACAAAATTGTGTGGTTATCCACAATTCTAATGTTGCACTCCTTTTAAAGAGAGGGGCAGTTTTATTGCATTGTCTTAGATCAGTGACTTTCCATCTTTTTCATTTCATGGCACACATAAACTAATTAGTAAGATTCTGCAGCACACCACAAAATATATTATGTTTTTTGCTGATCTGCCCCCCCCCCCAAAAAAAAAGGTATAATTTTGATTTATTCACACCTGTGGCTGTTGTTGTGTTGGCTGTTGTCATTTTTTTATTTAAGATAAAATAGGTCAGTGCCCCTGACTAAATAGTCAGGTATTGCATATTTTAAAAGATTTGGTGGCATACCAGTGTCTTAGATTATTCTTAAGGAACTGAAAACTTAATCTTTTAAGATGTCAAGAAGACTACATCCTATCCTCTTTTGCCCTCCAGCTCCTGCAACACAAACATCATCACAGAAAGAGTTGTGGGTATAATTGATATGGTCATCTCACCTCTAACATTTTACTTGGGAAAGAAACCTGGGCAGGATGCCTGAACCATGGTATCCTTTAGATTTAACTTCAAGAGAATCTAGGTGAGCCTCTGGTGGCCAACCTGTAATGTGACAGGAGGTCTCAGATGGAATAAAGGTTCCCCACCCTAACTCAGGGTTGGTGTGAGAAGTAAGATTATTGGTCTCATTATGGTCAGATCTCACCAAAGAAGAGAAAATATAATAAATATTAAATAGATGGGCAGTAAATAGATTAAAATAATTACCTACGCATCTGTTTAAATAAATGCAAAACTGGGTTCAATATCTGATTTAGGTGAAGAAAATTGCCAGAGAAAGTTTTTATGGAGAGAGCAGACCCTTACATGAGCATTCAGAAGGTTGGAGCTCTAGATATTTATGTTTCTTTATGACACACACACACACACACACACACACACACACACACACACAGACACACCAGTCATTGTCCTTTTCAAAGAAAAAACAAGGCCACCTTTTCAATAAAGTGTAGTGCTACATAGCTTGTCAGTTTTTGAAGCCCTTGGAATGTAGGGCCTGAAATAATAGGTTTGATCCTTAATGGTTCATCAATGAAAGCCTCAAGCTAAACTTTTTCAAAGAGAGGCAGCACAGCATGAAAAGGAGAGTAAGGATTCATTTAGTAATACACTACAAAGGTGGCGGGCTGTCAAAGGAGGGAACATGGCACCTGAGGAGCAGTAGAAAGGCAAGAACACTCTGCTGGTCCTGAGGGAGAGCGAAGTGCAAACAGTTGAATCCAGGAGGGGAGAGCCTGAAATGGGGACAGAGGCTCCACCGAGGAAATGACAGAAAGCCAAGCGAAGGGTGGAAAAGGGAGACTTGCTTTGGAGGATAAGAGAGTGGGCAGGCGGTCATACCACTTGGCAAAGGAAGTAGTGATATTACTGGTCATGAGGTAGGAGAATAGCTAACCTCTGGGGATTGATTTGCACTATAAAATGTGCTTGCTTATTAGAGCATTATCTTAATATTATTTACAATATCACTTGGCACTTTTATCTATTTTGACTCTCAGTCCACTGAACTTTTTTTGTTATATTATGTCAAGATATCTATTAAGCCGGAAGAGGGTATTAGATTTGGGTACATGAATTATTGCTGCTAAGAATGATTTAATGATGTAAATCAAGGAGACAGATAAGATGATTCTATAAAGAAGTGAAAATATCAATAGATCATTAAAAATTTATTACAATAACATAATAATAAACTTATTATTCTGAAACTCGTTATTGCGAAACACAATGGAAAGTGAGTTTATATTTGATCCTTTATTTTTGATTCATTGACATTTTATATGGTAGATTTACATAATAAATTCTGGTATGCAAAAATATATCACCCACTAAATATTAGACCACTTTGTAAAAAGAAGTCTTGAATAAAATTTACAACGTATTATGATTCAAGACACTCCCATTTTATGAGGTATAATCAAAGACTGAAAATTTGAAGTGTCTTTTAAAACATTATGAAGTTATAGATCAGGGTCTGCCAGTCTCCCCAAATTAATCATAAACGCTTATAGTTTTCATTTTATCTGCATATATAGAGTTATAAGTTAGAATTATGTCTAATTATGCATAATTTGCCTGCATATTTTAAAGTCTTACTTTTGCCAAACAAAATTCACAGTCGGATGGCTTTACAGGATACTTTTTAATATCTTGGTAAAACAAACAGACAAAAATGAGCACGAACTACAGTGTGCCACCACACTAGAAGAGCTAACTGTACTGAAAGGATATTTCAGGTTGAAATATTTGAAAAGTATATTACAAGCAACAACAGAAACCCTTCTTATATCAGCAATGCCACTCCTCTTGGATGATTTTGCTGATTCTACTCCCGTAGGTAGGGCAGAATTGATTCCCCCTTTTTTAGGTGGTAAAGTGCACATTGTGTGATGGAAGGCTTTGAAAATTGCTGACATTTGAACCTATTGTGTTGTTGTATGATGATGAAATGCCAGGCTTTGAAACCAAAATCACAGAATTGACAAGATTAACAGTGGAGTGTAATGACAGATTTCATTATCTTTTTTTTTTTTTTTTTTTTTTAATGAGAAACTCATGTCCAAAAAGTGGGTGGCCTGGAAAAATAGAAGGAACTGACAGCAGTTGTTTAAGTTAAGAGATCCTCACCTAAAACTTTTACATGTTGTTGCATAAAAGTACCTGGATTCATTTCTGGTCACATACTGTGTTGCAAGATTGGGTTAATTTGTAAAACTCAAAATTTGATTTCCTTAACTTGATCTTGAATTCTTAGAAGAAAGGTGGAATATTGAACGAAGGCTTTTAATCTGAGAAAGGACAGGTTATAATTTTAGAACATTCACTCTGACAGTTGTCTAGCGGATTGGCAGAGTCAGGTTGGATCCAGAGAAACCAGTTAGCAACTTCTGCAGTATTCAGGCAAGAAAGCTCAAAACAACAACAATCAAACAAAACAAAGACAAATCACGTCATTGGTTATGAATATGGAGAAGAAAATATTAATGTATAAAACACTAAGGAGGGACATCTACAAAATAACTAGTTGTTCAAAAGTCTAAGTTATGAAATTCAAGGAAAAACTGAGGTCTATCCTAAACTGAAGGAGACTAAAGAGACATGACAAATAAATGTAACAAATTGCTTTTTCTATAAATGATGTTACTGGGGCCCAGCTGGTGTGACTTAGTGGTTGAGTGTCCACCTATGAACTAGGAGGTCCCCATCAGTGCATATGTCCAGATTGTGGGTTTGATCCCCAGTGCGGGGCATGAAGGAGGCAGCTGATCAATGATTCTCTCTCATCATTGATATTTCTATCTCTCCCTCTTTCTTCCTCTCTGAAATCAATAAAACATATATATTAAAAAGATGTTATTAGGGCCAATGGTGAAACTTAAAGGATCTGAGGACTCAAAGGTAGTGAAATATCTATATTAATTGATATTATTTTTTAGGAAATGCACACTAAGGTATTAGGGGGTATTGAACAATTAGGTCAGCAACTTAATCTCAAATAAGGCAGGGAAAAAAACTGTGCTGTAATTATAATTTTCTGTAAGTTTGAGGCTTTTATTTTTTGAATAAGGAAGCTTTATTATTTTCTCAATAACAGTACACGTTCAGTATTACTTTGCATTAGTTTCAGGTATACAGCATAGTGGTTAGACAATCATATACTTTACAAAGTGCTGCCCTGCTATTTCCAGTACCCACCTGGCATCACACATAGTTATTATAATACTAGAGGTCCAGTGCATGAAGTCATGCATGGGTGGGATCCCTTGGCCTGGCTGGAGATCAGGGCCAATCGGGGGACCACGAAAGGTTGGCTGTGGGAGTGCACTGACCACCAGGGGGCAGCTCCTGCATTGAGCATCTGCCCCTTGGTGGTCAGTGCACAGCATAGAGACCGGTCAACTGATCGTTCAGTTGTTCGGTCGTTTGGTCGCTTAGGCTTTTATATATATAGATTATTGACTCTATTTCCTATGCTGTACTTTACATCCCCATGACTATTTTGTAACTACCAATCTGTACTTCTCAATTCCTTCACCTTTTCTCCCAGTTCCCTATCCCTCCTTTCCTCTGACAACCTGTTCTCTTTATCTATGCATCTATTTCTGTTTTATTTATTTGTTTATATTGTTATTTAAATTCCACATGTAAGTTAAACCATATGTTGTAGCCAACTCAACTTGGGCTCCAATGGAGGGAGGGTGGCTCAGAGTGGACTAGGGGCCTGCCAGGAGAAACTGGGTTATTTTGCTCCAGGGATAGAGCTGAAGGTACAGCCACCAGGGTCCCTGCACTGAGTTTTTATCCCATGCCACTCATAGAGGATGCAGTCCAGCACTTCCCTCCACACAGTGTCAGCCTGGGTAAATGCACTAGCCCCACCCTTCTGGCTCCTTGACCTCTGCTTCCCTCATGCCCTTCGGAGGAAGCAGCTGCCTGGGCGATGGTTGAAAGGTCTGGGAGTCCTCACGGGGTATCAGAGACTGAGTTGTGTGGCTCTGAGGTGGGGGCCATTCCCCCCTTTCCATGAGATTGATGAAAAATTATTTGTTTTTGCAAATATATACAGGAGTGGGCAAATATAGGTTTACAGCTGTGAATACAGGAAACAGTTTATTCTTGTATTATATTCTGTATAAATAACTATAAACCTACTTTTGCTATACCCTGTAGATAGATCTATAATAATAAAAGCTTCCGGATGAAGCCAGGGATGCGAGGGCTTAACCCCTTGCACGAATTTCGTGCATCAGGCCTCTGATAGATAGATAGATAGACAGATAGATGATAGATAGATAGATAGATAGATAGATAGATAGATAGATAGATAGTAGTGTGATACATCTTTGTAAAAACAACATTCTTACTTAAAAAGCTCATGGAGCAAAAATGTACTTGGAGATAGTTTGGTTACATACAGCATTCATTATGCTTTAAGAAAAGTCTGTGATATTCAGCCAATTGAAACTCAAGCTGGGGCTGTTGAAATTTATATGTACTTTCATATTTACAGGATCAGAGTCCCTGAAAGACCCTCTGGGATCGGACTGCATGTTGGACTGTATTCAGATTTCACTTTTTCTTAGCGTCTTCTCCTTTTCTCTCCTGCTCCAGGACTGGTTTCTTAGGGTGAACTTCCTAACAAGCCTTGAGGAACTGAATCCCTGAAAACAGACTCCAGGAAGCAGACCACCACAAGCTATACCTTTGGTATTAAAATTTCACATTTCTCCTTAAATGTGAAAGATGTGCTCATCCCTTTTGCTGACCTCCCAAGGGTCTCCTTCTTTCACGGCATCTGACTTTGACACAGTCCCATATCTGAGTAGAAATTGGGCCACAGCGTGGATGAGGCTTCTGGAGAGCATTTTCTGGGACTCAGCTTCTCAAGCTCAGGTCCTCTGGATTAGACAACCAGGGAAGTGGGTGGCAGATAATCTGCCTCACACTTACCTGACATACAGTGGTTAGAGAGGAACCAGATAAACACAATGAACTCCAGCTTTCAGAAGGAGTGGGGCGGGGCACAAAGCATCAGTGCCGTGGCATGAGCAGCTGGGGTGATGGGACTGTCTTCACTGTGTGGGCAATAGGTAGTCATTGTCTGTAAGAATTTAAGAACAATAATATAACTACCCAAATCTCAGAATGCACTTTGTCACCAGACACAGGCAAGTGTAACCGGAGTCAGTGATAAATACTCCTCTCAATCCATGCAGATGGGTCCACCCTTCACCTTGTACGCCATGGCATAACCATTATTCATCCATAGCAATTCCAAAATCCAGCTCGCCCATGCCACCAGTTCCTTGATTAGGTACAGACAGTCCTAGGCATGGTTTTTTATGGATGCCAGGGTGTCCTCCTTTCCATTGCAGGCAGTACATTTCAATGATTAAGATTAAAAGCTCCATGATTTCTTAACTATGTTACCATGAGCAGATGACTTTATCTCTTCAAACCTTCACATCTTCATCTGTAAAATGGGGATTTTCATATGGTACTTAGTGTGAGACTTAAGTGTTGTGAGGTTCTGGTGAGACTTAAATGAGATGTTATATAAAATCAGTAATATTTTATACATGCAATATATATGAGATATTGCATTTAAAAGTAAGATATTTAAATATATTACATATAAAACATCTTAAACAATGCCTTGTAGTACTCCTCAATAGATGTGCACTATCATTGTTATTTTATACTAGAGGCCTGGTGCACAAAATTCGTGCACTTGGTGGGGGGCCCTTGGTCCAGCCTGCACCTTCTCGCAGTCCGGCAGCCCTCAGGGGGATGTCCCACTGATGGCTTAGGCCCGCTCCTCACAGGGAGCGGGCCTAAGCTGTCAGTCAGACATCCTTAGCACTGCTGCTGTGCTCACCAGACCTGAGCCCAGCTTCTGGCTGAGCTGGGCTCCCCTTGTGGAGCATCTGCCCCCTGATGGTCAGTGTGCATCATAGCGACCTGCCATTCTGCCGTTTGGTAGATTTGCATATGAGCCTTTTATTATATAGGATGTGTCTCTGTCCTAAAAATTGTAATATGAAGACTAAAATGATATTGGGTTCCTATGTGCACATTTATAAGGAAACAATTTGAAATTGTCAGTGCCTTTTTGCTGACAATTTGGGAAGAAATACTTAGAGAAGGGGATGAAATGATACTGAAGATCAGACCTGAGTGCAAATCTTAAAATAAAACTGGAAACATGGATTGATTTGGATTATAAAGGGCACAAAATTAGTGTAAAGAGCTACAATTTAGTTTTCCAACTGGTTTAAAACCTGCTCAGGGCAGCATGAGGAATTTTATAATGGTCTCTTATTATGCAAAGGGCACAAAATGTAAAATCAGATGCTCTGGTTGCTGGGAGGATAGTACCCAATTATCCTCATCCATTACTAGGAGGCTGAGGCAAAACGTTACGTAGTGTCTGCTCACACAGTCCAAAGTGGCAGTCCTGTCAGAGTCGGATCCTACCGACCCTTCCAACAAGCCCTGAAATATTGAAAGAAATCAAGACGAGTTGAATGTTTTTGGAAGACTTGATGACAGTAATGACAGAGTGGAAGTGAAACAACAGGTGCACTAGATGTCCAGACCATCCTTTGTGTAGCAACGTCTTTTAAAAAATGCCATCTGCCCCTGCCTTGTTTTCTTGGGATCTGTCTTGTTAAAACTTCTCTCGAATCCTTACTCAAACTGAGGCCAATTCAGATCTTTACAAGTTTTTTAAGCCGCTTTGCAAAGGGGCAAGGTGGAAATCATTGTAAAAATCACCTTTTCTAAATAATGGATGAGGACTTGAAATGAAATCATATGCTCAGGTCTAGGGGCCGATGGGCCCCTCACTGCTTGTTCTTGGGCTACTGGGTTTATTCTCTGACTCTCCTTTGTGTGCCTAACACAGGATTTCATAAAGTCACTGTCTGACCTCAACCTCCCACTTTCGCAGTTGGCGGAATCTGACTTTTTCCTGGGCGCTTGCTATTTCAGGCTAGATGCTCCTCCTAATGTAAATATACCACTTTCACTAAGTGATGGAATGCACCCAGTATTTGTTTTACAGAAACCCATGTGCATTTGGCTAATAGTTGCTGAGACATGCAGCCTTTTCATACAGGTGGTCTGGTCTTCACAGTTCAATCTTTTGGCACCTGCTGCGTTACATTGTCTAGGTTGATTGGCACAATTCTCTGTTCTGAATCACTGCTACCCTACCGCATCAGCTGACTACCTCTGTCAATGTCTAAAACAGATCCGCAGGCTGCTGGTACCCCTTGGATACTGAGTTTACAGGAGCTAAATGCCCTTTTTGGAATCAAGACCTTTGCCCTCAGTTGTTCTTTTCCTCACTCTGTAAAACTGTCTTCACTTTAGATCCAGATCTGGTAAAACAACCAAGTTGACCTTATACCTTATCTCTTCATTTTAGGATGCTTGATTTCTGTTTTCATATTTAATGTGTTATTTAACTCTGTTGAGTGAAAAGACATGGTAATAAATCAACACTTGTTGTTTGCTTTTAAATTAAAGTGTCCTTGTAGATTTCAGCCTAAGGAAATGCCACATTTATTGACTAGTTTAACTGAGCCGGGTATGCTCTGCATGGAATAATTAAGTCTTTATAGGAAATTCTTTTTAAAAATGGGATGAATTAATGATGCTAATTAGGGCAGAAGAAAACAAGGGTGATTGAAACCCACCCAGAGGTAATCCACACAATCCACCCTTAGTAAATGGCATTGTTTTTTATTTTTTGTTCCTGAGCACTGACCATGCAGAGTGACTAATGCATAATCCAGTGGGCTGACAGGATTTTTCCATCTTGTCTTTCCCATTATTTGATAAAAGGAATAAGGATACAAAAATCGCCAGCAGAAGGGCGGGGTGGGGGTGGGGGCGAAGAAAGAAGTGTTCCTAAATAAGTAAGTATTGACTGTTTCTTGTTTCTACCAATATCACCCTGAGGTGGTTGATGAAGAGGCCTCATTAACCAGACTCACTCAGTGGAAGTGGCTTGGGAGCCTGCCTTATGGCTTTAATCAGGGACAACCCTTTAGCTGAGGCAACAGGAAATCCAGACATGATCCTCTAATCCAGGGGTCCCACAGGTGAGTCCTTCCTGTAGATGGAGACTGATGTCCTCTTTGGATGGGAGGTCTACAGGACAGATCTCTGAACAGACTGTGTTTTTCAGAAAGGTCAAAGCAATACTTCCTGTCACACATGCTGTTCCAGAACCTCCCCCTCCCCTATTTTCTGTCCCTTTGAACCTGGCTAGTCTATGACTGTTCTGACCAACAGGGTACAGCAGAAGGAGGCTGTGTGTCATATGGTACTGGTTAAGTCTGGCTCTCTCTTTTTGTGACACTCACCTGGGGACCCAGCCTTCACACTGTGAGGAAGCCCAGGCAACGTGAGGATATAAAGGTGTTGAAGCCAACAGCCTCAGGTCAGGTCTCTGCCTGCTGCCAGCAGCCTCTGATATCATAGAGCAGAGGCAGTCCATTCATTCCCGATGTGTCCTGTCTGACTTCCTGATTCACAGAATCCACGAGCATAATAGATGGTTGTTTTAGGCACTAATTTTGGAATAATTTGTTTTGCAGCCTTAATAACTGGAAAAATTGATATTAGCTGATTGCTTCTTAAAGTAGTCTTAGTAGCCTCAGCATTGTTTCTGTATTACATGTAATGTGAATGTAGAAATGAAAGAAACAAAACAAACCATAATTTCTCTTCTCTCCTTTCCCTGGAAAGCCAGATATCTTTCAAAAGTTCAGTTAAGGCGTCTGTGTTTTCTGTCACAATTTGAAAGCTCTTACCCATTCTGAAGTTGATAAATCTAGTTTTAGAAAGCCCCATATTTCTGCAAGGCAAACTCAAAAGACAAATTATTAACTGAGGATAGAAACATGTGCAACTTGCTTCACATGAGGTTAATTTCCTTGATTTATAGCACTCCTATAAATCAATAAGAAACAACAACCTAATAGAAAAGTGGTGACAAATGTGTCCAGAAAACTCATAGAAAATGAAAATCAAATGGTTCTCAAATACAAGTAGAGTCCCAAGCTCACTCATAATAAATGCAAATTAAACTGAGGTTCTGGGATTACCCCACCCATATCAGATGGGCCAAGATGAAAACTTTGGTAACATGTTGATAAGGGTGTGGGAAAGTAGGCATTCTTTGCAGGGCAGTTTTGATAAGAAGAGTAATTTTATATATGCACGTATATATACATGCATGATATGTATGTAAGGTTATACACTGTGACATTTGTGTAATGGCAAAGGATTGAGAACAACCAAAATATTCTTTAATCAAGGCTTAGCTATATAAATTATGGTATACCCCTGTGATAGAATGGTATGTATCCAAATTTAAAATAAATTAAAAATATCTCTATGTACTAATCAAGTGATATACAAAATATCAAAATGAAGTGAAAAAGCAAGCTAGAAAACCTTCTGTGTTTTTACAATATCTGTATAAATTTTTAAAATTCTTTCTGTATACACATGTACATATATATGTGTGCATATACACTTGTTCATATACTCATGGACTTTCATTGCATGGATATATAAGAACTGTTAACATTGGTTGCCTCTGAAGAAGAGAGCTGACTAACTGGGGGGAAAGTAGAAGACAAAATTTTCACTGTTTTACCTTTTTGTAACCTTTGAACGTATGAATGTATTATCTTTTAAAGTAAACTATTCACTAACAATCATTCTAGTCCAATGATGTTCTAATCATCTTCTTTATGTATTCCTATCTCCTGCCAGATTAGGAGCATCTAGGATTTACTCCTTTAATGTCCCCAATACTTGTGGACATCAATGCTAGGAATAGGGCAGGCATGTATGAAAGGGATGCAAGGTGGCCTCTGATATGCAGGATGACAGAGCTACAGTCTGCTGCACCAGAGGGAGGCAGGGGACTTGAAGGTGAAATCCCACATAGCGCCTTTTGTGAAGGCTGCTAGGAAGACCTGCTTTTAAGCTGGTCCTTCATGCAAAGAAAGGAACGTTACATAGAGGATCTGGGGTGGCACGTGACAAGAACAAGAGTAAAGATGTCTTCTAGAAGATTTGAGTAGACTGAGGTGAAAAATCAGGGATTATCTTTACTTTGTGAACCTGAACAGGGAATATCAGTGATTTATCTAGTGAGTACCAAGGCCCTGCCAGTCAAAACAAAGCTTGATGTGTTTTAAATGATTGATGACGAGTTGAATCAGGTGGTTGCTTCTTACTGTAAGTATTTATCAGTTCACTAACCAAGCCACCATATGTGGCCTGCATGGCAGATGCTAGCTGCGTGGAATAGAGACATGTAATTCAAAGAAACAATTTTTAATGTCACATTGAATATTTAAAAGCCACTCTGTCAGCCTCTGAAGATAAGAAAGGGATATATCCATCTGATATTTCTCAATAGATGAATTCAGTTGATATTTATATGGCTGAAACACATCTCTCTATATACACACAGATTAGCATTTATGATATTATTAACATCTGATGTTTATATAGTGTAGAAAGCCCCCTACCTTGCAATAGTTACCCAAAAGTTTGTTTGTGAATTTGTTATTTCCCCCTAGAAATAATGTTATAAATGATGCCCAGATTATCAGGCCAGTTTAACAGAAATTAATTTAAGCACCACATACCTGAAATTGTATATGGAAAGTGTACTTTTAATTCTATACCACTCTTATGCACTGCACTGTGTGTCTGAGAAACTACATTGCAACAACGGGAACTTATTTCTTCCTGTATCGCAATAGAGAGATAGAAGTACCATCTTATGCACATGAGCAGTAATGAATCCTCCATTGTTTTTACCTCTCTACTGTGCATGGTGAAGATACTAGTCTGGAAACTTTACCCTCCAATATTCACTGATGAATAACAAAAGGCAACTGCCCATGGGTGTTAACCCTAGAAAATCTTGGGTGAGACTCCTATCTCTGCCACTGATTTGCTGGATCACTGCTAAGTTAGTCAACATCTTTCTACCTCAGGTACATCATCTGCAAAATGGGAATAAATCTACCTATTCTTCAGGTCTTTGAGAGTATGAAATGCTATGAGGTACACCTAAAGTGGAAGCAGAATAGAATAATGCTAAGACACAGGTATCCTAGTCAAGTTGCTTGGGTTCAAATAGTTGACCAACTGTATATGGTGCTACATGGTTGACCTTGTGCTAGTAATTTAACCTTGTGGTTCTCAAGCTACATATTAGCATCACTGGGGAAAACTTAAAAATTCCTGCTGCATAGCTTCTCCTATCCATATCTGTTAAACAAGAAGTTCTCTGGGTAGAACTAGACATCAGCATTTTTAACCCCTTTTCTACCAGGTGATTTCAAACATGCAGTCAAGTTTTGGCTTCTGTTGATTTGTATCTTGGAGGAATTTATAGCTTTTATCTCTCAAAAAAAAAAAAAAGAAAAGAAGAAATTGGAGAATTGAAAAAAGATAATCTAAGTAAAGTACTTAGCACAGTGCCTGGCACAGGTTAAGCACTTGATTTAGTTTCATTCTGTAAAGTGAATGTAGCATTGAAATTGTTCAGCACATCTGTGCTTTTTAGAAAACGGAATGACTATCTGCTGTTCCATTTCTCTCCTGCACTTTGTTTGTATTCTCTGTCCTAGCTCAGCTGGCAGAGTTGTCCTGCATAATAAAACTGCGGTATGCAGGAAAAGGTGAACACCTGGCTCCCAAAGCTACAACTGCCCCTAAATAGCCCTGATATTGGGCAAGGCTTTAAATCTGTCTGTGCCGGTTTTCTCTGTGTCCCCATAAAATCCAGCTCACTGAACACTTTATACTTGAACGGAAAGGAAGACATTGCCAGGCTGGGGAGGTAGGGCAAATAAATATCCAGGACCTCCTGGCTTTTCCTGGCAATGGTTACTGTTGCCCTCTGGAAAGAGGATGAGGTGAAGACAGAAAAAAATATATTTTTGTTATAGCAAATCGAACTAAAACAAAAATTGGTGCTGAGAGATGGGGTGCTGCTATTAAAAATACCTAAACAGGGAGAACCAAGATGGCGGCATAGGTTAACGCCGGAGTTTGCTGCCTTGAACAACTACTTCAAAAGTGAAACTAAAAGACGGAACGGACATCACCCAGAACCACAGGAACGCTGGCTGAGTGGAAGTCCTACAACTAGGAGGAAAGAGAAACACATACGGACACTCAGAGGAGGCGCAGTGCTGAAGTCAAATTCTGAGGTGCGGAATGCTCGGAGCGGGCTGGCGGCGGAGGGCGCGGTTGGCGTTTTCAATCGGGAGGGAGTCGAAGACTCTGAGCTCCAGATACGGGTGAGTCTTTAGGGACCCAGACTCAAACGGGAGAAGCGGGACTGTCTGACTTCGTTCAGAGCGAGTGCAGCTTTCTCTCCGAGGGTTGCAGCGGTTGCTGGGACTCAGAGAGGCAGAGCCCCTGGGGACAGGACTGAGAGCCGCCATAACTGCTCTCTCTGGCCCACCCTGTTGATCCTGTGCGACCCACCCCGCCCAAGCCCTGCACAGAGGCATTTGCCGGATAGCCTCAGGCAAAGGCTAGATTAGCACCTCCCTAGAGGACAGAAGTTCTCTCACTGCAGACATAGCTGATTCTCACAGCCACTTGGCCTGGAGGTCAAACCCTCCCTGGTATTAGCTACAACAATCAAGGCTTAACTACAAGACTGCGCACAAAGACCACTAGGGGGGGCACCAAGAAAGCATAACAAAATGCGGAGACAAAGAAACAGGACAAAATTGTCAATGGAAGATATAGAGTTCAGAACCACACTTTTAAGGTCTCTCAAGAGCTGTTTAGAAGCCGCCGATAAACTTAATGAGATCTACAAGAAAACTAATGAGACCCTCGATGTTATGATGGGGAACCAACTAGAAATTAAGCATACACGGACTGAAATAACAGACTCCTGACAGACTGTTGATAGACTGAAATATTATACAGACTCCTGACAGCAGACCAGAGGAGTGCAAGAATCAAGTCAATGATTTGAAATGCGAGGAAGCAAAAAACACCCAACCGGAGGGGCGGAATGAAAAAAGAATCCAAAAATGTGAGGATAGTGTAAGGAGCCTCTGGGACAGCTTCAAGCGTACCAACATCAGAATTATAGCGGTGCCAGAAGATGAGAGAGAGCAAGATATTGAAAACCTATTTGAAGAAATAATGACAGAAAACTTCCCCCACCTGGTGAAAGAAATGGACTTACAGGTCCAAGAAGCGCGGAGAACCCCAAACAAAAGGAATCCAAAGAGGACCACACCAAGACACATCATAATTAAAATTCCAGGAGCAAAAGGTAAAGAGAGAATCTTAAAAACAGCAAGAGAAAGAAACTCAGTTACCTACAAGGGAATACCCATACGACTGTCAGCTGATTTCTCAACAGAAACTTTGCAGGCCAGAAGGGAGTGGCAAGAAATATTCAAAGTGATGAATACCAAGAACCTACAACCAAGATTACTTTATCCAGCAAAGCTATCATTCAGAATTGAAGGTCAGATAAAGAGCTTCACAGATAAGGAAAAGCTAAAGGAGTTCATCACCACCAAACCAGGATTATATGAAATGCTGAAAGGTATCCTTTAAGAAGAGGAAGAGGAAGAAAAAGGTAAAGATACAAATTATGAACAACAAATATGCATCTATCAACAAGTGAATCTAAGAATCAAGTGAATAAATAATCTGATGAACAGAATGAACTGTTGATTATAATAGAATCAGGGACATAGAAAGGGAATGGACTGACTATTCTTGATGGGGAAAGGGGTGTGGGAGATTCGGGAAGAGACTGGACAAAAATCGTGCACCTATGGATGAGGACAGTGGGTGGGGAGTGAGGGCGGAGGGTGGGGCGGGAACTGGGAGGAGGGGAGTTATGGGGGGAAAAAAGAGGAACAAATGTAATAATCTGAACAATAAAGATTTAATTAAAAAAAAAAACACAAAAAACCTAAACATCTAGAAGCAGCTTTGGAACTGGGTAAAAAGTAGAGGCAGAAGAGTTGGGAGGTACATGCTAGTCCAATATTGTTGGGAAGGGACTTTTAAAGGTGGTTCTGGTAAGAGCTCAGAGGAGAGCTGTAGAGAAAGCTCTGTTTTCTCAGAGAACGCCTAAGTAATCGTGAACAGAATGTTGGTAAGAATATGGATGGTAAAGGTCATTTTGATGAGGCCTCGGGCAGAAATGAGGAATATGTTAATGAAAACAGGAGGAACGGTGATCCTTGTTACAAGGTGGCAGGGAACTTGGCTGACCTGTGTTCATGTCCTGGTGTTCTGGGGAAGGTAGAACTCATAGCGATGACATTGGATATTTAGCTGAGGAGAATGGTAAGCAAAGTGTTGACAGAATGGCTCGGTTCTTCCTGACTGCTGATAGTAAAATGTAAGAAAAAAAAATTTAAAAAAGAATTGTTGAACTAAAAAATAATCAGAATTTAAAAATTTGGAAAATTCTCAGCCTATCCATGTTTCAGAAAAATGAGAACTCGAGTTTAGAAGAGAACATTAGCTGTGAGGGCCAAGCCTCCATTTGATAAGGAGATTAGTGTGGATATGAGCCACGGATCTAATCAGCCATCTCAACAGAAGCTAGGACCTATTTTTTCAGCATAAGGAAAGAATGATCCTAAATGATTCAGAGATAGTCAGGGCTGCCTCCTTAGTTTCAAAAGAATTGTGTGGCAGAGTCATGGGCAGAACCACTGCCTCGGCGAGGTGGAAGGTGGGACCACGCTCCCAGTGTGCCTGGAGAGCAGAGCATGGAGCCCACAAGGATTATTCTGGAGCCTTAAGATACCAAGGAGTTTACCTTATTAGGTTTTGGACTTGCCTTCACCTCTTCTTATTTTCCATTTCTTCCTTTTGGAATGGGAATATCTATCTTATGCTTGTCTCACCATTGTATTTCGGAGAAATACAATTTTTGGTTTCACTGGTTCTAGGAATTTTACCTAGAATGAATTATCCCTTGAGTCTCACCTGTGTGTGATTTAGATGATATTTCAATGAGATTTTAGACTTTAAGAGTTTATGCTGGAATGAGTTAAGATTTTGAGGGTTGTTGCAATGGAATAAATATATTTTGCATATGATAAGAATATTAATTTATGGCAGCAGTAGTGGAATATTATGAACTAAATATTTATGCCACCTCAGAATTCATATGTTAAAAGCCTAACCCTTTTGATATAAAACTTTGACCCATTTGTCTGAGAAATTTTTCAACACATTCCTTAGCGCTATGTAGCCAGGTGGTTCCACCAACGGCCAACTTTTCTGATTCTATAAGACTGGCAGCAAAGTCAGAGATTCAACTTGGGTACTGGTCCAGCCTCTCATCAGCATTTAATCTTGGAGAGGTGTAATAGGGTTTTCCAAGTCATGTGCTTTCTAGTTAATTAACTTCACTGAAACCTGATTTATTAGACAGACATTACTGAGAATCAAGTGTTTTCTGCTCAGGTTTCAGCTGCAGGAGAGACACTGAAGCTTCTCAGTTATCTATAATAATAAAATATACTATGCAAATCTACTGAACCGGCGAACAGTGGAATGACCTTCTGGATGACCTTCTGGACAAAGCCAGGGCTGCAAAGGCCAAGGCAGTCGGGGCTGCGAAGGCCTACCCTTGCACGAATTTCATGCATCAGGACTCTAGTTAATTATAAAAACTGCAATAATCCCTTTGTGACTATTTCCCCTGACACTTTCATTTGGAATCTTAGCATAGGCAAAGGGTGAGGAAATTAAATGTGCAGAGTGGTAGGGAATAGGAAGCCAGAAGATCAAGGGTGTTGGCTGGTTCATAGACACTCTATAAAATAGTGATTATTTTGCCCACCGCCCCCACCTCCCCCCAAAAAAACCAAAACACAACAAACTATTGTGGCGTTCTTCTGTCCTTCATTGAAGAAATGTTAGTTTAGTTCATACTATATGCTTGGTAATGGATTAGGCACTGGAAGGCAGCAATAATGAAGGTGGGCCTAGTCCAGGGACCATTCTTCCTGGTGGGAAGAAAGACACTTGACAAGTAATTACAACTACAAAAGTAGCATATGACAGAAGCAGCCAAACTAGACTGGGGTTTAGGTCAAATCTGCCTGAGAAAATGATTTTGGAGCAGATTTATTGTTGACTGAGCAGAAGATAATGGGTGATGTGTAAGGCAGGAAGCATTCTGGCTACACAAGAAATTTAGAAAGGCAGCCATCAAGTGTCACAGTCCAGAGGAGGGAAAGCAAGTCATAAATTCAAAGAATAGCAAAGAACTTCTGATTCTTGATCTTAAAAACATGTGGCCACTGAGACATAGATGCTCTGCAAATGACCTGCCCTGAAAGTCCAAGCTAGAAAGTGGATATCTATATCCCATCCCTAAACTTTATTTATTTGTTTGTTTGTTTATTTATTTATTTGTTTGTTTATTATTTTGGGCCAACAGCACCATTAAATTTTGAAAGTGAAAAAAAGAGTCCAGAATATTACCAAAAGAAAAAAATAAAAAGGAAAAGCTGAACAATTTCTTATGGACAGCATAACAGGCAAATGAGACTAGTGTTATCTGAGGAGGTATACCAGGAAAGAGAGAGAGGAGAGAAGGGAATGGGAGGAGAGAGAAAATGAGCTAAAACAAAGGTAGTAAAAGAGACCCCAAGGCAAAGTTCCTCCCTTCAATGTAACTTAAAATGTGGGACTTCTTGCAGAAAGATCACTGGACATTTTGTCAAATGCATTGACTGTAAAAGGATACAGTATCACCAGACTCAACTATATATAAGCATCATCTTAGCATATATATTCTTGGGGACTGGGCACATAAGCTGCCCAGGCAGAGAAAAGAAACTGATTTCTGTCAGCATCTCCTGATGTACCACTTTCTGGGTACCTAAACAGCAAATAGTTTTAGTGTTGCCTTTCCAAGGGCATCTTCCATAACTTTAGCAAAAGATATGTGTACAACCACCATAAGGCCATATATTCAGACCGTCTGTGGGTAAGAATTTTAAAATTGAATGTTGGGGATTAATGAGGACCCTGCTAGGGGCCTGTGTTGATCATAAATTTTTCTTCAGCATTGCAATTACATTAATTCCCAGAGGAACTCAAATATTTAGTATAAAAAATTACACATGCTGTTAGAGTAGCATTCAAACTGAAGTATGGCAGTTGCAATTTTTCCCCCCTAGAATTAAATTGTCTGCCTGCTCTGTCATCTGGGTGTTTCTGCATTATGCTTCACTTTCATCATAATCACTTATGCCAGCCTAAAATATCTTTTACCCCACTTGTCAGGAACCTAAATTTCTACATTTACAGATTTATTCCTTAGGAATCTTCAGTTGGAATGTAATTATTTTTCTTTGCAGATGAAGGAGAGTAATATATCAAGATATTATAAATTGTTAAAACCTTGGTGAGATTCTGTTCATTCTGTACATTAAGTTATTTGGCAATTGACTATGTCCATCAGGGTCAGTAGCTGGGTCATATTGCCTTTTTGTTGATTCTGCTCCCTAAATATCTTTGAAATCTCCTTGAATCTTTCCATCCTAATTGCTCATAAGTTCTTTTTTCTGCGCAATGTTCCTCTACCTGGACTCTCAGTCCAGCATTTTCAGACGTCAGCATCATTAAGATTTATCTTGGGATGCTTGCTAAAATGTGCAGAATGCCAGCGCCCACCTTCAGAGATTCTGATTCATTGAGTATGAGGCCAGGGCCTGGATATTCACATTATACCAGCATTCCCACATGATTCTGAGGGAGGTGGCTCAAGGATCATACCCTGAAAAATACTTCCCTGGATTACTTGATCTAAAGTAGCATTTTCTCTTACCAACTTTTCCTAAAGTTATTTTTCCATCACCCAGCTTTTCTCCCACCTACCACTCATCAGGTCTACTTTCTCCCTTCAGAATATAAGTTCCCTGAAGGCAGCACCTTGCCCTCCTTATTCGTCCCTGTAGGTCTAGCTCCTGGCCTAGGGTTTGGCTTGTAACAGTACTCAACACGTGTTTTATGGTTGAATAAATTATTAAGCATTGGTTAATCCTGGTCTTCAGTTCACCCTTGCCACTGTTTTCAGAGTTAATTTTCAGACTGATGTGTTTCTGATCTTATTGTTCTCTCCCTTAAAACTTCCATTGTCTCTGGTCCCCTTACAGGAATGTTGTAAGCTTTTTAACACAGCATTAAAGGACTTTTCCAATCTCATATCAGACTACCTTATAGGCTCATTTAGGACTACTATCCCCCATATACTCTCTTCTTTAGCTATATTATTTTTTTCACATTTCCATGCTTTCGCTCATATGTTTTTTTAAAATATGTTCTTATTGATTTCAGAGAAAGGGGAAGAGAGGGAAAGAGACATAGAAACATCAATAACATCAATGATCAGAGAGAATCATTGACCAGCTGCCTCCTGCATGCCTCCCACTAGGGATCAAGTCTGCAACCTAGGCATGTGCCCTGACAGGGAACCGAACCATGACCTCCTTGTTCATAGGTTGGCAATCAACCATTGAGCCACACTGTCTGGGCTCATTCATATATATATATTTTTTTGCCTGAAATGTCCTTCCTCCTTTTGTTGCTTTCCCTAAACCAATGCTTGAATTCCTATTCTTCTAAATTTTAACAAAATGTCACTTTCTCTGTGAAGTCTGCACTGTGCACTGTTTCTTTTGGGGGGGGGGGCAGAGAGAGAGAGAGAGAGAGAGAGAGAGAGAGAGAGAGAGAGATTCATTTTTGATGCTCTTACCTTATTCTTTCTATGTTATTATTAATAAATTTTCTATATTATTTTGTGTCTCTCATCTTTGTATCCAAAGGGTTTAGGACAGGTATTTCCCACATACATATTTAATGAATTATCTTAAAAGATAAATTTATAAAGTGTATTTTTTCCCCAGAATTGTGAATGATGCTAAGGAAGCTCAGATAACTTGAGTTCTCAGATATCAAACCTCATTACTAATCTTGGCTCTAGGTCAATCAGAAACAGAGAGGCATAGGGAAGGCCTTAGAGTGCCTCAAAGCTCCTGGCCAAATATATTTCTTTTTCTCTACTTGATCCCGTGCCTAAAATTTTCAGCATTAAATATTTTTTTCTTAATACCCTTAAAGATGTTTCATCATTGAGTGCAATGCATGGAGTTTTGTTTTGTTATTTGACCAGTTGAGGGATAAGAAAGAAATTTTGAGGGGAGAAAGGAAAATTATCCCTTAGGATTTATTAGGGCACTGAAATGGCAGATTCAACTCAATCCATGTAATACAGTGAGGGGACTAGGTCTTATAAGGATATCAGCAGACTTCCTAGTGACTTTTATCACATAATATTCGTTATAATCCATTTGACCTTCCACTCAGCTATCCACTTACTAATTTGTGTCATTCTTTATCTAGTTGTCTACTAGGACAAGAGAGGAACCAATAAAAGAAGGTAATAAACATATCAGAGCTAAGATAAACTTAAGAAGTTGAGGAAACAAATACCCCTGGTGATAGGGTATAAAAAGTTTGTGTACCAGAGTTTTACAACTAAGTTCCTACCAAGATAAAACAATATGGCAAATTTGAAATTTCATAGTCAGGTCCCAGGTTGCCAAGGGCATTACTTTATTTATAAGATTTGCATTATTGAGGAAAAAAAACAAAAAGAGAAAAA
The DNA here is from genome assembly GCF_014108235.1 of Myotis myotis. Classification (NCBI taxonomy): domain Eukaryota; kingdom Metazoa; phylum Chordata; class Mammalia; order Chiroptera; family Vespertilionidae; genus Myotis; species Myotis myotis. The sequence goes on from NW_023416313.1 coordinate 27,252,019, forward strand.
ATTAATGGGCATGGACAACAGTGTGGTGATTGCCAGGGAGATGGGAGGGGTTGAGGGGAGAAAGTATATCAGGGATAAGTAGTGATGGACAGAAACCTGACTTAGGGTGGCGAACACACAATGCAGTGTGTAGATTATGTGTTTTAGAAATGTGCACCTGAAGCCTGTATAATGTTGCTATCCAGTGGCACTACAATAAGTTCAATAAAAATGAAAAATAAAAAATAAGAAAAATAGGTTTTTCTCCCTGGCTGCTTGAAGGTCAGCAGCCATCATGCATGATATAGTAACTATCCAGACCAGGAAATTCATGACCAACTGGCTACTTCAGTGAAACAAATGGTCTTTGACATAGTTCACCCATAGTTCAACAGCACCTCAGACAGAAATTTGGGAAACACTAGCCGAAATATATAGGACCACACCAGATGGATTCAGAATCCATTTTGGTGGTAGTAAGACATGGTTTATGAGTCCTTGGATTATACAAAGAAAAATGAACCCAAACCTCGACTTGGAAGACATGGCCTGTATGAGAAGAAGAAGACCTCAAGAAAACAAAGAAAAGAAACATAAGAGCAGAATGAAGTCAGGGGACTGCAAAGACCAATGCTGGTTCTGACAAAAAAGGAGTAAAGATTCTTCAGTGACACTGTAAGTGGTAATTGTGAGATTTTTCATAAAAAGATGAACAAACTAAAAACTTACAAAAAAAGAAATGGGAACTAATTTACTTCATGCCTTTTGATCTCATCACTTATTTGTAGAAAACACAACTGTTCAGAGAGTGGGGAATAATAAAAGTTTTATCAGCTAGTTTCTTTGGAGAGAGTTTATACACTGTGTTAATCTCTTTCTCTCCTCCAAGCCTAGTGAAGAGGGCTTCCCTCAACCACCTGAGAGATACTGCAGTCTGTTCCGGTCTCAAGGGAACAAAAATGGCTGATGCATGATTCTTGCTTGAGGAAGAAAGAAAAAAAAAAATGACCCAAGGCAGTAGAATATAGATTACTGTGCACTTCATGGATTTGTTAGGGCAAAGGTTGAGAGCTATCTGAGGGCTGTTTAATTCTTCTGCTTAAGGCCAGGTGTGTCTCCAAGAGTAATGTCCCTGTGGGACAGAAACTCTAGGAAATTAAAGTTTGGGGGAGTTGCCAATTCCATCTAAAGGAAAACATGCATTTCCCATGTCAAAGTCCACAGTACATGGGAATTTCTCAGGATCCCACAAAGCTGCCCGGAAGAGGGTGAGTCTGAAATGTCTGTGTCCTAAGCACCCTAATTCAGATAGTGATGGCGTTCTTTACAAAAATATGCCTTTTCATCGATCTTTAACCTGAGAGGAGAGAAGCTTCCCTACACAAACTGGAGAGAGACTGAATGGGTGGGGATGAGTAAAAGGAAAACTGACTGTGTATCCATTCTTGGACTAGAGGTTTGTGTATGCTGAAGATCACAGGTTGTGGGAGGGGGAGAAGATTTACTGCTAAATTAAATATAGGGCTAAGTTAAATATAAGGGCTTGCTTAGGATTGAGCATCATAATTATAAATTGAGTCTATGTTTGTGAGGTAAAGGGGACTGTGGACCTGCACCTAATCCGTGTGTAGGTCAACCGGAAATTACACACTTCAGGGCATGGGAAATATCATCAAATAAAATTTAAAGGGTCAGTGAGAGAGAAAATAAATAAGTAAATAAACAGAAAATTAAATAAATAAATTGTGCTGTGATTCTGTCCAATTTTATAAGAGCAGTGAGATGCCCGTTTGCAGAGTAAGTACTCCTGGCCATCCTGACAGAGATGGGGATTTCATTCTGTAGAGTAAAACCTCATTACCTCTGATCCAGAGCCAAGCAGAGTTGAATAGCAGAGGTGAGCTGCCATAGTGAAGACAGCATGATTATATGAAAGTCTGAATCCTGAGTGGTAAGGGCCTCATCCCCTCTCTCCATTTGCTTCAGAGAATTCTGGCATCAGACCAAGGATCAGAGGAAAGAGCAACATAAAGATTATGGCATTGCAGTCTGATTTTTAATGAAGCCCAGCACTTACCTCTCTCATTTCCCACTTTATGCACAAAAAACTTCCAGTGAGCTTTTTAATGTTTTACTCAGAAATAGGAACAGAAATCAAAAGATCATCCAAAAAAGTCTCTACTGTGAAAGACAGAAACTAAAGTAAATTAGGATGAAATGGAGGCAATGCAGGGAGAAAATGGAAGGAAAAAATAAACAATAAACTTAGAAAAATAATGAATGTCCTATTAGATTAAAAAATTAGATGGCCTGGTGCTTTCTGTATTTATCACCCACCTCACACATTCTAAGACAGAAGTGACAACATTTCGCATTCATCTATCCCTGGGATACTCCTACTTTAACTTGTGGCATTGCTGAATGGTTACTATCTTCTCCTCAGACTGACCAGAGACTTAATATTTTGATGAAGGTAAGGGTGTAAAGCCTACAAATAATCATATTTTATAATGGGTCTTGCTTTTAAATTATAGGAAGAAAATATAAAATGTATTTTGTAGGGAGCAGCTATAAGGTTAAGCCTCGGACTGACCTGTTGGCAAAGCCACAAACAAGTCCCAGCTTAGAGGGCACAGTCCTCTTAGCATAATTAGGCTTAACCTTATGACCTCCCTAGATCTTATCTGGGTAGCTAATGGGCTGAGGGAGACATAGCAACTGCTGCCAAAACAAGTGAAACTCACAAGAACACTATAACTATGGTGACCACTACCTTGTTTACCTCTGGCTATAAAATAAAGGCTCAGCTTACTGTCTGGATCTCTCTCTCTGTGGCCTCAGCCAGGCACAGGAAGATCCATCTGGACCCAGCTGATTCTGTTTGTCTTGTCTTTTCTACATCCTTTGCCGCCCCCCCTCAGGCTCACTGAGCCCTTGGCTGAGCTGGCCCGGCACAGTATTTAGTGGTTAGTATCTACATAAAGTTATAATATGACGGTTAATAAGCACCTACCAATGTATATAGCACTGTTGTAAAACGATGGCAGTTTAAAAAATATATAAAACATAGTTCCTGACTTTAGTGAATCCACTTGGGGGACCAAACACACAAATGTGAAACGGAATGTAAGATATTGTTTGATTAAGTATCTCAATGTGGAGTGCAGACCACGGATGACTTTTGAATCAAGAGACAAATGTCTGTTTCTGCAAAAGAATAATGGCTGTGCCCCTGTTACAAAATGATATTGATTCTAGCTGGCAGGGAAGCTCGCAGATTGGGAGTCAGCCAGCAGTTGAACTCATGCAGGGAACCATATGTCAAAACGAAACCTTTTGTGGATAATGCAGTCTGTCCACAGTAAAGCTTTTGTCACAGACAAATATTTTAAAGATAATTCCAGAGTTCAAAAGTCATCTTAACTCTTAATGGATATAAATAAAATAGACAAAAATGAATTTTGAGTGTTCAATAATATCGCTTCACCAATCTGCCATATAAAATACGATTGGAAACTCCCAGTTTTCACAAAATAAACTAAGATGATAAATCTTCCTATATAATGGAATTTCTGCTTTTTTTTTTTTTTTTTTAAATCTAGAAGTATGTGCTTGGTGTGAAGAATGGTCCTTAGGTTAATAAAGAGATCTTGTTTTTCTTCAGGGGCCCTTGCTAAATGTCAGCTAATGCTAGAGAATAAAAATTATAAAGAAGAGGAAGAATTAATTCCATGACATGAAAAATTTATTATTAGAGAAATGAGACTTTAAAATATACCGGAAAGATGTTTGAATAGCTCTAACAACCATTAAGACTTTTGTCTGCCTTCGGGGGAAATGCTGTAGACTTTCATTCATGTTAAAGGTTACTGTAGACATTTAACGGATACTGCCTAGAGTTTGGTTTCAACACTCTACGTGAACAAGACAAGTTATGCAACTCTTCAGTTTCCTAAATTCTCTAAAGTGAGCTTCACGGTACACTTACTGCAAGTTTATGTATCGTTTCACCAATGGTAAATCTGTTGTATTAGATGCTGCTGGCAATGGTTGGGTTGCCTAATGATTCTTCTTACTTATTATCTTTACAGTCTGTTTCTACCTGAACTAGAAATATGTATAAGAGAAAAAATGTCTAATATCAGGAAATAATTTACAAATAAATGTATCAAAGTCTATTTTTTTCTGCAGATTCCTTGAAATATTTCTTAAAGTGGAAGAAAATAAATCTCACGTTTTTCTTATACTATTTTTGTGAATCCCAAATATGAACCATAAGAATCTTGTATTTTTGAAGTCAAATTTCAGGCTAGCCTACAAAGATATTTAAATATGGATTAAATACCATTTACCCTAGGCATGTAGGTCCATTTGGTTTATATATATATCTGCCTCCAGAGGCTTCTTGGGGACAGTATAATAATTTATTTGGAAGTGGCTTCTAAAAAAGTTTAAGCCAGAAACACCACGTCTTCACATTTTTTCCACATCTTTGATTCCCATGTTTAAAATCAATTTCATTTTAAAAATCACCTTTGGTATATTTAATTAATTTTTTTAAAAACCTGAAAATGTAAGACATGACATAGTTGTAGACACTGGAAAACAATTACTAAAATGTAAAATAGTTAATTATCTTTTGAATATTATTTTTATTGTAAAGACCATTCTCTATGGGAATAGGTTCTCATGCAATTGTGAAAGAGGGGTAGGGAATGAGTAAAAAGGAATGGTTTGGGGGACCTGTATGATTTTTCTTGATCTGCAACAGTCAATGCTACAGCATCATTCCAACTCAAGAGTGGTTCCAACTGTGCGGAGCTTGTGTGAGCCTCTCTCAAAGCATATGGTCAGGAGATGCCATGTCCAGAGTTGAGCCGTGACCCAGATAGCTACAGGCTTCCGAGAGCTCAAGACCATCTATCACCAGATACTGGGCTCGTGGGAACGGCTTTAAAAACACGTTGGAAAAAGCCACAAGCTGTTCACTGAAGGAGCCCTCACACAGTTTGATTTCTGTCACTTAGGGAAAGTGACAAGTGAGAGTCTTAAATGAAGAAATGTCTGCATACATGCTGTTTAGTTAGAAAATAAACCTTTTCTCCATATAAGATAGTGAAGTAAAACTTTTCCCCTCATCTCATCGCACAACTTTGAGGATTTTGTTTTCTACATTATGAAGCTGCCTTTGATAATGACAGTAAGTGGAGAGAAGTGATGTTTTTCACCTCACATTCTATGCTGATGAGCCTATTTAAGACAGAAGTGGAAAATTTTCAATATGCCGCTGAGAGTTACTGATTGTAAATTGAAAGTTTAGGGTATGGTTGATTAAAGGGATGTTTGGCTGTTTGCATCTAAGTCTTATAATGCTGCCAACGAGACTATCAAGTATCAGTTCTTATAATGTCCCATATGGTCAAACCTGATTGCATTATATACTAGCTTGTAGATTGATTTCCCTGTGATGTCATAAACTGGATTACCTCCTCCCCTGTAAATATCTATAGAACTCTTTTGTATAGTGGATCAGTTTTCTAAAAAAGAGTCCTTCATTCTCCTGCCTAACAAGTAAATTCTGGGCTAGAGCTACTTTGAGCCAATTCATGCAAGGAAGACTCCCTGTAGTTACTAAGGCCCCCTTATCTCCATCCTTATCCCCAACCACCTCCTCTGTTCCCAAAGCAAGGGCCTCTGTTTCAGTTTATCCCTAGTCTATACTTCCTACTCCTTCCAGGGCTGGGAAGAATAGTCAACCTATCCCATAAGTGGGAGACAGATGAGGTCTATGTGAAGATCTGATTGCTTTGAAACATATTTTCGAATAATTCCCCTGTATTAGCCCCTCACCTCCTTTCTACGTTTAAATATAACTCAATCCCATAATTCCTAAGTCTTTCTGACGTTTGGCCAGGAAAATTGAATTGTTTCTTTATCTTTTTGCTTAGGTTTGAACTTATCTTTGCTAAGTCATTTACTTTTACTCTAACATCTTCTTTTTATATTGTGTTTCAGGGTTACAAAAGTCTCCTTGCTTCATTGAAGATGAATGCTACATTTTTCATTCTTCTTTGGTGGGATAATTTTTGAGAGGGGAAGGGAGCAGAATAGTTTTATTCTAAATTCACTTTGGTTAAATATCAAGAAAAAAATAAGAGTATCTTTATTCTCTCCGAGAGGCCTGATGCATGAAATTTGTGCAGGGCTCAGCCCTTGCAGCCCTAGCTGCCTCGGCCCTCGCAGCCCTGGCTTCGTCCAGACAGTCATCCGGAATGTCATCTGGACCTGCTGTTTGGTCTAATTAACATATTAGCTTTTTATTATATAGGATTTTGTTTTTCTTCTACATACTTAGTGACCCCTGTAAGATTGCTCGTATTTCTTGTTGATGAATGTATAGAAGCTCAGAAAACAATTTGCACTTCTTCTCTAGCTGAATATGTGTCATGGATTGATCTATTAATGTAAATCTTAGTTTAAACATGTTTCATTATCATTTTACCTTCATTAATATTATATGTATAATATATATGCATATAAACATACATGTCTGTGTATATACATGTGTATATACATATATACACACATGTGTACTTATACATACATGTTTATTTTATTTTAAATTACATTTATTTATCTAATTAAACTAAACCAATTATTCTCTGACCTCCTGGGAGAAAGAAGATCATAAATCAATAAGATAGGTAAGAAGGAGGGAAGGGGAGAGCAAAAGTAAGAGAGTATAGAAAGAGAAAAAAAGAATTTCAGAGGAAAAAGAAAATTCAGTGCTCTCATCTATAAATTGGGGATGGTAAAGTTACTTCCCAGAATAAAGTTGACATATATTAAGTATGTAAAAATCTGGCATATCATAGGCATATAATAAATGTAAGTCCCACCCATTTCCCACACCAGATACACACCTTTCCTCATCACCTAATACCATTACTTTGCAATGAAAACTTAATAGCAATGGCCATGATTAATCATAATAATAGTAATGGTCACTGCTATCTTGCAGAACCCTACCATGTACCAGAACTTGTACTACACTTGATCTTAGCCAAAAGGCTGAGAAGCAATCAGAACTTGTACTGAGCACTTCACATAAATTATTTCTAGGACTGAAGGGTATAGCCAGTGAAAGCACTTAGCACAATAACTGACATAAAAAAAAAACTATTCAAAACTTGTTTTTCTTTCAAATATTTATTGATTTCCTTTTATAATTTCACTTATCTTTGTTAAGATCTTTCCTGCCTTTCATTCATGGTTTGATAGCTTCAGGAGCAGGCACCTGCCTTGCGATATTTCTGAGCAGTGTTGCTGTTTCTTCCATGCATTTAAGTTCAAAAGGGCCTTTCCCTTGGCTGTTCTGCTGCTCACTAGATTTCACGGACCCTGGGTGACCTGACCGGGCTCCTGGCCTCACGCTGACCATGGCTCCCAGGGAAGACAAATCATGTGTTGAGGTCACACTGCAGGTTAGCTGGCAACCTGTGCATTTTAATTGAGGCAGGAATGTTAGCTCAGTATTGACAGCACTCCACATTTCTCTCCTTATTTGCCTTTGAAAGATGATTGTGTGTGTATATGTTTTCCCACAACCTGTGTACAGTTGGACATTTAATTTTAAAAGATTATTTATTAAATGATGTCGTTATATTCATTTCACTTAAAGTCATTGATTGCAGTAACTCATTTTATTCCTTTATTTAGAGTCTTTTGTTAAGAATTTTCATTGCCACAGATTCTCTGGTTGCCTAATGTTGACTCTTCAGCATCTTCTGATAGAACTTTTCTAATCATATTAAGATGCATATTAATTCTCTTTTCTCTTTTCAAACACAACCAATCAAGAGCCCAAATTGGACAGCAAATGCTCATTTTCTCCACCTCTAAAATTATAATTTTTTAAATATTAACGTTATTTTTCAAATCATAATATGCTCTAAAAAGTTAACTTTTTTTGGTAAGAGTCATACCTAATTTTTCCAACTTCTAAATATGAAATGCCTGTGCATACAATGAACTGGTAATTATGTTGAACTGAAATTGAAAACACTGAGAGGACCACAGTTCAATTTTTTGATAGGTCTGTGTTATTTTGTACCGTCTTGCTCATGGGAAGATGGATGAAACTGACAATATAAATGATGAGAAAGCTGATAATTGGATTCTAAATGTTCCTCTCTGCACATTGATGTCAATTGAGTGAACTATTAATACCTGAGTACATTATAAAAATAGCTTCTTAACTCTTGGCTTTAAAAGCAAAGAAGAGTATAATGGGGCCAGAACAAACAGGAATGATTGAGAGAATATTTATGTCAGACTATTTATCTAAAGTAAAAAAAAAAAATTATGGATGGTTTTTAAAAAGTGAAAAATCAACATTGAAATTTGTGTGTGAGATTGTTTAATTGTTTTCACTGTGCTATAGGGTTAATCTTCTATGACTTCTTTGGACTTGAATTTCAAGAGCCCTGGCTCTCATGATTTTGAAATGTAGAAATATAAAATATATCTAATACACACACATACATACATAAATTAAGTTTATATAAAATTCATTCAAAATAAAAATTGAACATCTATAACACTTTTACTAAAGTCTGACTATATTTTAATTTTACTGACTTATAATTCTGTTTTCTTTCTTTTTAGGAAATGCTCTCACTACAAATTACATTTTTTTTATTTTATTGATTTTTTACAGAGAGGAAGGGAGAGGGATAGAAAGCTAGAAACATAGATGAGAGAGAAACATTGATCAGCTGCCTCTTGCACACCCACTCCTGGGGATGTGCCCGCAACCCAGGTACATGCCCTTGACCGAAATCAAACCTGGGACCCTTCAGTCCACAGGCCGACGCTCTATCCACTGAGCCAAACCAGCTAGGGTCAAATTACATTTTTTGGTATAATTTCAAACAGAATGCCCCCATGGTATTTTCTGTTCCATATTTATATTGTTTTACTGTGTTTATTGCAATTTAGTAAGAATCATTGAGTTTGGGTATATCCTAAAGTCTTTTAGCAAATTAAAAAATTTTCACTTATTCTTAAAAAAAATCACTGATGAGAACTTTCAAAATGCATCTACTATCATCCACCTTTTAGTTATTTATTGGCTATTTTCTGGTGAATTGGTATATTTTTAAAAAATAAGAATAAAGGAAGAAGTCCAAAGCTGAGAATTCTCTGATTGTATGTGTTATAGTAATAAGTTTAGTTAGTATAAGTTAGCATAAGCAAACTCCATTTTGTATTAGTATAGGTTAGCATAAACAAACTCCATTTTATATTAGAGTGAATTTTAACTTTACTTAGAAGTGAAACTTAACTTGTGTGTGCGTGTGCACTCCTGAGAAGTACCTTGTAACCCACTGCATGCGTACCCTGATAAGCCCAGAAGACACCACCAGAGCATACTGGTAAGAGACACTGAAGAAGCCCATCCATTGGGTATAAAAGAAATCTCACACCAGCAGTCAGACGCCTGTCTGCCCTCCACAGACGAGACATCCTCCTTGCCCTCCTGGAATCTGCCGTTCCTGCTCTGCTCCTGAGCTCAGATTGTTAGAGGCCTCTCTTCGTGTCAAGAGACCGAGCACCTGCAGCTGCTTATCTGACGACCTCCGTGTGTCTCTGTCAGCAAGTGTCTCCGGGTGGCCTGCCAAGGACTGAAACCCATCAGCTCTCTGGTAAATAAACCTGTGTGATTCTTGCATTCTGTTTGTCTCCTGTGTCTCCTCTCTTCTTAGTTTTGGTTTAAGCTCGGCCTAAATAATAAAGTACCCTTTGACATATGTATTGGTATATCCAAATGAGGCACTCTGGGTCACCTGTGCATACGTTCCCATAGAAGTGGAACAGTATGCTTAAACTATTTAACAGAGCTTGGGACATCCATCACCTGTTGTGGATACTGAAAGACCAACTTGTCTGCCATTTGGCTTCTGGACAGCATAGGCAGCTTCAGGAGCTCCCAGTTTGGTCTTCTTACTTAGGGGATCTCCTGATTACAAAGGAAACTTTGAATTGCTTCTATTTAGTCCTAACTTCTATCTAGTATCTAGATTGACACTTTAGGTCTATAGTCTGTTCTTAATTCATGAGAAACTCCAGTGCTGTCTTCTTCTGAGCTCTTGATACCCCTGAGTCAATTAAGCAAGGAATTGGTGTGTGACAGCAACATCAGTAGAGTGGCCATGAGGTAGGAGTAGGAGGTGAGGAGTGTGTGTGTGTGTGTGTGTGTGTGTGTGTGTGTGTGTGTGTAACCAATATCCATTACTACACAGTTCTAATTATAAACTTAAGTTCAGTCTGTAATGAATTTTGTCAATAAGACCAAAGAAGACTCAAAATGGAAAATTGTCCTATGGAACTAGGACTATATTTATACAAAAAACAAATTGCACACACACTCACATATACTGTTTTCTTGTAGACAGAAACCAAAGAATTGTGAAATTTTCCATTTGTAAATGTGTTTCTAACAGTGCAATAAATCACATCTTTAATATTTTGATGGGGCTGTTAACATTTGATAACAGATTAGCATCCTGATTTACAACTCCCTAGACTCTTGCAGCTTTTAGAAGAGTATCTTGAACTAAATGAGATGAAATAAATAAATGGAACACTGGTTAAAAGAAAATCTCTTCTCATTCATAAGTAATGATGGAATGCATAAAAATTCAAAGACACTCTAAGTCAGAAAATTTAAAAAAAAATAAATCAGAAGAACATCAAAGTGAATCAATCCAAAGACAATAAGGTCCTATGATGAAATCTTATAGTACTAATCAAGAATCCTGGATTCAATTCCTTGTTCTGCTGCTGAAGTTGTGTCTGTCATGTCCCCAGTCATTTAATCATTCAGTACACTCTAATTGAACACTACCTACAGGAAGCAGTAATAAAAATATAGTGAATAATAGGCTGAACTCAGGACCCAAGCTGCATTTGAATTCTGGGTCTGCCCCCTTTTTCTGTGTGACCTTGTGAAAAGTCACTTAACCCCTGCTTGGGTTATGTTCCTTATCTGTAAGATGAGGACATTAAAGGAAACTTATATGTTTGTTGTACTTATTAAGTGAGTTAATATGTGCAAAAACCAGAGCTTGGCACACATACATTGTAGACATCTTTGCTTTTTTTCATATAAAACAAATACTTATTTAGAAATCAAAGTAGGAGAGATAAGACATGTGCACATGTGAAATAGGAATAATTCTGTATGAATTAGGATGCATATAACTATTATATTTGTCTGTGCATCATTCATTACACTTTGTCTGAATACTGCACAATTTTAACACTGTATATACGTAGTCAAAGTAGGGTTTAGTCTTTTGCCCAATCTATGCCCCAGTGCTTAATGTGGGCACTGCTCCAGGTCTGACCAATAAGTACATTTTATTTTATTAGCCATAGCACTTAGCTCAGGGTGAACATTGAAATAATATGTATCAAGAGATAAAATACTAAAATTTGTGTTGATGGATTTGATTGGAGAAGTTCTGGGTATATAGGTATCCCTAGTTTTAATTATAATGTGAACCCACAAGTGCCAGAAACCACACTAGAGAAATAGTTTGCATGAGAATGAAGTCAACCAGAAGAAAATATTACCAAGAGATGCAGTAGACAATGAGAGAGAAGGAGGGAGGGAAGAAAGATAGGAAGGAAGAAAGGAGGGAGGGAGAGAGTGAGAGAAATAGTAAGGTGAGTTATGATGTCAGTTGAGTTCCAAGATGTCGCTGTTCCTGAAGTAAATGTGTCTAGGATTTTTAACCTGTATGTTCTCACATTTCTTGAATAGGTGTGAGTCATGTGTCTTCAATTGGCTGGCAAGGGGCCATCTTAATATATAGGAGTTAATAATTGCCATAAGAGATGTGCAAATAGCATGTCACTTTCATTCCAAACATTTAAGGTATGTTTTTTCAAGGGGCATTGAGCTTGAATAATATTAGAGCTTTAAAATCCCTAGGCTTCTAAAATTTCATTATATATAAAATCTTTACATATGGCAATAGAAAAGTAACGTTTTAGTTTTTGCTTCTCAATGTACCTTTTGAGGGCACTTTAGAGCAAACATGTCAAACTCAAAGGCTAACACGGGCCAAATGAACAAGGTTTAAGTTTATATGGACCACAAAAACAAAAGCTTCAATTTTCATAGAAACATAAGGTTTATTTCAATAGAGACATGCTGAATACAAAGAGCTGAAACAAATGAGTAATGGTTAACATAAAATAATAGAACATGTTAATAAAAATTATTTTTTTGAACATTAACTTACCAGACTGAATAACTGCACAAATTAATAAACATAACACAAATAAACCTATTTTTCTTGTTCTCTGAAAGTGAAATATTTCCTGTTGTGCACACCAAACAAGTCAGTACAGGACTAATGACATGGCAATCGGCTGCTAAAATATTTGCTGCTAGTATTAGTGGGGAGAAATGGTGCGCCTGTGTGTAAGGTGCATAAGGGAAATGAATGCAACATGATTATAGTAATTAGTCATTAGCAAATGTTGTAGTTATTAATAATTAGAGGCCCTGTGCACAGATTTGCACACCAGTGGGGTCCCTCAGCCTGGTCTTCGCCCTCTCACAATCCAGGACCCCTTGGGGGATGTCAGACTGCCAGTTTCTGCCCAATCCCCACAGGCCAGGCTGAGGGACCCCACTGGTGCATGAATCCGTGCACCAGGCCTCCAGAATGCATATAAGACCTTTGGTTAATCTCTTCCTTCCCTCCCCACTTCCCTCTTCCCTCTAAGATTCATCAGTCTGTTTTCGTGCCTGTGTTTTGAGTGTTTGCCTTCTGGTGGTCAGTGTGTGTCATAGCTACTGGTCGAACAGTTGAATGGTCACTTATGTTTATATATATATTATATATTAGAGGCCCAGTGCACAAATTCTTGCATGGGTAGGGTCCCTAGTGCGGCTGTTGGCCAGGCCTCTCTTCCCTGGCTGCCTACCACTGTTGCCCCCTGGTTGTCAGCACACTTACAACTCCTGGTGGGTCAAAGTCCTGCCCATGGGGACAATTTGCATATTAGCCTTTTATTATATAGGATAGATTATGTATAACAGGATATTGTAAAAATTAAGTTAAGAAATTGTTATTAAACGAGTTTGACATGCTTGCTTTAGAGGGTTTTGCTATCAGACTGTATCACAGGGGTTTTCCCAACTATAAACACTGGGCAGTCATTTCCCCTTTGGTTTTCCCACACACTCTTTTCATAAAGCCCTGACTAGGTTCCACCTGCATTGATGTCTCTCCAATGAGAAGGGAGGCTTCTTGAGAGCACAGGCAATGTCATGTTCATCCTTGCTAACTTTGCACTTAACACAATGCCTCAAATACAATAACACTCTAGATTTGTTAAATTCTGGGACCAAGAATTAAATGCTTAATGGGGTGGTAATGTCTGTCATTAAATGATAATACTGTTACTTAACCAAAAGCACATCAGAGACCAGGTATATTAGTTTGCTAGGGCTGCCATGAGGAAGTACCACAGTCTGGGGGCTTAAACAGAAATGCTTTCCCTCAGAGTTCTGGGGCCCCGAAGTCCAAGATCAAGGAGTCAGCAGGGTTGGCTTCTTCTGAAGACTCTTCTTGACTTGTCAGTGACCATCTCCTCCTCTGTCTTCATGTGGTCTTCTCTCTGTGTGCACATAGGTCTATGTCCAAATTTCCAGTCAGTTGGATTAGGATTCACCCTAAAGACCTCATTTAAACTTTATTACCTCTTTAAAGACCCTATCTTCAAATGTGGCCACACACCAAGGTAATGGGTATTAGAGGTTCAATATATGAATGCTGGAAGGACACGATTCAGCTCATAACACAAAGAACATGTACAGAGACCAAGCTTTCACTTTGTATTGAGTGCTAATTCCAAGTTAAACAGAGTGAAATTGATGTCATTTGAGTGGATTGTCCTCTCTATTCAGCTCCTCCTCAGCTGGGAGGTGTTCATTCCATCTCAGACTGCACCACATTTGAGCTTGTTATCTCTCCACTCTGCTTTGGCCATTCCTTAACCCACTGAAATCTCATCCACTTTCCCTCATGACCTTCCCCCCTCCATCTCATGGCAACAAGTTTCTCACCTTATTTTCTCATCTCAGTAGGCTGGTCTACCATTACTTCCATCCAGTCCTACTTTCAGAGGGCCCTATTTTGAGTTGGGGTACAGGAGGAGATGGCATGCTCTGAATCTGCAAATGTCAGAGGGGAAGGGGATATCTGTTCATCTGGCTTTAGAAGACATTACCTGCAAGACAATCAGTAGACCCACTATCTTTAATGCTAGTGTATCCCCTGCAAACAAAGTAAAAGTTTCCAATTTTTCTTGCATTTCCAAAAGCCTCCTTACATTATCCTAGCAAGGTCTGAGGAAGAGGTGTGGCAAATGAAGAGACTCCTTCTTACTAAAAGCAAATGAAATATATTTGGAATTTTTAAGCAATGACCGGCATTGGGGAAAACATAGAAGTCTTGTATATGACATGCCATTGGCCCATTTCTTAGGTCACTTCTCTCTAGTGGCAAATCCCATCTTCTGGTATTTTAAGCTGCTAACTTGAGCTCCATAGGAAGGAGCAACATAAATGACAGGACTCCCTAGCATTGAAGAAAATGACTAACATGTATGATCTAGTTACTCAGTAAAACTGTATTGATGGGCAATAGATAATATAAAATATCAAACCACAAAAGATTAAATACTCTTGCTTTGAACGTGCTTAGCCAACAATAGTTAACATCTTATAATGATACTAGAGGCCCAGTGCACGAAATTCATGCACTCGGGGAGAGGTGGTGATCCCTCAGCCCTGCCTGTGCCCTCTTGCATTCTGAGAGCCATCAGGGGATGTCCAACATAGCATGATGGGGAGCGGGCCTAAGCCGGCAGTCGGACATCCTTTGTGCTGCCACAGAGGCAGGAGTGGCTCCTGCCACTGCCACTGCACTCGCCAGCCTTTTTTTTTTTATTGCTTAAAGTAATACAAAGGGTATTACATATGTGTCCATTTCCCCCCCCCCCCCCGCCCTAGACAGTCCCCTAGCCTCCCCTATCCCCCAGTGTCTTATGTCCATTGGTTATGCTTATATGCATGCATACAAGTCCTTTGGTTGATCTCTTACCCCCCTACCTTCTGCCCCCCAACCCTCCCCAGCCTTCCCGCTGCACTTTGACAATCTGTTTGAGGCAGCTCTGCCTCTGTATCTATTATTGTTCAAAAGTTTATAATGGTCTCTATTATCCATGAATGAGTGAGATCATGTGGTATTTTTCCTTCATTGATTGGCTTATTTCACTTAGCATAATGCTCTCCAGTTCCATCCATGCTGTTGCAAATGGTAAGAGTTCCTTCCTTTTTACAGCAGCATAGTATTCCATTGTGTATATGTACCACAGTTTTCTAATCCATTCATCTAATGATGGGCACTTAGGCTGTTTCCAGATCTTAGCTATGGTGAATTGTGCTGCTATGAACATAGGGGTGCATATATCCTTTCTGATTGGTGTTTCTGGTTTCTTGGGATATATTCCTAGAAGTGGGATCACATGGTCAAATGGGAGTTCCATTGTCAATTTTTTGAGGAAACCCCATACTGGCTTCCATAGTGGCTGCACCAGTCTGCATTCCCACCAGCAGTGCACGAGTGTTCCTTTTTCTCCACATCCTCTCCAGCACCTGTCGTTTGTTGATTTGTTGATGATAGCCAGTCTGACAGGTGTGAGATGGTACCTCATTGTTGTTTTGATTTGCATCTCTCGGATGATTAGTGACTTTGAGCATGTTTTCATATGTCTCTTGGCTTTCTGAATGTCCTCTTTTGAAAGGTGTCTATTTAGGTCCTTTGCCCATTTTTTGATTGGATTGTTTATCTTCCTTTTGTTAAGTTGTATGAGTTCCCTATAAATTTTGGAGATTAGGCCCTTATCAGATATGACATTGGCAAATATGTTTTCCCACACAGTGGGTTTTCTCGTTGTTTTGTTGATGGTTTCTTTTGCTGTGCAGAAGCTTTTTATTTTGATGTAGTCCCATTTGTTCATTGCACTCGCCAGCCTTGAACTCAGCTTCTGGCTGAGCAGCGCTCCCCCTGTGGGAGTGCACTGACCACTAGGGGGCAGCTCCTGAGTTGAGTGTCTGCCCCCTGGTGGTCAGTGTGCATCACAGTGATCAGTCAATTTGCATATTAGCCTTTTATTATATAGGATTAACATACAAAGAGATATTGGCTTCATTCTAATAAAAACGTATTATAAGGGAGCTACAATTGGGGAATACCATTTTTTTATGGGGCAGTTTACTATCATGTCTTTCCATCAGCTATTGTGACTTATCATGTACACTGTCACTCTTTGGAAAAGCGCTTGGCATTAGTTGCCACAATAAAAGTTGTACACAGCTCAGTGAATAGCCATAAGCATGACAGAAACCTCATTTAAACTGGAGGACAGTCCAGTCAGCAGTGTAAAATCTATAGACAAGGAGCAGCACATTTTTTTTAAATCCTAGAGATGAATAA
Source organism: Myotis myotis (assembly GCF_014108235.1). Taxonomy (NCBI): domain Eukaryota; kingdom Metazoa; phylum Chordata; class Mammalia; order Chiroptera; family Vespertilionidae; genus Myotis; species Myotis myotis. The sequence goes on from NW_023416313.1 coordinate 27,268,581, forward strand.
TAAGGGGTTGATACATTTTAGTACTAAGCAAATTTATAAATGGAATTTTGTATTCATTTTTTAATGGTGTTGTTTTAATTCTGGTTTTAAGATTACTTTTAAGTTATTATCTTTTATTTTCATCCTACTGGGAGAGTACCAATAGTAATGATATTCACTGAATATTTACTATGTGTTAGATACTATGCTAAGCCCTTTCCATGGATTACCATAGTGCACGCTCACAGCAATTCAAAGATTAAATACTTCAATTATCTTCATTTTATAGATTTAAAAAAAACACCTTGACTGGAGGCATATTGAGGTGAAATAATTGGCCCAAGGTCATACAGGTAATAACTTGCAAAGCTTAGTTTCTTATTCAGGCATGCTGCCTCCAGAGCCGGCACTCAACATTTCATTGGAAATTGTTAGGTCAATTTAAAAAACAAACAAATATTTTATGCAATGTTCAGTTTGTCTTATGCAGCTGGCAGTAGACAGGAGCTGGAAGAGACCCTTTGACTTTCTCATGTTCTTTTATATCCAGATTGGTTCCGGGTGGCAATTACCCTTCAATCCTTTGTACGCAGAGCATGGGCCCAGTCAATAACGGGTGTCTTTCAATATGCTGGAGGGTGTGAAGGGTCTGGACTCCATTCAAACCATTAATGCCCTCAGACTATAATAAACCCTGGTGAGCGATGATTAACCTTTTCATTACAGTTTCATATACAGAATAAAACAGCAACTGCAGTAATAAGTTATGCCGACAGGAAAGATTCAGCCACTTTCAGAATAAATGATTTCTCAAGTAGTCATTTTATTTCCCTAAAGATTGCCTGGAGCCCTGTGTGCCTTCAGTGATTCAGCAGCAATTCCTTCCACCTCCAAGAAGGTGCGTGGGAGGGGTTCTGGCTTTCCTTCCTTTCCGCCAGCACACCCATTTTTAGTAAGAATTCTCTGTGGAATTAATGTGCCAATGTTTTACCAGTAGTAGATGGATAGATCTATGTCTTGGTATCTCTCTGTCCTGGTGCAGGAAACAAGATCAGTTCTTCAGAAAAATAGTATACATACATATGTGTACATGCTTTGTATATATCTATTTACCTATTTCTCTGGGAAAACACATCTATATAAAAAAAAACTTATTTTGAATACTATTTGCCATATCTGTAACATACCTTCAAATTCAATATAAAGAGAGGAAGAGTAAGTGAGCATACAAATGAATGAACAGTAGTTTATATCTGATAGAACATATAGACTTGAAATAATCAAGAAATTATGGTTTCACTGACAATTCTAGTTGGATTCTTTCTCTCTACACAAGTTTTTAAAATGTTTTTCTTCCTTTTGTTTCTAATTGCTCTCTGCTTTTCAATGGTGCAATGGACTGAATGTGTGCCCCCGCCCTGCCCCAGCCTCCATTCATATGTTGAAATTCTAATCCCTAATGTGATAGTATTTGGAGGTGAAGACTCTTGGAGGTGATTAGGTCATGAAGGTGGAGCCCTCATGAATGGGATTAGTGCCCTTAATCTAGGGCACCAGAGAGCTCCCTGGATGGATGCAGCAAGAACTGGGAAGGGGGACTCTCACCAGATATGAATGTGCTGGCTTCTTGATCTTGGACTTTTGAGACTCCAGAACTGGGAGAAATAAATGTTATTTATAAGTCACCCAGTCTATGGTATTCTTTTATAGCAACTGAATGGATAAAGGCAAATGGAAACTAGAGAAAATACAAGAAAACATGCTTTTATTCACTCCTGAATACAACCCCACAACCAATGCTTTGTTTTGTGAAGCCTGTAGCATTGCCATGTGACCCATGGTGCTTATGAATTCCCCTTCAATGAACTGTAAATAGCTTGTTTCCTGTGTTTCTGTATTTGCCTTTTGGTTTCAGCATTTCAATACTGGGGACAGTGCTAAGGAAGTTACCCGAAAAGATAAACTACCTTGCTTTACGGTCCAAATCTGGACTACCATTTTTGATCATCAGAAATCAGATTTTGTGTTCATTTGAAATGTATTTTAGTTAGTTTTACAGTAAGTTATTCAGAAGTATAAGTTTTGAAAAACCTTTTTTTTACTTATTTGTTTAGACAGCTTATTGTCAAAAAGTTCTTTATGAAATCTGTATTCTGCTCCCTTTAATTTACCAGTTCTGTGAGCATTACTGCTATTCCTGAAATGCTCAGACCTGGAGAATTACTGGTGCTTTATTTTGAACTGTTCAAGGCAAACGCCATTTCTTAGAGTTCATGGGTCTTCATCTCAGCGAGTGGGAAGTGACAATGGAGAGCAATAGTGCAATGTGCCTTCACAGTAGACAGAAGTTGTGAAGATCTGAGCCATGTGTCTGTGATTTATTGTCAAGAATAGGAACTTCTAGGAGCTCAAGCCACGGCATTTTTTTCATAGTACAAGATAGCTTTGCCTGCACATTTCCTCCCCCCACCCCCACCAGCTCATGGATTGACAGATAATACATTTTTCATATGGGTTTGCAGGCACATGAACTTGAAGCCTAACCAATAGCAAGGACATATATAAAAATGGCACATGAACTACAGGGGAGCTAATGGAAACCGGGGAAGAAAATCTAGGTCATATTTAAGACATGCCTTCAATAAAATGCATGACCTCTGCATGAATCTTAGTGTTAACCCTGAAATCCCGTTTTCTGATTTCTCCTTTCGTATAAGACATTTGTTTGCTTCTGTGATGCAGAAAAGGTCTGGCCTCCAGTTCATGTCTCAAGGCCATTTCCATGGTGCTTGAATGCACTTGTACTGCTATCTAAGCACTCAAGATTTCATGAAAAAATTAGTTACAACAAAGCACCAAAGTGAGGAGGTGAAAAGAAATCAGGCAACATTTTAAGAAACCATTCGTCATTCACTGTGGCAGCTAACCAGATATTAATTGTCCTGTGAAAAAGAACAAAGCTGTTCCTAAGTCAAAATATTGAGTCCCATGCTGGGTTATAATGTTATGCATTATTTATCTAAGTGGTGTCTGGAAATGAAATAACTGTTTGCAGGATTTCACCACCACATACAGCTTAGCAGTTCTGACTCATTCCTCTGACTCATCAGCCCCATACTGTTCCCTTTGGGTAAATTAGGCAGAGTGGCAGGATATTGACCATTAAAGCAATTTTATGGGGTTAACTTTCCAATTAGAGCTAGATGAAATTTCTGATTTTTAAAATTAGTCTCCTGTGATCTAACCAATGAACCACTCTGCTTTAATGAATTCAACAAAGATACATTTCGAAAAGAATCCAACAAAATAATTTGTAACACTGACTAATGAAGGTATTGTGGAAACTTTTGGTTCAATATTAGAATTTTAAGATTAAAGGTATAATTAAATGCTGTTGTTTCTGCAGTAACACACACAAGCTAAGTAGGTTTTAGCACCATATTAAATACATTAATAAAAGGTTCATGATGGACTTGTCAATATTTTTCCAGAGATAAAGTGTATCCCTCAAGGCAAGATAAATATTTCCTTATTTGTTCAATCCTTTTTAGTTAGTAATATGCTTGTACTTGTTTGTTATGCCTGTGTGCCTTTGATATTAAGATAGAAACTAGTATTTACAAGGATGTGGGTGTTCTCACTTGAAAAATATATGACTTTATAATGTGATGTTGCAAATATATATACATAAATAAACTCATGTGGAATGGCAGCCTTTATTTTAAAACAAAATTTAAAGGATAATGAAGAGAAAAATGAAAAATATATGAATTATCCATCTATTATCTAGCTGCTGTTATTTAAAATGATCTTAATAATAGTGAAAATGATTACAAAGATACATTCTGCTATCATCCTACCTCATCACCTTTCCTGTGGAAATAGAATGAGTTAGTCTAAACCTTTATCCAGGATAAAAGCTCACAAATTTAACTACTTTTCCAATTTTAAAGCAAGATGTTTTGCTAGCATCTTAGCATATCTTCTTCTGATTTTCAGTTTGCATAAATGGAAAACTAATATAATTTTTGGACATTTACTTATCATATTCATTATATTCATTCAGCATATAGTTACTTTAGTCCAGCGCATTACTCTAACACATGTGGTATCTCTATATATAAAGAGGTAATATGCTAATTAGCCTAGCTGCCGTAACAGTCACGACCGGTCAGGAGGAGGCAGACACTGACGGGGTGGGCCTGCTCTAGCCACGGTGCACCAGCAGTCCTGCCTCTGCATGTGAGCTGCAGAGGAAACACCTTTTCTTTCTTCCTTTTTTTAAAAAAATATATTTTATTGATTTTTTTACAGAAAGGAAGGGAGAAGGAGAGTGATAGAGAGTTAGAAACATTGATGAGAGAGAAACATCATTTCAGCTGCTTCCTGCACACCCTCTACTGGGGATGTGCCCACAACCAAGGTACATGCCCTTGACTGGAATTGGACCTAGTACCCTTCAGTCCACAGGCCGCCGCTCTATCCACTGAGCCAAACTGGTCAGGGCAGAAATCCACTGAGCCAAACTGGTCAGGGCAGAAACACCTTTTCTGACCGCTCATTGGCTAAGCTCCTAGTAAGCCACTTGCAGTGTTCTTGGTAATTTGGGTAATAAGAATCCACAAAGGTAATCTAGGGTTTTTCCACCTCATTCCTGGAGGAAAAAACAAAGGTCTGCTGCTGGAGGAGTTAAGAAATGTCATATCCTGCCCTAGCCAGTTTGGCTCAGTGGATAGAGCCTTGGCCTGCAGACCACAGGGTCCAGGTTCAATTTTGATCAAGAGCATGTACCTAGGTTGCAGGCTTCTCCTGGCTGGGGCCCAGGTCAGGGCTCATGCAGGAGGCAACCAATCAAAGTGTCCCTCTCACATTGATGTTTCTCTCTGTCTTTCCCTCTCTCTTCCATGCTCTCTAAAAATCAATAGAAAAATATCCTCAAGTGAGGATAAAAAAGAAAGAAATATCATATTCTATGAAAGAGACATCTTGAAAATGCCTAAAGAAAGTTGTTATTTTTTGTGGTGAAGAGACTGGAGTCCATGTTGATGAAAACATCTTGGCGGCTGCAGTGGCCGGCAGTGGCAGCAGCAGCAGGGTGATGGGGATGCCTCCTTCCCCTGTTCAGCCGGTCACCTCCCACAGAGGGAGGCCAGACTGAGGCTTAGGCCCATTCCCCACAGGACATCCCCCGAGGGCTCCCGGCCTGTGAGAGGGGCAGAGTAGGCTGAGGGACCCCCCTCCAGTGCATGAATTTTATGCACTGGGCCTCTAGTATCATATAAAAGAGACAAAAATCTCTGCCTGATGGATCTTACATTCTTTTGCTTTATCTTAAATCATAGAAGAATGGGGAATCTAGACAAGGTAAATATTTACCCATCACCTAACACCTTTAGACGAACAAAAGAGCACTCAGTAGTCATACCAATAAGTATTTGGGGGAATCATGGGAATTTATCATCAACACATATACGCATATAACACACAGATCTGCATATGTGAAGATATATGTTTGTGTACATTTACTATTATATATACTATGTTTATATGCTTATTTTCTCTGTCTACTGTAGCCTTTTAACCATTATATGAACCTTTGAAATAAATATTTTCATTAAAAATCACTATGCAGAGTAAAAATTATCAATGTTGATACCCTATTAGACATGTTTCTCATGCTAGTTAATATTTAAGACATATAATATATTTAGTAAAATATTATCTGGAAAAAAATCAATACCATCATTGCTACTAGGATCTGATAAAATGTGATGCAATCTTATCGACTGACCTACATACTCAAATCCTGTTTTCTCATCAATTGTTTTAAGCTCTTTTCCTACCAGAGCAAATGTTGCAAATCACTGTTTCTTTTTTCCTAGAGAATTATAAATCTATAGAAAATATAGGATAATAAAACTGAATCATTTTTATAGAATTATGAGTATAATCATTATATGCTGAGGATAATTAAACACTGGGCATGTGTTGCTAGTTATTCTTGGCTGCAAAAGCCGTTTGTAATTTTTCTTTGCAAAGCTCATATAATTTTTCTTTATATCCGAACAGTATAAGCTTCATGGAATTAGATGAGCACTGAGATCCTCAGCAGAAACCTTTTCCAGGTAGGAAAATTTGCCACTATCTGGTCTTCCACAGGTTCATCATATCAAGTACCCGTGGAAGATGTACAGACTTCTTATGAAAAACCTACTATGGGTAAAATTACTGGTAACCTGGATTATAGGAATGGTGTTAATGTTTGATCCTATTATAACATCATTGAATGGGGTGTGGGTGGATCATGGACAGAGGTTTAAGATAGAGGTGTCTATGTTTTAGTGAGAAGGCCTGTTTCATAATAGTGAAAGCACAGATTTTGAGGAGAGTCCATACTAGTTTCTAGTCCCACTCCACAATTTACTATCTGTGTGACCTTGAGCAAGTCACTTAATCCCTCTGAGCTCTGTTTCCTCACTAATAAAATGTGAATAATAATCTCAGCCTTGCAGAGTTGTTCTGTGGACTCATTAAGAATTTACTACCAACCTGAGATGGCTATTATTTATTATGTAGTCAATTTCTGTTGCAACTAGAATCTTCCTTCTCTAAAGGAGACAGGGAAGGAAGAGAGGCACAGAGGAATTTCCAACACTAATGGTGGAAATGCTGATGGGCCAGTTGTCAGGACAGCTAAAGGATGGTGGTATTTGCTTTATTCTACACTATCTTTAGCATTTGTGGCATGAGGCCTTCTCTCTTAGAAAACAGAAGAACTTGGATTTGAGGTTAGATCTATTCCAATCTTTTAAAACAATAGTATATTTTTGACCCAATAAACCTAAAGTACATCAGAGTTAAAAACAAACTTCTGATTTCTAAATTCACTAAGAAATTCTGAGATAACACTTTATATTAGTTTTCTAATGCAATGTAACAAGCTTGGTGGCTTAACTATGCACTTCTTATCTCCCAGTTGCTATGGATTAGGATTCTGGGTCCCACTTAGCTGATTCCTCTGTGCCGGGCCTCAAGGTGTTAGCTGAGGCTGTAGTCTCATCTGAAGCTCAGATCCTCTGCCAGGTGTATTTGGTTGTTGGCAGACATCCGTTCCTTTTAGTTGTAGGGCTGAGGTCCTTAGGGAGGCTTCCCCTTCCATAGGAAGTTGACAGTATCATTGTTTGCTTCTCCCTGGAAGCAAGGAGGAGAATATCTGACACTTTACTCTCTTTAAAGGTCTCTCTGGATTAAGTGAGTCTTATACAAGATAATCTTCCACTGATTCACTCAAAGTCACTGATTAGAAATCTTAATTATACCTGCAAAATCCCTTTAGCTTTGCCATATGACTAGAGTTGCCATGTAAAATTAAAATACAGTACAACCAGTTAAAGTTGAATTTTGGATAACTAACAAAGTCTGTGTGTGTGTGTGTGTGTGTGTGTGTGTGTGTGTGTGTTTTACCCTGAATGCATCTTGTCTTTCCATACTTCTAGTCCACACTCTTACCACACTTGCTGCCTACCTTCTGGATAAGCTTCAATCTCTCTATATTTCCAGTCCATGGATCTAAAACTCTTAAGTCAGGACCAAATCTAGGTGTTTTGTTGAGTAGATTAGTTTTCTCTCTCCCCTCCTTTAGCCAGGGCCTACTCTCTAGTTGCCCTTGGCCCTGCTTGCTATTATTTTATATTTATCCCCCTAATTGCTCATTCATTTTACCTCTCTAACCAGAAGACATTTGAATTATAATCCTTATTCCAGTTCATTGGCCACGTTTTGCTTTCACGTGCCTCCTTATACAGATGGGACAACCTGATTAGCCATGTTGTCCTCCAACCCTTGAGCCCCTTCTTTCTTTGATTTTCTCTGAGGCCCTTCTCTGCCTTCCAGTGCCCCAAATCACCCTCTGCTACATAAATTTACCCAACTCTACACATGGTTTCAAGGACTTTGTGACCCTCTAGCTCAGGGGTGGGCAAACTTTTTGACTCGAGGGCCACAATGGATTCTTAAACTGGACCGGAGGGCCAGAACAAAAGCATGGATGAAGTGTTTGTGTGAACTAATATAAATTCAAAGTAAATATCATTACATAAAAGGGTATGGTCTTTTTTTTTTTAGTTATATTCATTTCAAACGGGCTAGATCCAGCCCACGGGCCGTAGTTTGCCCACGGCTGGCCTAAGCCATTGGTCAGACATCCCCCAAGGGCTCCTGGACTGTGAGAAGATGCAGGCTGGGCTGAGGCACGCCTCCACCTCTCCCCCCCCCTCGTGCCCAAATTTCATGCACCGGGCTTCTAGTTATTTAATAATTATAATAATAATTAGCAACATTCGTTGTTAACTTTTTATGAGCCAGGCTATGCTCCAAGGAAGAGGTTAGCAAACTATAGCACAGGTGACAAATCCAGCAGATTTTGTACATTCATTGGGTAAGAATAATTTTCAAATGTTTGAAAAAATTATAAGAAAATATTTTGTGATAAATATTTAAATTTAAATGTCCATAAACAGTTTGAATTTCATCAAGAAAATATTTGTGATATTTTCTTTTGTTTTCTATGGGTATTTACTTAAATCCTGAAGTTTGCCTCTTGGCTCAGAAACCCTAAAATATTTATTATCTAACTTTTTAGAGAAAAAGTTTTCTGATTCACACTCTAAATGCTTGACATCCTAAAAGGACAATGTCAGTGGCCCACACTGACCCAGTTTGTAGCTGGACTTCTAATTCAGGTTGAGTGATTTAAGATGTTTTAAGTTTAGAAGTGACCAATTGTTTTTTGGTTTTGTTTTTTAAATAAAATTTTATTGATTTCAGAGAGGAAGGGGGAGAGAGAGAGAGAGAGAGAGAGAGAGAGAGAGAGAGAGAGAGAGAGAAAACATCAAAAATGAGAGGGAATCATTGATTGGCTGCCTCCTGCAGTCCCCACACTGAGGATCAAGCCTTCAACCAGGGCATGTGCCCTGACCAGAAATCAAGGTGTTAGCTGAGGCTGTAGTTTCATCTGAAGCTCCTGGTTCATAGGTTGATGCTCAACCACTGAGTCACATGACATGTTTTTTATTGTGCTCATACATGACATGATAAGGCATAAACTGTTGCGACAACCCTGTCTCTGGTCTCCCCATGTATCTGCAGAGACTTTCTCCAAAGCAGTGGATGCCATTTTCCAGTGGCCTTGTCTTTTGGATGCATCCAGGTCTCTGCTCCACCCTGGCCAGCTCCTGCCCTTGGCTCAGGCTCACCTTGAAGGTGTCTGGAGGGGAAAGTGCTGAGCTGGGGGCCTGGCTCAGCTGCTTCTGCAGCTTCCGATCCTAAGGATCCTAAGGCTGCAGTTTCGCGCTTGTGTGTCTCAGCACTTCTTAATTGTGGGCTATAAACTTCTGCAGCTGTCTCTGTCAAATCCGTCTGCAGTCTCACAGATTCCTGGGGAGCTTGATTGGTGTGACACCAGGAGACATTTTTCACTCATTTCCTGAAACTCTGTTTCTTTTTAGCTAAAGGCAGGCAAAGTATCTTAGTCTTCTTGGGTTCCAAGAGTGCTGCTCCTCTTCAAGGACAGCATCTCAGCACTTGGGATTGACCATGAACCCCCTTCTCTCTCTGTAGTTTAGCTATAGAAAGGGAAGCTTCTTGAGAGCTAGATTCAAAGATCCCTAGTCTCTCTTACAGAGCTTTGAATACACTATTGCCAAATAAGTCACAGTTGCTAATGGCATCATAAGAATGACTCAAAATATATGTGTAGACTGGACATAAGTGGTGGCCCTGCCTTTTGACGAGGGCTTGTGATGGTGATGGTTTGATAACTAAGTAATTCAATTGATGGCTTTTAATGAATGAGTGAACACATGAATTGAAGAAAACATTCAACTAGGATAAAGTCAATTTATTTTTACCAAAGATTTCAAATCTTCAGTTATTTAAACCACTGCATTCTTTCACAAATATCGATTCACCTCTTGGGGCCCCCGGAGAAAGTACATTTGAAGCTTTATGTGGAAACAACATATACTTTTAAATTTGATTGATATGACAAATAAGTTTATAGGTAACAAGAATAATGCCATTATTTATATCATGTTTCCACAAGGGTTACTATCGTGTAACATTGTTTGTCGAGACTGACTATTGGGTTTCAGTCTTAAGCATTTTCCACTAAAAATCAACTTTTTTGTTTTGTTTTTCTTCTTAGAATAGGTATAGGTCATGCTACTCCTCCCTCCCAGGGAGAGGCGAGGCAGGAGGGATGCTATTTAAGTGCGATGTTCTTTAGGACAAGCTGCCTGTCAGTCAGAAGTGCCCCCTCATCCCGCTAATGGTTCAGGCCGATGGCAGACTGCCGCCTTCCATAGCAGTGCCTCACAAAGCCATTGGGCTGCAAGGAATGCCTAAAGCCATGGCATATTTCCAGTGCAGTCCTTTTTCTAAAGACTTCACTTTAGTTACAGATTTATAGACTAAAATCTCTATTTGAAATATTGTTGGAATATTTAATGTCTTTTAAAGAAACATGTTTCTTTGTTTTTTCATTTATTTCACAAATTGATCTCCTTTGACTCCGTCTTGGCATGGGGGCAGTTTTCTGGCTCCAGCGATCATCCCTGCGTTTGTCTGCTGTTTCCTGACCCCGTTCTTCCCACTGTCACTGTGATGTTTCCCCCCTCTCTTTAGGCCTGCCTTTAAACACTCCTCCAAAGCTATCATGGCTCAAATGTTGGCTGTTGTAACTTTGAGACACAAGACTATTTTCATTTGTGTTTTAATTTTAAACAGGAAAGTTAAACCAGGTGGGTCAAACTTTTTTTTCTTTAGCTAGTTTCCAACCAGATTTCTGGGAATTATTAATAGTTGTGTACTTCACATGTGTCTCTCACTGTACGATGCATATTTTATTAAACATTACTTTCTTCTTTAAACTTTTGTTGTAAGAGCAGTACCATGATCAACCCCATTTTACATATAACAGAACTGTGCAAAGCTTGTGCTAAAGCAATTTCTCTATGACCCTAAACTGTTTGTTCTCAACTATCACACTCTACTGCTCAGATAGTCCTCTGGTGATGTATAATAAAACTATTTCAAATCCCCAGAATTTTGTATTTTCATTAAGAGAGAATAGGTACTCTCTCACAGGTTAACCTAGGCTTGGATTTCAAATTCTTTTTATCATTGTTTTACCATCCCAAATGAAAGGAGTTTTTAGGGGTGAAATAGGCAGGTTTAGGAAATTTTAGGAATTAACGGGTCCATGGACAAAGCACAGGGCTACAGAGCTGCAAAAGGTACATTTCCATAAGATAAGGGAGCTGGGAGTAGCAGAAAGCACATTTCCATAAGATAAGGGAGCTGGGAGTAGCAGAAGGTACATTTCCATAAGATAAGGGAGCTGGGAGTAGCAGAAGGTACATTTCCATAAGATAAGGGAGCTGAGATCTGCAGAAAGGTGTACATTTACAGAATAAAGGGAAGGAAGCCCCTCATTCAGAGAGGGAAGAAGAAAGCCCAGAGGGAATAGGGAAACAATAAGGGAGAAAAAGGAGGGAACTTCACATACTTCACATGAGGTCTGAACTCTAGAGCTTGCTATAGTAACCAATCTCAGAGGGATAGTGACCAATCAGAGGGGATATCAAGGCACAGAGTTCTGCAGCCTTTATAAACTGTAGAGAAAAGGGACTCAGTGGCACTCTTTCTCCCTCCTCACGTGGGAATCTGTGCTTATTTCTCAATAAACTTCCACCTTTTGCTATACCACCTTTCGTCTGTTCATGGTTTCATTCCTCAACTCCACTGGACAAGAGCCCGGGAACCATCCTGCCCAGAGGAACACCACACGCTCCAGTCTAATTTTCCCATATCATAATGAAAATGGAGTATTAAAATAGGAACCGAAGAGATTTGCTCTCTATCTCCCTTTTATATTTTCAAGTGATTCCTGTGATTGTCTATGGTTTCAAGAAGTCAGACTATCCTATCTGCTGATAGTAGATGAGGTGAAGAACTTTGAGACTCATTGTTTTCCTGACATTGACCCCACCTTCTACTCTTCTGTTTCTGACTCTGTTACTGCTTTGGTATAGTTTCCCTTTTTCAGCACTTCCACTAGTAAAATACCATCTGCTGACTCATTTTTTGGGGGGGGGTTGTTATGCAAGTCTTAACGTTTAAGCATATATGAGTCAGTTTGTGCATCGAGGGCAATGCAGCCTGGTGAAGAGAATTCTTTTTCTTTTAAACTATCCATTCATGATTCCATCACCTCCAAAAGTTTCTTTCTGTCCTCTTTATTATTTTTTATAATAAGAATACTTATCATAAGATATACTCTCTTAACAAATTGTTAAGTACATCATACAGGAGGGAACAGAGTTGTGGTGGAGAATTATGCAAGTTGGGTGCTGGCTCTCTTGCCAACAGCATCAATATTAAGAACTTACTCTCACTGAGTGCTTATCATCTACCAGGCACCGTTTTAATCTTTTAGCATCTATTTCATCATTCAGTAGTCAAGACAATCCAGCAAGAAAGACAATAATATTATTGTCAAATTACAGATTAAGAACCTGAGACCCAGAAAGGAAAAAATGAATTGCTCAAGTTTACATAGGTAACAAATGAATGAATAAATCTCTACAGCTTTTGCCAATTAATCTTTATCTATGTACCTAGTCCTTCATTGGTAAAATGGATGGTTTTCAGTAAATGACTCTTAAGGTTCCTTCTCTTTCTAGAATTCACTGTCTCCCCTTAGCAGTCTTATTTTAACATAAGGAAAATCATGTTTCATCTCTATTCATTTTCTCTCCCTGACATTTTTTGTCTTGAGGCTATTTCAATTGTGAAATTTTATCCCTGTAATTCCCTAATTTTATAAACAAAACCTAGAATTCATCAAGTCCTTAAAATTAACATTTTAATTTTCTTCCTGCAGCTTCCAAAACCAAGTGTAGCAGCTGCTACATAGTAGGTTTTTACAAAATGTTGAAAGGAATAATATATATATATTTTTATGTTTATGTGCATATTACTTGTGTCTTGTCTTGCTCACTAGATTATAAATTCACTGAGGACTTTATGCTGACATTTGTGTTGGAATAGGGCAACAATTAGACTTAATTTGGCAAAAGTAAAATTTCAACTGCAGCCCATTTTTTCTTTATCTTGAGTCCAAAAAGAAACACCATGCAGTGTTTTCTCTGTATTTCAGCATTTTGTAAAGCCAGAGCATTTGGGAGTCTTGTTTCCTTTATTCATTTTTGCAGATGGAGACATTAATCTCTTTGAGCACATGACAGGTTAAGTTTCCACATTCTGAATATTTTCCAATTCGTTACAAGGTTTATGGGGGAGCAAGGAATGAGCATGAGATGTAAGTGAAGGATTTAGGGTGCTACTTATCATATTCTTTACATCCCACTAATTATTACAGATGAGTAAACTATTTAAAATCCAAATTCTATAGATAGTACTAAGAAAAACTATCATGAATCAAGAGTTCATTTTCCTCAGAAAAAGAGTTTGCTTTCACATAAATTATTAATATTCTATGGCATTGTCATGTATAATTTCATCTTTTTATTTTCCACTCCCGCTTTGGGCTGTCACACACTGCCTATAAAAATTGTTAATTTTAAAGTTGTGCTTGTTTAGCACTTTTTCTTCCTGTTGTTTAGTTTTTATGAACTGGAAAGTCTTAAAATAAAAATCATGCTTGATTGTATTAAACCCTCATTTCTCATAAAGCCTGGTTGCCTGTTTCATATTTGAACAGATTAGAGTTTTTAATGAATAAGCACAAAACTTCAGAGCAAAATAGATTCTGAGATGGATATATACTAGTAAATGCAAGAAGTATAATAGGAAGGTCCTTAGGATTTATATCTATGGGATTAAGAGGAAAAGAAAAGTGGACAAGAGAAAAACTCAGAGAGTAGAAGATATCAGTAAAGGCCTTAGCTAACTTTGCTGGATGCCTAGGAGCTAAGGTCATGTGCAGAGCAGTATTACTTGTATGGCTATTGATATACATTCATAGCCTGTGTGCAAAAAGTCCTTGAAATGTCTTGGTATTCTGCTTTTTCAAATGTACAATTACCAATATAAATCCCTTTCCTAAAAGGACTGAGGACATTATCACAGTATTCTTTTGCTATGTGGTTGCAGGGTCCTCCTTCCCTGGGGCCAAGATAGTTCGGTATTTGGTTATTAGGTCCAAACTCTAGCTCAGGTCTGGAACCAGGAGGAAAGGATTAGGACATTCTTTAGTGGGAAACTGCTCCCTGCCTCCTAATCTTCCCTCTTTGACAGCTTTTGATAGTATGGAGTGAGCAGCAACATGAATGAAAACCAGTTCTCTAATGAAAACCTGCTTTGTGAACTACCACCATCATTCTCAGGAGCCCAGACCCCCGTGATGACTTCTATCATCTTGCTATTCGTTTTAATTATTGAATTTAATTGACTTAACTCCCAGGCTTTCCTATGGGGTGCATTTTTCCAGAGAAGTGAAATCTATAGGGGACCAAATTAGCAAAAAATAATAAAATCATTTTAAGAAGTTCTATTTCTAAAAGGCATTACTTCTCAATGAGTACATCCTGACTATAATGTAATCACACATGACTGGCTCAGGGTCATCTTTGCCCACACCATTCATTGCACTTGTAACGTACTGGCTGAGGGCTAAGAGGCAACCAAAGTACAGAAGTTGCTTGTACCTTCCCTACATAACTCCAATCTCTTAGATCTTTAGTTATTTTTCTTATCTGAAACTGTCATTTTGCCCATTCTTCTTTTATTCTATGAAGTAGGAAATAAATACAAAGAAATGAAGCGACTTACTAAAATAATCATTCTTTAGTGTATGTTAGAGTTACAGTCCAATTCTATTTTTCTCTACCCTGTTTTCAGTACATGAGTCTAGTACAGCAGTTGGCAAACAGCGGCTCGCGAGCCACATGCGGCTCTTTGGCCCCTTGAGTGTGGCTCTTCCACAAAATACCACATGTGGGCGTGCATGTACAGTGCGACTGAAACGTCGTGACCCATGCGCAGAAGTTGGTTTTTGGCCTGGGGGAGTCTATTTTGAAGAAGTGGCGTTAGAAGAAGTGGGGGAGTGTCGGTTGGTCGGGCGACGGGAGACACAGCGCAGATGGGCCGTGGGATATGCAGCGGGGTGGCAGGGGGCGCGCGAGATTCATGCACGAGTTGAGTGAGCCAGTCAGTCAGCAGTCTCATTGTGCAATGGTTAGCGCTGGTCACGTCCGCAAATCGCATGCGGGTGACAAAAGTACCTACTCGAAGCATAAAGTTACCTGTATTTTTCCAACCAGCTGCAAATCCTACAGGTATTTTTGTCATCAATTTAAGAATTGTAATTCTTTTGTGTTGGTGGCTTTATTATTATAAAATGAAACATTTTCTTAGGTGCCCTGTTTGAGATGGCTACAAAGAAGCAAAGAAAAATAGAAGACAAAAACCATGAATTTAAAGTTGAATGTACCTACCTATATAGTTTAAGTTAAAAAATTTGGCTCTCAAAAGAAATTTCAATCATTGTACTGTTGATATTTGGCTCTGTTGATTAATAAGTTTGCCGACCACTGGTTTAGTACATTGCTCCTGGATTTCTGAAGATAATTTTTTCACTTAGGTAAGGATGCTCATCTGCTCACCATGTCAGTGTAATGTTTGAGGGTTTTGTTGGTTTGTTTTTTTTGGTCAGAAAGAGTTAATAAGCATTTAAAGGCAGTCGAGATAAACAAGATTTATGAACCTATGAACCACTAGCCAGGCTCACCAAGAAACAAAGTAAGAGGACTCAAATAAACAAAATCAGAAATGAAAGAGGTGAGGTAACAACTAACCCCACAGACATACAAAGGATTATAAAAAAATACTACAAACAATTCTACTCCAACAAACTGACAACCTAGATGAAATGGACATATTCCTAGAAAAATACAAGCTTCCAAAATTCAATCAGGAAGAATAAAAAAACCTGAATAGGCTGATAACTACTGATGAGATTGAAATGGTAATAAAAAGATCTTCCAGCAAACAAAAGTCCTGGAACGGATGGCTTCACAAGGGAGTTTTACCAAACATTCAAAGAAGAACTAAAACCTATCCTTCTCAGACTATTCCAGAAATTTCAAGAGGAAGGCACACTTCCAAGCTCTTTCTATGAAGCCAGCATTACCCTAATCCCAAAATCAGATAATGACACTACAAAGAAAGAAAATTACAGGCCAATATCCCTGATGAACATAGATGCTAATATCCTCAACAAAATTCTAGCAAATCAGATCCAGCATTATGTTAGAAATATACCATGACCCAGTGGGATTTATTCCAGGGATGCAAGGCTGGTACAATATCTGCACATCAATAAACATGATACATCACATAAGCAAATTGAGAGACAAAAATCACATAATCATATCTATTGATGCATAAAAAGCATTTGACAAAATCCAACACCCTTTCCTGATTAAAAACTATCAGGAAAGTGGGAATAGAGGGATTATACCTCAACATAATAAAGCCTTACATGACAAACCTACGGACAACATCATACTCAATGGGCAAAAACTAAAACCATTTTCTAAGAACAGGAACAAGACAGGGATGCCCACTTTCACCACTCTTGTTCGACATAGTACTGGAAGTGCTACCTATTATGAACAGATAAGAATAAATAAAAGGCATCCATATTGTAAAAGAAGAAGTAAAACTGTTATTATTCGCAGATGACATGATATTGTACATGGAAAACCCTAAAGGCTCCATCAAAAAACTACTAGACTTAATAAATGAATTCGGCAATGTAGCAGGATAGAAATTTAACACCCAGAAATCTGTGGCTTTTTTATACAACAATAATGAACTCACAGAAAGAGAAACTAAAAAAACAATCCCATTGCAATAAAAATAAAATAAGATACCTTGGAATAAACTTACCTAAGGATGTAAAAAACCTGTACTCAGAAAACTATAAG
Organism: Myotis myotis; assembly: GCF_014108235.1. Taxonomy (NCBI): domain Eukaryota; kingdom Metazoa; phylum Chordata; class Mammalia; order Chiroptera; family Vespertilionidae; genus Myotis; species Myotis myotis. The sequence continues at coordinate 27,285,572 of NW_023416313.1, forward strand.
AGGTTGAACAAAAACATAGAGGTAAACATAAACAAATGAAAGAATATTCTGTGTTTATAGATTGGTAGAATCAACATCATTAAAATGTCCATACTACCCAAAGCAATCTATAGATTGAATGCAATCCCCATTAAAATACCAATGGCATATTCCACAGACTTAGAACAAACTCTCCAAAAATTCACATGAAAAAAAAAAATCCCGAAAAGCTGCAGCATTCCTGAGAAAGAAGAACAAAGTTGGAGGAATCACAATACCAGATATCAAGCTATATTACAAGCCACTGTTCTCAAAACTGCCTGGTACTGGCACAAGAACAGGCATATAAACCAATGGAACAGAACAGAGGACCCAAAAATCAACCTAAGTCATTATGCTCAATTAATATTTGACAAAGGAGGCAAGAACATATAATGGAGTTAAGACAGTCTCTTCAATAAATGGTGCTGGGAAGTTGGACAGATATATGCAAAAAAATGAAACTAGACCACCAATTTACACCATACACAAAAATAAACTCAAAATGGATAAAGAACTTAAAAGTAAGACAGGAAACCATAAAAATCTTAGAGGAATCCATAGGTAGCAAAATATCAGCCATATATCATAGCAATATTTTTACTGATACAGCTTCTAAGACAATGCAAACTAAAAAGAAAATAAACAAATGGGACTACATCAAAATAAAAAGCTTCCACACAGCAAAAGAAACCATCAACAAAACAACAAGAAAACCCACTGAGTAGGAGAACATATTTGCCAATGTTATCACCGATAAGGGTTTAATCTCCAACATTTACAGGGAACTCATACAACTTAACAAAAGGAAGATAACCCAATCAAAAAATGGGCAAAGGACCTAAATAGATGCTTTTATAAAGAAGACATACAGAAGGCCAAGAGACATATGAAAACATGCTCAAAGTCACTGATCATCCGAGAGATGCAAATCAAAAGGTCAATGAGGTACCATCTCACTCCTGTCAGAATGGCTATCATCAACAAATCAACAAACAAGTGCTGGCAAGGATGTGGAGAAAAAGGAACCCTCATGCACTGCTGGTGGGAATGCAGACTGGTGCCGCCACTGTGGAAGACAGTATGGAGTTTCCTCAAAAAGTTAAAAATGGAATTCCCATTTGGCCCAGTAACCCTACTTCTAGGACTATATCCTAAGAAAACAGAAACACCAAAAAGAAAGGATATATGCACTCCTATGTTCATATCAGCACGATTTACAATAGGTGAGATTTGGAAACAGCCTAAGTGCCCTTCAGCAGATAAGTGGATTAAAAAACTGTGGTACATCTACACAACGGAATACTATGCTGCTATAAAAAAGAAGGAATTCTTACTATTCACAACAGCATGAATGGACCTGGAGAGTATTATGCTAAGTGAAATAAGTCAGTCAGAGAAAGATAAACATCATATGATCTCACTCATTTGTGGAATATAATGAACAACATAAACTGATGAAGAAAAATAGAGCCAGAGTCCTAGAAGCATCGAACAAACTGTCCAACCCAAGAGGGAAGGCAGAGGATTGGAGGGGGAGGTAAGAGATCAACCAAAGGACTTGTATGCATGCATATGTGCATAACCAATGGACACAGACAGTAGTGGGGTGAGGGTATGTGCTAGGGGGGAGGAACAGCTGGGGTGAGGTCAATGGGGGAAAAGGGAGATTTATGTAATACTTTAAACAATAAAGAATTAAAAATAAATTAAATAAATAAATAAATAAATAAATAAATAAATAAATAAATAAATAAATAAAGGCAGTCTAGTATTGGGTCTCCCAGCCCAAAGCAGTTTCAGTAAAGTCTAATTCTCAGGAAAGGTAATTCTTTCTTTTTGGCAATAGCAGTCAGGAGGTGGCAGTAGGGGCGGTGAATGTTGTCATTTAAGCTAACAAAACGGGCTACTCTCTCAGATATACTTTACCTCACTGATCCTTAGAGATTTCAGAGTAGGTTCCATCCAGTGGCAGCAGCACCACTTTCTCTGGATAGAGGAAGAGAACAAATTAGAATGTAAAATTCTGAGCTCAAGCTTCCAGCTTCCCCCTTGCTCCATTCACTGACTTGTAATAAGGATCCTTCCAAGGCTAGGCATGTTGAAGGAGTCACTGTGCTATTTTTAGAGCAACATTTTCTATCTGACCGCTTCTTCTTGGCAATGCATGCTAACGTGCTATCTTATGAATGATAAATAATTCATATGATGCCACATATTCAGGGTTTTTCTGAGAGACTGACACCACTCTGCTGAAATCTTAATAATTGTTGCTCATAATACATTTCTATCATTATCAGCCTGAACCTTGCAGTAATGATGACTGTCCCCTCAGAGTTGAATAGATAGTCACAGTGTCTTTTAAGAAGTATTTTGTTGATGAATAGCTTGCTTAATACATCACATCATGGAAAATTTGTAAAAGTGGCCCGAGTATCTGGAAGCCCACAGGGAGGACTGACACTGCCTGCACCTTAGGGCTTTCGAATGGTAAAGTGATTTTAGGGAAGCAGTAAGGGAGATGGTTACTCCACTAGAAAGGAGGCATGGGCATGCAGGGTGACTTGACCCTTTTGGGGGGCAGTAGACTATCTGAGTATTTGCAGAAACAGAGCAGGGGCCAATAGAATTTAATGACATAGCTTGCATTGCACTGTTTTGAATATCTGATAACTGTCTTAAGTATAATAGACCATCTTAGGATGGAACTGAATTTAACAAATGCAGAGATGTTCTCCAAATTCCAGAGCTTCACACACACACACACACACACACGAGCCTCTATCAAAACCCTGCCTGTTTTTTTCATCATTAATCTCTAGTACAACCCATTTTTCAGTATTATAGAGGGAAATCTTCATTTTGGCTTTATAAATGTCCTTTACTCATTGACTCATCTGACAGAAGAAAACTCAGATTTTAAATTAAGAAACTCTTCAAACTTCTCACATTTGATGACTAAATTTAGTTTAGAGATTAGTAATTGGGAAGAATAAATTATTGGGCTTTTATATTTTTACTAGAGGCTCCGACTGTGCCATCTCGCAGTCCAGGGCCCCTCAGAGGATGTCTGCCTGTCAGACATCCCTCTTGCAGTCCAGGGCTCTCACAGTCCAGGACCCCTCACTTCTTACCACCTGCCTACAGTGGAGGTGGGAGAGGCTCCCGCCACTGCTGCTGCATTCGCCAGCTGTGAGCCTGGCTTCTGGCTGAGTAATGCTCTCAATGTGTAAGTGCACTGACCACCAGAGGGCAGCTCCTGCATTGAGCGTCTACCCCCTGGTGGTCAGTGTGTATCATAGAGACCTGTCATTCCTGGATGTTCTGCTGATAGGGTCAATTTGCATATTATCCTTTAATTATATAGGACTAGAGGCCTGGTGCACAAAAATTTGTGCACTCAGGGGGTTCCCTCAGCTCACCTTATACCCTCTTGCAGTCTGGGACCCTTTAGAGGATGTCCACCTGCTTGCTTAGGCCTGCTCCCTGGGGGATCGGGCCCAAGCTGGCAGTCAGACATCCCTCTGGCAGCCCGGCAGCCTTCAGGGGATGTCCACTTACCAGCAGGTTGCAGACCTAAGCTGCAGTCGGACATCCTTAGTGCTGCTGAGGAGGCAGGAGAGGCTCCCACCACCACTGCTATGCTGGCAGCCATCAGCCTGGCTTGTGGCTGAGCAGAGCTCCCCCTGTGGGAGCTTACTGACCACCGGGGACAGCTCCTGCATTGAGCGTCTTCCCCCTGGTGGTCAGTGTGTGTCATAGTGACCAGTCATTCCCAGTCATTCTGCTGTTAGGGTCAATTTGCATATTACCCTTTTATTATATAGGATAGAAGCCTGGTGCACAGGTGGGGGCTGGCTGGTTTGCCCTGAAGGGTGTCCCGGATCAGGGTGGGGGTCCTGCTGGGGTGCCTGGCCAGCCTGGGTGAGGGGCTGATGGCTGTGTGCAGCTGGTCACACCCCCTTCAGGGTCAGGGTCCCCATTGGGGTGTCTGGACAGCCTGGGTGAGGGGTTAAGGGTCATTTTCAGGCTGGCCAAGCCCCCTGATGGAAGCTCCCAGCCTCTCCTTTTTTTCTGGGATTTATTTACCTTCTATAATTGAAACTTTTTAGCCTTGAGTGGAGCGGGAAGCTTGGCTTCCTCCATCACCAGGGGCAACCCAAGCCTCCTGCTCACTCCAGCTCCGTGGCCACGGCTGGCTGAAAACAGGTATCTGGGGTTTATTTATCTTCTATAATTGAAACTTTGTTGCCTTGAGTGGAGCTCAGAGCCAGCTGTGACAGGTGGGAAGCTTGGCTTCCTCCATCACTGGGGTAACCAAGCCTACTGCTCTCTGTGGCTCTGTGGCTGCCGGCCGCCATCTTGGTTGGGTTAATTTGCATTACGTCGCTCTGATTGGCTGGTGGGCATGGCTTAAGGTGTAGCAAAGGTACAGTTAATTTGCATGTTTTTCTTTTATTAGTGTAGATCATTATATAGGACTAGAGGCCTGGTGCACGAATTTGTGCATGGGTGGGGTCCCTTGGCCTGGCCAGCAATGGAGGCCAATCCAGGCTATCTCTCTCAATCCTGATTGGGGCTGATGAGGGTTGGCTGGCCAGGGAGGGACCATGGGAGGGCTCCAGGGCGTGTCCAACCCTCTCTCCCAGTCCCAATCGCCAGACCCCAGCAGCAAGCTAACTTACCGGTTGGAGCATCTGCCCACTAGTGATCAGCGAACATCATAGTGACTGATTGAGTGGTTGACCAAATGGACACTTAGCATATTATGCTTTTATTATATAGGATTCCAAAATAACAATTTTCTCTAATTTTTTGGACAATATCATTCTATTGTCTTCTGGCTTTCACTGTTATTGAGAATTCTTTGCCAGGCTAAATTTTATTCCTTTTTAGTTAATATGTCATTTCTGTTTGAAAATCTCTAATACAAATTTTTCAGTTTTTGATATTCACTTTAGCTAGATTCCTACTACATGGACGATGACATTTCTATTTCAGACCTCCATGTCTTTTTACCTTTATTGTGTGTTTTTTCTTTACATACTCATTTCTGATTCCTTCTGGAGCGATCTTTTATTCACTAATTTGCTTTTTGAATTCATTTGACACATATTGAATTCTTTATTTCAACAATTATGTTTTATCACATTTCATATTCCCACCTATATCTTCATTAAAACTGTTATTCTTTCTTCACATCACTAATAGTCTCTAGTACTTTTTTGAAGTTATTCATTAAGTTTGCTCTAATTTCTTGATTTGTCTGTTCAATTACTTTTGCTTCTAGTATAGGTTATTCAATTTGTTTTTAGAAACCAAACTCTGCAGATAACTGTTATTTTTGCTGCAGGGTCATTTTCATAGAAGGGTATTGGCTAAATTTCAGTCTTGTCCTTTGAATCTTAAAAATATTCTCTTTTTTTTAAAATCATAGTTTTCAAGTGAGGTAATCTAGCCAGATTTGGATTTGTCAGTAAATGCTGTATGAGGACTGCCATCGGGCCAACATTCTTTACTGGACGCTGGTTTTGACTCCCCTTTAGAGATGATAAATGAAGGGTAAAATTAGAGTCTGTAGAAAGAAATAATACATGCATAATACATACCAGTATATACTTTTTAGCCATACACTTATTAAGTAGAATTGAAATGTATCCACTGTAGGATATAAGGTGGATTGTGGGCTTAGCCTCAAGGGGACTACATTATGAATTATATCTGCATTACCTGATCGAATAAATTATTCTCCCTGATCAAAAACTGCTCTCTGAAAATATCAGGTACTATTGGAAATGAGTTTAGCTACTTTTTGAGTATATAACTTATTGTTTGAAATGTTTCTATATAAACTAGTCAATTGGAACAATCATAGTTTTTGTAGGACCTTATGTTGCTCTCCAGATGACACAATAAAAATGATGAAAACATGCATTGAAAATATTGTAACTCATACTTAAATATATTGAAGTAAAAATATTTTTATTTAATATATTTTTATTGATTTCAGAGAGGAAGGGAGAGGGAGAGAGATAGAAACATCAATGATGAGAGAGAATTATTGATCAGCTACCTCCTGCATGCCCCATACTGGGGTTCATGCCTGTAACCCAGGCATATGCCCTGACCTGGAATCACACTGTGACCTCCTGGTTCATAGGTTGATGCTCAACTACTGAGCCATGCCGGCCGGGCATAAAAATATTTTTAGATGGCACATCATAGCTGTAAAATGTTACTACTATAAGCTCCAAAAACTGATTTTCTTGATTTAATCTCTGACATCATCTCTCATTAGCTAAGAGACAATAAATAAGTTAGCTAACTTCTTTGAGACTCAATTTTTCTACATGTAAAATACATATAGAGGTTTTGTGTTTTGTTTTTTTAAATACGTAAAAAATGCTCAACAGCCTGACTTCTAGTAAATGCTCAATTATAATAAGTTGTTAGTGGTATGGCTTCATGTAAGGCATTCAGCAATATGTTTTTCTTCTATTTCCTAGAGGTGATTTTAATTGATGAGCATATAAAAGAAACCTTAGAGGATTTGAAATTTGTATAATCATAGAGCTTTTGGTTAAAGGAAATATACATGTTATCATATCTAACCAAATGTTTCTTTTATGGGGAAACTGAAACATAATAAAATGACATATTTTACCCAAGATTTCATAGTTAGCATATGTTCTTATATTAGAACCTCTGTCTTTCCATCAGTTTTCATTCAGTGCACTCTCTACTATACAATATGCTGGTCCCCATAGCATTTGATAGAGGGATGTGAAAACAGTTGGGAGAATTGGTTGTAGCTCTTTTCTAAATATAAGTGTGGCAAGATATGGAGACATGAGCCAGAATGCTCTTTTCTTTCTTCATCTTAACCCTTCATTCCGGCTTTGACCTAAAAATGACTTCAATAAGTTTTCTATATCCACCAGAATGGGCCTAAGTGTACATAAAATAGAATGTATCAAAACATTAAATTGCACCTTTTTGTACACCTGATTCTATGCCTATGAAAATAACAGGAACAATGCTTATAAGGTAGAGTCTTATTAAGGAAATATTTATTTAGTGAAGAAAAAAATCATAAGCAAGATAAGGTTTCAAAATGCCTGAGGCTCAGAAGTGCTAAATTGGAGTGACTGGAATATAAAAAAAAGAAGAATGGACTGATCAGTGGATTCTTACTTAATTTTTAGGACATAATACATGATGCTTTACCTAATGTGGAGGTTAATGTAGGTTAAGTTTTGAGGTGTGACCTCCTGGTCCTCTGAGAACTCGATGGCTTCTCTACATGGTCCACTCAGAAACTTTCCAGCAGTTTGTTCTGCATTATTCATGAAAATGGGACATGTTAGATGTCAGGTCTACCCGTCTACCACTTCCCTCATCTCTAACATGGTGGGACTCACTAAAGTGGAAAAGTATTGACAAAATAAATCCTTCTATTTTAGATGGTATTTAGGTAGTTGGCCCATAAAAGAGGATGCCTGTGTTCTCCAAATGCCACTGTTTTCTCAAGGATGAAAATGAAACGGATGTTTTCCCACCACCACCTACTGCTGCTTTGATAATATGCTCTGCAGCACCAGATGGTGGAATACAGAGTTACTCTCCACAGCTCTTTTGGTTGAACATTTATTTATGGGCCAGTGGGATGCATTTATCCACCTTTATTTCAGCTTTTCACCCTTCAGTAAGCAAATCCAAATGACAGGATCCTAGTAAGTTGGTAAAATTTACACAACTGATGAGCTGAAGTGTATGGGAGTATATTGGACTTAATGTTCATCTAACAGTTTATTACTTTCTCCAAAGAGCAGGGAATACACAGAAACTTTATTATAAGAAAAGTCATATCTTGTGCCTTAATAATTGCACTTGCATAAGGAGCAAGGGGTACGTGAGGAAGGAAACCAAACATATTAAATCATCCAGATGAGTCACATTTCCTGGTTATTTTCTGTTAACTTTTTCCCCATATGTTGTTACAGTGACATTTCTGATAATGTGTTGATTAAAACTTGTATGTCTATTTATGATAGTCATTAGTAATAATAAGTGTACAGGAGTTTACTGACAATTAATTTCCTGCAGGCTTTTACTATTCCTGGTTGTTTATCAGCTCATCCTTACGTTCTCTACCTCTTTGCCAATCTTTGAACAGCAGCCAGGAAGAGAACTATTCTTCCAACTTGGATTGCTCTTACATTCTTAATAACCCAGCAAGCCCTGAGGGGGCCTGTACCCATTTATCTTTTCTGGACAAGCAAATTCATAGACTTTCTGTTTTCAGTTCTAAAGTGGAAGCTCACAATGGAACTGTGAAGCTGAAATGCTTATTCTAAATTTATCCCCCTTTTTTACCCCACACTCATTTAAAGTGAGGTATAATTTGAATTACGGGACATATTGCGCAAAAATGTTATGCAAGCGCATTTTCTTTTTCATGTCTTACGACGGTGACTTATCTTGGCCCCATGCTTTAGAAAAGTGCTTCTCAAACATGAATGTGTAATTGAATGACAGATTACTTTAAAATGCAGATTCTGTCCCACCAACTCTCTAGTGGGGCTGGAGGTTCTACAGTTCTAACCAGGATCAGAAACACCCTGTCTTGAACCATGAGCAGCAAGATTTGTAATTTACAATGCATTATTACATAATTCAACTCAGTGGGCACTTGCACAGTTTTGTAATACTTTCAACAATAAAGATTAAAAGTAAATTTGTGATGATTTGCCTGAAGTTATTCATGAATAGAAATTTGGATCGGGATTCTGATTCAAATATGTTGACACCGTACTAAAAATTCTTCCCACCACAAACAATGCAGCTAGATATTCCCACCAGTTATTAGATCCAGATGCTGATTCCCTTTGTCTGGGGTAGGTCTGAGCATAAATAATTTTTAAAAGGACTAGCAGATTATTCTAATGTTCAACCAGATTAAGGACCACTATTAAATATGAAGAGGGGATAAGATATACATTTTTTTCCAGGTCTAATCACAGATTAGGGCAGTCTTTCTCAAACTTCAGCAACATTAGCATCAGCTGGAGGGCTTATTAAAACACAGGTTGCAGCCCTAGCCGGTTTGGCTCAGTCAATAGAGGGTTGGCCTGTGGACTGAAGGGTCCCCATTTGATTCCAGTCAAGGGCATGTTGTTACTTGGTTGCAGTATTGATCCCCGGCCCAGATCAGGGTGAGGGAGGGAGGCAATCAATTGATGTGTCTGTCTCACATAGATGCTTCTCTATTTCTCCCCCTCAACTTCCACTCTCTCTAAAAATCAGTGGAAAAATATCCTGGGATGGGGATTAACAAAAACAAACAAAACACACACACATTGCAGGGCCCAATCTCCAGGAATTTCTGATTCAGTAGGTCTGGAGTGAGGGCCTAAAAATTTGCATTTTGAACAAACTCCCAGTTGCTGCTGATGTCAGTGCAGGGACCACACTTTGAGAACCACTGGGTTAGGCTGAAGTGATGATGACTCACACAGACTTTTATTAGCTAATGAACTTAACCTCTACATTTGATTATTATCACTCTTTAATATCTAGCCAACATCAATTATTCAGGCTCCATACTGTAGGAACTATCTAATAAATCATTTTCCAACAAAAATAACATGACAAGAAGGATGCTATGCAAAGAAAATGTTTGCCAGAGGGTGTCTTTGTCATTGCAATAGTGCTAGATGTCATATGTGAAATCTCAAGATATTGAGATTGTTTTCTCTCCATGTATTGGAAGAATTAAATCCATGCACCAAAATATAAAATAAAATAAAAAGAAAATGGTATGCCTCACAATGACTTCCTCTCTCAAACACTTCATTCAATCATTTAAATGATTTCAATAATGCCTTCCTTATTATCTGCAAGTAGCTCAACTCATTCTTGAGACACTGATGGTGAAATTTCAAGTAACTCAAATTGACAGGAGGCAGTAGAATTTCTGGTACCCTTTTTTTTTCATTAGTTATAAAAGAAAATTATTGTACCTTGTAAAAATATAAAAACTCGTTAATTTATTTTTCTCCTAAGAAAAGGGCTTACAGTACAAATGACACAGAATGAATCTCATTTTTGTAGGAAATTTAGAGCTTTGTTCATTTGTCCTAGATGTAATAGAGGCCTAACTACAAAAACAAGGAGTAGTCTTCTACAGTAACATGCATGTTGATAACTTAACAGAACAAGGTATCATATTTAGGTTGATGTTGATGACTAAAATGGACATTCAATCCAAAGTTCCTCTCTCTGAAAGGAGAACACATGTTTTAATGTCACCAAATTAAAGTTGAATCAGCCTCAGCCTTTTACTAACCATTTGGGATTGGACAATTTATGTAACTTTTCACATCAGTTGAATTAATTAAATTATTTTTAATTGCCCTAGCCGGTTTGGTCCAGTGGATAGAGTGTCAACCTGTGGATCAAAGGGTCTCAGGTTTGATTCCATTCAGAGGCACATGGCTCCTCCCCCATCCAGGCCCTGGTCAGGGTGCATGCAGGAGGCAACCAACTGGTGTGTTTATTTCACATCAATATTTCTCTCTGTCTTTCCCTCTCTCTTCTACTCTCTCTCTCTAAAGTCAATTGAAAAATATCCTTAGGTGAGGATTAAAAAAAGAAAAAATTTGTATTTACTCACCATAATTGCTACAAACATCAATAAAATGGCATTAATAAGGCACACAATATATTACTTAGCACATAATAGGTGCTCAATAAATGATACTATTCTTCCTTATAAAAGGTCATCAAAGAGTAGCTTGAATGAATTTATCATTGAGTTCCTCATTCTCTTATAATCCCATTCCATTTTTAGGGTAGCATCCAAATTGAAAAAGTTTCTGTTTCTGCCTCCACATGCTTTATTTCAGCCACAAGAAATTGCAGCAACCACAATATGTTTAGGAGTCAAAAAGATGAAACCTTTCAGCAATAACTTAAAGAATGTTATAATCTGATCTAGACAACCTTAAATAATATACTGCAATTAAGTATACAAATATCAAAGAAAGATAAGAAATATGAAGACCCTACTATAGACAAGTTTGTCCTAATGTTGACAACAGGAAGCCATTGATAAAAATATTGGGAGGGGGAGGGGCAAGGAGATAAAAAGGGAAAAATGTTGGTATAGATTTCAAATTCTAGAACTTTTTTTTTTTTTTTTTTTTAGCTCTCATCTTCCTTGACCCCTAATTCCTTCATGAAAGGACACAGAAGGCCCAGTTTTTGATACTGTTGTATGGCAACAGTCATTTTGTTATTTGGACTTTTCCTGTCTATTGCCAGCTGGACTTATTTACCAACAAGTTAGAAACAAATCCCTCTCATGTCAGGGAATTACTTGGTGCAACTTAATCTTACATTCACATACCTTTGATATTGAAATTAAGTGGCATTGCTCAATTATAAAACAGTTCTGGGGTGGACCTCAAAGAGGTTGAAACTAAGATGGCCAAGAATGTTCTAGCTGGAAAATGGCATCATTTGGTCTTGTAGAAAGCCATGAAAGCTGTTCTGTGGTCATTTGTCCTACTGCACGTGCATAACCAGTTTCCAAAATATGTGAGTGGCATTGCTGGTCTGGACAGTTTTGGTGTCAATTTAGAAAAAGAATGTATCATCTCTGGACATTCATGTGGGCACCAGACTTGGGAGCAAGAAACACTTGTGCAACTTTTTCTTTTATTCATCTCTTTCTTTATTACCATATTTATCACAGCAGAATCTTTTTTTTCTAAAAGTATTCTTGGAATCTTTACCAAAATCATTATAAACTTGGGTTGTTTTGCATGCTATAAGAAAACACATAGAAACAGAGAGGAGAAAAGTGGTTGCCAGGGGCGGGGAGTGACGGTGGGGGAAATAGGAAGGTTGGTGAAAGGGTACAAACTTTCAGCTATTAGATGAATAAGTTCTGAGGATCTAATGTAAAACATGCTGACTACAATGAAAAATATTATATTTTGTAAATAAAATTTGCTAAGAGAGTAACATTTAAATGTTTTCATCAAAAAATAAAGATAAATATGTGAGGTGATGGATGTGTTCATTAATGACACAAGGAGGGGTCCTTTCATAATGTATATGTATATTAAATACACATTAAATATATTAAACCATGTCATGCCAATTATCCTGAATAAAACTGACATTAAACAGAAAAGAAAATGAAGTAGTCTAGTTTCTTTGAAAAACATCAGTTTCCTAGAAGTGATTTCTTAATAAAATTGCAATTAGAGAAGTGTGTGGTCTTTAAACCTTACTCCTAACCAGCACTTACTCTCTCCTGCTCCTCAAACATTCAGAGCTCCATTGCTCTTTGGCACTAGAGTAGATGTTGGTGAAGGCTCGCTCATCTTGCTGCTTTTGGAGTTCTTGTTAATCCACACAGAAAACTTTAGCTTTGTGTGACACCAGATATATTTACACTCCGTGAAATTTTTATTAATAATTATAGTAACCCCAGGAATTATTTTAGACAATGCAGCCTCTTGAACTTAATTATTTTCTAAAGGATCTTTTACATGTAGTAGATAAAATTGAGTTTGACAAGCTGAAACAAATGAGGTTTAGTACCTTTGTCTTTTTGACATTTTTTTAGCTTCATTTTCACTTTTTATTATGCAGTTCACTCTCTTCTGGTATCTTAAAATATCACCTCCCTTCACACACAGTTCAGACCCCTCTCCCACCATTAACAGGAGAAATAAGAAACAAAATCAGATAAAGAATGACTCTGGGTCCTTGTGCTTGATCTGATTTTTTATTTAAAAATATAAAGAATTTTAACTTTAACTCTTGTCTGTAACAGCAAGCTACTACTTATTATTTTAATAGAATGAATTATTGCCAAATGTTACAAAATAATATACAAATCATATGCATATAGGAAATATCTGATCCTAAATTTTATTTTATCATATATTTTGTTCCCTTTTATTAAATTATTGTGGTGACACTGGTTAACAAAATTATACAGGGTTCAGGTGCACAATTCTACAACACATCATCTGTACACTGTATTGTGTGTTCACCACCAGAAGTCAAATCTGATTTTACAATTTTAAACAGCTAATTTAAAATTGCACAGCAGCTCTTCAATGTTGACCTCTAATTTACATGCTCTAAACAATTCCCATGTGGATTAAAAAATTATTGACATCATTCCAACACCTTTTAAAATATATGGGCTCCCTCTGAAACTAGCTCCATGGTAACTAAGATAAAATTTCCCAACTAAAATAACACTGGTTCTTGAATTATTATTTATATTTTTTGTTTTCTTATTTTAAAAACTACTTTCTTATGGACTATGCTCTTTTAAAAACACATTTTATTAGACTTTTTCTAATCCTTCACATTTTGATTGATATTTTTGTTTTTACTAATGAACATATCTCAGTCTTCTTTTTTCTTCTCTGCTTATTTTTTTCTCCAGCTTTATTGAGACATAATTGACATGTTGGAGAAGTTTGAGATGTATACTATCTTGATTTGATACACTTAGATTTTGAAAAATGATTATCTCCACAGTGTTAGTTAATACCTCCATCATGTCACGTAATAACCATTTATTTGTGATCAGAACATTTAAGAACTACCCTCTTAGAAACTTTTGAATATATTTATAGTAATATTAACAATAATCACCACATGGTACATTAGATTCCTCGGAAATTGTTCATCAGGTAACTTGAAGTTTCTACACTTTGACTTACATCTCTCCATTTTCCCCTGATAACCAGCTACTCTCTAAGAAATCAACTTTTTAAAAATTTATTTTACATATAAGTGAGATCATACAGTATTTGTCTTTGTCTGACTTATTTTACTTATCATAATGCCCTCAAGTTTCATCTATGTTGTTTTTAATGGTATAATTTTCTTCAACCATTCATTTGTTGGTGGGCACTAAGGTTGTTTCCATATCTTAGCTGTTGTAAAGAATGCTACAATGAACATGGGAGTGCAAAAATCTCTTCAAGATTCTGTTTTAATTTACTTTTAATATGTATGCTCCCAGAAGTGGGCTCACTGGATCAAAATGTAGTTCTACTTTCAATGTTTTGAGAAATCTGCATAATATTTTTCATAGTGGCTGTTCCACCATCACTGCACAAAGGTTCCCTTTTCTCCATATTCTCAACAACATTTAATCTCTTGTCTTTATGATGATACACATTTCTAGCAGGTGTGTGGCTCCTATCTTTGGCGATAAGGATATTTCTTTCCTTCTGGTGTAAGAAGGACACCTTCCACATGGAGATTTTATCTCCTACTTTCAGGAAGAAAAAGGAGAGGTCAGAAGCCTTCTTGGCACCTGCTGCTTTTCAAGTGACTTTAGCCCCAAAAATCCTCATGCAAAAGTGGCATATTTGGGGGTGACATGTTGCCTTTCAAGTGTGAAGCCAATTCCATTTTCCCTTAAGAATTTTCTTCATGTGATAATATCAGAAAGACAGTTGAAGAATGGTGGAGCTAGAATATATTAAGTTATTTGCATAGACTATGCAAAGGATCATCAGCAGACAAATAAGGCCTCTGGGACAGAAGAAGTTTCCCAGCATTCAGACCCAATTTCATTTCGGTATATAACACATTATTTCCTTCCTTATATTTTGTCTTTGTTGGATGAACACAATTCTCTAATACATTCTACCCAGGTTCTCTCCAAAGTTAGAACCATCTAAACGGCACCTTTCTGCAAAATACTCTCTTGCTAGTTACTTCTGATTTGATTCACATGTGACTTTTTCCACTATAATGACATTTGTATAAGGAGAGAGCCCTGTTGCTAAGGACTACTGAATATGGTCATCTTAGGTCAATCTTTGCTGAGCCCTCAGTATTATTTGGTGAAACCACAATTACACCCTTAACTGCCATAATCCTGCAAATTCTCTGCCCTCTTTTCTTTGCTCTCTGCCTCTCCCCAGTGTGTCCCTGACCTCTGTGCACTTGCTTCTGAATCCAATGAGTTTAACTCACATTATCTCTACCAACTATTCCTGAGAATTTTCTCTTCTTCAATACAAGAGATTCCCTAGGTGAGCAATAACACTACCACACTAACCAGCATGAAGAGATGACCTCTGCCTGGCATGGAGTAAGCATACAATAAATGATAACTGCTATGGCCAGATAATGGTTATGAGATGATAATCTTTCTCTCCTGTATGATTTATTGACCCCTCCCCATATAACACAATGCTATTGGCTTAAGTGCTGAAAAAAGTCATTCATTCTCTTGGCTTTTTATAACCTTTTTTTCCAGAGAGAAGAGAGGGATCTGGGTAGAGGCAATATATCCAAACCTATAATTTACAGGGATGATTCCTTCTGAGTCTAAAAATAAATTACTGTGAGCCTTAGGACAGATGAGAGCAGTGAGCCATACATGTAACAGCAGAGAGTTCTTGAGAGCTGCCAGACTGGGAATGGACTTAGGTGCAAAAATGGAGGCTATATTAGAGGCCAATGTGGGAACTGATTACTGAAGTCTAGGTTCTTCTCATTCTTCTTTCTTTTCTTCTTGATACTTTCATTTAATTTTTAATCCTGGGAGTTGGTTTGGAAGAGAGATCTCAAAGAAATTAAGATTGTTGTCTCCCAACTAAGTATTTTGGGGCTCTAAACAATAATCACTTTATGTCATAGAAAAATATATTTCTAACACAGTTGACTAAAGTTATAAATGTTTTATTATTATTGTGCTTATTCTTCTATGTTCATTATCCTTGTCCTTTTTGTTATCATTCTGTAAGTAAAACGATGTAGAGGAAACAAATGTCCTGGGGTCTGAGGATGGAGACACGTTGCACAAATCAACTTGGATAAAGATGTTGCAACTTATAACTTACAACAGTAGTGAAATGTTCATCATTTAGTTATATTTTCCAACAGAATAATGCATTCAGCTAATCTCTTGCCCACCTGAAGCCCACTGTTCCCTTATCAGCAAATATCATTATATTCTCATGGGCTTGCTTCCCATTTAAAATTTTTTTGCCTCTTCTGCCCCAGTTTGTTCCCTTCTGGTTTGTGTAAATTTTCTTTCTTCTCCCATACCACCCAGCCTTGAGAGATTGTATAAATTTCCTTCCTGCTGCTCTTCACTCAGAAATTTTCAAGTTATATATATATATATATATATATATATATATATATATATATATATATATTTTTTTTTTTTTTTTTTGCTCAAACTCTTCCTTTTTCCTTAAGGTTTCTTTTTTCTTCCTTCTTGGTGTTCTGTTCTTTGTTCTTTTTTTCTTTCAGGCTTTCTCATAATAGTATTTAAAATGAATGTACCCTATAATTTTAACTATATTTAAGTCACCTTTCATGTTAGGTAAATAGAAACTTTCAACCATGTTATTACTGGAGATGTTTTTTTCTTTTTTTAAAATATATTTTATTGACTTTTTACAGAGAGGAAGGGAGAGGGATAGAGAGTTAGAAACATCAATAAGAGAGAAACATCGATCAGCTGCCTCCTGCACACCCCCTACTGGGGATGTGCCTGCAACCAAGGTACATGCCCTTGACCAGAATCGAACCAGGGACCCTGAGTCCACAGGCTGATACTCTGTCCACTGAGCCAAACCAGTTAGGGCTGGAGATGTTTCTTTTATATCATTTTAAAGGAGGGTATTGCCATAGCCAGTTGGGCTCAGTTGATAGAGCATCAGTCTGCAGACTGAAGGGTCCCAGGGCACATGCCTGGATTGTGGGCTTGATCCCCAGAGGTGGGGGGATGGGGGGGGCGGAGAAGGGGTATGTGCAGGAGGCAGCAAATTAATGGTTCTTTCTCATCATTGATGTTTCTATCTCTCTCTCCCTCTCCTTTCCTCTCTGAAATCAATAAAAATATATTTTAAAAATAAATAAAAGGAAGGTTTCAACAGAAATTTTTATAAATGTCACTTCAAAAATATTTTTTCATTCACTCAACAAAAGTGTATTTAGTGCCCCAGTGCCCCAGACTTTGTGCCAGCCCTTGTAGTTGAAATGACACTCACTGTCCCTGTCCATGAAAACTTTGGGGAGGAAGACATACAAAAATTACAAACCAAAATGAGCCTTGCTATAATGTAGATATGTATAATGTTCAGAGAAAAGCTATGGGAACACTTCAAAGAGGGACTAAAATCCTTAATATGTTCTATCACTGAGCCACACTGGCTGGGCAAATCCTTAGAGCTTCCTGGCTGGTGTGGTTCAGTGGTTGAGCATTACCCATGAACCAGGAAGTCAAGGGTTGATTCCCTGTGCCCAGCCATGGGCACATGGCTGGGTTGCAGGCTTACTCCCCAGTGGGGGGTGTGCAGGAGGCAGTCAATCAATGATTCTCTTCATTGATTCTATCTCTCCCTCTCTTTTCCTCTCTGAAATCAATAAAAACATATTTGGGAAAAAAAATAAAAAGAATAGAGTATACCAGACCCAGAAAGAGGAGTTGTGTCTAGCAAGGGGTGGAGGTAGGGCACCTCGACAAAGGAAACACCAACTGAAGCCGTGGAGAAGGGGAGCAGCATGGAGGGCTGACCGTGCATCCTTGGAGGGGCAGGCCATGATGATAAGGCCTGAGGGTGGACAGGGATTAGGCTAGTGAGGGATTTCCCATCTAATGGAAGCCTTTATATTGCGTAAGATTATACTTCTCAAACTAAAGAATACATGCCCTTAGGGTATGCCTGATTAAGTACTAAAAACTATAGGATCAATACAATGACTCCTTCAAAAAGATGCAAGAGTACTATACACTTTTAGTCTATTTTATTACTTTTTTATCCTTTTATTTTATTTTCCACCACCATTTATCCTCCCCCCACCTTTTTTTCACCTCCCCTGACCCCTTTCCCCGCTCAAGTCTATTTTAAATTGGTATGTAGTAGGTTATTTTTATGGTGAAACTCATATGACTATTTGTAGTAGAGGACAAAATCGACATGATATTTAAATTAAATCAATAGTCCTGGAAATTATTTCATTTTGTAGTGAACCACTTTGAGTATTCCTCTGTCTCCAAGATTCTGTCCCCTAATTCTCAATCAGTTGAGAATTACTACTTAGGGATGAAGAACCACTGAAGAATTTTGAACAGGTCAGGCATCCTCAGATTTGCAAGTGTATAAGCCTGGCATGATGAGAAAGATGGACTGGTATGTTGTATAGATAAGAGGGAGACTAATTAGGAGGCTATGACAATAGTGCAAATGAGACAATGTATTTCATAATGTAATAAGGACTTGACTCCAGTTTATGTTGTTTGACTGATGACAGCATTTAAGCCTTGAGTCTTCCTTGGGCTCTACGTTTGGGAAAGCTGGTAAGAAAGTTTGGTACTTTCTCTGGTGGCTCTTGTCATACAGTTCAAACCATGCAAGCCCCTGCTCACACACCAGAACCCTTATCCTGGCCTCAGATCCTAATCCCAATTTCACAAAACAAAACAAAACAAAACAAAAACCAAGCCAGTCTCCTGTCAGGGCACGGTCTCCTTGCTTTCTCAAGCCACTTCCAGACCAGTTTGGGGAGCCTGCCCTTAAGTCCCCGGAAAGCTTTGTCATACTGTAATAAAACATTCCGTGGCCTCTTGGAAAGTGTGTGGTGTCATCAGTGTTGACATCTGGATTGGGGTCCATCCTGTTTCTGCAGAGTGATTATAACATCTAAAATAAACAGATGGGATGTAAAAAGGGAAAGATGGTGATTAATTGGATGAGGGAATAAGCAAGAGGGTAGAAGCATAAGGGCAAGTCACCCACATGAAATCAGATTTACTAGACATTTTTCAAAGCCTCCCTCTCCACGCCCCCCCCCCCCCCCCGCCAAAGACTTAAAAAAATTAAATAAGAAGTAAAGGAAAAGGCAAAGTAGTAAACAGAAGGACATTTTGTATCTGAATCTCTTTGGCATTTCACTATTAAATAGTTTAGGAGTTAATTTTAAGAGCTGAACATGAATATATCAACTAAAAAGAAGCCCAATGGATAAGAGAAAACTAATTGTTGGTGTAAAATTTTTTAATGCTAGATTTTTTAAACATTGATTTAGAGAGGGAAGAAGGTGAAAGAGAGAGAAATAAAAAGAGATATATCAACCCTAACCAGTTTGGCTCAGTGGATAGAGAGTTGGGCTGTGGACTGAAAGGTCCCAGATTCAATTCTGGTCGAGGGCATCTACCTTGATTGCGGGCTTGATCCCCAGTAGGGGGGTGTGCAGGAGGCAGCTGATCATCAATGTTTCCAATTCTCTATTCCCCTTCCTTCCTTTTTTGTAAAAAATCAGTAAAAATATATTTATATATTTTTTTAAAAAGAGAGAGAAAAAATACATCAATTGGTTGTTTCCCATATGCGCCCCAACTGGGGATCAAACCGGCAACCTAGTTATGTGTCCTGGACTGGAATCGAACCCATGAGCACAAGATGACACTCCAACCAACTGAGCAACACTGGCTAGAGCTTGATGTACATTTTTAAAAATGAAAATAATTTATTGCAGTATACAAAACACCTGTATCTCATTTATCTGATTATCACAGTGGGTCTAGATGTCTAAGACTGAGAAGAGTTAAGAAAACTTTAACTCTTTTATCCTTGTCTCTCTATCTCAAGCTTGATATTCTTCTGATTTATTTGGTAGTTTGCTGACAATTTATTTTCCCCCTAAAATACTATTTTTATATTAAAGCCTTGCTTTAAAATCCTCAATATCTCCTTTCTGTCTATACAATAATATAAAACAAAGCAACTCTCACTCTTGAAACCCTTATTTTCTTCAATAGTTGAGTTCTAGACTTCTGTCTGTCATATCACATTATCATCACGATGTCACCTTTTCACTCCAGACCATAAGGTTTACCCATTTCCTCAAAAAAGTACTGCTTATGACTAATATGCCCCGGTGGTTTCACTCATACCCATTTCCACTACTTAAAAAGCTTATTTTCCTTTTCTGTTCACTCTTCACATCCCATTTTTTTCAAACTCTGACTAAGCCCTTTCTTCTCTGGGACACTGGCCCTGAACACCCACCAAGCAATTTCCTCTCCTGTCTCCAATAACTAGAGTTCATGAGGTGGTTACATCCTGTAGGTGTTTGATCTCGCATAAATGCCCAGAGCAATCTATTTGAAAGGGGCCATTTGTGCCTTTCTTCAGGTTTCCACGTGACTCAGTCTTCCATTTGAGAAGCACATGTTTTTTCTCTGCCCCCTACTCACCTCCATAATTATGGGCAAAACACTAGCTTGCTCCATTAGCATTCACTCTATCTCAATTATCAAGTAATGAAAGTAGTATCTTGACCTCCATATGCTTGACTTTTATGCTCATCTCTTTGTTCTGCACTTGATTTGGGGGATATAATAGTAGTTGTTAGGCCCACTCATACTCCAGCACACTTTTTTTTTACATAAAGTTACTCAAGAGATATTTGACCCATTTGCTTCCTAAAATAATGACTCACAAAGTCATATAGGCTATTGAAAACAAGTCTGACTCACACTGTTAAGTACATAGCTGTTCTTACACTGAGTGGCTAAAAGGAGGAAAATTATTTCATTAAAGTTCAAGCACCTGAATCCAGGTACATTTTAATTCTTAATGTAGTAAGGAAGCCCTATTGTGATTCATGGCATATTCTTAAAAACAAAACAAAACTTTTTTCCATAAGATCCATTTGTAATTTTGAAGGAAAGGAGATGATAGGGTCGTATTATCAGCTTTTAACTCAAGATATTCTCTTGTTCCTCCTAGCTTTTGTATTTTTTACTTCTAGAGTAGACATGATGAGTTAGTTTTTTAATGAGGCTGCCTATCTAGAGACTACCAAACCACCATTTTATTTCCTTTTTTTAATCCAAAGAATGCATAGAATACATTATATATATTAAGGAGAGGAACCGAAGAGTTACCAATGAAACTGAGTGATGTAATATGACAATATTTTCTTCTTTTACTGAGATTGTTTTCCATTGTTAAAGAAAACTCTGACTATAAACAGTATAAATGTTATAACACTGTTTAAATAATAATCTTTTCAGCCAGCTCTAGAATATAAATAGTTAAGTTGTTAAATGTAATGATTTAGAGTTGTAAGCTTAAGGAGTAAAAATGACATACTTGCTTGAAATTATATGGACAATTCAGGCTGAGAACACAATTTCCTGGCATGAAATTTAACCAGTATTTAAAAAAATAGAATCAGATGATCTTGAATCACAATTTTTCTGTGTTGATGTTTCCTTGGAAATTCTATGAATATGTATTGAACATCTAGTGAATCTATTTTTCCTTATTTTAAAAATTTATTCTCACTATAAAATCAGCATAGCCATACTTCAGAAAGTTTGAGAAATAGAGGTAGAAAACAAATTATTTATAATAACTCTAACAGAACTACGCTTCTGGTTTGGAGTATGACTTAGCCTCTTGGGTGACTTTGAACAAGTTATTTAAACCCTCAGACACATTGATTATACTCTAAAATAAACAGGAATAAAATTAATTCCTACCTTGTCCAGTTGGAGTAAAAATTGGAAATTATGTATAAAAATTTTATAGTGAGCTGAGTTCACCATGTTCACTTAAGAACAAAGCAAGGCATAAATTTACAAAATAATTAGAAAAAATAGAGAGAATAGATTATAGTTCATGCCAAGATTTTTCTAATGAATGTAGTTCTATCTATTTTTATAGTGTCTGTAACACACACACACACACACACACAGCCTAATGTTTCCCATAACATTTTAGGAAGTCTCCTTCGGAAGATTCTGGACAACTACCTCTTTAGGCTGGCTTCACAATGGTCATTTTGTATTTTCTTTAAACATCATTCTGGTGATTCCCCTTATTTATATCTTTTGTTTGAACTTGCAATGACCAACTCCTATAAATTCCTCTTTCTTGGGTTAATTTTTCATTTTGTGGAACACAGTTCATGAGTGTCTTAGTTTTGGTTCCCTGGAGGCTGGCTGATGCTCTACAAGAAAGAAAAACAAATTTCTACATAGAATATGTGTTGTTCCATCAAGATGAGTAGCTGCCCCTTTCAGAGTGGAGCTTTCTGTGAGATCAACTTGCCAGCCACTGGTTAGTTGACAAGATATTGCAGTATCAAGGCTCGGAATTGGTCTTTGTTTTGGCAGTAACTAGGTCAGCCTTGGTGGGTGGGACCTCTAGCTACAGGGCCCAGGAATAGTCTTCATCCCACCACCATGACCATTTCAGTCAAGAATCCACTGTTATGAAATAGGGATGTCCAAAGACAGGCTGGTTAATGTCAACTGGCTAAGCCCTTCTGTCTACTTGGTGGTCTAGTGATAGGTACTCTCTTGTGATAGGTACTCTCTGCTGAGCGTTGGCATGCAATTCAAATATCTTTATTACTTCATGACCCAAATAGGTCTGGACACACTTTTCTCTCAGAACTCCTTTGCCCCTATCTGCTGATCTTTATCTATGTCCCTGAACAAGAAATCAAGTCATTTTGCATCACTAATTTCTGTATATTTTGGCTTAGACAACTTCTCTTTCTAAATAGCATGGGATATCAGGTGCAGTGCCAAAAGCTTTTCCACAGGATGACTTCCCATATGGCAGCTTTCAGGACCATCTCGAGTGGGACTGTTGTTTATCAGCAATGTATATTTCAGCTCGCTAGTTCATGTAATGAACTGACCCATTTAGCAAGCAACTTGGCCTTTCTCCTTCTATGTCAGTTTCTCACAAGGGGAGAGTGTCCCTGTACCAAATACATGCTCCATATCTAACTTTACACCTAAGCCACCGTGATCCAGCACTTCAGATTCCACAACCACACGTATGTATTACAGTGGGTCTTACAGATATGTGTGGGCTATACCCTATAGCTTCTTCGGTCTAGTTCTTTTCCTTTTTAAACCAGTATCTCTCTGGATTATATTATGAGTTGGCCTTAATTTCTGTATGATACTTAAAAGCAGCGGTTCTCAACCTGTGGTTTGCGACCCCTTTGACGGTTGAACGACCCTTTCACAGGGGTCGCCTAAGACCATCCTGCATATCAGATATTTACATGACGATTCATAACAGTAGCAACATTACAGTTATGAGGTAGCAACGAAAATAATTTTATGGTTGGGTCACAACATGAGGAACTGTATTTAAAGGGCCGGAAGGTTGAGAACCTCTGCCTAGAAGGATCAGTGGAGGCAGATCCCACGAGAAATGAATATTGTCCTAAAAGATGAAGGCCTCTGCATCACCTTAAAAAATGGGAGAGTTCTAGTCTTCAGTGGGATAAATTGTTCACTTCTGAAAGCCTAGAGGTTTTGAGGAAGCTCAGGTCTCAAGGGCCTTGACTGGTTCATGCCAGCTATCTCGGTGTCTCCACCAAAGTTTCATGGTTCAACTCCTTCCTAATCTGAGACCTCATAGCACAATATCCAGAGATGATCAATCAAGCTTCATTGGAACTTTACTTTGCTTATGATTAAGCCCTAGATCTGATTCTTAGCTTTTTGGGCCTCTGGCATCAGCAGATGTGAGTGTCATTTTCTTTCCTCTATGCATCAATGGCATGCGCAACTGCCATCCTATTCCATTGCAGTTATAATAACTACCTCTTCAGAACCTATCAAATGCCTGAGATAGTGCAACTGCTGGTGCATTTTCTTTAATTGACTTCCCATCCCACTTTACAATCAGTGTACATTTTAAAAATTTCGCTGCTAACATATGCCAGTTGCTATCATCACTCCAATCACGACCCATGATGCTGTTCTTGTTGACCAGCCAGCTGGAGATGATATCTAGCTCCAAGCTCTCATTTTTTGATTGCTTCCTGAACCACTTGTGATTAAGTACTGTTTTAGTTGGGTTCCTCAGGAAGGAAATTTTTAGGCAAGTTTATTTAGGAATGTTCTCAGGAACACTTGTGAAAGGGTAAGAGAGTTGAGCAGAATGAGAAATTGAAATACAGCACAGGGCATGGGTCTCAGGTGATCCAAAAGAGAGTTTTGGACCTCGGATGACTCCTTAGAGTTATTTTAAATTGAGCATAGATGGCTTAGTATTTATAACATCCACTGCATGCAGACTGTCCTGGGGACTTGGGACATAACTTTAGGTAAGCATGCTTCCTATAATCAAGATCAGTTCCAAAATAAGAACTTAGTTATCAGCAGTCAATAGCTAGTGTTCCCAACAGCTGGGGAATTTGTGTCTTCAATTGATTTGAGGAGAAATGACATTCAAATAAAGAGATGGAGAAATTGTTGAGTCTGGTGATTTCCTCTAGTATGCTTAGAAGTCATCACAACATATTAGTTCTGTAATAGCTCCACACTGTAATATCCACAGCATCTGCCAAGACCACATGCCGCCAAAAAAGCCTGATCAGAAGTAGTTGGGCATCAGATATTTTAACTACATGATTCCATGCATTCTGATGATCACTGCTGCATTTCTTCTCTTTGAGAGCTTGTAATTGAGAAGATTGCACTCCTTCAGTTAATTAGCCCCGTGTTTGTTTGAAGAGTCTGCTTCTTGAGAATTGGGGCACATGTCCTGCTTCACACTCTTGACAGCTCTTCCAGACCACATCTGGTTCTGTAGTGTCCTTGCAAATATATGCTGAAGCTGTCATCTCCCCATGTTCCCCATGTCCCTCTGCCCTTTTCCCACCTTTAGATCTTCTTCACAGCCTCTATTATTCAAGAATTTTAGATTTCTCATCTTTGTGATAACATAGTCCCATTATTTTCCCCCTATTCTCTCCTTACTTGTTTGTAGGTCTGTAATGGGGGTAAAAATACAATGGGAATCATTCCCTTAGGAAAATAATTTCAGATCTGTATCTGTGATGCTTCAGTTAGCTTCCAGTCACTGTTGGGGGTAATGCTGTTAATTTTCAAATGTTTCCTCTATGAAATAATATTTTATTATAGGCAGTTAGCAGTACGAGGTATTGATGTGATATCAAATAATTAGTAGAATGTAGTCACTCAAAAAGGAGAGTTTTACTAATCTTTTTGTTTGAAATGATTAGTGCCCTTGTCAATATACCTACCTGAATTTCAAGGAGAGATTTAAATTCCTCATAGAGTTTAGTCTATGGGCTGTTATTTATAATCTTTGAAAAAAATGTAAAATTTGATATGTACCTTTTTATATCATTTATGAAAACCCTATATACAATTCAAAAACATTTGAAATCAGTATATTGTGTTAGTAAGAGATATAAAAGTTAAAAGAAAGTTTCTCAAACTCTGGTTTCTAGAAAAGATGATGCAAGTGGGTGAAATTGTCTTTAAGTAATTCACTCAGAGATGGTGGCAAAGTGTTTAAAAATATAATCTTCCTCTTTGCTGAGACTATAAAAGATAATCTTAAAGAGGTACTCACGAAACACAAGCTCCTTCTCTGGGAAAAAGAATGATCACCCTTGTTATCCCATAAAAATTCATCTTCTCCTTTTCAGCTGAGATGAAGACTTGATCTGTGCTTCCCTTTTGGTGCCATCTATGTCCAAATGAGGCTGCTACTCTAACTCAAAGCAGACTTGCAAGACTAAAATAATCAATCTTTATCATATTGCTGCACTTCTGACAGCTAATTTTCTAGAGTAATTTGTCATTGTGAGGAGCACAAGATTTGTCTGAATTTGTGTCAAAGGTTATTGACTGAAGTGCCATCTCATCTTTTCAGTCAATCTATAAATATGGCAAGTTTGGGCAGAGGCTAATGGTCTTCTTGCTGAGTGGATGGGTTGTCCAAGTTAGCCAGTTTATGTGAAGTAGAAATATCTATTGTTTCACTCATTTCTCGTGATGGCATTGACTTCGTGTTAATCTGAGAAACTTCACTTAAACTCCTTAGTGCTTTAGTTTTTTTTACCATTATGTATATATTTTTTTCTATAAAACAGGTCTAAAAATAGTGCAACCATATTCTAGTTTCCACAAAAGTTAATCTGTGTAGTAAAATTTATATTTTGACTTTGTAAGCATGACCCTGTATTTCCACAAAACTGAGGGCAAAGTTATTTGTTTAAATTTCATAGTATTTTTCTGGATAGCTTTTTTTTATTGTCAAAAAGTCATGTCATCTACACTAATACTGATTATCAACCTTAACGCAGATTATTGTTTCTTATTTGTTTCCAGAGTTTGACATTGGGAATATGTTTAGTGACTGTGTGATGGATTTTATTATGCTTGCTGGTATATTACTTTTCTTGCTCACTTTAATAATCTAATAGTAATTGTTAGATTATAAATTGTATCAGGAAATATCATTTTTAATCCTCTGATAGTGTTTCTTCCTTAAGGCTGGGAAAAAATCCAGGGAGAATTTTTTTTTTAGCATGTTACTGTTCAACACTAATAAGGCATTTGGCAAGATATCTTCCTACATGCATTATTGTAGAATAGATTAGTTTAGTATCCTTGAAATATAAAGTTGGAATATTTTTAGTAGATAACTATTATTTTTGCTATTTCATTACAATTTTTTTCTTGCAGTCAGGTGAACTTGATAGTAATGGTAACAACAGTAACAACTAACATTTGTTGAGCTCCTTGTGTTTGCTATACAGTGCTCTGAGTGCTTTATATGAATAATCACACTTCATACTCATAATAAATTTAGGAGAGTATAGAGGCTAAATAATAGACCCTCCAAAATGTCCCCTAATTCCTCTAACCAGTGAATATGTTACCTTGAATGGCAGAAGGGTGATTTCAGGTGAAATTAAAATAAGGATCTTAAATAAATAGAAAATCCTGGTTATCTGGGTGGGCCTTTAGAAGTGGAAGAGGAAAGTGGAAGAGTGGATCAAAGAGACATGACTACAGAAGAAGGAGCATGAGGTGCAACCTGCATTGCTGACTTTGAAGATGAAAAAAGAAGGTTGTGAGCCAAGGAATAACCCTCAGGTGGCAGCCAGCAAGGAAATGGAGACCTTAGTTCTACATCACAGGGAACTGAATTCTCCCAAGGACCTGAAAGAACAAAAAATGAATTCTTCCCAGAGCCCCCAGAAAAGATACAGCCCAGTTTACACCTTGGTTTTACCTTGGTGAGACCCATGTTAGACTTCTGACTTTGAAATTGTAAGACAAGGCGGTATTGTTTAAGTCATTAAGTTTGTGGTAATTTGTTAAGGACACAATAGAAAACTAATAGGTAAATTACATCTATATTTTACAAATGTGGGGACTGAACTAGGACACAACTTTAAAAAATAAATTTATCTTGGTTCTTATTGAAGAGCCTGGCAGATGATAACACTTAATGTGTTTATTAAATAAATAAATGAATGAATGAATAAATAAATACCTTTTCATGTGTTTTTCTCAAACCAAAAGACATTTCTTTCTTTTGTATTTGTTTATTTTTTAAAATTAACTTTATTGGGGGTAAAATCTATATATATAAAAGACTAAGTGACCAACCGTCCATTTGTCCAACCATCTGACTGACCAACCGACCAACCGGTACATATGACGTGCACTGGAAATTTAAAAATAAACGTTGGCTCACTCTAGCGCTATACATATAAAGCTCTTGCTGACACCAGTCACATGTGTGTGTTTTGATCTGTCATTATTCATCATGAATTTTGTTGACATTTCTATTATAGAGAAAGGGCAAATAGCGATATTAAGATATTTCTTCTAATTAATTTCCTTTCAATGTCCACGTATCCGTGCACCAGGCCAAGAGTTGGTTAATAAAAGTATAGGCTTCGGGTGTACAATTTTATAATACACCATCTTTATATTGTATTTTGTGTTCACCACCCCAAGTCAAGTCTCCTTCCATCATCATTTTTTCTCTCTTTTCCCTCTTCTACCCACCCCCATCTTTCTTCCGCTCTGGTAATCACCATACCTTTGTCTGTATCTATGAATTTTTTGTTGTTATTGTGCTTTTGGGTGTTTGTTTTTTTGTTGTTTTTTTTGCTTAACTTTGTCACCTTTTTCACCCAGCCCCTTTATTACTTGAATTAGGTATTTCCTTAATGGAAATATTTTCACTAGTTAGTGATTTCTATATATCTATTCTGTTCATATCACTGCTCAGTGAGGGTATATAAAATAGAATCTCTCAATAATGTACAGTATACTTGAAGAGAAAAATAGAGAGCCATCAGAAGTTAAATGAGTACACACTAATTATTCAAGACAAAAATAGAAGCAGTATTTTAATATAGTACCCATTTAATTTTAAGTATATAAATTTTTCTAGCCTCCTCAATTTTAGCCAAGATCATGTAAATAATTCTCTTCTGCTTCTCATCCTGGACAATGCTCTATAGTGTTTTCTATGTGAGAAACAGCTCAATTACTACTCTCTTCTTGCAATTTAGACACCTACATTTGTGAAGTCTGATTTTAAAATTTGAAACCAATTTTGGAACCATTATACAGTGTATTTTCTGTGTTTATGGCATCTTCACACTTATGGCACACCTATAGAAGGAGAACTATTTTATAATCTCGTTCCAGCTATACAGGGGAATACATGCCTGTCTCTTAGAAGTATCCCAACCTTCTTCTTTTCCCCATACTTAATTTCCATATGCTAAACAGCCTGGAAGAGAGACCAAACTTCATATACCCTCCAATACTGGTGCAAATCAATACCCCCGTTTCAGCTACTCTGGAAGATGGCAGCCTATCCATTGGGGAAGGTCTCCAGGGAGTTCTAAGCTTTGTGTAGGACATAGAGCTTATCACATATATAGCACCTATATTTGGTTAAATATATACCCACATTATTTTGAATAGTATGCTAACAATGTTTTATATAGGATATAATATTGAAATGGTTTCAAAAAAATAGAGATCACTTAACTAATTTTTAAAAAGGGACATTCCAAAGAGCTGCAAATAGACTTATGTCTTGAGTACATGTAAATTTTAATGAATTGAAAAGGAGAAAAGTTGATTACTCAGATGGGAAAACAGCATGGATAAAAGCAGGTAGTGGGAAACTACAAAGGGTTTGAGGGGAATCAAAAGCAGAAAAGTTTGAGTAGAATTAATTGTAAATTCATGAGAATTATAGCAAAGAAGTCGGAAAATTTGGACCCAGATTGTAAAAAGTGTTGAGTGTTAAGGAATTTGAACCCAATCTCAAGTCACTGAGTCTAGTAAAAAGTCTTTTTAAATGAACAATGCTACCATAAAAGGCATGCTTCATATGTTCAAAAAGCATTACCTACTATGTATTTTAAAATATAAGTGGTGGTTTAATTCAATAATGAATGATTTCTACAGATTTATAATTTCATTCAAATGCCTTGATAACATGAACATACATATATTTTCACAAGTAGGAAAATGATAGATAAGCACCCTTCTTTGTTAATTTTTAGACATGACTTCGGAGATTGCAAATGAATAAGGGTATATGTTGAATAGGAAATGGTGAGCAGGAAACTGTATTCAGCAAGAAATTGTATTTTAGATGTACCTTTATGTATGTGGTGAGTTTCAGTATCTGCCTATTGAAACATCTTGCTGCTTACTTTCTTGGTTGAATGTATGTTGAGATGAGAGCCTCATGTTCAGGCTGGCACTTAAAGTCTGTAAGGATTAACCAGGTGATAAAAGACCAAAACCTCACTCTAGGAGAACTGCTGATGCATTGTGTCCAATTGACTGAGATGAAATAAATTGGCTTTTGCTAAAATGCCTGTGTCGAAAATTCAAACATATGATGTATTGCAAAAAAGGGAAAAACTGGGTGAAACTTTTTTCATCAAAGCAAGCTTTACAATTTAAAAAAGATTGGACGTAAATGTAAATTTCATGCTTCAAGGAAAAACTAATAAATGTTTAACATTCTATTTCTTGAGACAGGCTTGTATGCTATTAACATAAGGCTTAAGGTAGAATAGACACTAAGCTAACTCTACATTTTAACTCATTTAAAGATGGAAATGCTATTTCAAAATATTGGTTTTTCTGTTTGTTTTGAAAATATTTTTCAGAGAAAAATGGAAAACAATGTCACATTCAAAATGATTTAACAAAGACATTTCAATTAATTCAAATGAATTGCAGTTATGAATTAAAATTCCTATTCACTGAAATATTGGGCATAATGCAAAAACTTTTATTTTGCTGATTAAATTTTACATGTCACTATGATTTCAAATATAGTTATTCTCAGTTAAGGTACTATCTTAAAAAAAATATAGTTGGAGTGGCTTTCATAATATGTAGTGTGAGTTACAGGCATAGAGGACATCTATCACTATAATAGCCCAGCCATAGAAACTTGTGATATTTCTCTCTAGGACTGTCCACAAGTCAAGTTGCCATAAGACACACATTAACTTCAGTAAAAATTGAATGAAACCTGTTAATTTCCAATACTTAGGGTATCTGCATGGATACACACATTATGTGCTTGTTGTACCTGACTTCTTCCTAATAATCTTGTTCTCACAACAATTTTTACTCTGTATTCTCTCCTCTTCTTTTCTTCTTTAGGCTTACTCAGTTTCCCCCCTATTCATACAATAAAACAAATCACAAAATATTGGCATTTCACTTGACATTGATTCTCTTCTACTTCTTTTGTTTGTTTCAGTCTAGCTTCCATCCCCTCACCTACTTTTATTTCTGATGAAGATTACATACTGTGTGATTCCATTTATATTACATCCTGGAAAAGATGAAACTGTCGAGACAGAAATCAAATCTATGGTTTCCAGGGAAGAGGAGATTGAGTATATAGAAATGTGCTTTTCTATATATTAATTGTATGGTGCTTGCGTGATTGCATGGGGTTGCTAAAATTTGCAGAACTGCATGTATTAAATAAAAGTGAATACCTCTGTATTTAAATATACCTCAATAAACCTGTTTGAATAAAAATGTAGATCCACAGCAAGCTACTACAGACTAGACTGACACTTGCCATTAAGTGCCAAGAGGAGTTTCCACTATAAGTAAGTGGCTCTCAGGGCAGAGTATACGAAGGGAAAACAATGGTTCACAAATATTATAGATCCTGTCAGTACCCCACCTGATGACCCTGAGCACTCAATATTTTTCTGTATGTCGTTGACTTCCTACTCAAAGCAACAGCAAGCCTTAGTCTCAGGGTTTTCTCTGACTACTGAAGCCCTTTTTGTCCATTTACATGGAGGAACTGAAATGCCTGGAAGTTACCAGTTCACACGAACAATGCTCAACCAATGACTTACTGGAGTTAGTGGGTAAATACCCTAGCTTCCTTGTCCCCCAGTAGGACTGAGCTCCAGTAGCCACAGGGGTGTCCTGTTTCATTAGGCACTCTTTGTTCTCTTTCCTTTCCTCACTTTCCTACTGTCCTACTGGTGCTTCCCAGAATCACATGCTTAATGAACTGCTTTTACTCATATTTCTTCTTGAGGTATATTTCTGGGGGCGGGGGGTGGGGGGGGAGGGAATTGGGAGGGGGGAGGAAGTAGGACATTTGGAGCAAATTTCTATTAATATGTAGCATGATCCCTGAGGTTCCATGATAGGACAGCACTCTCTCAAAGGTGGAACTAAAAATTACAAAGCAGCCCTAGCTGGTTTGGCTCAGTGGATAAAGCATTGGCCTGCAGACTGAAAGGCCCAGGTTTGATTCCGGTCAAGGGCACATGCCTGGGTTGCGGGCTCCATCCCCAGTAGGAGGCGTGCAGGAGGCAACCAATCAATGATTTTCTTTCATCATTGATGTTTCTATCTCTCTCCCTCTCCCTTCCTCTCTAAAATCAATAAAAAATAAAAATAACAAAGCAAAGTTGTCCTATTGCTAATATAAAGCCAACACTTAACAGTAGTAATAGGTCCTGTGACGTTAATAGAGTGCTGATAAAAGCTCTCTTCTTGACCAGCTTTAACCAGGTTCCTCTGAACTCTTTTCCCTGCCTTGACCTTTGGGTTTTCATATTCGTCTTTTTATGTATCAGTTTTACCAAGAATCCTGCTAAGTGTATTTAGCAAGAATTTTCTACTCTTAATATCTGATCACCTTTGCTATCTGATCATGTTCCTCTCTTGGTCTCTGATCAATCACCCTGGCCTGCTTTCAGCAAGAATTCTGTCAAGGTCTAGTCAGAATTGCCCTAATGGTTCCATCTTCCAACCCTGCAACCTGCTCCTTGGCGATACATCCCCACTTGTCTGCTGTGTTTGGAATTGAGCCCAGTTCTGTACTGAGGCTTCTTTCTTCCTAGTGCAATGTTCCTGCATAAAATCCACTCTTACAAATGGCTGTCTAGACCCCAGATTAACAGAAGCATGAAGCTAGAGCTACTTCAAATGTTTTGCCTTCATTTTAGATGAATTACAGCTCTATAGTCAGTGCTGAGCAAGTCATGGGGTTCCAATGATGCCAGCTGTGAAAGGGAGCTACAAATTCTGGAATCCTGGCGAA
This sequence comes from Myotis myotis, assembly GCF_014108235.1. NCBI lineage: Eukaryota > Metazoa > Chordata > Mammalia > Chiroptera > Vespertilionidae > Myotis > Myotis myotis. The sequence goes on from NW_023416313.1 coordinate 27,318,049, forward strand.
GCCTCCAGTAGATAGCTTTTAAAATATTGGTGTTTGATTAGCCAACTCTAGGATGGCAGAAAGTTTATTTTTAGCTCAATTTGAAATTACATACTTTGTGTAAACAGAGTCTGGTATTTATTCTATTTTGTTTTAACTCAAGAGTATCTATATTTTCATGAGTGATAAGAAGGTAAATTGAGTGGCAATGGTCTGGGGACTAGGGATATTAGAATGTTCAAGATCTCTGAATACACAGCACCTGTGGTATCAAGGGGACCTCTTGGAAGAAGGACATTGCTGCATATAAATGTGAGTTATGACTAATCTGAAGAACTGCTATTTGAACTAGTTCACTCTATATTATTTTGGTTTGGGTAGATGTAAAAGAGAAATGACTTTAAAAAAACATATAAGGGGATTACACAAAAATTAAAGAAATACATGCAGCAATACTAATGAAATTGTCACCCTGGCTGATGAGTATTTCTGAAGGTAGTTAAAAAAAGAATAGCTATTTAAGAGAAAGAAATTCAGTCATTTATACTTCTATTGACATGACACCTCTATTTACACCTCTATTGACATGTTTCCAATTTGTATTATTTTTCATGCCACCATATTTAACTATTATTATAGTAATAAGAGCAAATTATTGTCATTGTGAGGTTTTTTTTTGCATTTTCCAAGCAAGTATTTTTATTTTTACATTATATATATATACACATATACACCAATAGAAATGGCACCAAATATTAACCACTGGTCACATGAGTAAAAAGATTTGATGATATAAAATAAAGAGGTAGAAATATGAATAATTTCCTGTCTATTAGAGGTTATTAGTAGTCAAGATAACAGCAAGAAAGAAATCATTAATAAGTAAACAAATAGTATTTTCACAGAGTCATTTTTGTTGGAAGAAAAATGTATTAATACAATATTACAGAGTTATTTCTCTAAACTACTTTATTCTTAACAACCATGATTAATTATTACTTAAAACAGATTTTCTGTTATTAATATAAAATGTGTTCTTTTTCAATTTAAAAATGTTCTAAATAATATAAAATGTCTTCATGAGTGGCTTTTGTTTATTGCTTATAAATTTTTAAAATATAATTTTGCTTGTTTCTTATCCACAGTGATATGTCTAATAATTCTATAAGTAGGACGTGGACATGCTTGATACAGTTGGCAACTAAATGCAGCTTCTGACATGCAGTCTGGCTACAACTCCAGGAGTGTGTGTAAGCACAAAGAAATAGATGATCATTCCTGCACACGTGTGAGGTCTTTTGTGATTCACAAAAACCTGTGACAGGCTTTTAAAATGGTGACTGATGAGGTAAGTCACCAGGGGAAGTTAATTAAGGAGCTCGGGAACATGCAGAACAAACTCTGCGGTGATAGTTTGGCTCCATGTGATGGAAGGGAAGCAAATCAGTCATCATTGGGAGCATTGCACAATTCAGGCCAGAAATGCTCATATTCTCAAGGGAGATGTGAAGTGCTCACTCTCGCTAAATGAACAGGAGAGCAGTGTTCATTAATAACGTGCAAAGAGAAGAGCCGTCATTGTGCCTCATGTGGCAGAAGGAACACTGCCTTAGGGATTGAGAGACTTGGTTCACACTCTTGTCTTTTGAACTTAGATAAATGGGTTTTTATAAGCATCAGGATTTTTTCAGAGGTAATGTAAGACTACTAGTACCTCTGATGTTGCAAGAACATTATGAAGATTACAAAAATTGATATGTATAAAATGTTCTGAGTACCTCATATGCACTCATAGGTGTCAGTGTTTATAGACAAAAGGGTCTTTGGAGTTAAACATATATGGACTCAATCCCAATTCTACTATATACCCCCTTATGTTTTGTGTCTTCTGATCATAAAAGTCTTTACCTTTAGAATATTGATAACATAGAACTCATCATATTTTTTCTGGAAATACTATGAGATAATAGATAAAAAATGGTACAGTGCCTCATACATATCAGAGCTTCATAAAGAAGCTGTTCCTTCATTTAGTAATTTCTAACACCCACAGAACATTTACTTTGTGCTTGATGCTCTGTATGTATTCATTTCATTCTTATAGCTCCAAGAGGGATCTATGATTATCATATCCATTGTATGATGAGAAAACCTAGGTGTATGACAATAAAGTAATTTGTCCAAGGTCACACAATGAGTAAATAGTGATGCCAGGTTTCAAAATTAGGCAACAGGATTTCAGAGTGTTGCTGTTAAACATCATGCAATATTGCCTCAAAGCAGAATTGTCAGAAAAATTTTATTTATAATCATCTTCTGAATACTGTGCATATAAAGTGGAATAAGACAGTTTGATATATATTTAGGAAAGTAGGGAGTCTGTAAAGAGCATACATAATTTAAGGAAGAATAAATGTCCTCAAGTGTTTAGAAAGAGAACCATTTCTCAGAAATATTATAGTTTCACTGCAAGAATGGAACCATTCTTACACCTTGAAGTCCAGGGGAACCTTAGACAGCAAAGATGATGGAACGATGACATTCCAGAGGGGAAAAGGCAGAAAAACACGGTGAGTTCAATGTGTTTTATAAGGGGAGGAGGAATGAGAGAAAACTCTATTTCAATTCATTCAGTCAGTTGACTGTGATAAAATTGCTGCTCTCAACAAGCTCGTTTCTCCTCAGTGATTCCATTAGGCTGAACTTCTGGATACAAAAGGACAAGGCATCCTAACAGGTTGTATGTAGAGTCTGATTAGAGGCTTAAATCTATTTTTGTTTGGTGGGAATTCATGCTACCATGGTAAGGATGATAGGTTTGTTTATTTACTAGAGGCCTGGTGCACAGATTCATGCTTCAGTGGGGTCCCTCAGCCTGGTCTGTGCCCTCTAGCACTCCGGGACCCCTTGGGGGATGTCGGATAGCCAGTTTTGGCCCAATCCCCGAAGGCCTGATCCAGACAGGAGGGAGCCCAAGCCTGTGGATTGAACATCTGTCCCCTGGTGGTCAGTGCACATCATAGTGTAGGGTCAACTGGTCGAGTGGTCGTTCGGTCATTTGTTGTTTGGTCGACCAGTCACTTAGGCTTTTATATATATATATATAGACTAGTGACTTGGTGCACAAAATTTGTGCACATTAAAAGGAAATTAATTAGAGGAAATATTTTAATATTGCCATTTGCCCTTTCTCTATAATAGAAGTGTCAGAGATGAAAGCAAATTAGTAAAATGTATATGAAAATCTTCCTCCTGTCAGAGTCTGGGGTGCACCACGGGAACCAGAATCAAGTCTCCGCCCACCCATGTGTGCCTCAAAATCACGAGAGACCCAGACTCGGTCGGCCCCACCCCCATTGGGCTAGATCCAGACCCAACGGGCCCCACCCCCGCCAAGCCCCGCCAGTTGGGGGGGTGGCCTCAGGCTGCCTGGCCCAAGGCTAGGGTGGGGGGCATGGCCTGAAGTCCCCCATTAAGCCCTGCATGCAGGGCGCATGGCCCAAGGTCCTCCGTCAAGCCCTGGGTGGGAGGCGTGGCCTGAGGTCCCCTGTCAAGCCCCACCAGGCGGGGGACACAGCCCCAGGTCCTCTGCCCCGGCCCAGCACCATGCAGCAGGTCCCTGCTGATTGCTCTTTAAGGCTCCTTATGGGAACTTGGCCTCCGCTGTGGGCGCAGCCATCTTGTGTTACGGGATCCCCACCTCTGCTGTGGGTGCAGCCATCTTGTTATGATGTGACAGTCAATTTGCATATCCCCTCATTATTAGATAGGATTACCTGCCTGTGGGTAATAGGAAGCAGCTATTTACACAATAAGAACACTGTTAAGTTTATTTCTAGGATAGACTCAAGTCAAAAATATATTCTGAGATTTCTTATCAAAAGAAAAAATGTCCAGTTTACACCTGAAAAATAGATTATTTTTTAATAATTCCAGATGGGATGAACTATTAGGAACCCCATCCCCTGTTTACCAGAAGACCTTGAAACAGGGCATCAGAGAAGCAGCCAGCTTGCAGGCTGTCACCCCAGGAGAGAGTCCAAGTTGCTCCTTTATTTGCCAGGTTCGGGATAAAACACACCCACATTTGAAATGAATAGAGTTTGAGGAAAGACTGTACAAATCTGTCATGCAAAACTATCTTCACTATAAACAGTTAAAAAGATAAGTCATTTAAATTTCTTATTCCCATGTGTGTATATTTCATTGAAATTAGAGGGACAGAGTCCTGAGACTTGAGAATTGAAACAATCCTTCTTCCCCTTATCTAGCTTGTCTAGTCAAAATGATGTGCCATATGTCTCCAAGCCATATGCCCACTGATTTTTTTCTGTTTTCTGCTAGAAATTTGGCTCTGGCTGTTAATTTCTTCATGTTTGAATCCCATCTGGCTTGTTCTACTATTTCCTTTAAATTTTTTCAGTTTCCTGGAATAAGAGAATTATGATCTGGGTTAGGTTCCAGTGACATATCTGCTTATTTAATAATGCATAGAGATATGCTCCCCAGAATAGGAAATTTTGTAATCCCATCAGAATCCTCAAGGGGACTTGATTAAATGATTTTATCTTATAATTGGAATGAACAGATATTTATTCTTGTTTATGGTAACATTACAAGTTAGTTAACACTCTAGGATTTAGTAATTTGTTCTTCTGAAGTTACAGAGAATAAATCTAAGTAATGAAACTTGGGAGAGTTGAGTACATGTAGCCCATGGAAAAAGAATACCGTCTGTATTGAGGATATTATTATAAGACACTACTAACTATGCAATAACCCCTCCCCCCCAAAACAAACAGAAATCTATTGGAAGAAAGGGCGAGGAGCCAAACTGGTTTGTCTGGAAAGCCCATTCAGTAACTCTCTACACCTGTGTGTATGTGGAGCAGTGAAATGAGACTAGAACAGGAAATGCCACTGAGACAGCTGCTCCTGTTTCAAATGAGCTTAGCAGGAATTAAAGTGTGTGTAGAATAATGAATGAATGAATGAATCACCAAATGAAGCTATTTTAATGCAAACCAAACTTTCCAATTGAAGTGAATGAAGGTTTGGATTCATGACATTTGAGTTAAATGGGAGTTTAAATTGAGGCTCATTGGCATCATACACAGTATTGGCTGGCATAGTATTGGAAGACACCAAGAGGTAGGATTTTAGGATTAACCAGGTCAGCACATTGCAGTAGGAAGCTTTCCAGACTTATATTATAAACACATGGGTTTTACTCTTTATTTCATTTATTTATTGCTTCTACAGGCATTTAATGCAGGCCTACTATGTGCCAAGCAGTATGCTGGAGATCAGGGATAGAAACATAAGTGAGCCTCATTCTCAAAATCCTCTGGTAAAAGGAAAGAGACAAATAAGCAAACAGTTTATCCCAACTCACTGGGATTCATGCTGTGGGAGAGATTTGTGTGGCTCTATGGGAGCAGCAGAGCAAGCAAGCACAGCAGCTTTCAGGGTGGGGCTACGTTTTGTAGAGGAGGTGGGATGTAGAAAGGCCCACATGGAGCATCTTAAATAGAGGAGCAGACTGTAAAAACATATATGGCAGAAGATTCTGTTGTGTTTAGGAAAATATAAGATGTTCTCCATGGATAGACAGTATAGAAATGTTTGGTTGTTACCCAGTGAGAAATGAGGCTGTTAAAATCATTTGGGAGTAATGTATAAAGCACTTTGTGTGACACGCAAGGAGGTTTGAATTATTCTTATGAACAAGTTAACATGTATGATCTAGGTCAGTGATGGCGAACCTATGAACTCTGAAATCATTTTTTTGGTTGATTTTTCTTTGTTAAATGGCATTTAAATATATAAAATAAATATCAAAAATATAAATCTTTGTTTTACTATGGTTGCAAATATCAAAAAAATTTCTATATGTGACAAGGCACCAGAGTTAAGTTAGGGTTTTTCAAAATGCTGACACGCCGAGCTCAAAGGTTCGCCATTACTGATCTAGGTCAATTGACATATAACCCATATAGGTAAAGATCAAGGTAAGGTCTTATTCTGTGTCACTCAATAACTTTAGACAGATTATCTGGCATATTTTAATAACAACACATTCAATTTTACTGAACTTTAGTTTCCCTACCTTTAAAATAAGAAAAGTTATAAACTGATGAACAAAATAAATCCAGAGACATAGAAGCATGGAACAGACTATTAAATCTCAGAGGGAAGGCAGGCGTGGGTAGGACGAGACCAACCAAAGAACTTACATGCATATATGAAGAACCCATGGACACAGACAATAGTGTGGTGAAGGCCTGGGGTAGGGGGTAGGGGTGGGCTAGAAAATGTCAATGGAGAAAAAAAGGGGACATATGTAATATTTTCAACAATAAAGATTTTCTTTAAAGCAAGGAGTTCTTAAGACTTTTGAAATTCTTGAACCTGAAAATAAAAACTAGGTGATTAATATTAAAAATAAAATAAAATATGGAAAGGCAGTCAAAAATATTTCTGAGGTTCTACTTTTACAAGTGAAACATGCCATAGAACCTTTTCCTAGGGGGTTCACTATCAGATGGCCTGGATGCTTATAATTTTTAACACTAAACTCATTCATTTGGACACAGACAGTCTCTAAGAAACTCATATTGAAGGATAATGTAAACCACTCAAGCAGCCAATGAGTCATGGTTGCTATGGCCTTGTTAGAGAGCCCTGGAAAGACATTGGAGGGTAAAGGTAAAGTAACTCAGGTCTTTGTGGGATGAGGGGATTCTAGGCTGCATTAAAATATTTGTGATGTGTGTGGGTGCACATGTGTGCACATGTATTTACTTGAGTTCAGAAGGAGGGCATTGTGCAGAAAATGGCAAAACAAAGGAAACCATTAAATAGACAGTCCTAATAAAGAGAGTGACCTTGTCTTTTATTACAGGTTTAAAATGCCATTCCATAAACATCAAAGGTCAGGATAATTAAATCATTGGCTTATAGATGAAAGTTAGGCATAACCTATTCCATGTAATTATATAATATACTATTTTAATTAATACCTTTAATGAAACAAAAACTGAGAAATATAATATTAAAGTAGGCCTTTAAAATCTTGAATTCAATGTTTGATGATATTGATAAATATATTTTTAATTTCTGTAACCTCCACTCAAATTCCAGCTGACAGCCCTAAGCAAAGCTCATATCATCTACTGAATATGATTTCCTGACCTGACTTTTTCGTCAGACTCAATCTGTTCATCATTTCACAGTATAAACAAATTGGGGTGAAAAAGAATAACCAAACCTTACTGGAAGTAACAGAAAAGAAAAATCAATCAAAATCAGTGTTGTTTAAAATGGTATATTTTAACAGGTGACTTTGCCGGGATATGACTTAAACTGCTTTCATGTTAAATAAGACTTGATACAAAACGACAGTGCGTGGACTGCCAGTTATCATTTATTCAATAGTTTTTTGCTTGGCTTTCTTGAACTCACTGAACATACTAAGTTTGGGATTAAGCACATTTCTTGATCTATCAGTATGGGGTTTGGTAGTACCACTAAAGATAACCAAGTGTAGTATGCAAGGGGAACTCTGAAATAACATAGGCATTGGTTGCATAAATTAAAGCCATTTGTTCATTATTTAATGTGTAAATTTACGTATTGAGTTTTATCGTACTTATTCACGTTATGACATTTACAATATCTAGCAAATTGTATTGCTGGGTAGCTGTCTTTTAAAAATTGTGGCCAGGAGGGAATATAGCATATTACCTAATATTTTTATTTGGGTCAGAAAAAACTTTGATTTGAATCTTCCCTCCATCCATTTATCATATGACCCAAATTAATACTATCTTTAAGTTACAATTTCCTTAAAATGGGAATAATGATACTGTTTACTGTTGGGAGAATGCTTAATCCTTAACTTTAAGATTCCCTTTCTACGGCTTGAACTCATTTTAGCAAAATACATGGGCTTTCTTTCCTCTTCTCATGCTCCCCAATGGGAAAAAAAGTGAATTATTGAATTGATCACAGTTGGGGAAAATAAAATGTCATGGTGAACATCACTCTTTCCTTCCTCCTTTTGGAAACAAATAGGGCTAATGTGGAGAAGGTCCTGCCCAGGTTCACTCTTGCTTGGAGCTATGAGGGTATCTCCAGTTAACTCTGGGGTTCAGTAAGCACACTTGCTTACCAGACCTTATCCTCATATTGCAACATGACCTTTTTTCAAGATGATAGTTTCCCAAAGTCTATGCCTCCTTTTTTTGTAAATCCTCACTCAAGGATATGTTTTTATTAAATTTGAGAGAGAGAGAGAGATCAGTTGCCTCCTGTACAGCCTGGATGGAAGCTGTAACCTTTTCGGTGTGTGAGACCATACGCTAGCCAACTGAGACACCTGGTCAGGGCTTTTTTATCTTTTAATATAATACTAGAGGCCCAGTGCACAAAATTTGTGCATGGGCCGGGGGGGGAGAGGGGGGCCCTCAGCCCAGCCTGCACCCTCTCCAATCTGGGACCAGGATTGGGCCTAAACTGGCAGTCAGACATCCCTCTCACAATTGGGACTGCTGACTCCTAACTGCTCACCTGCCTGCCTGCCTGATCACCCCTAACTGCCCCCCTCTGCCGGCATGGTCACCCCCAACTGCCCCCCCTCACTGGCCTGGTCACACCACACAGCCTGCTGTACAGTTGTTTGGTTATCCCTCACTAAACCCCTGCTGTCCTTGTCACCCCATGCAGCCTGCTGTTCAGTCGTTACTGTTACTGGGACTGCATCCCAGACAATTTGCACATTCCTCTATTATTAGTATAGATGTTCAGAACATGAGAAGCAGGGTGTAAGTTTTTAGTCTTTTCAGAGACCCTAATGTCCACCTAACAGGACTATATTTATATTAAATAAAATAATTAGTTATAGTGCATTTAATAAACTTTAATAAATATGCTGGTTATTATTACCATACATCAATATGAAATTAAATATCTGTCAATCAGTGATTACATGTGCTTTAGTTCATATATCATTTGTAATTAACATTACTTTTCCAAATGCTGCTGTTGTTGCATAGTTTCAATCAAATGTTAAAGCATTTTATGGCTAAAGATTGTGAGAATTTGTATTAAAAGCTGAATATTTTGCTTCAATAATTATTTAAGAATTCATAAAATATAGGCAAGCAAACTGGCCTAACTTATAGAAACTCTATAATCTCCTACCCTACCCACCCCCAGAACTGATTTGTAATATTTGATAAAATAAATGTACTAAGAGGCTTGAGGCTTTTTCCCCCTGAAAAATTGAAATATTTGTATTCTATGTCTTAGGAAGATATTTACATGTTTGGCAATATCCACCAGTCCAGGTTCAATGAAATACGTCCATCAGAATTTATCTCAGCCTCTTATTAGCTGCATTTTTACTCACCTTTGAGTTGTTATACTTTACAGAGTGAGCCCAAGGACTTTCTCTGGGAGAAAAGCACTTTTTTTTTGCAATAACCTATTTGTCCAAATATACTCTCAAGCTTTCCGTGTAATTAAACTTTCCTTTTCCTTGTTATAAATAAATACTTTCAAATAATATTTTAATCTTTTCTTGTGTCTCATGTTTTCAGGACAATATTTCTTCCATCTTGGCTGTGATAAAGATACCTAATTATATTGATGATAGTAAGTTGACAGTGGTATTGATGAGTGATCACGGTGTGTGTGCCAGGCAGCCTATCATCGCCCTCATTTTACAGATAAGGAAATGGAGACATAGAACAGCTAAGGAATTTTGTTAGAATCACAAAGCTATCAACTGTGTAGCTAGCATTAGAGCTCAGACTCTGGCTCAAATGCACACGTGTTCTTATAAAATAGACCATGTTGTCTTTTGTGATCTGTGTCTCCATATAAGAGTGTTGAAAAGGCTTGCCTGTGTGTTTTCTCAGACACTTTAATTCTAAAAGAACTTACATTATGCTTCTTTATCTCCTTTTACTGAGATAGACTAGAGTATGGTAATAGGATAGGTTGGTCACATACTACCAATTAAAAAAAAATCATCTCTAACTTCAAGAGCTGTTCTTAGGCAAAAATCAAGTAGCATGTGTGATGTGCATATTAGAATGAGAATAGTAAATAGTGTATTCTTATGCAAACCTCTTTGATAAGTTTCTTTTTTTCCCAGCAAGATGAGATTTTGGTGTGAAAAAAGAAGTTGGCTAATCACAGACTGACTCCTAGAAAAGAATTATTCATTACCAGAATCTGTTTGCAAGTTAAATGAAATAAAAATGGAAAATATCTCCAAAAATTCATTAATGAACTTTGACTTAATTTACATTTGAGTAGATATCAAACTTATTATCTGTTTATTTCCCAAATCGTGTTCTGTTGTGTTTTTAGAATGTGTGTTTTAACAATGGAGAGATAAGCAAAATTATAAAAGCTGATGCATAGCTGAATCATTTTAATTTTTTATTAGGTTTGATATAAATTGTGAACTTGGCCTTAGAACACTCTTCCCAGAATTGACCTGGAATAATTTAGTCCAAGAAAAACAGTTCTACTTCTGAAAACATCACTTCCCACTTACATGTTAGAAAATAAGTAGTTTGCTTCTATTCTGGTGAAGGGGAAGTTAAATATTTTCTTCTTTGTCAGAGTAGACATATAACTTTTATGGAACAGATTTAAAAACTTCAAGGATAAACCTAGGTCTACACTTGACCGGGTGTTATCTTGTTCATTTTCAAGCAGAATTACATGATGAACATTGTTTTGATGTTCTGAAAGGAAAACTGGAAACACTTTAAAGGATAACACTTCCCTAAGGGAAATAAAAAGTGTTGGTTCACAGTGAACATTTGCTCAGGTATTAAAACACAGAAGCCAAATGTCCTACAAATGGCAAGGTGCCCTAGCAGCCGTCCTAGAGGCTGAAAAAGATGTGTCTGGTAAATGAGGGAGAGGAAAACCTGGACCGGTGTCAGAAAAAAAGCAACAAGAACAGTTTGCCACCCGTCGTTCCTGTTGTTTTATGTCATTTCTAAGACTTCAGGGAAACTAGTCCAGTAAGTCCAGGACACATTTCAATGTCACAACTGCCACCAATCTAAGAGGAACAAACTTACTTGTCAAGTTAAGAACATGCTCATGATATTGAGACCGCATTGCGGCAACATTGCATCATGTTTGAGTTTGAGTGTCAAAGGAGGAATTCGCATAAGAAAAGAGAAAAGCATTTTCTCGAAGACACGGTGCCATAGGAAGCTGTGCCTGGAGTGATGGAGGAGCAAACTTCACTGCATGGAAACGACACCTCAACAAACACACGGCCCACGGGGCTGCAGTTGGCACCCACATAATCTCTTGGGGAATGAACCAGCTTGGTGTCATCTTACCTGTTAGGAGAAGTTTTATTAGATGCAATTTATACATTAATTTTTGAATTTACCTCCTTAACAACTTCCTAAATCAGTTGGAATACATTCAGTATGTGTTGATGTTTTCACACAGAAGTCAGAATTTAGAGTTATCTATAATAATAAAAGTGCAATATGCTAATTAGACCAGGCGTCCTTCTGGATGTCCTTCCTTCTAGACAAAGCTGCAGTGGGAGGGGGGCCCACGGCAGAGGCGGCAGAGGCCCCTGGCCGCAGCAGTGATGGCAGGTGGGGGCCTTGGCAGCTTTGGGCGGGGTGCCCAATGAATTTCATGCATCAGGCCTCTAGTAGGTATATAACATTTTTATCTGTGACCTTCGAATAAAACACAGGTAAATTTTGTCCCAAATGTTATTTCTCTGTGAAGAAAGGCTCAGTCTAATTATCAAAATTTTACAGATTCTAAAGGAATATGTAAGCATCATTTTGCTCATCACAAAAAATGTCAAAAGGATAACATTTTATTCAAAGGCAGAGGTAACTGTATGGTGCATTGCCCCTGGTGGCACAGTGGCGATTCTCTTTTTGTACATGACAAGCCGAAAGTAGTGGTGAATGCCACCTACCATATTAGGTAGGAAGTTAAAACAAAAACCCAGGTAGTGCTGCTAAATGTCCCCTCTTTCCACACAAATCTCTATATAAGAAAAGCATGGGCTGCTTTTATTCCAGATCTTATTAAGCATTAGCTCTATCTTACAGAGAAAAGGTAAAAGCTATGTTGCTGCTTTAACTATATGATTTGTACAATTAGGTAAAATTTTGTGCCACAAAACTCAGACTTCCTAACTTTTATGTGCTTTAACTGCTTATTATAATCCTTGCCAAAGCAGTGAGGTGATGTTCAGTTTAGAGAGCCTGTTAGTAGAACTATTTGAATATTTCTGCCATGTAAAAAAATATTGTTGGAATTTATGAACAAAAGGTTGTGATTCTATAAATTTTATATAAAGACAATATTCTGTTATTGAATATGCCCCAGGACACGAATGCTGACAAATAACTATAGGCAATGTAACTATTTTGAATTTTAAATATTTAAAAATCTATTTTAATTCACCAGAACTGATATGGGATTACATAGATTTTACCCTGAGGTTTCTTTGAGTTAAATCACTGCCACATATGTAATATTTTATTCTAACTAGTCATTCTTAGGAAGTGAACATTTGCTCAGTAGTATGGATGATCTGAAAGAAGGAACTGCATGCACACCAGGAGAATTAGGAAGTACCTGTAATTTTGACATATTACGTTACAGATGGGCAATTTGTGACTATATATCTCTTGGGGCAAATGAATGCTCAAGTTGAACTAATATTAAGAAAAATGGCTTTGAAACTATATGCCAAACAGATGTACTATGTAATCAAGTGAAGGTCTATTTCTTTCCATCTATTTAAACAAAACTAAAAGAAATTTATCCCCAAATAATATCTAATTTCTTATAAATGCTGCCAACAAGCAAAATTTTCCACAGTGTATTTCCACAATCAAGCAAACGATGTAAAGGTAGGCGCTGCCCTGTCAAATGTCCCTGCTCTCTCTGGGCCTGACGCATCACAGTGATGAAGGAGGACCAGCTTTGTTATTAATTTCTCTTTTCCCCCTCTTTTTTCAAAGTTATCTTTATTGGTGAAAGTATTACAGATGCCCCCTTTTTGTCCCCATTGACCTTATCTAGCCCACAATTGCCCCCTGCCCCAGGCCTTCACCATTCTATTGTCTGTGTCTATGGGTTATGTATATATACATACAAGTTCTTTGGTTGATCTCTTCTCACCCACCCATCCCTCTGAGATTCATCAGTCTGTTCCATGCTTCTTTGTCTCTGGATCTATTTTGTTTATTCATTTATTTTGTACATTGTATTCCACATATGAGTGAGATCATGTGATTCTTGTCTTTCTCTGACTGGCTTATTTCACTTAGCATAATTCTTCCCAGGTCCCTCCATGTTGTTTCTATTTCACTGCTGCGTAGTAGTCCATGGTATAAATGTACCACAGCCTTTCTATCTACTCATTTACTGATGGACATGGGCTGTTTCCAGATCTTCACTACTGTAAATAGTGCTGCTATGAACGTAGAGGTGCATATATTCTTTCTGATAGGTGTTTCGGGGTTTCTGAGGATATATTCCTAAAAGTGGAATCATTGGTTCAAATGGAAGTTCCATATTTTATTTTTTGAGGAAACTCCATACTGTTTTCCATAGTGGCTGCATCAGTCTGCATTCCTACCAGCAGGGTTCCCTTTTCTCCACATCCTCACCAGCACTTGTCATTTGTTGGTTTGTTGATGGTAGCCTTTCTGACAGGTGTGAGGTGATACCTCATTGTCATTTTAATTTTCATCTCTCTGATGATTAGTGACTTTGAGCATTTTTTCATATGTCACTTGGCCATCCGTATGCCCACTTTGGAGAAGTATCTATTTAGGTCCTTTGCCCACTTTTTAATTGAATTATTTGTCATCCTTTTGTTAAACTTTATGAGTTCATTATATACTTTGGATATTAAGCCCTTATCACATGTATAATTGGCAAATATGTTCACCCATACAGTGGGCTCCCTTTTCATTTTGTTGATGGTTTCTTTGGCTGTGCAGAGGCTTTTCTTTTCATTAGTCTATACCTGTGGTTTGGTTAGAAATGGCCATAGATGCACATCCAGACCTTAGTAAAGAACTTAGATTCACTCACTGTCCTGTAAGAATGCTAGAGTGGACCCCATAAAGAGTGCACCCCAAAAGACTAGGGTCTGGAATGATTACATTTTTATTGATTTTTGCATTTGGAGAATAGGAAATGAAAGTATTAGAGAATTTGGCACAACCTCTTGGCAGCTTGAGTATGAGCTTGGGTAGATATGGTGACAACATTTATGTACTGCCCACACAGCCTAGCAGAAAGAGCACACTGAACTGGCAGGTTGAGTGCCTAAATTCTGGTCCTAATCCTGATGCTCATCTTCTGAATAATTTTAAACAATACCCAGTAATTTTCTGTTTAAAGTGTCTTTATCTGTAAAATGATATATTTAAATTAGGTAAAGTATCTTCAATTTTGAGTATATAAAGGCTATATGCAAGGTAGGCAGAAAAATACTAGAATTCTAGTGAATAAATATATTACAATTCCAAGGAAAATATTGTTAAATATAAATGAAAGGTAAACTTTTGTAAAGGAGGGATGACTTATGTTTGAGCCTTTATTATGTACATCATATTATACAAAATTCTTTACTTATATTGTTTAAGCCAGCATTTCTATAAGACATAAAGAGGTTGAAGGTATAATTTGTCTATTTTATACAGGTAAGTTGATTTATATGCAGTTTCAAAATAATAAATAATAGATATGGTTATGGAGAACCTTGAAATGAAAGACAATGGACTAAAGACCATTTTGTACTGTAGATGATTATTAACATGGAAGTTTTAAACCTAGTGTTTCAAACTTAGTTGTTTTCAGAATTCACCAATCTATTTTTCTTTCAAATATGGTTCTCAAGTGTATTCAGTCAAACAGATTTAATTTTTACTTTTTGAAGAAGTTAGAATGATTGGAACTAAATGCATACATTTTGATCTTGCTTTCATTAAGCTTACAATCAACCAGGGACATAAGCCAGGTAAAACTTAATACAATTTTGAAGCTAATTATGCTAGTGGGGATGGGGTCCCTTCCTTCATGTACTGAAATTATGCATCCACACTCTTTGCCATGTAACTTCACAGCGTCTTTTCCTATGGCTGGGGCATATTTTCCTGCTCCATTGATGAGGGGAGGGTTGAAATGACTTGCTTTAGTCAACAGATGAAAATAACAGTGTGCGAATTGTCAGCAGAAGCCTGAAGGAGCATTTTGTGTTTCCACATAAACTCCCATGCTCCCGTGATCCATAAATAAAAGAGCATTCAGCAATAGCTGTTTCAGCCTGGGTCCCAGAATGAAGATAAATGGAGGAGACCTGAACCTGAAAGAAAGTCTGGAGTTTAGCCTGACCCAGGCAAACCCAACTTGAATCAATTGAGCTCTAGCCAACCTGCATGCCAGGGAGCATGAGAATATATATTTATTGTAAGTTGCTAAGATTTTGACATTGTTTGTTACTTAGCAAAATGTGACTAATCCAATTCTCAAATGACTTTTAGCAGGAATCATTTTTCAGCTTTTTAAATTGCAGAATGTGTAGAGCTGGGATGGGAGAATTAACGTATTGCTTTAACAAACTTGACTACACTTGTACAAATTAAACATTGTGCAAATTAAAGATTGTGTGATACCCTTGACTAGATCCTCATTCTCCAAGTGTTTCACATGTTAACTCATTACCTCTATTTCTTGGCTTTAAAAAAATCAATTTTCTAATATTTAATTACAGATCTATTGGATTTCCACAGGGAGGATTGAACATACCAGTGATGATAATTTCAAAAGAGGTGGTTTATTTTGGAATTTGTACTAAATAATGTGTTAAAACTGAGTAATGCAATTTCCTATATCAAACGTTATAAATTCACAACTGAACTATTACATTATTATTTAACAATATCACATTAAGATTATATTTTAGATGCCACAAATCTTAATAAATCTATGTTAAGAGAACCATAGAAGATTTAGATGGTTTTCCTTCTCTTTTGCCATATGTGTAGTACTGTATTGTCCTAAATAATGAGTGTTTTATTTTTGATAAGCTCTTCTAAGCTTTAAGGGGCATATGGCTTATAAAGCACTGGAGGTCTTATTAAAATACAGATTCTGAATCTGTAGGTCTTGGGTGGAGACAGATATTCTGCATTTCTAAAAAGTTTCCAGATTATACTTCAGCTTCATGGAGCATATTGAGTAGCAAGGTCTGAGAATATTTCTTGAACAACAAAAACAAAAGCCCCAAACATATATGAAAGACAGATGGCTTAAGTGGCTATGTACATACTGTGTATTGCAAAAAATTTAAAAAAATACTTAAAGGTTTAAGAACATAGCCTCTTTCACGGATATTTTAATTAATATTAAATGTAACTACCATTGCTTTGTTGAATAAATAAATATGGGATTTTCAATGAACAGTTTTCCTTTGCTGTTATTTCATAGTGGCCAAAATTTATATATATAATAAAATAATTATATTTATGAATATTAAAATTATATATGAATATAAATGAAACTATTAAATGTTAAAAGCATATTCTAACATGATTGGTGATAATAACTTTGCTATGTTAATTCCTGAGTTTGCTTCTTTTTTTTGTTCTAGTTGGTAAATAAAATCGAATAGAGAAGAAAATAATAATCTTCCTACAGATATATAATCAATTCATAACGAATTTTTTAAAATATATTTTATTGATTTCAGCGTAGACACATTTTTTACTCTGCATTCACACAGCCATATATGGCTCTGAGTGTCGTGTTATACAAAAACAAAAGCAAAAAGGCTCTTATTTCCCTGGCCATGATAACCCCTAAGATTCATTCTATCATTTCTTTCTATGACCACACATCATGTAACTATGGCTCTGTATTCTGTCTTGTTCTCTTTTCCTGCCATTCTTTCCTCCTCAGTTTACACCAATCTTGTGTCCATGCAAAGGCATGGAGACTAAAGGTCTATAGAGGCCACCTAAGTGTTTATTGATAATTCAAGTCTTCTTCCTATTTGTTGTATATTAGGTCATCACGATATACCCCTTCTTGGAATTTATAGAAACTCTACTCAACACCAGCTTGTTTTATCCCTCATTGACAGGTACTTTTTTCTCCTTCTCATGTAGCCTATTAATCTTTGACAAAGCTTGTTCATTTTCCAGGAAATAAAGCTTGTCCCCTTTCTTAATTCCTCATCTCACTATCTTAGTCCAGTTTTTCTTATTCCTCACTTATAACACACATTATTGAAGTCTCATTTCAATCTTGCCCAATAAGACATTCTTTACACTGAAAACAAGTTACAATAAAAAAAATATAATTCCAAACATGTGATTCTTCTATTTAAAACAGTTCTAAGACTTCCCATTACTTTCAGGATGAAATCCAAGCTTCCAAATCACTAATGGTTTGCTTTAGCTGACCTTTCCAAATATGCTTCTTACTCCATCCTCAGACACTTTCCATAAACTATAGAAAATTATTTCAGTCTCTAAGTACATAAATGGTTAAAAAAGCACTTTTCAATAGATAAGAATGATCTCAAAATAGAATGAAAAAAAATAGCAAAAGCAACAAAATAATAAAGCTATAGGAACAATCTTAACAATAAATATGAAAGATCTATGTGAAGGAAACTTAAACTGCTAAGGAGACAGAAAAGAAGTTTTGAATAAATTTATTTTCATAGGAAGATTCAGTGTTATAGATATGTCATTTCTTCTTATTCTGTATATTTAGCATGCTCTAAATCAGTGGTTCTCAACCTTGGCTGCACATTAGAATCACCTGGGAATCTTTTTAAAATGCTGATTTCTGGGCCTTTCCTCCAGAAATTCTGTTTCTTTGTTACTAATGTTGTGGCCCCACCCCATAACAAAGAAACAGAATTTCTGCAGGATGAGGCCCAGAAACCAGGATTTTAAAAAGATTCCCAGGTGATTCTAATGTGCAGCCAAGGTTGAGAACCACTGCTAAATGAAATAGGGTAAATGGAGTCTAAAATTCATGTGGAAAAATAAACTAATAATGTCAAAGTCATTCTAAAAATGTTAACTTTTGAGAGAAGGGAAACTATAGCAGATAATAAAACTACATGAATAAATAAACCAGTGTACAGAATATAATAAGCAGAAGAGGTGTTTGCTAATTATGTGGCATAGTTTCCTAATATTTTTACATTTCTAACTATTAACAAGTAGGATCCTCTGGAACTAACCTGACCTTACATATTACGCTTCTGGAAGTTTTCATTGTGGTAATAATGCATCCCTTTTTGATAGTCACATGCTGTCTTGGGACATATCAGTTCCTCTTTAGCCTATTCAACTGAGGCCACTGATGCTTCTCACCTGCAGGCACATACAGCTAAGCATCCGGATCAGTTCTAAGTTTGTGTCCTACTTCCTTGAGTGATCAAGTTTGTAGCCTTGTTAGCTGGGTTTAGACATAGGTCTCATCATGCTCTCAGTTACCAGCTTATCTGGAATGCTCCACTGGTCTTTCTGTATGACTGGGCTTTATTCTTAATTCTTGATGCATATTCTATTGTAATCTGAATGGGGGCCTAGTGGAGGTGATAGTTATTGCAATAGAAATGGAAGTCAAACCTTGTCCCTAGCCCTCAGGTGCTGATTGCCATGTGTTCCAAATGGAGCAGCCGCAATAAAACCATTAGACTTCAACTTCCCCAAATGAGAGACTCATCAATGTGTAGGTATTGCTTATTCCAATTATAAAACAGGGCCTTCCAAGGTCCACGCCAAGTTTCCCAAACAACCTTGGGGAGTGATCAAGATTGCTTTCTTCGAAGCCCGTATCCTGATGAGATGCCCTGGCCTCGATTATATCAGGGGCCATATTGTTCCCCGCTGTTGGTCTCACAAATGTATCAAGTGTCTCTTCCCTTCCCATTAGCCTTTCTGCTTTTATGATTCCAATTCAAACCTCAGGAAATGAGAAATGACATGTGATAACCCTCTGGACAACTCAGAAATTATTGAAATAGAGAATATTAAATTTCAGAATGCTTGTGATCTACAAATAGGCTCATACATATAAGTAAGCAGAATGATCTATGGAAATCAGATAAGACTCCGACATTTAGAAAAAATATCTTTCACTCTATGTCATAATTTTAGTAGGGCTATCCCTACTTTTAGAGGGATAATCATTGGGCCCTGGAGATTTTGATGTTATCTAGAGACCACAATTTAAGATATCCAACTCCTATTTTAATATGTTTTTATTGATTTGAAGGAGCAGAAGGGAGGGGATAAGAGAGAGAAACATCAATGATGAAAGAGAATCATTGATCAGATGCCTCCTGCATGCCCCCTACTTGGAATCAAGCCCACAACCTAGGTATGTGCCCTGACCGGGAATCAAAACTTGACCTCCTGGTTCATGGGTAAACACTCAACCACGGAGCCACACCAGCCAGACCCAGCTCCTATTTTAGACCCAGCTGACAGTGAATTCAGTCACTGTTGAGTGTGCTGTGAGCACAGACTGTGAAAGTGGGTTTTACAGGGTCCCAGAAGCAATGATCCATTATCCATCTACTTTCTGATATAACCCAAGGGTTATATCACTAACAGCTAGCAGAGATAAACTAAGCAGTGCACATATTTCTTTAAAATGAATAGCTGCCACCAAAATGAAGATAAACAGTGATGTGGTCCCTTTTAGGGGGGAAATATATATATAGCTTGAGTGGCGAAGTCCAACTTTGTGACTTGGAGTCCTAAAAGCCCGCCTGCTGAAACTGTTAAGGTGAGACATTGGGGAGGATGAATTTTGGACATTCAGTTCATTAGAATTTAACTTGAAAAGCAGTTTAATGTTAGCGTATTTGTTCCCTCCTCTCCCCCAAGAATTTGATAATAGAAGATTGTTGACTCAAATTTGGGTTGTGACTTTTATGCATTTTATTAATGAAGTATATTATATTTTACATTGAATTACATTGCAAAAGCTCTGATAAACTAGATTGAAAAATGTTCCTGGACATAATTTGTAATGTGAAACATAATATGTAATGAGTTTTTAAATGACTTGTATCTTGAAATTTTTTTAAAGTATATTTTTATTGATTTTTTACAGAGAGGAAGGGAGAGGGATAGAGAGTTAGAAACATCAATGAGAGAGAAACATTGATCAGCTGCCTCCTGCACACTCCCTACTGGGGATTGAGCCTGCAACCAAGGTACATGCCCTGGACAGGAATCAAACCCAGGACCTTTCACTTTCCATGGCCTGACTCTCTATCCACTGAGCCAAACTGGCTAGGGCATAGTTTGTTATCTTACAAAGACAAAGAGTCCTAGTTGTACATACTGCCTTAAATCAATATGACCTTTATGTGAATGATATCATTAAATCTTTGTCAAAAGAAAAGACAGCTATGGATAAACCAATATTTATTGACAGTGGGAAAGGGTAGAGATAAAAAAGATGATAGGCCAAAAATATCATCAAATGAATATAGAGATATTAAATATAATGCAGGGGTGGACAAGAATAGGTTAATAGTAAATAATACAATAATTAATAAATAATACAAGAATAAACTGTTTTGCATACTCACAACTGTAAACCTACTTTTGCCAACCCCTGTATTTGAAAACATTTGATCTGCAAAAAGCATCATGTATCTAAGCTCACAGGTCTATCATATTTCAGGTCAGCAGATGCCTGGAAATAGTGACTACATCTTTCCTAAATGGGAACTGAGCAACTTCAGTTCTGTAAGAGCTGTTAAAATGCTTTACGATCAGTCTTGGTAAAAATTAATGCTATTTGTTCGTAACCATAAAATTTATAGTGCAGTCTTAGGGAATTTCTTGAATCAAAAGAACTGGCTACTAGTGGGTGTAAGTTTCTAAACTTTGGATAGCTTCTAGTGTTCCTTAGAAGATTACAAATATTTAGCAGTTGGATGCTTTTTTACTATGCTTAATTCAATAAACTATAAATGTCCAATGAGTTGCTGGGGCCTTATTGAGTTTTGAGCACCCTTTCACTTTCCTTGAGGATTTTGGCAGTCATGGCCATATATCTAAAAGCTAGTGATAAAAACAACTGTTATAATTAACACTAGAGGCCCGGTGGGGTCCAGCCAGCCCACCCCGATCAGGGCTGATGGGGCCGGGCCAGCCAGGGGGAGGAGACGTGGGAGGCTGGCCGGCCGGCCCCGCCATCGATTGGGGTTGGGGGGAGGGAGACCAGGGGTGGGGCTGGCCAGGGTGAGGGGCCGGGGGTGGTTGGTCAGCCAGCCTCGCCCCTGGTAGAACTCCAGGTTGAGGGGACAATTTGCATATTAGCCTTTTATTATATAGGATGGTTTTCTATTTATATTTTCATGATGTATGGTTAAAGTAGGACATTTTTAGGCTCTTTCAATTCTTGTAATAGTCATTCTTGTTATCTTAAACCAGCTACAAATTTTTTATCTAAAGAAAAAACAATATGCCCATTGAACACATATAAGAGAGAATAAATTATCAGGCATATTTGAAAGCTTAAAATTATGAAAAAAAAAGTATTTAATTGGCTTTAAATGAGGGCAGAACTCATTTCCACATTGTACCAAGGAAAGAGATTTATTTATTTACTAGAGGCCTGGTGCACGAAATTCGTGCATGGGGGGTGGAGGGTCCCTCAGCCCGGCCTGCACCCTCTGCAATCTGGGACATCCCTCTTGCAATCCTGGACCATGGTTCTTAATTGCTCGACTGCCTGCCTGCCTGATCGCCTCTAACCACTCTGCCTGCCTGCCTCATCACCCCTAACCACTCTTCCTGCCTCCCTGACCACCCCTAACTGCTGGCCTGCCTGCCTGATTGCGCCTAACCACCTTGGCCTTGCTTGGCCCCTGCCGTGGCGGCTCCATCTGGAAGGATGACCAGAATGCTATCCAGAATGCTGCCCAGAAGGTCGTTTGGCTATCCAGTCTAATTAGCATATTATGCTTTTATGATTATAGATAATGTCATTTAAATTTAACTGTTTGTTAACATCTGCTGTAACTCTATTCTTACATACGAACTGAAGATCCAAAACAATATACCACTCATTGCCCTTTATATATTCTCTGTTCCTTGTAGAAATTAAACAGAAAAATTCAAATCAGTTCATCTATCATCCATTCATTTGCTCGACAACTACTTATTTCATACCCACCCTATACCAAACATTGTTCCAGGGCACAAGTGAGCAAGAGATAACGGGTGCTTCCTTTTGAAGCCTTCATTTTAATAAGGGAGGTAGAACCAAGCCAGTGTACAAGGAAATAGATAAGTGATTATGATATGCATTTCCAAGGCCACAAATAAAGAAAAGCGACAGAGAATGACATGACTGTGTGAACAGTAGAACCGCAGGAAGATCTTTCTGAGAGGATGACATTTAGGAGGAAGTGGTGCCTGGGCACCTGAGAGGTGCTGTGGGAACACAGGGGAGGGGAATTTGCTCCAACCTGAGCAGGCAGAGAAGGCTTCCTACATCAGAGGTTCTGACTGGGAGACAAATAAGAATTAACACCCCTCAAGGAGGGAAGGCAGGAGCAGGGGATGGATAAGGGAGAGAAAGTTTATGGAGTGTGCTGTGAACTACAAGCTGTATGCCATGAGCAATAAGCTGTTCAATTAGGAGGCCAGCGAGTGGTACAAGAGGAGACCGAAGAGAGGCTTAGAAGCCTTATTGTGGAGAATTTCACAATAACCAGAGACAGGATCTCCTGTCCTTGGCCGCTGTATCTCTTGGTGCAAGCATGTGGCCTTTTAACATAACAAGCTTCCCATGGTGCGTTCGAAACTGTCTTTTTAGCTTCCTGTCACAGAGAAGACTTTAATGAGTTTACAAGAAAGCTTATATCGGGGGAGGACCATGTGGGAAATGGGAACAGTGGGAAATTGAGAACACCATTGTTTTTCAAAAACACGGAGAAGGAGTGCTTAACAAGTCTAATCAGATTGGAGCCTTTCCTTCAGGCATCTGAGGACAGAATGACGGCATAGGGGCATGGGAGGAATGCCAATTTGTGTCCTTTCCTGAGGCAGAGAGGTTCCCCAGTAACTTTATCTCTGTCACAAAAACTAAGTAGCTAATTCATTTCACAAAATATTTGTTGTGCTACTGCAATGCTTCAGTCACAGTGGTAGGTGTTATTTTTTTTTCTGTATTTTTGTGTAGTGACTTTAGAAGTTTAATGCTCTCTAAACTAAGGCTGTGCACGATCTTTTCCTAGTTAGACTTACACATGTTCACTGTCGAGATGCAGATATGGACCTGATTAGTTGTGGAGCTGACAGAAAAATTCCTCTTATTAGCATCATTTTCCTTCATCCTTAGGAGTATTTTGCCCTTAACTACAGCAGACATGTTATTGAAATGAGAGGAGAAAAGAAGTAAAGAAAGAAAGACACTTGATAAGAAAGAATTTGCTTTTGGTATCCTTGTGCTCTGCAATTGCTTTAGTAGAGTGTGTTATTAGTCTTATTAAATTAGCAGTATAATCAAACAACTACAAGTTACAAGAAGAGGAGGAGATACACGTAGACACACACAGGGAAGAAGGCATGTGGCCACGGAAACAGAGATTGCAGTGATGCAGCTAATTGCCAGGCACCACCTGAAGCGGGGTCAGAAACATGGGGCAGATTCTCTCTGTGAGCCTGCAGAAAGAATCAGCCCTGATGTCCAGGTTGTGCCGCAGTAATAAGGAATCCCAGGCATAATGTCTCACTACACATCCATTCAGAGTTGATTGGGGGTTCTGTATTGCTTCATTTTCAATCTAAGGTCTGGGATAAAAAGCAACCAATTATTTAAAATCACTCATCATCACAGTAGACAGAAAGAAAGTAGTGAAGCGTACATTGGCTCTTAAAACTTCTGCACAGAAGTGAAATAGGTTGTTTCTGCTTGCAGTTTTTTTGGCCATAGCATGTCACATGGGCTCCCCTAACTTCAAATGGGCAGTAACACACAAGCCTGCAGGGTGCCAGGAAGAAGAGAAACTGGAGTGTCTATAAACAGCATTAATGATACCATATGGAGGTTCTTTTTTGTCCATATTGTACATATAAAGAAATGAAGGCACAGAAATCTTACGTAAATTGTCCGAGGTCATATAGTTTTGAAGTTGGAGTACAAATACAGGTAACTTATGCCCAAAGCTTTTGAAGATGATGGACATAGAATTTCATGTACAGATTTTACATGTAATTCTAAGAGATTCTGAGATGTTCATTCATCGACTCTGCATGAGGCAAGACAGATGAGATTATACAGTCATAGTAAACCACACTCTGGTTGCATTGGTCTGAAACAACAAATATTCTGTCTGCTCACTAATGCAGTCATGTAGGATCCCAGCTGAAGGAGCAGCCTTCATCTCATACATTTCTGGATTGATATGTGAGGAGGAAATCTGAGCCCTAGAATGTTTCATACTAGCCTAGAAGAAAAATCTGTCACTTCCACTTATAGCTCATTGGTTAGAACTCATCACATGTTCTGATTTAAGCAGAAGACAGCTTAATATAATTCTACTATATGCTCAGTAGAGGTGATAACCAAAAATAATGGGCAATGAGTAGTAATGATAATGACAGCTCCCACCCAAGTTAATAGCCATGTGCATGATAATGACTGCAGAAGCATTGTAAAGCGTGACTGTCCCACAGAAGCAGCACACATTTCTGCAGAAATATCACAAACTAATGTGCTTACTACATATTGACAACACTTTCAGTTAAAAATTACTTCTACCTACATGGCGTTTTACCTGTTTCCAGAGACGCACATTTTGAAAGAAGATGCTATGTCTTTATTTATAAAGTCATTTTAAAATAAATCATCACCTTAACATCAACATTTATAATATCAAACTCTCCCGCTAACTCCCAATGCTAGTTATAACTTTCTGTTTTGATTAATAATCCAATTATTTTCCAAAAGTTACATGACATTTTTGATGTGTTTTGATTACTTACCCATTGCCTTTTTACTCTACAGCATGATTCCCGCTGCAAATGCTGATTATTAAACCAAATGGAAAAGAGTGAGTTGTGGTTATATTTAAACAGAAAACGACTTTGGTCTGCAGGATGCCTTTGGGGCACATTGCTTAGTGCCCTATGCTGCTGCATCTCAGGCGAGGCAGATGTATGCAATAGCTGCCATCGCTGGAATGGGATGGCTGGACTGTTAGGGTGGCAGGAGTGTGGGGCCTCTGTACCCATTAGCTTTTATTAAGTATCACCCAACATGAAACCAGCGGATCTCCTTGATCACCTGTGTTCACTCCATTACTTTAATTAAAGGCACAATGTTTAAAGGTGAGAAACCGAGAAACCCTGTGATAAATGAAAAAAATGCCTAGAAATACAGTTTTTATTCCAACATTATCAGTTGAAAAAAGAAATAATGATTTGCAATTTCAATAAAAACGGGGGGAACAGAAATAAAAGCTCTCTGGCTTTCCCTCTCCTTCATTCTTCACATTAAATCAGTCATCAGTTTCTGTTAATTTTACCTTTACGTGTTTTTTTGTACCTTGTGTTCTCTTTTATATTTCCACTGTGTTCATATTTCAGGTCCATGATGCATTCCAACAGGACTATCATAGTAAATGTACAATTTCGCTATTACCAGGAGTACATAATCCTAATTCAACACCCCCAGCTTTAGTACCTTCTTCCCTTTTTCAAACATTTTCACAATTCTTCATGCCCATGTCAGTGTTTCTCAGTGATGGTGATACTGAACTCTAAGGTGGGTTTTGGAATTTCGTGAGCAAGGGTTTGTTTTTCACCATAGTTTACAGGACACTATTGGCATAATCGTGGGTTCTGGGTCCAGACGCGTGGGGCACCTCAGACAACAAAGGGTTTTCTTTTATCATGCACCATGTCCACCATTTGGTCAAAAATCTAGGAACTACCCAGCCAGTGTTGCTCAGTGGTTGAGTGTCGACCTATAAATCAGGTCATGGTTCAATTCCCAGTTAGGTCACATGCCTGGGTTGTGGGCTCAATCCCCTGTGTGGGGCATGCAGGAGGCAGTCAATCAATGATTCTCTCTCATCATTGATGTTTCTATCTCTCCTTTTCCTTTCCTCTCTGAAATAAATAAAAATCTATTTAAAAAAATATAGGAATTAACCTCATGTTTCATAGAAACATAAACTATTCTATACATTTTAATATATAATGAATTTTCTAATTCACTAACATTTAACTTGAAAAAAGACTCTTTTAGAATTTGACAGTTATTTAATATTTCTGAAAATTACATCACTAACTGTCATGTATATGTGTTTAAGACAAATACTAAACACTTAATTTATAACGTTTATTAATGGTGATTCTGTATATAGATTCAATTGAACTTCATTATGTTTTCTTCTGTAGTCAGGTCTAAGAATTTGAGATCAGAATACATATTTTTTCTCATAAATTACTTTCCATATACAGGCATATGACTCATAACAATGTTTTTGTTATTAACAAACTACATCTATGACAGTGGTGCCATGAGATTATAATGGAGCTGAATTTCCTGTAAGAAATAGAAAGACATGTGGCTCAGGAGGATTTTTTCTCTCTGACGAGAGCAATATCTATGGGACTTGGCAATAGATTCCCTCTTACAGCACCTCAATCCTGAGTGCACACAGGAGCCTGTTCCCCCAATGCTACGCATTCAGAAGGGGCTTCATCAAGATCTAGTTTAATGGCTTTTAAAATAAATTGCTCTAAATTCTTTGCTGAGGACCTAAGAACTTGTGCCAGGGCATAGTTCTACAAGAGCCACCTTAACACATATAAAGTGCTACTGCCATGTTTGCAAAAGTGTTCTGTGGTGGTGGGGAACCAGACTTTGGAAAATAATTTCAGGTTGTAATGATGTAAAGCACAGATAAGTTTGTGTTTTCTATCAATTAAATCCTAGAAAGAGCCCTTCATGCCAGATAGGGTCAATGAAAGAAACAAACAAACAAAATTTCTAAAATCAAAGTATTGACCCTCAGCTCTACACCCCCTCCATATTAAACACCCTCAGAGTACACAAAATTCTGTAATCTGAACACTGCTCCAACATGTACCACCCAAACCTACATCGCCATGGCAATCCCTTATGTGCCTTTATCTCTCCATCTTGATTTCCTATTTCTAATGATTCTTAGGCCACCTCTCCCTCCCTCCCAGCGATCACTATTATGGTGATCTATGCTTTACCCAGCCAGTTTCTCCTCAATATTTCCAATCAATCCAGCTCACATCTCTGTCTGTGGAGCAGAATTGACACCTTTGATGTTTTATTTCTGACCCTGTCAGAAGAAAGCAGCGAGGGAGAGGCTTGAGGGACGGTGTCCAGTAATGGCCTTGGAAATAGGGCCTTCACAATCACTCACCTCTCACTCATTGACTCACCCAGAGCAATGGCCAGTCCTGTAAGCTCCTTTCATGGTAACTTCCCTATACAGGTGTACAATTTTCTATCTTTTATACCATGTTGCTTCTGTAGCTTTTCTCTATGTTTAGATATGTTTAGATATGCAAATACTTACCATTGTGTCATAGTTGCCTACAGTACTCATTACAGTACATGCTGCACAGATTTGTAGCCTAGGTGCAATGGCTATACCATGTAGCCTAGGTGTAGCGCAGGCTATACCATCTAGGTTTGTGTTAAGTAACTCTATGATGTTCAAACAATGATTGAAATGGCCTTATGACATATTTCTCAGAAAGTATCTGCATTAAGTGACACATGACTGCATGCTTTCTTTTAGATTCCATTATATTTATACTAGAGGCCTGGTGCACGAAATTTGTGCCTCAGGGGGAGGGGGTCCCTCAGCCCGGCCTGTACCTTCTCGCAGTCCAGGAGCCCTTGGGAGATGTCTGACTGACAGTCCGGGGAGCAGGCCTAAGCCATCAGACGGACATCCCTAGCGCTGCCACGGAGGCAAGAGAGGCTCTCACCACCACTGCTGCACTCACCAGCCATGAGCCTGGCTTCTGGCTGAGCAGTGCTGAGAGCACACTGACCACCAGGGGGCAGCTCTTGTTTTGAGCATCTGCCCTGTGGTGGTTAGTGCACATCATAGAGATCAGTAGTTCCACTGTTGATTTGCATATTAGTCTTTTATTATATAGGATTTTTATTATATAGGATTTTTAAATACTTATAATTCACTTCAGGATATTAATAAAGGTGTCATCACAAAATATTTGTTATAAAAATAGAGTTTGTATTGAATACTGATGAGAAGCTGCTCAAAGATATGACAGATTACTTTACCTGACTTTTCAGGCCCTACTAAATTTCCTTTTATAACTTACACTCCACTATTTCTCAATGTGAAGTCTCTGCTTCTACCAAATTGGTTGAATTCCACTTCACTGAGTAATTTTCAGCCCTGCCAGTGATGCCTGCTCTTCCTTTCTCCTCTCTATCAAGACTCTCCATCCTTCAAAGTCAATCTTTCCTGATCGCCCTGACTTCTAGCAAGGGATCTATAGCTTTAATCTTTAGTACCTGGCACTAGTCACTTACATCATGCTGTGTAGCTGCTTTTTGTCTGTGTCTCCCAAATCAATTTTCAGCTTCTTGAGGATTAAGATGTAGGAACTCTTTCTCAGACTTCTTCACCTTCTCCATTGTGCCTAGCACAAAGTTTATTCTATATATTTAAAGGCTAATATGCAAATTGTCCCCATAGGCTGGAGTTCAACTGACCAGGAGTTAGATGTGTGCTGACCACCAGGGGGTGGTGCAAAACATGGTGGGTGTCGGTGATGCCGTCCTGGCAGCAGACAGCAGTGGAGGCACTGCCGCCGGCCCCGATGGGCCCCAATGGGAGCAGCGGGATGGTGGAGCAGGTGAGCGGGCGCACCAGGCCAAGACGGGTGTGAAGGGAGGCCCTGGCCAGTAGCGGCAGCCGCTAGGGACCCTACCCGTGCATGAATTTCATGCACTGGGCCTCTAGTATATAAGTATTTAAATATATTTGATATAATCGATTGGTTAAATGGTTAATGTACATCTCAGTGCTTCTCAAAAAAAGGGCACTTCAGGATTGTTTGGGAGGTTATTAAAAGCTCAAATAGTGAGGGTATAGCCCAGATCTCTCAGATCTAGTTTATTGATATATAAACTCAGAGTCTATATTGAGCTTCTGCTTCATTTGACTAGTAACCCCTTTGTCTTCCTGGAATGTGAATCTAGCTGCCCTTCTCCTGAAATCACACAGCATGTGTGATGAGGGCTAGTTAAGTGTTACCACAATTTCTCAGAGACAGCCTGTGCTATACAGCACAATATTGGCTCACTGGCCTCTGCTGAAGCTTCTGTAAAGTAGCAGCATTTTGAACCTGCATAGAAACAGCCAGAATGACAAATAATTCCATCTCCTATGATCACTTCTATTCTACTATCCAATTTTAGTTGCCAAAAGATTGGAGACTTCTGATAAATCATGGGAAAATATATTGTGGGCTGTATTTCTTTTGAAATATTCATAAAATTTTCATACCCATCAAAACTTTGTATTTTCCTTGTTTATATCCATAAATGCATTGTTGGTTGAGAATGTAATCAGTGGACCACGCAATAAAACAAAATAAGCAGGCAAGCAAACAAAAGAAAGCAAAACAATATTTTTCTTTACTTTAATATTATCATTCCAACTTTAGGCAAAGGATATGGTAATTTCTCTCGCTTTTTTTTTACTAAGCAGCCTTAATGTTGCTGTACAAATATAATACCCATGATTTGCATGAAACTGAGGTGTTATCTAGAAATAAATATGCACCTTCTAATATTCTACTTTTTAAAAGAAAACACATAAAAATGGACCACTCTATCCAAGATCAAATTTTGTTGAGTAGCCTGCCAAAATTGGTTATTATTATTTTCTTTTCCAGTGAAAGAATCTGTCAAATATTTACTCAAGATCACCTGAAAGTAACTTCTAGGAGGGCATCTCAAATTATATGAATGTGTTAGTGGCTAGTTCCCTTTCAGGAAAAGCATGAATCATCTACTTAATCATGTAAGAAACACGTAATCTTTGAGTCCTACCATTTGCCAGACACTGTTTTAGGTATTGGGAATATGAGACCACAATCAGCCAAGTCCCTACCGTTGTGTACTTTACCAGTGAAAAAGAGAAAAAATAACCTAGATATGTGCTGAGAATACCAGGTGTATGAAGTGCCCTGCAGAACAATGACCTGGGTTAAGGCTGGCAAGAGTGATAGCAGCTACTCTTCGATGGGATTATCAGGAAAAAGAGGTGGCATTTGAGCAGGGCAAAGTGACTCTCAGGCAGAGAAAAAACAAACACCAAGTGCAATGTCCAGGCAGGGGTGTGCCTGACAGGCTGGAAGAACAGCAGGGCACTTTGGGATGGGAGGGGGAGTTGAGGAGGGTGTCTGGAATAGGTTCACACAGAGTAGAATGACAGGACCCTGGGCTTGCTGTGGAGCTCTGTTCTGAAGGCGGTAAATGTGGGGCTGCATATGGGCACATGAACTGCTGGTTCAGACCCAGGTTCCCTGCAAAGGCTCAGCGATGTGTTTGTGAACCGAGAGCTGCGTTTGTGGGGGGGTCTCTGGCCTGCAGGGCACTTTCAGCTGAACTGAACCCAGGGTGTTACCCCTTCTTCAGTGTCAGTGCAGTTAAAGAGGCTCCTAGTGGCCGGTTGGGGAACTGCAGAGAAAGGCGACAGCCTTCCAAGACAGCTCAGTGTCCTTGAAACTGCCTGCTGAGCAGGTGGGTCTCCCTGGCAGCAGATCCTCGCAGGCTCAGCCTCCCACCAGGTGTAGCCCCGCGGGGTCCTGGTCCCTGAGCTGTGCCGCACACTTGCAGTACTTGAATCCAGGTGGGACCTTTCCCCCTGAGGCTGGAACCTTCACCTGCCTGTGAAGGCAATGCAGATCAGAACCTGCCGGGACCTCACTCCTTGCAAAGACCTCCGCCCCTTGAAGGGTCAGAGGAAAAGAATTTAAAGGACATTGACCTTTAGCAACTGGCCCAGTGTGCAGAGGTATACCTAGGTTAGGAAGGCCCACGGTTGTTTAATTTTGAGGGTACTCCATAAGAAACATTATAAATATGCAAATAAATTAGAAACGAAATGTTTATTTTAAATGAAAAACACCACAGTTTGAATTTTGAATGTTGACACATACACAAATGTCATACCATTTGAAACAAATAGCATTCTAAAAGCACAATTTCCTTACCCATATTTGTAATATTTTTCCCTACATTTTCTGGTTGCATACTCTTTAATCATCTCAGAGGAAAATAATTTTGTATAATCATTTTTATATAGGAAAAAAAGAATTCCATCTTTCTCCTAATATAACTGCTGAAAATTGGGTTTTATTAATGATTGTTTAAAACTTTGGTGGGAAAACTTTCTCTTAAGGAGTCAGATAGTGGATATTTTAGTCTTTGTGGGCCAACATCGACAATATTACATAGGTGCTTGTATAGCCATTTAAAATGTAACTAAGTAAAAATCACTCTTAGATTTGGGGCAATAATACAAATATAGGTGATGGGCTAGATTTGATTCATGGATGTAATTCGCTAATTTCTGGTTTAGAAAATTTTCTTTTAACTTTACAACTCCTTATTTGTAATCTTCATGTAAATTTGGACATTGTTGTTAGATTTGGAACACCTCCATCAGGATTCGTTAGTTATATAATTTACTACCCAAACCTTTGTGAACAGAAAGACTGCTGTTACTAATGGCACTGGAACTACAGGTGTAACCTGGGATACGCTGAACAACTGTGACATATGGCCACCCCAAGGTACTTTGCTAGCTGACCTTTAATATTCTAAGATGTGTCAAAATTTCTAGTACTATAACTAATCAAATATTCCTCTAATGCACCATTCCACTAGCCCAGGTGTAGTGACACTGTATTTACTTTTTATTGTTGTTATAACAAATTACCACAAACCTGGTGGCTAAAAACAACATAAATTTATTATTTTGCAGTTCTATGGGTCATAAGGGTGACTCAGGTATTGCTGGGCAATAAGGAAGTCAGCAAGCCTGCATTCCTTTGTGGAAGTTCTAGAGAAGAATTGAATTCCTTGCCCTTTTTTTTTTTAGCTTCTATAGAAGCTAGTCACCTACCTTGACTCATGGCGCCTGTCTTCCATCTTCAAAGCTAGCAATGCTGCATCTCTGTCCTTGTCACATCTCCCTTTCATCATAGCTGGGAAAATTATCCATTTTTATGAAAATAAGTGATTACATTGGCCCAGAAGAATAATCCAGGAAACCTGAGATTAATCTCCCCATTTCAAGGTCTTTGATTTAATCACATCTGCAATGTCCTTTCTGCCCTGTAAGGTAACATATTCACAGGTCTGAGGATTAGGGTGTAGACATCTTGCAGAGGAGGGGTCTATTCTGCCTGGCACAGGCATATTATTGATTTCTTTTCTTTTCTTTTTTTTTTTTATGGCCTTGACCGGAATTGAACCTGGGACCCTTCAGTCCATAGGCCAACACTCTATCCACTGAGCCAAACCAGTCAGGGTTTGATTTATTTTCTTTATTGATTTCAGTGTTTCTTGTCAAATGAGCAACAAATTTGATATTTTTCTCAAGTGTCCTCAAAATACAGTCATTGTCATTAATGAATTATCAAATAATTCAGGACCCTATTTATTATTTGGTTCAAAAATTCTCTCTTCACCTTAATGAATGACCTCTATGATTGTGAATTGCACACAGTTTCCTCTGGATCTGCACACCTCATTAGGACAAGATGCATTAGATGTGCTAAAATGACTCTGTATGCTAGAATGAATAAAACATGTGACTTAGACAGAAGTGATTAGTATGTGTAGTCCTGCTCCAAATTTGTGCCCTATAAATTCTATTTAGCATGATTCTATCAAAAAGGATATAACAAATGCATAGCGCGTTTAGAATTATATATGCTATGTTATCAGGTATAATTCTGATTGGAGAGAATTTCCATTTTGATGAGGCATTGATAAGAGCCAAATCTCCTGCTTAAAATTTTATATATGATGATAGGATACATTTTCTATAGACCAGCTTCTGTCACCAGAACCTGTTCCTTGGACACTGCAGGACATATTCTGATGTTAAAAATACCTCTGGCCCTGTATCTTCATGTCAAGATGACATGTGGCTGGTAGGAATACATCTGAAAGCTAGCACCAACTTAACGATACACAAAACTAATAGCAAGACAACTAAATATATCCCACATAATCCAGACAATTGTACTCCCAATTTGACTTTCCCTCAATGAAATCCCCCACTGAAATGACATTGATTCCAATGCCATATGACATGAGATAAAATGCAGCCAAGGAGACTTCAGAGGGGAAGGAGACAGCTGTCCAACCTGCTTGTGGTTAAAATGTCTTACTTTGCATATTGATAAAACACACGCCTACCTGTTCCAAGAAAAGAGCCCCAAAGTGTTAGCTTCAATAAACTTTGTGATATAGCCACCTCTGCCAATATGAAAAGGAGCCCTCTTCGCTGAACGACACTGCGGAGTATATCTGCTCGTCTTTAAAGCTTCTCTTCACTGGAGAAAGATACAGCCTTGGTATCTGAATGGTGCTTTCTATGGAATGGAAGACTTTACTCAGCTCTGTCCTTCAGGTCCTGCCTGCTTTTACTCAGAAGTCATGGGCATCTTTTCATGGTACTTTGTTCACCAACATAGGTAAAAAACATGCTGGACTCTTCCTGTTTACATACACAAGGGAGTCTTCAAATCCTTGGGCTGGGGATTTCCTGTATTTAGGAAGGATTTTCATTTATTACCAGCACTGAGAACAAAACCCCTGGACTTTGGTGTTGAATTTTTGTTTACTCCAAAATGTAAAATAAAATAAAATAAAATAAAATAAAACAAACACCATTGCAAAGAGATTAGTTTTGGGGTGTTTTTATAAAATTCTACGTGAGAATGATACATATTTTGAGCCCTGGAATTCAAGCAGGTTAAGAAATCATTAAAACACACACACACAACAACAACAACAACGTTAGATCCTGGTTCAACTTATACAAATCTCTTTCTAAAGTCTTAGTGTTTTAAGGAAAGTATTATATTCTAAATCAGTGTCCAAAGGCAGCAAGTATTATTTCTACATATTGCTACTTATAAAGCAAATTGTTAAAATGGATATTTTTTGAGCACCTATGATAGATTCTCACAGTAACCCTGAAAAATAGGTATTCATTTTGCATATGAGAAAACTCAGGCTCAGTTAGTTTAAACGAGCAACTTATCCAACCCAACTCAACCTACCCAGGGCCATATAGTAGCAAAACTGGGCTTCCACACAAAAACTACCCTTATCACTGAATTTCATCTCTTTCCTATTGCAAAAATACTATACTGGATCTGTCACATTTGTGAATGTGAAAAGGTAGATACTACAAAACAGTTATCTGTGCTAAAAATAAAAACTTACAGCATACATAGCAGGTAAGTTGTAAAACATGTAAAATTTCAAGAGATAAAATCAGATGCTATAAATACATGATTAATCACAGACAAATTTTTCCCAAGCAATTTGAGCTTATTTACCTCAAACCCTACAGAAAATTCCTAAACAGCTACCTTCTATAATTTATTTTGTATTTGATGGCAATGTCTAGAATATTAGAGATAATGTGTTTTATACACAAACAACTATTTCAACTTGGTATCTTCACTTAATTTGTGAAGATACAACTTTTAGATATCTTCTTTAATTTTTTTTTTCATAAGGAAGATATTCTCAGAAAAATGGCTGACAACATTGTGGTTCCTGGCTGTGGGTGGAGATGTGCTTGATTTTCTCCATATTAATGAAAAAGTGGCATAAAAAAACACAAACAAACTTGCATTAAAAAAATGATGCGTACTCCATCGTGCCTTAAATAGGGTTATAAGACATTGAAATGGCCTGGCTTAAAGACATGGTCTTTTACAAAACAGCCTTACCTTTTAAAAATCTTATCTTGACAATAGATGATTTAAATATTTTTTATAGCTTCAACAAGATACAATGTTTTCTGAGTGTTGAGTGGGTTTGATGAAACATTAGAATGACAGATTCTGAACAATCCCTACCAGCATTTTAGCTGACCGTACTTCTGTGAATGATCCTGACAGCTAACGAAAGACACTTTCCTCAGCTCTTGAAATACACTCCTTTCTCTGTCATTTAGCTGAAGACAGCAATGATCATTGCTGGTTACTACCATAACTGATGGCAGAATCCAAGTAGAAAGTCAGATCTAACAAAGACCTATTTTGCCCAAGTATTTTGTTCCCCTAACACGTTATTTATTAAGTGCTCGGGCAGATATTTATTTGATAAGTGCCAAGTCACAAGCCACCATGAATCTCTTGAAACATGAAAACATAACCACTTTTTAAAAGTTTACTCTCCATAAATGACAAAAGAGTGTCATAACAACCATCTGGATGTCATATTTTGGCAGTTCATAATATTTTGAAAAGATAACTTTATTTATCCAACAAACTCAGAAGACTTGTAGAATGTGTGGCCATGCAGGTGCATATCAATATCCTCCTTATCTTCCTTTATTCAGGGACATTTTAGAAGATTGATTAAAAGTTAGTTCTACTAACTTCCCATAGCCATGATTATTTTGTTATAATGAACCAATATTTCTTCACTTTTATGTTCTTGACCTTTTCATCTCTAACAGGCTATGCAACATTTATAACTTATTGAAAATAGAATTATTTTCATATATACAGGGGTGGGAAAAAGTAGGTTTACTGTTGTGAGTAGGCAAAATGGAGAGTCTATTCTTGCATTATTATTTATTTAATATTGTATTATTTACCATATGAACAACTGTAAACCTATTTTTGCCCATCCCTATGTTTTTCTCTCATTATGGGTATTCCATTTTCATTTGATATAATTTAACTTTAGGTCAAATTGTGCACCAAACCATGCCAAGAATGTTTAATCTACACTTACTTGCCATATAAAGTGTGTCTATTAGGTCTTGCCCACTTTTATATACAGTAGCCATCTTAATACCCACAGTCTTTTAAGTTATGTTGTCCCATGTCATAGGGTACATAAATTAAATTCATGTAGGTTAAGTGACATTTTCAAGTTGATGTAATTGGTGAGTGTAAGAGAGAGAACTCACTTATTTTTTAACTTAAAGTTCATTTTTTATGGTGAATATCATATTCATATATATATATATATGTATACATATATATTACTATGAAGTTGCAATTAAGAGTCTAAGATCTGGAGTCAGGCTGCCTTTGTTAAAGTCTGTCTTGTTACTTTGTGACCTTGAGAAAGTTTCTTAGGCTTCCTTTACCTCTTTTCTTTACAGAATTGCCCCATTTGACAAATAGCATCTAATTCAGAGACAGTCTCTGCTTCCTTTCACCTTCCTCAATCACCTAACACAAGCCCAAACTTTTTAAATCCTTTCTCACATGCTCAGTGAGAGATGGTGCCCAGTTCTCCATGGTACATGTTGTCTCTCATTGCAAAGACTCTATTAACCCAACTTAATTTAACTACAAGTGTGCCTCTGTTGGTCTATGGTTGCAAGGTATAAACAATATCCAAAAATGCCCTTGGCATGACCTATGCTAGATCTGATCTATCACCTTTTATGTAGCTGAAGAAGATTAGAAGGGCCTATAATTTATCTAAAACCCAAATTCTGTCATTTCTCATGTCTATTCTAAGATTGAATCATTTCATTTCGATTGCAACCATCATTGTTCAAGTTACAAGCATCGCTTACCTAGACAAGTTCCATAGCTCTTTAATAGGCCTATCGTCCCCCATTTTTATTTCACCTGGAGAGATTTTTCTAAAGAACCAGTATAATCATCTTCTCTGTTGCCTATCACTTTTTAATTAGTTCCCATTGCTCTTAAGAGTAAGACCAAAATCTTTAACATAACCCAAACATAGAAATATCAAAAATTCTTATTTGCCTTGGAGAGTCCAGATTTATGCCTGTTGTCTTTGAAAAATTACTAGCCCTGTCTAATACTCTCAAAAGTATGATCATTTGGATGATAAATTTTATGGTCCCTATATTCATAGGGACCTTCATTATCTGGTCTGTACTCATATCTCCATTCTAATTTTATGCTACCCTCTCCCTCTCTGAATTTTATGTATACTTGCCTTTTTCCCCCTTTCATTTTATGACTGTGACACAATCCTATTTTTAGCCCTCATTTTCATATCCCTTCCTAGTCACCCCCCTTGTCTTTTTCTGGTTAGCCATTTGCATCCTTCCATTCTTATCTCAAAAGTCAGTTTCTACGAAAAACATCTGACCTGCCAGATAAGATCAGAACCTGCTATAGGCTTGCAAGTGCTCTGTACTTATCATAGCATTTATCACAATCATTCTATTGCATGTTTATTTTCTTGAGGTCATTTTTGTTTGATTGTTTACTCTCCAGTTTATCCCAGGGCCTGATACATAATAATAAACATTAAGTAATTTCTCTTATTCAGAAATAGGTTTGAACCACAAATAATCCT
This sequence comes from Myotis myotis, assembly GCF_014108235.1. Taxonomy (NCBI): domain Eukaryota; kingdom Metazoa; phylum Chordata; class Mammalia; order Chiroptera; family Vespertilionidae; genus Myotis; species Myotis myotis. Next base: position 27,355,708 of record NW_023416313.1, read on the forward strand.
ATTAAGTGTGATGTTCAGGAAACAAATAGAGAAGCATCTTTAATCTAAATCAAAACCTTTGTTTATACCTTTCACCTCCAGAAAGATATGACTCAAAGATCACCCTTGAGTGATCATAAAATGCATCAGCTGTCTAGACAGGGATTGTTCTGCATGTCTGCTCACAGAGAATGAAGAATTGAAGAGAGGTTGCAATGATTTATTCCAATCTTCTTTAACTTAACCATTTAGGATAATAAAATTGAAATTTTTTTATACCAGGTGTTTAAAAGATACAGGATAGACAAAGAAGGAAGGCATGACAATTATCCAATTATCCTCCCACAATCCCAAGGAGAGATAGTTCCCCAGGCCCAGTGATATCCTTAAGGATGGATGCAGCTACCAGCAGATACGATGTGGGTGATTCCCCTGGGACCATTTGACAGGCTAGCTTTCCAGTAATATAACTATCTCAGGACACCTCATTTTCTTAATATCGTGGTGTCAATGAATAAGCAACATTCATGTTATGTCAACTGGAGTGCCGGGGTCCTGCCCCAGCTGGTCCAGGGGTCCCCAAAGGTGTGGATGGAGTCGGCGAAGAAGGAAGGACACGGAGACAGTGTTCAGTTGATCAGCAGCCTAGCCAGGATCTCCAGCCAGGATCTCCAGCCACGTTCTGGTCTGGATCTCCAGAGAGGTTCTGCTTAGGATCTCCAGCCAGGTTCTGTGTCCATGTTCTCTTGCTAGGTTCTCCAGCCAGGTTCTGTGTCCATGTTCTCCAGCCAGGTTCAGTCACCAGGTTCTAGTCAGGTTCTCTTGCCAATTTCTGTAGTCAGGTTCAGGCCAGGATCTTTTGCCATGTTCTCTCGCTAGGTTCTGTCTCTAGGTTCTGAGGCCAGTTTCTGTCCAGGATCTTTTGCCATGTTCTCTCCAGCGAAGTTCTTCTGTCTCTAGAGAACGTTCTGTGTAGGTTCTGTGCCTAGGTTCTGTCTCTCTTGGTTCCGTATTCTAAGTTCTGAGTTCTAAGTTCTGTGTCTTGCTGTCTTGTTACATCTGTATTTATACCAGTTGATTCAATCCTATCAATCTCTATTACAAAGGTTAGGGCATTTCTTATCTTCATTCCAGGGAGTAAAGATTATGTAGCTTAAGCATGATTGTTCGTAGTTAAAGTGATTAATTACCCACCTGGCACTAGTTAAGAGGTTTTATTCCCTCCCTAACTTCAGGGGAAAATCCCTACCTGGGGAAACAACCTTTCTCAGAGAGGAGACCTTGGTTAAAACACAGTGCCAAGAAGGTGAGCAAACATATTAAGAACCGTATGCCATATATGCCAGGTCCCTTGAAACAGCAAGCATGGACCGGCTCCCGGCACTGGAGGAATATTCCCTCAATGTTCCTATATCTTCACACACACACACACACACACGCACACACCTTTCATCATTAGAAAAATTTGCTTCTCATTGTTACAAATATTCTAAGATGCAAGAACATATTTGTTATTGACATACTTGTGCAACTCATTCACTGTATGTTTAGTAACATTAAAAATTACAATATATCTGGACATCAGAAGAAAAAACCATGAACTACAACTTAAAAAAAAATTCCTATATCAATATGAAACAGGACACAATATATTAATATATGAGTGACATGCAAAAAAGGCAAGAGGGAAAATAATTTTAGACTATATGAATTCGGAAAAGAAATAATATCATGATACACACCTCCTCAAATTTACTTTCACAAATAACTGCCTCCTTTGGAAGGCATAAGAAATTAGTTTGATATTTGAAAATATGAGAGTTCACAGAAAAACAGAAGGGAAATAGAAGAGACATCTTATAATATAATCCTAATATATAAAAAGCCCAGGGTCATAAGGACCAATTACGACCAAAGGCTGACCAACCCGGAAGTCCTTCAGTCAGCACTGGGTTGCCAAGGCGACCCAGCACTGACTGCCCACTGTAGCATGGTGACCCAGCACTGGCTGCCCAGGGGGCTGAGGCCCAGAGAGAGAGGCAGGGTCTGATCTGCAGCCTCGGTGGCAGCTGTTGATCAGTACTTGCCTCTCTCTTTCTCTCCCTCTTTCTTTCCAGGTTTCCCCAGCAGCTGGCCCTTTCTTTCTCTCCCAACCTCCACAGGGGCTACTATTCAGCCCTGCCTCTCTGATCAGGCCTGGAGATAGACCTGGAGATGCTGACTGGCATAGGAACTGACCAATCAGAACCAAATGTGGGTGCTGTGAGAGCCAATAGCTGCCTAGGAGGTGGAGCTTTTGATGCTGACTGGCATAGACTCTGACCAATCAGAACCAAATCTGGGTGCTGTGGGGAGCCAATGGATGCCTAGCAGGCAGAGCTTTTGACACTGATGGCATTGAAACTGACCAATCAGAACCAAATTGGCCAGGAGAGGAGGACAGTTGGGGCAATCAGCTGGCATGGGAGGGCAGTTAGGGATGATCAGGCTGGCAGGCAGAGGCAGTTAGGGGCAATTAGGCAGGCAGGCAGGTGAGCAGTTAGGAGCCAGCGGTCCCAGATTGTGAGGGGGGTGTCCAACTGCCTGTGGGATAGGGCCTAAACCGACAGTTGGACATCCCCCAAGGGATCCCCAATTGGAGAGGGTGCAGGCTGAGCTGAGGGAACCCCCCCTCTGTGCACAAATTTCGTGCACTGGGCCTCTACTAAGATATAAGAATCAAAACTAACCTTTAAAAACTCATATTTAAATAGAATTATTTTTTCAGATTCTCCAATGCTCAAGGTCAACCATATCATAACTTTTCTAGAACAATGTGGATACTGAGAGTTGAAGGTTGTGTTCTTTCCTTTCTGGACACCTGCTTAATTACTACAGAGTTTTTTTTGGAGGGTTGGGGAAAGTTAGAAGCCACAATAGAATGATTTCTAAGAAAAGGTTATTACTTATATAATTATTGTATGTGACAATATGGCAATAATTAATTGTCTGCATGTGAAGTTGGTGGAGGTTATTTATTGTAGCCTTGTGCTCAAGAAGTTTGGCTCATGTTGTAGTTTTGTGAAAATCCATCATTTAAGATTTATGGGAAATGGGAAAAGAAGTTGAGCTCTACAAGACAGATGGCAGGTTTGATGAGTCAGGGCTTAGCCAGTTGAGGTCCAGAGGTCAGCTAAGGAAGGCAAGAGCCAGGAGGTACTTCAGGTTCGAAGAAACAAAGAGTTGAACACAGGAAATTAGCTAAGACAAAAAACCTAGGTTGAAACAGAGAGCAAAATATTAGAAATCAAATAGTCAGTCTCAGATGGACTCTTGGCAAAGCTCTGTCAGCAGAAGCAAGATGGAAAGTTGGCATTCCTTATAGATGTAGTAGAGAGTCTCCAAGATGGTTTTCCATGACCTTAATCTCCTGGATTTCTCATCATAATGAAGTCTCCTCTTGCATTGTACCAGGATTTTGCTATGACCATTTTCATATTGCAGAAGTAGCGACATATACCTTGTAAGATTAGGCTATGAAAGATTGTGATTTCTATCTTGGATGTGGTTTTATGAATGAGCCCTGCACAGTTGCTCCTATGTTATTTACTTCTTCACAGCAGGGTAGGACCATTAGCTCAAAGCCTACAGGGGCCAAACTCCAATTGTTACACATCCAATTGCTTAAAATATAGCCCGAATAAGCATATGTTTAGCTATTTTGAGCCTGCTTTGCATACCCCATGACGCTGCACTCAACACCTGCTAGCCCTAGATAAGACAAACCCTGGAGCCATAAAAGACCCCAGACTGCTGCTGCATTTCAGAGCTCCCTGACTCAGAGACTCACACCTTGGCTGAAAGACATCATCCAGACATGAAGGCCTCCCATCTCCTCCTCCAGAGATCTCTTGCTCTCTTCCCCTTCCGAGTGATGGCCTCATGCTGCCTCTAGAAGGTTTCCTACTGCAAGGGACTTCCTCTTTCATGCAACACTATTTCATGCCTCCTTATGAAGCTTGTCAAATATTGTCATTTTGTGTTTTTGTCCTTGATCAGCCTCCAGATCTTTGAACTCATCTCAGGTTACCACACTCTTTGCCTTTCTTTTGGGACTTTCACTTTGGAGAAAGGAAGTTGCCTTGTTATGAGCAGCCCAGTGGAAGAGTCCAAATGGTGAGAAACTTAAGTGGCTAGCCAGCAGCCAGCGAGGAATTGAAACCTGCCAACAGCCACACAAGTGAACTTGGAGCACGCTTTTTAAGGCCAGTGAAACCTTGAGATTACTGCAGTTGATGGGAGACCCTGAATTAGAGCCAGACAGTGAAGCACTCTGAGATTCCTGACCCTCAAGAAACTGGGTGAAAGAATAAGTGTTTGTTGTCTTATGCTGACAAATGTGGGATGATTTTTTACACAGCAAGAGATAAATAATACAATAACCCTCCAGTCTGGAGTTCTGTCACCTTGAATGTTGGATAAACACGGTCCCAGGTAGAGAGCAAGAAAGCATATGGGACAGAACTCATGATCAGTCACTTCTTCACACCTTACTTCATATCTCAATATAAAACTAAAATCTAAAATCTGGTGATTAAAATTGACCTTCTTTGCCAATGAAAATGAACAAATATGGGAATTTCAATAGCAAAAATATGGACAAAAATGACTTTTATAAGTTCATTACACATATATCTATTTATGTCTGTCTCATAGGGTCAGAGAAAATGCTCAACGATTAGGAGGGTTTTGTTTTTTTATTTACTAATTTTATTTTTACTGTGGGAGATACATTAAAAATGCTCCTGGGTAAAACAGCACTTCATGCACCCACATCAGGTAGAATTAATCACTTCTCTTCCTTCCCACTGTACCCGGAACATGGCCCATTCTTGAGAGTATCACTGAACTGTGCCTCCTTTGGCTTGTATGTGTTTCCTTGCTTTTGACACATGATCAGGCAACAATTCAGTTTTGATTTGAATTCACCTGAAAATTAGACTTTCTGAATTTTGAAAAGTGTATTCTACTTCTTTTTAATTTTTTGGACATCCCACATGAAAACTTGAATGAAAACTAACCATGTTAGTGAAAATATAAACATTTCCTTATCAAGTTTGATTCATTTCACTTTATGGAGGGATTACTATGTGGGGACTCTTTGGCTTAAATGTGAGAGGAAAACGACAAAGTAAGACATAGCAGCCAATAAACAAGTTCCTGAAATCTCATAGGGAGTGTCAATGAGAAACAAGTACATATTTTTGGATGAGACTTGTTCCGATGCCCACAATTCACTCCAAACACACACACACACACACACACACACACACACACACACACACACAGGGATATTGTTCAGTCATGCAAAAGAAGAAAATCCTGCCATCACGACAATACGGATGAACTTGAGGATATTATGCTAAGTGAAATATAGTAAACCAGAGAGGAAAAGACAAACACTGTGTAATCTCACTTATATGTAGAACCAAAAAAAAGCCAAACATATAAAAACAGAATGGATTGGTGGTTACCAGAGTCTGGGGGATTACCAGAGGTTGAAGGTGGGGGACAAGGAATTGAAGAGATATTGTTTAAAGGTACAAACTTACAACTAGTAGAGACATATGTCCTGAAGATCTAATGCACAACATCGTGATTATAGTCAACAATACTATATTAAAATTTCAAAATTGCTAAGAGACTAGGTCTTAACTGTTCTCCCCATAAAAAATGAATGATAATTATATGATGTGCTAAAGGTGTTAGCTAATGCTACTGCAGTAATTATATTGTGATATACATGTACAAATAAAATTATATCTCCATAAAAAATTTCCATGACGAAGATTTCATGGATGCAGTTTTCAGCATTTGAGGGTCTTTGGTACACCAAGATATTTTTGTTAAGTGGGGCGGTTGCCATCTTGAATCAGTATTCATTAACTGTAAACTGTATTGGAAGAATAGGAGAGGCTACAGACTCAATTATTCTAATTAAGGAAATAAGACAGAAAACAAAGCTGATTCCTAAAAGGATATGAGGAAGTAAATAATCTCATACTTATTATTATGTGCATTCCTTACATTATTATTAAGAGACAGTATTTAAATCAAGGGCATGGACTAATGAAAATTATTGAAGAGAGTGACATTATTAAACACTACTACTGCCAAGCACTTTACATAGCTTATCTCATGAATTCCCACCTATCATCTAAGATTGATAGTGTTATTTTCCCTATGTTATAGATAAGAATATTAAAATTTAGAGTGGTTAATAACTTATACCATACCACCAGGTGACTAGGTGTAGTCAGATTCTATAGTATACTTCCATATCTCATTGCTTCTTTTTTCTGCTTTTACTCTTTTTTTCTTTTTTTTTTGTTTAAAGTATTACAAATAGTAGTACATATGTTTCCTTTTCTTTTTCTTCCCAAGTGACCTTCCCCCAGCCTCCTCTACCCCCTGGCACATGCCCTCACCCCCCTCCCAGTGTCTTGCATCCATTGGTTATGCTTATATGCTTGCATACAAGTCCTTTGGTTGATCTCTTACCTCCTCCTCCCCCCCAACCCTCCCCAGCCTTCCCGCTGCCATTTGACAGTCTGTTAGATGCTTCTCTACCTCATACCTATTTTTGTTCATCAGCTTATAATGTTCTTTATTATCTATAAATGAGTGAGATCATGTGGTTTTTTTCTTTCACTGACTGGCTTATTTCACTTAGCATAATGCTCTCCAGTTCCATCCATGCTGTTGCAAATGGTAAGAATTCCTTCTTTTTTATAGCAGCATAGTATTCCATTGTGTTGATGTACCACAGTTTTCTAATCCACTCATCTGCTGATGGGCATTTAGGCTGATTCCAAATCTTAGCTATTGTCAATTGTGCTGCTATGAACATAGGGGTGCATATAACTGGTGTTTCTGTTTTCTTGGGATATATTCCTAGTAGTGGGATCACTGGGTCAAATGGCAGTTCCATTTTTAATTTTTTGAGGAAACTCCGTACTGTTCTCCACAGTGGCTGCACCAGTCTGCATTCCCACCAGCAGTGCAGGAGGGTTTCATTTTCTCCACATCCTCACCAGCATTTGTCGTTTGTTGATTTGTTGGTGATAGCCATTCTGACAGGTGTGAGGTGGTACCTCATTGTTGTTTGATTTACATTTCTTGGATGATTAGTGACTTTGAGCATGTTTTCATATGTCTCTTGGATTTCTGAATGCCCTCTTTTGAAAGTATCTATTTAGGTCATTTGCTTATTTTTTGATTGGGTTGTTTATCTTCCTTTAAAACCATCCATCGGCTTGTAAACCCAATGATTGTTATTCACAGAATTTTATATTTACTACTAGAGACCTGGGACATAAAATTCATGCACAGGGGGAGGGTCCCTCAGCCCAGCTTGCCCTTTCCAATCTGGGATCCCTCTCATAAACCAGAACCACTGGCTCTTAAGTGCTCACCTGCCTGCCTGCCTGATGTCCCTAACTGCTCCCCTGCTGGCCTGATAGCCCTGACTACTCTTCCTTCCTGGCCTGATCCCCAAAACAGCCTATCTGCTCTCCCCTCCTGACCTGATCACCCTGCCTAACTGCCACTTTCTCCCTTCTGCCTTGTCTCTTCTGCCTTCTCACCTTTTCCCTTCTGCCTTCTCCCGCAGCGTTGCCCACCCTCGAGTCACCTCAGGCTGGTTTGGCATTCTCCCAGTGCTTCCCCGCTTCCTCCTTGTCTCTGGAGCAACACCCTGCAGCGTGCATAGGAGTTAATAAAGAGCTAATATGCTAATGACCGGTCATGACCTGTTATGGTGTCCCAGACTAATTTGCATATTATCTCTCCCTCTCTCATATATATACTAGAGGCCCGGTGCACAAAAATTTGTGCACTCGGGGGGAAGGGGGGTCCCTCAGCCCGGCCTGTGCCCTCTAGCAGTCTGGGACCCCTCAGGAGATAACGACCCGCTGGCTTAGGCCTGCTCCCGGGTGGCAGAGGGCAGGCCCAATCCCTAGGTGCAGCCCCTGGTCGGGCTCAGAGCAGGGCTGATTGGGGAGTTGGGGCGCTGCCCCCTGTCATGCACAGAGCAGGGCCAATCAGGGGATTGGGGCGCTGCCCCCTGTCACGCACAGAGCAGGGCCCATCAGGGGGTTGAGGAGCTCCCCCCTGTCACTCAGAGAGTAGGGCCGATAGGGGAGTTGGGGCACCGTCCCCTGTCACACACAGAGCAGGGCAGATCAGCGGGTTGGGGTGCCACCCTCTATCACCCACAGAGCAGGGCCAATCAGGGGTTGGGGCGCCACCACTGTCACACTCAGGGCAGGGCTGATGGGGAGGTTATGACTCTACCCTTCACACACAGAGCAGGTCCCGTTGGGGGGGCGGGTTGGGGTGCCGCCCCCTGTCACACACAGAGCCGCAGGGTGATCAGGGGGTTTGGGCGCTGCCCCCTGTCACGCTGATCCCAGTGCCGGGAGGCCTCGCTGCTTCGCCGATCCCGGTGCTGGGAGGCATATTACCCTTTTACTATATAGGATAGAGGCCTGGTGCACGGGTGGGGGCCGGCTGGTTTGCCCTGAAGGGTGTCCTGGATCAGGGTGGGGGTCCCCACTGGGGTGCCTGGCCAGCCTGGGTGAGGGGATGATGGCTGTTTGCAGCTGGTCACACACCCTTCAGGGTGGGGGTCCCCACTGGGGTGCCTGGCCAGTCTGGGTGAGGGGCTGAGGGCTGTTTTCAGGCTGGCAGGTGCCTGAAGCTCCCAACCACTCCTTTTTTCCTTTTTTTTTTTTTATTCTGAGCCAGCTTTAGCTTGAGGCTTGGCTCCAGCTCTTAGGCCTCTCAGCTGAAAGTAGGTTTCTGGCCTTTGCATACAATGTTGCGAATCTGCTGGCTGAAGTCCGGAGGTATTTGTTACAATGTTTGAAACTGCAGGCTCAGAGGCCTGCAGCCGCAGGTGGGGAACGTTGGTTTCCTCCGTCACTGAGGCAAGCAAGCCTCATGTTAGTTTCAAGGTGCCTGGCTGCCGGTCGCCATCTTGGCTGACAGTTAATTTGCATATCTCGCTGATTAGCCAATGAAAAGGGTAGCGGCCGTACGCCAATTACCATGTTTCTCTTTTATTAGTGTAGATATATATATATATATATATATATATATATATATATATATATATTACTAAACAATTTCCTCTTCCAAGCTCTAGTCATGTAAGCTTTGAAATAAGTTAATATCTGCTCTTCATCAAGTCCTATATATATTCCATAGAATATATATGCAAAAGAATGATAATTATACTATAGAATCAATCAACTGCTATAAGAGTTGTCTACTTGAGTTTTCCTCAATCAGATTTTAATCAGCATTTGAAAAGTCCTAACTGCAAAGTGGATAGAGAGCTGGATTCTGAATCCAGTTAATTTGGCAGAAAAAGGGGGAAAAAAGCCACATAAATAGGATAAATAAAGCAGTAAAAATCTATTAGGAAAAGGTCACATGTTCTTTAGCAATTAATCTGTTAGGAGAGTGGCAATATAATGTTTGACTAAGGTTGGATTTAAGGTTATCAGGGTCTGGTTGCATTAATCTATTATCTAGAAGTAAATTCACCTTTGGTTGGTCTTTGAATGGTTTTGCTTGTATCAGCTGCACACACCAGTCAATATTAAATTGCAGGAAAAGTTTTTACTTATCAATTTATTTTTATAAACATGTTTACAAGAAAGTTATTGAGGCATACTCCTAAAAGTAAGTTACATCAGTTACTTATTAGATTTCTTTATAACATGTTGCTGTGTGTGCTTGGAAAATCTAATCTTTTGTATTTTAAAAGATATCATATCTCTAGTTATTTTTACCAGCTATACTTTAATTAAAAACACATATCTCTAAGAGCCTCTGTTAATTGTGCTGGCCTAATTAGCATATTTTTGTTTCTTCCAAGATGTACCAACGAAGAGAATCATTTTATCAGATTATATCATCTTGTTGGTAGCATAGATCCTATCTTCATCACTGACTCATCAGCATTCTTGATTTTCCAACTTTCAGAAGAATTTTGTCTGGATAAGGGTAATAATAGCTCACTGAAGTGAGTTTCCTTGGAATGGAATTTTTCTCTCCATTAAAGGTTTTTCTAATAGGGTTCTTTTCTTTGTTAGATAAATTGAGGTGATAGAATGGAAATTCCAATATACTTTTGGGTTCTATTATCTTAGTTTTCCACATAAATTATAATATAAAACTGGAAGGAAACCTTGTGAGTGTGGGTAGTAGAAAATTTTAGGCAATGGGCAGCAGGAATGCTGAGCTTTAATTTCAGCTGTGTTCCTTTACTTTGGGAAAGTTGCTCAAGCTTTCTGAGTCTCAAAATTCTTATCAGCACTATATATATATATATATATATATATATATATATATATATATATATTCTATATAATAAAACACTAATATGAAAATTGACCAAACAGTGGAATGACCAGTCTCTATGATGCACACTGACCACCAGGGGGCAGACGCTTAATGCAAGAGCTGTCCACTGGTGGTCAGTGTGCTCCCACAGGGGGAGCACCATTCATCCAGAAGCCAGCTCAAGGCTGGTGAGCATAGTGGCAGTGGGGGGAGCCTCTCTCACCTCTGTGGCAGCTCTAAGTCAGTGCTAAGGACCCTTCGGGGAATGTCCATCTGTCGGCTTAGTCCCACTCCCCACAGGTGGACATCCCCCAAGGAGTCCTGGACTGCGAGAGGGTACAGACCAGGCTGAGGTATCCCTCCCAGTGCATTAATGTCATGCATTGGGCCTCTAATATATATATTTATTTATATATATACTAGAGGCCCAGGGCACACAAATTTGTGCACTTGGGGGGTGGGGGGGGGTCCCTTCAGCCCGGCCTGTGCCCTCTTGCAGTCTGGGACCTTTCAGGGGATGACCACCTGCTGGCTTAGGCCTGCTCCCCGGGGGATTGGGCCTAAGCTGGCAATCAGACATCCCTCTGGTAGCCTGGCAGCCCTTGGGGGATGTCCACCTGCCAGTAGGGAGCAGACCTAAGCTGCAGTCAGACCTCCTTAGCATTGCTGAGGAGGCAGGAGAGGCTCCCACCACCACTGCTGTACTGACAGCCATCAGCCTGGCTTGTGGCTGATAAGAGCTCCCCCATGTAGGAGCACACTGACCACCAGAGGGCAGCTCCTCCATTAAGCATCTGCCCCCTGGTGGTCAGTGTGCATCATAGTGACCAGTCATTCCCAGTCTTTCTGCTGTTAGGGTCAGTTTGCATATTACCCTTTTACTATATAGGATAGAGGCCTGGTGCATGGGTGGGGGCCAGCTGGTTTGCCCTGAAGGGTGATCCATATCAGGGTGGGGGTCTCGCTTGGGTGCCTGGCCAGCATGGGTGAGGGTCTGATGGCTGTTTGCAGCTGGTCACATCCCCTTCAGGGTGGGTGTCCCTACTGGGGTGCCTGGCGAGCCTGGATGAGGGGCTGATATCTGTTTTCAGGCTGGTCACACCCCCTCTAGGGTGGAGGTCCCCACTGGTGTGCCTGGCCAGTCTGGCTGAGGGCTGAGGACCGTTTTCAGGCTGGCCGGCTACTGAAGCTCCCAGCCTCTCCTTTTCTTCTTTTTATTTTATTCTGGGATTTATTTACCTTCTATAATTGAAACTTTGTTGCTGTCACTGAAGCTGAGAGCCGCTCGCTCCAGCTCTGAGGCCACGGACTGCTGAAAGCAGGTATCTGGGGTTTGTTTAGCTTCTATAATTGAAACTTTGTTGCTTTTGGAGCTCAGAGCCGGGCTGTGGCAGGCAGGGAACCTTGGCTTCCTCCATCACTGGAGCAAGCAAGCCTCCTACTCACTTCAGCTGCGATGCTGCCGGCCACCATCTTTGTTGGAGGTTAATTTGCATATCTTTCTCATTAGTCAATGGGAAGTGTAGCGAAGGTATGGTCAATTATCCTTCTTGTCTTTTATTAGATAGGATTTATCTTCTATTTATCTTGCCTACTCACAGTACTGTTTTAGGAATTCTATTTATCTTGCCTACTCACAGTACTGTTTTAGGAATTAGGTAGTGGCTATAATATTCTACCAAAAACAAGTTATTTTGTAATCTACATTGCAGAAAGATTTGAGAATTATTTTAAAAGCTGTATGGTTTATAGCTATAAATTTGCTATAAGAATTTGACATTAATACTCTACTTTTATGTAATACAGAATATTAAATATAAATCATGAAAAGAAACTATGAGAAGTGTTTTACTAGTGAGTTAAGATATGAAAAAAGGCACAATTTTGTGGGAGATGATGACTGTTGCTCTCGTAAAATGTAGAAGAAAATAAATTTGCTTCACATACTCAATTCTGCCTGATGTTGTGCTAGGCCTATAGCAAGATGAGGTCAGCAACAGGGCAAATAAAAAAAGCTATTATATAAGCAGCATCATTTTTTATGTAGGAAGATTTGTATAATTATTTTTCCAACATCAATGAATAATAAGCAAATGTCACAAGGCTTCACATTTTGAACCAAATGATGTTATAATTAAAATGGTAAATAGACACATAAAAATGAAAGAACAATTTTTCTTTGTATAAATAGGGAGGGACCTTTTTCTTCCTCCCTTTTCTTAGAGCATTTTCTTTAGAAAACTGTTATTTCTCTGAATCTTTGATATATATGTAAATCTTTTTTAAAAAGTAACTAAGACTCTTTGCCAATTCAAAAAGCACAAGTGCCTTTCTCAAGCACCTGAAGCTATCGTCTTTAAAATAGAATCATCAAGGCAGTTAACCCCCCTATTTCATAGTTTCTACAGGGAGATAGGAGCCTACCCTTAGCTGATGCCTGGCTTCAAGTTGCAAACCTCCTGTCATAAAACTATGAGAAATTCATTTTTCCTTTAGGTAAAGCCAATAAGATAGCCTAGATGATCACCCCAATTACCAGAGAAATTTAGAATAAACTATATATGACCAATGCTGCCTATCAAATCCTCTTACTTGGAGACTATTACTGTTTATCTTGAGAACATGCATGCAATGGGTTTTATCTTTTTGGCTATAGAATAGGATGAGGTTTTTGCTATTTTTTTGTGTTTGTAATCTAACAGATTGCCTGTGACGTGCATCTCATTCCTGTTTAATGCTTATTAAAAATAAAAAATTGCTTTTTCTCCTCTTCTACATTTTTTGCAGAGGTTTGGGGTTGGCTGAGGATTTTTTTTTTAATTGTGTTTCGTCAGCACCACACACATCTATTTGATTGTAAAACTATTTGATTTTAAGTTTTTGGGTGGCTTTCTTTTATCCATGGGATCAAGACCAAATCTCAATATGAGTTCAGTGTCCTCTACCATGTAGCACTCATATATCTTCTAGCATCGTTTCTTAGTGCCGCCTACACACAAGCCTCAAGAAAATGGTCAGCACTGCCCTGCCTCCTGAGTATTCTATGCAAATTTAAGTAGCCATTCACAAGGATGTGATGGGCAAGACCAGAGTAATAAGCTTGGTGGTTATTTTCCTAGCAAAATAACAATTTAGCTGGTGAAAATTATGAAAATAAATCATTGAAAGTCTCTGGAAATTGTCCTAAGGCAGGAATAGAAACATGATCTGAAAATACAGGTTATAGGGACACAGAAAATAGAAACACAATTCAAGAAAATTTATTAATCATGGTAAAAAAGAATGTGAGGATCTGTGGCATTGGAGCCATGAATCACTTCTTTATATCTTCTCTAGCTCCTTGTTATGGAAACGTTAACCTGGGGACTCATCTCTGGACACTGGACTGCCTTTCCCACTAGATCATTCTAGGGCTGGGAAACCATGCTTAAAGAATCCAGGGAAGGGATGATAAAAATGTGTCACCAAGTATATTCTGGATTTAAAAAAACACACAACTGAAATTCAGAAGTTCACTAGATGCATTTAATGGTAGATTTTAGCTAACTAAATCAACACAGTTGAAGAAAGATGAATAGAAAATGAATCTGAAGATCAGCAAGAAAAAGAATGAAGAGCAATGAATAATTTCTGAAAAATGTAAGACACATGTGTAACTTTGAAACAACCAGAAGACAACACAATCTATCCAATCTATATATACTAGAAGCCCATTGCAGGAGGATTCCTGCAAGAATAGGGCTTCCTTGATCGCACCGCCAAGCCCCACCCTCCCAGGGCCGCACACAGGGGTCCCTCAGGCTTAGGTGGCTCATTCTCACCACCAAGCCCCTCTGCCCAGGGATGCTCACAGGGGGTCCCGGCTGGGGGCGGGGCTTAGGCGGCACACGGGGGCCTGGATGGCAGCCTGCACTGGCCCGCCTTGCCTGCAGTATGCAAATTAGTCGCCATCTTTGTTGGCAGTTGATTTGCATATTGTGCTGATTAGCCAATGGGAGGCATAGCGAAGGTATGGTCAATTACCATGTTTGTCTATTATTAGATAGGATAAAAGGCTAATATGCAAAGTGTCCCCTCGGGAGTTCAACCAGGAGACCCGGAGTTCAATTGCTCCCTATGATGTGTGCTGATCACCAAGGGGCGGCACCAAGTGAAGAAAGACCCAGCCAGTAACCGGAAGGCCCCGATCGGCCCTGATCGCTGGTCAGGCCTAGGGACCCTACCCGTGCAAAAATTTCATGCACTGGGCCTCTAGTAAACTAATACATGGAAATAATAATGGAAAGTATGATTAATGTAAAATATGAAATAAAACAACACATATGAGTTCTAACTGAATAGAAGTTTCAAATAGGTATCCTTTGGCTTAATTTATCAGTTAGAAAGACACTTTTAGATTGATTACATATATGTATGTAATCAATCTAAAAGTGTAGAACTCATATTTTGAAACCCCTAGATTAAATAAGAAAGAAAGAAAAAGAAAAAAGGGCAAGTTTTTTGAAGATTCTCTCTTAAAAATATAACAAAGGTTAAAAATAAAATGAATACCAGACAAATAAAACTATTATAAAGATGGTTGTAACAATATTAACAATTTAAAAAATAAAACTTAAGTTGAAAAAAAAGAGAGGTCTTATAAAAGCAATAGATGGAGAAATTTTATTCATCATAAACATGTATAAACTACTTCAAAATATATTAAGTTTTGGCAGTTCGATTGGGTACATGTAAATCAGGACTTGTAATTGGAAATTTAATATATTCCTCTCAGGAACACTGAGATCAAGCAGTCAAAACTAAACTTCTGTACCAAAATTTTGACATAGAAGAAAGCCTCGAACAAACAGCTTCCTGGGCAATTATTTTGCTTTCTGATCACTCAGAAAGTATCAAACATCTGCCTGAAGTTCATTCAAACACTTCAGGGATTCCTTATCCAGAGGTGAAAACATTTCCTGCCTCCAGGAGCAACCTCATCCCCTTTCAATCCTCGTGCAAAGCGTTTAAAGGTGTGGGGATCAGCAGCTTTGTTGAAGTGAATGTCTCACAGTGAAAATTCAAGCCTTCTTCCCGAACCGTTCGCTGCTACTTGACAGCTGTTTTTTGAATCACTACTCCTACACACATTTTCCTTTACCCAAACGGCAAAAGCAGTGTCCCCAAGCACTGCAGATGTCCTGTTTCTGAACAGAGGATCAATAATTCACTTTCGGCTAAAGATTTTAATAGCAGAGGAAATTCAGGGGGTTGGGGGGATTCTAAAAGAAGCTCTCCAAAAAGAAAAATTCGTTTTTTATGTCATCCGAGTGCACACAAGATGAAATCTAGGAGTGGACTGCACAGAGAGGTGTCCTTAGTTCCATGTAACTGCAGGCTGAGAGAAAAGACAGCATCAGTAACTCTTCATGACCTTCTGTAATATATTAGGACACAAAGAGCATGCGTCTTGAATGGCTGGTATCATCTGTCACGGGTACTGATACACTTTCTTCCGGAACAACAAGCTACCAGCTGCTTTCATTGCCAGGAAACATGGTTGTACTCAGCTCTCTCCAGCTATGGGCAGCTCTGTTTCTTAGCTGGAAATGGAATATGCTGTCTTGCAGGATGCTTGCTGGGAAGGGTTTGATTCAGGATAGCTTTAATTTCCAGGCTCCTTCAACCAAGCCATCTTCTCAGGAGAAAACCCACTGCTGTGGACACATTCTCAGGTTAGAATTAGACACATCTGAGCAGAGTTTTCAGTCCCAATGGCTTTAGGTTACTACGGGCAAAAATGTGTGCCACTCTCTAATACTGTGATGTTATGGCCAATCAGATTTTTCCATAAAATTAAAAGGAAAAGAAATGCTATTTTCATTTAATGTTTTTATTTGAAAGTTCCGAACTTAAGTTGTGCCCATTATAAACAATGGCAAAAGATGTTTTTAATAATTTATATCAACTAGAAGCTATTCTAAATGAAATATGGTTAATGATTATATTCACATATGCATGCACAGTAGTGTATTATGCCATTTACAGCAAAGATATAAAAGCATTGATGTAACATTTCTCCATAAACAAATACACATTTTTTTACATGACAGAAAGCTATTTTTTTTAAAAAAAGTCTGTGTGTGTATGTGTGTGTGTATGTGTGTGTGTGTATGTGTGTGTGTGTGTATGTGTGTGCGTGCGTGCGTGCGTGCGTGTGTGTGTGAGAGATGTATTTTTCAGGCTATGCCTAGTTCTTGGATATAGGTAAAAGATTAAAGTCGCTGATATGGAGGAATTTTAAAGGGTTTACATTTACCAAACGTGGAGCAGGATCAGAGATACAGTGATTTGTAACTCAAATAACAGGCTAGTCTTACCCCTCGGTGGAGCAGACTGGAGAATGAGAGTAACCTACGGAAATGTCACAGCTTGGAGCGATGTCCCTTTGCTAAAAAATCTATAATTAATCTCTATGTCATTCCGAATACATACAAACTCCATCATTCGGCATTCAACGCAGCCATGATCTTTAAGCTAATTTTCAACTAGTTTTCATCTGGATAGCTACATGTTAGCTCAATGGAACTCCTGAGTACTTGTGTATGTGCCCCCTGCTTTCTCTCCTCCATTAAAAACGTATCTTGTTTTGTCATTACCCCTGTTTTCTTAAAGACTAAATGTCATTCATCTTTTACAACCCTGTAGAAATTATTTGCCTTCTCTGATGTCTGCCCTAATCAAGTTAGGTAAAAATAATCTCTTCAACCTAGAGACTTTGGGGATTTTCTGTTCAATTCTAGTATGAAAAATTTCACTTTTTATACTGTTTTAATCATATTTATGTATTTTTTTATTATCTCTGTTCTTCTTGATTTATATTTGGAAATTTTGCATCTGATATCAGTGTTTGCACACATCAATTGTTCCTTAGTGAGTGAGTGAATGAACAAATGAAGTAATAATAAAGGGTAGGCATTTTTCTTAATAATTCTTTACTTTGGCTTCTGTTATCTTCCAACTCAAGTTAGCAGCAACTCTTGCTCTCAATAACTTCACAATTGATTATCTGTGTAGAAGCATCTAATGAGAAAACAATTCTTAACTGAGAATACTGATCCAAAGAATAATTTGCTTTGCTGTAGTTGACATTACAATGCAAATAATAAATATTTAATTTTCAAGACAGCAATTTTAGATTTTTAAGGAATTTTAAAATTCTAGGTATATAGGAGCACACAAAAATGAAAAACCTTATAATAGAGTCACCGATTTTATGTTAAAGGTTATTTATGATCTGAATGATGTATAAGAGTCTGTTATAAGCCAGACACTGTGCACAGACTTTACATCAAACCTCATAAGGGCCCTCACATTAAACATAACTCCATTCCTCAGATGAAGGTATGAGGCCATCAGAGGGAAGGCGAGTTCATGTCACACAACCATTGATTGGTAGATTCAAGATTCCTATCCAGGTCTGTTCTCTTTCCACAAGTAAACTTGCTGTTAAATTTATTGTAATTTTGACCTTGGGAATGTCAGATAGAGAAAATTGGAACAGGAGTTCAAAATCCTGGAACAGGAGTTCAAAAGCCAGGGCTCCAGAAAAGTATAAATTAAGCGGGAGTGTGTAAGGGGTGTAGTGAGTTTATACTGGGGAAGTAGTATATTATAATGTATAAGAGCAAACTCAAATGCTGCAACCAGTGTTAATAAGTGATATAATTTAGGGCAAAGTACTATTATCTTTAAAATGAGAATATAATCCACATTCAGTTTTCATTTGTTCTGTAAATGAAATAACACATACAGGGTGGGGCAAAAGTAGATTTACAGTTGTTCATATGAAAAATAACACAATAATTGATAAATAATGTCATCAGTTGGTTGGAATGCTGTCCTATATGTTGAAAAGTGAGGGATTCGATTTCCAGTCAGGGCACATGCCCAGCCACAGCGGTGTCTCTCTGTTTCCCTTCCTTTCTAAAAATCAATTTTTAAAAATAAATAAGTAATAGTACAAAAACTCTTATGTGTCATGTACTCACAATTATAAGCCTACTTTGGTCCCATCATGTGTATTCAGCATTTAACAAATGTTCAATATATTCAATAATTGATAGATTTTCTTTTGGAAAAATTTTAATCAACTTTAACTAGGGCTCCCATAAAAAAATACCACAGACTGGGTGGCTTAAGGAATATATTTTTTTTCTAATGTAGATGGACAAAATGACCCAAGTGGGGAAAAACATCTACTAAGTAAGACCTTTGTTAACCACAGAATCTCATAAAAAATTATTCTTTATGATTTTTAGTTAATATGCACAAAAAGTGAAGCATTCTAATTAAGATCCATGATGAAGTTATGAAGCAACATTTTCAAACCTGAAGAACTAGAGAACTTTATTTGAAGAGATACTGGGAAAATATCCAACAGGCATAATGAAGAAATACAACTATTTCTGTTGATGTTTTCATCACAATGGCTTCTGCTATTTTATCTATCCCATACTGAGGTGGAATAAAACTTATTTTTCCAGCTCAGCCAGCGTGGCTCAGTGGTTGAGTGTCGACCTATGAACCAGGAGGTCACAATTCAATTTCTGGTCAGGGAACATGCCCAGGTTGCGGGCTCCACTCCCAGTAGGTGATGTGCAGGAGGCAGCTGATCGATGATTCTCATCATCAATGTTTCTCTCCCTCTCTCTCCCTTTCTCTCTGAAATCAATAAAAAAGCAAGAAACAAAAAAAACCTTATTTTTTCATATATTGGTAATCATTTATCTAATTGAAGTAATTATTCATTAGAAAATTCTAAAGTGAGTTCTTTATTTAAAATATCAAAATTATTTTATCTTTGAAGATTCTTTTAATTCTGAGGAATACATATTTTCAAATAGTACAAATAAAATCACTCAAGCCAGGATGCACTTATTATTTTTACATATATTTGTATTGATTTCAGAGAGGACAGGAGAGGGAGAGAGAGTTGGAAACATCAATGTAGAATGCCTCTTTAATATCACAGATTAAGAAAGATCCCTATTTTTAATATATTGTCATGGTACAAGAATTATGTTTATTGTTTAGGATTCTTCAACTCACTTTCTTTTTTTATGTTAAAATGATAAAATATTTTGAAAGTACTATCAATGCTACAAAGGAAAAAAAAAGTTACAATATGCCTACTCCATGTATTCAGGTAACAACTAAGGAGGAACAGCTTGATTGGGTAGTAGCAGTCAAGGAAATGTAAGTTTCTAGGACACATTATTCTTCTTCAAAGCAGAAATTGGTGACACTTTCACAGCATGGATCAACCTTTTTATCTCTTAGACTTCAGTTCTGGAGGCAGTTCATCCTGGGATGTACTTTTAAAGTCATAAAGACGGTAGAGCAAATATTTCAATTCTAGGCTGATACCAATGGCTTTATGACTTGGTTCATGATACACAGTACTTTGAAATTCAAAGATTGCAAGAGCATAAAAATAACGAAAGACTCCCGTCACATGAATAAGTTAGAGGAATCAGAAATAGCCTTTAGAATCCTGAGTATTTGTTTAGGCCACATTTCATACATGTGCATGAGTCAAAACCAATTTGAAATGAAGAGCATACCGTTAATAAAGATTTTGAAGTGAGTACCGTCTCATTTTAGTAGATAGCTTACAGAAAAGCAGGTGAAAAGAAGATAAAAATATCGCCTTATATATTTCCCTTGCAAAATCCTTAGTTCTTTTAAGAGGTTCCAATCTTCTCAGAGTTAACAGATTTTTTTAGGAAAAATATAGCACACAGTTACATAATCTTCTGCAGATGCAATAACAGATCTTCTGGAAATAAATCTTTTCTTATTAGGTTGTCAGCAGCTTCGACTTTTGCCAAGTTAATCATTTAGCCAGCTAAAACCTTGGATGTTTGTTTTGCTGGTTTTGGCCTTGTCAGCAGTAATGTAAGTAAAAGCGGTTTCCTTAATCCTTTTACTTTAGCTAAAGTCCTGTATAGATGATTTTTCTTAGGAAAATTACTTTGTAAAAATGTGTATGTGATCTAGAGGATATTTAATTTATTAAGACTTCTTATCCTATAAGCTGAACCGGCTCTCAACACGTCTCCAAGATTGGTATACTTCATTCATTACAATTCATTTCATGATCCCGTTTTCTCAGATTGCTTTGTACACCTGTGTCAGGTTCTTCATGACCCTCGCAGACGCATCAAACAAAAGGCTTCCTTGCAGAGTCTTCCTCATGTGGTACAGGAACGCCTCCTACCGCCTCTCTGCCATATCCACGGGGTGGATACAGTAGGTTTGCAAGTATATTTTACTGTATTTTTCTTCTTTCTTAATGTAGAATGCCTCTTTAATATCACAGATTAAGAAAGACCCCTATTTTTAATATATTGTCATGGTACAAGAATTATGTTTATTGTTTAGGATTCTTCAACTCTCTTTTTTTATGTTAAAATGATAAAATATTTTGAAAGTACTATCGATGCTACAAAGGAAAAAAAGAAAGTGAATGAATTAACTCCATGTACTAGAGCTCACAGACCAAGGAAAAATAATCTGGATAAATTAAGTATACTAAAATTAAAGATATGCACTTTATATACAAAGTATAGACACTTTCTGGAATACAATCTGACAATATATTTCCAAACCTTTGAATATTGTGAAAATTTGACCCCGTAGTTAAATTTGTAGATCTCTATCCCCAGGAAATAATCAGAGACATATTTGAAGTTATACTCAAAAATGTGTATCTCAGTGTTATCATAAGAGTGAAAAAGAAAAGAAACGCCTTGAGTGTCCAAGTATGGAAAGTTGTTATATAAATTAAATAAACAAAACCATGAGATAGAATAATATGAATTAATTAATAACACAAAAATGTCCACTTTAAGCAATTTGGTGGGCTATTTACTGGGAAGCACCTGCCATTATAAAACACTAGCTCTTCAATAAACCATTTTTTCACATATTTGTGAATTCCCAAGAAGTAAGAGAAATCTAAGGATCACCTATCCTCACACACATCTAGACATGAGCTATGTGGGGGATCTCAAGGGACAGTGGGAGCATCACTAAAATAGGGCCATATGCCAAGTGGCAGAATTAAGTCTGAGCTTTTTGCAATAAGTCTAAGATTTTTGAAAGGAGGCCGAAGTGGTCCCAGATTGGCACTAACCTTGAATCTCATCATAAGCAAATGCAAATATTTTCTACAGTTTCAATGTTCCTCAACTCAGACCTTTAGGACGCCTGTGAGTATGGTAAAAGGGGCGGGGGGAGGGGGAGACAACAGAGATCCCCAACAAATGAGGAAAGAAACCACTATGCTTGAAAGAGAACAGTAATAATGACAGGATATAGTACCTATTTAGGGCATATATTTTCAAATCAAATACAGGATAGTGGATATCAATTAAATATGTATATATATGAGTATATATATAAATATATAACTTAAATTTTTTAAAATTAGATAATATTGTAAAAGACAAAACTAATTAGAAAATTAATAAAATATTAATAAATGAATTTAAAAATACACACTTTTTGAAATAATAAGAGACATAATGGATAGGTAAAGTAGACCCAGTTGAAGAGTAAACAAAAAAGCAAAGCTGAAACCAATAGAGGAGGAGAAGAAAAGAGAAAAGTAACCTGTAGGGTACATTGAGAAAATATAATGCACCTCTAAAATCTTTATTCCAATAGAAGATTGCATGAGTGACTTGTTCCCACGTAACAAATTATCCCACAATATAAGCACTTAGAACAACAGCTATTAGCTGGGTTGTCGGGCTCAGGGTCTCTTAGTTTATGGTCAAACTGTTGGCCTGTTGGCCAGGACAGCAGTCTCAGAAAAATGGACCGAGCTGAAATTCCTCTTCCAACTCCCTCACAAGTCTATCGGTGGAAGATTAGAGTTTCTCAGCATTTGGGTTCCTCCACATAGACTGAGAGATTGAAAGGGTGTGTGTGTGTGTGTGTGTGTGTGTGTGTGTGTGTGTGTGTGAGAGAGAGAGAGAGAGAGAGAGAGAGAGAGAGAGAGAGAGAGAGAAGGAGGGAGTGGAAAGTAGAGAGGGAGGGAGAGGGGTTGTAATAAAGCATCAATTTAGTGGCATAAAACAGCAGAAATGTATTGTTTGTAGCTCCAGAGGTCAGAAATCCTAAAATCAAGTTATTGGCAGTTGTTTCTTCTGGAGTCTAGGATATAATCGATTTCCTTGCTTTTTCTAGCTTTAAGAGTCTACCTGCATTTCCTGCACAAAATCCCTTCTCATTACCGTAACCTCTGCTTTGCCATGTAAGACAATATATTTACAGATTTCAGGTGTGACCATGTGGACATCTTCAGGGGACACTATTATGTCTATAACAGCCCCATCTGTAAAATGAGAGGAGTAAGAATGCCTACTTTCCAGCTTCATTGTGATGATTTAGATGACTTTAGGTTGTTGTTGTCTTCAAATATATTTCTGTTGACCTTTAGAGAGAGAGGAAGGGAGAGGGATAGAGAGATAGAAACATCAATGAGGGAGGAAGTCATTGATTGGCTGCCTCCTGCATGGCCCCCATTGGGGATCAAGCCTACAACCAGGGCCTGTGTCCTGACCTGAAGTAGAACTGGTGACCTCTTAATTCTGGGTTGATGCTCAACTGCTGAGACACAACAGCTGGGTGGTGGTTATCGTTTCTTTGTTTTGTTTTATTTTTGTACTCAGAGTATGAGCTAGCACATATTGAATGCTATAAAAATATTTAATGAATAAGAACTGCATGACCTGACTCTTATTGTTTAATTATTTTGGGTTTGTGATCTCTGATTTCTTCTAATTTTTTACCTACAGACATGCATGCTTATTTTTGATTGAGTACCAGACATTAAAAATAAAACCTGTAGAGATAAATTGAATTGTTAGACACTATTCTCTTCCTCCAGAGAAGACTTGTGTTTGCTATCAGCTGGTGACCAGGCTAACCTCACCGGCCAGCCTGAAGTAATTTAACCCAATCAGTGACTGAGACTACTGTGATCTAGGTGTCAGGCCTCATGAAGACTCACAGGGTATTCTCCAGGGCCTCTCTGTTTGTGAGTTCAATCTCCAGTCTTTGTCTTTCCCATCTGTCTGTGGAAAGCACTGTTTCATTATTTGCCCTCTCAGTCTTCTGCAGAATTATCAGGTTAAGAGCAAAGATAGATACCAGCCTCACCTCTCTTAATATTCTTCTAAATCTTTGTTGTATAATTACTTACTACTGTGACAATTCCTGATGCTTTCGAAGAAATAAACATTCTATTCTCTCTAGTATTCTTTTTTTTTTTTAGTCAGCTATTGTCAGTAGCCAAAACTGAGAAACTGGATTTTGTTTCATGGTCATGTGCCCTTCAGAAACTAAAAACACTTAAGAATTAGTTCTCACACTGCCAGTACTCTGATAGAAATTGAAAGGTGAATTATAGAAATCTTGAGCCTTGAGTCATAAATCAAGGAGGCCTAGAGGTGTACTTTCATTAGTTGAGATGGTATACTAGTATATCTGACTAAGCTGAGCAGACCCTGAAGACACAAGAACAAATCATAGTTCAATTATAGCATTGTTTTTGATTCTTAAAATTTGAGAGCTCTTATATATCCTTTTATATGAGAATTCATAAGAAAATTTTTATTTCAAATATAAAGGGATATAATGAAGGTAAAATGAATGAACTAGAATTTCTTATATCTACTTAATTAAGTTTTAAGTTATAAAGTTATAAGAAAAGTGAATTTGTAAAAAAATATTCTGTCATACAACTTATTTGAAGACTAAGACATAATATACAATCTTACACTATACATTATATATATAGTTTTATACAATTATATATGTATACTAGAGGCCTGGTGCACAAATTTATGCACAAATGGTGTCTGATTGGGGTGGGAGGGTGATTGGAGGAGGGACCGCCCAGGGGAGGGGCCATGAGAGGTTGGCCAGCTGGCCCCAACCCTGATCAAGTTTGGGTGAGCCGATGGATCTAGGCTGGCTGGTTGTCTGGCCACAGTGCACGTCATAGCGACTGGTTGTTCCATTTGCTTGATATATATATATATATATATATATATATATATTATATATATATATTTATATGTGCATATGTTTTTATGTTATTATATATGAAATAGTTATAATCACATGTGGACTCATCAATTATAAATTGAATGAAATACATAGGAATGAAAGGAGGGAAAGAGGTTCAAATTCTATATTTGCTATATATATACTACATATTAAATACATGGAGCAAAGGAGCAAACATGGGCAAATCCTAAGGTTACAAAAAGCTGGTTTGTTATACAATGGTACTTGGTAGAGTATTCCCTATACTTTTCTGTATATTTGAATTAATATAATACAGAATACAAATTTTATAATAAAAGGCCTTCCTAGTAAAACTTGCGTCCATATAGTGCTATCCGTATCCCTTTATGTTACTAACTGTGCTACATTCCGTGCCTGTTTTCTCCCAGTCTACTCTCTGCCCTCTCTCCCATGCTGTGCCCTGGGAGGCTGAGCCTTGAGAACTGCATCTTCAAATTTCCCTTGCTGACTGTCCTCTGGTTGGGTTATACCAGTGGGAGCCACTGGCAGACTGCAGCAGAATGGAGTAAAAGACCACATATCTCTTTCCCGCTCCTCTCTCTCTCCTCTACAGGGCTTCTGGCCGTAGCTGTATGCCAGCTGGACATGCTTTAAAGTTCCAGATCTCAGTGGGCTCTGAAAACGCTCCTGTCTTTTCAGTCCTAGAAGTGATAATGTTCTTGCATTGCTGCTCTGGGGTCTCACCATTCCTTATTTATTTCCTTATCCTTGCCCATGACTCTGTAAGTGGAGTTCCTTTATAAGTCTGCATTTGAACTATTTAAGTTTTCTTAATGATACCGTGGCTAATGCACCAATGAAATAAGAAAGAAAAAGTAATACAATAGTGCAACAAGTGACAAAATCTACTGAAATATATCACTTGATTTATGCAATATGAAAAAAAATCAGTGTATGAAACTATTTTTTAATTAGTTGGATAATTGACAGGTCAGATTTATTCACAGTAATCCCCCAAATATACAGTCTATTTAGAATGTCCCAAGCCTTGAAACAAACTTGCTTAATAGTTATTTTGTCAGTGTCTTTAGGATAATTATAATGGTACTATGTACAAATGTAACTTTCAATATATTTAATGGTTATTTTGAAAGGGCCAATGGCAATAGCTGTAATAATCATCAATCCATGGATCAGGTTTTAATATGGTACAGTGATGTGAAACTTTAAAATGTTGCAGTCATGTTATAATTTATTTTTCTAAGATTTTTCATGAGAACTAATATATCTCATGATAAGCCCAAGGGTTATTGAAATGGAAGGTGACCATCCCCTTTAGCAAAACTGATTAGCCTGTGCTTCTACTTCAATGTGTTTATCTATTAAAGCCAGACTAATTAGCAAATTCATTAATGAGGTTGCTGTATCTGTTGTAAAGAAAAATCTCTCCTTAGCAAACTTGTTATTAAAATAGTAAGTCAAACCGGAGCTCAATTTGGCAAAATTCTGCGATTCATACTTGAGAAATGTAAGCATATTTTCCTTTACTGTCTGCAATGTGGTCTGGTAATAATAGGATCTCTGTTCAAACAAATAATTAGAGTTGATGAAAAAGGGTAAACATAACCCTAATTAATGTCTTTGCTAATGGCTGTTGCTTGTTTAGGGCACTAATCCAAGTTCACTGTTTAGCCTCTTCATACCTATATGGAATAATTAACAATTCATTGGCTCAGCCTGAAGGCACTGTGATGGTGTGTGACTGTAACTGCAGTAATCTTCTGCAGTAATTTTCTCTCTTTTGCTGGGCATTCCACTCCTACAAACTCCTTTTTAAAAAATATTTATTTCTTTTTATTGATTTCAGAGAGGAAGGGAGAGGGAGAGAGGGATAGAAATATCAATAACGAGATAGAATCATTGATCGGCTGCCTCCTGCACACCCCACACTGAGGATCAAGCCCACAACTCGGGTATGTGTCCTGACCAGGAATTGAACTGTGACCTCCTGGTTCATAGGTTGATGCTCAACCACTGAGACACACTAGCCGGGCTCCACTCCCACAAACTCTTGTTGAAGGAAGTGACTGCAGGTAGTTTTGTAACCACAGATCACCTGGTGCCACAGTGGGAGAAAATGGCATCTAGATGAATGACCACTATGTACCTTCTTGCCTATTATCTATGAGCAGAGCTTTTGCATAATTACTGGGTGGTGATTGCTAAACCAAGTCAGATCTTATCATTTTTGTCTTTGAATTCAAAACACACAACATGTTTAAAGGCTTAGAGGCAAGAGATCATGGTCCCTTTGAAGAGATGAAATAAGCTTAGCTGGGTAGTAGAAATGGCTACAAATGTGGCTGAATATAAAGTCATGGCTTATATATTGGAAGGTTGTAAGCCATCCTAAATATTCTTATCTGTATCATACAGGTTATGAAAACCTCAACAGATATAAAATCAGAAAATAATGTGATCAAATTTACATTTTTCCTCTTCTCTGGTTTATTCTAACATTAAATCTTGATTGACTTGAGCATGACTCTCTTATAGCCTGGACCATTCAAGCTAACTCACTTTTCATTTGAATGATCATACGCTTAGATGATTACTTCGTTCTGTACTCTTGGTGTATTCATTCTGTACTTGCCACTGGAGCTTTTTACTTTTACCCCAGAGCAGATATTTTAGCCTCAATTTCTGCCTCTATTAGAAAGCTTGCTGTTTTTAATACCTTTGCTCAACTTCTTCCCATCCAGAGAGTTCTGGTAGACTATGGTTTACCACTGCTTATAACCTACCTTGATAAGATTTTAATTTTCAAATGGGATTCAGGGTCAGAAGTTGGAGTCTTGGCTCGTCCCCTTGAAAATTAGACTTGGCACCATCCCATCAAATTCCCATACTCTGATTTTATTTTTCTGTTGTGGGGGAGGAAAATATTTCCTCTACCCTCCTAGGTTTTTTCGGCTGGTCAAATAATTAAATGCATATGCCACAGATAAACAAGGAAAAACAATTAAATTTAATTACATAGGGATGTATGGGAACCCCACATATGTGAAAGAGTCAGAGACCCCCTCATACATGAGAAGTTCAGAGACAGAAAGGGGAATGAAGTATATATGACACTCTGAGCTAAGGATGAGGTAAGGCATCATGAGGCTCCATAAAAAAGGAAAGTCAGTCACAGGATGATAAGAAGAGCAGATGTTCAGTAATTAGAAATTTGCCCTGCCCTATAGATAGGTCATAAAATGTTATTTCTGTTGATAACTCATTATGGGCAAGGGCCCTAATTTAGATTCTTTAAGGGGGAGGTAAAGGTTTCTTGTGAGCTTGCAGGGTATCAGTTGCCTTTAGCTCAAAATAATCCACATATCACAGAGGCACATCTTGGGGGGACTTCTTCTGAATCCCTTTCTGAACAGGGATATTTTATTTGTTATATCTTAGAGGTTTATTGTGTGAACAAATTGGCAAGTCTAGATGAGAGTATTACAAATATAAGATGATGCGCAAGTATGTCATGATGGTGAAGATAATTTGATTAATAGACAGGCATACCTTTGGAGACATGAAGGATTCAGTTCCAGACTACCATAATTAAGAGCATATCACAATGAAGTGATTTTGACAAACATTTTGGTTTCCCAGTTCATGTAAAAATTATGCTTACACTATATTATAGTCTATTAAATGTTCAATAGACTTATGCTAAAAAAAAAACACCCAACAATGTTCATACCTTAATTTTCTATTCTCACACACACACAGGCACATGCACACACTTAAATTTTCTATTTTGTTTGGTTAGTGCCAACTCTCTTTTTCAGAATTTCTTGAGAATTTTATTTCCTTTTTTTGTCCTCTCTGCCTTCCTTTGCTACCCTTTTCCCCAGGGTCTAGTTTGCTATGCTTCTGTTTCTCATTTCTGCTCTCTCAGTCCCATTTAACAAGTGCTATTTGTCCTGACATTTCACATTTTTTCCTGCCATGATAGAATATGTAAGAAAAAAAGACATTTTCTTCTTGATACTAATAACATCCCAGAGCATAAGTTTACAGTGTTATTACCCAGCAGATAACACAGTGTCTGTCACATAATAAGTGTTTAATAAATGGATCCTGTATGTTGAATAGTGGCTGTCTCATCTGCTCCGGTGTACTGTAGACATGGACAAAGAGGTTGAAGGAACAGATTACCTTCTACTGTCCCATAGATTACTATGATATAAAAAAACAGACACTATAATATTAGTTTAAGTTAAAAAAAATTTAAAAAATCTGGCCAAAAGGAAATTAAACTTACTTTCACAGAAATTTAAAATAATTAGCTGAAGATAGTTTGGAACTAATGAAAGCTCAAAAAATTATAGTGTGAAATATTGATACTCATTATCATATAAAATTCCATTTAAAAAGAGTTTGTACTGAAATCTATGTAGTTATATGTATATCAGATAACATTGACTTACTGCATACTTTAATAACATGGTTGTACCGGGACACAATAGTGATGAAGATCATGAAATTGCAGTGTAATTTCAATGGTATTTTCTACTCCAAATACTAGAAAACAAGTATGAGGCAGATTTGCACTTGGAAGCTTATAGATGGAATTTGGAATCTTGGTCTATTATCTCCACATCTCCAGTGTTTCTTGTATATTTTCCAGTTTTTATTTTTATTATTAACACTTCTGGAATGCTTCATCTTAAGTGCTCTATTTAAGTGGGGTGCAGTTCTGGGCTTTGTGCAGAAACACCTTTTATTATGCCATGCTTTTTCTTGCTCCTGATTTTATTGTTTTCCCATTCTGTGCCCCAAATTTCTTATCTTTTCTACAAGGTATTTTTATGTTTATTTCCAAAACTGTGCATTTCTTCTGAAAAGTTAATTTTTTTTTTTCTGGGATAATCACTATTTTCAATAGAACTTGATTTCTATCATTAGCTTGCGTCTAATCTTAAGACACAAATCTTAATTTTTAGGTCTCAGAAGTAGGGACTTTCATTCAAACTCTGGGAGAAAAATCCATTTTCCTGGACGTCTCTGAAACTGAACTGTAAATGCCCAGAGTGTGTAAGAGTTATTAACCTAGTAGTTTCACTCGATTTAGAGTCTAAATTGCTTACTGCTGATTGTGTCATGACCTCATCATCTCCCTCAATGTTTCTATCTAGTCCTTTTCTTCAAACAACAGTTTCTTAGATGCTGCTCTCAGCTACAATCTTTTTATTTTTCTAACTTTCCATGGTCCCCTCCCTTTCTGCTTATCTCAGCAGATAGGAATGATCCCGACCAGATGGCATTCCTGAGACCCCAACGTCATCCTTAGGAGTAAAGTGGGCACTGGGGCATAGCTAAGTGATAAGTTATAAATCAAAGTGGTCTGTCATGACTTATGGCAAAGAAAAATCAAAGCGTTTTTTTTTGTTTGTTTTTTTTGTTTTGTTTTTTTTATAGTATACCAGTTTGTTGTAAAGGGCAGGATAATTTTGAATCATCCTCAAAACCTATGATGGTCCTTTATCCTAAAGTTAAGACACCATGGCCTGGGCCCCTTTTGTGCTTTCTCTAGTTGTGTGATAAAGACATAGGGCATATTTATTGCCCTTTCTCCCTCTTTATGGATTCATGCAGCGGTATGATAAGAGCACTATTGCCTTTTTTGCCCCTATGTGATTCTTCTTAATTTTCTGTCACCTCAGATGGATTTTTGGGCCTAGGCAACTGCTATGGCTGTAAACCAGGTAGCCTGACGAGCTCTGTATTAGCAGTGGGGCCTGTTTTCTTCCGGAGTTTTATGGCTTTGGGTCTTACATTTAAGTATTTAATCCATGTTAAGTTTATTCTTGTGTATGATTTAAGGAGGTAGTCGCATTATATTTTTTGCATGTTATCTGTCCAGTTTTCCCAACACCATTTATTGAAGAGACTATCTTTATCACATTGTATAGTCCTGCCTCATAGATTAATTGATGATATAGGCATGGGTTTATTTCTGGGCTCTCTATTCTGTTCCATTGATTTATGTGTCTGTTTTTATGCCAGTACTATGGGGGTTTGATCACTATGGTCTTATAGTATAGTTTTATATCAGTAGCATAATATCTCCAACTTTGCTTTTATTTCTCAAGCCTACTTTGGCTATTTGGGGCCTTCTGTGGTTCCATATAAATTTTAAGATTAGTTGTTCTGTGAACAATGCCATTGGTATTTTGATAGGGATTGCATTGAATCTATAGATTGCTTTGGGTAGTATGGACATTTTAACTTTCATTTTGAAAGAATGACTCACTTCTTCATGGAGACTATGGAAGTAAGAATAGAAATTGTTAGACCAAGTAGGAGGCTATGGCAATAATTCAAGAGAATAAAATGAATGTCTTAGACTAAGAAATTAGTGACAAAGGAGCCATTATTTTGTAAACCTTAACTAATAGTATGATCTGTCAAATCACTTGTGGTTTTTACTTCTGGGTTGTGGCCTGGTTGAAAGCTCTGTTACCTTAATCATGGAAATAATTAAGAAATTCATGGTTTTCCTTCAACTATTTGTAATTTTATCTATACTACATTTAGATTGTAGGAATTCTTGTCTTAAATTAATTGATTTTAGACATTGTGATAATAACTATATCTGTAAGCTACATTCACTTTTTAAACAAGCTTATAAAGTTTTGTCTGATTTAAGGTTTTTTTATATCAGGGATAACTGGGAATTCATAGTATTTTTCAAGCGGTAAATGCAGTTGCTTTTCTAGCAGGGTAGAAGTTAAGGTTAAATAAGATAATGCTCTAGAGATCACTTTTCTCTCTTTAGAGGAAGGCTGTTTTGCAAATTATTATACTTTCGTGGTTGTTCTAACATTTTATGTTGTTTATGCACATAACCACTCCACTTAAAATGCTTTTTATAAGTTTTCTCTTATATAAGCAGAGTTATTCCCTCTTTCCTCTCAGATAATCTGAGATTGGCTTTTACACAATCTTTTAATTTTGGTCTATGTTGTTTTTTTATAGATATGTGTAATGTTTGCCCACAAAAGGCAACTTAATATACATGATTTTCTTCTTTAAAAAAAAACACTCAGTACATATGTGGCAAATTAAGAATTGATTATTCACTTTCCAAGGGGATTCACAAGAGGAATTCATTCAGCTTGCAAAATTCTTAATACATTTATAAAGTGATCCAATTGTAAAAATATTCCATTGAAAAACAGATTTACAGCTATTTCAGAGCTATATTTATTGTATGAATAATTATATCATGAGTAACTCTGTCACCTTAATTCAGTCTTCTCTATAGAACTACTTGAATCTCTACTCTCTGTCCTCACTGCCAAAAAGACACCATACAGCACACCTCGGGCATAGAACTATGGCAGGACAAAGAAACATTTTATAAGTGGGTTAACATGATATGCCCTGTCAGCTGCCATTCTGCATTACTGTCAAATTCCCCAAGTTCTGCAAAGCTTGGTTTCTCACTGATGCCTCTAAAAATGTAGCTTCTTCTAATTCAACTTAAATGTCTCAAAATATAATTCAATGGAACAATCTTAAGACTGTACTTTAAAACCCAGCTGCATCACTATGCTATATAATTTTGGCTATAAATTGATCTATGCATGTATTCATTTACCTATCAAAATAGTATAAGAGACATGTAATCCTGAAGTCCCTTGTAATGAGAATGAAGTCCCTTGTAATCTCACAGTCCAAAAAAAAAAATAGATACTTGATATATACTGTAAATTTCACATTATGTATGCATGCATTCACACATATATATATGTTTGTACCCACATATAGATTAATGACGTACTGGGTTCAGCTAGAAAGTAATGCAAAATCAATAATGGTAAATAGCTGGTCATCAATAATAGGTGAAGATACAAACTCGTATGCAAATGTCTAAAGCTGGTGTAGTTCCACTCGTGTTGGGAGTAAAATTAAAGTAAAATTAAAGTTGCACTCAAGAGCTTTTAGGTTAGGTGCCATAGTATATCTATTGTTTTAGGGAATTATTGCTTTACTTTTCAAATGTGATAATGTAGTTGGCAAAATATTTGAGTTCAGTTCCTGGGCTGATTGGTTTCTCTAAGAGGCAGAAGCTGAAAAGCAGTTAGTAACGTAGAAGATTTACATGGGGGTGCTACCTGTGAAAGCAAAGGAGTGTGATTGGGCAGAGGCAGCAGGAAGCTCAAGATACAACCTGACAAGTATATTTGGGCATGACAGGGCTCTAGAGCAAAGACTACCCACTAGAAATGTCCCACGTGTGTGGACACCACTGTACTCTTCAGCCACTACCTTGCTCAAACGTTGTCTGGGGATTGCTATGGGAATAGCATGACCGTGAAGGCTGCGGTGCACGCTGAAGAACTGACAGCTGGAGGTTTTCTGCTGACCCACATTCTTTACAACTGAACAGCACATCTTTGTTTTTTTTTAAAGGAATATGAATGGTTCATATCTGTGCCTGATGCAATTGTTACTTGGGATGTTATTTTTTTTCTGATTTTTGTTTTCCAGGCTACTTTATTGCCATACAAATGTGAGAATGTGAGAATGCAGGGAATATATGAGTAAGTTTGATAATATCCTCTTGAAGCTTTAAAACAAAGACACAAAGAAATTGTAATACACCCCACTTAGAAAATATTGGCTAGAAAATTTTGCTAGTTTGACAAATGTATAAGCAATAAATTATTTAATGATATTGATTTCAGATAGTACTTTTAAAGAATTTAATATATATAGTTTATCTAGATAATTAATTTTTATGAGATTCACCAATTACAAATTCTATGTATTTAATTTTATATCCCATATGACATTCTGGCAGCATCTGCTCAATCATATTTTTATGCTTCAAATGCAACAGCAATTTACATCTGAATAATTTATTAAAGTGATCATAATTTTCTAGTTAGATGACATGAAATATGTGTAGAAAATTCACAAATGAATGAATAGACATGGCAGAGTATTTACAAATATTTAAAACTAAATGAAATTTGGGTTATATATGCATTCTATAGCACTGAGGTATTAAACACTTAAAAAATGCCTTGCTTAGTCCATTTGCTAGCAAGTATTGTGGTTTGGGATATTTCTAAGCACTACTAAATACACTAGACATCCAGGCACTCACAAATAAAACTTCAATATTTTGTTGATAAAAAATCCCCATAAGTAGTGGCAGAAAACAGAAAGGGGCTTTTATGTTTTTACTTTTTATTCTATACTAGAGGCCGAGTGCACAAAAATTTGTGCACTCAGGGGGTGCGGGGGGTAGGGTCTCTCAGCCTGGCCTGTGCCCTCTCGCAGTCTGGGACCCCTTGGGGGATGATCACCTGCTGGCTTAGGCCTGCTCCCCGGTGGATAGAGCCTAAGCTGGCAATCAGACATCCCCTGGAATCCCAGCAGCCCTTGGGGGATGTCCACTTGCCAGCGGGGAGCAGGCCTAAGCTGCAGTCAGACATCCTTAGTGCTGCTGAGGAGGCAGGAGAGGTTCCCACCACCACCACTGTACTGGCAGCCATCAGCCTGGCTTGTGGCTGAGCAGAGCTCCCCCATGTGGGAGCACACTGACCACCAGAGGGCAGCTCCTGCATTGAGCGTCTGCCCCCTGGTGGTCAGTGTGTGTCATAGTGACCAGTCATTCCCAGTCTTTCTGCTGTTAGGGTCAGTTTGCATATTACCCTTTTATTATATAGAATAGAGGGCTGGTGCACGGGTGGGCGCCGGCTGGTTTGCCCTGAAGGGTGTCCCAGATCAGGGTGGGGGTCCCACTTGGGTTCCTGGCCAGCCTGGGTGAGGGGCTGATGGCTGTTTGCAGCTGGTCACACCCCCTTCAGGGTGGAGGTCCCCACTGGGGTGCCTGGCCAGTCTGGGTGAGGAGCTGAGGGCCGTTTTCAGGCTGATCAGCGACTGAAGCTCCCAGCCTCTCCTTTTTTTCTTTTTTCTTTTTTTATTCTGGGATTTATTTACCTTCTATAATTGAAACTTTGTTGCCGTCCTGCTTGCTCCAGCTCTGAGGCCGCTGCTGGCTAAAAGCAGGTATCTGGAGTTTGTTTAGCTTCTATAATTGAAACTTTGTTGCTTTTGGAGCTGTTGCTTTTGGAGCTCAGAGCCGGGCTGTGGCAGGCAGGGTAATTTGGCTTCCTCCATCACTGGAGCAAGCAAACCTCCGGCTCTCTTCAGCTGCGTGGCTGCCGGCCGCCATCTTTGTTGGCAGTTAATTTGCATATCTTGCTGATTAGCCAATGGGAAGCATAGGATTCTTTGGTATTGCTCAGCCAGGTGACAGGTTGTTGAGAATAAAATCTGCAGAAGTTTTGTGTTGCACTTGTCTGAGCCTTGGAAGAAGTGTGTGTGCCTCTTCCACTCTCCTGCTCTGTCTGCAGAGGATCCTGAGAAAGTCTTTCTCAGCTGAGGCTTTTGTCTAAACCAAAGAATACAGAAAATGGTGTGGTTGACTTATCAAGGATCTCTCAAAGATCCACAACACTATTGCCATGTTAGATGCCCAGGAGAAAAGTTTATTCATTACTTAAAATGGATACTTTAGGACATTAGGGCTTAATTGTCTTAAGAATCCCTTCCCCATTGGGAAAGGCTGAAGAAAGAATGAGGAGCCATAAGATGGAAATGATGTGGGCTCTGAATCACCACATAAATGAAAGTGCTCACAACCAACCAGGACATCTGTGTTGCATCCTATATAATAAAGAGGTAATATGCAAATTAACCCTCACAACCTCACAAGATGGCTGCCTACAGCCAGGCCGGCAGGGGGGTTAGTGAGGGATGACCAAATGACTGAACAGCAGGCTGCGTGGGGCAACCAGACCGGCGAGGGTGGGGGAGCAGTTATGGGCTACCAGGCTGGCAGAGGGGGATAGTTGGGGATGACCAGGACGGCAGGGGGGTGCAGTTGAGAGCAACCAGGCTGGCAGAAAGGAGGCAGTTAGGGGCAACCAGGGCAGCAGGGGGGGCAGTTAGGGGTGATCAGGCTGGCAGGGGGCAGGGGCAGTTAGGGATGACCAGGCAGACAGGCAAGTGAGTGATTAGGAGCCAGTGGTCCAGGATTGTGAGAGGAACGTCCAACTTCCAGTTTTGGCTTCAGGATCGGGCCTAAACTGGAAGTTGGACATACCCCAAGGGGTCCTGGATTGGAGAGGGTGCAGGTTGGGCTGAGGGGACCCCCACCCCTGTGCACAAATTTCATGCACTGAGCCTCTAGTGCTTACATAAAAGAAAATAAATTTCTAGTTTGTGAAACCACTGGAAAATTGGTACTTATTTCTTATAGCAACTACTATTATCTAAATTAATAAAAATAACATATCCTTTAACCACAGTACTGCATAATTGCTTTCAAAATCAACCAGCAGCAATCAAGCACATGCAATGTTTCATCTATTGCTATAGGAACTGGGATGAAAATATAAATAAGACACATTTATATTCTAAATTAAATCTGAGAGGGTTTATCAGAGGAAGAGCAGAATACATATATTTAAATGATTGTTAAATATATTACAATTTGTCAAGAAAAGCTATAATATTATTTAACTGTTAAATAGATAGTAAATAAAAATATACTAACATTCATAAGTAGCAATTATACAGTACAATAAAACTGCAATAGAAATAAATATATACATGTCTTACAAAATTAAAAGATTGAAGTATTTCTTAATAAGGGGAAGCTACATGTGTCCCATTAAACTTCAAGGTGAATTAATAGAATATAGATAATCCTTTACAAATTTTCATGACCATTACTGAAAAACATAATCAATTAGTAAGTGTCCTCAGGGAAAATCTTACCTTTATATTAAGGAAATAATGCATTTACTCATTTATTCAGAACATTTTAAAACCTTATTCCCTTCATTGTTTTAACTACAGAGTAATTATTTTTTACAAGACTATTTCATTAGTTTTTATTGAAGGACATTATCAGATTGTTATATAAAATCAAAGCAGTAATGGTTAGGAACAAGTCTATTATATGTCACTGGTATCTCTTTTGTGAAAATGTGTAGAGAATAATTTCCTGTGGCTATGAGAGAATTGTCACATACTTACCTCAATTAAAGTTAAACAATAAAAACCTTTTAATTTTAGCATGCTAATTTCCTATATTTTTGCCTATAAATGCTCTCTAAGGCAGTGTCAATTGCTACTGCCAACCCAAATAAGATTCATTTTTTCTTTCTTATTATAGTAATGAGAACCCTAAAGTTTAGAATGCCTAGTTTAACTAGTGTACCAATTATAATATGGGAAACTTAGTAAACTTGTCATCAAATGTGTTCTACTTATGGGTTAAACTGAACCATGAGATATGGTGGGAAAATGTGTATACTAGTGCAATATCTAGAACAGTTGGACTTCCTCAAACTACTCTTGACTTTTCTCCTTTCCCATAAACCTTTCTATGTGCCCTTTGACATTTTTAAGCTGGGATTGAAAATGGTACCACAACACACCTATTTAGATTGGCCAGAAGCTAGAACACTGACACCACCAAGTGCTGGAGAGGATGTGGAGCCACAGGAACTCTCATTCATTGCTGGTGGGAATGTAAAATGATTCAGCCACTTGAAAACAGTTTGGCAGTTCCTTATAAAATCACTCATGCTCTTATCATATGATCCAGACACTCCTTGGTAGTTACCCAAAATAGTTGAAAAGTTATATTCACACAAAAACCTGCACACAGATGTTTACAGCAGCTCCTATCTCATTAAGAGGGGATATGCTAATTGACACTCATGCCATCACAAAGATGGCGGCACCCACAGCCAATAAGGAGGCAATATGCTGGTTGATTGCTCCATCCTCAAAGATGGTGGTGCCCACAGCCAATAAGGAGGGGATATGCTAATTGACTGCCACACCCTCAAAGATGGCGGCACCCACAGCCACAAGATGGCTGGCAGGGGAGGGCAGTTGTGGGCAATTGGGCCTACAGGGGAGGGCAGTTGGGGGGTACCAGGCCAGCAAGGGAGGGCAGTTGGGGGGGACTGGGCCAGCAGGCAGAAGCAGTTAGGGGTAATAAGGCAGGCAGGCAGGCAGGCAAGCAATTGGGAGCCTGCGGTCCCGGATTGTGAAAGGGATGTCAGACTGCCGGTTTAGGCCTGATCCCACAGGACATCCCCTGAGGGGTCTCAGATTGAAGAGGGTGCAGGCTGGGCTGAGGGACAACCCCCCCATGCATGAATTTTGTGCACCAGGCCTCTAGTTTATTTATAATTGTCAAAACTAAATGCAACAGGATGTCTTTTTTAGTAGGTGAATGGATAAACACACTGAGGTGCATCCAGACAATGAAACATTATCCAATGCTACAAAGAAATGAGCTATCAAGCAACAAAAAGACAGGAATTTATTCCCTCATCATTCTAAATTATATGCTGAAAATGTAAATAGAGTCATGAAACTTCCTTGTCTAAAACTCCTTATTGGGTTCTTATTCCACATGACACCCAAACTCTTGACTGGCCTACAAGGGCATCTATAATATAGTTCTCTCTATGCAGGCCACTTTGCTACTTTATTTTCACTTGTGCTTCAGACACGCTGGTATTCTATAGCATCATTTCAATCTTCCTGCATCTCAAACATACGCTTTCTTAACATATGAGTTTGTCAAAAGGATTTTATTTGGTAAACATTCTTTCTTCTTCCCTATAATTGAATCCTTAATCTATTTTAGAGTTTAGGTTGATTTTTTTCTTCTTTATGAAAATTCTTTCCATAAATAGCCTTTTAAATTTAGACCCTCTTCCTTCATTGACTGGCTTATCTCACTCATTCATGGATAATAGAGACCATGGATAATAGAGAAACTTTTGAACAATAATAGATAAAGAGGCAGAGCTGCCTCAAACAGATTGTCAAACTGCAGCGGGAAGGCCGGGGAGGGTTGGGGGGCAGGAGGTAGGGGGGTAAGAGATCAACTAAAGGACTTGTACGCATGCATATAAGCACAACCAATGGACATAAGACACTGGGGGATAGGGGAGGCTAGGGGACTGTCTAGGGCGGGGGGATAAAATGGACACATATGTAATACCCTTTGTAATACTTTAAGCAATAAATTAAAAAAAAAATTTAGACCCTCTTTATTCCAAGCTTATAATGATCTATGTCAGACTCATATTTTTTTCTATAATAACATTAATTATTTTTATATTTTATATTGCTTGCAGTATTTTTAACTGTTTTCCCTACTAGAATGAAAACATGTAAGGGCAAAGACTGTCTGTTTACATGTATACCTCCTGAGTTAGCTTAGTGTATGGAATAAAAGAGGCAATGAATTTGTATTTTCTGAGTGAAAATACAATTCTTGCTATAAGAGAATTATTGAGACTTTCTTTTTGCTAGGCATTAAGTTATTAGTAGTAAAATAGAGTCCACTCTATCCACATAATTATTTATAACAGAACACTTGAAGTTATATACCTTTGAACTTTATGGAGACCACAAAATAATGTGCTAAGGCTGGCTCAAGTTTTCTGATAATAAAAACGTTGTGTAGATTTGAATATATATATATATATATATATATATATATATATATATATATATATATATAAAATGGAAGAATGTACTAAGGCTTCTGTTATAAAATTGTAAAGCTGTGAGGCGGACCTTGAAATAATAGGAGTAGATCCCTTTCAGTAGAGAGCCAGGATGCTCTTCTAAATCCTTTGCTATTGTTCCAGTCTAAGATATCTACGTGGGGGACACACGCCTGGTCTCAAGAAACTCTTTTGTAATCATAGTAGGTCCTTTAACATTGTCTGTGTCCTTTAAGTACTGGGTTTTTATACATTGCTTGTTACAGAAGACCTTGTTTCTTTTTAATATCTTCTGCTTAAAACTAGCTGCTTGCTTTAAGTTTGAAAAGAAGTGGCTGTGAGATACTGAGTTTATTGTTTTCTTTACCTGAAAAGTGTGTGTGTGTGTGTTTCCCACTGTAATCTGCAGCCTCTGCTACTGGGTGATAGGAGAGGCATTTTAAATCTCTTTGATGAAATGAGCCATTTTCTGCTTGGTCTAAAGCTTAAAATGGATCCCCTATTGTGCAGCAGCTAAAGCACCATTATACATCTTCCATCTCACTGTTCAATTCCCCTCTAAGAAATGGGAGGGAAATGTTAGAGCAGCGTGTTTAATCACTGCATGGCAAACACTGTGCTGGTATCCGGTATTTACTTATGTTAAGGAATCCATTTTAAGTGAAAAATACTCATATTCCAAGAGCAATTTAAGAATTTCACAGTGCTAGCCTAAAATTTTTTATTTCTACTTTTACCTCTAATACTTATGGCTTTAGACATAAATGGTATTAAGTAACTTCATAAACACATGACTGATTATCATATTATGCTCACCAACATATAATTGAACAAATGTACAAATCAAGAGAATGGAAAAATTCTACACAACCATCCCAGTTAATTTTCTAAGATGAGAAGCAATTAGATATTTATTTAGTCAATAAAGAACAAGATACTTAACCCCTAGGGAAGCATGTGAAGAATAAGCACATCTTTTAACACAGTAACGATGTAGTTAAGGATGTGAACAAGAGCTAACCTCGGAGTTTATTCTAGGTGTTAAATAGGCTGCAGGAAATCTCCTAATTTATTTCTTAACAGAACTAAGGTTAATTAAGCAAATATATTAATACTTACACAGTGACTGCTTTCTGGACGAACAGCAGGAAACACACATAAACAAAACCACGGGAGCATGGAAATTAGGTAGATAGTCTGGATACGGGTTTAGAACAAGAGGAAAAGGCGTGCTCCAGTTCATACTCCACATTGGACCAGCGTCCCCTGAACAGATCTTTGCTTCAGATTGCTGGGCTCCATCTGCAGAGTTCCTGACTTAACAGGTCTGGGATGGGGCACACGCCTTTGCCTCTAACCAATGCCAGGTGATGGATGCTGTTGTATTAACAGAGCCTATTTCTCATGAACGAAGACAGGCAGAAATGTAAACAAGCAAGTAGAATATACAGTACGTGAGGGGGTAACAAATTTAAGGAGTAAAAAGCACAAAAAGGAGACCTGGAGTATGGTAGCGTTTTGTTTTCAATGATAAACCAGGAAATACCTCACTTGATAGGGTCTTAGGCAGTAATGTAAAGCTGATAAGGGATTTACCATTCACTTACACTGGTAAAGACCTTTCTAAGATGAGCAAAGAACAGGGAGATCATTGTGGTGGGAGGAAAGAAAATAAAAGGTAATAAGAAATGAGGTTAGGGAGGAAGCAGAGGAACCCTTTAATGTAGACTGGGAATCTCTATTTTGTTAGGCTCACCATCCTCTTGTAAGGGCAATTTAATACTACTAGTTTTATTATCTACCTATACTCCCAATATTTTTTGAAAATCAATAAAATGCTTAATTTTAATATAAGGGAGAATAAAATGGAATTAATTTATGATATAACAATATGTATTTTGATATTCAATTACTTGTACATAATTATGAGTGAAGATATAATGATGTAGCTAAATGCTTGGATCTATAAATAAAATCACTGTGGATCACTATGAAGTGCTATAATAGCATATTATACAACTGTGCCACATATGTGATTTAAATATCACAAGTACTGTTGTCATAAATAATATGGTTTTCAAAGTAAAGAAAGTATTTCTTTAAAAAATTTGAACCAAACAAAGTATAATTTTGTGTTAATATGGTGGTTTTATTCCTGCACCAGCAAAATATTTAAAGTCACACAAAGATCTTTATAATCACATGTAATATGGATTCTGGTTTTGGATAAGTATAAACATATTATTAACCCAAAGTAATGTTGACCAGAGTATTCAAGTTATACAGATAAGGGGAAATATTTTGTTATACAAGACTGTCTCATGAATTTCAAGATATCAAATGTCACTTCTTCATTCTCAATAATTGCCCATCGAATCACTCTGAAATAATATATATATATATATATATATATATATATATATATATATCCTTGAACATTTTTAATGCTGTCTGGGGTGTGACACTTTTCCATTTGAAGCCAGTAATGTGAGGTGTCACAGGAAATCATACAGATATTATCTTTTATTCTGAAGCAGGGAGCTGTTAGAGAATTCTGAACACAAGTATCTTATACACTTACACATACCTGAAAATAAATAATTACTCTTAATACTGATTTAAAAATAGACACTAGGTATCAAGGAAAGAAGTAGAAAGACTAGTTAGAAAGTTGTTTATAATAATTCAGGTGAAAGAAGATATTGGTCTAAATCAGATAGTTAAGTGGATATGAGGACAGCTCTGTAAATATTTTGAAGGAATTGGCAATGGAATTTGTTGAACTTCGGACTTTTGGAAAAGGAATCAAGGATTGCATTAATACACTAGAAGGATAAATCTAACATTTAAGAGATAGTTAAGACTATAGGAAAGCAAGTTTTATGTGGTATGATCAATCATTGAATATTTATTGAGCATTGCCCATTTTGATATTATGATGTACAATACACATCAAACAAAAATGTCTAGCACACAATTTGGATCTAAGAATCTGGAGTTCATGGGGAAAAGTCTTGGCAGAATATCACCAACAAGTCAATAAGAGAAACCAAACCCCACACAGTTGCTGAAGCAACATCACAAGTTCCTGGAGAGTTATATGTAAATCTTAGTCTCTGTGTAACACTGTGTCTGTGGATCCACAGCCAAACATATGGTGGTGAGCCTAGGGGCACTGCTGTTCAGCAGGGCCAGCATTAATGAAAGAGAGCTAAGCATGGAGGAGATCACAGTGATGATAAATGGAATCCACCACACATCTCTCAATCTGTTAGTCATCACATCTGAACTTAGCATGCATCTTCCAAGGATTATGGTCTCTGCTATCATTATGCATTCTAAGTCTGCAGTGAGTTTCTCTTTTGGCCAATTTTAATTCAGAGACATACAGAGAAGGGGGTTCTTGAAGAGTTAGTTTCCAGCATAACCAAGACACAAGGAAGAGTGTACCACAATCTATACCTTGTCAGAGTGGTATCCATACACATCATTTTAGCTAGTTTTAACTTACAAGGAAATATAAGAGGTTTCACTCTAAAAGATGCAATTGTTCTTCATAAAACCCAAAACATGCCAGCCACCCCCACCCCCCAAAGAATGCACAAAGTCTTACTTTATTCATTTTGAGTTGATGTTTATTCTTCTAAGTCACACTTCCCCTTTGATATTCCCTAACTTTGA
Organism: Myotis myotis; assembly: GCF_014108235.1. Taxonomy (NCBI): domain Eukaryota; kingdom Metazoa; phylum Chordata; class Mammalia; order Chiroptera; family Vespertilionidae; genus Myotis; species Myotis myotis. The sequence continues at coordinate 27,398,466 of NW_023416313.1, forward strand.
TATGCTCTCATTTAAATACTGAAATATAAGGTTAACCACTATGAACACATCAACACATCTTCTGAATGATAAAGGAATAGGAGTGAAAAAAAGAAAAAGAATAACTATTAGAATATGGAGATATATAAATGCTTTTATCTATCACAAACACATGTACACATACATGTGTACAGACACAAATAAAGAAGAAATTTCTATAACTGCTAGCCCTGCTCACTGCAACTGATCATGTGGTTGTAGCTGGTCTTCGTCATTCCCATTTCCACTACCAATTTCATCTGTCCTTTGGCCTCAGAAAGTACCTTGGACAACTGTGGTTTCTTAACTTGTCTGGCAACTCCAAACTTCATTCCTTACGGTTCTATACCATTAAGAATCCTGTCTGAGTTACAGTTTCCATTAATTCTCATCACAATGCGTAGGAATACACAAAGACACCTTGGAAAGACTCTTACATTTCATGAGCTCCTCCCTATTGGCATTATGTAGAAACAACCATTTCCCCCTTAATAGGTGGAGATGTTGAGAATAGGAGATGATGAAGGAAGAAAAAATAATAAACTAATGTATAGTGATGAGTGATGATTAAGTACATTAACTGAGAGGTATATGGTTAACTCAACGTTAAGAACAAACTTTAACGTGAAATAAATGCTCAATAAAGATGAATTTTCTAAAGTGGAGTCTCCATCCAGGGAGGCACTGCCTGGGATGTTAAATAGACAACATAGATGGTAAAGTGAGAGCCCAACTTGCTGTTATAGGCCCCCTGTGGTGGCACTGCTACATTTCTTGGTGCAGTCAGAATTGGCTCGGGAACTGGGTCAGTTCAAGGCATTGAGGGGGTTGTATCAAAGAGGTAGATGTAAAAAGCTAAAACCAGAACTGACAATTACCTTGTTTCTTCTTGATTTGAGTAGTTGGTTCTCATAGATCCTGGTGAAAAATTAAAATGAGATGTTCTTTAATGTAATTATAGCTTGATTCTCCTCATAGTTTAGCATAAGCTTAATAACGAATTGGCAATCCATTTTTTATAGTGTCATGGCATTCTTAGCTTGAAGCACTGGCTATTTAATTTTTACAAATTTTAATAATCAATGAAATCCTACAATGTTTATGGCATCCTTTTTGGCTTTCAGAATTTAGATCTTTGCTTTTATTTTAATGAATTATACCTGCTCTGTGTCATTAGCCTATTTAAATTGTGAAAACCTGGAACATTCAAGTTATCCTTTCTGTATAACATGTTATCTGGTATCTGCAGCACCTAGGATTTTATATTAGCCCCACAGTTTGTATCTTCCAAATGTTTTACAGCCCATAATTTATTAGTTGCTGCTAAAAACAAACCAGTAAATCACCTTTGGAATATTATCTCCCTTTTTCTCATGTGTGTAGAGGACATAAAGCAACATGAAAACAAAGCAGTTTGCAATTATGGGAGGAATATCGGGGCAGAAATCTGTATTGCTCTGAAACGGGAATGCACTCAATGTTCTATTCGACCTCAAAATTTGAGCTCTTTTTAGGAGAGTGGGAAGTTGAACCCACTGCAAATAATCAATTTCATATTATATTATGGTTATAATTATTATTGTAAGTAACTCAGTAATTCTGTTTGCTCTTTGTTTCCCGGAAACCTGTAGATTTGTTCTATAACTCGAGGCCTGGTGCACGAAATTCGTGCACTGTTTGTGTGTGTGTGTGTGGGGGGGGGGGGGGGGTGTTGTCCCTCACCCCAGCCTGACATCCCTCTCACAATCTGGGACTGCTGGCTTCTAACCACTCGCCTGCCTGCCAGCCTGATCTCCCCCAACTGCCTTCTGCTGCTGGTCTGATTGCCCCCAACTGCCCTCCCCTGCAGGGCTGGTTGCCCCCAACTGCCCTCCCCTGCAGGCCTGGTCACCCCCAACTGCCCTCCCCTGCCGGCCATCTTGTGGTGGCCATCTTGTGACCACATAGGGGCTGCCATCTTGTGATGACGTGAGGGTGCGAGAGCCACCTAGGCTTTTATTAGTATAGATATGTTTTAATCATTTTCCAACTTTCTGTTTTCTTTATCATTTTAAATACAGGTCTTGGATGGAGAAAAACTTATCAATCTGAGGTGTTACCTTTCCTCCAGCACATAAACATAGCAGGATCTGTGACTATTTTTTTTTTTAAATATATTTTATTGATTTTTTACAGAGAGGAAAGGAGAGAGATAGAGAGTTAGAAACATCGATGAGAGAGAAACATCGATCAGCTGCCTCCTGCACATCTCCTACTGGGGATGTGCCGGCAACCCAGGTACATGCCCTTGACCAGAATCGAACCTGGGACCTTTCAGTCCGCAGGCCGACGCTCTATCTACTGAGCCAAACCGGTTTTGGCAATGTGACTATTTTTAAGGTAGTGTTTCAAATCCATGCTGCCTAATTTATTTTACTCTCAACCTGATCTCAACTTTTCTTCATTCCTATTGCACATGCCTACCAAATACGAATACATTATTTTACTTTAATATGTCTTCTATTTTGCAGCCCTTGGCTATGCAGCAAAGCATCAGGTGTTTTGTCAAGGTCTTTAACTGACCTGTGAACTACAAGCAATGTGGAAAAGCACAGATTTCCAAATCTTCAAAACCAAGTATAACTCAAACATAACTTTTTGCTGAACCATGAACTGAACTGTTTTTATTTTCTTATTAAGTAACCATTTAGAATGCCAGTTTTAAGTAGAACAAAGCCAATATATATTTTTTTATTCTGTTGAACTAGAGGATCAATTATTTTTTCTGGGCATTGAAATATTCCTTAAGAAAGTCTTTTCATTTCTGTTCCTGTGCCCAATACCTCAACACAGATGCTAATCTCCACACTTAATTACTGTTAAGGTTTTACAATTATAGCTATATACTGTAGATGTAATAAAAGTTATGTAAATGTGATCTCTCTTTCTCCTTCAAGGTATCCAATTGCACTGTATTCACCTTTTCACTTAAGGAAACACTTATGGCTTCTCCTTGGTGTATAAGAATTGCCAGCATCACTACTTGTGAGACCACTATGTTTACACTTAGGGGCTATTACTAAGCACAATAAGTCTTACTTGAATGCAAGCACTGTGATACTCTAATAACCCAGACAGCAGCTAAGTGACTAACAGGTGGGTAGTGTATGTAGCCTGGATACGCTGGATAAGATGGAGAGGAACATCAGGAAATTTCAGCAGATTTCAATAGCACACAATTTAAAAGTTATAAATTGTTTATTTCTGAAATTTTTCATTTAATGCTCCCGGACTGTGGTTGACTGAGGGTAATTGAGACTGAGGAAAGTGAAACCATGAAGAAAAAAGGACTACTGTGTTACCTATGATAGGAACAGCAACAGGACACAGACAACTGGCCTTTGTAAAATGTTCTCCATTGCTTAAAGAATAATGTTTAAAGAACAATAGAAGGTCTTCCATGAACTAATCCTTGACTTTCTGCTTTCTATACTCACTGAAGAAAGGAATGAGAGTTTGGAAACTTGAGGAAAAGAGATGAGGTAGGGAGATATGGTAATAGTCAATATGACAATTGATAAGATGTGAACTGAGGTTGTAGACACTTTTGAAATAGTATTTATCAGTTGGAAATAAGAAGAATGATTGTAAAAAGATTTATAGAATGAAGAGAAAGTGCATGTTTCCTTTGAGATGAGGATCTGCTTAGAAATGAAATCCTAGAGCAACATGGCAGATCTACCCACACTTGGGATCAGGCTGATGGTGTGAGCTCAGACTACACATTTTCAGAGGTTTCCTGCTCAGGAATGAGAGGTTAAATGTCACAAAGAAAAAAAATAGCATGTCAAACAGTGTTTCTAATATTTAGCAAGTATATTTTCCACTAAGCGGGATGCAATTTAAAAATTAGAGTTTAGAGTCTACAGACATGTTTCAAAAATTGGAAAAGATTTCAGTGCCGGAGGATTTTGTGACAAATCAAGGTGGTATAGAATCACACCATTAGGTCTTAAATTATGTATCCATGGAACACAGAGTAACATTTTTATATAAGTCAAATAATGCCAAAATTTCCCAATTCAACAGTACATAAAAAATGAGAACAAACATTAATGAAATTTCTCAATTTTGTTCCCCTGCTCAATCCTTTTCAGTGTTTGACACATAGCAAGAAACAAAATAAATAACAAGAACCAAAGAACTAAATACTATTAATGAAATGTCATAAATATGATTACAAGGAAATCTTATATGAATTACTTTTTAGTTGTAGGAACTTATATATATCCATGTAACAAAAACTATTAAATATATCAATTCTCCTGGAATTCTTTAATCAATAATTGATAGTGGCTAGGCATGTTTGTAATGAATGTGAAGATGTGTGTTTTAGTAATCTCAAGTGAACATGTTTTTAGAATTTTGGAATTCTCTACTACCTGTGGCTGTGTCAGAAAACTGAGTAGGTTGAATTTAAATGCCTTTGGTGAGACCCATATGTTTATTATGCTTTGCCAGGTTGACGTACAAAGCTCAACAAAAGCAAGGGAGTCCTTTCCATTATTAATGATTCTTAGGTCCTTTGCCACATTCTGTGAGCACAGAAATAAATAAATGAAAAATTCATTAAAACATTTAAGCTATCAATATTGTATGAATGAAGATGAAAGGAATGACATGGTATAAATGGGCTCTCATTAGATTGAGTTATCATGTTAAAATTTTACAAGAAAAAATGAGTTTTTTTAAATCCTCAATAATTCAGCAGATATGTTATTTTGTTTAAAAGTTGATAAGCCTTTTCCTAACTGTTTTTTCTTAGTGGATAGAGCATCAGCCTGCAGGCTGAAGGGTCCTGGGTTTGATTCCGGTCAAGGGCACATGCCCAGATTACAGGCTTGATCCCCAGTAGGATGTGTGAAGGTGGCAGCCGATCAATGATTCTCTTTCATCATTGATGTTTCTATTTCTCTCTCCTTCTCTCTTCTTCTCTGAAATATATATATATATATCCATAAGTCTTCAGTTTGGCTAGATACAAAAATGTACAGATGTCAGAGAATTTTTATATATTAAAAGTATCAGTAGGGAAATCAACCCCCATTTTACTATTCTAATAAATTTATATTTGTAAACTTCTAGCCACTAAGTTTTCTAACTTAGATTTTAATAACATCCTATTAGCATTTAGATACACAGATACCTGAATTATTGAGTAAGAATCTTGATTCAAAGTCTCCATCTGAAAATGGCACACTTTGTCCTTAAAGAGTTAGATAGTAAACATTTTAGGTTTTGTAGGTCATTTTTGTTCTCAATCACATATTCTTATTTAATTTCTTTTGCAACCTTATAAAATATTAAAATGATATTTTTTCTCAAAGTTCATGCCAAAGCATGCCAGGGATAACATTTGGCACATGGGTTTGACCTGTTGGCTGATCCCTGATCTCAATATATATTTAGCTACAGAGATTATAATAGACATAATTTGTTTATATAAGCTAGTAGATCTTAAATTTTTGCATAAGGAATTCATTGTCTTAATGTAACCAAATATATTTAGTGGTAAAAATTCTAAAGTATATGTTATTGCTAATTCCATTGCCAAAATGACTACCAAAATAGATTCTTTTAATATATTAGGGCTTAATATAATGAAAGGCCAAATTTAAGTTTAAAAAATATGTAAGTATTTAATTAGTCTATTCACATTCTTGTATAGGTGAATCTAACCTGTTCAAGAACTAACTGAGCCCTTACCGATTTGGCTCAGTGAATAGAGCATCAGCCTATGGACTCAAGGGTCCCAGGTTCAATTCCAGTCAAGGGCATGTACCTTGGTTGTGGGCACATCCCCAGTGGGGAATGTGCAGGAGGCAGCTGATCGATGTTTCTCTCTCATCAATGTTTCTAACTCTCTATCCCTCTCCCTTCCTCTCTGTAAAAAATCAATAATATATATTAAAAAAAGAAAAATATCCAACTGAATGTGAAAATGGTAGTGTTGGGGTTTCCGTGTGTGTGTGTGTGTGTGTGTGTGTGTGTGTGTGTGTGTATGATGATGATATCATGCAACTGCTATTAGTTAAGCAACAATAATAATCATTATTATATCCAATCTTGGCTGCAAATGGAATAATCCTGACTTGAGATTGGCAAATATATTATAGTTTATTTTACTCACTAATATTAATTAGTGTATAGGAGAGTATCTGGCACAGAAGATATTAAATAATAGCAAGTAAATGGATAGAAAGAATGTTGGATCATCATCAAGCTATTGACATAAGTGAGGCCTTATAAGTGGTGGGGAGAAAAATCAGGCCTGAAATAATAAAGGTACCAACAGAAAATCAAGACAAACTCAGACTGGAGAGAAGACAGGGACTACCTCTGGAACAGGGGCATGTGGCAGAAGTTGGGTTAAGGTAGAAAAGTCCCAGTACAGTAACTCAAACTTGAGAACAGAAGAGAATCGTGTCAAATCCCTGATCTTCTGGCCTGCAAACTTTTGCTTCTCTTGATTGAGCAGAGTTGGCCTCAAAGTGTGTACTGAATCGAACCTTCGAGTAGGCATCCTGTGGTTTCTCTGAAAAAGAACATCTTTGATTCCCAGAAGGCAGTCCAGAGCCTGACATCCAGCAGTTGTTCACTACTTTACGTTAGAGAAATGACTCCAGTGGAAAATCAAGCAGATCATTAAAGTTGTATCTTTAAAAATGTATTTATATTTATAAAGTATCACATAAGTTTTAGGAAATGATTACAATGTTAGGACTCACGACGACTAACAGTTTAGTAATGAAATTATCATTTCTTTTTCATGATTTTTACTAGTTATTAATTTAATTACTCATTAATTACTCATCATGAGTTTAATATTAATTTTTGGAGTTTTAAGACTCACATTAGTACAAAAAAACCCTCTTTTTCCCGTTTCTTATAAAAGTATAGTAAATATGTGAAAAGAAAATATTGTTTAAAGGTAATATCACATATTATGGACAGTTGTAAAATATGTTATTTCTGCAATAAAATCAGTATAAGACAAAAGTACTAACACCTTTTTTTTCACAGATAGGTTAAATTTAGATAATTTTTTATTCTTTCAAAACAAGGAATTAGAGAATTGATCATAAAGCAAATAGAGTAGTAACTTTAGTAGAAAATGTCTGTTCTTTCTAATTGGTGGAAATACTGCATAAAAGTATATTTCTTCCCATTTCTGCATTTAGTGATGTCACTGTATAACATGAAATATGCAACTGTGGAAGTATTTACTCCACAGAAAGTAGTGAATACTATCACCAGTGTTATTTTTCCCTAGAAAACCAACTGTTAAACGTTTACCAGCATATCAATCTTCATCAAAAATAACACTATTTTTTTCAATTTGTAGGATTAGCATATAAATGAGATATGGATTGGACAGAAAGAACTTGATCCAAAAGATTACAAGGTGAAAACATGTGACTTGTTCATGCAGATTTACTCATTAAAATAGGTCTTCTAAATTAGGTAAAAACAGAGAAGCAAACTTTTTACTTGAAAGGACAGTCTGAATTTGCCATTAAGAGGGCTTGGTAAGGTAGATCAATCAATATGTCATTGTCTCTAAATAGCAGGTAGACAAGTTATCACAGTCTCTGTGTGTGGATGAGAGATACTCATAGAAGCTCGTTTTTTCTCAGCTGTGAAAATGTCGAACATGTTTTTCATTTTGACCCTTACATTGACCACTGTATCAACAATTATGCAACACATTATCAGTGACATGAATCAGTGACATGAGCAAATCTCCAGAATGCCAAGGGGGATTCAAGCATTTGGTACAGCCGGTAGCAGCCAATGCTAGGGATTTAGGGATTGAGCCCAATCTGAGCAGCCTATTTGCCTCCTTTACTTCATAAGGAAAGGAACAAGTTTGGAAGAGTGACTGGCATTTATCCAGGGGAAAATAAAACCCTAAGGGAAAATAGAGGCAGGATTCATTTTGAGATTAGTTTCATGGAACAGACTGACGAATCTCAGAGAGAAGGCAGGGGTCCAGGGGTGAATGGAGAGAGATTAACCAAAGAATTTATATGCATATATGCATAACCCATGGGCACAGACAATAGTGTGGTGAAGGCCTGGCAGGAAGGGGGAATGAGTATGGGGTAGATGGGGTAAATGAGGTGAAAAAAAGGGGACACCTGTAATCTTGCAATAATAAAGATAAAATATGAGTTTCTAAATGTTTCCCTGTTAACACTTAAGCTTGTATGAATATGACAAAATAAAAATAAATTAAACAAATAAAAGTTCCATTTACAAAATCTAGAAATACAGATATTTATATGTCTATATGAGTATAATCTCATATATGTTTGATAAACATACCCAAAGCATTTCCCACCAAATAGTAACAGTAGTCATCTCTGAGTGCTGTTATGTTTGGTAATTTTATTTTCTTCCTTTTAATTTAAAATTTTACCATTTATAGTTCTTATACTTCGTGTGATTCAATTTTTTATAAAAGACAAATTAAAAATAAATAGAAATTCTAGAGCCAAACATTTAAATTTATAATTTCTTTAAATTTGACGTGAAGAAGTTAGGTTGTTCTTAATTTCTTGAAAATATAGATTTAAAGCAACAATACAAGTTTGATCTCTTTTAAATGCAATAATATTTTTTGGCTTAAAAAATTAAGTAGTAAACAATTCTGTATAATACATATGTATTGATATAGTACTATTCTTTGTGAAATGTAAGGCAGTATAAAATACTAGTTAAAAGCATGAACTTTGAATGCTAACAGATGCAGCATCAAATCTGTACTACACTATTCACTATGTGATTTTGAGATATCATTTTAAACTTTCTCCTTTTTGTTTTCTCAATCGTAACAGAGAGATAATAAGTTTATCTTGTAGGAATTTATGATGATTAAATATAAAAATACATTGAGCATGTAATTAGCAATCAATAAATAATAGCTTGAAATATCACTAGAAGAGGGAAAGGTTTTTCAGAAATATGTCTGAGCAGACTTAAATGGAACTCAGATATTCAGTTTTTTTGCTATATGATTGCATTTTTTTCAGATATTCAGTCTTGAGATTCTGTTCCAACAGCAGAACAAATTACTTTCACATTATTTAATTAAATGTTCAGACCGTGGATATTCAGAATGATATAAGTGTTAACTATAAACTGAAGTAAATAATGCTGCCAGGATATTTGGATAATCTTTGTTGCCCATATTTATGTCTCTGTATTTTGTCTATCCTTCTGAACTGGCAGGAAGCAACATTACATATGTTGTTCCAGCTGCTGTTGCTTCAGGCTTTATACACTGGTGTTAACTTGTGAGTCTCTTGATATATGGAGCCAAGAATCTGTTTGAATTTTTTCACAAAGGGATTAAATGGCAAACTTTTATTTTACAATATATGAGTCGGAGGGTTGCCAAAATTTGTTTTAACTTAATACTTTCTTCAAATGTGGCTGAAATCTAATTCAATGTAATACATATAGTCATTAAATATTTATTGAGACACTAGGATGTGAGAGGTATTCCTGGAACTAAAAGTCAATGAACAAGGCAAATACGCATATTTTATAAAAATTTTTGTGTAGTTATGGGGGAAATAATCATAATAAATAAGTAATTTATATATATGTGAGGAAGTGAGAAGGACTTGGAAAAATAGTGCAAATTAAAAGAAATTGTGTAAGTTACAATTTGCATGTATTTCAAGTTCTTGTACAAATATCACCACAACACCTCCCCTGACCACACTATATAAAATTGTACACTCTCCCAAAACCCAACTCCAATTACCCTACACTTGCTCTATGTTCTCCACTACAACTATTGCTATTATTAATACTTTTTATCTTTCATCTTCCTCCCTCCCACTTGGATGTAAACTCCATGATTTCAGAGATTTTTGTTTGTTTGTTTGTTTTCTTTGTTTTATTCTCACTTTATGCAAAATTGTTATCAGACAAAGTGGGAGGTCCTTTTCCTCATTGGATGCTGGGCTGGAGTCCTTATGATATCTTGAGAAGAAGAATTTTCTGAGGCTCACACTCGAGAATGAGTGATTTTTATTTGTGTGGAGTTAAATTCCTGGCTTTCCAAAATTCTATTTTCCTTTGTTCAGTCATAGAAGGAGTATGGCTGGGGTTTCAGTAAAACTAGAAGCAAAGCCAATAACCAGAGTTTCCTTTCCATGTTGGAGCTGAGTCCAATTAAGTATCAGGCTAGTTGCAGTTCATTAGCCCATTGTGTGTGTGGGTCCACATGGCGGTGGGCCATGTGGGTGAACAAAACGGAGCCATCCAAGCCCAGAGTCACACAAGTCCCAAGAGTCCCAAGAGCACAAGAGGAACCAAGAGAGTGAACTCCTTTGTTCAGGGGATTAAATATCCCAAATGTTGGGACCTTGCAAAAGCTCATTGGCCACACCCATTCTGGCTAATGACCTTTTTTTTTCAGGTGTGACCAACAACAAGTACCTTCCGTATGTCACCCCAAGTTACTGGGCATGTGTCTATCTCCCCTTTGTTGGATCCATGGAGATTGTAAAGTTGTAGCTTCCTGGGGAAGCAGCCCCAATGACATGCCTGTGATATCTGGCCTTCCCTTTGCTCCTTTCCTGTTATTAATAACTAGTTAATTACAACAGTATCAAAACTACTAGTAATTTGTTCCATGATGTGGCAAAAAATCTTAAAAACTGATCAAGAAGCAGATGATACCATCAACAGGAGAATAAATAAACATACTGTGCTATTTTCCTACAATGGAATACTACTATACAGTAGTTTAAAAAAAGGAGCAGATGATGAAAAACCACATTAAGGAATTTCACGTTTATTGTGTGGGACATTGTGAGCTATAGAACACATAACGTAACTTGTTTTTCACATTAGAATGACCGATTTACTTCCTGAAAGTATGAGGGATAGATGGAATGGAGGAGAGGCTGGAGGCTCTGGGAAATGATGATTGCAAGGAGGCAATACAAGATATGATGGAAATAAGAGATGGATAGGACTTGTCAATAGGAAATTGAGAAGAAAAAAAAAGAAGTTGGAAAGATCTTCAAGCTTCTAATTTGAATGACTAGGTGAATAACGATGCTTTTTAATTGACAGCGAGATGAGAAAACAGGAGGAGGGACACATTTGAAAATATATATTCAGTTGGGACATTTTGAGTTTGAGTAAATACATGAGATACTCAGACTGAACAAGTAAACACTCTTTGTTCAGTATTTTCTAAAGACTCCAATCCGATGACTTCTCAGTGGAAATTACTCCATAGCAGGTTATAAAATCCATGATTTAGATTCTTTATTTTAAACTAGAGGCCTGGTGCATGAAATCCGTGCACTAGGGAGTGGGGGTGGGGGGTGTCCCTCAGCCTGGCCTGCACACTCTCACAGTCTGGGAGCCGTCAGGGGATGTCCTACTGATGGGGAGCGGGCCTAAGCCAGCAGTAGAACATCCTTAGCTCTGCTGCGGGAGAGGCCCGCACCACTGCCACTGTGCTCGCCAGCCGTGAGTCCAGCTTCTGGCTGAGCATTGCTCCCCTTGTGGGAGCTCACTGACCACCAAGGGGCAGCTCCTGCATTGAGCATCTGATGCCTGGTGGTCAGTGCACGTCATAGTGACCGTTTGGTTGATTTGCATATTAACCTTTTATTATATAGGATTATAAATCCCTTGGAAATAAAAAAAACAACAACATGCATGTCAAGGGAGGGTTTTCAATTGCTTCCTAGCCCAACTTTTAACATTTCATTACGATAGATTTAGTCTTTTAATCTGTATAAACTGAGCTCCCTGAGTGAGGGATCTTAATCTTCTTTCTCTTTTTCTCAGTTTCTTTAATAGTGCCTGAGCATATTAGAAGTTTAATAGTTGTTTGTTCAACTGAATTAAATTAAAAAGCTAATACTAGGTACTAAAGAATTATCATATCGTTATATTTAAATATAATCTTTTAATCCTTTATAATTTCAGTCTTTAGAAAATTGAGAATAAATTATTTTCTTCATCTGATCACAGTCACATTATCTACTAAAAGCTAAAAAAGGGAGAAAACGGCCTCTTTAGTACTTTTAGTCATTAAAACATAATACCTTTCTAGTTTTCATATTCTTGCTCATTAAATTTGTGATTAATTTTTAAAAATTCTTTTCTTATTTTGTATCTTCTGAAATTTTTTATCTGGTTGAGAGGAGGATAATATAGTAACCTAGTAGCTGGATATGTTTTTCACTTTTAGCTCCTTTTAAAATAATCACTTTTTCTGTAGCTTCAGAATATAAAAAACAAACACTTGTGATAAATTTCTTATGTTTTTGTTTTAACTAATCCTAGTTATTCAATAACTGGCTTATTTTCCTTTGCTACTATTAGCACAGGCAGCTAGGAGTTAACAAAAGAGAAGGGAGCTATTCTGGCTGGGCTGGACTGAGTCTGGAAGTTACAGTTTCAGACACCCCAAGGGATAGCCAAGGGGAATAATACCCCTACATCCCATCCCCCCTCCTCCCAGCCTCCACCCCTGAAGCAGGACTGGTGTTCCACCCATCTCTCCAAGGTATAACTGGTCCATTTGTCTGACCTATTGGGGCAGGGGAAGTGGGTGGTAACCAATAAAGGAGAAATTCCTCTGCTGGATGCATGCATGGTAGAAATCAAGATGGTGCGGGGAAGGCGCGGGGGGTGGGGGGGGGGAATCCTTCCACTTTGAGGCATGCACAATAGTAGCCAAAACTGAGACATGAAGGGGCAGCCTAGCCTGGAAAACCTGGGGAAATGGTAAGATTGGATAAGGGAAGGACCCAGCTCAAACCTGTGAAAGCGTGGGAACGAGATTGGTTAGTTTGAAAGAAAGCTTATTCCTTTCCAAGCCTGAGATAACAGAATCAACGCTTAACAAAGGCCCCTCTGGGTAGCACGCCTTTGCTGATTATTTCACACTCCTTAGTAGCAGCCATGGGGCCCTGGCAGCCCCACAGCTCCAAGTGCGGCTCCAAGAGCAGGCCCAGGTGGGCAGCAGTGTTTGCTGGAGCACAGCCAGAGCAGAGACTATGCTGGGCACTGGGGCCCAGGATGATGGTATTTCAGCTCTGGGTCTTGACCCTTATTTATGCTCACCAGGCCCAGGATTTCTTCAACAGAGGGACACACTGAGCCCTCTGGTCATAAATGAGATACTGGGCCCCTGGGGACAGTCCCATGTGTTTGCTGTAGCTTCAATAAATCTTACCCCTACACCGCACCTCCCATGACTAGGTCCCCGGCATGCTTTTCTCATGACTCTGTGGACTAGCCCTATTTTTAATGGCAACACTACTAGCATGCGAACTTATTGGTACAAATTTATTAGCATGTTACTCCTTTGTTAACCAGTCTACCTTTTTTAAGAAACTATGAATTGACTTCTGCTTTTGTTTTTATCTTTATCATTATAAACATACATATTAGTCTTTCTTTTGATAACACAGGCATCCTATAATTTTCTGTTCATAGGTCAAAATCCTTTATTACCATAAATACATATTTTCTGTTGCAGAAAAAATGTTCAAAGAAATAATGGATGAAGTCTTCCCAACTTTTATGAAAATTATTATTCTATACATCCTAGAACAGTGGTTCTCAACCTTCCTAATGCTGTGACCCTTTAATACAGTTCCTCATGTTGTGGTGACCACCAACCATAAAATTATTTTCGTTGCTACTTCATAACTGTAATTTTGCTACTGTTATGAATCGTAATGTAAATATCTGATATGCAGGATCTATTTAGGCGACCCCTGTGAAAGGGTCCTTTGACCCCGAAAGGGGGCAGGAACCACAGGTTGAGAACCGCTGTCCTAGAAGCTCAATGAACTTCAAGTAGGACAAACGCAAATAAATCCACACACACAGGCATATCATAGTGAAAATATTAACTATTGCCATTTTGTTCCAAATAATTATTTGTTGTGGGGGTTGTTCTGTACATTGTAGAAGTTTAGCAGCATTCCTTAAGTCATGCTAGTAACAAAAGCCTAAAGTCCTGACAAGCAAAATTGCCTTCAGATATTGTCAAATGTGCCCTGGAGGGCAGAATCACCCTAGTTAAGAATCACAGATATAATTGCATGGGGGAAAAAAAGACTTAAAAGATATACATTAAACATTTAATGAGAGTTTCTCTAAATGGATAAAGGAGTAGGTAAGGTAAAAAAAAGGACCTTGTTGTTTTATCTATATATTTTTGTGTTGTTTCAGTGGATTAAAAATTGCAACTCATTTATTATCTGTCTTTTAAGACAATAAAGATTAATTCATTTTCTACCTTTTCAAAACAAACAAATAAATAAAACTAACCCATTTTTAGATGAATATAAAATAGCATTTCAGTAGATCATTTAAAAGATGATTATGGCTTATGAATGTGGGGATGGTGACTAGTAATTTGAATTTTAATATATTTTTAATATACTGCCTACAAGATTTATTGAGGGGTTGGATGTGAAGTTTGAAGGGACAGTATTTTGTTTGTCTTACCTAAGCAACTGGTTGAATGTTAGTGCCATTACTTAGAGTCAGGAATGAGAATATTGGGGGCTTTTATGAGAAGTAAAATCATTAATTTCATTTCTAGCAATTAATTTTGAGATCTATATCAGGTTTCCACAGGGTGATTTGACACTCCGTAACTCAGAGTAACAAAATCTGGAGCAAAATAAAATTTCTTACAATGGTCTGTGACAAAGAATGGTAAACCCATCTTTATTGCTTAAAAGTGGAAAATGAATAAATACATTTTATAACATAGCTTATTATTTATATGTTTTATTGCTATATGAGAAAAACTAATATCTAAACTTAGCTACAACTGAATGGAGCAATTAATTTCGCATTTATTTTCTATGTTTCCAATCCAAAGGTGCAAGTGTTCACTTGAGAATATACAAAAAGTATGCATATGCTACAAAAAAATCTGTTCGAAAATTAAAAATGCCACTAAATCAGAAACAAAAAAAATCAGTGCATTAAAAAAAATCAATATAAACATTGATTTTTATGCTTTGCTGAATAAAATTAGATTTATAGCAATAATGAATTTAGGAAGAAACAGTATAATTCTTTTTTAAATGTATTTTTAATGATTTTTTTATAGAGAGGAAGGGAGAGGGATAGAGAGTTAGAAACACCTATGAGAGCGAAACATCGATCAGCTGCCTCCTGCACACCCCCTACTTGGGGATGTGCCCATAACCAAGGTACATGCCCTTGACCGGAATAGAACCTGGGATGCTTCAGTCCGCAGACCAACGCTCTATCCCCTGAGTCAAACCTTTCAGGGCAAATTCTTAAAATATCAACATTAGGAATAAGATTTTATTATTTTAATTTCCTCACACCAAAAACAATGAGATTAACTTTAAAAATGAAGTAAGTTCTTCATTTTTGAAAATAAGAATCATAGTAACCCAGAGAAAAGAACATCTCATTGTTTCTGCAATACTTACATTGTTTACATTTGTCCCCTTACAATGGGATAGGCACTGTGCAAAATACTTTAAATAAAACATATTTAATCCTTATAACAACTCTGTAGAATAGTCCTCACTTAAAAAAAAAAACTTTTTTAAAATATATTTTTATTGATTTCAGAGAGAGGGAAGGAGAGGGAGAGATAGAAACATCAATAATGAGAGAGAACCATTGATCAGCTGCCTCCTGCATGCCTCCCCCCCCCCCGCCCCCACCGCCCAGGGATGAATTCTGCAACCCCAATGTGCCCTGACCAGGAATTGAACCATGACCTCCTGGTTCATAGGTCAATGCTCAATCACTGAGCCATGCCAGTTGGGCAGGTCCTCACTTTTTAGATAAAGAAACTGAGAGTCAGAACATGTTAAAAAAAAACTCACCTTGCTTTAGACTTTGACAGTTTGATTCCAAAGCTTGTGTAATCATCAAACACAAAAAGGTTACAATACTTTTTAAAAAAAAGAGAGAAAAAGAAAAGAATTAATCTTATTATAATCACTAGAGGCCCTGTGCATGAATTTGTGTATGGGTGGGGTCCCTTGGCCTGGCTGATGATCAGGCGATGGGGGCCAATTAGGGCCGGCCAGCGGGGTGAGGGGCCACAGGAGGTTGTCTGTGGGAGTGCACTGACAACCGGGGGCAGCTCCTGCATTGAGTGTCTGCCTCCTGGTGGTCAGTGCATCGTCGTAGCAACCAGTTGACTAGTCGTTTGGTCGCTTAGGTTTTTATATATATAGATGGTCGACATTGAGACCATGTATAAAGGTGTGAAGAGACAGCAAAAGAAGATGTGCTTTTCTTCTCATCCACGTCCACTCACTTTCAGTCGAGAGCAGTAGTTTGGAGACAGATCTGGAAGCCCTTATAAAGACTGCGCATGCTTGCTGTTCTCTAGTGAAAACGGAAACTGGTCACTGAAGTTTAAATTCAACCAGAAACACAATCAGTATATTTTGTTTTCAAACATACTTACAGATTAGTCTTACTTTCTTTTGATAACACAGGCATCCTATACTTTTCTGTTCTAGCTATAAAAAATTTCCCTTTGATCATCAGGTTATGAAAACCTTCAACTTCAATTAGATTTTAAAGGAAAGCTAACCTCAAAATGCAGATCTGCATCCCTTAACTGAAGGGATTTAAATTACATTGTGGAAGAGATGTTGCAAGCCGACCAGCTAAAACAGTGTTTTCTTTCGGAGGTAAATGGACTGAAACAGATGGAAGGGAGGGTGGAGGGAGCGTTCCTAGAGGCGCCCTGTGTGTGTGTCACCAGCTGTTGCTGAGAGATAATGTGCAACAGCAAGTGATATATAGGAGAAAATCCAGATGACTGGAGTCCTGTGCTTTGGACTGTTAGGAGAAACGAGCCTCTCCTTGAGTTCCTTTAATTGAAGGTGGAGCCTGAAATTTGCAAATGCCTCCATAAAATGACACACCTGATTTCACTGCAACATAAAAGAGGACTCAAGAAATGCCTATTTTATTCCACAGTGGGATTCAGTTAAAACTGGGCATGGGGGGAGGGGATATGTGGAAAAAGATAAAAGTAAAAACAGAATGTATTCCTAAACATGCTACAATCATTTTAACTTCAACTTTAATTTTTTTTGGGGGGGTGGGGGTTCATCCTCACCCAGGGATATTTTCTCTATTGATTTTTAGAAAGAGTAGAAGGGAAGGGGAGAGACACAGAGAGAGAATCATCGATGTGAGAGAGTCACAGCCACTGGTTGTCTCCCACACATGCCCCAACCAGAGCTGGGAGGGGAGCCTGCAACCAAGGTGCATGCCCTTCACCAGAATCAAACCTGGGCCCCTTCATTCTGTGTGCTGGCACTCTAACCACTGAGCAAAACTGGCTAGGGCTTTATGTCAATTTTAAATTAAATTTTGGTAATTTAAATCTTGCTATTTACATACAGAGAAAAATGCCATTTTAAACCACTGTTACCTGAAATTTTTTAAGGAAAAGTCTAATTTCTACATGGATCGATTTCTTTAGCATTAAAGGCGAAGCCCTGTGGCATGATGTAGATGGCTGAGAACATGGTAAATACTAGTATGACTGAATTTATCTCAGAGTTATGTGTTTTCACAGAGGCTTTTTCCAAAAGGGGTTTATGAATAAGAAGCAAGAAAATATATAATTAATGATACCATTGTAATGATATGGTTATTATTTAACAGGAAAGGCGCAAAGGAAAGACGAAATGACATAGGCATTCCATAAATATAGCTTTTCCAGGAAGCTGCAATTTAACATTCTCCAAGTCTATTCCCCGCAGGTCCCTGGGGAAAGGGACTGGAAACAGAAGGTGCCCAATAACGCCTGGGTGACTTGGGAAGGTGCTTACTTGTCAGTCACACATGGGAACAGGTCAGTGGCCAGAATAGTGTGGCCACTGCAAGGGCGTGAAACCTGAACATTTAAACTCCTGGACAAAGGTGTGCTCTCTCTTGGCTCTCCCTCTTGCTGCTCTGCCTGACCCCTATTGCAGGGGGTGTGCTCTCCTGCATCTGCTCATGTGGTTCACGGCCATGTCGGACCAACAGAACGGACTAATGTACTTTAATTAGCCTGAGGCTGGACTGGACCTGGCAGTTCAGCCTCAGGCTAATTCACATGGAAAAGGGATTCTGGACCCTGGCCCTGCTTTTGGCTCTACTGGATCCCACTTGTACCTTTTTTGGGACTGGGTTACGGGGCATGGGACTTTGCAACCCCAAAAATATAATTCCACACCAATAAAAACCATCACTCTCCCATAGGTGTCTTAGAAGATTCATTTTTTGAAGATATCCGAAGAGCCACCCCATTCCCACCAATGCCAGGGAAATTGGACCCATTAATTTCTCCTGCGACATTGAGACATAAGGAAAGGGCCTCAGGTAGATTCAAAAAAAGCCCCCCCCCCAAAAGAAAGGAAGTTTGGGGCCAAAGTGAACAACAGCAACTGATTATTTGCATACTTATGTGACAGTGACTTACAGGTCACCTGAAGATGGCTAGATTCAGCATGTTGGAAGCAGACTCTGGAATAGTGTGCAGCAATTAGAACTATTTACACATAGCCACATGGGTAGGTCTTAACAACAGGATGCCAAGTGAAAAGTACATCATGTTGCCCTAACCGGTTTGGCTCAGTGGATAGAGAGTCGGCCTGCAGACTGAAGGGTCCCAGGTTTGATTCTTGTCAAGGGCATGTATCTTGGTTGCAGGCACATCCCCAGTTGGGGGTGTGCAGGAGGCAGCTGATCGATGTTTCTCTCTCAACTATGTTTCTAACTCTCTATTCCTCTCCCTTCCTCACAGTCTGGGAGCCCTCAGGGGATGTCCTACTGACGGCTTAGGCCTGCTCCCTGTGGCCTCCCTCTGTGGGAGGCAACCGGGCTGATCAGGGGAAGGCGCAGCCCCATCACCCCGCTGCTGTTTGCCGGCCACCGCAGCCACCAAGGTGTTTTCATCAACACAGACTCCAGTCCCTTCACCACGAAAAAATGACAGCTGTCTTTAGGCATTTTCAAGATGTCTCCTTCATAGGATATGACATTTCTTTATTTCTTTTTTTTTTATCCTCACATGAGGATATTTTCCCATTGATTTTTAGAGAGCATAGAAAAGAGAGAGAAAGACAGAGAGAAACATCAATGTGAGAGGCACACTTCGATTGGTTGCCTCCTGCATGAGCCCTGACCTGAGCCTGCAACCTAGGTACATGCCCTTGATCAGAATTGAACCCAGCCCCCTTGCAGGTTTGCATTTTCGTTCTGGCCCCAGCAACCCAGCGCTGCAGCCACAGGGCTGGGGCTGGGGGCTGCCCCCCCGTGTGTTGTTCTCTCTGGCTCTGGGGCCACCCTGCCTGTTGTTTTCTCAGGCTCTGGGCCCATGCCAGGCCCCTCCTCCTGAGCTGGTCATGACTTACAGCGTCCCAGCCTAATTTGCATATTACCTCTCTCTCTCACTCTCTCTCTCTCTCTCTCTATATATATATATACACACACACAAAAATTATATGTAATGAGTTTATAATAAAATAAAGGATATATATAACACATAAACATGATTATTTAGAAGATGAGGGGACAGGGATTGGTTTAGGAAGACAAAAGTATGAGAAATGAATAATTAAACTTGAAATAAGTCCAAAACATAAGAGAGAGGCTGTATTAATCTGCTTGGGCTGCCATAACAAAATATCACAGACTAGGTGGCTTGACCATTTTCTCACAGGTCTGGAGGCTGGATGACCACGATCAAGATGCCAACAAATGCAGTTTCTGGTGGTCACTACCTTGGCCTATAAGAGGCCATCTTCTCATTGTAACCTCACATGGTCTTTCTACTTTTCTCCTTTGGAGAGATAGGGGGTCTCTGGTTTCTCCTTTCATTCTCACATGGCATGGCATGGCACCGATTTTATAGATTAGGGCTCCACCATTATGACCTCATTTAACTTTCATTATTTTCCTAAAGGCTCCATCTCCAAATAGAGTGACATTGTGGTTTAAGACTTCAACATATGAATTTCAAGGGAACAGAATTCTGTCCTTAACAAGGGCCTTCCATAAATCAATGATAATATAACACAATTTGCACTAAGGAGTATGATTAACTCAACCCCTGCATCTGAGGAACATGTTTTATGAGCAGGGATATAGCATAATTCCAGTCTCCAACCATGCCTTGATAGCCCCAAACCTTTAGTAAAATCTGCCATAGGAAATAGTTTACAGAGTTCTGCAGGACTGAGACCAGGGCAGGGCACCAAAAAACGCTCAAATCCTGATACTGATTGTGCAGCAAAACAGTACTCTGTGGATACATAATAAAGTGCATTTTTATTACATGTGACAAATATGTATATGAAAACTCATTGATTTTCAGGGTGGCATTTCAAATGTGTATTGCTTGTGTTAGCTTCTGTTTGTCATTATCATATTCTGGCTTCAAAGAAAAAATATCACCATATGTCAGCTAACCTTTACTACAATATGGTTGTACATGGGCAAGATATTGGAACATTCCTTTCATGTTGTTTTCTCTTATTGAGTTATATTATAATGATGTAATATCAGAAAAACTCCAATAAAATTATTCAGTCTTGTTAAATATATTTATGATAATGAAGCACCATTTCCATTAAGTTAAATTACTAAGTCAATGAGTTTACTTTAATATGATGTAAATACAGGTTCAGAATGACATGGGGAGCATATTAATTTCCAGAAAAATTCATACCTGATGTGGCACTGTAAAGTGAAAATGGAATGAAGTTGAAATTATTATTACTATCACTGCCTATTTCCTTTAGTGACAGTTGTTTATTTTGAAAACTGTTGTGTGATCCACTCATGTCCATAATTGAACATTCTGTGATGAAGACACATTGTTATTTCCACTCTATTTTCTAAATTACAACTAATATATGAAAATTAGATGTTCCTTGGAAATGAGTTATGTATCTTATTGTCACATTTACATTATGTTACTAAGAGTTACCACTTCCTCAGAGGTAAATATGATCATTTTTTTTGCCTGCTGATTTAGTCATTTTAACAAGGAAAATATTGCTATAATGAAAGGAAGATTGTTAAGAATTTTACAAAAACCACACTTCATTCTGTGAATTTGTGAGAATTCTTTTCACATGTAATCTTTATACAGTGGGTTTTAATGGATGGGTAAATATAACTGGTGTACATTGAGACATCTATAGGCCTGCCAACTCCTTAAAATTAATATTGGAATTTTTTGTTACAATTATAGATGTAGATTATTATAATGTCCATTAGCAATTGGAACATTGTAGGATAATGAAATGGTACACCAAATTTTGAAAAACCAAAAATTATTGCACAAAATAATTTTTATTCTTAAAGTGCTATGACTAAAACTTTGAGAAACAGGGTAAGTTTAAGGCAATATGCTCCATTTCATCTCCTAAATGTTTATTGAACCATAAAAATAACCATTTCTCAATGAATATATAAATGAGCATAGTCAGGGAAATAACTATTCTACCCAGTGCCAAAGTGGTCAAGAATGACTATGTAGAGTCAAATAAAACAGAATCTAATTTAATTTCTCCAGTTGAGCTAAAAAAAAAATGCTTGCCAAGTGTATGACTCAAAACAGAAAGCCCAATAGCCTCCTTAGTCAACTAATTTAAGTACATATAATCTGTATCTTTCCTCATTTTATATCTAGCATCCCTAACTGGATTTAAAATCACTCCGGTAGGTTGTGCTTCTTTTGTTTATCTGGTGTGCCTATACATTGAGTAGGTATTTCATACGTATAATGCTGATTTTGTGGGCAGTAAAGAAAATATATTTCTACTTTATCTGCATTGAGTATTGTATGATTAAAAAAACAATAATACCATAGTTGAAAAGTAAATGATAAATTACATATAAATGCTAAGTGAGCCATTTTTTTTTCAAGAGTCAAGTGTATTCTCTAAGCCCTGTTTAAGTCTCTAAGTCTATTATGTGATTTGGCTAAGAAATAACAACACAACATTATCCATATTTTATTCCTATAGCACTGTTTGATTCAAAGTCTATTTTCTTTAATTAGATATTCAATACACACACCAACTCCTGCAAATGATGAGTAGATTTTTTGGCAAGCTTGCCCAGGTAGTTTCAAAAATGAATCCAGCCATTGACTGGTGTGTTTTAATTGCTATAATTTGAATAATTAATTCTATGTTTAGAAAATGAGTTCAAGGTGGTGTGTGATTAACCATGTTTAATGAAGTCATTACCTGATTAAAAACCATTTCATGCCCATGACTGATTATATCCAAATGCTAATCAATTTGATTTAAATTGTCTAATAAATTAAAATTTGTTACAGTTTTGTGTTATACTTTCTTTGATAAAAATCACATTGATATTTTATTATGGATTATTATTTGAACTTATTTTTTCTGGAACTACAGTATAGGAAACAGTATTTCAAATCCAATGGAATCATTGGCAGGGAATGTTCTTGGCTTAGAAAATGATTTCATTTTGGAAAGTAGAGCTTTTAATAAAAGGGATGAGTTTGATTAAGAAGATATCTCTTTAGTGAGAAATCAGATGGCTGAATTTCTGAGGGGCCTTCTTATATATCAACTCTAGCTCTAATCTTCACAGGCAGAACATGTCAAACTTCCCATGCGGCCTTAACAAAGTGAGTGATTTTAAAGAAATGGAATTTAAAGCACCTTTAATAATATTTAAAGCACTCTTGGTCGGGACACCAAGAGTGTGAAAAGATTTTTTTTTTTCAGAAGAGGGGCACCAGTTCTTTGTCTTCTACCCTGAGCAAAGAACAAGAGAAAATAAAATTAAACAAAGAAATGAGGTATTTTTTTAAAAAAATATGTTTCATTAATTTCAGAGAGGAAGGAAGAGGGAGAGAGAGATAGAAACATCAATGATGAAAGAGAATCATTTATTTCCTGCCTCCTGCACACCCCACACTGGGGATTGAGCTTACAACTCAGGTATGTGCCCTGACCAGGAATCAAACTGTGACCTCCTGGGTCATAGGTTGATGCTTAACCACTGAACCACGCTCACCAGGCAATGTATTTTGGGTGGTAGAATAGCTTTGAAAGTACAAACTAACTTGAGTTTGCTAAAATGCATAGCTGAAGTTAGACTGACTATGATGCTCTTTTTAGAGAATTTTTAAAGCTGCGTAATTTCTCATATGGCATAGTTATATTGCATGACTTCTAACCTGAAGTAGTCATCAACTCTTCATTTTGTTGCCTTCAGCAAGCAATCTTATAGTGTTAGGGGAGAAAATTTTTATATTTTCTGTGCAAAAACAGGTTTCAACATGGAACAGACCATTATTTACATTGTAAACTCAACTCTTTTCACTCTGATTTTTTTATATCTACAATAAATATCTAGATAGATAGATAGATAGATAGATAGATAGATAGATAGATAGATAGATAGATGATAGATAGGTTAGATAGATGATAGATGATAGATAGATAGATAGATAGATAGATGATAGATAGATAGATAGATAGATAGATAGATAGATAGATAGATAATATATCTACCTACCTATCTACAAACATGTGCATGCATGAATGAATGAGT
The DNA here is from genome assembly GCF_014108235.1 of Myotis myotis. Classification (NCBI taxonomy): domain Eukaryota; kingdom Metazoa; phylum Chordata; class Mammalia; order Chiroptera; family Vespertilionidae; genus Myotis; species Myotis myotis. The sequence continues at coordinate 27,422,142 of NW_023416313.1, forward strand.
GTTCTTCCATTATACTGCAAAAATGTGTTTCGTTTGCCAATTTTCAAGTCATGAGCAGAACAACAGTCTCACCTTTAGCTTAGGGTTGTCTTCAAAACTCATCCAGGTGGTTGACAGAATTTAGTTTCTTGTGGTTGTTGGGCTGAGGTTCCTGCTGTCTTGCTAACTGCTGGCTGGAGATCACTCTCAGTTCCTAGAGGCCACTAATTTGGCCCTAGCCATGTAGATTTTGCCATAAATAGTTTACAATAAGCAGTCTCTCTTTGAATATTAGTTTCTTTTCAAGTAATAAAAGTAAAGCTTAGCAAGAGATTAGTGTGAAAAAGAAACTGGACTCTGTAGAGGAATGCCAGAATGTAATGCATAAGGACCAGGACAGAAAAACAAACAAACAAACAAGCAAACAAATAATCATCCCCAGTCCCCCTGAAAAAAATACAGGAATAAATAAGAACAAAAAGTACCACCAAGAAAAGTAATAAAAAACCATAAATATAATATTTATTATATTTACATTACTTGAAAAACAATCAGATTATTTTATAAACCATATTTTTTTAAAACTCAGTACATACATTCTAGATTTCTTGTTCTTCCCCTACTAACAATCTTGCCAATCTAATGACTTCTTATTTTCAAGAAGCAGATCACGTAGCCTCTTCTTTGGAAAGAATTTCTGAGCCCTGCTCCACAGATAGAACTAAACTCTTCTTCTACTTTACCTGCATTGATTTTAATTTTATTCTATTACTAGAGGCCTGGTGCACAAACATTCATGCATGCGGAGGAGTCCTTCAGACCGGCCTGCAACCTCTAGCCATCTGGGATCCCTCAGGGGATGTCCACTGGGGGATCGGGACTAAGCTGGAAGTCCCTCTGGCAGCCGTGGGAAGCGGGCACAAGCTGTTGTCAGACATTCTTAGTGCTGCTGCAAAGGCGGGAGAGGCTCCTGCCACCGCTGCTGCTCTTGCAGCTGTCAGCCAGGCTTTTGGCTAAGTGGAGCTCCACCTGTGGGAGCTCACTGACCACCAGGGGGCATCATAGCGACCGGTCGTTCCGGATTGTTCTGCCGTTAGGGTCAATTTGCATATTACCTTTTTATTATATAGGATTTATGCAATTGCTTATTACCTGATCACTGACTGTAAAATCCTTGAGAGTGTTCTTACTTCATTAGAAACTTTTATAGTGTCTAAAACAAAAGTAGAAGCTTAAGCAAGATCATAAATTATAGAAATTTCCAAATGAAGCTTAATTTTTTTTATAATATATTTTATTGATTTTTTACAGAAAGGAAGGGAGAGGGATAAAGAGTTAGAAATATCAATGAGAGAAAAACATCGATCAGCTGCCTCCTACACACCCCCTACTGGGGATGTGCCTGCAACCAAGGTACATGCCCTTGACCGGAATCGAACCTAGGACCCTTCAGTCTGCAGGCCGACGCTCTATCCACTGAGCAAAACCAGTTACGGTTGAAGCTTAATTTTTAATATCCACCTTTGCTTTCTTAGTCTAGACCAGCAATGCAGGTTTTCTGTGTTGCCATACATTATATTGCATATAGAATGGTTTTCTTAGTTTAAGCATAGACTCAAGTTGAACTTTGAGTGTGACATTTTTTTTCTAAAGTTTATTGTGTATTCAATATCTGAGGATATTTTAGAGAGATTGTTCTTGCCTTGGTCAGCAATGGCTTTGTAATGTGTTATCAAAAATAGATACTCATTTTATAAAGGAGGAAGAATTAAGAACATCTAAGACTAAAGGTTCATCTCATGAACACTTATGCACAGGATAAAGGCAAGGTAGCCTAATTTTGAGAAAAAAATCAGGGCAGTAGGGCAACATTCAGAGTAATTTCTGAAGGGAGAATAAAGGCATTCATATGCATACACACACATACCCCAGATCAAGTTAATAAGTGCATTGAAAATTTGGACAAACAGACACTAAGAATCTCAATTAAAATTCTATTTCTGGAAAACTCCAAGAAATATTCATAAGAAGTCAGGTTAATTACATTATCTTTCTGGTGAGCCAAAAGAATATGTGATTAATTTTGAAAGTTACTCATAATAGACAAATAAAGCTTACCAATAAATGCTATTTTAAGTTAATTTCAGATAATTAAACATTAGACAATATTAAATAATTGTTTATTAGGGCAACTTTTGTGATTTTCACCAAAGAGTTGCCTAGAAAGTGTTAAGGCTAGAGGGTCACAACTATTGGTGCAGATTATTTCAAAATTGATAACCTGCCTGTGGTAATATGGTTGTATTGTAACTTGTAAAGTTAGGATAGCAGGCAAAAGTAATTATCTCCTTCTTCCTGCAATATAGCTCACTGCTTGTAATAAGGTATATTTTAGAGTATTTTCAGATAGATAAATAATTACTATCAAAAGATAATTGTCAATATTAAAGAACAATTTTACCTAGCTAAATAATAGAATGAATAAAAGAACTTTAAGTTACTAAAATTTAAATATTGAAATTATAATTTTTTTAAAATTTTGTTTTATTGCTTAAAGTATTACAAAGAGTATTACATATGTCTCCTTTTTTAAATATTGAAATTATTATAAAATAAAATAAATGCCAATTAACCATTGGTAGTTTGGGAGAAACGTTATATCTTGGGGACAAATTAATTTTCATTTCAAGTAAAAGAATAATGTATTTTAGTTTTATGTCTAATGTATAGTTTTCTAATCTTCAAAGTATACTAATGCAATTCAAAGATTGAATTAACTTTATAGAAAAATCAGAATATAGGCTCACTAGAAACGTAAAATAGAAAATTCTTTTTTAAATTTATTTAAAATTATTTTTTATTTTAAAATCTTTATTGTTGAAAGTATTACATATGTCCCCTTTTCCCCCCATTGACCCCTTCCAACCCACCCCCCACCCCCTGCCCCGCCCTCACAAACCTTATTGTCTGAAATTCTTTTTCAATGTTTCAGAGCATATAATCTTTCAAACAGAAATTTGTTGCAGGGGGATTTTCTTATTAGCATATTTATATTAGGCTTCGTATTCTTCTAAAATTTTCTCATTTATTGTTTTCATGTCAGATGGGGCTACTAAGCTCTCACTTTCTGTGTATTATATTCTTGTTACCTCAACAAGAAAAAAGAAAAATATTCCAAAGTACACATTTTCCTTGTTTCTTTGTCATACTTAGTGCAATCCTCTCTCAGAGCTGTTTGATCCCCTCCTCTCTCTCTCCCTTTCTCTCTCCCTCTCTCAGATCTTGTTCTTTCTTCCCAGAACTCGGTGTGCATTTTCCCCACTATTGATTCAGCCTAAGGATGACCCCAAGCGAAATATCTCCTCAGATCTGCAAGTCTGTGGAGCCATTTCTTGGATGTCATATTGCAAGTCTTAGTCAAAGGTCAATTGTTTCTTTGCTAGCTTTCCCCATATGGTCCATAAAGTTTTGTTTCTTTCTAAATAAACCCATTTTAGTGGCAGTGCAGTCTTGTATCCAATGTCGTTCCTTTCCTGAGGAGGGGGAGCAATCAATGTTATCACTGAGGATCTCAACAGTGTTCTTTGCAGCATTTTGATTCTGCAAAGATGATTCTCTCTCCTCTCTCTGACTGACTGTCTCATACTGTTATTTTTTAAAACTATATTTTTGAATTAATTTCAGAGAGGAAGGGACAAGGAGAGAGATAGGAACATCAATGATGAGAGAGAATCACTGATTGGCTGCCTCGTGCACACTCCACCCTGGGGACCTAGCCCACAACCAGGGCATGTGCCCTGACTTGGAATCAAACTGTGACCTACTGGTTCATAAGTTGATGCTCAACCACTGAGTCACCCCGGCCGAGCAAGTCTTATACTGTCCTCAACAGGTCCTTGCTACTCACCTACATTTCTAGAGTATTAGTATTCCTTTCGCGGGCATTCAGCACCCACATTCGTGATGTTGTTATTTTTTTATGTTCTTTCTTTTAGTTTCTTAGCAGATTATAATAATAAAACAAAAATATTCCGAATATAGGCTTCAAATGCACCTATTTAGGTCCCTGTTATTCAAAGTAATAGCTTATGTGAAAAAATATGACTAGATATAATTCACAAGCAAGCACTAGGTTCTTGATTTAAAACAACAATTAATTTTCCTTAGTAGATTTTAGTTACATCAAGAGGTGGGCAACAAGAATTACCTGAATAATGAAGTTCATCTGAATGCTATTTATCCAATTTCAAGCTCTGCCTATGGTGTATTTCTGTATTATTTTGGCTACACCTCAATATACCCCAGTGTTAATGTCTATAATTTTAAGTGGAAATGGTATCATAAACACAGGCTTTGAACCATTATAGAGAAATGTAGGGAAAATAAATTCATAGTCAAGAGACCAATGTTTGCACACTAGGGGGAGAGGGACGTGCTGCCTGTCAGTGCCTGCAGCAGCCCAGAATGGAGGCGAGAACAACCGTGATTCAATGTACATTTCCCCACTAGTGTGGAGAGCAAGACTACTCAGATTTTACCCCAGAGGCAGCCTAGATAACCTTTCCTTCTCTCCATTGAGACATGTCACAAATTACATATAATTGCTGAAGGTATTTCTTTCCACTCTAATTGTTTATACATTCTAATTTTAAGAATACTTCTATCACATATTCTAAATTCTAATGAATTTGCTTCTACTTCGGTCAATTTCTTTTAGCATTTCTTCCACCTTTGTTAACTCTTTCTTAGTTAACGTAGATGAAATATAGAGATAAAGGAGAAGAAAGATTATGAGAGAGGAGGAAAATGCACAAATGCTGTAATGCTCTTCTCCAGACCAGCCAGCGCCCAGCTAGACTCATTCAGACACCCGTATCCCTGGGCCCCCACAGATCCAGCACTTTCCTCTGCTACAGCATGTTAAGTGTGTCTCTAAATTCACTGATGGGCACTTTGTCTTCTCCGCTAATTGTAGCTATTCCAGGATAGAAAGAGACTCATTTGTTTTTAAGCCTCAGAGCTTTGCATTAAGCCAGAGAAACATGCTGTGTTGAATAAATGTTTGATGAGTGAGTCAGTGATTGCAAACTGGTTCTGAAACTAACTCTTTGTCTTTGTTCAAATTGAACTTAAACCAAGTGTTATTTACAGGTTAAAAAAAAAGAGATAGAAATTCCATTTTTTCTTATTGATTTGAAACCTTTCTGTCACCTCAGATTTCCATTCATGCTGCCTGATCTTGCTAACCTCTTTGATTTTAAAAAATGACTTTCTATTTTGACATTTTTTTTTGTTTTTGTCTCAAGTAATTGGTTTTACACCCCAACAACTAAATCAAAGGTAAAAAGTCCTGACCTTGTTGAGTATTTATACTTGTGGGTGAAGTAAGACCTTTGCAGCATCAATAACAAACACCCCGGCTGACCCAACAGGGCACTACTTCATTGCTTGTTCACTTGCTGAATCACTCAGTAATTTTCACTACGAAAGGGCTCGCTTTGCCCACATTACATCTTCTTTTTTTCATCTCTGGCCTTTTGTTTCATCCCTCTAGTCTTTACAAGTTTACACTCTTCTTCATAATGGAAGTTATTCTATGGATTGAGTGACACAATATCCTTGAGTAATTGCCATCAAACCTCTATTAACATCATTTTAAAGTTTCTATACCTGTAATTTTTTTTTCTATTCAAGAATGAAAAGTGAATATAAAGAAGACAGTTATCATTATTAAAAGTGGTCCTTGGTTGTTATTTGGTTCATCTCCTGACCTTTCTTTCTGGTGCTAAAAAGTTGAAATGGCTTGTGTTTTTTATTTTAAGGCTTTTAAAATTTATTGTTTAAAGTTTCAAAGATAGTCTTTACTGCAAACAATAGAATAAGGCCCCATCTTATTAGGGAAACAGAATTATGGTAAAGAATATTGGGTAGACTGCAGAGTCTCTGGACCGGTCAAAAAGTCAGGCTCCTAAGTAGTGATGCAGCCAGACTCCCCAAGTTGATTTGGAGGATATTCTAGCAATAAAGCCAGCTGCTGCTGCTGGGCACCCACAGTAGCTTGCACAGACTGTCCATCTCGCACACCTGATTCTGGGCCGCAGCAGCAGGGCACCCAGGCAGCGCTGGGTACCTCATCTGCATCTGCCTTCCTGGAGCTTCTTGCCTGTGTTGTCACACTCACTACAGCAGGGGTTCCTCCCATAGCCACTTCCTCACATCACATAGCAGTTTGTTCAGGTGCTTATTTGTGCTGACACTTCCCAGGAAGTCGAAGAGAACAGCTTTTCTGATTTCCACCATAGAAAGATGGAACACAGAGTACAAGAAAGGACCAAAGAATAGGGAAGGCGTTGAGAGATGGGAAGGGGCCACACATGTTCCCGGCAGGCACTCCTCACCTTCCTAACATCATCGCACACCTCCTGCCACTCTTCCACTCCCAAATGTCGATAACGATCCCACTCAAGCTAGGCAGCTAACTATCCTTAATTCAAAAACAGACATAACCATTCTTCCCCCTAAAGTGCGCATGTCAGTGTCTAATCACCGTAATTAGTCTAGTTCTGGTTTTGCTAGTCCCCGTCACCATCCTATCTTGATATCTAAAATCTCTGAAATATTAACCATCACTACTACACCATATATCTACAGCAGTAGAATACAAAAGGGGCAAAAGAAAGGAAAATTGTGTCAAATAAGTAAATATATAAGTGGCACGACTAGAAAGGGGGTTCAGAACATATGACACTTTCTGTGTCTGCAACGTGACATGCAACCCATACATTGATTTCACAGCTCCACTAACCATTCACTGTTCCTTTTTGTCCTTATTCAGCGCTTCAGCTGGTCATGATGTTTTACCTCGAAAGGGGATTGAGCTTTCCTTCTGGAGATTTCTGAGCCCTGATGGCCCTTCCTGAATAAAGCCATTGAAGTAATCCAGGTGCTTTAAGCATTGGATATGGCAGTACTAACAGATGCCCAAGAGGAGTTCCTACCTTCCTGGTGTATTTCTCCCGGTGCCTAGTGACATCAAAGTCCACAGTTACACATAAGTTAAAAAAAAAAAAAAAAGGTTTGCAAGTAGGTTAAGAGGAATAATGGTGAGTGGGACCACTTCCAATCCCACTCCTTGGATTCCTAAATCATGAATGTTGAGTATGAGAGAAGAGCTATGTTACAAATTGGCTATTATCTCAGAACACCTAACAAATGCTATTCATAGCATCTCATCTTCACAATATGTCCACTATCTGATGCTCTTCAGTGAATCTTTCCATTCTTCTCTAGCAAGGGTGCACCAGCTGGTGGGTACCTTGTGGAAAATTGCTTCTTGATGATGGAATATGTGAGAAGAGAAGTGAATCCCATAAAACACAGCTCGTTGCTTTTATTCTTTGTGTGCAAATGGGTCTGTTCCTTGGTCAGAATGGGAAATAAGGACTTGAACATGTTAGCCTGGGTTTCTTTAAATGGTAGAAAATAATATTCTGCTTCATTGGATGCTATGAGAATTAAATAATACGAAAACAAATTCAGAAACATTCAAAGTGCAGTTAGATGTGATTTATTATTGATGTTGCAAGAAGGAGAAAGAGAAAGAAGGGGAAGGAGAATGAAGAGGAGGAGGAGAAAAAAGGAAAATAATAATAAAAGTAAGTGGAATAATAAAGGAAAGGGAAAGGAAACTTTGGACCTTAGCCAATAGGTTAAGGGCTATGCAAGAAGGGCAATCTTTAACATTTTAGTCCAATTCAGTCTTTAGATTTTTTAAATATCAAAGGCTTATTAATTAAATGTTATAACATAACCAATGCATAAAATAAGCTTTACTATTCTATAACTCAGGGTTATTAAAGTTGGAGACATATAGCCAACAATTAAAGTTTTAAATGTTCTTTTCTACTTGGAGAGAATCTAGGTGCTTGAAAATATTTGCAGGTTGAAGTGCTGGACAAGAATGCTGGCGGTCTAACAAGGTATGTGGAAAGTCTTTGGCGTGTGGTGTCACTGGTACGTCTGTTGTAGGTGACAGCAGGCCACTCCTGATCAGGGGCCTATTAGCAAAGTGAAATATGTCTAACTGCCTTAGGCCATTAGACACATTCATGTAAGTCCTTAGAGCAGATAGATGAGTGCTTAAAGCACCGTATTCTCTATGGTTTAGCTTTACAGACCCTCCCAATTGAGGTCTACTTTTCACATACAAACCTAAAATATTTTGAGTTAAAGAGTCCTTCAAATAGTTTGCCATTTAAACCCGGGGAAGTGTCATTTAATAATCAGCTTAGAGACCGTGTTTTCATTAATTGTTCTTTAATTTATAAATTGATTTTGAGTGTAATATACATGTATAAAAGTATATTAACACTATAAAGAAGTGTAATTTCAATCTTCCTTTGTAACCATGTTATATATGTCCTATGAACAAAATAAATTTAAATTATATTCCAAATGAAGGTGAGAAATTCAATAACAGTATTTATACTTAACTTAAAATAGTACATTGATTGTTAACAAAGTTTTCTTTCCTTTTTTAACTTATCATTTTCTTGAGAAATATTAAGCCTTGAGACATCCATCAAAGGCATTGACTAAAATTATATAATATTGATTGTGAGTGGGTTGATCATCATCATCTCTGAACAAAAATGGGAGGTAAGGAGACAAGAGCACAACAAACTGTGGTGTCACAGAGTGAGCCCTTTCCTGTGAGTAAGAAAACTGGTAGCCTTAGTTTGCTAAAGTTAACAACATTAGCTCATAGTGAATACTTGATTCATGCTATATTTTTACATGTATGACCATCTTTTATCCTAAAAAATTCTCTATGAATTAAATAAAACTTCATTTGTCAGTTAACAGAATAAGAAACTGAATCTGAGACAAGTGAAGCCACTTGCTCAAAGACATACACCTTAGAGAGTGGTGGTATTCTTTATTCCAGAACCTAGACTCGGAGCCAAAATGAACCACTTATTATAGTGATTTATCATATAAAGGCGTGCTCAGTCAGGTTTGGTGGCATGTTCTGGAAAGAATTTCTAATTCTCCATGGAAATTTTTATAAAGTTTATTCTCTAGCTAACTAGTATAAAATTCTAGAGGACAAAAGAATGTTATGATTTAGTTTGGTTTATATTTGGGGAATTTACGAGGACCGAACTACTTCCAGAGTCATTTAAGCTTCTTATTCTTGTCATATATACATTATGACTATATTATAGGCAATTTAAAAAAAATTATGTATTTAAAAATGCATCCCATTAAGCATTCCATTAAGATCCCTTCATAGTGTCAAACAATCTAAGCTAAACTAATATTAAATTCTAGAAGAGAAATTATTAAACAAAGTTGAGAAGTAAAGACTGTAAGATAAATTGACTGGGTCAGATCCTGGCTCCCACTTAAACTAGTTTGAACATTGGCAAGTTACTTCAACTCTCGATGCCTAACTTTCCTCACCTGTTCAATGTAGATGAAAATGTTTGAGGATTGACTAAATCAATATGTTTTAAACACATTATATTTACTCCTATTATTAAAACAAATATTTTGGCCATTTAAGAAGATCTCAAAATTATAAATGCACTACAAAGCAAATCTACTTAAATACCAGTTGTGAAATGAAGACGACAAGGTGGAGGGTAGTTTGGGGAAGGAGAAACTGAAAAGGAGAGATAGGGTGGATGAACAGAGGGGTAAGTGTTAGGATATGTGCTTATGGTAAAGACGTAAAGAAAGAGGGATTTGGTGGAGGAGAACACTGAGGTACTTAGACATGAACTTGCATGAAAGCCCTTTTTATGCCTTCATGTCATGCTGATCTTCATGTTATGAGCTGCAGGCACTTTGCCCAGGGACCCAATCGCTAAATCATTCTACTGCAATGTCTATAGTGTACAGCTTCTCCTGCTGACCCTACAAGTTATGATGGCTTATCTTTGCCCTTTATAGCACACTGTTAATGGGGTCAATTCTTCATGCCAGGCAATACATTTAAGTCTTTTTAAAAGGATGTCAATCCATTCAGTTTTATAACCATAGAAGTATAAAAAATTTATAATTGTCTTTTCCTCTCACAGTCTACAACTTCATAACAGCTCTACAAAAGAAACTAAATGAAAGAAAAACAGAGGTTAAGCTCCAGTCTTGCAAATTTAGTACCAATATTTAATTTATGTTACATCACTCTGACACAACAAAATGTTTTAGAGCATTATTTTATCAAAGAAATAATTTTACTTTTTAAAATGTAGTTGTCATTGAATTTAGTCTCATTAACTAAAGAATGACAAGTAACATTGCTGCAATAAATACATACAGAAATATCAATTTGATGAAAATGTATTATTTAATGACATTAAATGGAGCTATTTTAATTGAAAAATATAAGACATGACACTAAAATATTATTATTTTTCTGAATTAACATTTTTTTACCCTAAAAGGAAGGTATTGTTTTATTTCAAATCTCAAACTTAACGTTCACAAAGACTAAATTTGTTCAGAAGTAGAATGTATCTATCTTTTTTTCCATAAGAAAAGTGAATAATTATAATTACCTAACTGAAATGAAGAAAATTAATTCACAAGAGATTGCAAAAATTAAAAACAACAGCAGTGAGTCTTTTGTATAAATGGAAATCACCATTTTTGCAATAAAATGTTCAATTAACTTTGGTTATTTATTCAAGACTAGAGGCCTGTTGCACGAAAAGATTTGTGCAATAGGCCTTCCCTTCCCCTGGCTGCTGGCACCGGTTTTCCTCCGGCACCTGGGACCCAGGCCTTTGCTCCAGCCGGAGCAGTCTTCAGTCTTTGCTGCTCTGGCTGAAGCCCCCTTCAAACCTTCGCTGCTCCAGTTGGAGCCGCCTTCAGTCTTCCCTCCGCCGCTTCACGCCTATGTATGCAAATTAACCACCATCTTTGTTGGCGGTTAATTTGCATATCTCGCTGATTAGCCAATGGGAGGGGTAGCAAAGGTATGGTCAATTACCATGTTTGTCTGTTATTAGATAGGATAATGTTAAATAATTCTTTATGTAAACAAATGACATGAAAATAATCTAATTATAACACCTTCAGGAATTATTTCTAAAAATGAAATAATATGTAGAAATTAACATCATTGAAGATGCAAAAATTTATTCTATTTTTAGTTTTTAAAATGTGGTTTACTGTATGATGTATGGTAATATAACTTAAAACACAATTTCATGCAAAATTTTAAATGCACATAATTATATGTTCTATAACACTGCACTTAGAACTAATGTAAGCTGAGAGCTATTATTTTAATCACAACTAGCAACTAAAGTTCTCCATACCACTTACAAAATCAAGGTTTTATTCCTGTGCTTTAATTTTCTTCACTGACTGTTTTCTCACTTCAGTGACAAATTCATCTTCCAGTTGCCTCAAGCTGTATTAGTCACTCAATTTTCCTCTCATAAAAATAAAATAAAACAGCATTGTGTATTAAATAATGTCACTGTGTTCATTCCAAAGAGCTTTATTTGCATAATCCACTTTCATTACCACGTCTGAAATGTATTCATTCACTCATTCATTCATCTATTTCTTTTCTTCTTTATTTAAACATTTATCCATTAAGTTATTCGTTCAACACACACTTAATGAACTTTTTCTGAGAATATTATACAGTAATAGAAATTGAAATTGTATAAAGAAGGAGGGTCATAGTAATGTTCTGGGGAAACAGTATTCTAGGCACTGAGGCAGGAATCAGGAGATGTGTTTGAGGAAGAGTAAGAAATTCAGCTTAGTAGAGTGAAGCATGAAAGGGGGGAAGGAGCTATGATGAAAACTGACAGGGTGTGAGAGCCATAGTATCAAATATCTTATGTGTTCAGAGAGAAGTATGGATACACTACCGTATGAGTTAAATATTAAACTTTTTGCTTACAGAGGTTCTCAACCTGTGGGTTGCAACCCCTTTGGTGGTCAAATGACCCTTTCACAGGGGTCGCCTAAGACCATCCTGCATATCAGATATTTACATTCATTACAATGCATAACAGTAGCAACATTACAGTTATGAAGTAGCAACCAAAATAATTTTATGGATGGGTCACAATGTGAGGTACTGTATTTAAAGGGCCAGGAGGTTGAGAACCACTGGCTTAGAAGGTAATTATTGTTTGTCCTATATTTTTCAAGGATAACTCTGAATTGTATGTGGAGAATATACTGTAGGATGAAAGAATAACAGGGGGAATAGGTAGAGACTGGAATGCCACATCAAGTTCAGGTAAGCTCAGGATGCCAAGACATCACAGAAAATGTGAAGAAGAGCAATGGTTTTATACATGATGATATTCAGTGGAAGTCATTTTGTTGTTGTTGCTGGGCAAAAGAGGAAAATGAATCTGAAAGTAAAAATGATACAAGAAACAACAAAAATAATGCTAATAGCTAGTGGTTAAGTAGTACTTACTATACAGTAAAATAATCTGCATATATTAACTTGCTTGTTTTTACAGTTAGCCAAATTCAAAGTTAAGGACGCAGATCTTCATAAGCCAACTCTTCCCAACACTTCACACATCTGCCACAAGTTCAGGAACCCCCAGGGCCACCCTCCCTTCTGATCAGCTGTCTCTGAAGTCAGGAGTTCCTACAACTACAGTTTTTATAATCCTCTAGAACAATTTACAGAACTTAGGAAAACACTATACTTATGATTTCATTTCTATTGTAGCCAAAATATACAAATCAAAATTACCAAAGGAAGAAATGCATACGCTGGAAGCAGGAGCTGATGGACCCAAAATATAGTGTCTATATCCTCAGGGATGTGTTACCATTTTGGCATGGATATGTGACAACACACAAATGGAAATATTGCAAACTCAGGAAGCTTATAGAAACTTCATTGTCCAGAGATTTTATTGAGGTTATATTACATCGGCATAATTAATTGAATCATGGCCCATATGGTCCAACTTAATCTCCAGCCTTCCTCCCTCCTCAGAGGTCAGGTTTGTATCACATGCCTCAACATCCCGACTCTAATCACATGGTCTCTCTGCATGGCCCAGCCCTCACCCTAAGACACTCAATTATGGCTTGATGTAGGGAGCGGCTATAGGGTTAAGCCTCGGACTGACCTGTTGGCAAAGCCACAAACAAGTCCCAGCTTAGAGGGCACAGTCCTCTTGGCATAATTAGGCTTGACCTTATGACCTCCCTAGATCTTATCTGGGTAGCTAATGGGCTGTGGGAGATCAGCAAGTGCTCCCAAAACAAGTGAAACTCACAAGAACATTGTACCACTACCTTGTTTACCTCTGGCTATAAAATAAAGGCTCAGCTTGCTGTCTGGATCTCTCTCTGTGGCCTCAGCCAGGCACAGGAAGATCCACCTGGACCCAGCTTATTCTCTTTGTCTTTCCTACATCCTTTGCAGCCCGTCCCCCTTTCCCTCCCTCAGACTCACCGAACCCTTGGCTGAGCTGGCCTGGCACAGCTGGTCCTATCTTTCATTATGTCAGCATAAATTATCAGATGTGGTCTTGTTATCAGTGGAAGTGGGGTGTCCCTTTGCCCACTGGGTGCTGGTGGTGGGGTCTTTACAATATCTCGAAGAAAATAATTTTCTGAGGCTCACACAGGAGGATGAGTGATTTTTATTTGTGTGGGATTACATCCCTGGGTTTTCAATGTTCCATTTTCTTTAATCCAGTCCTGGAAGAAGTGCAGGTAGGGATTCAGTGGAGCTAAAATCAAAGTGGCCTATCCAGAGTTTCCATCCCATGTTGGAATTGGGTCCTGTACAGGATCAGGCTAGTTGCAGTCCATTAGTCCATTGGGTGTGTGGGGTCCACATGGCTGTGGGTCACGTGGGTGAATGCAGGAACACAAGAGCGACAGAGAGCCAAGGGTCAAGAGAGCGAGAGAGCAAACTTCTTTGCTTAGGGGATTAAATATCTCAAATCTTGCCAAGCTTCCAGTGGCCATACCTACTCTGGCCAATGACCTGTTCCCAGGTATGACTGACAGACAGGTAACCTTCCCTATTTCACCCAGATTTTACTGGGCTTGTGTCTATTCTCCCTCTGTCCAACCCTTTCCCCCAGTGATCTGCAGGGAATAGATCAGTAGCTTCCTGGGGAGGGTTAAACTGTAGCTTGCTGGTAAAGCTGCACAATTGATTTGGCCTTCCCTTTGCTTTCTTCCTGTTATTAATAACTAGGTTAATCACAAATGGTATCAGTTTGATGGGCCCATTCTGCATAACAGAGATACTCCTATAACTCTGGAAATTCCTAGGATTTAAAAATTACCCATAAGGAGCTGGGACAAAGGCAAGATGTCTCTTTGGGATAATTAATATTTAACAATATAATAATAATAATAAAGGCAACAACAAAAAGCAATAGTACTAACAAATGAATAAAAAGCCCTGTATACTAAGAAAATTTACAAGTAGTAACTTGTTCATTACTCATAATAATTTTATGAGGCTATTATTTTTACATTACAGATGAAGAAACTGAGGTACATATTAATTAACTTGCCCAAGGCCAAAGATCAAGAAGGAGATTGGGGGCTGGGTGAAATAGGTGAAGGGATTAAGCAAAAACAATAACAACAACAACAACAACAACAACAAAACCTCATAGACACAAACAACAGTATGGTAATTATCAGAGGGGAAGGGAGGTGGGGGCAGGTAGAAGAGGGGAAAGGGGGAATAAATGGTGATGGATGACTTTGGGTGGTGAACCCACAATTCAATATACTGACGCTGTATTATAGAATTGAACACTTACAACCTTTATAATTTTATCAACCAATGTCACCCCAATAAATTCAATAACAATTTTAAAAAGAAGGATGTGGACACAGGATTGGAACCTTCAGAAATAATCTCTGAATCTGTGCTTTAAGCGACAATATTGTGCTGCCTGTCTGTAGGTATGTCTGAAATTAAATCTGGAAAGCCATCAGCATGAAGGGGCAGAAGTAGATAGAAAATGAGAGTCAAAGGTACTAACTTCTAAGATCCTGTATTTCTGAGCCTACAGGGAATACCAGTCATGAAGATGCTCTAAACTGATGATTAATTTCAAATACACGATGATTAATTTCATTGGGACCCTTAATAATACCTCTAAGTTCTGCTGTGTTTTTCTAGTCAGCTGTCTCTCATATCCTTCCCAACCATTATTTAAAACTAGTGGCCCAGTGCATTAAATTTGTGCATGGGGGGCGTGTCCCTCAGCCCAGCCTGCACCCTCTCCAATATGGGACCCCTCGGGGGATGTCTGACTGTCCCACAGGGATCGGGCCTAAACCAGCAGTCAGAAATCTCTCTTGCAATCCGGGACCGCTGGCTCCTAACCACTCACCTGCCTGCCTGCCTGATTGCCCCCAACTGTCCCCCCTGCTGGCCTGCTTTCCTGCAACTGTCCCCCCCGGTCGGCTTGCTCTCCCCCAACTCTCCACCCCCCCGCCAGCCTGCTGGTCTCTAATTGCCTCTGTCCGGAAGGACATCCAGAAGGTCTCCCAGTCTAATTAGCATATTATCCTTTTATTAGTATAGATGTTATCCATCCCCCTTTTAATGTTCTCAGAAAAAGCAATCAAAGGTCTCTTTTTCTGCTATAAACATAGCGAAGAGTAGATTCTGTGATCTTTGGATTTTTTTTTTAAACAACATAACCATTTTTGAAAAGAGCTTGAGATGTCACGATGCTGTATCCTGTGGAGTCCCCTGGTTTCCTATCGACCAATTTTCTCAATTTGCTAGAGGCAAAACTTGATAGGTCTTGTCTAGATTACACCAGGACCTAAAGATGATTTTAGGGGTTGGGGATGGGAGTGTTTGAAAAAGGAGGGAGATAGAGATTTCAAAACCCTGATGATACAATTCAGGGTCTGCCTTATATTCTTTCTCCTGGCAATCTGCTCACTGTGCCTAAGAAATCTCTGGGATGCTCATAGTTTTAAATAGCAGCTTTAGTTTTGAGGAAAGAAAGAGTAAATGTTGACATCTATTAGCTGCTATTTCTCCTGGCCATAAGAACTAGGCCTCAAGTTCCCCTATTAACATAAACAATTTCATAACATAGAAAAGGTCACTGGGTGACTGAGGGAATATGACAAAAACAGGACCTTTTTGTCATCACATTTGAGGGCCAGCAAAAGCTAGAACTGTGCAACCACAAACACAAACAAACAAAACAAAAACAAACATTCTCCTCTCTGGGCTAATAGGAGTGACTGCTGCTTCTTTACTGAGTAGCTCTAGTCCTACTCCATTCATTCCTCCCACCTTTTAGATAAGAATTACTGTGAAACTCCATCAGAGAATTCCCATGCTTAAGAAAAGACCTCAACCCAGAACAGATTTCTTTGCGTCCTGTACTAAAGCACTCCACATAAAAACGTAAAATACAATCCAGAATAAACCTTTAACACTTTAGTAATGCTAATTTTCACCTGCTAACTCATGCCCTTTCTAATACCCTCTCACCAAGGTATTTTCACAGTTCCCTGTGGTGCATGATTTTCTTCACTTGTAAAAAGTCCAGGAACCCAACTGCATTTGATGACAGGTGTGTGTCATGCGGTCTTAGGCAGGTGGGCATTGACAGTCTGTTAATGTCCCAGCATGCGTCGCTAGTTTAGTATTTCTTTATGAAATCCAGAACCATATAGCAATTGTCTCCTGCTCAGTGCCAAGGCATGTTTCTCAGGTAGTTGATAATTTGTCCATTCTAAACTGAAACCAAAGCATATATATGCCCCCCCCCCACTTGCATTCCTTCCTTTATTATTTATTTCAATTAATGTCACCACTTTCTACCAAATTTAATTTTTTAAGCTTTATTTTACTAGAGCAGTTTTGATTCCCAGCAAAATTGAGGGCAAGGTACAAATATTTGCCATATGCCTTTTGCCCCCACACATGCATAGCACCGCCATCACGCACCAGAGTGGTACATTGGTTACCATCGATTGAACCCAAAGTCCATAGTCTACATTAGGACTCACTCTTGGTGTTGTACATTCTAAGGTTTGGACAAAGGTATAAGAACATAAGCACCTATGTCACTCAAATGGAATACACACACACCAGTAATGAAGTAAAACAGCAAAAAGAATTAAAAGAAAGATAACAATTCCTGACCTTTACTTTGTGTAAATAAATAATAAAAAAACTTGAAGCACATATGTACAGACTTCGAAATGACAAAACTTTTTTTCTTATAGATACTGTAAATGGGAGGTGGCAACATAACCAGGAAACGACCATGCAGGCCTGTACATATAGCCAAATCCAGCCAGCTGATTGTGTAAATAAAGTTTCATTGGCACACAATCACATCTATTCATTTACATATCACCTAAGGCTGCTTTCAAGCTACAATGGCAGAGTTAGGTAGCTGTAAACAAAGGCTTTAAAGCGTGTGGCTTTTTAAAGAAAACATTTGCTAGCCTCTGATACTTGAAAGGACAGAGCAGGACTGATGGCTGTGTCCTTAACCCCTCTTCCAAGAAAAAGCCGCAGGGTGTATCAGTTACTCAGCCTGCCCTTATCTCGGCCAATGGGAAAGCGGGGGAAACTAGCCCAAGGCCAAAAGTATGCTGGCCACCCCCCCCATCTTTGTGTAACCAGACCCTGCTGCACCCTGCCCCAACCCCCCGACCCCAAGCCCTATAAATTCTTTGTTCTCTTGGGACTTGGGGCTCTCTCTTGCATCCAGTAATGGAGGCGAGGGGGGGACCAAGCGAGCTTGTATAAGAGACTCTCTGCTTTTGCATCGGATTTGGTGCTCCCTGGTGGATCTTTGGGGGGTCTTGAAATCTGGGCTTAACAATACTTAAACTGTGATCCACAATCTCATGGCAGTTTATGAACTATGATAATGATATCAAATTTTTGGACTGGAACCCAGATTCTTTGTCTGCCGGAAGTGAAGAAAGAATCCATGGACAGAAAGTGGTATAGTGAAGGTGGAAATTTATTGAAGAATAGATACAGACTCCCACATGGGGAGAGAGAAGAGCCCCACAGAATGAACTCCCATTTAGGGAGGGGGAAAGGGTCCCACTGAGTTCCTTTTTCCCCATGGCTTATAAAGGCTGCAGTTCCTGTGTCCTGATATTCCCTCTGATTGGTCAATATTCCCCTTCAAATTGGTCACTATAGCAAGCCCTGAGCACAAAGATCAAACCTCACATGGGATGTGTGAGGCCCTCCTCCCTCAGTGTTCTCCTAATTCCTTCTGGGCTTTCTTCCTCCTTCTTTATTTTGTAAATATAGACCTTTCTTGGCTACTTCCAGTTCACTTGTCTTATGGAAATTTAACTGTTGCTCCTTCCTTGTCTTATGGAAATGTACCTTCTCCCAGTCTGCAGCCCCAGGCTTTCCCA
Organism: Myotis myotis; assembly: GCF_014108235.1. Taxonomy (NCBI): domain Eukaryota; kingdom Metazoa; phylum Chordata; class Mammalia; order Chiroptera; family Vespertilionidae; genus Myotis; species Myotis myotis. The sequence goes on from NW_023416313.1 coordinate 27,440,529, forward strand.
ATTCTAAAAAACCCTAAGCCTGCCTATGTTCCCCCAAAACTCCTGCTTCAATAAGATAAATACAAAAATTGAAAGGAAAGATTTAGAGACTTTAATATCAATTTGACAGAATATTTTTATGTCTGTTGAATCTAATTATTGAAAAATTATAATAACTTAAGCTTTTATTTTTAATATATTTTTTTATTTACTCATTGTTATTATACTGAAAAAAAATTGGTTCCTGAATGTTTGGGGTGTGTGTGTGTGTGTGTGTGTGTGTGTGAGTGTGTGTGAGTGTATGTAGAGAGAGGACGATGTTCTTCCATATCAAGTAGTTTTGGAAGCATTGCTCTATCTGGTTCCTGCTATGTCAGCCTTATCTTGTATCATTTTCCCTTAACTTCCACATGTCAGCACTCTGGACTTTCTCTACTTCCATGGCCTCTTCTTTCCTTTACTTCAGAACCATCAATATGTCATTCTTTCTCCCTGAATCTCCTACTCTTCCTTATGCTAAACCTTGCATCTGCCCAAGTACTTTTCAATAGCAACTAAATATCCCTTCCTCATCAATGCTTTTAAAATCTCTAACCAACAAATGCAAACTAGGGAATATTTTCTTCTATGCATTCATTAGTATTTCATGCATATCTTTTAGTAAATGAGGCAGAGAGAGGATAAGTCAAAACAGCAAGAGCCATAATTGTCTGAATCAACTATCTGTCAAATATCTAGTGACTTTAGACAATGAAGGTAATCAAGTACATTTTGTTAATATTCCCTAAATAGACTTCTATTGGATTAGTTTTTTTCTAAAAAAGCATCAAACTTATAATTCAGCCCACAAACTTTCACAAATTCATAATTCTAAATAATTTGAATAGCTCTTAGAACTGTGTTTATTGCTTTACAGAGGCACAAATTATTCAATGTATTTAGGTTTGTGTGCTTTCAAATCAATGATTCTTCATCATAATTTGATTCAGATATGCAGATTAAGACATCCTATATAATAAAAGCCTAATATGCAAGTCAACCAAACTGCAGAATGAACAGTTAGTGGCAGGATGGGACCGGCAAGTGGGCGGCACCAGGCCAGTCAAGGCAGGTGCAGCGGGCAGAGGGAGGGGATGGTGATAGGGGGGCTGCGACTGGCAGCAGCGTGGCAATGGGGGGTGGGGCCAGCTGCTCACTGGTAGGTGCCATCCCCCAATCGGCCCACTGGTCACTTCCCGCAGAGGGAGACCACCGGTGGTGGCGGGGGAGAGATTGGGGGTGGGGCCCAGACTGAGACTTAGGCCTGGGGGAGGGGGCCTAAGCTGTCAGTTGGACATCCCCTGAGGGCTCCCGGACTGCAAGAGGGTGCAGGCTGGGCTGAGGGAACCCCCTGAGTGGGGCCTCTAGTCCTATATAATAAAAAGCTAATATGCAAATTGACTGAACAGCAGAATGACTGTTTGCTATGACGTGCACTGATCAAAAGGGGGAAGACACTCAATGCAGGAGCTGCCCCCTGGTGGTCACTATGCTCCCACAGGGGGAGAGCTGCTCAACCAGAAGCCCTGAGCCAGGTTCATGGCTGGTGAGCACAGCGGCTGTGGCGGGAGCCTCTCCCACGTCCTTGGCATCAGTAAGGATGTTCTATTGCCAGCTTAGGCCTCTCCCCATCAGTCAGACATCTCCTGAGGGCTTCCAGACTGCGAGAGGGTGCAGGCCAGGCTGAGGGACCCCCCCTCAAGTGCACAAATTTCATATACTGGTCCTCTAGTTAATTATAAAAGCTCAACTAATTTCACCCCTGAAAGAGTAAATTTTTATTTATTATATAGCATCATTTTACATTATTCTGCAAATCTATAAGTACTAATAGTTATCTTTACTAAATTAATTGAATTGTTATATTGTTTAAATACTGTTTATATATAGACATAGTTTATATATATGTATATATAGTATACATATAGATATGCTATATATTACAAACCATTCAACAATTTTGTGTTTATATTTCTTTTTTTTTATTCTTTTTTGATTAACGTATTACATATATCTCCTTTTCCCACCACTAACCTCTCCCTGGCCACTGCCACCCCCCAACCCAGCAAATGCTCTCATCCCCTAGTGTCTGTGTCCATTGGTTATGCTTATATGCATGCATACAAGTCCTTTGGTTGATCTCTTACCACTCCCCACCTTCTGCCTTCCCTCTGAGGTTTGATGGTCTGTTGGATGCTTCTCTGTCTGTGGATCTCTTTTGTTCATCAGCTTATGTTGTTCATTATATTCCACAAATGTGTGAGATCATGTGATATTTATCTTCTATGACTGGCTTATTTCATTTAGCATAATGCTCCCCATGTCCATCCATGTTGTTGCAAATGGTAAGAGTTCCTTCTTTTTTATAGCAGTGTAGTATTCCATTGTGTAGATGTACCACAGTTTTTTAATCCACTCATCTGCTGATGGGCATTTAGGCTGTTTCCAAATCTGAGCTCTGGTGAATTGTGCTGCTATGAACATAAGGGTGCATATATCCTTTCTGATTGATGTTTCTGATTTCTTAACCCAATCACTGTGATTTCATTTTATTATGACTGTTGTTTTATTTTAATTATAGAAATGATATAGAAAAAGTTATATTACAAAAGAAAAGGAAATCCTCAAACCTAGAAACTTGGAGGTATTTTGTGATATTTAAAATATTCTATATCTCCCCAGTGACAGTTAACCCTAACATACTGAAGGAAAAAATCCATGTTTCCACTTTCAGAAGCATCCCTGACATTATTCTCAGATGTGTCTCTCTCACATCTTCCTGTGAACATCAGCCATGGGGTCAGAAGACCCTCCTATGTGTTCTTTCTATCACTTCCCTATATGGGCTTTTACACTTATGCAAAATAGTAGTGAGATGTAGGTATTCAAAAGGAATATTAAATAAATACACTTATGAGTAGATGAATCTTGATCCAGTTAATAGCTATCTTTCCTTAACAGGGCCTATGCAGCTGGTCTTGAGGCACAATACTGATGCAGGGTAGTATATTGATCTGAACCGGAGCCTGGGATGTAATTCATAGACTTCTTAATTCCCATAGTCTGCTCAAAAGATTAAATAGATTTCTGGCATGGCCTGAGTGAACTTCAGATGAATAAGAATATTGAAAATAAAGAGAAGAACAACTGTTCTAAATAGATTCATTCATTCAATTTACAGTGAGCAAATGTGTTGCAGCTTTCAAGAATTAAGTAGTGAGAGACAGACAGGGTCTAGTCCTCATGCAGCTTACAGCCCCCTGGTATTGCTATAGCATGTCTCCCCTCACTGGACCATAAATCCTCTGAGAGCATAGGTCACATTTCTGTTGTTCACCAGGCTGCCTCAGCATGTGGCATAGTGGTTCCAACACAGCAGGGTCTCAGGGCCATTTGCCAATTAATATGCAAAATATACTGAGTGCTTAGACCCATGTGCTCATTGTTAGTAAAATATTTATGAATATTGGGCTAGACTGAATCTATAGAGAAAGCCTGTTGCATACTTCCAGATGAAGAAAGAAGCTCACTGGCCCAGTTTCTGCTCCCTGTTGAGAAGTCTATTTTCAGGATTTGTGAGCTCCAGTTGCATAGGCAAGCCCAGTGGGCACACACAGTAGAATTTTCTTGAGGCTGTGCTATTGCCTGTTAATATATATCCTCAAACCATTCATAAATAAGGATCTTTAGATTTCTGGGCAATTTAAAAATGAATTAAATAGTGCCCGCCAAATGGGACTTAAAACTCTTATTAATAGAATCTTGTCCCAGAACAAGAAAACTGAAGAAATGGGGGAAAAAAAATAAAAATATGTCTCACTTCTGTGATTTCAAAGGATAGATTGTTGTACCAAAACATTGGACTTACTAATTAGCATATTTTGTATTTTTTGTATGATAAAAATAAATAGATGTCTCTTTTATTTAACATATAGATACAAAATTCTTAAATGAGTTTGATTCTAATTTGCTATGTGGCAAAGTAATTGAAAAATTATATAACTCGTAAGATCCTATGACATTCTTATATAAAATAGTCATGTAACTTCCCAAATCTTATGCAGAGTATTGTGATGGATAATGTTTAGCATTTTTGAAGAGAATATTATACAGGTGAACAATAAAGAATAAATTACAACAGTAATTCTAAAAAAATCTGGTCCCAGTATTAGCAACATAGTTATCACTTGAAGTTGTTAAAAATGCAAATTCTTGGACCTTACCTTAACTTACTGAATCTGAAATTCTGGGGCCCAGCAATCTGGTTTAACAAGCTCTCCTGTTGATTCTAAGAAATGATAAAATTAAGAACACTTTTGAATAAATATATTTGAATCTGGACCATTAAGAATGTTAGAGTATAATTTTCCAAGAAGTAAAATTATGGTTTCCATATATATTTGACCTTAAACATTGCAGGGGGTAGGAGTTCTAACCCCACATGCAGATAAAAATTCACATAAACTTTTGACTCCCCCAAAACCTAAGTTGTCCCTCAGTGTCTGCAGTGGATTGGTTCCAGGATCCCTCTGTAGATACCAAAAATCTACAGATGCTCAGGCTCTTTTATCTAAAACTAGAGGCCTGATGCATGAAATTCATGCAAAGTAGGCCTTTCTTCCCCTAGCTGCTGTCACCGGTTTCCTCTGGCACCTGGGACCCTGGCTTCTCTCGCAGTCCCAGCTTTGTCCGGAAGGTCGTCTGGAAGGATGTCCAGTCTAATTAGCATATTACTCTCTTATTATTATAGATGGCATAGATCCAAGCATATAGTTGGCCCTTTGCAACCACAGACTCCCAGCCACAGGTTTTGAAAAAAATCCACTTCTAAGTGGAACTGTGCAGTTCAAACCCATATTGTTTAAGGGTCAACTATAATTATAAAATGAAAATGTATCAACGATTTTATTCAACACATTAATTAAAGGTATGTCCCAATAACATTTGTTAAATTAGCTATTTATAGGCAAGCTAGGATAAAATTGCAAGTTTACTTAAAAAAATACTTAAGTCTAACATAACCAGGAAATTTAATTTTTGGGTGTATACATTCTACTAAGAAGACAGTATTTGCATTTCTACCAGATAAAAATTTGACAGTTAACCTATGCCCCTACAGAGTTTTGAAAAATCCTAGACAATATAAAGTCATATCCAGGAATGAAATAAAAGAACACCTAGTAATTTTTTGCCTATTTCCAAATTTCAGATTATTTTTATGACATAGATATTAAAATGACTATTCATTAAGACTATTCAAAAATTGAAGGGATTACTTCATGAATTCCTTTTGTCACTGGTGGTGATATTGGTCCCTTATGTTATAGTATATTGTTCAAATTTACTCTAAATTCTTTATTAGACAAAAATACTAATAACACCCATGATGGTCTTATTTTCTAGAAGAAAAAAATGAGAAAGCAACTAACATCTCATGAATAGGAAGTTATTTCTCAAAAGAAGAAAATTAAAGCACTTTTTAAGTGTTATATTAACTTTCTTACTTGCTTTTAAAAATATTTTGATTGATTTCAGAGAGGAAGGGAGAGGGAGAGAGAGAGAGAAATATCAATGATGAGAATCATTGATCAGCTGCCTCCTGCACGCCCCCTACTGGGGATCCAGCCCACAAGCCAGGTATGTGCCCTGATGGGAAATCAAACCCCATGACCTTCTGGTTCATAGGTTGATCCTCAACCAATGAGCCACGCCAGCTGGGCTATTACTTGCTTTTTAATTCATGAAGAAAATTGGTGCAACTCCTGGGTACTGTTTTTCAACATGTGGTTTAGCACTTGCAAAGCTGAAGTTGTGCTTTTATCAAAGCTGTAACTCACAACCTACTGTGCCTAGTGATTCTGCAATAAGTACCATTTGCATGTAATGATGTCTCTGAGTAGAAAATCCTTAATTCTATGTTATTTTCCAGTTCAATTTCATTAAATTCAAAATTGATTTTTAATACAGACTAGGAATGTGCTAAAAATTCCCAAGTACTTTGAAAACTTTAGGTATAGTAACTTAAGTAAGATGTCACAGAATTGAAAATATTTTATCATCATTTCCTTTCTTGTATAATCATTCCAGTTATATCGTGTAATACATTACCTATAACTAAAAGTCAAAATGGTTAGTAAAATATTTCTAAAGACTCTTGTTTTAATGGCTTTTGATGAAAAAGACAGAGAATTCTACATGCTATGAGTCAATGGTTCATGAAAACAAGGACAATGGACAGCAAACTTCAGCTGATACTCGTGCCAGGGTGCTTTAAATTCCTCAGAGGGTGGAAGCCCCTACTAAGGGTATATAACAATTTCAATAAGGATGATTGAGGGAGGTTTTGTGTGACTTTTTTTTCCAAAGAGAATTTCAGCTCTTTTACCAATCAAGGGAAATTGGTGGTGGGTGCTTTCACCTCAGATCTATGGAGAGCATCTCCAAGGAGGCTACCTGGAATTTGGGAGGGAGGATGCATATGTTTTCTCTGTGTCCATCCCTCTATATCTATTTGCCAAATAAGAGCGGATGAATGAATGAATGAATGTGTTATTCTCTGAGTTATTTGATATAATTTAAAAATATTTCTCTTCAAGCGTGATGTGGAGTCTTGAAAGGCAAAACTTTCTGTGCCTGAGCATAAAAATCCTTCCAATAATATGCCTATATATAACCCTTTCACTAAAAGAAAACAATTTGGCAGCTTTTTGAATTTTGTATACACAAAATATTCATTATGTGGCATTTGATTAAGAGATATAAACATTAAGTTTGATGGTAATTCCTCCAAGGTTAGTTAATATAAAATATATACTGTGAATATTGTTTTCTGATGGGCCAATTCTTTAGAGCTATTTATAAAAATCAAAGAGAATTTTCTTGAAAGTCATTTATGATTACAATTTAAAATTTTTAAGCAGTGCTCTCTAGAATAACTCCAGGGGGAGTTTCATTTACATCTTTAAATAAGGATTACCCTGTAAAACATTAATCAGTTTTATTTCTAACACTAGAGGCCCGATGCACAAAATTCGTAAAAGGATAGGCCTTCTTTCCCCTGGCTGCCGGCACTGACTTTCCTCTGGCACCTGGGACCCGGGCTTCCCTCTGGCTGCCAGCAGGCACCCTGGACCCAGGCTTTCCTCGCAGCCCTGGCTTCATCCAGAAGGTCATCTGGATGTGTGTCCAGTCTAATTAGCATATTATGATTTTATTATTATAGATAGCAATCTTATTCTAATATTTAAACATACTTATAAACACTCAATTTCACTGGTTCTCTCGTTATTGATGTAAATATATATTTACATGTAGACATTTGAATTTGCATGACAATCATGTTTTCACCTGTTTGAAAATAATATCTTGATAAAGGCATTATTTCCATTTCATAAATTGGGAATGTGTTTGTTTTAGAAGCATCAACATTAACATTCTGTTCCCTTTCTTCAAGGAGAAAAGAAATATATAACACAAAAGAAACCAAAAATATTGGTATAACATGACTCACCTAGCTTTTTTAAAAAGCAGCATTCTCTGATAACATGTGTAAATCCTATAGCAGTTTATTCATTCATATTTAAAATTTTTCTATCAGAAAGGATTTTAACAATTGGCTCCCTATCTGTAGAGCACCACACTGAAGAATAGCCCAGCTCACTCCTTTTGCTAGTTTTGAGGTGCAGTGTGTAAGATCACCAGGTAAGTAGTGCTGGAGTTATGAACAGAGCCCTGGTTTTCTGGTTTCCATTCAACTATACATTCATTATAAGCATTTTAAAATAGTGATTCTGAATGTATCTGAAAGTGAGACTATTAAATTTTGAGTTACTTTTCACTTCAATTATTCTCTAATATGATGTTTTATAACATTATTCTATAGAGGATTGGATCCTTATTTGTAGAGCATAGTGTCTAATTTTATTTTTGCAATGCTTATGTCTTTAGTGGAAAATATTTTACACTATGTCCACAGTAACAACTGTATATTGAAAGATGCTGATCCGTTGCTGCTTTTGCTACATAAAAAAAAAAAAAAAATTCCTGTGAGTCAGCTTTCTGGTCTACTAAATGCCAATGCTTTTGGATATTGAAAGGTTTATGACACTAAATGGGGCATTTTACTGTAACTGATTAGATCAATGCATCTGTTGCAGGTTTTAGATCATCTTCTTTATGACAGATTTATTGAGCAGCCCAAAAAACTTGGCATAAAGTCTCTTGAATGCATCCATTCAACTGGAAAGTTCAATATGGATGTTGTGAGCCTTAATTTTGATGACATTTTATATAGAAGAGAATAAAATTCTTAAAAATATGTGAGAAAAATAAAATTTTAAAGCTTCTGTAAGCTACCAGATAAAGATTATTTAGGCAAATGTAACAGCAATTTAGTAGTTTATAGGGATTTTATTACTTAGATGGTTACACTGGAGCTCCATTTAAATTATTTTCTTCATGCTGTACATTTTTGTCACATGAACTTTGAATACTGTCTATGCTCTTCTATGTTATTTCTATGCTTTTCACATAAATATTTGGTCATATTTATTATACTAATTTGTTTTACCCTTAAGGTTCAGTTTCCATGTTCGATAAATATTTTTGTTTGATGTAATAATTATCCTTTTCTGATTTAAGCCACTGTAGTTTCCTTAAATATCTTGATTCAAAGACAAAATAGAAAGGAAATAAAATAAAGATCAGTACCTATGAAGCTCTTTTATTTGAGCTAAAGTCATCAACTTCATAGTGATAGAAGCTCTTCTTCATGATTAGGTAAAAGAGTACAAATGGTAATTACTAGAAAGAATATGATTCCCAAATAAGCAACACTTGATATTCGCTTTTGGCTCATTAACAAAAAGTAGAGAGCACAAGGCATAAACTAAACATTTGGAAGCTATTTTAGTAGGGCTAAGGTCAAAAAGGTTCTAGAGATTACTTCTTGGAACAGTAATAAAAAGAGAGTAGAGGAATAATGAATAAAAAGAAACCTGTCTGCAATAGTAGCATGATTGCATTTTGCTTTTAATCTAATAGACACATTTTCTCCATTTCTCTCTGACCCTTGTCACTTACCACATAGTAATGCTTACGGAGGCTAGGACTGTCTTTGTTTTGGTCCTTGCCCCACTACTTACTATCTGTGTGACCTTACACAAGTTACTTGACCTTTCTCTTCATCTTTAAAAGAGTGAAACTAATACCTACCTCATGGGGTTGTATGAGAACTAAATGAAATCATATATATTTGGTAGCTACCACTGCTGTTTACCAAATATTTCTCTCCCCTTCTAGGCACAAGGTTGGACTATTTCTTAGCCCTCTTATGATTATGCAGTTCACATGGCTCATTCTATTAACTTCTGAGCATTTAAATTTCTCTTTCCAGCACAGAGATTTCAGTGTTTGAAACAATGGCTGCTCCTTTATCTTGAGTCCTTGACATAGTGAAAAGAGTCTCTGTCGATCTGTAAAGGATAGGTATCGTGAGTGATAAATCATTCTGGAGGTAAGCCACTAACATTTTGGAGATGTTTCTTCATATGATGTAACAGCCTACCCTAACACATCGGATACTGGCAGTACTACAATTTTGCTTTACATAAAGAATAGAAAACTTAAGTGAATATTATTCTTCTTGTATCTGTGATTACTCTGGTATAAACCTAGAACTTCTGAGATAATTTCAAAGGCCAGCTCTAAATTAATCTATAGGCAGATTGTAGAGTTATACAACACTTAAACCAGCAGCCCAAGATGAGCGGATAAAAAAGCTATGGTACATTTTTACCCAGGGGAATACCACTTGATGATATAAAAAAATGAAATCTTACCTTTTGCAACAGCATGGATGGATCTGGAGAGATTTATGCTAAGTTAAAAAAGCCAGTCAGAGAAAGACAAGTACAATATAATTTCGCTTATATGTGGAATTTAATGAATGAAAAAAAGCGAAGAGAATAAAAGGAAGAAAGAAAAGAAAGAAAGAAGAAAGAAAGAAAAGAAAAGAAAAGAAGAGAAAGAAAGAAAAGAAAGAGAAAAGAAAAGAAAAGAAAAGAAAAGAAAAGAAAAGAAAAGAAAAGAAAAGAAAAGAAAAGAAGAGAAAAGGAAAGAAAAGAAACAGACTCAGAGATAGAGAAAAGAGACTGGCAGCTGTTAGAGGGGAGGGGATGTGGGAGTGCATGAAAAAGGTGAAGGGAATAAGCAAAAATAAAAAATAAGGAGCAACAACAAACAAACTCATAGACAAAGACAAAAATGTGATGATTACCAGAGGAAAATGGGGATGGGGAGGGGTAGAAGAGGATAAAGAAGGGATAAATGATGATAAAAGGAGACTTTGGGTGGTGAACACACAACACAATATACAGTTGATGCATTGTAGAATTGTACACATAAAACCTATGTAATTTTATTAACCAATTCAATAAAAAATTTAAAAGAAGAAACCACAGAGTTTTTGTTATGAATCCTATTTAGCAAAATATTAATCCATATTTCAAATTTAATAATGTTCAAACATATTTTATACTACATAATTCTAAATGGATGTATAAAACTGTACAACTTCTTTGGAGAAATTGAGTAGTTTAATAAAGTAAAAAAAAATGATTATCCCCAAAGACTCAATAATCAAGCTTCTAGATATCTGAAGTCTGTAAAAGGGAACCATGTTGCCTACCATCATTTTAAGAGTTTTATGAAGATCAAGGTAAGTAATATGTGAGGAAGCACATGGCACACTCAAGATTGATATGGAAATCCACATAGGAATCAATAATTGACAAGCCGTTGTGCTAAATGTTTTTAGATTATTTCCAGTCTGCTTATCTCAATTTCCAAATACCCTGTTCCAACTTTGGCCTCTTCATGTCTTGTTTAGTCAAGTTGAATTTAATTCCACTTGCTTCTATGTAGAAGTTACAACCTAATCTTTATCTCTGTTTGGGATTTTATATTAATACTAGAGGCCCGGTGCACAAATTTGTGCACAGGTGGGGTCTGGCCAGCCTGCCCTGATCTGGGCCCATCAGGTCTGGGCCAGCTGGGGAGAGGAGCTAGGTTGGACTGCTGGCCCTGCCCCTGATCGGGCTGGTTGGCCAGCTTCAGTGTGCATCATAGCGACTGGTTGTTTCAGTCATTTTGGTCACTTGGCTTTTAAATATATAGACTAGAGGCCCAGTGCACAAAAATTTGTGCACTCCGGGGGGTGGATGGTTCCCTCAGCCCAGCCTGTGCCCTCTCAGAGTCTGGGACTCCTCAGGGGATGACCACCTGCTGGCTTAGGCCCACTCCCCGGGGGATTGGGCCTAAGATGGCTATCAGACATCCCTCTGGCAGCCCGGGAGCCCTCGGGGGATGTCCACTTGACAGCGGGGAGCAGGCCTAAACTGTAGTCGGACATCCTTAGCACTGTTGAGGAGGCAGGAGAGGCTCCCACCACCACCACTGTACTGGCAGCCATCAGCCTGGCTTGTGGCTGAGCAGAGCTCCTCATGTTAGAGTGCCCTGACCGCCAGAGGGCAGCTCCTGCATTGAACATCTGCCTCCTGGTAGTCAGCGTGTGTCATAGTGACCAGTCATTCCCAATCCTTCTGCTGTTAGGGTCAGTTTGCATATTGCCCTTTTACTATATAGGATAGAGGCCTGGTGCACAGGTGGGGGCTGGCTGGTTTGCCCTGAAGGGTGTCCTGGATCAGGGTGGGGGTCCTTCTTGGGTGCCTGGCCAGCCTGGATGAGGGGATGATGGCTGTTTTCAGCTGGTCACACCCCCTTCAGGGTGGGGGTCCCTACTGGGGAGCCTGGCCAGTCTGAGTGAGGGGCTGAGGGCCGTTTTCAGGCTGGCGGGCAACTGAAGCTCCCAACCTCTCCTTTTTTCTTTTTCTTTTTATTCTGGGATTTATTTACCTTCTATGGCTGTCACTGGAACTGAGAGCCAGCTTTAGCTCTGAGGCTCAGCTCCAGCTCTGAGACCTCGGCTGCTGAAAGCAGGTATCTGGCTTTGTTTGGCTTCTATAATTGATACACTATTGCAGTTCCAGTTCTGAGGCCGGCTGGCTGAAAGCAGGTTTCTGGGGTTTGTTTAGCTTTTATAATTGCAACATTGTTTCTTAGAGTGCAGCTCAGAAGAGGGCAGCGGCAGGCGGGGAACCTTGGCTTCCTCCATCACTGGAGCAAGCAAGCCTCCTATTTGCTTCAGCTGCCTGGCTGCCGGCGCCATCTTGGTTGGCAGTTAATTTGCATATCACCCTGATTAGCCAATGGGAAGCGTATCGGAGGTACAGTTAATTACCATGGTTGTCTATTATTAGATAGGATGTTAAGCCTGGGAGCTCAAATCTCACAGCTATATAAAAGACTGGAAAAAACCTTAATTTTATTCTAGACCTTGATGCTACATTCACGCCAGGACTGTTTGTGAGCCAACTGTGACAGTTATTTCTGTTTAATTTTCTAATTTCAGTCAGGAATACTTAGCTTGCCAATGAAGTCCATCAGTGTCGGAAGCCAAGGCAGTTACTTATAAGCAGTAAGTGGTTATAATAGTTGCTTTAATACCCTGGGAAAAGTAGAAGCCTCTATGGGCTCTTTAATAATTAAAGGAGATTTGCTTATAATTTTATTCTATATAATACATGCGGCCTAGAAGAGTGCTTGGCACATGGTAGGTACTAAACTATCTGTTGAGAGTTTCTAGGAATAAGTAACTAAAAGTGCATCTTCATATATTACTTTCCAAACTGTGGAAATTTTGAGAGTCAAAGTGAAGAAGAAAAGTTAGAATAGAGAACAAAGACCTCATGCTCTACCCTGACCTTCTCTGTCTAGGCTGGAACATCACAGACAGTGAACTTCACTGACCACCTGTTGCCAGGTCCCACCTCCCCTCTAATTGGGAGGAATATATTTTTATCCAGAGAGGAGAGACAAGGATGATCTCAGTGGGCAGTCACCTCACCAGCATCAGAAGCCAAGGACCACCCTACCCCACCCTTGCCCACATTTAATAAAAACCTTCAATCAGACCCCACTGGGGCCTTTCATTCTCCAAGGTGACTCACTCTCACTCCTCAAATGTGTACTATTGTTTTAATAAACGTATTGTTTTGCTAAACCTTTCTGTCATGCTCTTGAATTTCTTCTTGTTCCCTGACAAGGACCTGGATTGGGTTGAGGAGTCTCTTGGCTTCCTGGGGTGCCACCCTACATCAAAAGTGAGATCTACCAGTGAAACCCGATATAAAAGGACCTGCCAAGGAAGGCAGGACACAAATTCATGTTAATAAATGAATGTGTGTGTGTTTTGTGATCAATCTCTTTTGGTTATCTGATAGTTATACTTTACAGAACTCAAGTATTTAAATAACATGGAATATTTAATTTAAAGCTAGTGATTACTTTGAGAACTAAAACACTGACATAATATAAGATTATCAGGAATTCAAAGGCAGCTCTAAATTTATCTAGAGTATCATACTCATTATTGTAACTGAGCATCCCTGTAAGCATCACATATTTGTAAGATATGATGATGTAAAAATTTATAGAAAGTTCAACTTTAAATCTTTGGTCAGTGTGTGTTCATGGTATGAGTTAAATATACATTTGCAAAGCCAATAAAAATTATTGCTTATTCCCATAATTAGTTTAATCAGTTTCAATGTAGGTTTCCAGGGGCCTTGTAATCAAATTATTTAAAGAAAATTTAATATTTAAACTACAGATGTTTCTTTTGGGGTCTTTATTGGTCAATACAGTGTATCCCAGGAAAAAATTATGCATTCTAGTCTGTGTTTATCCTTATTTTCTTTTTAAATTATTGTTCTTGTTACACAACTTATACATTTGATGGATAAACTTGCAAGTGAAACCTGGAGTGTGTGTTGGTGTGGGATTGAATGATTTGAGCAATGGATAGTCATTTTGGTAAAGGGCAGCGTGGATATTACCTAATTAAGGAGCAGTCTGTATCTCTACTTCCTGGAGGGAAAATATTGGAACCTTAATCCTTTAAACAGTGAAGCTTTTCCACTGAAATACTATCACTAGTGCCACTGAAATAGGCATTTGAAATTTCACAACCTGCCAATTCATACAATTTCACGTGGTTTCCATATTTTGATTATGAAAGGCAGGCACAAGTAGAATCATCAAGGACATTAAAAGCTTATTTTGTAAAATCAACTGTGATCACAGCAGTTTGAAGATATTTTCTTCTCTCAAATATCACTTTTTTCAGTCTTAATTCTATCTTAGTTTTATCAATAAGATTTTGCATTGTTGCTCTCCTTACTCTTGCTTTTAACATGATTTCTTTAATACAAAGGGGCACTAAAAAATCTTTACAAAGCATTGAATTCTACTCAACCCATTTTAATTATGCATTTGTTCTGATTTATAAGAAGTAGATTATACTGTTCACTATTGCAGTAAAAGCATCTCCACAGTAATATCTCCTTTCTAGTATCGTCTTCGTTCAAAATGGAGTTCAAAACTTTGAGTCAATACCTTCCTGAATTTATTATGACTCAGTTGAATTACTATGATTGAGCCTATTTTGATAACTTCAAATGTTCTGTTCATTTTAAACTAAAACAACAATATTCACAATTAAGTCATATAAGTTAACACTTATTTAGCAATTATTCTGAATTAAGCAGCATATAAGCACCTTATGTATTAAATCAGGGCTTGGCAAAGTATATCTCATGGGCCAAATCCAGCCCCACTGTTTGTTTTTTAAACAAACTTCAATTGGAACACAGCCACGCCCATTGGTTTTTGTCTATTGCCACTTTCACACAATGACAGAGTTGACTAGTTGCCACTTAGACCATATGGCTGATGAAGCCTAAAATATTTATTATCTGTTCCTTGGCAGGAAAGGTTTGCCAATTCTTGTATTAGGACTTTTGATCTCCTGACAACTCCATAGAGTATCACTCTCTATTTTAAAGATGAAGAAAATTGGACAAGAGGTTAAAAAACTGGCCCAAGGTTATACATATACTCTTAGGAAAAGGGGGAGCAAGAATTAAACTCAGGTGACTGGCTCCCAGTTCCCAGTCTTTGTGCTAAATTGCATCCCAAATGGAGAATTATGTTTGCTGCCTATGAAGAAGCAATTTTCCCAACATATTTCTATTAACAAAAATGACTGGGCATTGATAGTTTTTTCCCCCAAAGCATAAAGTACCTTGCAATTGTGGACTAATGTGAATTTTAATACTAAACCTCTGTTATTTGTATTGATTTCATATAGTAAAATTCTTCACATTATAAGGAGTCACAATATAAAGCATAATTTTTATATTGTTCCCTGTAAATGCTATTAGTCATAAGAATTTGATATGAATGATATATATGTACATGTGATATGAATAATATATATGCCTATCATATATATATGTATATATACACACACACACACATATATATGTGTGTGTGATGTGATATATGACATGTAGTTGGCTTAATACAAATAACAATGAATATATGGATTATAAAAAAATTCTGTGTTCTCAAACATTTTCTTGCCTTTATTAACAGTTACAGGAGGTATTTTAGAGAATGACACTAATTAGAAAAGATATTGGATAATCCTGTCATTAGGTCCAGAGTTTTAGATGATGACTAGAACTTTTTTTTGGGGGGGGGGGTGCTTTATCACTACTTAAACCATTCATTCATATCCAATCCCTTTGGAAAATTAAAAATTTGCAATAGTAACCGCAGGTTTTCTTCAGCTGCCAGCACGTGATGGACATCCGAATAACAGGCAGGACAAATGTTCTTTTTCTCACTTGGAGTAAGGTTGCCATGGCAACGCTCTCTGTATGCATTCAAATGAAACTTCTCTTTTTCCCTTCAAGAATATTTCCCTTTTCTTCTCCCCACCTAACCTTTTTCATTAAAAATAAGTACCTTGATCTTTAGGAGGCTAAATCCTCCCAGTGTTCTCTTATGTTCTCTATATGATGTTTAGAAGGAACACACACACACACACACACACACACACACACACACTCAAACACACACATATACACATATCATTTCACTAGATGTTGATTATTTCATTTATTATATCACATAAAGAATAGTCAGAACTAGCTTTGCACAAGAGAAATGATTGTGGGGGCTCAAACTTAATTCTGAATTACTTCTGAGTCAGAAACTAGGTCATATGATTTTTGCATACATACAACAATCCACGAGGAGTTCCTGTTCTACTGACTGAAGGTAAAGCAGTATAATATGGGAACTGTGCTGAGTGCAGACTGTTCTGCTCTTAATTCATCATCAGGTGGTTTGTATATTGATTGAGGGCACAGATTCTGCTGTTAGTAATTGGCATTTGATAAAGGCATAAACCAGTGGTTCTCAACCTGTGGGTTGTGACCCCTTTGGCGGTCAAAGGACACTTTTACAGGGGTCGCCTAAGACCATCCAGCATATCAGATATTTACATTACGATTCATAACAGTAGCAACATTACAGTTATGAAGTAGCAACGAAAATAATTTTATGGTTGGGTTACAACATGAGGAACTGTATTTAAAGGGCCAGAAGGTTGAGAACCACTACACATTTCTAGTAAATAATTTCTTAGAAGAAATGTGGGCTTGAGTGAATTTGTCAGGAGAGTTTTACTACAAAATAACCAAGGACAAAAAAAAGAATACATAAATCCAGAGAGACAGAGAAGAGGGAAGTAAGGAATTGGCAAGAAAAAAAATAATAATTCTGAAATGTCCTAAATTAAATTACAGCAAGTCAGAGGGTGGAAGGGACAAGAGCTCTTAACGAGTTAACAGCCACCACAGTAAAAGCAAAAAATAAGACTGATGACAGTCCTGAGTGTATGTTGAAACTTTGAATTGATTTCTAGGTGGCTATTTCCATGATTATCCAGAAAGAATGGCTAAATAGCCACATCTTGCTTACCCATGGAGTTTCCAGGCTGTTGATCACAACCAATCCAAAGAGGAAACATTTCTTTATGGACTATGCAACTATCCCAGAACTAGCCCTGCTTCACCTCCTCTCACCTACTTTGTCGTAGCCAATGTGGATTCTTTCCAAATAACTTACATTCATCCTCTCCAACACGTGATGTATAAAAGAGCCTGTCAACTCCAAAGGTGGACACATTGTCTTCTCCATCTAGCTCTGCGGCTGGGGGTTTCTACCACATGCCTCAGGGCCTGCTCCTTTCTTTCTGGCTAGTATATGGCTCAATAAAGGCTTTCTTTTTGAAAAACTTTTGGCTATGAAAGTTTTCATTTAACATAGCTCATGTGCAAAGATATCCTGAACCAGAAATAAATTTAAATGGAATAAAACGTTGCGATATAGTACTATTCAACGAGTTGATTATGGAGTGGTGCTGGTTGGCCAGCTGTTTATTATTGGGCCTCACACAGATAGGTTCAGACTATACTAGTTGCTGTAACCACACAGAAACTCCATTTATTTAACAGGACTCATTGTCCTTTCTGTCCTTCCACTCCCTTCCTGAATCATTAAGCTCTTAGGACATCAGATACTGGTTAGCATAAAGCTATCTTAAGAACAAGGCCTCAGGTCTGTTGACCTCAGAAACAGAGTTTTGGTCAAGATAGGGATGACAGCTTGACTTCAGTTATGTTTTAGCCCCAGGCCCATGAAAGTGAAATACCCTCCTGACCACACCTTCATGAAACCCTATAGAACAATGCCATGGCTGACACCAGCACCTGGAGCAATGAGCAACTACTTCCTACCCTGGCCCCATCCAGTCTATAGAGCTCATGACCTCAGCTCCTTTAACCACCTTTAATTGGGCTTTGATGGGTGCAAGCAGGCAAAGCCCCATAGTCTGGTAACATTGCCAGTGCACAAATTTTCCCTGAAGATGGATTTAAACTTTTTTTCTCCATTATGTTTGTTATGATTATACTAGAGGCCCGGTGCACAAAAATTTGTGCAATCGAGGGTCCCTCAGCCTGGCCTGTGCCCTCTCGCAGTCTGGGAACCCTCGGGGGATGACCACCTGCTGGCTTAGGCCTGCTCCCTGGGGGATTGGGCCTAAGCTGGCAGTTAGACATCCCTCTGGCAGCCCGGGAGCCCTCGAGGGATGTCCAGGGTGAGGGTCCCGCTGGGGTGCCTGGCAAGTCTGGATAAGGGGCTGATGGGTGTTTGCAGGGTGGTCACACCCCCTTCAGGGTGGGGGCCCCATTGGGGTGCCTGGCCAGTGTGAGTGAGGGGCTGAGAGCCGTTTTCAGGCTGGCCAAGCCCCCCCAGTGACAGAAGCTCCCAGCCTCTCCTTTTTTCTTTTTTCTTTTTTAATTCTGGGATTTATTTACCTTCTATAATTGAAACTTTGTAGCCTGGAGTGGAGCTCAGAGCTGGTCAGGGAGGGCGGGAGGGAAGCTTGGCTTCCTCCATCGCCAGGGGCAACCCAAAGCTCCATTTCTGTGGCCATGGCTGGCTGAAAGCAGGTATCCGTGGTTTATTTACCTTCTATAATTGAAACTTTGTTGCGTTAAGTGGAGCTCAGAGCCAGCAGTGGCAGGTGGGAAGCTTGGCTTCCTCCATCATTGGAGCAACCAAGCCTCCTGCTTGCTCCAGCTCTGTGGCTGCTGGCCCCTATCTTGGTTGGGTTAATTTGCATATAGTTACTCTGATTGGCTGGTGGGCATGGCTTAATATGGTCAATTTGCATGTTTGTCTTTTATTAGTGTAGATTTACTGAACTATAATGTCATGTGTATTTAAGTTAATAATAAAAATTGGCTTATCTTTGTATGGTTTTGATTTTAAATTTTATTATTCTAGAAGTTCATGTGTTATATTTTTAAATACACAACATTGTAAATTATAAAAAAACAGAGTGAGAAGTGCTACTTAGTTTATATTAATTCATACTGGGAGACTGTGTGTTTGAATGAAATGGTGGCATATATTTGGCACAATTGTCTCATTTCATCTTCAAAACACATCTATGAAATAGATATTATTTTTTTATTTTACAGATAAAGATATGTATGCTTAATAAGGTTAAAGTAACCTTTCAAGATGCTGCTGGAAATAGAATTCAACTCAGATGATTTAGGATATCTTAGTAAGGGACTCCTTACAGAGGTGTGAGCAGAATCAAGAGAATCAAGACGGGATACTGAAGTACCCAGAAATTGACAAAAGCAGGAAACCATTGTCATCCTTAGGTCTCAATGGGCAAGTGAATAAAAATGTTACCCAGTAGGCACTGGGCCTTTAGATACAGGACCCCAAGCACTGCCAACCTACACACTGCAGTGATAGAGACAAAGTCATAAATAGCCAACCTCTCGTCAGTGAGAACTATAGATAAGAAAGAGAGGGCACCCAACAAGAGTGATAGTGAGAGAAAGACACACCCACTGACAGGAATCATATCCCAGAATAAGGAGGAAGCAGCGAAGAAATATCCCAACTTTCTCCTCTCCCACTTGGACCCCTCTTGCCTGCAGATCCATGTGCCTTGAAATATTAATACAGCTTATGCTTCATGTCTCTTTTTAACATGAGTCCCTTCTAAGGTACCTTATGAAGGAACCTATCAATATATTTAGATGTCACAGTTTCTGAAGAATTTGAAAGACTAATATTTTTTTCAATTACTATTTATTAAGAATTTATTTTTCCCCCTTTAATTTATCTTCCCCTCTGATGGGTGGTGTGTTAGAGAGGCCACTAACAGTTTTGAAACCTGGAAATTGAGTTAGGGATAAATTCAGACTGCTTTTTTTTAGGGGGGTGAAATATGTTTTTATGGCTCACAGTCCCTCTTTTGTATAGTTAAGTCATTGCTAGTCATGCAACTGTGGGAATGGCTTTCAGAAATGCCGTCTACCTCTATGTCAACTCACCTGTTTACAGAACAAGAAAGTGCAACGCCAGAGGTAGTATTATATAGAAAATGTGTGTAGGACAACTGGGATAGGAAATATGTAGCTATAAAAGGAGCAACAAGGTCAAAATATTAAAATCTATCTTTGGAAAAATATTCAAATCTTATACTCAACACATAAAAAAAGCTAATATTTTTTCATTTCACAAAATCCTAATATTTATAAGCTATAAGGAATTTGTGAGATTAAAAGAAACTTTTTCTAAATTCTCTATATAATAGAACTAGAGGCCCGGTGCACGAAATTCTTACATGGGGTGGGAGGGACCCTCAGCCCGGCCTGCCCCTTCTTGCAATCTGGAACCTTTTGGGGGATGTCTGACCGCAGTGGGATCAGGCCTAAACTGGCAGTCAGACATCCCTCTTGCAATCCAGGACCACTGGCTCCTAACTGCTTGCTGGCTTGCCTGATCACCCCTAACTGCTGGCCTGCCTGCCTGATTGCCCCTAACCGCTCCTTGGGGGGCAGGGACAGCTGGGGTGAGGGGCCGTGGTGTTCTGGTCTCTGGTTGTTCTGCTCGTCCCACCATTTCAGTCGCTGGGCTTTTATTATATAGGATACCAAATCAAAATTTGTTCAACCATACAAGAGTAAATGCAGAATTATCTTTTTCTTTTCACTAGAGAGAATGCTAATAATAAAGTCATTGTCATATGAAAAGCTACCGTAAAAATAATGTAGAGGGAAGAGACAGTTCATTAATACAAAAATATAATTTTGGGGATTTTGCTATATTCATGGTATTTGTCTTAAACATTTCTTTAAGAATTTGTACTATGTGCTCTTAAAATATATAATTTATTGTGATTTCTTTAGTCGGTATAAGTAAAGATTCACTTTCCTACCTAATTTTGTATGTATAATTCTGCAATTTTACAAGGGGTACTCAAAGTTTCAGGCCCCAGAGAAAATTATCCACCCCTACTTCCATTCTGATTGAACCCAAACAGAAACAGACGCACTCCCAGGTAAGTCTATCTGAAAGAGTCATGAAGGAAATGGAAGTAGATCAAAGGTGAGAGGAGACACAGAAGGACAAGCCCATCAGGCAAGTTCACAAAGCTACAAAAGAATAAGGTCAGGGGTCAAACTCCAAATCTGACTCTAACACACATGTTCTTTCTTTATAGCTCTCAAAGCCTCAGTCATTACATACAAACAGACTGGGAATTTAGGTTGGAGTACTAATTAGATCATCTTTTATTCAATTTATCCTCAGGCTCAAATGGGTAACATAATATCATTATCCTTAGATCATATGAAAGGTAGAAAGACTTGTAGAATTATGAATAAAAATAAAGTTATCTGAGTTTGTTTGTTTGTTTAATTTAGAACAATTAATTCTCATTCATTATATATTCCACATGGCTAACAGCTTGCTTCTGAAATAATTATTTAATTGTAATTATGTCCCACGTTTAAGGGTATTTCTTATTAATAAGAGCAGGTAGTTATTTTCAAAGACATCATTGACAGAGCTTGGGTTAGAAAACAAGCTTAAGAAACTTTAGAACAAAACCAAGTTAAAATAAAGTACAAATTAAGATTTATTTTTTTCTTCCTTTCTTTCAAAGAAGAACAAAATTACAAATATTCTGAGGCAAGTTTCTTGTGCTTTAAGTATCTTAAGCTCAACTACTATGAAACCTTGACCTCAGCCATGTATTCCAAAACATGCAAAATATTCCTCGTATATCATAACTAAAAAATACATATATTTTATTGATGCATAGCTGTGAATCTTGTTTCCCTATTTGTGATGTCTCCTTGAAGATAGTCATTCAGGCACTGTGGGAAAAAAAATCAGGATGAGGAGAACCAAGGAGAGCTGTCAGTCTTTCAGCCAAAGGGAACATCTGCTAATAGCTAATGTGCCTGAACCAGCTGGATTATGCCCATGATAAGGTTCATTACTTTCTGAGGGGTGAGAGTTCCTTTCACCTGAGTGGATTTAGCTGCATTACTAACCCAGGATGTGTAAATTGCATTTAAAGGTAGGATAGCAACCCAGGCAAAATAATTACAGTATCCAAAACAGTGTAATTAGGGATTGCTGACAGTCATTTGGAAAGAAAATGAAAGGAATCAGGCTATTCATGTGTATCTCGATCATCTTCAAGAGGATTGTGTACCCTTTTGCCTTTTATGAACCCCAGCCTGACCCACCTGTCCATGAGCAAAAGGAAGGCATCCCTGATGATTAGCTCATCTGGCAAAGGCCTCTACCTCCGTATTCATTCTCCTCTTCTTTCCTTGGTTTAGAAGCCTTGCATTTTAGCTGAACACCACTGTCCCTGAATACATTCCATATGTGTATCAGACTACTTTGCAACCATAGCAGTGGCCATATAATTTCATTTTTACCAAAGAGGTATGAGTGCAGCTAGTTTATACACCTTCTCCATCCTGCCTTATTTTTACTAGTGCTCTTCACTGGACTCTTAGGAGCATCTCTGTTCTGGATTGGGCAGTAAGCCACCTTAGACTATGTAGACAGGGACAATATTTTTAAATGGCAGAGAATAGAATGCAGTTTGGACCCCATCAAGTCAGCCCTGGATTATATAAACTCAGGATCTCAGATTTTTAAAAAATAAACTTTTTTTTTCCTATACATGTCTCTGTTATTTGTTATCTTTAATGTAGCAGCAGATTCTATATTCTGCCGTCAAAATCTCTCATGGTTCTGATTAAATACGCTTCTAAAATGCATATTTTCCAACCTCTCAGAAAGGAACTTCCTTTGAAATGCTCATCCCTGCAAACCAGTGGTTGCAAACTTGTCATTAAAACAGGGAATCTCTACTGTGTATGACTCCTAGATGCCTTTCTAATTATAATATTAAAGTGAAATACATTAGTCAATAGATATAGATTGCTTACTATGTGTTAGGTGCTGTGCTAGATTCTTCAAATACATAAACACGTTCAGTCCACACAGCAATCCTGTGATAGAAGAACTGTAAATATTCTCTTTACAAATCCCCTTACAAAGATCACCCAGTCCTATATATTTGAAGCAATATTTAAACCCAGGCAGTTGAAGTGTGGAGACTGTTTATGTAGCCATAATAGTGCTAAACTGCTTCTGATTCTTTTCTTAAATTCTGTTTACTCAGACTTTTTCTGAGGTGCATTTTTTCTTGAGATTTAATTTCCTCAGTAAACTAAACAGGGCTCGATATATGCAGCCTGGATACGTATTGAATAAATTATACATGCAAGGCATGATGGTTAGCACATGAAAAGCACTCAATATGTGGGAACATTTATATTTCAGAAATTGGCAAATGCCACAAACCAGTCTGTTTCCTTTGGAGAACAAATGCTAACATACTACTTGGAAATTCATGAAAATTGCATAAAGAAATTTTGATGGTCAAAGAGATCATGCTCTGGCTGGGGGTACAATCACAATTATAACATAGGAATAGTATAGTAATATTATTAAATATTAATACAATGTTGAAGAAGCAATTTAGTGTAAATATGGCAGAGGTAAAAATAACAACAAACAAAAACAAACTGACACATGACATCTGAGCTATCTTAATGCAAACTGGGAGAGTTAGTATTACATTTTCTTTGTGCATGTAATAAAATGAGTATAAGCAAAAGCTTCAATTCTGTTTGTACTTATTCATATACTAGAGGCCCGGTGCACAGATTTGTGTACTGGTGGGGTCCCTCGGCCTTGGCCTCTGGGGATTGGGCCAAAACTGGCTCTTCGACATCCCCCAAGGGGGCCTGGATTGTGAGAGAGAGGTTCTCTGGTGACGCACCTCGGAATCAGCTTCCCTCTGCTCTGGTTTCAGGTGCATCACCTTGCTCAGCAACTCCTGTGTTGAGTATCTGCCCTGGTGGTCAGTGTGTGTCATAGCTACTGGTTGGACCGTCTGTCCCCTGATGGTCATTGTGTCATAGCTCTGATCGGACGGTTGAATGGTCGATGGTCGCTTAGGCTTTTATATATATATAGATTAAGATATGTGACAATCTTAACTTTACACATAGGATAATAAGATGGTTATCTATGCTACATACATGTTGAGACCTTTGATAAGATTCCATAAATATCTTCATCACTTGCTCATACTTCTAACTTTAAGAATTAATTTCCTAGAGTACTGACTATTCTCTTATTAAAATGCAAATGTATTTTCTTGTAACATCTTATCAGTTATTGGTTTTGAAGTTCTGACTGATTGGTAGTCTACATAACTGGCCTCTGTGACCTAGATCTGTAAATTCAAGATAATCAGCACTTTGGAAATAACTGTGCCCTTGGATTAATGTGGAAAGGAAAACTTAAATCAATACTTTAAGTGTCACCCCAGATAGTAAGCCTTCTAGATTATTCCTCCTTTTGTCACATTTCTAATCACTAATACCAAGTACTTAAGCAGGTCTAGTGGCATTTTCCCCGTCAAGTTTTATACATTCAATAATGCAGAGTTTATACATTCAATAATGCAGCAAATTCCATAGCAACAGTATGCATTCCAGACTATATATTTTGTGTTTACCTGATTAAAAAGCTGGTTTAATCAGTGGTGACACTCCGCCCTGACATTACTGAATGTTTACCTGAAATACATGCCCAATAGATTTTTATCCTGTCATTCTTTGTCCAGCCTGAATCTAAGATTGCCATCTGCCCTTAGTTCCTCAACTCCTGGGCGCTGGAATTCTCCATTAAACTCTTGTCCTGTGACTTGGACCCTTTTTCTTAGACCTTTTAAAAGTTTATTGCTAGCTTGCTGACCTGGGCTAGTGTACATTTCCTACTCTTGAACTTGCCATTACCATAGTCCTTTAATTTGTGGGGCATACTATTTTTTTTGCTGGATTGCCCAGAAGGTAATGATCCACTCAGAGATCACCTGTCAGCAGTCATCAAACTAATTAGGCCCACTGACCATCAAGCCTTAAATTCTTCCCAAAATCTACACATAGTTATGTGATTGGAACCTGTACCTTAGTAGAAATAGCAATTTATTAATTGTAAGTGCTCCTACTCTAGCTTTCTCCATGGCCTACTCAGACCTAAAGTTTTTATATTTTTAGGGTGAGATGTATCAAAGACACCAAGCAAAGACAATAAACAGGGCAAGTGAAGGGGATGGTGTTACAAGCATCAGAATGTGGGAAGATGGGAAGAGGAGATAAATCTTGAAAGAAGTCATTTCCGACATCACAATTTTACCTAGTCCTACAGCATACTGGAGTTATTTTGTAATAACATATGGACTACTGCTTTCTATATATTGAATAGCTTCTTCTGACTACTGTGACATGACAGAGGAATGAACTATTTAACACATATAATGTTTCTTTACAATGGAGCTGTACAAGTGCGAAATTGACCACCTTGTATACATAAATTTCACAGCTATCTACAGCCCTTTGATCATTGAGTCTGCTTAGCCCAAGGGATACATGACTTGGGGCTTTTGGTCCAATGGGTAACATAAATGCATTTGAGAAAAGCCACTTAAACTTTTTGTATTTCAGGTGAATTATTGCAATACCCCAATGCACCTTGTTTATAGGACTAAAATGAATGACTATGTGCTGTTTCTAAATTTGTCTTTTTGTACAGCAGGTTAGTCATCAAAATGGGTTGACTACCTGTGGAATAATTTTTAGATTTAATCCAAAAGTAAATTACACAGCAAATGGCATATGTTACACCTTTGGAAATTTTTATTTTGGTGAATCTAAATATCGAGTTTTAAACTATCGAAGGACATTTTCCCCACTGAGAGGGAAAATATATTTTTTGTGTGCTTTTTTTCATTTTAATCTATTTGTCCTTTGTGACATTAAACAGCATTTGAAGAGCCAAGCAGTATTTTCAGCTTCAACTTTTTGTCAAATAATAATAAAAGGAGGAATTTTAAAATCAGTCTTGTTTCATATTTGATTGTTTTGGATAATTTTCCCTACATCTACTCAATGCTATGCATCTACCTAATTTTATTCATTCTCTTGCTTATTGCTAGATAGCTAGATGGTTTTAAATCTCAGCTACTGAAATGTCATGATGGTGATAGCTGCATATGAGCTCCCTCGTGAACCTGGGAAAAATTCCCTCTGGTGCCCATGCCCAGCAGTATAACAGAATTTACATATAAAGGATTTCCCTAAATACAGCTAGGTTTATTATATCATGGCTTCACTCCATTATACTCTTGCCATGGTACATGAGCGTTCCTATTATCACACATTCTCACCAATAATTGGTATTATCAACCTTTTTATAAATATTTACTAGAGGCCCGATGCACGAAATTCGTGCAAGAGTAGGCCTTCCTTCCCCTGGCTGCCCGGTACCGGCTTCCCTCTGGAACCTGGCTTCATCTGGAAGGTCATCTGGAAGGACGTCTGGAGAGATGTCTGGAAGGTCGTTCAGCTGCCTAGTCTAATTAGCATATTACACTTTTATTATTATAGATGTATTTGCAAGTCTGATCAGTAAGGAGCCCTATCTGGTTGTTTTAGTTTTACTCTCTCTATTACTAGTCAGGCAAATCTTGTGTATTTCTCTTTTAAAAATTCTATTTCTTTAATGTTCTATTTTTCTTTTTATACTGGCTTTCCTGTCATTTATTTTTGGTGATTTCTTTTTAACTTCTATGTTTTACAATAAAATGTCATAAACAAAAGTAGCCAAAACCTGTCTCCCTTCTCTCCATTTTGCAGAAAGTGAAATACAAAGCTCTACATCCCAGAACTATATCTCCACCACCACACAGCAGGGGTTTTGTATGTGACATGATAATTTATAATTAATTTGTAATTAATGAAAATTTTAATAGAATTCAAGACCAAAAGAAATTGACTTCGGTTTAAGAAAATGCATTAGCCAATAAGGCCACATGACTGCTTCTCAGAATTTAATTTTCAATCAACTATATAATACCAGACCCATTTAAAACAGATTTTTTTCTTTCACTTTAGAAATTTGCATAGAATTTTTGGCAATCAACACTAAAATTCTCTTCTTGTATTCAAGGACTCTGACAATCATAATGATAGCAAATAGAAATTTTCAGCTATTGGTAGAATCTATTATGTGATAGCTTGTCTTGAACAATTGTTTATTAAAATATTTGACAGATGTGAAACAATAAAATAGCATTGCATTGTGATTTTTTTTAATCCAAGATATTCCATTTGCATTCAAACCTAATGAAATCTTAAAAAAAAAATGTTTTGTACCACTAGAAACCACTCTAAAAGGACAGCCTCATTACAAAGACTGTAGAAAGTTGTTTCAGACTTTCCAAGGTATCTTCAGAGATAACAGTAGTCACAGATTCAGTTAAATCGGATTTAGTTATTGACCCAAAATAATTATAGGCAGAAAATAAACCTTGCATTGTAGGTCATATTTGAAGAAGAATTTATGGATCAAAGTAAAGATGTTTTCTTTTAAACTAATCTTCAAAAGCCCATTGGCTACACCCATGTTTTAGCACACACAAAATAAATATTTATGAAAACTACTAGAGCATCAAAATTCAAGACCTACAATTACTTATCTCCTTAATGCCCTGGTGAAAGGGATCAGGCCTTTGCACAATTGTCTTAGTTCAGGCTGTTACAACAGAATATTATAAACAGGGTGACTTAAACAATAGAAATGTATTTTTCATAGTTCGGGATGCTAGTAAGTCCAAGATCAAGGTGCCAGCAGATCCAGTGCCTGGTGAGAACACTGTCTTCTCATTTCCTCACATGGTGGAGAGAGGAATGTGCCTACATTACATACTGCATAGGCAGTAACTGTAATAGCCCCTCAGTCTGCTTCAAATATGAGTTTAGGAAGTTGTGGTTCTAGAGAGACTAGGCAAACACATCACCTTTTCCCCTTTAGAAGAAAAGTTTATTTCTGTCTCCCTCCTCCCCTTTAGGATCCAATTGCAAAATGACAGAACATTAGAATGAAGTGGTTCAGTAATTATTATCAATAAGAAATTACTATACTGAAAGATTCATATTCTGCCTGCTTATTGTCGCCACACATGCTACAACATATTTATAATCAAAGTTGGAATGTGTGCTATTCATTATAGTATATTTATTGAGTATCCATACAGATGGGTGATAGGAATGCCATATTGACCCCAAACCTTCCCTATTTCTGTCCTTGAATAATTTCAAATGTAGTGAGATAGTATGCGGGGTTGAATATTGTTTCTCCCAAATTTATGCCCACCCAAGTGACATCATTTGGAAAAATAATGCAATTGCAATTTGTTAACATGTGGCCATACTGGTTTAGAGCTGGCCCTAAGTCCTGTGACTAGTGTTCTTATCAGAAGGCCATGTGAAGATACACAGGGGAGAAGTTTATAGGACAATGAAGATAATGATTGGAGTTTCCATAGTTTGAGAAGTGGCAGCAAGCAGTTCCCATAGGGTCATAAAAATAAAATTGTTCTCTATTAATTTTTTAAAAAAACTGAAGACTGGAAATTAAAGCAGTTGATGATAAAAAACATAAAACTGAAACTACTTTGGGGAATTTCTGCGTTGTCATCTGAAATGTAATGCATATCTGCAATAGAATAACTTTTTCTAAATGCTTTTTACATTTCCTTTATGCAATTCAATTTTCATCTATTGATTTTAATTTGCGTTCGGTACATTGCCAATATTTAAAGCGATGTCGAACATTTATGAAAGGACCATCAAAACGTCCTTTACTGATGAGCTGTTCGGGTGAAAAGTCCTCTAGTGCTTGCTCACTGGCAGTCTGCCTTCCCAGCCCTTCCCCCCTTCATCCCTCGTATCCTCAAAGTACTTTGTATTGGCCTTCAGTCAGAGGAAAAGCAATCTGCTGATAAAACACTCAGTGTCATTTACCATCTGGATAATCTTCCATGGCTTACAAAGTGTACAGTTCCTTTTTTGTCATCAAACACACTTTTTTTTTTAGAGTCAAAAGAAGATCTTCTAGTAATATGAAAAAATTTGCCATTCATACAGAATATAAAGTGTCAACCAGAGAATAAACATTCCAGGTTATTTACCAAAATCAGGTAGTTGTAAAATTCTGGACAGCTCTCAATTTGTGCACAGGTGTCTAACAGGTGGATGGTGCAGTAAGAAATAGAATAGTAAAGAAAATAGCCCTAGCCGGTTTGGATCAGTGGATAGAGAGAGAGAGCATTGGACTGTGGACCAAAGGGTCCCAGGTTTGATTCCGGTCAAGGGCATGTACCTCTGTTGTAGGCTCCGCCCCGGCCCGGGCACTGGTCAGGGTGCATGCATTAGGCAACCAATCAATGTATTTCTCTCACATGGACATTTCTTTCTGTCATCACCTCTCTCTTCCACTCTCTCTAAAAATCAATCACAAAATATCCTAGGTTGAGGATAAAAAGAGAAAAAGATAAAAGCAGGTCAGGCCAGCTTGAACCTACCACAGGATTTTCAGCACTTTTTTGCAGAGTTAATAGGATCAAATAAATCACCTGTAAAGTTTTAAAAATGTCTTAATTAGGTAAAATGCTTCTTCTTTTTAAAATTATGTATATTTAGAAAGCAAAGAGTATTATAAAAGATTTATTTAGAATACAGTAAGCTTCATACTGATTTTATGTGTTTTTAAGTTGAAAATAAAGAGCACATTAAAAATTTGAAATTTACATGTTAGTGTGGTATCAGAGAACATGGGAACCCGTGAGGCAGGAAGGTAGATAAATGTCAAGGTTGAGAAGAAAGATCTTTACACAAAATTTTAAAAGAATGATTGTGTAAACATGGAGAAGGTGAGGCAGAGAGAAGCATAGAAATCTTGAATATTATCTGCTTGAAAAAGAATGCATAGATTTCTTTCAATTCAATCCAAGCAATTGAATTGAATCCAAAGTTACTTGTATAATAACATAAATGATATTTGAAACATTTAACCATGCTGAAAAGTTATTTACTCTAAGTTATGGATTAAAGAAAATGCAACCATTTTGTTTCCTTCAAGTGTCCATTGGTAAACAGCACTCTAGTTTTGGGCTATGCAAGCTCCAAGTGCAGTCCCTTCTTCTCTTATGAAAGCTCCTCACAAGAATAAACTCAAACTGCATTAAAGAGTTCAGTGTTAGGCTCTAAATGATAAAAATCCTAGAAAGCATAAGCAGGAAAATTTCAGACATTTCTCATAGCAATATTTTTTCTGATATATTGCCTCAGGCAAGGGAAACAAAAGTAAAAATGAACAAAAGAAATATCGAAGTAAAAAGCTCCTCATAGCAATATATATACATACATGTATATATATATATATATATATATATATATATATATATAATAACAACAACAAAAAACCATCAGCAAATTGAAAAGACAACCCACTGGATGGGAGAACATATTCAAAGATATATCTAATAAGGACTTAATACCTAAAATATATAAAGAACTTGTAAAACTCAGCACCAAAAAACAAACAATCCAATTAAGAAATGGATAAAGGACCTAAATAGACACTTCTCCAAAGAGGACATACAGATGGCCAATAGACATGTGAAATTATGCTCCTCATCACTAATCATCAGAGAAATGCAAATTAAAACCACGATGAGATATCACCTCACACCTGCCAGAATGGCTACCAGCAATAAATCAACAAACAAGCGCTGCTGAGGAAAAAGGGGACCCTCCTTGTACTGCTGGTAAGAACACAGATTATTACAGCCACCATGGAAAGCTGTCTGGAGTTACCTCAGAAAATTAAAAATGGAACTGCCTTATGACCCAGCAATCCCACTTCTGGGAACATATCCAAAAAAATCCAAACTACCAATCAGAAAGAATATATGCACCCTATGTTCCTTGCAGCATTATTTTCAATATCCAAGTTTTGGAAGCTGCCCAACTACCCATCAGTAGATGAGTGGATAAAAAAGCTGTGGTACATTTACACAGTGGAATACTACTCAGCCACAAAAAAGGAGGAAATCTTACCTTTGTGACAGCATGGTTGGACCTGGAGAGTACTATGCTAAGTGAAATAAGCCAGTCAGAGAAAGGCCATATAATTTCACTTACTAGTTATCTGTGGAATCTAATAAATAAAACAAACTAACAAAGTGGGAACAGACTCAGAGATACAGATAACAGATTAACAGCTGTCAGAGGGGTAGGAGTTGGGGGCTAGGTAAGAAGGGTGAAGGGATTAGTAATGAACAAAATAGAAAAACTATTGACACAGGCAATAGTATGGTGATTGCCAGAGGGAAGGGAGGGTGAGGAAGAGGTAGGAGATGGTAAAGGTGGGAAAATGGTGATGGAAGGAGACTTGACTTGGGTGGCAAACACACAGTAAAATATACAGATGATGTACTGCAGAACTGTATACCTGAAACCTATATAATTTTATTAACCAATGTCACCCCACTAAATTCATTAAAAAATAAAAATAAACCTCTTCTCTCTTACCACACATTATTCTTTTAAAGAGACCTTTGTGACAACTTGTTAGTTGCACTAACAGCTTCTTTATCTGGAGATTTTTTTTTTTTTTTTTTGTGGAGTTTTGTTTTATTTGCTATTTTTGTTTTATTTGCTATTATGTGTGCTTGTTGCTTTCATGGGCTGACTCAGTTTTATCTGCCAGGATTTAATTACCTTGGGCATTAACATTACTCCCTTGCATTATTCACTTTGACTGCTCTGTCCATGTCATTCTCCTTAATAAAGGACTAGAGGCCCAGTGCATGAAAATCCGTGCACTTGGGCGGGGGGAGGGACGGGTTCCTCAGCCTGGGCTGTGCCCTTTCACAGTCTGAGAGCCCTCAGGGGATGTCATACTGATGGCTTAGGCCCGCTTCCTGTAGGGAGCCACAGTCTGACCTCCCTCTGCAGGAGGCAACCAGGTGGGCTGATCAGGGGCTGGAGCCGGCTGGCACAGCCCAGCCCCATCACCATTGCACCACCACTATTTGCTGCCGTGCCCCCCCCCCCCATCACTGTCCCCTCCCTCTGCCTGCTGGCATGTGCCTTGGCTGGCCTGGCATTGCCTGCTTGCCAGCCCCACCCCCCACCAACTGGTTGTTCCGCCGTTCAGTCAATTTGCATATTATACTTCTATTATATAGGATGCTCTTCCTGTGCAGGACTTGCAACAGCTATCATTAAGTCCCGGAGTATTAAACATGCAATACACTAAATTTTAATGTTACCCATTAATTATCATGAATAACAATTTGTTTTTTGAAAAAAATCAGAATTAATAAAATTTTTGTTTCTCCTCAGTGCTTCCATTGGGCAGTAGTGCTCAGTTCTGGAGAGTGAGCAGCTATCTGGGGCAGTCACAAGGCCTTGACTGGGCTCCTGCTTTAGCAGCCGAAGAAGCAGCTTCCTTCCTGAGCAGCTTGGATACCCTCCTCCTGTGTCATCTAACAGAGCTCTTCTCTCTTTAGCTCTAGCAGGAGAATTGCATCTCATCACTAAGGCCAGCTTACATCATGTGGAACACTATTATATCCATAGAGGCTATAACATAGAAATGTTAATAAATTTGTTCATTATCTCCCAAAGGATATACTGTTTAGTGACCTAACAAACATTTAATACCTTCATATAAAATATTTGATTAGATCTATACTTTTGTTAATTATAAGGTAAGTAGTCATATTTTTGAAGAATCCTTGCTTTTGTTTCCTATTATCCCTTATTTCCTTAATATGTCTGAATTTTTTAAGTTATAATTTCCTTGTGTCACGAGAATATTCATATTAGAACTTATAATTAAATATCTGTTCAGCTTTGTAACTAAAGTAGCTTGCAGCAATATAGCAATGCATCCAATTTCTATTAAGTTGTCTTGCTCACAGCTTTTGACATAAACAGAGTAACAAATTTTCCTCAAGTAATTTGAATTAGTTTTCTTCAATTTACAACTTTAAAGAGCTGAATATGAAATTCGTATATGACCTGTTGGCTAGTCACCTGTAAGTCCAGAGTTTTCTAGGCAATTTAGATTTTATTTTATTTGATGACTAAATTTTATTTTAATTTTAAAAGGTGTTGATTAGACTGACTATTCAAAAAATGTGTCATCATGCACAGATGTTATCCTTATCCACATTAAAGAGGTAAATTCAACAAAATGCCATAGTCTTTGTATCCAGTTAAATTAAAAAAGATATTTGCTGAACCGGTTTGGCTCAGTGGATAGAGCGTCAGCCTGTGGACTGAAGGGTCCCGGGTTCGATTCCAGTCAAGGGCATGTACCTTGGTTGCAGGCACATCCCCAGTCGGGGGCGTGCAGGAGGCAGCTGATCAATCTCTCTCATCAATGTTTCTAGCTCTCTATCCCTCTCCCTTCTTCTCTGTGGAAAATCAATAAAATATATTAAAAAATATATATATTTCATACTGTTATTTGTTTGATGAAAATTCTTAGGAAATAAAATTTCAGAGATATCATATATGAAGGATAAAAATATATTCATAAATTATGTTGAAGCTGATGTGCAGATGTGAAGATTTTATTAAATTCTATGTAAAACTTGAATATTTGCTTAACTACTACAATAATTTTGCCTAAGATGCAAGAGATAAGCTAAATAAACTCTCAAGATGCCTGTGTTGCAATCTTTAAATAATTATTTAAATACTAGAGGCCTGGTGCACAAAATTCATGCATGGATGGGATCCCTAGGCCTGGCCGGCAATAAGGGCCAATCAGGTTTCCCCCTCTCCCCTTCTCCTTCCCTCACCACCCTAGTCCGCCACCACCCACTCCCAGTTCCCTGTTCCAGCCTGGGACCCAACTCCAATCAGGTAATTGGGGCCTGCTGGCCAGGGGGTGGGGAGGCAACTTCCACAACAGCAAGTGGGGGAAGGGGCAATTAGGGCCTGCCAGCCGGGGGGAGGGACAATGGGGGACCAATAGGTTGGCCGCCATCCCTGAGGAGGGAGCCGGCCATCGGCACCCCTGGGAAAGGGGCATGTCTGCTGCTACCCACCCCTAGTTCCCCATCCCAGTCTGAGGGCCCGGCTCGGGGGATGGACCAGGAGGTTGGCCTGAAGGCTGGGGGCAGCTCCTGTGTTGAGCACCTTCCCCCCCTGGTGGTCAGTGCATGTCATAGCAACTGGTCATTCCAGTCTTTCTGTTGCAATGGTCGCTTAGGCTTTTATATATATACTAGAGGCCTGGTGCACAAAAATTTGTGCACTCGGGCGTAGGGGGCCCCTCATCCTGGCCTGTGCTCTTTCATAGTCTGGGACCCCTCGGGGATGACCACTTGCTGGCTTGGGCCTGCTCCCCGGGGGATTGGACCTAAGATGGCAATCAGACATCCCTCAGGCAGCCCAGCAGCCGTTGGGGGATGTCCACTTGCCAGTGGGGAGCAGGCCTAAGCTGCAGTCAGACATCCTTAGTGCTGCTGAGGAGGCGCGAGAGGCTCCCACCACCACCGCTGTACTGGCAGCCATCAGCCTGGCTTGTGGCTGAGCAGAGCTCCCCCCTGTGAAAGCACACTGACCACCAGAGGGCAGCTCCTGCCTTGAGCATCTTCCCCCTGGTGGTCAGTGTGTATCATAGTGACCAGTCATTCCAGCCTTTCTGCTGTTAGGGTCAGTTTGCATATTACCCTTTTACTATATAGGATAGAGGCCTGGTGCACGGGTGAGGGCTGGCTGGTTTGCCCTGAAGGGTGTCCTGGATCAGGTTGGGGGTCCCACTTGGGTGCCTGGCCAGCCTGGATGAGAGGTTGATGGCTGTTTTCAGCTGGTCACATCCCCTTCAGGGTGGGGGTCTTCACTGGGGTGCCTGGCCAGTCTGGGTGAGGGGCTGAGGGCTGTTTTCAAGCCTGGCAGGCGACTGAAGCTCCCAGGCTCTTTTTTTTTTATTTTATTTTTTTATTCTGGGATTTATTTACCTTCTGTAGCTGTCACTGGAACTGAGAGACAGCTTTAGCTCTGAGGCCATTGCTGGCTGTAAGCAGGTATCTGAGTTTGTTTAGCTTCTATAATTGAAACTCTGTTGCCATCACTGGCTGCTCTAAGCTCTGAGGGGGCGCCCCGCTGGCTGAAAGCAGGTACCTGGAGCTTGTTTAGCTTCTGTAATTGCAACATTGTTGCATCCGGAGCTCAGAGCTGAGCTGCGGCAGGTGGGGAACCTTGGATTCCTCCATTGCCGGGGCAACCAAGCCTCATGTTTGCTTCAGCTGCTGGCTGCCGGCTGCCATCTTGGTTGGCAGTTAATTTGCATATCTCACTGATTAGCCAATGGGAAGGGTAGCAAAGTTATGGTTAATTACCATGTTTGTCTATTATTAGGTAGGATAGAAAATAAAGATTTAGCTGCCTGCTTTGATTTGAAATATCTTAGTGCACTGACCTGACTTTGCAACTTAATATCTATAAATACTAATCTATTTTAACTAGATGGGAACAGAAAAAATGAATTGCAAAATATGCACATTAGATAAAAGACCTCAATATATCTTGCATGGTTCCAAAACCCAGAGGTCAAAATCTAGAAAGAGGAGGGATGAAGTGGAGAAGAATGAGAAAGAGAAGTCTCATTCAGAGTTGAGCTTTTAAATGTAGAAGTTGTGAATGAGGGACTAAACTTAATTATACTTTATTGTGTATGGAATGAGAATATACTTTATTTGAAAAACTGTTTTATGGGTCTTTGTAACTGAACAAAGTTGCATTTCACCCGAATAAAGACTTGATTTTCTTATAATGATCTAACGGTAGCTTTTCCAATGATAAAAATCATCTTTTGAATAGCAGCGATAATTAATTGAAACTGTAGTGCTTACAAATGAATAGGTAGCACTGACTTTATTCACATCCTTCACATGAATTATCAAGTGCATTTTTAAAAAGTGCAGTATTTCACGATTCTTTTTTTAGCCATCATCTGTACCAGAGGCTGATATTAAAAGAAGAAGACAACTTCAATTTCTGGAGCTAGCTCTGTAATAGATATAATTAATTTAGAATTTCACATTTAAAAAATAATGTTGGTAATACTTTACAATTTGATTCTTGGATTAATCTTTTACATTAATCTGATGTCATTGTTTTTACTATGTAGGTAGTTAATGATAAAAATAAACAGACTAGCTAGAATTTGAGAAGAGAAGTTGTAGGCAGGAACAGGTTCTTGAGAAAGCTGTGCAGGTAGTGTGAACATTAACCAGGCAACCTGTATGTATGTGTGCTTATGCAGATACATGTACCATCTACATTTTATCATTAAGAATTCCTTCCATAAAATGATCTCTAAAAGGGCAAGGAAGGTATATATCTCTTAAATTAACTTTTAATTTTTTATATGCCTTCCAGGCAAGAATTCTGCTTTCTCGTGTTATTTTTTTTTCTCTGCCTCTAAAGGTCTCAGGGTCAAGGTGTTGCCTCATTCATTCATTCATTACTATTATTATCTACAGCCTGTACTCTCCACATCTGCATCTCTTTTCTTTCCTTTCTTTTTAAAAACAAATCGTGACATTTTTAAAACCTAATTATGCCAGCTGCCCTACTAGAGTCTGATATTTCTATTTTGCATACAAAATCAATAACTGCAATTATCGTTGCTTGTTCTGTGCCAGACATTGTTCTTAACCTTTACACATATCATCTTCGTATTCACAGCAATTGTTTTAGGTGGGTACTATTATTTTTGATTTATAGTTGAGACAAATGAGAGGCAATATTGTTTAAGTAATGATTGGGCCAAGTTTACTAAGTTGCTAAGTAGAGGAGACAAGATTGGAAGGAACCCAGGCCCAGTTGAATCTCTGGCTGATGCCTGTTTCACTGCACACTGTTCTCATACAGCCTTTTTTGAGAACAATAGACACAGTTTCCATAGAAAGATCAAAGGCTCCCACTTGGCTGATAATTGATCATGAGTTGTGGCTGTGAACCTGGAAGTGAGTGAAGTTAATCTCCTACATATGAATTGAAATAACTGATCTGACAAATGTAGCATAATACTTTTAGAAGTTGCATTCAACTTTCTTCTAAAGATCACTTCATAATGTTTCACCATTTTCACTATTTCTAATACTTCTCTCATAGTTCATTCATTAATGTTTCATTGTACTTCCTAGACCGGTTAAACCACAAAATTCTCTTGAACTACTGAGAAAAGAAAGAGGATTTTATCTTATCATTTGAAATTATTACTATTTTTATTTTATTTTGAGAAATCAGTGAGGTCTGGACTGAGAATATTGTATTTGGAATAAAAATCTATGAAGTTTAAAGTTTGATCTGCCATCTGGTACTGGGTGACATTAGGTAGATGACATCTCTGAGATTTAACTGTCCATCTATTAAAAGCAGGTAAGATCTAGCCTATCTCACAGGACTATTACAAGTTTCAGATTCAATAATGGACTCAAAAAGCAACTAAAATCCTCATAAAATTTTTAGTTATTCATTGATACTGAGTATCTTGACTGTGTGATTCTATTGGTATTAGTCTGTTTTAACCTTTGACAAAAATCCACCATTTGAAGCTGTAAATTGTATATCTGCTGGTATGAGAGTACAAAAACAATAAAAGGAAATATACAAGCATAAAGCAATCTCTCATTGCTATTTCTTATAATGAAGTTAGCAATAAGATGATGCAGCTAATTGACTTTCTGTATCTTTAAACTGTCTAGCTGTGAGTTGCCTTCTTTCATTTGTCGACTAAAAAGTTGTGGAAAATTGTGTTAGTTCTGAACCTTGGTTGCGTTTGCACAAATATGATCTGAAGCTGCAAAAAGCCAATGTTAAGTGAGTTAGGAGACAAATGGTGCTATCAGAACACTTTCAACTGTTGTGTGCTAGTCCAGGTGGAACAATTAAGTATCGCTTTGAACAGTTTTACAGGTATGTTTTATTTATGTGTAATACTCAGTTGCAATTCAGTCCTATTACCTTGCTTTTCAAGACCAATTATCCCTAGATACACTGAACTCTGTAGACCAAATTTAACCATCTGTTATATACACAAACTCTGAATTCTTTGAAATGTTTCCAACTCAGAAAAAAAAATGAATGTTTACATTCACTGAAAAATTTTGGTGATTTGCAACAGTCATTTAAAATCTGTTTCTATAAAGCTGAAGTGCATGTAGGACAAATGGATCCAGGAGGGTGCTAACAATGCTTCCAAATTATTTCTCTTCTCTAGTGCAAGAGTGGAAGAACACTCTCAAAACAGGTTTCCGAAGGCCAAGATGTCAGTAACAGTTGGTCTGTTGGTAAAACCATTGCTGTAAAAGAAGCTCACTTTGAAAACTCTATTAAGACCAGCACATGAAATAAATATGCCACACCGTGAGAACTGTCAAAAGATTCTGAAAATATTTTAATATTGATATTTTATTAGTTTAAA
The DNA here is from genome assembly GCF_014108235.1 of Myotis myotis. Classification (NCBI taxonomy): domain Eukaryota; kingdom Metazoa; phylum Chordata; class Mammalia; order Chiroptera; family Vespertilionidae; genus Myotis; species Myotis myotis. Next base: position 27,478,851 of record NW_023416313.1, read on the forward strand.
AATATTAGTGTCAATTGCTTCTCTCATAAAATGAGTGTAATTTGCTCCACCCAACCCCACTCTGGTAACAGTTATCAGCTATGTTATCAACAGTTACCAACTTGAGATGCCTTCACATTCACTGGTTCTGTCAGCCCTTTCTCACTTATTGTCTTTATGGCACTAGGCTGACAGGAGCTTCAAAACCTCAAATAACATTCACACCCATTATTACCATGATGCACCCATGGCTCTCTGAGAATATTGGGATCCCTCCAGGTTATAACACAGGGATTAAGATAAAAATGCTCTCTGGGCTAGAATTTACTGAAACATTCCATGTGGACCAAGTATGGAGACCCATTCTCAGAGACTAACCCTGCTACTCATACCTTTGTTTTAGAGAGAAATTTTCACTCTTTTCAGGAAAAAAAAAAGTTTTGCTTTCTCTTCTCATTATTATTAATAAAAATAATAAATAAATTATATATCATATAGACATTCATTTTCCAATTCTAATTTAAATTTTATGAAAAATCTTGTGATAAGTAAGATGTTTGTGGGGAAAAAAATGATGTTGTGCTGTTGTGCCTTTTGGGTTCTCTTCTCAGTACCTTCAGTTTTCTTATTGTTCAAGCCAAGCCTCTTGGATTCATCTTCTATTTCTTTCCATTTTCCACCTTTTATCTAATTCATCCATAAGCCTTGTCTGTCTTTTCCCTCTGACTATATCCAGATTCTAACCCATTCTCAACTTTCCACCTCTTTATTCTAATCCATCCAGTACCTGGACCACTATAATCCTATATAATAAAAGGGTAATATGTAAATAGACAGAAGGGCAGAACAACTGGAATAACCGAACAACCAGTAACTATGATGTGCGCTGACCGCCAAGGGGCATGTACAGAATATGGTGGGTATTGGCCATGGTGGGATGGTGGAGCAGGTGAGCGGGGGCCCCCAGACCAAGGCAGGGTGCCTGTCGCTGTCATTGGGGCGAGCCTCCGGTGATTATTGAAAATTCTTTGCTCCCTCATGCTGCAGTCCATCTGGTGCTTGCACCCACTGCCAGTGCTGGCCCGGCTCACACCCACTGCTGGCGCCAGCCCCAATCGCTCGTACTGTCAGTGGGTGTGAGCAGGGCTGGTGCCGTCAACGTGTGGGAGCAGCAGCAGTGGGAGCAGGGCTGCTGGCAGATGGAGGACCGGGGACGTGGTGTGAGGGTCCAGGCAGGAGCATGGAGGATGGGCCATAGAGGATGGGCCAAGACTCGCCCCTGTGTCTACTACAGCCTCGCAGCCCACAGTTCCTTTCAAGGTGTACGAATACGTGCAGTGGGCCCCTAGTATTCTATAAACTGATACCCTGCATCTCATCTTGCCTCATATTTAGTTAAATTCCTAAGTCTCAGTCATTCCTTTTAGACAAGTGACCTTCTGGCTTCATATTTTAACCAAGTATAAAATTAAAAAATCTTTATATCATCAATGCTCTCACCTTGGCCACTCTGTACACTCTCCCCTTTTCTTACTCAAGTCGCATTGATCTTTTTGCTGCTTCCTACACATGCCCAACAGGCACCACCACTGGCTTCTGTTATTGCTGGAGATTTGCTTCCCCAAATATCTGCAAGTTTTGCCCTTTACTTACTTTATGTCTCACTTAAATATCTTCTTATCAAAAAGGCTATTCTTCATTTTCTTTATAAAAGAGCACCTTCTCACTGTATTCTTTATCCACTTACCTGGCTTTATTTTTCCTCATGTGCATACTGCCTGAAGACATGACATTCGGTATGTGTTATAATTTGTTGTTGTGTTACCTCCACTGTGAAAGTTCCCACAGAGCTGGGTTTGTGTATGTTTGCTGACTTGTTAATATCTCCCTATACTCTAGCACATTGCAGAACAGCACACTCTAGGCTCTTAGTAAATATTTGTGGAGGGAATTAAACACTTCTTGAAATATTCTGTTACAGAATATTGATTTTCAAAATCATGTTTTTGTGAAACTATAACCACCAAAACAGCCTTTTCTTATAGAAAAAAAAATTGACTGAGCTCTTGCAAATAAGAACATCTTCATTGTCAAGATACACACGAGTTTAAAGAAATCTTTTAGAACTTCTGGTTACTATTACCTTTAAAATGTAATGAAAGTCTCCATTGGGCTTGGTGTAATCTAAGCATTCAATCTAGTGCTAACTCATTAACAGCATACATTCTTGTAATGTCTCCATTCCTGGGGCAAATAAATGCTCTTGAAAAAAATGAATACCTCTAGATGGCTGCTGGAAGGTGAGAAGAGCAATGTGAAAAAAATGCAAGAAATGAAGTTTCTGCATGCTGAGGAGACTGAGAAGACCCCTGCTGTGTTGTTAGAGGAGAATCCACTTCTTAGAGTCAGCTTTCTACTGAAAAAAATTACAGCTGCCAAGTATCCAAGCTCTAATGAGTTTCTGCTGCAATAGACTTTTGAGATTGGAAAATAACAACGCATTTCTTTGCTTGGATTCTGCCTGAGAGCCCTCACTAGGCTCCCATTTTATGTAGTGCATAAAACCTTTAAGGATACAGGCATATGTTCATTCATGTGGAAGATTGATCACGATTGGCTGAAAATCAGCATATAGTAAAACATTAAGTCTACCGCTTAGATATCTAACCAGAAGAAATATTGGCATTGTCACTTAATGCCCTAATTGACTATTGAGTATTTGAGTCCAAAATCAATATATGGAGAGGTGACAATTAGCCTAGTTGAAAATTGACTGGGTGTTTTGTTTCATTAATATAGCTCATCTTTTGCTCTAAAGCCAACTTGGTTTGATTTTTTTCTCTTCTTTGTTAATAAACTCTGATTGTCTTGTAATGAATAAACCCACAAACCATCTGGCAGTTGTCTCACGGCTCATTACGTGCTATGGGCCACTCTGTGAAGCTGCCTCAGGTGACATTTAAACTGGTGCATGCAAGAGAAAATCACTTTTTATTACTGAGATCAAACTTAAGGAAAAAGGAGAGCTCTCCTTCTTCTTGACATCAATACCTACAGTGAAGGTGTGGTAGCCCAAGTAAAAATCCAACCCACAATCCTTGTTTGGGGTGATAGATGACAATCCTCTCCACATACACATCTATGTGGTTTCACGTGAGCTGAGGAGATAATGTTTAAACACTAGGGCTACTGTGACTTCTGGCAATTTTTATTTATTAATTATTAATCATGTATTTCCATATTACCACATTGTTTTTGTAAAGTTTTATGAATATTTCATGGGGACTATGAATTTGGGAGTCTAAAATGTCATTATCGTATTCTTTTTGGAATGAAATTGTGCCCCTAGAAACCTCATCATCATGGACAAATCTTTTTCTTTCCAGATATGCCACCATGTATTTCATTTTTGGTTCATATGCTTCACTTTTAATATTGTGCTGTCTCCTGTTTATATTTCTTCTTGGCAAAAATTACAATTAATGTTCTAAATGGCAATCTGTTGTCAGTCAATAAGTTTACTGTGGCTGGGAAACTGTGGAAACTATATTGTCAAAGATTAAAGTTAGAAGAAAAAGAGCTCCCAAAGTGTTCACAATGCACAAATGAGATATATTAAACTCATAATTTCATTCAGGCAGATGATGTCATAATTCTGCTACATAACTGCGAGATACATCCATAATCCAAGCAAATGAAAGCAGCCTGCAGAGAATATGTATCTCAGTGATATTTGAATGTATTTTTCCAACAGAAATATAGTTGTTAAATTATTGTGTTATTACCAGAGAGAAAGTGTAACTTTTCTTGGTTGATGAAAGCCAGAGGACACAGCATTTGAAGAAATGTCTCTGTGATAACGAGAATTAAAAGGCAAGTTTGAAATTTTGAGGAAGGAAATATTGACAGAAAAGGTTTCTCTTGAAATTTTATTAGATACTTAGAAACACCAACTTAATAAGCTCCTTAAGGTATTGAAATCCTAACCCATAAGCTTTGATTTATTTTATGGGATGAAATCCTGAAATAACTACATTTATAAGGAACATTGGTAGCTTATTTTGACCAGCGTTGTGGAATTGATTTCCAAATGGTTGTTGAAAAACACAGAGGCACACACAGAGAGAACATACATTTAGGATTAGAGACATTTGAGTTGGTTAATAAACACTGGGAAACAATGTTCTTGAAGGAATAAATTACAACGAAGGGAAAAGACTGGGTTGTTTTCTTTTAGGGTCAGATGACATTTGTATTATTTGTAGACTATTTAATTCCATGCATGAAATTTGTGCAATGGGCTTGGCCCTCACAACCGCAGTGGATGCCTCAGCCCTCGCAGCCCCAGCTTCATCCAGAAGGACGTCCAGAAGGTTGTTCGGCTGTCCGGTCTAATTATCATATTATGCTTTTATTATTATGGATATGTGGATAATATTATTTATCGTAATGAGTATTTGCTCAAAAAAAACCCTGGGCTGAGAGGCATTAGACTTTATACCCTGCTCTGTATCTTCCTTCCTTTGTGGCCTTAGCCAAGTCATTCCTCTCCAGAACTCCAGTCCCCGTTCCTTCTCTGCTAAATGAAGATGGTACTGTAACTATAATAGAAGTAGCTGTTTTGTAAATTTCTGGTGATGCTAATTAAAATAGTAAAAAATATTTTCACAGTTAAAATCATGTTTGATGACAAAATGTGAGAAGATAGTTGCATCAGTTTTAATCCTGGATCCTTCACTTCTTAGTCACTGGAGTCTAATTATGGTGTGTGTGTGTGTGTGTGTGTGTGTGTGTGTGTGTGTGTGTGTGTGTATGGGTATATCTTTTTCACATTGTCAACTTCATGTTTCTCCCCCAAATGCAAGTCTGAGCATGCTACTTTCACATTTTTCCTGTAAGCTAAAACTCATATTAATTAGTGTATTAGGGTAACTCTTGTTCTGAATCTGATCTGCTTCTATAGCTTCTTCTCTTGCCAATGTTTGCACTCTACTTGACTAACCACTTGATTTCATCAAAATAGTGGGTTCCCTTGCTTCTGGGCCTTTCTTAAGTTGTATCCTTACATGGAACTTCGGTTCCCCATTTTCATTTATCTGCAGCCTATCCTATAAAATTCACTGTATTTGTGACAATCCTGAACCTCCAGAGTGCCCCTAATGTGCTCCTACAGAACAAAATGCTTAGCCCTATTGTAGCACTAGCTATAAATGTAATGAGATTACCTGCTGTGTCTGTGTCAGATTCTAGGGTTCTTGAAGGTAAGATATATTTATATTTGTATTTTTTTAGTTAAAATGCTGAAAGGAGACACACAATAATGCTAGGAAGTGTTTATTTTATCTCCCCTACTCTCCAAAAATACCTAAAAACTGATACGAACGTTGGATAGAAACTTCAGGAATGTTGCATTGCATTGAAGGGTTTTTGCTGTTTATTTTTAAGGTGCTTATTGGTGTTTCACAATTCATCCTACTGTGTCAGAGAGTGAACATTGAAAGCCAAACACAATTCAGAATGAGTAAAAGCTGATCTACTTTACAAGAACAGTATAATCTTGGGTGAATGCTTTATGTGGATTTTAAAATGAGGTTTCTCTTACACCTGAGCTCATACCTTCTATTGGTGGGGATTAGCTACAGATGGAAACTTCTACCTGAATACAGCTACTTCCAAAGAAGTCTTGTAGAGAACACATTGCAAACCTGTGATTCAGCGAGAGATTCCTAAAGACTGGAGAACACAATTTGGAGTACTTGGCTAAATGTACATACCTATGAGTTACAAGGGTACGTGAGAACAGGGTTGCTTGTTTTGTTTAACACTGTCAAGCAAATACATTTGATTATTAGCACCTACTGCTCTTGAGAAGTCAAATAGAACAAGGCCAAAATGGATACAAAATCAGGGCATTTAAATTATTTCCATGAGTAGGCTTCCAAATAAGATGAGAAGAAAAATACCTGAAAGGCATGTCTGAGAAAGAGCTGTATATACTGAGTTTGTAACAAATGATGCGAAAGTACTGACACTTTAGGAGGATGCGATGGGAGTCTTCAAGAGACTTATCCTCATAGTTTTGGAGAAACCATACATCCAATCACTGGAGAATCACAAAGCAATGCATTTAAGACAATACTCAATTATTACAAAACACATTTACGTGCAAGATACATTTGGGCATGCTCGTATGTAAAGGGAATCTTCAAAACATCCCATTGGGAAATCTGTATTTTCTCTTTATTTTTAAATGTAAAATTTCTTATTAAATAGGTGCACTTACATAGAAGAAAGAGATATGGGCAAAAATAACACATTTCACATAGTCACATACATATTCACAAAGCCGAGTTTCTGATTGGCCCCGAGTAAAACTCCCGTACAGTAGATATGCTAATGAGTCTTTCCAACTGGCTTCAGACAGCTATTAAGAGCTACTATAAATCTTTCGTCTCAGGCATAAAAGCTAATTACTATCATAGGTTAAGAATCAATTTGTCTCCTCCCTCTGTGCCACAGTGGGTTTATTATACAATTAGCTGTATAAAGGAGATGTCATGTTCTATCTCAAAGCATTTATTCTTGTCCACAATGAGAAGCAGCCACATTGTTGCTGGTCACTTGGACTGTGGTGATTCTCTTATCTGTGCACAGTATCTATGCAGGGATGCAGTAAATGTGATTGGCAAAAAGATGCCGGGAGATAAAAGGAATTGGATACAGGAAGATATTAAACATCACAAAGGGACACTGCAAAGAATGCATGACACATGCTTGGAAGAGTTTTAAAATGAGCCTCTTTGTAGAGCTCCTTGACGCTGTGACACAATGTTTTATGTCAGTGCTGAAAATTCCAAGACGGTAGCTCTTTAAATGTTGGTCCTGTGCTATTTTCATGCTCTGCTTTTACTTGGACTTCAGAACAAAGTAGGTTAGAACATCATTTATGTTGCTAATTTTCATATAGTTATGACACTTTTTTCTCTTCCTTTGTTCATTTCCAATCTTCAGGGTCGATATTGTCGTGATCTCTTTTGCTCTGCTTAATCAGCAAGGTTATCTGTTAATTTCTTTATGTTAGCCACTGTACTTTTTAGTTCTAGAATGTCCATTTGAACCTAATATTGATTCTATTACTCTGGTGAGATTTGTAATATTTTCTTTATTTTCTCCAACATATGAATTGAAATTATTTTCATGTTCATGTTGGAAAATTCTCATACCTGGATAATGGAGGGTTTTTTATTGTCTATTTTTTTAACTTTCTTTTTGATCCTGTCTTCAGGCATGCCTTGGTGATGTTAGATCATTAGAGAAAGGCGCCATAGAAACTCTAGATGACGAAATCGTCCCTCAGAATTTTCTTTTGAAAAGTCAACCAAGTGGGACCAGATCATTTTGCACCCATCTGAGAGCAAATGGTTTGAGGTGGGATTTCAAATTACCGAGGTCTGATCTAGACCCATTTGCTTTTACTTCTAGTGCAGCAATTTTCAGCCAGTGTGCCGCAAGGATTTAAGAACATTCAGTGCCTGACTCTAGAGTCAGGGGCACTGACCTCCTTTCCCTTAGATTGTCAAATGAAAAAAAAATGTCAACAGCCAACACAACAATAGCCATGCAGTGTGAATGAATCCAAATTATACCTTTATTTTTGTCAGATTGGCAAAAAATATAACATCTATTTTGGTGTGCTACAGAATTGTGGTAATTAGTTTGTGTGCCATGAGATAAAAAAGGTTGAAAATCACTGTCCTAGAGTGTTTACAGATGTTGCAGTGGAAAGCCTGGGCTATTTATTAGAGCCCTTTCTTCTTGGTTGGCTCTGAACTCACCATTTTATCTTTTTGGCGAAACAAGATGACCAGGAGTTCTCCTTAGCTTTTGGCCTCTCTATTTTCCCTCATGCTTGGCTTCTTGACCTCCCTTTTCTTTCATCTTCAAATGTGCAAGTGCTCGAAGGAGAAAAGCAGAAGAAAGGGCCTGGGTTTCCTACTTCCTAGTGGCCTTGGCAGCCCAGAACTCTGATTTTTGTCTCCTCGTCCTGGGAGACTGACAAAAAAATATATTGAGCCAGTGCTTTCTGCTCAACTTCCGGGTTCTGCATTGCTAAAAAATCAGCAAATGGCTTGACCACCTCATTTGGAGACATTTCTGTTCTTTTGGAATTTGGCCAGTTAAGTCTTGACTATCTAGGCTAGTCTCTGATGACTTCAAGAGACAATTTTGCTGGCCTTGTTTTTGTATTCCATACATCATTTATGTTGCTGCTTTCAAAGGGAGAGGTCTGATAAAATACATTTTGTCATACTCAGAAATGGAAGTTTCATAAGCCTCTCTTTAAAAGATCCTGAAAAAGATTGTTTACTAAGAATAAATATAAACAGAAAAATTCAAAATAGAAGGGGCATGAGAAATGGGAAAAGGGGCAAGGGTTCTTGGAAAAAGAGGGGTAAGTGAAGAAAAATGGCTTTTAAAATATTTCACAAACAAATCAAATTGAGATTTTTAAACGTGTTTGCATTGGAAAAAACATATTTAAGAACATAAATACTTATAAGGTGTTTTGCAATACAGTCAAGTAAAACGGATTGATTTTTATCTGTAAATTGTTATTGACTGTGAAAATCAGCTGGCTTCTGTTGTTAGAAATGAGAACAGAGTGCATTAGACTGAATAAATGTGTTGCCTAGTAAACTTGCACAGTGTTAAATTGCATTCAACTGGTGAGTAGTTTAATTATTCACACCCCCCACCCCCAAGATGTGAACATGTTAGTGTGGCTCAAATGGTCTGTTTTACTAGGTCGAATTCATAGGCAGAGAGCTTAACATGCCTCACAAAAAAGATAAGAGAAGCCATAAAAGTGATGAGGCAAAACAGATATCCAAATGGTAAGCGTGATGTAATTCATCTGTAAACATTGAACTGAAATTAATTCTTAAATGATTGATCACATTTTGTGACAGCAACCATAACTGCCTCTCTGCATGAGTTAGACTCATCCATTGTGGTGATTATAAAGATGATCAATGACTTGGCTTCCTGACAAGTGAAATTACAAGTGCATTAAAATTCCTTGTGCCTTTCATGACATGACTACCCATGAACACATCAAATATGCAGCATGTTCCGGTATAATTCACATATTGGTTTTAATATAAATCTCTGAAGCACTGTTAACAGGCACTTATTAGGTGCTCTCAGACTATGTGACCAATTAGCAGGGTGAACATATGGAAAATGTACAAATCTATCAGGGAGACATCTTCCACCGTCAGAAGGAAAGATAGCGATACATATAAAATTATTTGCTGAACAAACTTGACTAAACACATAAAATGTCCCTGGCATTTGGTAGGTGCTGAGACTACAGAAACACCAATAAGCCAGCCAGTCCTTCTCACAAGTGAAACAACAGCTAAATAAACCAACATAAAGAGTAGGATGTGGTACATGCTATATTTATTTCCTCAAGGAATCATTATTGAGCAATTTTATGTACTAGGTTTAAGGGAGTGTGCCGGGAGCCGGTCCATGCTTGCTGTTTCAAGGGACCTGGCATATATGGCATACTGTTCTTAATATGTTTGCTCACCTTCTTGGCACTATGTGTTTTAACCAAGGTCTCTGAGAAAGGTTGTTTCCCCAGGTAGGGATTTTCCCCTGAAGTTAGGGAGGGAATAAAACCTCTTAACTAAGTGCCAGGCGGGTAATTAATCACTTTAACTACGAACAATCATGCTTAAGCTACATAATCTTTACTCCCTGGAATGGAGATAAGAAACGCCCTAACCTTTGTAATAGAGATTGATAGGATTGAATCAACTGGTATAAATACAGATGTAATAAGACAGCAAGAGACAGAACTTAGAACTCAGAACTTAGAATACAGAGCTTAGAACACAGAACTGAGAAGACAGAACCTACACAGAACGTTCTCTAGAGACAGAAGAACTTCGCTGGAGAGAACATGGCAAAAGATCCTGGACAGACACTGGCCTCAGAACCTAGAGACAGAACCTAGTGAGAGAACATGGCAAAAGATCCTGGACTGAACCTGACTACAGAAATTGGCAAGAGAACCTGACTAGAACCTGGCTACAGAACCTGGCTGGAGAACCTAGCGAGGGAACTTGGCTACAGAACCTGGCTGGAGAACCTGGAGAACCTAGCAAGAGAACATGGACACAGAACCTGGCTGGAGATCCGAAGCAGAACTTCGCTGGAGATCCAGACCAGAACTTGGCTGGAGAGCCTGGCTGGAGATCCTGGCTAGGCTGCTGATCAACTGAACACTGTCTCCGTGTCCTTCCTTCTTCGCCGACTCCGTCCACACCTTTGGGGACCCCTGGACCTGCTGGGGTTGGACCCCGGCAGGAGTGACATTTAAGGTAGGGACATTAGATAATTTACAAGTATGAGATATAGTAAATATTACAATAGATTTACAAAGTTTGTTACAAGATTTATAAGGGAAGCCGAAACCGGTTTGGCTCAGTGGATAGAGCGTTGGCCTGCGGACTGAAAGGTCCCAGGTTCGATTCCAGTCAAGGGCATGTTACCTGGGTTGCAGGCACATCCCCAGTAGGAGATGTGCAGGAGGCAGCTGATCGATGTTTCTCTCTCATCGATGTTTCTAACTCTCTATCTCTCTCCCTTCCTCTCTGTAAAAGATCAATAAAATATATTTAAAAAAAAGATTTATAAGGGAAGACATTTAAAAGACCTTGTGGATTTATTTGCTTGTTGGTTTTTTTTTTGATTGTTTGTTTTTAAATATATTTTATTGATTTCAAAGAGGAAGGGAGAGGGAGAGAGAGGTAGAAACATCAATGATGAGAGAGGATCATTGATCGGCTGCCTCCTGCATGTCCCCCACTGGAGATGGAGCCTGCAACACAAGCAATCAAACCTTGACCTCCTGGTTCATAGGTCCATGCTCAATCACTGATAATTGCCAGCTGGGTGACCTTGTGGATTTAGAAAAGGATTCTCTGTGCGGAGGAAGGTGCTACATCAATTAGGTGACAGAATTGAGGTGATGGGGCTCTCCAGCCAAGGAAGAGAGCAAAGGCAGAATGTGGTGGTTTTGCACTCTGGCAGTTTAGTTAAACAGGAACCACATTTTCTAGAACCACACCCCCTGTGTGGATAGGGTTGGACACAGGAGAGTCCAGTGAGATTTGCAAGGCACAAATGAAGCAGTAGCCTACAGAAGATGTGTGCAAATCCCCATGCACCGCCAGAACTGGCCACATTTTGGCTGATCCCATGGCTTCTCTCACTGGTGTGCTGAAAGACCCACAGGTCCTCTACCTACTATTTGATCTCTCCCTGCAGTTTCTTTAAGACCCAGGCCAGACACACCTGGAACTCTGGTGTGTAGGGCACTTGCTTCTTCTGCATCTTACTTGTATCATTAGAATTAGAGACAGGTTCTGATTTGTCCTTGAGGATACCATCTTACTCTCAAGGTTTCTAGTTTGTCTTTGATTTTTTTCTGTTTCACTTAAAGTTTTCTCCTGTCTGTCTAACTACTAACCAAGGTAACTTGATACCTACCATAAGGAACATAATCTATTTTATAGGCTTCTCTCCAGATTTCCTTCCTGGACCCTGGTTAGTGACTTTTCTCTGATGTCCCAACTATCTCCCTCTAGAGCAGTGGTTCTCAACCTTCCTAATGCCACGACCCTTTAATACAGTTCCTCATGTTGTGGTGACCCCCAACCATAAAATTATTTTCATTGCTACTTCATAACTATAATTTTGCTACTGTTATGAATTGTAATGTAAATATCTGATATGTAGGATGTATTTTTATTGTTACAAATTGAACATAATTAAAGCATAGTGATTAATCACAAAAACAATATGTAATTATATATGTGTTTTCTGATGGTCTTAGGTGACCCCTGTGAAAGGGTCGTTTGACTCCCTAAGGGGTAGCGACCCACAGGTTGGCGACCCACAGATTGAGAATGCTGCTCTAGAGCGTTATTTCACCGACTTTCCCCACAGCTGTGTAGAATTTAACCCTAAGAAAAATGCTTTATGTCATGTCATTCATAGTTGTTCTGTTTCCCCAATTGAATCCTAACCCATGCTTACAGTAAGGAATTTTTTCAAAAAAATAGCCTTATCTGACAACTATTAATAGATTGTAGGGTGGAAGAAAGGATGAGTGTGGGTTGTGGAAGGGTCTGAAGCCACAAAAGGAGCCCATTAGGATCTATTTTAGAGTAGGATGCATGTCTAGTTTTCTATTTTCTAAAAATCTCACATGCTGCTTGTGAAAATGGATTGGAATGGCCGTTACTAAAGTAGAAAAAAACAAACAAACAAGTAGATCAGACTATTATATATTTAAGAAGATAATCCTAAAAAATCTGTACACAGATAGTGGAAGATAGACAGAAAGCAAGAAATCAGAGATAAGTACAAATAAAACTTAATAAATGTTGTAAAGGCTATTTGTGCTTCTTCCTGTCATCACTAAGTTTTCCAAATCTAGGCCCTTAGCTCTGTTTATCGAACTGCCTATAAATCGTAAGGCTTTAAGCATTTGTGGTAGAATGAAGTAGCATAGAATAGAAAATTCAGAGTGCATTCCAAAGTGAATGTAAGTGCTGATTATAAAATGAGTAAAAATAGGTATAAACACTGAAACTCTGTTTCTTAAAGTGTTGGTCAAGAACATTTGAAGTACTCTAATTATGGGCACCCAGATATGGAGACCTCCTCATGAGAAAGCCCTGACTTTTTACAGTGGGCATTTGAGAAGGTGGGTATCAATTAAATATCAAAAAGTAGAGAAAAGAACTTTAGAAAAATAAATATTGCTGCATTTAAATTCAAATTAAGACAGAGGACTACTACTGTTAGTTTTCTAGTTAAGAATTATTTAAAATGTTGTCTACATTTGGACATTTGTTAACCATGTCAGTTTTCCTTATATTAAAAATATAATTAAAAACCTTTAACAATTAAAAGGGTAATATGCTTGCTTTCAAGCCAATATATATTCCCAAAATCTTCCAAATTTTTATTATTATACTAGCGACCCGGTGCACAAAATTCGTGCACTGAGGCATGGGGGTTCCCTCAGCCCAGCCTGCCCCTCTCACAGTCTGGGAGCCCTCAGTGGATGTCCTACTGATGGCCACAGTCTGGCAGCAGAGGCTCGGAGCAGGCGTCCCGTGTGTGTGTGTGTGTGTGTGTGTGTGTGTGTGTGTGTCTGCTGGGGCCTGTCCCCAGCCACGCGATGTAGGCTTAAAGCAGTTGCCGTGTGTGCATGTATGTGTGTGTGAGTGTGTGTGTGTGTGTCTGCTGGGGCCTGCCCCCAGCCACACCATGGAGGCTTGGAGCAGGAGCCCCTCTGTGTTGATCTCTCAGGCTCCTGGCCTCCACTGCATGTTGTACTCTCCCTTGAGCTTTGGCCAGGATGCGGGTGCTGCGTGCAAGCCAGGCTTTCCTGCTCCAGGGTCGCCATGGCGATGGGGGAGCAGGCCCAGCTGGGGGCTGCCCACAGGCCAGGCTTTCCTGCTTCTAGGTCTCCATGGCGACCAGGGAGCAGGCCCAGCTGGGGGCTGCCCACAGGCCACACATTTCTACTTACCGATGGCCGGATCACCACAGTGACCCAGGGTCCAGCGGCACTTTCCTGCTCTCCAATAGTCATAGGGTCCCAGCTGGGGGGGGTGGTGGGGGGCTTAGCAGTACAGGGCTTAGGCGGCACAGGGGTCCTGGCTGGGGGCTCAGGTGGCACATAGGGGTCCCGGCTGGGGCAGGGCTTATTCCCCGCTGCCCAGGGCTGCACATGGGGCCTGGATGGCAGCTCACGCTGTCCCGCCCTGCCTGTAGTATAGGATAGAGGCCTGGTGCATGGGTGGGGGCCAGCTGGTTTGCCCTGAAGTGTGTCCCAGATCTGGGTGGGGATCCCGCTTGGGTGCCTGGCCAGCCTGGATGAGGGGCTAATGGCTGTTTTTAGGCTCCCCGCACCCCCTTTAGGGTGGGGGTCCTCACTGGGGTGCCTTGCCAGTCTGGATGAGGGACTGATGGCCATTTTCAGGCTGGCGGGCAACTGAAGCTCCCAGCCTCTGCTTTTTTTCTTTTTTTTTCTGGGATTCATTTACTTTCTATGGCTGTCACTGGACCTGAGAGCTGGCTTTAGCTCTGAGGCCGGCTCCAGCTTGAGGCCTCGGCTGCTGAAAGCAGCTATCTGGGCTTTGTTTAGCTTCTATAATTGAAACTCTGTTTCCATCACTGCTGCTCTAAGCTCTGAGCCTGCAGACGGCTAAAAGCAGCTATCTGGAGCTTGTTTATAATTGCAACACTGGAGCTTCTATAATTGCAACATTGCTGCATCTGGAGCTCAGAGCTGGGCTGCCGCAGGCCAGGAACCTTGGCTTCCTGTTCGCTTCAGCTGCCTGACTGCTGGCCGCCATCTTGGTTGGCAGTTAATTTGCATATCCTGCTGATTAGCCAATGGAAAGCGTTTGGGGGTATGGTCAATTTGCATCTTTCTCTTTTATTAGATAGGATTTTAGCTTTTGGGTGTATGAATTACGTAATTAATAAAGTCAGAATTTATCTATATTCTCATGAGAATTTTTATTTCCTTCCCTTTGTTGAGTTGAAAAACAGCCATTTTCAATATAGCTAATGGTTGCTACAGTATCTTCACAAATTATTACAGTACTATAATATATGCTGAAATAACAATTAATCAAAAAATAATTTAAATAATGAACTACTCAGGCAAATATCCCTGCAATAATCAAGGTCAATTTAGAATCTTTAATAACAAATACATATGAATCTATCCATAATGACAGATAATACCTTTAATAGGAAGTAGTGTTTGTGTTGAACACCTTCCATTTACCCTTCCTGATATGCTTTCAACCTTCTTCTTTTCTACTGTGCTCTGAGGTAGATGAAGGTTATGAGTACAGTCAATTAACAAGGCTCCTTTGTTTTCTGGCTTCCAGTTGGGTTTTATCAGTGGATGCATTGACAGGAAATGTGATGGTGGGAGGGAAGTAAGATATAGTAGGTGTTCTAAAACTCTCTGCCTGCTGAGTTGGCTTCATTCATCCAACAAAAGCAACAACTTCTGCAGAGGAGGTTTCTCCAAGAAAGGGCTGGGGTGACTACCCTGAATGCCAGCGGGAAAAGAGGAATGGGGCATGCAAGGCAAAGATGCCTATTGTTGGTGGTGCAGTAGATAGGGGTACAGTCAACATCAACAGATTACATCCTAAGAATGTAATAATTGTGGCCTAAAGAGTTCAAGAGAAAACACGGGTGAACAATGTATTGCTGTTCTATGTTTACAGTGTTACATTCCAAATACACCTACTAAATTTCACATGGCCAGAAAATGAGTTATTTACTTTTTTTCTGCATAATAGAGGTATGGTTTGGACCCGAGAGAATCATTAGATGCCACTATTCATGGGTGTCATCATGGATGATGGATAATGAGGTATCATGAGAAAGGGTGTAATCAGCATTAAATAAATGGCATTGGAAATTACAGAAGCAAGAAGACCCAATTGTTTTACTATAAATAGCTTCTGACAGGAGACAGCATTGTGAGTTATAACAGCACTGCTGTTTTTTCTCATGGCTGGAGATATGAAATTATCCAGGAGTGCTTCATTTGAAAATAAAATAAAAACATGAAAACATAGTCCCTGTCCGTGAGCAGGAAATGATGGTGCCTGAATAATATGAAGACTTTTTATGTGTATTAATTAGATAGTAAACAAGTATACAAGTACATCTTTAATAACCATTATTCTAAATCTTCATGGACATGGGCCATGATGTTGTAAAATATTTTAAAGTCCAATTATTTATACAGAAAGAGCTTCACGAAAATATTTACTTGTAGTCTGCATATCCCATGGGAGATCTGGGTCAGGACAGAGGTGAAACTGACCACTGCAACAAGGAAAAGCAGAAGCAGAAATGGGGGATTCAGGGCCCGCCCTGCTCCAATCCCTCCTCTATTCCTTCTGCCCTTCCTCCTGGGGGATCACTAGGTACTCACTAAGCACTGTTGAAAAACCACTCATCTTTCAGCAACAACGTTATTTCTAATCTAGATGGAGGAATGGTACAGGTTAGGACATTCCCTTCTTTTAATTAAAGTAAAAATACAATTGTTATGTAAAAGACAATTGCTTATTAGCAATTTGGAAAACACAATTTCATGCTAATTTTTTTAAAAAATCAAACACCATGAAAAAAAAAATGATAGTACTGGGTGATTTGGAAGGCATAAACTATTTTTCATTATTTTAATGAATTTATAATTTCAATAATTACATATATTTTATTAAACTATTACAGGTTTACTAGTTAGTTTTAATGATATTGTTTTATTTTTATTCTAAAGCTAGCATATGATCTTTGAAAGTTATAAAAATATCAAAAATAGAATAAAAATGTCACCTCAGTGTTGCCTACCAACTGTTATTACAAATAATTGATTATTGCATTTTATTTGTCACTTTATTCCATGCCTTATCAGGATGTCTTTTAAAAACTTTTAATTAGGAATAAAATAGCAAATTAAATGTACCAAACAATGCAATTGGATTTTATTTAATAGCATAGTAAATGATATATTTCTGCTATCACATAAATCGCAGTCAATAAATGTTCAAACTTTCCAAAAAATTATCATTGGATTTCCAAATATTCAGGCAAAGATTATCTTAATTTAAATATTTCTAATTTCTATGTAAATATATTTTGGCAAAAAAGTATTTTTTTATTTATTTGAAAAATGCATGGATATGAAATCAAGCTGTAGTCATATTTTCTTACAAACAATTTAAATAAATAAGCCAAATTTACCTCCAAATTTTATATTATACACCTCAGTGCAAAGATGTGAAAATCATAAAAATTAAAAAAATATTTTTATAACCTGCAGAATTGTTAGTTATTTATTCAACTGAAATTGCCAGGATAGTCTCATATATATAAATGAGTTAGCAAATCTAATAATAATTTATGAAGCCACTCCAAAGTAGTTCATAATTTTTAGATATATTTTGTTCACTATTCATACATTATCCATTATGACAAAAATGTAAAATAATTGTATATAAATCTCTTCTTTCTACCAATAGGTGGCACTGAAAAAGTGTATATTTCATTCCATTCATAACTATGTGGAAGATGCCTTTTTCTTATAATGCAGTTTCAGCTGTGGCTTGAGTGAAGAATACCTATCAACCAGAAAATTACTCGATGTGAGCAACAGGAATTTTGTTGTACTAATAAAATGTAAAATGTTTATAATGATGGATCATTACATCAAGAGTATTTTACTTTGCTGATATTATTAAATGTATATTGTTCTCTACTAAATTTGAATTTTATTTAGCAAATTGGATACCATATTTTCCCTACTACATCATTATTATTAGTTGGTCAAAGTGCTATTTCCATTTTAGTCTGGGATGTTGATCTTTATCTGAGTAAACAATGCATATTGAATAATTATGCAGAATTCAGAAACATTTTGGCTTTGGGTATTAGACTGTTTATAAACGTATCTTCTGATTTACAATGCTTAATAAAACTAAAGGCACATATCTGAGTATTTGTATTAATTTTAATAGTACTCTTCATTATATCCGTGTACATATAGTTAAAATTCTTCACTTCCAAGTATAACAAAATTCTGTCATCTCAGTCATTTAGTTCATTCAATAGATTCATTTCAACAGCTCATAGGAACTCAAATCCAAAAACCTTATGATATTCATCCTGCATTTTAACAGCCGTGTTATTAAAATGATTTATTGCCATAAGACAAATCCTAATGATATTCCTCTTTTATAACTGCATTTTATTATGGGCCTGCTTGGTGTGATTTATTTAGATTTCCTAAGAAAATCTGAATCACTGTTCAGCTTTAGCTATTATGTAGCAAATGCCTTTTACATCATAATAATAAACATAGATTTTTCATCCCAGAACTTTCCAATAGTCAGATATTCTTGACTAGTTTCAGTGTTTTTATCGGATCCCAGTGAAGTCTCATTATCTTGTACAATTTGTCTGAAGTCATGCTTCTCCAGATGCCTAATATTTCTGCTCTTTATGCTCATGTGGAAAAACAAACTTACCTTGACATGTGGCTTTACTTAATTCTATTCGCATTGTTTCATCTATGATCAGAGATAGCTCAACATGAAACCCTTTTTTTTCCCCCTCATCTTTGCTAGCAGGAACTCAGCTTAATTTTTTTCCTTTGTGAGCTGCCAACACTTTATTTCTGGACGTCCTCCATTGCACATGACTACTTATGGAGAATAATACACTCATTGTCCCCCCCCCCCCCCCCGCAATCTCCCCTGTTCCTTCCTTGATCATCCTCTTCGTTACAAACCACCATACTCACTTTGAATGTTTTTATGCTCTTTAGAATGAGATAGGAAAAAACTTTGATCACTATTAGGAACAACAACAAAAAAAGCTTTTAAAAAGCTATTTGTTATTTTAACTTGTAAATGCAATGAAAGATTTAGACAGTGTCAAACATGGACACATTTAGGATCCTGTGGTAACCAGTCTCCATGATGGCCCCCAATGACCCCGGCTTCTTGGGATTCACACCTAGAGTTGGCCTGCGTGACTAATAGCGTACAGCAGAGGTGATGGTAGATCACTTTCAAAGTTAGGTTCCTCTCTTTCTTATTCTTTGTATCTCTGTCACTTGCTCTGGGGAAACCGAGTTACCATGTTATGTCAATGCCACTTGGGGAAGAAGTGAGGTCTCCAGTGAATAGACCATGGGGAATTAAAGCCTATCAAACATAATGTGGTGAGTTTGAAGCAGATATTCTAGAGGCTAGAGAATCTAGCCCCAGTTGAGCCTCATGAGAGACACTGAGCCTGAAACATCAGCTTAAACCACTTCTGAATTCTCCACCTACAGAAACTAAGAGGAAATATCTGTGTGTTCTTTCAAGGGGCTAAGTTTTAGAGAAATTTGTTACGCAGCAATAAGTACCTAATACAGATCTCAAATAATATTATCAGAATTTTGTCAAAGTCTGTCTATACTAACTCTGATTATATCAAATGATGCAACCTTGAGCTCTCTCTTTAGTATATAGATTCTATATCAGGAATCAGCAAACTATAATCTGATGATCAAGTCAGGTTTACTACCTGTTTTTTTAAAAAAAATATATTTTATTGATTTTTTACAGAGAGGAAGGGAGAGGGATAGAGAGTTAGAAACATCGATGAGAGAGAAACATCAACTAGCTGCCTCCTGCACACCCCCTACTGGGGATGTGCCCACAACCAAGGTACATTCCCTTGATCAAATCGAACCTGGGACCTTTCAGTCTGCAGGCCGACGCTCTATCCACTGAGCCAAACCGGTTAGGGCATACTACCTGTTTTTGCAAATAAAGTTTTATTGGAACATAACCTCTTCAGTTTGTTTACATTTTGTCTCTTACTACTCTCCTGCTACAGTTGCAGAGTTGAGTAGTTAAGACAAGTCACATGACTCCCAAAGTCTAAAACCTTGTTCTGCATGGTGGGTCATATGTCCTTCCAAATTAGTAGCAACTACAGAAAGAAAAATAAAATATCCATAATGGGACAAAGTTTAAGAGGGCACTCTAATTTACTTTGGGGATATGAACATTTATGCCAATTATGCAATCAAATGGAAATGTTACTCTTATTGGCTGACTCAAGGTCAAGTCACCAATCTTGCTTTGCAAGGAGGAGAATGAGATCTACTCCTGCCAGATGAAATTGGTTCCCCGCAGGAAAGAAAGATTTTATTACTAGAAGAAATGCATTAGCCATACTTGGTGGGAGGTGGAGAAGTTGGAAGAGATGCTCACATGAAAACACTATAGAAATATACTACAAAAAAGCCACTATAATAAAAATGACAAAGTTTAGGAATTTCATGAATGTTCCAAAAACCATGACCCTAAGGGCTATAAAATTCACTTTTTTTTTTCATAGAAAAAGGCCTCCCATTCCCTCTTTCTCTTTTTATTCTTGAGGATGAAAGTCACATGTTTCTCATCTCCT
This sequence comes from Myotis myotis, assembly GCF_014108235.1. NCBI lineage: Eukaryota > Metazoa > Chordata > Mammalia > Chiroptera > Vespertilionidae > Myotis > Myotis myotis. The sequence continues at coordinate 27,498,927 of NW_023416313.1, forward strand.
TGTTCTTATCTTTTTCAATTCAGGTAGACCTCTCCCTGAGTTACATTATGATAGGGAACAATCGGCATTAACTATAGGCCATGCATGTCCCATAGTTCATACACAAGTTTGGTAAATTTCACTCATAGATCCACCATATTAGTAATAAATCCTTAAATTATTACAGCAATTTCTAACATTTTTAAGGCAATGGCTCACGTACTTTTCAGGTAAGAACTGTGAGATAATATTTATTGGCATAGTGTCTCTGGTCTCCCTGGAAACTGCTAATTGGGCTGTAACTTGCCAGGAAAATCCATTAATTTATGTACCCAACACATAATTTAGTCACATGATATGGGCTCATTATTTCTTAAGAAAATAAAAACTCAAACACATAAATTAAACAGCAAAAACATAGTCTTTATAATTAGACCTAATTATTTTCACATTTACTACTTGTGACATCTTGGATAAGTTGATGAGCCTTCTGAACTTAATTTTTCTCCTTTGTAAAAATTTGATCTGGCAATGGCTACTTTGCAGAATAACTGAGATTGAATAAATCAAGGTGCCTAGTACATAATAAATATTCAATAAACATTTGGATTATATAGACTCAATATTGTTTACTCCTAAAATTTAATCATCTGACAAAGGACTGGAATGTTACATTTCTATGTTACAAATAATACACAGCTAAGTTCAAATATAGTAGTAGAAAAACATGATATTAAGGATCCGAGTTTTATAGGAAAAATATTCTTTATATAAAAATTCACATCCTTGATTAAATTAGTTGAACTCTACTATTTAATTCTGCCTCAACTGGATTAATTATGAGGAGAGTTTCAAGCTATGATTTATTCATTGATTAATCTTTGACCTATCTATGATTTCAGAGTTCATGTAGACATAAAGTGATTTAGTATTTTAAAGATAATTGTCTTCTATTTTCTTAATTTTTAAACTGATCATATATTCTGGATTAAAATGACCAGCACTCTCTGGCATTATTGCATTTTGTAACAATGTCGATGTATTATGCAGTAGAGTCTTTCATGGCTAAAAAACAAACAAAAACAAACAAAAATGTCCTAGTGCCTATGGTACAGTCAGTAGGAACAAAACAGAGGAAATGAAACCCTCATCTTCAATTTTCATATCATTTGATAAAATGTTCAAATATTCCATTTGATTCCTAAATATCATCTTTCCTTTTCATCTTCTTATAAGAGCTATACTCTTTTGGGTTTTGATTTGCCTTCCCTGGGTTGTATACTTCACTCTTGATTTTTCACTTTTTATGTCTCTTGACAAAGAGCTCCCCTATGCTCATTGTTTTAGTAATTTTCTCAATGCTGACAGCTACAGAGGAAACTCTTGAACTCAAACATCCCTCCTGTTTCTTAGCCTTCTGATTTGTCTATTTATATATCTCTGTTTAAACACATGGCAGCTCCGCAGAACCAATGTATCTGAGAATATACATCATCTACAGAGCTTACTATCTGCATTAACATGATTTTACTAATCTACTATTTTTATCAACATAGCTTTAATTTTCCAGAAAATTCTTGGCTAGAGAAAGAAGTGTTGTAAATAATTTCATTGTTCATTCCAGAAAATTCTGAAAAAATTCATAAACTCTTCAATAGAAAGCTTTAAGGGCAGTTTATACCCCAAGAATCTTTGACCCTTTGCTGCAACATTCTTACCTTGCTATGTCCACAAATCATTAATCATTATACCATGACCCTTATCCATTCCTAACCAAGTCCTAAATCCCCCACCCCAGATTTCCATTCTGAATTGAAAAAATTCACCTTAAATAGTCTTTAAAATCTCATAAATATGCCAGCTTTTCACTTTTTTCTCTAAAGTGTGCAGTGAGCAATAACCTTAGCTTTATCTCAACATGTCTGGTGATATTTTGGGGATCCAGTATCCAACATATCTCAAACAAATGAGAATTTCTCCTTTGAGCAGTTACCTCTCTGCTTTTTTTCTTTATCACAATTCTACTAACTGAAGACCTGACTTCAGTTTTAGATCATCTGTTTTGTTTCATGGATTTGAAGCAATCACTAAGAGATATGTCTAAACTGAAAATAATGCCAGGTCACAGTCATTAAACTTATGTCCTCCAAGAACTGGGTGAAGAACTTTATGTTGCTTAAATTAGTTAAATATTTAATGATTAGTCTTTTCTAACCTTAAACTAATATGTTATAACTTCCTGTTTTAAGGTTCCTATTGATTAACAACATGCACTGATATCAATATTCACCAATTAGAAGCATAGAAAGAAAAAAAGGAAACCCAACATATTTTATGCCATCTTTCTCTATCTGACCATCTATGTCTAGTCAGTCTTCAAATCCTGTCATTTCTATTTTGTAAGTATAAGTTTGACTGGTTTAATTTTTAAAAATATATTTTTATTGATTTCAGAGAGGAAGGGAAAGGGAGAAAGAGATAGAAAATCAATGATGAGAGAGAATCAGCTGCCTCATGCACACCTCAAACTGGGGAGAGAGCCCACAACCCAGGCATGTGCCCTGACCAGGAATCTAACCACGACCTCCTGGTTCATAGGTCCACACTCAACCCCTGAGCCACTTTGGCTGGGCTGACCTGTTTTAATTTTATAGGAGCATTCTCACCAGCTACAATAAATTCTTAATTTCCCTTCCATAGCTTTAAATAATTTTTAACAATATTAATGCTACAAATGAGGTATGGTTTTTAAACGTCATTTAATTTTAATTTAAATGTATAAAAAAATCACAAAATTTTATTGACTGGATGGCTAATAAGAGTAAACTTAATTTGATTAGGAATAGCACAATAAGTCCAGATGCCAGTCCTATCAAAAGGAATGTATGAATAATACTGGCCCACACTAAAAGTTCAATAAATATTTGTGGAATAAATACATGGAATTAAATTGTGAGAATCAAGATTTGGCTCTTATGGCCAGGTGGCTCAATTGGCAGAGCATCATCCTGTACATCAAAGTGGTTGTGGGTTCAATTCAGGGCACATACCTAGATTGCAGGTTAAATTCCAGGTTGGGTGGGTTTAGGAGGCAACCAATGGATGTTCTCTCTCACATTAATGTTTCTCTCTCTCAAAAATAATAAAATAAAATAAAATAAAATAAAATAAAATAAAATAATAAAATAAAAAAGAATTGGCTTTTGTGACATATATGGTCCACTCCAACAACCATCTATAACTCCTTTTCCTCCTTGTTAAGAAAACCCCAACTTTTAGTGTGACACATCATAACCAGGAATAAAGGTCCTCCCTAGCATTTAGCTGTTGTTATGTGATAAGTTTCACTGAAGGACATGCAGGTATACTATATATTACATGGGAATATGGGAAGCCTCATTAACACATACACTTTTTTCCAGTAATTACATAACCTAAAGGCCAATGGAGTTTAAGCTATAGGACCCCTTTCACATGGACCCCTTCTGTATTATATATTTGTCAGCAAATATCAGCAAAGTTATCCTAACTTGAGTATACCCCTTATTTTCTATCAGGACCCTGACTGGTACTATACTCTTCAAATACAGTTGATAATTTATCTGTGAATTAGCCTATCTATTTTCATCTGAAGGGTCACTGCTTGCAATTTAGCTCTAGTTTATAATTTCATAACTATTGAGATCCTTTCTTTGTTTAGTGAACAACATTTTTGTTTAGTGAGTTTGAATCTTTTGGCAATTTTTCTTGTCTGGCCTTATCAGAGATGTCAGGTGAATTGCTTTCTAACCAATATATCCTATAAATAGCTGAACATTCCAATAAAAAGCACTGATCAGAACATTCTCTAAATCAAACAATGATAGTCATAGTATCACGTTAATTAACAATAAACAGCAACCAATGTAGCATGCAGAACACACCAGAGTGTAATATTTTTTCATGGGACATAATTATAGCTGTGACTGACAGTGAGCCTTAGAAAGAAAGTAGTTAATTGCAGATTTAGAGAAACATCTATGAAAGAAATCCATTGTTCCAGAATTAGATTATTTCTACACTAAACAATTCATTACTGAGTTGGTAACTGCTGAATAAGATAAAGTAGACTACATATGCAAAGCCTAAAACATGCAGCAATTAAAAGATGCCAGGGAAATAAATAGAGCTTGCCCAGAGGATCTGACAAGTTAGTTAAGGTGAAATTGATAATATTTAAATAGTTCAGCATCTGAACTACAGTACATGAGAAAGACTATTATAGATTGATAAGTATTAATTATATAAAATAAAATAGAAAGAATAAAAACTGAAAAAAATACAGAAAATGAGTGGGAACAAAGATGAGAGAAAGGACAAAATTTTGGGAGTATTAAAAGCAATTATGCACAATCAGTGCATTTGTAATTACAAAATATATGCTTTATCTTCTTTACTGATTTCTTAAATTAAATATACATATTAAAGAACACATTACAATGGAGTAAAGACAGTCTTTTCAATAAATGGTGTTGAAAAATTTGGACAGGTACATGCAAAAAAATGACACTCGACCACCAACTTACACCATACACAAGAATAAAATAAATATGAATAAAAGACTTATATATAAGTTTCAAACCCATAAAAATCATAGAGGAAAACAGGCAGCAAAAGACAGACATCTCTTAGAGATATTTTTGCTGATATATCTCCTTGGGCAAGGGAAACGAAGAAAAAAATAAACAAATGGGACTATATCAAAATAAAAAGCTTCTGCACAGCAAAAGAAACCATCAACAAATTGAAAAGACAACCCACTGAATGGTAGAACACATTTGCCAATAAGATGTCTGATAAGGGGTTAATTTCTATCCTATATAATAAAAGGATAATATGCAAATTGTCCCCTCAACTAGAAGTTTAACCAGGGGGTGGGACTGACCAGCCAACCACCCTTGGCCCCTCCCCCTGACCAGCCTGGCCCAATCTATGATCTATGTGATTGGAGTGAGCTGGCTGGACACCACCTGTGCACGAATTCGTGCACCGGGCCTTTAGTAATGCATAAAGAACTTATACAACTCAACACCATGAAGACAAACAATCCAATTTTAAAAATGGGCCAAAGAGGACATGCAGATGGCCAATAAGCATAAGAAAAAATGTTCAATGTCACTAATCATTAGATAGATTAAATTAAAGCCACAATGAGATATTACCTTACACTTGCCAGATGGTTATCATAAATAAATAAAAAAACAACAAATGTTCACAAGGATTTGGAGAAAATGGAACCCTAGTACACTGCTGGTGGGAACACAGACTGGTGCAGCCACTGTAGAAAACAGTATGAAATTTGCTCATAAAATTAAAAATAGAACTCCCATTTGACCCAGTGATCCCACTTCTAGGAATATATTTTAAGAAACCAGAAACACTATTTAGAAAGAATATATCCATTGCTATGTTCATTGCAGCAATATTTACAATAACCAATATCTAGAAACAGCCCATGTGCCCATCATTAGATGAGTAGATGAAAAAGCTATAGTACATTTTACACAATGGTATACTACTCAACCATAAAAAAGAAGGAAATCTTGCCTTCTGTGACAGCATGGATGAAACTGTGTGAAATAAGCCAGTCAGAGGAAGACAAATTCCATATGATCTCACTTACATGTGGAATCTAATGAACAAAAAAACCTGACAAGCAAAATAGAATCAGAGGCTTGACACAGGGAACAGACTAACAGCTGTCATACGGGACAGGGCTTGGAGAACTGGATGAAAGAAGGTGAAGGGATTGAGTAAAATATATAACACAGACACAGACACAGACAACAGATCTGTGATAACCAGAGTGAAACGGGTGAGGGATAGGTGGAGAGGGTACAGAGGGGCAAGTAAGGTCAGAAAGAGACTTTGCTTGGGGCGGTGGGTGCACCATGCTGTGTGCAGATGATGTTTTATTGAGTTGTATATTTGAAAACTGTCTGGTTTTGAGAACCAATGTCACCCCAATAAACTCAACTAGAAAAAAGACAATTAAAATAAAACTCATTGTGAGTGTAACCAACAGATGCTGTCAATAGTGAATACAGAAAATTTAAAGTTACATTTTTTCTAAGCCTCTTACCTGGCATTTAAATTTAAGAATTACTAACTGCACAAAAATTATTAAGTTCAATTTTTAACTCCTTTGCAGAATATAAATCAAAACAGTTTTGGGGTTTCTTCTGAAAATGTTCTAGGAATTTACTTTCACTATGAATTTATTTATTTTGAGAAGATGTGCCCCTGAAATCAAGATCACTTCCTTCTAAATAGCTCATAGGCTTTGGCATCATTTAATTTTTTTGGCATCATTTAATTTAACATTTAAGCTACATCATAGTACATGTGATACGGTTTATATTAGAAATAATACTTTTCACTACAATAATGCAGTTATACTCAATACTTGCAATGAGATTCCACACTGAGCATGAAATTAGCTTTCATTACAAAAGTATGATCTAACAAATGTCTAATACCTGATTACCTGACAGCATAGAAAGGAATATACATTTCTCACAGGTGACAGAGTAAAACATTTTTACTGCATAGAAATCTCTACTTATAATATGAACTCCATTTGTACAATTATTAAAAATGCTTTATATTATCACAGCTTTCACTTTTGATTAAAATAAGATTTCAAGTAATCATCAAGGCTCACGATATACACTTCTCATGAAATTTCAGTAAATATATGTAAAATTATATCTTAAGAAGGAACAGTCATTTTTTTCTCATCTTTTTAAAATTTTATCGGAAAAAACAGTATGGTGCAATAGAAACAGAAACAGATGTAGGACGTCAAGAAATGGGTGTGAGTCCCAGTCTTTCCTTAATTTAACATTTGGCTTGGTTCAAATCAATTAACTTCTGTGCACCTCATTTTTCCATATCTCTAAAATTATAGGATTGATGGAGATGATATTTAAGTTTCCTCCTATATCTAAAAGCATGTGATTTTAACATAATCATTTAAAAATATTAAGTAATCTGAAAAAAATATATATGTATACACATCACTGCAAATTTAGCTGTATAATTAGACAATCCATTTTAGACTCCAGTCTTTTAAAAAATTAAATAAAACACTAAGAATACCTAATTGAGGTACAATTTATATACCGTATATAATATATTTTATACTGAAGTAAAATTTAAATGCATCTATCTTAAGTGTTCAGGATGATGATAGGGGTCAAATAAATATGTCCTTGTATTAAAATGTCCCCAAATTATTTCCATCTAAATAGTTTCCTGTTGCCCCTCTGCAGTCAATCTCTCTCTCCATCCACTACTCCACAGAGAAGCACTTTTCCAGTATCCTGATTACTATCATCATAAATATTTTGTCTTATCATGAACTTCATATAGATAATATCATACAACATACATTTTTTATCTGGCTTCTTGGCGTATCATAATCTCTCTGAAATGCATGTTGTCTGCCATTTCAGTGCATTGATCTTTTTGTATTGGTGAATAGCAACCCATATTATAAAGATTACATTCTGTAAATCCAATCTCTTGATTGAAAGACGTGTGGGGTTTGTTTGTGTTTTTTTTCAGTTTTGAGATATTATGAATAAAGCTGTCGTGGAAATTCATTCACAAGTGTTTTTGTGGACATATGATTTTTTTTGTACATATGTATCTCAGGAGGGAATGACTGAGTAATAGAAGATGTGTGTTTACCTTAGAAACTGCCAAAGAGCTTTGAAGAAATGGTTGAACAACTTTACATTCAGAGCAGAATGCTCCTGGTAGAGTAAATTCCACTTATTCTACCACCTCACCAATTTTAAATGATATCAGTTTGAATGCTGTGAAGATTTAAGTTGCCTGCCCATCATGACTGATCATATTATGCAGCTTCTCATGTTCCTGAGTCATTTATACATTTTTTGTGAATTGTTTATTTAACTCAATTTATCAAATTGATAAATTTGACTATTAAAAATTAGCCTGTGGTTAAGTAGTTATATTTTTTTTCAGTGAAAAAAATATATCATTACATTTGCAATGTGTAGAAAACAAAATTAAAATTTGCAAACAGTTTCACTAAGCATATGGAGCTCCTAAGGATATTGCTACACCAACAGCTCCATGGGAATCCTATATAATGAAGAGCTAATCCTATATAATAAAAGGCTAATATGCAAATAGACCAAAGGGGGGGACAACTGAACAAACGGTCGCTATGACGTGTGCTGACCACCAGGGGGCATTCACAGAAAATGGCAGGCATCAGCCGCAGCAGGATGGAGGAGCAGGTGAGCGGGGGATACCAGACCAAGGTAGGGTGCCGGTTCCTGTCATCACGGTGAGCGACTGGTGGTTACTGAAAATTCTTTGCTCCCATGCACTGAGGTCCCGCCCAGCACTTACACCTGCTGCTGGCGCCGGCCCGATCATGCGGCACCATCAGCAGGTGAGATCGGCAGCTGCCAGCCCTGATCGCTCCTCAGGGCTTCTCCACCTCCCCCTGCTCCTGAGGGGCTGGGTGCTAATTAGACTGTATGCTAATTAGACTGTACAGCCTAATGACCAGACAAAGCCAGGGCTGCAAGGGCTGGCTGAGGCTGCAAGAGGCTGCGAGGGCTGAGCCCCTTGCACAAATTTTGTGCATCAGGCCTCAGTTAATTCTGTCTAACCAAAGCATAGTTTGATACATTGGGAAACTATATATCCAGGGATCGATCTTTTTTTTCCTATTTGCTAGATCTTGAAATGTCTCACTCTCCTTAAAGTCCATTCTCATTTTGTTCAATTTGTAACTTGAATGATTATTTTTTACTAGGACTTTGCTTCTACTTGTCTGGTTCAGGAGCTCATGCTGTGATGCTGGCATATATCAGTTGCCATCACCTTATTCAGGACTTTCCACCCTATCCATTCTGATCAACCCTCCTTAACTTTACACTGGGAAGGCTTTAATAGCTATTAGAAATCTTTTTTTTTTTTTTTTTTTTTTTTTTCAGAAAAGAAACACGTGTTTCCAAGTGGTTTTCCCAGGGTTTCAAAGCATCCTTAAGTCAAATTGAGATCTATCTCTTCTTTCTTTTTTTATTTTAAATAACCCTTTATTATGAAAAAAATTCAAACACACACAAACAGCAGCGAATAGTAAACTTCATATGTGCATCACCTGGTCTCAGCAATTATTAACAGATGGCCAATTATGTACCCCATTGCCCTTGCTTCTCATTAAATTAGTTTAAAACAAATCCTAGCCTCCATATCATTTCATTCATAATATTTAATATATATCTATGAAAATGGGAACTTTTTCTTCACATAACCATCATCATCACACCTAAAATATTTTTTAATAAGTCTAGATATGTTATGTCATTCAAAATTATAGAAGAACTAGAGGCCTGGTGCACAAAATTTGTGCACTGGGGAGGGGCTGTCTCTCAGCCCAGCCTGCACCCTCTCTAATCTGGGACATCCCTCTCACAATCCAGGACTGCTGGCTCCTAACCACTCGCCTGACTGGCTGCCTGATTGCCCCTAACCACTCTGTCTTCTAGCCTGATAGCCCCCTAACCACTCCCCTGCCAGACTGATTGATACCTAACTGCTCCCCTGCCAGCCTGATTGACACTTAACTGCTCCCCTGCCAGCCTGATCACCCCCAACTGTCCTCCCCTGCAGGCCTGGTTGCCCCCAACTTCCCTCCCCTGCAGGCCTGGTTGCCCCCAACTGCCCTCCTCTGACGGCCATCTTGTGACAATTTATTATATTCTGCCGGGCCAGTGTGGCACAGTGGTTGAGTGTCAACCCATGCACTAGGGGGTTACCAGTTCGATTCCTGATGAGGGCACATGCTGGAGTTGCAGGCCCCATCCCCAACAGGGGGTGTTCAAGAGGCAGCCAGTCAATGTTAATGTTCCTCTCTTGTGGATGTTTCTATCTCTCTCTCCCTCTCCCTTCCTTTCTCTCTAAAATCAATAAAAACATATTTAAAACATTTATTATAATCAATTAAGATCATAGGTTTAGTCTTATAACCCCCCACATAGTGCAATAAGCATATTTTATAACATAGAAACCCACACCTAAAACTGTATGATCATATTAACTAATTCACTCCAATAAATTTAATTAAAAATAAAAAAACCACAAGGATTTAAAAAAAGGAAAGATGGAAATTTAATGGGCCCTAAAAATTCTAGAAAAAATAGAACAGAAGTATAAAGTGTAAGAAATCCTTTGTGGAACTCAAGTGACACCGAAGGAAACCAGAATTTAGGAGGTAGATTGTCAGCATGTCAGAATGATAAGTATCCTCCTCTCTCCCACCCTTGGTCTGACTTCAAGTCAGTCTCCATGCCTTCACCTCCCTCCACCTCCCCTACAGGATCTTTGACATTTAAAGCAGAGTATTTGTAGTCATGCTCAATAACTCTGAACTCAAATGGCACTATTAATTTATTTAAATTTTATGCATGATGCCGAGTGTAAACCTATTCAGCAGGGTTCACAAATAACAGCAAACACTTTCCTCAGTTTTCTCCTACAGTTAATGCTATAAGGCTGGCTTTTTCTATGACAGCTGCAAAGTCAAGCCCTACTTCATAAGATGTTTTAATCTGCATTAACATTTAAATATCTTCATCAAGTTCAGTGTCAATTCTTCTAAAACTGTGGGGAGAACTATGTCAACACAGACTTCATTTCTTGAGACTATTTAATGGATGAATATGTCATGTTAGCTTATGCAAAAAAAAAAGTTCTCAAATTGAATTGGGAGAGGAAGAGAACAGGTGGTATCAATAATTCATATTCTTTGCAGAAAATTATAGCTTGGCATTCTAGGAAATTTTCAGCTCTATTATAGTGGAATTCCGTAACCTGGCAGCATGGTCTGAGTACCATTCTATGTGTGCTCTCTTACCTTGGTATCTCTTTAAGTAACTGTACCAACATACATGTCATTTACCACCATAGACACAGTGCGCTCACATATAAACAGGTAGCCGGGTAAACCTGAGGCTTATAAATAGTTTACATATAACAATGTAGCCTCATATATTTAGTACAAATCTTTTTTAAACCCTATTACTGAAGCCTCAGTCTTATTAATGAGATTAAAATTTAGAGGGAATACTTATATGCTAATTCCCAGGCAAGACAATATTCACTTCTTTGTAGAGTTCATTGTAATTAGTTTAACCTAACAGTTTCATCATGTACTGTTTGATGGAATAACCAGTGATGAATGTTAAGACTATGACACTTTTTAATGGATGATAAATCTTTAATTGAATAATTATAATAATAAAGCTCAGTATCCATGATATTGGATTAATTCAGAGCTCATGCTTTAAGTACAAAATATACTTTCTTCATAATAAGTCATTTTCAATGTTAATTTTTTGTTTAAGTCTATTAAACAGTATTATTTACTTGAGACTTTAAAAGGACTGCTTTAATTTTTTATGGGAAATTCAAATGGCAGAATGAAAGTATCATTATTAAAAATTTGTTCCAAGGATGGTGATTCTCTTAAGACTGGCCATCACCTAGAGATATCAAATTAAACAGCTTGTGATGAGGATTCACCTAATGTAACCTAAGTTTAATATTTCTCTCTTCTGCTCAAGAAAGGAAGTAAAATTTTATTGGGATAATATAGAACTTTAAAAATTAAAGGCTTTTCTTAAAATTATCCTTATGCCTATTAGTAAGCTTTCCATGTGAATACTCCTGAGCAATAAGGAGTATGTGTCTGAAAGATGAAGATTTGAGAATGGATATAATCACACACCATTAAATTATAAACTTTTCATTGGGGTAGTGGGACAGAATTTGATTCCTCCCACCTCCAAAAGCTCAAGTAGTATTGTTAAAATATTTGTTAAACTTGAACAAACTAGGAGAAAAAATAATACTTTAAAATTATTGCCGTGCATTACTTAAAATCAGAGAATAAAATAAATAATTTTAAGAGAAATAGAAAATTCAAAGATCAATTCTAATGATTCACAACTGGTTGGATAAGAAGGGATTAGGAATATCCAAATAACCTCAAGAAACATTTTCTGAACCATATATCCACTATTTTTTCTGAAGCCCTTTGTACCAATAAAACCACCTATCACCTAATGCTCTTCATAGAATAACAGCCAAGTAGTAACTTCCTTCTCATTGACCAGCCACTGAATATTTTCATTCAAATTTAAATATCTCTAAAAACTTTCCTAAGACTAACTGAAAACTTTATCTTTGTACCTTCTGTCTTTGGTTCTTTCATGTGGACCCATAGTGTCTATGAGTTATTCAATTTTATTCCATTACCATTAGCTTGAAAGCAATTACCAGGCCTCCTCAACTAAAGTTCTACTTTACGTTAATTAATGTCCAAAGGGTGGTTAGACAAACCACTAATTAGTGGTACAAGGGAAGTTTGAATGTTTGGGTGGGGAGATTTATTTATTGATGTTAAGGAGAAGAAATATGGTGACAATGTCAGAATCTAACTTCTAGCCTGAGTGAAACTTTTCATCTTACTCAGTGAAACCCTACTCCTATCTTTAAACAAAGCACTATTTTAAAATCAAGCATCTTATCTAGAATTCAACTAAAGGAAATGCCAGCTATATTTAATTATTAATAGAGTCACTGAGAAAGTTATATCAGTCATTATCACTTGACATTAAAGAAAGAATTTGCTTGTTAGAGCAATGGCTACTGAGTCAGCAAGATTTTAAAGACATGCCCAGGCTCTCCATATCAAATGAGGAGAAAATTAAAACTTAAAAAAATATAAAAAATAATTTATGCATAGTTATATATGATACTCAGTGTTCTTTGAAGTATTTTCATTTTTAGTACTAGATATAAATATTTTTTATGAGGTCATCTAAGTAATAAAAGCCTACACGACTGTTATGGTGGGACAACTGGTCTCTATGATGCGCACTGACCACTAGTGTGCTCCCACAGGGGGAGCACTGCTCAGCCAGAAGCCAGGTTCACAGCTGGTGAGCACAGTGGCGGTGGTGGGAGCCTCTCCCACCTCTGCAGCAGTGCTAAGGATCATCGAGCCTAGCAGTAAGGAGCAGTGAGCAGGCAGGCAGTAAGGAGCAAGGGGTCCTGCACTGTAAGAGGAATGTCCGACTGCCGGCTTAAGCCTTATCCCTGAGGATCGGGCCTAAGCCGGCAGTTGAACATCCCCTGAGGGGTCCCGGACTGCAAGAACTGTGAGGAGAAAGAAAGAAAATTAATACCTGGGTGCATTAGAGGGAAACTACCAAAAAAAACTCACAAAAACAAAGGCAGAGAACCTCTAAAAAGTAGTCAGAAGAAAACCAGCAGATGGATATCCCCTGAGGGGTCCCAGACTGCAAGAGGGTGCAGGCTGGGCTGAGGGACTTTACCCCCCTCCCACCAGTGCATGATTTTTGTGCACCGGGTCTTTAGTGTATGTATGTGTGTGTGTGTGTGTGTGTGTGTGTGTGTGTGTATAAATAAAATATTGTGGCACTTTTTACCTTTTGTTTCTGAACTATTTTAAACTTAATTTGCAAAGATGTCCCCATCGTAAAGATCTATAAACTTTTTGACAATTTGTTTGGAAAAAAATGTATATTAGTTCCTTGAAAAGTCTAAAGTTCTAGATAAGGTCCTCAAGTTATCATGAGTAGCCTCCAATGGTATGGAGAACACTGCCTGAGTTCTGTCTTCAATTTGATCATTAAGTGGTAGCATCATCTTCAATGGCTAATCAACATTCCCTGAGATTATGACTGCTCATAATTAAACAATAAAATAATACGTCTCTTATCTTCTTTCCTGGGCCATGGAGAACAAAATGCTTGAAAAGAATATCACATTTAATGGAAGACATTATTCTATTCTTACTATCATACTAAAGATAATCTATGTTATGAGGACCACCATGGTGCAGTGTTAAGAACACTACCAGCAGCATGGATGGAACTGGAGAACATTATGCTAAGTGAAATAAGCCAGTTGGAGAAAGATAAATATCACATGATCTCACACATTTATGGAATATAATGAACAACATAATCTGATGAACAAAAACAGATCCAGAAACAGAGAAGCATCAATCAGACCATCAAACCTCAGACGGAAGATAGGGGAGAGTGGGAGTATGGGGGAGAGATCAACCAAAGGACTTATATGCAAGCATATAGGCCTAACCAATGGACACAGACAACAGGGGTGTGAGGGCATGAGTGGGGGGTAATAAGGGGATAAGGACATATATGTAATAACTTAATCAATAAAGAAATTTTTTAAAAAAGAACACTACGCAGGAACATGATATTTGAGTTCTAGATATAGCTCCTCCTTTAATTATTCGGTTGACCTTGGAAAAAGCTGTTTAACTTCTCTGAGTTTCCTTTACTTTTTCCTTTACTGTAAAAAGCAAATGAGGAGATTATACCTCAGTTATGACAGGAACCTGGAAATAACAATATCTTCAGATTAAAATTGCATATTTTAGCAGCAAAACAATTCATTCTTGACAATATTAGATAATTTCTTGACAATATTAGATAATGAATTCTCAGTAATAATGTAACCAAACCCAGGTTCCCCTTCCTGTTGCAATGAAAGCCAAACTCAGATGCTGATGGAGAGGAAATAGGTGGAGCTAGCATATCAAGAAGATGGGGAAACTCCTGTCCTCAAAAACGTATCTTAATATCTTAGTGTAGACAGTGGCTTTTATAAGATTGGAAAGGGAACACAGAACAAAAGGATCAGGGAGAGTCTGTGGACATGCCTTCTCTCCCCAGAGCTAAGGGATGGTGAGCTGAAGGGGAAAGTGAACATGTCCCTTCGCTAGAGAAAGAAAAAGGGAGGGGCTGAAGAAGAGTGCTTCCAACTCTAGTCTCAGAGCTCCCTTCAAACAGGAAGTTGCAGTTAACAGCAGACACCTGTGAATCTCCACAGCTGGTGCTAAGCAACCCTATAGGCTGCTCTAAGCTATAAAAAAAACAAAACTATATGAAAAGCAAAAACATAGGACTTTATTTACGTACTTTAAGAAAACAGAGGGTTGGCTGTAGTCTTGAAAGAGTGCAGAATACATAACCTTTATTGCTTAATTTAAATGTTAAATCATGGTTACAATAATAGTATCTATAATAATAAAAGTATAATATGCTAATTAGACCAGATGTCCTTTTGGTTGTCCTTCCTTCCAGACAAAGCCACTGCAGGTGGAGGCTGAGGCAGGGGCCGAAGCAGAGGCAGCTGCCACTGCAGCAGGGGCCATGCCCCTTGCATAAATTTTGTGCATCGGGCCTCTACTATTTTCTATAATATAATAATTTAATTTTATTGAGTCCCTAAACTATTCAGAAAATGTAATCCTATCTAATAAAAGAGAAACATGCAAATTGACCATAACCCCAACACCCTTCCCATTGGCTAATCATCAGGATATGCAAATTAACTGTCAACCAAGATGGCGACCAGCAGCCAGGCAACTGAAGCGAACAAGAGGCTTGCTTGCTTCAGTGATGGAGGAAGCCAAGGTTCCCCGCATGCCTTGCTGGCCTCTGAGCTGGACTCTAAGAAACAATGTTGCAAGTATAGAAGCTAAACAAAACCCAGAAACCTGCTTTCAGCCTTCAGAGCTGGAGCAAGCAGGACTGAAACAATGTTGCAATTCTAGAACCCAAACAAACCCTAGATTCCTGCTTTCAGCAGCAGAGGCCTCAAGCTGGAGCCGGCCTCAGAGCTAAAGCTGGCTCTCAGTTCCAGTGACAGCCATTCTGGGTAAATAAATCCCAGAATAAAAGAAAAAGAGAAAAAAAGGAGAGGTCAGGAGCTTCAATCACCCACCAGCCTGAAAACGGCCCTCAGCCCCTCACCCAGACTGGCCAGGCACCCCAGTAGAGACCCCCACCATGAAGGGGGTGTGACCAGCAGCAAACAGCCATCATCCCCTCACCTAGACTGTCCAGGCAGCCCAGTGGGGACCCCCACCCTGAAGCAACAAGATGGTGGCTAATTTGCATACTGAAGGTGGGCAGCAGCAGGCAAGGCTGTCCGCGGTCCGGGACCTGGATCCATGTCCTGGCGGGCGGGGGACAGTGCTTGAGGCTCTCCGTGGTCTGGGACCTGGATCCATGACCTGGTGGGCAGGGGGCACCGCTGGAGGCTGTCCGCTATCCCAGGACCCGGATCTGTGACCAGGCCGGCCAGGGGGTAGCACTTGAGGCTGTCCATGGGACCAAGACACAGATCTGTGACCCTGCCAGGCAGGCGGCAGTGCTTGAGGCTGTCCGCGGTCCCAGGACCCGGATCTGTGACCCTTCCCGGTGGGGCGACAGCTTGCACAGGGCAGATCAGCCGGGGTTGGGCAGGGCAGGACGCCTGGCTTCCACCCAGCCCCAGTCACTCTGGGCAGGTGAGCAGCACAGAGAGCCTCTGTACAGGGGAGGCAGGCTGGTGGAGGGTGTCCTATAATCCCCACATGGCGGTGGTGACAGCTGTGAGCGTGCCAAGCAGAGCCTGCAGGCTAAGCTGAAGTAGCGCCTGCAGGCCATCAGCGCCCAGGAGTGGCTGCGCAAGATCCGCCTCCTGGCCCAGAAGGTGCAGGATCACAGGGACAGCCACCATGGCAGGCCAGACTGACGTCCTCCTGGCCGCACCACGGGGGTTTGTGGATCTGCAAAGCCAGAGGCCTCTGGTGTGCACATCCCCCCTGGCGTGCGAACATCCTCCAGCACACTGTCACCCTCCCGTGCCTGAAACAGTTTCAAACCAAGGCGTGCACAAGTTCCCCCCCGCCTCTCCACCACACTTCCATCAACCCAGCATGCCTAACACCCCCACAAGATGTGCACACACCCCCTCTGATGCGCTCACATACTTTGGAGAGTGTCTGGGTGTTCTGGGTGCTGAGGGTGGGTGCCTGTGAGATGACAGTGAGAGGGCAGAGTGGTGATGACCTGTTCCCACGAAGGCCAGTGCAGCTATGAGATCACCTCTAGGGGGTTAATGCAGGTGCTGAGGTAGGAGCAGATGCAGACAGACACACCTGGTGGGCGTGGGCGGCCCTCACTGAGGTGCCTTCGGTCAGCGTTCAAGATCAAGAACCCAGAGGCAGAGAGGAATTCCGTCCTCTCAGTGAAACAGTGGGATAGTCGTGGTAACTGTAGAGGAGGAATGTGCACTTTGGGTGCCAGCACCCATGAGCAAAGGCTGCCCTGACTGAGCCTCGCTTGCTTGGGGCCTAGTGCACTACTGCCAGGCAGCAGGTGACAGGACGTGCTTTTCCAAATTAATGAGAGAAAACATTGAACTCCTGCTGCCCACGAGGGTGGAAAGTGAAGTGGGGAGACATGTGGGGAGTGAGCAAGGTTCCCTGTCTGGGGGTTCCAAATCTGCTGTTGGTTTCTTTCACTGCTGACTAGAGGTATACAGGGTGTCCCCCCAAAATGTATACACACTTTGAATACCTACTAATGCCAATGGTTTTAAGCATAAGAAAGAAACAACAATGGAGCTGTTATCTGTTAAAAGTGTGGGTACAAACTGGTAGTTGGACATTCCCTGAGGGGTCTCAGATTGGAGAGGGTGAAGGCCAGACTGAGGGCCCCCACCCCCACCCCAGTGCATGAATTTTGTGCACCGGGCTATTAGTATTCTATATATGCTATTTCATTTTATCTGCACAAAAAACCTCTAAGGTATACTATTGTTATCATTTTACCACTAAGAAAACCGAATTTTAAAGGTTAAATAACATCTTCAAACTCAGAGAGCCTAGTGGTAAGTTTTAGATTTAAACCCAATCTGATTATAAAGCCCAGATTTTTAACCATTATGCTCCAATATTTCCAATATATTACTTTTCATTATTAATAAAAATGTCAGTTTGAGTCTATTAAAGGTAAGTAGTAACTACCTGGTATATATATTTATAAGATGCAAGTGTTGTTTCTCACTTGGCGATACTTTCCTCTCTGTATACTTTACTCTGTGCCCAGAATACAGGAGATGAATTTTACACTTGAAACAGGGTTATACACAGAGTTTTGTGATTTTGCAGAATCAGCCTATATGTCTACGTGTCTCACTTGAAACTCACAAACATCACTGTCAAAACAGTCACTTTAGTTATTAGAAAACACAGGGGTTATAGTTGTGAGTACAGGAAGCACAGTTTATTCTTGTATTATCATTCATTCTATTATTACATATTTTTCCATACAAACAATGTAAACCTGCTTTTGCCCATCCCCGTGTATAGTAGAGGTCTGTGAATAGAAGAGACTGAAGCCAGCTTAGGCCGGCAATTGTTCTAAGCTGAGAGTCTTGCCCAGGGAATTTTAAGACTGTGATCTACTCCTCTATGGATTAGAAACACTTGTAGTTTCCTTCATAGCACAAGCCTGATGAATTTTTTACTTTTCGTTATTTCTTAATTAAGAAGATTAAATCAGAAGGCTCCTCTGAGGCTCCTATGGCAGATTGTGTTTGTAATATGGCCACAGCAATACTTCTCATCCCCCATGCTCATCTGCAATATGATCTTGTCTCTGCAAAATGCAGACACTGGGGACACTGGCCGAAAACTGTTGTATATGTTATGTGTTCAATGTTAGAACTATTGGATAAGACTGTAGTGGCTCAGACCTTCACATTCTGATACCTGACTCTACCTTTAAGAACATTTCCTTTTATAACAAAGCAACTACGGAAAACCGGCTGCTGCAAACAGTTGGCATAAGATAAATTTGAAATGTCTTCACCTCTACATTCAGGTGGAGCAGGAAACAGAACATTTTATACTTTGGAAACAGGAGCAAATGTTGGTCTTTCTATTTTTTATTTTTTCTTCCTCTTCAATGTCTTCAGTTTGAAAAAGAAATGCCCATTTTAGTTCAACTTATATGGATGGGCTAACATAATGAAGCATTCTTGGAAATTGCTGAGGTTATTTCAGAAACCATTCAGTGCAGTTGAGCAGAGTTCACTTGTTGCTGTCCTAGTTTGTTCAGTTAGAAATGTAAATAACATGTCTAGTGAATTTTTTTGGACACCAGTGTTATCCAGGCACTGTGTTAGATGCCAATGAATCAGGAATCCTGGCCCTATCCTTATGTGGCTGACATTGTATTAGAGAAAATAAAAATTAAATTAAAATTATGATTTTTATCTGGAATAAAAATACTGTGTTCTATGAGTGTAGAGCAGGGGGCCATAAGCTAAGTTGGGGTTTGGAGGAACTTCTTTATGACAGTGACAAGTAATCAGAGATAAGACGTTTGAGTAGGTGTTGGCACAGTCAGGTTGAAAAGAGGACCAGGAGGATTCCAGTCAGAGTGAAGAGCATGTGCAAAGGTCAGTCAGTGGAAGGGAACATGGCACACTGGAGGACTTTAACATGGTCTGCGAGGGCTGTGAGATAGAGAGCCAGGAGAAAGGGTGAGGAATGAGAGAGAGAGAGGTAAGACCATGTCATGCAGGAATATTCAGGCTCCATAAAGGATCTTGTAAAATAGGGATCTGAAATACATAGAGAAGTCATTAAAAGGTTTGGCATTGGTTTGCTTTTCAAAGATCAGTGCAGCTTTGCTATGGATAATGGATTGAAAGTAGAAAGAGAAAGTGCTCAGAAACCACGTTAGGAGGTGTTTCAGAAATAGGTAAGAGGTAGAGGTGAGGGTGGCTTTGATTAAGACGGAGAGCAGGTGAGAGACGCTACAATATTTACGATACAGAATTAAAAAGACTTGATAATGAATGGGATTATTGGGATGAGAGGAGTGAGAGATATTGTGGCATCATAGATGAATGTTCCAGGTTGTTGTGTGTATGTTTTGTTTTGTTTTTTTGGAGGTTGGTGCTTTTTACTGAGACAAGAGATCAAGAAGTTTTTGTATTATTGAGTTTGAGATACCAATGAGACATTCAAATAGAGATTGTGAGTAATTGGTAGATGGGGGATATGGATTTGATGGCCACTAGTATACTATTTTATCCCAGGTAAAAGGTTGAGCATGAAACATGAGATTTGAAGAGGGCTGAAAACCAAAGTGTATGGAATGCTAAGATTGAAAGATTAGCCAGAAGATAATAATGGGTTAATTCCCATTAA
The DNA here is from genome assembly GCF_014108235.1 of Myotis myotis. Classification (NCBI taxonomy): domain Eukaryota; kingdom Metazoa; phylum Chordata; class Mammalia; order Chiroptera; family Vespertilionidae; genus Myotis; species Myotis myotis. The sequence goes on from NW_023416313.1 coordinate 27,519,046, forward strand.
ATTAGAGAGAGTCTATAGTATAGTGGTTAGGAGTATGTTACCAAGAACCAGAATACTTGGGTTTGAGTTGTAATGTACCACTTACCACGTATAACTGGTGAAGTATTTGACTCATTTGGGACCATTATGTCTTCATGTATAAAAAGGGAATAACAGTGCCTGTGTTATAGGAATTTTCTTAAGAAGTTACTTCATGTATATATTTAGACAGTGCCTGACACAGTAATTACATATTAATTGGTAGTGACTATTAGGGTAACTTTACTTTTAAAAGTGACTTGTTCATATATTTATTGAGCAATCTCTAAATGAGTGCTAACTGTACCAGGTACTGGACTGAGTTCTAGGGACAGAGTGTTAACCAAGACAAACAAGTCTGTGCGTTCATGGATCTTACGTTCTCTTTGACAGTAAGTCAGTTAACATATTGTTTTTTGTTTTATTGATTTTAAAAAGACTAATCCTGCCTTAGGAACTTAAAAAAGTAAGGCTTCCTTCTAAAATCCAAATTGTCACCAGTGAAGGACACTGACAAAAAAGAGTATATAACCTAGGATTACCCAAGAGTTACTTCACTATACCAGCTCCTAGAAATAAGCACAACTAAACCAGCAAACCTATAGGCAGGTCCAGCTTAAGGACTCAGCAGGCCAAGTTGTAAAACCTATCTTTTCTTGCTGTCCATATCTCTTCAATTGTAACATTGCCTCAGAAGACTGTGTGGTTTTGGGATGTAGCTCAGTCAGAAATTATTATAGATTTGCTTAAATTTAATGCCAGAATGTCCTCATTATCTTTATTATATATCTAAGGGAATGACACATTGTCTTTGCTGACATCTTTTAAATAAAAAGCCATTATGCTCAATTAATATTTGACAAAGGAGGCAAGAGCATACAATGGATTCAAGACAGTCTCTTCAATAAATGGTGTTGGGAAAATTGGACAGATACATGCAAAAAAACAAAAACAAAAACTAAACCACCAACTTACACCATACACAAAAACAAACTCAAAATGGATAAAGGGCTTAAACATAAGACAGGAAACAATAAAAATCTTACAAGAATCCATAGGCAGCAAAATATCAGACATATGTTGTAGCAATATCTTTACCGATACAGCCTCTAGGACAATGGAAACTAAGGAGAAAATAAACAAATGGGACTACATCAAAATAAAAATCTTCTGCACAGGAAAAGAAACCATCAACAAAACAATAAGAAAGCCCACTGCGTGAGAGAAAATATTTGCCAATGTTATCTCTGATAAGGGTTTAATCTCTAAATTTATATGGAACTCAGACAACTTAATAAAAGGAAGATAAAAAATCCAATCAAAAAATGGGAAAAAGATCTAAATAGACACCATTCAAAAGAGGACATACAGAAGGCCATAAGACATATGAAAACATGCTCAAAGTCACTAGTCACCTGAGATATGCAAATCAAAATGACAATGCTGTATCATCTCGCACCTGTCAGAATGGCTATCATCAACACATCAACAAATGACAAGTGCTGGCAAGGATACGGAGAAAAAGGGACCCTCGTGCACTGCTGGTGGGAATGCAGACTGATGCAGCCACTGTGAAAGACATTATGGAGTTTCCTCAAAAAGTTAAAAATAGAACTCCCACTTGGCCCAGTAATCCCACTTCTAGGACTATATCCCAAGAAACCAGAAACAACAATCAGAAAGGATATATGCACACCTATGTTCATAGCAGCACAATTTACAATAGCTAAGATTTGGAAACAGACTAAGTTCCCATCAGCAGATGAGTAGAAATGATTAGATGATTAGAAAACTGTGGTACATCTACACAATGGAATACTACGCTGCTGTAAAAAAGAAGGAATTTTTACCATTTGCAACTGCATGGATATAACTGGAGATCATTATGCTAAGTGAAATAAGCCAGTCAGAGAAAGATAAATATCACATGATCTCACTCATGTCTGGACTATAATGAACAACATAAACTGATGAACAAAAATAGAACCAGAGACAGAATCATCAAACAGACTGTACAACCTATGAGGGAAGGCAGAGAATGAAGGGATAAGAGATCAACCAAAGGACTTGTATGCATGCATATGAGCATAACCAATGGACACAGATAGTAGGGGGGTGAGGGCATGTGCTGGGGGTTGGGAGTGGCCTGGTAGAGGTAATTGAGGAAAAAGAAAACTCATGTAATAATTTAAAAAATAAAGAATTGAAATTAAAAAAATAAACTCTGCCCTATCTCCTGGAATATTTCTTGATGTAGAATAAACATAGACAAAAATAAAGATTGCAGAATTGATTGACCCTTCCTTTCATCTGAACACAAGGACCATTGTAGGGTTATTAATTTCAATATTGTTGTGTCTTAAGGAACAAGGAGCCCCCAGGATAGGGAGAGAGATGGAGAATAGCTGATTGGTGGAGTAATCAAAGCACACACAACATTTATTGATTAAGGTCACTGTTTACATGGGCACGGATTATGGTACTCAAATCCATTACAATAGTAACATCAAAGATGACTGATCACAGATCTCTACAACAAATATGGTAATAATTTAAAATTTTAAAGTATTGCAAAAATTACCAAATGTGATGGAGACATAAAGTGAGCAAATGTTTTTTGAAAAAATGGGGCCACTCAACTCACTTCTTTCAGGGTTGCCACAAAACTTCAATTTGTGAAAGAGAGAACATCTTCCTGGCCAGCTCCACTCAGTGGTTGAACATAGATCTATGAACCAGGAGGTCACAGTTTGATTATTAATCAGGGCACATGCCTGGGGTGTGGGCTTGACCCCCAGTGTGGGGCATGCAGAAGGCAGCCAATCAATGATTCTCTTTTATCATTGATGTTTCTATCTCGCTCTCTCTCTCTCCCTTCCTCTCTGAAATCAATAAAAATATATTTAAAAAAATAAAAATAAAAGAGGCAACATCTGAGAAATGCAATAAAAAGAAGCACAATAAAATGTGGTATGCCTGTACTATTATTTAGCATACCAGAGCCTAATTTTTTCTCAGTATTAAAGTCTATGTCCCTAAGAAAAGCAATACATCTCCCACACAAGAAGACCATCATTTTGACAAATGGCTTAACCAAAAAGGAATACTATAGGGGATGGTCCTTTCAGTATTCAGTATATACCAATACGTGTTGTGTGTGTGTGTGTGTGTGTGTGTGTGTGTGTGTGTGTGTGTGTGTCTCACACACACAATAAAAATAAGCTGTTATATGAGGAATTATGCACTTCCTTTGTTCATAGAGGTGCTGGAAAACCTAATTGATTTTTTTTCTGCAGAGTGTTTATTTATTTATTTTTTTTTACTGTATGACTACTTTTAGGGATTTTAAATTCAGTTTTATTTCCCTAAAGTTACCAGTAGAGCATAATGCTTTCTGAAATGATTCCACTCCCGAGGAAAGATTAGGCATTATGTAAAGATGATGTTTTGCACATCCATCAATCAAAAACTCTCATTCAACTTGAAAACTTCGCAGTATCTAATTTCAAGGCAATGTTACAGAGGCATGCAGTTTTGTGATTTTTAAATTGAACAAGACACTAGACACTCTAAGCTGATCTATAATTTCAGTGTTTTTCTGGGATAAATGAGCATTTCAAGTGTTTCTTCTGTCTTCCCTTGAAAGCTACGAGGTATATGTCCAGTACATTTTTTAAAATTATATTTATTTTAATCTTATTCTGTTAACATTCACATAATTTCTAAGCGATACTGCAGATGAACAGTTAAATATTTTAATTTACTGTATTTTATTGTGGCTTTGATAATTAGTACCCACTAGTTAATAATTACTTTAATTGAATTCTAGGACTATAGAAGTAAAATGATTTTCTGGTGCAATCGTTTCCTCCAGTAAAGCCAAAAGCTAAATTATGCCAACTAGGTAATTACTTATCTCATTCTCAAAGTACTTTGAGAGAGGAGCTTAATCTATACCCTTTGCTAAACATGATTTATGTATTTTCTTCCTCCAAGGGAGACTACCTAATACTCCTTTCTAAGTTTATATTATTCATTTTTCACATGGTAAGACCACAACTTTTAAATATACTCTCAGAAAGTCATAGAAATGGAGTCCTCTTTTAGAATGTAGCTGTGCTCCACCTTTTTTCCACAAAAGATATAATATTGTTTGTGGATAATATGAAAAGTAAATAGTGATTGACTGTATGTTTTTAAAAAAAAGATAGGTTTAAGGAATAATAAGGCTGAGAATTAGATCAGTATAGAACACTAGGGAATTCATAGCAAGCAATCCTCAACAGTTGCTAAAAGTAGGTCCCAAATGTGCTCCATACTTCACAGATTGACTCAAGAAAAAGATTACATTATACTTTTTCCAGCTTCCAACTCTTTGGGCCATCCCAATGGTATGTGGTAGGCAGAACTGTAAGATACCCTCCCAATTTCTTGACCGCCAGTGTACCACTCCTTCCCTTTTTTAATCAAACATTAATCTAGGTGTTGCTATGAAAAGATTTTGCAGGTGGAATTAAGGTCCCAAATCAGTTAACCTTAAGATAGGAAGAGTGTCTTGGTGGGCCTGACTTAATTGCATGAGCCCTTTAAATATGAGGCTTGAGGTCAGAGATAGAGAAGTCAGAGATTCAAAGTGTGAGATGGATTCAACACCTGGAGGGGACTTCAGCTTTGAATATGGAGGAGATCACATGGTAAGGAATGTGGACAACCTGAAGGAGCTGAATATGACCCCTGACAGGTAGCAAGAATGGGGGCCTTACTTCCACAACTACAAGGAAAAGAACACTGCCAACAAGCAATGAGCTGAGAAGCATACATTTTCCTCAAACCTCCAGATAAGAACTCAGCCCCCTCAACACCTGATTTCAGATTTGTGCTACTGTGAGCAGAGAACCAATCCAAGCTATGGCGGACTTCTGACCTGCAACACCGTGAGCTTATGAGTGACTATTGTTTTAAATTGCTAATTGTATGGTAATTTGTCACACAGCAATACGAAACCAATATATTGTATAACTTCCAGATCACAGTCCCCAACTCATTTCTATAGGGCAGTGCACATAGAATCGCGTTTTTGTTTTTTCCTGAAAAAGTCTTGTTTCCATGGTTTTCCTTATCTCACATCTCACATGCCTCCCATTTTGGACACATCTCCTCCTTTGTTTTTTCAACTTTCAATAAAAAATGTTAATCAAAACACCCTCCCACATCACATAGTTCTGCTTAAAGAAAAGCATAGAATATTTGCATTTAGGGACTTATCAAGGAGAAAAATATAAAATCTCTGATTCTTAACATTTAACAAAAGCTAAGGTAAGAGAAGTAATATTCCTGAGGATGGCCTAAAATCTTGACTTGTTATTTCTACTCCTGTGTGCTTTTAAAATGTCTCTAAATTAAGCCTAACACTCATTCACTAAACAGCCAGATTATACGATTTTGAAGCTTCCACATTCTAGCATCAATATATATATTGATTTCATAGAGAAAAGGAGAATGAGAAAGAGATAAAAATATCAATGATGAGAGAGAATCACTGATTGGCTGCCCCCTGCTTGCCCTCTACTGGGGATCCAGCCCACAACCCAGGCCAGAATCAAACCATGACCTCCTGCTTCATAGGTTGATGCTCAACCACTGAGCCATGCCAGCTGGGAAAGCATCATTTTTAATAAACTGTGTTTTGACTCTAGTTGGTTGATCTCTGGGGGAAATTTCAGCACCATTTTCCCCTTCTGTACATCAACCTTCAAGAACCTGTGTTGACAGAAATCTGTCCATCTGCAATTCTTGGCTTTTGAGATTGTCCTTTGTGCAAAGATATAGTCAACAGATTGAGGAAAATGAGAAAGGAGGCTATTAGTGCTCAAGTTTGAATTGCCATACTTCACTTCTCCTGAGATTTTATTGGTCAAACATTAGTCTCATGTTCACACCTTACTTGAGGAGCAGCTGAGAAATGTAGCCCGTGAGTAAAGAGAAAAGGGAAATGGGTTTGATAACCAGCCAGGCTCTGTTCATCTTTTGAAAAATGAACATGAATACACAGCATGGTTTTGTCTTCTTTTTCTCACTGATATACTTTTTAATTTGCCCTAATTTTGTGTTACTTCTATTTCACCTTGTTATAGTATGCATGTATTTTAGTTGTTTTAACTTTTTTGAATAAAGTATAATATGAATCAATCATCAAACTGAATAGTCCAGAAGATAACAATAGTACTTATTTCATGTGAAAATTAAATGTATTATTACATATATAGTAAATTATTACAAAAATAGAACACAATGCATAGTAGATGAAGAAAAATATATATTTTTATTTTTTGTTATTGATATTTACAGTATTATAAAGAAAAAACTAAAATGATTGCTTATGAGAGAAACAACTTTCCAAGAGTTAAGTTCTAAGACATATGTTGCTGCTAGGTCTTTATAATGATATTCTTGGCAACAATAGATACGGCCTTGAGTTTCATAGAGCCCTTATTCATAATATCAGCCACTGTAAGTAAAAAATATAAGCCTACAGTCCATTTCATTGAAAGCAATATTAATTTAGGACCAAACACTGAGATTATAGTTTTTCACAATCTAGCTCAATCTTAGAATGAAATTTTGGGTACCTATATAAATGAATTTCATTAAGCATTCTACCATTAATTCAATTCTCACACCTAGAATTTTGATGAGCTAAACAACCAAGAGTTTGAGGTTTACTTTTCTTATAAGAATCTGGAAAACATATGTTTCATGTTATATTGGAAAAACGGAATTATTTTCAATAGTCAACTAAGAACAGATAGTTTGACTTCATATATGTAGAAGATTATTGTACAGCTCTTTATTGATTAGTTTTAATCACTTTTCCAATGGCACCAGTAATGCCAAACTGAAGAACAATTAATGATTTATATTAGGAATGGGGAAGAAAGAACTATTATAATACATACATTGTGACGATATCATTCAAATTAATGTGTAGTCCCTGAAAAATTACTTAAACTCAAGATTGACATAAAATCAATTAGCGAGGGAAAGTCAGCTTGGAAATGTTATGTGTTGCCTTATTACCAATCACATTTTGTTTTTTTCTACTGAATTACAAGCATGCTACAACTTTCCTCGTGGCTATTTCTGCTTGAAGAAAGTTTTGCAAAACCTTAGGGTTCATATTATAAATAAGAGGAAGAAAAGAGACGTAAATGTCCAACATCCACCAATCCACTCAAGCAAATTTTAGCAGAGTAAGAACAACCCCCGCCCCCCCGACACACACACACTTACTGTTATTTCTTACAGAAAAAATCATGATTCTGTCAAATTTATTATTTAAGAACTCATTTGAAAAATTGAGCTTAAAGCACCAAAGTGGAAAATTCCACTTAGGGGAATTCAAGAATACAGTGGTGAAGCCTGGGGGGTGGGAGAGAGAGGAGGCTGCAGAAGCAGGGGTGAGGGTGATGGGGGTGGTGCAAGGGGCCATGGGAGGGAGGAAAGGGGAACATTGTAATACTTTCAACAATAAATATAATTTTTAAAATTATATATTTACATTTTTGAGAAGAAAGTTTAGCTTTTTTTAACTTTGATAGTCTTCAGAGCTATTTAGCTCAGTTTCTATAAATACCCCTTGAATAAATTCTTCGTAATTGAATTATTTTTTGCTCTAATTTAGTTCACAGAGGTAAAATATGTCTAATAATGTCATTAAGCATGTGCTCATTTATCTCATTAAAACAAAACAAACAAAAAAAAAACAAAACAAAAATACCCATATCAGTTACAATTATATATTTTAGGATAGACACTTATAACTTTTATATGATATTTTTAAAATTTTTACTAGTGGAAACAAGTTAAAACAGAAAATAGTATGGCAATTTCAAAGTCCAATTTAGAATTGAGATCAAGAAAGACTAACACAGGAGGTTTACACGATGAATAAACTAATGATGAAAGTTACAATAATTATCGTGAGACTAACCCAAATGCTTAAGCTATTATTCTTCCAGAGGCAATTACTTGATTCTAATAATCTATTTCCCAGATATTTATGGGATTCCTATCAGTGTTTCACCATATCTCAAATATGACTGCTAAGAATACAATGCAGTTTGCATTATAATGTTTACTTCCTACTGTTATGCTGTTTTCGCATTATCATATAGACGGTGAGTTAGAGATATTATCATCCAGTAAATGTGGGGAAACTGTTAATCTTTAATTTCTTCTTAATCTATTCAGTGATGGACCTATAACAAATCAAAACTGCCTTCTTTATAGTAAGCTCTTAATCTCCTCCACTGGCGGACAATTATTGAGTGAGGATAGAGATGTGTACTTGGGCATTAAGAATACAGCCCTGCTTGGCCTATTGCAAGACTTTTATTTTAAACAAACAAGCAACATAGCATAAATATTTTTTGCATGATTATAAAGAACAGAATTCATGTCTGCAGAGAGGGAAAGTACAGAGGATGAGCTGAGGCCTCGTCTGCGTATTTTATTGGTGGTTTAAATCACATTATCCACATTTCAGTAACTGAACACTACTCTCCTTTGAATTCTCTCTATTATTTTCTCATTCATATAGACATTAAAATCAGAAATACTCCACATAATAGTTTTTGATCTTACACATGTGTTCCAAATTTCTACACTGAACATTTCTAATGTTTAAATGGGGGGGGGGGGCACAAAGGTATTAGTAGAAATAGTTGAAAATTTATCCATCATTCACTATTTGTGGAAGTTCCTAAGCATTGATGTGATTAATCTTCATCATAGTCTAAAGAAATTAGCATTATTTTTTCCACTTTCAAAGTGAATAAATAGAAATGCAGAAAGATGAAATATGGACATAAGACCATATAAGCAATAAACTTAAAGCCAATGACTTTATCATCACAAAAATGGCAAAAATCACTAAGCCATTATAAACATAGATGGGTGAGGTACAAGCATTTCTCCTATATACAGTCTTCAAAAATGGGATATATTTAATATCATTAAAACTTTATTAGAAATTCTTTATACATACTAAAAACTCAAACTTGTGGTCATATGTCAGCAGCCTGGCATCATTTCTACCATCTTCTCTGCACTCCTCTTCATGAGTAACAGTAGATGTTTGGAAATTACCTTTCCGTACATTCTTGCCCCCAAAAATCCTATTTTGTTTGATCATGAGAGGACTCAGGTCAGATAAGAAAGGGGGAAGAGAATTAGGAGCCATTCTTCAGGCAGCATCAGGCCTTACACGGATTCTAGCACCCAGGAGGTTTTGTAGGTCTTTGGGCCATTCTCCTGGGAATCAGCCTGCTCAGGTCTGCCGTCAGTTGAGTTGTTCCCAAATGCCTAGTTTCTTTGAACACTAGCAGCAAACTCACAGGTTGACTGCAGATTTCTCCATCCTTCCAATGATTCTTCTAAGCACTAATTTCACTTTAAAATCCCTTCTGTTACGAAATATCTCAGTTGATTTTTTTAAAGCAAATCTATCCACATGCACATAGTGACTCATTTAGTGAACTTATCAGAGGAGGTTTTCTTTTTTTTTTTACAAATTAATGAGTTGTTTGAAGTTTTTTGTCTCAATTAAAATACTTGTTTCAAATTCATCTCTATTTCCTCATTCAAAGCATGTCCACTGTGCACCAGACAAAATGTCAATGATCCCAGTTCTATCTAATTTCCAACATATTTTATGCAGAGACATTTAAGTATAGATAGCCAGTATCTCATCAACGAATCTGGATAGGGCACGGAGGTAGTACTGTATTAGCAATGTAGGATCTGGGTATCATTTCTATAATTGAGAACTTAAAGCCCCATTTGAGTTATTGATCCTGCAAAAGTAATGCCTCGAGGTGGCTTTGCAACTTTCCTGGAGTTGACTTTATTGTGGTACACTGAGAATAGAAATCCCAAAATAGCTTCGTCTAAGAGATTAGTTTCTTCTAAGAGAAAACGGGGACATGAATCATAAAAACCTCTTCCTTGTAAAAGTTACAGTTTCTTCTATTGATCTTTTTTATTTTCAACTAAGAAGTGCAAGGAGTTGAAAATGAGTTCTGGAAAGATGTAGTGCACAAACAAGCATTTGCGTAAAGACGAAAGACAACTGAAACAACAGCTACCAGAAAACTTGTAAGCATGCATATTAGCGTAACCAGTGGACACAGACACTGGGGCAGTGGGGCTTGCCTGAGGTGGGAACAGCTGGTGGGAGGGGGTCAAGCTGGGAAAAAAGGAGACATATGTAAAATTTTAGACAATAAAAAATTAAATAAAAGTGGTTCACAGACCTCACTTCTCTCACTAAAGTATTAGTACCTGATCAATTTCAAGTCTCTCCACTTCTAAGTAAGAAATTGCACTTTCTTAGTTAATGGATTAAAAAAAACACAGAGTAAATTTAGCCATACATTTAAAAAATATATTTTTATTGATTTCAGAGAAGAAGGAAGAGAGATAGGAACATCAATGATGAGAGAGACTCACTGATCAGCTGCCTCCTGCATGCCCAACATCGGGGACCAAGCTTGCAACCTGGGCATATGCCCTGATTAGGAATTGAACTGTGACCTCCTGGCACATAGATCAATGCTCAACCACTGAGCCACACTGAATGCAGAGAGGGAGGAAGAGAGAGAGAAACATCAATATGAGAGAGTCACATCGCCATTAGTTGCCTCCTGCATGAGCCTCAACCTGGCATCAAACCCAAAACCTGGGATGTACCCTGACCAGGAATCAAACCCTCAACTTACTGGTGCACAGGCCCACACTCCAACCAATGAAGCCACACTGGCCAGGATTAGCTCCCAAAGTTTGAAGATAACTTCAAAACATTCAACTTGGTGCTGTCAAAATTATCAGTGTTTATTTGAATTGTTTAATGAAAGCAAAATTTTATTAGGACTTTATAAGAGCCAATACAATTTAAACAAAAACTATTTTCTTTTTTTAACTAAAATACTTAGTGTCAAATATAATGCTAGCTGACATTTATTAGATACTTTGCAACCTGCCAGGTGTTTCATATGATTCATTTCATGTAATACCCATTATAGACTTGTGAAATACTAGTAATATCTAATGAACATTTCACAGCAGAGAAAACTAAGACATAGAAAGATAAATTGCTCACTTAGGATCATGCATCTATTAAAAAGGAAATGCAGGATTCAAATCCAGGTAACATAACAAAGACTTTCCATTATGAAGTATTACAGTATATTGCTACCCACTATATTCATGATACCAGCCAATACTCCCCGTAGTGGAGGAACAATGATAAAGTGGATCAACCCAGTAAAGGTTTATTGAGCATCTACTAGATGCAAGACATTTTACTAGTCAGATGTTGGTGATAAAACCTAGAAGTTTATTGTCCACTTATAGTAGATACCTAGGTCAATTCATTTCTGAGAGGTTATGATTGTAACTTCCACATTACAGACTCACTCATAAAATGTAACCCTGCTTCCAATATTGCCCGGCCAGATAGGATATGTATTCCAATCCATCTTGCATTACTTCCCCCCATGGCTTTATCTAATTGGTGCAAGGTCAGAGAGCTAATATGCCTGAGCCAAAAAGTGACATTTTCTAGGAATATAAATTTGGAGTTGGGGATTCCGACACTGCTTGAAGATATGGCATATAAACCCAAGAGACTTTGGTGGTACTATTTTTATGATATTATCCTGGAAAATAGCTTACCTGAAAGGTGAAAGATGAAGCAGACCAGCTCTGAGAAACAGTATGAAAAATAAAGAGAATTGGTGCTTTATTTCCAGTTAGTTCAGAGACCCAGCCTGAATCTCTGTCCTTGAGTTCTCTGAAGCACACATTGACCTATAAAAATGTTTTCCTTTTTGCTTAAGCCAGTTCAGCTGGGTTCTGTTACTGTTAATCCAAAAGTTTCTAACATTATATGACAGAGAAAGCATGACTTTTCAAGCCATAAACAATATACCACTGCAACCTTGACCCAATTTGTGTTTCCGATAGGAGCATTTTGAACATGTGAACATATATTGATTTCTTTTTAAATTAAAATTCGTTAACCTTCTGGATAAGGAGAAAATAGCTACTAATCAGATCTCTTAAAATGTTCTATAAGAATCTCCAACTTGGGAATGATTCTACTTCTCCATTCATCGTCCTCTATTCCCAACCATTTACTTAAAATCCAGTTAAAATAACTTATCCTTATCACCAAAGACATCATTTTCCTCAACTAGGTTGATATTCAACTGGCATTCACTGCTATGATGGCTTGGTCAATGTCCAATCACACTGGTCAGAGGATTTATTCTGACCAGTCAATGCTCATTTCAGATGGTTTGATAAAGTTTTAAATCTCTCCTACTTTCACAAGTCCCATTTGTTACATGTGTATCCACCAGCTTCGTATGTCCTTCTCTAATTGGCTCAGTGGCAAATTCCTGCTCATTCATTCATTCAAAAATATTGAGCAGCTATGAAAGATGAAATATTTTACTCATTTTTGAGGCTGATGTATGGCTTAATTTTTAAGAAGGTCATTTCTTTGTAAGGAAGACTTCAGAGTCAAGTGTGAGGCAGGGGAACCAGCTGAGGGGCGATGAGGACAGCTTAGCCAATGCATGATGACATTTAGGATGGTGATGGTAGCAATGCGGATGGTGAGAAATGGTATGTTCTAAGCAGAGCCAAATTATTTGGAATTAAAATATCACTTTTTCTATGAAGCCCTCCATAACTCTACAAGCAGAGTTATTTGCATTATCACATGCACTGACACAATAAGCTATTAACTTCTCTGCTTTAATCTTTATCAAATTGTAATGTAAAATTAAGTTATAAATAATTAACTTTCCACCCATTCTTTGAACTCTTTTAATTCAGACATCTTATAGTTTTTATTTTCTTTCTCAATGTCTGGCACAATGCCTAGCTTATATTAAACAATTAATCTTTCTCAACAAAGAGCAAGAGAAAAATTACATGGAAATAATATTTTCTAAATTGAGAATATTATTTATATGCATTCTCTGATACTATTTATTATGTTAGTCCTTATCTAATACTTAGGGTGTATCTTATAGTGATCTGAAAGGGGAAGGGTTAATAGAAGATAATTATTTTCTTTATGATATATATAAACTTTTGATAAAAAAAGAGAGAACAAACACATCTTATTCCTATGGCCAATTTTGCAACGATTGCAACCCACTGCATTATATTGGCTAAAAAAACCACAAAGATTTGGTAAGGAATCTTCTCATAAAAATTCCTGTTGAAGTACATGCCTAAAATATTGACAACCAGAAGTCAACATTTTGCTCTTTAGTTATTGCTATAATACATAATTCATATGGATTGAAGTGGCAGCATCGAGTAAGTAAATGAAGTTTATTTGGCTGACCTTCAAAATGAGTAATCCACAGAATGGTACTTATTATCAAAACAGTCGGTGCTCTTCATGAGAAAAATATGGTGGCACCACATCATGGTAGAGCAAGAAAGCACTGCAATGGTGGATATCTGAAAAGAAGCAACTTGCTAGTGATACCTGAAGTCCCCAGAGGCTGTGACCATGAGGAAAATTGATTCCCATAGTTTTAAAAGGGATCACCCAAAATAAAGAAAAATAAATAGTAGAAAATTTTAAGTCTGGGGTTCAACAAAGCATAAAAATACACCTACACCATCCTTTATTGCTCAGTGAAGTCCCCAGGAAAGATGCTAATAGCAGAAGAAAGAAAAGCACACCCACTGCATTGTAATTTTCAACTACTGATTTGATATCCGAGATTTACTCTTTCCCCAGAATAAACTGTCCCTAGACATCAATATGTGTCTTAAGAGTATTCTTAATTAAAGAGATGCCACAGGATATGTGGATTGGTACAATTCATGACACCTTTGCCTTTGTTCCATAAAATACACTACCTCTTTGAATAGATATTTTGGGATCATCAGAAAGGTATTTTTCCCACTCAACACCTGCAGTGGGGTATAGACAAAACAAACAAACAATTTTGTGATATTATCATCTGTGCAATACATTTAATTCATTTTGTGTATTAGCATAAATCCATTGGCCCAAGACCTAAAACAAATTATTAAGTTTAATGCAAATCATGAATTCATTAAGTAAGGTTTTTAAATGCAAATCATAATGATTACTCTATGAGCTAATAATAAATCACATTGGCCTCCTATTGGAGATTTATCATGTACTAAATGGGAAAGGCTAAATGTAATTGTTGGAGGATTTAAACTTTTAAAACAGCATTATTTTTAACTGTAATTCCTGATATTTCCTGTGGTTTCCAGTGAGGAACTTTGAATGAAAAACTCACATATTTGTACTTACTTTAGAAAAGCTGCTTAAAATTCTCTCTATTAACTTGTTTTTAATATGAAAATGTTTATCATAAAAATTATATTTTTATATTAAAAATATATTGCATATGAAAACATTCTACCCACCTATATATGATCATTGTTATTATCCAGACAATATAATTCCAGACTTTCCTTGGGCATATATAGCATATGCATGCTTTATCTTCTACAAAAATAACATTAAACTCTACATTCTATTTTAAAATATGCTCTTTAAATGTTATTTTTGTAGAAGAAGCACCTAAATTTAGTAACTTTTGATGGTCTCATAAAAAAGAGACCACTATTCCTATAGCCCAAACTGGAAGAAGCTGAACATTTTTACTGAATAATAAAAAAACAATGATTATACCATGCTTTCAAAAGGTCTGCGGAAGTGAGCAGTGCTGAGCTAGATTTCTTGCTTTAGTAAGCATTCTAGAACCATACCTCTCACATACTGAATTATCACACATGTGGTTATTAATTGATAATAATTAATATAGCTATAAATTATTAATTTCCTATCAGGAACAGTAGGTACTTGATAAGCATGAGAAATATGAATACCACACACTGTATTAAGATAGTCTTATTTAATTCTCACATGCCCATGTGGTGGAAGAGTTAACATCTCCATTGTACACTTCACATTCAATCTTAAACTGACAAACAAATAAATCTCTCATGAGATTACAAAGATCACAACTCTAGTTCTAAAATACCAGCTGGTCTCTCTAAAGGTAGAATAAAATGCCATGTAAAGAACTGTAACATTTCCACTGAGTCTGGTGAATGTAGATGCACGCTATGTTCCAGTTTATCCATAAAACAATGTAGCCTAGCTATATCAATTTATTCACCTATGATCTTTAGCTGATTGATCATGAACCAGAGAGTCCTACAGCTATTCTTTTAAATACCAAATTTATTTTCTTAAAACATCTTTTTGATGATGAAACACTACTCATAACATTATGCTATAATGTTTCAATTGATCTTTTATAGAAAATCTGGTTGAGATATACTTCTGTCAATGAGGCATAAAAGTAACTACACTTCCATTGAAAAATAAAATCGGGATTTAAAAATAAAAGCTATTTAAAAGGAAAATGACCCACTTGTAAATTAAGTATTCTAAACCCTATTTTGGTAATAGATAGTCCTAATTTATATCCATATCTTCATGTCTTTATAGCTACATGAATTGTATTTATATTGAAAATCTCTAGTAAAACAAATTAAGAGCCTTAGCCAGTTATGCCAGGTGGTTAGAGTGTCGGCCCTCAGTTTCAGGCTCTCTACTGCAAGCTCAATCCCTGGCCCTGGGTCACGGCATGACGCATGTGGGTGGCAACCAATCAATGTGTCTCTCTCACATCAATGTTTCTCTCTCTGACTCTCCCCCTCCCTTCCACTCTCTCTAAAAATCAATGAAAAAGATAACCTTGGGTAAGGATTAACAACAACACACACACAAAAACCTAATTAAGAATGTCCAATATTCAAATATATATGTTTATCATGAAAGGGTTATAAACCAAAAACTTCTATTATATTATACTAGGGGCCCAGGGCACTAATTTATGCAACTTGAAAGGAACTGTGGGCCGTGAGGCTGAGGTCCCTCCCCCCCCCCCCCACCCCTGTCTGCTGGCAGCCCCGCTTCCACTGCCACTCCCAAGCACTGATGCACCGGCCCCGCTCGCACCTGCCGAGGGCGTGGAGTGATTGGGGCTGGTGCCAGCAGTGGGTGCGAGAGTGTGAGTGGTGGCTCTGGCACTTAGCAGCAGATGCAAGCAGGGCTGGCACAGGCAACAGGTGCAAGCACCAATGGGACCGCAGTGCATGGGAGCAAAGAATTTTCAATACCACCAGTGGCTCACCCTGATGACAGTGACCAGTACCCCACCTTGGTCTGGTGCTCCTGCTCACCTGCTCCACCATCTCACTGTGGCCAATGCCCACCATGTTCCTCACATGCCCCCTGGTGGTCAGTGCGCATCATAGCAACCTATTGTTTGGTTGGTCAGTTTGGTTGTTCCGCCATTTGGTCTATTTGCATATTAGGGTTTTATATATATAGATGACCTGTATATCAAGTTAATAATCCATTACATACATAAATAAATTAAGATAAGGACATGGATCAATTATAAATGGGAGCTAACTCCTATCCCATGATCATGTAAAGTATAAAATAGTCTTTCCTCCTAATTATTTGTATTAATTTTAACTTATAGCTTATAAAATAAATAAGCTGCCTGAAAATGTTAGAAATTCTATTAATCATAGAAATTCTATTAATAAAATTTATGCAATTTTCACTTATGCTAAATTTTCTTTTCAATTCATTAAGAATGCTCCAGTGAAAATTCTTTGAATTCTCTCAAACTCTAGAAATAGAACATGATAAATTTGACAGATCTGAACAATTTTTCTGTCTTTAATAATCCTAGAATCCATTTACCTCATTAAGCTCTTTTTTTTCTATAAGCTCTTCTTTTATTAAATATAGAGATGTTTATGTTTTGAAGAAAGTTTGTGACCACAAATATTAATTATTTAAAAATACTCAAAGCAGTACTAAGTTTTTAACATAACAAAGACTTCTGTGAGCTAAAAAATATACAACTTCTGTGGGTTCCTATTGTGAAGTATGACCTTACTTCAGCAGTTAGTCATCATGCACCAATTTTTACTGCTTTCAAAACATGTTAGTTAGTAATAAACTCTTACTCATCTTAAAACATACATCTTTCACTGACTATGCATTATCCAGCCCCGCTACGTAAATGATATTCACCAGGGTCCAGTTTAATGACACTATTGTATACATCTGTCCTTCAGTTCATCATTGAGTCTAGCATGGAAGTATCTACTATGGAAGTTCTAAGCTTATTTTAGTTCAGTGTGCAGCTTAGATCAAGGAGGAAAAAATAAGTTTAGGAACAAAATAAACCTCAAAGCAATTGTGTGACTGAAGATCTTACTCCAACTCAATGTTTTGTCCTTTAAATTGTTATGTAATCTTACATAACGTTATAATGTACACATTTCCCTATTTAGGAGATCATATGTATAACATCACATGGAATTTTAGCTGCTAAGCATTTTTAAAAAACTCATATATGAGCGTTTATTCCAAAAATGCTAGCAGTACAGGAGAGCTAGCTGCTAAGCATTTTAAAACCTGGAGGCCATAATTTTCAGGGTCAGATGTGTCTGTACTTCAGAAGGGTCATTTAATTTTTTAAAAAATAAAACAAAAGAGATAGTTGTTTTAATTTTATTAGTTATGTTTTAAACTACTAATAAATTTGAAACAATTTAAAAATAAAATCCTTAAAATTATTATAAATTATTCAACTGGGCAATCTTTCTTAGAGGTAAGCAGTGTACAGGATTGAGTGACAACCTCTCATGTGGCTGTTTCAAATAGAGCACAAGCACTAAATCCCGTGTCTGGGTTCTCCATCAAAGCAAGTGATAAAAGTAAATTTGTAGATTTAACGAAGGTACTAAGAAATATTTCTAGTATGCACTAAACATCCTCTACTTCTGAAATGGATATAGCACAATCTTCTCTGCTCTATAAATATTATATTTTATTCATCTTTGTGATCAAAATTTTATTTTCATTCTAAAATTCTTTCAAAGTCCAACAAATTCTGCACAAATCTTTAATTATTAGCAGGAAAGACTAGGGATCAGGCTGCTTAGCATGAAAATGTTCTCTCCCATTTACGGATTGTCAGATACATTGCAAGTAATTTTATCTTTTGGTGACTCAGTGTTCTCAAAGGAAAAACAAGGATGATAATTTAGTTAACAGGGTTATTGTGAGGATTAGAAAATATGTCAGAAAGACTGTAGTTTTCAATTTCTGTTATTGAATATCAAAATTCGACAAATATTTTTAACACCTAGTATAATTATTTTTTAGAAGAAATGTATTTATTTGGAAAATACATTAATAAATCTCTGAAATATGGGCAAGATGAACTTTATAAGAGTAGGAGATCAATTTATTTGCTTTTGAAGTGTTGAAGAAGAGAAAAGAGATCATGAAAGAAGGTGGAGAACAGAAAAGGTCTAAAAAGAGTGTGCTATATGCAGGACTACATGGAGAAATAACCAGTGGTTTCCTCTTTACTGTATACTCAGAACACTTAAGGACCAAGGGTGAATAGTGCTGGATTTTAAGTAATTTGATTGTTATAGTGTATACATTTCCCTATTTAGGAGATCATTGTAACCAAATAGTCACTAAAGCCTAGTACACTCATGAATACTTTATATGATTTGGTGTACTATTTGGCTCTGTAAAAAAATAAATAAATAAAATAAAAAGGGCCACAGTTTTGTGACTTACAAAAAAATGGACTATCTTGTCAAGGATCAAGAAGGTAATCAGCTCTGGCTGTTTTTTTCAGTGGTTAGAGTCCATGGACTGAGGGGTATCAGGTTCTATCCCTGGTCAAGGGCACATACTTTGGTTGCAGGCTCCATCCCTGGCCCAGGTCAGGGCTCCTGCTGGAGGCAACCAATCATTGTGTCTCTCTCACACTGATGTTTCTCTCTTTCTCTCCCACTCCTCCCTCCCTTCCACTCTCTCTAAAAAGTCAATGGAATAAAAAGAAGGTAGTCAGTCCCAAGAATTGAAATACATCCTAAGGACAGCTTTGGGTTTTCATGGGGTATAGTACTTGGAATTTTGATTAATCATATCTAGATATAAAGGGGTGGGCCATTGATATTGACTTTATGGACATAGCCATAATTATTACATTTTTTAAATATATTTTTATCGATTTCAGAGAGGAAGGGAGAGGGGGAGAGAGGTAGAAACATCAATGATGAGAGAGAATCATTGATTGACTGCCTCCTGCATGCTCCACACTGGGCAATCACCTAAAATCTTACAATGTGCTTATATAACTTCATGTAAGATGGTCAAGGCTGTGTGTACAAATAGAAGGGGGATTTCATTCTATGGTCATTGAAAAGAGAATAAACCAGTTGATGCTAGAGGCTAATTTCTCACCCTGTCCTGTAGTTTTTTAAAGGGGTGATTCAACACTCCTTATGTAGGTTAATGGAAGTACAGGCTGAGCAAGAAAGGGTTTTATCTCACAAGGCCCTTTACTGTCCTGGGAAGCACTACTATTGCATAATTGCTTATATGTATCTTAATCTCCTCTTACTATAAATATCTAGAGTTATGGAAGCGAGGGCCCTTTACTGGAACATTTTCCGTAGTATGTCCTGTTCAAATATTATCAGGTTAAGCATGTCTATAGGGTGATTTAAGCTTGGGAGATTAGGTGTGCCCTGCTACTTCTCTGCTTGTAAATCCCTTCCCTGCAAATAAACAGTTTGTTGTATTTACATTCCGTGGTGGTGGTTTTATAGACCTGTTTTCTTTTTGCACAACAATCATAAGATGGGCATCGGCACACACCATAATAAAAACTACTAAGGTAAGGAAAATAGACACGTGCATTAAAAAACATTTAGAAACTTGATAACACCTGTCCCTTTATTCCCTCCTCTGTGGTATAGATTTTAGCACCAAGATTACATTAGTAATGGCATATCTATAATCAAAAGTTAAACCGATTGATGCCTAGTAGGATAAAACTTTTACTGAAATTATTCATTTAGGTTTTATTGAGTCTCTACGTGTATATAGCAATCCAGGTACAAACAATATCTATTGCTATATCTATTGCTAAGACTAAAAGAAGTAGAAGTTCTATCATCCCATAGACAAGTGGTATTTTTCAAATTGTAGAAGATTTAAGGATGAACACATGATAAGACATAAAGTATCCAAAAATCATTTGGGCCTTATTTTTGAGTGGGTTAGATTTTCATTTTCTATAAGAATGTATACCAGTACTTAATTTTTAACTACCATAATGACAAAATATCAGACATAATTTTTCAGTAAAACTTTGTTGACTAAAAAGCATGATGGTATATGTCTCAATCATATTGGCTTGGTAATATAAGGAAGATCATTTAAACCCAAATTTTAAGATATGGCTAGTGTTTACTTTTGCACGTATGAATTATAAATCTTATGATATTTGGAGCTTTCTCAGTATAATTAATGAAGATTAAACAAGAAAGTTTGAACATGTCTCTGGGTTCCCTAGGGCTCTGTTTAGCTAGTAGCAATTTGTTGAAAAGTTGATGGCTATAAAATAATCTATCAAAATAAATATTTTGAAGAAAAACCAGGGCATCAGCAGTGCTATAAAGCCCTGGAGACCAGAAAACAAATGCTTCAACAAAGACAAGGCATTTTCTTGAGGCAAGAGATCCCAGAGTCACAAACTGACTCTAATTATACATTGGGTTTTCCATACCCCAACCCCATGTTTACATAGACAATTTTAAAGATAAGTAACACAGAGGGAGAAAGAAGTTTTAGATCTTAGCAATAGACTTATTAATACATCACAAACTTAAAATGTAAAGTCAAGTTTCTACCCATACTACCCTGAAACTTGTGTGATAGTTAGTATCCATTATTAATATTAAGTCCCTTTGTGGGGTCTCTTTTATACATAAACAGGCCTCGACAGCATATGACAATAAACATTTATTTTTGTTTAGGAGTGAATGGGTGAGCTGGGTGGTGATATTGATCTGGTCTAGGCTTAGCTTATTCATTAGTCTGTGCACCTTGCAGATGCATTCAGTGCTGTTAATCTAGGATGTCTTGGCATGGATTTCTAATCTGTGATCCAGGTGGTCTTCCATCTTCCAACCATCTAGCCCCAGCTTTTCCCTGTGGTACAGACAGAGGTTGAGTAGAGAAAATGGAAATGTGTGAGTCCTTTATTGGCCCATCTCAGAAATGGCACGCCATACTCTGCTGCAGTCTGTTTGTCAAAGTAATAGATATCCTAGATTCCAAGTATGAGGTTAGGGGAGGAGAACATTATTTTCCCAATTACTCCCCCAGGTTCTCTGGCTGGGCCCTGCTAGCTGAGCTGGCCTGTGAATTCATTTAAGGTGAGTTTTATGTGACACAGGAGACCTCCTGAGGAAATGAAGAGCTGAAGGAACGGTTAAACCTGAGAATTTCTATATTAGGTTCGATGAAAAGTGCAAAGTCATGGGGAGAATGGGATGGGACGAGAGGGTATAAACTGAGGTTAATTCACCTGGGGAAACTTAGCAAGTCTGTTCATTCAGATCCTCCCAGCAACTCTCCATCTCCAGAGATAAGGGTGTTTCTTTCCTCTGGGTATCAGGAGGGCATCTCTCACAAGATGAACATACGACCTGCTTCAGGGGAGAAGGGGGAAGCCAGAGAGCCCTCTCTGCACCTGTCATTTCTCAAATCCTTCATCTTACATAATCACTATACCCAGGTGCCGTATTTCAGGGTAGTGGGTTCTGAGCCGCATCAGAGGTGACATAAAGTTACAAGACATGCATGGAGGCCATCAACTACAACCATCAACAGTCAATCCACCAAAGTGCCCACGTTAGGAAGTACGAACATGTACCTAAGCCTTGGGCGGTGTAACAGGAGATTGGGTCTGTCATTGTGCTACTTCCCGTCCCGAGAAGTCCTGCTGACGCCAACACTGAACACTTTTCAAAGGCACAATTTCCAGGGCTCTTGGCACCTTGGAGATACTGTTTCCTAAGTTCACTGTCAGTGGCAAATGGCAGGAGGAAAGCACGACTCGCCCTCGTGGAAATCCACCAGGCAGCCCTGATAAGCAGTGAGGCGGGGAGAGGCTCGCACAGATGTGAACACTTTGCAGTGAACCGAAGCACAGAAAATCCGTCCCACCCCAGGCAAAGAGAGATAAGAGCGGCGGTTCAGGGAAGACAGCATCTTCCCGGGAGGAGCGGATCACACGCTTTTTGAACTAAAGCCAAAAATCATAAATAAGAGTGAGGCTCGGGAATAAATGTCAGATCGTTTTTATTTATTAACGAGTGATATTTATCCATGTTAAAAGTCCTGTGAAGAAGCTCATATTTCCTGCCCACAGTTGATCTGCGAACACATTAAAATGTGGGAGAGGGGGAGGAATGAAAGGTATTTATCCCGTCCATCCCCAAAATCAATTCCTTTTTAAATCCAGATCAGCAAAACCATCAGCTAAACCCATCCCTCGACTGGTTGTTTTTATTAACATCACATCAGTGAATAGTAACAATCAACATACATGGAGGACAGAGAAAAAATCAACCAAAAAGTCACCCAACACACAAATAGACAGCATTAGTTTTTGTGTTTTTTTTTAAATAATCTACCATCAAACTTATTTGAAATCTTAATGGTTTAAAAAATATATGTTAGTTTATTTGCTGCCAAAGTCCACATTTATTAGAATGTTAACTTCTTAAAGAGGTAATTATATTCAGAATAGTCCTATTAAAATTTTTTATTTAGTCAAAGGTTTTAGCCACCAATTCCAATCCATTTGCTCCTATTCTGCCCCAATATTTCCTTATTGCATTTCATAGTCTAGGTTCCATCCTTTGAATTTAGCTAATTTTTTTTGTCTATAGCTAGTGGTAATGATACCATAAAATCTGCAAATTATGCCTCCCATATGAAGAGTTTACCCCAATAACTAAATGCTACCTTAACATTCGCAGGAGGGTACATATAACAAAGCTTCCCACAGCCTATTAAGAGGGTCTCGATCACAAAGCTTTTATATGAAACCACTGGAAATTGCTAACAATCACTAGAAGGCTAAACTTGTTCTCCATGTCATTGCTAATAAATTGGTCTATTGTCCTTAATTATATTATTTGTTTACTCTTGAAGACCGAGGCAGAATTTGACAAACTTATGGCCAGTATCCTTTATATTCAAGCAATCAGCAAATTTCAGTTGATTTAACTCTGAACTATGTCTCAAGTTTAGTAACTCTACTATCTCCAAGCCGACTGCCTGTGTTCAAGCCTACTTATTTTTTCCCCTAGACTATTCATTAGCCTGCTGCCTTTAGCACTGCTTCCAGTACTGATTCTAATTTAGTGCATACATCTAAGTTATCTAAATTTATTTTAAAATTTTATAAAGAACCCTTAATTTTAATGAACTCCTCATGGCACCTAGGACAAAAAAGTAAAACCCATGGGTATGAGACCATTGGTTAATTCTGAGGAAATCTTTTATTCTCTTTATATGTGTAAGGCTCTGTTTTAAGAGGTGCTTCCTGTGTGCAAAATGATTTAGCCACTATACCTGACACCAAGGTGTCTACATGATCGATTTGACAACCAGAAGATGACTTCAAGCTTCAGTGAGTGGTATGGGTCAGGCAGCAGTTTTTTCATGTTTCCAATTAAGCTTATTCACAAGTTTATATCTGCCTTGAAATAGGAGTATTAGTGATGAGGAAAGACAGATGACAGTTACTATGCACCTCTTCGCATCCTTGGGGATTTTGTTAAGTGGCTTATAAACTTGTCATTATTATTCCTTTTAATTATAGTTCTGCAGGTTGAGACATCCCTATATTTTATATAAAAATTGTCTAAGGCCACTTAGTTAATAAATGGTACATGTACTTTGGAAAACTTAGAAAGCTAAATGATTTTAGTAATGGAAATTAAAGGTATTTAGGAAAAGTGAATGAGGCATAGCATTTTTACCAGTTAGGAGGGAATGTTTTCAGGAACAGTTTTGGGGGCATATAATTTGATTACTCTTTTGTTGTTACCTAAGAGCTGGCAAATGGTGATTCTGCTAGCAAGAGATGCCCTTTTCCTGAGCATCTACAGTGAAATTTCCCTATCGCCCTCATATGTACTTTGAATATTGTGAACATTAATATTATTTCTATTTAAAGTTTATATGATTGGTTAAGATAAATTTAGAAGCGAGCCTCTTGAAGAGTCATGTTTCCTCTCAAAAAAAGTGCAAGCTATGTCAAATACTGCCTATAAAAATTTGTTGGGGAGATGCATTAAATAAACTTCATTCTGCCGAAACCGGTTTGGCTCAGTGGATAGAGCGTCGGCCTGCGGACTGAAAGGTCCCAGGTTCGATTCTGGTCAAGGGCATGTACCTGGGTTGCGGGCACATCCCCAGTGGGAGATGTGCAGGAGGCAGCTGATCAATGTTTCTCTCTCATCGATGTTTCTAACTCTCTATCTCTCTCTCCCTTCCTCTCTGTAAAAAATCAATAAAATATATTTAAAAAAAATAAATAAACTTCATTCTTTTAGAAAAATATTTTTATTGATTTCAGAGAGGAAAAGAGAGGGAGAGGGAGAGAGAAACATCAGTGAAGAGGATTATTGATCTACTGCCTCGTACATGCCTCCACTGGGGACTGAGCCTACAACCCGGGCATATGCCCAGGAACTGAACCATGACCTCCTGGTTCATAAATCAACATTAAACCACTGAACCACCACAGCTGGGCAGTAAACTTCATTCTTGAAAATATATTGGGGGAAATATGAAATCTAGTTTCAAGAGTCAACAACCCAAATTTAAGAGAAGTCATCAAGAATTAATGCAACTCTCCTGTAATGGAAAAAGCCACTCACAGAAATTAATGTCTGCTGAGAACATGCATCACGCAGCTGTGCTCTCTGTCTTACATCTGCTCCCAGACGGAGAAGCCCAAATGTCTCTCATGCCAGAATTTAAGGACTGTGATCCCAGAGCCATCAGTTATCACCATAAGCCAAAAAAATAAGGTGAATTCAATTTAATTGCTCATAAAGGAAAAACCAGAGTTAGAATAAGAAAATATCAATGGACATAAGACACTGGGGGATAGGGGAGGCTAGGGGACTGTCTAGGGAGAGGGGATAAAATGGACACATATGTAATACCCTTTGTAATACTTTAAGCAATAAAAAAAAATAAAATATGTAGATCCCTTCACAACATTATCAAGGTATCTTCTGTCTTAATTTTTGTTCAAATCATGAGGACTATATGAAGTGTATATTTTGCTCATTGAAAATAGAGTTCCAATTCTATATAAAAATACGTGACTAGTGGAAAAGGTACTTTATATTCTCTTTGTTTTAGCTCAGGACTCTAATGAGCAGTTGAGATAACTAGCTCATTAGTCCAACTATAAAATATGAATGTGCATTTTGAGAAATCTCATCTTAAGGGACTATGACAGTTTATGAAGTATGAATATTTCAGCTGATCTATAAATAGCTGGGGCTGAGAGCCATAACAACACCATATCTGGGGCAGAATTTAGGCAGCCTCCTCTACCAGATGGACAATCTGGAGATGAACTTCATATAAGGAGTTCAAGGAGGGCCAGGAGGTCAGGATGCATTCTCTAGAGACAGGAGAGAACTAGAATCAACATCAAAAGAATTCAATAAAAACAAATGCCTATTTGACAACCAAAAAAGGGGGGGAAAGCAGGAGAAAACCTTTAATATTGGTAGATGAGCTGAGAATTAAAAGAATACCTTTGCTCAACTTGACACCAGAAATAACAGCTGTTTTAATTTCTATTCTGTTTATAATGCTTGGTTTTTGAGTATCCATTTTTGAACTATGATTTAGCAATACAAATTTATTTCCTAACTAAAGCAGTGCGCGCACGCACACACACACACACACACACACACACAAATACATTTGGGTCATATTTACATGCTTTAAAAAAAAAACTAACAGCTGGTGAACTACAAACCATTTAAAGAAATATTTGGCAAGTATAAAATATTAATTTTCATATTAGATTGTTTAATCCATATTGGTGTTTTTATAATCATTCAGTACAAAAAATAGTTGCAGAATCTAGGAATCATCTAACTGAAAAATGAAAATAAACTTTGCTGTCTTGTAGTCTCTGAGACATAATCTCTTAATCACTGGATTGTACCAAGGCGTGGAGAAGACATTTTCCTCAAACCTCTCCTGGCATCACAGAGAATGATCTACAACAAGGAAGACTATGAAAGCACAGGCAAAACCCTCTTCTCTGTTAAAATTCAGGATTAAGTTTTTAGTCAAAGGAGAGTTCAGAGTTCATCTTTAATATCTTAATAAAACATAGAATTTAAACATCTTAAAATTAAACTTCTAAAAATAACAATTTCATTTTATTCATTATTTCATCTTATGTCTATTCTCATTGGACTTAAATTGATAAAGAAGATAATGATTTCTCCTTCTCCTGACTCCTTTACCTCTAGTGACCTTTAAGCATAAGTAATAAAATTATTGAATATATGAATATATGTGTTGCTTTTTTACAGTTTAACAAAGCACTTTTTTCTGATACTGCATAATAAATTAGACCTCCAAAATGGTTTTTTTCTTTGTTTTTTTTTTTGCTATACTTTCAATTGTTAATTTTTCTATATACTGAGTACCTCTCTGCTACTGATATCTTATTCAAAATTTCTTCTACTGAACTTCATCCTTAATTTTATACCCAATAGAACTTTCTACAGTGATAGAAATATTTGCTATCCACGCTGTTCCAAATAGTAGCCCCTAGCCACATGTGGCTATTGAGCACTTACAATGTGACTAGTGCAACAAAGAAACCAAAATTTAAATTTAATTAGACACATGTGGCTTTTGGATACTGTATTGTACAGCAAAGTTCTAGATTTTCATTCTGAAATGCCTGTTATATTTCTCATGAATATCCCATTAAAATTTCAATTTTAATACATCAATATCTAAAGGTTTATTCCCTGGTCAATGTACCCAGTATCCCACACCATCAAATCTATTTTCTATCTCTGTTATGGTGTTATAAAAGTTTCTAAGAATCTGAATGTTATCTTCTTCCAAGGACAGTTTGCTTTGTCTGCCAGCAGGCATTTACAGTTGGGTGACCCGCTTAGGAACTGAGCTCACTTAAAGCTAGGCTTCCGTTTCATAAGCTTTGTCTACATCTGATTCACCCAACACAAGAAGTTTCAACAGAGTACCTGTGTTATGGTGCTTAACGGAACTCTCCTTCCTTGGCGGGGTGCGGGGGGTTGGGGGGGTGGGGATGGGGTAGGGGGGAGGTCCCCAAATTCTAAATGTTGTTACTTCAGTGTCATAAAATGTTTAGAGACTGTTCTGTTATTCAGTTGTTTCCTGCTTCCCTTCTTAGATGGGTGTGAAGTGTAGAAAACAAGACCAAATTGGAAGCTGTAAAGATGGGCTGGAAACCACCTTTGAACAGGAACTTATGAAGACAAATGACAGCTTGCTTATCTACCTCCAAGTCTCCAACTTCAAAGATGCCAGAGTTTAACAGAGGATGCTGCCCCTCTTCATCACCTAACGAAACACATACCCAGGCCAGGAGCTGGAGAGTCTAAAGGAGAAACTCTGCCACGATGGGAAGTCACTGCAGGTTGAGCTACTGCCTCACTACAACAAGGAAACCGGCAGATACTGACACATCTCAAGAACTTCCACAGCGGCTAATGCCTGCACTGACCTCCCTTCGGTTAATAAGGAGATTGTTGCTGCTGCCCGTCTGCCTTCCGATCCTGTGTGGACTGTCTCCTGCGGCCACACTCACAGTGAACAATGCAGGGAAAGGGGTTCTGTCCGAGAGAGTCTCAGTTTAGCTAAGGACACAATATAATCCACCGTAGTCCATCCTTTATCACTGAACCCATAGACAGCCCCTTTATCAACATTGGACATTCAAATAAAGACAAAAGGCATACTTCTGCTACCTTTTGTAATTCCTTGCAAAACAGAAAATATGCCAACTACCCACCACCACCACCACCACCAAAAAAAGGACAAAAGTCCTTTTATCTGTTTGTGGGTGATGTTCATTCTCATGCTCCATCTTCTCATTATTGTGTAGAAAAAAACTAAATTATCTACATGGTTTTAAAAAAAAAGTCAGTCATCACCACCAGCCCAGTAATCTCCCTTTTTGCTTCTTTGTTCACTTGCATGAAGAGGCCAAGGTAGCCCAGAGGCTGTCTCACACTCAGTTTAATGAAGCCATTGATGTTTCCTCCAGTGGGAGCCTTCCTCCCTTCCACACGCAGAGCCTAAAGCTGCAGGCAGAGGAGGAAGTAAAAATTTTGCTAGAGGACCAATATAGATCATAGTGAGACAAGTCACTCCTCTCTCCATCCTGTGGTTTCCTGACTTGAGTGGCTACAGGAGAAAGAACACACTACTGGTTGCTTACATGCTGGAGGCATTACTCAACCTGTGGAAGGTGTCGCCAGCAACTAGTGCATAACTGAGTCTTAAAAAAGACATCCCAGCCTGCTTGCAGCCAACATGAACTATTGCCGGGAGCCGGTCCATGCTTGCTGTTTCAAGGGACCTGGCATATATGGCATACTGTTCTTAATATGTTTGCTCACCTTCTTGGCACTATGTGTTTTAACCAAGGTCTCTGAGAAAGGTTGTTTCCCCAGGTAGGGATTTTCCCCTGAAGTTAGGGAGGGAATAAAACCTCTTAACTAAGTGCCAGGCGGGTAATTAATCACTTTAACTATGAACAATCATGCTTAAGCTACATAAACTTTACTCCCTGGAATGGAGATAAGAAACGCCCTAACCTTTGTAATAGAGATTGGTAGGATTGAATCAACTGGTATAAATACAGATGTAGTAAGACAGCAAGACACAGAACTTAGAATACGGAACCAAGAGAGACGGAACCTAGGCACAGAACCTACACAGAACGTTCTCTAGAGACAGCAGAACTTCGCTGGAGAGAACATGGCAAAAGTTCCTGGACTGAACCTGACTACAGAAATTGGCAAGAGAACCTGACTAGAACCTGGTAACTGAACCTGGCTGGAGAACCTGGACAGAACCTGGCTGAAGAACCTAGCGAGGGAACTTGGCTACAGAACCTGGCTGGAGAACCTAGCAAGACAACATGGCTACAGAACCTGGCTGGAGAACCTGGAGAACCTGGCTGGAGAACCTAGCAAGACAACATGGACACAGAACCTCTCTGGAGATCCTAAGCAGAACTTCACTGGAGATCCAGACCAGAATTTGGCTAGAGATCCTGGCTAGGCTGCTGATCAACTGAACGCTGTCTCTGTGTCATTCCTTCTTCGCTGACTCCGTCCACACCTTTGGGGACCCCTGGACCCGCTGGGGTTGGACCCCGGCATATGGCGCCCGAACAGGGACCCCTAGGTAAGCTCCCCGCACTCGGGACGGATAGGACTCCACCGTAGGAAGAGGGTGGATAGTCTTCGCCGACTCCGTCCACACCTTTGGGAACCCCTGGAACAGGATTCCCATAGATGTAAGAAGACAGAACGAGGAGAGACAGAACCTAGGCACAGAACCTACACAGAACGTTCTCTAGAGACAGAAGAACTTCGCTGGGGAGAACATGGCAAAAGATCCTGGACTGAACCTGACTACAGAAATTGGCAAGAGAACCTGACTAGAACCTGGTGACTGAACCTGGCTGGGGAACAACTTGGCTGGAGATCCTGGCTAGAGATCCTGGCTAGGCTGCTGATGAACTGAATGCTGCCTCCATGTCATTCCTTCTTCACTGACTCCATCCACACCTTTGGGGACCCCTGGACCTGCTGGGGTTGGACTCCGGCAAACTATGAGGGGCCAGATAAACCTTTCCTCCCATAAAAAACAGACGAAGGGGAAAAGTAATTTGCAAGACCTTACATCAGGCAGTGAAGGATCGTGATCCCTCACAATTTAAGTTTATTCATATTTAATTTGAGATCCAAAAATTAATAACCTCAAACCAAACAAAAGTGATGCTTGGATTATCTGTAAGTAGTGCAGAAGGCATCTCTTTATCCCCTTGCCCGTCTATTATGATAGGGCTTATCGTACAAACAATTACCATTGCTATTTGTTCAGTCAATACATGTTTTTTCAAGCATTTTATTTTTGCTAATACTGTGCTGAGAGTGATGTCAAAAGAGAAGCTAACCTGACCAGTTTGGCTCAGTGGCTAGAGCGTCGGCCTGCAGACTGAAGGGTCTCAGGTTCGATTCCGGTCAAGGGAATGTACCTTGGTTGAGGGCACATCCCCAGTTGGGGCGCGCGGGTGCAGGAGGCAGCTGATAGATGTTTCTCTCTCATGGATGTTTCTAGCTCTCTATCCTTCTCCCTTCCTCTCTGTAAAAAATCAATAAAATATATTTTAAAAAAAGAGAGAAGCTAAGCCTTATACCTTAATGGGATACAGTCAACATGATCTCTATTCTGGTGAACGCTGTGAAATGCCATACCCGTCAGCTTCATAAGCACATTGTAAAACTACTAGTTCCTGATTGTTTTATCCTCTTTCAGAAACCTGTGAAGAAGAAGCAGTGTGAGGGAGTTAACTCTTGAATTGGTCTTTCAAAGAATACAAAGCATGGAAGCACTCAAAATTCTCTGTGTGTTTCAACCGTGGGAATGAACTGCTGGAAGAAAATTAATCAATAAAAATTATTGATTACCTTCTAAGTTTAAAACTATGATATTTTTCTAGAAGCTTCTGTATTGTGAAGATACAAAAATACACAATATAGATTTTCCATACTCAAGACATTTATGAACTTGCTGGAAATTATATTTCCTTCTCTCTCTGCCTTTCCCCAAAAGTATAGCAAAGAGACTATTTCCATGACTGTCCAAATAGTATAAACTCATTCAATATTCAGTAATAAATATTTAATTGAAAATCTACTCTGAGCTGGATATTTCTCTGGACTCAAGGATATAACAGCAACCAAAAGTATAAAAGGATCTCTGCCTCCACCCTGGTCAGATGGCTCGGTTGAAGTATCATCCCATACACCAAAAGGTTGAGGGTTCAATTCCCAGTCAAGGGACATACCTATTTTACAGGTTCCATCCGGCAGGGCTGCATATGTTTTTCTCTCACATCACTATTTTTCTCTCTCTCTCTCTCTCTCTCTCTCTCTCTCTCTCTCTCTCTCTCTCAAAATCAATAAAAATAAGTCCTTGGGTGAGGATTTTTAAAAAAATGCTCTCTGTCTTCATAAAACTTATCATGAAAATTATTTACTTAAAATAGCAAAAAAAGACTAGAAACCCAAATTCACCCAAATAAGATTTAAAAGGTGATTGTTGATATTCAATTAAAAACTAAACCTAACAAATAATTAGATTTGAAATTAGATGAGCCACATACATTTGGGTCTGTCTCTCTCCTCCACATTGCACATTTTCTTCTTCACCCAGAATAGCTCTGAAACTCTATGTATAACATCATTTAAATAATAGCCTTTCTCTTTTTCTTCTGTACTTGGTAAGTTGATTTAGAATATTATTTTCACCAATGCTTGGTTACTAATAAGTCTCTTATTTTAAATGTAGGAATATAATTGTTTAAATACTTTAAATGCAGTTTTATAAGGCACTATAACACAGGTTTATATGAATTAAGGTTAGATCATGGCTATGATTGTAGTTCCCATGTGGTAGATAAAAAAAACACACAGCAAAACCTCAGAAAACAAATAAAGAAAGAAACAATGACAACTAAACCTTCAGGTTCTTTAAAGATTTAATGTGTCTTTCTATAAGGCATCCCAAGGTGCTACCAGGTATGGCCTACAAAAATGTCTTATTGAATGACCTAAGAAATTGTTGCTTTTACAAAAGGATTCATCCTAAATTTGTTTAAAGTTTCCTTTCTTGCATTTGAAACTGGATGCAATTTCAATGGACATAATATATTATATTTTTCATCTATATATGACAAAGAAGATTAAACAGACCTTTTATTAGGTTAGATTTCTGCGAGCACTAATGTCTCCCTTTTTCTAGAATCTGTAGAAGAAAATAACATTTCAATCTTGGTCTGGAAAATGAATTGCTTGGGTAAGAAGCCTCATAAACTACTTATGGGAATAATATCGTATTTCCTGCTGTCAGAGCAGGGCAGGTTCTTGGAGTACTTACTCCTAAATCCTGCTCACTGTGTAATTGTGAAAGCAAGTTCCTACTTGAATCCTGCTCGCTGTACTATTCTTGGAAGTACAGGTCCTCTTTTATCCTCTGCTCCACTATGCCAACTGCTGGGTCTGAGCCCCTCTGCCAGGGGCTGGACCTTCTTGGATGTCAGGTAGTAGATGGATAAGCCGTGAGAAGTTGTGGATGTATAAGAGAATCTTTACTGTAGAAGTTAGTAGCCATTGCTAACAAGGAGTCAGTAGACAAAATAGCTCGTCAAACAGTCTATAAAACAGGCAGGTAGCCTCACACCAGCTAGGTAACAATACATCTTTCCCACACAGTAGCAGCAGCCTCTGTATCCACAGCCATTATCTGAGCAGCAGTGTGCTGCCCAGACCCACAGCCTCACATAGCAGTTGCAGCTGAGCCCTCTGTCCTCTGCAGCCTTAGTAACATACTTCAATACTATTTAGACAAAAGAGGCTTTCTGCCAAATAGTGACCTCAGTCTTTTGGGTTATAGAAGGGCATGCTTGCACAGTGTACCATGAGATTACTGTGTCCTTGCACCTGTGTGTAGCATCTTAGCCTTGCACATTCTCATTAAGATTCCCATGCTCAGAGTGGCCTTGGACATCCAGCATACTCTGAATAGGGTCCTTACACCTACCTGCCCGGCCAGTGTTGCTCAGTAGTTGAGCTTCCACACATGAACCAGGAGGTCACAGTTCAGGGCACATGCCTGATCGCAGGCTCGATCCCCAGTGTGGGGCATGCAGGAGGCAGCCAATCAATGATTTGCTCTCATAATTGATGCTTCTCTCTCTCCCTCTACCTTCTTCTCTCTGAAATCAATAAAAATATATATTTTTTTAATGAAAGAAAGCAAGACACAAAAAGGAAGGGAGAGAGGGGAGGAAGGGAGGATGGGAGAGAGGGAGGGGGGCAAGGAGAAAGGAAGCCACGAAGGAAGGAGGGAATGTTTCCCTGCTTTGTCTCTTAAACTTGATATTCACATTTGAAGCACCTACTTGACAATTAATTTGTATAATCTGATTTTTTATTTCAACACTAGTAAAAATAAATTTTTAAATCTTTCCCGACACATAAACATATACATGCACACCTTTTGCACTCTAACCTGCAAGCTTGATCTTCAATTTTCTTTTTCTTATAGATTCTGAATCTCCCATCCTCTTCTCAACCTGGCCTCAAAAATCAAGTCAGTTTAGATTCCTTTCTCCTTTCCATATTAATTTATTTAAATTCTGTTAGTTAATATTTTTCATTGCTTCAAACTTTTTTCTTGCATCTCTTCATAATGACATTTTCTAACTTAGATTTCTAGCATCCCTAAGGATTGCACATAGAGGCAATGAGTTCTCTGCTTCTAGTCATGCTCTTCCCAAATGCTTTGCTCCATGTTCTCTCCACATTCTTTCTCAGTCTCCTATTTTCAAAACCTGTCCTTCTGCTCATTTCCTCTAAAATTAGATATCCAAGTCTTCCGTGATTAATCCTAACATACTTTTCCAAAGCTACCTCTCAGAATTTACTACCATAGTCCCTTACCACCTACCACCATAATCCCACCAGGCCGCTTTTCTCATTATTCAATATTAGGGGCCCGGTGCACGAAATTCGTGCACTGGGGAGGTGGAGGGCGGGGGGGAAGGAAGGATGGTCCCTCAGCCCAGCATACCCCCTCTCACATACTGGGAGCCCTCAGGGGATGTCCTACTGATGGCTTAGGCCTGCTCCTTGCTCCCCTTGGGGAGGGGGCCTAAACCACAGTCTGGCCTTTTTTTTATGGGAGTCGACCAGGCTGATCAGGGGAAGGCACCAGCCCCATCACCCCGCTGCTGCAGCCACTGCCAGTCACTGCAGCCACCAAGGTGTTTTCATCAACACGGACTCCAGTCCCTTCACCATGAAAAAATGACAACTTTCTTTAGGCATTTTCAAGATGTGTCTTTCATAGGATATGACATTTCTTTATTATTTTTTTAATCTTCACCTGAAGATATGTTTCCATTGATTTTTAGAGAATGTGGAAGAGCAAGGGAAAGACAGAGAGAAACATCAAAGTGAGAGGAACACTTTGATTGGTTGCCTCCTGCATGAGCCCTGACCTGGGCCCCCCCCCCAGGGAGGAGCCTGCAACCTAGGTACATGCCCTTGGTCAGAATTAACCCAGACCCTGTGGTAGGCAGGCCGAGGCATTATCTACTGAGCCAAACCGGCTAGGGCAGGATATGATATTTCTTAGCCCCTCTAGCAGCAGACCTTCGTTTTTTTCTGCAGGAGAGAAAAAAACCTTCACCTTCTTGGGTTCTTATTACCCAAGTTAATAAGAATATTACCAGTGGCATACAGGTAGCTTAGCCAATGAGTGGTCAGAATAGGTGTTTCCTCTGTAGTTCACACCGATCCCCAGCTCGGCCCCTGCCCAGGCCTAAGACCTCTGGCTGGGGCCTTAGTCTTGGGCAGGGGACCTGCAGCCCACTCCGATCGCAGGTTCAGCCCCTGCCCAGGCCTCAGGCCTCTGGCCCAGGCATTAGGCCTGGACAGGGGATCCCCAGCCCACTCAGATCTCAGGCTCTGCCCCTGCCCAGGCCAGAAAGGCATTAGGCCCGGGGGGCATTAGACCCCCAGGCCCATGCAATCGCCAGCTCCACCCCTGCCCAGGCCTCAGGCCTCTGGCTGGGCAGGGGGCCACCAGCCTCCTCAGATAGCAGGCTCTGCACCTGCCCAGGCCAGAGGGTAATTAGGCCTGGGCAGGGGACCCCTAGTCCACTTTGATCCCCTGCCCAGGCCTAAGACCTCTGGCCGGGGCCTTAAGCCTGGGCAGGGGACCTGCAGCCCACTCCGATCGCAGGCTCTGCCCCTGTCCCGGTCTCAGGCCTCTGGCCCAGGCGTTAGGCCTGGGCAGGGGACCCCCATCCCTGTGCAATTGCCGGCTCCGCCCCTGCCCAGGCCTCAGGCTTCTGGCTGAGGCAATTGCCTGCTCCACATCCCCAGGTGGTGTCTGGTGCTGCCCGCCCCACCTCCCCGGTCCCCAATCTGCAGTGGGATCACAGGGGCGGCATCTGGTGCTGACTGCCCCACCTGCAGTATGCAAATTTAATGGCCATCTTTGTTGAGTTAATTTGCATCCTCTTCTGATTGGCTGGTGGATGTAGCCAAGGTACAGTCAATTAGCATCTTTGTCTTTTATTAGTGTAGATTCCTTCTTAGATCTGACTTTGAAGCCTAAGCTCTCACCATTTCCCCTCATTTATTCTACTGCAGTCTTGCAATTTCATTCATTTCTCAGTTTCAATCCCATTAATATAACCAATTTAGAAGTAGCATTAGAATAAAATTCAAGACTCTGGCCAGCTTCAAATCATGATCAGTACTCCTTCTTAGATGATCATTTAAAATGAAAAATGTTCTTTTTACATAGTTCTTTTTAGTCTCCAAAGGAAGTTTTTATGAGAGCCAAAAAATGGTTTATGCATTTTAATTGGTAATAAATTCACGTAGATGTTACCTGATTAACAGATTCACAGATAATATAACTTTGTAGAAAGATCTAGATTTCAAATGGTATTCAATTAAAGCAGATGTAATGTCCTACTTATCTGAATAAGGTATAGAGTGGCTGAGAACAACTAAAGAGAAACTAAAGGGAATTAAGTAATAGAGTTTATAATTTTAATTAAAGTCTAGCTTGTGGATAATATTCAATCAGCTCTTTTGTATAAGAAAAAGTTTGTGTATTTGGGAATGCTTATTAAAATGCAAGTTTCTTTTATTCATTCACGTGGTTAAAAAATTGCTGCTCATCTGCAATTAAAAATATTTTTTTATATCAACCCCACTTTTGAATAACACACATTCTCAATGGTGCTTCAGTTCATGGAGGGCTAACCCATTTGATGTGATACATTGAAAAACATTAAAAACTGGCTTTAAACACTGGGTTAACCAACTCCCAAAGTAAACAGTTTCCTGGTAAATTTAATAATTTCAAGGTCTACACTTGTATGGAGAGCAGTGAGATATGTAGAAACTAGGTAGATTTCTGAAAACTTATATTCATTTTATAAGGTTAGAATTACCATTAGAATTAGTGTTGGGGTTGGGTCAACATTCATTGAATGGGGACAAAGATACAGTGAAAATCTTTAATAATACAGTATATTTCATAATATGTATTATTTTTCAAAATATTTTCTACCTGGGGAGATAGATAATTCTTTTTGCCATTAACTCAGGCTTGACCATGTGACTTACGATGCACCTCTCCTTCAATGAAAGATTATACCTCTTATCTTGTTGAATTTGGGAGGGGGCTTATGACTTGGGTTGGCCAAAAAATAATGTATATAATTTTTAAGAGAGCTTTAAGAGCTATGGTTCACATCTCACTCATTTCCTTCTGGCATGAGACTACCAGATAGGAACAGTCCCATTAACATTATCCTGGAATGCAGACAACATGGAAGAGAAATGAAACAGTCATGAGAAACTTGTTTTGTAAAACACTGAGATTTGGGGGTTGCTTGTTGTGGCAAAATAACCGAGCCTATTCTGACTAAACCCTGTTCAGTACAATGAATTGCATCCTTTGAACATTTCAATTTATATTTTATGCAGATGTAAATGCTAAATGATTCTATATTTTCAATTTCTTTCCAAATAGCATGAAAGCTTTATTCATTCAATTTCCTAATAGGAGTTACATCTATAAGTATAAAATGGTGCACAGTGAAATGTCTCCCTCACTCTCTGTTTGCTCCTCCTCCCATTTTTTTCTTTACTTTTTAAATCATTGTTCTTAGATTCTTTTGTATCTTTTAAGACCTTCTTTATGTTTATCCAAGTAAACATACATATAGATTCCATTTTTTGCTATTTTTACACAAAAGATGACACATTATGCACATTGTTCTGAACATGACTTTTTACTGAGAACATATCTTGGAGGACTTTCTATATCAGTGCATAGATAACTACTCATTGGTTTTTATGTACATATTCTACATTATATAGGAGTATCATCATTTATTTAAGTTTTCTCCTTTTAATAGAATTTTGGGTGGTTTTAGTCTTTGGTTATTGCCAACAATGCTGTAATAAATAAACATATTTATGTCATTTTGCATATGTACAACCCCATATGTAAATGAAATTCCAAGAAGCAGAATTATTTAGTCAAAAGTATGAGTTTGAAATTTGAATAGATATTGCTGAATTTTTGACTACAGGGACTGTACTAATTTATACTCCCACCAGCAATGTATTAGGTCTCTGATTTCCTAAGTGCTTTGCCAAGAGTATGGCACCAAACTTCAGGATATTTACAAATCTGATAAGTGAGTGATGGCACCTCATTGTAGCTTTATTTTGCATCATTCTTATCATGAGAGAGATAGCAACCATATACTTATTCTTCTTTGCTATTGCCCCAGACATCAAATCATCCCTGAATCAGGCTCTCTTCTGATTAACATCTCCTTTCTTTCATTTGCTGCTTTTATTCTAAAGACCTTTCTGCTTCTAATTTCTAATTTCATTTCTTTAGT
This sequence comes from Myotis myotis, assembly GCF_014108235.1. NCBI lineage: Eukaryota > Metazoa > Chordata > Mammalia > Chiroptera > Vespertilionidae > Myotis > Myotis myotis. The sequence goes on from NW_023416313.1 coordinate 27,556,902, forward strand.
TTTTCCCCCTTTGACTTAGTGCTTTCTTGACTAACTAGAATATAATTATCCTTGGATGGAGTGGGATGTTACTTACAACAAATCAGTGTTTCACAAAATAAAGTGAATAAATCCATTGATATGCTTTCTAATGAGATTTCTTTTTCATTAAATTTATTGGGTGACATGTTACCTAATAATAGACAAACATGGTAATTGACCATACCTTCGCTATGCCTCCCATTGGAAAATCAGGGAGATATGGAAATTAACTGCCAACAAAGATGGCGCCGGCAGCCATGGAGGTGGAATGAGCAGGGGGCTTGCTTGCTCCAATGATGGAGGAAGCCAAGGTTCCCCGCCTGCCGCGGCCAGCTTTAAGCTACACTCAAAGCAACAAAGTTTCAATTATGGAAGCTAAACAAACCCCAGATACCTGCTATCAGCCAGCCGTGGCCACGGAGCTGGAGCTCAGGAGGCTTTCCCTCCCACCCACCCTGGCCGGCTCTGAGCTCCACTCAGGCAACAAAGTTTCAATTATAGGAGGTAAATAAACCCCAGATACCTGCTTTCAACTGGCTATGGCCACTGAGCTGGAGCCTTGGGTTGCCCTGGTGATGGGTGGCTCTGAGCTCCACTCCAGGCTACAAAGTTTCAATTATAGAAGGTAAATAAATCCCAGAAAAAAAAAGTAAAAAAGGAGAGGCTGGGAGCTTCTGTCCCTGGGGGGGCTTGGCCAGCCTGAAAACGGCCCTCAGCCCTTCACCCAGACTGGCAAGTCACCCCAGTGGGGACCCCCACCCTGAAGGGCAAACCAGGCAGCCCCCACCCATGCACCAGACCTCTATCCTATATAATAAAAGGGTAATATGCAAACAGACCCTAACAGCAGAAGGACTGGGAATGACTGGTCACTATGACACACACTGACCACCAGGTGGCAGACACTCAATGCAGGAGCTGCCACCTGGTGGTCAGTGTGCTCCCTCAGGGGGAGCTCTGCTCAGCCACAAGCCAGGCTGACGTCTGCCAGTACAGCAGTGGTGGTGGGAGCCTCTCCTGCCTCCTCAGCAGCACTAAGGATGTCCGACTGCAGCTTAGGTCTGCTCCCCGCTGGCAAGTGGACATCCCCCGAGGGCTCCTGGGCTGCCAGCAGGATGTCTGATTGGCAGCTTAGGCCCAATCACCTGGGGAGCAGGACTAAACCAGCAGGTGGTCATCCCCCGAGGGGTCCCAGACTGCAAGAGGGCACAGGCCGGGCTGAGAGACACCCCCTCCCCCCGTGCACAAATTTTTGTCCACCAGGCCTCTAGTCTAATCTAATAAAAGACAAATAGGGTAATTAACCATACCTCTGACACGCTTCCCATTGGCTAATCAGGGTGATATGCAAATTAACTGCCAACCAAGATGGCAGCCAGCAGCCAGGCAGCTGAAGCGAACAGGAGGCTTGCTTACCCCAGTGATGGAGGAAGCCAAGGTTCCCCACCTGCCGCAGCCAGGCTCTGAGCTGCACTCTAAGAAACAATGTTGCAATTATAGAAGCTAAACAAACCCTAGATACCTGCTTTCAGCAGCAAAGGCCTCAGAGCTGCAGCTGCAACAGTGTTTCAATTATAGAAGCCAAAAAAACCCCAGATACCTGCTTTCAGTCAGCCAAGGTCTCAGAGCTGGAGCCGGGCCTCAGAGCTAAAGCTGGCTCTCAGCTCCAGTGACAGCCATAGAAGGTAAATAAATCCCAGAATTAAAAAAAAGGAAAAAGGGAGATGTTGGGAGCTTCAGTTGCCCGCCAGCCTGAAAACAGCCCTCAGCCCCTCACCCAGATTGGCCAGGCATCCCAGTGGGGACACCCACCCTGAAGGGGGTGTGACCAGCTGCAAACAGCCATCATCCCCTCATCCAGGCTGGCCAGGCAAGCAAGTAGGACCCCCACCCTGATCCGGAACACCCTTCAGGGCAAACTAGCCGTCCCCCACCTGTGTACCAGGCCTCTATCCTATATAGTAAAAGGGTAATATGCAAACTGACCCTAACAGCAGAAGGACTGGGAATGACTGGTCACTATGACACACACTGACTACCAGGGGACAGATGCTCAATTCAGGAGCTGCCCCCTGGTTATCAGGGTGCTTGCACATGGGGGGAGCTCTGTTCAGCCACAGGCCAGGCTGATGGCTGCCAGTACAGTGGTGGTGGTGGGAACCTCTCCTGCCTCCTCAGCAGTGTTAAGGATGTCCGACTGCAGTTTAGGCCTGCTCCACACTGGTAAGTGGACATCCCCCAAGGGCTGCCGGGCTGCCAGAGGGATGTCTGATTGTCATCTTAGGACCAATCCCCTGGGGAGCAGAACTAAGCCAGCAAGTGGTCATCCCCTGAGGGGTCCCAGACTGTGAGAGGGCACAGGCCGGGCTGAGGGACCCACCCCCCGAGTGCATAAATTTTTGTGCACCGGGCCTCTAGTCTATATATATAAAAGCTTAAGCAACCAAACAACCGATTGACTGAACAATTGGTCAACCAGTTGCTATGATACACACTGACCACCAAGGGGCAGACGCTCCACCAGGAGCTTCCCCCTGGTGATCAGTGTGCACCCACAGCCAACCTCTCGTGGCTGGCCAACCTCCCGTGGTCCCTCTCCCTGGCTGGTCAGCCTTCCCCTCCCTGTCCCCCATCACACCGTTCACCAGCCAGGCCAAGGGACCCCACCCATGCATGAATTCATGCACTGAGCCTCTAATTGGTTAATAAGATTATATATGTTTCAAGTGTACACTTCTATACATGATCTATACATTGTATTGTGTGCCCACCATCCAAAGTCGGATAATCTTCCATCACCATATATTTGACACTTTACTACCCTCAAACCCCCTTCTCTCTGATAGTAACCATAGTGTTGTCTGTATCTCTGAGTTTTTGTTTATTTTACTTGTGAGATTTCTAAACTTAAAAAACTAGGGGTTTCTGGCTTTTCCCTGAGGAAAGATGAAAACGGAAACAGAAAAGATGCTTGATAGCACCATGGGAAATCTCTGCCCAAGGAAAATTATTATTTCAGTAGGACTAAACAGACTTTACTAGTATACTTAAATATCTTGACTTGTAATCTCTCTGTTCTTCCTCTCTCTTTCCCTCTTTCTGACCCACTTAACACTGTACCTCATACAAAATGAGAAAACATAAAGACAATCAACTGAGGAGCTTATTTGAAAGAAGCCATCCCAGGGCATCAAAGTTGGTTTAAGAACCAGAGAAAATGAAACAGTATTTGTAATCTGCAGGTTTGGAACTGATTTTTTTTTTTGTAAACTATATTATAGTTATTATCATGCAATCAAAGATCCTGGTTTCATGTTTATTTATCAGTAATTCCTGGCTGAAAGCCTTACAATATATAAAAACTGGTTCTTTCTATTCTGCCAGAATAGTTGTTCATCAAATTGAATTATGAACAAATGCAATTTTCTCTAAGAGATACACTTTTCCATTTTCTGCAGAGCTTTTAGTCAATAGTTAGATAATTGAAATCTCCCATGAGCAACATTTTTACTTTTTCAGACCTTTTCTGATCTATACAAATATTTTACAGTTTGATTTCACTAATGTGTTTTTGCAGATCAATTGGGAACCAGAAGCATCTTGTTCCCTTTCCTAATGTTAAATTGTATCTCGATAGTAAAGAGAATCTGCCAGTCAAGATGTTATGTATCCATCCATCTGGCAATTCACAGTTTTCATCACAGACCCTGACAAAATGTCAAAATCCCTATGTCCGAGAATATAACACTCATTTTAAAAATGTATAAAATTTTAAATGTCAGTATTTATAAAGTAAGAATGCAAGTCTATCTTTAAGTTAAAAATATGTAAGTTTCCAAGCCCCCCAAGTCTCCTGAGGATGTTAGGGGTGTGATAGGTGTGCTAAGGTATAAAATATGACAGGGATGTTGGGCAGTGATGTTGACATGCTTTACTTGCATTTAATCCAGCTCCTTCCCTGACTCCTAGCACACAATTTTGGAAGGTGGTCTAGATAAATATTTTCCTCCACAGCTTATTCCATCCTCCTGTTCTTTTCCTCATTTTGAAATGGCAATGATGCCTTCAGTTCAGCCTGTTCTTCTAAAGGAGCCTATTTGTCTTTGTTGTAGTTTGCAAATTTACCCTCAAAAGAAGAGCAATATTTTTAGGACCACCTAGAGTGACAGAAGGAGAAAATGTGGATTCTCTCCCAGCCTGGAACTCTTTTATATCTCCACAGCATGATATTTGATTTGAATTTTCATAATAGATAATTATGTACTTGACTTAATGACCCTCTAGAATGTAGGTTTTTGAAGAAAAGGTTTGATTATCGCCCCCAGAATCCAGTGCACGCTGCTTTGTAATATATAAGTACTGTATAAAACTGTGTTGATTGAGTTAAATAGTTAAGGTTTCTAGGTTTGATTGATACCACTATTATTTCACCCTCCTTGACCATTGGCTTTCAACAGAGTAATCAGCTATGTATTGATATGTATAAATTTAAATATATTTTCACATTTTAATTATTTAATTTTCTATTATTAAAATATTGTTTGACGACAGCAATATTAGCTTTAAAAATATGTACTTTGTGCCCTAGCTGGTTTGGCTCAGTGGATAGACTTTTGGCCCATGGACTGCAGGATCCTGGGTTGGATTCCCGTCAATGGCATGTACCTTGGTTGTAGGTTGATCACCGGCCCAGGTGGGGCATGAGGGTGGAAGGCAACCAGTCAATGTATCTCGCTCATACCCATGTTTTTCTGTTTCTCTCTCTGTCTCTCCCCTTCCTTTCCACTCTCTCCAAAAATCAATGGAAAAATATCCTTGGGTGAGGATTAAAAAAATATATATAAATTATACTTATAGATATATTAATATATATACATGTATATTAATATATATACTAGTATATATATACAATTTGTGTATGTTTCATAATATATATAACATTTATTTTATAGAATGTGTATAATATTTATAAATAAATATATATGTATTGGAGGTATGTATTCATATTTTTTATTAAAATGATCACAAAATCATAAAATATTGGAAACTATTCTCTTAGAATATAATACATAATGAAAGTGAGGGGTTGAGCCTCCAAGATGAGGACAATTTTATGGAAACATTCAAGTTACGTTTGGATTGTTATATCTATTTTATTCTTCTTTCCTGGAACAATAAAGGGTAAAGGGCCTGAGATTGAAATTCAAAAAGAATCCAGATTGGCTTCTTTCGTTTGGTAATATGCATTGCCAAGATTTGTTTCCTCCTTGTCTTTCATGGCTTGATAGCTCACTTCTTTTTAGCGCTGAGTAATATCCCATAGTCTGACTGTATTACAGTTTATCCACTCACTCACTAAAGAACACCTTGGTTGCTTCCAAGTTTTTGCAATTAGGAATGAAACTGTTCTAAACATCCTTGTGCGGGTTATTGTGTGGCCATAAAATTTCAGCTCCCTTCGGTAAATAACAAGGAGTGAAATTTCTGGATCTTACATTAAGGTTTATGATCCATTTTGAGTTAATTTTGGTGAGGGGTGTAAGATCTGTCTGTATGCAGATTCATTTTTTTAATAGGTGGATATCCCAGTGTCTCAACAGCATTTGTTGAAAGACTATGTCTTCTCCATTGTATTTCCTTTGCTCCTTTGTCCAAGATCAGTTGACTATATTTGTGTTTTAGATCATTCAATTTTTATTATAAACACTCAGTTTATTTACAGGTTTTGAATTTCTTATCTGACTCTTAAGTAATTATTGAGGTGAATATTTAGGCCTAGCAGTATTCTAGAATTTATTTACCATGGCCAAGACAAGGATCAATATTTTTCCCTCTGCAGTCCATTTTAAAATCTGAATTCTGTAGTTATAAAAATTTATTTTTATTTTATGACCTAATATTATCACTCAAAATTTGAATATTAATTTATTATAAATATAAACAAAAATGTTATATTGCGTTGGCTAATAAACAATTATTTCAAGAGTGTTAATCAGGCTGGTGTGAAGGGTTTCAATATTTCTAATATAATTAATTCCATAAGGTCTCTAATAAATTAAAGGGAAGCAGGATCATAAAACTCATTGGACTATGCCAGCCATAGCCTGGTTTGATTTTTTCTAGTTGCTGCCCTGGATTTTGCTTCTCTCTGATTGAGATGTGTAAATTGCATCTCTTTATGTAATCTTATATTTGAACAACACCAAATGTTCCTTCTTTTTTGTAGTACTAATCATCTCCAAGGCAACCAAGGCCTTTAGTTCAATAGAAAGTGATGTAGAAGGAAATATTTAAAAGAAAATCCACAAATATACATTTCAAAAAAATGTACCCGTCTTAAACTGATCATTCTCCACTTATGTGAAACTTGGCTTCAGCTGGCTATTCTCTGCCTTTGAAATCTAAATATCTCGATCTTTGACAGAATTTTCATATGTAAAGTAGTCTCATATACACAGCATATTTTTCCTTAAAATCTGACAAATTGTTTTTTAATTTGATTATTCAGTATATTTACATTTAATATAATTATTGATATGGTTGATCTACCATCTTACTCCCTGCTTTCTTTTTTGTGCTCACTTTTCTTTACTTGACTTCCCTTTCTTGCCAAGAACAATGCATGTCACTTAGTTGGCTTTCAATTCTTGTTCATTCTTACTTCTAAATAATCACTAATTCCTTCAAAATTAACTCTTTAACACTTAAAATTAGGCTAGTTCCTCAACTGTTATTACTACTTCTTTTGTTCAACAATTTCCAGTTCATGCGTGGTTACCTCAGTAGACTTGTCTTTCCTGCACCTTCTTTTGCCTTGATTCACCATCTTGCAAGCATAATGATCTTTCTAAAATGCCAGCTTAAGTATATCATATTCCTATATAATTATTCAATGGCTAAACATCATAAAATCAGTTTTGGAAAAGCCTGAGTTACTTATGAAGAGCTCAAAAGTTTATCTTCTTCCCACAACTTCTTCACATCTTATACAACAAATATATTGAGCTCCATGATCTTTTTCATACACACCATGTTATTTCTCTGCTTTGAGCCTGAGAACCCTCATTTTCCTTGTTAGCACCTGCCCCCAAATTTTCTCCATTTAACCTTCCTCTAATCAGTTTCCAAAGAAAGCTAATCACATTTTGTTCCAAACACTTTCCTTCCACATATATCTATTTTAAATGAAAATGTCTTGTCTGTTTCATGTTAAATAATAATGGCTTGTCTGTTCCTTCTCTGAACAATGCCATTCTTCAGGATTTAGGAATGAATCTTGCATGTAAAACTCTTGCAACATAATAAATATTGTATAAATAGTTGTTATTTCCTGTCTATAACAAAAGCACAACATCTAGTAGACAGGAGGGGCACATTAATATGTTAAACAAATGTTTATATGCATGTGTAAATCAGTAAAGGATAAATAAATGAAAATGTGAGAATATGTTCTTAAAAGATTACTACACCAGATGGTAACAAATATTTCACTTCATCTTTGGAATATCAGAGGCAATATCAATGTTAGCATATAATCATGAGAATCTTTCCTATTTTGCATAGTTTATGTTGAGAAAGTTTTCCCTTTAACCAATATTTAGAATTGGAAAGCAGCATAGGGGTCATGACAATTTTGGAGAAACCATCTTTGTTATATTGACATTACATTGAAGACTTGCTGAGAATAGTTGTCAGTTACTTACATATAAATAAGTTTAGGAAAGGAAAGAATACTTTTCCCTTTTTCTTTCGAAGCCCTGAGCTGGAACTCCTCTAGAACAAAAGACAGATTAACAGTAGAAGTACAAACAAGTTCATTAAAGTGATACTTAATGTATACATAGTTGATGCACAGGGGGAAATTAATAACTCAGAGGTTTGGTTAGAACTTGAGTTTATATAGTATCTTAGTCTAAAACCAATACATTTTTAGAAAAGTGACAAGACAAAAGAAACTACCTCAAGTTTCTTGGGCAACAAATTGTGGGAAGGCAAATATATGAAAAGCTAATGGTAGATAAAGACTAGATAATAAAATGTGTTATGTAGATTCTGCTGGTACTTCTCCAGGCTGATGGGGTCTAAAGTTGTCTCTGATGATTAATGTTTGTACATCCTGCTAGAGAAGGGAGGAAGGACTCTATGAAAATGTATTTCCTGCTTCTGGGCAAATAGGAGGAAGGCAGAGAGCCTCTCTTGTCTCTGCTTCTCAATTGCTTGAGCTCAAAAATAATCCTTATTTTATATTAGCATATTTTGTGGTGGCATATTCTGCCATCCTCCTAAAGAAATACACTTGACTCAGCTGCGTGTAGTAAATGCTTTTGTTAGCAAAACAGATAAAAGTAAAAATAACTTCAAATTCTCTAGTACATACACATACGTAGTTTCCTTCATAATATAGTCATTATACTTTTTTTGGCTGACTTACTGTTGTCTTTGCAAGTTCATAAACAGATAAAATTACATTCTATGTTTTAGAATGTTCTTGTTGGATGTGAGCACAATGTAAGCTAGGATAGCAAACCTCTCTTTAAATATTAAATTTTTTACTAAATAGAGGAATTTGTCATTATCTTGATTTTATATAGGTCTGTCTTTGTGTGTTTTGTTCCCAGGGGCCACAATTTACAAATCTATGTTTATGATTTTTCAGTGTAGATTAACACATATATAAAACTTCTCTCCCTCATCTTTGTTTTTAATTATGTATCTAACTTTGACTTTAATAGTAGGTTTGTATTATCCAGAGCAAAATATTTATGGAAAAATCAAAGTTATAGGCACATTCATTTATTCTTAAATTTTAAAGAAATCAGATTTTTTAAAAATGCAACATTAAATAAAAAGACATTATAAAGAAAACATCGTTGCTAAAGTGGAAACCCTAAACTAAGGGAAAAATGAAAGGAGCTGGATTCTAAAGTCCCCAAAATTAGTTTAAATCCCACGTGGGACCTTTGCCACTCAGTAGCTGTGTGACATAGGAAAAATTACAGTATTCCTCTGATTCTTGCTTTCTTTATCTAGAAAGTGATGCTAATGGTTCAAACTTGTTGAGATTAAATATTTATAATGGGACAACTGAGACTATTAGCCTAGAACCTCCATAAGAAGAGCGATCTTACCTCTCTCACTCATTATGAGTCCAACACATAGCACATAAATAGTGCTCAATAAGTATTTATTTAATAAATAATACATTTGGAGAGTTGTGGTGAAGCTTGTTGTGTAAACTAACCAGCACATTTGTAGGCCCTTAACACAAGTATACATTTTCTTCTGGTTAATTTGATTTGGCCCTTTTGGGTTTTTCACTTTTACCATATATATATATATGCCAAGCGACCAAACAGCTGAACAACCAGAACGACCGGTGGCTATGACGGCACTGCAGTGGCCAATCAGCTCAATAGGGCGGCGGGGCCTGCCAGTCAACCACCCACAGTCCCTCCCCCCTGCCAGCCCCGCCCTGATTGCCCCCCCCACCCCCCAATCACTGAAGTGTGACCTTCAGTGATTCTAAGTAAGTAAATAAATAAACGCTCTCCAGCCTTCATAGACCAGGAACCTGAATGACGACTGATCAGGAGGAAAACTGCTCAGGGTCTAGCCAATGATGGCGAACCTATGACACACGTGTCAGAGGTGACACGCGAACTCATTTTTTTGGTTGATTTTTCATTGTTAAATGGCATTTAAATATATAAAATAAATATCAAAAGTATAAATCTTTGTTTTACTATGGTTGCAAATATCAAAAAATTTCTATATGTGACACGGCACCAGAGTTAAGTTAGGGCTTTTCAAAATGCTGACACGCCGAGCTCAAAAGGTTCGCCATCACTGCTCTAGACCGTCAGGTGTCTGGGAGAGGTGGCCAGCACAACCACCATCTTCCCGCGTTCTCCCTCCACAGTTTCCTACCAAAGCGGGCAGCCACATCACACCACGGACTCTCTTTAGAGCAGTGGTTCTCAACCTTCTGGCCCTTTAAATATAGTTCCTCGTGTTGTGGTGACCCCCAACCATAAAATTATCTTCGTTGCTACTTCATAACTGTAATGTTGCTACTGCTATGAACCGTAATGTAAATATCTGATATGCAGGACGGTCTTAGGAAACCCCTGTGAAAGGGTCGTTCGACCGCCAAAGGGGTCGCGACCCACAGGCTGAGAACCGCTGCTTTAGAGGGTTTGTCAGCAGGGAACTAAACCACATTACCTGTCTAGGGGGAGGCTTAGAAACGGAAGCTGTAAGTGTCCCTGACACTAAAGCACCTTTGAAGTTTCAACTCATCCAAAAGCCAACAGCAAATGTGTGTACATCCTGCAAAGATCTTTGACAGTAATAACTCCCGGACCCCCGCCAGCCCCGCCCCTCGAGTGCCGCCCCCACCCCCCCCCACCCCCACCAACCTGAATGGGGGTGGGCCAGCCAGACCCCACCTGCACACTGGGCTTCTAGTTTTGTTAAAAATGTGTTATCATTTTGTTGAGGTGCTAGCTTGCTGAAATTATTAACATTTTTGGACATGGCTGGTCATTGTAATGGATAAGATTATTATATTTATCTTATATTGGAAATTTATCTTACAGTTGTCTACTGTCATTAGATCTTACATAATACAAAATTCAACAGGAACAATAAAATGTATTAATGATAGAAGAGGAGATTTTCATGGATTTTCTTTAAAATTACTGTACTGAACATATTATGTGCTCAGAAATAACTGCGTTCAGCATAAAGCTGCTTTTATTTCCTTTCCACTTCTGAAGCCTGCGGGAAGCTTACAGGTCTCCTGGCAGATTATGATTCTACGTAAATGAAGATTAAAACTTCGAGGACTTTCCCACCCCATGAGAAGCTCTGTTTAAAGGAAAATAAATGGCTTTCCTTACTTGCATGTCACAGAGAAACAGGTTTCGACCACTAGAGCTATGCCATTTGAGAGAGCCATGGAGAAAAAGGCCTTCCATTGTTAAGTCGCGGCATCTGATGAACACAGCTCTCCTTCTAAAGTGTCTAAATGCTCCCTTTGCCTTCAAGTGAAACTCAGATCATTCAAAAAGTTCAAAAACGCATGAAAGCTTGCTTTGACATAAATCCTTAAAAATTAGTTTTAAATTCAGTTCCCTTGTTAAACATGCTTATTTGCCCTCATCCTTGAGTTCTCTCTCTTCAAAGGTGTAACTTATTTAAATTTGGAGAGAATGAACTTACATCATAATATTCCAGGATATAAAAGGATTAACAACGGTTATGAAGCCAAATTTATAACTTTTTTTTGCATGAACTCCAGCCATAATGGCCACATAAGATTTAGCACTTGTTTGCATGCTTCTAGAGAGAGGGCAAGCTCATTATTTGTCAAAAAACAAAACAAACCACAAAACATAGCAGAAACATAGCAGCGTTGGATACTCACATTTAAAGAAAAATTACACTTCCGGTAAATTGAAATTTGGCTCCTTTTAATTACCAATCACTAGTACATTTTTCTAGATGTAGCCATCCAGAACAAACATACGTATTATTTTTCTACATTATAGAGTCACATTCTTTTCACAACGCAGGGCAATGTCTTGGTAAAGATGTCTTCAGTCTAAATAAAATTATGTTGACAGTGCTTTTCCTTCTTGATCATGCAATACAAAAATTGTACTATAGGATTGCCTATAGTGATCGAGTAACAAAAACAGTATCACAATGAATTCCTCTAATTAATTAGTATATTTAAAAAATAAAGTTTCATTCATTCAATTTTCCAATTTATATCATTTAAGATGAATGAAAGCAAATGTGTATTGATCATTTTCAAACAAGATGGTTCCTGTGTATGCTAGGCACTTTTCTAAAGACTTTACAAATATCAAGTTATCTAATTTTCATAACAATTTACAAAGTAGATACTTTCATGATCCCTATTTTATGGATGAAAAAAACAGAACATTTGAGAATAATTTGTCTAAAATCGTATAGCTAGTAAATAATCAAGGTGGGCTTTGGATGTAGTGCTGCCTCTAAAGCAATCTTATAAGATGTTACTAGTCTTGTTTCACAAATGTGGAAACTAGGGTAGAGAGATAAAATACTTTTCTTATGCTTGTGGGAATCTGGAAACAAAACCCTATAAGAAAGAAAATGTAGAAGAAAATTTGAAAATGTAAATTAACAAAAATAATCATAAAATAAAAATAAATGAAAGGTAAGCCTTTGCTAAACCTCATCCAACTGAATCGATGAATTGAACCTAGTGGCATTAATAGTATAGAAAAGGTCACGAAGCAGTGTGCAGATGCATCCACTAACTAAATAGCTTTTTACTTTTCAAATAGCAGAATTTAAACTCACCTATCTTTTTTTAAAATCTCTTAGTAGGATCTACTAAAATGTAATTCCCATTGGTGATTTTGCTTCTTTTTTTTTTTTTAAATATATCTTATTGATTTTTTTACAGAGAGGAAGGGAGAGAGATAGAGAGTTAGAAACATCGATGAGAGAGAAACATCGATCAGCTGCCTCCTGCACATCTCCTACTGGGGATGTGCCCGCAACCCAGGTACATGCCCTTGACCGGAATCGAACCTGGGACCCTTCAGTCCGCAAGCCGACGCTCTATCCACTGAGCAAAACCGGTTTTGGCGATTTTGCTTCTAATTCGTGTTTCAACTGTTATTTCTTTCCAACACCACTCTGGACTATTGACATATTTTTCTCTTCTCATTTCTTTCATGCACCAATCTACTGGGCTTCATGTCCTTGTTCAACTGTACACACAAAAACAGTGGTCTGTCCTCACTTTGATTTACCTGGAAGTATTTTTTCTGTACTTCACAAATTACAACTATGTCTTTGATGCTTCTGTACAAAGAAGAAGCTGTTTGAACTTGGGAAATACCTCTTCTATCTCTTGCAGTATTGAGTTAACAGAATAGCTTGTGTCCTATATACAGGCAGATGTTGACTTTGTAGCATTCACTTGCAAACAAACTTCCATTTCCCTCTGGGAAACACCATTTGCCCCACTCTCATATCATTAGGTTTCAAGGGAAGCTGACACCACTTTTAACTCACACAATGGGAAAATGACTGAAACTTACAACAATGTGGTTTGTTGTTGTTTTTTTTTTTTTTTTTTTTTTTTTTTACAATTCAGTACATACTTTTTCCCCATTTTTTTTCACCCCAATGACCAGACATAACATAACTTAATATGTGATCATCCCAATAAATTCCGCACCCACTCAGCACCACACCTAGCTATTAGAGTATTATTGACTGCATTTGCTATGCTGTAATTTACATCCCCACAACTATTCTGTAACAACCAATTTGTACTTCTTAATCCCTTTAGCATTTGTGCCCACCATCCCCAAATCCCCTCCCATCTGGCAACCAACAAAATTTCTGTATCTATGAGTCTGTTTCTGTTTTGCGTGTTCATTTTATTTGTAGATTCAATGTTGATAGATATGTATTTGTTGACATTTGATGGTTCATATTTTGTTCATATTTTGGAAATATGAATCAAGATAATTCTATACACAGAATTGGTAGAATTATGTAGAAGATCTCTTAATTTTTTCTAAGACCTATCATTTTAAGAATACCCCACTTTCAATATTTGATCATGCTTGATAACTAATCACACATAATATCTGATCAAATCCCTCATCCCCACACTCTCCAGGTTATATCTGGTCACCTTGGCCTGCCTTCAGCAAGAAGTCTGTCGAGTTAGGTTAGCAGAAATCCCACTTTAACCAAATGTTTCCTGTTAATAATTTTCTATCCACTGACCTCCCCACCCCTTGGCTATAAATTGGTTATACATTTTCAGAATTATGTCCTGTCAATATGGAGGTCTCCTTCTTCCTGTTGTAACAATTCCTGAGTGAAATATATCTTTACTACTTCGCTGTCAGGCTCTGGTTTTTCTTTGGCAACATCAACAGGAAAGTCTGGAGTGGGAGGTGAGAGTTTTGGTGATGCATTACCTTGCTGACACTTATCAATGCCCTCCTTTATCTGGTTATGGCAGTGGTGCCTGGAACAAGAGACAGGGGTTCCAAGAGGATCTGAAGTGCCATAGCAGGTGCCTGATTAATATATGCACCCTAGTGATTTACCTCTTGTAGTTTTATTACATGGCACTGGGAGGGTCCCATTATAGAGCTGTCTGAAAGAGTAACCACTCTTTCAATTTTACATCATTATCATCTCCTTCCTAGGCCACTTTGGAATGTTCCTTGACAAAGACTTAAGTCGGGATTGGTTTAAGTAAATGTGGGTCCTGCTATTTGAATCCTTGGACTCTTACTACATCAAGATACTAAGGCCAAGGCACAGCTTCCTTCACCTTTAGCAATTTTTGTATTATAAACTTTATTTACTTTTAAATTGTTGTTAATCCTCACTTGAGGACATTTTTCCATTGACTTTTAGGGAGAATAGAAGAGGAAGGGAAAGACAGAGAGAAACATCGATGTGAGAGAAACAGATCCATTGGTTGCCCCCTGCACAAGTCCTGATCAGGGCCAGGGCTGGGAGGAACCTGCAACAGAGGTACATGCCTTTGACCAGAATGGTACCTGACCCTTTGGTCTGCAGGCCGATGCTCTATCCACTGAGTCAAACCGATTAGTGGGTATCATAATACTTTTTTGTTCAATGGTCTACCTTCCTTTAGGGTCTGTCTCTACTCCTCGATTCCATAAAGCATATGTGTGTATAACTAGAACCTGATTTGAACAAGGTTCATTCCTGACCTCCCCCCATCACCCTGGAAGTCTGGCATCACATAAAAATCAGTCATATTTTTTCCTATTTATGCACAATACACAATCAAAATTTTGAGCAGTATTCCATTGCTTACATTTTTTAAATAGATTAAAATATAAAAATAAATATGTACAGTAAAGAGAGTAAATCATAGTAATAAAATAAAAAATACCTTAAACGATTGACTGTAGAAAAAATTTAAAAACCAATACTTTTAAAAGAATTTGAAAGAAAAATGAAGTGACAAATTTATTAATAGTGATATATAAAATGATATACAGCTTATTCTCACTATTTGTGGTAGTTATGTTCTGTAAAGTCACTGAATTAGCAAGTCCTGAAACATTATTTGTAGGGGAAACACAGGGTTAGGTTCCTGTTAGTATCTAAATCACATTTTTTTTCAATCAATCTATACATAATATTGTTTTAGATGTGTTTCTGCTTAAAGATATCATATTTACTATATGTATTACTGATCCATTGACTTCATAACAAATAACAACATTTATCCCTAAGTGAAGCTTGCCTGATACACGCATTTTCTTGGAAAACCTTATCAGAGACTTATTGCACTTCCAGACAGCACATCTGTATTCTGCTTGGGGCCCCTTTAGATAACAAGATCACCAACAAAAATGTGGCACTAACTAGAACACGGGAGCTTGTGCAGCCGCGGCAGCAGGGAACATGAGCACCTGGCAACTCAAAATGTTCCCCACTTCACCCACATTTGCAAATAACCAAAAAAGCACCCTGGGGATTAATTTGAGGGCTACCAATAAATATTAGCAAGTTGGCACATTTACAAATATGGAAACTGTAAATAATGAGGAGCTACTGACATAAAGCGGAATATGGTAAATTAAGGAATTCAAATACCAGAAATCCAGTGCCTGTAAAGAAATCAAGAAAAGGAGGCATCGGTGAATGCTGTGCAGAGGCAGCTCGCTTAGCTTTGGGTAAAGAACACAGAGGCAGAGAGCAAAAGCTTCGGCCTTATACCGTGTCTCTGCGTTAGGACATTGAACTGCTGAGGGCAGAGGAAGGGGTTGCACCCTGAGGACAGGGCCTAATCCACACACCGCAGCAGCGCCTGTAGACAAGCCTGTGTGAGGCTTTGCATGAGGACACAGGAAATATTATCCTGGAAAGAAAAATCAGTGCTTCATCTGCCTTGTATTTACATACACCTTTAATGTGATTTGTATTTTGAGATTTTTAGCACTTCTTGAGTCAAAATGTTCATGAGTATTATGTTCATCCTCAATTTACCTATTTCAGGTAATGGAGACTTACTTCTTTGGGCAAACTTATGTCTTCTTTTAGAGATATATGCTTTACAAAATTGGTGAAAGTTAAAGATTTGATTAGAATCTAATATATATTTGGATACACCTGACCATGCAAATAATCAAGAGAACTAAACCAAAGCTAAGGAGAGGTGTGTAGCATATAATACATCCTCCACGCTCATTATTTCTCTTCCGAGTAGTACTTTCACATTCAGAAACTGAACTAAGTAATCACTCCACTCCGTTTCTGAAGCATCCTTATTAATTGAATAAAAAACGATGGCTATGTTTTAGGACACACTAATGTCCTAATTTGACTAATTTTTACTGTTTTTCTTAATGAAAGCAAATTATTTTGAAGTTATATTAAAAGATACTCATGGCATTTTTTTTTCTAACCTACAACATAGTTATCAATATAAGCTATTAATGGATAATTTTAATTTTTTTATTTTTTATTATTCACCACAAAGAACACATTTACAAATATGTAAAGTGTTTGAAACAATACTGGACACATTGTAGGGATCAACATGTGGGTGTGATAAGAAGCCAGGCTTAATAATAAGTAAATTTTTATTTTTAATGGAAAAGGCATTTTTGGAAAGCTTTTATTTTATGTACATAAAATTGATTAGTAAGATGAGGGATGGTAACTCTCCAGCTGGAAGATTTCAGAAGTTCATTCTGTTCAAGTTCATATAATGAGAAGAAAAATCAATGGAGAGAAAGTTTTTCACAAACCAGAATTTTGAACACATTCTAATGAAAAAGGAACTCGCTAAGAAATGCAGTTACAATATATGATGTCACAATGGTCTTGATTCAGTGTGAAATCTGAAGAGAGAGAATATCAAGAAATGAAGAAGCTGCACCAAAATTGAATGCACTGAAAACACTTTAGAGATATTACCTTTTCAACCTGTCAAAGTAGTCAAACTCAAGGCAGTATCTGTAATTTAACAGGAAATGAGTTTGCTAGTCTGTCATATATTTCCCAGTTTCTTCCACCATATTTAGAGTAGCACTTCTCATGCATATAACAGTGGTAATACTATCATTTTTTAGAATTAACATTAAAGTTATTTTGTTATCATATTAAAATATAATACTGTTATAACTTAAGTTGCTTCAAGAAAAAAATGTCCTGAGAGTATAGCTGAAAGCAACTCTTCATCCTTATGTGCGGTGATGGGTACATTTTAATAGGATGCACTTGAATTTTAGGTAGTTTGCACAGATTTGTAAAAGGCTTTTACCTTCTTAAAGCCTTTGTTTCCAAAGGCAATGTGTTTGAAATATTGACAGGAGTGCTCAGTAATCTAAGATTTTGTTCAGGATCATACAAATGATAACAATTTGTTCTCTTTTTTAAAAAATCTATAAGCACTTACTTTGAGGATAATTTTTAAGTTATATTGATGCAGATTCATTATGCTACACCTATGAAAAGAAATTCATTCTCAGAATCATGAGCCTTGCAGGCACTGCAACCTTCTTAACCAATAAAGATAAATATCTATATATTTTTATATGTTTTAACTTTATTTTTAACACTGTTACAGAAGTCCCTATTTCCCCCTCCTTTGTCCACCTCCGCCCAGCTCTTGCTGCCCCTTACCTCTGAACATCACCACACTGTTGTCTGTTTCTATGGGTTTTGCATATATTTTCTTTGGCTAATCCCTTCACCTATTTTCATCTACCCCCTTCCCTGCTGACAGCTGTCAGTCTGTTCCATGTATCCATGCATCTGTTTCTATTTTGTTTGTCAGCTTATCTTGTTCATTAGATTCCACACATAAGTGAGATCATATGGTATTTACCTTTTTCTGACTGGTTTATTTCACTTAGCATAATAATCTCTAGGTCCATCCATGTTGTTGCAAAGTAGGGTTTCTTTCTTTTTTATTTCCAAGTATCTTCCAATTATGTAAATGTACCAGCATTTTTTATCCACTCATCTACTGATGGGCACTTGGGCTGTTTCCAGATCTTAACTATTGTAAATTGTGCTGCTATGAACATAGTAGTGCATACATTCTTTCTGATTGGTGTTTCGAGTTTCTTAGGATATATTCGTAGAAGTGGGATCACTGGGTCAAGTGGCAGTTCCACATTTAATTTTTTGAGGAAACTCCATACTGTTTTCCACAGTGGCTGCATCAGTCTGCATAGTGGCATTCCCACCAGCAGTGCACAAGGGTTCCCTTTTCTCCACATCCTCACCAGAACTTGTTGTTTGTTACTGTATTTATTGATGGTAGCCATTCTGGCAGGTGTGAAGTGATATCTCATTGTAGTTTTAATTTGCATCTTTCTGATGATTAGTGACATTGAGCATTTTTCCATGTTTATTGGCCTCTTTGGAGAAGTATCTATTCAGGTATTTTGCCCGTTTTTTTTTTTAATTGGACTCCTTGTCTTCCTCATGTTGAGTTGTATAAGTTCTTTATATATTTTGAAAATTAAACACTTATCAGATGTACCATTGGCAAATATGTTCTCCCATACAGTGGGGTCCCTTTTTATTTTGTTGATGGTTTCTTTTGTTGTGCAGAAGCTTTTTAGCTTGATATAGTCCCATTTGTTTGTTTGCTTCCTTGCCCTAGGATATATACAGGCAAAATATTGCTCTGAGAGATGTCTGAGATTTTGCTGCCTACTTTTTTTTCTGTGATTTTTATGGTTCTGCAACTCACATTTAATCTTTTATGCATTTTGGGGTTATCCTTGTGTCTGATGGAAGTTGGTGGTCGTTTCATTGGTTTGCTTGTCCCTGTCCAATTTTCCCAACACCATTTTTTGAAAAGACTTTCAGATTCATTATGACACACCAATAAAAATAAAATCATGCTCAGAATCATGATCATCGCAGGCACTGCAACTTTATTAACCAATAAAGATATGTTTTAATGTTCCATGCTCTCTAAAACAGGGATGTGCATTTGTATATATTTACTAAAATGCAGGCGTCTCTGCCATGTAAATCCATTAAGGCTTTCACTGAATCCTATACGGTTTTACTTGTGAGGATTTCATTGCCATGTATACACTGCACCATAGACAGGTCCACAGCTTTGATTTTTGTGAGCATTGTAGTAAAAAAAAGATTTGGAGACCAAGAGCAGAGCCCAAATACTCAAAACCTTGTGTAATGATGGCAAGTTTTCCTGCTTAGCTCATGGTGGCAGGAATCAAATGAGAACATGTGTTTACACTTACACATCTTTCTCCCAGTGAAACTCTATCATTGATGGAAAGTTTCCCTAGACGCAAAGAATTTGATGGACCTAGCATATTATTTTTGGTGCTATAATGAATGTCTATGTTTTTAATTTTTTTTTCCTTCCCTGTTTTCCCAGAATTTCAGAGACTGCTTAGCCATACAACATCTTATTTTGGAAGATATTCATGTTTCAATTAGGATTATATAATTACTATGAAATACCATCTTCTGGGATTAAAGTGGGCCTTAATATACAGCTACATGAATGTAATGTTTTCTCAAGAACTGTAAAAGGACATAGGGAAGAAATTGCTTGTTGCTCCCAATATCAGTTTACCTCTTCTATTCGTCAAATTGATACCCATTTTTGAAAAAAATTGCTCCACAAAAAACCTACATTTCCAAGCCTCCTATTTTGGCCAAAAGACTAAAAGATTCTGGCCAGTGAGAGGTAGGTAGAAATTACAATGTAGTAGATTTTCTTAAGATAATTTTATTAAGAAATACCTGGCATAAGTTTTAAGTTTTTGTTCTTCAATTCTCTATCCTGCTGCTTAAAACATGGATACCTGGAATGCTTAGAATGTAAATGTCAGCCTCCTGAATGAAATCACTGAAGCATCATGAATAATAAAATTGAAGAAGTCTAGTTTCTTGAGTCCTTGAAGTATGAAAATAATTCATAATTATTTTTCTGGAATTATAATTTAAGATTTTGTAAATTGTTTTATGTTTCATTTACAAATATGTCTGTAGTAATTTCTTGTGTGGAAGATGTTAGGGAATAAAAATAAATAAAATACCCACCTATTATTAGATGCAAAAAAGTGTCCCCCTCACAAATAAAAATAAATACTCACTTGGAATTTTATGCAGTAAAATTTGTAAGTTGTAGACATCCTTCAGAAGTCACTTTGGGAATAGTGTGGTTAGTATGTCATTTGATTGCCTCTTGAATATAATTTACTAATTTGGACCCCCGTTTAGTCAGAATTTGTGATAATTTAAAAGGAACTAATCATTACCTAGGGAAGACAAGTTTCTTTCAAAATTGACAACATAAACATTGTTAACAGGTTTTTATGCACCATTTTATATGTAAACAAAGATATTCTAATTTCTAATTTCCTTCATCTGCTAAAGCAGGTCCCTAAACAACTAATTTAGGCAGTGTTTATTTATGCTGGAGTTCCTGTGTGGCCTGTATAGGAAGAACACTCAGTTTCTTGTGAAACATTCCCTGATGAAAATATTTTAGTAGTTTAGAAGAGTTTCATTTTACCCAACATGCACGAATAGAAAATATATCTGAAAATTTAGCTACTTTTCAAGAAAAAGCTCTCACAACATATTTGGCCAAAGTATATCCTAGAGACTTCCAGTTCCATCTGGAAAGTATTTGCACAAGTTGGAAGCACTGGCCAGAGGATGCTGCTAAGATTGTGTTGCACCTTCAGTTTAAAAACTGAAGTTAGTAATGGATAGGGCAACTTCAAAAAGAATCTTACCTATTTCCATCAAAATTACAAACACATTTACACATGGACCCAATAGTTCCACTTCCAAGAGTATATTCTGAAGATATTATTTTATGTAATTAAAATGCATTTGATCATTTATGCATTGATCCTTATTTCTAATTCTAAAGGTTTGATAACAACCCAGTATTCATGGATATGGAACTGATTGAGTAAACTATGAACTATCCATGCAATGCAATGTTCTTCAATGGTTAAAAACATGAAGAAAGTAAAAATAAAGAAATTCTCTATGTGCTGATATGGTAGATGTTAATTTAGTCTATATGAAATTGGTGAGTCAATATAATGGTACTTGGGGAATTTTATGGGGTTTATATTACTAATTCTAAAGCAAGCAAAAAAGACACAAAAATGAATATATTATGTTAACATTTGTGAAAAATAGAAGAAATTTATGATTATATATGGCCACATTTTTTGGAAACAGAGACATTAATAAAATTACCTAAAGGTAGTGGAGTGGGAAGGGCAGAATGAGAATGAGGATTTTCTTTGTTCATATTTGTATGTTATTTCATTTTAACCAAGTGAATGCATTGCTTTTTTTTTGTTGTTTATTTGTTTTTTTAAAAACAAAACAAAACAGGCTTTGCTTTTTGCCTATTTATTTTTCATCATAATGCCTGGAGAATTTTGACTCAGCCTTTCACATTCTGTTTTGGAAGAATTTGTGTTATTAAATCCTAAATAAATAAGATGAAACAAGAATTAAAGTATTATTTGCTTCCAAGATATCCCTTGTCTAATCAAATATTCATTATTATAGCTTTTAAAATTATATAATGCCAGAGCTTTTAAAAACCTTACCTGAAAGTGGCATTCTCTTAATACAATCTTGTAGCTTGAAAGTATCTATATATATAAAACCCTAAGATGCAAATAGACTAAATGGCGGAAAAATTGAACAACTGGTAGCTATGATGTGCGATGACCACCAGGAAGTGCTCACGGAACATGGCAGGCATCAGACACGGCGGGATAGTGCACTGACCACCAAGTCAGCTGTGGCAGGCATAGCCGGGGCACCAGACCAAGGCAGGGCACCAGTTGCTGTCATTGGGGTGAGCCTCTGGTGGTTACTGAAAATTCTTTGCTCCCGCGCTGCAGTCCTGCCACTGCTCACACCCACTGCTGGCACCTGGCACCAGTCCCAGTCGTCAGTGGGTGCCATCAGTGGGTGCGAGCGGGGGCTGCTGGCCCTGATTGCTCCTGAGGCCTTGTCCACCAACCCCTGCTCCTGAGGGGCAATCAGGGCAGCAGCCACCACTCGCACCCACTGACAGCACTGGCCTCGCTCATACCAGCTGCTGGTGCCAGCCCCAATCGCTCTGTGCCATCAGCAGGTGCGAGCAGGGCTGGTACCATCAGCACATGGGAACGGCAGCTGTGGGAGCAGGGCTGCCGGCAGACAGAGGACTGGGGACTGTGGTGGGAGGGGCTGCACAGGGCATGGAGGATGGTCCGAAACCCGCCCCTGTGCCCACTGCAGCCTCGTGGCCCACAGTTCCTCTCAAGGTGCATGAATTCATGCACTGGACCCCTAGTCCATATATATAAAAACCTAGGCAACCATTATGACTGAACAACTGGGACGACCGGTAGCTATAATGCGCACTGCCCACCAGGGGGAAGACACTCAATGCAGGAGCTGCCCCCTAGTGGGCAGTGCACTCCCACTGACAATCTGACCCAGCAGTCCAACATTTCCCAAGGAGTCCCAGATTGCAAGAGGGCACATGCCAGGCTGAGGTACCCCCCCGTGCATGAATCTGTGCACCTGGCCTCTAGCGTATATATAAGACTTAACTTTCAGTATTCATGCCTGAGGAATTAAAATGTTTTACTGCAGCATTAATGTTATTCTTCACAACCCCATGAGCCTCCCCAACAAAATGTTTAATGCGATATTTTTCTTTACTACCTATGAACATTACAAGGGTGTAAATGATTATCAGGAGTAAAATCTACCATGTTTAATGAGCACCTGCTAAAACTGTGGGTCAGATTGTGATGAAACATTTACCAGCTACTTATTATAATTTGCATCATTAGGCCTTTTGAACGGCTGTTCCCATGAAAGAAAAACATTTCTTAACCTACCTTATGCATGTTTATAAAACCTGCTGATTTTCAGCTCTAAAGACATAATCTCTAATATTCATAGGTTTTTGTGGAGAATGAGGCTCAATGAGCTTTTCTACTAACATTCTTCCCCTTTGATTGTATGGGTCGCACCTGGAGCATACAGAAAATATGAACTAATTCAGCTGAAAATGCCTCCCTTTAGGTCTTATACCCATGTTTTGTGAGCCTTATAGGTGCCTACATTTTTATATCTCAAAAGAAAACAAATATAAGGGATGGGGAAAAAATTGTGAAAGTTACGAAAGGTGATGACTGCTCCTAAGTATTAAATAACTAAACAACAGTATATTTTACTTATAAAATATCTGGCATTCTAGATGATTAACTTATAGCAACATTATTTAATGCCCTTTAGAGACCTCCAAGGTCTCTATGAGGTACATACTAAAGACAATGCTCCTAGTCATTATGCTATAAGGACTTACTGAATAATTAATCAAGTACACACTACATTGATTTAGTATATGAATACGTAAATGAATGGATGAATGAATGATAACAATTTAAAGCAGTAGAAAGAACAATCGTATATAATAAAAGGCTAATATGCAAATTGTCCCTTAGGCTGGGAGTTCAATTAGGGGGCAGGGCTGGCAGCCAACCACCCAGCCCCTCCCCCTGGCCGGCCACACCCCTGATAGGCTCCCAATCTCCCCCCGACCCCAATTGGGGTTTGGTGGGCTGGACCCCACCCATGCACCAATTCATGCACCAGGCCTCTAGTACAACACAATAAATTCAGGGCCAAATCGAGTTCACTATATTTTCTGAGCTTTAACCATTTCACCTTCGCAAAAAGACCCTTAGTCATTAGATTCTCTCTTCCTTTTCTAACTGCAAAGATTCTATGATTCCATAGGTGAGGACTAATTTTTTTTTCAAACCCAAACTTGTTCTCTACTACCAAACTTATTAGAGATATTACAAAATGGATTAACAGAATCTATTTTGATTAATATAATTGTAATAGAATACCCATTATGATTCAGGACTGTGTAATGCCAAAGGAACAATAAACAAGGCATAGCCTCTGCATTCTAGGAAATTTGTGTAGTCAGGGATTTATGAATCACTAAGATGTGTCTCTTTATTGGCAGACTGTCTGGGGAACACATAGAGGCATTTAAACAGTTTGAGGAGTGTGTAAGGGCAGAGGAATTTCCCTAAACAAAATTCTTGGCTGAGTTCTGGAGTGTAAGTAGAGCAAGCCACTAAAGAAGAGATAAAGCACAATGCAAGCCCTAGCTGGTTTAGCTCAGTGGATAGAGCGTTGGCCTGTGGACTGAAGGGTTCCAGGTTTGAATCTGGTCAAGGGCACATGCCCAGGTTGTGGGCTCAGTCCCCAGTAGAGGCGGGTGCAGGAGGCAGCCAATCAAGGATTCTCTGTCATCATTGATGTTTCTCTCTATCTTCCTCTCCTTTCCCCTCTGAAATCAATAAAAAATATATATTTTTTAAAAAGCTCAGTGTAGGAATTAGAGTAGCCAGTGCAAGTCCAAAGGCAAAAGAAAGTGGGTGCACTCAGAGAAGAGGGATTTTGTTTGTTTATAATTTTGTTTTGTCTTAAATTCAAATTGAAAATTTTGAAATTTTCAGGACCTAAAAGAGCTAACACTAAAATATATTTTTCTTGAAATAGAAAAATAAAGTTGGAGGGCTAACTTCCTGATTTCATGAATAATGGCATGGTTATGATAAAGCTGCAGTGATCAATAGAATACCCTACTGGTGCAAAAGTAATGAAATAGATCAAAGGAACAGAATAGAATCTAAATACAGACCCACAAATTTATGGACAACTAATATCTGACAAAAGTTCAAAGGCAATTAATTCAGCATAGAAAGGATTTTTCAGCAAATGGTATTGAATTGATAGGATATTCACATTCAAAACAAAACACAACTCCATGCAGTTTTCACACCATAAACAAAAATAACTCACAATGGCCCTGACTGGTTTGGCTCAGGTGATAGAGCGTCGGCCTGCAGACTGAAGGGTCTCAGGTTCGATTCCAGTCAAGGGCATGTACCTTGGTTGCGGGCACATCCCCAGTAGAGGGTGTGCAGGAGGCAGCTGATTGATGTTGCTCTCTCATCGGTGTTCCTAACCCTCTATCCCTCTCCCTTCCTCTCTGTAAAAAATCAATAAAATATATTTTAAAAAAATAACTCAAAATGAGTCATAGATTTACATATAAAACCTAAAACCTAAGATATAAAACTATGCAATTTCTAAAAGAAATAAAGTTGTTGTTTTTTTTTGTTAAAATATATTTTATTGATTTTTTACAGAGAGGAAGGGAGAGAGATAGAGAGTTAGAAACATCAATGAGAGAGAATCATCGATCAGCTGCCTCCTGCACATCTCCCACTGGGGATATGCCCGCAACCCAGGTACATGCCCTTGACCGGAATCGAACCTGGGACCTCTCAGTCCGCAGGCCAACGCTCTATCCACTGAGCCAAACCGGTTTCGGCAAGAAATAAAGTTTTGTAACTTGGATTAGGCAAGATTTCTTAGCTACAACATTACAGCACAATTCATAAAAGAACAAGTTCTAAGCTGGGCTTTTTCAAAATTAGTAACTTTTGTAGTTTTTCAAAAAACAGTACTAAGACAATAAAAATACAGGTCACAGATGGAGAAAATATCTGTATAGCATTTATCTGAAATTATTTGCTTGTTTGTCTGTTCATTGTTGTAACATAAGCTACTAGAGGGCCAGTGTCTTGTTTGTACCTTTAAGTGTTGTGTGTCTAACATCTAGAATAGTGCTCTGCATACAAATGGTCCTCAAAAAACATTTTCCTAATCAAAGAATTAATGAACTAACAAACAAATCAGCATATAGTGGAAATTGAAGCTTTGTAAGTCATGAAAGCACCTGAGGATAGACAGGCAGTGGTCGGCAAACTCATTAGTCAACAGAGCCAAATATCAACAGTACTTCCTCAAAATAGACTTGCCCAGGCCAAAAACCGACTTCTACGCATGGGCCACGAAGTTTCAATCGCACTGTACGTGCGCCCGAGCGTGGTATTTTGTGGAAGAGCCACACTCAAGGGCCCAGAAAGCCGCATGTGGCTCGCGAGCCACAGTTTGCCGACCATGGGTAGAGAACTGTTTCTCAAACTGTAGCGTGGAATGATAGCATTTTGGAATCTTGTTAAAATGTAGATCCTAATTCTGTTAAGCTCTGAGATGGGACTTGAAGCTCCTCTTTCCTAACAAGCTGGAGGTGTTGGCAAAGCAGCTGGTCCCGAGACCACTCTTTTCGAGCCAATGGCACAGGTATAATTCAGCTCAAGACACAAGCAAGAATAGACAATTTCCTCATTAAATTGCACATGAGGTGACCTGCTGAGGAATAATGGCATGGAAAACTAGAAGAGTATTCAAAGAAGGGAAAGAGAAAATAAAATAAGAGTTGTTTTTAAAGAGGGAAAACAAATAAAATAATTTCAATGAATCTTGGAAAATATCTATTAATAGAGAAAATGGTGACTCTATACTATGGAGAGTCAATGTTCAAACAAACTAACTCATTCAAAACATCATCTAGAAATTTCAGGTGTTAGATTTTCCCTGCCGCTTTCCTCCAAACCAGGTAAATGAGGAAGCTCTGAAATGTCAATCAACTTGGTAGGCCTGAATGTTAACAACTCCAGGAAGATTTTGATAAGGGAAGAAGGTTGGAATTTAATTGTTCAAGTGAGAATTGGGGATTTGCTCTAGATTTCATTAATGTGCTATATCTACCTTGCATTTCTATAGGGAATTGAGAGTTTAAAGTAATGAGCACAGATTTGATGTTCAGGATGAAAAAAAAAAAAATCAAAGTTGTCACCAAAGCATACATTTTACATGGTATTGAATTTTATATAACCTACAATGCGTTTAATCGAGGAGACAAAACATTTCAGGGATGAGGCCCTCCCAATCATATAAGCAGCTCATTGCACTGCTGGAGAGCTCTGCTGGGCACCTTTTCCTTATGTAGAAATCAAAGTCTGTCTCCAGCCCATTGTTCTAACTCATTCCTGCAGCTCTATGGGATATATATCCCAATTTCTCTTCCAGGTTTCAGATTTTCCAATACTTAAAAGCAAAAATCATTCCGGCAATAACTCTGAAGCTGCCTCTCCTCAGCACCTGCAAAAGTCTCCACAATGAGCTACATACGCTTTCTTACAGTCACACTGCTCTTAATTTGTCTTCATTGCCTGGTGTCCTGTTGAAAATCATACCACCTGGCTAGTGTGGCTCCGTGGTTGAGCTTCTACTTATGAAACAGGTCACAGTTTGATTCCTGGTCAAGGCACATGCCTGGGTTTCAGGCTGATCCCCAGCAGAGGGTGTGCAGGAGGCAGCCAACCAATGGTTCTCTTATCATTGATGTTTCTCTCTTGCGCCCTCTTCCTTCCTCTCTGAAATCAGTTATATATATATATATTTTAAAAAGAAAATCATACCAAGAGCAAAAAATACTACTTTCAGTACATTGGAGCAAAGGACTTCCTTAACCCAAACACTATATATGTATCAACATAGTCCAAGTTTATAAGTAGTTTTTACACCACCTATAGGCACCAAGTAAGACTCAATTTCATTCAGAACTGCACTGCTCATTCATGTCAGTGAAAAACTTGGGTCCACATATATATCCTCATACATGCTGTCTCTCATATAGACCACAAATTATATGGGGAAAATATGAGACTATATTCACCAGTGACTGTATAAATTCGGAAAGACATATCCACGTACTCTTTTTTAACTGCAGTTGTCCCGTTATGCAGATAAAATATGCCTAATTCCATTTGTCTGTCCACAAAAAAATCTGTATACATGAAAACACTTTTTGTAAACTGTCACAAAATATAGTATTTACTATTTGTTTCCAATTTTAACCAATGTTACTTATAATAATTAAACCTGTATGTTTTCAAATTAGACAAATCTAGATTTAAAATATAGATCTACTATTCTCTCTCTCTCTCTCTCTCTCTCTTTCTCTCTCTCTCTCTCTCTCTCTAATTTTCTTAACCTTTCTGACTTTCAGTTATGGTGCCTAAAAATGTATTATCAATACCTAAGTTATATGTTTTTGAGGAGGATGATACAAGACAATCTGAGCAAAATGTTCAGTGTGAGGCATGGCATATACTAATCAAATACTAAGAGATAGCCATAGTTTGGACTCCTTGTAAAAAAACTAATCATCAAGAACAATTTGAATTATTTTATTATATAGCTTGTTATTTATTGGAAAGGAAAAATATATATGGTACATTTTTAAAATAATCCAATTTACAATACATTTTTAAAAATTGACTTAAAATGAGGTTCCGTTAGTTAGAACAAGTAGATTAGCTCATTTACTTAGAGTACCAGATGACTATACACTTTGGTTAGAGATACAGATCTCAAATAATCTTCCAAATTATGTAAAACATAACAATATGTATTTTTATAAAAAAATAATTATGTATTTTTATAAAATCCTTACCTTGTTCTTGGCACTGTGCTAGGTAAAGTATGGACCTTCATGTTAACCTAAGATCAACCTGTGGGGCAGTGATTACATTTATTTTACAGAGGAATAAACTGGAATATAGAGAGTTGCTAGCCATATAGTTTGAAATATGAGAAAGACAAAACTTTATAAAATGAGGGCTATTAAAGCATGCCTTGTTTTTTTTAAAAAAAACTATGAGCAAGAATGCTCTTCAATAACTAAGATCACACAGGGGATGAATTAAAACTTTGAGAAGAAGCAAAAGGCCAATAATTACTCACTGTACTGAAAATACTTATTTAATACGTTTAGAGATAAGGGAATAAAGTCTTGGGACTCAGGAACAAAAAAAAATCAAAAACCTAATAAGTAAGAGCAAGAGGTTATATTAAATTTTGATGTGGGAATAGATGTCCAAAAGAATTTAATATAACTGTAGTGACATCTTACTACAAAACTAACAATATTATTAACTAGAGGCCCAGTGCACAAATTCATGCATGGGACGGGGGGCGGGGGGGACTGCAGGAGGCTGGCCAGCTGCGGGGGAAGGACTGCATCTGCCGCCACCCATCCCCAGTTCCCTGTCCCAGCCCAGCCTGAAGGCCCTGATGGGGTCAGGAGAGGAGGCAACGGTCGCCGGGCCAATAGAAGGAATGGACGCCAGACGCCAACATCGCCATCAGCACTCCGCCACCAAGCGGTTCCCCATCTCCCCCACTCCTCCTCCCCTCGTCCTCCTTCCCTCACCACCGCACCACCACCATGGTGGGTGGGCAGCCCCCAGGGAAAGGAGAGGACGGGAGTGAGACAAACCCTTGTGTCAAGGGCTGACTTTCAAAAGGTCGTATGAAACCCCGACCCAGAAGCAGGTCTCTACAAATGGTTTAGCACCAGGGGCCAATGGGAGATGGCCAGCGGGGGGAGGGGCTGTGGGAGGTTGGCTGTGGGAGTGCACTGACCACTACAGGGCAATTCCTGTGTTGAGCGTCTGCCCCCTGGTGGTCAGTGCATGTCATAGTGACTGGTCAACCCGTCATTCCGGTCGTTCGGTTGAAACAGTCTCTTAGGCTTTTATGTATACAGATGTTTTACAGGCTTTCTATTTTAAATTCAACATAATAAAATTATATTAGGCCATGAAAATAGTCTTTATTTTTTCCATTTAGGCTGCAGTTACTTAGACAAACTTAGGGTTGGTTAACTTTGCAAAACACCATGTATATAATGCTTTTGTTTGTTTGGTATTTAATAATTTTTAAGTAAAGTGATAGTTGTGGTTATTTTTTTTATTTAGGAAGTAGGTAGACAGGAGAAGGACAAGAAGGGAATAAGGCCCAGCCCCAGTCTGTTCTGGGTGTTTTCAAAAAGATGTCAGCATTAGTTGGCAACTATAATTTACTTTTCTGGGTGTAGGAACCATGCCAGGCCCCTGGATAGTCAAGGCCGGTGGGAGCACAGAGTCCTTGTTATCAATACAACAGAATGACCAAAGGCCGCTCTGGGCATGAGCCTGATTGGAATGTTCAAGGACTCTGAGCCTGGGAATCCTAATCAGGCCAAGATACCACGAGCGGGTGCAAGGACACAGTACACTGTGTCCTACAGTAGCCAATGTGATTGATGTAACTATTGGCACGAAGCCTTTGTCTAATTAGTGTAAAAGTAGGTTACTGACCATCTAGTTGGCTGGAGTATTGAGAGAGAGCAGCTAGTCAGATGGAGTGTGGGCAGGAGAGACAGGAGAAGCTGCTGAGCTGGAGAGCTCAGGTACTGCTATGATGTGAGGCGGTGAGTCTAGGGCAGCATGCAACTGCTCAGACCAGGACTGTGGGCACAGAGACTAATGCCACAATGTGAGAAAGATATGTATTCACCAGCCGGTGTCGGCCTGCCTGCCCATGTGGACTTTGCTGTAAAGGCCTGTCTTGTGTGATGGCTGTGTGGCCACTGGCTTCTGCTCATTCTTACACTCCCACAACTTCTCATGGCCTCTCCATCTGCACCACCACCGAGGATTGACCTGTGTCTCTGTGAGCAGAAGAAAAAGGAGGAACTTGGACTAAGTTCCCAACAGTTAGTCCAGTGGGCAGGGTTTGAGAAGGACCTTCCCTGGTGTCGTCCAATGGGAGAATTTAGGAGAATACATGGATTCACCACAACTCGGAACACCGGAGCATTTGCAGGGCTCTGGCTGTGCTCTGACACTGGGCTAAAAGAACTCAAGTTCAAATAGTAATTCCCCATCGGAGAAGGATCACTTTAGCCGGGCTTTCCTTTTTGTGTCATCTTAAATTCTTCTGAAAGATTAGATCTCCCTCACTGATACATTTTTGTGTCAGCATCCTACAAAGGTTAATTTAAAAAGTGCAGGGAGCTCTAGGCGTTGATGGCATCTCCCCAGGGCTGAACATTATGTTCTATTTGCTTTCTTTCATGTATGAAAATTAATCACTTCAGAGGCATGAAAGAGCTCCTTTGCAGGGAGCCAGATTGCATTTCAGGCTCCTAGTTTACCGCCATACTAAAGACCAGTCCGCAGGTCTTTGTGCTTTACAAAATTTATTTTCTGATTCCGTTGAAGTATTTCTGAATCTTCTGTTCTTGTTGAGCTGCATGCCCCTGGAGTTTTAAGTTCTGTGGTTTACTTGAATTTTTAATCATGCATTTTTTTTATACCAATGCTTAATACCCATAGCATATTCAATTCTCCTCTATGGACACATATGTAGTGCAGGTAGAATTTAAAGAAACAAGGAGCTTTTGTTTTTGTTTTTTATATCTTATTGATGTTTTACAGAGAGGAAGGGAGAGGGATAGAAAGTTAGAAACATCGATGAGAGAAAACATTGACCAGCTGCCTCCTGCACACCTCCTACAGGGGATGTGCCCGCAACCAAGGTACATGCCCTTGACCGGAATCAAACCTGGAACCCTTCAGTCCGCAGGCTGATGCTCTATCCACTGAGCCAAAGTGGTTTGGCAAGAAACAAAGAGTTTTGATCAAATCATTTTCCTTAAGACATGACACATTTACTAGTTAATCAGTTTGAAGGTTTGCAATAACTTAGTTATAAGAATTTGAATTCTTTAAATTGAGATTGGCTCATTTCTGTGAGAAAATCAGCCCTAGTTTTAAGGAAAATTTTCTTTGGGAGCTTGTGATATGTGCAAAGTGCACAGAGAGGAGAAACTGAAAAATAAGATTGGCCTTAACCAGAGCAAAAATACGATAATCATAATTAACACAATTCTCCATGAAACATCAGATCATAATAGAAGTCACTGGTATTAAGCCTCTCGCTGATATTCTCCTGCCAGTGAATTCTACTGCCAGTGAATACTAAATTGAGTAATTTTTTTAAATTAATTAATTACTTTATTTATTTATATTTCATTGTTGATAGTATTGCAAATGTCCCAGATTTCCCCCTCCTTTGCCCTCCTCCAACCAGCTCCTGCCCCATCCCAGGCCTTCCCCACACTATTGTCTATGCACATATGCATATGAGTTCTTTGATCTCTTTCAGTCTCCCACCTCCTTCACCTCTGAGCTCTATCATCTTGTTCCATGAATCCACGCCTCAGGGCCTGTTTTGCTTGCCAGCTTATTTTGTTCATTAGATTCCACATATAAGTGAGATCATGTGATATTTGTGTTTCTCTGACTGGCTTGTTTTGCTTAGCATAATCATCTCCAAGTTCATCCATGCTATATCAATGGGTAAGGTTTCCTTCCTTTTTACAGATATATATTATTCCACTGTGTAAATGTACCAAAGCTTTTTTATCCACTCATCTGCAGAGAGTCACTTGGGCTGTGTCCAGATCTTAGGTATTGTAAATTGTGCTTCTATAAACATAGGGGTGCATATATTCTTTCTGATTGGTGTTCCTGATTCTTAGGATATATTCTCAGAAGTGGGAACGCTGGGTCAAATAGCACTTCCATTTTTAAATGTTTGAGGGAACTCCATATTGTTTTCCATAGTGGCTGCCTGAGCCTGCATTCCCACAGCTGTGTGCCAGGGTTGCCTTTTCTCCGCATCCTCGTCAGCACTTGCTGTTTGTTGATTTATTGATGGTTGCTGTTCTGGCAGGTGTGAGATAATACCTTATTGCTGTTTTAATTTACATAATCCTAATCCATTCCAGCCAGTCACTCAGGTAAATATTCTCTCTTGGATCCTTTGATATCTCTCTCTCCCTCTTTTATTGACTTGCACCTCCTTCCATTCTGTAATAGGCCTCTGACCTGGTTATTATCTTGGTCCAACCTGGCATCATCTCTCTTGAGAATGGATTTCTGTTGAAATTCCATATTCTTCTCATCCTTCATATGCTCTGAAAACTTCTGCTCAGGAGTTCTTGTGTTACTGGCTGAAATGTTGACGAGGATGCTTGTCTCCCAGTTGATTAGCATCTACCAGGGAAAAAAATGGTAAATAGTACACTGGGAAATCAGACAAGACCTCGGTCAATTAGCATCACCAGAAAAGTCCTGATACTTTGTATTATAATAGTCCAGCCAGGTACATAAAAATGGGATTTAAATAATGATCAAACACCAGACAAGTGTAAATGAGGAAAGAGGCTCAATTAAAACCAAATACTAAACCATGTTTACAGTAATGAATCTAGGTTAAAAAAAAAAGATATTATTTATATTTTTCTAAATTTTAAGTTTGAAATTATTTCCCCAATAAAACATTTCTGTAAAAGTGTGTTGAAATATTAATTTATGTTGACAGAAGGAATTATAATTTTTTTCTTATACTTTTCAATTAGAATATATTTCCATTGCAATATGTATATACCTGTCCTTCCATAAAATTTCAACAGTGAGTTTTTGTTTCTTTTTATTAAAATTTTTTAATGTTGATATTATTGCAGACTTCTCCCATTCCACCCACCCCTTGGCTCACCTCCACCTCTCCCTCCCTCTCCCTTGCCCTGTCCATGCGATATGCATATATGTTCTTTAGCTAATCCTTTCTTATCCATTCACTCCCCACCCCTCTCCTCTGGCATCCTCCAGTCTGTTTCATGTATCAGTGCTTCTGATTCCATTTTATTCTTCAGGTTATTTGTGCATTGAGTTTAAATAAATGTCTACTTAGTTC
Organism: Myotis myotis; assembly: GCF_014108235.1. Lineage (NCBI taxonomy): Eukaryota > Metazoa > Chordata > Mammalia > Chiroptera > Vespertilionidae > Myotis > Myotis myotis. The sequence continues at coordinate 27,590,559 of NW_023416313.1, forward strand.
TATGGCTAAGATAACTCCTACAGTTCTTTCTAAAAGTGGCTAACTTGGAACATATTTATGAATTATTCAATATATATTCATACACAAATGCATGTATTTTAATAACTTTAAAAAATAAGATTTACTTATTAAAATATAAAATGTTGACAGTTTTAATGAATTGATAAGAAAAGATACTATCTGCCAGGGGGTAGTGGAGATACTGTTAAATACCTTTTTATATTATGAATATCTTTATTTAATTGGTAATATTCTTTTATTTTCTATCCATTTTAAAAATCTCTTTCAGAATTACAAAAAGGTGATTGCATTTTATTATGTAGAAATGCAAAAATGAATGTCAGCTTCAATAATAAACTGTCATATGTAGATCTAATATCACAAGTATGTACTTATAAATCATAATTTGTATTTATCAACTACCATATACTTCTTAGATCACCAACGTACTTTTCATTAAATAACAATAAGCAAAGTATAAATCTCAAAACCTTTTAATTGATTAAAACATAGTTGGGCATATAAAAGTTTATTTTCATTCTTAGTTATTTAGTTTATTTATCTTTTTATTTTTACTATTTCTATAATTTATTTGTTCTAGAGGTTTCTGTTTAAATTAATGAGGTATATTGAAAACAAATGTCATTTTGAGAATAAAATGACATTTAATTTCATGAGAGTTTATGACAACTCTAAGATTTTTCTTTAATATCGCTCTACTAAACAAAATGATAAAAGTTAATAAATGAGAAACATTTGTTAATAATGTAATTGATTTTGAGAGAGAAAAAAGGCAGAGAGAGAGAGAGAGAGAGAGAGAGAGAGAAACATCAATCGGTTGCCTCCTGGATGTGCCCCAAGGTGGGAGCAAACCCACCACTTAGGTACATATGTGCCCTGATGGGGAATCAAACTTTTGGTATATGGGATGACACTCCAACTGAGTCACCCAGCCCGGGCCATTTGTTAATAATTAAATGAGGAGAAAAAAACTAAAATAAAAAAATGGGAGGGCAAATTTAAATATCATTTGTTGTTTTCTAAGAGTATTGGAAAGATACTATTATTAAAACAGTGCCATTCTTACTTCTAAAGCACCTCCCTTATTAAGACATTGCATTGTTTCCTGGGACCCAGTCACAACCTTTGGTCTCTTGCCTAGAATTATCTGATGTCCAAAATGGCTACTCATTCTGATTTATGGACAAAAAACATCCTCCAGCCACAAACTATTTAACCTCACCAAAGTTTTTTATACATCCCAAATACTCATGCTTTAGGCCAGTGGTCGGCAAACTCATTAGTCAACAGAGCCAAATATCAACAGTACAACGATTGAAATTTCTTTTGAGAGCCAAATTTTTTCAACTGAAACTATATAGGTAGGTACATTGTTATAACTTAATTAGGGTACTCCTAAGACTTAGGAAGAGCCACACTCAAGGGGCCAAAGAGCCGCATGTGGTTCGTGAGCCGCAGTTTGCTGACCATAGCTTTAGGTTAACCCATCGGAGCCCAATAACAAAATGCAAATATGTTAAAAAGAGAAGTAACCATCTAGAAAAGTAGCATACTTGACCCTTGCCAATCAATAAAGATTTTTTTCTAAAAAATTCACCTAACTAAATTCTGAGTCTCTGTCAAACCAATAAGTTGACAATCGTTAATTTTGTGTTCTGTAAGTGGTGAGTAACTTTGCCACTGAAGCTATAGAATCTCATTTTCAAATTGTGCTATCCTCTAATCTTGAATCTAGTAATTCATTTACATCTATAAACCTCCAGGATTGAGAAGTTCTCTTTGTGATTAATCTAAATTAGTAGTAATTTATTTATGACCTATCTTCATATTCAAAAAAGTACACTTCTATAAATTTATCAGTAGCTTTGTTTATGCAAGTACCTAATTCTTTTATAGGAGATTTTTTAAAAAAGAAATTAAAAAAAATTAGAAACACAAAACCATTCAGTATGCTCCACTGGCTGTGAATAGGAATTTTAAAATGGGCTACAATGCACCCTTCAATGTCACAACCATTTGTTTATAAGTTTTGTCTCTGAGGGACCTTCGATCTGAACCCTACTTCCCATCTTGCAACTTCAATATATATAATGTTGATTCATTATTTTCTGACATTTTGCTTCCTAGCGAGCAGATGAAACTCTAAACTGCTATATAAAAGCAATTTCTAATGGTGCTTCCAATACCTAAGAGGCAGTCTATTTTTCAATGGCTCGTTTGGATTCCAAATCTCAGGTTTTGAGGTTCTGAATTAGTGATTTCAGAAAAATGTACACTTTTTTTTTTTTTTTTACCTTACTAGTCTAAGGGGTTTTGATGATTTAAAAAAAATCTCCTCTGAGTGTGTGCATGTAAATTTTTATTATGGGAATTGTAAAGTATTCAGAATGAAGCCCATTGGCTGACACACCGTTTGGGAAGCCATTACTATTGCCCTAAGCATGTTTATTACTTTATAGTGAATAATCATGAGTTTATTCTATAACCTTGTCCAGATTTCATTGATTGTGGAGAAATGACATATAAGGCAAATCACATTTGATTAAATATCAAAATAAAAATAGGTGATGCCATTATAACAACCTGGTTATTAGTTAACAGGAATGGAATGAAGGGGACAGTAGATAATATAGGCATGACATTGTACAGCCTTGCCAGAAAGCTGCATTTAACACTCTCCACATCTGTGCTCTGCTGGTTGATGGGGGGAAGGGACTAGGCAAAGGCAGTTTAGACACATATCCAGTAAGGTCTGAGTGACTGGGAAGTGTTTGTCTGTCTGTCACACCTTAGAACAAATTAGTGGCCAGGATGAGTGTGGCCACAGCAAGCTTGCAAAATCTGAATATTGAAACTTCTAAACAAAGGAGCCACTCTTTCTTCTCTCACTGGCCACCAGGCTTCTGTGACTCCTGTTGGAGGGGATGACCTTCTCTGCACCCACGTGGATCATGACCAGTGCGGGACTCCACACAATGTATCGATGGACTGTCATTAGCTTGGATGCTGAACTACACCCGACTGCAACACGAAAGGGAAACTCTGGACACTGGCCTTGCTTGGCTCTACTGGAAGCCCGGGTGTATCTCCTCCAGGACTGGCTAAAGGGGCATGGATTCTCATTCTCCCTTGGGGGTTTTTGAAAATTATTATTTCAGCAGTACCCCAGGAACCTCACTCCCACTCCCATGAGCAAGGGAGGGATTTGATCCTCCAGTACCCCAGCAACCTAGTGATTACTATTTAGTAAGGCTAAAAAAAACAAACAAACAAAAAACAAACACTTTAGAACCTGAGATAAGGCAAAGGGAGGATAGCATGTACCTTCAATATCATAGTTAGGCATTGTTTAACCGGGCTATCTGGCTTATTCACCTTTCTAGGAGAATGCATCAATGTTTGACTTTGCCATTTATCTCGATTAGAACCCTCACTACATGGAATTATTCTCTAGCTAAGAGACTATTATCTAAAAGTTATGCAAATAATGTCTTTATGATAGACATAACCTCAAAGGTTATGGTTATGATTCCATTGATTTATAGGTTATTAACTAGTTTCATATATAATGTAATAATTATATTTTCATGCTTAATTCTCACTGCTTATTAATTGCTCATTTCAAAAAATAATATTAGAATCAGCTTTACAATCTTGCTGGTTTCTTCATGAGTAAGGTAAATGCATTTGTGACAAGTTTATGAAATAACTTCAATATGGTACACTAAAAATTAACAGGCATAATTCAAGTCATGCTACACTGAATAAGAATCTTTTAAAACTTGTTTTGAAAATTATAATAAGGTATTTTCAATCATATTACAGTAGTTAAATCAGTTTAAATTTGGTGCAGCCTTTATGAACTTATTTTACCATGGAACTTCTCATGTAAAATACATGAAATTCCATCTAAATGGCCTGGAATATGGTTGAAAATGGCAGCCTATTGACCATACAGTGTTGGTGATACCATTGTCACCATAATGACTAAATGCCTTGGTTATCATAGTGTATCTCCTAAAACCTTGCTCAGTACATGCTCTTCATCCAATGTCATCTTACTAATAATTTTTATCATTATTCCCCCACATGCAGGGGTTACCAGTGTATCTCATTTCCCAGGATGAGACCCAGTTGATGCAGTCCACCAAGGTCAGCTTCACAAGATCTGGAAGAGTGTAGAGAGTGGAGCTGTGTATGCAAACAGAGACTCTCCAGGGAAATTCTTTATTATCTGAAATTTGCACAAATTCCCTTTGTCCAATGGCATGTCCTTATTTTTATTTCAGGTCGTCATCACTAGAGAAGGCCATCTAAACTGAAGCCATCATTTTATATCCCCAACATGTGAACTATTACTATGATTCATAAATATTCTGTCAATTTCAAAATGAATAACATTTCATTGAATTGTAACTAATGTGTTGACTAATGTTTTTGACTGTGACCTAGTATAAAAGAATCAACAACTATCAAGCTGGCTGAATTGGTAAGAATCCTTCCTCTGGAACCCCACATCTAAGAGAAATGCAGAGAACAGAAGGAGCAAGGCAAAGCGCCTCCCTGTAATAGAAAGAGAGCCCTTTTCTAAAACAGGAACAGAATGTACCAAAATACTGAGATCTGTACTGGGTTGATTTTATGGAGGCCCTGGGTGGCTTTTGTTTCCTGAAGTTTATGTTTATTTGCCTTTTGAAACTTCTCATTTAACAGGAAAACTTTCTCCTTCTTAAAATGTTAATGATTGGGATGCACCCTGATGTTAATGAGATACCAGTGGGGTGATAATGGAGTTGTAACAAAACTAGCTTAACTCCTATGAAAAAAATTTCATAATGTGTTTAGTTCTTTCTCCTTTTCCACTGATATCTTCTAATGACTCTTACTCACCCTATGATTTCAAATCTTCTGAAGTTCAAATGTCATATCCTACAATAGCACCAAACTCAGGTGTATACCTCTAAGACTCCCTAGACCCCAAAACATTCTTGAACCCAGAGTATATGCAGAACTGCACAATTCATATGTGTGCATTCACCTTTCAGAATTTATTCTTAGCATTATTATTACTAATTGTTCATGAGAATCCTTTGCAGGTGAACGATATGAATTAGAGAACTCTGAGCAGAAGCATCTCCTCTAATGTCCCTTTACTGGTCTCATAGGCCATTTATTCATACACACCCCCAGCACATTACCAAAAAATAAACAAATACAGTCTGTTCTCCATATCTGCAGGTTCTATATTTGTGAATTCAATGAACCCTGGATTGAAAATATTTTGAAGTGGCACTGTTGCTGACATGTGCTATGTACCATAGTTAGGCCTACAATGATTATGTCTGTACTGAACATGGATAGACATTTTTTTCTTATCATATGCCCTAAACAATATAACAACTACTAACATTGCTTTAGGATTACAAATAATCTAGTGATGATTTAAAGTATATGGGAAGATATGCTTAGGCTATATGCAAATACTGTATCATCTATAATAATAAAAGTGCAATATGCTAATTAGACTGGACGTCATGCCAGACAACCTTATGGATGAAGCCAGGGTTGCGAGGGAAGCCCAGGTCCTAGGTACCAGAGGGAAGCTGGTGCTGGCAGCTGGGGGAAGGAGGGCCTACTCTTGCGTGAATTTCGTGCATTGGTCCTCTAGTTTTATATAAAAGACTTGGTCATCCTTAGATTTTGGTATCCACGGGATTCCTGGAACCAATCATTAACAGATACCAAGGGACAAATGTACTTCAAACAAAACAGGCTTTATTGAACAACTGTTATCTCTGAAGTCAAGGGAGAACTTTGCAAGAGTATGAGGATTCTGTTTCTCCACAGTACACTGAATGTTCACTGCATCCTTTGAATAAATGTAAAATACATATAAAATAACGAAGTCCAAGTTCTCTTCATATAATCCCCTGACTAAAGACTTGATCTAGGTCTGTAGGATTTTGTACTGCATTTCTGCAAAATTGTTCCTAAACATATTTATATTCTTGAACATAAGTTGTCCAAATATACACCATATAGATATAAATATTTATGCTAGGAGATATATAATCGTGTGTCTGGTATTTTCATTGTAAGCATGTTTGCCATACACATCTTTGCCACAAATATTTTCAATGCAGAACTAATTAGGCATATTTGCCATAAATTGGAAAACTTTTGGTTTTAAAGGATGGGAGGGATAACTGTGCTCAGAAAAAATTTTCAAAATAATATCTTCTCATTTTTTAGCATAGTATAAAATCTGGCTTTACATGCAGAAATGCAATCTGGCTTTTTATGTAGTTGTGATCATCCACTATTTTAAGATTACCACATATAGTCTATTCATTGCTGTATAGACCACAAGGAGGGCTAAGATTGATCTATATATATAAAAAGCCAGCAACCATAATAGCCATAATGATCATACGGCAGGTCGCTATGACACCCACTGTGGCCAGCAAACTGGCCCGATCAGGGGGTGGGGCCAGCCAGCCAACCTCATGGTCCATACCCCCTGCTGGCCTGCCCCTGATCGGACTCTCCCACCCCGATCAAGAGCAGGCCCCTGGCCAAATGGCCCCTCTCTTCCCCCCATCCAGCCCTGCCCCTGATCAACCTGCCCCACCATGATAGGCCCGCAGCCCCTCTACCCAGCTGGCCCGCCCCGGATCACACCCTCCTGGCCCCAATAGGGGGTGGAGCTGAGTGGCCAACCTCCTGCTGCCCCTCCCCCTGGCTGCCCCACCTCTGATCACACCCCCCACCCCAATAGAGGGTGGGGCTTGCCAGCCAACCTCCTGCAGCCCCTTCCTCCACCCGATCCCTCCCCAGATCAACCCCCACCCCATCAGGAGCAGGGCAGGCTGGTCAACCACCCATGTCCCCTCCCCCAGGTCACTGGCCCCCAATCAGCAACCCCACCCCATTTGGGGGCAGGGCCAGCTGGCCCACCACCCACAGCCCCTCCCCATGGTCAGCCCCCCAACCCCAATTGGGGGTAGGGCCCACCAGCCTATCTCCCATAGCCACTTCCCACAGCCGGCCCAGCCCTGATTGGGCCCCTTATCGGACCCCAATCAGGACAGGCCAGCCGGCCAACCTCCCTCCATCTCCTCCTCCCTACAGGCCCAGCCTTGATTGGCCCCGATTGGGGCTGAGCCAGCCGGACCCCACAATACACAAATTCGTGCACTGAGCCTCTAGTATAATATAAAAGTGGGCATACTGCAAAAACTTTGTCAATGGAGAAATAAAACCAAATTGACAAGATTTAAGTACATTAAGTCTGCTAAATGAAAACCAAACTTTCAGCCAGTTATTTTATTTTTACAACAAAATTGCCTCATGGTCAATTAGTTATGCTGTGAAAATGTTTGTGGCAGAAATACTTGCAGTGAAAATGGTGTGGCAAAGATGTTTATGACAAAAATGCTTAAAGTAAAAATATCTAGAACCATATAATAGTCCTGAAATTGGCTATAAGGCTAATATATGAAATTGACTACATAAATATATAATTTTTTTAAACAAAACAGCAATCTAAACTTCAATTTAAGTATTTCTCATACCATTTAATGTTAAGAATCAAAAATATAAAATCCTAATATATAAAGAGCTAGAGTCTGTCACGACCTAAACATCCTGATGGACAAGCAAACACCAGGCTAGGGTCCCGGCCAGAACGGCGAAAGTCATTCCAGGGTCCCGGCTGCCTGCGACATGGCAGCGGGAGGGAGCTGTGAAAATGGAGCCATACTGCCATTGGACTGGCCTCTTGGTCCCTCCCTGCTGCCTGCAGGCCCGGGGAACCGGAGCCAAGCTGCAATGGGACTGGACCCTACTTGAAGTGTCCCGAATTGTGAGAGCATGCAGGCTGGGCTGAGAATTTTCATGCACCAGGCCTCTAGTTTCTTTATAAAAACAAAGGAAAAGCATAACAGATGATGGAACTTTAAATTTGAATTGATGATCTGATTTTTTAATCAAGGAAAGTGCATACACTCAAACCCCAAATGTCTTAAAACAGTAATACAAAGAGAGAATTGTGACTATAACAGCAGTGTATGGACAATGTCTTAACTAGAAATATCTGCCAACAGAATTCTAATCTATACCAAAATGGCCCTGATAATGAGCTATCAACGGGGGGGTGGGGGGGGGGGACAAAACAAAACACAAACCTGTGTTTTAGTTGATTAACCTTTTTCACATGCAAACAAAATGAATCTCAAGCTAATCAAGTACATCTCTTTTTAATATAGCAGATTGCTCATTTCTTACAGCAATATTCTACTAATGGATGATGACAAGAAATGAATGCTTATCCATGAAGTAAACCAACATGTTGAATAAATTAGGAAAGCTGTCACAATTAATGTGATTTAATGTTCATATGAAAATTAAACAGGTTGGGAGAAATATGGAAAAGTGATGAATAAATATAGGAATTGGTATCTGTGGAATGTCTTTGAAGTATGCTCATTAGCTCATTTTCTTTTTGTTGTTTAAACCTTTAGAGTTAAAAAGATTTAGGAAATTCTATGCAAAACCAAGATCTTTAGAGCAGCAGGCCATACTCTTATTTTTGCTTCTCTGTCTTCCTCTTTCTTCATTTGTAATGTGTACAAATCAATCTTATCATCAAGTATCTGAACAAATTAAAAATGTACAAAGGTCCTAAATTTTGACCAGTTTACCATTTCCAGCCAAAATGGTGATGTAGGTCAGATTTGCTGTAGGACACATTCAGATTTCTCCAACCCTTGCTTGGTATAACTTTTTTCTATTTTCATCCCCATAATAGTTATTTCATGTCAGTTTTTAAAGAGTCCTATGCATTCCAAATATACAGTCACATGCCATATAATGATGTTTCTGTCAAGTAGAACCGCATATGTGATGGTGATATGCCAGCTAGCCTGGGTGTGTAAGTTCCATCTAGGTCTGTGTAAGTACACTTTATGATCTTCACATGACAATATTACCTAATGCCAAATTTCTCAGAACATATACCCATTGTTAAGTGGCCTATGACTGTGTTAGATTAAAAAAAAATTCAAACTAATATGTTTAGGACCCAATTACTATTGTCCAACATAGCATTCTCCATCTATATTTGCTAGTCTTTGAAGATGAAGTTTAGTAGTTGAATATTGTAAATATAAAGATCATTAGAAAAAAAAATCTGTAGGAAAGAGCTGTTAAATAGAAAAGGCTCTTTATGGCCAGTAAATGCATGAGCCTGGATTTCATTCCGATACTACAAAGATCTGAATTATTAACAAATGATAAATCAGGAGAATTCGGAAGACAATTAAAACTTGTCTGAGCCCCAGCAGAAGCTGGAATAGGACTTATAATTAATGAAGGCAAACTAGGAAGAAACTAATATCACAGTAGTAGGATCAGGATAATACAGAAATGAAAAAAAAATACGTCATCATGCAGTTGTGCTTAGAACTACCAAAATGACTTCCATAGCCTGACCTATGGGGTGAAAGCTGATATTGTATGGAATTGATACATGTTCTCCTATGCCAGGAACTATTAGGAAGTCAAATATTGATAAAAAAAAAAACCAAAAACAAAAACAAAAACAAAAACAAAACTTTAAAAAAAATGCAAACCACTTAGTCAATTATCTTTTGGTGGAAGTTTTTTCTTTAATACTTTTTAAATATTCTGAGCTCTAATAATAACAAGCAGTGTGGGCTAAAATTAAAATAAATATATTCTAATTTAAAAGGCATTTCCACTACTTATCTTCAAATTCCGTGTTGCCTGTTCCTATTATCTTCTTATTAAAGATGAAAATGCAAAGTCCATGACTATTTGCATTTGGAACTACAGTGATCTTATTAGTTATCTATTGCTGCATAACAAATTATTTCTGTACTCAATGAGTTAAAACAATAATTATTTATTATCCTAAAGTGTCTGCGGCCAGGAATCCTGGAGCAAGGTAGTTGAGTGGTCCTTTCTGAGAGGATTTCTGAGGTTACAGCCGCTCAGTCTTTCACCTGGTTGCATCATCTGAAGGTTAGCTGAGGTTCGAGAACCTGCTTGCAAAAAGGCTCCCACACATGGCTGGTCAGGGGGCCTCAGTTCCAGCTGACTTTTGGCTGGAAGTCTTAGTTTTCTTCCAGGTGGGTCTCTCCACAGTGATGCCTGAGTGTACTCATGATATGACAACAAGTTTCCCTGAGAGCAGTGGTTCTCAACCTTCTTAATGCCGCGACCCTTTAATACAGTTCCTCATGTTGTGGTGACCCCCAATTTCATTGTTACAAATTGAACATAATTAAAGCATAGTGATTAATCACAAAAACAATATGTAATTATATGTGTTTTCCAATGGTCTTAGGCGACCCCTGTGAAAGGGTCGTTCGACCCCCAAAGGGGTCGTGACCCACAGGTTGAGAACTGCTGCCTTAGAGCAATCTGAGAGAGAAAGAATATGAAAGAATGACAGAAGCTAAAGTGGCATTTATTATCTAATCTCAAAAGTGACAGATCATGTCTTCCATTCTATTGATAATACAGACCAACCCTTGTAAAATGTGTGAGGAAACTACCCACAGGTGGAAATTCCAGGAGACTCAGATAATTGGGGGTCATCTTATGGCTGGCTACTATGGCAAGAGAATCAAATAAACATTTTGTGCTAAAAAAATACTTATTGAAGTCAGCCAACTAACCAATTATCCTAAAGTAAGGATTAAAAGAGTAAGATATAATGTGGCTCATGTGCTTAAAAATTAATGTACAAATACAGCTAATCACATGGGAAATGAGAGCTGAGTTAATTCTAAACGTTACTGTTCTGAGCACATGAGTTAAATAGAATTAAACACACAAGATCACATACACACACTGTAAATGCTTAGTTTGGAAAAGCACTTCTGTTTCACTAACACTAGATACTATTTCAAGTTGTTCCTATTCTATTTTATTTGGCAGGAATTAATTTTATACTAGATATCAGAATTTAAGATGATTTTATATGAAGAAATCATATAGTGATTTCAAAACAAATCAATAAAAGATTTCAATGTAAAGGATATAAACAGAAGAAACAAGACACACACACACACACACAAATAACTAACCATCTTTCTTATAATTTATAGAATATTGGGCCTCCAATGATGCCTATTGCTAGAATTTATAAACAAATTACAATATATGCAAAATGGCAAATAAGGTTGCTGATGGTTTAAGGTTGCTACTCAACTGACCTTAAATCAGAGAGATTATCCTGGATTATCTGTTGGAGCCCAATTTAATCACAAGGGTCATTAAAACTAAAGAAAGTGGCCGCAGAGGCAATCAGAGTGATATGTGAGAAGCACCTGACCTGATGCTGCTGGCTTTGAAGGTGGATGAAATAGGATCTCGAGTCAAGGACTGAGAGTGCCCTCTGGAAGCTGGAAAAGACAAGGAAATAGATCCTATCCATCACCCGCAGAAAGAAATGCAGCCCTGCCAACACCTGACTGTAAGCCCAGTGAGACCTATATTAGATTTCTAACCTGCAGAGCTGAAAGATAATAAATTTGTATGCTGTGTGCCACAAGTTTAGGGTGGTTTTTTACAATAGTAACCGGAAACTAACATGTTCCCTTGTGTTGAAAAGAAGTCAGTAGTCTGCTCCTCCTGAGTTAGAAAAAAGTTTAGTCTTCCTCCAGTGCCTTTCGCCTTTACCTTCACATGGAATACTTCCCTTTTGACACTTCCGGTCACCAGATGTGTGAGAGCCTTCTCCCGCCAGCAGTTCTCTGTGACACCAGCTGAGTGCCCTGCAGTTTAACTGAATTCTGATAGTAGGTACCTGGAGATAGCTTCCGATCCCACAGGGTAAGTACTTTGGGAGGCTTCTTCACATAGTTATGATCAATCATTAATTTCATTTTCAGCCCTTTTCCTTTCTCAAGAGGATGAGGGGTGGAGATGAAAATTCTAAGCTTATAATCAGGGCCTTGGTCATCAGTTCCTGGAGGCAGAGATCAATACATATAGTTTTTATTGCCTTACATTCCCCAAAGTAGTAACTAAATGAATGCAAATAGAATGAGAGAGAATTTCCAGTGTCAGGTGAGCAAAAATGTAAAAGACCGATAATACCCATTGTTAAAACAAAATGTGGAGAACTTTATGTTCCCATATTACTTTCTTGTGAGTGTAAATTCAATTACATAAACCAACATGATGTAATTCATAGTTCATATTATGATTTAATTTTAGAAAATAATATTCTCTCCCAATAATGAATTTTGTTATCTGCTAATATCACATTTGAAGCCAGATTCATATTAAGGACTACTCTTTCAATTTAATGGTTTGAAAATGTTTTTAATTTATGATTTTCATAATTGCATACAATGGATGTTTTATATCAATTACATAATTGTAAACAAGTGATTTTCTATATTTCATTTAGAATGAATCATCTTTTCTATTCTCTGAATAAATATTTACAATAAAAAGGTCTCCTTTCATGTTTATCTGACATGGGTTGAGATATCGGCAATAGCGGTTATGAAGATGAAAGCTGTTTTTTCTAAATTTTAAGTTCCTAAGAATTGTCATACTTTTAGTAGCACTACAAGAAATACACATTTTTGAATAAAATGTTTTACATATATTTAATTTTAATGGTGACTTTGTGGCCTTATGTTTTGCCAAAATCCATTTTATCTACATATACTTGAGTTCTGTACCATCATTAGTACTGCAGCTTTTCACAGTAGTGGAGTTCTGGTTATTTTATTGTAGAAATAGCTTCTTTTTAATTGAAGTGCTTCATGTAGTAATTTTATTCTTTTTTTTTCTTTTTTCTAGTTACTTTATTCTTTAGATGACTCATGCATGAATTCATACAAGCCCATTTTAAAATTCAAGGCACTAGTGATTTTTGAAATTCATTTCAGAGATATAATAGACTCAATATTTTGTAAAATTTTAAGATATAGAGTCAAATGATTCTGCTCCAAGAACATCATTTTACACTTTCACATAAACTAGATACTTTATTACTACATTTATTCAATCCTATTAATATGGTCGGTATAGTACTATACATAGAAGTAGTTATAGTTGCTATTCTATGGTTTCTTGTTGGTCAATAAATCCAGACACATTTAGTTTTCCAGGTGAATTTAATTTGTTCTTCATCTTTTTTTCATTTATTATTGAACCTATTTTGAATTTTTTCATGTCAATCAAATATTGGACTGAATTTTAAAAGTATATTTCCCCCCAAATAGTGTTTTTATTGTCATCACCAAATATTAACTCTCTTTATTAATCAAATTAACAATTTTTGGTGGCATTTAAAGGACCTTAAAATAATTAAAAATATTACCCTGGTCTACTCTTTTAAAATATAGAGTAAGATTCACAATGAACACAGAAGAAGATGATGGAAATATAAACATGGAAAATAATTTTGTAACATTGGATAGTACTGAATTTTTTTTCGCATTTATAGACTCAGAACTGGTTTGTGGTTATGATACAGAAGTTTTGACTATAAACTAAATCTATGCTTATTAAAAGAATAAAACATATATAATGTATACTATACCCAGTTGACAGATGTTTATGCACAGATTAAGCAGATGGTAATGGTGGTGCTAAAACAAAAATCTAATTTTTTTCATCCCATTTAAAGAGTCTTTTTCATTCTGACTCTGTGGTGCACAAGCCCGGATTCAGAAAAACATGTGCCAAGAAGCCAGGGCAAAGGTCAAAGGTGAAAGACAGTAAGCTAACCAATCTGAGAGGCATGGAGACTCTTGGAAGAATTGTACTAGGAAATAAGGAAGAAAACATAACCAAGAACAGAGTACAGAAGGCTTTACATACCAGCCTTAAGGGCAAATAATAAAGGACAATTTTCCAATTTATAAATTCCTCCCTATGAGTCAGTTGTAATCTTTCATGCCATCAAGAAAAATTATAAGCTACTAAATGATACTGGAAAGAACTTCCCTAAGTATTCAAGTTAATTGATATAAGGCAAGGATGAATATTGCTAATCCTAGAACTGTTTTCATTTCCTTTTGTTGTCTGCAATATATTCTTTGCAAGCAATACAAATCATATGATGAAAATATAACACGTTGGAAGTAAAAGAAAGAAAAACTTAAGAAAAAAATGTAGTAATGAATTCAGAAATTGAGGATTTTTTTTTTTAATAAAGTCAGTAAGGCTTCCTACAAAGTTTTGTTTTCAAAGATGCCTGAAGATGAGAGTTAATATTATGTGTCAACTTTACTGGCCATGACATGCCCAGATGTCTGGTTATCATTGGTCTAGGTGTATCTGTGAGGGTGTTTCTGGATGAGCAAAGCATTTGAATAGGTTGACTGCCTAAAGCAGACTGACCTCCCTAATGTGGGTGGTCCTCATTCAGCCCAATGAAGGTGTGACTAGAACAAAGAGGGAGCAAGGAAGAATTAACTTTCTCTGCTTGACTATCTTTGAGCTGATACATTGATTGGTCTTTTTCTGCTCTCTGACTCCCAATGAAAAATGGTCTCTTCTTGGATCTTGAGCCTATCAGCCTTCAGTCTGGAATGTATGTATCTGTTTTCCTGATTCTCAGAGGCCTTTGAACTTGGACCAGACCTAAACTATCAACTCTCCTGGGACTCCAACTTGCCAAATGAAAATTCGAGTACTTAAGTTCCATAAACATATAATTCAATTTCTTATGATAAATTTCTGATAGATATTGATATAATCTCTAATTGGTAATGTTTCTTGTGAGAATCCAGATAACTACTCTGAGAATCTTATTTGCCTGATTATTTGATGCCTGTAAAAGGTTGATTATCATCTTCCTTCTACTGAACTTTCTCATTAGATTAAATGCATGGATTATTTTTATGATGCAAAGAAGTAAAAAGTGAAAGATTCTGAAATTGAAAGAAAAAAAAACTTTTTTCCATTACCTGGTCTACTATTTTTTTTTTAACAAATTTAAGGAATTTTTAAATTGAAGGAACTTGACAAGCCTCGATTGACATTTTATAAACTCTATATTTAGCCCCGAAGACCTAGGAAATAGACATTGTTACTGTTATACATCAAAGGTGACTCAGACTTCTCTTGATTTCTCCTACTCATTTGCCCATAGTGGGGTAAATGTCTCTCTCTGGTTCTTTCACTTATAGTTTGCTGGATCACACAAGAGGCCATTACCACTGCCCAGGCTATGCCTTCAAGAGCGGTTCTTTTTTGGCATTGGAGTAAATATGCATTTATTCTACACACTAATTGGTTACATCTTGCTTGAAATAACCTTACCTGACTATTTTGGTGGTGAGATACAGAATACCAAAGGTTTATATGTGAGATTAGATAGAAATGAGCAAGGAAGCCATTTAGCCAGCTTTGTGTTTAGTTATTTAATCTTTTTTCAAAGAAAAAAATAATAGGGAGGGGAAAGAGAGACAGAGGAAGAGATGAGAATTCCAGGAGATCCGTCCAAGCTTCCTGGGACTTGGGGCCTCAGAACTACACGAAAGCCTGTAAAACACACTGGAGGATAAATCTTTATCAGAACACAATCTGGTACTTGAATTTGAGAGACTTGTGATCAGTCGCCTTGTCCCCTGTGTTGCCCCTAAGTTATAATTTAAGAGTAGCAATCCAAGTGCGGTTGTTTTCCTGGAGATTAATAATCATTCAGAAGGCATCCATTTCCTTGGGACAGATATCTAATCCTTAGTCCTACAGAAATGTAACGTACAAAAGTCATTATTATCAAGTGGAAATTCTTCTTTCTTTAAGTGCTACTTTACGTCAAGATGATCAAAGGTCCAAAAATGGGCATTCTGTAGGTAGACAAGCTCTATTAATTTGCTAAACCAGAAACTATCAGATGAGAAAAAAGAATCCTAAACAGCTAGTGGTATAAATTGGACTCAACAGAAAGGAGTTTTAAATTCACTAAATTACACTGTTGAACAAGGGTCAATTAAGAGTTTTTCATCACCTGCCATTCTTCTATGTTGGGGTCACTGCTTATTTTCCTAATCAATGTGGTGTTAATGAAAAAGTGCTTTGATTCTTTATTAGATTTTATCAGATTCAATATTTCCTATCCACAATGTCTTCAAATTGCCAGTATATTCTTTGGGAGTGAGTTTAAGACAACTTCTCCAATAATGGTCCCTCTTTCTGAGTGACTAGAAAGTTAGTGTCCTCAAACTATAGGTGAAATTAAACTGTAACGTAGCAACAATAATATTTTCAGATAAAGGTGTAAAACCACAGTAGTAGGAAAATTATTTAATTCTTTCTTTGTTTCGTGTACATCTACTGAGCACCTACTGATTGCTAAGCAGACTTCTGATTAAAGAGAATAGAGCTGTGAAAAAGAGAAAAGTCCTTAAGAGTATATACCATTATGAGGGGGAAAATGATTTAATAATAAACCTATGACTAATATATGAAACACTGTCAGATAATGAAAAGTGCTGTGCATAAAATCAGACTGTGGAGTAGTTTAGGGTGGGGTGCAATTTTAGATTGGGAGTTCATGGAAGGTTCTTTGAGGTGATATTTAAATATTCTGAAAGGATGTGAATGAGAAGGTCATTGCTTCAGTGAATTAGAAAGTTGTAGGAAAAAAAGAAGCAAGAACAAAAGATTTATGACAGTGCAATATTTAGTTTATTCAGTGAATATCAGCTGGCTGAAACAGAATGTTAAGAGGAGAATGTTAAGAATGATTTAAAATGGACAGACTAGGGAATATCATTAAATCCTTACATATCACATGACGAAGGTTGATTCTTCTGTTATTGAAAGCCATTAGAAAACTTTTTGTAAACGATGCTAAAATCTTAACTTTAAAAAATGTTTTTCTCTGGCTGCTGACAAAAGCTGTCCCCTTAACCAAAATCTAGTCAGACTCTTCTGAGGTGTCCTGGCCTACAAAAACTACAGATTCAGCACAAATGATCCGTTCACCTTCTCACTCCCACATACACACACACTAAGAGCGCAGTTTCTAACAACTCAAAGCTGGTTCCCTAGAAGCATGATGATAGCCCCCTTAATTATCTGCCTGGGAAGGCTTAAGGCTGCCAAAGAATTTTGTGTTTTCTCTTGCCAACGCCAGAAGATGGAGCTCCCCCCAGCCTCTGTGGGAGGGTAATAGCCTAACTTCAATAAGTGCCATTTGGCAAACCCAGGTGGCCCAATCACATCTCCCTTCTCACTTTTGAAAAGTTCCTCTTCCCTGATTCTGTTCAACCTCCTGCTGATCATTTTCTCTATTGCTTCACTTTTCCTTCAAAATGCCCAGACACCTCTACACAAAGTAAAGTTGAGCTCAGTTCAGGCTGCACCCTCTACCCTACTGTAATAGTTATTACTGAATAAATCTATCTTACAGTGTTAACTAGTATCTGGCTTTGTTTACTGTTGTCATTACTTGTGGAATAAAATAACAGTAGGGGAGTAAGAAGTGAAATAGTAAAATAAATAAATAAGTTAATGAAGTAGTTTAACAAAGATATTATATTGGTAGAGTTATAATAGTATAAATGGTGAGAAGTGGTATATTTTGAGGTTAAAAGCATGGTTACCATGGGTAATGGATTGGATCAAGAATGGTAATGCTTTTATTTTTTTTTCACTATTTCATTGTCTATAAACATATTTCAGTAAATAGATATTTTTATTTTTAATTAAATTGTAATTTACATAAAATGAAATACCTGGATCTTAAGAATATAGTTCAATGAGTTTGACAATAGACTCAAAATTTATGTTCTTATCAACATATGGAACATTTCCATCATCCTAGAAAGTTTCTTTTTGCCCCTGCCCTTCCCAGACCCCCAACACAATAGACAACTACTGTTTAAATTTCTTCAACACAGATTAGTTTTGCCTGTCCTAGAAACTTCATACAAATTAAATAATAGAGTATATACTCTTTTTTAAAAAAAATATTTTTATTGATTTCAAAGAGGAAAAGAGAGAGAGATTGAGATAGAAACATCAATGATGAGAGAGAATCACTGATTGGGTGCCTCCTGCACAACCCCCACTGAAGATTGAGCCGCAACCAGGAATTGAACCATGACCTCCTGGTTCATAAGTTGATGCTCAACTACTGGGCAAGTAAATATCATTTGTACATGTCTCTGTTTACTCAGAATAATGTTTCTGAGATTTATCCGTGCCATTGCATGTTTTAGTAGCATATTGGTTTTATTGCTGAGTGTTATGGACTGTATGTGTCTCCCCAAAATTCACATTTTGAAGCTGTAACCCCCAATATTATGTTATTAGAGGGGGGCCCTTTTAGAAGTAATTCGATGAAGTAATGAGGAACCCCATGATGGGATTGGTGCCCTCCTAAGAATAGGAGGAGACAGAAGAACTTCCTCTCTTTGCTGGACACAGAAAGAATTTGTCCATCTGAGAATTTGGAGGAAGGCCTGCACCAAGACCTAAATCTGCTGCATTCTTGATCTTGGACTTACTTTCCAACCTCCAGAACTAGGAGAAATAAATGTCTGTTGTTTAAGACACTCAGTCTATGGTATTTTGTTGTAGCAACCGGAGTTGATTAAAAAGACACTGAGTACAATTACACTGCATGGGCTTAACACAATGTGTTTATCCCTTCCTTCCTCACAAACATTTGAGTAATTCAGTTTGGGACATGGATAATTACGACCTACCAATTCCATATCTTGTATAAGCTTTTTCTTGGATATGTTCTAATTTTTCTTTTGTGACTATCTAGATATGAAATTGGTAGGTCATAGGGCAGATGCATGTTTAATTATATGAAAAACTGCCAGAATGATTTCTCAAGTGATTTTGCAATTTGTCATTTACCAGTAATGTATGAGGGTTCTGGTTGCTCAACATACAAAACACCGAGTTGTTGTCAGGCCTTTAAATTTTAGCCATTTTTTGTGGGTGAAAAGGAGTATCTCGTGGTTTTAATTTGCATTTCTCTGATGAAAAACCATGTTGAGCATTCCTGCATGTGCTTTTGAGTCATTTCTATTTTATGTATGTGTGTGTAGTGTCCATTTATATCTATTGCCTATTTTATTCAATTGTTCCTTTTTAATTATAGAATTTAGTTAAATAGTCAAAGTAGAAGCCCCTTGTTTCCACGTTCTGTCAAAAAAATATTTGCTGACACAGATTATGAAGATATTTTCTTATTTCCTCTTAGAAGCTTATCTCTTATCACTTTAACATTTAGGTCTATAATTCATCTCAATTTAGTTTTTCTGTTTGATATGTAATATGGTCAAGTTTCATATTTATGAATATATTAACATTTTCTATACCACATGTCCAAAATTTTTTGTTCTCATTAAATCACTTGAACAACTTTTATAAAAACAATCCATCACGTAATTGGGGGTCTATTCTGCAGTTTCTATTCTCTTTTATCTATTTGTCTACAATTAAACCAATAGAACACTGTTTACTATAGGATTGCAGTAAGCCTTGAAAGCAGGCATTTCAATTCCTCCCAGTTAATTTTTTTCGCGTTTACTTTCTGGTCACTTCTCCAACTCTCTTGAACATCTCTCCTCTCTGGGAGGCATAGCCAAGCATGACTTCTCCACTCTTCCTAGCAGAAAGACCCACGCAGTCACTCTCTTTCACTTGTAAATGGATAAAGACATGAGGGCTGAAATCTTTTCCCATGTAACGACTTGGGTAAGAGAAAATAATGTCTGGACTCAGTCATATTTCAGCAGTCACATCTGAGCGTATTGATCCCAAGATTTAGATGCCCAAGTTGATATCTATTTTCTGCTTGATTCATGATTTTCCTAATATACTTCAAAAATTAGATCCCTATGGGGAAAGAGGTAAGCTGCACCATGATTCTTCTCTTCCTCAAAAACCATTGCAGAATGCAGTAAATGTTTTTAACTATAATTTTTAGAACCAAATTATAACAAGCTTACCCCAGAAACCAACATAAAAAAGAAATAATAACTTTATACAAATACCATGTAATTTTAAAAATGTGTTGTGTCTTCCTGCAAAGTTCTAGTCTAGAATTAATTGAAAATCTAAATTCAGCTAATGGCTTTTCTATAAAAACCATGGGGAGCTTCTGTTGAGGATATTATAAAACTTTATTTATTTATTCATTTATTTGCAAATGCACATATAAAGATGAGAATGGCTTTGCTGTTCATAATATGAGCCATCTTTGACAAGTATTTAAAGTGGGGCATAAACTTAAAAAGATGGATTTAACTCAGCTTTTCTCCCATTTCAAACAGAGTGATCTTCAATAAACAGAACACTGAAACCTTAAAACAGTACCATGATCCACTTGGAATACAGCAGGCCTAAACCATCAGACAAATGAAGACATATATTTCCAGTCCATAATTTTAGCATTATGGCACTTTTAAAATATTTTTTTATTTATTTCAGAGAGGAAGGGAGAGGGGAAGAGAGGTAGAAACATCAATGATGAGAAAGAATCATCGATCAGTTGCCATCTGCACACCCCAAGCGGGGAATTGAGCCCACAACAGGACTGGGAATCAAACTGACCTCCTGGTTCATAGGTTGACGCTGGGCATGGCATTTTTTTAATGCACCACAAACTAAGGGGAATTAATATTTTGTAGCACTTGTGGCCAATACATATAACGAAATTCCATTGAAATGATGAAAGCCTATAAAACACACTGGAAGATAAATGTTTTCTGAACTTCTAAAATGCTTGCATCAGTTTAGTGATTTTTGTATCTTCTCAATCTGAATTTTCTATTCATGATACCATCAAAATAATATGATCTTTTTTGACAGGTTCTAGTCACATAGTTGGCTGAGAATAATGAAGTGGAATGGGGAGAGACAGAGATCCTGGTATATATGGCTATGGCCATGGGGAAACAGGTAGCATAAGTAATAGGAATCTGTAAACTCCTGAGGCTAATTTAAAGCACTATGTTTCATGTCTACCTTCTTGTTTAAAACCCATGTCTTTTATAAGGGATGCTAAATTAAATGATTAGCTTTCACAAAGTTGTCCTGACTATGCCCACCCACTCATGAAACTGTTAATGAACAGTGAAATGATAACAGTAAAAGCAGAAGAGAAAATAAGGAAGTTAATTGGGACAAAACACTATATTTTGTTTATTTGATTCATCCTATAAGCATAGATTTTGACACTGTCATAAAAAAAAAATACAACTAAGACATAGAATGTACTTGGTTCTATATGTTTTTCATATGGCTTTCAATGATGTGTCAGATTTCGTGAGATTGCGTTAGTATGTAATAATAAATAACCCTTATACATCCCTGAAAATGAGATATGTGTTGTGTTAGGTGTTTTGTTTGCATTATCTCAATCAATCTTTAATTGTAGAACTGTAGAAGTAGGAAGGGTAGGGTACAATGTGATCATTAAAAAACTCTCCTATAGACAGATACACCTGTTAAAATCCCAGGTCTTCCAGGTATTGGCCATGTAATTGTGAGTAGTTAAACTGTCTTCTCCTCAGTTTTTTCATTCATAAAACAGAGGTAAAAATACTTTCTATGTTGGGCAATTGTAGGATTAAATTATGATTGACCTAAAGAATGTTGAAAATGTGCTGATATATAATTGGCTATCAATAAATTATGTACAGATGCAAAAAGCTGGATCCATTTAAAAGGAGTTAATTATAATTCTCATGTTTGCATAGGTAGTTGGTGGTGAAAATAGACTGAAAACCCCCATCTGATTTTATAGTGAAAGTTCATGTTGAACGAATACCACATATTGTCATCCTCCCGTTATACAAATAAGCATCCGAAACATTGCATTACACAAATAGAGTTTTTGAATGCATTTCTAGAATGTTTCAAAAGAATAGGATGATTCTGCCACACCAATTGATAAATGTTATACAGAGAAGGTAACCCCTAGAAGAGATGCTATGATATTTTCAATAATCCCAAGCCACTTTTTAACTCATAAATGGTAATTATTTTGCAATGTATGTGGATGGCCTGTGAAGTAACTCATTGTTATTATCTTGTTAATGTCCTCCTTGTTCATGGGCTGACAATGCTCCAACCAGGAAGAGAACATGTAGGGAGAACCCTTAGCCTGGTTGTCAGCACTAGGGCTTAAAACCTCAGTCTTCCACTCATCAAAATATGGGCAAATAACGCCGCCCCCCCCCCCATTTTTTAATGTACCAAAGAAGGTTTTAACTAAATTTTCACTAAAATTTGTTACATGTTCTTCTAAATGCATTCCACTAATATCAGGGAACACAGAAAGGGAGATGATGGCAGAACATGTAGCTATTCTAACAAAATCACCCAGATCACATGTCTAACTCAACAGATACATCACTTAAGTGCCCATGTGTGATAGGATAGCAAGGATATTTAAGTAAATGATCTAGTATTAGTCTTGGATAAGACATTGATAACATAAGACAATGTTTATGTTCATAAAAAGATCACATTTATAAAAGACTTGCACGTAAAGCATATATTGAATAGTATATTTACACAAATTATAAAGTGGCAATTATGAGCCCTTCTTTTCAGAAAAACACACACAGTATTTTCAGAAATTTCAAGATGCCTTTTAATAAGGGTAATAGTCAATATTTAAAGTAAGTTTTTCAACCTTAGTCTAGTACGTGGCTCCTACACCATAGCTGGCTGTTTGTAAGGTTAGCATGTTTCTGCTCCGTAATGTTTTTCATCTCTTTTTATTATTTTTCCTTTTTTAAAAAGCATTAATAATTTGGAGTCTGTATATTCCTGTTGTATAAAATAGCATGACAACCCAGAAGTTCAAAGTCAATTGGAACAGAACATTCTATAAGGTTAGAGGATGAGAATGGCTTCTGATGCGGATCGTGTGTTGCTACTTGCTGAGTCGGTGAGGCCATATCACTTACCTCCTCTCTTTCCTAATAACCACTTCTGTGAAACTGAGATATAATACACCTTCATTTCATAGGGCTGAGCACTCACCTTTAATGTTTAAAATGCACTCAGCTCCATTACTAGCAATCCCTCAATAAATGCTGGTTGGCATTATTATTCCTGCTGTTGTTGTTGAAACATATCCAAACCAAACTGTCCATGGTCATCTTGTTTATAGAGTCATCATCCTGATCACGTTATATTTCAGAGTATTATATTGTACCCATAACCAAATTTTAATACAAAATGTGCATCAAATAAATAAACAGAGTTTGCCCCCATAAATGTCCTGATATGTCCAAAGACAGGAAAATAGAAAAGTGAGATATTTTATTTAATTTTCACACCTTTTGATAGCAATATAACTCATTTTCCTTATCTATAATGTAAAAATTATTTCCTAAAAATGTTGAAAATCTTCTAACAAAAATAATTTTAAAGGCTCCATATTTAAGAGAACTATTAAATAGCATAATGCCTGCACCTACCAAAACTATATTGCATATTTCAAATTTGCTAAGATTGTATGTTAGGTGTTTTTACCACAATAACAATGACAATAACAGTAATGGGAGCTGAAGGAAACTTTGGGAGGTGGTGGGTCTGTTTATGCCCTTAATAGTGGTGATGGTTTCATCGGTATATACTCATCCTTTAACTCATCAATCTGTATATGTAGTATTAAATATGCACAACTTTTTATATGCCAATCAGGCCTCAATAAAACCATTAACAATTCATATTATGTATGAAGATCTCATTGGTAGCATAGAGATTAGAAAATATGAACAGATTTTGAAATTGGCTAGTGAGTAATTAGGAGATCCTATTTCAGGTGAGAAATTATACTACATGAAGAAATATGTGGTAATATTGTGGAGGAATTAAAAATAATTCCAGCCCAGCCGGTGTGTCTCAGTGGTTGAGCATAGACTCATGAACCAGGAGGTCATGGTTCACTTCTCGGTCAGGGCACATGCCTGGGTTTCAGACTTGATCCCCAGTAGAGGGAGTGCAGGAGGCAGCGGATTGCCGGGAGGCGGTCCATGCTTGCTGTTTCAAGGGTCCTGGCATATATGGCATACTGTTCTTAATATGTTTGCTCACCTTCTTGGCACTATGTGTTTTAACCAAGGTCTCTGAGAAAGGGTGTTTCCCCAGGTAGGGATTTTCCCCTGAAGTTAGGGAGGGAATAAAACCTCTTAACTAAGTGCCAGGTGGGTAATTAATCACTTTAACTACGAACAATCATGCTTAAACTACATAATCTTTACTCCCTGGAATGGAGATAAGAAATGCCCTAACCTTTGGAATAGAGATTGATAGGATTGGAATCAACTGGTATAAATACAGATGTAACAAGACAGAACTTAGAAGACAGAACCTACACAGAACCTAGAGACAGAAGAACTTCGCTGGAGAGAACATGGCAAAAGATCGTGGACTGAACCTGACTACAGAAATTGGCAAGAGAACCTGACTAGAACCTGGTGACTGAACCTGGCTGGAGAACCTGGACAGAACCTGGCTGGAGAACCTAGCGAGGGAACATGGCTACAGAACCTGGCTGGAGAACCTGGAGAACCTAGCAAGAGAACATGGACACAGAACCTGGCTGGAGATCCGAAGCAGAACCTCTCTGGAGATCCAGACCAGAACTTGGCTGGAGATCCTGGCTAGAGATCCTGGCTAGGCTGCTGATCAAGTGAACACTGTCTCCGTGTCCTTCCTTCTTCGCCGACTCCGTCTACGCCTTTGGGAACCCCTGGACCTGCTGGGGTTGGACCCCGGCAGCGGATTAATGATTCTCTCTAATCATTGATGTTTCTATCTCTCTCTCCCTCTTCCTTCCTCTCTCTGAAGTGAATAAAAACATTTAAAATGATGATTATTATGATGATAATAATAATAATAATAATAATTCCAAAAATTACAAGGGCAATTCAAAGAGAACATCACCATGTTCATAGAAGTTTGAAAATTGACTACTATGGAACCAAGAAAAACCAAGACTTCTTTTAAAGAACCATTAATCTTTCTAGTCTCCATTGTATATTAATTAAAATAAAGAATCACAGACTCTTTTTGCTGTTCATCAAAGCTGTGTGACAGAATCATAGTACCAGTAACTGGGAGACAGATAAATGAAACCCCATGGTCTTTTCACTAACAAAGTAATACATGAATAAGAGGACATTCAACTGTCTAACTCTGATAGACAACAGAATATAAAAAATTTTAGGTAACTTGTGAAATGTGATTGCAGTTCCAGTTGTTATACTATAATCATCACACCTTCTATCTGAAGGTAAAATCTAAGAGCAAAGATACAGTAGTTAGTCAATTTATTTGACACACACACACACACACACACACACACACACACCACCATGACCACCACCACCACGACCACCACCAGGCAGATAACACTTGGCATATTGTGACATTAGAAAAATATGTCCTACTACAATTTAAAACTAGAATCCATCAGAAAATAATTAACAATTGCTCTTATTTGAATCTTCAAAAATAAAAATTTGATTGAACTCCTTACTTCTCCCTAAAATTTTATTTTGGTGTCCTCCAAGAAAACATACATCATAAAATGCTGATGCGACATTCCAAAGAAAGGTCCCTTTTAAGTGATTCATTCATATACTTTAAAATGCATATGCTCTGCAGAATTTAAATACATGAAAGATGTAAATCATTGTTGCTTCTCATAAAAAATAATTGCCAACAGAAATAAAAGGTTTTTCACACCCGGAGATAATATTACTAAGTCTCCTCAATAAGTTGGAAGAGCTCGTGGTGGCCCAGTCCAGGCTGGTCCCGTCCATGTGGTGTCTTCAGGCATAGTCTTCTCTACATTATCTTGCACTGACAAAAATGCAAATGGTCATTATGGAGACCTGAGTTATTCAGAGAAACGTATTTGCAACATGAGTGGTCTAGTTCAGTGCTGCACAGGGACAACAGAGAGTTCTGTAAATTAAGAAGGTCCTTAATTAACATTTAAGAAAGCAGCTATTGCCACTTAAGTACATTATGGCATCAATCTGCAATGAATAATTACTTACTGGCTCTGACAATATTACGTACCAGTCCTCTGACAACCTTTTCAAAAGATTAATGTATAATAATAACAAAACTATGGCCCTATTGATTCTCTTATACATGGCTTGTGTATAACAGCGGAAGATGAATTTCAAAATGCCAGAAGACATTGCTCCGTAGTGATAAGTGCATGAAACTCTCCCTACTTTCTTCATGTCTCCATATTTAACAAAATGACTACAATTTTAACAAAATTGCAAGCAATGCTAATGGCTTAAATGGCAGATTAGCGATTTTTAGAGGGTTGAAGTGAACCATCACAGTCCACGGTTGGGACTAGGTGGCTGAAGTATCATTAGATGATGTGTAACATGGGAAGACCATGTTTATAATTTCTTCTTTGGGGAATTAGGATCAGGAAGAAGAACACAGGGAATTTTCTTATGTTTCTAAAAACATGCCATGACCCGTTATTTATTCACTTGGCTTTAGTGAACACAGGCATTCAGAAACCAGTTTGTTGGCTTAATAAATATTTCACAACATAGTGTGCAATTATTTGGTGTCAACCTTGGCTTTTAATAAATATTCTTTAAAAAGCACCAGAGAAAAAGTGAAAAAGGTCTAATTAAAATAGGGTGCAGTTTGTGTGATTCATAGGACTAGAGCTCAGGTGTATAACTAAATGTATTGTGTTTATATTTGTACTAAAGACCTCATTTTTGGGAAAAGCACTCATTTTGAGTAATAAATGGCAGCTTATCAGGATGGTTTCTGGGTAAGAACCTTCCTCAATGTCAATTGGAGATTTAGGTGTTTGACTTTGCAGAGAAATGCAAGGAACTAAACCACTTGCCTGCCACCTGGGGAGTGAAAGCTCATTAGGAAGAGATGTGTTTACAGAGGGAGACATGACCAGGTTGAATCAAGTTCTGGGGCGTTTGAAAATGCAAAGCCTACTGAATGGTTGTAGCAGAAGGTCAAATTTTTCTATGTTTAGCCATTCTGGTTTGTGCTAATTAATAAGAAATGTCCTGTAAATATACATTCTTAATTGCAAGTAAATTAAATATTCATTTGTAACATTTGCTCTAAAAATTGATTTCTTAATGAGGATGAAATGAATAAGTTGGACTTTCAATGCACACAGAACTCTTTGTAAAAGGAGCCAACAGAAAATAGCATAGGTAATTTTTGAACTTTATAAAGATTACACAAGGCTGGCTCTTCACAAATAGGGTAATTTCCCAATATTGTTACTAGCCTCCTAAAATATGCATTTATAAACATTAAATGTGGTAGGTTGTTTCCCTATGTGTGCTGGAATTGATCATCCAAACTCTCCATGTAATTGAAACAGACATATCAGTCATGGTGCCTGCATCATCCACAACTGCACTGAGGAAAAAGTCCTTGCTCTCATTTTTGCCACTGTGATAAATGCCCATGGCCATGATAAGTTTTCTAAAGAAAAATATAAGCAAATCAACGCCACTTCTTTGCTAAAATGGGTTTCTGTCAACAAGAAACACAAAAAGTAACACTCAAAGTCATTGGCTACCTTTCAGATCTCATTTTTTAGCATTTTCTTGCCATTCTCTGATACAACAACACTGATGTCCTTAAACTTCCCCAGTATGCTCACATCACAGAATACCTAGAGAACCATTCCCCCTGGCAGTTGTAGGACTTCTTTCATCTCATCCTGAATGTCTCTTTTCAAATGTAACTTTATTAGAAAAATTCTTCTCTTATTAACTTAACAAAAGTGACAACCTATCACTTTCCTTACCTGTATCTTATTTTTTTTCCCCAGAAGACCTATAACCTGAAATATTGAATACTTGCTGTGTGTCTCTCCTCTCTTACTTATAACATTAGAACAGGATTTTGTCTCTTTTGACCATATCTGTATCTCAGAGCCTGGAATAATGTCTGATGCATAGCAGGTACTTAATAAATGTTATTGGACAAATAACTGAATAGACAAACTCATATTTTAATGTATCAATTATTGTCCCTTTTCCCTCAATAACCCTCTCCTCTCTGACCATCTAATTAGATTACACACTATCTAATTCAAAGGTGGTGGATCAATAAGACAGTCCTACAATAGGACATAATACAAAAAAACCCAAAAACTCAAATATAATATTCTCATGATATTTCTAATCATTTCTCTCTAGCTTTAAATTTGACCTAGAAAATATCAAAATAATAAGAAAATTAGCTCCAGAGATGCGTTAGGAGGATTGGAGTATAGTGGGGACCATCTGCAGTCATGGAGAGCCAATGTTAGGAAGAAGCAGTAATCATAAGCAGACTTGAAGATCAGCTGAGATGCCATGAGTACATAACACAAAGAAAAGTCAGGCATATAAGGATCATGTTCTTAGAATGCCTTCATCCCTGGTGTGTTTTCAGTTCCATGCACAATACAATAAAAAAAAAAAATGTTGGTATCCATGCACAATGCAATCAAATAAATATCCCCTTCTGTGCTGGTTAGTTCAATGAGATGTTCCAATTCTAAATGAAAAGAAACAGCCTATAAAACAATACCTCCCCCCAAATTACTACTACTACTAATTATAAACTCAAATGAAGCTTTATTAGATAGTTCACATGGAATAATCCACTACTTATCCAAATGTGTTCTTCAGAACTGTGGACCCAGAACTTTGGGGTGCAAGACCACAATATGATTCAAATCAATGAAGTAGGAAAGATAATTAATGAATGTTTAGGTGTCTTCAATGCATTCACTCTTAACTCCATCAAAGACATGAAATAAAATGAACAAATTGTACCTATTAGTAACAGCATTAAATGGCAACCTTCTAAAAATTAATGAGTTGCCCTTGTCCACTCATAACTATGATTGTCATACATTTATCCAGAACTATAACAAAAGTAAAGAAAATGTAAAACCTTATTTGAACTGACATATAGAGAAATTTATAGTGTTTCAAAATCCTATATAATAAAAGCTAATATGCAAATTGACCGAACAGTGGAATTACTGGTCACTATGACATGCACTGACCACCAGGGGGCAAATGCTCAATGCAGGGGCTGCCCCCTGGTGATCAGTGCACTCCCACAGTGGGAGCACCACTCATCCAGAAGCCTGGCTGATGACTGGTAAGCAAAGTGGCTGTGGTGGGAACCTCTCCTGCCTCTGCAGCAGTGCTAAGGATGTCCAACTGCCAGCTTAGGACTGCTCAAGGAGCGGGCCTAAGAAGTCCATT
Organism: Myotis myotis; assembly: GCF_014108235.1. NCBI lineage: Eukaryota > Metazoa > Chordata > Mammalia > Chiroptera > Vespertilionidae > Myotis > Myotis myotis. Next base: position 27,619,862 of record NW_023416313.1, read on the forward strand.
GGAAATAGTTGGAAATCCCCCAAAGTTTCCTGGATGGTGAGAGGTGCAGGCCAGGCTGAGAGAGCCCTCTCCCCCTCCCCCTGCCCCCTGAGTACACAAATTTCGTGTACTGGGCCTCTAGTACTTAATTAAAAATAAATATATTTATTAATTCCAAGTAATTTGATATACAGTTTAGTAGTGTTGGGATGGGAATTGTGTACAGAATTTGGTAAAATGTTTCATGTGTAAGCACAGACAAGAGAGAATACTAAAATAGAGAGAAACATCCAGTCAAAGGCTATTTCACTTGCATTCCCATTACCTCAAATGCTGTCCTTTTTTGGTTCCACTAGCTCAGTGGTCAGCAAACTCATTAGTCAACAGAGCCAAATATCAATAGTACAACGATTGAAATTTCTTTTGAGAGACAAATTTTTTAAACTTAAACTATATAGGTAGGTACATTGTTATTAACTTAATGAGGGTACTCCTAAGGCTTAGGAAGAGCCACACTCAAGGGGCCAAAGAGCTGCATGTGACTCGTGAGCCACAGTTTGCTGACCACGGCACTAGCTCATTTATTTTATTTTTCAAAGTTCAGTTGTAGGGTAATCTGAAAAAAGCTTTCTCTAACCATTGCAAGATGATGTAAATTTCTCACATCTTTGCTTGCCTATACATAGTAGTTGTTGGCATATTGATTTGGTAAAATTATCCACCATGTTACTAAATTCAGGTTAATTTAGTAAGATGCTTTTTGAAGTTCCTAGGAATAAAATAATCTCATCTTTACATAATATAATTATTCCTCCTCTTCCACTCATTATTACTCCTGATTTTATTTGCTGACTTTTATCATTGAGCAGACCAAAATTTCCAAATTATACTACACAAGCTCTTCTATTTAATGGAGTGAAGTCCCAATAAACCCATGTTAAGTTGAAGTTATTGTAAGTTGAAAATGCATTTAGTACTACACTGTACAGTACTGGTTTCTTGTCCTTGTGCCTGAGGGGTTGACTGGGAGTTAGGGCTCCTTGCAGCTGCCCAGATCTCAGAGAGTATTACATCACTTATTTCTAGTGAAATATCAAAATTCTAAAAACAAAGTATGGTTTCTACTGAGTGCATATCATTTTCACACTGCTATAAAATAAAATAAAAAACTGTGATTTGAACCATTCTAAGTCAGTAAATAATAAATAATAATGGTGAAGCACAAATCATTTTTTCCTTATATAAAGACAATTTTTAAAATTTGATTTAAAGTAGTTTATTAAATAAAAATAATTTTCTGTTACTATTAAATTTAATTTAAAAACTTGACTTGTGCAATTTAACAATTTGGCCACATCCAAATTTATATTCTAATTTGTATTTACTTAGTAACTCATATATTTCATTATGCCACCTTTACATGCATTCTTGGATCAAATCCAATTTTGGTATTATTGAATCACTAGAAATTCGTGCATGGGGGGATGGGGGAGTCCCTCAGCCCAGCCTGCACCCTCTCTGATCTGGGACCCCTTGAGGGATGTCCAGAACTGCTGGCTCCCAACCACTCCCTGCCTGCCAGCCTGATCACCCTCTAACCACCCCCCTGCCAGCCTGATAGACACCTAACTGCTCCCCTGCCAGCCCAATTGCCCCCAACTGCCCTCCCCTGCTGGCCCAGTCACCCCTAACTGCCCTCCCCTGCTGGCCCAGTCACCCCTAACTGCCCTCACCTGCTAGCCTGATTGCCCACAACTGCCCTCCCCTGCTGGCCATCTAGTGGTGGCCATCTTGTGTCCACATGGGGTGGCCATCTTGTGTGTTGGAGTGATGGTCAATTTGCATATTACCTCTTTATTATATAGGATGTTTAACTATAGTTAGTATTTCTATTCAGGTATTGTGGGCTTTTTTTTGTTATATACATGTATGAAATTGATATAGCATTTACTACTTTTATGTTATTACCAAATTTGGGATTAAGATGATATTAACTTCATATGATGAATTTACTAATCTCACATTTTGTGATTTAGAACAAACAATGTAACTTGATAAGTATATTTCTCTTGAAAGATTATTCCAGTAAACATGTGAAGACATTATGACTTTTAATTTTCATATTTAAAAAAAATTTTCATGAATTATTGACTACTACTTTTTATAATTCTCTTATATCAATTTGGCGTTGTATTTTTTAATAAAACTATCAAAACATAATAAAACTATTATGATTGCAGTATTTATTATTATCAATTTTATATTCTTTTAAAACATTTTTTCTGACTTTTTTACTCATTTTTTTCCAGAATCAGATTTACCAATCTCTGAATTTTATGTTGTTTTATAAACCAGATGAAGTTTGTAATAATTGATGTGGTTGAAAATGCTCACAAATTTCTTTAAGCTGAGCATTCATCCCTTCAAAATAAGTCATTCTGCACTTTCAGATGTCAACTTATGTTGAGAGACAGTATAGCATGGTATTAAATGGTATAGGTTCTAGAGCCAAACTTTTCAGCCATGAATCTCAGCTCCGCCACCTACCAACTGTGTGATGTTAAGCAAATTATTAGACTATGTGCTTCAGTTACCTCATCTGATAAATCCGTATAATAGTAGGATTTCCCTTGTATGTTGGTGTCGAGGAATAAGTGCATGGATTCATATACAGCATTTAGAGAACTGCCTGGCACAGAGTGCGCACTTGATAAATATAAGTAATTGTATTGATTTTTGTTCTACTTGATGGCATAACAATGGAACAAGTAAATATGATGTGTAAGGGGATTGTGAGTCTGACACCTTTCTGCTGCTTGTTTCATCTGCAGGTAAGAAAAACGTTCAGGGATCAAGCTTAAAGAAATGAACTCTTCTAGCTGTTTGTTTTCATGTGTGGTTTTAGGACCCATCAATATCTCTCTGAGCAATAGGTGAGTGTGGTGACTTGTCAGCATTTCTCTGCATACACATACCGATATCCTGACAACAAAATGAAAATACCTGAAGTCAATGAGTATATGTACAAATAGTCACTCAAGTAAATGAAATAATATAGCACCTTATGAACTATCACGGTTGGTGACAAGGGTACCAATATAAACAACCCTTTGTTTAAAATAAAGTACAGTTTTAAGCAAATATAATAGAGCCAGATGCCTTTAGAATCAGTCATAAGGAATAGAGTTTACTGGGTGTAACTAGATGCTTATTTCTCCTGTAACCCTGCAGTAAGACTTTCTAAAACTAAGCAGATATAATCTAGGTGCTAAGTATGTTTCCATCTTTTTCTTATGATCAGCAAAGTTAGTTACTTAGTGTGCTAAGTGCTTTCAGGTTTGGAGGATGATATGTCTGCAGAGGACATAAAGCCAGGCTCATCTTCTGAGATGCAGCACCAGATGGTAACAAGAACTCATGCTTCTAGGATGTGACTCTGAGGCTTATCCAAGACAATGGCAATAAATAATTTCTGGTGTTCATATTTTAATCCTTTAGACTCCCTATATTTTACTTTCAAGTATCTGTTCCCTGTTTCACTTACTTCTCAAATATCATCTGTACTTCAAGATGTTTACAACTTCATTTAACCCGTGACCTATTTTTTGTAAAAGAGTAAACTGAATGAAGTGCATCGAGTGGGTTAATAAATATTTGAAAATGGGTTAAAAATACTCTTCAGTGCAACGACTTTCCCTGGCAGGTACAAAAATAAATATGAATATATGTATCCAAGAATAATATTTTGAGAAGCATATTCACAAAAATACATAAACTATAAATTAATAATGCATTTATATTGACATTTTATTAACAGCTTATTTTAAAAGTAATCAACAAAAAGAGGGCATTTAAGACATGTTTTTCTCTTTGACAGTTTTTCATGAAAGGGGAATCTGCTGACTCAAGTGTCTGTGTAATTAATCTGCCAGTCCTTAGTGAACATGAAATTTGTGATGTACAGAAAGTGTCAGACTCAACTATTTATACTGTTTGCCTTATGAATAAACTATTACTATCGATTCTTGGCATTCTGTGCTATTTTTTCAGTGTTTTTGAAAGCTCTGGCCATTGCTGTATCTCTTACCCAAAGAAAAACACAAATCTACTCTAAGGAAAGTTTAAAAGTGGATGTGATTTTCCATAATTGGCTTTATTTTAATTGGAAGATGTCCTGAGTCTATCCAGTCTTCTCACTAGCACTTCTTCCTCTCTCCTGATTCACGTGAAAGTATGAGAGTTAGTAAATGGCTTAGCTTCTTGGTGATAGACGTGTCCTCAACATCCATGTAAGTGTATGTAAAAGCAGAAGTGAAAGTTTGCTAAATCACATTAAAAATAGCTGATACAATGCAGAAAGTCATAAAATACAACTTTTTATATCAGATCCTGAGCTGATAAAGAGAAGCCAAAATTTCAAAGTATGTGTCTGCAGACACAGTCTCCCTTAGTAGTATATTTTCTTTCTATCAAAAGGGAAAGGCAACCCTGTCAACAAACGATTTGCAAATTCTGGGTTATATCCACTGCACAATGTTACTTTCTAAAGAGGACTAGGACACCGGGCCGTCATGGCTTACTGGTTGAGCATCGACCCATGAACTAGGAGTTCACAGTCCAATTCCAGGTCAGGGTACATGCCCAGGTTACAGGCTCAATCCCCAATGTGGGGCATGCAGGAGGCAGCCAAACAATGATTCTCTATCATCATTGATGTTCCTCTCTCTCTCTCTTACTCTCTGAAATCAATAAAAATATATTTTAAAAATCTCTCTATATATAAAAGCCTAACATACTAAGTGTCCAACCATTCGTTTGACCATATGACCAACCAGTTGCTATGATATGCATTGACCACCAGGGGGCATACACTCTGACTGGTAGGTTAGCTTGCTGCTGAGATCCTGCTGATCAGGACTGGCGAGAGGGGCTGGACATACCCTGGAGTCCTCCCATGGTCCCTCCCCAACCCTGATTGTGCACCAGTGAGGTCCCTCGACCTGGCCTGTGCCCTCACGCAATCTGTGACCCTTCGGTGGATGTTGGAGAGCTGGTTTTGTCCCAATCCCTGCAGGCCAGGTCGAGGAACCCACTGGTGCACGAATCTGTGCACCAGGTCCTAGTAAATAAATAAAGAGAACTGGGATGTAGTCCCTGTCTTCAAGGAGATTTTAGTCAATTGCAACATTTAATAAATCAAGTAAAATGATTATGATGATTTAAAATCTATGTAGTTTCTAAATATTATCTTTATAACCCTTCTCAATAGTCTCTAGATGATCCAGACATAAGCAACACTTTCATTGGCAAAAATGTATCTATTTGATCCAATTATGGAATTTACTTCAAATTAACTTCCTTTTAACTTCTAACTCCCAAATGCTGGGGGAAACAACGGGTAATAATGTAGTTCTCATGAACCAAGGACTTACTCTACCCTTATTAGAGGTGCTCTGTGAACATGTTTCACTTACTTCTCTCTCTATTATTCCTCTTCAGCAGCTCCACTATTTACTTGGTCCCTAGTCCAAGCACCTTAGCAGTCTGTTCCAAATTTATAATGTTTTTAAAGATGTGTTTTGTTTTTTCTTTCTCATCATTGATGTTTCTATCTCTTTCTCCTTCTCCCTCTCAGAAATAAATAAAAATATATTTTTAAAAAAGAATTGGCTTTTTGCTTTTATTCATAAATCCATTAGCTCTCCAAGATGCTAATTGTAGAAGAGATTTCATCTCCACCCTACCAGCCTATTTCTCCTCTATTTCTTTTTATCCTGGTACATGTTAGCCATGTAATCCAGACACTGAGGTTGGAAACTATAGAACCATCCTGAGTACAGATTTGAATGTGATTGCTGTTTTAGCTTACAATAATCTGTTTTATCCTAACCTCTTGCTTCTGAGGATTCTTAACAATATTTGCACAGACAGTTATTTAATCAAATTTAGAGGAATTGCTCTCAAAACCCCTCTTTGAAAAGCAATCATCATATTTAAAAAATAATGTTTCTTACTTAAAACAATAGCACATGTACATTAAAGAATTCGAAACCAAAATTACATGATTGGAGGGGATAGAAGAGGTCAAAGGGGGCAAAAGGGGGTCATATGTAATACTTTCAACAATAAAGTTTTAAAAAAATAAATTAACAAAAAATAAAGTTGTTGTTAATCATCACCTGAGGATATTTTCCCATTGATTTTTATTTTTTAGAGATAGTGGAAGGAAGGGAAAGAGATATAGAGAGAGAAACATAGATGTGAGATGGACACATTGATTGATTGCCTCTCAAAGGCAGGCACCGGGACCAGGGCTGGGGATCGAGCCTGCAATCAAGGTACATGCCCGGAGTTGAACCCAGAACCATTCAGTCAGTAAGCCGACACTTGATTCTCTGAGCCAAACCTGCTAGAGCTAAAAAGGTAATTTTTATGGTCTGAATAGTGTGTCTTTAAGAAATGAGACTATGGAGCCCTGACTGAGTAGCTCAGTTGGTTAGAACGCCTGGATACACCAAGGTTGCAGGTTCAATCCCCTGGTCAGAGCACATACATGAATCTACCAAGAAATGCATAAATAAGTGGAATAGCAAATGGATGTTTCTCTCTCTTTCTCTTCTTCTTTCTTCTTCTTCTTCTTCTTCTTCTTCTTCTTCTTCTTCTTCTTCTTCTTCTTCTTCTTCTTCTTCTTCTTTTTCTCCTTCTCTCTCTCTCTCTCTCTCTCTCTCTCTCTCTCTCTCTCTCTCTCATAAATCAATAAAATAAAAATTTAGACAATGGACATGAAAATTAAAAACAATTACAGGTAAATTGTACTCTACTATTGTATGAATATGCTTTGAATGCTACTATGTAGAAAAGTCAATGGAGGTAAGAAACAGTATAAAACATCATCCCAAGAATGAGATTTAGGGACAATTTCCAATGCCTTGGTTGCAAAAATCTAAATCTAAATGGGAAGATGTACGTGAGAATTTCTTGTATGATTTTTGCATGGGGATGTTAAAAGATTCTAGGCATTATACATGTGTCATCTACGATTTTAAAAATATTTTTTGTATAATTTATAAACATATGATACTCCCAATTTCACATCCCTAATGATACAGGGTTGTAAAATGAATTTGGTATGTTCTGATATAATTCTACTATACTACATTCTTCAGAGTAATTTTATTCAGATAACATAGCGTTGTCAACTTTGAGCAAAATTGAATCTGAATTTCCTGAGTGTGGTGACCTTATGTCAGTTAGTGTTTTGCCTTTAAGAAGGGAAAGTGATCATTTTTAGAATATGTAATAGGAGACAGTAAATTATGGGAGTGGGCTGCAATACTGGGTGGCCTTTTCAGTATTCAGTTGTTTGAATAGCTGGTCTTTTTACTCACTTGATTAAAACACCACTAATCATCAAGAAAGTGAATACAAGATAAAACATTTCTTTTTAAATGGCATAGCATTAATTCTTTCACATGGCAGAAGTTGAAATGGGAGCTGTTAGACATTTGTAACAAATTTCAATGTCTCTGCTGTAGTTGCAAATCTTTCGACAGCAGCCATTGACTTTGGATGATGGAATTGTGACCTGGTAAAACCTTGGTCCAGCACTTTTTAGAGTTATGGTAGGTTACAAATGTGTCTGCCATACAGAGAGTAGACTTGACCTTGGGAAATAACATTGATGTGTCCATTTCTCTTAGAACATCGAAAATAAATTACATCTCCTGAGAATCCTATTTATAACGATATCCAATAATATCAATTTTATCATATTTTTCAGTAACCCACTGCAAAACAGAAAACTCAATGAAAGAGAGTTCTTATTAACACTCAGTGAAGTAACTTATAACTGATGTAAATCTGTGTTGTACTGGTAGGTAGTTTTGCTGGACATTCAATAAACATGTATTGATTGAGGAGCAGCTAATGAAAATAATTGTTTCAAATATGCTAGGTTTTTATATGTAGCAAATTTTTAGGATCATAAAACTTATTTCACTGATTAATTGTATCCAAAAATTTAGTTAAAGTAAGTAAATTTATATTTCAACACATTGGAGAACACAGTAAATTATAAACAGATATTCCCTTCTTATTTAAGAGTATACTAAGTATTCTATTATAATCATCAATATGTAATATTTGGGATTTCAATGGAGAATAGAGTATTATATTTATTGATATAGCAAACTTTTCAATGTCTGACACAGAGCAGAACTCAATAAATGTACTGGAACAACAAGTGACTGAATGAGGAATGAGAACACAAGGATAATTACATATGTTAAAATGTGTTCTTTGTTTCCATAATACTACCAAGTTAACATGAAATAGGCTTTAGTTGTGTTATAGATTTGGAAAATAGAAGGACAAATATTGATTGTGAACAGATTATATGGATGTTTAAATATAAGCAAGTACCAATAGGAGAATGGATATATACAAAAAAATAATTATTCATAAGAGAGTTAGTTAATGAGGAGATTGAAAGTTACCTATTGTTCCACTTAATGATCAGAGTTTAAAATAAACTGAAAATAAACCAGACTTCTCGCTTGAAATAGTTTTGTTTTTCCTTATTTTAAAGCAGACCTAACTTCTTAGCCCTTTCTTAAGGGTTAGAAATCATAATATTCCTTTATCCTTTTTTTGCAAATGAGATTTTAGAGTTTCAAAGAAGCAATACTTTTATTATGGTCTCTCAAAGATTTCTGTAGTTTATATATATATATATATGATCTAGTTTGCATTTCCTCCATCAAGTGGATTATCTGGCATAACAGGTTTTGGGATTTTTTTTTTTTTTTGCCTGACCTCTATTGATTCAGAATCAGAAATTTAAACACTAATATAAGTAAAATAAGTCTTGGTACAGTGGAAAACTAAGCTTGTGTGTATCTGATATTTTTTTCTGCATGTCTTCTACAAGATAATGTAATTCTCCATGTTTTATAAGACTTGTTTGCATCTACCAGGTGCAAATAAATGTTTAATAATGAAGAGTTTATGTATCCAGAATATAGTTTACTTCATTATCCACTATTTCATTAAATAAAATTTATGAGGCATCTAATATGCACCAAAGTTGCAGTAAGTGCTAGAGACTCTTTGTTAAACAGAGCACAAAAGTGGCCTGGTCGTTTATACTTCAGTTGGTAAAAGCAGGATATAAACAGATACAAGATTAACAAATAAGACAATTTTAGCTGATGAAAAATTTGTGAAGGCAACAAATGTGGATAATGTACAAGAAAATAATCAGGGCTTGTACTCTGTATCTGTGTTTTCATTTAACAAATTAAAAATAACTTTACTATTCTTATTCTATAGAGAAGGAAAATAATTGTAGTGGGATAAATCAGTAAGAGTTCATCGAAATTGCTTACAATTGAATTTATTGAAACTGGCATACCCTCAATGGTTAGCATTACAAAATGTAATTTGGTGGTGATCTTTGAATATTGCTTAATATTAATAAATAATAATTCACTTTGCATTATAAATATTAAAAAAGAAGCTAGTGACTTCTCCATGCAGAGTGAGGTTAATAATTTTACATGGGTTGCATCAGCAATGTTAGTTCAATCACCAAGAAGCTTTTAAATTTTGTATGCTTTTCTCTTCTATTGATATACCAATAGAGGCAACTCACCATTTTAAATCATGAAGTATGGATTAAAGTACTAGCAACTTGGCATCATCCTCTAGATATTCATAATATAGAACTAGCTAATAGCTGTCCAAGATTATGCTGTCTGAAAAATATTGCTTAAAATATTAAATTCTAACTAAAGTTTCAAAAATATGGCAGCAGGATTCATCAATTTAAAGAGAAGGAATTGGTTATATGGTAAGTAAAATTCAAAATCCCCAATAGATTTTTTAAGTATCTTTTTTTAAGATGAGTTTCATACATAAAGTAAGTTGCTAGATTATCTGGCATCTCATTCTCCATGGACATCTTAGCACTCTGATGGATCCAAACAAGGCAAAGGCAAAATTGGGATTTATTTCTAAAGAATTTGTGCAGAACTCACATTAGTAAAAAATCATTTCTATTCAACAACTTCCAAATCACACACATTATGGGGATCAGCTCTCACAATATAAACTATAAATAAGAGATGGGGCTCTGACCACATTATAACTATAGAAATAACTAAATCCATGTCTTGGGATCATCTTCTTCTTTCTTACTGAATTTAAGATTACCTTGGATGTTTTTCTCTGGTTCAATTTATAGACACTGAATATATTTAGAAGAGCATATGGTATAACTAACGGTATTGGAAACCGCGAGAAAGAGGAAGAGAGAGGTAGAGGTAGAGGGAGAAGTAGAGGGAGAGGTAATGGGAGAAGTAGAGAGAGGGGACAGAGAGAGAAAAGAGAGAGAGAAAGAGAGAGGGGGAGAGAGAGAGAGAGAGAGAGAGAGAGAGAGAGAGAGAGAAAGAAAGAAGAGAGAGAAGGAAACAAAGCTCTGTTATTCTCAAGATTATTTTAGAATCCATTCCAATCTTGTTTTTCTGTGTCTCTGATCAAGATTTTCTCAGACAACATAGGAATTTCCCTAGTTGGGAACTGTGCCTAAGGGGCCAGTGTTGTTTTAAGTCATTAAGACTGTAATTTAAACTTTGAAAAAAAAATTGTTTCATGTTAAAACTTGAATTTATCTTTGTGTCAGTTCCCTTTGGACAGTGACAGATAAATCAATCATTAGAACCTTGCGAGTTAGGCAAGAACTTAATGTGGGGAAGCAACTGAAAGGAAGAATTTATGGATCAGACATTTAAGTGTTATATTCAGTAAGGTAGATTTACTGTCTTTTGTAACAGATTTATATTCCTGCAAAGGCTTCACTTAGATTAATGTGTGTGTGCGTGTATGTTTTCCTAAGGAAACATTTAGACTATCCTATGGCTTATTTAGGCAAAGTTGGGGATGTTTTTGTTCAGACAGTTATCCCTGGGGGATCTGGAATGCAGACCCTTAAAGCTTCAGGACCTCCAGACCTGCTATATGCTCTTTACCTTCTACCGTAAGAGAGTTGATGAGAACAACCTGGACTGGGGATGCAGAACGCAACCTAATTCAGCGTGATGATGCAGTAGGCTCAGAGGACACTGCTGCTAATATTTTTGACTGATTTTCTTAGATCATGGGAAAATGTACTATGTTGAAATATTACTGTTAACTTTTGCAAAACCATACCTGTGCTGCTATGCACAGCTGTGTAAACTGTACACTGCAAAAAAAAATACAAAACAAAACAAAACACAAATAAACAAACAAAAAACCTGTCTGGGCACAGCACTGGCTCCCAACTGAAGGAAGGAGCATCCTTGTCTTGTTTGTTTGGTTTTATTTGTCACTGAGCTGTGAACCCTGTGGATGTGGTTCTTAGAGGGCCACCATTTTTTATTTGCCTGAACAAGACACCTTTTTCAAATTCAAACTTGGGCTCTGGATATCCTTATAGATATATACTGCAGTCTTGTGGATGGGAGACTTTAAAAGGTTAGATTTATCCACTGCGAATTATCTGGGAAATTATCCAGGAATCTAAGATTCAGGAGACCAGGTTTCACCTAAAGTGAGGAACTTCATTTGTAAACTTTGGAGTCAGTTTTTTCTGGATTCTGTAACATGGCAATGTATAGATGTCTCCCAATGCCACCTGGTTGTGACATGGAGCAAGGCGGGGATCTCTGATAGCAGAAACTCTGCAGCAGCTATAAGCCATAATGACTTCCCTCCTGAATTCTAAACCTTTAGAAAAGCCTTGTCAACTGTGATGACTGACATTGACTGTGAGGAATTAAGGAGACTGCCTATTCCTTGCCAGAGATGTAGTTAAAAGAATAGAGCAGTATTCTCTTCCCCTATTCTAAATAGCAAGGACACCTTTACTTATGGGAAGGGCACCATTTGGATTAAGCACAGAGGCCTGGTAGGGCACGGAAGGTTGTTTTTCTTCTTAAATAATATAAACATATTTAGCCAGGTGATTGCTCTGGAAGTTATATTTTAGAAAATAGTATGAAAACCTGTTCATAATAGCTTTGGATAAAAGTTTTTCTAAAATTAATGTTTACTAGCTGAAATTAAGTTTCACAACTTTTTTTTCTATGAAAGTATTCAATTCCTTTTTGGGGAGGAGGAATTGTGGTATATACTCAAATGATACACATACTTTTTTCTCTTTTGAGGTGTAACTGGGAAAGGATCACCAAGAAAATATGTGATGTTCTCAAAAGAAGAGTCATAAGTTTTAGATACAAACACATAACTGAATTTGACAAATAATCAAGTAGAAGGCATTTAGATGATGGCTTTTATAAACACTTTATATATGTAAAAAGTCATGTGACCATAAAAAGAAGTTGTAATACTTTCCTGTAGGGGCTCTTGTTTTTGTCTGCCCTTTATTTAAATTTTTATTCTCCTAGTTTTATTAATAAACCTTGTTCTGTATAGCATAAGGAATACAGTAAAAAATACTATAATAACTATGTATCCTGCCAGGTGAATACTTAAAATATTGGGGGATCACTTTGGCAAGTATATGATTATCTAACCATTACGCTGTGTACCTGAAATTAATACAAAATAGTGTTGTCAACTGTAATTTAAAAATAAAATTTAAAAAACACACACCTTGTTCTCCTGAACACAAAAACAATTTCTAACTCTGTCAAGCTAATCACAACCAACCTTTTTTCCAGGGTGATTGGTGCAGAGAAGCATATACACTCAAGCACGGACCTCTCAGAGGCCTGGTATGATGTTACATTATGGTCCCAGGGAAAAATGCTGGCTGTCTTTCCAAGGGATTACTATCCTGGAATCTTGTAGGAAAAGATGAGCATGACTCTTATCCCTACCACATTGAAGAAGCTTAACTCCAGTCAGAGAAACTACTAGTAAGATCTGCACACTGAGGAAGCTAAGAGATGGTTGGGGAGATAGGAAGCATGCAGTACCCTGTAGGAGGCCTGTGCTCAAGAAACATTGAAGCCAGTCTCCTCCACCTCTGGTGTGGTAAGCAAATCCCCTTTGTTTGAGTGGAAACTCTAGCTGCTCATTAAATAAGAGAAAGCTGTGAAACTGGATAAATCTAAGCTCTAAGATTTAGACTGTTTTCCTCTAAATCATTGTGTCTTTAGAGATAGTTATTCCTTCTGAACCTACCTTAGATGCTATTAAAGATATATGATAAAATGATTTTATAATTTATTTTTTTGTTATAACAATCTACATTTTATCTGGCCTTCATTTTTACATTAAATGCAAAACTTTGACTTTAAGATAAGGTGTTAGAGAAACCATTTGCTGTTCCTGTAGCTGTTTTCCAGGCAGATAAATCAGTGAAGTAGGGGTGCCTTGCATGAATGTTGAGTAATTGTCTGTGACTGTCAAGAATGTAATATAGATATACAACTCACTCATTCACTCAATGACTATTTTTATTGAGTTATAATTGACAAAAATCCTTGTGTAAGTTTAAGGTGCAAACCATGTTCATTTGAAACACTGATATATTGAAATTTTGGTAGTATTTCCACTGAATCTATGGATGGCTTAAGGTACTATTGACAAGTTAACAATGCAAATTCTTACAACACACACACACACACACACACACACACGAGATATCTTTCCAATTGTTTTTTTTTTCAATTTGTCTTAGGAAAGTTTTACAGTTTACATTGTATAGATCTTTCACTTATCTGATTAAATATATTACTAAACATTTTATTTTTTTATGTTGTGAATGAGATTGTTGTTTTCACTTCTTTTTGACATATTTCATTGTTAGTATGCCACTGATTTGTTGATCAGTTCCAACATTTTTCAGTTGAGTCTTATGCCATCATACTCCTGACTATTTTTTAGTAGTCCTCAATAACTACTTTTTAAATAACTTCTTTGAATCAGCTCCTTTCGAGTGATGCAAATCCAGCAATGAAAAATAGAGATAGCTCTTTTGTGAGACTTACTTTCCAATGGCATTTTTATAATTAAAATTAACAAATAAGTAGAAAATTCCACATTTAGTGCAAAAAAAAAAAAAGAAAACTAACAAGATAATGGGTTTTGAATGGGGTGGCTATGTAATAAAAGTGCCAATTTAGCTAGATTGTTCAGGAAAAATTCTTCTACAGAAGGGACATTTGCTATGAGACCTGAATGATATAAGAAATCAATCATGTGATAATCTTTGGAAGAAGGATAGAGAAGAAAGATCCAGGAGTTTAAATAACAAAGTATACTAGATTTGGGTTGACTTCATAGTAATTATTAAGGGAATTACTCATGCTCATTCTTGGTACCCTAATTTTGAATATTCTGATAAAATACATCTGAAAACATGAGAATCATTTATACATAATTTCCACTGTCCTAATTTTTTAATGGATCTTCAAAAATCATACTGAAGGGGCATTCAAAGGTGGGCCTTCTTTCTCATATAACTAAGACCAACTGGGTAATTAGGGGGAAAATATGGAAGGATGAAAAAAACAGTACCACCTTCATATTACCTCTACTAAATATAGTTAGAATCAATCATCGATGACTCCTTAGTTTATTCCAAAATAAATACTGCAGTCCTACAACTTTTCACATGTACCTAAGCACATAAAATATTTAGAAAATTTTATCTCAGCAAATTTGGAAGATATAGTCAATCTTAACTACCTTTTCTTACAAAGATTTAGAGGACTTTTGAGAGATAGAAAAAGAAAGCTCTAACCATCATTCAGATCAAGCCTGGACCATTAACATGCCTGTCACCCTAATGATAAAAGCAAAGATGAATGCAAACTGCTTTTGTGGTTGAGAAGCTATCGGTAAGCAATTTGACAGTATATTTAGAGACTTGATATTTCAAAAGTCTAAAACATTCCTAGAGAATATATAAGCTCCTGTTCCATTAATGGAACCAGCACACTTACCTTAAATCATTTCTGATGAATTTAAATGCTAACTTATAAAGCAAACACAGCAATATAAATGTTATCAAGATCTTCTTGTGAAAGTATCTTACTTGGTTTATTTATTTAGATTGATATGAATAGTATTTCCATTTCGTACTCTTCCCAATTTACACCTAATCCTGTTACATATACAGATATAACTAAAAGTTATAACATGGACTGGGTACCTGGAGGATCTAATATATTTCAGAGAGCCAGGCAGTAAGTGCTCAAATGCAGATGAGGCAAGGGTTGCATGGTGCAGAGAGAAACTCATCACACATGAAGCTGAAAGTTAGTTCTACTCTGACACTTTCAATAACCAGTTGAAGTCCCAAGTGGAACATGTGTTTTGTGCCTGGTGAGTGTGATGATATCAAAAGTATAAGGTCTGTTCTGGTAAGAGGGATCAGTTGTTGCTGAAGGTGAGAATGTAAACTGCCTGCACTTCTGTCCGAGGAGGATGCCTTCGGAGTAAATTCAAAAGCCAACATCTATGAACCACTTGTCTAGGTTCTCTGTCCTAGGAACTCAATCTCAGGCCCTCGCCATACAAATGCTACACTTGAAGAAGGCCACTCTACAAATGAACTTCAACCTTGAAAGGCAGTGGCTTTGGGGGGAAATATGAAGTTCTGAACTAAAATGACCTGGGTTCGTGTCCTGGGTAGGATCAGCTCCAGGTGCATGTGGCCTTCACACGGGGACCCAGACCTGGGAGCGAATGCTCTACAGTAGCTGTCTTGAAATTCTTAATAATTTTATCTTTAATTTGTGTTTTGTAAGTGAAGCTTATGGAACAATGGAGTATGTATGCATTAGGAACTTACAGCCTGGGATGACACATGCCCTGCCTCCCACCTCTCCCACCTTCTTGCATCCCCTAGCTAGGTTCTCTGCCTCCTGCACCCACTCAGCAACTGCTGCCGGCCTCTGCCCATGGGGGGAAGGGTGGGGAGTGGGAGAGTGAATCCGGGCATACCCCCTACTCACAGTTGGGGTAGGACTCCAAGCATCCTCAAGAGTCTCCTGCATTTGTCCCACGATTTCCCCCACTCCCGTGCTGATAGGACCCTGAAATAAAAAACACCATGACAGCTAGAGAGACAGACTGTGGAACAAAGGAAAAATTCTTTTTCCCGATTTTTTGAACAAGGGACCAGCCTTGCATTTGCATTTTCCACTAAGTCCCTCAAATTACGTAGCTGGCCCAGATCCCATGTCCTACCACTTTACTGGCTGCATGATCCTTGGTAGGTAATTCATTACTTGAAGTTTGTTCATTTATCTGTAAACTGTGGGTTATGTTTGCTGTTACTCAATGGTGTCAACTGAAAATGCCATTATCTTGATAGGAAACAAGTAGCAGGGAGTTGCCTTTGAGTTGATTCATTCAGTTACTTGTACTTCTAAATCACTTTAAGCAGACAAATCTATAGATTACATAAATCTATAGATCGTTCTCTGGAACAACCAGTTCTAGATGTCTCAGTGTCAAATCAGCAGGAAGATATGTTTCTCAAAGACCAGGTTAGCACTTTGCATAGAATTAACTTTATAAATTTTAACGAGGTTCAGAATCAATAGTCTTTTTAGTCCCACTGTTAAACTGTAAAGCAGATTAAATGAGATTATGTTGTCTGGCTTAGAAAACTGATTGTCACTTTTAACGTTATAGTGCCATTATTATATTTTCATAGGAAAATGAATTTTGCAGTTCAAGACACTCAAACATACAAAAATGAACTTTGATATCTAGCCTATTTTTATGCTGGAGGTGGACTGATAGTAATTCATTTTGAGGAGATTTCAGTATGACAGTTATGGATGCACAAATTAAACAGTCACGCCCTAACCGGTTTGGCTCAGTGGATAGAGCGTCAGCCTGCGGAGTGAAGGGTCCCAGGTTCGATTCTGGTCAAAGGGCATGTACCTCCAGTAGGGGGTGGAGGCAGCTGATTGATGTTTCTAACTCTCTATCCCTCTCCCTTCCTCTCTGTAAAATATCAATAAAAAAAAATTAAACAGTCACCTTCTTCACCCCTCTAGCTCTCCTCTGCCCTATATTTCTAATTAAAAATTCACACGCTAGAAGGATACTCTGATCTAAGATACCTTGAAGTCATATCTTCTCCCCTTCCCTTTCAGCCATTTGTTCCTGTGTACGTTTCTTCACCATCTCCATATCTTTGCCAGTTAAATTTTAAATGCACCAATGCCCATGTCAATTTCTAAATTAATGATGAAAAGAGGAATAAACATTCATATGAAAATATTCTAGAATGGCTAGCAGTTTTCTAGCCTTTCGTGTCACTGAGAAATACAGTACTGTAAATCTTTAATACTCAAGAAATATTTATCCCAGGAAACAGAAAGATTATCCTCTTGGGTAGAGTCAAAAGTAAGTTACATCTTGGAATCATGTTTCTAAAGCTTAATTTCACCGTGAAGCCAGTTATTAGGAGCACATCTTTCCTGCAAGTGGAATTTAAAATTTATAAGCATGCCAGATAGTTTGGACTTTATTGCACAGCAGCAACAAATACATAATTTAGTATTTGGGCTTATTCTCATTGCCCTACACATCAAATATCCTCACTCCCAGCCTGTATATTAGATTGACAAGTGGTGTTTAATGCAGGTCTGAGGACCCTCTTCCACTTTCTTACTACACGGGCTGTAACAGATATGTTAAGCACATTGGGAAAATTCAAAAAATATAACTGGGTAAGAATATTATAAATTAAGTGTTTTATAATTTACTAAAGATGATCTGATTTTAAAAGGGAAAGAAATAAACGCTCAGTTCTTCTCACTGACTAATATCACATCAAGTTAAAATAATCAGATTATATACAGCAAGACCCTTTTTCAAAACTTTAAAGGAATATGAGGTTAACAGGAAGGAGACTTAAAAACTACTTAGTTATAAAAAGAGGATCTAAGGTTCTTTGAGGTTTTGACTCCAAGAAAATGAGGTGAGAAGATGTGTATATTTGGGCTGGAAACAGACCTCATGTCTCAAATGGGGCTCCATGCTTAAATCCATGAGGCACTAATCTGATCTGTTCAGTCTTTTTATGAAATTTTCTCTAGTCACATATTTTCATGTTCAAAACTCACTGTAAATCTTATATTTAAAATGAAATACTCCTATCATTCAATATCCAGATCACCAAGGCTCTAATTTTTCTATCCTTCTCCAAACATTGTAACATTAATCATGACATATTTTTTATAGATTTGTTGAATTTCCCTTTATTCTACTCCCTCTTCTTCCCCAAAAGATTAAATTTTTCATACAGTTCTCTTTTTTTCTATTTAGTTTTCTACCATTGGAAAAAAATGTAATGCTTTCTTTAATTTAGCCATATTTGTACTGAACTTCTTAAAATGAATTCACAGAAATGCTTTCCTTTAATGTATAAATGTGCATATGGCATGACATAAAATTATATTTTGGATATATGCATTCAATTACATGTGCACAGATCATACACTGAAAGCTAAACACATGTATCCTGTCTTCTATAATTTTACAAAGCAAATTGTATATATCATATATCATATTTTAGAAGGATAAATCATAAGCCACTGACATGTAGATACAAGAAAATATCATGACAAAATATCGTTACAAATAAAATTAACAAATATCTTGGAGTAAACTTCACAGAAAAAAAAGTAATTTTGGTAAATATTGCCAATTTTGTTCTGTTGTTCTGTGAAAAAATTTCACCTCAGATATTGGTGATAGTGTGCAGGTTAGGAAATAACTATTATAGGAATTCTAAGTGTGCTTAGGAAAAGAGAATATGAATTGAGAGCTATTCAAATAGCTCCTATTATAGAAGGAAAATATAGAAGCCAGCATTTAGCAGTTATCAAAAATAATAAATAATATTGTATACACTTTCTCTACCAAGTCATTATTCTAATTGATACATATCTATAATCATATCTACATATCTATCTATCTATCTATCTATCTATCTATCTATATACTTACCTAGTCATTCAAGTCTCACAGCCATTCTAAGAAGGTGCTCAATTTGTTGCCATTTAATAGTTGAGGATAATAAAGCACAGAAAGGGTAACATGCCCAAATTTCTCTCCCATTAAATGGAAAGCTAGATTAGATTAATGATTCTAAATGAGAATGAGGATTTTGAACAATTGTTATTTCAAATATGATTAGCCTCTCAAGTACATTATACACACAGAGCGTAGTATTTGAATGCCTGTTAATTGATTTGAAAGGGTGTTTATGATTTTCTACCTTTCTTGTGGGATATGTTTTGTACCTATAGATTAATGATCACTTATATGAAATAACTGACCATGTAGTTAGGCTATCACTCAAAATATCTAACAAGAAAGTCTCTACTTCCTGTTTCTCCGTAGCTATGACCATCTGTTTCTTATATGAAATGGCGCATAATTAGATGTTATCTGTTTCTTGTATGAAATGTTGCATAATTAGATGTTTGAAATTTCTGCTGCATGAAGAGTAAGCATATATTAGGCAGGAAAGTGTTGATTGCAAGTAAGAGAAACTGAACTCAACCGAGCTTAGGGAATGAAGAGATTTTATTGCTTTACAGAGACAATGAAAACCAGGGGCCAACCAGTTTTGTTCTCTACATAGTGGGGAACATGGACACCGACATTTTGAGAACCTCATTTACTATCATTTCTGCCACCAAAATGCTGATTTCTTTACCTAGTTCCCAGGTTCACAATCTTAGAGAAGAACCGTGATTGGTTCTTGATAACCATACACCTAGCCCCCAGACAACTGTGGCCAGAATGAGCTGTGTATTTGTTTCTTCTGGAGAAGCTAGAAAAGAAAGAGAGTGTCCCTCAGATGAAGGGAGAAGGGGAAGGACAAGGGAAAGGAGATAATATTGGTCAGACAGAAACAAATTGCATGCAATAAAAATAATGCACTACAAAACAATTAATGAAAGGAAGCTAGATGAACATATTTGTTGCTTGTTTACAAAGCACAGGACAGTGAATGTTTATACTAATCAAGATGATAAATCACTCCTTTTATGGACTATTAACAATTTAGAGATATCCTTTTTAAAATTCTAGTTGATAGATTGGACAGTCTAATTGTTAATAACTTTGTTCTGCATTTACATAATATAAGTAGTTCTGAGAATTATAAAGATTCGTGTTGCATGACAAAAATCAGTGGTGGGTACAAGAGTGGTAGGATAATGATTTCACTACATGTCACAGAAATAGCCTTCTCCATTGAATGGTAGGTAAAGTTTGCCTTCCTTCTACACATATATAGATATGCAACTCTGCATGTTTTATGTATGTCCAGTTAAGTTATGGCTTTCCTAGGACTCTATCACATTTTTGCCCCAGTTTTCATTTTCTTTACATGCAATTGGTTAAAGATAGCATAAAATGTTTAACTGAAAATATAATTTAAATAAATTTGTGAATCAAATTCTAAGCATCTAGCTTTTTCCCACTAATACTACATGTGATCTCTTATATGCATATTCTGGAAAATATGTCTCTACTAGAGGCCTGGTGCACAAAATTTGTGCACTCAGGGCAGGACAAGGGGGTGTCCCTCAGCCAGGCCTGCACCTTCTCGCAGCCCAGGAGCCCTTGGGGGATGTCTGACTGATGGCTTAGGCCTGCTCCTTTGCGCTGCCATGGAGGCAGGAGAGGCTCCCGCCACCGCCGCTGCCCTTGCCAGCTGTGAGCCCGACTTCTGGCTGAGCAGCGCTCTCCCTGTGGGATCACACTGACCACCAGGGGACAGCTCCTACGCTGACCGGCTCTCTGACGTCCCTTAAAGGGTCCCGGATTGCGAGAGGGCACAGGCCAGGCTGAGGGACTCCACCAGTGCCCATTGGGATCAGGGAGGGACATGCGAGGTTGGCTAGCCAAGGAGGAACCACAGGAGGGCTCTAGAGCATGTTCAGTCTGTCTTGCTCAGTCCCGATCTGCCAGACCCCAGAAACAAGCTAATCTACCCGTTGGAGCATCTGCCCCTGATGGTCAGTGAATGTCATAGGGAGCGGTTGAATGGCCTTAGCATATCATTAGCATATTATGCTTTGATCTGTTGAATGGATGACCAGACAACAGGGGACACTTAGCATATTAGGCTCTTATTATATAGGATATTTGTTGCTCAAATCCAAGGTATTTCTCTAATTATGAATTTTAAAGAGACATTATTTTACTTACTTATTGGTTTGTTTGTTTTTTATTTGTTTGTTTAGAGACTTCTATTATATCCCAAATGACTTAATTGTTTAAGAGAGACCTTTTAGATTTCTAGTACTGGGAAGATAAAAAACTGGCATAGGTTGCTAGCTCTATTATTTAGCCTGACTTTGGAAATACTACCAAAGTAAATATGGCCCAGGACAAGAGACCAAAAGAGAGTGTTAGAAACATGTATTTGTTCTGTCTGAAGGTCAAAATATTGACAATTTCAAGAAACATTAAAGGTAATGTGAACATGACTATGTGTCTTAGTAAATGACAGATAACCACACAAAACATTTTAATTTGATTCTGTTATCTTTAAAACAGAAGAGAGATATTTTAATCTAACCAGTGGAAGAAAACAGAGTACTTAATAAGAGCTTTAAAAATATAGTAAATTGAAATGAAATAAGACAGAAGAAATATCCTATCTAATAAAGATGAAATACGCAAATTGACCATCACTTTATGACAAAGATGGTGATGCCCACAGCCAATAAGGAGGGAATATGCAAATTAATGTGACAAAGATGGCGGTGGCCAGCTGGAGTGAAGGCAGGAGGCGGCGGCCAGAGTGAAGGCCTGGGTCCTGTGTGCTGGAGGGAAACTGGTGCCAGCAGCCAGGGAAGAAAGGCCTATTCTTGTATGAATCTTTGTGCATTGGGCCTCTAGTTTCAATATAATGTACTTGCAAATATATAAATGGATTAAATTCACTTATCAAAATATAGATTCTCAAATTAGAATAAAACATTAAAAACAATTCCAGCATCGTATACTATAAATGACATATAAAATGGTGAATAAAAGGTTAATGGAACAGAAAAAGATATACTAGGTCATTTTGAATTACAAGAAAGAGCAAATAAAACTTTCACATATCATCATATAAAAATTAAGGCAAAGTATTATACTAGTAAAAGAATATCAAACTTAATAAAATGTAGTGATCATCATGATATGTACATAATGATAGAGTTCCCAAAAGAATTAAACAGCAATGTAAAAAAACATAGGGAGAAACAGATAAATCAACATTTGTATTTAGGTTTTTTAAGTATATTTCTCTCAGAAGAGGAAAGATTGTGAAGAAAAATGTAAAATAAAATTATGTCAATCTTTAAAATCACAGTTAATAAAATTATACACAGGCATATATTTTTGTGAATATATTATATAAACTTTACACTTAATTAACAGAGAACTTCAATTATACATGCAACATAAACAAAAATCAATGATAATTTAGTCCAAAAAATAGCCTTCATGAATTATAAATTTTAACAGAATATAGACTTTGTATTCCAATTCTATGAAAACTTGAAATAAAAATAATAGCTAAAATAATAACTACATGCTTTGTAAACTAATCAATAAGTAAACAGTATTGAATAGGAAATCAAAAGGAAAATTAAAACATATTCAAAAATGTATTAAAAGGAAAATACTCAAATTAAATGCATAAAATATAGCTGAAGTAATCCTTAAATGTATGTTTACATTTATCAGAAAAAAAATAAAATAACTGAAAATAAATGAATATTCAATTCAAGAAAACAGAGAGAAAGAGAGAGCAACAAAGAAAACCAGAGGAGTAAAAAAGGAAGGAAATTATAAATATGAACAGAAATTAATTACACAGATATTTAGAAGAGGATTTAAAAAGCCAAAGCTTTGGGAAAATCAATAACATAGAACATCTTCTAGGACAGAATAAAAAATAAGCAGAGGAAAGGTTAAAAAAAAATAATGAAAATAAGCCTGGCTGCTGTGGCTCAGTGGTTCGGTGTCAACTCATGAACTAATAGGTCACCAGTTTGATTCCTGATTAGGGAACATGCCTGGATTGTAGGCTGTCTCTGGTTGGGGGAAGAGGGAAGCAGCTGATCAATGTTTCTCTTTCATCAAAGTTTTTATCTCTCTAATCCTCTCCCTTCCTCGCTGTCTAAAAAATAAATAAAAACATTTTAAAAAATGATGAAAAGAAGAAAATAATATAGTTAGTACTAAAATAACTAAGAATAGCATATTAATATTATATATCACTGAATTTTAAAACTACTTGAATTACTATAAAATGCCAAATTTGAAAAAAGTAGAAATATTGAACAGAACAGTGTTCTTAAATAAATTCAAATAGTAGAAAAGCCAGAAGCACAAAGAAAATGTATGTTTTATAAGGTTACATATAGAGTTGAGAAGATATTCTCTGTGTACGTATAATGCATATTAAAGTGGGTGTTATTGAAGAGAGAAGTAGGAGTAAAGACCAGGGGAAAAGGAAAAATAATGCAAGACATCAATATAATGCAGCACAATACAAAGAGAAACACAACAATGAAGGTTTTTTAGATAAACTGATAACATAGCCCTAATTACTGGGAAAGAAAATAAAATGAGAATGCAATGTTATGTATCGAATACAATATTTTTAAGTAGCTTTATGTAACCAAGGGAAAATGTTAACACCCACAACTGTTTACCAGGCCTGTGAAAAATGTCCCAGCAGTGCAGATATAGATTCATTAACTCCTGCAGTTTGGGATGCAATATCAAGTATCATATCCGAATACCCCAGTAAATGCCCCAAATATGGCATTATTAAGTTAATGTTGCAGAGTGTTTTAGTTTAAACATTTTTGATTATGCAACCACTATGCATAACATAACTAATTTATAGGTTGTCTCTATTTTGAGGAACAGCCCAAAAAGAATCGTCTGCACTTATTTGGCCGCTTACAGTATAAACAAGAACTAGAAATGACTCAGGAGGACAAGTAACAAGTTCTGCATGTACATTTTCAAAGTGAAATCAAATGTAATTTCTGACTTCTTCCTTCTCTGATCCTTTTAAAAGCACACGTGTTATAGGCCCTATGCCTAATGTCTATATTAATACATATTTATCTATAAACATGAGGGAAATATTCCCAATAAAACTACTTACTATTTTATTTGATTTATTTTAAATGTATTTTTATTGATTTCAGAGAGGAAGGGAGAGAGAGAAAAACATCAATGATGAGAGATAAAGAATCATTGGTCAGCTGCCTCCTGCTTGCCCCACACTGAGGAATCAAGCTTGCTAACCAGGCATGAGGACTGTGACCTCCTGGATCATAGGTGGAGGCTCAACCACTGAGCCGCACTGGCCAGGCACTACTTAATAGTTTAAATAGAGGAAAATGTAATTATTCTTGTATTATTTTCTATTAGTATTGATAAAAACCTTAGAGTCATTTCAATAATTGAGTTTTTAATAAACTTAATTAAAGACATTCGATATTTATTTTGATTGCAAGATTCTAGAACAGTGAAAATGATTGCTGAATATTGTTTTCCTTAGCAAACTGTTCACACTCACATATTTGCCAAGTCATAGAATAATTATTGGCAATTATTCATTCTAAATGATGAGGTGTTATAATGATTTTATAAGTAAAAGTACTTTAGTCCACAAGTACCTTCAAGTTGATTGATATAAAAGTAATTGTTATTTCCAAATCAGTCATACTTGATTCTAAGATTCTCATACATCAAGTTAAGTTATATATAAAAATACAACTCCTATGTGTATCAAATTGAATCAGCAAATCCTATTACAGGTTTCTCAGTAATGTCTTATCTAATGCTTTTGCTAGAAGTTCTTTTGGAAACTTTCTCATTTATTTACTTTTTTCTAATTCACATTTGGAAGAGGGAAATTGTTTTGACATAATTCCAATATTTTTATAACTCTGTACATAAATAAAAGTAATACTAAGAATAATTATGTTCCACAATAGCAGAATTTTATCTTTCTTTAGAGTCAGCATGCTCTATTCCTAGATAAACATCTGTAAACCTAAAAGACACCATCCCTAAAAGACATCAGACACATAACACGCACTCAACACAACACACATGTGCACAACCCATTCAACCATCTACTTCCCATTCCTGCCACAGTGTCTCCTTTTGTCATGACCTTTATATTTCCAGGTATATTCTCCCTTCTTTACATGTTATGATTTAATGATTTTGCTGATAAAGAAAGAAATGAAAAGATGAATGAAAGGATGAAATTGAATGTAATTCCCTGAGATTTTTACTGGATTTACATAAAATTTATCCTCCTGCTCTCTAGGCTAAATTAGATTTTTACTTTTTATGTATCTGATTTCTTGATCCCCTTTTATCCCTTTTCCCTTCCTCCTTTTTCTCATTTTATTATAGTTTTATGGCAGTTTAGTAAACCAGGCCCTCCTTCCTTCCCATAGTTCTATTTTTAGAGCTTCTACAATGAGCTTTGGAAATACTACTGACGTGCTCTACTCACCTTACTTAGCTCTACTTGAGATTTTTGCTGTTATCAGCTGTATCCTCTGTTTTTATCCACCTACCAACACTAAAAAAAGGACACACGTTTTTATATTTTATATTTTTCTAGAGAATGTCCAGTCTAAGAGTAAAGTAGGCCAGGCCTCAATGGCAGGAACAGTTTTGAGGATCATGGAGAGAAATGACTTAGATTAGACTCATTCCCTTCAGTTCAAGTGTCTACACTTAAGAATACAGAGAGAGTGCACACAGTCCCCCAATGCCTCTCTTTGTTCCTCAAGGATGCACACCAGTAGTTGGATGGTCTCAGTATGTGGCATGGAAGAAGGGATTGGACAGGTCAGAAAAACCCAGAAATTTATTCTACGTTAAATTGAGGTGCTGGAGCATGTCAGCATTAAAAGGCTCATGCTGTTACCATAGGAGAAAATTCTTGTCTAATCAATTACACATTTCTTTACTCTAATTCTTACTGGAACATTAGATCTATTTGCAGTTTCAGTGCTACAGCCTTGGCCATGGCCTGTGGTATGACAGAGAGCAATTTGAAAGAGAAGTATTATCAGGTACACAATCTCACTCAATGTCTCTTTTCTCAACCCCCTGCTGTTTATCTCATAACTTCCTTTCCCAACCCACTGGTAATCTTCTCATATGTTATGCAGAGTAGTTTAGGCTGTGCCCTTATCTAGTATCTATCCCACCACTCATCAAAGAGCTCTTTGGAGCACACCATCATGAGAAAGGCACCTGGGACTACATACCAGTATAATAGATATATCCTGTCATTCAGTTGTTCAAGCAAAGCACTGAGAACCAATAGTGTGGATTTATGGAGAAGTCTCCTCTGACCTTCAAGAGTATATCTGTACCAGGGAGGTGAGGGCATGAGTGGAGAGGTAGAGGGATGATGGGGGGATCAGGACACATATGTAATACCTTAATCAATAAAGAAAAAAAGAATATATCTGTAAACCTGCAATGCTATGAGAACCTTGTGTCTTAAAAGCCTTCTGGGAGTTGTACACCGCTAGGAGCTGGGAGTCAACCTTGGACCTGGGAGTCAACCTGGGAATGCTGTTCATTCTCATTCAGTTACCATGTAAAGATGAACAACCTTGTTGCACAAATAATGGAGTCCCGCCCCAAGCCCCTTTGCCTACTTCCCAATGCCTGCAATTCCTACATTCCCATGTAATCTTTGTCCTACCCAATATAAGCAGCTGGCTTATGGTGAGAGGCAGAGCAGATCTCTGTGGCTGACCTGCTGCTCTCCCATACTGCCGGCAGTATTGGAATAAATGCTCATATATGACTCAACCCTGTTTCTGCTTAATTGGCTCAAATAGTGACAGGCAGCCTGGACCACTTGGTTACACTTGGTTACACTTCCAACATTCTAATTAGTGTATTGGAGAATTTAGTGGAAAACTATTTAGAGATTATAGAGGTTCAGCACCTTACAATGTGTGGAAAAGTTAAGCCACAATTAGAATTTTGCATTTACATCCGTACTTAAAAGAATCATTACTCCTTTACTAATATTATGAACATTTTATGAACATAATTTATCTTCATTGCCCTTCTTTTGGTCTGTTTCTGTTGATATATGGCACACTCCACATTGCTAGAAATAAGTTATTATAGTGAGCAATTTCTAATTATTTCCTCTGATGAAAGTTCAGACATGTCAAGAAACCTGATCTCACATGTTGCTGTCTGATGGGAGAAACTATGCTTTATAATTCATCTCTGCCATTTAAAAAATATATGAATTGAAGTTTACATTAATGTCTGTGGACTGTTTTAATAACTTTACTTCTTATTTGCTTCTGATTTATTGGTGGATCAATTACCATATCCAACATAACTTAGAATAAATGAAACACCACTCTGATGAATAGGAGTATTATATGCTCTATTTAGTATAAGGGTGAACACAGTTTAGCATCTGCCAGGAAAGTTTATAATCAGATGCAAATCTAAATATTGGGTGTTTCACTCACACTTCTACTT
Source organism: Myotis myotis (assembly GCF_014108235.1). Taxonomy (NCBI): domain Eukaryota; kingdom Metazoa; phylum Chordata; class Mammalia; order Chiroptera; family Vespertilionidae; genus Myotis; species Myotis myotis. Next base: position 27,647,402 of record NW_023416313.1, read on the forward strand.
AGAGTGTGAAGGAAAACCCCTATTCTGTAAAACTACTGTTTGGAATTCTCTGCTATTCTTTGGACGGCCTCTTATTCTGAAAAAGTAACTTTGCTTTCTAGCCTGCTTGAATAGTGGGGGAGATAAACTTAGCTCTCTGACCCTGTAGGCCAGAGGCTAGATACGCCCAATGCCAGGCCAGGTGCATTTTTTAATTGGATAGAACTGTGTAGTTTTCAAGGCCGCCGCCAGCAAGCACACAAAGGGCTGGCTCTTCTATAAAAAGGGAAGTTCTGCTTGTAGCTTTGCTTAGATTTGGATTCATTTCCCTGAGCCCGCTGCGGTGAATAAAGTGTAACTCCAAACTCTCAGGGCGCTGTTTGGTTCTGGTCCGGTTTTTTCTGTAACAAGAGCTTTCTGCAGAGAAAACTATTAATTTTCCGAGGCACTATTTTCCAACTATACACTCCCGTGAACAAGGATTTGATGGAGAACTCACTTTTAATCATACTGAGAATTCTTAAAAATTAATTTTAAAGATTAATAACTCATTATAATCTGACTAGAGCAGAAATACAACCAAGAAGGAAAAAAGAGATTAATATATTTTCTCCTAAATTGTTTACCAAAAGGTAGTTTGGGATATGAAATCACGTGAACTGAACTTAAACTTTTGATTCTGCCTCTCCTTAGTTGTATAACCTTGAGAAGTTGCTTAGTTTATCACTTTTTTTTTTTTAGAGGTCTTTTGGAGAGAACAGCACCAAACCCAAAGTGATATTGTCAGGAACAAGTTAAATAATGTTTGTGACTATTATTTATAAAGCAAAAAACACTATAGAAGTGATAGAAATTACTTTTAATGGTAATAAAAAGATGCTAATTTTCTAGGTATCTGACAGCTCCTTGGCAGGAAGACATGATAGAATTAAACTGTCTAAAGAGAAACCAGCCAAAACCGGTTTGGCTCAATGGCTAGAGCGTCAGCCTGTGGACTGAAAGGTCCCAGGTTCGATTCCGGTCAAGGGCATGTACCTGGGTTGCGGGCACATCCCCAGTAGGAGATATGCAGGAGGCAGCTGATCGATGTTTCTCTCTCATCGATGTTTCTAACTCTCTATCTCTCTCCCTTCATCTCTGTAAAAAATCAATAAAATATATTTTAAAAAATAAATAAATAAAGAGAAACCAACTGTCCAAAGTCCTTTGAGCACTAATCTATATTATTATGAAAACTAAAGGGCCAGTGCACAAAATTTGTGCATGAGTACAGTCCCTAGGGCCTGGCCTGCAATCAGGGCCATCTTCCCCAGCTACCTGCAGCTGGCCCCTCCCCACTGCCACCACCCACCCCCAGTTCCCGTTCGCCATCAGGTGATCAGGGCCTGCGGGCTGGGGGCAGATCCTGCATTGAGCATCTGCCCCCTGGTGGTCAGTGTGCATCATAGAGACCGGTCATTCCACTATTTGGTCAATTTGCATATTAGCCTTTTATTATATAGGATGATTCAGCCAATAGAAAGCAAGTATTAAGAAGTAAACCTTAAATAGGCATTTTCTCTTTCAGCTGGCACCAAGCTATGGGCATCTCCAGGACAACTGGCACAAGTGCCACAAGACCGGGGACAAGAGAAAGCCCTACCACAAGAAGCAAAAACATGAGCTGGGACGCCTTGCTACCAATAGTAAGATTGGACCCCATCACATACACACAGTCCAAGTGCATGGAGGCAACAAGAAGTACTGAGCCTTGAGGCTGGACGTGGGCAACTTCTCCTGGGGCTCAGAGTATTATACGCGAAAAACAAAGATTATTGATGTTGTCTACATTGCATCCAACAATGAACTGATCCGCACCAAGACCCTAGTGAAGAACTGCATCTTGCTCGTTGACAGCACACTGTAGCGACAGTGGTACGAGCCCCACTACACACTGCCCCTGGGCTGCAAGAAGGGGGCCAAGCTGACTCCTGAAGAGGAAGAGATTTTGAACAAAAACGATCAAAGAAAATTCAGAAGAAATATGATGAAAGGAAAAAGAACACCAAGATCAGCAGACTTCTGAAGGGGGAGCTCCAACAGGAGAGCTGCTTGCATGCATCGCTTCAAGACCAGGCCAGTGCGACTGAGCAGAAGGCTATGTGCTCGAGGGCAAGGAGCTGGAGTTCCATCTGAGGAAAACCAGGCCCGGAAAGGCAAATAAATCCTCATCCCTCCTATCTTAGTGTAATAAAGACGTTTATTCTAAAAAAATAAATAAATAAAAAAGTAAACCTTAAATAAACAGCATGTGTCATAAATATAGTGGAATTGTAATAGTAAATATTTAGTGATTATCAAGATGCCATCAAATTATGAACAACTCAAATGAATTCTATTCAAAAATATTAACTGAGCAAAGTCAAATGCACTGTGCTTAGTTCTGAGGACTAGAAACTTGAATAAACACATCATCTTTATTTTGGCATTTGTGTAGTTACCAAACTCTAAACATCAGAAGAGTGACACAAAAACAAGTAAAAACAACATATTAATTTTAAAACACTGACTACAACAAAAGATTTTCCCTTTATTTACTTCACTCAATAACTGCAGTGAAGACAAACATAGCGTATGTTCAGCACAAAGAGGAAAGAGAAATAAAATAATATAAGGGGTTCATTTGAAACAAAATTATTATAATTAAAGCTATGCTTTCTTTGTGAAACTGTTACCCTCATTAAAATTATTTTGCTTTTTACCTACTGGCACAAATATGTAATCCAAACAGAATCTACAGTCTCAGACTAAAAATAACTTCTTTCTCAAAATGATAATCATTGTTTAAGTATTTAGTACACCGAAGACAACCAAAAGGAGAATGAAGCTCAAGTGATATGTCTGTGTGGGGCTTAGGAATGAGAGAGGCTCAGAGTAATCAAATAAAGATTAATAGCGATGCTTTCTCCAAGAGGAGGCTAAATTGTGTGTTGATGTTTAGAGAAGAGGCAAAAAGAAAATTGTATGCTTATTTAGTAAATATTGTTTGAAAACCTCTTATTTCTCAGGCTGTGATCTAGGCATGAAGATACAGTGGCAAACAAAACAAAGTATAGGTAATTATGGAACTTACATACCATTGAGGGAGAGAGCTAATTAAGCAAATTCACTATATTCTAATAGAAAATTCCTCTGGAAGAGGAATTTCTAAGAGATATAAAGATAAAGAAAGCCAAGTAAGAATAGAGTTTCCTATGCTATTTATTTATTTATTTATTCATTTATTTATGTATTTTAATATAGTTTTATCATTGATAGTGTTACAGATATCTCCCATTGTCCCTCCTCCCCTTATCCCTCTCTCCCAGCCCCTGCCAATCCCCTAGGTCTTCACTACCTTATTGCCCATGTCCATGGACTATGCATATAAGTTTATCTCTTCTTGTCCCCCCAACACCCACATCAAGGTATGTCAGTCTGTTCCAAGTCTCCATGCTTTGGGTCTAATGCTGTTGGTCAATTCGTTTTGTTTCTTAGACTCCACAAATAAGATTGGATAATCGGGCATGGTCTATTTGAGGAGGAGAGCAGATGTAAAGTCTGCAAAGAAAGCTTAGCGCTCAAGAAACAGTCATTCAGAGAGGCTGGGCTTGGATGAACTGGGGGAATTCAAAGGAGACGAGGTCACTCAGGTAGTTAGAGTTCACATCATAGAGGGTCTTGTAGGGCCATGAAGAAGACTTTGAATTATTCAATCATTGTAAGGACTTGATTTTAATGTGATTTTGTAAACATTTTAAAACTTTCTGGAGAACAGACATGAGGCTGAGGATGGTGGGGAGGGTGGGACAGTGAGTGGAAGGAATGAGGTCAGGCAGGAGACACTGCTGTGGTCACCTGGTCACCATAGACATGATGGCAACTTGAACAGAGTAGCAGTGATGGAGGCAATTAGAAGTCATTAGATCCTGGATGTATTTCAAAGTATCTTAGCAGAACTTGACAATGGGTTGTATTTGGGTTGTTAAAAAGAAAAACAAATGTGACCCTAGACTTTTGTCCTGAGCTGCTGGGGAAAAGTGATGGCAAACACTCAGGGAGAAGGGAGTGAGTCTGGAGATACAGACTAGGAATTCTTTACGAACATGTTAAAATGTGTGTGCCATGATAAGTAGGCAAACAATAGAAGAGTCTAGAACCAAGGGAGAGTCTGGGGTTGATGATCATAAGGCTACAGAAAAGCCATGGGCCTGGATAAAACTAACTAAAGTATGTGAAGAAGCGAAGAAGCACAAAGGATGAGCCCTGGGAAATTCTGAGAGTGAAATGTCAGAAAGAAGGGGAAGAGCCAGTGGAAGAGACTGAGAAGGAGCAGTGTGCTTGCAGGGTAGGAGGAGACTCAGCTCTCATATGGGAATATATCCATGAGCTTCGGGAAGTTGGCTCCCACTATCACATCAAGGGTCGGATGTCAGAGTAAGATGTGGGTGCATTCTGTATTTTAGTAGAAGTTGAGATATATACAGTCACATCAATAATAAGGCATAAAATATTTACAGAGATATTGACAATGTAGAGATTCAACTAAACCCACCCACGTATCTTAGAATTTGTTCAATCCCATGTATTACGTATGGTATTCTCAGACTAAGTAGTGACCATCAGACCTCAGTGCTCAGTGGTCCCATTCAAAACACAGGGGTGGTTTTTCTCTGGTCTATGAAGGAAACTTTGGTTTTGTATCCTCGGAGTGTCTTTATTTTTCAGAAGCTAATCGGGATGAGCTCATCCTGAAAGTATTTGTCTTTCTTGCAAACAGTTCCATATAAAAATTGCATTTTTCCTTTTTACAGCACAGTTGCAGTCAGTACCAGAGGAAATGAAGACAAACAAAATGTGTCTGCCATGCATAAGGCTGTGTGAAAGAATTCCCACAAAAGCTGTTTGCTAAAGGCAATGTTTTATAGTTTTAATTATAACACGGCTGGAAAATCATGGAATGTATATACAAATTCATTTACCTCATTTGTTTTTTGCCCTTAGGTCCAATATTGTACACAACTGCAGTTGAAATCTGAAACAGAAATTTATTTCCCACCAGTGTTTGTTGACTCCTAGCAAAGTGGACTTTCTTCAAGCAACATGTCATTGTGTATAATGCCCTGGCAAGCCAGAGTCTTAATTTCATTAAATGGCACATTTTTTATGGCTCCAAATGCCTTTTGGCCACCATTTATTATTGAAGAACATAGTAATAATTGTAAAATATGAACTCCTGATTATTGGGTAGATATTTTAAGTAATTCACTACCACCTCCATAAACATTATCATTGGTGAACACAACACAATTATAGAGGAAAGCAATTACAGTGTTTTCCTTCATCATCAAGTGAAATCTAATCATCCTTGAGAAATAGACATTTCCTATTTTGACTGGAGCATAAGAAAGAAAATAAAGCATTTCATAATGGATATGATGAAGTCTAATTATTATTTTTTAAAATATATTTTTATTGATCTCAGAGAGGGAGAAAGAAATAGAAATATCCATGAGAGAGAATAATTGATTGGCTGTCTCCCTACTGGGGATCGAGCCTGCAACCCTGTCATGTGTCCTGACCAGGAATCGAACTGTGACCTCTTGGTTCTTAGGCTGACACTCAACCACTGAGCCACCAGCTAGGCTGATGAAGTTTAATTATAAAAATAGACTGCTAACTATAGTTTTCCATCTCTGATTTCCATATCTCTTTGGAAACTTTAAACCATCCTTTATATATTAGATTTCTTAATATTCAGATTTCACATGAAGATGTAATGGCAGCAGGGATCTCAAAGCATCGTGAAAGATTAGCTTTGGGCCATAAGGGTCAAATGTGACAGAGAAAACAATGATTCCTTTCAACTTACTACCTGAGACTTGCAGTGTTCATTCTCTTCTGCATTCATTCCACTCTTGCAATTGTAGGAAAGTCATGGCTCCGCTAAAGCCAAACTCTTCTGGGAATGAGACTGCCAGCCAATCAATGATTCTCTCTCATCATTGGTGTTTCTATCTCTCTCTCCCTTTCTTTTTCTCTCTGAAATCAATACAGATATATTTTTAAAAATATACTTTACCGGTCAAGGTTCTAGGTAGGAAATAGAAAACACTAAAGCACTCCCTGCATCTATTTAAAATTTCATAGAGGAATTTCATAGAGGAAAATAAGTGCCCACAATATTCTTGGAAGGGTTAGAGGAATGCAATGCAGTCTGGGACTTCAGGAATGACTCCCAAACCCTGAGAACTTGCCTGCCAAGGGAGCTTCCACCACTGAAGCCACCACCAACACTATAGAGATGAAGATCGTACTACCTGGCTGTACTCCAGATCAGGAGTGTATTGTCACCATGAATGGGATACACACAAAACGGGGGCCTGTGTTCTGAAACATGGTAACAGCCTCTATAGCCAGAACCCTGGAGAGGAGAAACGGGAGTGCTGATGCAGAACACTTTCCCATCTCCATGACCTTGCTTGTGAGAAAAGAATCAAAATGGCAAGAAAATGGCCCAATTCACACATGGGTTTTCCCCATCTAATTGGGTTGGATCTTTTTGGTGCAAATCAATCCGCATCCAGAATCTTAGCTCCAAAGAAATATAGAAAATGTAATTTTCAGTTTTCCTATCCCTGCACTAGAAAGACATACTAGAAGATTGATGGAATAGAGGAAGAGCAAAGCAATCTTCAATACCTATCACCAATGGAATTTGAAACAAATATTATTTTCAAATAAAGATAGTATAAAAGGATGCTTTTAATTTTAGATTGTGTGAACTCATATGTTGGCAATATTTGCCAAACCTTTCCAGATCCCCATCCTTCCCTAAAGTTTATCAGAACTTTATTCTACAGCACAGGTATGAAGTAAAATAACATGACATATTGTGTGTCTTCCAATTTCTAAATCTTTGATAAATGGTAGATATGTTACACTGGTGACTTATTTTCACACATTCCAAAAGAAACACAGACAAGTCATTCAGTCATATATGTTCAAACATCAGTGGTGGTGACAGCATAAACTATAGAAATTGATTTTTATTTGAATTGGTTAATGTTTCTTTTGGATACTTCCAGTGACAACTATTAACCTGACTTTTCTAGACAATAAGAAATTGCCACCGTTATTCAATTTGCTTTCATTTCATGTGATCTCTTAAGTTCATTTTTTAGCATTTTCTTTTTTGATCTATCAATATGAAATAAATTTCCTCTGAAATAATATTATGAGCTGATATTTAGCTTCTTTTTTAATTAAATTTGTTGAAGCTGAAATTTAAAGTGGCTTTTTTTATTCACTTAATTTCCTTAAATAACAGTATCAAGCAAGGCTTTGAGTTTCACTAATATTTTCCTGTTATTTTTACATTTGTTATTTGTATGCAAATAAAAACTTTATTTTTGTTAGAATTGTCAGTTAATTACCTGAGTGTAATTCTGAATATGACACTGACAAAGATACCCTAATGCTTAAATATGGGCAAAGATCTATTGGAGCTAAACAAGAAAGTAAATATACTATTGTTTCAATTGTTTTGTAAACTTGTCATTAGTGAGATGCAAAAACAACTGTATATTTACCATTCTTTTTTTCAAATATAAATAATGTATTTGAGCAACAGAACCTAATGCAACTTCTCATTAAAACTATTAGGTCAAGTTTTGACAGAGTCTGAAGGGATTTCTTTTCTCTACAGAGTCAATGGAATTAGCCTCAGATATTCATGTGCAAGACATTTATGGGGGGAGGGGTAATTGGGTTTTGTTTTATTTTGATTTTGCCTCCCCACCTTTGATCTCCTTTCTGTGAGTGTGAACACCTACCCTCCATCCCAACTTTATGAGATCTGGTGGGCAACACAGTCCTCCGCCATGACTAATGACTGATGCTTGCATGCCCAGCCTCTCTTTTTGTTTCCCTGCAAACTAGGTCATGGAAAAGTGATCTACGCTAGAGCCAGCCTCCTATGACCCCTTAAGACTCTGAATTTGTTTCTAATGATGCCTTGGAGCAGGGAGAGAGGAGACCTCAGGATGGTAGTGGCGGAAGCATCCATACTGTCCCGTGACCAGGGAGCAGTGGGAGCAGGGCCAATGGTGTTCTGCAGGGTGCAGGGCTGAAGGACGGCTCTTCAGCCTGGTGTCCTGTGGTTGTGGCAGTGCCAGGTTCATCAGCCTGGAACTGTGGCCTGATCTGGACTGTTTTTGACGGCCTAAACTTCTGCCCATTTTCGATCCATTTGCTGACCTTCATTTCCAAGCCTTTATAGAGATTCTATTAGTGGTCTCTACTGTTAATAAATTGCTGCTGATTTTTTGCTTTGTTGTGTGTTGTTTTTTATAAACAGTGATTTGGGTTTATTTATCTGTTTGTTTGGTTGTTTTTTTGGAGGGAGGTGGGTTGCTTTCTTTCTTTTCTTTTTTTTTCTTGCAACTAAGAAACCTGACTAGGACAAAAATAGATAACATCAGAATAGTGCACATAATTCTGACAAATAAAGAGAATTATAATTTGTGGTTGTATTATTTTCCTGTGGCTGTTATAACAAATTACCACAGACTGGGTAGCTTAAAAGAACAGAAATTTATTATCTTGTGATTCTGGAAGCCACAGGCTGAAATGTGTTGGCAGAGTCACATTCCTTGCAAAGGCTCTTGGGGACAATCTTTCCTTGCCTCTCCCAGGGTCTGCTGGCCCCTGGTAGTTCTTGGCTTGTGGCAGCATAACTTCATCTGTGCCTCCATCTTCACCTGGCCTCTGTCTCTGTGTGTGCTTTTTTCCCTCTTACAGGGACATGATCATTAGACATAGGGCGCACTCTAACCCAGTATGATCAAATCTCTAGCCTTGCCTAAATGACATCTACAAAGGCCTTCTATATTATAAAAGCCAAAGCAACCATTAAGGTAGAACAACCGGAATGACCGGTTGCTATAATGCACACTGACCACCAGGAGGCAGATGCTCAACATAGGAGCTGCCTCTGGTGGTCAGTGAGCTCCCACAGGAGAAGTGCCACTCAGCCAGAAGCAGGGCTCATGGCTGGTGAGTACAGTGGCAGTGGTGGGAGCCTCTCCCACCTCCGCTACAGGCGGGTGGTAAGGAGCAAGGGGTCCTGGACTGTGAGAGCCCCAGAATGCTAGAGCCCTTAAACCCTATCAGCCAAAACAGCCCCGGACTGGAGATCGGGTCTAAGCTGAAAGGCAGACACCCCCCCGAGGGGTCCTGGACTGAGAGAGGGTGCAGGCTGGGCTGAGGGATTCCCTCTTCTCCCCCTCCAGTGCAAGAATTTCATGCACCGGGCCTCTAGTTTCCAAATAAGAACACATTCTGAGGGTTCAGGTGGATGTTAATTTCCGGGGGACACTATCCAACCTACTACAGTTACTGTACTTCATTTGACTGGAAGTCAGTGAAAATCCAATAGTGGGGAAAGATAACCTGGGACCCATGAGGTATGCTGACAAAACAGTTGGTTATTTTATCTCTTTAAAATGAGGGTGAGGCTTTAGAGGCTGCATTGCTACTTCTAAAACATTAAGTGCATTGGGATGTCAAGGACTGTGGGATGAGGTAGCTGCCTCTACAGCACAGACTATCTTAAGAAAAGAGAGTGAGCCTGGCCAGTGTGGCTCTGAGGTAGAGCGTCAACCCATGAACCAGGTCATGGTTCAATTCCCAGTCAGGGCACATGCCCAGGCTGGGGGCTCGATCCCCAGAGTAGGGCATATAGGAGGCAGCCTATCCATGATTCTCTCTCATCATTGATGTTTCTCTCTCTCTCCCTCTCCCTTCCTCTCTGAAATCAATATTCTTTTTTAAAAAAGAGAGAGAATGACAAGTTAAAATCTCCAAAATATCTATAATTTGGATTTAAGCTACACCTAAAAGCTACAGAGTATGATTATGCTCAAAGAATAGCCAAACATTTAATATGAAAGGATAAATACATCTCAAAATAAAAAAGCACATCTAGTTTTATCCTACAGATTGACAAAGCTTGACATCAAGTGAATTCACAGTTGTCTTGGGAACATTATATGAAGACTATGGCACTGATGAGGGAGGAGGACACCAGATTTGGGATAAATTTATATAGAGGATTTCAGAGGATCCAGCATACCCTGTACCCCTAAACCCAATCAGCCAAAACAGCCCTGCCTCTTGATTCCTATGAGTGTATTCCTGCAGGCAGAATGGGCTGTGATATGAATCATTACTCTTGCCTCTTTAGTCTTTGGTGGTGGTACCTATCCTTGACTTTTTTAGTCATACAGTGCTGCTTTGTGTTTACTCTTTCCTTAGAGAGGTTAAACTATAGTAGCTTGGCTCCACCTTCTATAATACCTCTTATTCAGGATTCTGTCAACTACTTAAGTTATTTCCAGAAACAATACACTCTGAGACTGGGGAGCCAAATGCAGGTGTCCCAACTGGGTATACAGGGAGGTGTACATAGGTCAAAATGGAAGTTTTTATTTGATCCCCAACAACACATTTAGCAATTTGCCCAACTAGTGGCAATTCAGACTGAGTGTCTAATAGTAAATTTGGCAGAATATTTTAGAGAAGGTCTGGAGGTATATTTGTAGCATTTATTGTGATTTTGTCATGGGATCTTTCCTCCTGATTACCTGACAATCTCGTACTTCAAGGATACCAGGTCTGTAAAGATATTAGTTCTGGAAATTCAATGAGAATTTACAACTCTCCACTGAAATGACTCATCTAGACTTTTGCTCATCTCATCTGGAGATTTGTTTTTCCAGCTGTGTAAATCAAGTATGGCCTAATGCACATTCTGTATTTATGGTGACATCACTGGGGTTAATGATGTTACTAATCATAACGTGCTGCTGTCTGAAGCGGTTACCATTGAAGATCGCCTCTAGTATTCATGCCACTCCTCTGGAAAAATGAGGAATTAAGTCAAGAAGAAGGAAACTAGGGGACCTCTGACATAAGAATGATGCCACCGAGAAGAGACATGAAAGAAATCAACAGGCTGGTGGTGTGTGGAGCTGGCAGTGAAATGCTGTCCGGTGGACCCAGTTAATAGCCAAAGAGGAATTGATGGAGGGGAGACTCCAGAAGGGATATGTAAGAATAAGATGAAATTAGTGGTGTACTAGATTTTCAAAAAAAATGTACTAAAATGAAACTTTATTCAGTACAAAAGAGTTCAGTTGTAACAGGTGTGAGGCAGCTCTTGGGTCATGCCAATATCTGGGTAAAAAACTCAGCTTTGCTCTGTGATGTTCTTCTTTGGGCTGTGCTAGTCAGGTCTGCTGTTTTGTACTGAATAAAGTTTAGTTCTTGCCCTAGCCGGTTCGACTCAGGGGATAGAGCTTTGGCCTGCAGGCCAAAGGGTCTCTCTGCTTCAATTCCAGTCAAGAGCATTTACCTCAGTTGTAGGATCCTTCTCAGGCACTGGTCAGGGCACATGCAGGAGGCAACCAATCAATGTGTTTTTCTCACATTGATATTTCTCTCTGTCGCTCCCTCTCTATTCCACTCTCTCTAAGAAATCAATGGAGTCCTAGTCAGTTTGGCTCAGTGGATTGAGCGTTGGCCTGTGGACTGAAGGGTCCAGGGTTCAATTCCGGTCAAGGGCACATGCCTGGGTTGCAGGCTTGATCTCCAGTAAGGGGTATGCAGGAGGCAATGATTCTCTCTCATCATTGATGTGTCTACCTCTTTCTCCCTCTTCCTTGCTCTCTGAAATAAATGAAAAAATATATTTTTAAAAGAATCAATGAAAAAATATCCTCTAGTGAGGATTAAAAAAATAAAAAATCCTATGTAATAAGAGGCTAATATGCAAATCGACTAAACAGCGGAACAACTGGTCACTATGACATGCACTGACCACCAGGGGACAAACACTCAATGCAGGAGCTGCCCCCTGGTGGTCAGTGCACTCAGGGGGAGCGCTGCTCAGCTGGCTCAAGGCTGGTGAGTTCAGTGGCAGTGACAGGAGCCTCTCCTGCCTCTGCAGCAGGTGGTGGTAAGGAGAAAGGCATCCCAGACTGCAATAGGGATGTGGAATTTCTGACTGCCAGCAGGTGGACATCCCCCAAGGGGTCCCAGACTGAAAGAGGGAAAAGGCCAGGCTGACGGACCCCACCTCCAACCAGTGCACGAATGTCATGCACCGACTCTCTAGTAAATAAGTAAAGTTTACTTGTTTACTGAAATAAATACATACATACATACATACATACATACATACTAAAAGGAGATATAATTGGGAGACCTATTGTAATAGATATGTTAAAATCTATAATAATAAAAGCATAATATGCTAATTAGACCAGACATCCTTCTAGACAACCTTCTGGATGAAGCTGGGGTTGCAAGAAAGCTCGGGTCTCGGGTGCCAGAGGGAAGCCAGAGGGAAGCCAGTGCCGGCAGCCAGGGGTAGGAAGGCCTACTCTTGCACAAATTTCGTGCATCAGGCCTCTAGTGGTTAAATAATTTTTAAAAAGACATAGAAATAAATTTGAACTCCCAAAATAGGATGGTAGAAAAAAGAAAATTGTCTTGCACAGAGTGAATGCTAAATAATCTTTGATGTTGTTGGTGCTGCTGTTTTTGTTATATCACATTGCTCAGCTGTTAATATTTCACATAACAACAACTGAATAGTGATATAAACAAAAGTAATAATATAACTGCATTGGAGGATGTGGCAGGTTAGGAATGGGAGAGCTGGATCACCATCCTCAATAGGAATTTAACACGTAAGATATAAATAAGAAAGGGCAACATGAGCTAATGTTGATGCAAATGCCAAAGATATCAGCTAAGAAAGTGAGATGAAGCGGGTGTGAAGGAAGATTGGCTGAGAGCTGGCTGGAGGGAAAATGAGGAAGAGACTACCGCCTTTTGTAAAGTACCTTGTATGGTTTTGTGTCTACATAATGTTAATAAAAATTAAACTTAAAAATCTTTAGCAATATGGTTAAAAGTATAAGCTAAGACAATCACACAGACACTTGCCTGCCCCAGACTGGAATACTGTGGGTCCCATCCCTCTAACCTACAGAGAGGCTTGCAGATTTATCAGCAGCCTTTGCCTCTGCACCCTGCTTTTTCCTGTCTCTGTGACCAAGCAGCACATCACCTACATGATGGCATCTTTCTTTAGTTTGGTTCAGACATGACTCATGTCACAGCAAATCTTCCTGGTGAGAGGTTTTTCTGCCACGCTCTTGCTTTCACCCCTATGTGGTGATTATCATACTTTAACCTTTCTCATTCTATTTAGTGAGTTTCAGCTTCCTGAAGCATGTTTCCCTCTACCCTCTCCAAATAGCAACAGTTCCTAACCCTGATTCAAGATGCATATCCTTATTATTATAACTTATTTCTTAACAGCCTGTTTTAAACACACTAATTCACCCTTAAAGATCTATATACTCTTTGCAAGCATGAGTAATTCATTTTACTTTAATGTGTGTGGGGTTTTTTTCTCTCCTCAACCATGTTTTATGTGAATGCAGGGACTTAGCAATCTGTATATTTAGGACACTCTTATAATGCACATGCTCCGTGGAGAGAAGTTAATTAATTGACAATTTAAAACTGTTTTTCATGGTTATCTGCTGAATGCCTAATACATTAAATTGGCAGAAAACAGTATTAAATAACTTTGGGATTTATTTTCTTCCAATATCATTCCCCTTATACCATAAAGAGTATAAAATTATGAGCTTAGTGCTTCTGATGAAATGCAACTCTTTACGAATTAAATTGAGTTTTAGAATTATGTTGGTAAAAAAATGACCTTAGAGCTCAATTAATTTTAACCTTATTCCAAGGGCAATAAACAAAATTATATGAAGATATAGTAAGACAGATTCTGTATTTCTTGCAGTGGCAGTCAGTTCTGAAGGTACAAACAGGAAAAAGCTAACACAAATCAATGATTTCACCCTCCTGGAATTGGACACAACATATCTCTTTTCATCACTAATGCTCACACTGTAGAATTCCTTGGCAAATGTTGACCAAGTCTATTAGCAGTGATTCGATCTATAAAGAAACTTTAAGATCAACACTAGTATAACATTTGTCCCCAAATAGAGATTATAGGTGTTTTCCCTGAGATTTTTAGGAGAGTTTTAAACCTACATGAAGGATATGTTCACTGGATAGTACATATTTTTAGCAATATAAAACTCTTCCCCATGAAAATATGGCATTGTTCATATCCTCTTCATCAATACATGAAAGTATTTAATATATTTTATTAATTTCAAAAAATAACAATATATATAATTTTTATTGAAAGTGTGCCTTGGATTTAGTGATGAACTACACTTTCCAAAGTAAATTGAGAGGGTCCCAGTTTGCTCCTGATTCTGGGTGAACCCAAGGCCAGCTGTGTATCCTTTAATACGCACTTTTCAGAATGGAAGAGTATATTTTAAAAATGGGACTTTACTTATCCCAACCAATTATTTTCAAGATTTAAAGCCCCTGTTCTCCCAAGAAATGTTTGGGACACTCTTCAACTAAATGCATCTCACCTTAAATTGGTAGGTGTGCATGGAATATGAATATCTAAGAAATATTCCAAAGAATTCTGACCTCAATTACCCACAGACCTCACTTGAAGAGGCCCCACTTTAACTTTTATCAACAACAGCAACAAAGAAGTCATAGCATTCCCTAGTTCCTCTGGATTTCCTTTATGCTTAAAGGGTAACTCAATCCTTTAAGCCAGTTACCTCAGTCCTGAACTTCTGCAATTGATATTATTATTGTAAACTTAGAATTTTTTTTCTGTTAATATTCTTGTTAATTTGAGTCCAAGTGGATGCCATTGGGTAAGACCTTTGAACCTTGATTGTGCCACCGAGAACATCTGCTTCCCTTGCCAGTGCCGTGTCTCTTACACAGTTCGCCAATGTCTCTTCGTCCAAGTCACTGGTGGAAATTTATGAAGCTAAATAAAGAAAATCTTATGATATGCCACAAGATACCTCCCTCCAAGATGACAATCGTTTATTAAACAACATATTTGGGGGTTTCTGTGCATTTATTTGAACTGCTCTATCACTTAACACATATTTCTCTGTCTTATCTACTGGCATGCCATACCCAAGAGAACTTACCCAGTGTTTTTACTGTGATTCTAATAAACTGTGTCAATAATTTTCCTCTACTCTCACAGAACTCGCAGAGACAGTTCTGTCGGGGGAAAGCAATGAACACTACTGAGCATTTAACCCTTCAAAATGCATCATCTCATTTATGATCACTTTCCACATCAGCCTTTTTAATTCCGGCTGAGAAGTACACAGAGGCTTAGGGTAGTTGTATAGGTACACAATGTCATAAAACTACAAGGTATGGGGTGCAAGTGCTTTTTGTATCACACCACATACTAGCCCTTTGGTATTAAGCAAGTCTCTAAATATCTCTACAATACACATATTTCAACATGTATACTCAGCTCTGAATAATCAGTTATGCCCCGAATCTGTCAGCTAAGTCACAGTCAGTGTAACAGAGAACCAGAATATAAGTGATTAAAATATAATAGAAATGTATGTATTTGCCACTTAAAAGTTCAAGGTCGGCAGTCCAAAGCTAATATGATTCCTTTGTTCTATACCAGTGATGGAGAACCTTTTGAGCTCGGCGTGTCAGCATTTTGAAAAACCCTAACTTAACTCTCGTGCTGTGTCACATATAGAAATTTTTTTATATCTGCAACCATAGTAAAACAAAGACTTATATTTCTGATATTTATTTTATATATTTAAATGCCATTTAACAAAGAACAATCAACCAAAAAAAATGAGTTCACGTGTCACCTCTGACATGCGTGTCATAGGTTCGTCATCACTGTTCTATACGGTTCTCAGGATCCCAGGCTCCTTCTGTCTTGTTCCATCATGCATGGCTTCCCATCTTCAGATCAATTCATTGTTCATGATGGCTCCAGCTCTAATTATTACACCCACACGCCAGCCGGTGGAAAAGAGGAAGGGCAAAGATGAATATACAACGCAAATTGGTTTTAGGAAATGATTCTGCAGCTGCTATATGGCACGTCCACTTACATCTCATTGTCTAAAAGTTAGAGAGATATAGCCACATTCTCTGCAAAGAAAGCCAGAAGTACATTTAAAAAATTCTGTGTGCCCATGCACTCAATTACAAATTAGATATTCTATTGCTATGCAACAAAGAAATGGATTTGAGGAGACAACTTTGAGTCTCTACTACACTCTTTAAATATAAAAGAAACAAGTTCATATACTTGTTTTAGTGAACACCAACTGACCCCTAAAATGTGAACTTTTTTTGTGTTGCTTAAAATATGTTCTAGAAATGTCTTAAGATAAAACACATTCATTAATTCATTTATTCAGTCAATGGGCATCAACAAAGTGTCCCAGATAACAAATTACACAGTGGTGCTTCAATAATCAATATAAAACATGGTCCCTGTTTTTAAAGGACTCAAAATCCTCTGAAGGAGATCGACTTTTGAACAAATATAATAAGTTTCATAACAGAATTATGTACAGAGAGACCTGGGAGAGGAGCAAGATTAAATTAACTCCTTGGAGATTTGAGAAAGGCTTCAAAAATGTAATATTTAAACTGAATTTTAAAAGAAAATATATTTTTTATCAGAAAAAGGAAGTAGAGAAGTACTCTGACTTAAGATAATAATATATTCTGAGGCATAAAGAACAACAACAACAAAAATATCCGGCAATTAGAGTAAGGGTGCACAGTTACATGTAAGTGCAAGTAAAGACATAAGTGGGGTGGAGGGAAATGAGGCTGGAGATTAAAATGGGGTGCAATTTGATAGGAGCTATGAGTACCATAGGGAGAGTGATGCGATACTATCTATGGAGTTTCCTATTTGGTGAGTGTTGGCAGCATGAATGGAACTTTGGAACCAGTGGACTAGAGGCAGGATGGTTATTGCACAGATTAACGACTCAAATGAGACCTGTGAGACTCTCCATGGGGCAAAGGGAGAAGATGATGCTCAAAGACGCCATTGATCCCCTTATCAGCTTCTCGTTTATCAGTGGCACCAAAGTCTCTTTACTTTTTAATTTGTTCTTTCCAGTTGTGAAATCTTTTCAAATGGGAAAACAGACACTAAATAAATAGGTATTATATAATTTTCCATTTTGGAAGGTTTACAACAATAGCTTAAAATACTGGACATAATCAAAGCTAATTATATGCGAAACACTATGTCAAGAGCTACACATAAATTATTTTGCCTATTCCTCCTTTACCTATAAATACCTACCTACAAGGAACATACTATTAATAAGAAAAATTAAATAACTTTTTCATGGGCACCTTGTTGGTACGTAGTGGAGCTTCAATACAAAACCGGGTCTATCACAAGTAAATAACAAGTATGTCTATCAATATATAGTATTTTGCTTATTTACTTATGAAGAGCAAACAGAAAGTCCATTCTATTTTTTGAGCTTTGTGAGTAAGTTTATCATTCATTTGTGCCTTCCTTATCCTGTGTGTGTACAGGCGGTGGTTGTTTCTGTTGTCCCATGTGTCCCTTCTTCCACTTCTCTTTTACAACAAGATTTACCAAAAGGGAATTCCATTTCTCTCCTTAAAGAAAGGAAGCTTCTATTCCAGTGATGGCGAACCTATGACACGCCTGTCAGAGGTGACACGCGAACTCATTTTTTTGGTTGATTTTTCTTTGTTAAATGGCATTTAAATATATAAAATAAATATCAAAAATATAAGTCTTTGTTTTACTATGGTTGCAGATATAAAAAAATTTCTATATGTGACACGGCACAAGAGTTAAGTTAGGGTTTTTCAAAATGCTGACACGCCGAGCTCAAAAGGTTCGCCATCACTGTTCTATTCACTCAAACTATGAGGACAACTGTTGTACACAGGCATCCAGTCTCCCTGAACCAGAGCACTTTCTTTAAAAAAAAATAAAAATAAATAAAATATATATATATATATATATATATATATATATATATATATATATATATATTTCAGAGAGGAAGTGAAAGGGAAAGATAGAAACAACAATGCTGAGAGAATCATTAATTGGCTGCCTCCCACACACCCCACACTGGGGATCAAGTCTGCAACCCAGGTATATGCCCTGACTAGGAATTGAACCATGACCTCCTGGTTCCCAGGTCAATGCTCAACCACTGATCCACACTGGCTGGGCCCAGAGCATTTTCAATGTAGATGGCATTTTGGATTTTTTTTAATAATCTGTGAAATTTTACCACCCTTTGTATTTCTCCGCTTCCTTAACCCTCCCAGCTTCCAACTTCACCTACAAATACATAGCTTAGTGTTAACTAGTGGTTTTACAGCTATGCTTCGTTTCATTCAACTTTCTTTTTCAAAAAAATATTAATTGATTTATTTGAGAGAGAGGAAGGGAGGGAGGCAGAGAGAAAAATTAATTTGTTGTTCCACTTATTTCTGCATTCATTGGTTGCTTCTTGTATGTGCCCTGACCAGAGATCAAACCAGCAACCTTGGCATATCAGGACAATGTTCTAAGCAACTGAGCTTACTTGGCAAGGGCTCATTTAACTTTCTTAATGTCATTTGTTAATAGTAAATAAAATTGGGTTTTCCAGGACACATAATTATAGAACATAATTTTTAAATTCTGTCAAAATGATAATTATATCACTGGTATGAATTTATAGTACATAATAAAGATGAAAAGGAAACCCATTATTTAATACCAAGTGTAATTACTTTCAGAAAATATTAGTTCTACCATTTTTGTGACTAAATCAGGCACTTTATGTGCTCTTCTGACACTCATTTTTCTCTCTTTGGGAGCACTATGCTAATGGTAGGTAAAAACAAAAACATTTGGAGTGGGAAAGACCTGGTTTTAAGTAAAAAAACTTTCTACTTACGACCCTGTGCAAGTCACTTAACCTTTCTAATCTTTAGTTGCCTAATCTGTAAATGCAGATAATATCACACGTAGTTTAGAGTGGATATATATGAAATATCATGTCTGAAATGCCAGTATAATGCCTAAAACAGGCATGGTTGAAACTGTTTGCCTCGTAACAGATTCAAGTGGAACACTTTGGATCTGCAAGGAAACGCTTGGAGATAATTTCATTCAACTTAATTATTTAACAGAGGAGGCCATGGAAGCCTGCAGAGTGAAGTGATTTGCCCAAAGTTACACAACCCACTGAGACAGAGCACCAGATCTTCTAACACCTTATTCCAGTGTAAACTCTACCCACTGCTTCAGACCATTTCAACCAGAGGAGAACGGTTTTCAAATTTCACACCAAAGCATTCACGTAAAAGATTTTACATCATCCAGAGAAAAAAAGGAATGAAAGCAAAATAGTATAATAATAATAAAAAAAAAAACATTACTGTAGAACTCAAATGTATCATCATGTTGATAAAGAGAAATTTGGGCTTTTGAAATCTACTTAACTATTCTAGACCATAAGACCGTAGCTTTCACAAAGTAAAATGAGAAAAGGGAAAAAAAGTAAAAGAAATTGAATTCAAGAAAATCTATTTAACTCTGTCTGCTCCATAATAGCAGAAAACTATGTACTTTAAAACAGTAAAATGAGGACATTAGAAATTCTGTATCATTTTCAAGTTTTATAGATATAGCAGCCAAAGTAGATTAAAGTAAAAAAATAAAATAAAGTAAAAACTGCTTTGTATAACAAATAGTTCTGATGCTAATAATATTAGCAACTATATATTACCCCAAAATTATGTTAAACACTGTTAATAATTTATTATAGTAATTTATTTCTAATAATTTATATTTATTTATGTAAATACTAGAGGCCCAGTGCACAAAATTCATGCGGGGGGGGGGGGGGTCTCTTGGCCTAGCCTGCACTCTCTCCAATCTGGGACCCCTCAAGGGATGTCTGACTGCCAGTTTAGGATCAGGTTTAAACTGGCAGTCGGACATCCCTCTCACAATCCAGGACTGCTGGCTCCCGACTGCATGCCTGCCAGCCTGATTGCTCCCTAACCGCTCCCCTGCCAGCCCAATCACCCACAACTGCCCTCCCCTGCCACAACCCGCCTCCTCTGCCGGGACCCACCTCCACCGTGCGAGGCAGCGGAGACACCAGAACCAGCCTCCTCCACGCCACACAGAATCATGGGACCCCCCAGGCCTCATTGTGTGGAGCAGCTGCCAGGCCCCGCCTCCGCTGTGCATGCGTCCGTCTTGTGGTGGCCATCTTGTGACGACTTCAAGCATAAGGGCCACCTAGGCTTTTATTAGTATAGACTAGTAGACCTGTGCACAAATCCATGCGCCAATGGGTTGCTGCTGCCCTCCTGTAGCTCTCCACCTGCTGCCCCGCCCTCCTGTAGCTCCCCCTGACCTCTGACCCCCCATAGCTTGCTGCCCTGCCCCCTCCTGTAGCTCTCTATAGCCCGCTTGTACCTCGCTGGCCCACCCTCCTGCTGATCTGTGATCTGGTCGTGATGCACTTGGTCATTACACCTCAGGGCATAACAGCTAATTAGAATATTCCTCTTTTATTATATAGGATTGCATATTCTTTCAGTAGCTTCAAATGTAGGAAAATGTGAGAATTTTATTTTATGTATTTATCTTTTTAATTCTGTATTGTTGAAAGTATCACATATGTCCAGTCTTTCCCCCAGTGACTTCTCCCAGCCTCCTCCTGCCCTCACAAAGGATTATAGAAGTGTCAAACCCAGATACAAACATTTGACCCTAACGCCCATTATCTTTCTTTTCTTTTTCTTTTTTGTAGTAGAAAAGAGAAATCCAGGTTTATCTCTATCTCATGATTCTCACTGCCAAACAGAAAAGAAATCCCCCGTCCCCAGGTCCTCACCTGGGAATGAGTTGAGGAGCAATATGACAATATCGCTTCTGCTTCTCAAGCCAGATCATCTCTTTGTTGCAGAGACATTGCTCCTACCCTCCATTCCTTCCAAGACAACCACCATCCCGAGGAAGGCGTGATGCAGCATAACTGGAAAACAATGACATTACATTTCTACACTTATAGTCCAAAGCCTCAATTTATGTGAAAAGACATAAAAATGAAAGATATACTGGTTTTCCTCAACTTGTCTAGCAACCTCACCCCAGATGAAATATGATTCTTTGAGGAGAGGCGGGAGGCTTTGTAAAGACAGTCACAAGAAACACGAAGTCGTTGAGGGCCATGCACCCTGACCCCTCACTGCATATCAAGGTCTAACCTGGAATCCTTTTGAGTCTACGGATGCTTCTGAGAGAACAGAGAACCTTTGCCTAGCTTCCTGTGTTAGGACCAAGGACATAGCAAGTCACGTAGAAATCTGCTGTGAGTGGTAGTACTGCTGGAACTCCAGGAAGCAGTGAGTGTCAGAACTAGCGGACTCTGACGTCTATCATCTGAATGAGAGAGAAGCCAGTGTGAGGCTTATGGAGGGGAAGAGACCTATGAAAACTGGAAGCCTCTTGAGGCTCCTGTTGAGTGGCATGAAGCAGGTGAAATTTCCTCGGGGATTCTGGGGATTCCAGATTTGACTCAGTTTAAACGTGACATGATTTACGAGACCCAGACGTGACCGATAATATTTGGCAGTCACTAGATTATTGTTTTCTGCCAGCATGCAGAATGTAATCTTGAGATAGGAATTGCATTCGATTTTATAGAAATAAGGAAATTTTTCTTTCTGGGGCTATCTCTGTTTGCAACTTGGAAAATCCATATCAATAAAGAATGAAATTAAAGGTCTAATATTTCAAATAAAGTAACCAGAGTTCTTGACCACAAGGCTGTTTTAATTGACCAAGCTTTGCTATTTTTAAACTAGGCTATCTGCACACTGAAGCTCATTTGTATGGGAGAGAGTATAATAATGAAATCATAGGGGAATTAGCACCATAAGAAAGCCAATGGTCTTTGCCCTGTGTGTGAAATAATGAGCATGTCTTGTTCACAGCCTTCCCCATTATAATGTTATTACATGACCACTAAACTGCAGTTCTTATTCCACAGCTAAAACAACTGATCAATATCCATTTCCATCCTCTGACGGTTGGAGCCAAGATGATATTAATGTAAATGAGCCACAGTCAGGTAATGATCCTTTTGCATTGATATATTTATTTAAAGAAATTCCCCGAAGCTCCTAATTTCCTTAAGTGATGATACAAATTATCAACAAAGTATACTCCATGTAAGAAAGAAAATGTGCTTTCACATCCTCTGGTCTATGCAACGTTATATTAACATTTGAGATAGAATTTTGTGAGTCCAGAACTAGTCCCTGCCATTCTTTCTTGAACTAATCCCTTTGAAGAAGTTTAATTTCATCCCAAAGTTGAGCAAGCGCACGTCCTAATGAGCCAGGTAACAGATGAGCCCTGAAAGACTGCTTTACTGATTGCTTCTGTGTTCGGGGCACTCTCTGAAATAAATAGATTTCATTATTACCAATGGCATACGATTTACTGAAATTATATGCATGGAGAATTTAAATTCTATGCTTGAAAAGAGATGGGCAGAAGTTCAGTTGTAACAGGAAGACAGAAACAGACCATTGGAGGAAAAAATATATAATTTTTAGTACTTTAATTCCAAAGGGGGAAAACTTTTATTTAAAGCCTTGTGTACTATATTATAATTAGAGTAGGTGACAGGGCATATTGTATATAAAACTATATTTACATATTACATGTGAAATTATACACATTTTTTTTCAGAAAAAAAAATGCCTAAATATTAATAATGTATTAAAAACATTGTATTTTTAAATACCAACTACATATAGTAAAGTATTACTACAGCAATGAAAAGGTTGTTGTTATAGTCACTGATGCTGTTCACCTCCTTCCTGGCTCCTATCATTTGATGGGACCCTGCTGTGGGCTGAGTTGTGTGTCCTCAAAACTTATTGGTGCCCTGACCGGTTTGGCTCAGTGGATAGAGCGTCGGCCTGGGGACTGCAGGGTCCCAGGTTCGATTCCAGTCAAGGGCATGTACCTTGATTGCGGACACATCCCCAGTGGGGGGTGTGCAGGAGGCAGCTGATCGATGTTTCTCTCTCATCGATCTTTCTGACTTTCTATTCCTCTCCCTTCCTCTCTGTAAAAAATCAATAAAATAAAAATAAAAATAAACTTATTGGTAGTATTTTAATGCCCAATGCTTCAGAATGTGACTGTATTTAGAGATAGGTTCTTACAAAGATAATTAAGTTAAAATGAGATTATTCAGTGGACCCTAATCCAATATGATCAGTGTCCTTAAAAGAAGAGGGGATTAGGACACAGACATATACAGTGGGAAGACCAAGTGAAGATACAGGGAGAAGAGCGGCTATAAGCTGAGGAGAGAGGCCTCATAAGAAGCCAAGCCTGCTGACACCTTGATCTTGGACTTCCGCCCTTAAGAACTGAAAGAAAATACATGTCTGTCGTTTAGGCAATCCTAGCAAACCAATTCAGGCCTTGTGAGCTGTGAGCAATGAATTGGCAGTATGCCAGGCATGCTGGCACTATGCCAGGTAGTGGCTCGCTTCATTGGCCTTTGTCCTAGGGGAGTAGGATACAGCCCAGTGACTTGCAATGGTATGGACAGGAAATAAACCTTCTTTGTTCAAGCCATAGGGATTTCGAGGATATTGGTACATAGCATAACACGGTCCATGGTGACTGTTGCACATCTGTGCTTTGAGATTCTTAAAGTCAGCAAAAACCCTTAAAAATTATACAAATATATTAATGATAAGGCTATGGAATAGCTTTCTCTTTGCATAGTAAAACTACTTTTGGATGAATTTTTCATTTGATTCACATTCCAACCATTTCAAACACTGAAATGGTAAATATTTTGCTAAGCTGCTGAGAAATGAATTTTCAGAAAGGTAACTGACAGTCAGGCTGCATCAATAAAGCATGATGACACAAGGGTCAGAATCCACATTTTTTAACTCGGTTTTTAAAAATACTTTTTACTCTACCTTTATGACTCCTTAAGAAGTTGAATTTACATTGGAATAGCCATTCAAAGTAAACAAATTCATCACTGAGGATATGTCCCTTTCCCCCAAAATTATAAAAAGAAATGTAATTTTATTTTCTTATAAACAATATAACATAGCAGTTATAAGTTTTGACTTCTGAAGATAAATTAAATATTTATCATTATTTAATTGTTGTAAACATAATTTATCTAAACAACAACAAAATAGTATGTTTATGTCCAGTTCATCTTTGATCTACCCTTAGATTCAATGTGACTTCTAGTAGTATTGGACTGCTTCATAAGCTAAGTTTTAATTAATTCAATTTGATGAAGAGTTACAAAGTCCCTAGATGTTTCATGTTCCATGCTAGACTATGGGACCCATAAAGATAACAGCTGGGCCTGTGAAGAGCAACCTTGTTCAGTTAAATTCTAAAACTCTATAATTCTAGGCATGGAGCCGATATTTAATGACTGAGAATATGATTATTTTGATAATATGAGATGAATCTCAGGGTAAAGATTTCAAAGGGTATTCATAACAATGGAAAGAATTACATGTTCACACTTAGAGTAACCAGGCAGGTTAACCCTGTAGTTTAAATCAGACTGAGCTACTGTGAAGATTTTAATAATGAATTTCACCTTGTCTTGGAAAAGCCTAAATTAAAGATGAAAACCATATATTGCATTATCTGGGCCATAACCTGGGGACCATCAGGATTGTTCTTTAGAGTTTAATGTCTTTGATTCTCTGCCATCTAACTCCATATGCTTCTGTCAGTAGGGTTTCCACGATGTTCTTTGCAAAAGACCATCTTGCTACAATTGATCTTACTGTCAGGAAAATCTTTGAAGATATTCTGAATAACTTTCTTATTCTCTTAATCATGTATCTGGAACAATTCCCAATTTAGAACCATACAATAAACTGAATAAAGTTTGTAACAAAAGATCATGCTCTTTTGTTAATACTCTGGTGAAACATTATTAACAGGTGCACCCACCATGAACACCATTCCCTAAATCTGTCATCAGAGAATAAAGAGAAGTTGACTCCTATGAAATACCTTAATTTCATTTAATTACTAGTAAGATTTGTTGTCTTAATGGTACAAGTAACTCATAGAAGTGTTTGGGATTATCCTCAATCCAGAACTAGCTTCATAATTTAAACTTAAGTATTTAGACCAGGATTTGAAAATGACAGTCCATGATTATAGCTACTCAAACTTACATTTCGTATGCCCTTTCAGTGTTCTGGCAGCGTTGAAAATTTGGAGACTTGTCATAAAATAAGGCTTTTGGACTTCTATTAAAAATGAAAACAAAAAAAAAAGAGAAAAAATGTAGGAGAGGGGGAGGGGAGAGGGGTGGAAATGAACAGGAAGAGCAAAGGAGGAGAGAGAAAAAAGGAGAGGAGAAGAGGGGGGAGGGGAGAGGAGGGGAGGGCAGGGGAGGGAAGGGAAGGGAAGGGAAGGGAAGGGAAGGGAAGGGAAGGGAAGGGAAGGGAAGGGAAGGGAAGAGAGAGAAGAGGAGAGGAGAGGAGAGGAGAGGAGAGGAGAGGAGAGGAGAGGAGAGGAGAGGAGAGAAGAGAAGAGAAGAGAAGAGAAGAGAAGAGAAGAGAAGAGAAGAGAAGAGAAGAGAAGAGAAGAGAAGAGAAGAGAAGAGAAGAGAAGAGAAGAGAAGAGAAGAGAGGGAATTTAGTACTTCTGAGCCAGCATTGCCTCTTGGTAACAATGGTTTCTTCTGAGTAGCAGGTGTTCCCTTCAGAAGGTATCTCTACTGTTGACATTTGCTATAAGCCTCTCTTTTTCCCATTCTTTGACATCTGGCTCTTTTTTTAACTTACTCTAGTGCGCTGTGGTCACTTAGTCTGTGGCCCTTAATTTAGAGTCCAAACTCTTCAAGGCAAACCCAGTGCCTCTCATAGTGTCAAGTCCACAGTAAAATTTATTTGGGCTGAAATGAATTGTGTACAAAGTTGAAGTCTCACCAAATAATGCAAATTGATTTCCATATGAGTTTCCATTAGCTACAGTAGGTTAATGTCTGTTTATTCACTCATTCTTCATTTTCCATTCTCACTATCAGGTAGCACCTTTATGTTGTACTCACGCTCCTAACCTCATCTCCACCTGGCAATTCTTGTAGTCATCCCCCTTTCAAGGATTTCATTTTCTCCAAAGTCTCCTGCTGAAGCAAATAGTTCTCCATCTCTCAAATCAAAATATGATTCATCTTAAATGCAAAAGAAAACTAATGTCATCATAAAGTATCTACAGCTGTAAATCTGCTAGTCATTATCTAGGGCAAAAGAGTCTTACCCCCTTAATTTTGCATTATCAAATATGTATTCAAGAACTATGAACCGACTCTTACCACTTCAACAACTAAGACTTTTTAGTCATGCAAATTAATCAGTTCTAATTAATTTGGGCCCCTAAAACATAATTAGACTCTTTTCTCATTACTCACTTTAATTTTAAATTTACAGCCTTCCCCTAAGTTTATCGCCTATATTGTAATCATCATTAGAATTAAAATAAAATAAATATCATGGCTTCTCTATCCAAAAAATTTTAAAAATCCAAATATTGTTTTAATTTAATTTGTTAATTATGCAATATTTAATAAGTTTGGATTTTGTGTTGTTGGGTTTTTTAAGCATCTGGGTGCTAAATAATCATGCTTCTATCAGTCTTCAGAATTTGGAAGGATTATTCCCATCACAATATATTCATTTCACTATCTCCTTGAGGTTTTCATTTTTTTCCTGCTAGTGTAATTCTTCGTACTTCAATTCTTAACTCATAACTCCAAAATACCACAAGACATTCAATTTTTGAAAAATGATTGATCCTTTTTCTGCTAAGCTTGTATCTTATTTGGATAATGTCCAAGATTCATGTGCATTTTCATTTAAAAATCTTCCTATTTTTTATATATCTTTATTCTAAATGGTTATTTTTGCCAAGATCTCATCTTATATGTATTTTAAATGTAGAAAAGAGAATTAAATAATTAGGAGTTCTTAGACATTTGAGAACCACTATTATTTTTAAGCCTCATTCATTTTCTCTCTAGTATTTTTCATTGCATAACATCATTGTAAAAGCCCTGCTTATTCTGTGCCCTTCCCATGGCTACATTGCTGCTTTTAGTTTTATTTACTTGTTTTTATTTCTTTTATTTTCTTCCTCACCCACAGACATGTTTTTATTGATATTAGAGAGAGAGAGAGAGAGAGAGAGAGAGAGAGAGAGAGAGAGAGAGAAACATAGATGTGAAAGTGGTTGCCTCCCACATGTGCCCTGACTGGGGATGGAACCCACAACCTAGGTTTGTGCCTTGACTGGGAGTAGAATCTGTGACCCTTTTGTGCACAAAACAATGCTCCAACCAACTGAGCCAGACCAGCCAGGTCTAGTTTTATTTTTTAAAATACATTCAAGTAAAATAGAAACAGACTAATAAATAGAGAGCAGGCAGACAGCTCTGGTGGTGTGTTTGTCGGGGGGGTGGGGGATTTTGGAAGAGGTGTTGTTGGGGGGTGGGTGGGGGATTGAGCAAAAAAGAGAAAAGAAAAAAGAGAGAACTCATGACATGGTCAACAGGGGGTGGGTGGGGGGAGACGGAAGATGGCATAGAGGGGATAAATGGTGATGGAAAAAATAAACAAAAATAAATAACATTTCCTTTTTTTCCTTGAAAGCTTTACATTATAAAATATGATGTAGGCTCTACTTTTAGTTTCCTTTCTAAACCCTGGCTTGGTTTATTTGGAAGCCCTTGTTAGACGTGGGCATTTTTTTTTACCTTGTGTTTCCAGAACATATATACTCCTTTTTACCTTATTTAGATGCAGTTTAAGAGTATTGACTGTTGCTATTAATTTCTTTTTCTATTTAGCAAACTACAGTTCTTCTTTCTGGTTGAAGGAATAAATGCACTATATAATTACAGTTGCTCAGAGTTTACTGATAAAGGTTGTAAGAAATGCTTAATAAAAATAAACTTGACCACTACCCTCATGTGATTAACACTGGTAAAATTCATACCACACACTCGTTTTCCATTCTGCCAAACAATGGAGTGACTTATAATGACTCTGGGTCATCCTAATATATAAAGTAAAATAACCTAGAAGGAGAGAAGAGGGACTATAGTTTTTCAACTAAAGTATGTTATTTAATTTTTCAAAAGAATAATCACTTAAAATTTCTTTTCTAAGACCTGAGGAATCAATCTGCTAACTATATAATTGTAACAAACCATGTAACAAACCATTTTATTACTGAAAACTTTATAATGGGCACAGTGTAGACAGAAACAAATTTGAAAGTGAAATTTGGAACAAGTCTGAAAAATAAAATTGTATTTACAGATGACAAATTCATTAAAACCAGAGTTGTGTCTTAAATTCCTGAACTAAAGAGCCTCCCACCATAGAGAAAGCTAACTAAGCAGAGTTCAAATATCCTGAGAGGGACTGCCAGCCCCAACTGGATTGGTTCTTTCTTTGCTGCCCATGGAGCAGGTACCTCTCGCTATGCTATGTTAATTCTTCAAAGGACAATAGGAAACAAATGTCACACTGTTAGGTTTTTTCCCCCCTAAAAATCTTAACTTCAGGCCCTTTCCATTCCAAACGTGGCTATATACTCCTGTACTTGCTACAATGGAACATATATAATCCTATATAATAAAAGGGTAATTTGCAAATTGACCCTAAAGGTGGAACATTGGGAAACGACCAGTCGCTAT
Organism: Myotis myotis; assembly: GCF_014108235.1. Lineage (NCBI taxonomy): Eukaryota > Metazoa > Chordata > Mammalia > Chiroptera > Vespertilionidae > Myotis > Myotis myotis. The sequence continues at coordinate 27,676,195 of NW_023416313.1, forward strand.
GACATGGACTGACCACCAGGGAGCAGATGGTCAATACAGGAGCTTCCTCCTGGTGCCAGTGTGCTTCAACAGGGGGAGGGCCGCTCAGCCAGAAGCCGACTCATGGCTGGCCAGCACAGCGATGGTGGTGGGAGCCTCTCCCGCCTCCGTGGAAGCACTAAGGATGTCCAACTAACAGCCTAGGCCCGCGCCCTCCTGACTAAGCCATTAGTCAGACATCCCCCACGGGCTCCCAGGCTGCCAGAGGGATGTCCGACTGCCAGCTTAGGCCCGATACCCCAAGGAGTGGGCCTAAACCGGCAGGTGGACATCCCCTGAGGGGTTCTGGACTACAAGAGGGCACAGGCTGGGCTGATCGACCGTGCCGAGTGCATGAATTTTCATGTACTGGGCCTCTAGTGCCTATATAATACTCTATTTGTAGACTCACAATTCACTCTGCTAACTTGGATGATAAATATTATGACTATTTTGTTTCTAAACTCTGATAAGTTATTTGTGTAAGTTTATTTTTAAACTATTAAAATATTTTTATTATAAATAAATTTGAAACTATAAAACATTTGTAAACTATCCACTATGGTAGAACATGGCTTAGTATAAAACAAATATTTAAAATTTTCAGATGCATCATTATATTTTGAGGTGTGTTTTTTTCTTAGCAACAGTTCAGAGAATAATATATAAACATCCTTGTGCTTACTACCTAGAATAGGTACATATTAACAGTTTCTTTTATTCTTTTTTATCTTTCATTAAATGAAATAAAATATTATTGGCAAAGCTGAAATAAATTTATATTTTATTCCTGGTCTCTCTCACCTCCACCCTCAGTGATCAGCACTACCATAAATTGGTGTATATTGTTTAGTCCATATTTTAATAAGAAAAAGAATAGGGAGAAAGAGAAACAGAAGGAAGAGGATTAAAAAGTATAGACCTTTTATATTTGTTGAGCATTTACTGTAAAGCAGTCTATTCAAGTGCTTTTCACATATTAACTCATTAACTCATTTAATCATCCAAAGAAGTGATTTTTATAGATGAGGAAACCAAGGCACAATGAATTCAAGTCAACTTCACAAGGTCACGGATATCATAGGTTCTGGAACCAGAATATAAGGCTGGTTTCTCTATTACATATAGCTGTATATGTATCCTTTAATTATGCTTCAGTATTATTTTCTGTTTTAATACTTTTTTTTCATTCACCATTTTTGAGGTATATTCCTCTTTGTTTTGTCAAACAAGCATATCTTTGTAAATACTTATAACATTATTTTTACATATAAGTAAAAACAGAATTTCTGAACCTAGTGAATATATATATTTCTACTTTTAGTAAAGTTCATTAAATTGTTCTCCACAGTGGTTCTATTTACACTTCCACCAGATTTCAGAATTTTACATTTACCTCAGATTCTTTTCAACATATTCTGCCAGATAATTGAATTTCATTCAGATATCTGTAAAATTGTAATTAATTTTTTAAATTTATCTTCTTGGTTATGAGAGAGAAGGAATAGATGGGGGTTTTACCTGAAATTTTTCTAGTTCATTACAGTGTTGGGCAACAGTAGATTTACAGTTGTGAGTATGTGAAACACAGAGTTTATTCTTGCATTATTATTTATTAATTATGGTATTATTTTCCATATATAACCCTACTTTGCCTGACATTTATTTTCCCAGTTAGCTTTTGATTTACGTCTTTCAATGATATATAATTTTTTTTTAATTTGGAATATAAATCCTTTTTCTGTTTCAAGTACACTCTTTCAGTTTGGCACAGGTCTTCTTAAGCATTTATCGTTGTTTCTATTGAGGTATAATTGACATATAACATTATATTGATTTCAGGTATACAACATAATGATTCAGTATTTCTATATATTGTGAAATGATCATTACAAAAAGTATAGCTAATATCTGTAACTTACATAGCTACAAAAATGTTTTTTCTTGTGATAAGGAATCGTAAGATTTACTCTCAATAACTTTCAAATATGCGATAACTATAGTCACCATGCTTTAAATTACATCTCCATAACTTATTTATTTAATAACTGGAAATCTGTTCCTTTTAATCATTTTCACCCATTTCTTCCACCCTTCACCTCTGGCACCACCAATCTGTTCATTGTATCTATAAGCTTGTTTTTGTTTTTGTTCTGTTTTGTTTGTAGGTTTCCCATATAAATGAGATGATGCAGTATTTGTCTTTCATGACATTTTATTTAGCAAAATGCCCTTGAGGTTGCAAAAGGCAAGATTTCATTAGGTTTTTTTATGGTTAAATTGTTTGTTATAACTGTAAAAAGCATGATATAATAATTAGTTTAAAAGGAGAAATAAAAGAAAATAAAGTTAAGTCCAAAATCTTGGAACTTGGATGTGAAAAAAGCAGATGTGGAAAATTGTATTTTCCAAAGATGCTACCAACAATATCTCCCACCAGATCATTTGCCATCTACCCTGAAAGATCTTTCCTGACCCCATCAACTGTGGTGAAGCAACCCTGCTGTGTGCTCTCACAGCTAACTGCCTGTAGACATATTATCTTTCCAACTGGATAGTGCATTACTTGGTGGGAAATAACTATTTATTGACCTTAATGTTCTCAACTCCTGGCACGGTGCTTAGCACACAATATAATAGTTCTCCAGAAAATAAACTTAATTATACTAAATTGAAATTAACTTATATGGAATGTGCTGGAAGCCGATCCACCCTTGCTGCTTGACGCAGTCGCTGCAGGGATGTTTCAAGGGACCTGGCATATATGGCATACTGTTCTTAATATGTTGGCTCCCCCTCTTAATGCTATGTGTTTTAAACAGGACCACCTCCCCGAGAAAGGTTGTTTCCCCAGGTGAGGATTTTTATCAGTAAAACCCCTTAACTAAGTGCCAGGCGGGTACCACTTTAACTACGAACAATCACGCTTAAGCTACTTAGAATAATCTCCTTCAGTTACTTCCTTGTAGCTTAATAAAACAATAGAGTAACCTTGGCATGAAGATAAGAAACGCCCTAACCTTTAGAATAGAAATTGATAGGATTAAAATCAACTGGTATAAATACAGATGTAACAAGACAACAGAACATAGAACCTGGCAAGAGAACCTGGCTGGAGAACCTGGCTAGAGAACCTCGTTATGCTGATCAACTGAACGCTGTCTCCATGTCCTTCCTTCTTCGCCGACTCTGTCCACACCTTGGGGAACCCCTGGACCTGTTGGGGCTCCAACAGGAATGAACCAAGATGGGAAAAAATGAAAACTATGAGCGTTTGGTGTTATGGAAGACAGGCAAAAGAATGGCTACATCAAATATTTCAGAGAAACGAATATGTCCAAAAAAGTTTATTAGTTTCAGCCAATGAACACAGATGAATATGTACAGTTAGTGAGAAAAAGGTGAGATAAAAGGAGAAATTAGGTGACAAAAAAAAAAGAAAGAAAAAATGATCCTCTAAAGAGGATTGCTTTGTTTTTAAGATGAGAAGTAATGGCTTTCCCAAAACATACCACAGGATATAAAAATAAACAGCTTACGTTGTAATTGTTCCCGAGTGTCTAGCCTTGGATTCCATTATTTTATGCTCAGCATAAATAACACATGCCCTCGGGCATTCAAGGTTAATGATGTCCGATTTTTGGTTTCTCAATTGCCGAGGAAGTATACTTTCCAAAATAGCTGAGCAGGTATGTAATTAAACAAGCATGTTTCATTACTGGGATCAGAGTATTTTTAGTGTCCTGAGTTTTCAAATGCATTTCAATTCTCAAAAGGTTATGTCCCAAAAATTTGTATTTGTTCTTGCATTCTTAAGCTAATTGTGATTCTATTTTCAAAAAGAAAAGGCAAGGTTTACATCCTTTTGTTAGTATTAATGCACTATAAATCATATGAAGAATGTTTACCTCAACTCGAAGGATGATTATTTTCTTCTCATGTGTCCAAAATAAGCACATGACACTCTTTGTTAGCCTTTTTTGTATCTCATAAATGGAAATCCTCCAAAATACTCTGTATGCACTTTCTCCTTTCCCTATCACTCTGGCCTGCTCTAGATCCCAGGGGGGGGTAAAAGGAAATCCTGCCGAGTCAGATAAAGTCATAAGAAGATCAAATGATTACAAGGAAATGGAATAACTCCTGAGTCTGGAGCATCTCCTTCTTACCACACGTCAAGCATCACTTGAACACTAGGACCTTTCAAAGGAAGTGAAGGGATTCTGTGAATATCATATTTTTGGAGCAAAGAAGACCCTGGGGTAGTCCAACACTGTAGATTTCTTTTCTTTCTTTCTCCACTGTTCTTTGGGCCTGCTTATGCACTCCCTGAGCTGGGGTTAAGAACCTATTGTATTGCCCAGCCAGAGTGGCTCAGTGGTTGAGCATCAACCTATGAACCAAGTCACGGTTCAATTTCCAGTCAGGGCATATGCCCAGGTTGCAGGCTCAGTCTCCAGTGAGGAGCGTGCAGGAGGCAGCTGATCAATGATTCTCTTTCATCATTGATTTTTCTTTCTCCCTCTCCCTTCCTCTCTGAAATCAATAAAATTTTATAAAAAAAAGAACTTATAGTATTGTTTCCACAAACCATACATTAATCATGAAATATCACATAAAACACTTTATTGGACTTCTCCGTGGAAAGCATTTGGAGAATGCAACTGGGTTTGCTTATATTGTGTATCTATCCCTTGACAACCACCTATGGTAAAGGGAATGTGATCACACTATATAGATATGACTGCCTAGGTGGAATGAGAATTATTTAAAAAGAATTATGTGGACTAAAGAGGTGTTCACTATAGGGAGAAAATTCTAGGCAGTATTGACAAACATATTAGGGTTATGCTTCTGAGTCTGTGATTAAGAGAGTAGATTACTTGTCTTGATTGATTTTGCTTTTTTACGAGAAGAGATCTCAGAGACATAAGAATTGAGGGTGGTAAAAGAACAAGGTTTGGGAAGCAAATTGAGAATAGTCTAGGAAAGAAGACCCCCAAAGGTTAAAAATAATGTTTTTTGTACAATTAAAAAAATGTTTTTCTTTCTTTTTTTAATGCAGCAAATCTTAACTGGGAATTGATAGTGTCAATTCAGCAAAGCCTAGTTTCAAACTGGCTGTTTAGATTTCAGAGAGATGCTTGAAAGAATTCCATGAGTAATTAGCAACAGGTAAAATTAAGCTATCATTTTTTAATTATGAAAAAAATATTTTTCTCATTATAATGAGCTGCCTTAAAGTAACAAACCCCCAAAGCAACTGGACTGAGGAATATTAATTTTATTCTTATTTTTGTATATATTAGGATTAGCATTTAAAAATACTTTACAAATAATTTGTAATTATACTTCGAGGATTTATTGTAATCTTTCTTCAATGTAAATGGCCTCTAACAGGCCAATTCAAATTGTTCTCACTTTTTAACAGCTTAACTGAAATATAAATCACATACCATGAAATTCACTATTAGATGTGCATAATTTGGTATTTTTTAGGATATTCACAAAGTTGTATAATCATTACCACTATGTAAATTTTAGAACAGTCTCATCACCCTAAAATGAAACTACATAACCATTAGCAATGGTTTCTCTCCCATCATCCTCACATCTGGACCCAGTTCTAAGTAGCCACTTATGTCTGTTCTGCCCCTATAAAGTTGCTTATTCAAGAAATTCCATATAAATGAAATTATATAATATGTGGTCTTTTGTGACTGTCTTCTTTTACTTAGTATATGTTTTCAAGGTTCATTCACACTGTAATGTATTAATATTTTATTTGTTCTTGCTGCTGAGTAAGTTCTCCTTGTATGAATATGCCACATTTTGGTTATGCTTTCATTAATTAATGGGTATTTGGGTTTTTACTTTATGAATAACAAACTTTTAAATCCTCACTCGAGGATATTTTTTCATTTTTTTAGAGAGAGTGGAAGAGAGAAGAAAAGACAGAGAGAAATATCATTGTGAGAGAACACATCCATTGATTGCCTCCTGCAGGAGCCCGAACCAGAGCCTGGGCCAGGGAGGAGCCTGTAACCCAGGTACGTGCCCTTGACCAGAATCAAACCTGGAACCCTTCAGTCAGCAGGTCAACACTCTATGCACTGAACCAAACTGGTTAGGGCATGAATAATATTAATATGAACATTTGGGCACAAGTTTTTTGTGTGGACGTAAGATTTCAGTCCTCTTGGATTTGTACCTAGTAGTGGAATCACAGGGTCATATGAAAAACCCCTTCATAACTTGTTAAGGAATTGCCAAACTCCTTCCTTAAATTCGCTGCCTCATTCGCATTCCTATGGGTGATGTGCAAGGATCCTCACTTCTCTACAACCTCACCAATATTGTTATTGCACCCTTTTTCGTTTCATTTTAGCCATCCTAGTGAGTGTGAAGTGGATCTTTTTGTGGTTTTGATTTGCATTTCCCTAATGGCTAATTATGTTGAGCAACTTTTCATGTGCTTGTTTGTCATTTGTATCCTCTCTGGAGACATGGCTGCCCAGAGTCTTTGCTCCCTTACTAATTGGTTTATTTCCCTTTCTATTGTTGAGTTGTAGGAATCCTTTTTGTATTCTATACAGAAATTTCTTATCAAATATATGTTTTGAAACAATTTTTTCCATTATGTGGGTTGTCTTTTTGATGGTGTCCTTTGTAGCACAGAAGTTTTTAATATCAATGAAATCCAATTAATCTAATTTTTCTCTTTAGTTATTTGTATTTTTTTTAAAAAATATATTTTATTGATTTTTTACAGAGAGGAAGGGAGAGAGATAGAGAGTTAGAAACATCGATGAGAGAGAAACATCGATCAGCTGCCTCCTGCACATCTCCCACTGGGGATATGCCCACAACCCAGGTACATGCCCTTGACCGGAATCGAACCTGGGACCCTTCAGTCCACAGGCCGACGCTCTATCCACTGAGCCAAACCGGTTTCGGCTAGTTATTTGTATTTTTGATAGCATATAAAAAACAAAACAAACACATTACTTAAACCAAGGTCACATAGATTTATGCCTGTATCCTTTTAATATTTTTATAATTTTAGCTCTTTCATTTAGGTCTATGATCAATTTTGAGTTAATAATTTTATATAGTGTAAGGTAAGGGTAAGGGTTGTCTCAAAACTATTTATTGAAAAAATATTTATCTCTTAATTGAGATATTTTTGAGGAAAAATTATAAAAAAATATTTGTAGAGTTGATTATTAAAAATACTATTATTAGAATTTATAGAAAAAGGAAGTAATGCCTGGCTAAAGTCACTAGACTCTTGACTGGCTGTACTCTGGAGGGCTAGGTTGCTACTTTCCTAGAAAAAGAGTCAGTCCCTTCCCCCCAGCTCCCCCAGAAATTATTTATGCATCTTATCAGAAATACTTATTTGCTTGTTGGTTATCAGTTGTCTCACCATAAGTTTATTTTTGACCAAGTTTTAAACTGTTTTTAATGGGCTGGCCCTAGCTAAAGTGAGATATCAAAATTCCAATAAACTTACTCTTTTGTCTAATAAAAGTTCTGATAAATTTTTATTTTTACCACAGGAAGATAGAGAAATTAATATATTAATATAACTTTTACATGTTTTCAGACATTCAAATGATCACTGACAAGCATCATATATTTAAAGAACCTCAGCGATTTGTTGTTATTCTTGCTGTTTTATTATTGTTGCTATTTTTGTGTTTTTTCATGTGAATCAGTCATTTCATGGTCTAATCCAAACTCCAGAAACCTTTGTTCATAAGGATTGTATAAACTATAATATAATATTTAAACACATCTCCTATATTTTTTAAAGCACAGAGACTGATTTCTGACAGACCAGTGATGGAAATAATAGCAATATTTGAAATCAATTTACTAGGTGAAAAGGGAAAACAGAGAAGCAATTATGCAAATGATCACCATGCAAAGGTTTTCAGAGCCCTTCTGCCTGGAGAAGATAATGTGCAATATGGAGGAAAGGGCAAACCAACATGGATTTGTTTCATTTGATTTCAAGTTTAATGCTCAGTTACTGTTTGTTTTCTGAATGTTAGTCATCCTTTTATTTACCTGTTTAGGTATATTTGTAATTCTGGTCATTATCCCTCATAATTTTTAGGCAAATAATTTTCTCTTATTATAAAAATACTAGAGGTCCGGAGCATGAAAATTCATGAACTGGAGGGGGCGTCTCTCAGCCTACCCTGCCCCCTCTCACAATCCGGGAGCCCTCAGGGTCAGGAGGCGACCAGGTGATCAGGGGAAGGCGATGTCCCCATCACACCTCTGCTGTTGCCACTGCCGGCAGCGCAAGCCTTGGTCGGCCTTGCTTACCTGAGAACTTGGATGACCCTGGGCGGCTGGGCAGCTGCCATCTGAGGCTTGCCTGTGCCTCAAACTGGCCCTGGGTGGCTGGGGGCTGAGGAGACTGGGGGACTTCAGAGGCAGGCGTGCGGAGCAGCTTGCCGGGCACCTGCTGCCCCAGAGGGACTGAGAGGTCTGAGCACTACCATCTTGTGGCTGTGGGTGCTGCCATCTTTGAGGGCGTGGCAGTCAATTAGCATATACCCTCCTTATTGGCTATGGGAGCCACCATCTTTGCAACAGTGTGAGGGTCAATTAGCATATTCCCTCTATTAGATAGGATAAGTTTCAGGAGTGCTGAGATGTTTTAAAGTTTTGTTTGCCACTATATTTTATAATCTAGAACAGTGTCTGGCTCATAGGAGATGATCAGTAGGAATTTTTGACTGAATGTTGAAGTGTCTGTTCTATTTAGAAATTGGTAACAACAGAGCCCCTGCTACACTTTTGGAAAAGGCAGAGAAGAAGGAAAGAGGCTTTTCAACAAGTTTGTAAATATTTTGAGCATGGGAAATCTATGTGATATGTTTTTGTATATTCACAACCAAAAATATACCAAAAAAACATAAAACTGTTAAACATAAAATATAACCAATAAATATTGCTGATGAAATATGTCCATTTTTAAGTTGAATTTTAGAGACTTTAATTTGTATACACTCCCCAAATCCAATTCAATGGATAGTTTCTTCATATCATTTCTTCCTCAACGGACTCCGAAAGAGAATAAAACCATTCAAGCAATAGTAATTTTAGGACAAGGTTTGTTCACTGTTTTATAGTCTGGAAAACTAATCCTTCTCCAGAGAAGCACAAAAGTGGATTTCATTTAGGGAATAAAGATTAGTTCGATAATGATTATCCTCCATTAGGAAACGAAGCTTGATGTCTCTTCTTGCATCAATCCCAGAACAGTTCGTGCAAAACAAAATTATTTACAATCTTTATTGACTGAATGAGCAGTAATGTTAGTAGAGTAAACCTCACCATAGTAGAACAGGGTAGAGGAACGGAGCCATGCATTCATCATTACTATAGAAAATGCAAGTATTACTTTTATTTGACTTAAGAATATATAGTCTGTATTTTTATTGAATTATGGGTCTGCCTAAATTTTGAGTAAGTTCAGTATAGGTGAAAGAATTCTGACACTACTGTGGCAATACCTTGATCCAAAACCTAGGTTTCCTATTTACTCTCTGGGTGGCTTTGGGAAATCAGTGTTCTCATTCTGAACCCTTTGAGTGCCAACCAATATCCTAGGAACTATGCTAAAATTGCCAAAGCATTTTGAGTTAAGGTTTTTAATTTTTTTTTCCCACATAAAGAGTGAACTACCAGCATCTAATAGTGACACTGCAGGAGGAGCGCAATAGCGCTCCCGGCACTTTTGGCGAAAGACAGGAGGAGCGCGATCGAGCTCCCTGACACTCTGGGGTTAAAAATAAAAAATAAACTGCCTCCGACTACCTCACAGGGTTGTTTTAAAAGTCAAATAAGAGAATATTTTAGCTTAGCAACTTGCATGATGCTGGAATAAAAAGTTGAATAAGTTGTGGGCCTGTTCTCACACCACTTAGTCTAGGTAGCAAATAGCTACATAAATGGTAAAGTTCTGTATAAATGACAGCCCCCAGCAGGATGATTCTGGAGGAGACTAAAAGTGGTCTAATTTTTCTCTTCAGTGCCCTTCCTCAACAGTTTCTTGCAATCAACTTTCTGAAGTCCTTTTTAACTCTGAGAATGAAGGAATCTATTTTTGAAAGATGTTTTCTTTTAAATCCTGTCTGGAGTGAGTAGCATCAGTTCCAAATGCATGGCCTATTCCTGGAATCTAAGATAAAATGGAAGATGAAAATAACGATGTAGCAGAGAATTATCTTTGGTTGTATTCTCATTTTAAATGAAAATATTTACCTAAGTCATTTGAATTTTGGAAGGAATGATAAAGGTTACCACTTTTGACTATCTCTAAAGTAATAGAGTTTTTATTAAGCCCAAATCACCAATTTTTATAGGGCTTTCTTTATTTCTCATGGCTAACTGTGGGACTTTCGGCAAGTTATTTAAATTTTTAAATCTGTTTCCCCAAACATAAATTGAGGATGATAATAACACCAACCTCATAAAATAGTTGTAAGGAGGCCAGTTGAATACTAAACACGGGAGCATATAAAGAATCAGTAGATTTAACCGTTATCATTATTATTTTATTCACAGAGGTTATAAGAGAAACTTCATAAATGACCTTCCTAGGCATTTATGCTGTGCTCTGAAATTCCAAACCTGTTCTGCAAATAGCCAGCTTCCCCTGGCTTTCTTCCACTGGAATAGAAAAGATGCTGCAGTAACTTTACCTTAGCCAGGCAGAGGACCTGACGGGCAAAGACACCTGCATTGTGAAAAAAGAAGGCTGGTGTCTGAGTTTCCAAAGAAAGCAGTATTGAACTAAATGGAAGGAAGCGCTCTTTAGTTAGGTTGGGTGGGAGGTATGAGTTGGGGGAGAAGTGAGAGCAGAGGGAAAATGCAGATATCTAGAGCTCTGCTAGAAGACAAAGATTTTTCATTTTTCTTATTTTAACAAGAAAAGTAATTAATTTTGCAGGAATCCTCCTGGCATAGCTGTCTTTTTACGTTGGCTTCTTTCTGAGGTTGGCTTTTTTCATGGCAAAATGGTTTCCAACAAATATTATTGACTACAACTACAGATTTTCTTGCAGTTAGGCAGCAAGAATGTACAACCATCAGATAAAAGTTCCACATTCACTTGATTGGACCAATATGAACCAATAACAGTAACCAGAGAAAATACTACATGGTCATTGGTTTATGCTTCAGTTGTTGCTCATCCTCGAACCCACAATTTAGCAACAGGGATTGTAATTATGCCAATTTGCTCCCATTAATCATAGCATGCCCCATGGAGCTACAAGCAGCTCACCTGTGTAACAGGACTGCCACACAAGGAGAGAGGTTTTGCTGAAAATAGGGAAGAGGAAATGGTTGCTAAGGAAACACATGACTGGTGATCACTCCAGAACCAATTGAAAAGTCAATTTTAGTTCGGTTGGTAAATACCATCTCTTCTATTGCAAAACGGTCAAACATGGAGAAAATATACTGGCCATGTACTGATTTTTGCCATGCACACTATTACCAAGCATGTTCAAAATATCTTCCATACGTCTTGAAATCCATTTGGTATGAAAGTGAAGTTTTCATTTCCTCATTTTAAAGATCACATGTAGAAATCAGTGTACCTATAATTGATTTACTATGCCTCTTGTGAAGTGGAGATCAAGTTTTATTTTTCTCCATGTGGATCCCTAATTGATTTAGCATCAGTTACTTTTCCCCACTGTTTTGCAATGCTTGCTTTTTTAAAACAGTTCTCCACATAGGTATGGGATTGTTTCTGGGCACTTTATTTTGTTCCATTGGTCTATTTGTCTATCCTTATACAAGTTATAATGCACAATATATACGAATACTATATATATATATATATATATATATATATATATATATATATATATATACCATATAGCAACTCTTTCAACCTTGATTTTTTTAAAAAATATATTTTATTGATTTTTCACAGAGAGGAAGGGAGAGAGATAGAGAGAGTTAGAAACATCGATGAGAGAGAAACATCGATCAGCTGCCTCTTGCACATCCCCCACCGGGGATGTTCCCGCAACCCAGGTACATGCCCTTGACCGGAATTGAATCCGGGACCTCTCAGTCCGCAGGCTGACGCTCTATCCACTGAGCCAAATCGGTTTCGGCAACCTTGATTTTTAAGAGTGTCTGAGTTACTCATGGCCTGGTGCAGTCCCCTTTGCATTGAATCTACTAATTTGAGAATTGACATTTATCAATATTATGAATGGATATTTAATTTTATTGTTGTTTTCTATCTATATTAAAATAATTTTATGTTTTTTCTCCTTTATTCAAACAGACAACTTATTTTATAATATTAAGTGAACTTTGCTTTTAAGAATATATAATCTTATATAATAAAAGAGCTAATATACAAATCAACCAAACGGGACGGCTCCTGCATTGAGCCTCTGCCCACCCCACCCCACCCCCAACCCCCCCACGAGAGGGGGGTGGAGCCGGTGAACAGGTGGTGCCAGGCCACCAGCCAAGGTGGGTGACAGTGGGAGCTCCCAATCCCCCCTCCCGCCGGTCGCCCCACAGATGGCCCTGATCGCCAGCCAGGCCTTGGGACCCTACCCATGAATGAATTTCATGTACCAGGCCTCTAGTCTTTATTAAAATGCATCATATTTTTGTACAGTCTCACATTTATGACTTTTGTTGTAAAGTTTAAGAATGAATTTGAATGTGTTTTTTTGTAACTTATTTTAAGGATTTTGTATCAAGTTTATACTGGCTTCATAAAATGAGTTAGAAAGTCTTTAAGTTGTTTTTTTTTAATTATTCTCTAAAGAAATTTGCATAAGATTGACATTATGTCTTAACCGATTGGCTGGTGAAGCCACATGAAACTGCAGTTCCCATTGTGGCAAAATTTTAAATTAGAAACTTTACATTCTTTATTAGTTTAAAAAACTATTCTTATTTTCTTTTATTCTTATATCCATTTGGTACTCTGTAAAGTTTGATAACTTTATTACAAGTTAAATAATTACTTTTATAATATTTAAAAAACTGAAATGAGGACCCCTTTTTATTCTTATCTATCTTTGCTTTTGTTGTCTGTGCTTTTGGTGTCATATGAAAGAAATCATTGCCAAGGCCAATGTCAAGTAGGTTTTCCCCTCTGTATACAAGATAAAAACAAGAATAAAGAGGTTTTAGAAGGGTCGATACAGAATGGGAACAACAAACTTTTAAAGGTAGAAATGGAAGCTTACGAGATTTTTAAAGGTCAATTTCTAAAGGTAAAGTGGAAGCTTAAGAGATTTTGGAGAACTTTGCAAAGAGAGAGAGAGATTGACTAAAGTTAGAAAAGAGAATGAAGACTGTGATTGAGATTATAGTTTGGAGGAGACCAAAATTTTAAATTGTTTAGGTCATGAATTCAAGTCTGTAAAGATGCATCAGAAGATTGCCAGGTGGTGTGAGGGGACCAGACAAGGATATATAACACAATTGTTTAGTAGACTCAGTCATCAGAGCTGTATGACTTTGACCTGTAATGATTGATAGGGTAAATAGTCACATATAGAATTGTTGAGTAAAGTGTATGTACATTTAAAGATCTTATACATGTTACCAAAATTGTATATCAATGGTCTATAATTATCTTAGTCAATTTGGGCTACTACAACAGAAATACTGTAGACTGGGTGGATTAAATAACATTCCTTTCTCATAGTTCTAGAGGCTAGGAAAGCCAAGACCAAGGCACCAGCTGTTCTGGTGTCTAGTGAGGGTCTGCTATGTCCTTGCATGACAGAAAAAAAGCAAGATACCTCCTTAAAATCTCTTTAATAAAGGCCCTAATCTCATTCATACAGGACTTAACCCTCATGACCTAATCATTTCCCCAAGACCCCATCACCTAATACCATCACATTGGGAATCAGACGTCAACATATGAGAATGGGGGGACCTGGTAATCAGTCCATAAAAGTAAGATTACCTGTGATTTGTTTAAAATGTATTTCCTTCCAGGAAAGAAAAATGTTTAAATAAATTATTATTGATTTCATATCAGAAAATTAGTAATAAATTATTATTGAAATTATAAGCAATATTTTAAAATATTATTTATGATATATGTTTTCCTAATTTTTATTGTAAAAAGTTCCAATATTACAATGAGAAAAAATATATTTTAATGAAAAGGCAAGATAATGACTCAACCCTGTGGCATGGCAAGTAAAAATCAAGAAACAGTTGTGAACATTTCTAAGATAGCATTACAGTCATCTGTAGCTGATTGATCATGGCGTTCAGCTAATCAGCCTGCAGGTCCATGAGGGTGAGTGAAAGCAAAATGTGCATGTGGGGGAGTAGGTTGGAATGAGAAGAAACAGAGGATGGATAAAAGCTTGAAGTTAGCGAGGTTGGAAAAAACGGCTTGTGGGAGAAAAAATATGAATGGCAGGAGAGCAGGAGTTTATTGGAGGAGATGAAGCATGAGATCTTTGACATAGAGTGGTTCACAGAGGTAATGTGCACATCACCTTGGGTGCTTTGAAAAGACAGATATCTGGTCCCAACCTATACCTTCGGAGTTGTTTTCATGCAGTTTCACATGTGATCTTAATATATACTGGAATTTATAATGATTTAAGAAATGGGCAGCAGATGAGGGATGGGGGGCGGACAATGAGGGGATAAGGACACATATGTAATACCTTAATCAATACAGAAAATTTTAAAAAAGAAATGGGCAGCAGAAATAGAGGAAAAATGGATGCTACTAGTTCAACAGGTTGATGGAGTGACCCTTTTAAGAAGATCATGAACTAATCTACTTTATTACTGTCTTTCATTGAGGAAGCACAATGGAATAATGAGAGATAGAAAGATCACTTATTGAAAAACAGTATGAAAACTTCAGTTGGAAGTATTAGCAGGTAATGACGATAATGCCGATTCCCTTTACTGGCTATAGAAGTAGAGGTACACATTGATTGAAGGGGGTTCTGAAGGAAACAGGTACTTTATAGTTCAGTTAAAAAAATGTAAACAGAAAAATTGGTGTTTGAGAAAAATTCTGAAAAAGCACTGTGGAAGGATATATGATTCCCCAAACAATCCAGAAACCCAATAAAAAATTGATCTTTTTTCTTCTTGAGATTTTGTTTCTTAAAAATGGATTAACCACTCCTATAAGTTTTTGCAGGAAAAATTAAGTATCCTCTCACATACAATCAATGCGCTTATTTTAACATCACCTTAAATTACAGAATTCCACTGAAATGCATAAAATAAATAGTTAATAATGTATATAGATTTTATTTCTATTTTTATAACAATCTATTTAGTAACTTATGAAAAGTTGATTCTTAATTGCTTTAGGTAATTGAGTCTCTCTTGATTATGGTACCAAATAATTTATTGAAAAACAATTAAGTGGTTAATGAGTACAACTCTAGGATTTTCAAATTAATTTAAAAAAATTTAAATATAAGCATTAATTATGTTTTGGATTTGCTGACCTATTCTTTTTATTTTTCCTTTTACTTATGTACCTCCAATTGCAGCCACCAAACTAGTCCCAGGGACAAAATAAAAAATAAATCTATGTGGGATTGAGAATGACATGCAACCAAGAGAACCTGAGCTAAGATAAGGTAGAGATAAGGTAGCAGAAGGAAGGAAATTCAGGAGCCTTACAAGAATAGAAAGGAAGTTTTTAAGGTTGCCATATCCTTTAGTCATGTTTCAGCCAAGTAAACAATAAATGTGAGATAAGAATACTTATTTCAGCTTCTACCTATAAAAAAGAAATTGTATTTTTAATAAATATGCAAATACTCTACCACTTGGAAAACAAATTAAAAAGCGCTTTCTTCCTAAACATATTAATTTGATAAAATGTCTAATTAATCACTGAACTGATTCAAAGATAACCTGAAACAATTTGGAGAACTATTGTCTTTAACTTCATGAAAAAATTAATACTCACACTACAAGGGTCATTTCCCCCATAGACTTATTATTGGCAAATATGGCCAAAAATGTGGCCTAACATCAGAAGAAACATTTAAGGTCTATGTATATAAAAGCCTAAGCTATCAATTGTATTGACCACCAGGGGGCAGACGTTCAATGCACAGGATTGGGCTCCCTCCTGTCTGGATTGGCCTGTGGGGATCAGACTGAAACCTGCTTTCTGACATCCCTGAGGAGTCCCGGATTGAGAGAGGGTGCAGGACAGGCGGAGGGACCCCACTGGTGCACGAATCCTGCACCAGACCTCTAGTATGATAATATTTCAGATAAATGATGTAATTTTTTTGTTATGATTATTATCAGCAATGGTGCTTTTTAAATATGCCCACAAATTTGGCATAAATGCTAGAACCTAGTTCTCCTTATCTTGACTGTGGCCAGATTGAGTGACTTGCTTCTAACAAATTAACAATCACTAATTTATTTTTTTAATTTTATAAATGTAACCAATTTTGAAATTATTTTAATTCTGTTTTCTTGTTCTTAACTTGTTACATTTTACATTCCTTAGAAGTGTAATTATTACCTTCAACGGAATTTTAAAAATCATTAGTCCACCAGAAAGACTCTTTGCTTGGCTTCTGTAGTGTTATTTATCATTGATTAAATTACAGAAAAATATTTATTCCTTTTTCTCTACTTTTTTCATATATTGAGCTTGAACTTGTTTGTGACCATGTTATTTGTTTTTATATAAATGAGTATGCCACTGAAATTTTGTGGCTATTATGTAACAATAGCTAATAAAAGTATTTCGCTCAACAATCAGAGTTTTCCAGTTTGGAGTAGGTCATGGAGAAAATTTAGTTAGCTGACAAGACAATTCTGAATGAGTGAATGAATAAGTGAAGAAATGATAGAATGGCCCTAACTGGTTTGGCTCAGTGGATAGAGCGTCGGCCTGCAGACTCAAGGGTCCCAGGTTCGATTCTGGTCAAGGGCATGTACCTTGGATGCGGGCACATCCCCAGTGGGGAGTGTGCAGGAGGCAGCTGATCGATGTTTCTCTCTCATCAATGTTTCTGACTCTCTATCCCTCTCCCTTCCTCTCTGTAAAAAATCAATAAAATATATTTTAAAAAAGAAGTGATAGAATGAACAAACAAATGTCCGCAATCCCGATTCTGTGTATATGGAAATGTTATGGAGACTTCTTGACATAACATGCCTCACTTTCCATCTAGGGCACTCTTTTTTTCTTATTTCTCCTCATGTCTCAATATCCATTTGTCCTCAGTGTCCTTTGCTCATTGAAACTCATTCTTGTAACTTCTTTTTCTACCTTCATGGATTCTCTAGATAGCATCATCAGTTTGGAGGCTTTAAACACTATGTATATGCTGATTCCTTCCGTAATCCATTGTCTTGTTTGAACTTCAGGTTCATATTCCTATTTTTCTATTTATAAGATACATCAAAACTGAGATATTAAATTTCCCACTGAGCCTTCTCTATCTCCAGTTTTACCCGTCTTCAGTAATGG
This sequence comes from Myotis myotis, assembly GCF_014108235.1. Lineage (NCBI taxonomy): Eukaryota > Metazoa > Chordata > Mammalia > Chiroptera > Vespertilionidae > Myotis > Myotis myotis. Next base: position 27,693,731 of record NW_023416313.1, read on the forward strand.
CAACTCCACCATTGCACTTTCTCATGTCAAAACCATGAGTTATCTTTCCTACACACCATAAAATTATGATGGGCCTTCAAAAGGTAGTTAGATGTGACTATTTATCACCACCTTTTTTGCTACTACCCCAGTCCTAGCCTCATTCGTCTTTCACTGTTCCCATTCTTGCCAACTTTACATCTATTTTCAAATATGCAGCAAAAGTGATTGATCCCTTTAACGCATAAAAATGATCATACCTCTCTTCTGCTTATAACTCTCCAGTTGCATTTCATCTTACATAGAGTTAAATCTATATTTTTTGCAATGAATTAAAAAGCTCTCAAAAGATCCTTTACCTATTTATGTCTCTTTACTCATGCCCTACCACTATTTTATATCCAATTCTTCCCAAACTCATATTGGACACTTTCCTAAGCCATGTACACTCTATGTATGCTCTTGTGGCTCATTCTTCTTGGGATATTATTCCTTTAGACTTTTGCATGGCTAGGTAGGGCCCTTACCTTCTTCAAGTTACCTTCTCATTGAAGTCTTCCCTACTCTATATTTAAAAACCGCACAACATTTCCTATTTTACTTCAGTGCTTTATTTTTTTCTCTCTTTCTTATTACTATGCATGCAGTTGGCAAAGTTTGTGTGGCTTTCTATAATCTATAGTGCTGGTTTTTAATTTAATTTCATAACTTTAGATTTTATATATGTTACACATGTAGAATTAACTTTAATTTATAAGAGATTAGATTTTCATTCCAAATCACTCTTTTCCATCATTTATAAATAGAGATTTGTTAGGCTAGGCTGCTATATTATTTTGCTACAACTGCCATAACAAAGTACACCATACTGTGTGACTTAAATACCAACAATTTATGTCCTCATAATTCAGAGGTTAGAAATTCAAGATCAGGGTATCTGCAGGGTTGGTTTTTTCTGAGGAATGTGAGGGAAGAATCAGTTCCAGGCCTCTCTCCTTAGCTTCTAGGTGGCCATCTGCTCCCTGGGCCTTTACATCATCTTCTGTCTGTCTATGTCTGTATCCAAATTTCCTCTTGTTATAAAAATATCAGACATATTTCTTTGGGAGTCACACTACCTACTTCATTTTATGCAATGACCTCTGTTAAGATCCTATCACCAAATATGGTCACATTCTGAGGTACCTGGGATTTGAACTTCAACATATAAACTGGAAGGGGGGCATAATTCAGCCCACAAAGACCACTTTATTCATGTTCATGTCAGGAATTTGAAATATAACTGATTCTGAATTAAACTACAAGATATTGTAAAAGAGTATTTATTGACAGGAGGGAGAAATGAAAGCATGAAAGGGTAGATTGATTTTTTTCAAAAAAATATACTAGGTTGTACATTCATGAACCATTCAGGTGCTGAGAGATTTTTCATATGCACTGTTAGCCTGATCCACTACATAGAATATTGTTAAAACAAAATTGGTTATATAGCTCTCCAATGGATGTCTAACTTGTGACTTCAGCCTAGTACAGACTTAGAATTTATTGCAACATATTAAAATTTAGAACTATTCAAATTGTTCCTAGTTGTATTCAAGTTCTTACCTTAGCTATTTTGGAAAAGAAATTAGCTGCAAGAATATTGAATTGGAAATGTTACCCTCAGTATTTATCTCTTGGGCCTTAGACCTTTTGATTTTCCCAGGCCACTAAACACTGAATAAATGCCTGAGAGCACAATAAAATCTCTGCTGTTATATTTGTTTACCAACTGATTTTGGGGAAAAGCCACTTAGGAGACTTTAAGTTGGTGCATGCAGAAAAGAGGTAGTTGTTGGGTTTTATGTTGTTTTGAATCTTTAAATCTCATTGCAGTATTTACCTTGGAAGTGAGTTTAGTTCAAATAATTAATTTTTATAAAAATTTAAGATGAGAAATGGGGAGTCTTTAACATTCTATATTTGCCCATAATCAGCTCATTAGCTTATCTGGAAACCGGACACATGCCCCACAAATAAAGTGTAATCATCAAGCCTGCCTGCTGGGGAATCACTATTATGATAAAATTCAGGTCATGACAGGTTTCTAACTTCAAGTTGATGGTGAATGATTGGAGTTAATTTGTCCCACTCTTTTTCTTCCAAGATTTCTCACATAACATACTTTGGCCCCCCAGCCAAAGAATTCATTTACATAACTTTTGGGTTCCTTCATTCTGCCTCCTGAAAAAAAAAATGACAGGAATGGCTCTTCCCCTCAAAATCCCAGAGCTTAAGAAATCTCCTTTTAGAAATGTATGAGAAATGAGCAATGACATTGAAAACCCCCTCAGCGGTCAACACCAGGCACTGAAAAAAGTTCAGAAGTAGTGTTCATTGACTAAGAGCAGGGTGGATATAGAAACAGTAACTAATGGTGCAACATGGATACCAGCCAATCCGGCCTGGGGCACTAGCAACTAGTCACAACTGCATTAGCTGTAAGTAAGCTTCCTGTTGCGCATCGCCTCTCAGGTCCGTTTAGCATTCTGGCAGATGTGGCTTCAAATACCCATCTTGCTGTGTGAATGAGAAAGTTCTAAACTCTTTGAACCACTATTTTGTTTTCTTCTGTGTCCTTTGTTCTGAAAATTATACTGCCTGGTTCATGAGATTATTGTAGGATATAAATAGATAATGAAACAAGATAATCTCAAGTTCTCAACACATAAGCACACACAAAAAGTGCACATATACATCTATAAATATGTAGATTAGAAGTTTACCAAATCCTTTCTCACTTGATTTGGAGTTTATTATTTCGAAAGGAACACTTGGGGTGTCTAAGAATAGGAGAGAATAGACAATTGTAAAGCGTGTGAAGATACTGATTGTTTTATCCTTTGAGTAATTTTCCCAGACAATTCTTAGTTGCTTAAGAGGATCCAGCATTATGAGCTATCACAACAAGTAAAAATAAAAAGCAGAGTCCATTATTATGACAGTGTTTGATTGATTTAGGAAGTAAATATTTTGAAAAGCTTTATTTATTTAATAATGATGATGATAACAATAATACTATCAGTAATATGACTAGCAAGGACTGATGTAGTTAACACTATCCTCCAGACATTGTTTTAAGTAGATATTATCATTGTTCCCATCCTATAGATGAGAAACCTGAGAAACAAAGGTCAAGGCATTGTGACCAAGATCTTATTCCTAGTTAAGGGCTAGCACTGGGTCTTGAACCCAATTAGTCTATTCCAGAGTCTAGGTGCTAGATAGCTTCACCACTTTTCCCTTAAGCATTTCCATGTGCCAGAAACATTGACAAGTTCTTTCATTTATCTTATAATATTAAGGCTTGCATAGGACACTTATCCCAATTTTGTAGGATAAGATTCACAGACACTTAATGATTTAAAAGTCAAGTTCCTGAGAAATGACAGGTGTAGCATTTCCACTTAAGATTCTAATTCCTGTGTTCCAGGAAACAGTTCTAAATATTACCTCAAATATTTTATTTAAAAAAAGTTTTTTTGGTCGTCACCATTTAGCTCAGGTTAAGTTGGTGAAAATATTCAATTTTTCTTTCCTGAAGGTAATGTGTCTGGCTAAGGCCATAAATGTAACCTGAAAGCAGGTCAGCTAGGTATAGCACTTGAAGCAATGTGCCAACAATGTAATGAACTGCGGTTGCAGCTCTAGGTTCTGATTTATAGTCACTGAAATAGAATTGCACTATTTGAGAAGATTGTCAGTTTTTATTCGGGTGACATCCGGAGATTTCTGAAAATATCTCAAACAATGACTAAGAAAATATATTCATAATTGAGAACTCTAAATGAAAGGCACACATTGTCAAGAAGGATGGGAGGAAAAGAGCCAAAGTCCACAGTTTTCTACTTTCAAGGTAAAAGGTGCTCCCCATAAAGATAAATGAACATGAAAGTGTCACTTTAAAGGGCTGTGATGGATTCCCTGGGTGACTAGTAGCAATCAGTTCCTTCCTTTTGAATCATGCCTCATATGTCACAGCTCAAAGAGCCTTAATACCAGCTAATGTCGGCACCCAGGAAAAACAAGTAAAGAATTCATGAATTGCCTTGCGTTCTATCGCTCATTTAGGAAAGCTAACTGTTTAGGGAATAGACTCTTCTTGGCTCAATGGTTTAATAATACAGGAAACACTTTTGGAATTTTACAGGCCTTCCATTACTCAGCAGGAAGCCAAGCTCAGTCTAAATGAACAATCCTTCCTTAACTCGCACTTGTGGTAAAAGCAGAGAGCCTTACTCATCATTAAAATGTAAACAGATAATGAATGAATTTATTAATAATTCTTGCCTGCTGGGGTAGTTAGCCTTTGGGTAGCCTTTCCCTCTAAACTATACAAAAAGTAAATACTCACTGATTTGAAGCAAAAGATCACAAATTAAACATTCTATTCACCAACAGTCGCCTCCTAGTTCAACAGACCTCCACCACAAGAGAGTTTCTGATCAATTGAGAGAGATGTCACTAGTATTTTATGATTTCACTATTTTTTTGCACTAATGAGCATGAATTCCAGGAAGCCCTCCAGAAAGAAAGTGCTGAATTTAGAGTTATAGCCTCCAGAATTGCTTACAATGCTAGGTATATCCAGAGGAATATCTCATTTGTGAGTCATCAGTTATCTGTTTCCAGAAATAAAACAGGTAGAGAACCACTGATACAGTTGGTAATATTTAAAGTCTGATTTTAAACAAGTATCAATTTTTATAGTCAAAAGTTTATATAAGCAGAACAAACTAACAGATACCCAATCTTTGTCCTCTGAAATTTATATTGCAAAGTAAGCTCTGTTACCAAAGACTAATACGCATATACGCAATGTATTTATGTATGACAAAGTACAGCATAATGATAACAATGCCACTGTTAATAATAGGTTTAATTCCTGGAGTTTTTGCCTAATAACAGATACTAAATTTGATGCCTTACATTCATGGCATCAAATACATGGAGAGATGTTATTATACCCATTTTTACAGGAGAAATATGAAGCTCGGAAGGTTAAAGGACTTACCCCAGGGACCAATAAGTAGTGAAGGCAAGATGTAAACCTAAGCTTACACGAAATGTGTATGCATGGTTTTCCCATGTGCCATGAACAATGTCAACACCAACCAAAGATCAAATTTATACTTGATTTTTATCAAGGTCAAAATGAGTGATTCTAACGTACAGACCATGGAAAGGGCTCCCAATGACCCAGGGCCTTGTAAAATCCCTTCCCCAAACTGTGGGTAGGATCTGTGAATATGATAGGATATCTCAATCCACAAAGCAAAAGTGGAGACTTTTTAGATGTAATTAAGGGCTCTGGTCAGTTGACTTTGAAGATGTATGCCTTCTTTAAACACTGCAGGGCTCCCCTGCTAGCATTGAACAAGCAAGCTGCCTGGTTGTGGGAAGGATTATGGAAGGGGTCAAAGGGCAAGGACAAAAAGACTGCCTCTAACAACTGAGAGTGGTGCCTTCCTAGAACCATCAAGTAAATAAAACATATTGAGGTGTTTCTAATCATTCTGGATAATTTCCTAGAGGAGGAATTCAGAAATCAAGACTGCAGGATACTCTGAAATATGGTAAATAGACTGCAACTTGTAAATGGGCATTTGGAGACCACTACTTAATAAGTGACATTCAATATAATGCCTAAATGCAAAATTTCCTAACAGCATTAATGAAAGAAGAAGAAGGTAACTTTAATTATATCACAAAAGACAGTGGCTAGTATATATAAGGAGATAACTATTTCTCTAGAAAACCTGAGTGAATATAGTGTGAATGAATACTAGTACTAGTATATGAGAAAGTAGTTCTGAAATCCAAGTATAACTGTGTTCACTATTTTGTTACCTTCACTTGATTTGACATGACAAATGTATAGAGATCTTGACAAGTCTTTCATACAGAAAACAGCACCTCATTTTTATGAAAAATTTACATCTTAAAAGGTTATTTCACCTCTAGGCTGAAATGTGAAATACCACCTCTTACTTGTCTCCTGTGGGTTTGTGAAGGTTTAGAGTCTTTCCTTTTTTTTTTTTTGATTTCTGGAGGTTTGATCAAGGTGCCCTGAGCAGCATCAAAACCTGAGATTTAATAGAGATTATGACATCTGCATTGGCATTAAATTGTTGAGGGAAATAGGATATTACCCCCAAGCCAGAATCATGAAAAATATATGGCAAGCTGAGTCATTAAGTGAAGACAATGCATGATGATGTTATATTCATAAAATAAAGTACTCTGTGGCTATTTCAAATTTTGTCTTCATAATATTTAACATCTTCAGAGACATTAGTCGTGTGTTAAGTGGAAAACTAGGATCTTAGTCTGAGGGCTATTTATTAAAAAAATATTTCAGACAAGAAGTCATGAAAATTAGATCAATGTGTTAGCAGCTCTTAGCTATAGACAGTGAGGTTATGTAAAATCTTATTTTATAGTTTTTTTTGCATTTATGTACTTTTATGTAGAGTGTTGATTAGCATGCACATTTTAAATGAATTTATTATTTTTAGAATCAGAACTAGTTGAGCTGAGAAAATTGAGCTTCATGGCAAAGCATTAGAATTTAAAATGACCTTGGGTGTCTATAAAAAGTGAACAAAATGCAATCACTGAATCCCTTCCAGATGCCTTGATTCTAAGTTCACTTAGGGACATATGCAAAGAGAGGAACATTCTTTGGCACTTAGCCATGTCTGTCATTCACAATGCATCATAAATGAAATGTTACTCTGTTTCCTTAACTACGAAAAGTGATAGCTAATTCAGGTAATGATCTCTTCCAGCTCTAATAGTCTGGTTCCACAGTCTGTGTTCACTCATATAGAGTTCTTGTAGATTTTCAATGTTGCATGGTGTTTAGAAACTTTAGTTTATTTAAAGAAATACAAACTGAAAACGTGCAACCTTAGAATGTGTTTACATCACAAAGAAGTTGGGATGCAGGCAGAGAGAAACAGGCTAGATTGCCTATAGTTGAATCACGTCACTGACACATCCTATACAATAAAAGGATAGTACGCAAATTGACCCTAACAGCGGGATGACCAGGAACGACCACTCGCTATGATGCACACTGACCACCAGGTGGCAGATACTCAATGCAGGAGCTGCCCTCTGGTGGTCAGTGTGCTTTCACAGGGGGAGCGCCGCTCAGCTAGAAGCCAGCTCATGGCTGCCCAGCACAATGGCGGTGGTGGGGAGCAGGCCTAAGCCATCAGTCAAACACCCCCCAAGGGTTCGCAGGCTGCCAGAAGGATATCTGACTGCCAGCTTAGGCCTGATCACCCGGGGGGTGGACCTAACCTGGCAGGAGGACATCCCCCAAGGGCTCCCGGACTGTAAGAGGGCACAGACTGGGCTGAGGGACCCCCGAGTGCACAACTTTTGTGCACTGGGCCTCTAGTATTAGGTATGTTACTTGAGGCAAGTTACTCAACCTCTCTGTGCTTTCATTTTCTTTTCTTTTTTTTTTCTTTTTTTTAAAAATATATTTTATTGAGTTTTTACAGAGAGGAAGGGAGAGGGATAGAGAGTTAGAAACATCAATGGGAGAGAAACATCGATCAGCTGCCTCTTGCACACCTCCTACTGGGGATGTGCCCGCAACCGAGGTACATGCCCTTGGCCGGAATCGAACCTGGGACCCTTCAGTCTGCAGGCTGACGCTCTATCCACTGAGCCAAACTGGTTAGGGCTCATTTTCTCATCTAAGGATACGTGCTGAACTCATGGGGTTGGAGTGAAGATTAAATTAATTCATAGCTGTAGAGCACTTTAGAACAATGCCTGCCCATGTTCAATAAATATTAGCTATTATTATTTTCTTCCCTCACTTAAATAGGAAGAAAAAAATGAGTCAAATGAATAACAGCCCAATGGGACTGGAACAATTTATTCTGCATTAGAAGAAGGTGAGCTGGGACATCCAACATTTCTCAGTCAAAGCAACCTTATTATTTGCATGATTGCTTCTCCTCTAAAACCTGATATTTTACCTTTAGAGAAGTACAGAGGAAGAATTATGTGGGCATATTGCTAATGATGGTAAAATAACTCTGAGATTCTAGCTCAGTGGAAGGAGGATTCGGTAGATAAGCTGGTCTGCCAATTCAATTTTACCTTTCTCCTAAGGCCACGCTAAAATGTCTTTTTCTGTTTAGGTGTTGCTGTTCATCATACATAGACCATATGATATGCCCCCTTCTCCTCTAAAGTCATCCTTTATGTTAGCACACCCATGACACTTTTCATAGATCTCTTATTTAGTATGAAAGTGTAAATGTTGTATACTCTCCAATAAAATATATTAACAGTCTATTCATTTAATATTTTTATAATGCTTACTATGTCCAAGCTCTGCTCTAAATACTTTGCGAATGTTATTTTATTTAATCCTTGTGAGAAATTACAGAAGATAGCAACCGTTTCTCCCATTTGTGTTTGCACACCTTCGTAAGGTGACTTTGCCTTGCTTCCCCTTGAGTCTGTGCTGCCCTTGTGATTTGCCTTGGCCACAGAAGGCAGCAGAAGTGACATTTTGTGAGTTGAGAGTTTGGGCTGAAAGAAGTTTCGCAGCTTCTGCTCTCACTCTCTTTCTGCCCCGAGACTGCCAGGAAAAGGGACCCACATCAGCTTTCTTTGAAGATAAATGACCACATGGGAAGACAGACCAACCAATGACTAGGACCACCTACCAGAAAACCAAGTGACCTTTGTAGATCAAATATTCCTGGCGGGATCACCAGATGGCTTGAGTTTCATGAGTGACCTAAGCGACAGCAGCAGAATCACCCATTGAATTTCAGCCACTAAGTTTGAGGTTTGTTTTGCAGCCAAAGTTGATATCTCCCCATCCTATCTAATAAAAGGGTAATATGCAAATTAACCGTCACTCTGCAACAAATATGGCAGTGCCCATAGTGGGCGGGGCAGGATGTTGGCGGTGTCACCCTAGCAACATGAGCCCAGCAGGAAAGTGCACCCGCAGGCAGCACCCAGCAGGCCCTGATGGGTGGTCACCACAGCGACCCGCGAGCAGGCAAGAACTGCCCTCAGGCAGCACCCAGCGGGGCCTGCTTGCCCATCCCCATGGTGTGGAGCAGGCAGGCCCCACAGAGAGCAGAGAACCATGGGGAGCGGGCTCAAGCCATTAGTAGGACATCCCCTGAGGGCTCCCGAATTGGAGAGGGTGGAGGTCAGGCTGAGGGACCCCTTCCCCCTGGTCCTGTGTGCACGAATTTCATGCACTGGGCCTTAGTAATATTAATATATTAATATGAGCTAGATATAACACCATTCCCCTGTTAATATAGACTAGCTAAAATTCCATTTTGCAAATGAGGAAGCTTAGGTAAACTAAATAAACTGTTCAAGGTTGCACAGCTGGTACATGGCAAACCCAAGTTTCCAACCCCAAATCTGTGGTCTTAGCCATTACATTGAGCTGACTTCCTTAAATTCATATTCCATTTTATAGTCTGATAAGTTACACAAACAAACTTTGATCAAGCAACCTTGTCCTCAGTTAGGGACCATATGATCAGGTGACATGCCCATAAGCATTGCTTTGTTTGACTCTCCCAACTATCCTCTGAGATAGGCAGGCCAAGTGTAAAAATTTTCAGCTATAGATTTGAGACAGAGATACCTAGAGGCTGAGTATAATGCCTAAAATTACACAAGTATGAAGACAGTAGAGTCCAAATTATGTTCCTTTTTTTACACACATTGCCTAGTGCACAGGTACTAAGTTTAACCTCAAGGCACACACAATAAAGTCTGTTGCATGTAGCAAGTTTTCAACAAATATTTATCATAAATAAATGCAATGAGAGATCATCATGTAATCCCTGCTTAATTTATCTTTCCCTTTTCATGGATTTGACCTCTACAGAGCAAAGTTATGAGCTCTTTATTACATCCTGATTATATATATACACATACTGCTTGAATAATACATATGATAGCTATTTTGTTTAATTTAAGAGAGTGAACGTTGGATTACATGTGAACCTCGAGTGCTGATAAGAGCCTAGACACTTTTGATTTATAATTAAATGAATAAATATCACAAATCCTGGCACACTAAATATCAGGACTTCTGACCTATTCAGATGCTAATGCCTCATTAACGTCCTCTGTCCATTGCCTTAGGAAAATAGGGCTTATGGGAGAGTCATTACTGCCAGCCCCAGGAGGCTGAACTTTAAGAACCACTGAAAACACCCACCAGGAAGGCAAGATCTATTTAAGCAAAGAGGATGTACTGAACAGAAAATATAAATATAAATGTGCTGTTCTTCTTTCCTACCCCACTTCCTCCCACAGCTGTGTCTTTTGGGAAGATGGAGATAAGGAGGAGGTTTGTCACTTTAGCAAAATAAGTTAAACTTAGGGAAAAGTAAGAAGCAAATTAATAGTATAACTATAATAGTTTAAAATATTTCTAGTGTAAGAAGCCTTCACACTCCAGACAAAGTCTGTGTTACTCTGGGTTGAGTTTAATATTAGATGTGGCACATTCTAGCTGTGTGTTAATTTTCATTGGAGCCTCTTTTATGCTAAGAAATCCAGAAAACTAAGGTTAGAATAGGAAGGTGAGTATAGGAGAGAACCATACACCATATTCTTTTTTTTTAATGTTTTTATTGATTTTAGAAAAAAGGAATGGAGAGGGATAGATGGAAACATTGATTGACTGCCTCCTGCACACCCCCCACTGGGGATCGAACTCATAATCTGGGCATGTGTCCTGATCAGGAATGGAACCAGTGACCTCTTGATTCACAAGTCAACGCTTAAACCCTGAGCCACACCAGCCTGACCACCATATTATTATAAAAGTTTGAAGCAATATATCTAAGAAAATAGCAGATGAGATTTGCATCTTTTTTATTATTTCTTTCTTGTCTTTTTTTCCTGGTGCAGAGGGACCTTAATGATAGAAATTTCAAATTCTAGGATCTGGATTTAGAACTGGGATATATTCAATACTGATAATTGAGTAAAAACAAGGTGCGTATTACTGTATATCTAACTCTATGTATGAAATGACCTGGATCTAAAGTAATGCTATTAATTCTACTAAAGTAATTTTCTAACTTCCTGCCTTGGTGATAGTTTTATTACTAAGAAAATGAAGGGATTTGTTTCACAGATTTTACATATCTGTGCCTTCTCTTCTATCGTGTTTAAGAAGTAGCGCAAAGATAAACACAAGAGCTAAGGAATAACATAAGCTTTGTTACCCTAAAATATAGTAGACATTGCTTAAGTCTAGATTCAAAATGGAACTGTTTCTACTTTTCCTTCACCATCCCTCAAAAAATACCCTTGATCTAGATTCTTGGGAAACTCTAGATTAGGCAGACTCTGGGAAAAAGGCAGTGTTTACAGTACATATACATAACCACTGAACGTAAGGTTGAGCCTATTTCAAACTCCAAGTGCAAGGTATGTAACACAGGAAAAGCAAATAGACAAACCATCACTGCTTCTTAAAACATCCATTCGCCTGGTGTCCATAGCACCAGTCTGGTGAAACACTCCTCCCATGAGGAAGAATGAGTGTAGGGAGTTCAGAAAGGGTTTGCAAATACTTTAATGGTGCTTCCTCTGGAAGTAAAATGGAAGTCCCTTAGAAAAATATAAGAATGGGTCAGGAAAAGACCCCTTCCTTCTAATGAAGACATGGTAGTGTTACTGGACTAAGGGTTTATTTTTAGGATGTGGCCTGTGCCTAGAGTCACAGTTGAGTTAAAGCTCAAAGATGGGTTATGTTGGGAAAAAAAATCACGAATCATGTTGAGTAGCCGTGGTTGGAAAACTGAGGCTCGCGAGCCACATGCGGCTCTTTGGCCCCTCCAGTGTGGCTCTTCCACAAAATACCATGTGTGAGTGCGCATGTACAGTGCGATTGAAACTTCGTGGCCCATGCGCAGAAGTCGGTATTTTGTGGAAGAGCCACACTCAAGGGGCCAAAGAGCCGCATGTGGCTCGTGAGCCGCGGTTTCTGAGCTGCAGTTTGCCGGCCACTGGACTAGAGGGTCATGAACAGGGTCGTGGTCCCTATGGATTGGTTGGTGCTAGGATAAGGATTCATTGATCATTGCATCATAGCATCACTGCATCTGGTTCCCCAGCTTTTCTGGGCCTGGAGCTAAAAGACAGCTGAGACCTAGATGTTATCTGTAGTTGGACTGAAACTCTCTCTGGGGTCAACAGACCTGAGGCTTTGTTCCTAAGATTACTTGATGCTGATCAGAAACACATTTTCCTGAGGGCTTACTGATTGAGGTAGTGAAAGTGCAAAGGAGAAGGAGGCAGGTGAGTCAGGATGCTGGGTGAGGCCAGTTTGAATCAAAAGGAAAGAAAGCAGAAAAGGTCATATTAAATAAATGAAGTTTCTATAGTAGGCATTACTACTTCTAACTCTCAGTAGATTAATAAGGCAAATAACTAAAGTATATTTTTTAAAATAACTTTATATCCAAGCCTATAATAGCTTTAATAGCACAGTTTGAAACAAAGAATATTATATGACTTAATATTATATAATTAAGTCATATAATATTCTTTGTCCAAAGGATGGAGGGAGAGGGGAATAAGGAAGGAGGGAAGGAAAAAGAAAGGGGTGTAATCATGAAAAAACAATTACTATAATTTTATAATAGGAAAACAGGGAATTCAGAGAGTAGTCAGAAAATTTATTCCATCCATTTACAAATTAAATAATGTGATTCATTTATCTTTTTAAAGTCAGTAACATACTGCCAGAGTAAAAATTGCACTGGATAAAGTGAACCAAGCAAGGAAGATTTTATTCAAGGCTATTGCTACAGGGAAGAGAAGCCAGAACTCAGTCTGAACTCAACACTTCAGATTTAAAAAGCTGGAGAGTTTTAAGAGCTGGGGTGGAATAGATTGTGGGTATCTGTGCTTAAGTGCTCTTAGCCAAAGGAAAAGTAAACTTAGATAAAATGGAAGTTTCATAACTTGGAACAAGGCTGCTCCCTGAAGTTAGTCTCCTACCCTCTCCCAGAAACTTGGAGATGAGCTAGCTGATTCTTCCTTGATGATTTCATTTCAAAGAGATAGTTTCCTGGTCCTTGAGAAAGACATCCCTGGGCTATAAACTGGAAAAGGTACTTTAAAAGATTTACATCTCAAAGAGGCAGAAAAGAATTTCCAATTACAAATGTCCTAAAGTAAATGCTCTAGGAAAGAGGAAGTCAGGGGTCCATGACAGAGCGAGAGAGAGAGAGAGAGAGAGAGAGAGAGAGAGAGAGAGAGAGAGAGAGAGAGAGAGAGAGAGAACAAACCTGTCTAAAGTTAAATTGAGCTGAATGTAAGGAAATTCCTATCTTGGTCAGTATCATCATAAGCAAGAATTTTAAAAAGGGATAGAGGATAATTTAAGAAATGTCATTGAAGAAATGCTAATGATCCAAATAAATGTGGCTCTTAAGTGAAAAGCACAGATTGATGGAGAACATACAAAGATATTATGGGATGCATAGCCACAACTGAACAATGAAAGGATATCCTATATTAATGACCAAGATACGAAAACCAACAATGTGCCAATCTCTCATAGAGCCTTCACTTGGCACTAATATTTTTGTCTGCCTACATTTTATAATAATGAGGAGAAAACTCAAGATATATTTTTAAAAATTAAGAAAGTAAAAGAATGGGAGAAAGCAACTATTTGAGTTAGGTATTATACTGTTAGTAGAAAGAAGGCCCATCTAAGCTCAGAATTCTTAAGATTGATGTTAATATAGGAAATGCTAAAGTAAATATCATTAAAAGGAAATTAAGCCTCAGTAAGAAATATTATAGCAAGAGTATCCAGACATTTAAAATAAATTGGAAATTCTTTTCTGCCTCTTTGAGATGTAAATCTTTTAAGGTACCTTTTCCAGTATCCAGGCCCAGGTGCCCAGAAGATATCTTAAAGCTCAATTGTTCAACATCTCTAAGAGGCCTGGAATACTTGTGGATTGGATTGCAAAAGCTATTTCAATAATCTTTGAAAAACCATGAAAAACAAGGAATGTGTTGGAAGACATTTTATTTAAAGAATGCAAAAGAGAAAACTTTCCTTAAAATTTTATCAGCCAATTGCATATTTTCTGTGTGGTTCATCTGTAGCCCTGACATCTATTTTAGTTGATATGTTGAAAAGACTGCTATCTATATATAAAAAGAAACATTTTTTTAAAATTTTAAGATTTATAATGATTCCAAATATAAGACTATTTGAAAGGCAAGAGAATAGCTGGAGATATTATCTGACTTCTCACAAAAAGTAATGTGAAAAATATTTTCATGTAAATATGAAATATGCATTAAATATCCTATATAATAAAAGGCTAATATGCAAATTGTCCCCTCGGGAGTTCGACTGACCGGGAGTTCGACCACTTGCTATGACGTGCACTGACCACCGGGAGTGGCATGGAATGAAGTAAGGCCCTGGGGAAGAAAGGCCCTGGCCAGTAGCCAGAAGTCCCAAATCGGCCCTGATCACTAGGCAGGCCTAGGGACCCTACTTGTGTACGAATTTTGTGCACCAAGACTCTAGTATAATATATATTACATAATCTATGACTTACCAAGTCCTAGATTAAAAAATCATTTTTGGAGCTTCAAAAACACTAAATTGTTTTAATAAATATTATTAAATGTCTACTTGCATTTATTAAAAACTTTCTGCTTCATCATGTAATATAAAATAACCACACCAAGTATACCTGTCATCTTCACGTTAGTACTACATTGTATGTCTCAAGCAAATCAAAGCTCTGTCTAAATATTTAAGATTTCTTTCTCACAAGCAGTAATCTAAGAATATTATATAGGTGATGACTGAATTCAGAATTGCTTTCTCTCTCTCTCTCTCTCTCTCTCTCTCTCTCCCTTTCTTTCTCACCCATTCTGGTTCTTTCTCTTTCATTATTAAACTATGTTCTCAATAAAGATTCTGATGCTAGCAATTTATATTTGATCATAAATATAATTTTATTTCTTGATTCCTCCAATTGTATTTAAATGGTAGATTCACCTACACTGTGTGGTTTAGGTTCTTCATCTATTTCCTAACAAAATGGAGCAAGTTAGGTATCACAACATGGATCCTTAATTTACTTATTCCAATGATTGTCAAGCCGTAGGCAACTCAATAGGTCTGCATGTCTCAAGAAGTTTACACAAACTTAGACCCCATACATTTCCATTGATCTAGTCCAGACCATCCCAGAATATCGTCGTATTTTTTTGTTTACTAAAAAAAAAAGAAAACCCTTCACTGTATATTCAATGTATATTTCCCTGTGTTTGGGTTTAGTTAGATCTGCTCTTTCATTTGCTTAAATCATCACTTTGTGCTTTGCTCATCCCACTTTTTTAATCACCAAAATGCAAACATTCTATAGTCTTCTCCTTTTTATCTTGCACTGATATTTCACAAAGTTGTGGTAATCTATACATGCTCCCATAAATTCACAAGTTAAAGCTTCCTATTTCTATTAGTTAAACCTGATATACTGTCGTCATCCAAGTCAATAGATTTCTATTCCAATTAGACCTTCTGGAATGAATTTATTCATCTGATGTTAAGTATATTTCTGCCAAGAAGTGGTAAAACTTATATTCTGGGAGACTGGGGTTTTCAAATGTCCTTGAAAAAGCATTGCTTTGTTACATATGATTGTGTATTAGTATATAGGCATAAGGCAGGAAATCTATGCTATTTTCACAAATCCATTCTCTTCATTCCTTCTTCTCTGCAATTGCTTTAGTTAAGGCCTTACCATTCCTCACTGAATTATTGCCCCAGCCTCTTAACTGGCCTCCCCATCTCTAATATTTTCCTTCTAATGTCTAGCTACCACAATATTGCCTGTCAACATTTTTTAACTGATCATGCCACTTTCCCACTTAAAACCTCTTAGAGCAGTGGTTCTCAACCTTCCTAATGCCGTGACCCTTTAATACAGTTCCTCATGTTGTGGTGATCCCCGATTTCATTGTTACTAATTGAACATAATTAAAGCATAGTGATTAATCACAAAAACAATATGTAATTATATATGTGTTTTCCGATGGTCTTAGGCGACCCCTGTGAAAGGGTCGTTCGATCCCCAAAGGGGTCACGACCCACAGGTTGAGAACCGCTGTAAAGGCTTTCTGTGACATACAAGTTACATCAGGACCTTTACTTTGTCTTCTCAGGTCTCATCATCCCACTATTGCTGCATGTACCAGTGAGAAGTCAACCAACCACTTTCAGTTTCCTAAGACACAGTTCTCTTTCAGGACTCCTTGGCTTTGTCATTGCAAATCTCCTGCCTAAAATACTTGTCATCCCTCTGCTATACCTGACTAATCCTTATGGTTCTTCACGGATCATCTCCCTGAGAAAGCTTTCATGCCTCTTTTGCTTCCCTGCTGGGCTGGGCTCCTATAATAGACTATGAATAGCTCCATAAGGGTACTTGCCATATAGGATAACAAATTTTGGTCTATTTTTATATCTCTTCTATTAAACTATGAATGCCTTGAAGTTTCAAACAGAACCCTTTGAAGTTTTTCTCAATGTCCGTGCTATTAACAATATTTTGGGTGGGATAATTATTCTTTATGTGGAATGTTTTTGACATTAGAAAATATTTTGCATTCATGGCTCCAACCAAATATTTGTAGGACCCAAGTCAAATTTCCAAATGCCTAGTAAGTGGGTGCTATTATCCACAGCCCAAATATGTGGTATAAATAAGGCACTAGAATGTGTGTTGAATAAATGAATAAATGAATAAATTAATGAATAGATGAGTGAATGAATGAATGCTTTTTCCTTAAAATGAATTGGAATTTTCTTGTTGGTTTTTAGAAAATTCTAAATGCTTTAGTTGTTGTTTTGTGTGGTGTTTGTTTGTTTTTTTCAAATATCTCCAATTACTCTGAGTCAATACTTCCAGTAGGCAATTTTATTTCTAAGTGACAACTTCTTAAATGATGTTGATGCAATTAATATAGATGATGTCTAATTCTTTTAATTTCATAGTCAGATAATTTTTTAGTTGTGGATGTATTCCATTAACCTTGAAGCTTAACCTATATATACTGACAAATTTAATAAATATAATTTATTTTTCTTATAACAGATACTGTATAAAATACAGCTACTATTAAAATATGGTCATTTCATGGAGTATAACACATGCCAAAATTTGTTTATAGATGTGAGACTAAGATTAGTGAGTATGTCTAATCAACACATAATTCTTTCTCTTGCTCTCCAATGTGCCATCTTTACATTTTCACTTCTAAGCTTTAATCTAAACTTCCAGTTGTTTAGGTCAAAAATCCTGGTCCAAATACACATCATTTTTCTTCAGAATGATATCAACTAGCTAACCTCCTTGAAGCCTTATTGTCCACTATGATATTTTTTAACAATGAAGCAAACATGATCCACTTGAAATTTAACACAGATTATGTCCTCTTCTGCTAAAAATCTTTAAGAGCGCCCCATCTCACCCAGAAAAGCCAAGGTCTGTATCCACCTCCATAATGTGCCATTGCAGCTCTGACCTCATTCTCTACCAGTCTTTCCCTCCTACACTTGGTTCCAGTCACGTTGCTCTCCTCACTCCTGGACATGTTGGCAATGCTCCTGCTTCAAGGTCTTAGCATTTTCTTTTCCCTCTACTAGAACTCTCTTGTCCTACCTGTCCAAATGATTTTTACCTTTACTTTAAAGAATAACTTTAATAAGCTTTATTTTTAGAGCAGTGTTAGGTTTATATAAAAGTTGAATGGAATATGTATAGAATTCTCACATACCTACTTAACAGCCCCCACCATAGTTTCCCTGATTTTTAGCATCTTGCATTGCTGTGGTACATTTGTTATAATTGATAAATAATATTGATACAATATTTTAATTAACATTTACCACTGACATGTTTACATTATGATTATTCTGTTTAAATTCTACATGTTTTGAAAAATATATAATGAGATGAATCCACCATTAACAGTATTATATAGAATAGAGGACCTGCTCTAAGCTTCACCTGAATTCCACATATTCATCTCTCCCTTTTCCTGAACTGACAACCACTTATCTTTTCATTGTCTCCATGATTTTTCCTGATGTCATATACTTGGCAATACAGTATGCATGTAAATTTTGTAGGTTAGCTTTTGCGCTTAGCAGTATGCAGTTATGGTTCCTCCATGTCTATTTTGTCTTCATAGCATATTTTCTTTTATTAATAATACTAGGGGCCAATGCATGAATTCGTGCACCTTGAAAGGAACCGTGGGCCATAAGGCTATGGTGGGCACAGGGGCAGGTCTCAGCCCATCATCCATGCCCTTACCTGGACTCTCCCACCACAGCCCCCGGTCCCCTGTCTCAGGTGCAGAAGCCCTCAGGGGTGATCAGGACTGGCACTGGGTGCCAGCAGTGGGTGCGAGCGGTGGCTCCAGTGCCAGCAGTGGGTGCGAGAGGCTGCTGTTGGCCCCAATTGTCCTTCAGTAGTAGGAGGAGCTGGAGAAGCTGGGCAGGACCACAGCACGAGAGAGCAAAGAATTTTCAGTAACCACCAGAGGCTTGCCCTGATGACAGTACTGGTGCCCTGCCTTGATCTGGCGCCCCTGCTCACCTGCTCCACCATCCCGCCATGGCCAATGCCTGCCATGTTCCACGCTCTGCTGCCTGCTGCGAACGCTTGCCTGTTCTGCATGCTCCCTGGTGGTCAGAGCACGTTATAGTGACTGGTTGTTCAGCCATTCAAACACTAAATAAATCTTCACATTCGGTCTATTTGCATATTAGGATTTTATATATATAGATTCCATTGTGTGAATGTATCAGTTTGTCTATTGGAAGACATTTTGTTGCTTCTCAGTTTGGGCAATTATAAATAATATTGCTATAAACATTTGTTTATAGACTATTGTGTAGACAGAAATTTTCAACTTAATTGGACAGATGAGTGCAATTGCTAGATGGCATGTGGTAGCAGTATGTTAACAGTTTTCTAAGAATTTGGCAAATGGCCTTCCAAAATTTTTCTGAACTTTACAAGGTCTTTATTCACATATCACCTTCTAGTCAGTCCTTCCCCAAGGATCCTATTTAAAATCACAAGTTATAATTTCTTGACCACGATCTTATATAAAACTTGACACTTTTTACCCATTGCCCTTACTTTAAAGCACTAATCACTACATAACATATCATATATCTTACTGAGGTGTCCCCATTGAGATGTCCCCACTGACATTCCTCCATTTAATGCCATTGGAGTATAAAATTAATAAGAATGGATTTTTTGTTTTTGTTTTTCCTTCAAGTGTTCTATTACCAAGCCTAGAACACTAATGAGATTATAACGGCTTTTTAAACATATTTGTAGAACAGGTGTATACCTGGTAAATTCAAGAAAATATAATTGTTAAAAACTATGAAGGGTCTGAGATTTTATCCTCCTTGTAAGCCAACAAGTTTGTTTACCATAGTTTCATGATTCATGGCAGAAAACATGAAACTTCTGGGTCAGGGACAAAGAATGTTATTACTTGTGACACAGAAACAGTGTGTGTTTCATGTGCATAATGGTCCTCTTCTCCCCAAGCCCCACGGAACTAATCCTGATGCACATGCAGTGTGTTTGCATCACACTTAAAGAACCCCAACATTAGACAAATCAACCTTTTGTAATGGGTTGCAATCTAACCTGAGAAACCTTTGCCCTGGAGAAAGATATGATCTTTATTATCCTGGGCACTGAAAAAAGCCATATCTCTGTTCCAAGTCTATTTGATAACATCCTTGAAAAGATAGTCTGCAACAAAACATCTCAGTTCCTGTGTCTGCAAGGTGTACAGAAACACTGGAGACTGCTGGAGGATTGTCTCCCAATAATAATGATCCAGCTCAATTTTAACTTCCACAGCATCTTCCTACATATCCCTAAAGGGGTGACTAGCGTTCTAAACTATCTTTGCTTATTTACTCAGTGAAACAGGAATTTTGGGGGTAAAATAGGACGGGTTTAGGAAATTTTAGAAATTTTGGAAATTGAGGGGACCATGGAGGAAGCACAGGGCTGCAGAGCAGCAGAAGGTATATTTCCATAGAATGGGGAAGCTGAAAAGCTGCAACAGGTACATTTCCATAGAATGGGGGAGCTGGGAACAGCAAAAGGTCTATATTTACAAAATAAAGAGAAGGAAGCTCTTCATCCAGAAGGAGAAGAAGAAAGCCCAAAGGGAATAGGAAAACAATAAGGAATGGGGTGGGGAGAACTTCCTATGCCCCATGTGAGGTTCAACCTTTGGGCCCAGGAGTTACTATAGTAACCAGTCTAAGGGAATAGTGACCATTCAGAGGGGATATCAAGGCACCAGGATCTGCAGCCTTTATAAGCCATAGGGAAAAGGAACTCAGTGGGATCCTTTCCCCTCCCTTCTTGGGAGTCCATTCTGTGAGACTCTTTCCCCTTCCCCATGTGGGAGTCTGTACTTGTTCTTCAATAAATCTCCACCTTTGCTATACCACTTTCTGTCCATGGATTCATTATTTGATTCCAGTGGACAAAGAATCCGGGTTCCAGTCCAAAATTCCGTTTCATCAGGAAGCTCTATTGGTATCTCATTCCACCAGGTATGCCCAAACTTCCACTTGGAATGCATCTTTTCTCCTTTCAGGATGGAAATGCAATGTTACTTCCTCCTTAAAGCATCCCCTGTGTATCTTTAAGAGTAGTGACTACCTCCACCACCCCCCACCACCCTCACCCCCCCCCTCCCCACTCCCCCACCCCCCGCCATTGGTGCCTGCATTGAGTCCTATACAGACATCTGTCAGAGCACCTGGCGGTTATATGTTCACATGTATAAATGCTTTTTACTGTCCACTGTTTCTCTCCCACTGGCTTCTTGATATATTGTTGAGGCACCATTTATGGTGGAGATTAACTATTGTTAATAATAAAGTGTTGGAATTTACCTCTGCTTTGTTACTTAAATAAATTTGAATTTTTTAAGATTATTTTTTATATAAAAATATCATTTTTATTTCACTATATCCCTTTAAATGAGAAAAATATGTAAGAGTAATCCACACAATGTCTAAATTAGCTAGGCCCGGCATTCCTCCAGTTTTCCCCCTATATCACTAAAACAACTGAAGAGCAATTCTGTTTTTTATTTTATTTGCTAAATTATCTAAAAACCTGCTCATCCTGAGTTTGATATTTTGTTATGCATGTGACCCCCAATTTTCTACTAAATGAAGACTCTTATCCGTAATTGGCACCAGATGTGTTATTCCACTCAACGTAATTCTTCTTAAATTTCAATTTATAAAAGTCATACAATGTCAGTATAAAGTAATGATTTTTTTCTATACTTTGTTAAAGAACAAAAAATAAAACAACACAACACCTATTTTTATAGCTTTGGGCTAGAGCTTCTCTAACTCACTGTGCCTTGCGAGTGAAGTGATTGCATTAGGTTTCATTGCTCAGTGTGCTGAGACTGTACAGTGCCTCTTGGGGTGAGTTATTGGCAGGCTTGCAGTTTCAATTCTCACTTGCCTTCCTTTAATTCATTTGTTACAATATTGCTAGAATCTTTATGTTTTTAATGTTTAATAATAAAAAGGTAGGGGTTTTATTTGTTCATTCTCTTCAGATAGCTGTCTGGCTTTTGTAGGTATATAATAATTGTGCATATTGCTGATTCATACTGCCAAATGCAAACTGGAAGATATCAAGTAAGTAAGCCATCCAGTGGAAACAAAAGAAATATCCTCATGGAACTCTGAAAGCTTAAAAGGGGACGCAGTACTATTAAACACAGGGCTAAGTCCAGAATCAATTCACACGATTCTTTAGGGCATACCCTCTCATAACAGCAAAAGTAAATAAATAATGTGAAATAAAAATGATTGTATAACTTTCTTAAGAAATGATTGGGCCATTTACAGTAAATAATAAAAGAGTAATGTATATCTCAATGTCAGTTGTCAAAGTGTTTTGGGGGCATACAGCACAATATATAAGCATCATCCATACTACACAGTGGAGGTTCAGTGAGCATAAATTAAGAGGCAATATAGCAAAGTAGTTAAGCTTGCAGGCTTGGGTTAAAATTCCAGTAACATAACCTTCTAGTTGTGTGACCTTGGACAAATTATATAATGCTTCTGAGCTTTAATATTTATACCTATAAAAGGGGGACACTAACATCCTTATTCTCTTCATCCTATTTGTCATCATAAGTAATATCCTTTGAAATTTGCCCATCTTACTATATGCCAAAGACTGTACTAGGCATTTTTTGTACATCACCTCACATAACCCTCAGAGCAATATTATAAAGTGTGTTTTTTATAGATGAGAAAACTGAGATCCAGAAAGCTTTCATCATGTGCTCAAATTCATACAACTAGAAAGAAGCAAAACCTAAATTGAAACTGAGGTGTGTTTGAATTAAAAACCTTTCCATTCATCCAAGCTAGGCGGGGATTGAATAAAAGAACAGATACACAAATTTTTGGCATAAATGCTATGCTAACTGTGCCCAGGACAAGTCCCTAAACTCAGAATTTTATGGATGTGGCAGGATAAAGGAGGAAGCACTCAGAATTTGTTCTTCCTCCATTTTCCTTAGTGACTCACACCATGAGTTACTCCCACATAATTTTAGTAGAGACCACAAACTACTAAGAGGCATGGCCAGAAGAGAGAAGAAAATAGGACTTACCAGAGATAAATACTGGTAAGTGAATCAGTATCCCAGAGGAGCCACACAGCAGCAAACAAAGAAACAAACAAATCAACAAACACAAACAGGGCACTGAATTTCTTCTACCCCCTAAGGTATTTTTACTGTCTTTGGAATATAATATAATTGCCAGAGAGGGTAAATTCATCCTGAATTTGCTGCAAATAGTGCCTGGCTTCCCCCTTGTTAATCCTCTAAGTTTCCTTCAGTCAACTTGTCCTTTGGCATTGCTAAAACTTAGCCCATTTTGCTCAATTTATGAACCCAAACCAGAGATAAGAAAGTTTTGGGTCATATCTAAACTCTAAATTCATGTGTTCCTGTATCTCAAAATCAGTGTTGCCTCTTCTTGCAATGCTTGTTTTCCTTAACTCTCTGTGGCACCTTTTGTCCTTTCACATATATCCCCCCCCATCCCCCCCCCCCCCCCAGAGTAACAATGAATGAACCTTTATCCTAATGATGGAAGGGCTGTCTGTGAATCATAGTGTCTGGTCAATGCAGATGTGTAGTTTCCATATGGAGTTGGGCATTGCAGTTGTATTAGCTGTATTAGCTTGTTGGGGCTGTTAGAGTACCAGGTGGCTTAAAACATAGAAATTTATTTTCTCACAGTTCTGGAGGCTGGAAGTTCAAGATCAAGGTGTCGGCAGAATTCACTTCCGAGGCCTCTCTCCTTGGCTTATGTATGGTCAAGATTCTTGCTCCTTCTTCAACTGGTCACTATCCACATCCTCCAGTCACAGTGGTGTAGGGCCGACAAAGGTTGTCTCCTGCCGGGGTCCAACCCCAGCAGGTCCAGGGGTCCCCAAAGGTGTGGATGGAGTTGGCGAAGAAGGAAGGGCACGGAGACAGCATTCAGTTGATCAGCAGCCTAGCCAGGATCTCTAGCCAGGATCTCCAGCCAAGTTCTGGTCTGGATCTCCAGCGAAGTTCTGGTTCAGATCTCCAGCCAGGTTCTGTGTCCATGTTCTCTTGCTAGGTTCTCCAGGTTCTCCAGCCAGGTTCTGTAGCCATGTTCCCCCACTAGGTTCTCTCTCCAGCCAGGTTCAGTCACCAGGTTCTAGTCAGGTTCTCTTGCCAATTTCTGTAGTCAGGTTCAGTCCAGGATCTTTTGCCATGTTCTCTCGCTAGGTTCTGTCTCTAGGTTCTGAGGCCAGTTTCTGTCCAGGATCTTTTGCCATGTTCTCTCCAGTGAAGTTCTTCTGTCTCTAGAGAACGTTCTGTGTAGGTTCTGTGCCTAGGTTCTGTCTCTCTTGGTTCTGTATTCTAAGTTCTGTGTTCTAAGTTCTGAGTTCTAAGTTCTGTGTTCTAAGTTCTGAGTTCTAAGTTCTGTGTCTTGCTGTCTTATTACATCTGTATTTATACCAGTTGATTCAATCCTATCAATCTCTATTACAAAGGTTAGGGCGTTTCTTATCTCCATTCCAGGGAGTAAAGATTATGTAGCTTAAGCATGATTGTTCATAGTTAAAGTGATTAATTACCCGCCTGGCACTTAGTTAAGAGGTTTTATTCCCTCCCTAACTTCAGGGGAAAATCCCTACCTGGGGAAACACCCTTTCTCAGAGACCTTGGTTAAAACACATAGTGCCAAGAAGGTGAGCAAACATATTAAGAACAGTATGCCATATATGCCAGGTCCCTTGAAACAGCAAGCATGGACCGGCTCCCGGCAGTCTCCTTGGTCCAACTCTTCTTAAGCTCCTCAACTTTCAAGTAGACCATGACTTTTGTGCTTTTGGGTTCATCCTGCTAAGTCAGTTTAGCCAGAATTGCCCAACCTTGACATCTGATAACCCTGGGCATCTGATAAGGTTTCTCATTCTCTATCCTCTCCCAGGTGGTGTCTGATCACCCTGGCCTGCCTTCAGCAACAATACTATTATGTCAGTTTAGCCAGAATCCCCTCCCCTCATCCCTGATGTTTTCTATTAGTACTTTTTCCATCTGCTAACATATACCCCCAACACTAATGACATCATATGAATGTGAAGAGACACAAACTAGGCATCTCTGCCCTGAATCTGGGTCCTGATTTCAGAACTGAGGCCAAAGGAACTTTGAGGTTCCCTTCTTTCTCTCTTCTTCCTGATTCCCTTTAATGTAGGATTTAGAGGAGTCCTCCTGAGGTCCCCAGGGAATAGCAAGCATAGTGGGCTGGAATTCTGAGCTGTTTGCCTTGGTCTGGTAGCTTTTCATTTTTCAAGTGTTCCTAACTGAATAGTGTGATTTACTCAAACAAATAGTTTGCTTTATTTTATTAATTTTCTTTGCACTGCTAGAATTTTGAAAATCTCTGTTGGGCCAGTGTTACAGTTAGCGACAAAAAAAAAAAAAATGAACAAAGTTAGTGTGGGGCTCAATGAACTGATCTATGCTGAACCAAAGGCATAAACTCATTCCCTGAAACTAATCTTTTTTTTCATGATCCTTCCTTCTGCCCAATAGCCATTCCCACTTGGCCATTGAGAACAGGCAGCCCTGTGGTATGGTTGTGGCAGCTGGTTCCTGTGAAAGGCAAAGAAAAGGATTTGGGCAATTGCCTCTCCTCATCTCAACCCCCATTCAATAATTCATAGAGAACCCAGGTGTCTGAGAAGCAGAAATCAAAAATTGAATCCCTTCCCTTTGCAAATCCTGATGGCAGACACAATGCCATTCCACAGGCATCACCTTCTTCATTAGTACCAGGAGGAGTCCATTTGCTTCTACATGAACTATTTTCCTGGAGAGTATAAGCTTCTGTGTTCACATGTGTGTTTTTGCCTTCCTTACAATTTCCAGTGCTTAGACCGGTAGCTGATATTCTTTCTAATGGCTTTAAAAAAAAAAAAAAGCCCTGAGGCCAGAGGGATGAGTGCATTGTGTGAGTTCAATAATAAACAGATCTGGCAAAGAGGAAAAAGATCCGTTCTTATTTGGAGGCGCTCCTAAGGGCTCAGCTCTGGGCACACTTTACAAATCAGTGATCTGAGAAGTGCTTCTGTTGAAAGAAATGGAAATCTCCAGCGAGTGTGGGCAAAGCTTTTCCCCCCTGTTTCTTGTCAGAGGCAACATCCAGAAAGAGAGCTTGGCTCCTCTTGGACTTGCTCTAGAATTATTTTGACCGGTTTTGCTTTCAGTTTTTGTAGAGTCTTTGTTCTTGCCTTCATTATTTTTTTTTCACCACTGAGACTTAGTGTTTCCTCCTGCAGCACGGAAAACAAATTTGCAGAGAGAATGGCCTATTAATCACATTGACCCTAAGTCATCAGCAAGTGCTAATTACATAACAAACAACTTAAATGCATCCTATAACTAATCATAAAACCTCTGCAGCACTTTCTCTGGACATTTGAAACTTGCTTGTTTCTGTGATTATACAGAGGTCTTGCATTTGTGAAATAAGCTTGAGTTCTCAGCCTTCTCTAAAATAAATGGTTTCTATGTCTCCTGTGGGCTATTTCCTCTCATGATTTCCTTTTGCATTTGATTATTGATAGTATAGAGGTAGCAAACAGCTATTTCTTAATAAAACACATTTTAATTTTAATAGCAGTGGATTCGCTGTATTGGGAAACTTAATCATTTAATTGTTTCAAAATCAGGCAGGCCCCTCTTTACAAAATCTCATCTTGTACAATTGAAATCAATATTAATTTCTTTGCCTTATTCTATGTTAATTCCTTGAGAAAATACCAAATAAACAATCATTTTGTTAATATAAAGTTATAGCTGAACATTACTAGTGGAAAGAGCCTGGGCTCTATAAATAAACATACACATACACACACCTTACATGCACACAAACAAAATATTGGAGAATCAGAAAACTGAAAAACAACTTTTTTCTTCACAGAAAGCATAGTTTTGAACAGTTTGCATTTTGTTTATCTTTTCACAATGTGTGAAATGGCTTGAAAAATAGCAAAACATTTAGTTTTGATATGAGTCCAAATAAAAGAGATCAGATTTTATATCATTCATTCCATTTGTATCTGATTAAAATACCTTTGATTTGATAAATTCCATATTTCATCTGTTCTTTTATTCTTTCTCCCTTTCTGTTTTTCCTCTCTACTCTTTTTACTATTTTTTTCTGTTTACCTTTCCCTCATTTTTTTGACCATTTTGAACTTCCTCCATTGTAGTGTAATTTCTCAACACTTGCTTTTTATCTAGTGCTTTCTACCTTTTGCTGACTTCCCCCTCACTCTCTCTTTTCCGCCTGTCATTTTAAAATATAAAATAATGCCATGGTTTTCTTTGCTGCCATCTCAGTAATGCTTTATTCCTGTCCTTTCTCTGTCACTCCTGGCCCTTAAAAGATTATTTTGTGCTGGATTTTACAATCCATTGCCTAGGCATATTAAATTCTAATAAGCAAGGATAACATCATTAGTGAATTATGTGTAATATTTTGAATATCATCAGTGGAGAATAAATTTTGAACAGTTTAGCATGGGAATATCCTATCACCACAACCACCAATACAGCAAAAGATAAATGTACCAGAGATACTGTTTTCTAGGCTTCACTTTATAATCCATCTTCAGTTAAGCACCTTAAGACAGGATCTTCTAAAGTTCTTTTATTTTCAAACTTCACTTTTCTCTGCTCCATGAACCATGTAACAACAAAATGAAAACCACAGAGGAGTGTCTAACAACTCAGGCACCACATTTTCTAAAAAAAAAAAAAAAAAAAAAAAAAAAAAAAAATACCCAGACATATACTTTAAATTACATAACAAAATTAGATAGTAACATCAGGAATTAATTAAAGCGACTATCATAAACTTTAACAATGTAAGATACAAACTATAAAAATTTCTAGTTTTTAGAAGAACAAAATTAAAAGTCTACTTGATTAAAGTATAGATTTTTATTTTGATCTTATATATGATATGAAGATAAAGGCTTAGGCATATTTTTAGGGAAGAAAAAAATCCCTTAGAAAGAGAAAAGAAGGTCAGGTTGAAATAGAAAGTATAAGTAAGAATCTTAAGAGAAAATGTAGGTAAAACTACTTGTACTTATCAGCTGTAGGAAATTGAAGATTTTCTTCTTAAAGATAAGTTTTATGCTCTACTGTTGTTGTTTTCAATTCAGTTTTTCAGGTCAGAAGCATCTGGAAAATTCTTGACATTTTATTACATAATCCATATTTTCTAACAAAAATTTGAGTATAACAGCTCCCACTGGGAGTTTTTTTTAAAAACTTTTCATATTTTTAAGCATAGTTCAATATATTAATGATTAATGTATAAGTATTTCAGATAAACATGATGATTTAGTCTTGCTTGGTGAATTTTGCTAACATAGGATATGTATATGATCCAAATGAGACAAAATAGAAACATTTTATGGAAAAAAATTATTAAAGAAAACATGGTATTAAATAAAGCATGTCATTAAAACGTTATTAAAAGTTTAGAGAAAATGTTATTAAAATATGTTATTAATTATTTAACATTGTGTTTATAAAAAAACTCATTGTTTGGTGGGATTTTCAAAATTTAACCATGACTACAATTTTAAAATTACACAGATACAACCAGAAATCTATGCCACTAGTACCAGCATCCATACCACCAGCTGGGGCTCACCTGCTGGGATGACACAACCTTGATTCTTCTCATAAAATGTATCCTCTCTCCATTCACACTCTATAAAAGTAACTCTAAAAACTAAGATCTGTGAGCTGTAGCAAAAAGAGGAACAATACCAACAGTCTTATGAGTTTCTGTTAGATAATTTTAAAGAATAAAAGATAATAGAGGTGCAATGCTGATTTTAATGCACAGTTTTAAAGAATATTTTTCTTATTTTATACAAAATAAAGTCCAATAATCCTGGTGTCAACAAGGCTAAATGAAACCAAGCTAGTGATGATAAATAGGATTTCATTTAAAATCACTTAGACACAAGAAAGTTGAGATGCAAAGCACAGAAGACAGATTAAATTAAATTAAATGGAGAGTATTAGTGGTATATAATGTGGTTGCCTACATTTAATTTATTAATGCATAAATATGAGAGATAAAATAAAATTGCTATCTAAAATGTGCAATGCTATTGAAACAACAGTAAATATTTCTATTTCAGAATATATGTGTAATTAAAATGTGCAGTATAACTGATAATAACATACAATTTACAAAAAACTAGGTCATAGAAAATATATATATATTACAAATATAATACATAAGCATGTTTTAAACATGTACATTAATTATATCTTGGAAATAATATCTTATCAATTATTTATTATCCTATACCTCTTGACCAGTTAGGGATAGAAATACTGATATTCCAAGAGATCATTGTCTAAGTTAGATAAACCAGCCTCAGATTTTATACAAATCATATGCTCAGAATTATGCTTTGGACTTAGAAAAATACAAAGTAAGCATCTGCCACCCCCAGCATCTCTTTGAAGACAAGATGGACAAAATGAAATTATCATGTCAGTAACTAATTATGTAAATGCATTATTTCTTCATTTATATATTAGGCAAGAGATCGCAATGCCTTACTCACATAGACACTGCCAAAATATTAAGGAATTACCTGCTAAGATAGAATGTTACCTATGGCTTGGGGAAAAGGGGAGGAACTGGAAATGTGTGTGCTGAGAGTTACTATGTTAAAGACAAATTTTAATTAAGTGATGTGCAAAGTAAAATATTATAAAGTACTAGTGACTTGGTACACGGATTTGTGCACATTGAAAGGAAATTAATTAGAAGGAGGCCAGCGGGGTGGGACCGGGCTAGATGGACCCGACACACCCTGGAGCAAAACTCCCATGGTCCCTCCCAGACTGGTCACACCTGGGGTGACGCCATGGCACAAAAGGCATCTGTGGAGTGAGCAGTGTCCCTCCGGTAGGTGGGGTCCCTCAGCCTGGCCTGTGGGGGTGGGGGCAAAACCAGTTCTCCAGCCTCCCCCGAGGGGTCCCAGAGTGTGAGAGGGCACTCTGCAAAGTTGCTGTCATACAGGGTGTGGAATAAAAATACAAGTGTGCAATAAACCAGATTCAGGGCCGACAGTGCCCCAGCATCAAGATAACCCCCCACCGAAGGGGGACTCTCACATCCCCACAAGGAATCGGCTCCCTCCTCTCTGGTTTCAGGGTGCATCACCGGAGAACCACCATTGCCAAGTCACTGCAGCTTCACAGCTCCTGTGTTGAGCACCTGCCCCCTGGTGGTCAGTGCAAATCATAGCAACCAATCAGACAGTCAGACACTTGGCATATTAGCCTTTTATATATATATAGACTAGAGGCCCGGTGCACAAGAATTTGTGCACTCGGGGGGTAGGGGGGGTTCCTCAGCCCGGCCTGTGCCCTCTTGCAGTCTGGGACCCCTTGGGAGATAATGACCTGCTGGCTTAGGCCTGCTCCTGGGTGGCAGAGGGCAGGCCCAATCCCTAGGTGCAGCCCCTGGTCGGGCTCAAAGCAGGGCTGATTGGGTAGTTGGGGCGCCGCCCTGTCATGCACAGAGCAGGGCGGATCAGGAGGTTGCGATGCCACCCTCAGTCATGCTCAGGGTAGGGCTGATTGGGGGGTTGGGGCACCGCCCCTTGTCACACTCAAGGCAGGGTCGATGGGGAGGTTGTGGCACCACCCCCTGTCATGCACAGAGCAGGGCCAATCAGGGGGTTGGGGTGCTGCCCCCTGTCACGCGCAGAGCAGGGCCCATCAGGGGGGTTGGGGCTCCGTACCTTGTCATGCACAGAGCAGGGCCCATCAGGGGGTTGAGGAGCTCCCCCCTGTCACTCACAGAGTAGGGCCGATAGGGGAGTTGGGGAACTGACCCCTGTCACACACAGATCAGGGCGGATCAGGGGATTGGGGCGCCACATCCTGTCACACTCAGGGCAGTGCCAATGGGGAGGTTATGGCTCTACCCCATCATACACAGAGCAGGGCCCTTGGGGGGTGGTTGGGGTGCCTCCCTCTATCACCCACAGAGCAGGGCCGATCAGGGGGTTGGGGCGCCGCCACTGTCACACGCAGGGCAGGGCCAATGAGGAGGTTATGGCTCTACCCCGTCACACACAGAGCAGGGCCCGTGGGGCGGGGGTTGGGGCGCCACACCCTGTCACACACAGAGCCGCAGGGCGATCAGGGGGTTTGGGCGCTGCCCCCTGTCACACTGATCCCGGTGCAGGGAGGCTTCGCGGCTCCACTGATCCCAGTGCTGGGAGGCATATTACCCTTTTACTATGCAGGCTAGAGGCCTGGTGCATGAGTGGGGGCCGGCTGGTTTGCCCTGAAGGGTGTCCTGGATCAGGGTGTGGGTCCCCACTGGGGTGCCTGGCCAGTCTGGGTGAGGGACTGAGGGCTGTTTTCAGGCTGGCGCGTGACTGAAGCTCCCAACCGCTCCTTTTTTTCTTTTTTTCTTTTTTATTCTGGGCCAGCTTTAGCTCTGAGGCTTGGCTCCAGCTCTTAGGCCTCCGCTGCTGAAAGCAGGTATCTGGTTTGTTTGGGTTCTATAATTGAAACACTGTTTCAACTCCAGCTCTGAGATCCCGGCTGGCTGAAAGCAGGTTTCTGGGGTTTTGTTTAGCTTCTATATTTGTAACAATATTTCAAACTGCAAGCTCAGAGGCCAGCAGTGGCAGGCGGGGAACGTTGGAGTCCTCCATCACTGAAGCAAGCAAGCCTCATGTTCGCTTCAAGCTGCCTGGCTGCTGGCCGCCATCTTGGCTAGCAGTTAATTTGCATATCGCCCTGATTAGCCAATGGGAAGGGTAGTGGGGGTACAGCAAATTACCATGTTTCTCTTTTATTAGATAGGACTAGAGGCCGGGTGCACAAAAATTTGTGCACTCGGTGGGGGGGGGGGGGGCGGTCCCTCAGCCCGGCCTGTGCCCTCTCGCAGTCTGGGACCCCTCGGGGGATGTTCACCTGCTGGATTAGGCCCACGCCTTGGTGGATTGGGCTTAAGCTGGCAGTCAGATATCCCTCTGGCAGCCCGGAAGCCCTCTGGGGATGTCCACTTGCCAGCAGGGAGCAGGCTTTAGCTGCAGTCAGAAATCCTTAGCGCTGCTGAGGAGGCGGGAGAGGCTCCTGCCACCACCGCTGTGCTGGCAGTCGTCAGCCTGGCTTGTGGCTAAGCAGAGCTCCCCTTGTGGGAGCACACTGACCACCAGGGGGCAGCACCTGCATTGAGGTCTGCCCCCTGGTGGTCAGTGTGTGTCATAGTGAACAGTCATACCCAGTCATTCTGCTGTTAGGGTCAATTTGCATATTACCATTTTATTATATAGGACTAGAGGCCCATTGCAGGAAGATTCCTGCAAGAATAGGACTTGCTGCAGCTGGGTTTCCCCTCCCGCTCCCAGTCACTCCTGCTGGGTTTCCCCTCCCCCTCCCAGATGTTCCTGCTGGGTTTCCCCTTCCTCTCCCAGACACTCCTGCTGCATTTCCCCTCCACTCCCAAGCGCTGTGGCGGGTTTCCCCTCTGCTCCCAGCCACTCCTGCTGGGTTTCCCCTTCTGCTCCCAGGCACTCTTGCTGCATTTCCCCTCCACTCCCAAGCACTGTGGCGGTTTCCCCTCCCGCTCCCAGGCACTGCCCCTTCCCCTCAAAGTCGCTGCCCCTCCAGCTCGCAGCCGCTGTGGCTGGGCTTGCCCTCCCACCTCCCGCCTCCCACCTCTGCAGCCTTGGCTCCGTTTCTGTCCTCGAGGCCTCTATTTAGCTCCCTTTTGTACCGCTTGGCCTCCATGTTGTCCTCAGTCTTCCCTCGCAACTGGTATATGCAAATTAACCACCATCTTTTAGCTTCTATAATTGAAACATTGTATCTTTTGGAGCTGTTGCTTCAGGAGCTCAGAGCCGGCGGCGGCAGGCAGGGAACCTTGGCTTCCTCCATCACTGGAGCAAGCAAACCTCATGTTCGCTTCAGCTGCCTGGCTGCCAGCCGCCATCTTGGCTGGCAGTTAATTTGCATATCTCGCTGATTAGCCAATGGGAAGGGTAGTGAAGTTACGGCTAATTACTATGTTTCTCTATTATTAGATAGGAATACTAGAGGCCTGGTGCACAAAATATGTGCACGGGGGGGGGGGGTGAGTCCCTCAGCCTGGCCTGCACCCTCTCACAATCTGGGGCCACTGGCTCCTAACCACTCACCTGC
Organism: Myotis myotis; assembly: GCF_014108235.1. Classification (NCBI taxonomy): domain Eukaryota; kingdom Metazoa; phylum Chordata; class Mammalia; order Chiroptera; family Vespertilionidae; genus Myotis; species Myotis myotis. The sequence goes on from NW_023416313.1 coordinate 27,726,698, forward strand.
CTGCCTGATTGCCCCTAAAAACTCTGCCTTCCTGCATCATTACCCTTAACCACTCACCTGCCTGCATCATCACCCCTAACCACTCTGCCTTTCTGCCTAATCGCCCCTAGCCACTCGCCTGCCTGCCTGATTGCCCCTAACCAGTCTGTCTGCCTGCTTTATCACCCATAACCGCTCGCCTGCCAGTCTGGTCACCCCTAACCACTCGCCTGCCTGCCTCATCGCCCCTAACTCTTTCCTGCCTGCCTGCCTGATCACACTTAATCGCTCGCCTGCCTCCCTGATCACCCCTAACTGCCTCTGCCTTGGCCCCTGCCACCATGGCTTTGTCTGGAAGGACATCTGGAGTGACATCTGGAAGGTTGTTCAGCTGTCTGGTCTAATAAGCATATTATGCTTTTATTATTATAGATATTTACCATCATCATGAATATATTTACCAAAATGTAAAATATTAGCAAAATCAAATACTGATAAGCAGTAGAGACACAGATAAAATTAAGCATGACAGCCTTCATGGATATTCATTAGCATAATATATTAAAATTGAAATTATCTCAAATAAATAAAATGTAATAATATTATTATATACACATAAGCATATTCATATCAGTCTTATTTCTAACAACAAATCTGAAGGCAAGGTAAATGTTCATCAGTAATCTATCATGTACCAGAAATTATGGAATATGATACAGTCAGTAAGAATAATAGTTATCTCTAACTAGAGGCCTGTTGCACAACATTTGTGCAGTGGGGGTGGAGTCCCTCAGCCCAGCCTGTGCCCTCTTGCAGTCCAGGAACCCTTGGGGGATGTCTGACAACTGGCTTAGGCCCGCACCCCACTGGGAGGAATGGGCCTAAGCCAGCAGTTGGACATCCCCCGAGGGGTCCTTAGCACTGTCGCAGAGGCAGGAGAGGCTCCTGCCACCACCACTGCACTCACCAGCCATGAGCCCAGCTTCTGGCTGAGCAGCACTCCCCCTGAGGGAGAGCACTAATCACCAGGGGGCAGCTTCTGCATTGAGAATCTGCCCCCTGGTGGTCAGTGCACGTCACAGAGACCAGTTGTTATGTCATTGGTCAATTTGCATATTAGCTTTTTATTATATAGGATGTGAAGAATATCTATACAATTACTTAAAAAAACTTAGTTGCAAAGTAATATATATGTGTGTGTGTGTGTGTGTGTGTGATATCAGTTTAGTAAAAATAAAATAAAAGCATATATATATATATGTATATATATATGTGCATCTATTCCCATTTATGTAAACATTAAAGTCTGTAAAGTTGTGAACATAGTAGAAACTCAATATATGTAGCAAACCTATTTAAATTTATTTAAGCTTAGGTTTCTTCCAAACTTAAACGAACTGATACTGTAAACTAGGTCTTCAATGGCAGTAATGCATAGTTGTTGCTTAATTTTTCATTTTCTCTTAAAAATATTCATCTTCTGAGTTCCATCTCGTTCATTCTTTACTTCAATTTATTATTATATTGGATTTTATGATATCAAATACACATATATAAAAATATGTATGCACAGAGGGTGATACATGGATACAGAGTTGATAAAGAAGCTCATTCTGGACTTTTTAAAACACTACATATCAGGAGAAAAGTTATATAAATACATAAATGACTACTAATATAAAGCATTATGGATCTGTAATTAATAGAGGTGCAAACCAGATTCTGTGGGCATTCCCATTAAGGACCAAGTAGGTCTTGCCTTGTCAATCAGGAGGCTGAATTTGAGAAAGTTTTGAAGGAACAGTTAACACTTTATGAGTGCAGAAAAAAATTCCAGGTGGTAAACTAGTGTAAGCAGTAATATAGTTGGGAAACCAAAGGTTATTTGTGAAATGATGGTCAATCCTATTTGGCTATAGTATAAGGTATAAAAAATGATAAATGTGGGGGCCAAGAAAGGACGTAAACCTGCTGTATCTTGCCAGAGGACAACTTCAATCAAGGGAGCCACTAAAGGTCTTATCCTAGGAGAATAGGTGTTGTCTTTACGCTGAGGCCATCCAAGTGATCTTTTGACCCTGACTAATCGTCAATGAAGCCAGTAAAATGTCAGCTCTGTGATTCTCTTAGGCTAATGACAATATTATATGCATACAATGAAAAATTAACATATAAATCCAATAATGTTGAGGTTCATACTTGTCTGTGGCTCCTTGAACTTTAATTTTTCCAAAGTATGCAAAAATAAGAGGCATCTCATAGATTTCCTGAGAAAAGAGCAAGTGGTTTTATTTTATGAATGATCATAAATGTCCTCAGAAATACCCTGTGGCAAAGTCACTAATGGTTAACTCCCTAGAGATGAAACTGATTATGCTGTATAGAAGGAAATCGTGTAAATTTCTGAAATTTGCCGGGGTCCAGCCCCAGCGGTCCAGGGGTTCCCAAAGGTGTGGAAGGAGTCGGCAAAGAATGAAGGACATGGAGACCGCGTTCAGTTGATCAGCATAGTTGCGTTCTTTCTTTATTCTCCTGTTACATCTGTATTCATACCATTTGATCCTCTAAGCATGCCTCTATAGTTACATCATCATATGTTTTGGATTCTCCTTTGACCTTCTACAGTTCCTTGTTTTATGTTTATAGTTTCTTCTCTGACCTTTGATAAAAATCTTATCTCTATCTAGCTCTGTTGATTTTAATCTTATCTAGGTTAGCCTCTGTGCTCTAATATAAGGGCTAGTTTGTTGTCTCTATTCCAAGGTCATTATCCTATTGGTATAAGGAGATTTTCCTATTCTATGGTCTGAGTAAGGATTATGTAGCTTAAGTGTGATTGTTCATAGTTAAGGTGATTAACTACCCACCTGGCACTTAGTTAAGGGGTTTACTGATTTATTCTCTTCCCTAACCCTGTTAATCCCTAACTCCAGGGAAACATTCCCACCTGGGGAAACAACCTTTCTCGGGGAGGTGGCTCTGGTTATAACGCATAGCGCTAAAAAGTGGGAGCAAACATATTAAGAACAGTATGCCATATACGCCAGGTCCCTTGAAACATATGCTGTGCAGATGTTTCTTCCCTGCAGCGACTGTGTCAAGCAGCAAGGGTGGACTGGCTTCCGGCAGAAATTCAGTAGCATACAATTTGTTTGCCTGAAAATACTGAAAGATAATAAAAAGAGGTGTTGGAAGAAATGTGCAATAAAAATACTTATTCAGTACACAATAATTGTTTTAGGATGTTTTTTCTAAGATCAGGGAAAACTTACCTGTCCTGGTGAGACCTCACATTAATTTGTTTTTAATAAGGTATTGAATGGAAGGCTGGCTCACTTATCCATGCAGCAGACTTCAGTTTAAACATCTTTTCATCAAAGTCCATTTATTTTCTATTTGCAGTAGCATTAAATAATGATCAAATATTACCTACTATTTTTTCAGAACTCTGCCAGGTAGGTCTCTTTTAAATAATTACAAAACCTCAAGCAAACCATCCACATTCAAGGACAAAGGATATGCCCTAGTCCAGTGATGGCGAACCTATGACACGCGTGTCAGAGGTGACACGCGAACTCATTTTTTTGGTTGATTTTTCTTTGTTAAATAGCATTTAAATATATAAAATAAATATCAAAAATATAAGTCTTTGTTTTACTATGGTTGCAAATATCAAAAAATTTCTATATGTGACACGGCACCAGAGTTAAGTTAGGGTTTTTCAAAATGCTGACACGCCGAGCTCAAAAGGTTTGCCATCACTGCCCTAGTCACTGTTCTTTCCTTTTCAATGACTTGCTTCCTCCTTTTATTTCCAAAATAACAACAATGATATCTATTTACATCTTTTCCTTTTTTGATTTGGTGCATGAAGAGGTGGGATTCTTCTATTTGCTAACAGAGACATTATAGAGTTACAAGCAAACCAAAAAAAAATTTTGACAGTGAAGGATAGCAACATTGAAGAAATATTATACTTTATTTTGTTCTTTTTTCCCCCTGTTATAAGTTACATAAATTGTTTCCTAGAAATGGATGAAAGGTGGAGGCTATACTGTCACTTGGACTCACAGGAACAATTTGCTGAGTTTATCTGCTCACAGTTGAAGGAAAGATTGTCTGGTGGCAAATGTCCAAGATGCTCTCTCAGCTTGCCCATGCTGAGCTGTTTGAGGATGTCCTGGCAATGAGTCAAGCTATAAATGTACAGGTGGTTCTTGAACGACGCAGGGTATAGGGGCGCACGACGCAGGGTATAGGGGCGCAGACGTCCCAGGCAGGAAGACCCGCTTGTAACTAATACTCTGAAATGAAACAAGGGCCACGCTGGCCATAGTTGTACTCAACTTCATGATGCTAGGTTACATGAAGCCCTGACCAGTGTGGATCAGTTGGCTGGTGTCACCCCTTTCCCAAAAGGTTGCCAGTTCTATTCCAGGTCAGGCACATACCCTGGATTCAGGTAGGCAGCATACCAGGAGGCAGCCAATGGATATTTCCCTCTCACATCGATGTCTCTCTCTCTCTCTCTCTCTCTCTCTCTCTCTCTCTCTCTCTCTCCTTTTCTTTCCTTCTTTCTAAAATTCTATTTTAAAAATTGTTTTAGAAAGATGATAGGTTATGAAGACATTATTAAATCTTCACTGGCTGGAGTGGAGATTAAACAGGAAAACTAAAAATGGCTGAGGCCAAGATGTCTCATTGGGATTTATTTATTTTATTTTTTTGAACCTGAGTGCAGACTTGAACTGTGTCATTGGTCCAAGTGAGAGACACTTGTCTTATGGAAAGATGCTGGGGAGTTACAATCAGACTGACACCAGGAAACACTATGGAATAGATCAAGTTATCCTTCAAATCCTATTTCTCCATTTCGGCCCTTAGCTACTGTAATACACGTCCAACATTCTAACTGCTCTCTTGGTTTGAGAATGAAATTGACCCAGGTCACTCATAACTTATTGTAAAACAATTTACTTTCCTTTATCTACTCTAGAGTTATTTACATATTATAATATAAAATAACCAATAAAGGTAAAAGAAATGAGAATGAATTCCTAGTGGGAAAGGTCCAGACCCTGGTACCAGAATAGGTGGTTATTGGCCTATTATGGCAGCGTGGTTATTTGAATACCCCTCAAACCATGCCACAGAAAACATAAAGCACTTTTATTCTTCACAGGTGAAAAAAACAAGGTTCACTGGATGCTTATGGAAAAAAAGGACAAAATGACAACTGTATAAGACTTTATGGTAACCGATTTGATTAACAACTACAGTGGGACCTTGACTTACAAGTTTAATTCATTCTGTGATGGAGCTCGTAACTCAAATTACTCGTGTCAAATCAAAAAGTGAACGAGTGAGACACGTGATGCTGGGCTGATGTTGTGGCATTCACTGTGACGTTCGCTGCGCCAACTAGCCATGGGGTATCTGAAGCTGGCTCATAACCTGAATTTTAGCTCGAAACTCAAAGCAAAAAATCGACTGAGAGACGGCTCATATCTCGAAAAACTCGTTAGTTGGGACACTCATAAGTCAAGGCCCCACTGTATAGGAAAAAATTATAACAAATTAATCATACCATCTGAGCCTGTCTACATAGATCTATAGAAATATATGAGATTGTAAGAGTGTTAAAGCTGGAACAAGATCCTTATTCATGAAACAGTGTGTCAATCATATTCTAACATACTTGTTAAGACAGAAAATTAGTTTCTTATGACTTCTTAAAAAAAAACCCATTAGCAATAAAGTCTAAAAAGAAAAGGGCACTTAAATGAGCTCAGTTAATCAACATGTCAAATTCCTTAAGGATGTAGGATAACAAAACATTGCCATAATGCATGTCCCAGAATTTTTAAATTTATCTACATATTGCCATTTACAGAGAAAGATTCAGCATTACTCAATTCTGATTATCTGGAGAAAAGTTCTATGTAAAGCAAATAGCTATGGTTGTCTGGGACTCAACCAGATATCACACTAAGAACCAGCCAACTCAGAAAAGGGGGGGCAGAGTTATTGGCACTGCTGCCCAAGCAACTTGTGACTGAAGTCAGGGTGGGCAGGGGATGGCGAGTGGGATTCTACCCAGCAGCTTCCATTAGTTGCTTTTTGGACCATCGGATGTTAGTCAAACATTGTCAGGCTTGGTGATGAGATCTCATGTACGAAGAGCTAATGAGAGAGAAGGAGTGCTGCCAGATGGACTAAAGGTGACCATGAATAATGTAGCTAAGTCCAGCAGTGAAGCAAAAGCAAGCCACATGGAAAAACTCCTTTATAACTACCTCCAGTGACATTAACTGGCACATTTTTAGAATCAAAGGCATATATGCGGCTTATAGAATTGCTGGCCAAAGCAAATGCACAAAGCTCCAACAGGAAAGATAAAAGTTGTGGGCAATAAAATAAAGAATAGCTACCTATGGCCAACCTGACATTTTATATCTAAGGACTGCTACTGTTAAGATCTACCCAAAGAATGAATTACTAGAATCCAGAGAAATATTCCAGTGGCCTCAGTTTCTCAAATAATAGAAGGCTATTGCATACAGCTATTTAGAATAACTCTTGCAGCAGCTACGAATAATTTAAATAAAAATTCAAAGTCAGTTCACAGTTATTAAGGTTATTTCTTAATTTGGAACTCAAAAACATAGACTCATGCCAGAAAATTGTAGAGTCATTTAATAAATATATTTGCCATTATCAAATATATGTGAATGTTTTCACTAAGCAAAGATATGAAAAATATGCTCACTAACATCGGGATTCTTGATCCACTAGACATGCATTTTTCTGACCCTGGAGATATATGATATAAATGATATGTATGTTATAGATACAGTAGCTTCTGGGTGGTCCTCAAAGGAAAAAAGGAAATGCATTGTTCACATAATGTGCAATAGAAAGAGACATCATATTATATTACAAACCTGGCTTTTAAATCAGTTTATACAGGGTCATGGAGTTTCTGCAGATGTTTGATGTGAAAACAGGTATAACATTCAACAGACTGACTTAGAATGTGTAATAGACTCTTGAATTTCCCCTTCCCAGATGTCTCTTTAAGAATAGCTGATTCCCCATCTCTACACTGCTCCAGGTGCATAATTATTCATGCTAACCTACTTGTTTACTTGCTGCTAATAACAGTGTTATCTCTATTTGTAGTTTATAAAGTACCTTGTACAGGTATTATCTGCTAGGTATTATCTGCTAGGTATTATCTGCTAGGTATTATCTGTTAGGTAGTATGGTTCTCCACTATAGAGCCAAAGAAGAACTAATTCCAAAAAGCTAAGTGACTTGCCAGGAGGTAGTGAATAACTGAATTGGAATTCCATTTGCATCTGCTGTTCTTTATACTTACAGTTTTAAATTCCCACTAGAAAACTTGTTATAATGGTTATAAAAGGCTTGTAAAAGGGTTAAACCACCAGAGGCATTTGTACCAAATGTGCCAGGATAGCTAAGAAAATCCTATAAAATAAAAGGCTAATATGCAAATTGTCCCTACAGGCGAGAATTCAATAGACTGGGAGTTAGACGTGCGCTGACCAGCAGGGGGCGGTGCAGAACATGGCAGGTGTCAGTGACACGGCACTGGCAGCGGGTGGCAGTGGAGGCACTGCCGGCCCCGATGGGCCCCAATGAGAGCAGGACCACAGCAGGATGGTGGAGCAGGTGAGCGGGCAGCACCAGGCCAAGACAGGTGCAAAGGGAGGCCCTGGCTGGTGGCAGTGGCAGCAGGCAGCCAAGGGGAGGGAGGCCCCAGCCAGCTGTTAGGGATCCTACCTGTCTACCTGTGCATGAATTTCATGCACTGGGCCTCTAGTAATTTTATATATATATATATATATAATCAAAAACCAAGATAAAACAAACAAATTAATAACGACTGCATGAATAGATGTGCAAATAAAATGGTGGGTGCAAATAGATATGAATAAAGGACTAATGGTTTCCTAGCTAGGGTTCCAGTTAGCTTGTTATTTAATTGCCCAATTAAAATAAAGAAATACTTCAAAACCAATATGATAGGTGCATTATGTCAACCTATGGGGTGTTTCTGCATTAATGACAACTTGTGAAACGACTATTTAGCATGTAAGATATGACATTTTGTAAATAAGGAACAGACAGAGAGACAGGGTGATGGATGTAGTGAAAAGGCACACCATCAACATGGAAACTTTGATTACTTGGAATCAAAATTTCATCCATGTCTTTAATTGTTCTATAGATGCATCTGTTTCAGTACCTAGACATTGACAACAGCAGATGTGAGATGAAAATTTCTTCCTAATTTGAAGATAGATCCAGTCTGTTCACCATTGTAGGTGATTTCTACCATCAGACTGAAGAATCTAAGCTCTACTTTGAAAAAAATAAGGCAGTTTAAGGTTTTCAGTTAAACATTTCAAGCATTAAAATATTTAATGATGCTTTATGTATTTTTTAATTTTTCAATTCTTGGAATAAGGAACTATGCATTTCCTATAGATAATATCTTTTTATGTAGGACTGCAGTGATGATTGTTAACAGAAATGTTGCATAATGTAAAATAATGTATTTATAACACACTTCATTTTCTCCGTGTCCTCAGGTAGAAAGACCCTGCATTTTCAGTGATAGTTTACTTGCTGTTAGGAAGATGCTAGTTTAAGATTGGATTCATTTAATTGTGTTTTGTGTACAGGTAGATTCAGAATTTTATGCCCAAATATTACTACTACTATTTATGAGCAGTTCTATGTGATTATGAAACGATTGCTTTATCTCTGCCTTTGTATTGTCTTTACTTCAAACAGGGAAAATCTGAGATTGTTGAAGTAATGAGGGGGAAGTGAGAAGGCAGCCAGTCAAACATGCTAATAGTGATTTAATTGGAATTAGGGTTTACTATTGCGACATCAAAACCATTTTTATTGCGCTTAAAATGGAAAAAGACTACCCTATACTAATAAAAGACAAACATGCAAATTGACCGTACTTTCCCTATGCCTTAAGCCACGCCCACCAGCCAATCAGAGTGACTATATGCAAATTAACCCAACCAAGATGGCGGCCGGCAGCCACGGAGTTGGATCGAGCAGGAGGCTTACTTGCTCCAGTGATGGAGGATGCCAAGTTTCCCTGCCTGCTGCTGACCGGCTCTGAGCTCCACTGAAAGCAACAAAGTTTCAATTATAGAAGGTAGATAAACCCCAGATACCTGCTTTCAGCCAGCCGTGGCCACGTAGCTTGAGTGAGCAGGAGTGGGTTGCCCCTGGCGATGGAGGAAGTCAAGCTTTCCACAGGCCTCCGCTAAAGGCAACAAAGTTTCAATTATAGAAGGTAAATAAATCCCAGAATAAAAAGAAAAAAAGGAGAGACTGGGAGCTTACGTTGCCAGGGTACTTGGCCAGACTGAAAACAGCCCTCAGCCACTCACCCAGACTGGCCAGGCACCCCAGTGGGGATCCCTCACTCTAAAGGGGGTGTGGCCAGCCTGAAAACAGCCATCAGCCCCTCACCCACGCTGGCCAAACCTCCATGGGGTGAGGGTCCCAACTAGGGTGGACATCCTCTGAGGGGTCCACACTGCAAGAGGGCATAGGCTGGGCTGAGGGACCCCCGAGTGCACACAAATTTTTGTGCACTGGGCCTCTAGTTTAAAAATAAAAAGGTTGCAAAAGGACATTATGCTATCTTGCTACAAGCCAGTCTGCATATACCCATACATGTCCTGTTCAAAGCAAACCAGCTTCTTGCCCATAAACCAAAACTTTGGACCTGCACTTCACTGGTGACTGGTGATTTTGTTTCCTTAATAGAACTTTCCAAGCTAAATCATTCTTCCACTGGCAAGGAGTTTTGAGAGAGGTGACTATTCTAAACAGCAAATTTTTTACTTCAGTCTGATCTAATCAAGACTAAGGTAGGAGCTCTTTTGAAGTGATTGGATTTATTACATGGTGTGACTGCCTTGAGCTTGGCCTCTCTCATGTGGGCGCATGATTTCTAGATATTGAGGGAAGTGATTATTATGCTGTTCAGAATGCAGGAAACTCTAGAACAAAGGAGGCAGTTATGAAATATAAAAGTTATGAAATATAAATTTTTTGCTGATCACTATCATTCTTTGTCCATGGAAGGAAATCTAGAGAACCACAGCCAGTGTTTTTATTATCATAATATCAGAACTGCCAGTATTTTCAGTCCTGTGAAATACAACTTTCAACATGTTGCATATTCTTCGATTTATGTTATTTTACTGTAGTCTTATTTTGCATGGGGCATAATTCATCTTACAATGCAATCTCAGAGTGATGAAATCAAGAAGCAAGAATATCACTAAAGAGGAAAATGATTGTTCTTGTGGTCTCCGTCCCTTAGGAGTCAAATTATGTTGAATTTGCATTGGGGCTTCTGAGAAGACCGTGGAGGGAATGGCTTCACCCTGTAAGAGCCCACATGATGCCAAGGAATGAGCACATATTTTCTGTACATTGAAATATGACTTTCTATTTGTTAAAAAAATGTCCTTTAAAAAAAGACAAACATTAAATTTATATCAATTTCAAAAACACTGATAGAGTAGGAATGGATAAGAACTCCAAAAATCTCCTCAGAAGAGCATTTGAAAAAAATGGTAAAAGTCAACTTTTTAAAAACTCTGGAAATTAACCAAAGGCTTGCATCAATTTGGAGAGTCTTTATTCAAGACTTTACTAAATCTCAGGGTTTTTTTTTTAAAGTGAGTTGTGTGGCATTTTAACATGCCCCAGTCCCAGGCTCTTTCTCAAAAGCCCGCAGAGTCAAGGTCAGCAGCCTACCATCTTCTGGAGGGAATAAAACGTGGCTGGAGTCCTTCCAAAGCACAATTCCCCATGTTTTCTAGAAAATGTTACTGGCAAGACTTGTTTTTGTTTGACCTGACTCAGGCGTCTCACAGTGTGAACAATCTTTCCTGAGGGAGTTGGAGAAAATAATCAGTGGCAATTGTTTATTATCACAGCAAAGAACAAGCTGACCAAAGCAATTAAAAGGATATGCTGGGGAACGAGATGTCCATGGGGGACTTTGACAAACAACATGTTTCTGGGAGATGACGAGGCCACAGGCTTCTGCAGGACTGAGTTCAATGCCAGGGCTGCACAGGTGCCAGGAGAGACCTGACAATGTCCTAAGCCAGTGGTTCTCAACCTTGGCTGCACATTAGAATCACCTGGGAATCTTTTTAAAATCCTGATTTCTGGGCCTCATCCTCTGGAAATTCTGTTTCTTTGTTATGGGGTGGGACCATAACATTAGTAACCAAGAAACAATTTCTGGAGGCTGAGGCCCAGAAATCAGGATTTTAAAAAGATTCTCAGGTGATTCTAATGTGCAGCCAAGGTTGAGAATCACTGTCCTAAGGACGCTCCACTGGCTGACCTTCAAGCTCTGCCCAAGCAGTAGGCAAAGGTCAAAGTGGAGTAAGGAATCTGTCTGAGTGTTGAAGGGTAGCCCTGATATGCACACAAGCCTCTTGGCAAGGACTAGGAAACTTATTGGCCCAAACGTTTAATAAAAACGCTTCCAAATCTGTATCTGATAAGCTCTAATATCCAGGGTATACTAAACGCTCCTGCCCTAGCTGGTTTAGTTCAGTGGATAGAGAGGTGGCCTTCAGACTGAAGGGTTCTGAGTTTGATTCCAGCCAAGGGTACATGCCAGGTTGCAAGCTCAGTCCCTAGTGGGGGGAGTGCAGGAGGCAGCCAATCAATGATTCTCTCTCATCACTGATGTTTCTATGTCTCCCTCTCCCTTGCTCTCTAAAATCAATAAAAATATATTTATATAAAAACACTCTTACAACTTAACAATACAAAAAAAATCCAATTTAAAATGAGCAAAGGATTTGAATAAGCATTTTTCCAAAGAAGATATAGAAATGGCCAATAAGCTTATACACAAGTGTTCAACATCACTAATCATTAGACAAATACAAATCAAAACCATAACAAATTACCATTTCACAATTACTAGGTGGCTATAATAAAAAAGACAGACAATAGGTCTGGTTGAAGACATGGAGATAGGAGCCCTCAGAGTGCTTGCAGCACTATACAATGTTGCAATCGTTTTGAAAAAAGAATATGGTAGTCCCTCAAAAGGTTAACCACAGTTACGGTAGGGCTCAGTCATTACATTAAGTACATACTCAAGAGAATTTAAAACATACCCCAAAACTCGAAAGCAAATGTTCATAGCAGCATTACTTGTAATAGCCAAGAGCAGAAACAACCCAAATGCTTATCAATTGACAAATGGATAAACAAAATGTGCTAGATCTGTACACTACAACATTATTCAGCTTCAAAAGAAATGAAGCGCTGATTCATGCTACAACATTCACAAACTTTGAAAACATTATGCTAAGTGTAACATTCTTCCTGTATGATTTTGAGACAGGCGAGTAAGCCAGGACAGGTGGAATAGGGAAACAGACAATAGCTGAACAAACAAGAGCAACTGACAGCAGGTACCGAAGGTCACCAGGGCAGAAATCCCGGGAGCCTAGCAAAGGGCAAAACTAGGAAAACAAGGACCTCGCCCCCAGATTGACCTTCCTTCCCTAGCATTTTGCTAGTCCTGGGGTTAAGACCCCCTGACCTTTCCTCCTTAGAGATAACATCTAGCTCTCAGTTGTATTTCAGCTCCAGGCCCAGACAAGCCACGCCCAGGCTGACCTCAGGACCAGCTGCATTGACTAATCAGCAGTGACCTTGAGTCTGTGAGAATACACCTGGAAAGCTGATGAACATTCTATTGAGATCCACCCCTGAGACCTTCCCTAAGATTCCTGCCAGCAAGAGAGAGATAAATATCCTCAACACACAGGACCCAGTGCACATTCTCCCTCAGGAGAGCATGCCCTTTCCCACCCTCTTCCCTCCAAGGGACAGGAGACTTGCAACCAGGGGAGCAATGGGCAGCGCCAGCTGGTCTGGGCTAACCCCCAAACCTGTCTCCAAGGCCTCCTTTTCTGGCTTCCCTGTGAGCCAAAGCAGCCCAGCCTAGGCTCTCCTGCTGCTTCTATGCTAAGTCCTTCCTTGTTTCTCCATCCTGAGTGTGCTTTTGCTGCAGCCAATAAGTTGTTGCTTGCTTTGCTGTATTTTGTCTCTTGACTGAAATCTTTCTTTCAGGAAGACAAGAACCAAGGTCTTCTCGTCTCGCCGCTAATAATTTCATCTATGTGAAATGTCCAGAAGAGGCAAACCCATAAAGAAAGAAAGTACATTAATCAGCACCAAGGGGCAGTTGGGGAGAAAGAGCATAAGGAAATGACTGCTAATGGGTATGGGCTTCTTTGATAGGATGAAAATATATATTTTGTTAATTAAATAGTGGTGATGGTTGTGCCACTTGGTGAATGCATTAAAGATTTTTGAATTATATAATGTAAAGTGGTACTGGATTATATCTTAATAAAAAAAACCCTGATAATATGTTTACTAAAGAAAAATAGAGAAGACATTCACTTTGATGTCAATTTTTATATATATTCAAAATAATCAGGTAATGAGATATTATAATATTAAACAGAAGTTTAGGAGAAATATTACCTTTGCAATAATGGCATCACCCCAAAAATTATTCAGCAGAATCTCAAAGTATATTATCATTCAGATATTCCATTGTATTACATTGATATAGACAAGTTTGAATATTAGAGCAATTATTTACATGAAAGGCATCTAAAATGTCAACATTGATTCATGTCAGAATTTACTTTCTGACACATCCTCAGTACATTTAAGAGCTTTATGAAGCTTAGCAATGCTTTTGAAACTACTGTAAAATAGTACATTTTTTTGAAAGTTTGTATAGCAAAATAACTTTACTAACAAACAGCTAGCAGCTATAATGGTGAAAAATAGATATACTTTGGTTTTCCAAATTAGAATGGTGATGAATAATTAGTGGGGGGTTACAACTCAGGAGTTTTAAGGTTTTAAGGTTGAATGGAACCAAATTGCCAAAGCAATACCTGAGAAAAAAGAACAAAGCTGTAGGTATCACACTCCTTGACATCAAATTATACTACAAAGCTACGATAATCAAAACAGCAACGTACTGGCAAAAAAACAGACACACAGACCAATGGAACAGAATTGAGAGCCCAGAAATAATCCCACATTTATATGGGCAAATAATTTTTAACAAAGGAACGAAAAACCTGCAATGAAGAAAAGAAAGCCTCTTCAGTAAATGGTGCTGGAAAAATTGAGAAGCCACATGCAAAAAACAAAACAAAAAACAAACAAATTAAATTGGACTGATATTTGTCCTCATACACAAAAATTAACTCAAAACAGATAAAAAAAAACTAAATATAAGACCTCAAACAATAAATTACATAGAAAAAAACATAGGTACTAAATTTATGGACATTGGTCTCAGAGAGATTTTACGAATTAGACCACAAAAGAAAGATGAGTAAAGGCAAAAATAAATGAATGGTACTATGTTAAACTAAAAAGCTTCTGCACAGCAAAAGAAACCAACAACAAAACAAAAAGACAACCAACTGAATGGAAGATGACATTTGCTAACAACAGCTCTGACCAAGAGTTAAGATGTAAAATAGATAAAGAACTCTTACAACTCAGCAACAAGAAAAACTCCAAACAGTCCAATTAAAAAATGGGCAGAGGGCCTAGATAGACACTTCTTCCATGAAGATGTGTAAATGGCCAACAGATATATAAAAAGATGCGCAACTTACTAGCTATTAGGCAAATGCAAATCAAAACTATAATTAACCCTGGCCAGTGTGCTAAGTGGTTAGAGCAACGGCCTGTACATGGAATGGTCAGTTTTGATTCCCAGACAAGGGCAAGTACCTGGTTTGTAGGTTCAACCAGCCCTGGTAGGGGCTTGCAGAAGACAGCCAGTCTCTCTCACATCGATGTGTCTTTCTTTCTCTTTCTCTCTCCCTCCCATCCGCTCTTTCACTCTCTTTAAAAATCAATGGAAAAATATTCTCAGGTGAGGATTAACAAAAGAAAAAAACAAACAAACTATAAATAGCCATCTCACAATGGTTAGAATGGCTATTATCAACAAGACAAGTAATACAAGTGTTGGAGAGATTTTGGAGAAAAAGGAGCCTTCATTCACTGCTGTTAGGAAGATAAACTTGCACAACCACTATGAAAAAAAGTATGAAGGTTCCTCAAAAAATTAGGAATAGAATTACCATATGACCCAGCAGCCTCTCTTCTGGGTATCCACCCAAATATTTTGAAAACATTTATTAGCAAAGATGTATGAATACCCCCATGTTTATTGCAGCATTATTCATGGTGGCTAGACATGGAAACTACCAAAGTGTTCTGCAATAGATGATTGAATAAAGAAGGTGTGGTACATATGTACAATGGAATACTACTCAGCCATAAGAAAAGATGAAATACTGCATTATTGTGACAACATGATGGACCTTGAGGATATCATGCTAAGTGAAATAAGTCAGTCAGATAAAGCTAAGAACCATATGATTTCAATCCTATGTAGGTTATAAAACTGAAAGCAACAAGTGAACAAACAAGAAAAACAAACCTACTAAAACTAATAGATGCTGACAACAGTATATTGGTTACCAGAGGGAAGGGGGTAGGAGAAAGTAAAAAGTAAAGGGGGACAAATATATGGTGATAGATAATTTGACTTTGGGTGGTAGGCACACAATGTAATATGAAGATTGTGTATCATAGAAATGTACACTAAAACCCATATAGTTTTATTAACCAACTAGAGGCCCAGTCGGTGCACGACATTCATGCACTGGGAGGGCGTCCCTCAGCCCCGACCTGCACCCTCTTGCAGTCCAGGACCCCTCGGGGGATGTCCGCTGAGGGGTCCTTAGAGCTGCGGCAGAAGTGGGAGAGGCTCCTGTCACTGCCGCTGCACTCACCAGCCATGAGCCTGGCTTGTGGCTGAGCAGTGCTCCCCCTGTGGGAGCACACTGACCACCAGGGGGCAGCTCCTGCATTGAGCGTCTGCCCCTGGTGGTCAGTGTGCATCATAGTGACCGATTATTCCATTGTTGGGTCGATTTGCATATTATCCTTTTATTATAGAGCAGTGGTTCTCAACCTGTGGGTCGCGACCCCTTTGGTGGTCGAATGACCCTTTCACAGGGGTTGCCTAAGACTATCCTGCATATCAGATATTTACATTATGATTCATAACAGTATTAACATTACAGTTATGAAGTAGCAACAAAAATAATTTTGTGGTTGGGTCACAACATGAGGAACTGTATTTGAAGGGCCAGAAGGTTGAGAACTACTGTTATAAAGGATGTCACCCCAACAAATTTAATAAAAAGGAAAAAAAGGAAATCATGTAATTTGTTATGTGAACTCCATCCTTTTAGAAATTACTGACTGAATTCTGTCATCATTTAAAGGGTTCTTTATTCCCTGTTTTTCCAGAAAACTGGTAGTTAGATACAGTGCTGTGAGCTTCTGAGTGCCTCTTGCTTCACCAAAGAGGCACTGATGCCTAATGTTTCTCTATGTGTGGTAAGATTTGACAACGGGATTGAATACTCTCAGCCTTATCCACCCATTATAAAGATTCCCATATTCTTTGATGTAATGATTTCAGCAGTACAATGGAATATATTTCTTAGATCCGTTACTTCACTAGGGTTTACAAAATGGTAATATTTTATTTTTATTACTGATTTTGTGGGGAAGACAAAGCTAAGAGAAAATAAGAAAACTGTGGTAGTCATGAAGTGTGTACTGTGTTTCTTGTATTCTCAGTCTTTTTATTCTGTGTCACCAAATAGGTGAGGACTGAGCTGGCAAAGCTTTACTTTTCTTCAGAGAAACAGGGAGGAACGTTCACACAAGCTAATGAAATGTGTCCCTCTCATAATAAATATTACACTGCTGTGCATAAAGAAAGGAGTGGTAAATTCTTATTGGGAGTTAGAGGTAGAGATAGCTGGAAAAAAGAATGTGTGTGTGTGCGTGTGTGTGTGTGTGTGTGTGTGCAGCGCGTACAAGCGCGTGTGCACATGTTGGTACATGATGATACAATTGGAGGAAGAGAGGAGGTAGAAAACAGAGAGCTTTGCTAATTATATAAGGTAGACTGTAAGTTTTTTCCTAGTAGGAAATGAGATGAAGGATGTTCAGCAGGAGAATATTAAAAAATGGTTGTGAGACCACATTTTTAGCAGAGTGAGGAAGGAGGAAGGCAGATCAGTATGGCTCTGATTACTGCCACAGAAGTGGAAAATGAGGAAGGTGTAAACTTGTATTTGAACTAGAGACAGTCCTTTTACTATGTGCCTCTAGCAAGCTAATTTGCTTCTTCCTTAGTGCTCTGCTGCTGCAATTGCAGACTGAGGGCCAGGGAGAAAAAGAGACTGGGTGGGTTTAAGAAGAATTTACTCAAGAGCATTTAAATTTGGCCCTAGCTGGCTTGACTCAGTGGATAGAGCGTCGGCCTGCAGACTGAAGGGTCCTGAGTTCAATACCAGTCAAGGGCACATGCCCAGGTTGCAGGCTTGACCCCCAGCAGGGGGTGGGCAGGAGGCAGCCTACCAATGATTCTCATCATTGATGTTTCTGTCTCCTCTCCCTCTCCCTTCCTCTCTGAATTTAATAAAAATATATTTAAAAAAAACACACAAAAAGAGCATATAAATTTGAATATGAAGATTATTAAACTATTCTTCGTCAATATATTCTTCAGCATAAGAATGATTATTCATTAAAATTTGTATTAAAATATATTCGTTGATATATTTGTGAAAAGTTTTCTGTAATATTTTCATCTACTATATGCTTCTTCCATATTTAAACTTATATGCTTTTCTCTTTCCTCTCTTTAACATTCTTATATGTACAAATCCCAGACCCCTTTTTCATGTTTTAGCTCCCATTTTACTTCTACTATAAAGTTGTCTCTTTTCTCTAAATCTCTGTAGCAATATTTGTGCTGCTATTATAGCCTACCCCACTGCCTGCACTTCATCACAGTCATTGTGCACATACCGTGTGGCATGTGGTAGAAATTAAATCTATAAGCTTGTAGGCATTTTTATTGTTGCTTATTTACTGCTCTACCTTTAATTCATCTGGTAGAAGGCCTTGCCCACAGTAGGCACTCTAGAAATAGGCATAGTTTACTTCTAATTCATTTGTATAGAAAATGTACATGAGATTCTTTCCACCCTGCAGTTTTGTGATTCGTTTAACTTCTGCATGTTCTGCTTCAAAGTGAATGTTTTTAGTAACATAGGATGAAGCAGGAGAATAAATTTGAAAATACATGTGATGTTTAAGGGTTTTGTAGACAAGTCTTCCAAATTGCTTCCTTTTTAAATGATCATAACTATTTTTTTATTCTATTTTCTTAACTAATCTAAAAAAAAACACTAATAGGATATTAGGTTAGGTTTACTGCATGCAAACAAAAGGTAAACTCTGTGGAAGGATGGTAATTTTAAAGCCAAACCACTGTATATAGCAGTAGAGGCTAAACCACATTCATACAAGTTGAAACAAACTATGAAATATTTTGAAAAATACTCATTTGAGTCATATCTCTGTGAAGGATTAGCAACATAAGACCAATGAATGAAACTTGGTCTGCACACATTGTAAAATAGCTGCTAGCAAGCTTAGTGAGACAGGGAGAGTCTCTCTCAAGGACTGTTGGGGAGAATCTTACATTGGAAAGAATGTTTATTCAGTTGTCAAATGAATATACATTGTTTATTCATTTGTCAAAATCATTAATACCCACTGTGCATCCAAAACTGTCTATTCATTGTTTTTGCTAATTCAAAGGCAAATGAATATGATCTTAATCTATATGAAAAATCTCTTCAACTAATGAAAAATACAAATGTATATTCTTATAATTATAAAACAAATAATTTATACAGCAAGGCAGAATGTTTTTGAAGTGCTCTGAGATCTGAGAGTGGAATGATTAATAATTCTGCCCTGAGGAATTAATGAAAACTTTGGAAAATATGTGTTATTTGAATTGAAATATGCAGTATGGGTAAGATTTCAAATGTGAATGAAGAAGTTTGTGTGTGTGTGTGTGTGTGTGTGTGTGTGTGTGTGTGTGTGTGTGTGTGATGAGTTTATGGTATGGGTAGAGTCTTGATAAGTCACTAATAACTGGTGTACAGAGTTTGCTTTTGGTTTTAATCTGGAAAGACAGATTGGATCTCTAGATTACAAATGGCCACAAATTGTTGTTGCTCCCATGAAGACATAGATTAGACTTCCATATTCCTTAAATTTGAGATAACTTGCTTTGACCAACAGAATGCAGGAGAAGTGAGTTGTATGAGTTGGGAGCCAGGTTTCCAAAGGCCTTACAACTTCTGGTCTCACACTCTTGGATCACTGCCACTATGAGAGCAATTCTGAGATAGACTACTGGAGCGGAAGGGATATGCAGAGAACTGAGGCACCCAGATCCAAGCCCTGGCTATGGGCAAGGCCACCATAGGTTAGTTGGCCCCTGACAACTGAGCAGCAGATTGTCCAGATGAGTAAACGCAGATAAGACCAGTGGAAGAGCAGTCCAATGGAGATTAGCCAAAATTGCCCATCCTCAGAATAGCAAACTCAGAAATGGTGATTGTTTTTAAGTCACTAAGCTTTGAAAGTGATTTTTTGCCCAAGAAAGTTAAACTAAGATGGAGCCACTTTGTTAGTGTTTATGGGTAACCAGCTTCTCTAGTAGCTCCAAAAATGAATGTAGATTTTTAAGTTTGGAGTTAATAAAGCTTATCTCCCTCTATTATCTACGGTGCTTCTAAACTTCTACTCCAACTAACCACAGAGAAGGTTGAGCTCTATAATTCCTGATGTTATTTTTATCCTCTTTCAGTCTATTTTTAAATGAAATTTCATGATTTTATGCTTTCCTTATGGTGGGGAAGGTAAGGCAAGAATTGTGTGGCTTCTGATAAGAAAACTTGTTTCCACATGTGCAGCCAGGAAGAAATTTCTTATTGTTCAGGTTAACCTTTTAGCTTGCTGTTGACATCTTTGTCTCTTAATTTGTAAGAAGTAACTTCCCAATTGTTTTTGGAGAGGCTTTCAATCTGATTGTCAGCTAAAATAAAAGTTTAGTGCACTCTCAGGTGAAGCTATTTTCTCTGTGGGCTAAGAGTTTGTGAATCAATACCAAGGCTCTCGGGACCAGAATCTAGCTCCATTTTGAATTATATTAAAACTCTAACTTGTCAGCATTAAGTTTGCACATGTCATTCTCTAACTTGTGATTTTAAAGAAAAATTGAAGACAATGTAAAAATTGAATATTTTAAAAGAAGAGTCCATAGAAACCAAGGAATTCTAATATATTTTCCTTTTTTAATAAATACATAAAGCTTTTTACCATTTCCCTCAGTGATTTTGATTAATATGATAGTAGGATCTTTCAGAGCATCATTATACCAATTTTCACAGCCTGATGTAAGAACTCATTTCACAGAAATAATCATGACTAGCATTAATATATGAATGTCAGTGCCATAACACAATAGTATAAGGCATATTTACACCATCTGAACATACAGAACACCATACACATACACACCAAAAAAATCACAGATCTAGAACAAACAAAACCCAATTTCCTAGACATCTTACATTAACAGGCTTTGCCTGAAACAACTTTATTTTTGCTTTTTTTTTTTTTATAACATATTTTCTTTCCAAATAACAAACAGACCTTCCCTATGTCTTGTGATTTACTTGTGACATTGTGCTCATGCAAAAATAATACTTGTTTTATTGCAATAACAGTTAAACAGTTTTGGATTTGGGTCCCAAAACCATCTTCTGACATTTTACTTGATGTTGCTTCATCCATATTGTCCTTTTAGCTGGAGTGATATGATGATTTCTTTTTAGTGAGTTACAAAACGACAAACATATCCAGTTGACCACAGTTCAAAAATCAAGATTCTAAGCTTCTTGATCATGCACATTGTACTTTCATCCTTGAAAAATGGTTCGAATCAGACACACCACTTTGATTCAACATTTACTGGTGTTCTTCTTTTCTTTTTGTAAATATTTCTAAAAACAACAACAACAAAAAGGAATGAAAGGAAATACTGTCCCACATTAACAGCTCACGAAACGGAAGAGCAGCAAGAATCACACTGACAATTGTTAAGACACAGTCAGGTAGTGACACTGGAGTAAAC
Organism: Myotis myotis; assembly: GCF_014108235.1. NCBI lineage: Eukaryota > Metazoa > Chordata > Mammalia > Chiroptera > Vespertilionidae > Myotis > Myotis myotis. The sequence continues at coordinate 27,747,927 of NW_023416313.1, forward strand.
ATTGAATGTCATTGCAACACTGTAGGAATGTGATCATCACTACAACCCATACTTCTGTAACAGTTCGGATTGCCACTGGCGTTTCCGCTCTGGAAAATAATCTGGAATGTGGATTTTTTTAAAATCCTGAATACACTTTTTCATTTCTTCTTCTACGCTGAGCTTCTCACAGACTTTCTTTTTGGAAAGATTGGTTTCCCGGGACTTGCTGATGAGTGTCTGAAAGAGTTCACTGTTTCTGCGTTTGTCTGGTGGGGGCATCCATTGCACAGGTGCTTTTTTGGAAGGGCGATCCAAGGTTAAGGTGTTAGGCTGGTGAGCTGTGGCCTGCTGGGCGTTGGCTGGGTTGTCCTGGGGGGTGCTCGCCTCTGAGTGGCTGTCACAACTGGAGGTGGAGAGCTCATTACAGGAAGTCCCACTTTCACTTCCTTTATCTGTGACTTTGTCATGTTTCCTGTCTTCATGTTCTTGTTTGGGTGACACCATTTTCTGAGATGGCCCTAAAAAGGATAAAAAAGAGTAGAACAATTGAATGAGAAGTGAAAAAAAGTCAAATTAAATAAACTTTATTTCTTTTTTGTTTTAAACCAAGAATATTTATATTAAGAAAAATGCTGTTTGTTGAGGGATTAAATACAACACTCAGTGCTGTTAGTCTACCTTCAAATACGCAGCATGCTGATTAATTATTTATAACATAAAGTTTGGGAGGTTTGCCTAAGGAACACTTCTGCCATAATGGGTCATCCATAACTTTATGATAAAAGATTGTTGCCAGGTATTATTTCCTGAAATCTGAAAAAGATATCACATGTAAATATTCCATAACCATGTCATTAGACACTTAGTTCATTTCTGTTCTAGCTACCAACATTGGCTATTCATTCTGCCTTTATAAGAACAGAGAGTACCATTGCTCACTTTTAAAAGTAGCAGCATTCTCCAGGCCCAGAGGCACAATAGCATCATTTATGCTTCCCAGGGGGTGGCTGGTTTAAATCTTATCCTCCCTCTTTTAATCTTGTTTCCTGTCTATTTCCTTGGGGGAGAATTATGCAAGTGCTGTAGACATATATGTGCCTACTCTTATGGTGAAAAAAGTATAGTTGAAATACAGTGTTCTCTTAAAATACAAGGCTTTCCATTTGAGGTAAATTACCTAGGAGGACAATTTTCAGAAAGTGATAGTTTGCTAAGATAATTATTTCAAATACACAAACAGTTCATTTCCAAGAAAGAGAGTATTTTATTACCCCTCGCCTCTGCTGTGAGATTAGGACATCTATTTAACATTTATTGAACACCACCACATACCCAGAACTATAATAAAACCTGATTAACTGGGGCCTAACCATTCAGAAATATTAAATTACCCAAATTTGGCTTTTTTAGTCAACTTTTATGAACAAGTTACATAAGTCAGAATGGGGGATTCATCAGTATTTTTGAATAGTTGTCCCGGGGGATTCTATTGTGTAGGCAGAGTTGATAAAAATTGGTCTAATTCATAGGGACTCATCTGAGCCACATATGGAATTACTTGGAAAGATTAGATTATTGATTCCTTGGTATCAATCCAAGTTGTCCTGCTTTAATGAGATGCCACCTGACCATTGGGCCGTTTAACAGATTCAGGTGACTTCAATGTGCAGCCAAAATTATGAACCTTTTCTAAGCCTATTATATGTGCAGTGAATTTATAACCAGTATGAGTAGTTATATTACTGAGAAGGGTGGGAAAACAAACTAACAAAAATATTTTTTACCAAAGCACCTATTATTTGCAACTTACTGTTTGGGTACTAACATCAATTTCCTATTTAAAATCAGAAAAAACAAAAGTTGATGCCAAAAATTCAGTTGAGTTGGATTAAAGATTTAAAAAGCTTTAGAACTTTTTGGAATGATGGAAATATCCTGTATCTCGATTTTACTGTTAGTCACAGGATTGTACACATTTGTGAAAACTGACAAAATTACATAGTTAAAATGGGTGAGCTTTTCTGTATGGAAACTATATCTCAATTAACCAAAAACAAACAAACAAACAAAAAAGCCCTAAACACCTTATTAAAGAATATGTACCTATTTGAGGGAAGGCCTAGCCATTATTTCATACCTGCTTTTTCTGCAATAGAGTATACCTAAACAAATGGTGATGTTTATAAATGCTTAGTACAAAAGTGCACTAGTACATTTCAGAAGCATTTGCAATCATGGATTAAAGAAAACAAAACAGCAGCTGTTTTTCAGTCTCTGCCATCTATAATAATAAAAGCATAATATGCTAATTAGAGTGGACATCCTTCCGGTCGTCCTTCTGGAACAAAGCTGGGGCTGCAGCCGCAGGATCCAGGCAGCCACCAGTGGCTGTGAGGGAGGGATCCAGGCAGCCGGGGCTGCGAAGGCCTACTCTTGCATGAATTTCACACATTGGGCCTCTAGTGACATTATAAAAGCAGAGAGTACCATTACTTAATTCTACAAAGTAACAATATTCTCCAGGTCCAGAGGTGTAATAGCATCATTTATGCTTCCACGGAGGTGGCTGGTTTAAATCTTATCCTCAGTCTTTTAATCTTGTTTCCTGTCTATTTCCTTGGGGAGAATTATGCAAGGGCAATAATTCCAGGGTAAAAGAGAATGGAGGTGAGCCTGAGGGGAGGGAATGAATGAGGTGCACTTCTCACATCCCTGGCTGATTTACTTACCCTGAGGCATTCTGAACCCTGCTTTATCCTCTGTGCTGGTTGGGCACAAGCTATGCCCTTAGAACCCCTAGCCTTATGGCTTTCAGTTGGATTCAATGGCAAAGACTCACAACACTATGTCTCACCCCAGAAATTCTGTCATCTGGTTGCCTCCCTGGACCGAGAGGCACATCCCTGGTCAGCAGTTATCTCTACCTCCTTCTCACTTCTCTCCTTTTCTTTTCTCTCTCCCTCCCTCTGTCACCCTTCTTTCCAGATCCCATTAAAATGAGGCTCACATCTTCAGGCCTACCCGTGTTAACCATGTCATTGTAACCGGCCTGAGGGTATTGCCCACATTAATGCATAATGTCAATAGTTAACTTTTCTCAAATCACCCAATTCAATGTGCTTTCTCTTTCTTCCAGAGCCCTGTCTGATAGGCCCACACTGGTCCCCAACCATCCTTTCCAATAACTAGGTGTATGTTACTTGTAGGATCAGTTTTTAGTGGGACAAAGTTTTTGTGGCAATAATATTGAAAGTGTTTTGACCTGGAATCAAATTCTAGCTCCCTAGCAAACAACCTCATGGCCTTGGAGCCGTACTTAGCGCCTCTAAGCTTCAATTCCCTTATCTGTAAAATGGGTATTAGTACTTTCCTCATGCGGTTATTTTGAGATTAAATGAAATACCATACAAAGGGTCTAGCAAAATAATGCACAACAATCAGAGTATATCATTGTCATTTAAAAAAATTCTGACAGGTGTTCAGTCCCATCCCTAGAGATTTTACATGTGCCAAAGGGTTTGTATGTGCATGTTTACATAGAGGTCGGTGTGGTTGGAGGAGCTGAAGCATCTGTTCATCTCACTGTCCTTATGGCTGAATGTGATCCACGCTAGTGTGACGCCCACAAGCCTAGTGAGACATAGGATACAAATAAATGCGTTCCGTCCTTTCTGTCAATCTTCTGCGTTACTTTAACCAGAAATCCCTAAAGAAAAATCGACAGTTTTCATTCCCACTAATGACTAAGGAATTAAACTGCAAATACCTGAGAAAACCAATTTATACTTAAGGAGAAATGAGAAATGAGAAATAATTTCATGTTAATAGGCACGGGGTAGAGCATTAGACAGAAACACCAGGCAAAATAAGAGTAGCATCCGAGTGGAAGACAGTACAGAAGGAGGACACAGGTGATCCTTGAGCAATGCAGGGGTTTGGGACACCCCACACACAGCTGAAAATCCATGCACAACTTTTGACTCACCCAAAGCTAACTGCTCATAGCCTACTGTCTACCAGAAGTTTTACTGGTAACATAAACAGTTAACACATATTTTGTATGTTATATGTATTATATACTATATTCTTACAATATGCAGTAAGCCAGAGGAAAGAAAATGTTATTAAGAAAATTATAAGGGCCGAAACCGGTTTGGCTCAGTGGATAGAGCGTCGGCCTGTGGACTGAAGGGTCCCGGGTTCGATTCCGGTCAAGGGCATGTACCTGGGTTGTGGGCATATCCCCAGTAGGAGATGTGCAGGAGGCAGCTGATCGATGTTTCTCTCTTATCGATGTTTCTAACTCTCTATCTCTCTCCCTTCCTCTCTGTAAAAAATCAATAAAATATATTTTTTTAAAAAAGAAAATTATAAGGAAGGGAAAATGCATTTTCAGTATTTTTCTATTTATTGAAAAAAAAAATCTGTGTATCGCTGGACCTGTTGCAGCTCAGACCTGTCAAGGGTAAACTGTCCTAGATAATACAAAATCAAATGTTTCCTTCTGTTTGTATTCACTGGGAGGGAATGCTTAATGACATACCCTAGGGAGAATACAGAGTTTCATAAATTCCATGCTTTAGCTAAATAAATTATATACAGTTATTATGCCTTATGGCATTACAATTTATTAATGAAAATAAGTCTCTGCACCCACCACATGCACGTGCACATGCACGGGCATGCACACACACACACACACACACACACACACACACTTTTATTATGCTCATATATCTCTACAACGAGGGAAGAGCCTTGGAAGAAATGGGTTTGAACTTGGTGCACTTACCAAGTCCTATTGTGCTGGTCACATAACCTCTTTACTATTTGGTCCTTACTGGTTAAAATTTTGGGATTGGCTCCTAAGTTCATTAATGTAATAAAGTTTTAGAGTTCTAAAGTACCCTATCTAATAAAGAGGGAATATGCTAATTGACCCTCACACTATCGCAAAGATGGTGGCACCCACAACCAATAAGGAGGGAATATGCTAATTGACTGCCCCACCCTCAAAGATGGCGGCACCCACAGCCACAAGATGGTGGTGCCGAGTCCCTTCAGCTCCCCAGCCACCCAGGGCCAGCCCGAGGCACAGGCAAGCCTAGGATGGCAGCTGCCCAGCCACCTAGGGCCACACGAGGCTCAGGTAACCAGGGCCGGCCAAGGCTTGCGCTCCCAGCAGTGGCAGCAGCAGAGGTGTGATGGGGGCATCGCCTTCCCCTGATTGCTGGGTCGCCTCCTGCTCCTGAGGGCTCGGTCTGTGAGAGGGGGCAGGCCGGGCTTAGGGACCCCCCCTCGCACTGGGCCTCTAGTATAATACATAAGAAGGGATTTTCCAGGCAGTAAAATTCTAATCAGATATTAAATATAAAATATTAAAGAGTTACCATTAATAAAAATTACCTTTTAGAATGGGGAAACAAATTCAATTTCCACTAAAGTACTTCACAGAATTACAGGCTCCAGGATAACTTTTTAAAGTTAATCAGTCCTAGAAGACATTATTGACTCACATTTGTTTCATTAAGTCTATTCTTGTCAGCAGGGACAGCAATAAGAATGATTTCTAAAGCAGGACAGTGTGGACTGGCTGGGCTCACATCCTTACCTTCTTTGCATCTCTATTTTCTTCCTTTTTTAAAAATATATTTTTATTGATTTCAGAGAGGAAGAAAGAAGGAGAGAGAGAAGGAAACATCAGTGATGAGAGAGAATCATTGATTGGCTGCCTCCTGCCCTTGCAGCCCCACACTGGGGACTGAGTCTGCAACCTGGGAATATGCCCTGACCGGGAATGGAACCGTGACCTCCTGGTTCGTAGGTCAATGCTCAAACACTGAGCCATGCGCACTGGGCAGGTTCTCTGTTTACTTAAGTTTAAATTTCATGGAGTTGTGACAAAGATTACATGAGTCAACACATGTAAAGTACTTAGGACGTATCTTGCATGGGTACTTGCTCAAAATGTTAATTATTATTATTCAGCATAAGTACCCAGTGTTATTTGGCCATAGTACGGCATATCTGTTTATCTAAATACTAGAGGCCCGGTGCACAAAAATTTGTGCACTCGGTGGGGTCCCTCAGCCTGGCCAGTGCCCTCCTGTAGTCTGGGACCCCTCGGGGGATGTCCACCTACTGGCTTAGGCCTGCTCCCTGGGGGATTGGGCCTAAGCTGGCAGTCAGACATCCCTCTGGCAGCCCAAGAGCCCTTGGGGGATGTCCACTTGCCAGCGGGGAGCAGGCCTAAGCTGCAGTCAGACATCCTTAGCATTGCTGAGGAGGCAGGAGAGGCTCCCGCCATCACTGCTGTGCTGGCAGCTGTCAGCCTGGCTTGTGGCTGAGCAGAGCTCCCCCTGTGGGAGCGCACTGACCACCAGGGGGCAGCTCCTTCATTGAGCGTCTGCCCCCTGGTGGTCAGTGTGTGTCATAGTGACCAGTCATTCCCAGTCATTCTGCTGTTAGGGTCAATTTGCATATTACCCTTTTATTATATGCCTGGTGCATGGGTGGGGGCTGGCTGGTTTGCCCTGACGGGTGTCCCAGATCAGGGTGGGTGTCTTGCTGGGGTGCTTGGCCAGCCTGGGTGAGGTGCTGAGGGCCGTTTTCAGGTTGGCCACACACCCTTCAGGGTGGGGGGATCCCTGCTGGGGTGCCTGGCCAGCCTGGGTGAGGGGTTATGGCTGTTTTCGGGCTGGCCAAAACCCCCAGCAGGGACCCTCACCCCATGAGGGTGTGGCCAGCCTGGGTGAGGGGCTGATGGCTGTTTGCAAGCTGGCCATGGCCCCCAGCCACCCAAGCTCACAGTGGCGGCTGGCTGGAAGGAGGTATCTGGGATTTATTTATCTTCTATAATGGAAACTTTGTTGCCTTTAGCGGAGGCCACTGCCGGCAAGAACAGGCAGGAAGCTTGGCTTCCTCCATCGTCGGAGCAACCAACCCTCCTGCTTGCTCCAGTTCCGTGGCTACCGGCCGCCATCTTGGTTGGGTTAATTTGCATATAGTCACTCTGATTGGCTGGTGGGCGTGGCTTGGGGCATGGCAAAGATACGGTCAATTTGCATGTTTCTCTTCTATTAGATTAGATTGAGAGGATTGAATGAGGAATACAAATACTTCCATTTTAATTCTGGCTCTGTACCTGGTACTTATGAACAAATGAATTTCAGGCAAGTCTCTTAGCTATTTTCAGTCTCAGTTTTTTATCTATTAAAATAAAATAAGGATAGTACTACTGTCACATGGCTATAATAAGAAAGGAGATAATGTCAAAGCAATTTTGTTGTCAAAGTAATTTCGTTGTAAAGATCTACATAACAGATTTGAGAGATTATTAAGCATTACGTTTTCATGTACTAAAAGGAACTTATTTGAGACAATAAAACACACAAGCTCTTTTAAGTTATGAAAACATGTAAATTTAAAGCAACAGTAAAAACATTACATTAAATTAAATTAAATAATTTGAAGGACAATGGACCAAATTTGTAAAATTGGGAAAAACAGGGCTTTCAATTAATTTGATTGGGTTATATTACAGTGACATAAAAAGGAGGACATAATAGCTTTTCTAAGTCCTTTGGGTGGATAGTGTAGTAAAGAATTTAATTGTTACTATTTTTGTCTTTAAAAAAGACACTGACTCTAGTTAGTTGTGAGTGTGGGGACCTTCAATGTGTTCTTTCATATTATTTCTTGAAATACACAGGCATTTCCAAGGGAAGTCTATGTGAACAACTGCACATTTGAGAGAACCATTTATTTTTTTACCTGCCTAGTGATGATAAAAAAAAAAAAAAAAGACTGGATATGTAAAATATTTCTGCAACAGGCACAATTCTCAGGAGGGAAATTGCCCTTTAATAGTACTAAACTCAATAGTGTGTGAATGTTTATGTGGTACTTGAACAGAATGAATCAATCTATCTTAAATATTAGCACTACATGCCTTTGAGTTTTAAGCGCTTAAATCAAAAGGGAAAAAACTCAATTTTCATTAGATAAGCATTTGTTAAGCACCTGCTAGGTACCAGGCATAGTGTTAGTTACAAGAGCAAGGACACGCACACACTCACACACTAAGCACAGTAATGCAGCTGTCACTAAAGTTTGACTAGGACATGAAGAAGGGACCAGGAGTACATTGTGTTTGGACTGAGCTAAGAAATGAAATCATTTTTAATTTATCAGATACATTTTCATAGTAAATTGAAACTTAGCAGTCATACAGAAGGTGTATTCATTTTAGAGTAAAAAGGCTATGGGAATAAATAAAAATTAATTTATATGTAGTCCCTACTTAACCACTCTTATGAATAAAGGGATATAAGAAAGAAAGGAAACATAACGAAATGCAACTTAAAAAAAGAAACAAGTTGTGGTCTTCCTTCCTTTCATCCTGACATGATTGATCACTAACACATTCTTCTGATTATCCTTATACTTCTTCATTTTTACTGTACTATTCACTTAAATGTGTCTCCCGGTCCTAAATTGTAAATCTCTTGAAGGCAGAAACTGTGCCTTTCTAACCTACTGTGAAGCCTTGATCATAGTAATTGACTAACCAAAATAATAAAATGTTTGTCATTGCTAGGAATTCCTATAGAATCTACTACTGACTATACAATTCATTTGGTACTTAGTATTCGCTCCTTTTTATGTTACTAAATATTCAGCTAAGTGAGCACAGAGCAGTAGGACTGTTCCCATCTTCCCCACACAGATGTCCATCCCAAAGCTACACACGTCTGGTGTCCCATCTTCCTCAAAAAGGTTATCATTTCAACGAGGCAAAGGCTGTGTCCTCTGTTTCTTTGTATCATACAGTTCAGGAGGCTGATTTGTTGTATCACTGAGTCAAAGATGCTAATAAAGGGAATAAGCAATTAGGAAAAGTGTGAGAGAATATACATTTAATTGAACATATAGTGGAGGAGGTTTTCAAAAGTAATCTGACCACCTTCCTCTCATTCTCTGCATCCGTGTCTTCCTATCCGTTCTTTCTATAGATGATATTCAAGGTCACCTTTGGCTACCCAGTGGATTCATCTTTTATCTCCCATTGCTTTCCAGGTCTTGTAATTCTAACCTTGCAGTGGCTCTTCAATCTAGATCCGCACTTATGTTCCTATGTTCACCAGTTACAAGAGGTTTCTCATTATTTCTTACTGTGTCTCTTAACCAGTTTTCTGACTCCACTTTAGTCTCCCTTCAAACCATTCTCCACACCACTGCCGTATAAACATCCCATAGTCTAATTCCTTAAGTCCCCCCTTGTACATAAACCTGTTAAAGAGTTCCTCTGCAAAAGGAAATCTGAGTGCCACATTCTGGCCTTGAGGACTGTCCTCAGGTTTTATCACCCCAGCCCATCTTGCAGTGTTCCCCACAGAGCAGCCAAAAGACACTTGTTGTTTCTGGGAAATGCCTTGCCTTATCCATGCCTGTTTCCCTCCATCTGGATTGTATTCCTTCCTGCTTCCATGCCCTTCGAAGCCACTCCACACAGTGCTTTCAGCATAAACTCTTCCATGCTCACATTTGGATGTAATTTCTGGTGAGTTCTCACTCTCTTAATGACCCATAGTACAACGTTTGAATCTATCTCAAAGTATTAAGGCTATTTCGTCTGGGAATAGTTATTTCTGTACTAATTTTAACTTATATCTCTGTATGTCCTGCTCCACAAAACAAACACACTAACACAGATACAAACTACATTAGTCACTCTGGAACAGAGGGGTTTCTTTTGTGAGTTTTTTTTTAACCTTTGGATTTCCTGGTGTACCCCCTCCCACGACTAGGTTCATAACAATTCATTTACTAAATTAAATGAAATCAGTATTATATACTAAAAAATGTCTAAGCACATAGGGAATTGTTTTAGCCCCAAAGAAGTTCTCTTGTGGTTTGTTTTGTTTTAACTAAAAAAGATAAACCCAAGTATAACTGAGCTTACAGGGTGTAACCAAGAAAAAAAAAAAAAGGAGAAAAGATGAGCCTTTTTTGGTTACCTATAAATCTATAAGAAGGACCTCACAGTCATTCTAGTTAGTAAAAATATTCTTTGGGGACAGTCCTTATATTATCCCTTTTCTGTTGTTAAAGAGAAATAAAAATATTTAGTTACTATAAATAATGAGGAAAAACAATCCCTTTCATCTACTGAAGAATTTTATCTCACAGGATTATCTGATTACATCATATGGTTTACTGATTACGTGATACTTGCACCTACTTATGTCTAGTAGTAAAGTTACTAGGTGTTCACTTGTCTTTTCAGGAATCTTAGCACTTGCAACATGGTGATAGACCCGTCGCAAGAGGTCTACATTTAAAACTGATCTCATGGAAGCCAGGATTCTATGGCACATTCACCATTTTTGTGTTTAAAAAACAAACAGACAAAAAAATCCAAAAAAACAAAACCAGACAGATGCCAGGCTCCTTTTAAACCCTGGCATTAAGACGTGCTCACTCCCAGGTTCCCACTTCTGACTCTACCGTTGCTTATTGTTGATATTGTCAGAGGGTTGTTGTGTTTTTTGCCACATATTTTCCAATGACCTTTCTTTTCACTGGCACATGCAGATTGAAATGGACAATTTATCTGTTCTTCAAGCTCGTGAATACAAGCCTACTCTAACTTGTTCCACATCCATAAGCTGTGGATTGGAAAACCTACATGGTGCATGGCAAAGATTAATGAGAGTTTGTATCTACAACATGACTGATGGCTCAGGAGGGGAAAACAAGGCATTCTGTAAATACAAATTGGGGTTGCACGTATGATGTGCTGTGTATAACAAATTTATATGAACATAAAACCATGCTGGTTATAAATTATCATTGCCTGTTATAAAATACTGAACAGCTGTCTCAAACCTGAGAAAAAAGGCTTGGTGACAACAGGGATGCAGAGCTGGTGAGGAGGCAAACACACACACACGCACACACACACACACACACACACACACACACAGGCTAATACGCTGGGGTTCTGGGAGCGGTAGCAAGTGCAGGCAGAAAGTCATAGTTGAGGGGACTGTTATTTGTCAGATCTCTTCAGATCTTGAGTGCCTGCCTGCCTGTAAAGGTTTTCAAGTACTCCCAACAAGGTCAGCGAGATGCCACTTTCTGTCGCTGTCAGACTATTTAACATGAGTGCCACCTCTATCCACTTTGAGATTTATAAGAGGGCCTATTCTGGAGGCAGCTCAGTGTACAATCACTTCGGCAAGTACAAAATGGGAATGTACATGCTCACAGCAGAGTTCAGTCTCATGTTGGGTGACCACCGGAACAAATGCTCGGCCTTTGCACATATCAAAACTGTGCTTGAAGTGACGTTCTGACACCTGCTCGCTAGGTCAAAGGTGTCTGCAAGAATCCCTTTCTAATCCCGCTTAAGAGAGAATAAGACTATGGAACCTTTCTCCTCGAGTTGCTTTAAGTCAAGTCAAGCATGAAGAAGAGCCTTACAATAGTGGCCTCAGAAAAGATATCAGATCCTAATCCCTGGAAACTGTAAATGCCACTTTATATAACAAAGTCTTTGCAGATGATTAAGGATTTTGAGATCTTGAAATTATTCTGAATTTTCTAGTTGGGCCCCAATCAACCACAGGTATCCTCATAAGAGGAAATTGGAGGGATATTTGATGCACAGATAGGAAGAGGAAGCAATGTGACCACAGAGTCAGTTGGAGTGATGCGGCTACAAGTCAAGGAATATTATCAACCACCAAAGCTGAGGGAAGTTAATGAGTCAGGCATAAGAAATATAATCAGTGTGTATTTGTGAGTAAATCTTTATAATAGAAATATATATAATTTAGGAAATCCTGGGGATTGACTTTTATTTGACTAACAGGGACATGTGCCCCCCGACTTGCCTTAGAACCTGTGACTAGGGTGGCGAAGGCACAATGATGGTCCTAGACTAAGATGCTGATCCTTTCCTGTGTCCTGGGGAAAAAGGTCTGTCTCCAAAAGTAGATAGGGATGCAAGGTAAACGCAAAGACACACACACACTCTGTACTTTATTATGTCAGTGTGGTTAAATTCAGAATCACGATGTTTTATAGTAAAATAAGTGTTTCATACCATCCCAAGGCAACATGTCACTTTGTGTCATCTTTTCCTGAGTTTAGAGAGGCAAACAAAGTAATGCAACCAGAACAGTTTTACTTAGTTCATATTTTACCAAATGAGTGCAAGTAAGGAATGTCCATTGAACACTTACTATTGGCCAAAAACCATGCTAAGTGCATTACCCGTAGCTACTCATGTAGTACTAACAATAACTTTGCAAGGCTCAGTGCCTATGATGCCCATGTTACACATGAGAAAACTGAGACTTAGAAGGTTATATAACTTGGCAGGTCACATTTGAAAGAGACAGATTCAAAGGGAGGTCTGTCAGATTCCTGAGTTTGTGCTGACTTAAGCTCTGAGAAACAATGCCTCACATATCCTGACCATGCCAGCTCCCCTGAAATGCCACAGGAGAGCTAAAATTACTCATGAATTTTAATCCCTGATAAAATTAAACTAAGGTGCATATCTATAAACATTTTGCGATAAAAGTGCATAATTGTACCTGAGAGTTAGAATTTCTTTAGATCATTTGAAATAAAGGATTATTTTACATCATGTCTAACTATTTTAACAAAAAGTAAATAAAAAAGACTAAACATATGAAAATGTGGACTGTGCTTTCTAACTCAGTTCCTTGTGACCACTACTGGGACCAAACCACTTTAACCAAGCAACTTTGGTTTATCAAACTTAAGATTTTCACATTTCAAAACAAATGCTAATTGGCAGTATCTTTACAATGCATTTTTTTTTTTTGTGAATTTAAAAATTAAAAACAATCCTCTTACTTTGATTGGATAGGTACAGGTCGAGAAACAAGTATGGTTAAAAGAAAAAAATTATATATTTAGGATATAAATTCTACCATAAAATTTACAGGGTAAACATAATTAGACATTTTTTAAAAAATATGTTTTTATTGACTTTTAGAGAGAGAGGGAGGAAGAAGGATAGAGAAATAGAAACATTAATGAGAGAAACATCACCAACTGGCTGCCTCCTGCACTTCCCCTACTGGGAATCAAGCTGAAACCTGGACTTATGCCCTGACTGGGCATGGAACCATGACCTCCTGGTTTATGGGTCCATGCTCAACCACTGAGTCACACTGGCCAGGCCAAAAATAATTAGAAAAATATATAAGATGATGTAGAATTATAGCAGGGAAGAAACAGTGAAAATGAGAGACTCATTTGGATTCATGACTAGTCAGGCACTATAATTTCGAAGATATCAGAATTATACTTGTACAATAGGGCACCTTTAAGATTGAACCTTTCAATGATGTTCACCTCTTGATCAAGAACGGTCCTGACATAAGGCCAGGCATTTTTTGCAAAGAGCTTTCAGAGTCTAATTAAATAATGAGTCAGTTCTGTCAGAGTTGAGATGCCTTGAACTGTTCATATCACTTTATAGTGCATTTTACTTTAAACCTCATCTTTCAATAGCAGCAGTATCATCAATCTCCCCTTCTGACATGAAAGCCTTAAAGATTAAAAGCAAAAAATTGTGCAGTGATGCTAATGAAACCATTTAAGATAAAATGATGTACTGGTAACACCTTTTATGTGGATCAAGCAAAGTGGCCATGTAAAGGAAGCCTTAGCACTGGGGATGCATTTGGAAATCCATGTTTAATTACAATATATATTAATGATTATTCATTCAAAGCTTGAAGATAGACAATCATTTACTACATGAGGCATTAGGACTCGAGAGTGCTCCCCGAATGATGCATGTTGAATGGGTCTCCAGAAAGAGCTGAGAACATAGGATTCACAAAAATGAATAGTGTGCGCTGACTTTATGTAGTTCAGTGAAGGTAACCTGGGGTGGCCACCTTCTGTTCACTTTACAAAACTGATACAAATTTTGTACAATTGGAATAAAAAATTCAAATATATGCACTCCTTTTAGGGCAAACATTTCCATAACAAGGAACTAAACTAGAGCTACCATTACTCAATTACAAGGACCATACTATATAAAGATCACTAATTAATTGGAAATTGTGATTTACAGTATAATTGATTTTAATACAATTGTGATTGCATATTGGCATTAGAGAGAGAGAGAGAGAGAGAAAGAAAAGATGTTGAGATGAAGACTGAAGACTCAGAATTCCTTTGCTTGAATGGCTGGCTGATCCATTTACCTTTACTAGACTATGAACTATTTTGCCTGGAAAAACAGCAAGGTCAAAGCCAAAGATGTTGAAGGCTGAGATAATTCTGATTTTTTGATCTGTAGATCAAAAAGAAAATAAGAATGGCTGTTTGTTTTTTATTGGTTTTGTTCTATCCAATTTTGTCAGTTTTGTTTATAATCAAAACATGCATTTAACTAGAAAAAAAACTTTATAATAAAAATCTTCAGTATTATCTGTCTAAATTGCTCTATGCTTTAACTACTTTATCAATAAGAAAAATATTGTTTTTGGTAGTATGTATTCTATTTAAAATATTACCTTTTAGCACAGTACATTCCAAAAAACTCAAAGCAATTATAAGGGAAATGAATCACATTCACATCACTTTTTTTAGTACTCTATTTTTATAGAATCACCAGGGAATAAGGCATCAAGATTACAGAGCATTTCCTACTCTAGTGCATATAGTCCAAAAGGGACAGGAAAGGAAATGGAGGAGATTGAATAAAAATGTCAGGCCATTTTTTGTATTTCCCAATCTCTTACAAAACCTTTTAAATTTTAATGGGGCGGGGGTGTGCAGAGAGAGAGAATGAATGAATTCAATCCTTGCCTTTGCTACAAAACAAGAAAAGTGTCACTAACAGAACAGATCTTGGGGAAATTCTGGGTGACACAAAGCAGATGGAATCAGTCTAAAGAAGAGTAGAGAACACATTAGTTTCACACACACAGGAAAAAAATAAAAAAGAATGATTCAATAGAATCCAAAGCCTGGAGTAAACTAATAAAAGAGACAAAAGGAATCTTCAAGATCTAATCTAATAAGCAAGCATATCCAAATGGTTTTATAGAAATGATAAGATGTATGTTATACAAACTGAACCAGGAAATGGAAAATAAGAGAAAGAAAAATTCCTAACCAATTCTGTAAGCATCAATAACCCTGACCTCCAATCCAAAGAAAAAATACATACAGAAAAGAATATTGGGGATCCATCTACTTTATGAACCTGGATGTAAAAATCTTAAATACAATTTATACAACTTTAATCCAATAAACTATCAAAAGGATAATGTATCATAACCAAGTAATGTTTATTTCAAAAATAGAGACAGTTCTTCACCATAAAACATATAATGCAAGATAAAAAAAAAAAAAAAGAGAAAATAATGTAATTATCACACTATATAAACAAAACATTAGATCGAATACAATACCCATACTTGATTTAATTTTTTCAAAAAACAGCCAAACTAAAAATTGGAAAAAATAATTTCTTAATAATAGAGGTATAAAAAGTATTTCTATCCAAGTCAATTAAGTCCAATATGCCTACTATTAATACTGCTATTCAATTTTGTACAGAAGGATATCATCAATAACATAAGTAGAGAAAAACAGATAGAGCTATTGGAAAGGAACAAAAGAAGCATCATTATTTCAGGTGGCATGATATGATCCAGAAAAACTGATAAACTCTTTAACAGTTTCATAAAGAGGCTAGATAGAAGAGTAATGGCTTTCTTTTACATCAGCAATGCCAATGAAAAATATATATATTTTATAGAAAACAGATCATAGCACAGCAACATAAATTTTAAAATTAACTGTGGATAAGTTCAACAAGAGGTAGATAAAATAACTTTGGTATTATTGTACTTTATTGAGGGACCCGGAGAAAGTAAATAAATGGAGAAAAAACTATATGTTCCCTGATATGATAACATTTAAAGATGAAATTATCTCAAAATAAATGTATAAATGCAATGAAAGACTAACACAAATCTCAATAAGATAATTTATGTAACTTGCCAAACTGGTATTCAAATAATTTAGAAAGAGAAATATATAAGAATTACATGTTTTGAGACATACAAAAAGTCTAACAGACTTGCCTTCCTGGATATCAAATTATACTTTAAAACTTTATTAATATTGCAACAATGTGGAAAATCATGTCAGTGAAATGGAGTGAAAAGTGCAGAAACCAAACCATGTATTTATAGAAATTTGGTATTTCAATTTAATGGGGAAACAATGCACTATTCAGTTATTTGTATTAAGGTAGTTGCCTATCCATTTGGAAAATATATATATATTTATACCTCATATTATATATAAACATAAATTCTGGATCAATTAAGAGCCAAATGTAAATAATAAAACTATCAATGCACCTGAAGAAAATGCAAAGTTTTTGGAAAATAATTTTATGCTGGTTAAAAAAAACTTAGAATCGATAAAGGTAAAGCATGTTGAACTTGCTTTATAAAATGTAAACTTTCTATAGGATCATGGTACCAGCACAAAATTAAAGACTAGTGATCACCTTTAAAAACAACTCAACAAATATAATGTATTGTGACCCAACTGAAAGATGATGGAGGTTAAAATATCATTGGTGATGAAAATATTGCAAAATGGAATTAGTGTTAGGGAGAAACAATTTTGTTATCATTGCACTCTAGAAATAAACTGACCATGTCATAGACAGAACCAGACAATTACAGACACCCTTTCAAACACCCCCTACCCCCAAGGGAGGCCTGACCCCTCTAAGCTTCATGGCATAGAGAAGCAAAGCAAAATGCATCTTTCCTAGAAGTAATCAGGTCACAAATAAAAGATGCTAAAAGCTAAAGGAAGCACTCCAATCTAATAAAGGTAGCTTTTCTAGGGAGAAGCCCCTGGGATTAAGAACAGTGAAGGGAGGCTCTCCTTCTATACTTTAATTTTCAAAATTTGCAGTGAGTATGTTTGCATTACTTGTGATGAAAAGAGCAGGTGGGCAGACATGATAAGAGACTTGGCTTCAAGTCTTGGTTCTGCTGGTAACTGGCAGAATGACTTTCAAGAAGGAACTCCAACAATGTGGACCCCAATTCGTTATTGTTTCAACGGGGATGATATTTTTCAGTTCTGAAGTTTGCAAACATCCCAGAATAAGGATTTGGGCAGTTAGGGCCCAGTGTTTCCTACTGGCAAGACCTAGTATCTATTGCCTTGACTCAAAACGGTCTCCAGCCACAAGCCCACAGCATGTATAGAACGTTCAGACCTGGGCAATCAAGATGAAACCATACCACACACAATACCAGGTCATGGCTGCCTCTGACGAGGGTCTCCTGTGGATTGCTGGAAGGGGAGCGGAGCTGTCTATCCAGTGACCCATGTACTGAAGCAGGGCAGTCCTCAGTCTGACCTGCAGACTCTTCTTGCTCAGGGGGACCAGATGCTTCTCCCAGGTCATGTCATCTAAACTCACACCCCTTTTGCTCATCCCCAATTAAATTGGAAACTTCTAACTGAGAAGGAATTATGCCTGAAATAGTTGCCACAAGCCAAGCTTTGAGCACAGACAGGCCTGTGTTCAAGCTCAGGCCTGCCTACTTCCTGGCTGGAGGTGACCATTGGGAGGTTACTGAAACATCTCCCCACAATGAGTCTTCTTGTCAGTGAAGATTAGATGAGATAGATTATTATATATTATTAACAGTAATAATCACTCAACATAAACTTTTACTACTTGTCCACTCCTTTTCTAAGAGCTGAATTTACAACAACCTTGCAAGAGTCTCTTTGTGCCCAATATCAGATGAGAAGATACTTGGAGATGGCAGAGAAGTTGATACTAGTACTTGTGCTATTGCTTTCCAGCTGTTTGAATGAGTTACTTGAACTCTCCATAAGTCCGATTCTTTATATGTAACATAGAGGTTAAAATGTGTCTTTCACATGTTTGGCCTTGCCCTTAGTAACTACTCAGTAAATATTTTTAACTAAACAATTGAGTAAATCTTTAAAGGCAATGTAAATGGTAAAGCATGGTGTGCATGATTCATCATGCTACATAATCTTTCATGTGCTATTTGATCAATCTTGTCTCGGGGAGTTCAACCCTGCCCACCCTATTCTAAGTGGTCACCCACCTCTGCTTCTGCCCTGATTCCCATCCCAACTGAAAAGTTCTCACTCATCCTTCTGCTCTGTCCCATATTATTGGAATACAAAGCTGTTTTCTTGACAAACGTGTGTATCAACATGGAAAGTTAATGAAACCAAACATGTATCACCTTCATTCTGTGGAGGGGGTAAATTTCCCTGCCAGCTTGTGTTACTCATGTCAACTGCTACACACGCCCTGAGCATAGCATACTAAAAACTCCTTCCTGGAGGAAAACACCGCTGCCTCCTCCAGGAAGCTACAGTCAGGATGAAAGGTGCAATTGCTTCGCCTGAGGAGTTTCATTCCGTGCTCTAAGCATGGGGAATAGCTTGCTACTGGGTAGATAGTGGTATAAACAGGCAGAGTAAGCCAGGATGAGAATCCCAAGTACAAAGACCAGGCTGAGATGACCAATTATGACCTTGATGGTGACACCAGAACTTCTTGTGGAACTTGAGAGGTAAGTATTGAAGTCCCAGGAAATTGGGATAGGCTAAGAAACCCTGTGTCTATTTCAGAGTTTGAATCTTTGAGCATTGCCTTTAAGAAGAGGTTTCACTTGGCTTTCTTAGAAAAGAGAATGTCTTGATACCCCAGCAATGATCTCTACAGTTTCTAATCATTACCATACTTGTAAAACAGTAATTGCATTCAGGGTTTAACCAAAGGCACTATTGGTCATTATTTTTACTGAAGTTTTACTGAGTCAATACCATTTGATGACACCTCTCAAATCTGCCCCTGTGCATCCTGTCTCGTGAAGGACCAGCTAGAAGGGGAAGTAATTAGTAGGGAGCACAGCCACAGGGACCTTCAGAAAACTGTGCCACCCCTGGAATGCATCCTAATGAGCAGAATATTGTGCCTCCACCTCTTATCACTACTTCCAAAAAATGAAGCATTCCCTAATTAGAGTCATCATATTAGCCCACAAGATAAAAAGCATATAGAAAATTGCTCAGGCCTGCCCACGAGGGCATCGAACCCTAGATGAGAAGTTCAGTGTGCTCCAAAAAGGCAATGTATGCAAATTTTTTATCTAAAAAGAAAAAAAAAAAAGATCTTGTCTAGGAGTAGAATAATTGGTCTGCAGTTATTGAAGCCCTGTGCCTCCCAACTCTCACTGGCACACTGCCCTCCTCTTCCATTTAATTGTCCTCATAAAACTCCATTGGAACCCCCTCCCCCAATTATAAATACTGAAATTACTGAGTAAGGCAAAGTCTGCATCATCTTATTAGGAATTAGAAATAAGATTAGGGAGGATATATTTATTTTTACAGTGTTTATCAGTTCTGACTTGATAACTGATGCCAAGGCAGAAAATTACAAACCAGCTGAAGGCTCATCTTTGATTCACTATCTAACTCTCTAGACAATGTGGAAATTTATTTATTTGTTTATTAAGAGGATTCAGTTTCCTTGCATGTGGATTTCATTTGAGAGTTTGTTATTTTATAAATGGCATCCTCTTGCTGTTTAAATATTCTAATAAAAAATTAAAACAAAAAAATAAAAATGGTGTTTGTTCTGGAATCTTGGGTTTCTACTCCGTTACACGCAATAAACTTAACGATGTTAAAATGGGGCTTTTCTGAAGGGTTTTTATTATGCACACACAGCAGGGCTTGCTTTAAAATGGCTCCTCTTGTGATGGGAAACAGAGAAAAGAGATATGATGGGCCAGGGAACTTAATAAAAGTATATGAGATTCAGAATTCCTGTCAAAAGGCAAAGTACCCACTAGGGAATAAGGTTCAAAAATGATTTTCATCTTTTTGAGTTCACTCTTCAAGCCAGTAGACATTTTATTTTACAGTCCTTAGGGGAAAAAAGGTCTCCGTTCCCTTTCTTTTACCATGTGTAAAATAAAAATATAAGATAATGAATTAAAAGAAACAAACATATCTATAATAATAAAAGCATAATATGCTAATTAGACTGGACGTCCTTCTGGATGAAACTGGAACTACAAGGGAAACCCAGGTCCAAGGTGCCTGCCGGCGGCCAGAGGGAAGCCAGCCTTGGTCCCGGGTGCTAGAGGGAAGCCAGTGCCAGTAGCCAGGGGAAGGAAGGCCTACTCTTGCATGAATTTCATGCACCGGGCCTCTAAAATACACACATATATATAAAATACACACACTCGCCCACCTGCCTGATCGCCCGTGACTACTCACCTGCCTCCCTGATCACCCCTAACTGCTCACCTGCCTGCCGGATCACCCCTAACCGCCTCTGCCTGGCTGCCTGATTGCCCCTAACCACTCACCTCACTGCCTGATCGCCCCTAGCCACTCACCTGCCTGCCTGCCTGATCACCCCTAACTACCTCTGCCTCAGCCCCCGCCACTGCGGCTTCAGCTGGAAGATCATCCGGAAGTTTGTCCAGCTATCCGGTCTAATTAGCATATTATATATATACACACATACACATATGTATACATATATATACTAGATGTACCGGTTAATAATGTGGATAATGTGGATTTTTTTCAATAGATGGAGTTACACATATGTTGATATATATGTGATTTGATATGTATACTATTTTGTTGTATTGACAGCAAGCTTCAAAACTTCATATGTCAAATTTTCTGAAGGTGTTAACATCATAGATATTTTTATGCTTAAAAATGTCAAATTTCGTGCCAAAAAAAGAGCATTTGTGGGAAGTTTTAATTCATTACTTTATTTTGAAGAAAAATGCTGCTGAAAGTTATTGTATACTTCAGGAAGCTTATGGTGAACATGCTCCATCTCAAGATACTTGTGAACGCTGGTTTAAATGCTTTAAAAGTGATGATTTCGATGTGAAAGACAAAGAACGCCCAGGTCAACCGAAAAAGTTCGAAGACCAACAATTACAAGCATTATTGGATGAAGATGCATGTCAAACTCAAAAACAACTTGCAGAAAGATTAAACATTGCTCAGCAAACAATTTCTGATCATTTACAAGCAATGGGAAAGATTTTAAAGGAAGGAAAATGGGTGCCACATCAACTGAATGAAAGACAAATAGAAAACTGAAAAGTCATCAGTAAAATGTTGCTTCAACGGCACGAAATAAAGTCTTTTTTGCATAGAATTTTGACTGGCGATGAAAAGTGGATTTATTTTGAGAATCCCAAATGCACAAAATCATGGTTCGATCCAAGCCAATCATCAACATCGACTGCAAGGCCAAATCGCTTCGGAAAGAAGACAATGCTCTGAGTTTGGTGGGATCAGGAAGGCGTGGTGTGTTATGAGCTTCTAAAACCAGGTGAAACCTTTAATACTGATCACTACCAACAACAAATAATCAATTTGAACCACACTTTGATTGTGAAATGATCAGAATGTCCCAGAAGACACGGCAAAGTAATTTTGCTTCATGATGACGCACCATCACACACTTCAAAACCAGTTAAAGACACGTTAAAAGATCTTGCCTGGGAAGTATTAACCCACCCGCTGTATTCACCGGACCTTGCTCCTTCAGATACCACTTGTTCTGATCGATGACACACGCACTTTCTGAGCAGCCCTTCAAAACATACGAAGAAGTGGAAAACTGGGTCTCTGAATGATTTGCCTCAAAACAAGAAAAGTTCTATTGGGACGGTATCCACAAATTACCTGAAAGATGGGGAAAATGCATAGCTAGCGACTGACATTGCTTTGAATAAAGCACTTTTGATGTTTCTCTTAAAATTATCATGTTTTCTTTGATTACAAAACCCGCCATTATTAACCGGTACGCCTAGTATATGCAGAGACACATTGAAAGCCTGCACAGATTGGAGAGTGAAATGTAAAGTTGGATAGCTACAGAGGAGCTACACGACAGAGATCAAAGGAGATGATGGAGTTCTAGCTAAATAACTCCAAGAGGTGAAAGCTGCTGGGCGTTCTAGATTGGAGGAAAGGTCTAATAAAAAGCAGAGTTAAAGCTGAGGCCAGAAGGCAATTAACCTATCTGAACTCAGGTTGAGATCTCCCTATTTACATGCCCAACACACATATTTTTGTTGATATTATTTAAATATTCTAACAGGTAACGAGATAGTAGTTACCTCTTACCTTTGCTTCAGAATTCTTTCCCTGAAAGTGTTTTCCCCGTCTATAAAACATAATGCGCCTTTAGTGCATCTAAATCCCCTAAGAGCATTGGGAATTGGAAACTGCTGTTCAATGGGTATAGTTTCAGTTATGTAGGATGGAAAAGTTCTCAAGAACTTCTCTAAAACACTATGATTAGAGTTAAAATATACTGCACACTTGAAATTTTGCTAAGAGGGTAGATCTGATATTTTCTGTTCTTACCACAATTAAAATTAAAAAGAGAGAGTTTTACAAAAGTCAGATAATCACAGTAATGATTCTTTCCAGTTCTCTAATTCTCTGGGTATATCTGTGGCCATGAAAAAAAATGCTAAAGCATTTTTCTTTGTTTAATGTGTTTATCCCCTATTAATCACAGTAGTTTTGTTTTGAAAGGGAGAAGATAATCTTGAAATTTTTTCATAAAATAACCAAGAAAGCAGTCTTATTAAATGGGAATATAGATTTAAGCCATTAAGAAATTATAAAGCAGTTTGCTCTAAAATTGAGTGGTTCCTTTAATGCTATTTATTTCATTATTATTGTCTGCCTTAAAGAGCATCTCTCCATTATTGGTTTTGCTAATCACATAGAAAAAAATTACTAAAAAACCTCCACAAAATTTCAGTTCAATCTGATAAACAATTCCTGGAAGAAGGAAATAAAATCCATTTCCTGTAGGAATAGGGAGAAGGGGCACGACCTCATCTCTGATAGGAAGATAGGATGGAGGGGGCCACTCTCTCCTATTTCACCATGTGCGTGGAGCCTGGGTTTGCAGCCAGACACTCAGCAGTATAGCTCCTAGGAGAGTTTCCACTTCACATTAAGGGAGGAGCAGGAAAGCTTGCTCTCTGGGGGTAGGCAGAGTCACTGTCACTGATACGGAAGTGACAGCAGGACACGTCACATGAGCAAGTGGGGCTGTAACAGAGAGAAAATGCACCAATCACCTAGAGGCAGAAATGTGTTCATTCTGGGTCTACCTAATGTTCATAAACAATATTCTGTTTGACAAAGACTTCCCCTCTCATTAGATCTGTACATCTGCTTTATTTTTCCTGTTTTTGTAACTTCACAATTTAGACACAATCATTAATTTTGGAGCATGTGTCATGTTTCATACAGGTGCACACATTTCGATGCTCTTGTGCTTTTCTGCTAGAGCGGGTTATTTTCTTCTTAAAATAGTTCTTTTATAGAATAACTTTGAGGACCTGTTTATAGTAAACTTTCTGCTTTTGCTTATCTATTTTTTAATGTTTAGTGTAATTCTAGGAATAATAGTTTTGCTGAGGATGTATTTCTAGCTGGACTGTATTTTTTTCTTAGTAATTTAAATGTATTTGTCCAATGTCAGCTGATTTCCATTGTAGCCGTAGAGAAATGTCGCTGTCATTTAGCTGATCTTTCTTTTGTCTAGGTTCTTTTAGAAAGGTTGGGAGGCTTTAGCCTACGGCCTGTGTCCTATACGTATAAGGCCCTCAAGCTACTAGTAAGAATGGGTTTATATTTTTAAAGGGTTAAAATAGAAGAGTATGAGACTGTAATCCTCCCGACACTCAAAGCCTAAAACATTTAAAACATTTACTTTGGGACCCTTTTCAGAAAAAGTTGGCTAAACCCTGTCTCATTTTGCTGGTTTATCTTATCTCTTTCCCATTTTCTCTCTCTCTCTCTCTCTCTCTCTCTCTCTCTCTCTCTCTCTCTCTCTCTCCTCGGCCTTTTTGTTTTGTAGTTTCTCTACAACATAATAGGTGTCTATTTTGTTTATTCCTTTTTATACAACTTAAACTTTGGGCTGGTAAACTTATAGGTTTGGTCTTCTAAAATAATGTATATAATTGTTTTTCAAGTTGTCTCTCCTTTACTTTTTTTATTTATAGGACTTCCCATTCTATGTTCCATGTCCTGTACACTCTTTCATAATTTCTAACTCCTTTGTATCTAAAAACTGCATTGTGGGTCATTTTTCCATCCCTATTAAAAGGAGCTTTAGAGGTAAAATAGGCAACTTTAGGGAGTTTTAGGAATGAAGAGGGTCCATGGGGGAGGAGGAATACACAGATGGGAGACATGAAGACGCCAGGGTGCTTATCTTACTTGTACAGAGGACAGAGAAGTGCCACAGGCAGATGAAACATTTCTGGCCTACACAATTAAAACAGCCATAAACCAAAGACAGACAGGGGTATCTCTGGCCTGAGCAATTAAGGTGACCATAAGTTAGACCAAAAGTAGCCCTGACCTGAGAAGCTGGGAGAGCTATAAGATAAAGCATCTCTGCCAGCACAATTGGGAGAAAACCACAAGAAAAATCAAAAGTGACTCCAACCTAAACAGGTAAGATGACCAAATGAGGAAGAGTGTGGATGTGGGGGTCCTGGGCTAAGTTCCCACGGTAGAAAAGGAGGATCTCCAGCCTATTTAATGTCTCAAGACAAAGAAAGCAGCGGTCACCCTTCTTAGGGGCCCCTCTGTCCGTCCAGGAGGGACAGAGTCTCAGGATTAGGAACTTAGAGGACACCTTTCTTAGGGGCCCCTCTCTCCTTCTGCACCAAGAGGGACAGAGTTTCAGGCTTAGAATTTAGAATTAAGGTTTAGAGGTAGTATTTGCTTGCAATACAGTTTCTGTACTTTTCACCTACACCTTTTTTTCCATGGCTTCATTCTTCGAATCCATCTGGACAAGGACCCGGGCAAGAAGTCACCCTGCTCAATAAAACAACCTGAATCGCTATCTCCAGTCTCTTAAGTTCTCTTTTCATTTATGTCTAAATTGCTACATATAACTCATGTCTTAAGTCTTTTTTGATATTGATTATGTTTTTTATTTCTAAAAGTTCTACTTTGATTTCTAAGTTATACTTTGTCCTAATTTTATTTGTAAGCATTCTACTTTGTTCTTTCCTGGCTAGAATATTTTTTGGCAATGTTCCTTTTTATATTAATTCTCACCAATGGTATCTCATATACTTATAAACTGGCTATTTTTTTGTGCGTGTGTGTGTGGCCCCATATTTGGTTTAGGTTAATGTATAAGAATCCTTAGGACTTAAATTCAGATTACTTTCTTGCAAAAAGCATTTGGGTTTCCTTCTAGCAGCTGGTCAAGGCTACCCTCAATTAGACATTCCTCCCTATAATATCCCTAAATTAATACAGAATATCAGGTTGGCATCTCTACCTTGTGATAATTCAGGCTTAGCTTCCCTATCTTTTCTCAGTTATTTTAGCTCCCTTATTGCTGTTTGCCCCATACAGGTTTTGCCTGCAGTTGGTTTATACGCATTATTTAAATTTCCTTCTCCATCTTTTCTTGCTCTTCCTCTTTGTTCTCTTTTTGACCCTCGATGATTTCCCCTGGAAGCCTAAGAGTCTTTAAACATTGTTTATAGTAGTTTATCAGCAATTTACTTATAGAAAGATTATTATTTAGAACACTAGAGGCCAGGTGCATGGATTCGTGCACCGGTGGGGTCCCTACGCCTGAACTGAGCCCTCTCACAATCCGGGGCCCTTCAGGGGATGTCAGACTGCTGATTTCACAGGGATCAGGCTGAAACTGGCAGTCCGACATCTCCTGAGGGATGCAGTAGTGCACGAAGGGGCTGGCGGTCAGGAGGAGCCTGGGCCAGGCGCCACACTGCTCCTGCTCATCCCAACCCCACTGTGCCTGTAGCCACCACTGCTCAGTAGCGCTGCAGCAGAGGCAGGAGAGGCTCGCGCCACTACAGCTGCGATCGCTTGGTGCACATTTGTATACTTCATTTATTTTTCATGAATATCAATTTTGTTCCCATATCTAGACTGGAAAATTCCTGAGATCAGGCAAAATACCTGCCCTTATACTTCTACCATTTTATCCTTTGAATATCTAAAAGAATTTATTTCCTCTTGACCAACTTGTTTGCTAATTGTTTATGACTCAATATGATCCCTGTAAACTCTTTAAGTCCCATTCTTTACCCTGTCTCTCTTCTCTTTCTGTTTGAAGAATGACTCAAGTATACAAAAAAAGCAATATTCTTCATATAAAGCTTTTCTCAATTCTGCTTAAAAGGAAATCATGCATTTTCATTACCTATATATAGAGTAATACAAGCAATGTTATGCAGCTTAGTATTTTACCAGAATAAAATTAAATAAATAGCAAATCATTTATCAAATGAAAAGAAAACATCATAAAATGTGTTTTCTTTTTTCAATTAAAAATATAGATGAGTATAATTCAATTTTAAATAAAATTTATATTAAATAGATTTCTTCACTTATTTAAATTTTAATAACATTATTTTCAATAGTTTATGTTTATGCAGAAACACTTTTTTAATATTAATTGAGAACTAAGTCATTTAAATTTCACATTTATATATTTTCATTATGATACTTAATTAGGAGGTCAATGAGTTATACCCTTGATTCAGAATTCTTAGAGAAGTAACAGAAAATACTACATGGGCCCTGACTGGTTTGGCTCAGTGGATAGAGCATCGGCCTGTGGACTGAAAGGTCCCAGGTTCGATTCCGGTCAAGGGCATGTACCTTAGTTGCGGGCACATACCCAGTAGGAGGTGTGCAGGAGGCAGCTGATCGATGTTTCTCTCTCATCGATGTATCCAACTCTCGATCCCTCTCCCTTCCTCTCTGTAAAAGATCAATAAAATATATTTTAAAAAAATACTACATGGAATTGATCATGAATTTTAGCCAAGGTCTGTTTTGAGGATATGTTTACCTTCCCAATTTAAAATCCTTCATTAACCTTGTATAGGGATTTAATGAATACAGAATTACATAATACAAAAGAGGCTTTTGAAAACTAGTACACTAATATTATTCTGTCTAATTCTCCTGAAAGAAAAGAACCAGCAAATGTGAGAAGAGCAGAGTGTTTGTCTAAAATGATAAGTCCTTGAATATAAAACCAGAAGCAGGTCCCCTATACAGTGTCATGTCTTACTAAAAGCTTAAAAAAAAATACTCAAAGGTTGATAATATGGTAAAGTGCAGAAAGAGGAAACTTTAATGTTTACTGTAGCCAAAAGGCACTTTGAAATTTAATATAGAGAGACTCTGAATAAAAAAAAATAGCACAGAACAGGACATTAATATTTCTGAAAATGATCTCTGCTACTAATTTTCTGAGTGGCAATTATAAGTGAGAATTTATGACAATATAGAGATAACATGTTATAAAGATTATCAGAGTATACATCTTGCAATTTCATGGCTATTACGCAAAGAATCTCTAAGACTCCTGATGAGAAATGATGCAGTCTATTGGAATGACAGACCCAAGGGATTATGATTCTTGACCCAAAATTAAAGCTGGATCTAGGGGAGTCTAGGCATGGTTTTGTCTGTAGGAAAATTTTTCTGGCTAGAAGATGAATATTTGTGGGAGCAACAATGACACATTAGCACCAGCACCAACACTAGTTTCAAAAGGTAAGGTACATGGAATATCATATTATCTCTATTTGGTTACGGTTGCTGAGTCAAAGGCCTTCTTAACATTACTTCTTTAAGCCCTGTCTTCCACCCTTCCTGGGCCAATGTAGCCTCGTGAAACAAGAATGAGAGGTATCATAAATGGGTATCATAAATTGAAAGACACATGTGTTTCTACAATAGAGCAAGTAGGTCTGGAAGGATATACCCATGTTGGATATGCCCAACACCTAGGATGCAATAGTGGTTAAAGAGGCACTGCTAAAAGATACATAAGAAATATCTTTGAAGAGTTGACAAAGGTAATGACTAGGGCAAGAGTATGGTGGAACCACACATACTCAAACCCTGATCCTGCCCCCAGCACCATTTATTGCCCCCCTCATATTTCCTTAATAAAGATTTTATCATCAAAATGAAGTCTCTAGTAGTAGACATCCTGCTCCTGTTACCATATAAGGAGCAGTTCGCTTTTGTCTTCTGTGTATTCTTTCCTCCACAGGGGATGCACCAGGTCACACTAAGATCTTTGCGGCATCTTAACACTGAATAGAGATAAATGCAGTCAGAGAAGAACAGCAGGTATTTGGAACTGAGGTCAAAGATGGAAAGTTTCTGGAGTATTTGAGGTGAAGGATTCAATACTCTGGAACGTGAGGAAAAGAAATTTAAGATTAAAAAAAAAAATTACATTGAGCTTTATGTCACCCTTCACAGTGTTTAACAAATTACTTTTGGTTGAAGTGCTTCTTTTGACAATATTACCATTCTGAGTCTAGACTGTGAGAGTCCTGGCCGTCTGTTTGGTATATTTTGAGAGACATATGATGGATTTTAGGCCTAAGTATCAATAGATGGCTGTGTGCACACAAACACAACACACACACACACACACACACACACACACACACACACACCTGAATAAGCAAATAAATCCATCATCCTGAAATGCTAGAAATGTATGTCATCATCACTCCTAACACTGGACTTGGACCAACCGGTGTCGCTCAGTGGTTGACCCTCAACCTATGAACCAGGAGGTCACAGTTTGATTTCCCATCAGGAACTGGGGTCGAAGACGGAAAGTTTCACACGCCCAGGATGCAGCCAATCAATGATTCTCCCTCATCATTGATGTTTCTATCTCTCTCTCCCTCTCCCTTCCTCTCTGAAATCAATAAAAACATATTTTTAAAAAGTGCTGGACTTATAAGGGTACAAATACAGGAAATGTCATTGGTAGGAATTCCAGGATTGACCTTGGAATGTTACTAATACTCCAAAAGAGCTCTGTGGCAGCTATCAATTTACTGTCTCACAGCTCTGAATTCACCTTCAGTGCCTTCTCTATTACAAAGGACTGGGCTCTTTAAGAATTTCAAGCATGTCTCCTTTACAATGACCATGATCTCATAATGAGAGTAGAGGGCAGGACGGTGGTGCATCACTGCAGGAAGGAAGAATAAGCTCTTGTTCCACTGTGCTGCAATTTGCTTTCCCTTGCTCTCCTACTGCAGGGTGTGTGTGTGTGTGTGTGTGTGTGTGTGTGTGTGTGTGTGTAGGGAAAGCCCGTGTGCCCAGCTTCAGCCATGTGCCCAAAGAGGCAACTCCTAGGGGACCTCACAGACCCGGCAAGGTGCAGTGATGATATTGCTACCGTCTTTGTAACATAAACAATGCCTGAGCCAGGAAGCATGCCAAGATTGGTGCCCCAACCCCCTCTGTTGGTGTCCAACAGCTGTTGCTCACCTATGCCACAGAGGGCTCTTTCCTGGGCAACTTCTCCAGCCTGTGGGCTGAAACATCATTTCCCAAGGAGGCCTGATCCCAGATATCGAGTGTATTAGTTTCCTAGGGCTAGTGTAACAAAGTACCACAGACTGGGTGGCTTAAAACAATAGAAATTAATTGCCTTGCAACTCTGACAGCTAGAAATTTAAAATCAAGGTGTTGCCCTATCTGCTTTGGCTCAGTGGATAGAGTGTCAGCCTGTAGTCTGAAGAGTCCCAGGTTTACGTAATTCCAATCTAGGGCACATGCCCAGGTAGAAGGCTTGATCCCCAGTAGGGAGTGTGCAGGAGGCAGCCAATCAATGATTCTCTCTCATCCCTGATGTTTTTATCTCTCTCTCCCCTCTCCCTTCCTCTTTGAAATAAATAAAAAATATATTTAATAAAATAAAATAATAAAATCAAGGTGTTGGCAGGTCCCTACTCCATCTGAAACCTGTAGGTGAATCTTTCCTTGCCTCTTACTGCTGGTGGTTTGCCAGTAGTCATTGACATGCCTTGACTTGCAGATGCTTCATGCCAATTTTGCCTTTTTTGTCACATGGCATTCTTCTTGAATGTCTTTGTCTTTACATGGTCTTCTTCTTATAGGAGCACTGGTCATATTGAATGAGGGCCCCAGCCCACTCCAGTAAGACTTCATCTTACCTTAATTAATTGCATCTGCAATTAAGGTCACATGTTCTGGGGTACTGGGGATTAGGACTTCAACATATTCGTGGACACAATTTGAGTCATAACAGGAAGGAAGACCTTCTTCCAAGTTTGTCCTTCTTTATTCTCCCTCAGCCTTAGGATACCTTTAAGAGTTCTTGTTACATCTTCACACTTATTTTTCCATCATAGTTTAATATATTGGTAAATGGTTTCTGTCTCTTAATTGTATGCAGACTAAAAGAAACTCTGTGGAAATCATGCTAAAATTGAAATAATTTTTGGAAGACTTCAATTTTGTATAATTTCAGAGTTGCAAAAAGGAACTGTGAGTTGGAACGCAGGAAAATGAGTAGACACTGACTGTAGAATTGCTGTTATCAGTGAATAAGCTAGAAAGGTTCATCCTAAAAGTTATAAGAAAAGTTTCTGTGCAGAACTGCCTCACTGACCTTGATCATGTGTATGTCAGAGGGATCAGTCTTGGTTTTATATTCTAAATTTATAACCTTAAATCTGTGAAATCTATACTACACTTTCCTCATGACTTCAAGTCTTTATGATTCTATAGCAACTTAAAAAGGGACTAGCCTTTATGCCAGTGTGGAAACTGATGGGACAGGCTAGGCAGCCTACTGCCTCTGTTTGCAGAGTTGAGTCTGAAGTGCTATCGAATCATGAAGACCGGAAGTCATCAATGGAAGCTGAATGTGGTTGAGAGCAAAAACAAACTAGAACCTACAGGGACAAATTAAAAATGACAATGACCATTGAAATTGTGTGTGTCTTTCAAGAACTCCAGCCTTGATTTTGTGTGTGACCTGCAGGAATAACTAATCCTTTCTCCACAGCTGCAAACATACGCCAAGGATCCAGAGAAGCTGAAATTAGAGATCTGGCCAGGACTTGAGGAGCTATGAATGAGGATGCTGCCACAGTGCAAAATGTGAGCAACCAATGTAGTTCCCAGTGCTCTATATCATCATTCAAACAGTAAAAAATGGGCCTGCTGCTTCATTATCACTTTCCAAGTCTCATACAAAATATATCTATTGTCTAAAACTAATGTCGAGCTATTCACAGAAGGGAAATCTAGGAATTCTAGTTTAGTCAACCAAGCACAAAGCCACCACACCTGCCTATTATGCAAATAGATGGGGGAAGAACTAGGCCAAAAGAAAGCAAAAACAGGTTTGATAATTTTTAGGAATAACTGGCTATTATTGGGTAAGGTGTAGAGTAACCTTGACACTAGATTGGAGATGTGGGTAAAAGATTTATTATGGATGTCTGTAGGTCATGATGTGGAGTATGGATTTATTCCAAATTCAATAGGAAATCATTGAACAGTTTTAACCAGGAAAGCAACTGACTTAACAGTGATGTAGAGAATACCAGGACGGTATCAATATTGGAAGCACATTTGTTCTGCAATAACCATATGGATCTTTTAAAAATTTAATTCAGAGGAAGAGTCTACAGGAATTTTTCCCCAAAATTCCATTCCTCTAAGTTAGGGTACAAGAATGGCTCATAGAATTTTTGTTTCTAGTGTGCAGCCATGGGCAAACTACGGCCCGCGGGCCGGATCTGGCCAGTTTGAAATGAATAAAACTAAAAAAAAAAAAAAAAAAAAAGACCGTACCCTTTTATGTAATGATGTTTACTTTGAATTTATATTAGTTCACACAAACACTCCATCCATGCTTTTGTTCCGGCCCTCCGGTCCAGTTTAAGAACCCATTGTGGCCCTCGAGTCAAAAAGTTTGCCCACCCCTGGACTAGAGAAATGGCAACAACATTGATGAAAACGGAGAGCACCAGAAGATTATATTTGAGGGTGGAGGACAAAGGGAAATTAAATGCTGAATTTATACCTGCCAATTTTTAAATGACTCTTGGACATCCAGGTAAAGAAGGGCTAGGTAACTTGTTTAAAGTAATAAACATTTCTAATAATGGGATGACTATTTTCCATTAATTCAAGGTTCATAGTCATTCTGAATCACATGGGGTCTTCGTCTATTCTTTCTTAACTTCCATATTCAGTAAGTCAAAATTTATCTAATTAATTAAGTAACTATTTAATTAAATACTCACAATGTTCCCAATACTTAGATGAATAACATTGAGCATTTCCTTCATGGAACTCCTAGTTTAGTAGTAGCAGAGAACTATGTATACTGATTATAGAGTCAACATTGAAATTATTATAAATTCTAGCTCTGCAAATTCTGAATAAAATATGAACACCCTTTCTGTGATTTGAAAGTCTCCATTATATATGATCAAGACCTAATTGGTTAGACTTATCTCCAAATACACATCTGGAGAGGGACTCCAGCCAAATTGGTCTCCTTCCTTTATGATTTCTCCTCTCTGTACCTTTACTCCTGTGCCATTCCCTCTATCAGAAAACCCTTTTTTCTGCCATTGTCTTTGCAGTTTCAGTGGTGTCCAACTACATTTGTTGGGACAATGTTACCTCCTAAACCAGACAAACTGAAATTTCAATGACTTAATACAATAAAAAAGAAGGATCTCTTACTCTTTATGACAGCATAGATGGACCTAGACAGTAGCATGCTAAGTTAAATAAGCCAGTCAAAAAAGGTAAATTCACATGATCTCACTTATATGTGCACTTTAATGACAAAATAGGTCCAGAGGCCTGCATGCATACAACAGACTGACAGGTCTCAGGAGGGAGAAGAATGGGGTGGGAAGAGATTAACCAAAGAACTTATATACATAAGTGCCTAGCCCATGGACACAGACAATAGTGTGGTGAAGGCCTGGGGTAGGACAGGGGGTGGGTAGGAAAGGGGAAAGGGGGGAAGCAGGGGACACCTGTAATACTGTCAACAATAAAAAAAAATACATTAAAAATTGTCTCAGCCACATAATAGTTCAATGCAGATGTTCTTAGTCAGTAGTGTGGGGTGAAGTGTGGTGAGAGTGATAGTTTATTTCACAAAGTCACTCAAAACAAGTCTTTCAAGGTCAACCTGGGCATCAATGTCCAGTTTGCAAGTAAGGAAGAGATGACAGAGACAGGACAGTGCTTTTTAATCCCAAAGCAGTCACACACATTGCTTCTGTCATTATTTCATTGCTGAGAACTAGTTTTATGGCCCCAGCTAATTTCAAGCGTATTTGAGAAATATGGTCCCTGTATAAGCACCTACTTATCAGCAACATGTTTACAGGATCAGTGGGGAGCATGAATCTTTGATGGGCAGTTACAGTCTCTGCCAAACCATCTTTCAGGGTACATCCATTTCCTTACTACATTCCTATTCCTATAAACCCTTTTTTTTCCATTTAACCTTTGTAGCACTTTGCATTTTAAAAAATATATTAGGTTCTAACCTGGTTTATCAGGTGTTTATTATGTGCCTATTTATATTACTGTGTTTTTTTTAACTTAGTTTCTCTTTTTACTTGTTTGACCTTACATTACTCAAATACTCTTTGTATTCATCGTGGCGACGAGGAATAAACCCTTGTGCTAGGTTTTAAGGGTTTTTGAATTTTAAATCTCTTGTTCAGAAAATGTTTTTTATGAGCAAGGCATCCAGATTTTTCCCTGTCTGTGTAACACCAAGGCTGATATTTGGTTGATAGAGGAGGAAATGGCACCAATGGCTGTTTCCTGAGACAATATCCCTGAGGTTGAAGATGAGATTCATAGATAGTCACGACTACTAATACATGCTCATTTTAGAATGTGTGTGGCTACATAATCCTGGAAACTAACTGTTATGAGTTGAATTGTGCTCCCCTGACCTCACCCCAGCCAAAAAGAAGGTATGTTGAAGTCCTAACCACCAGTACTTCAGAATGTGACCTTACTTGGAAATAGGATCTTTACAAATTATAATAAAGCCATTAGAGTGGGTTATATTCTAATGACTGGTGTCATTATAAAAAGAAAACATGCAGACACAGAGATAGTCTTGCATAGACAAAAAAAAAACATGTGAAGGTACTTAGGGTGAATGTCATGTAAAAATGGAGCAGAATTTGGAATTATGCTGCCATAAGCCAAGAAATATCTGGGGCAAGGAGAAGGTGGAAAAGACAATAAAGTGTCTTTCCCTTACAGGTTTCAGAGGGAGCATGGCCCTACTGACACCTTGGTTTTGGACTTCCAGCCTCCAGAACTGTGAGACAATAAATTTTCTGCCCTTTAATATCTGGGTTTTCTTTTCTTTTTTTATTCTCACTTCACCTCCTCCAAGATGTCTTCCCTGACCAACAAATCTAAAGCTCCACCATTGCCCACTGTTCCAGCTTCATAATCTACCTTAGCATATTCATCATCTGTGTCCCTCCTTAACATGTAACCTAAAAGAGGGCAGGGTGTTTGTCTCATTCATTTATTGCACTAATCCTTCTGTGCATAGCGTAGTGACTTCTATCTCACTCGGTCTCAGTAAATACTCGGTGAAACAACGAATAGTTCCCTTGACTTAAGTGAAGTAAAGTTACTCAGATAAATCATCATATATTTTCAAACTTCTTGCCAATTTTTGGATTTAAAATACACAGAATCTGAAGCCAAGCTTACTGGGTTTAAATCTCAGCCTTATTATTTCACAACTCTGCCTTAGGGCACATTAAATAACCTCTTTCTTGTTTGATTTCCCCACATCTCCAAGAAGAATGTCTATACCCATGGTACTACGTTGTTCTAATGATTGAATGATTGTACAATTATTTAGAACTACCCCCAGCACAGGGCAAATGCTATATAAACATTTGCTGCTATTATTATTATTGCTAAAGAGATGCAAGATATCACATTATTTGCAATAGGTGATAAAAAGTGATTAAGGCTATTTTCTCTGCCCACAGGACTTAACCATATAGGTAAAGAGACTATAGAAATTAAGTTATTTAAATAAAATTCAACTTACCAACTTAAAACAAATGAGATAAGAAAAATATAAAATTTAAAATACTTGGGGTAATAACTATAAGAAAAATTAATATAATTAACATGATTGTGAATCATATAGTTATTTCAGAATGAATGCTACTGCTTAGCACTAATTTCACCATTTCTCCTCGTCTGGATTACAAAGCTCAGTTCCAAGAAGCATTGTTTACAAGGGGCTTCACTAGAGTTTCCAAATTAACTCCTCCTGAAGTATTTCTTTTTTTAAAAAAAAAAGTTCTTTAATAATGCCAGAAGACCCAATGACTGGCAGAAATCTACAGCAGAATGCAGGATGTCCCATGGCCTCTCCGCAGGCACCCCCAAATTTAGGATTAATATCCTGCTTATAATTTAAATATTCTTTCTCAGGGGGGAAGTCTTCAGACAAACAGTTTGGCTTTGCCATTAAAATCTCTTAATGTTCAAAGCTTGTCTTCGGGATTTAGAGATCTTATTAGAACATCCCATTTTCAGCTTCCAGTTGGAAATACTCAGACTCTCAAGCATCATGGATGGAAAAGAGGGTTGTTTCTGAGCCATCTGGCCATCTGTGCTGGGGAGTTCCAAGCAAATGCCCTGAAATATTGGATTTTGCTTGCAAATTTATAAATTGGGGCCTAATTCTCTGTGTTTGTTTAGTGCTCCTCCACTGGGCAGCAGAGACACTACGTGGTAATGGCAAACTCAGACATGCACATTTAGGTGATTATTTTGGATTCCAAACACCTGCGCCAAGAGTTGGTCGTCAGCCAATATTCCCAGTTATCCCGCAGCTGCCATGTGACTTGTTTCATATGTGGGCAAGGAAAAGATCAGATGTCTCACCCTTTTTCTCCCCACACCGGCCCCACCTCTGATTTTCAGGTCTTTCTATAATTGCTTCAACCAATGCTATAACACATTACGTGGCTATTTATGGAAAATCAATTTAGATCACTATAATTAGTAAGCACTGTAAGCCTGAAGATGTTCATGCAAATCATTCAACTACAAAAAGGAATTTGTCTATAATAAAATTGGTATAAAATTACCTAGCAGATTTACCAATATGATTTGATTCTTAAATATTGGTTTTTAGTTTAATTTTTTCAGATACTACATCTGGCCTTTATATTATTCTCTCAAACAATAATGAAGCTGTATTCCAAAATGAAACGTTATCTTTGGATATGTAGTTTAAATGTTTTCAGCATCATGTTAGAGGCACTAAGATGCAATTTTGTATCCCATTGATGAATTTTTTAAATGTTCTTCATGTATCAGAAAGACATACTAGAAAAATTAACTACATATGTCTTTAAACCAACCCTGGAATAAATCAACCCTCTTCTCTTCTCTTCTCTTTCTTTTTCTCTTTCCCTCTCCTTCTCCCTCCTCTTCCCCCTATACTCCTCCTCCTCTCCCTCTCCCCCTCCCCCTTCCCCTTTCTCTGTCTCTTTCTCCCCCCCCTCCCTTTTGACTCTCTGATGTCTATCTGATGGAATAACAAGTTGTTGCCAGGTTGATTCTAGGCAGTGACTCCAGAAATGAAATCAGATTGGTAGCTCTAAAAAAGTCAACGGCTAAAATGAACACCTTCTCAATGTCTTTGGGTGTGTGCATAATGAAGTCGACCCCAGTTCAAAATTGAATAATAGTGTCTCTACCACTAGTCCCCAAACTCCCAATCATCTGAGGAGAAGGTGTTCTGGATAAATTGCAAACGTATAGGCACAGGGGTGGGCAAACTTTTTGACTCGAGGGCCACAATGGGTTCTTAAACTGGACCGGAGGGCGGGAACAAAAGCATGGATGGAGTGTTTGTGTGAACTAATATAAATTCAAAGTAAACATCATTACATAAAAGGGTACGGTCTTTTTTTTTTTTTTTTAGTTTTATTCATTTCAAACGGGCCGGATCTGGCCCGCGGGCCGTAGTTTGCCCACGGCTGGGCTATAACCTTTGATAATCTGATTCAATAGATCTGAAATGTGATCTACATTTTGATAATACTCAGATGAGTCTTAACTGAACACGTAAGAAATCCAGAAAAAGCATTTTCAGAAATAACTTGTACAGTAAAAGGCTTTTTCATATTACTCAAAGATTCCCTCATATATTTCTTCTTGAATAATTTCTCAAGATCTTGTCTTTATTTTTCCAGGGCCAAAATCCCACCCTACTTTATTCATAGTTGGAGTGATTTGGGGAGCTGTCCAAAAAACCAGCAGCGCTTCAGAGGCTCATACCCACTTTTCTGTGATCCTGACCCAGGATAAGGCCAGTCTACCTAGCATGGACTCCTCAGTTTTTAAGGAAGGTGCACAGCTAGAGAATAAAGTGGGACACAACAGGGGCCCATTTACAGAAAAAAGGAACTCAGCAGTGCTTACCCTTCTATTGACAGAAGAAAGGACTGTGTTAGTTTTACCCTCTAAAACAGTGGTTCTCAACCTGTGGGTCGCGACCCCTTTGGCGGTCGAACGACCCTTTCACAGGGGTCGCCTAAGACCATCCTGCATATCAGATATTTACATTACGATTCATAACAGTAGCAGCATTACAGTTATGAAATAGCAATGAAAATAATTTTGTGGTTGGGTCACAACATGAGGAACTGTATTTAAAGGGCCAGAAGGTTGAGAACCACTGCCTAAAAGATGATTAAAAAATAAATGGACTGAGCGATTACAATGATGGGATAATAAAAATGACAAACAACACATGTAGGATAACGGTTTCCTTTGGGGAAATGGAAGTTCTACTGTGACTGGTGAACTTTACTTCTTAAGTTGAAGCATAGGTTCATTATATTATTATTTATACCTATTCAATTTAACTCAATATTTACATAATAAGATATTAAATATTCATCTAGAGATATGGAGGTAAATGATGAAATAAGTAGAAAGCGGTTGCCCCTGAGGAGCTAAAGTTGGGAATGGGGAAATAGGAGAAATGTGTAGTTGTTTATATTTTGTTACAAATTTTATGGTAGTAAAACTGTGTAATTCACTGTTCAATAAATGCAAAACTTTTAAACTGTATAATGCACTGTTCAATAAATGCAAAACTTAGTTAAATATTTATAGGACACTAATTTAGCTAATGTTTTTTTTGGTGGGTTTTTAATTTTTTGTTTTGCAGTTTTCTAGATGCAAGCAAATCAGCTTAGGTGGTTATCTTATGAAACACTTTCTAGAGAGAGAGAGTAGAAAAGAAATGTGTGTTTTCCTTACTATTCATTGTGGTATTTATCTTTATATGATTGTGATCTGGGTCCTTTATTTTATAAGCTTTTTAAATTGCCTTCATATTTTCTGCCTTTTCAGAAATTTCCAAGCCACAAAGTACTTTATTAAAGATCAATTATTTTACCATTTTTCTATCTTTCATTTTAATTCAGAGTGTTTCTGTTTTGGTGAATCTAATAATCTTAAATATAAGTTATCCTTTTCACGCTTTTCACGTAGCTTCCTAATTCATCTCACGGCTGTGTAGTGTCCCAATCCCACTGGGCTGTTTGCCACTTCAGCATTCTATATAACATTTGAACCTGTCAATCCCTGATTTCATTAAGATTAAATTTGCTTGAATGTAGCAAATACCATTGCCTCAGGTTCAATACAATGAAGTGAAGGCTAGGAACCAGGTTGCTGTCACATGGAACTGTCAGGTATACTATGGTGCTTTGTCCTTGTCTTATTTTTTATATAAATTCTGTATCTCAGAAGAATGCAAAGGTTTTAAATATTTAGATTAAGACTAAAATTTACCAGAAGAATATGATTCTCTGAAAAAGCACACTTTATATAGTACTTAAGAATTTTAAGTATGTTTCTAAGGATCCAGGGTTCTTTAACATTGTGCATTATGGACATAAATACAATGTAAAGCATTTCAGTAAAGAGTCAGTCTGTAAATGGGATGGTTTAAAATATATTCTCATTCATTTATATATTATTTCTTATTAGTTCTATGACCTTGTGAAATCCGTGCCTACGTTTTCTCTTCTGTAAAATGAGGTTTAAAACACTATCAACTTTATAAGATTAAATTATTTAATAATATAGCTAATACTTATGCATATCACTCACCTTGTGTCATATACTATCCTAAGCCGCTTGAGTATAAGCATTATTTAGTCCTCAAAACAACCCAGGATAGAGTTACTCTTATCAGTATCTAAATTTTATAGATTAGGAAAGTAATGACTGACAATGGCCATGGTTTTTACTCTTAGGGAGCTTATATATAATATAAACAATTACAATCAAGTGTGCCTGGTATCCAGGCATGAGCGTATAGGCAGTGGGATGGCAGGAGACAACATGAAGCTCCAATCTACTCTAAAGCATGAAGGAAAAACCCTTCAGGGCAGAACTGGCTCCATCTGATGAAGATGTAAAAGCTAAGCTCCAAGAGAATTCTGAAGGTGACAGTAAGGATGGTCTCAGGAGGTGTCCTTCGGTAGTTGGGTACCAAAGGTGAGAGTCGAAGAAAGGGTCTTTTAGGACGAATAGAGAAAATTTGGGCCTCACATTTTCTCTAGAATTATTCACAGGTGCCAACTGGACAGTGAACGTTAGCAGAGGAGAGTCGAGCAATGGTCAAGGGCAGACTAGGTGTTCACTGCATCTCTCTGCTTTGACTCTCAGGGAGAGAGCAGAACAAAAAGTCACTATTTTTGTCCACCCTCCCTACTTTCTTAGTCAATGAACATATAAGAGACTACTATACGCCAGGCCCTGCTGGGAAATAGCAGGAAATACTACAGATATCGTCTATGTTCCGAGGACCTTTATATTCCTATGTGAACCTAAGAAAAGTGAAGACTCCATTACTGAAAGTATCACTTTTGCACAGGAAAAAAATTAAAGTTAATTTTCTAGAAAAGGCAGACTCGGGCTCATTTCTAATTGACATTTCCTTTAAAGATAGGATTGATAGAGGCCCTGAGACTGAAGCAACAGCATAAAGCATAAATAAAATGTATAAAAAATTGTTAGGAAGAAGGTGACATTTGCGTGTTGTCTAACTCTGATAACAAATCAAGATCATAAGATCGATACATCAAAACATGTCAGCACTGACCAATGGTGAGCAATAACAATGATAATAATGATAATAATACACTATTAAGACTAGAAAGATGATTGAGCATTTAAATCTTGCCAAGCAATGTGCTTAATTTTCTATACACAATATCTCACTCAACCCTGAAAACCTTTTGTACCTAAGAAACCTGAGGCTTCAGTAGGCATAGCTCAGTGGTTAAGTGTCAACCTATGAACCAGGAGGTCACAGTTCGATTCCTGGTCAGGGCATATGCCTAGATTGTGGGCTCCATCCCCAGTGTGGGGTGTGCATGAGGCAGCTGATCAATGACTCTCTCTCATAATTGATGTTTCTATCTCTCTCTCTCCCTTTCCCTTCCTCTCTGAAATCAATAAAAATATATTTAGAAAAAAAAGGTAACAAAATGTTTATAATATGGAAACTGAATGATAGGTACATTAGAACCATTATATTTTTCTATATCTATATATGTTTGAAATTTTCTATAATAAAAATAATTTAAGCTTCCAATAATTTGTAAGCAAGTCTCATGAACGAAGTATTGATTGAAATGTTATCCCATTTTTGTTGAAAAACCCCCCACAAAAAACCTGAGGCTTCAATGAGTTAAATATCCAGTCCAAAGTCACCCAGCAAGTAAGGGGCAAAACTGAGATTCACATCCTTATTTGTCATAATAATTTTCTGAATGTCATTAAAACTAACATACATTGAGAATAGCTTGGGTGAAATGGAATCCCTAAGCAGGTAATAGACCACATAGCTTTCAGTCTATCAGTAAAATTGTTTTATTAGATCTTATTTGTGATTATGGTTATTTTATATAGTACACAAAGTTTAATAGAGAAATAATATTATACATCTCTCAACTGCCTGGCACGTTCTGGTTTTTCCAGACTCTGATGAATCAATTCTTCCCCGCAAACATGCCATAATGCCATAAGCATTCTTGGCTTTAATTTTACACATAGTTCACCTTTACTACAATGATGTTCTGTATCAATCAAGGTCATAATAGGAAACAGAGCACTCAAAGATGTTGTTGGAGTAGAAGTTACTAAAGGGACTACTGATGATGGGTGAGTGGGAATAAAGGAACCGAACAGGAGCTGCTGAAGCACTACTACAGGGCTAGCAACAGAGGGGGATCCTCACTGTGTCTCCAGACCTGAAGGGTCAGAAGACAGCACAGCTACCCCTACCTGGGAAGAGTACCAGCAACTAAGGGGAGAGTTGTAGGAGCTCTGGCCCCAGGTCCAGGAACACAGCCACTGCCCACCTGCAGCCATGAGAATGGGAGCCAGGAAATCAATACCTTGACCTCATTATTGTCCCGTGCTCTTGCTGTCCTGCAGTGCCCCCCATGCCTGAACCCTCTCAGAAGCCAGAGCGCAAGTGAGCATGGCTGATGCAGTCCAGAACGGTCAGCCTCCTGAAGTCTGGAGGGTGAGGTCAAGGAAGAAGTCTAGGTTGGCTTCATGGTTTCTGGCCACCCAGTGAACAGTGGTTGGGGCACTCACTCAAAAAGGAATCTAAAAGAGAAGGATGAGATTTTTAATGTATGAATAAAACAAGTATGAAAAATATGTATTTTGAAACCAAGTGTATCACTTTAAAAGGAGTTCATTTTGGAAGAAGTGTTTCTCTCCTGCCATCCCTCTTGTGGTTTTGATAAATGTGAGTTCATTGTATTTAATTCTTACATCAGTATACATATAGTATTGACAATATATATATATATATATATATATATATATATATATATGAATAATAATTACTCTTCTCAACCTGGGATGCTATGTTTAAATTTTCCTGAAATGTACACACCGATTGATATGTATATATGTCTACTTGGAAGACAAGTAGAAAGGGCTAATATTGAAGAAACAAAATATAACAAAGAAAAATGAAAATGCAGTTATATAGCTATGATGGAAGGTGGACATATAGTCACACTTCTTGTTTCTCTAATAGGGAAGGGATTTCTACTGTTCTCCTAGGAAGAAGAATATGGAAGAATCCTTTGTGCCTCTCTCTTTATGCCTTCTTATTCCTCCACAGGTAAGGAGTGATAGCTAACAGGTGAATGGTTCTAGAGAGTCTATCTCTCACTCCTGCCTCTCTCTCTTCCCATTTACCCCTGCAAGAAAAAGAAGAGTTGCTATTCCTGTATGGGTTGAGTTTATTAGAACACCCTCTGGCTCTACAAGTTGCTATTTGGGAGGTGGGAGTGAGTTGCATGGGCTGGGGTGGCCTGTAGTTACAGGTGAGTAAAATTTATTCATGGCACTATCAGGTCACAATTGTGACCTATATGTAAATTGTATTCTCCAACTCAGATTGACCAATAGTAAAACAAACATATTGATCTCCATCTGTCTAACACATACATCATTTCAATTAGTTTTCAACTCAGAAGAAGAAAAAAAGAACGATCTTTATTACTCCACCCTGAAAAGAAGCTCAGCAACCACTACATTGAAGAATGAAATAACATGAGACCTCTTTCCCGATTCTCTATTTAACCCTGAGCACATTTTGTACGATCTCTAATTTGCCCACTCCGTTTGAGTAGGCACATCATAGGGGTGGGTGACTCATTACATAAACCACAGTTGTTGGAGGGGAGAAACACTGCTGAGAGATTATGCAGAAACTGATGAAACAGCTGAGGTCCAAATTTCACAGTTCCCAGTCATGTGTGCATAACACTCAGTCCTGCTCCTGTCACCACTCCCTCTCCAGACATTCTATTCAAACAACACTAAGAAATAAAGAAAAAAACAAACAAAACTCATACCTTCCAATATCTTCTCTTGCTCTCAAGATGAAGTGCAAAATCCCTGACAGGATTAGAGCTCTGCATTTTCTCCCACTCAGGATTCATCTTTACTACAAACTCCATTACTGTCTATGTTCTCTATTCCTTAAACCCAACACTCTCCTTCCTGTCACAGGGCCTCTGTATATGCTGTTAGTGCTACTTGGAATGTTCTTTCCACCCTTATCATAGTTAACTGTTCTTCATGTTTCCTATTTCAGTTTAAGCTTCCCTTCTTCAGGGAATCATCCTTGACCCTCTAGCTTACTTAGGTTATCCTATATCAGGGGTGGGCAACCCATGGCACGCGTGCCAAACATGGCACGCCAGTAACTTTTGCTGGCATGCAAAACCCTCTCTTATAATCTTCCATTTACAATTGTTTTCTTAATATCGACTTTTTTATTTTTCAGATAAATTCAGTGTAGGTGCATCTTAGATAAATAAGTAATTTTACATAACAAGTTATCTTAAAGACCATAGACATGGATTGACGAGAGAGGGGAAGGGGAAGAGCAATTTCTATGCCTCTGCCTTAACTCTCCCTGCCTTCCTTGATCTGACCAGTGTTTTGGTTTCATCCACATACGCTTGTAAATCTTTGTTCTCAGTGATGAATTTTGTTAAGTCTCATAATAGGAGTAGCCTGACGGATGAAAGTAGTAGCTCGTGCGTATCTCTGAAGGTCACGAAATATAAACCTGATGTAAAATCTCTGTCATCAGTGATGCAGCAGCAAAAGTCCCACTGATAATATCAAACAGAATCATAAAGTTTTCTGTCGGACTATCAGTGTACATGTATACATTAAAAAATAAATGTATTTTTCATCATCATATACTGTGTTTTTGTCGCTCGAATGAATTTTATTATTTCTTCAAGCTTCTTCACATACGTACACCTTAAGAGATATCAAGTAGGCGTAACATGCTCTCAAAAGATTAGGGTTGGCACGCAGAAGAATTTTGAGTCAGAGGTTTTGCTGGTTTTGTCACGCACTCACAAAAAGGTTGCCCACCCCTGTCCTATATAATAAAAGAGTAATATGCAAATTGACCAGACCGTGGAATGACTGGTCGCTATGACGTGCACTGAATACCAGGGGGCAGATGCTCAATGCAGAAGCTGCCCCTGGTGGTCAGTGAGCTCCCACAGGGGGAGCACCGCTCAGCCAGAAGCCAGTCTCATGGCTGGCGAGTGCAGCGGTGGTGGCAGCAGCTTCTCCTGCCTCAGTGGCAGTGCTAAGGACCCCTGAGGGATGTCTGCCTGCTGACTTAGGCCTGCTCCCCACGAGAGGGTGCAGGCCGGGCTGAGGGACACCCCCCTCCAGTGCATGAATGTTGTGCACAGGGCCTCTAATTGTTATATGTTCTCATAGGGAAAATGTCTGAACTGGCTTCATGAATGGTGTGAATTCTGCAGCCTTTTGGATGGAGAAAGAATCCATGGTCCACTTAACACTTCAGGGATATTTTATC
This sequence comes from Myotis myotis, assembly GCF_014108235.1. Taxonomy (NCBI): domain Eukaryota; kingdom Metazoa; phylum Chordata; class Mammalia; order Chiroptera; family Vespertilionidae; genus Myotis; species Myotis myotis. Next base: position 27,792,403 of record NW_023416313.1, read on the forward strand.
AAGGGAAATATAACTTTGCCAATTGGAATTTATTATAAGAAATTTACCATTTTTAATATGCTACTTAATCTCTACTGTCTTTCTAAATTAAATTTGTTGGGATAATGTTGATTAATAACATTACATAAATTTCATGTGCACAATTCCATAATACATCATCTGTGTGTTCACCACCCATAGTCTACTTCCTTCTTTTGACCTCCTTTACCTTCTTTATCTTCCCCCTACCCCTTTCCTCTCTGGTAACCACCATACAGTTGTCTGTGTCTATGAGTTTGTTTGTCTTGTTTGTTCAATTTTGAAAATACATATTTGTGAAGATGTATATGTAGCCCTATATTCATGGCAGCAATATTAATAATAGCCAAGACATGGAAACAACCTAAGTGTCCTTCAATTGAACAAAGAATATGTGATATACACACAATGGAATGCTACTTTACTGTTTTTGTTGTTGTTTCATGGTTTTCTTGGTCTTGCCTTCTCCCACAAAGAGAGGTGTGCCTGGGACTTTTGATGGGCTTGCACTTTCATCTCTCAGAGTAGGCCTCCACATTTTCTGAAGTGTTGGCCTCTAACCTAGCTGCCTGGTTTCTCTTGGTCTTGAGGGTACGTCACTTTAATTTTTGGTAAATCTCTCTTCTTTCTTTTATGCTAACCACCTCCCCATATAGATTTAGTAATAAAGAAATTGGGGATGGAACTTAATACCAGAAACCACGATAACTTCTGGTGCCATTTGTCAGGACTCCACTGCCCGTCTCCATTGTGGAAAGCAGGCTCACTTTGAAGCTTGTTTAAATCAATCTGAAAAACTGCCTGAGACACTAACAGATGATTTACTGAAATTGAGGTATAACTATCACTTTCTCAGTTGCCATAAATGGTGTTCCTCTAGCAAAACAGCAATTGAGTGAGATTTACATGATTTGTTTTTAAAAGACCTACAGCCTTCACTGTTCACATTTGTTTTATCCTGCAGTTGCTGGCAACTCCTTCCCCTAGTCCCTTACTTTGCAGAGATTAAAGCAAAATTTGAGGGTTGGTGACTGCCAACAGCAGGTGCTGCAGCCCTACACACGCTTTCATCACTGTCTTGTATTGCTCCCGACAGGTTTTTAATGTATATCTTTAACTCCACCCGTGAATCAGAATTATTATCAGCTGCAGGGTTTCATTCTTGTTTGTGTTCATGAATGAATTGTTCACCCTTCTAAAGGCTGGGACAGGAATCACATATCACCAGGAACCCAAAGAGAGAGAGACTCATCTCTGCAGCAGCTTTTAAAACTCTTCTAAGCCTGACAGGATTGCAATTCTAAAGATCAGCTGGCCATGGTCAAAATAATGTATTTGGGGATATGCAGAACCCACATAGTCCCCTGGGTTATTGTTCAATTGTAGTGAAAGAGAAAGGAATTTTTATTTTATGTTAACCACCTGGCAGAAGCCACTCAGATGAAGACATGCAACAAGGTCTACCCCCACTAAGCCTTTCTCCATAATCTCAAGCAGAAACACCATCTCTCTTGAGATCAAAATCTACACTTGATTTTCCTGCAGCTGCCTCCATACCAATTCTTCCCCAGCTCCATTTCAAAGCTTGGTGGTACCCTAACCTCATTTTGCCAATTATGAAATCCCTAATCTATATTGCAGTTACTTTCTGCTAGGCTAGGTGCCAAGCACTGGTTATGATTTTTACATGCATTTTCTCTTTTTGTCTAGGAAAAAGAAAACTAAATCATGGTTATAACACTGGTGTACTGAATTCATAAAAGATCGAAAATATGTCGGGCTACAAGCAACTGAAAAATAAAAAATTATCTTGTGAAAGTTATATCATAACTTTGAAAGAAAATTAGGAGGTTGCATTTAATACAACAATGAACGAGACAATATGTATATATGTGTGTGTGTAGTCATTAATGAATTGAGTGCATGTGCATTTATTTAGCCCATGTAAATTAACCTCATTATGAACACTGAGTTATGCAAAGGAGATGGCACAGGAGACCTGCCTGCTCTTTATACCTGGGCTTTTTGGGCTGGACTGTGCCCCTCAGTTCAGCTTTGACAATCTCTAGTCCACTGACTCCTCTGAAGCAAAACCTGTATTTAATAAAACAAACATTTAAAATATTCTCTTACTATGTGCAAGATACTATTTTAAGTGTTTTAACTATATCATACGATTTCATTTTCATAGCAACCTTTTTGTGATCGGTTTGATTTTCACCCCATTTTGCGCATGAGCATACCAAAACATAGAGATAACTCATTCAAAATCAACTAAGAAGTAAGTGAAAAGGAGAGGAGGGGAGGGAAGAATATGGATATGAACTTGGTTGAACCACAAAGACAGAGAGCCACAGGGGGATAAAGAAACAAACAAGACAGAAGGGAGCTGACAGCGTTAAGGTCAAGAGAGGCCACTTCCTTTGCAGGTTCCAGGCAAGTGAATGTGGAGAGATGCTAAAGCAGCAGCCAGAAACGTGTTCTATTGTTTTACATTTAATAAATCAAAACCTATGTATTCTGACAAGCTGATCCTGTTGCTACCTCAAGGAAGGTTATAACTTTTGTATTTAGAGGATGATTTCAGTATTAATAAAAATCACATACTTCAGGTACACCAGCACAGAGCCCGAGTTTACAGGGGCAAGATGAATATCTTCCATTAATCCCCCCACTTCTGTGCTACTATCTGTATGAAATCTTTGAGAGGCAATTCCCAAAGTCTTAATGCAGGGGTCTTCCCAGATGTGAAGCCCGGACTTGTGACCCTGCCTGATTCCCAGGCACAGGTCCTTTTACCTGGGCTGGTCAAGACTCTGATTCAAGGGCTTTAATAAATCGTCTTGTCTTCACAGCAAATTTTTCTTTTTACAAAAGTTGGGACAAATGTGACTCATGAGGTGTTAATTAACCTAAGGATCATCAACTTACAAGAAGTGACCCTGACAGAATCCAAGCCAAATCTACTTCCAGCCACGCAGCTGCCTTGTCATTAGAGCAAAGGGATAGGAAGAGAATGAGAATGGCTGGTGGCAGAAACATTCCTGTCTATCATCTTGTTGCATCTTCCCGGGTACTTCTCATCAGTTATTATCCCTTACTACCTAACAACAATCCCACAAGTAATCTTAGTACTACATGTTTTTTCCCCAGTCATTCTAACTCCTCCTGTCTTTCAGAAATGGCTTTCAGAAGATGGCTTCGCACCATTCCCCTTTAATCACCTACATTCTGACTATTCTTAGGTAGAGCTAGAGATAAAAGACAAGATGTCCACGCAATATTTGGGACATACACATAAATCATTCACAATAGTCATCTGGAATTCAAATACGACTGGGCAACCTGTATTTTTATTTACTAAATCTGGCAACCTTATTACCAGGAGATATTAATTTAAACAAAATGTTCACATTCTATTATTGAAACTTTTGCTCCCAGTCCTTAAAACAGGTTCAAACTTCCACTTTATCTCCGTATTCAAACACAAAAAATATCTACAGAGCCTGATTTTTTTCTTGTGGCTCTGAAATTTGATTGCAGAAAATTTGTTTTAGCACCCACAATTTCCCCCGCTTTTTCTTAGAGTAAAATAAACATACCCAATCGTTCTTTCCTTCTTTCCTGTATCAATTTTCTAAAGTGGCAAAAAAAGTACAAATGTTTGAATTTGTGGCTTTCAAAACTCTATAAAACATGTCCAGAAAGAAGTGTTTTGGATGAGAATAAAGGACATAGAGCTAGCTGGTTTTCTGGAGAAGGGATGGAAGTAGGAAGATTGGAAATGAAACTAATAGTTCTTGAACTGTTTTAAAATATATAGAGCTCAGCTGGTGTGGCTCAGTGGTTCAGCATCAACCCATGAACCAAGAGGTCACTGGTTTGATTATCAGTCAGGGCACACATGCCCACCTGAGTTGTGGGCTTGATCCCCACTAGGGGGCTTGATCCCCAGTAGGTGACATGCAGGAGGCAGCAGATGGATGAAGTTTCTCTCATTGATGTTTCTATTTCTCTATCCCTCTCCCTTCCTCTCGCTCTCAAGATCAATAAAACCATTTAAAATTGTATGCATTTATAAAAATAAATAATATATATATTAAATATAGTATATTTATAACATGACTGAAAAAAGTGTAGGATCTATTATACTCAAAATAACATGCAAAAGAGGCTAAGATTGGCAGCTAACTATCAAAATGTAGGTAACTATTTATGTTTGGAAGCCTCAGAAAATGATCTGACAAAGAAACAACTGTTACACTAAGCTAACAATATATATGGGATCTGGGTTAACATACATGCATGGTTTTATAGTGTTATGGCTTTCATAGCAGTTACTAATGCTATGTGAATTTTTACTTTAATTTTCTTTGAAGAAAATTATTTTTAAGATATAAGTAGAAAGGAAAGATAAGATTATTATCATAATTCAATAATGTGATAAAGGAGACTTATCAAGAAAATGAGATTAAGGATGTAGTCTAATTGGTATTAAAATGTCAATATTCCAATAACCATATGCCAGCACTAAAGTCAACTTAATTAGTATTTTTTCTTACCAAGCAATAAATCAAGTAGAAGACTGATCGCGGAAAAATCAGCTGACTCTTATGAAACACTCTGGAACTAGTTTTCTAAAATAAAGATGTCTCCAGATAAATAAAACATGCTTGGGATAATTTGAATAATTTAAGGATTCAGAACACATTATGTAATCTGTGCAATCCTCCCGGTGCTTTTTACATGTGCTTCCCATATTTTAGCTTTATATATTTTTTAAATTGTGAGAATATAGTAGACACTAGAACAAGAAAACAAACAACAAACAAATAAAACAATTATTTATTATTTTGCAGTAGCATCAGAAATAAGAATATAGTATTGGTCCCCCAAACTGCTGACACACAGCTATAATAGATTCCAATATCTAAAAACATCTGGACAATGTACTTCTATCATCATGTAGAAAACCTTTCTAATCTATCCTAGCATTGCATTGGTTCAAACTTCTTAGAAATCAATCCCAAACCTTTGCAACAATCCTCCAAATAAGCCAACCTCAAATGCATTTCACTCCTGGCAAATGGTTATCTTCCACTTAAAAAGGAATTTGAAGTCACTGGGTCTGAACTACAACTCTCCAAACAACCAAACACATCCACATTTTATCCTATTTTCTCTCCAACTTTGAAGGTGAGGTACCTCTCCTCTGGTTTGAATTAGTCAACCCAGTTATGCTTTTTAACCCATTGTTTTTCATTTCTTCAAGGAACATGCTCCATTGACCATATCTAATTTCTCCAAGATCTTTACTCTCCAAAAATCCTTCTTTCTGAAGAAGTAGACTTAAGTTTCTCCTACTATGAAAATCAAAAACCCTCCTTGGATCTACTTTATTTTTCTCTTTCCCAATTATCGTGTGTTATCTTCTTTAAAAAGCCATCAATTCCTGTTGCTTTTAGTTCCTCGCTTCACATTCATTCTCAGTTATCAGTCTTACTTTATCCTCCCACCTTTACCCCCTGATCCTCCCCTGGAAACACCCTTGCTACAACCAACTATTAAGACTGTTACCAAAACCAGTGGCAATTTCTCATTTTTCATCATATTCTCCCACGGCCTTTCAGATGGGCAGCATATATTTGGCCTCTGTGTTCCTGCTTCTCTTACTCTTTGCTATTCCATTTGGTCATTGCTGGATTGTCTTGCTCTGCATATCCTTAATTTGTACCATTCCACAGAATTGTGCCACAGGTGCTGTGCTTTTTTATTTAACTATACAATTCTCATTAATTATAGTATTATTTATAGAGTGGCCATTTCCAATTTGTACACATAGTCCAGATATCTCGCAGGAGTTCCAAAACAGTATATGTATCCGCCAACTGGTCATCAATACCTGAGCACCTAACACTAAAATCAACCTGTCCAAAACGTACCCTCTTATGCCTCCCCCAGAGCCTCTGCCTCCCCCACACCTCCCTGCTTTTTGCTGTAATCTTTATTTCTGTTTATGGAATCAATGTTTACAAATGGAAAAAGTCATCTTAGATCCATTTTTAGTGACCCATGCTCCAACTATGCAACTAATCACTCACTTCTACTAGTTATAAAATCTAATTATTTCCTGATTATTTTCCTTTTTACTAGCAATACTGTTTTGGTCACTACTCTCTTTTTCCCCTTATCTCACTCTACTAGACTATTAAAATAATTTTTAAAAACTTTATTTTACTGTGGTAAGGCCATTTAACATGAGAACTACCCTTTTAACACATTTCTAAGTGCACAATACAGTACTGTTAACTGTAAGCACAATGTTGCACAGCAGATCTCTGGAATTTATTCATCTTGCATAACTGAAAGTTTATACCTGTTCGATAGCAACACCCCATTTTCCCCTGCCTGCACCTTGGCGACCATCATTCTACTCTGTTTCTATGAATTTGACTATGTTAAACATCTCATGTAAGTGGAATCATGCAGTATTTGTCCTTCAGTGCTTGGCTTATATTACACAACACACTGTTCTCTAGGTTATCTATGTTCTTGCATAGGGCAGGATTTCCACTCTTATTAAGGCTGAATACTATTCAATTGTATGAATATACCACATTTTCTTTATTCATTTATGCCGGGAGCCGGTCCATCCTTGCTGTTTCAAGGGACCTGGCATATATGGCATACTCTTCTTAATATCTTTGCTCACCTTCTTGGCACTATGTGTTTTAACCAAGGTCATCTCTCTGAGAAAGGTTGTTTCCCCAGGTAGGGATTTTCCCCTGAAGTTAGGGAGGGAATAAAACCCCTTAACTAAGTGCCAGGTGGGTAATTAATCACTTTAACTACGAACAATCATGCTTAAGCTACATAATCTTTACTCCCTGGAATGGAGATAAGAAACGCCCTAACCTTTGGAATAGAGATTGATAGGATTGGAATCAACTGGTATAAACACAGATGTAACAAGACAACAGGACACAGAACCTACACACAGAACTTACACACAGAACCTACACACAGAACCTACACAGAACCTAGAGACAGAAGAACTTCGCTGGAGAGAACATGGCAAAAGATCCTGGACAGAAACTGGACTCAGAACCTAGAGACAGAACCTAGCGAGAGAACATGGCAAAAGAGCCTGGACTGAACCTGACTACAGAAATTGGCAAGAGAACCTGACTAGAACCTGGTGACTGAACCTGGCTGGAGAACCTAGCAAGAGAATATGGACACAGAACCTGGCTGGAGATCCTAACCAGAACTTCGCTGGAGATCCTGAACAGAACTTGGCTGGAGATCCTGGCTAGGCTGCTGATCAACTGAATGCTGTCTGTGTGTCATTCCTTCTTCGCCGACTCTGTCCATACCTTTGGGGACCCCTGGACCTGCTGGCATTGGACCCTGGCACATTTATCCAACCATGGACAGTTAGGTTGTTTCTGTATATTGGCTATTGTGAATAACACTGCAATGAACATGGGGGTGGGGGAGTCTACTCAAAAAAGTAAAAATAGAACTATCATATGATCCAGCAATCCCACTTCTAGGTATATATCCAAAATAATTAAGATCAAGATCTCACCTGGCTGGTGTGGCTCAGTGGTTGAGCGTTAGCCCATGAACCAGGAGGTCACTGTTCATTCCAGGTTAGGGCACATGCCAGAGTTGTGGGCTCAATCCCCATGTTTCTATCTCCCTTCCTCTCTCTAAAATCAATAACAAATATATTTTAAAAAATCAAGATCTCAAAAAGCTACAATAGTTCCTTTTCTCCTTATTTTTCCTTATTTTTTCTTCCTCTGATTTAACCTCTTCAAATCTATATTCCTTCATGCTGTTCACATGACTTTAACATTCATAGGGCAGTAACTTTCATATGCTCTTCTTAAAATCTTTAAATGGCACATTACTACTGACCAGAATGAATGTAATCTTTTTAAAAGGGATGAAAGAACTTCATGATATGTAGCATTACCACATTTAGCAAATGAAATTACTGCATAGGAGATACTTAAAATTGCCATTATTTCTCTGAAATTCAGACTTAATAAGGCATCCTTTATTTTTCTGGCAACCCCACTGATATGGGACTTAATTACTTCTCTAGTCATCTTTTCCTGTGCTCCCCCCATAACACTACTTCTCACCCAAGTACATTGCCCCCCCAACCCCCCAAAAGAAAAATCTGCTGGCCTACTCTACTACCCTTTCTAGTCTTTTAAAATACTACACTTTCTTGCCTGTAAGTCGAATCCCTATCTGTGGTATGCTCCCTTTCTCTGTAGTAGTCAGGCAGAGATCTAACTAGCTTGACCGCACTTCTCAAATGGATCTGCAGTTAGGTGCGGCCATATATCAAATTATCACTGATGGAATAGTAACGAATGTAATCTGTGTCATGATCCAGCCCTGTTTCATAACACTTTCAAAGAGAGCCTTTTAATGTTCTTTGGGATGATGCTACAGAGAGGACCTTAAACACATGTATGGATGATAGTCACGCTGCAATCAGCCTGGGTCCCTGAAAACCTGCATGGAAAGGACTCTCTCCATCCTTGTGGTGTACCTGCCTTTGAGTGTTTTGTGAGAAAAATAAATTAATAAAAATGCATTTAAAATTCTATTGTGTTTGAGTCCCTTATGCTCAGGATCTAACTAGCTTATTTTACTAATTCACTTTCTTCCCATACATTTAGGTTTCAGTGAAAAAAACTATACCTAATATTGTAAGATTTTTCTGCCTGTGAAATATTGGGCTGGAGGTGTAGAGTAGATGAAGGAGGCTTGATGTTTTTGAGGATTGAAAGCTGCAGTGAGAAATATAAGACTTTCATTAAATTTTATCTGAGACATGGATCATAATGGAAGAAGCCAATATCCTCATTATTACTTATGAACAAAGACATAGAGGTTAACGATTATTTTCTCATGGCTAAACATAAGCTCCTCTGACTTTCATCTTTGAAAAAAATTGGAAGTTAACAAGTTACCATTAACGTGGCTTTTGAATAAAATCACTTCAAAAATAAATTTCCTTTACAAGTCACTGTATTTTAATGCATATTTAAGAAGCATAAAATACTTTAAATAAATGGAAAAAGCACATATTGTATTCTACACTAAGCATCACATTTTTCTGAAAAAAGTACCTAAGAAATATTTTAGAATTTGAAGGTCATAAATTCTCTGTCACAATTTTTCAACACTATCATTAAAATGCAAAAGAAGACTATAGATGATATGTAAACAAATGAGCATAGTTGTATTCCAATAAAACTTTATTTATATAAACAGATAACAGGCAGAATTTGGCTCATAGGTTGTAGTTTTCAAACCCCCAATCTATATCCAAATATACAGTACCTTATAAACAGCATAAATGATAATCATATTAATATTTTGTCTCTCCCCATCTCTCCAAAATTTCCCTCTGTTTGTCTATACAGATTCCTCTTTCTCCCTTTCTCATTCCTTCTCTCTCTCTCTCTCTCTCTTTCTCTCTCTCTCTGTCTTTCTTTCTGTCTCTCTTTCTCTCTCTACATAGATAGATATAGATATAGATATAGATATAGATATAGATAGATATCTGTTATAGATATATATAGATATCTCTACATATATATATAGATATCTGTTGCAAATGGTAAGAACTTCTTTTTTACTGCAGCATAGTATTCCATTGTGTAGATGTACCACAGTTTTTTAATCCACTCATCTACTGATGGGCACTTAGGCTGTTTCCAAATCTTAGCTATGGTGAATTGTGCTGCTATGAACCTAGGGGTGCATATATCCTTTCTAGTTGGTATTTCTAGTTTCTTGGGATATATTCGACATGATACAGTACATAGAAAACTCTAAAGACTCCATCAAAAAATTATTAGACTTAATAAATGAATTGGGCAATGTAGCAGGATACAAAATTAATGCCAAGAAATCTATGGCATTTCTATACACCAATAATGATTTTACAGAAAGAGAGACTAAAAAAGCAGTTCCATTTACCATCGCACCAAAATAATTAAGATACCTAGGAATAAACTTGACTAAGGAGGTAAAAGACCTATACACGGAAAACTATAGGACACTAAAAAAGGAGATAGAGGAAGACATAAACAGATGGAAGAACATACCGTGTTCATGGACTGGTAGAATCAACATCATTAAAATGTCCATACTACCCAAAGCAATCTATAGATTCAATGCACTCCCCATTAATATACCAATGGCATATTTCACAGACCTAGAACGAACTCTCCAAAAATTTATCTGGAATAAAAAAAGACCCCGAATAGCTGCAGAAATCCTGAGACAGAAGAACAAAGTAGGTGGGCTCTCAATACCAGATATCAAGCTGTATTCCAGAGCCACTGCTCTCAAAACAGCCTGGTACTGGTACAAGAGCAGACATATAGACCAATGGAATAGAATAGAGAACCCAGAAATCGACCCAAACCACTATGCTCAATTAATATTAGACAAAGGAGGCAAGAACATACAATGGAGTCAAGACAGTCTCTTCAATAAATGGTGTTGGGAAATTGGACAGATACATCTAAAAAAAATGAAACTAGACCACCAACTACACCATACACAAAAATAAACTCAAAATGGATAAAGGACTTAAACATAAGACAGGAAACCATGAAAATACTAGAGAAATACACAGGCAGCAAAATCTCAGACATATGCTGAAGCAATTTCTTCACTGATACTGCTCCTAGGCCGTGGCCGGCAAACTGCGGCTCGCGAGCCACATGCGGCTCTTAGGCCCCTTGAGTGTGGCTCTTCCTAAGCCTTAGAAGTACCCTAATTAAGGTAATAACAATGTATCTACCTATATAGTTTAAGTTTAAAAAATTTGGCTCTCAAAAGAAATTTTAATCGTTGTACTGTTGATATGTGGCTTTGTTGACTAATGAGTTTGCCGACCACTGTTAGGGCAATGGAAACTAAAGACAAACAAATGGGACTACATCAAAATAAAAACTTTTGCACAGCAAAGGAAACCATTAACAAAACAACAAGAAAGCCCACTGCATGGGAGAACATATTTGCAAATATTATCACCGATAAGGGTTCAATCTCCAAAATTTACAGGGAACTCATACGATTTAACAAAAGGAAGATAAACAACCCAATTAAAAAATGGGCAACAGACCTAAATAGATACTTTTTGAAAGAAGACAGAAGAAAGGCCAAGAGACATATGAAAACATGCTCAGTCACGAATCATCTGAGAGATGCAAATCAAAACAACAATGAGGTACCATCTCACGCCTGTCAGAATGGCTATCATCAACAAATCAACAAAGGACAAATGCTGGGGAGGATGCGGGGGAAAAAGGAACCCTCGTGCACTGCTGGTGGAAATGCAGACTGGGGCAGCCACTGTGGAGAACAGTATGGAGTTTCCTCAAAAAACTAAAAATGGAACTCCCATTTGACCCAGTGATCCCACTTCTAGGAATCCCTTTTGTTTTAAGTGATTTCTTAAACTTACGAAGTGACTGCATTGAACACGATCCAAATAATTAATATGCCATAACACACTCATAGGTCGAAGCTATTATCTTCATGTCCATTTTACAGCTGAGATAACAGAGGCTGAATGATGTAAAGTAACATTCCCAAGGTCACTCAGACAGCGATAGAGCCAGAATTTGAACTGAGGGCACCTGATTCTAAAGTCCATGTTCATTGCCCACAAAACTAATCCTCTGGGTTTGACTTTGTTTTCTCTGCTTGTGAGTAAATTAGATGAAGCAATAAAAATTAATGAATATTTTATATGTTTACTAGAGGCCGGCTGCACAAAATTCATGCACTCAGGGGGGTACCTCAGCCCAGCTTGTGCCCTCTCCCAGTCCAGGAGCCCTTGGGGGATGTCCGACTGATGGCTTAGCAGGCAGTCAGACATCCATCGCCGCTGCACTCCCCAGCCATGAGTCCGGCTCAGGGCTTCTGGCTGAGCAGTGCTCCCCCTGTGGGAGCGCACTAACCACCAGGGGCCAGCTTCTGCATTGAGTGTCTGCCCCCGGTGGTCAGTGTACATCATAGTGACCAGTCATCCTGCAGTTTGGTCAATTTGCATATTACCCTTTTATTATAGAGGATTAAAATTCCGATGTCCTCTTTGGTGAACTACCTAGATCTATCCTGGGCTCACGGGCTAATTATTATCAAACTATGTTTTTATTAACCTGTTTGAAAAGGTTTCTTTATATATTCTGAAAAGTAAGTACTATTTAATTTATACAGAATACAAATATTATCTACAATTTAAAAGCTTTGTTTTTTTTCTTTCCATTTTTTTTAGGTCATTTTGCATTTTGGAAAAAAATACAAGTTATGTATGCAAATGTATCATACTTTATTCTTTTCCTTCTTGGTTGTCTTTTTTAATTCTTATTTAAGAAATTATTTTGAATTTCAAGATCATAAAGATATTGCTTTATGATTTTTTTACAAAGATAGCGAATTTTACCAGCACCATTAATGAAAAAATTCCATCCTTTGCCTCTCTGAATTTTAATGTCGCCCTTGACACTGACTATTTTTCCTACATGCTAAGTTATTTTGGAGCTGTTTATTCATTTTCACTGAGATATTTATCCCTTCACTGATGTCAAAATATTTTAACTTCCATATATTTCTCACAAATTTTACCATCTAGTGGGGTGTATTTTCTCTCACATCCACAAATAATACTAAGACTGGAATTTTCATCCTTTCAGTTTTTCTTATAAATTTTAGGAACAGTTAGACAAATGCAAAAAAAAAAAAATGAACAAAGACACACTGGTGGGCTGAGAATAATTCAAATGTGTGGATTAATTTAGGGAGAACTGACATCTTTATTTCAGTGAGTCTTTGCAAGAATGAGCATGGTAAATCTCTCATTCTATTTGTGTATTTTTTATGCCTTTCTTTGAGATTTAATATATGTTTCCATATAAGTTCCACATAACTTTTGTTAGATTTATTCTTAAGTACCTTGTTTTTGTCATTATTGTAAATAATACCTATTTAAAATTAGATTTTCTAATTACTTATTGCTGGCATTTATGAAAGCTATAGATTTTTGTGGCAGTAAGCTTCCTTATTTTGTTCCTCCTTTAAAATAACATGAAAGAGGACATACAGAAAGCCAAGAGGCATATAAAAATGTGCTCCAAGTCACTAATCATCTGAGAGATGCAAATCAAAACAACAGTGACGTACATCTCACACCTGTCAGAATGGCTATCATCAACAAATCAACAAATGACAAGTGCTGCAGAGGATGCAGAGAAAAAGGAACCCTTCTGCACTGCTGGTGGGAATGCAGACTGGTGTAGTAACTGTGGAAAACTGTATGGAGTTTCCTCAAAAAGTTAAAAATGAAACTCCCATTTGACCTAGTGATCCCACTTCTAGGAACATATCCCAAGAAAACAGAAACGCCAATCAGAAAGGATGTATGCAACTCTGTGTTCATAGCAGCACAATTTACAACAGCTAAGATTTGGAAACAGCCTAAGTGCCCATCAGCAGATGAGTGAATTAAAAAAACATGGTACATCTACACAATGGAATACTACGCTGTGGTAAAAAAGAAGGAATTCTTACCATTTGCAACAGCATGGATGGACCTAGAGAGCATTATGCTAAGCAAAATAAGCCAGTCAGAGAAAGAAAAATATCACATGATCTCACTCATTTATGAAAAATAATGAACAACATAAACTGATGCAAAATAAATCCAGAGACACAGAAGCATCAAACAGACCATCCAACATCCAACCTCAGAGGGAAGGCAGAGGGAGGGGGGATAGAGGGGTGTGAGAGATCAACAAAAGGACTCGTATGCATGCATATAAGCATAACCTATGAACACAGACAGTAGAGGGGTGAGGGCATGTGCTGACGGGAGGGGGGGAGGTGTGGAAACGACCAGGGAGAGGTCAATGGGGGAAAAGGAGACATATGTAATACTTTAAACAATAAAGAATTTTTAAAAATAAAATAAAATAAGGACTGTGACATTTCTCCATTATAAGTTTTGGAAGATAAACTTCTTAGAGTTAAGATCATTCTAGTTTGCAAAGATTTTCTTTCTTTTTAAATCATGTTTAGATGTAGAACATTACACTCCTGCATTGATGCACTGACATTTAATACTTTTACATCGATAGCCACATATATCATGGCCTATGGTTCCTTTTCCTGAAAGATACTTAAAATTTGTATTCCGTTATCCAGTAGTCTCACTAATTGAAAACAGGTGCTTCCTTGTTTGCTGAAATAGCTTGCATGTTATGAGTAATGACAATTTGAAGGTTTATCATAACTTGACCTTTAAAACCTCCTCGCTTAGAGTTGTTTTGTATTTCAGGGTAGCCTTTAATGTACTGATACTGTTCAGAGGCTAAGAGTTGTTTGAGATATTACATTATTTTCGTGAATCAGATTGTTAAAGTTCCCCAAACACTGTAATAAATTTATGCATAATAAACATTATGTGCTTTATTTTTCACACACTCACATTTTTAAATTAATAACTTTTCTCCTTTGTTTTGTTCAATCTTGCTAGAGATTTTCTAGTACATTAGACCTGTCAAAGAATATGTTTGGTTTTGTTGATCTTCTTTAGTATTTGTTGCATAAAATTTACCAGTGAAACTATCAAGGTCCAAGATTTTCTTTATCGGAAGGTTTTTTTAATAGAAATTCAAATTTTAGGAGATATACCTTATCCATATTTTTAATTTTTTCTTTCTTCCATTTTAATAAATGGTTAATTTGAAAGTATTTATCTCTGGTGGATTACAAGTGGCCAAAAATTATTGTCACTACCCTACATATGGTTTCATGTGTACCTTCTTTAAATCTGGGCTGTTTTGCCTTACAGAACCTGATAGAACATGGCAGGAGTGATGCCATCCCAGGCTATGAAAGAGCTCACAGCTTCCAATACTCACTCTTGGAATTCTGATAAAGAAGCTACCCTCATGGTGAGCCCAAATAAGTATAGAGAGAGGCACCAGCCAGTCTTCTCAGTCCTTTCTAATTCTCCAGAACACAACGTGAGTGAAGCCATCCTGCTATGTTAGCCTATCTACCGTCTGATTGCAGCCACATGAGTGACCCCACGTGAGACCAGTGGAATAACTACGTGGTCAAACCAGAGAGCCATGAGAAATGATTATTTTTATATTTTGCCATTGAATTTTAGAGGTTCTGTTTCATCACTATAAGTAACCAAAACAGAAATTGGTCCTGCAAGTGCGGTGCAAGTATATAACAAAAGCCTTAAATTTGTTCTGGTGGTAGTGGGTGAAAGCTGGAAGGGATCTAAGGGTTAGTGCATAGTGGAAAGACAGTGAAAAAATGTTATCGCAAAAAGAAAAAAGACAACCTGTGGGGAGCAGTGCTGGAAAATGTGGCAACAATATCACCTACAATAATAGTAAAAAAGAAAAATAAATCTATGGGTTAGACGAAGATTCCCATGCTGAATATTGGAAATCCTGACTGCATTCTTTCAGTGGTATATGCCAAGGCATAGAGACAGATGAACTACATAGCAAACTGTTCAGTTATTGAGCAGAATCTAGAGAAAATATTTCCAAGCTTGGACTTGCAAAACAAAACTTGCAGGTTTTCTGTCTAATTTCTAATCTCTCCCAGCCAAATCTTCTTCAATAAGTACTGTTCTTAGGGCAAAAAGAAAAAAAATCAAATGCAGGTCCTGATAGGAAAACATAGAATCAAGATGCTGATGACTCCGTGTGCTGCTCAGGCTGCGAGACCTGCGTCCAATTCCCAGAGTCCACAGCATCCTGTCTCTGCTAGATCTTAAGGAGTCTTATCCTGCACATGCACGGCCCAGCCCTTGGCCAAAGGATTGCGGTGAACACCAACACAGATGTCCGATTCCTCCCAATGGAAAGTTTACTTTCTCCATTTTTTCCCCTGCAAATTGGAGACACTCCAGCAGCCCTGAGTTCTGATCTCATCTTCTCAGCAACATAGGTCGCCTCTCAGCTTGCTTGTTTCTTCCCGGCACGGTGGTGAAGAAAGTGCTCTCAGGAGGGCCTGGGTAAATACGAGGTCCACTTCATCTGTTTTTCCTGTCTCAAGAATCTCAGCCTCTCTGTCTATTGCCCAATGCTGAAGACTGTTTTGTTAACTATCTCGTCCAGTTTTGTGTTGTTACAGAACAAGGAAAAGTCTGGTATCATTTAATCTGTCACTGTTGGAGACATGGTCATTCTGAGCTCATATTTATGGGTGCTTATCTTTATGGAAGAACCTTTACAATTTGGGTGGGGGGGAAACCTCTCTAAGCAATTTTTTACCTGTTTCCACCAGTGCCCTAGGGGTTTCTCAACCCCAGAAATCATTTTCATGTTGAGGAGTGAAATTCAAAACTTAAACCCTGCAACAGAGATTTTTGTTAACCCTGAGCCCAGGCACAAAAATATAACAGCATCTGACCTGTGATGGTAAACTGTTCTTTTCCACCCCCTAAATAACCCTTGCACTATGTGCAGCCTTTCTTGCTAAGGAAGACTTTGTGGCACCAATACCTCAACTCTAGCAGAACCTATGTCATTCCTTGTTTTGCTGTAGGTGCTAAAACATGCCCAAGTCCCAAAGACGAAAAACCTCCTCATTCCCCAACTACCCCATTCTTTCCTCAAGGAACCGGTACTATGTCCATCTGGGGTATCTGATCTCCAAAACTGGATATAATAAGTACGCGTTTTCTTAAGCTGCTACGTTTGTGGTGATTTGTTACAGGAGGAATAATACAAAATGCATCCAATGAACCAGCTATTTCTTTCTTCGGGCTCCCCTTACCAGGGAATGCATTTATTAAAAGAGGTGCCACAATATTCATTGCAACACTATTTGTAATGCTGAAAGCTAGAAACCAGTGGCCTCCCAAGAGTAGAATGGATAAATAAATTGTGGCATAGTCACACAATAGGATACTATGTGGCAATCAGAATGAACACTCTATAAATACATGAAATAACATAAATCACCTTACAATGTTGACAGATAGAAGTTCCACACATAACAATAAATGCTGTATGACCTAATTTACATAAAATAAAATAAAATAAAATAAAATAAAATAAAATAAAATAAAATAAAATAAAATAAAATCAACTATGATATAGAAATGTGAATAGTGGCGACCCCTGAGGGGCAGCATAGAACCTACAGGGGAGCAAGAGGTGCATTTTGGTTCTGTTAGTCTGCTCCTTAGGCTGGTGATTACTGTATAAGGGTGTTTAGTCTATGACAATACATCACTATTTCTATGTGCATTTGTCTGTATTTGATATTTCAATAAAAAGTACATTTAGAATGTGACCCAGAAATTTCTTTTGATAGACAACAGGGAAGATTAAAATCTGTGGAAAATTTAAAACATTAAAAAAAAAATTGAAATGACTTCAAAAGTCTTCTTGGATAAGTTCATCAAATATATTAACCAAGGTGTTTTTGAGGTCTTATTTAAAAATTTAAAGATTCTCTCAGGGCCTGAGGGCCTCGCCAGAGGCTAGAACTATCCCCAGAGCACTGCCATGAGGCCATGCATATTTAATTGAATAATTAATTGAAATATACATAGAAAAAAAATTCCCAAAGCTGACACAATGGCAATAGTTTCCTTTCTAATTATTTGCTCCCATGTTCCTATTGAAACTAAAATCTTAATAGACGCTCCATTTAGCTGCAGTCACTCCTAATAAGATGTCTTTCAATTCCTACTAAGTGCGTTGCACTATTTCTTCTTAACAGACACACTGATGTCATCAGCGCAGGCTGCTCTCTGCCTACAGAATGGATGGGTGAGGATGCAAGGCAGCCATGATCCGGGCTTTTAAAGTGAGTTGTGAGTAATGGCAAGGCCTCTACTCTCCCTCTTTACCTCTACACAAAGAAAAATAGCCCACTGTCCAGATACAAGGTCTTCATTCATTGACCTGAATTCCCATTTTTCGAAGATCCAAGCAGCTAGACAGGTAAACTCATCATCAATAGGAAGAAAGGTACGTTACTAAAGTGTGCCCTTCTAAATTCCTTGCAGTTCACTAGTTCCTTTCAGCTAAATGTAATATATTTTGAGTTGTCTATTGGGTAGAAAGTGCTGTTTTAAGAAACTAAAGAGGTAGCAAAAATGAGTTAGAAAGTCTCTGCCCTCAAAGAAATCAGGTGCTCAGAGGAGAGGCAAGTCATGATTCATGGACATAAATATATTACTACTAGAGCAGTGATAGCGAACCTTTTGAGCTCAGCGTGTCAGCATTTTGAAAAACCCTAACTTAACTCTGGTGCCATGTCACATATAGAAATTTTTTGATATTTGCAACCATAGTAAAACAAAGACATATTTTTGATATTTATTTTATATATTTAAATGCCATTTAACAAAGAAAAATCAACCAAAAAAAATGAGTTCTCGTGTCATAGGTTCGCCATTACTGCCCTAGAGGCCCAATGCATGAAATTTGTGCAAGAGTAGGCCTTCCTTCCCCCCACTGCCATACCAGCTTCCCTCTGGCACCTGGGACCCGGGCTTCCCTCACAGCCCTGGCTTCATTCAGAAGGTAGTCCAGAAGGATATCCAGTCTAATTAGCATATTATGCTTTTATTATTATAAATGGTATTTTTCCAAATCATTCAAGGTTTTAAATTTAAGGGAATAGCAGGAATATTGAATGAAACAAGATTTTAATTGGGAGTTGAAACAGACTATTTAATACATTTCCCTGGATGATACCACACTTTGTTTTCATAATGGCTTCCCTTCCTTTAATCTAAATCGATTACAAGGATAGTCTTTGATACCTACATCGACATACCAGTCAAATAATTTAAAATGTGGGCTCTCTAACTACAGTGTTTGGGTTTCAATCTGGTCCCACCACTTACATACTGTGTGATCTTGGGGAACTTACTTAACTGCCCTGTGTCTCAGTGTCTTCATCTAAAATGGTAATACTAATGACACGCACGATGTAAAATTGGTGTGAAGTGCCTAGACATAGTAAGTATTCACAAATATTAACTATTATTCTTGTGTCATTTGGAGCCAATAACTTCTAAATGTATGGTTCCCACAATTAATAAATGTTACGGCCAAAGGTGATCCTGGGGGGGGCGGGGGGCGGTGAAAGGATTGAGAAAAGACAGACAAGAGAATGAAAGCTGGGTCTCGGTGGGATGCTGCTCCCTGATGAGGAGACAGCGCCAGCGCCCAGAAGCCGAGTCTTTATTTTATAGCAGATGCCACAAGGCAAAGTAGGGGCGTGATCACGTTGTTTACAGCATTCTCGTGAGTTTCAACCTCACTTAGCTACATGCGCCTGAACTCTAGCATAAAGCACGTGGGGCCATGTGTTCGGACCATAGGTTCAAGCTTACAACCACAGCCGTTGGCTATGATTGTGCTGGGAGGGCCCTGCCCTCCTGCTGGGACTTGCACACGGCAATGAGAGGACCCTGTCCTTTCCTTAGTCCGAGTCTTGAACCTGGCCAAAACACCGTAGCCGCGCCCCACAAATAAAGTGAGTTAGGAAATTGTTTTTTGGACAGCAAAGCAGCCCTTTCAAAATTCGCACTACCAATGTCATTCAAACTTTCAGCTGAAGATTCTGTACTGGGTCAGGGATAGTGCCTCCAGGAGTTTTGTTTGTATGTTTTTTATGAAGGAGATTCTTTGGTTTAGTTTTGTCTGTTTTACCTGTTTATCTACCTACCACCTACCTACCTACCTACCTACCTACCTATCTTCTTAGTGAAAATACATGATCTTCTACATGTAGCAGGATGGCTAGAGAGATGGTAATTACATGATTCTTTCCTGCACCATGAGGAAATTACATATTCTTCAGCTATCACTGGCAGGTTCCTATATTAATTCTATTACAAACATGTCACACTGCCACTCTGAATCTGGCAAATAAAGCTTCTACTTCCCTTTTCAAGTAGAAATGGCCATAGGATTATAGAACCAGAGATTCAATAGAGTGGAAAGTAATTTTAAGATTTAGCTCATCCTTTTAAATCCAAGTACCAAAGCCATCCCCCAAAGTAAGGCTAGTTTCTTCTCCCAAACCTCTTGAGATGGAAATGTATTTTTCTTTGGCAGCCTCTTCTAATTTCTTATAATCTGTACAAATAGTTCTGAAAGCAAATTCAGGAAAAAAAAATTGACCACACTTCTATTTCTGGTCCTTTCCCTAAACATGATGTTTTCTTCCATTAGAAACCGCCTGAATTATATCATCACTTTTGTGAACTGTTTGACACCATTAATGCTAGAAAATTCTGGTAGGAGCAAAAAAGTCTATGGGCAAATTTTTCATGATAGATCTGTTCTCTGAAGTATATTGAGCTTTTCACAGTTTCTCTTATCCTCCTAAAAGTCTTAAATATTTTTTCAATTATTGTAAAAATTTTTAACATGTCACATGCGCAATACCATATCTTAGGTATGAATGTGATAGGAAGACTCAATTTTTATATGTACTTCAGCTTTCCCACAATACAATATACAGATCATGTATCATAGAAATGTACACTTATAACCTATATAATTTTATTAACCAATGTGACCTCAATAAATTTAATTTTAAAAAAGAGAGAATGGGAAATGAGGAAGCAGAGATTTCAAAGTACTTTTCTCTTAAGCAGAAAAAAATGGAGCCATTGCTGCCAAAGGGGATATAAGATCAAATATAAGATCAAGATCAGTGTCTCTCTATCATCTATGTATCTATGCATCTATGCATCTATGCATCTATCTATCTATCTATCATCTATCTATCTACCATTTATCTATGATCCAGGAGAGAAGAGATCAAATAACTGATGATAAGAGAGTGAAAATGCAATAAGGAGTGTAATTCACATTAATTATATATTAACCTGTGCTTTAAGGTTTAAAAATGCATTTATTCTTTAAATTAATGCTAAGGAAACACTTTATTATTTTGCTGTCTAGAAAGTGTGCATTAAATTGTATTTGAATCACCCTTTTCATCAATGTCTTATGGTAGATAAAAACAACTGGCATAGCCCTAAAAGAAAATAATTTCTTTAATGGGCATATTTCCCCCCTTGAGTTATTCAAAATATTAAGTGGGATTGCAATGGCACACAGGTAGAATGGTGAAATATGACCTGGTACTCTATTCTCAGTTGAAGGTGTAACAGTTTGTTCAAAAATTAATATTCATTGTTCTCAAGGGTAAATTTTAAGCTTCAAACTGAGACTTTCTGATGTTGTAGTTGGTATGAACACTTGAGCTAAGGTGGTATTATGAAATTTGACATATGTGAAATTACCATATTAAGAGATCAGTTTAGGGCAAGGGGCTGCTTGCTGTATGAGCTTTTGTGTGATTGTTATCACTCTCCCCGTGAGAATTCAAAATCTCACTCTGAGGTGTTCTTTCGTCTGCCATTGCATCAATGGAAATCATATGGTAGTTTTTCTTTTTACCTCTATACTACGATGTTCTTAATTTTATCACATTTTAGCTTAACAAGTAAGTTGAAAACCTGCTTCTTCCCCTCTATCAGCATTAAGTTGGGTATCAAAATCTAGGTCGGTGAGGAAATGAGCTGTTTTATTTTTCAAAGAAAGCAGGTTACATAAACCATGGCTGTCTCTCTGGATTCTTGTAAAGAGAGTAAATAGAACGCCGTGTTGTCATGACCTCAAGTCTGCACTAATGGACTTGCTTATGTAAATGCATTGATGTTTGGGGCCCTATAAATGGTTCCTTATTAATGGTTGTCTGTTGATTTTTTTTTAAACCCTGATATAAACACTGCACAGTCTTACTGTCTACATATTGCAACAAAATATACAGTCTGTCATTGTATTTTACTTTTATTTTCAAAAGAACAGAGAGTAAAAATAGAAGTACAGCAAAAAAGGAAAGGGAAGAAAAAAGAAGGGAAGGGAAGACAGTACCCAGTTTGGGGAAATATGGTTTAAAATATTTAAAAGTGGGATGAAAGACTATACTTTCAAGGATCATTTCTATAGTTTGTCACTAAAAGTGAGATGAAGCCCTGACCGGTGTTGCTCAGTGGGTAGAGCGCCGGCCTGCAGACTGAAGGGTCCCGGGTTCGATTCCATCAAGGGCATGTACCTTGGTTGCAGGCACATCCCCAGTAGGGGGCGCGCAGGAGGCAGCTGATCGATGTTTCTCTCTCATCGACGTTTCTAACTCTCTATCCCTCTCCCTTCCTCTCTATAAATAATCAATAAAATATATTTTCAAAAATAAATAAATAAAAGTGCGATGAAGATCACTAATGCCTTAAAATGCATCCCTGGTCCACAGCCTTCAAATGGTATAAGAAGTTGAGTTTGCCACCAAGACAGCAAGAAGAATCATTTGTCCAGCAGTATGCTTACCTGTACTATCCAAATGTAGCTAAACTCATTTCCTAGCAGAATCCAAGGGAATTCCAAAAAAGGCTTTGTGTCCCGGACAAAATGACAAGTGTCATTTCTTTTCTTTGCTGGGAAAGGTCTCCAATCTCTCTCACTGTTTCTAAGTAACTGGGATCTGCAGCCACATTTGTCTGTGCCCAAAGACTTAGCAATTCAGAGCAACTATCTTGCCTTCTTTTGCCTGCATGTTCTCATCTGTAAAATTTGGAAAATTCAGTTTTTACCTCAAAGGGTGTTATGAAGATAAAGTGAGTTTAAAAGGGTAAGGTGCTTTAAATGGTATTTAGCACATTTTAAGTAGTCAGCAAATATTAATTATTATTAAAATTACAATTAGCCCTAAAATAATGAAGAGTCGCTCCTTTTCACTCTTAAACTCACAATTGAAACTTATTCAAAGCCTGCCCAAGTATTTAAACCAGATTTCAGTACTTAGTCCTTTTATTACTTAGTCAATATAAAATCTAAACCATTATGAGAATTCCTGTAAGTTAATGTCAAATTTTTTCATTTCCATCATATTAGGGCATTTGTCACACCTCATCAGAGTATCTGTATTAAATTATAAAGTCCTAGCTCAGCCAATGTGGCTCAGTGGTTGAGTGTCGACCTATGAACCAGAAGGTCAAGGTTTGGTTCCCAGTCAGGGCACATGCCCGGGTTGTGGGCTTGATCCTCAGTGTGGGGCATGCAGGAGGCAGCTGATCAATGATTCTTTCTCATCTTTGATGTTTTTTATCTCTCCCTCTTCTTTCCTCTCTGAAATCAATAAAAAATATTGTTTAAAAAAAGAAAGAAATTGTAAAAAAAAAATTATAAAGTCCTATAAGCAGTATTAGACCTCTATTGGAAAGTTTCACATACTTATTATGTCCTATTTCTTGAGATTAATAAATAACTTGGTATGATGTTGTTCCAAAAAATATGAGTAGTGTATTCCACATAAGGAGAAACTTCTGAAAGCACAGTTTGTTGAACACTATTATCTTCAACAATAATTTCATTTTATAAGAAATGTGTTTATATTTACATTAATGTTTATTTTTTTCTAGATGATTTCTATATGTCAAGATAACTACAATTTTGTCTTCAAATGTTACCACTTTTGAATAAGAAGAGTTTCTATTTTAAATCTACTTTTTCTCAGAATATCATTCTTTTTTCCCAATATGTATTTCCTAACCTTTCTCTTCTTTCATTCCTATTTTTTTTTATAGTTTAAGAATGTAAAATAATTAACCCACCTGTTGACTACATATAAATAAAGCGTTAGGAAGAATAACGATGACTGAACGCTATCTACCCCCTCCACATGCCATAGAAAATTACAAACTTAGGAGCCAAATTGAGGCTAAAATCCATAAAGAGTAACAGCAAGTTATACAAGTGTTTACACTTTGGTTGTTAATTAAAAGCTTAATTTATTATAACCATCATTGCCTGTCAGAATAATAATGCATTTCAAAGTCCTTTCATTTGGAGTTCATATTCAATCAATATTTACATAGAACTGCAATCCTCTAGAAGAAATAGTCAACCTAATGAATAGTAATCAATCATGATAGAGAGATACTGAGTACAGCAGATAATTAATTTGCTAATAATTGTTTCATTTTGAGAGACAGACGAGCATAATGATTAAGAGTCTGCAGATTTCCAAGTTCTAGTATTCAAATTCCAATGCTAGAGTACTGAATGGGTGACCCTAATTCCTGTATCACATGAAGATAATATGATTATATACACCTCATGGGGTTTTGTCAGTAGGAAATGAGAAGAGACACACTAAGTGGCTATAAATAGTAATAGCCCATTGATAAATACCTACAATATTATTAACACAATATATATTAGGCTGAGCCAAAGTAACTGCTGTTTTTGTCAATATCTGTCAAATATGGAATGTTTATGTGATTCAGTCTAACAGAGGCAAACAGAGTGACTCTCCAGAAGCTTCAAAAGAATACCCCCAAAATTTAGCAACAGAAGTATTTTCCCAGACTTTTTCAGAAGGACAAATGATGAACACATTAACCAAACTTAAAAAAATATTAAAGCTACTTCTAGGATATATTATGGAACCAGCATAATTTTTTCCCATCTTTCATACTCATCTCTAAAGTAATATTCAATGACAATTCAACATGACACAATTAAACTTGAAGCACTTTAAATCATAAGATGTTTAAAATATGTGTAAATAGTGCATTCCCATGTAATATGTTCCTTGAAAAGTGGTAATCTATATAGAATAACATTGTAGATAATCAGCATATGAAATTAATTTCATTTTTTTAAAAAATTCTTAAAGAATTCATGTCTCCAAAAGCTCACATACATTTGTGGAGTATGTACAAATGAATTAGAAACACAAACACAGTCTGCAGCATTGTGCATTTTGAGTCATTCATTAATTTAACAGGTCTGTTTTCATGTGAATCACGTGCCAGGCACAGTGCCTGGCACTGGGTACACAATGGTGAGTGGTATAGGCTGAGTCTCTGCTCCCAGGTAGCACAGACCTTTGGAACTGCTGAAATCTAGTTATTACTGCAATGCCACAAAAATAGAATCAAAAACTTTTCAAATATAAACACTCAAATTCCTTTGCTCACTGCTAATATTCAGTAAGGTCAGGGTTGTTGGTATTTCTGAAAACACAGAGAGTAGAAGATTATCCCTCATTTATGAGCCACATCACATATTAAGAACCAGAAATTTTCTTAAATGACCTAAAGAGTTAGACAGCTAATAACAAATTGGAACTAAAAGAATAATAGGTAAATTATAGATCTGCTTAAAGAATTCTGAATGTTATGGCTTTTTCCTAAAAAAAAACACAAAAACACAACAAACTATTTCACAATTTTTAAAAAATCAAAAGTTTTAAATATTCAGAAGGTAACATTCTTTCCCTGTGGCCAATATAATTTGTCATTTTTTCCATGCTTCTATTTTACAGGTAAAAAAAGACGTACATTAAAAGGGTGCTGACTATTTATTTGGATTTAAAAGCACACTCTCTCATAGCAAATGTATCATTTGCAAAAGAAAATCATGTCTGTACTTTGGTCATATGTATTTTAACAGACTTCTCCATAAACATTTTTTTATGAGAAAACAACTAAGACAGTTCAATGTTGGCATCTTAAAACCTTAATGAATTCTTCATGACTGAAAGAGCGCAAAGTTTTGAAATATGAATTAGAAATCTTATAAAAGGTTGAAAATGTCTCTTGTTCCGATCATTGAACCATGTGAGAAAAAAACAAAGATTTTGAAAAAAAGAAATCACTTTTACTGAACTCAGAAAAGCAGCTTGTCAACTGAATTGCCAGGATACTTCACACATGGTCACCTCCTAATTTTTCCCATTGATAAGTGAGTAATTCTCTTGGGAAATATGTTTTTTAAGAAATAGCATGGCTAAAAGAAAAATTCATGTTACAGAACTATCCTAACAGTATCCGTTAAGCCAAATAATCTAGATGTTCACAAAATGATAACAATGACCGATAATAAACTAAAAATGCTATAATGATAATATA
Organism: Myotis myotis; assembly: GCF_014108235.1. NCBI lineage: Eukaryota > Metazoa > Chordata > Mammalia > Chiroptera > Vespertilionidae > Myotis > Myotis myotis. Next base: position 27,818,456 of record NW_023416313.1, read on the forward strand.
GTTTATAATTATCTTGTCAAGATTAGGAGATGTTAAGTTGGAGTCTCTTAGTTATGCCTATTTACTTGTTTTTGTTTTGTTTTGTTTTGTTTTGTTTTGTTTTGTTTTGTTTTGGGAGGGCTAACATTTGTTTATAATATAAGTTTCAGATATACAACATTATAATTCAACATCCAAATATACTATATCATGCTCACTACCAAAAGTCTAGTTTCCATCTTCTCCCTTGGAAGATTAATTTGGGTTTTAAAGCAATTGGGGTTATCTTCCTTCTCCCCAAACACTCAACTTTTTCATCACTGTCAAGAGTAGCATCTTCTCCTCAGATTTAGGGTCATCCAGATATTCAAACTTCACTTATGACAATTAGTAATCTCATGACTAAGGATCAAGAAAACAAACGAGGTGCTCCAGAGTGAGGAAGTACAAGCCTCCATTTTATGCTCTCCCTCACAGCTCCCCCGGGCTAGGGACACGACCCCAGGGAATCAACTTGTAAAGGAGACAGATGTCTTTCCTACCATGCAGCTCCCCTCCTGGCTGGCCAGAATAACAGAAGCATTCTCCTTTTGCGCTCTCTGAAAGTTTCTCTGTGCTTCATACACTCCTTCCATTATGACCCCGTAGCACCTGCCAAAGCTGGATGGAATTCTCGCTCCCTACTACCGAGATGGTGCCTGTGATTTTCTTCCTGGGTTCCTTCTGTTTATGTCCGTCGTTTCAGAAAGACTTTATTTTTTTAATATCTCTTTATTGATTTCAGAGAGGAAGGGAGAGGGAGAGAGAAAGATAGAAACATCAGCGATGAGAGAGAATCACTGGTCGGCTGCCTCTTGCATGCCCCACAACAGGGATCAAGACCACAACCCAGGCATGTGCCCTCCTGACTGGGAATCAAACTGTGACCTCTTGGTTCATAGGTCAACACTTAACCACTGAGCCATGCAGGCCAGGCCAGTAAGAGTTTAAATTGAGAGAAAAAGGAAGTGTGGTTGCACGGTTTCATTATGAGTATTATTGTAAAATGAGATGGTATTTCCTGAGGTAGCTTAGAGTACATGAATTTTTTTTTAATCTTTCTAAGAAAACTGTCATTGTAATAGGAATGATGAAGTTTCAGAGCTATGAGATTCAAAATTACCGAATACAACTATATTGATTTTAAAATGAGGCTAAGAGAAGTTAAGTAATTTGCCTAACATGGCACAACTTACTCAGAACTAGCAAGGACTGACACAAAGAGGTGGCCAATCTGATGTTATTGCCACTATACAACATGCCTCACACCCTTTCAAATTCTGCTAATCTCAATTTGTGAAACTGTCTCCAGTAATATGTTCCCAAATTAACCAATGCTGATCACATTCCTATTCCTGGCCACTGAGTATTTATTGACTGCAACAGAGTTAAATTTATGGGTTGATTTTTCACATAGAATGCAACTCAGTAGTCTTCGTTTCTAAAAGTGTGCATGTTTTCTGTTTAGATTTAGAAGAAATATGTATTCTTCTCTCTCTCTTCCACATATGAAACTGTAAAAAGCTTGAGTTGCAGGCACCCCTGAGTCCATCTACTTCTCCTGGGCACTACTCTGAAAGAAAAAAAGAAAAAAGATGTGTGCACTCATTAAATACTGGGGTTTGACTGATTAGAATTTTCCATGAGCTTTCTTCTGCCTAATGATATTAAGACAGAGTTCCCAATTTGTACCTGTGGTGATTTACCGTTTCTGCTTCAACAGTAATGATGGAAAATGCTTTTCCACTATCATTTAATTAGTCCAGAATGCTAGTAGAAATTCATCTTCAAAATGTACCAGCAGAGAAAAGATTGAGAGCAACTATAAAGAACCTTGAACCCAGACTGGACAACTTTAATAGCACAAGGTTGATATTAAACACTATTAATAATGTGTGTGATCCTTTACAATGCAACAGTCAGAAGCAGACGTCCTTAGCTTTTTGGGCCTTGCACTCCCCATCTGTATAATAAAAAGGCTGGTCTAGTGCATTCAACATATTCATCTCCCAAAGGACATCCCCAAATAGAGTGGCTGGAGGATTAATAGCATGCTGACAAATGTTTTAAAATGAGTGAGAAGGAATTCCAAAAACAGTGAAGTAAACCTGGCTTGCTTAACTACATACCACCGCTTAATTCTTCCAAGTTCCATGCACCCAGAAAAGTACCTAATTGCTACATAAATATCAAGCAGACTAGGGGTATTCTTCTTCATTTCCTATGGCAAGTGTGAACTCATCTGGAATGGTTGAGAAATTATAGTAACACTCTCAGGACTAATGAGCTATTACAAATAAGTGAGAGTTAACAATAGTTAAAGAATCAGTACAATCAAACTACTAAATATTGAAACCATAGTAAAGGAAAAGTTACTATGACATACTTTATAATTGCATAGTGATTTTGAGTCACAATATCTTTTTTTAAAGACACTTGATAAATTACGGTAATTTGAGATTTCCAACTGACTATGTAAGTGAACATAGCACTAAGAAAAGAATAATTTCAAGCAAATAAAATAGCATTTGATTTTTGTTGGGCAGTTAAAAGGAGTTGAGTTCTTTATAAGAAAAAAATGTGTCTTTTGCCTTTATGTTCTTTAGTTTTCTCTTCAGTAAAATGAATAGAGACAACCATTCTATCACAGAAACCAAAATGATAAAACGTCTATCAATTACATCTCTTCTTCTCAGGCATAAGTATGCAAAAAATACAAATAAATTTTGAGTGCCAGATTCATTTTCACCCATGTTCATTCCCTTGGTAAATGCAGAGACTAATGACTTTAAGTGCCAAGTACATCCCAACAACTCAAAGAACTTTATCTCAGCCCAGACCTCTCTTCTCAACACCAGGCTCAAATATTCAACTCTTAGACATCTCAAATTCAACATCTCCCAGAAAAAATTCCCAACCTTCTCTTCCTAATATACGTCCCCTCCCCCCAACTTAGTTTCTCCCATTTTAACTGATGGCAACTCTATCCTTCCAGGTGCTCAGGCCAGAAACCTTAGAGTCATCCTTCAAACCCCTTTCTGTGACACAAAGTATCTGCCAGGAACTGCTGTTGCTTCTACCTTCCAAATGCATTCATACCTGACTCCTTCTCATCTCCAAACTACCACGCTTGTTCCTCACTGATAATACTGCAATAGCCCCTCACTGATAAAACGTCCAGTGTGCCTGGGCACAGGGGTGAGGGGACAGAGGGTATATCAGAGAGGGAGGCAAGAGATAGATTCTTGGAGAGCTTTTTGGGTAAAGATAAGAAGCTCGGGTACATTTTATGCTACTGTGATAGGAAACTATTGGAGTATTTCAAGTAGCAAAGTGACATGATCTGACCTATTTTTCAAGAAAGATACTTCTGCTCCTGGATGGAGGATGAATGATACAGGAACAAGGGTAAAAAAGTTGTATCAAAGAAGAGGCATTTCTGTAGACCAGGGAGAGATGGTGATGACAGTGGATATAGAAAGAAGAGGGCAGGTTTGGGATTGGGGTAGAGACTTCAGGGCTTGTTGATGGTTGTAATGTAACTACTGGGTTCTTAGCTTGAGTAACCTGGTAGACTGTAATATTATTTTCACTAAGTTAGGGGATACTCATTTACTATAGTTTCGTGGCATCTTCAAACATTTTCCCAAAGACTATTTTCTCTTACTTAAATGTTCTATAGCTTTAAACCCTAAAAACTTATATAAGTTCAATAAAAATTGAAATGTAAAAAATTATTTCATATACATAACAATACTCTGCTTTAAAATTAATTCCTTAACATGCCTTGGTTATATTGGTAAACTACTTCCTACAAGCTTAGAATCAGAGTGGAAAGTATGGTGTTTGATATTTTTCCAATATTTTGCTAATTTATGTGCTAAAATTTCTATGGAAGGGAATGTCACCTATCCCAGGGACTCTAGCACTGAACTCACTTTTTAAACTTATTTATTTAATAGAACACTGATTGTTATATTGAGCCGAATATAACTCCTGGAGTATTTATCTAATAGTCCTGATACTGCCATCTGTGGCAAATAAATAGCATCTAATCTAGGATGAACAATATTTGCCACTTCGGCACCACTTTTAACTCTTTGGCTCAGAGCCGACATTGCTAGCTGACCAATTTACCCATTCTTGCTGAGCCGCCAGTGGCCTCAGAATCACTCTCCACACAGTATTCTTGGCAGGCACTACAAATCAACAGAAGATAAACCTAAGTCTTCTGAATTAAAAAAGAAAAAGATTACTGGGTGCTTATTATGTTTCTGAACTCAAGGAATTCACAGTCTAGACTTGTATGTGATGATTATAAAACAACCTCAGACATCAGTTAAAATAATCATTTGAAATCAGTTTAACCACTTTAGAAATAAAACTTATAAATAAAAATTTGTTTGGGAATGGCTGGTATTCATCAGATGATTATAAAACAACCTCACAAATACTGTATACTAGAAATCACAAAATACTATAAAATACAGAAAGGGCACTAGCCCTGATTAAACAAAATAAGAGTTGCCTTGTTGCTAATAGCACGTTAGTTAGATGTATATAATTTTCTTTCTCCAGGCTAAATATCTTTAGTATCCTCAAAGTCATCTGCTAAAAGAAAATGTTAAAGCAATTTAGGAAGATTTCTAAAACTTTCCAATGTAAAAGGCACTTAGAACTTGTACATATTTAACATTGGAAGACAGTTGAGAAATGACTGCACAGTTCTAATGTGAAAGTATAAATCAGGAATTGTATACTCAGCCAAGTATTCCTTCATCTATAATCAAGAGACACTGGCAACTATGCAAGAGATTAGGTAATTTAGCCCATGGAAGCTTTTCTCTAACAACACATAGACACACAAACTGACAATGTGATTGAGGCAACCAAGAAATTAATCAGAGTACTTCAATAACGAAAACTAGTGATAAATCAAAAATACCTAACGGTGATTACTGAATCCATTTCAATATGAAAATTAACCAACTGTGAGTTTTGAAAGGCAATATATTTTTTATTTCTTTCCAGGGAGTAAGAAGATATTTTGGATAGTTGAAACAGTTAAAAACATTGATGCCAAGCACATATGGGCATGGCCAATTTAGAGGTAATTTTTTTTAATGAAGAAAAATTCAAGTTCAATATACCATTTTACTTCTGTTTCCTTTATTTTAGTTACACTGAAGTAAAAATTAAATCAATATTTTCTATTTTTATATGAAAATGTATTGCATCATCCCATCCCATTTTCAAGACTCATGTCTTTCTGACAAGCTATCTAACTTTCTCATGTCTTTTCTGCACATACATATACTTAGAGATGCAGCTGAGGAACATGTTCAGAGAAGGTGGGTAATGATTATTGTTGAAAAGTCAGATTTTGAGTCTTATTTGAGTTTCTCTTATGAGTATATATCAATTTTTATAAAAACAATAAAGTATACCTAAAAATCATATTTTTAAAAAAAATCTACATTTTCATTTTGGTCTTATTCATTCTTATGTGAATATCTCCAGAATTCCCATCTATAAAATGGGGATATAATCTCACAGATTGTTGTGAGCTTTAAACAAATTGATATATGTAAAATGTTCTCTAAATAGTTGTTTCATATTCATATATACACAATATTATATACATATACTATAAAATAAACTATATATAACAATTTTATATATTAATATAGTTACATATTATGATTAATATTATAACATAGTAATATAACAGAACAATATTAACATTATATGAGATTCTACTCTTCAGTGCCAATAATTTTGCACAACATATTAACATAATCATCACAGACCAATGTATAAGAAAAATTAAATATAAGTCAAAATATAAATTTAGTATAATTATTCTTAGGACAACATTGATCCTATTTATCTTTCATTCAAATACAATTAGATGATATTGTATATATTTTTAGTGACTAGTTATCAGAATTAGGTATATTGGGGTAGAAAATTCAAGATGTTACAAGTAAGTTCTAGTCTTCATTAATAACTCTTCAACCTGAAAAAACTATTATAGAAATTTCTGTAGAATTAAATTTTATCTCAGAAATACCAGCCATTTCCAAACAAATTCTTTATTATAATTTTTAATTTGAAAGCAGTTCAACTGAGATCTGCTATATGAATACATAGGGACAACAATCAATATTTTTTCTGTACCTCCTATGGTTGAAGTCCTTTTCAAGATTCCTTATACACAAATCTCTAATTGTTAAGAGACTATAGATTATCATTGCAAGATCATTAAAAGATGTTGATAAAATACCCCCAAGAAAATATAAATAAATTTTCAATTAGGTTAAAAAACAGAATCTGAACAGACAGAAACCTTATCTAAGCACGGAATTATTATGGAAAGTAATATCTCTGTTTTTAATTTGATTTTTTTCCAAATAATGCAATTTTCTTTTAAAAATTATTTTGATTTTTTTCTACTTAGTTGATGACCTTTTCCCATTCAGGCAAGTTATCAAATATAATCTCCCAAGTTACTGAGCTCAAATTATTTCCAAAAGAGCCCAGCTAGTGTGGCTCAGTAGTCGAGCATCAACCTAAGAACCAGAAGGTCAGGATTAGATTCCTGGCCAGGGCACATGCCTGGGTTTCAGGCTAGATCAACCGTGGGCAAACTACGGCCCGAGGGCCGGATCCGGCCCATTTGAAATGAATAAAACTATTGAAAAAAAAGACCGTACCCTTTTATGTAATGATGTTTACTTTGAATTTATATTAGTTCACACAAGCACTCCATCCATGCTTTTGTTCCGGCCCTCCGGTCCAGTTTAAGAACCCATTGCGGCCCTCGAGTCAAAAAGTTTACCCACCCGTGGGCTAGATCCTCAGTAGGGGGCATGCAGGAGATAGCTGATCCATGATTCTCTCTCATAATTGATGCTTCTATCTCTTCCTCTCCCTTCCCCTCTCTAAATCAATTAAAAAATTATTTCCAAAAGAAATGTTCACCTTGTCCAAATTTAGAACCAGACTATTGTATCCTCCATACTTTCTGAATAATATTAACCTTAACTGCTGCCAGGATTCTGAACTCAGTTCTGCATCTCAATTTATGTTTGAAGGCGGCAAACAATCATAAGTAGCTCTATATTCAAGCATGGAAATTGTAAAGGTGTAATTCCTAGAAGAAGCATACAGACTATAAAGACATCTGATTCATATAAGAAAACATCAGAGAAAAGAAAATATTTATTACTTCATAATCTAGGTTTCTCAGACATTTACCACCCCCCTAAGATTCCCATGTATTAGGTTGATTGATAGTGTTTAATCAATTGTTTGATGAATCAAGGGAAAGAAAAAAACAACCCTACAACTTTTTTGACACAGGCCAAAATGGAACAAACTTAAAAATATTGAAGCACAGTTACTTGAAAATTCTTTCGGCATTTTAGAGTTAGAGAACAGGCTCTAGCATAAAAACAATGTCAAACAGCCTGTGGAAAAACCAATGAAAAAGGAGCCTTCCTTATCAGAAATGTTATAGAAAGATTATTGCGTTGAGAGGTAAGTCCATTTATTCATTCGTTCAACAATCTTGATGAACATTTTATTATCTAAATTATCAACACAAAAATTTAGCATGACTAATAATTAAATTTTAAATTAATACAATCCATGCCTTTTTGCTTAAAAATTGACAAAGGATAATGCTTATGGCTAGCAAGGTTTTAGTGAAATTGACAATCAAAACTTATGATGTAAGTGATATTATGTTGTGGAGCTATGTCATAGAAATAACTGAGGACATGTAAGTTCCATCCTATATAATAAAAGCCTAATATGCTAAGTGTCCAGTCGTCTGGTCATCCATTCAACCAATCAAAGCGTAATATGCTAATGATATGCTCAACCACTCACTATGACGTGCACTGACCATCATGGGGCAGATGCTCCAACCGGTAGGTTAGCTTGCTGCTGGGGTCCAGCCAATCAGGACTGAGCAAGATGGGCCAGACATTCCCAGGAGCCCTCTTGCGGTCCCTCCCTGGCTGGTCAACCTCCTGCATCCCTCCTCAGCCCCGATTGTGCACCAGTGGGGTCCCTCGACCTGGCCTGCACCCTCTCGCCATCTAGGACCCCTTGGGGGATGTCGGAGAGCCAGTTTCTTCCCAATCCCACAGGTTAGGCCAAGGGACCCACTGATGCATGAATTCGTGCACCGGGCCTCTAGTATAAATATAAAGGAGGAAAAATAAACAATTATGTTACTCCTTCCTAGACAGCCCTCCTCTTAGACCACCTGGGTTCCTAGAGTCCTGTGGTAATGTAGGAAAGATGGAAGCTGGTCTGACTCTTAGTAACTTCAATTGTATAAGCCTTACTTGCCCACTGCTACCTAAGGAGCCATCAAAATGTGCCCAAGATCTGAATATAAGAGCATGTTCTGACTAAAGCTCTGATAGATCGAAACCAGATTTTCTCATTGAAGTAAGAGAAAATAATTTCTCAAAGGAAAATCTATTCTTTTCTCATGCCATTTAGTTCAAATCTATTTCCTTATCACCCTCCAGCACCATGGTAAGATTACCTGGTTTTGATTTATCAAAGCATTGACTCAATGTGACATACAGCACCTATCCATGGATACTGAAAAAAAAGTTCCTGAGGATGTCTTAGTTTCTTGACAACTTCTCACCATATATCATGATAAACAGAACTGAAGAATGAAGAATGCTGATTGTGCATACCATTCTTCACATCAACTTGTGCATGGTTTTTATTTTTCTTCTCTTTTTCTTAATGGAGGAAAAATTCACACAAAATAAAATTAACCATTTTAAGCATGGCTTTGTTTTACTTATCCACCTCTATACCCTCTTCCACGTGCATGGATTTTCAGACTTATATTTTTAAAATTTAGACTTGCTTTCCTAAGTGAATTGTATGCAGAGCCCAATATATAGAAGAAAGGAAAGTGGAGCTGATTTGTTAAAAAGCAGAATGAGAAACCAGTACCCTTCACATTTAAAGTCCCACGATTTTTCCTCATAATATCCTGAGGCATAGCCATTGAATCTTAAGGCCAAGGAGAACATAGATAAAACACTACAGAACTAGGGAGAAGGTACAACAATGTGTGCTGGGGCTCACCAGCGGACCCTGAGCGATGGATGAATGATTACTCTGACACACATGTCTGTGAAAGAGAGGGCTAAAGGACTGCCTGGCTATAGGAACCAGACAGCCTCCTTCGCCTTTCTCTTGATGCTTTTATTGTAACAGCAGTTTGAGATAAAGTTTAACTTTTAGATAAAATCAGTAGGGTAAACATTCTTGGGAGGACACATGTGTCTGCAGTGTCCTTTAAGCAAGGATGTCTAAAGATTAAGCATAAAGATTCCGGTAAACACACGAGGGTCTGCATGTACACAGACTTGTTTAGAAAGGTAAAGGAACAATTAGGGGCAGCTGCCTTCAGCCAACTCCCCTAAGTCGGAATTTCCTCCTTACAAACTTTCCAACTAGGCCCCATGCTTCCCCACAGATATGTTCTAAGACAGGAGGAGACAAAAGGCTATAAAGACAAAACAACTAGATGACTACAAGCATGTCCTTTGATGGGGCTTCTGGAACTAAGATGCTGGCAACTTCAAGTTTGGCCCTGGAGCGACAGCTCTTAAATGGGAGGTATAGGTGAGCCCTTCTTTAAGGTCCTTTAAGGTCCTCATCATTTAATTGACAGGGGAAGAGAATAAAAGCCAAAAGACAAAACAACTTAATTTTTCAAAATGTTACAGATAAATATATATTTTATTTGTATCTGACAATATTTACATTCTTTATGTTTTCCTTTAAGTATTACCTGTCTTTTCTTTTTATATACAACTAGAGGCCCAGTGCATGACATTTATGCACTGAGGGGGTATGGGGGTCCCTCAGCCCAACCTGCACCCTCTCCAATCTGGGAGCCCTCAGGGGAGCCCTCTCCAATCTGGGAGTTTCTGTCTGTCTTTGTAATCATATGAGAGAATTGTCTGAGACCCCAACTCAGTTTGGTTTGATGCTCACAGAATAATAGAGGCTTTTTTTTTAATTTGCTCCATTGGTGGAGATTTCCTGGAAGTTTTAGGATATCTTCCCTTTAATTTTTCCTAGACACTCTGATTATATGTCTCTCACCTTTGCTTTCCCTCCATCCCCCACCACAACAATAACTTGCTGCAGGCTCACTTTGCTCTAGTGCAGCAGTTCTCAACCTGTGGGTCGCGACCCCTTTGGTGGTCGAAAAACCTTTCCACAGGGGTCGCCTAAGACCATCCTGCATATCAGATATTTACATTATGATTCATAACAGTAGCAACATTACAGTTATGAAGTAGCAACAAAAGTAATTTTATGGTTGGGTCACAACATGAGGAACTGTATTAAAGGGCCAGAAGGTTGAGAATCACTGCTCTAGTGTCTAGGAGATACATCTGCCACAAGAACTACGATTCCCAGCATTCCTGGTGCTCTCTGGGCTTCTGCTTCCAGTCCTGGGGCTGCCACCAAAACTACTATTCCCAGAATTCCTGGTGCTCCCCACACTGCTGGGAGCAACCGAGAGAGCCACATTCCCCCCAAGCCGCTGGCTCTCCTGCTCTGCTCTCCACCCGGTGCCTGTATATGCAAATTAACCCACCATCTTTGTTGAGTTAATTTGCATATTTGTTCCTGATTGGCTGGTGAACATAGCAGGAGGGATGGTCAATTTACATGTTTCTCTTTTATTATATAGGATTATTAATGTTGGTGATTCACTAAATGCTCATTCAATTTTAATAGTTTTTTATTTTATAAACTAGAGGCCCGGTACACAAAAATTTGTGCACTCGGGTGGGGGGGAGGTCTCTCAGCCTGTCCTGTGCCCTCTCACAGTCTGGGACCCCTCGGGGGATGACCATCTACTGGCTGAGGCCAGCTCCCCAGGGGATTGGGCCTAAGCTGGCACTCAGACATCCCTCTGGGAGCCCGGCAGCCATCAGGGGATGTCCACTTGCCAGCAGGGAGCAGACCTAAGCTGCAGTCGGACATCCTTAGCGCTGCTGAGGAGGCAGGAGAGGCTACCACCACCACCGCTGTGCTGGCAACCATCAGCCTGACTTGTGGCTGAGCAGAGCTCCTCCATGTGGGTGCTCACTGACCACCAGAGGGCAGCTCCTGCATTGAGCGTCTACCCCCTGGTGGTCAGTGTGTGTCATAGTGACCAGTCATTCCCAGTCTTTCTGCTGTTAGGGTCAGTTTGGATATAACCCTTTAACTATATAGGTAGAGGCCTGGTGCACAGTGGGGGCCAACTGGTTTGCCCTGAATGGTGTCCCAGATCAGGGTGGGGGTCCCGCTTGGGTGCCTGGCCAGCCTGGGTGAGGGGCTGAGGGCTGTTTTCAGGCTGGCCAAGCCTGCAACTGAAGCTCCCAGTCTCTCCTTTTTTTCTTTTTTTTTATTCTGGGATTTATTTACCTTCTGTAATTGAAACTTTGTTGCGGCTCCAGCTCAGAGGCCGGCTGGCGGAAAGCAGGTATCTGGGGGTTTGTTTAGCTTCTATTATTGCAACATTGTTGCATCTGGAGCTCAGAGCTGGGCTGCGGCAGGCAGAGAACCTTGGCTTCCTGCATCAGTGGAGCCAGCAAGCCTCCTGCTCACTTCAGCTGCCTGGCTGCCGGCCACCATCTTGATTGGCAGTTAATTTGCATATCACCCTGATTAGCCAATGGGAAGCATAGCGGAGGTATGATTAATTACCATTTTGTCTATTATTAGATAGGATAGCCTGGTCATTTGGTAGATAACTTAAAAAATTGCCCATACCTAAATAATTGAAACTTCTCTACCTATTTCCCTTAATTGTCTGGCAATCAATAGTGCTTTTCCTTGGTTTAAATATTTACAATTTGTATCTGATCATATTTGTTATTAAAAGCAATATGCAGCCCTAACCGGTTTGGCTCAGTGGGTAGAGCATTGGCCTGCGGACTGAAGGGTCCTGGGTTCAATTCCAGTCAAGGGCATGTACCCAGTAGGGGGTATGCAGGAGGCAGCTGATCGATATTTCTCTCACTGATGTTTCTAACTCTCTATCCCTCTCCCTTCTTCTCTGTAAAAAATCAATAAATTTTTTTTTTAAAAAAAGCAATATGCAGCAGAACAAAGATTGCTCAGATCCTGTTACATGACAGCATGGTGCAAACAGAGATTATACATAATTTTTTAAAAACCTATACACATATTATATAAAATAATTTAAATTTTTCTTTGTTGGAAAAGCAAAAAGTAAATCTTCCCTCGTTTTTCTGATTTTTGTGACTAGGCCAGTTTCATTAGTTGCCAGTCCTGGCTTTTAAAGCACACAGTAAGTTCAACATCTATTTATTGCACATCCTGTGATTGGTGTATCCATATCCCAGCATACCATTCATTAGACTGAACTCATTGTAGTCAAGACCATCTTAGTTATTGCTTTCCCTTCACAAGGCACACAGTGTCTGGTATAGAGTCTGTCAGTATTTAAGACAATGTGTGGAATGAGAGCTATAACGGAAATACACACGAGATGTCTATATAGGAAACATACACTAAAATGATGCAGGATAATGAAAAGACACTGGGTCCAAGGCCACTCTTTCTCTGTGCTCAGATGGGGACTTAGAGTGCCCTTCCAGGTCCACTGAGGCTGAAGAGCCCTTGTTCCCTACAAACATCAGTGGCAAATTCTCCACTTTTCCTCACAAATCTCCCTCACACTAATGACCTCACACTAACTTTACTTTTCTGTAAAATAAACTTAACTCAAATGAATTATTGAAAAAAGAGGGAAAATCACCACCCCACCAGTGGCTTTACCTACATTTCCTGTGTAAGCAGCAATAGGGTTGTAAACACATAGAAAATCACCTCAGGTTAGAGGTGGCAGCCTCAGGCAACAACAGGAAATAGCTCCCTGGAGAACTTCCCTAAAGCTGCTCCTTCATAGTAACCCAGACAGTCCCAGTGTGAAACCAACTCCCTCAGCTGACAGAAGGGAGTATTAAGAAGTTTAAAGTTCACAGGTACTGGATCTGTAACCAAATGACAAAACGCTATCTTCTTAATGATAGGTGAAAAGATTTCTAGTTTGAAAAAGCCTCATTGGATCCAGAAAAGCAGAGCACAACACAGAAGTCAGGCCTGAAATTGCTGTGTTAAATAACAGCAATTAAAGAGAAGGTCTTTTGATAAAGTCATTTACCTCATGTAAGAGCCTACAAAGGTGAAAACATAGTAAAATGCATATAGTTGTAAAAAGAATTAACTCTAAGTTATCAGGAGCAATAAAATACGTTTTATAGCAATAAAATCTTAATCATTATCCTAAAGTTCTTTAAAAATTGCCATGAACCTAGGTTAGAAACATAAACATTGAGAAAATTCATTTTAACATGTGTTAGGTATAATTACCCCCCACTTAGAACTGAACATGCACTTGTGAAAATTTATGGAAGACAGAAAAGTATGAAAAGGATCTCAAACACTTAAGCTGCATCACCTAAAGATAATCATTAGAGTCCTTCCCTAACCCTGGAACAGATGTTCGCCAGGGTCTTCTCCATCCCATTTGCAAAGAAAAACGCTTCCTTTTTCTCTTTAAAGAGTGAGAAGCCATCATGTTTTGCGGCCTACCGAGTCTGCTGCCGCGTGCAGCACCCTCACATAATGGAACTCCAGGATGTGGCCAATAAAACTTAAGGTGAGGCAACAAACCATGGTGTGTGCCTTTCTTCTTACAAAAGGAATGGAGTGCGCAATTTGTAAAAAAATAACTGACTCTTATCTATTTTTAATATGTAATGAAAATGCAGAGTTGTCTGAAATGACGTATGGAGATGTTACATATTGTTTTGCATTATAATTAAGTCTTCCCATTTATGTGCAAATTAGGAGAGATTCTAGTCCTCAGAAGGTCTGGTATTTATTAGAGACATAGCTTCTGTTTCATGATTTTTTATTGCTAGTATTATAAGATAATAATAAATGTAAAGGACCTTCCAAAATGGATTTAATTCCAATCATGCTATCAGAAAAAAAGATCACATTCACATATTTTATGAGAAAATTATTTTCTGTATTGCCATCTCTTTTTAAATAGAATATTGGCATATCCTATTAAGTGAGGCAGATTTAATCAACAATGCAATCTGATTGCAACAAGGGAAAATACTATCATCTATAATAATAAAAGCATAATATGCTAATTAGACAAGACATCCTTCCAGACAACCTTCCAGACAACCTTCCGGACAAAGATAGGGCTGCAAAGGAAGTCCAGGTCCCGGGTGCCAGAGGGAAGCGGGTGCCGGCAGCCAGGGGAAGGAAGGCCTACTCTTGCATGAATTTTGTGCATCGGGCCTCTAATATGTAATAACTAGCAAAAAAATTAAACACTATAATGGTATGTTTACATATATTTTTTTAAATTTTTACTGAATTTATTGGGGTGTCATTGGTTAAATAAAATTACATAGGTTTCAGGAGTATAATTCTATAAGACATCATCTGTATATTGTATTGTGTGCTCACCACCCTAAGTCAAGTCTCCTTCCATCACCATTTATCCCCCCATTACCCTTTCTTACCTCCCCCATACCCCTTTCCCTCTCGTAATTACCATACTGTGCTTTGTGTATGTTTTTTATAGTATGTTTTTAAATTTTATTTCATGTTTTATTTTTATTGAATTTATTTGAATTATATAGGTTTCTGGTGCATAATTCCACAACACATCATGTGTACATTGTATTGTGTGTTCACTGCCCCAAGTTAAGTCTCCCTCCATCAGCATTTATTTCCCCTATACCCTCCCCTGACCTGCTTCCCCTGGCAATCACCACACTGATTTTTCTTTTTTGTTCAATGTCTCCACCACCACTCCCTCCCTGCCCTGGAACTCTACCCTATGCTCAATTCAAACTAATCCATGCTAGGATGATTAGTAACATGGATTAATTTTTTCAATTTTCTTAAATAGAGAAAAAGATAAAAAGTTATTTAAATTAACAAATTGTTAGCAGAAAGAGTATAGTACTTCAAAATCACAACTGCATGACAAATACAAATTCAGGTTACAAATCAATATGGCAACATGTATGAAGCCACATTAATAAAACTTCATACAACACTAAGCTGTGGTGGGGCACATGCAGTCAGTCCAGCCTCCAGCTGTCCTGTGTCCTGAGAGGCTGCATTATCAAACCTGAGGCACCTGAGTGTTACTTTACCTGTAAATATCACCAAGTGACCATCTATGTCCCCAGATCTGTGAGAATCCTTGTCACCCATATTAAAGCCTTTGTTTGTTTGTTTGTTTTTACTAAGCCCAAGAAGTATAAAACAAAACAATAGGAAAAGATGGGAAAGTGGTATTTTAAAATTCACTCTAGATTTGAATAAGGATTGAAATATCTGACACATAGAACATGCTCAATAACTATCTATTTATTAAGTAAAAAACATGTAATCAAGGCAGAATTCCTGAAACTAGAAAGCTTTCATTTAAAAAGTATTTTCCCTAACCTCTATACCACTTGAATCATTATTTGAGTCGACAAATTCTTTTGTTGCAAACTCCAGATACATCATTGATTATTCCTAGTTCAGTAATAAGTAGCAAGATGTGATAATACATTTGATAATATTAACAACTCTCTGAAATCAGCCTCAGCGAACAGATTTGTTTGAAAGGGACGAGAAATCCAATTTGTTGAGGCCTGGACCAGACCCAAACTCATAAAGTAACTTCTCTTTATTTCACTTCCCCTTTAAAATGGTTACTTGTGGTTAATAGTAGTTAATAATGTCAGTTAATACAGTTAACAATGGCTTCCATACTCACAGGAACTTCTAGACACTACTCCTCAGAATTTCAACATGTCTCCGAAGATATTAAGTCTGTGGCCTTTTCTTAATACTTAAAACATTTCTCATATTGTTATCAAAAATGGTATCATTTGAATGTGTCTCTTTAGTTCATGTTTTGCCAGCTGCGTGGACCATATGGTCAAAGTAATTTTTAAAAATGTTTGCACATGCCGAAACCGGTTTGGCTCAGTGGATAGAGCATCCGCCTGTGGACTGAAAGGTCCCAGGTTCGATTCCGGTCAAGGGCATGTACCTGGGTTGCGGGCACATCCCCACTGGGAGATGTGCAGGAGGCGGCTGATCGATGTTTCTCTCTCGTCGATGTTTCTGACTCTCCATCTCTCTCCCTTCCTCTCTGTGAAAAATCAATAAAATATATATAAAAAAATGTTTGCACAAATTGGAATATGGAAGCTGAAATCACAAAGTTATTTATACCCCTACTATTCAAAGAATAATCTATGAACTGCTATTACCTGGAAGACTGTTAAAATGCAGAAGCTCGGGACCCTGAACCTATACATCAGAAACCGCACTTTTAACAAGATGACCAGGTAATTCATGGGCACGTTACAGTTTAAGAGCATTGTTATTTACAATGTACTATTCATCTACTATCATATGTAAAGGGAGAATCATGTGGAATACTCGCATCAAATGACCAGGGCTTATAGTCTTGGGAGAAATTAATATATTGGAGAATAAAATCAAGATTCTCAAAGATCTAGGTAGGCTAGAAGCTGGCTCAGAAACCCATGTTCTGCTTTTCAAAGTGCTGGCTTTTTTTAGCCAATGAAGCAATTGTTACTAACCCTGTTTTTGCAGATAATAAAAAATGAGGGGCAAAATTTATGCAAAATAAGCCTGAAAGTCTGGCCCGTTTGACTCCAAAAGCTCTGTGTTTTGCCCCTATGACACACCTTACATTTGAGATTTTAAAATACCATATCCAAATATAAGAAGACTTAGCTGAAAGGTAGTTCATGTAATAAAAAGACATGAGAATTGTAATAGACAAATTTAACCTATGCATATAGTATAATGTAATATTTAAAATTATATATGGTACCCTTAGAAATTCTATGCCCATATTTTGGTAAAATCACCAAATTAGGCTGTATCTTCACCACTGCTTAGTTCCAGAGCTATACTTTAAAATGTACATTAGATATTGTTTGGCTATATGCAAAAAACCTTAACAAAAAAAACTTCAAACAACTTAGTGAATTCTTTTTCTCTCATATCAAGAGCAATTTAGAGTTAAGATGGAAGAGCTACTACTACCCTTCTACCCTGCTGTCCAGTCATTCTTAGCAAGTGTGTTGCCTTATTAGCACCAGATGACTGATCCACCTCTTGCTTCTGAATTACACCCAATAAGAAGGAGAAGGGGAAGGGGAAAAGGTCCATCAACCCCCTTGTGAAGGTATTTTCATGGAAAACATAGACAATATTTTCTGCTTAGATGTGACTGGCCAGAAGTGAGTCAATGGCCATCTCAGGGAGCTAAGAAGTGCGTGTTTTATTGGATTTGTTTCTAATAAAATTGGCCTTCTGATAGTAAAAAAGGAAATGGATTTGAATAGGCTACTAGCACTTTCTGCCACAGATCATTAAGAAAAGCACAACAAGAAGCCTCTAATTAACAAATTAGATGCCCTTTATAGATGGCCAGCACCAGAGTGACCAGGAAATCAGAAACACCAAGAGATATGGAGAATGATTGGAGGTACCGGGGACATTTTGACTTT
Source organism: Myotis myotis (assembly GCF_014108235.1). Classification (NCBI taxonomy): domain Eukaryota; kingdom Metazoa; phylum Chordata; class Mammalia; order Chiroptera; family Vespertilionidae; genus Myotis; species Myotis myotis. The sequence goes on from NW_023416313.1 coordinate 27,836,134, forward strand.
AGCAGTCTTCACATATATGAGGAATTATTTAACCACAGCAGCCATAAACAGGAACAGTCATTAAGAGTTTATACGGACAGAATTGGTTTGAATATAAGGAAGGATAGTTTAGTAAAAGTTACCTAATCACAGAACTAGCAAAGCCAGTGAAGAAATCCCATCCCTGAAGAATTTCACCACAGTCAGGGTGAATGTTTGCGAACGATATTGTAGAAGGGCTATATGTCTAAGGGGAAGATCACATAAGGAGAAAGTGAAAAGGTCTTCCAAGCCCATGTTCAGGTTCTAGTAATGATGACCACATACTTTCTTTGCACTTAATGCCCAGAATTAATCAAATTTATAGAGTTAGAATTAAGCTAACTCATCCAGATGTATTGTTGAAAACTGGTCTATTACATTATGGAAATGCCCACTCACTCACACTGTGAATTCATACTATGGTTTTTTTATGCATCATTATTTTCAAGAGAAACATCATTTTTAAAAAATAGCACACCACAAGATGTATGTTTTTAATAAGCTTTGTCAAATAAGACAAAAATATTCACTGAAGTTCAATATAATGTCACTGTGATGTCCGATTATAAAAACAATGTGAAGCTTTATTTAAAAAAATAATAATAATAGACCACCGTGTTTAACACAATACTTCCTTTGTAATTTATTTTCCAATTAATTGAATAATTAGGTTTCAAACCACAAGAGAAAACACCCTGATTCAAGCTGCATATCAGCCTTGGGTTTTCTGTATCACAACAAATATGATGAGCAAAGAAGAAATTATCACGAAATAGGCTACATTTTATACATGATTTTTAAGTGCATAGTCTTATTGCTCATAAATATATGTACCTAATAAAATCTCTTTTCAAAAATCCATAAAATTAAATAGTGTAGAAGTTCAATGCATATTTTAAAGAGACCCAGACCAAAGACAGATTTGTTAATTATAAAAAGCAATATCATATCCTCAAGTAACTTACAAACATGGGAATACAGCCCACTGTTAAAGTCACTATGGCTTATTTCCATATAATGAAATATATTCCTTGTCTATTTTTCAAATATTCAATTACTATTATATGTAGATGCAATATTTTCTCATTCTATGAAGGTATTCTGTTATATATAATTCAGTTATTAAATAAAACCTTCCATGGGTCCAGATGAGAAAATAATATTTAAGTATATGTGATGTCTCAAAGCTGGATATGGTAATAAAACTTTCAAACTGATCTATTAGTGTATTTTAATCAATAAGGTGCTCATTAAGAACTAAATCTATGCCCACATAGAGATTAAATTTTTTTAAAATTTCTTCTTTTCCTTTAAAAAAGTGTGGAACCTGTTCCATATTCCGGTAGTTCATTAAGAAGATTATCTAAATCTCATTCTGCTGGCATAATAGACTGTATACTAATAATAAGCTGGCAGAAGAGTCATAAGTAAATAGGCAAAGAGGAAGCAAGAACAAACAGTGTAGAATTTGACCCATTCCATGTTCAAGATCTGTAAGTGGTAGTATCACAATATTTCATTCTGTGCATATTTTAGTTTAATTTATGGATGCATCTTCTTGGATGAACTTAATGTTTACAAGAAGAAACATATGAGAATATGTTTACATCTATGCACCCATCTTATTTAATGTTTATGGCCTGTCCCTTGAAGAGTACTTTTAAAGATAAAAGATAAACATAGCAGCACAATTCACCATAGCAAAGATCTGGAAACAGCCTAAGTGCCCATCAGTAGAGGAATGGATTAGAAAACTGTTGTACATCTACACGATGGAATACTATGCTGCTCTAAAAAGGAAGGAACTCTTACCATTTGCAACGTCATGGATGGAACTGGAGAGCATTATGCTAAGTGAAATAAGCCAGTCAATGAAGGAAAAATACCACATGATCTCACTCATTCATGGATAATAGAGACCATTAGAAACTTTTGAACAATAATAGATACAGAGGCAGAGCTGCCTCAAACAGATTGTCAAACTGCAGCGGGGAGGGGTGGGGGGCAGGATGGAGGGGTGTAAGAGATCAACCAAAGCACTTGTATGCATGCATATAACCATAACCAATGGACATAAGACACTGGGGGGTAGGGAAGGCCAGGGGATTGTCAAGGGTGGGGGAAAAAAAGGGACACATATGTAATACCCTTTGTAAGACTGTAAGCAATAAAATAAAATTTAAAAAAAATAATAAAATAATGCAATAATCAATTACAAAAATGCAGATTAACAAAATTCACTAAGACACTAAAATTTTAATAAAATATGAAGAAATAAATGTTGAGTCACTGTCGTGTATGTTTCACAGTACAGTAATAAATTAGAAAAGCCAGGAGTTTGCCCCAAATCAGCACATTAATCCTAGAGGACATAACAATATTGAATAATGATGATCTTAACTAAATACAGGTCAGACAAATATGCATTTCCTTGATGCATCTTTGACAGACCAAATTCATGAATTTAAATCTAACATTTAAAGGCAGGTATTTGAACTAAATGAATTTTAATTTCAAAACTATCTAGTTGCAATAACTTAAAAGTAATATTTCACAGAATTTAAGTCTCTTTGGAAGATCTATACCTTATAAATGGTATTATTCTGAGCATCGACAATCTGGGAATCCAGTAAAATCTTTCAGCTATATTTATTTTTTTCTCATAAAATATTCAGCAACACACATTATTAGAATTGTATAGCTGAGATAAAATAGAACTAATTATGACTTTCAAAAAGTTAGATATTAAGTTTCATTGGACCATAATCTTCCTTTCCCAATTCTCAACACTTGATTTTTAAAATATAGTTATGCAGTAATTGCATCTATAAAATAATAATGATGTGAAGAACAGTTACCTAACAGAGTATTGACTCTTTGGAGGCAATCTGATCATAAAACTTACATCATTTTGAGAATTGTAAGCCCTTGGAGAGATACTTTTAAAAGAAAAATAGAAGAAAAAAAAGAACTGTATGTTCTTTAAAAGCATAGTTCCTGATGTTAGTAAATTATATCCAATTGAGAAGAACTACAATTGTTTTTGATTACATGTACCACTTTGAAACATTTGACACTTTAGACATTTTAGATATAATCCAATGAAATAAATGGATTGATAGTATGCTGCTTGTATAATGATTACTTTGTGAATAATCCAGCTTTGAATATAGAACCAGCCCTAGTACATAATTCTAGACCAAGAAACACTAAGTGTAATTAAGTGTTGTTTAATCGGATGATTTTTAGTGCTACAATAAAAAAGACCATGGAGTGTTTTACGAAATAATCAAAATATTAAAATTGAGGATAAAAGTACAAATTTTAACACATATTCAGCAAACTAAGGTCTTATGTCTCCTGATCTGGTTTAAACAATTGATTTGCTGGTTAGTCGCTTTCAGGGGGAAAAGACACACACATTACTTCACTATGATAGGCTTTTTATCTTATCATAACATTTAAACTTCCAAATGTTTTTTGGAAACATTGGTTGCACTACAAGGAAGGTGATAAGATTAATGAGAAAACCCAAGTACCCAACATAATTAGTTCCCATTAATGTGCAGACACTGTAGATGCGATTACGACACCTTTCAACTATAAATCCTACCTTAATTTCTGAAAATCTTTTAATTTATCAGTCTTGATATTGTAAGGAATTTATTTTTATTTTGGCTTGTGTGCGCATGTGTTTGTAATTATATACAAGTCAACTATTTTCTGATTCAGTAGAAAAGATTAGCCATGATAAACCCATTTCCTTCCCATTGCCTGGAAGGTTAAGTAGAGACCACACCAGCAGTTCTGCAAAGCAGAGTAGTTCTACATCATCTTGCACACACTTCTAGACTCCACCCCATTTTTTGTTTATTTGTGTTTATTTTCCTTTTTGCTGTCTTTAAAATTATTTTTTTAATTTTCTCAATTACAATTTACATTCAATATTGTTTTGTATTAGTTTGAGGTGCATAGCATAGTAGTTAAACAATCATAAGCTTTGCAAAGTGTTCCCCCTGATATTTCCAGTAACCAAATGGCACTATACATAGTTATTGCAATATTATTTACTGTATTTTCTACACTGTGCTTTACATTCCAAACACTCTCTTGTAACTATCAATTTGTACTTCTCAGTCCTTCACCTTTTTCACCCAGTCCCACAACCCCGCTCCCATCTGTCAACCATCAGTCTATTCTCTGTATCTGAGTCTGTTTCTGTTTTGTTTGTTCATTTATGTCAGTGATGGCGAACCTTTTGAGCTCGGTGTGTCAGCATTTTGAAAAACCCTAACTTAATTCTGGTCCTGTGTCACATATAGAAATTTTTTATATTTGCAACCATAGTAAAACAAAGACTTATAATTTTGATATTTATTTTATATATTTAAATGCCAGTTAACACAGAAAAATCAACCAAAAAAATGAGTTCGCGTGTCACCTCAGACACGTGTGTCACCTCAGACACGCGTGTCATAGGTTCGCCATCACTGATTTATGTTGTTCTTTAGATTATACATGTAAGTGAAATCATATGAATATATTCCCATTTCTCACTACCTTGTATTATATTAATATAGGTCTGAATTTCAGGCTTGATAATATCCTTTAAGGTACATAATTGTTTAAGATATTTTCTTTAAAAACACAGCTAGGCACTCAAATTCTTCCATAAATAACGTTCCTACCGATCTCTTAGAATCAGAAACATAAACAACATTTAGTTCTAATATCTTCTTTCTCCCATCATTTTTCTCTTCCAAAATGTTCAAAATTATTTTAAATTCACAGTTCAAATGACAAAGAAAATATCTGCAATAAGCTCTCTCTCCTCATTACTTTCCTACCTTATATAGAGTTGCCTTCAATCTCCAAAGCATTTTCTGTGAGAATAAGAGAAGCTCCTGTAACCACAAGGATAGAGATAATGTCTATCCATTACATTCACATCAGTCAGATGAAAATGAAAATTGCATATTCAACTCCTAACCATATTTACATATAGCAAATAGTGTTATCCACTTTAACATTATTATAAGGAAGTTACACTTTGAAACCCAAGCATTAACAACCAATACCACGGTATGTCCATCCCAATATAGGAACATGCGTCCATTCTGCCTGTCAGAGAGAGACCCTATAGTTACAACATTGGAAACCTTGTGAACACACACAGAGCATAACATTCAACAAAACATGGCAGTTTAAACAAATCCAAAGGGAGCGGGTAATTAACAAATGTGCTTTACAGTATGAATAGTTGAGATGAAAGTGATTTAGGAACTGCAAAACAAGAGGCCAAATTACTTTATTTGCATCTCAACCCCTAAATTGAATTTCAAAAGCAGAATCCTATATTTGTATTCCTCTTAGGTTCTGCGTTGTCATTATGTAATCCTGTATCATTATCATAGAGAATACATAATTGGACCAAATAACTAAAACAAGTGAAGGAGATCTGGGGTCTTAAGCAAACTGCTCACCCATATTTTTGTAGACACCTATCAGAAATAAAGGATGATAATTATTTTCTGTGTCACCTTCCACTCTTAAGTCCACAACCCACTTTCTCTTTTGAGGTTTAGATATCTTGATTGATGATTTTTAAAAAGCTAGATAGCCGAAACCGGTTTGGCTCAGTGGATAGAGCGTCGGCCTGCAGACTGAAAGGTCCCAGGTTCGATTCCGGTCAAGGGCATGTACCTGGGTTGTGGGCATATCCCCAGTAGGAGATGTGCAGGAGGCAGCTGATCGATGTTTCTCTCTCATCGATGTTTCTAACTGTCTATCTCTCTCCCTTCCTCTCTGTAAAAAATCAATAAAATATATTTTAAAAAAAATAAAAATAAATAAATAAAAAGCTAGATAAAGTGTGGGGAAAGGTATATTTTCCGATTTTGAAGTTGTTAAACATTGGAAAATGTTCTCCAAAGATTTTTTTCAATTGAAGAACACAGTTCTTTGGAAGTTCTTAAGAGTGGAGGAAGCATTTTAATTATCTTTGTTTCCCAAAACACATTTAGCTTCTCAATAAGTGTTAGGGGTTCTAAGCTAGATAACTCACCTGAATGGACTATGATATTGAACTGAATTGACTTCCTAACTGTATCTGCAAACAGAAAGGCCATTCAAATCAGGCTTACATCCTTGGGATCTAATCTGTTATGTTGTAGCTTACAATAAAGGCATATGATTAATAATGACGGTATTTTTTTCAATTACTTTTTAAATGCAATTGTAAATAAAAATTGTTCAAGGTATAAAACTTGAAAAAAAAATACCAACAGACATAACTACCACATGAATACAAAACCAACTTCTAAATGTATCTGATGCACCTAGAAAGCAAAGTTCAAATTTTACACAGATGCATAAAGAAAACATGACTTATACCCTACCCTCTGCTGCCTTTAAGGTTAAAGTTTGATATGCATCCCTTCACAATTTTCTTTATAAACATGTGTGTTTCTATACACACACACACACACACACACACACACACACTGTGTACTGATCATTTGAGTCTTGTATTTGTTGTTGGTATTTTATATATGCAATAATGTTTGTGGGAAGACAAACAGGTTTGTTCAATGAATGACCCCAGGAGTCTCCAGAAATTGCCTGGCAATGAACTAACTGAGACAAGGGATTTCCTCCTCTCCCAACAAGGAGTGCTGCGGAAGCTCTTACCTTTCCCCAAAGCCTGTTGCTGGTAGGCAGCTGGAATTGTCCACACTCCAATACCAGCTGATATCCTGGGTCAGACTATTTTTCCAATCTCAGACTATTTTCTCCCGTTTTTGAGGTCACTTGCACATTCATCTCACAAAAAATGAGTGTACCAGGGGCGTGTGTCACTTTCTTGTAACCGTCCTACAGTGTGCCCAGCTGTTTCCAGCCCAAGCATGCCTTCTGCAGCATTCCCAGAAAAAGGGGGGCTCATACCTGTGATCTGGCCATGAGCTCCAGTTGGAGCAAGGTGACAATTGACTAATGATGCATTGCAAATCCGTGGGTTACTGGCATCAGAGGTGTGGTGAGTACCACTACTCTGTGAATGTTGAAAGCATTTAACTGAGCACACGCTCTAGAGTTAAAGCAGGTCAGTGAATGTGATGATCATGTGGTCATGTGGCCTGTGGACTACAGCTGTCAGGAAGCAGGCTGAGCAGTGAAATAAGATACAGCAGTGTCTCTCTGTTCTCTAAAACTCCTTTTAGACATGCACTCAACTCTTTTGATTTAGTTTTCTTGTCATTTGATTTTCTTCATAATGTCCATCTGTTCTTTTTTGAATAAATTCTGTCCAATTTCCTTGATTTTCATTTTTCAGCTGATTTGTTGCTCTGTCTGATATAAATTCTTCCATTTGTACACCTTAATGATGTCCATTTTTACCATTCAGACTCCAAATGTCCTTTTTACTTACATACTCATTTTAAAGTTTCATATTTTTCCCAATAGATGAAATTTACACCTAAGTCTTTATAAGGAAAATTAAAATTATCTTTAAGTTTCCTTTTGTCCTCTGAGTTATCTCTAATCCTCCAGGGTTTTGGTTTTTTTTTAATTGATTTTAGTTCTCTGATGATGTTGATTTTTTTCAGATGCCATATGACCTGTTGTTGTCCATTCGTAAATGTATTGTTAGCTAATATGTGTGGATAAGGTTTGTTTTCTCACCAAGTGTGTTATGTCTCTTTTAGGTGATCTATCTTGAATTGGAAAACCAGCCACAATTTTTGTATACATGTATACAGATAACACTGAAATATTGGGCATGTCAAAAGGTAATATTCCTATAGGTGCATAGATAAGAAATAGGAAGTCAGACATCTATACTTGCCTGAGTGAGGAGGAAGTAATTTGGCAGTACAGATAATCATCTTACTGCTCGACGAAACTATGTTTCTTCCTATGTCCCTCTCTGAATTATTAATATTTATTTGTGTGTGAATCCATGGCAGGAGTTGACATGCATATCACAACTTTATCGGAACACAGCCATGCTCATTTCTTTACACAGAATTGAGTAGTTGCTGCATAAGACTATATGGCCTGCCAAACCTAAGATATTTCCTATGTGGACCAAAAGTTTGCTAGTACACTTAAGCTCTATGATAATTCTTTCTCATCCTCTAATACTCAATAGTAGCTGTGCTCAGGTAGATCACTTTCTCTGTTTAGAGAAGAATTCTCAGTATTATCTTGATGTCAAAAACTCCAACTGCTAGATACTTAGTTTATAATAGGAAGAGGGGAAAAGGCATCTGCCTCAGGGAGTCTAAAGGTTTTTACTTAATAAATAACTTGGCTAATTCCCAGGAGTTTTTAAATTTGTTGACTCGACCTGCAGCATCTCTGGACTTTCTTGGGAAATTTCTGCTTATCTCTGATGTCTGCAATATATTCCATATTAATCCTATGCCATCTGCTTTCTATATCTCAACTATCATAAAATCTCTGATTCACTATTGGCATAAATTATTTATTTGTTATCATTGTAACTGTATCTTATCTTTTTTTTCATGAAATTTCTGATGGGTCCATAAAACATTTGGAAATAAGTGAGCTAGCCCAGCCAGCATGGCTCAATGGTTAAGTGTCAACCTATGAACCAGGAATTCACAATTCCATTCCCGGTCAGGGCACATGCCCAGCTTGCAGCCTCGATCCCCAGTGTGGGGCATGCAGGAGGCAGACAATCAATGATTATCTCTCATCATTGATCATTCTCTCTCTCCCTCTTCCTTTCTCTCTGAAATCAATAAAAATATATTAAAATAATAAGAAATAAGTGAGCTAGATTCTTGTGCTCAAGCTGTCATCTAATCCATGAAACTCCAAAGGAAAAAGAATAATTTATTATTCCAAAAAGGAATAATAAATAATGCTAAATACTGCAGAAATTTCAGGTGAATTGGGGGTGGAAAAGTGCCTATAGATATAGAAACAAGAATGTCCTTGGTTACATAGGAGATGGCAGGTTAAGAGGAGTAGAGGGGAAGAGGGCAGAGAGCGGTAGCTTGGGTAATAATTGAGATTTGAAGAAAGAGACAGTGAACATATATAACTCTCTAGTGTTCGACTTTGAGGGAGAGAACTAGGCTGGTATGTGCCTTCATGGGAGTGTGTGATTGGATTGTGGAGCTTTGCTTGTTTATTGCTGTTTTTCCTTTTTAAAATAGAAGTAAATATATCAAATTTAAAGTTCAGTGAAAGGAACTTTGAGACAGAAAGATATTTTGAGGAAGAAAAAGAGAATGAGGGAGAAGGAATAAGTTATGAATCGTATCCTTGAAGAGCCAGAAAAGAATAGAATTCAGAGCACTTAAAGAAGAATTTACTTTAGATAAGAGTGTAGATGGAAGGGTAGTAGAAAAGGACTGATGTGGATACAATTTAGAAATTGACAGCAGTAGGTCGCAATAGTTTATTTTATCACTTTTATGTCCTATGGGAGTTCCCAGCTGACAATGTATATTAGGTGTTAGCTAGTCCAGGAAATTCAGAAGGTTGAAATAGCAGCCATAGATAATGGAAGAGAGAGATGATTTAGGTAACACTGAAATATTGAAAAAGTATTGAGGATTCAACTAAGGGTAGGTATCATTCTTTTATTTTATTTATTTTTTAAAATATGTTTTTACTGGTTTTAGAAAGAGGGGAAGGGAGATGTAGAGAGATAGAGATATTGATGAGAGAAACAGCAATCTACTGCCTCCTGCAAATATCCTACTGGGGATGGAGCCCTCAACCCACCCCTGGAATCAAACCGGTGATCTCTTGGTTCATAGGTCAACACTCAACCACTGAGCCACCCTGGCAAGGCAGTATCATTTTGTTAAAGTGAAGCAAGCTTCATTTTGTGAATTTCTACTAGTGTAAGAGCTTTCCACAGTCCAAATAAGGGTGCAGAAGAATCACAGTTGGATTTATCTAGACTGGGGGTTTTACCCAGTAAGGAACTGGAAGATTAGCAGGAGACTAAGGAAAAGTTGACCATGATGTTTAACATGAATAGGAAGGAAGAAAAAATAGGAGGTAATTGGTAGAGAGAAAATGTAGATGATTTAAAAATTCCCATTTGACCCAGTGATCCCACTTCTAGGAATATATCCCAATAAACTAGAAACACCAATAAGAAAAGATATATGCATCCCTATGTTCATAGCAGCACAATTTAAAATATCTAAGATTTGGAAACAGCCTAAGTGCCCATCAGCAGATGAGTGGATTAAAAAACTGTGGTACATCTACACAATAGAATACTACTATGCTGCGGTAAAAAGGAAGGAACTCCTACCATTTGCAACAGCATGGATGGACCTGGAGAGCATTATCCTGAGTGAAATAAGTCAGTCAGAGAAAGATAAATATCACATGATCTCACGTATTTGTGGAATATAATGAACAACATAAACTGATAACAAAAACAGATCCAGAGAAGCATCAATCAGACCGTCAAACCTCAGAGGGAAGGTGGGGGAGGGTGGGGGTGAGGGGGAGAGATCAACCAAAGGACATGTATACATGCATATAAGCATAACCAATGGACCCAGACACCAGGGGGGTGAGGCCATGAGTGGAGGGTGTGGGGATAAGGGTGACACATATGAAATACCTTAATCAATAAAAGAAAATTTAAAAAAATAAAAAAGTAAGCAAGATAGTGTAAGAACAAAACAGGGAGTAGGATAAATTAGAGAGTAAAATGTTTAAATTTAAAGTAATGGAGATAACGCATTTCTATGTTATGGTCCATCCCTCATGTAGTTGTGGAAATGAATTATCTAATTAAATTCTCACTCCAAGGTGAAGAAGTATTCTCTCGGAGATGCGAAAATTACGTCTCAGAACAGCAACTTGGAAAGGGTTACACTTTCTGAAAAGTGATTGATCTGAAGTTTGAAAAGCCCAGGTGTTTCTACAGTCTGGTGTTCTTCATACTCTCCCTGGGTCTCAGCGATCTCCCCCTGAGAAGGGGGCTGGCAGCGGATAGCAGTTTCACCCTGTTCTCATAGAGCGTCATCAAATCCTGGAGGAAGTTACTCTTATCTCCTTCTACACTTTCTAACCATCCTTTCGGACACAAATTCACCTAAAAAAAAGGACCCCTTTGTGAATAGTTTGGGAACCCCTGATCTAGAGGAAATTAAAAACAAAACAAAACAAAACAAAAAATCTGACGGCTTTTTCAAGTGCACTCAGGGATATTTCAGAATTTTCTTCAATAGAAATCTCATTTTTGTTTCTGGTGGTACCACCTTAAATTACACGAAGACATGTTATGATTCAGATATATAGCTATGCCTAATCATTGGTACTTTTTCTCCTGTAAATATTGTGAAATATGGCTTTCTACATTTTGATAGTGTAGAGAAAATCTACAAGTAGACCAAACTAAATAAAGCGTTTTTATTTTGGAAGCATAATTACAGTGTTAGAAGACTCTGCTAGAATGCATATTCAGGAAAGGTTTTGAAATTGAGAGACTGGACGCATAACACTAAACCATCTTAGTGGTTGGGTTTGAGAAAATGGAGACAATGTTCATGAATCTATAAATCCCTGTACAATGGTTGCTGGAAGAATGGCGGAGAGGAAAATGAGACAAAATCCACTGTTGATTCCTGACGAAAATAAAATCCCACCAATGCCTCCTCTTTGCTAATGCACTTGGTTTGCTTTAAAACATTTAAGAAGGTATGTGAAAGGACAACCACATTAAAGACATATGAGAAGCCTGGTAATGACTCTGGGAGACCTCACGAGGGACATTCCCGGGTGCCTTTGCGCGTGCTGTTCTCCGTTCCTATAATCTGTTCCTTGCAATGCTCATGCCTCACTTGTTCCATTTTGTTCCACAAGTGCCACTGGCTCACAGCAGCTTTCACCAGCCACCCTCCTAGGTAAACACTTCCTGCCGAGTTTGCCCATCACGTCACTCCGTTTATTTCCTCCAAATCATTTATCACAATCCCACTTTTCCTTGCACTCATTTATTCTCACTGTCTTCTCTTTAACCCCCATTTTTACTGTATAAATAATTAAAATCAGAAGTGACGCTATTTTATGAATAACTGTCCATCAAGAAGCTTACACAGAGTGTACACTTGATTCTCATCCCTGGACTTAATTAACCTGCCATCCTCTCTACTCTATGACAACGGTCTTCCAAAGGCTGATGTAAGATTTACCGTGTGGTGTAGGATTGCATTTGGGTGCAGGCAACCGAGAGTCCAGAGTGGCTCATCCACAGGGGATGCTGTTTTGTTTTCCATGGAACAACATGTTCATGGGTAAGTACTTCAGGAAAGGTGTGGCATTACCACTGTGGTGAGATCCTTTGACTTTTCTGTTTTCCCAGCTTTAACATCCTGCGAGAGAGTCTGGAAAAGGTAGTTTCTGTTTATTTGCATAAGCTCAAAATATTACAAAAATATGAGGCGTGGTTAATAAGAAAGAAGGCTGGGCAGAGAATTAACAGTCTCATATACTAGAATGCCTCTTGAATAATATATAACAAGTCAGCAGCAGCAGCCACATACACCATTAGACACAGGAAACAAAATATTTATCAGAAGAAGGCTGGAGAGGAATGAGTTAGGACAAAGAGAGATAGTTTAATAAAATAAACATTTGACGGCAGAGTAAGACGGCCTGATGTGTACACACCCACTTTAGGAAGGGCCTTTGCAATGAGAGAAGAATGTTCAGTTTGTTGAAAACGCTTGTTCTCCCCTAGACCTTACTTGGATCAACATAGTCAACTCTTAATTCTGGGACCTTCTCTTTACTATGCTTCACTTTCTAACTTCTTTCTGATAGAAGATACATATTCTTTCATTTGATATTTTAATATATTCAATTAGATTAAGTTTAGGCTTGCAATTCAGGAAGCTAATCTTTCTCTCTAAGGCAATTTTGCATATCTCTGATCTGATATATTATGTGCTGACTTCACAGTTTAACTCTCAGAAAGCAATTGCATTTCCATTTTTTTTCCCAAGTTCTCCTGAGATATTTCAGCATAGTCATAAAATATTTACAAAGAATGTATGTAATAGACTACACCTAGTGTGAAATCTAAAATTAACTAGTAAATATTCAAAGTTTAACTTTTTGTTCAATTGCCCCTTAGGCTGAGTAATTGTTCCTAATCATGTTTTAGCAATAAAAACTCTTCTGCTAAAGCCACAATATTGATATTGGATTTCCCTTGGAGAAGTTTGATAAATGTATAAATTTCATTAATTAAGAATTTTTAAAATTTCTGAATGTTTGGTTGTTTAATTAATTCATTAACACATTACCAATTTATTCTCTTTTTAAGAGTAAGGGTTTTAAATCTAAATGTTCCAACTTAGGTGGGCTTTACATTCACTAGCTACGATTTTAAGCAGCTCACTTGACATCAACTTCATTTTCTTTATCCAGTGATGTACCTGCCAAGCCAATTGTTTAAAAATCAGATTATATAGTCATGAGGAAAAATACGGTAAAATGAATAATCTTAGGGAAGACTTCCTAAGTGTTATTTACCTTTACATTTCTACAATTTTGGGCAAAAGAACTTAAAATACAATTCTCTATTTGAATATATCTGATGCTCATTTGGAGGGTGGCAGCTCCTGCTTTAAGCGTCTGCCTTGTGATGGTCAGTGTGCGTCATAGCGACTGGTGTGTGTCATAGCGACACTTAGCATATTAGTCTTTTATATATATAGACTAGAAGCCTGGTGCACAGGATTCGTGCACTAGTGGGTGGCGTGGCCTCTGGGGATTTGCCTGCTATGGGAGCGCCACTCATCTCAGTCAGCCGAGCGGCTGTGGACCCACCATCTGAGCAGCTGCTCCTACTGTGGAAGTGCTGCTCATCCTGGTCAGCCGAGTGGCACTCCCACTGTGGGAGCACACTGACCACCAGGGGGCAGCTCCTGCATTGAGTCTCTGCCCCCGATGGTCAGTGAGTGTCATAGCGACTGGTCAACCGGTAATTCTGGTCGTTCCGCCATTCGGTCACTGGGCTTTTATATATAGAGATTCTTGCCCCAGGTCTGAAAATGTTAACAGTAGGCTTGGTTAGTCTGACTCTCCATACTGAGAAAAAATATGTACACAGTCTTTCTTAAGAGGTGTATCCTCAAATCCCTAATTCTTGAGAGATATAATCAATGTATGTTATAAGGCACAAGAAATTCAAATCAAGGCAGGAAGAAACTTATACAGATACAAGACATACCTTCCATCATCTACAAAGAGTGGTGAGGTGGGAAAAACACTCTCAATGCATAACCTCTCAAAACAGAATCTCTGGCTATACAGAAAAAAAAAGAAGTGAGTGAGACAGCCATTGTGCAAATGGCCACATCTGAAATGTGCTCTACAACATCCAGTTTGAAAAACTTATCCCTTGTGTGCCATTGCTGCTTCTCTTATGTTCACAACTCAGTTCTGTTCTGTTTTTTTGATTGTTTGTTTCACTCATTAAATAAATTGAGCATGTGTGATGGGCTTTTTGTACATGTTTAACATGTACCACTTCATATTTCGGGTCATTGTTACCTTCATGAACAATAGTTCTTCTAAAAATCAGGATTCCATTCTTTGCCCTATGGATTTAGAATTATGAATAAAAGAGTTTGATTTAGAGAACATAATTACTTAAATCCCTTACTATATATATATTTTTAAAAAGCTTCAGCTCTATTTCCATATATTTTACTTTCCTGCAGGGTCTAGGGCCTGAATTATCAAGATAATTGCTTTCACTCTCCATTGCATTTGTTTAAACAGTGTGTTTAAAGCATAGGCATAAATTTGTTTTCCACATTTTGGCTCAGCTTTTTTTCTTTTTTTTCTTTTTATAAACCAGCTATATCTTTTTTCCTGTGCTCTATGCCAGGTTGTTTGTCTAGTGAGCTTCCTCCCTTCCTGCTATTTACTATGTGTGGCCATGACTGATACCCTTGTCTTTCTAATAGATCCTTCAATTTATTTTTATTTATTTTTTATCCTCACCCGAGGATTTTTTTATTGATTTTAGAGAGTGAGGAAGGGAGAGAGAGAGAAAAAAAAAGACACACATGACAACATGAATGTAAGAGAGAAACATCAATTGGTTGCCTCCCAAACGAGCCCTGACTGGGATCAAACCTACAACCAAAATATGTGCCCTGACCAAAATCGAACCCGCAATCTTTTTAGTTTATGGGAGGACACTCCAACCAACTGAGCCAGCCAGCCAGAGCCCAACATCTGAACCTTTTAAAGCAAGCTCTACTCCCAGGCATGATTTCACGTGTTCTGACAGTGAAATCAACTGCCTTATATCCTTTGTCCCTTTATTCTTCCAAATGAAAAAACTAATCTTGTTATATAAGAAGCCATTACTTCATCTACTCATCAGCTGTTTCTGACATGCTCCAGTTGGCTCTTAGTTTGGAAATAAAATCACACGAGGATGAAAATGAAGCCTGTTTCAGAACATTTTCAAGGAAGATTTGTTCCTCTAATGGGGCTCTTGGCCAAAATGTATGGCTCTTAATATGCGATAAAATAAAAACCAGTTCAAACAAATAAAGCATAAAAACTCAGGGGTCAGAAGACTTACTTCTATTTGTAGAAAGGAAGTTTAAACTCCGTATGAAGTGAAATTGCAAACACAATTTTTTCTGTGATTTACTTCTATCAGTTTGGGCAATTCATCTGAAAACAACATCTGAAACAAGTCCAGTTTTAATACCTCTGTTTTTCATGCATATTAGTATTAGAAGCCAATTTTTTTAGGTAAATATGAAGCACTTAAACTTCAGCCTCAGCGTCTCTATTTTCTTATAATTATAGGTCTCTGCTTTACATTTTCTGGAAAATAAAATATTTCCTAATTAATACATGCGGTGCTAAAGAATGTTTGCATGATGTTCTCATCAGTAGCTCTGGTTGCAAGGCTTTATAAATATTGGAACTGAGAGCAAACCCTAAGGATACAGTGAAATAATCTAGGTTCACAAAGAACATAGGAGTCTGAGGTAAAGTTACTTAGCATCAATAGTATTACTACGACTATTATTTTAGTTCAATGTTTACAGAAGGTCACTGGAGATAAACTTTGTGTTCACATGCCAGCTTCACCACAACTCAGCTGTGTGCTCTTGGGCAAATAACTCAACATATTAACAACATATTTATGCCTCAGTAACCTCATCTGTTGGCTTGGGGTAAGGAGGCTTGGGGATGGGGGACAAGATAACAATGTAGATCCTAACTCAAAGAGCTGTTGTGTAGGTTTCATGGGTCACTACAAAGTATGTCATTTACTGAGCCCTTGCTTTGTGTCAGACACTGCTCTAAGAATTTATAATCCCACACGGGTCATTTTAAGAAAGTTTTAAAATACTAATTTTTAAAGCACATTGGGAATTTATACACTCCTTCAGGGGTACTTCTTTTAAAAGAAAGCAAGGTCTCTGTCTCACATCAAGTACTAATTTTATCTGTTTTACTTACATTCAACTGACTTTGTATTCATTTTCAAATACAAACGTAATAATTAGAATAATTGCTTGTAGAAGGCAGTTTGCATAAAGCATCTACATAAAAATAAACCACACAGTTGCTCAGTGTGTTGACGGCAATGGCAACAGGTTGGAACTGACTTATTTTTAAAGAACCTTTCCTAACAACAACTGACTCTAGCAAATATATTTGACCTAGTAAGAGATCTTTGCACAACTGAATAACCACTTTGTGCACATATACACTCTTTGGCAATCCCGATGATTTGGCTCGACCACATGTATCATCTCTCAGCTTATGGCAATTTTCACTCTATAGATGTAGGGCACCTGCCAAATGTACAGATAGAGGGTGTCTACCCAAAATGTATATGCATACATTGAATAATGATAAAGGTAGCATTTATTAAAATACATCTCATTTTCAAAATTGAGCTATCAGCTGTTAAAGTGCACATATATTTTTGGGGGCCACCCTGTATTACTATACATAGTAAACACTCAATAAAAATAATTTTAGATGATTTCCCATGAGGGACACAAAACTATTAACTATATTAACTATTCTGCACTAACAAAGACCAGGAGAGTCAGGCTGCTAAATAATCAGTGTCATCCTGAGAATTGCTTTTAGGCTTCAACGAATAATAGATGAGGTTGAACTGAACTAAGGGAAATGGTTCTAGCTTTTATTGAGTCGAACCTTAACTACCCACAAGTTATTTTGGACAATCCATTAATCTTTAGAGAGCTCTGAGATTTACCTCATTATTGACTATCAGGGAGACTGAATTTGCCCGTCACTCCCTTGCAGCTAAGGAGAAGAGAACACGGCCAAGGACCACTGAGCCCAGTCCCCACTCCATCCGCACTTAGCTGACATATTGCACAAGTCATGAATCCTCCCAGGGTTTTTTGTGTTTTCATCTACATACTGACACTAAATATCTCTCCTATGATTTGCTAAATTTGGGGGTTATGGGTAGGTACCACAAATACCAGAAGGTTCCTTTTGGAACATTACATAAGAATTAAATATTACCTTAGTGTCTTGAACTAGTTCATGGGTTTCAATATTGTTAAGAATAAATTATCTACATTTTTAGATAAAAATAACCTCACTATTTTTCTTCTAAAAATCTATTCTTTTTAAAAATTGCCTGTTAAGATATGAATAAAATGATCATTTACAAGTCAATTGTATTTCTGGCAAAAAAAAAGTTTCTGAGTATTCTGAAAACTTTGAGAAAAAGTTTCTTCTTTCCCTTTTACACATTTTTAATAGGTTTCTATTACTTTATCTCCTACTTCTTTTTAAAAGTTCTCTCTGTAGGCTTTACTTTCAGTGAGCTCACAGTGAAGTCTCATCTTGTGATTGTGTGTTAGTCCTTCGGCCTGACTAACCTCAGTTGCCTCCCGTGCAGAAAGGGGGGCAGATGGAAAGGTGTTTCGCTGCTCGAAGCGAACCAACACTGGTGTCAAGCCGGACCTTGTAAGAAAAGTAGAATTTCAGGCCCCAGCCACGACTTGCTGAATCAGACCTGACATTTTATCAAAATCCTCAAATTATTCTTCTGCACACTGAACTTTGAAAAGTGTTGAAAGGATGAAGTTGGGTGACTATGAAGGTGAAGATGATGCTTGAACAACAGAGGTTTGAAATGTGTAGGTCCTATATGCAGTTTTGTGTTGTTGTGGTTTTTTTTTTTCAGTAAATATCCAGTCAGCCCTCATATCCCCAGGTTTCCCATCCATAGTTTCAACCAACCACAGATTGAAAACAGTGGATGCAGAGGACTGACTGCATTTTTTTATCCTCACCCAAAGATATGTTTATTGATGTTTAGAGAGAGAGAGAGAGAGAGAGAGAGAGAGAGAGAGAGAGAGAGAGAAACATCAATGTAAGAAAGAAATACCAATTGGTTGCAGCCAACTGAGCCACCTGGCCAGAGCTGTGTGCATTGTTCTATGCCATTTTACATAAGAGACTTGACCATCTACAGACTGTGCTATCCATCAAGGTCTTAGAAGCAATCTCCCACGGATAACGAGAGATGGACTGCAGAGTCCAAAGTCACATGTTACTTCTGACTATGGAAGGGTGGGTGCCCCAACCCCTGTTGTCCAAGGGTCAACTGTAGTTTGTAAACTGTAAAGCTCTATAAACTGTGACATGCCCATTATTCTCATGTTCTTAATTCTAACAGAGATACGACTAGTCCCTACCTTGCTCCGTGCAGATTAAAGCATAAGCACACAAACTAAATCTTTGTACTAGATTATAGCAATTGATACACCTTTATCTAATAAAAAATGAAAGTGAGTTGAGAATGTAGAGCACTTGTTCTAAATGTAATATTAATAATACTCTATCAGAATAATTTTCTTTAGCTACAAAGGAGTCAAATCATTCATTTTTATTTCTCAATGTCATACTGCCCACATGGGCTGGTGGTGACAGGGAAGGAGGAAAGTAGATTTTAATCTGCAATTAATATGGCTACCATGTTTTGTACAAGACACATAGGGAAACATTCACAGAGTGGCATGCATAAATTCTGAAAATCATTTTTAATAATTCCCATAAATTGCTTTCTAAATATCTCAGAATGAGTGTTTCCATACAAAATTAAAATCTGACCTCATAGGTTTTACCTTATGGGAAAAAACAGTAAGTGTAAGTGAGTCCATACTGCTGGGGTTTCCCAGGAGTACCCTGAGAAACATCTCATGGAACCTCATGTCTCAATACCTTACAGTCTGGCCACTGCACTTTCTGTTCCATGTAGAAAAGCCCAAACAATTAAAAAAAAAGAAAAGAAATGCACACAAGCCTGTCAGATTTTTCTCTTGTCATTCTCTTGTTCAGCATAATGAAATGCCTCACATTTCCGGTTAGAAATGTCTGAACCGCAGTAGGCAGATGGATCTTTTGGTTAGTTTTCCAGCCATCAGCAGTACACTGTTAGATTTTCCTGTAAGATTTACAAATTTGGGTCATACCTCAGGGGGATTTTTCACTTGTAAAAATTATACCCACATGGACTATTAGCTTGAAAACCTCAGGCCAAAGCTGTCCTTCCCTTTCCACAACACTGTCACTGATTATTGTCATGTTTTATTTAGTTCTGCTCTTCTCCCATACACCAATTTCTCTTCTTAAGGAATTTTTAGAAAGTTTGCATCTCTCGGGTTTAGTTTCCTATTTCGGTTGCCATTAGCTTTGTTATTCATAGTTATCAGTACCCTGGGATGTTATCTGTTTTGCAAGAGCTCCAATCCACCTTTGTAGTAGCTTTTATGATTAAAAAAAAGGAAGCAGTTAACCGTGGTATGCATTATGGAAAAACATTAGAATACAAATTCAGAGAGACCTGAGTATAAATCAGAGTCAGATAGTTACCAAAGATGTGAGTTTGAGTGAAATTCCTTAACTTCTCTGAGCCTTAGTGAAATGTCTCCATATTAGGTATAAAAAAATGTCCAGCAAGAAGGTGGCTGTGAAAATTAAATGAGGAAATATATGCAAGGCACATGGTATATAGCAAATGTAGGCATATAATTTCATACCAGGGTTGGTTGTGATGATGACGATGGCCTTAGTGATGACAAAGACGTGTGCTGATTATGCTGAAGGAGAGCTTCTATCACTTTTCTGTTTGAATCAGAAAGGAGGGCTTTGGCACAAATACTTTATGTAATTATACATATGCTTGTACATACATATACATACATACACACAGAGAGAGAGAAAAAGAGAGAGAGGCCCTAAGACCAATTTAAAAAAGAAACCTGAAATAAGGCACAAATGGAAAAAAAAATTATTATATAGTTACTCCAAAGGAACTAATAGATATCCTCAATTAATACATCAAATTCTCTCAGATCATCACCCTTTAACAGGCATAAAGTTTAATGCAGTATGCTAAAATATACTGTAAGAAGTCAGAAGCCCTAAATTTCACCAAAAATTCAATTATTTTCTACCTACAGAATCTCGAGTAAGTCACCCGAGCTCTAAATGTCAGTGTTCTCAATTTTCATAGAAGGAGTTGGACTATAGCAGCCAGTGTTTTCCCCACTGGTCTCCATAGCAGTTGACTCATCTTTTTCAATCACAGTCTTTACAGAGTGTCAATATGTTCAATTCGCCTTGCTGCAATGAAGATGAGAGAAGATGGTGCAAGACCCTTATCTGTTGAATGTAGCTGTTCTACAAATATCCAAAACGTTGTTTCAAATCAAGTGTCTCCACTTCTCAAAGTTATTAATCCCAAATCTACAAATTTCTGTTTCTCAACACAGAAATGAATGAAATCGTATTCAATGTTTTCACCCTCAGTAGAACCGTACAGCACATAAGTACTCAATACATGATTATTATCTTGAGTGCCTTCAATTGCTATTCTACTTATGTACTGTTTTACTTCTTACAAAGCATTTTCACGTAGTATCTCATTATCTCACTTGTTTTCATCACTAATGAAGTAGGCAAACAAGTGAATGAAAGAGGAGAAAGCTGTTTTTCACTGTATTAGGCTTTCTCTTAAAAACTAAATCTCAATAGTTAGGAAGAGACAAACCATCAAACTGATCCCTTCATAAATGATTCTATTTTTATATCACCTCACATCAGACATGCTCCATATTCATATCATCTTTTCAAAAATGACTTTTGTTCAGGGATTCTCACCCTTGCCATTACTGACACTTAGGGTTGGAGAGTTCTTAGTTGTGGATTATGTGATATCCTGTGAATTATAGGAGATTAACAGCATCCCTGGCCTTTGTCTTGCACATTCATGTTGCTCTTCCCCAGTTGTGACAACCAAAAATGTCTCCAAACATTGTCAAATGTCCCTTGAGGGGGAAAATTGAAAACCATTTGATAGACAAACATTGAAGCCTACAAGAGCTATAAATTTAACTATGTGTGAATCATATCTTAATAAAACAAAATTCAAAATCAACAACATGTAATTAGGTGTACCTCGATTAAGCTTTTAGCTCTTGCTTTAGCAACTATAAAATCAAAACATACAAAACACAATATAGTTCATGTTATAAAGTAACAAAGTATGTTAATATTCACATCAATATAAAGAACCAGATAATGTTGTTATGCTGAACTAGATCAGTATTTACTGTGTGAAAACTGAACTGGCCACCACATTATATGGTCTTTTGAATTCAGTATGCGTATATGCTGACTACTGAACTAGTTCTATTTTATCTCTATTCAAACTACTATGGAATCTTCAATTGTACAAAATCCATGACATTAGGACTTGGTTTGTAGTTCACACGCATCCTTTCTACCTTAAGTCTCCCCTCTCCTTTGTTACAGGCTACAAGATTAAAGAAGCATTACAATATGCAAATACAGGCATCAAATCTGGTATTCTGACATAATGGCCAACCATGGATCCAGGATCTACCTAGAGTAATTTTCTGAAAAGTATCATTGAATTAAAAACACAGAACCTAATATTAAAGAATGCCCACAAAATGTGAAAAGAGGGTACTCTTTGGGCTTCAGTTTGAGAAACAATGCTATAAACTTCCCATTTCCAGTCGCAGTGTGAATTTCTTGAGATAGCGGGGAAGAAAGTAGTTGAATGTGCTCCCTCCTCTTCACTGTTCTTAATTCAGCGTTGGCTCACATTATTCTCTTCTGCCTGGTTTCTGCGTTCTTTTATCAAGTCCCTGGAGCCAACTTCACTGTCTTTTCTACACTGTAAGGGTAACTGAACTACTTCAGCATGTTTCTCAAGCCTGAATAGCTTAGTCAGTTTCTACTTCCCTTATTAGGTATTTCTGGAACTTACTTTTCACTCCTTTCCAGTAATCCAGTACTTAGTTTGAGAATATTTTATTAAGTACTAAGAACAATAAATTAGCCTTTACTTTTTAATTTCTCATGGAAATTATTTTTAACTTATTCAAAATCCTGTATTTTTAATATAAACAATTTTCATGAATAATAAATGTAAAAGAAGAATGAATATTAGATGCCAACATAATAAACAAAATTGGAAATTTTCTCAAACATGTTCTTTGCAAATTGGAATAAAATGCCCTAAGGAAATTATTTGAAAAGTACTCTTTGCATAAACTTATATAAAGTAAAACAGAGAATTGACCATTAAGCGATAAATTCTGAAGCTATATTCAACCAATATAAGTAGTTTAAAAATATATATATATATATGGTTGGGTTATCAGAGGGATCACGTCATAAATTACATAAATGTCTAAACACTATGCTGAACACCTGAAACTAATATAAAACAGTAATGAATGTCAACTGTAATTGGAAAAATTAAAAAATTAAAAACAAGAATAAAAACAGGGACTGAAGTCAAGAATAATTTTATGCAGAAAGGAAGAATGAATACCTGTCAAATGCTCAGTCAAGTAACCCAGATGAGGTCCTTCATTTTATCTCTTCCCTGTAAATCCTTACCAGTGGTAATAAACTTCTCTATTGATGTCTACAGTATACTAGTGTATACATATAGATCAGTGATGGTGAACCTTTTGAGCTCGGCGTGTCAGCATTTTGAAAAACCCTAACTTAACTCTGGTGCCATGTCACATATAGAATTTTTTTGATATTTGCAACCATAGTAAAACAAAGACTTATATTTTTGATATTTATTTTATATATTTAAATGCCATTTGACAAAGAAAAATCAACTAAAAAAATGAGTTCACGTGTCACCTCTGACATGCGTGTCATAGGTTCGCCATCACTGATATAGACCATTGGTCCCCGCTAGCTAAATAGCTAAATGACCATTTCATATCCCTAGTTTACCATATAGTATTCACAGGATGTTAAGTGCTATAGAAAGCTGGCATCATTGGAATCAGTTTGATTGACTAAAAAAAATGAAAATTTTATATATCTAGTGTACATACTGATCAAGTTTACACCTTTTTATTATGACCCAAACATAAGTATACTCTACATATATTCAAGAAAGTGTGAAATTGAACAAATAGAACCTAAATCATGGAGAACAAAAACCAGGAAAAGAGAGCTCTTAGCAGCATAATACTCACTGCAGCTCACACACTTCATGAGGAGGAAATTCCTTCTGACCCAGCAACAACAAGCTGCCCACCACTTGCAGCCAATAAAAACCTGGAGAACATTATGCTAAGTGAAATAAGCCAGTCCATGAAAGAAAAATACCACATGATTTCACTCATTTATGGATAATAAAGACCACTATAAACTGATAAATAAAAATAGATACTGAGGCAGAGCAGCATTGAACGGACTGTCAAACTACAGTGGGAAGGCTGGGGAGGGTTGGGGGTGGGGAGAGGTAAGAGATCAACGGAAGGACTTGTATGCATGCATATAATCATAACCAATGGACACAAGAAACTGGGGGGTAGGAGAGCCCAGGGGATGGTCGGGGGGGGGGGGGGGGAAGGAGACATATGTAATACTCTTTGTAATACTTTAAGCAATAAAACAAAATTTTTTTAAAAAAGCAATCACAATATAAAAAATTAAAACAAATTATGTATGTCATTTAAGATCATTGTTATTTAATTGCCCTTAATAATTTTTATAGAATAAGTCATTAAGGAAACCTAAAATTATTCTAATAAGTAAAAGTGATTTATTATTTTGAAAACATTTTTAAAAACCCACAAAAAACCTGTAACAGCCCTCACCAATTTCCTCCTATAAACTAGTGAAAGGTGACTTTCCTGTGTCCCCTTACATTTGCCTATGGCCATAGTTTGCTTGTCCCAATGTGCAATTTTCCTCTGCTATTCCCAAATAAACTCATTTCAGCTAGCTAAAGACTTTATTATTTCATTTTTTAAAATATACTTTATTGATTTTTTTACAGAGAGGAAGGGAGAGGGATAGAGAGTTAGAAACATCGATGACAGAGAAACATCGATCAGCTGCCTCCTGCACACCCCTTACTGGGGATGTGCCTGCAACCAAGGTACATGCCCTTGACCGGAATCGAACCTGGGACCCTTCAGTCTGCAGGCCGACGCTCTTTCCACTGAGCCAAACCAGGTAGGGCTTATTATTTTATTTTTAAGGTGAACACGAGTTTTGTGGGGGTTTTGCTTGTTTGATTTTGGTGTTGGGTTTTTTTGGGGTGTGTGTTTTTTGTTTTTTATTGTTTGTTTTTGGCCTCTCATTGTTTCTTCCTTATCACCTCAACTACACTGTATTCCCAAGTACAAGATTCTCCAGAACACCAAGCACTGGGGAGAATACACAATATGTATTACATAAATTAAAACTAAGATATAGATTATCTAGATAAGAGACAAAATAAATTTTTTAGCAATTCTGTATCACAAATTAAGTTTTAAACTATGTATTCAAAAGGTTTAACATTGGGAGCCG
Organism: Myotis myotis; assembly: GCF_014108235.1. Lineage (NCBI taxonomy): Eukaryota > Metazoa > Chordata > Mammalia > Chiroptera > Vespertilionidae > Myotis > Myotis myotis. Next base: position 27,861,070 of record NW_023416313.1, read on the forward strand.
GGGGGGCAGTCAATAAGAGAAATACAAAAAAAAAATGTAATTGAGATGTTTTTATCCTAATGGGATGTCAATCTACTTGAGTTCAGTGGCTATGTTTTACTAGTACTATTAACATGAAACTTATTAAAGGAAAGGTATAAAAATGCTAGATCTGTATCTGAGTAGCTGAATAGACTCAGATCTCAAAAGAACTTATGAACAGAAACATCTGCAATGGAGTCACCAATATCAAGGGACTCTAAACTGGAGCCTGCAGGCCATTGGGGAAACTGGTCTTATGCTCATCCACACTGGAGGGAACATGAACTTTTAGATAGTACCTATCCTATTGCAGTTCTAGGAATGAGGCATATTTTGCTGAACTCCAGCCTAGCAACTGGTACGGTAAGCTACCTTATATAGACTAATGTTAATTATTTTTGCCTACAGCAATTATAATTCTTTCAAAAACAATTTAAGCCTGTGGTGTTTGCTTTATAAACTCTGTCTTTCCCCTCCCCACCACCTTGGAGGACATTTACGTTTCCTCCTGAAATGTGCCTCCGGAATTTGAATTCCTAAGATCCCAAATAAACTCTTGGTTTGCTTTGAAGCCTCAGTTCTTTCTTGTTTGAAAGACCCCACTTGAGAATTCTACAGTAGTTTTCAATCTCATTTTCAAGTGACTATTACATATTTATGTAACTCAAAGGCTTGGCTTTGTCAGAACGACTTCAGGAATACAAGATCATTCTGCCCAAGGTCTTAGATGATTCCTGTAACCAGAGGCTCTGGTTCTAACTCCAAAGATATTTATTGCAAAGAAGTCGCAGCAAACTACAAGAGCTGGCGTATTTTATATCCCACATCTATACATATTTTAGATATTTTAAATTCTAACTCCAATATCTCCTTACTGGTGAGAATACAAGTGACAAATTCAACCACTCATAAACATTCTCTACATCTGATATCCAGACACTAATTGATTCACCAGTTTCCTTCTGATAGCTTGTTAATCACCCAGAGCAACTACATCACATGATTGGACTAATTAATGAATAAGTGGCCAGAGGCCACTTTTAGTGACAGACCTCAAATTCCAGAGAAAGAACGAAAATGACTCCAACCAAAATACATACAGATACAAGTATCACCCCCATCTCTTGGCTGCACGAAAGAAACTGGATATTGCAACACAGATGACTGTGTAGCAGTGGCACAAAGAGAAACTTGTAATGCTCTAAATCACCATAAACCAGGACTCTTTTATAGAACTAGTTCTCTTCCTAACAAAATACACATCCTTTTACTTAAAAACAGCAGACCGCTTGATGTTTAGTAAAAGGGATGGGGATTATAACTTTGGTTTTATAAGCCCATAAACACAAAAAGTAAAGTACATATTTGGAAGGAAAGAACAAAATTACTAAGATTTGGACTGAATATCTCATGAGCTTGGCAGAAAATGGAAAAATAAGCCTCAGTGTACCAAATTTCTCAGTAGGGTTCCTCAGATTTAGATTCTCCAGACACAATATCTTGGATGATACGATGCCCCACAACACTGAATATTACCGTGTCATGGTTTCAGATATAAAATAGAGGCTGCTGCTCAGATGCTGTGAATAAGGATATAATTCTAGCCCCTCTTAAAACTGCCATGCAACTAGTAGAAATGAGCAACTGTTCACGTTATATCAAAGCTTTAATCAGATCTTATTAAACATGGTAATATCAGCATGAGGTATGTCTAATGAATGAAAGGGTCATCTAAATTCCCCTGGTAAAGGCCCGCGACAATCATGGTTGGAATAAAGACTTTGGACCACAGAAGGCTCAAGCCAGTTCTGGTATATCAATGATGGCTGCATAAAGCAAAGAGGATGCCAAGTGACTCAGCTTTTTCTTAGTGTTAATCAGTGGAAACCAAAGCACTAGGTCCAGAATACACTGCCAAAGACACCAAAAGCATAAGGCTCTCAGTCATTGGAGACCTTTTAACCTCCATCCACAATATTTGATCCTGGAAAAACAGTTCCATTGAGATATCCGTTTGCTTGCTCATATTGTTTAATGCAGTATTCCTTAGCTTTTTTCAACTAAACATGCTTAGTTATCACTAAAGCCCAGAAGTCATTAATAAGTAAGGTATTTTATGTCACAATTTTTATATATGCCCTTAGTATAATTAATGAGAAAATTATATTAGATAAAAATACATCATCATTATCAACACTCTGACATCCATGATCAAAAAATTAATATAAAGCTATAAGATTTTTGAAAATTTCAAGTCTTACTAAAAAGTTTATTTTATTTTTTAAAAAATAAAAGAAATCTATACCATTTATACTTTAAAATTTTTATTTTATCTAATTTTGATTCCATGCTCACCAAGCAGTTTTCTTATTATAATTTGGCTACTATATAAAAAAGTTTTTACCCATTCACTCACTCCACTAATATTTATTGAGAGCCTACTATGGGTCAGGCTTTATTCTAGGCAGGGGAGTACAGTAAGCTAAATATTTCTAAGGGAGGAAGACAAACAATAAACTTAAAAGTGACGTGACAAGTGCTATGGATAAAAATAAAGCAGAAAAGGGAGGGTGTGGGTGACTGGGGGGTTTCTATTAAATTAGAGAAATGTCCTAATTATGTATGTTCTGATCCACAAGATAGTCCTTCTTAAAATGGATTGCAGTATAGTTTTCTTTAACTCACTCTCTGTTTTGGATTAACAATGTCAATATAGTGAATACATTACTTTGCATGCATTCCATAAATTCAACATCATTTTTATAGGTAATTGGCACGTGAGAAAAAAATAACCTGAAAAGATGGTGCTGATTTCCCTATTTCAAACTGTCTTAGGTTGTGTCCCCTCCAAAGCAAGCCCCGTAAAAATGATTTGAGTTCAAGTAGTTGAACTGGGAGGTGACCCCAGGAAGCAGTACTGGTGGGAGAGGTACATGATACAAGGAAGAGATGCCAATATAAGATGTGTTAATGACAAGACTTCAGCTGTGGACGACTGGGGCTCTCAGAGACCATGGGGAGTAAGGAAGCTGGAGTAGTTACCAATTTTGTCCATCATCCATTAAGGGCTCCTCTATTAAATATGTGAATAGGGAGCTCATGGGCATAAGGAATCAACAATGTCTACTACACTGTGGCAAAAACCTCATATTCATTTTTTACTCTCCTAATTCAGAATTGTTAATATGGTATTTAAACAGCATCTAAGTTCTGGTTTTCCTTTTCTCAAATAAGCTTTCCAAATTCGGACACAATATCATAGATAAGATTGTGGGAAGAATGCTTTAAATTACTTAAGGAATGAGACTATTTTCACACATTCTCAAAAGTTTCAGAAACCCTAATTCTCTAATGTGCTAATAACAAATTATTATCTATTCATTAAAGCAAGGCATATGAAATCTAGTAATTTGATTTAAAGTCTAAAAATAATGAAGTTGTATTCTTTAGAAATAGTCTACACTAATATTTCTTTCCTGAGTTAATTTGAAAAAGAGAACACTTTTTTTATGTTACCAACCCAGTGGACCTTCCCAGCAAATGAGCGACAGGTAAGGGAAGTCTCTATATTCATTCTGCTATAATTGTATAACACCAGCCAAGGGGAAACTGGTCTTTTACTTGCTCAAATTGTCTTGAGAACATTGAGAAATCAAGGCTTTCCCTACACAGACAATTGAAGCAAAATGGGATTAAAAATTGCAGATCTCTTATTTTGTCCACTTTTTGCATAAGAGCTTCTCTGTGCTTCTTTTTCTTTATATATATTTTTATTGATTTCAGAGAGGAAGGGAGAGGGAGATAGAAACATCAAAGATGAGAGAGAATCATTGATTAGCTGCCTCCTGCCTGTTCCACAATGGGGATGGAGCCAGCAGCCTGGGCATGTGCTCTGACCAGGAATAGAAGCGTGCGTGACCTCTGCATTCACAGGTTGATGCTCAATCACTGAGCCATGGTGGCCAGGCCTCTGTGCTTCTGTGGGGACCAGATAACATGAATCCCCTGGAGTGAGGCAGGAGTGGGCTAAGGTTAGGAAGAAAGCTTCTCAGGAAGTCATTTAGGTAAATGCAATGGTGGAAATTGGAACATTGTCAAGTCTTTTATTTCTTTATTTATTTTTCTTACACATATTGTGATTTTTTTTAATTTCTACAGCTAAGAACTCAAAAGTCACAGATCTTTTAGGTCCTTATAGGTGTTCCACAGGGCATCTGTACTTTTCTTAATTTTCTTTTTAGTTTTTTTAAAATTTATATTCTTTCAATTTCAGTTTACAATCAATGTTATTTGTATTAGTTTCAAGTATACAGCATAGTGATTAGACAATCATCAACATTGCAAAGTGATATTTCTAGCACCCACCTGGCATCATCCATAGTTATTAAATATTATTGACCATATTTCCTATGCTGTACTTTACACTCCCATGTGTATTTTGTAACTACCAATCTGTACTTCTCAATCCCTTCACCTTTTTTACCCAATCCCCCAAAACTACTCCCTTCTGGCAACATCAGTCTGCTCTGTAATTATGAGTTTGTTTCTGTTTAGGACATGTCAAATCTTTCATTTTTAATTTAATTTATTGGGGTAACAAAGGTTAATAAAATTTTTTAGGTTTCAGGTGTACAGTTGAATAATACATCATCTGTATATTGTATTGTCAGATATAAGTTCTTTTTTAATTAGTTTAAGATATAACTTAATATTATATGTATAGCCCTAGCCAACTTGGCTCAGTGGCTAGAGCATCACCCTGCGGACTGAAGGGTCCCAAGTTCGATTCCGGCCAAGGGCATATGCGTGGGTTGTGGGCTCGATCCCCAGTAGGGGGCGTGCAGGAGGCAGCAGATCAATGATTCTCTCTCATCATTGTTGTTTCCATCTCTCCTTCTCCCTTCCTCTCTGAAATCAATAAAGAAATATATTTTATATATATATATATATATATTATATGTATAAACTAGAATCATATTAATGATAATGCAAGAAGTCAAATGTTTCTTCTAGTACCATTAAAGAAATAATTAGCTCAATACTTTAATACCAAAAAAAAAAAAATGTCATTATTCTCCCTGTAAGGCATAATGTTGGCCTTTCACTTGAAATAAGTTGGCAAGTTTCCTTCATGATAAATAATGTAATATTAAAATCACAGTTGGAGAACTGTTCTCCAAATACACACAGCAGGTTATAGGAATTATAGCCCAATTTTACTTGGAAATAAACTATTCCTTCCTAATGAGTATGTCTAGCTTCAAATAACATAGAAGGGTAGAGTTAAGAACATAATTAAAATAATTATACTGCATAAAAAAGAGCACATGAGCTTGCATAGTAAAGACTGGATCAGCTGTGAAAATCACCAAAGAAAATGACACAGTTAATTGGGCTAAACACCAGAGAAGTAAAGCCATAATTCAAAACCCTATTTTTCTACTTTCCATTTCTTAACACAGTTTTAAATAACTATAACAATGCAGATGGCATATGTAACAGGAATCTGAAAGTCACACTCTACAAAATATAGGTATAAATGAACTTCAGCTTCAAGCAGAGTGGAAAATGAATGCAAAGTGGCCAGAATCATAAAGATCAAGGCAAACTACATGTGTGTGTCAATCTTCAAAGCTCCTATTCTTATCATCAATGGTATTCATTCTAATAATGAATATCTGTGTGTCTTAACTGTAGTTGATTATGATTCTTATGTTAACACCTTATCAAAATTCCTTATAAGAAAAGATATATCTATTCGCTTAGAGGGCAAGTGATGTTTACTCAGGGTTTTTTACATCATTAAGTTCTAGACACAAAATTCTAGGGATTGTGACCCTCTCGCTCTTGTTGCTCAGTCATTTATGATCACATTGAAGAACAAAGTCACATTTTTAAAAAAAAGAAATGTGACCTTTCCACTGTGTTCTCCCTCTTTGGCAGCTTTGCAGAATTTATGGCATTGATTCCCACCTCCCCACTGAAACTCTCTTCTGTCTGTTGGCAAAGTCCTCCTCTTCGACCCTTGAGCCTCCTTTTTTTCTGACTTCTTCTCTCTTTCTTAGATTCTCTTTAGATGCATTGTCAGTTCTAGAAACTGCACATTTATAAACTGTATTTCTGAGTGCGACTATAAAAAAAACCAAATTATTCTAAAGTCACTGTTATCATTAGCATTAGCATTAGCATCCTTATCATCATCATCACTATCATCATCACCATCAGCAGCAGCATTCAGCAACAGTTCTACCATCTGTCTTCATTTTTTTAGTTTTACACTTCAATCATCCCAAGACAAACATTTTTGAGATGGAGTTAAGAACACATGTGATTTGGGGGGGGAAATATCTGTGACAGATAAAAAGGGAAGAAGAGAGACTGGGTAGGGAAAGACTTCAGACTGGGATACAGACCTGAAAAATGTTTAAAGAAAGGAGTTGCAGCTGTTAGTCTGTTCTCTGTATCTATGAGTCTGTTTCTATTTTGTTTGTTAGTTTATTTTGTTCACTAGATTCCACATATAAGTGAAATCATATGGATCAGAGGGGAGGAGGTTAGTGGGTGTATGAAAAAGGTGAAGGGATTAAGAAAAAAAACACACAAAAAACTCGCAGACAACAGTATGGTGATTACCAGGGGAAAGGGGGGTGGGGGGAGGTAGAAGAGGGTAAAGGAGGAATAAATAGTGATGAAAGGAGACTTGACCTGGGGTGGTGAACACACAATACAATAAATAATGATGTACTATAGAACTGTACACCTGAAACCTATATCATTTTCTTAACCAATGTTACCCCAATAAATTCAATAAATAAATAAATACAGAATGAATAAATGAATGAATCCTATATAATAAAAGCCTAATATGCAAATTGAACAAACAGCAGAATGACTGGTTGGCGGGGGGCTGGGCCGGTGGGCAGGGGGTGGCGACCTGTGGTGGTGGAGGGGGGATCGGGGAGGAGGGGCAGGGCTGGCCACTCACAGAGGGAGGCCACCAGCAGTGACAGGGTGATGTGGGACGGGGCCAGCCACTTGCTGGCCAGTGCTGTCCCCCAATCAGCCCACCGGTCGCCTCCCTCAGAGGGAGGCCAGACTGCGGCTTAGGCCTGCTTCCTGCAAGGACATCCCCCGAGGGCTCCCGAACTGCAAGAGGGCACAGGCTGGGCTGAGGGGCTCCCCCCTCCACCGAGTGCATGAATTTTCATGCACCGGGCCTCTAGTAAATAAATAAATAAGGAAAGGAGTTGTGGGAAGAAGAGAAGCAGGTTTTGGCAGGCAGCGCTTCAAACCACAGCAAAGATCTGACACTCTTGGCTCACCCAGGGGGCAGCTAAGGAGCAAGCAGCTCCTATTATAGGAGTCCCACATTGGGCAGAGATGTTCAGGCACTAGAACCCCTGATATGCTCAGTTATTGTTAAAGAACCACCCAGAAAAAAGCATGGCTTTGAATCAAAAGCCATTGTGGATCCTGAAAGAACTAACAGCAGGAATCTGTCTACTAACTATACAACTTCCACTGAACATCAAGTGCCATCTGGAAGGGAGAGCCAGGTGGCACCTCCACGGCTGCCATCTTCTTCATGCCTTCCCCGGACATGGCTACATTTGACTTATGTTTGCTGTGTTCTATCCTGACTTCTCCATAACAAACAGTTCTAGACTCAGCCAACCGATTAATTTTCCAAAGCACAATTCTGATTACACCAATGCCTATTCAAAAAGCCGTTGATATTATTTAACATTACTATTTATTATGTATAGTTGACCACTGAACAAGGTGGGGGTTAGGGCCACCTGTGCCCGCACAGTAAAAAATCTGCATAGAATTTATGGCATCCCTCTGCACCCATAACTTAAAAGTACTGTTTCTGATCCACAGTTGGTTGAATCTGCAGATGTGAAACCCTGGGCTGTGAAGGGCCAACTGTATGTTTACATTAGCCAGTGTAAGTGAACCTGTGTAGTTTAAACCATGCAGGTCAAGGATCAATGTATTCATTATTTAGTAATAAAATTAAAAGTCTTTAAGCATCAAATACCCACCAAAATCTGGGCCAAATCATTCTTTCTGAATTTATCTAAGACAGTAAACTGCAGGAAAAAACACATTTCAGAGCCAGGAAAGATAAGCTTTGAAATGCTGACTTTATCCACCACTTACTAGGTACATAACTTTTTCAGCTCGATTTCTTCATTAATAAAACAAGAAAACTTGGCATGGATTGTGCAAAAGTTTATTGAAATAATTTTAGAACCCAAAAGCACTTGGTACACTTTAATTCCCTCCCACAGTTCTTTCTCCTCTGCTTGCCTCCAATCAGATCACTTGCCAAGCCTTGGAAGTGTCTCCTACTTTCCTGCCAATGTTTTACCTCTGATCCTTTTTAAACATCTTTCTCTGCACCATACCATTGTCCCAATAGTTAATAAAATATTATCCATATTCTGAAGTTTTACAGTTTACACCTTGTAATCATTCCAGGCAGATGTTAATCCATCATTTAGACTAAAACAGAAGCAAAACAAAACAAACCATTTTGGGGGAATATTCATGGGCTGCCACGTGTTCTTTTTATTTCTGCACCCGTTTGTTTTCATTTATTCCTAGAATAAGTAGCTCATGAGGTCAAGTTCAGTGTGTGTATTTATGTATACACCAAAATACTGGAGCTTCTAGCACAGCACTTACAATAGGAGATCCTCAATAAATATTCCCACATGACATCATCTGGTGATGTACAAGCTAACAACTTCATGAGATTATTTAGTAATGTTCTAAGGATATCTGCTTATGTATGATGGCTCCACAAAAGATATACTATGGCAAAATGAATAAAAAACTGTCAGTGTTTAGAAAACAATTGACAGCCACAAATCTATGAAATGCCATCAATGTAAAATGGCATTACAATGAGTCGGAAAAACCAGACCATCCTTTCCATTATTTATTTAACAAATATTTATTGTCTGCCTTAATTCAGGCAAAGTCCTTGAAAGAACTGTCAATACCTACTCTCCAGCTACCCACTGCTATCAGACTTTTATCCCCATTACTTGACTAGGACCACATCACATTTGCCAATGAACTCCATGTTGGCTTCCTGGAACAATGACATTGTAAATTCTGATTCACTCCATATCTCAATTTCATTCAGATCTTTCTCTGAATATATATCCCCTGCTTCCCTGGTCCCCAATCTAAAGTAGAATTTCCCCCATTTACTCTATTCCTTTACTGAGCTTTGTTTTCACATACTGATAATTACCTGACATAATTTACATATCAATTCTTTATTTTTTTCCCCAATGGACACAGACACCAGGACATGAGTGGGGGAGTGGGGGGCAATGGGGGAATAAGGACACATATGTAATACCTTAGTCAATAAAGAAAAAATAAAAATAAAAACATAATGTACCAACTTTAAATAAATAAATAAATAAACCCAAGTTAGATTTCCATATTATTTCTGCTATATTTCTTCAAGAGAAAAAAAACACACCACACAACGTAGTTTGGTGTAAACTTGTGTGTACATAGACCATAAGTTCAAGGATATCTGGAGATCTCAACTCAGAGAGACTACTGGACTCTGTCTTGGCTTTTTCTCCTCACAACAAGGTTAGGAAAATTTTTTCAAGAAAAAAAGTCAAGGTGATCACAGAGCTATCCTCATTTTCTTCTCTTTACTTTGCAGTCACAGTCCTGAACTTCCCATTGCTCAACATGGGAAATTGTTTAACCTATTGTATCCAATGTCCTAGTTGTGCACTGAAAACGCTATTCCAAATCCAGTTATGCTACCATGATTGGAAAACTTGCTTTATTCCAAGTATTTTTATTGATCACTCAGTAACCAACGTAAGAAAAATCTAGTAGATACTCAATAGAAGCAAAAGTTAATTTCATAACATCCATCTTTAACTCCCTATTTTTGAGTCTTATTATCACTAACCTACTTCTTTATTTTTTTTGCAATAACATACAACAGATCTCTCTTCCTCCAATCTCTTTTTTAAACAAACTAAATATATTCACTTACTAAGATAAAATTTTAATCCTATCATTTTCCAGGTTTAATCACATCTGGTGTTTTCTGAGGAGTTGTTTTTGTTTTGTTTCTTTTTGGGGGGGTAGGGAGATTTCTAAATTAAGTTGAACCTTCTTAGATTGGCCTAACAGCCTTCTCACTCCCTGACCACAGTGTTTCCATCTAGTTTGATCATATTCCTTCATGCCCAGTGTGCATACCAATGAAATTGGATGACATTTCCTTAAATATGACACAAAGTCTCATCTGTAAACTGTGGCTCTCCCACCTGACACAGCCCCCTCTTTCAGAGCCTTGCCTCTCCTCTTGTCATCTCAGAAACCATATTTTTCTTGAAGATGTTGCCTCCTTCTTTTGAACCATTATAACACACCCTTCTTTTACTAACTTATTGAGCACTTAGCGGGTGCCACTTCTCTCAGGTTTCAGGGCGAATTATTTTATTTGAGCTTCATAAAGTTTTATTGGGTGAGTTCTGTTATTATCCCTACCTTCAAAATGGGGAAACAAAGCACAGGGATGATAAACAAGTTGCCAATGTTACACTACGTGTAAGCTCTATGCTGTGTTGCTTTACTTAGCACATCCTCACAGTATCATAAACTACATGAGGGCAGCAACTTTGCAAAACATTTAGCAAAGATCTTGCATCCAGAAGGTTTAATACAGTAAGTATTTGCTCCTGCTCTGAAAGGCAGAAAGAGTGAAAAATAATGGCCATGAAATGCTATTCTTTTTTTAAAAAAAATTGATATTTCTGCAGCTAAATTAATAAAAATATAATAGGAAGTAGTAAATAATAAAAGTTTTAGCTGCCTCAACACTTTATTTTGCAAAATTGTTTTTCTATAACTAAAATTTGGAATAGAAAACGATGAAAAATGGAGTCAATTGAGAAAAACTCAAAAGCCAATAGCTATGTTGGAAATTGTTTTCAGGTAGGGTTTATCCTGGGTAGCTCAGTTGGTTAGAGTATCACCCCAATGCCATAGTTGTTGGTTTGATACCCAGTCAGGACACATACAAAAAGCAACCAAAGAGTGCATGAATAAGTGGAACAACAAATCGATGTCTCTCTCCTCTCTCTCCCTGCGCCCTCCTTCCCTCCTTTCCTCTTTTCCTTCTCTCCTTTCACTCACCCTTCCTCTCTTTCTCTTAAATCAATAAATACAAAATTTTTAAAATCTTTAACTAATTAGGAAAAAGTTACTATATGCTTTTCTCTGTCTTTTAAATCAAGAATACCAAAATATAGCTTATTCTTTCTCTTGAAAATATAGCCTTTGGAAATATTGATTACTAAATTATGCAGTTATGAGACCATGCCTTCTGGAGTTAATGAGATTGATGAAGACATTTGCTTTATTGCTAGGCATGTTGTTTCTTGTGTCTTCGTCCTCATTAGAATCCATGATACAGAGTTTCAACTTTCAGTAACACTAATCCATTCTGTTAATATTTTGTGATGACAAATTTATTAACTAGGCAACACAACAGTGCACTTAATTTAAAAAATATTCTCTGCCGTGATGGGTGGTTCTGATGCTATTATAATTCTACTAGAGGTCTGGTGCCTGAATTTTGTGCACGGGGTGGGGGTGGGGGCAGGGGGAGGTTGTCCTTCAGCCTGGCCTGCACCCTCTCCAATCTGGGATCCCTGTGGGATAGGGCCTAAACCAGCAGTCGAACATCCCTCTCACAATCCTGGACCGCTGGCTCCTAACTGCTCGCCTGCCTACCTGCCTGATTGCCCCTAACCACTCCTGCCTGCCAGCCTGATCACTCCCTAACCACTCCCCTGCCGGCCTGACTGACGCCTAACTGCTCCCCTGCTGGCCTGATTCCCCCAACTGCCTCCCCTGCTGGCCTGATTGCCCCCAACTTCCCTCCCCTGCCAGTCCAATCCCCCACAAGTGCCCGCCCCTGCCAGCCCAATCGCCCCCAACTGCCCTCCCCTGCAGGCCTGATTGCCCACAACTGCCCTCCCCTGCCACAACCCGCCTCCTCCGCCAGGACCCACCTCCTCACGAGGTGGCGGAGATGCTGGAACCGTTCTCCTCTGCACCGTGCAGAGACATGGGACCCCCAGGCCTCACCATGCGGAGCAGCCACCAGGCCCCACCTCCACTGTGAGCACGGCCACCTTGTGACGGTGTCAGGCACAACGCTACCTAGGCTTTTATTATACAGGATATGGACTTTGCAATAGGTATCTAGTGAGAAATTGTTTTCATTTATTTCTTGGTGACTTTGTTTTGTCTGTCAGAATTCTCAGAATATGACTCTTATGCAAATAAGATATTTACATAACTAGAATAAATTACCATCCAGTGTCTTAGAAAAAAATTATTTGGTCTGCATGTTGAGGGCATGGACACACAATCAAGAACTCCAGTTTAGAGCACTTCTCCACTAGATAATATCAATCTCTAAGAATGATATTATCTTTGTATTCCATATGGCATAGTACAGTTACTTAAAATAATAAATGAACAAAGCCACTGAAAGAGTTAAATATAATCATTAAAGAAAATTTACAGAAGTGTAGAAAATAATACAATTTATAGTAAAATTAAAGAAATACAAAATCTGAGTATTATCATCGACAATAATTTGCAAAATGATCACTTACTCATGAACACACACATTCAACCCTATGCATACAGATACACTATAGAGAACTTCTCCATCCCATCCTGACTTTGCCTCTCATGCTTCAGTTGTATACATCTTTCCAGCTAACACTGAATGTTTCATAAGTTTCATAGTTTTTATGATAGCTTAAGGGTGTCCAACATTGCATCAAAAGTCTTTTTTATGCCCCCTTCACTGAACTTTCTCATTTTATTTTATTAAGGTATTACATATGTGGCCTTATCTCCCCATTGCCCCTCAAACCCCCCACTCATGCCCTGACTCCTGTTGTCTGTGTCCATTGGTTAGGATTATATGCATGCATACAAGTCCTTCGGTTGATCTCTCCCCCTTACCCCCACCCTCCCCTACCTTCCCTGTGAGGTTTGACGGTCTGATCGATGCTTCTCTTTAACCTTTAACCTACTTTACCTAAAATTTATTGAGATCCCAAAGATCCCAAGCAATTTGGTGTGAGTTAATAATAACAGATGTAGTTTCTCTCTTTACATTTCTTTGCATCATGACTTTTTTACTGCAAAAAAAGAGGGGGAAAAACGCTAAGCATTATTAGTTGGCAATTATAAAAGAGCAGTTGCTCCAATCTATAGATCTCTTAACATGTTCTTAAATCCCCATTTTCTCCACCTCTTGCCAGGTGCCTGGAGCCTGTGCATGATGGCATCAAATAAAAAAAGCAGTGAACTAGAATTTGTCAGGCATATTTCATTTCTGTCTTAGCTACTTGTGGTTTGTGTAACTGTGAATGAAAGGCTTTGTCTGTATGAGGATATTAATGAGTATGATGGCTACGACATGAAATTGTCATAAGACTCAATAATCCCATGTTTAGAACAATATTTTGAACCTTCTGAACAGTAAAAAATGCAGACAATTTTATACATGAACTAAAATGTGTATAAGGTATTCTTATGGTACAAGAATATATATGATATCTTCCTTTGTAAAATGTCATGTCATGTTTCATAAAACTCAAAAGCAATTGGTGCCCTGGCCAGGTGGTAGTAGGTGGAGCATGGTCTCTCTCTCTCTCTCTCTCTCTCTCTCTCTCTCTCTCTCTCTCTCTCTCTTCCCTCCCTTCCTCTTTCCCTCCCATCCTTCCTCCCTTCTTCTCTTTCTAAAAATAAAAAAGCATATCCTTGGGTGAGGATTTAGGATTTTAAAGAATGTTTTTAAAGGTAATTATTGCAAAAAAAAAGACATTTAAAACAAAGGTATGAAAAGTTAACATTTACCTTACATGAATTAACTTTGACCACATCATTTTGTCCTCCTTGTAAAGATGAGGAAACTGAGAAACTACAAGGTTAAATTATTTGACAAATGTAAAGTGGTGAAACTCAAGCAACCTGCCTTCGGAGACTATGCTGTGGCCTCAGCCCTTGTCCTTTCTTCACCGATACACCCTTTCTCTTTTCTCTCCCCTCTCCCCCATCATTACCATCACAGAGAAATACATTTGAATGAATGAGTGAATGAATGCAGGTTAGATTCTCTGTAATTCCTAAAACAACTGCAGTGGCTCCCAATACAAGAGACCAAATAGCTGAAAAGTGTTATAAGAATATTTCAGGCTGATTAAGAGTCAGTTAACATCACTATTGAATGACAGAGGATTCCCTCCTAAAGCAAATTCTCAACAACAGGGAACAAGGATATGAAGTTAGCGTCCATGGAGATTCTACTTCTCAAAGGAATCACCAGAACTGAGTAAATCCTTCAGAGGAGGGAGTGACAGCTATGCATGCTATGTTCAACATTTTGTAACTTACCTAAAAGTGAATAAGAAAAAGCCCAAAGTCTGTATATATGTGAAACTAGATGTATTCTTTTTTTATTATACCTTATATTTGAATAAATGTAATCAATATAAGTATTATCAAAATAAAATAAAATATAAAAGTTAAGGAATAATTATATCAGACATAAGATTCAAGATCCTGTCTAAACATTTAAATATTCTTCAATTAAATGTTCTGAATTTCATCTTTTCTGTGTATCTTTTTTCTTGTTCACAGTATAGTAAAAATAAACAACAGGTGAGAGGAAATAAATACTGCCAGAAATATTTTCTTGTGGTAACCTTGAATGCTATTAAAGTATCTAAATATAGGAGATGACACTCAGTTGGAAATTTCTACCAAATCCATAGAGGAAGGACTTCACAAGGTTGGGCTTTTTGCCCCTTCGCTTGAAGCTACACTCTTCTTGTAATTTATATGAGCATAAACATGTTGCTTAAAACTTCAAGGTAGGGTCACCGTTTAATTAGCAGTTCAAGAATTATTTCCATCAAGGTCAATACAATATAAAAACCATGCAGCAGAAAAATAGGAGGCAGTAGAAAGTATACTGATTTAGGAGCTATGGAACTCAGTTCTTGTCCCAGTACTGCTACCAAGCGACATGCACACATTACTCCCTATATTAATACTTTTTTCTTCTTTGCTAAGATAAAGTGATTATTTCAATAATAAAAATACAAATAACCCAATTAAAAATGAGAATATTCTCAGGGAAATGTATTGAAATGGTCCCAAATTATAATCTCTTTAACAAAAAAAAAATGAAAAATCATAATGAAATATTATCTTTGGACTATTGATTTGCCCAAAATAAAAAGATTGTGGTATTAGATTGTGATTATTATTCACTGTTGGAGCGTGCCTGGTGTGAGTGTAAATCACAATGTCATTAGAGAACAACTTGATGTTGAATGTCACCCAAAGCAATCTATAGATTCAATACACTCCCCATTAAAATATCAAAGGCATATTTCACAGACCTAGAGTGAACTCTCCAAAAATTGATTTGGAATAAAAAAAAAAAAAAAACCCGAATAGCTGCAGCAATCCTGAGAAAGAAGAACAAAGTAGGAGGGATCTCAATACCAGATATCAAGCTGTATTACAAAGCCACTGTTCTCAAAACTGGCACAGGAACAGACATATTGACCAACGCAATAGAATAGAGAACCCAGAAATCGACCAAACCACTATGGTCAATTAATATTTGACAAAGGATGTAAGACCATACAATGGAATCAAGATAATCTCTTCAATAAATGGTGCTGAGAAAATTGGACAGAAACATGCAAAAAAAAAAAAAAAGAAAGAAAAGAAAAGGAACTAGACCACCAACTTACATCATACACAAAAATAAACTCAAAATGGATAAAGGATTTAAACAAAAGACGGGAAACTATAAAAATATTGGAGGAATCCACAGGCAGCAAAATCTCAGACATATGCCAAAGCAATATCTTCACCAATACAGCTCCTAGGGCAATGGAAACTAAAGAGAAAATAAACAAATGGGACTACATCAAAATAAAAAGTTTCTGTAGAGCAAAAGAAACCATCAACAAAACAACAAGAAAGCCCATGGCATGGGAGAACATATTTGCCAATGTTATCTTTGATAAGCATTTAATCTCCAACATTTACAGGGAACTCATACAATTTAACAAAAGAAAGATAAACAACCCAATCAAAAAATGGGCAACAGACCTAAATAGACACTTTTTGAAAGAGGACATAAGGAAGGCCAAGAGACACATGAAAACATGCTCAAAATCACTAATCCAAGAGATGCAAATCAAAATGACAATGAGGTACCATCTCACACCTGTCAGAATGGCTATCATCAATAAATCAAAAAACAACAAGTGCTGGTCGCGAGGATGCGGAGAAAAAGGAACCCTTGTGCACTGCTGGTGGGAATGCAGACTGGTGCAGCCACTGTGGAAGACAGTATGGAGTTTCCTCAAAAAACTAAAAATGGAACTCCCATTTGAGCCTGTGATCCCACTTCTAGGGATATATCCCAAGAAACTAGAAACACCAAGCAGAAAGGATATATGCACCCCTATGTTCATAGCAGCACAATTTACCATAGCTAAGATTTGGAAACAGCCTACGTGCCCATCAGCAGAGTGGATTAAAAAACTTTGGTACACCTACACAATGGAATACTACACTGTGGTTAAAAAAGAAGGAGTTCTTACCATTTGCAGCAGCATGGATGGAAGTGGAGAGCATTATGCTAAGCTAAATAAGCCAGTTGCAGAAAGATAAATATCACACGATCTCATTCATTTGTAGAATATAATGAACAACATAAACTGATGAATAAAAACAGATCCAGAGACAGCAAAGCATCAATCAGACCATCAAACCTCACAGGGAAGGTAGGGGAGAGTGGGAGTAAGGAGTAGAGATCAACCAAAGGACTTGTAGCTTGCATATAAGCCTAACCAATGGACACAGACACCAGGGGGGTGAGGGCATGAGTAGGGGGTGGGCAATGGGGGGGGGGTAAGGACACATATGTAATACCTTAATCAATTTAAAAACAGGTGACATCAAATACTTTGAACTCAGTCATTCCAGTTCAAGGAATCTATAATAGAAATATTCACAGGGAAGCTTTTGCAATATTATTTGTTATAAATAACCAAAAGACACATGTACTCATTAAAAGCTAAATGAATTAGTTTTTGGAATACTCAAGTTATGGAGTAACATGCACTCATTGTTTAAAGGATATAGCTACCAATACAAATTATTACTATTTGAAAACATTTCTGAATAGTTATATATTATGAACATTTTCTTGTAAATTATACTACTTAGGAAGACAATATTAGAAAATGTATCTCAATGACATAATCATGGGCTTAATTTATTTTTGTTCTTCATACTATTGCTGTGTTGTCTTCTCAATAAAAAACTCTCTCTACCTTAAGAGAGCTGATAGTATTTGTTATTAACTGTTTGCATGGGAACTAGATTACATGCATGTGGCCTTGAAATGGCACTTCCATTCCTTAAGGAGTTGATGCACCTACTGACACAGGTACTTTAAAAATCTTTCAATGCAGTGATTTTACAAATTAAAGTAATGCTTTCTTTGGCTTTTATTTTATCAAAAGGAGAGTTACGATTACTACTTTCATTATTCAGAAAACTTTCACGATATAGACACATCACATTTTAATGACAAAATGATGCTCCTTTCTATCACATCAGTGTCCTAAACAAAAATGTCATTTGTGTATATATATACTCTACTGACAGGCACTCATACTGAGGTAAAAATTCAGTAACAGGTGAAGCATCATGCAGAATGTCAAGCCAGTCTATTCAGTTCTGTGTTTCAGTAATAAAATCAGATTCCACAAATGTCCTACATATGCTATGAAAGCATATTAAACAGTTCCATTTTCTCTTTTAAAGATAGCTTATCTATACTAAAAACATTTATTTTAAGAACTAAAAATACATGACACATAAGACATTGGGGGGGGAAGCACTTAAGGAGGCCATGACAGCTATTGTTCAACTGCCTACAGTGTTGTCATGTGAACAAAAAGTAGACACACATTCTCTTGCTTCAGAAGGCTGAACTTAGACAAACGTGGAACTAGCATAGAGGAAAAATTACGGTAGCACTAGAAGAAACTTCAAAGCTTTCACTTCTTGTTTTATACAATACTACCTGCAAAAACATGTTTTTAAATATATGTAGTATTTTTATAATGCAAAATAATCAGTTCAGAAAAAAAAAAGAGATAAAAAGTAAGTCAAGTAGTAGAATCTTTAAAAATTGATAAAGAAAGTGACTTTAGTATTGCCCAATAATGGAGAAGGCTGGCTCAAAGAGCACATTCTTCATCCCAGGAAGCTTTCCAATTTGTTTGCTCTCCAGCATTCAAACCCTCTTCTTGAAAGCACCCAATTTTCCTTTGAAGAATTATATTCTGCTCTCTTTCCCATGTGTATAGCATCAGCTGAAAGATAAATGTAAGGTACTGCAAAGAGCCAAGAATAGCTAAGACACTACTGAGGAATAAGGTAAAAAGACCTGCTCTGTTGTAGATCAGGAATGATTATAAAAATACAGTTTTTAAGATAATGTAGCATTGGCACAAGGACAGGGAAAGGAACAAATGAAACAAAATGGAGAGTGTATTACTAGATGCGTGCATATAAGGACATTTTTTTAAACAAAGTTGGCACTTTATACAGAAGGGAAAGGACATGTTCAATAAATAATTCTAGGACAATTCAATATCCACATTGAATAAAATAATTTGACATCTATTGTACAAAATACATAAAAATCAATTCCAGGTAAATTATATAGCAAAATGTAAAAGGCAAAACAATAAAGCTTCTAGAATATAATATAGAAAGTATCTTTTTAAAAAAATATATTTTATTGATTTTTTTACAGAGAGGAAGGGAGAGGGATAGAGAGTTAGAAACATCGATGAGAGAGAAACATCGATCAGTTACCTCCTGCACACCTACCACTGAGGATAAGCCTGCAACCAAGGTACATGCCCTTGACCGGAATCGAACCTGGGACCCTTCAGTCCGCAGGCCGACTCTCTATCCACTGAGCCAAACCGGTTAGGGCGAAAGTATCTTTATGATAGGGCAGGGAAAGATTTCCTAAACAGGACACAATCAATTAACCATGAAGAAAAAGATTGATTAATTGGACCACATAAAAATTAGTTATTTATGTTCCCAGCAGATAGCATTAAGAGAATTAAAAAATAAACCACTCTCGAGGAGAAGATATTCACAAAAACATAGCCAACAGGGGATTTTTATGCTCTGTGTGTATATCAATCATACACATTAATAGAAAAAAATAATAATCCAATAAAAATTATGGCAAGAAATTTAAACTAATACTTCACAAATGGCCAAATAGAACTCAACCTAATTAGTCAGATGAGCAAATTAAAAGTATGCCAAGATACTAATATATACAAATCAGAGTGGCTAGAATTTAAAAACCTGACAAATATGAAAGATTGCTACGGAGGTGAAGTAATGGGGGATCATCAAGAGAGAGATGGGAGTGCATAGTTGCACCACTTTGGAAAGCAGTTTGGCATTATCTACTAAAGTTGAAAATACACATACCTAGCATGCAGTTCCACACCTAAATATACATCCAAGAGATATAAAGTTAAAAACTAAAAACAACTCCATGTCCATGAGTGGTAGAATGGATTTAAAAAGTGTGAAGTAGCTATATAGTAAATACCGTAAAGCAATGAAAATGAAAAACAGTGCAGCTACATGCAACACCTTGACTAAATATCACAAACATCATGTTGGGGAGGGGTGACGCTAGGCACGTAAGGATACATATTGCATCATCCCATTTCTTTACAAAATGGTGAACTAAACATGGGGAGGGATGCACACCTAGGAGTTAAAACTATAAAGAAAATTAATACCATTAAATAAGTAACAAACATTGATGTGAGAGAGAAACATCAATTGGTTGCATCCCGTAAACACCCCAATTGGGGATCGAACCCAAAACCTAGGTATGTGCCCTGACCAGAAATCAAACCTGCAACCTTTTGGTGCACGGGATGATGCTCCAACCAACTGAGCCATCCAGACAGGGCTGGTCTTGTTGCTGTGGGGACTTACTTCAAAGTTTAAGCCCAGGTAGAACAGTTATCTTTTCTCTGGGCTTTGACAATATTTCTAGCACCAAAGACCATTCTGAATAACTTCAATGCTGATCTGATTGAGACCAGATGAGGCAAGATTAAGACCAGAGAAGTGATTATTATTAAAAAAAAAAAAAAAAAAAAACCTGCATGTACAGTAGGTCCTCGGGACCACCTATATAAGCACCTATGACACTCACATGGAGCACATACACAGCAGTAATGAAGGGAAACAGCAAAACAAATTTAAAGGAAAGATAATTCCTGACCTTTACTTGTGTTAAATACAGGAAATAATAAAAAATATATATATATAAAGCACATATGTGCATACGTCGAAATGACGGAACTTTTTTTTTATAAATAAATGGGAGATGGTAACATAACCACAAAACAATGTAACCCAAGGACTGCCTGCAGTTCTCCCTTAAATATCTTTGAGACATTACCACTTATCAAAACCAGACATTTTAATTCTGCCTTTATGTGCTGCCTAGTGAATAGATATAAACAAGTGACTTTTTTAAAAAATATGTTTTTATTTATTTCAAAGAGAGGAAGGGAGAGGGAGAGAAAGATAGAAACATCAATGATGAGAGAGAATAATTGATCAGCTGCCTCCTGCACGCCCCCTACCGGGGATCAAGCCTGCAAACCTGGGCCTGTGCCCTGACTTGGAATTGAACCATGAACTCCTGGTTCATAGGTCGACACTCAACCACTGAGCCATACCAGCTGGGCCACAAGTGACTTTTAAAAAAAATAAGGAACAATGAATTATGTCAGCAAGATTGAAAGGAGAGTTGATTATTACAATGAGGATACAAACACATAGAAACATATCCTCACTTCTCAGGATCAAGACACAGGGAACCAGGAATGTTTCAGTATATTTTTTTCAGTAGATAGAAGTTAACAGCAATCCAACACCCACATGTTTTCTTTTATATTTTGATAAAATGTTTCATTCTAAAAACAAAATATATGGAACATATAAATTATCGATGTAATATAATGAAAATGTAGGTTACACCACCCAAATTCTATAAGAAACTACAAATTTTTTTTTTATTTACTTTATGGATACCTGGCCTTATTTTAATAAAATATTTTATTATAAAATAAAATATAAGTTATAAAAGTAATATAATGAAAAGGTAAATTATCCAGATTGGTTTGGACACACCATTCAAATTCTCTAAGAAACTACGAAATTTTCATTTAGTTTATGGACACCTGGCCTGAAAGGAAAGATAACAGAAATTGTTAAAAGCCCTGCTCCCTTTTATTCTCCACACACTTAGGGCAGATAGCTCGCTTTTCTCCCAGTGCCAGCCAGGGTCACAGGGTTATCTTTCATGGGCCATTCACACAATTCTTAAAGAAAACGTAGATGCAGTCACATAAAAACAGAACTGAAGCTGCCAGAAGGAAAACAACAGCTATACTAATGGATGGTTTTAATTATCCTTACAGCTGCTGTGCGTGCAGAGGTAGAACAACAAACACGCGTTTTCTTTATGAAATGAATCCAGTGTTTTGTTTTGTTTTTTAAATAGCCAGAAGCATCAAGAAAACAGAATAGAAGGCAACCCTTATATTTAATTCATTTATTAAAAACTAACCAAAGTGAAAATAGAGAAATTCTTGAGGAATCTTTGGAGAAAAGCCATCATAAAAATGTAGTATTTACAGTTTTAAAATTGCACGGGGTTTTTGTTAAAGATTAAGCAGACAATATAAATTCACAGCTCACTGTTTTTAAACTTCAGATCAACAGACATCAAATATCTCTTAAAGATGCTATTTAGGAAAGCCTCAGTTGGGTCCGAGCCACTCTGACAGGGACTAGACCTCCTTGGACGCCGGGTATCGGTCGGAGAAGAAGTGAGAAGTTGTGGGTATATGAGTCTTTATTGTAGCCCAAGTAGTCATTACTATGACAGGAGCTATTAGCCAATGCAGTTCTTCAGAGTAAAGTCCCATACAATAGCCGTACACCGGCTAGGTAACAATACATCTTTCCTACAGAGTAGCAGTGGCCTCCAACATAGGAGCTATCAAGGAGCCATCCTTCGAGCAAAGCCTCACTAAGCAGTGGGCTCACCCTAAGCAGTCCAGCCTTACATAGCAGCAGCCTCCCCTGCTGGTCAGTAACATACTTATATACAAGCTCAAACACAAGATCCTTTATGCTAAATAGTGACCTCAGTGCTTCGGCTATAGAAAGGCACACTTGCGCAGTGCATAGCTTGCTGTGTCCTTGCTTTACACCTGCATATAGCAACTAAACCTGGAACACTTTGATTACGAGTCTCACGCTCAGAGTGGCCTTGAGCATCTGGGCACCCAGCGCACTCTAGACAATGTGTCTTTTCTATTTCATTTACTTATGGGAATAGGATTTCTTTCCACATGCTTTTTTTTCCCCATTTAATTCCCAATATTTCTTCTTCAGTTTTCACAAATGCTCTTCTCTCCCCTTTCCCCTTCCATCACAGTTCATTCTCTCTTCATTCTCTCTCTCAAAGCACAGTTTTCCTGAGATGCATCATTACAAGCCTTCCAATATGCTTTATGCTTACCTAATCTCAAGCAAGGTGCCGTATTTTTCTTGATCTTACTTATTCCAAGGTTTTCATTGACACATTTCATCTGTCACTGTAATAGCTCTAGGGTTCATGTTCCAGCACTCATTTGTGAAGATCCTTCTTGTATAAGGGAAGTTATGAAATCAACTTTCCGTGGGGTGGTTAAGACTGGAAGAGTTATCATCCTGTCAGAAATGGTTTATGTAAATATTGCCTGAAAATGTGTAAAAGTACTAGACAGATTCAGAAGCTTTTCTTAGCCTTACAGTATATAGTGAGGTATTAAGAATTAGTTGGGGCATTTTTTTATATGTTCTTCTGCACAAAACCACACTCATTTAGTAATACAGCAGAGCCCTGTGTGTTTAGATGTTTGGGTCAGAAATAACCTGCATTTAAAATATATATATAAATTATTAATTAACAATGCCTCAGATCTGATACATTAGGGGATTTTTTTAGCTATTAGTCTATTTGAGCTGTTTTCTAGACAATAGTAATATAAATACTCAGAGTGATATGCAGGTACTCTGCATTGCTAAAGTGAACAAATACGTCCTCTTGGGCCAATCTAGGAAAAACACAAATACACCCAGATTTTAATGGTTTGTGATCTGTATGAGAGATAATCCTGAAATAATAGGATAATTATTAATATTAAAATGGTAAATGATACCTTAATTCACCAAACAGTTACTGAAAATGTTTAACTTTGTGTCCAATACTGTTCTAAGAGCCATAAGCATGCATGGTTATACCATTGGCTTTGATGTTGAGTACCGCATGATCTCTTAGAAAAGACCTTACACAAGTAACTATCCCTCAAAACAGTTACTGTTACATGGTTATGTGTCAGAAGAAAGCAAAATTAGTGTCCTACAAACATCAGGAGGAAAAATGGTCACTTTCGGCTGGCTACACCTGATTGAATTTGGCAGTGTCGTACACTTGGAATGTGGAGGTAGCAATCAGTTGGCTTCAATGAGTTGGCAGCATTTCACTAAATCAGAAAGATCAGAAGAAAGAAACTCTAGGCAGAATATAAATAGAGATGAAGGTACAGGAATAGAGAAGCCAAGAATGGTAGGAGATCTCTGAAAAAGGCTTTGGCTAAAATGCTGGCCACATATAGATGAGTTAATTAAGGGTTCAGAGTTTTCTGAGCCAAAATATTGATTGATTCTGTATTCCAAGTTAAAAAAAAGTATTAGAATTTATTCTTTAGGCAGGTGAGAAGTATTAAGAAATAAGAATTATGTTCATTCAATAATAATCCCAAATTTTATGAGTTTGCTAATAGTGTTCCACTTTATGGTTATAGATACTGAACCATAGACATATTAGGAAGTATGTCCAAAATCACAGAGATAGCAAGTAGTATTTACTCCAAGACCCAAGCTGTTTCTGCACTACAATGCAGAACAGCTACTACAATATGAGCAGGGTATTATTTGTGGAAGATCAAATACTGTGTAGAGTGTGGGGCAAAACAGTGAATGAAAAGATTGAAGTGAGGGATATCATGAAGTTATTATAAAAACAGTTTAGGTGAGATGAAATGAAACCTGCAATAAGTACAGTAGGAAAGTAACAGAAAATAAATATTTCAAATAATACCACAAAGAATCTAGAGAGTTTCTTTACTGAATTATAAAGGGAATACCGGATAACTTCAAATGGCTAATTTTTTCTGTGTTAAAGGAGAAAAAAATTCTTTAAAACTCTAACCCAGTTAAGGCTCCCCCAAAATATAATAAGTCAATCAATTAATAAGAAATAGCAGACATTTAAAAGAAATAGCTCAGCAATTCCAAACATAATCCTCTAAATAATAAAAGTGTTACAAGATGTATTTATAATATTTAATCCATATGCTTTACTTTTTTAAAATATTTCTATAATTTAGGTTTAAAAATAACCTGGTAAAATTAGGCAAATGTAAGCATGGTGTTACATGAATTCAAATAATTCTTGAAGTTGCTATTTCAACTCACTTATGCCAGAAAGAAATTTGTATGAAAGATGGTAACTTAAATAAGAAGCTAGAGGAATTAAAAACACATTTCTATTTCATATCAACTGAAAGTATCATTAATTCTATTTCCTTGATGCCTGTCACCATAGTATCAAAACACAGAACTATTAGAAGAGAAGCATTAAGAACTGAAACTCTCGGGTCTTTTTATCCATTGTAAGTCATACCAAAGCTTATGAACTAAGAGGAATACTTCCACATTATTTATTCTAAGGTTAAAGGAAGACATTGAAAAAAATGTATCTTTGATGTATTCCCGCACATATTAATACTGAGACTATAGCTAGTCTCCAAGGGTATGGATCAGGGGCCAGAGCATTCAGCTAAGAACTCTGCTTCCAGCATCAGTGAATGAAGTTCACTGCAAGCCAGCAAAGGCATAGATTATAAATTTGTGTAAAATAAGAAGCTTCAAGAAAAACCAGAGCAGAGAGGGAAGATGTAGGAAACAGAATTTCTCCTCTAAGGACATCTATAATTTTGCAACAACTTCCGTTTTCATTTTTTCATATGTGAAGATTTATAGCATGTTTTATTAAATTTATTGAGGTAATATTGGTTAAAAACATTATAAAGTTTCAGCAGTACAACTATTTAATACAACATCTGTATACTCTATTGTGTGCTATATGTGCCCTCACATTCACTGCAGCATTGTTCACAATAGCCAAGATATAGAAGCAACCTAAATGTCCTTTGATGGATAATTGGATAAAAAGATGTTGCATCAACTTTTGAATAGAACTTTGTGTATCTCTATACAGCACACCAGTTCTATGAAAACTGGATATTAGGGAGTGTTCCTACCAATGAGCACATCCTTACTTAAAGATATAACAGAATAAACAGAAGTCAGTTTATTGGTTTTCAAAAAAACTGTTGAAAAGTAGCAAAATATTCAGAACTTTATTTAAATCTATAGCCACACTTACAAATCAGTATCAATTATACAGGGATGTTTGAGGGTTCCAAGCATGTACAAAAAACATTTGTGGTTCTTGAACTAAAAATCAGCATGCAAAAAAGTGAATATAAACACAGTCCTTACACCTTCCACAAAAAACAACTCAAAATGAATCATGGAGCTAAAAGTAAAAGACAAAGCTATAAAACCTCTAAAATATAAAATAGGAGAAAATTTAAATGGCCTTGGTTTTGAGAATGACTTTTTAGAAACAACACCAAAAGCACTATCCATGAAAGAAAAATTTGATAAATTCAACTCAACTTTGATAAATTCAAGGCCATATCTCACTGACTTATAATAATCATAATAAATACTGTATCAATAATTCAGTCACAGGGTTTGGAATTACAATCATTACCAATTTCTAGAAAACTGATTAAGCAAACGACTTCTCTTCTGTCATTTGAAAATACTAGAAAGCTCTAACCAAATGATAGGTATACACTCCCTTCTCTCCAACTTTTTCTTTAGAATAGGAATTTTTATCGTGTTATATGTCTTCTACCCTGCTCCCTGAACCACCTACTTAAAAATTCTTTACTGAATTCCCATTGCTCCTAAGCACTTTAAGATCCTTCTGGAGGGACGATTAATAACCAGTCCAGCCTCACAGTGAGCCACCTTCTTCTCTCCACTACAGCCATACCTGTCTTCCTTGAGTCTCTCAAACTTGCCACAGGCTCCCTTCTGCCACAGGTGCTTAGGACCTTCTTCATTTCCTCTTCTAAATCAGAACCAATAATGGCACCAATGGGAATTCATCCAGCCAGCGAGATCAAGGGGGACCTTCCTTCTACTCCACATAATAGTGTCAAGTACTCAGTGAAGCCCTCCTTGACCTCCCTGGCTGGATGAAGTCCCCTATTAAGCAATCCAGTAGCATTTTGTACCCTCTTCTTTGGTTGCTCTTACCATAGCTGAAATTTCTGATAAATTTTATTAATAGCTGTTTCCCCTACTTCACAATAAACTACAAGAGTATAGGGAACATGTCTATTTTTGCTTACTGTTCTAATGCTAGTACACAGCCTGAACTCAATGAATCATTCATTTAATGAATAAATACATGAATCAATCAATCAGTCTAAAAGCTAACAGAATTCTTAGAGGTTATATTCCATTATTGGTTCTAGTTTAGCACATAAGACTACAATGTTTACACTGTACATTAAGTTTACAATAGGAATCGTGTATGAAGAGACTACGAAGTAGGGGAACTCAACATACTTGAAATTAGAATTCATGCCACCATCTATCCAATTAACTAAATTGCTATTATTGCAAATCTCTGAGTTGACTACAGATAACTACTGGCATAAGTGTGATGATCTAGGCCAGTGGTTCTCAATCTTGGCTGCGCATTAGAATCACCTGGGAATCTTTTTAAAATCCTGATTTCTGGGCCTCATCCTCTGGAAATTTTGTTTCTTTGTTATGGGGTGGGGCCACAACATTAGTAACAAAGAAACAGAATTTCCGGAGGATGAGGCCCAGAAATCAGGATTTTAAAAAGATTCCCAGTGCCGGGGTCCAACCCCAGCAGGTCCAGGGGTCCCCAAAGGTGTAGACGGAGTCAGCGAAGAAGGAAGGACACGGAGACAGTGTTCAGTTGATCAGCAGCCTAGCCAGGATCTCCAGCCAGGATCTCCAGCCAAGTTCTGGTCTGGATCTCCAGCGAAGTTCTGCTGTCTCTAGAGAACGTTCTGTGTAGGTTCTGTGCCTAGGTTCTGTCTCTCTTGGTTCCGTATTCTAAGTTCTGTGTCTTGCTGTCTTATTATATCTGTATTTATACCAGTTGATTCAATCCTATCAATCTCTATTACAAAGGTTAGGGCGTTTCTTATCTCCATTCCAGGGAGTAAAGATTATGTAGCTTAAGCATGATTGTTCGTAGTTAAAGTGATTAATTACCCACCTGGCACTTAGTTAAGAGGTTTTATTCCCGCCCTAACTTCAGGGGAAAATCCCTACCTGGGGAAACAACCTTTCTCAGAGACCTTGGTTAAAACACATAGTACCAAGAAAGTGAGCAAACATATTAAGAACAGTATGCCATATATGCCAGGTCCCTTGAAACAGCAAGCATGGACCGGCTCCCGGCAAATTCCCCCTTTTTTATTTTTTAAAAGCAGGCATTAAAAAGAAAAACCCGAAATGCTCTCTTGTATCCATTTTAAGAGTAGGATTGGCGATTTCCGCTATTACCTGAGTCCTGATCTATCACCCCAGGGAGAACTTGCCAATCCTGCACTTTCCCGGGGTGGAAAGGCTGCAGTGGGGTTAAGGATAAGGCTCCTTGGGCCTACCTTTTCCCATGCCTTTACATTTACCTTTCCGGCACCTTTCCTTCCTCAGAAAAGCATGGACGTATTTCTTGTATAAAATGTTCCATCTGACTGGGAGTAACCTTAACTCCTCTGCTAGCAGGCATATGTGTTAAAAGATCAATACAGAGTCTTATTTCTTTAGACTCAGTATGGCACATCTTCTCAATCTAAGAATCAATACAGAGTCTTCTTTCTTTGGACTCAGTATGGCACATCTTCTCAATCTAAGAATCAATACAGAGTCTTCTTTCTTTGGACTCAGTATGGCACATCTTCTCAATCAAAGTTCTGTACTATCCACCTTCTTACCCTACTTATCCTCTATAGGGGGGTCTGAAGTACCCTGGTGGAGTCCTATCCGTCCTGAGTGTGGGGGTTCTCAATGGGGGGGCTTACCTAAGGGAATCCTCTTCCAGGGGTTCCCAAAGGTGTGGACGGAGTCGGTGAAGACTATCCACCCTATTCCTACGGTGGAGTCCGATCCGTCCCGAGAGTGGGGCGCTTACCTAGGGGTCCCTGTTCAGGCACCAGATGCCGGGGTCCAACCCCAGCAGGTCCAGGGGTCCCCAAAGGTGTAGGCGGAGTCAGCGAAGAAGGAAGGACACGGAGACAGTGTTCAGTTGATCAGCAGCCTAGCCAGGATCTCCAGCCAGGATCTCCAGCCAAGTTCTGGTCTGGATCTCCAGCGAAGTTCTGCTGTCTCTAGAGAACGTTCTGTGTAGGTTCTGTGCCTAGGTTCTGTCTCTCTTGGTTCTGTATTCTAAGTTCTGTGTCTTGCTGTCTTATTATATCTGTATTTATACCAGTTGATTCAATCCTATCAATCTCTATTACAAAGGTTAGGGCGTTTCTTATCTCCATTCCAGGGAGTAAAGATTATGTAGCTTAAGCATGATTGTTCGTAGTTAAAGTGATTAATTACCCACCTGGCACTTAGTTAAGAGGTTTTATTCCCGCCCTAACTTCAGGGGAAAATCCCTACCTGGGGAAACAACCTTTCTCAGAGACCTTGGTTAAAACACATAGTACCAAGAAAGTGAGCAAACATATTAAGAACAGTATGCCATATATGCCAGGTCCCTTGAAACAGCAAGCATGGACCGGCTCCCGGCATCCCAGGTGAGTCTAATGTGCAGCCAAGGTTGAGAACCACTGATCTAGGCAGATAGTCTTTTAAATATTTTTTCAGCTATTGGCTGTATAAAAGGCAGCAAATGGCACCATAAAAACCATCAACCATTCAAAGATATTCATGGTTTTATACCAGTACAATCTTTAAAGCTATCACTTAAGATTGCTGCCTTAAGTTATGATAGGAATCTTTTAAAAAATGAACTTACAGAGTAGGGAAAATATTTTTCTTCAGAAAATCTTTTGGTTGCTTTATAAAGGTGGCATTGAATTGAAATCCTCTTATATGGGCAGTCATGCCCAATCAAGGATAAAACCAGGATCTCACAGACATCACATTTAGCTTCTTAACCAGTTTCATCAGTTCCTGGTTTATATCTTCCTGAAAGCAAATCAGATTCTGCATGAGCCATACTTTGGAATTCAGCCAATGGCTGCTGAAACTCAGTGACACTAAACTCACAGCAGGATGCCCAAGCACAGAATTATTTTTGGTGGGATTAAGGTGAGGTCCACATTTAGTATATGAATAACCCCTATAAATACAGAACATGCTGAGTTTAGATCCCTTGACTTTGGCATTAGTCAGCAGTGGAAAAATAAATATGAATGTTGGCACCCAGACCAGAAACAGGTTTTTTGAGGGGAAAAGCTGTTGTGTAAACTATAAGATAAAGAAGCAAGCTCAGAGACAACAAAATATAAACCCTGCTGGACTCATCTTTACTCTTCAGTATTTTCAAAATCACTTGCTTCAGAGAAAGCAACTATAACCCATATTATAATTAAATAGGAAGGGCAATGATATTTTGAGAAAGGATTAAAGCTAAGCAAACACACTTTCTAGAAATCTTACCTTTTGGCACATCTCGATAACTGGACTGGGGTGTTTCTAACTTGATTTCACACTTGACCAGACTTCAGTGAGTCATCAGTAGAGACACTGCTCAGCTCCTTCTGTCCTTTTTTGCAGCGTTACATGTTAGCTGGTCATCCAGTTTTTCTACACCTGCGACTCTACTCAAGTAGTAGCTGAATACACACCAGTGTAAAGACACAGAATGAAAATATTCCTAATAATTAGAGGTGGAATTTAGAGCACTTAGTGGCATAAAAGGACTCTCTACCAGAAAAGGGGTACACTAAAGAAGGAGAAGTATTCACTTAGCATAGTTTTCTGGAATTGATTGGAGACAGATTTTTTTTCCTTTTTATTAAAATTTATTTAAGCTCCTTTAAAAGTTATCTGTGCTACTTAGGTCATTTTTAGTATTCTAGAAAACAATTCCTAAAGGAACGGTTTTTTTTGTTTCTTTCTCTATAGGAGAGCTGAGAATAATTATTAGTTCAGTATACGCTCCATATTTCAAAATGAGAAAAGAGTATGTTTAAAAAAAAAAAATTCCAACCTGCTAGCAGGATGTACAGATTTTATGTGCAAAAGATAGAAGTTGTGGAGCACTTAAACAATTGAAGTCTTTTCAGTTTTGCTGAACTTATTTGATAACCATTATTTTTTAATAAAAGGAATGAGATTATAACAGATGAACACATTTGCTTTTACTGGAATTTTTTTTCTGCTCATTTGAAGGTTTTTTTTTAATAAATATCATACCTGTTGGATGGAATTTTCCTGAAATTTACACAAATTCTCGTCATTTTCTGGGTTAAAAATTGCTTCAATATTTCAGAACTCATATCTATTTTACTATACTTAAAGGACATGATGAGTTGAAAATGTATAGTTAAAAAGCACCAGCCATTTGAAGTGGGTACTTTATTTTATTTGAGATTATAAAATGTTTCAAATTTTCATGTTAGAAATATGGCCAAACTGCATCCCAAACCTTGCCTTATGTACAGTAATTATACATCTAGAAACTTATCAAAATAATTACAAGTGGGCTCAAAATTTTGCATATGATATTATTCATTCTACTATAATTTTAAAATTAGAAAAATGTAAAGTAACCTAACTACACTGAAATAGCCAGCTGGCTAAATAATAGGTAACATCAGGACTCTATGTGGCTACAAATAACAGGAAATTGAACTAATGTAGATGAACAAATAAGAGTTCTTACATAATGTCTATTGATAAGTAGTGGCTGATATGGCTTTAGGTGCTCAACAATGCCACTAGGACCCCAGAATTTTTCCATACTTCTGTTCTGACTTCCTTAGCATGCTGCTTGCATTCTCATAGTTGGAAGATGGCAGATATAGCTCAGACATCTGTGCCAAGCCAGCTCAACCGAGGGTTCCGAAAACCTGAGTGAGGGCGGCGAATGGATGGAGACAGACAAAGAGAATAAGCTGGGTCTAGGTGGATCTTCCTGTGCCTGGCTGAGGCCATAGAGAGAGATCCAGGCTGCAAGCTGAGGCTTTATTTTATAGCCAGAGGTAAACAAGGTAGTGGTCACCATAGTTACAATGTTCTTGTGAGTTTCACATGTTTTGCCAGCACTTGCTACATCTCCCTCAGCCCATTAGCTTCCCAGATAAGATCTAGGGAGCATCATAAAGTCAAGCCTAGTTATGCTAAGAGGACTGTGCCCTCTAACCTGGGACTTGTTTGTGGCTTTGCAACAGGTCAGTCTGAGTCTTAACCCTATAGCCGCACGCTACAGACATCATCTTTCAAGATAGAAAAAAGGGAGATAATGGGCAAAAATCTCAATATCTATCAGTCCTCTTAAAAAAAAAAAAAAAAAAAAAAAAAGCAAAAACATACCAGAAATTCAGCATGAGACTTCTACTTAAATCTCACAGGCAAAACTATGTTACATTGCCAACCAACCCAACCAGGAAGAGAAGTAGAGAAAGTCTTTCTTTTTCAGCCTTAATTCTTGGAAGTAGAGAGAAGGAAGTAGAAATAAATGCTGAGTTGGCTAACCAACAGGACAGGCCACAGATATTATATCTTTAAAGTAAGTTACATGAGAGCAGGAATTTTATCTATTGGTTCTTGTATCCCTAGAGTACAGTGCACTGCTTGGCACACAACAATGTTCAATAAGTAGTTGATGAGTGAATGGACTGACAAATAAATGGAATATAGATAGTCATTGAAAGTATATTTTCAAAGGCTAATAAGGACACTGGAGTTTGTCCCACTAAACATTATATGAAGAAAGGAGAATACAAAATATATATTATATGACCCCCCCCCCAATCCTGAAACATAAACATGCAAACAAGTTTGAAAATAAAGTCCAGACTATTGAGTAGTTCTTTCTAGTTAATATTATTCTGAGTTACAACATGGTTGTACCTTAGTATATCCACTGTAAATGGGTAACAGAATTTATATCCCAAGTTCCTTATGATAGTGAAATGAAATATCTCAATTGTTAGTGACTCAAATCTGCTCTTGTCCTTTGCTTATTCTTTGAATGGGTTTTACCCAGTTTTAAAACTTTGTGATTTATCCTTGTCTTCCTTACTGATTGTCTCAATTTATTCTCTGAATAACTTATGTGGAGTTTAAAGTTACATTCTGCTTATCTGAGGCCAATCCTGACCATGAAATGTTTTTTTGTTTTTTGTGTTTTTTTTTAATATATTTTATTGATTTTTTACAGAGAGGAAGGGAGAGAGATAGAGAGTTAGAAACATCGATGTGAGAGAAACATCGATCAGCTGCTTCCTGCACACATCCCACTGGGGATGTGCCCGCAACCAAGGTACATGCCCTTGACCGGAATCGAACCTGGGACCTTTCAGTCCGCAGGCCGACGCTCTATCCACTGAGCCAAACCGGTTTTGGCAGAAATGGTTTTTTAAAAAAGAAAGTATTGGTTAATATTGGTGACAATCTTTGTATTTCTGAGGAGCCATGCATTTGCTTTTTCTAGCTAAAATAGCATGATTTCCCCACTAGATAATAGTTTATCTGGTGATATTAGGTGATTCAGTCTTTTACTTAGCACAGTGTGTCATGAAATCCATTAGACTGAATATAATACAACTAGAGGCCTGGTGCACAAAAATTTG
Organism: Myotis myotis; assembly: GCF_014108235.1. Classification (NCBI taxonomy): domain Eukaryota; kingdom Metazoa; phylum Chordata; class Mammalia; order Chiroptera; family Vespertilionidae; genus Myotis; species Myotis myotis. The sequence continues at coordinate 27,894,336 of NW_023416313.1, forward strand.
TGCACTCGGGAGGGGGGTCCCCTCAGCCTGGCCTGTGCCCTCTTACAGTGTGGGACCCCTTGGGGGATGTCCATCTGCTGGCTTAGGCCCGCTCCTCGAGGGATAGGGCCTAAGCTTGCAGTCAGACATCTCTATGGCAGCCTGGGAGCCCTCAGGGGATGTCCACTTGCCAGCAGTGAGCAGGCCTAAGCTGCAGTTGGACATCCTTAGTGCTGCTGAGGAGGCAGGAGAGGCTCCTGCCTCCACTGCTGTGCTGGCAGCCATCAGCCTGGCTTGTGGCTGAGCAGAGCTCCCCCTGTGGGAGCGTACTGATCACCAGGGGGCAGCTCCTGCATTGAGCATCTGCCCCCTGGTGCTCAGTGTGTATCATAGTGACCAGTCATTCCCAGTTGTTCTGCTGTTAGGGTCAATTTGCATATTACCCTTTTATTATATAGGATAGAGGCCTGGTGCATGGGTGGGAGCCGGCTGGTTTGCCATGAAGGGTGTCCCGGATCAGGGTGGGGGTCCTGCTGGGGTGCCTGGCCAGCCAGGATGAGGGGCTGAGGGCTGTTTTCAGGCTGGCCATACCCCCTTCAGGGTGGGGGTCCCCACTGGGATGCCTGGCCAGCCTGTGTGAGGGGCGGATGGCTGTTTGCAGGCTGGTCAAGCTCCCCAGTGGGGACCCTCACCCCATGGGGGTGTAGCCAGCCTGGGTGAGGGGCTGATGGCTGTTTTCAGGCTGGCCACACCCCCTTCAGGGTGAGGGTCCCTACTGGGGTGCCTGGCTAGCCTGGGTGAGGGGCTGAGGGCCATTTTCAGGCTGCCCACAGCCCCTTCAGGGTGGGGGAGTCCTTCTGGGGTTCATGGCCAGCCTGGCCGTTTCAGGCTGGCCATGACCCCTGCCAACTCAAGCTCCCAGCCTCTCCTTTTATTCTTTTTCTTTTTTTCTGAGATTTTTCTTCTATAATTGAAACTTTGTAGCCTTGAGCGGAGCCCAGGTCTGGCTGGAAGCCTGGGTTGCCCTCTTGGCAACCCAGGCTCCCAGCCCCTCCTTGAGCGGAGGCCACGGCCAGCTAGAAGCAGGTATCTGGGATTTATATCTTCTATAATTGAAACTTTGTAGCCTTGAGTGGAGCCCAGGGCTGTCCAGAGCAGGCAGAAATCTTGGCTTCCTCCATTGCCAGGGGAAACCCAAGCCTCCTGCTCGCTCCAGCTCCGTGGCTGCCACCATCTTAGTTGGGTTAATTTGCATACTCGCTCCTGACTGGCTGGTGGGCGTGGCTTGTGGGCATGGCTTGACCGTAGCGGAAGGATGGCTTGCATGCTTTCTTTTATTATATAGGATTCCTACCCTCAAGAAGCTCACAGTTCAAAAAAAAAAAAAAAATACAAGCACATGTACTAAGAATTATACATAATTATGGGGAAGATGCACTGGTGAGCTAAAGCTATTAGTGAGGGTATGGGCATAGTGTAGAGGAAGACCACGGGATCAACATAGAGGCAAAGACTTCAGGATCAACCTAAAAATCAAGGCAGCTTTACGGAGGGGACGATTGCAGAGCCAGGTGTTACAGAAACAGGTGGAGTATAAAGGGAAGGAAGGGAGGTAATGCAGTCAAGAAGAGGAAAAAGAGAACATCTGTTCTTTATTCATTGTTTATTCATTTTGTTCATTCAATTTTGATTATTCATTTCTATAGAAAGAAACCTGGGTTACTTTTTCCTTCAGTCACTTTATTAACAAATCCAACTCACAATCCAGTGAATTCAGATTAATAAACATCATTCACTGTGTTGGAAAGGAAAGGTCGTAAAGCCAACAACAGGATGTTTTTCTAGGCACAGATTTGTGTCTTAATTTATACTTCTGCAAATCAGGCCACATTTCAGAGACACTGCTTGAATTTTTTAAAAAAACCTGAGATATCATTACAAGATGCATAGTTGGTACAGAGATATAGCTCATTATCTTTTATTACAGCACAACTATAATTAAAATCCCAGCTGTATCAATGGCTTTTGAAATCCACACGATAGCTCTTAGCAGCTCAAGTAAAATATGGAGGGAACCTTTTCTATTCAATAATATAGAGTGATGCAGCTGTGGCAAATACTGTTTCTTTTACATAATGTAAATGCAAAGTCTGCACCTTTACTAGTGGGGTTCGCCCTTGCTTGGGTTTTCTTCTTCCTACTCTCACTTGGCTTAACTCCAATTAACCATCAGCAAGTACAAATCTCACCTTCTCTGGAATGAATCCCTTCCCAAGGGAGAGAAATCTTTCCTGTTTGTTCCCTTATCTTCCCAAGTTTTTCATCTTAACAGATGTCTATCAATTGTCCCTTTCCTTTATGTTCCTCCCCTTAGACTCATGGACTATCGTCCCTCAAGAAGGTTTAATACAGTGTTGTGATGTTGTGATTATGAATAAGGGCTCCAGAATAGGGCTTCCTGAGATCGAATCCAGCCTCTGCCACTCAGTGACTATATGTACATAGTCTGTTTGTTTATTCTTCAGTTTCCACATTTGAAAAATGAGGAACATACCAATACCTATCTCACAGGATGTTATGAAGATAAATGACAATATTTTTAAAGTATTTATTCTTGGACTTGACTCATAGTAAGTACTATACAGACTTAGCTATTTTTTACTATTATTTAATCATCAGTATTTGCCCAGGACTAGCATGATTCCTGGCACCAAACAGATAATAAATATATGTTAAATAAATGAATTAAAAAAATACTAAACAGTTTTCTTTTCTCCCACTTCATTCTTTCCACTCTTCCTGCCTCTTCTTCCTTCCTTTTTTCCCAGGGTCCCATCTCCATTTCCTTCTCTCTTACTCTTTCTCCCTCTCTCACTCACTCACATTTCAGACATCCAGGTAATACTTCAAGTTATGATAAAATCCTTGGACTAGACATTGTGAAATTTCATGCATCCCATTTGTTGCACTGAAAAACCAGGCTTGGTTAAAGATGCATAAGCCTATTTCTACCCCCCAAGTACAATTCTTCAGAAATAACACAAAATAGTTTAGACAGCTACATAGGCAGCAAGGTAAGTGAAGATTATAGACTTCTCAGTAGAATTTGGGCAATTCTCAAAACCAGTCTATCATGTAGGCAGTGTTCAATGTTTGTTAGCCTAGATTACATATAACTATCTAGATAAGTAAACATATTTTTCCTATATACAGATGGGTGGACACAAATTTTAAGTGTAGACTAATGTAAAAAAGTACATAAAGGTGTTCCCAGAGGAATAAGGACAGTCAAGATACAGAGGTGTGTTGGCATGTGATAAGAAGAATTTTACCTACATTTTAGCAGACCTAGAGGCTGTTGAGAAAGTCACAGATAAATTTTAAAAACAGATAATTAATTGTTGGGAACCTAATATGTGTCAGGTTTCATAATAGAGGCTCTCTGCATTTATTTAATTTGCTTTTTATGAGTTATCTATCTTTGTACTCATGTCAATATTGAGGAAACTGAAACTTAATGCAATTAACTAATATTCCTAAAATGAAGAAGCTATTTTGAGCTTGGATTTAAAGCCCGGTTTGTCTCACTTCAAAGGCCCTATTTTTTATCACTATAATGTGCTAGTTAAATAATAATAACTTTGATCAAACCACAAATGAGAATTAATAATTCCCCAAAGTATCCTTTTCTAATAGTTCTCAAGAATGGGTAAATGGCTTCAAAGACTTTTGTATCCCTGGGGTAAAAGACTTCAAGATTTGGTAGGTTCTTAGTTTTTTTCAACATGGTATTCATAGTAAATGAAAAATAATTTTAAGTTATGCTTCCAATGATTTCCTTATATAAAACAAACAAAATAAGCAGGATTGTCCTCATATCACAAAAAAAAATTGTGTGGGACACATTTGCTAGTCAGAAATAAAGTCATATTCAAAGCCATGAGGTGAATACAATAAAACAGAAATGACCCCAGGCTATCAGTTTTTACAGATTCTCAGAAAGCCTGATTTTGAAGAAGAGTTAAGAGAATTTTAGATGTTTTATGGCAGCTTTGACATTAGGATTAATAAAAAAAAATGATGCAATATCAGAATTCTGGTTATTTGATTGCTTATAATGAAAAACTATGCTTGTAGATCCAGCATAAAGAATAAATACATGAAGCCTGGCCAGTGTGGCTCAGTGGTTGAGTATCAACCTATGAACCAGAAGGTCACGGTTCAATTCCTGATCAGGGCACATGCCTGGGATTGCGGGCTCTATCCCCAGTATGGGGGATGCAGGAGGCAGTCAATCAATGATACTCTCTCATCATTGATGGCTCTATCTCTCTCACCTCCTTTCCTCTCTGATGTCAATAAAAATATATTTTTTAAGAAAAGAATAAATACATGAAAAAAATCTGTGTCCCTCACACAATACCTAGCCATATATATATATACACACACACACACACACACACATATACAAACACACACACACATACACACACACACACACACATATACAACACACACACACACACACACACACTGCATATGCCTGGCCAGTGATCAGGGCCGATTGGGCCCTTCTGGCTGCAGGCTGGGGCCTTCCTTTCCCAGCTGCCTGCTGCAGGGCTGGGGCCTTCCTTCTCTCCACACTACCCCCTGGTGGTCAGCGCACATCATAGCGAGCGATGGAACTCCCAGTCTCCCTGTCAAACTCCTGAGGGAATACTTTTCATATTAGCCTTTTATATGTATAGATTGTTATGGTTAATAATTGACCTTTTAAACAAGTGGAGATTGCCGAATTACAAAAACAGAGTAAGTCAGACATCTGAACTATTTAAATTACTTCTGTTTTCTTAAAACATTTTTCAGTTTCCCATTCTTTAACTTTTGTTATGTAAAAAAAAAAAACTTTTTAGTTAATGGAATAAGCCTTAATAGACCCATTAGATTTCAATGTAACTTTAATATTTATGTGAAAAATTTTAATAATTATTTTTGTTGTTAATAAAATTAGAAGCCACAATATTCCTCATTGTAGCATTTTGTGTTCACATTGCTATTAATATTAACTTTTACTTCAGTGTATAAATCACATAAGATTTTTTCACTTTAAGTTACCTCTAAAATGTTTACCTATTTTTTAAAATCTTCTTCCACATACAAAAAAAATGCTTAGACCAAATACATTCAGCAAAGTCACATGATACAAAATCACCCAAAAAACAAATGCATTTCTACACACTAACAATAAATCACATGAAAAGGAAATTAAGAACACAGGACGAAAAGGAATAAAATACTTAGTAATAAGTTTAACCACCAGAGAGGTAAAAGACTTGTCCATTGCGAACTACAAAACATTGAAAGAAATTAAAGAAGATGCAAACAAATATAAAGACATCTATGTGTTTATAGATTAGAAGACTTAATATTTTTAAGATGCCAATACTACCAAAGTGATCAGATTTAATGTAACTCTATTAAAATCCTGATGATACTTTTTGCAGAAATAAAATCATGTATTCATCTACAAATTCTTATGGAATATTAAGGAATCTGAATAAAAACAATTTTGAAAAAAAAGTTGGAGATCTCAAACTTTCTGATTTTAAACCCTATTACAAAGTTAAAGTAATCAAAAGTTTGATACTGGCATAAAGAAAGACATATAGCCCTAACCGGTTTGGCTCAGTGGATAAAGCATCAGCCTACAGACTGAAGGGTCCCAGGTTCAATTCCAGTCAAGGGCATGTACCTTGGTTGCGGGCACATCACCAGTAGGGGTTGTGCAGGAGGCAGCTGATCGATGTTTCTCTCTCATCGATGTTTCTAACTCTCTATCCTTCTCCCATCATCTCTGTAAAGAATCAATAAAATATATTTTTAAAAAGGAAAGAAAGACATATAGACCAATGAAATAAAACAGAGAGCCCAGAAATAAACCCATATGATTAAATTATTTTGGAGAAGTGTACAAAGATTATCAAAGGAGAAAGGACAGTCTTTTCAACAAATGGTATTCAGAAAACTGGACATCTATATGCATAAGAGTGAAGAATGAAAAAACTAAATACCCATATGTAAAAGAATGAGTGAAGAATGCAAACATGAGAATGAATTTGGACCCTTACTTTACATCATATATAAAAATCACTAAAAATGCACCTAAGAGATAAAACTCTTAGAGGAAAACAGAGGAGGAAAACTTTATGACTTTGGATTTGGTAATGATTTCATTGATATGACACCAAAATCACAAACAACCAAAGAAAAATAGGTAAGTTGGACTACATCAAAATTTAAAACTCCTGGCCCGGCTGTATTGAGCATTGTCCCATGGACCAAGAGGTACCAGGTTCGATTTCCAGTCAGGGCACATGCGCGAGTTGTGAGCTTGATCCCCAGTAGGGGGAGTGCAGGAGGCAGCTATTGATGTGTCTCTCATAGATGTTTATATCTCTCCCTCTCCCTTCCTCTCTGAAATCAATTTTAAAAAAATAAAAAGAATTTTTAGCCTTAACTGGTTTGGCTCAGTGGATAGAGCGTCAGCCTGTGGACTCAGGGGTCCCGGGTTCTATTCGGTCAAGGGCATGTACCTTGGTTGCGGGCACATCCCCAGTAGGGGGTGTGCAGGAGGCAGCTGATAGATGTTTCTCTCTCATCGATGTTTCTAACTCTCTATCCCTCTCCCTTCCTCTGTGTAAAAAATCAATAAAATATATTTTTTAAAAGAATTTTTAAATTTCTGTACAGCAGGGACATATCAGAATGAAAAAGCAATCTACAGAATAGAAAAAATATTTGCATACTGTATATATGATAAGGCATTATATCCAGAATATATTTAAAACTTCTGTAACTATCTAACCAAAATCAACATTATTAAAAATGGGCAAAAGACTTGAATAGACATTTCTCCAAAGGAAAATACAAATGGCCAACAAACACAAGAAAAAATGGTCAATATCACTAATCATTAGAAAAATGCATATCAAAATAATAAGATAGCACATCGCACTCATTAATATGGCTACTTTTAAAAACAAAACAGAAAATAACAAGCATTGGCAAGAATGTAAAAAAAAAATAATAACAATGGAACCCTGTGAACTGTTGGGCTAGAATGTAAAATGATGCAGTGGTACCGGCTGGCGTGGCTCAGTGAATGGCCTATGAACCAGGTCACTGTCCAATTTCCAGTCAGGGTACATGCTGGGCTTGTGGGCTCAATACCAGTGTGCAGCGGGGAGGCAGCCAATCAATGATTATCTTTCATCGTTGATGTTTCTATCTCTCCCTCTCCTTCCTCTCTGAAACCAATAAAAATATATTTGAAAACATGAAATGATGCCGTAGTTATAGAAAATAATTTGGCCATTCCTCAAAAAATTAAAAATAGAATTACCATATGATCCAGCAATTCCATTTCTGGGTGCATACCCAGAGACACCCAAATAATTGAAAGCAGTGTCTCAAGGAGATAATTTTACACCAGATTCATAGCAGCATTATTCACAAGAGCTAAAATGTGCAAGCTGACCTCGCTGACGTGGCTCAGTTGGTTGAAGCGATGTCCCATGCACCAAAAGGTAGTGGGTTCAATCCCTGGTCAGGGCATGCAAGAGGCAACAAATCTCTCTCTCTCTCTCTCTCTCTCTCTCTCTCTCTCTCTCTCTCTCTCTCCTGCCCCTCTCTCTCTCCCTCTCCCTCTTTCTACAATCAATACAAAAAAATTTTTTTTAAGGAAGCATCGATCAAAACTTAAATGTGGAAGCAACTCAAGGGTCCATCCACAAATGAATGAATAAATAAATGTGGTGTACTATTTGACCTAAGTGCAATATCATCCAACCCAAAAAAGGGAGGAATTTCCTACTCATGCTACAACATGGATAAACCTTGAGGACATTAAGCTAAGTAAAATAAAGCATTCAAAAAAGACAAATACTATATGATTCAATTTATATGAGGTACCTATAATGGTCAAATTCAAACAGACAAAAGGAGAACAGTGGCTGCGGGAAGTTTTCGGAAAAGGGGAATAAGGAGTTATTTAATGGGTACAGAGTTTCAGTTTTGCAAGATGAAGAGTTCTGAGATTGGTTGCTGCTATGGTCTAAAGGTTATGTCCTCCCCAACTTCATATGTTAAAAGCTGATACTCAGTGTGATCAATGTGATGGATTAGGAGGTAGGTACTTAGGGCATGAGAATGAAGCCCTCCTGAGTGGATTAGTGTCCTAAAAGAGGCACCAAGATAAAATCTTGCCTCCTCCAATGTGTGAGGACAAAACACTAAAGCAGTCTATGAAGTGGGTCCTCATAGACTCTAATCTACTGCTGTTTGATCGTGGCTTTCTCAGCCTCCAGAACTGTGTGAAATAAATGTCTGTTGTTTTATAAGCCGCTTGGTCTATGGTATGTTGCTATGGCAGCTGAAATTGACTAAGAGAGTTGACAATCTGAGTATGCTTAACATTACTGAACTGTATACTTTTAATGATTAAGATGATAAATTTTGCTATATGTATTTTACCACAAATAAGATGTTTAAATAATAAAACATGTTCAGATTTTTAAAAATTAATACAAATATCATACTTTGCATTATGTTACACTGATTAGATGTACCATCATATGATGGTGATATTTATGATCCCACACAAGTTCAAGGTTGCCAAAAATGACACAGATAGGGCATTTAGCTAATCAGTGTTCCCAAACTGAGCTTGAAGCTAAAGTCAAACAGCAGGTATAGTCTAAATGTTACAGCCCATGCCAAAACTCAGTGTGAACCAAAAAGAACACTTGGGGTCTTGCCAATAGTGAAAATTTCAGAAACTTTTGGCAGTCAAGTTAAAAACCAATTTCTGGTCAAGCAGCTAGATTTACCTTCTCTTAAACCACACATATCTTATTATTTAGACTGCTGCTCATTTCCATTTATAGAATTGGACCTAGAAGTTTTTACTAACACTTAAATAAGCCTCTCTCTTCCTTAACTTGATGCTGAGAAAGGACATTCAGATTTGTGGAAGGAGAGAGAGTTGGTTCTCCAGGATCTTGGAAGTATTAGAGGGCCCTCCTACAGTGATGAGAACATGGACCTCTGCAAAACAAGGCACTAAATACTTATTAAATAGCATATTTGTTGACCACATCTTTTAAATACTAAAAAAAAAAAAAAAACACAAGTTGAGCTGCTGGGTTGAGATTTTAGTTGTCATTACAGTTTCAACTATCATTGAATTTGATTACTCACAGCATCAAAGTCAAACAGTAGTTAAATGGCTTGAGTGTACTTGGAGAAGACTGAATTATTGCACCTTGGTTTCTGCTGTCGATATTCATGAGCATCTAAAGGTTAGCAGCTGATGTATCCTTATAAGTACCATAAAAAAGATGCTTATTGAGTACTTTTGATCATGCTGATGATTAAAAACAAAAACAAAAAAACCTTCTGAAGCTAAGAATAGCCAGGTGAGGAGAAGTGTAAAAAGGGTGAGATCTGGCGTACAAGCAGGGAATGTTCTCAGTGAATCATAATTTCTTCCTGAACACTGCATTATAAAGTCTATTGTAAACTATAGTGCTGTACAGCTGAAAAACATCTATTTTTTTGAAATGCCAAATATATCACCCACTGATATTCATGAGATAAACTGAAATATATCAAATTGTTGGAACAGATAAGGACAAGGAGGCACTTTCCTCCCAGCCTACAAAACAAGAATACTGATCACTGCTAAGTCATAGTTGGGAAAAGTGCTGACACTGCATCCCAATTCCTGCTGGAAATACTGGGCCACAAAATGTGGGGAAGATGTAGCATTGTGACAACAGCAGAGATGTATTCCTCCCATATACAAGCACTGATTACAGTCGAACAGTTCTATAGCCTTAAATGGGTAGGGATTTTTAGGAGCATTATCATAGCAAACTATTGCTTTGCTGGCTCTCAAATGTAGGATCAGGCTTTAGTAAAGGAAACATGGTAGGGACAAAAACAAAGGTAATGCTATTTTCCTATAGTTATAAATAAAATTATTTTTAAAATATATTTTATTGATCTTTTTACAGAGAGGAAGGGAGAGGGATAGAGAGCTAGAAATATTGATGAGAGAGAAACATCGATCAGCTGCCTCCTGCACACCTCCGACTGGGTATGTGCCTGCAACCAAGGTTCATGCCCTTGATCAGAATCGAACCTGGGACCCTTGAGTCCGCAGGTTGATGCTCTATCCACTGAGCCAAACCGGTTGGGAAAAACCCAACATGTATTCCCATATAATTGTATTTACTGTCACAAAACCCCATGAGGCCCTCTTTCCCACATGTAGGGGGATAAATGATAATGGAGAAAAAATAATAAAATAAAATAAAGGGAAAACATTTACAAAATAATGAAAACCTTGAAAATAAATCAATAAAAGTACAAATTATAATATAGTCGATAATATTGCAATGACTAGGTATGATGCCAGGTGGGTACTTAAAATATCAGAGGGATCACTTTGTGAATTGTGTGATTGCCTAAATCATTATGCTGTACACTTAAAACTAATATGAAATAATATTGAATGTCAACTGTAATTGAAAAATTAAATTCAATTAAATTTTTAAAAACCCATTATGAAGTCATTATTATTCCTATTTTAAATTTAATTCCTCAAGAAAAAATCCTGGCTTCAAACTCAAGCCTGTCTAACAACATAAAACCATACTGAGCTCAAATCAGGTAACTTGTACAGTACACACACCTTTTTGCTATCGTATGAATGATATGGACAGATGTAGCATTCCTTCTTGGGGCTTTTTATGACAATTCTAAACCAGGCCAAAGTCTCAAAGACAAAAACAACACATAAACCTTAGTTTAATTCAGCAAATAAATGGACACAATAGGGCCTCAATAACATTTCTAGGTGTCTCCATCTAAACCTGTACATGAATATTAAAAACAAAACAAAACACTTAATTTGTTTAGGGCATAGTTTATCAGGTTCTGTTAGCCAGCTTATAAATTGCTATTAATTGGACATAAAGATATCATGTCAAATCTAAATGAATCAGCTTACAGAAAAACAACCACAGAGATATTAAGAATCAATAATCCCTTTCATAGGTCACATGCTTACTAGTGAAATAATTTTTACTGATTTATAAGTATCTTGACCAAAAGTAGCAAATATTAAGCTTACTTCTCTAATATTTACATGTATAAATATTGATAATATATACACATATACTTATGCAATTCATTTATATATAGATAGAAAGTATATGTATGTGTATATAGTATATATACCTACACATACATACACAGATAAACATATACATATACACTTCAGGCAATAATTACTTCGTAAGTAGGAGTTTATGTTAGGGTTTAAAATGAAGTTATGGAGGCAAGTCTTACATAAAGAAATGACTATAATGGCATCTGCATAATTTTCATAATAGTATTTTCTGGGTGGTTACCTTTTAATAACTTTTATAGTTATTCTTGAATGTTTCTATATTGCTTATCTATTTTTTATTAATGAGGTTGCATCTTTCTCTTACAAAAGAAATTAAGTCATTCTGTAGGATTTATTGTGGCTAATGTGTTAAAACTAAAATATACTGGCAAATGTTTTTACAATGTGAGAAAATATTAAAAGAATTTTGAACTGTTCTTTCAAACACAATTTATTGCAAATATATATATATATATATATATATATATATATATATATAGCAAATGGAATTAATTTGTGCTTACAAAGCCATTCAAGCACAATGAATTACAGTTAAATCAACTTTTAAAAAGAGAGACTAATTACCTTTTGCCCATGTCTATTTTTTAATACAAAGAACACATTTCACAGCCATGTTCCTGTAGGAAAATTGTGGATAGAAAATTAAAATATTTATTCTTAGGTTCAGAGAATAAAACTCAGACATGCATTTCATTTTATAAGACAGTCATAAGAAAATCTTTAAAGTGACATGTTTCAGGTAAATAACAAATTGATACAGTTCTGTGCTGTTAGAGTCAAAGCCTTTCATCTGTTTTTCTTACTGCCTAAGTTATTCCTTGGAAGTATGTGTAAGAAGTCAATCACTGCAGCCCATTAAGTCAGGTGTTCAAGAAAATGGTGACCCGTTACCTTAGTTAAATATGTCCTCTTTATCATTTGCTACCTTTAGTCTTGAAAGGATTAGATTTTCTGTCTACTTCTCATCAGAAATTAAAGAAGCAAAACTGAAGCATAAGCATCAAAGATGAAGCCCAAAAAGAAGTGGCTTACCTTAAGTCACACCATGGCAACTGATTTATTCATTAAGCATCCACGGTGCATCCATTATATTCTAGCTGCTGGGGACACAGAGTTAATGAAGGGGATACTTGAAGGTATTTCACTTGATGGCCGTTATAGTGGCCTTTCAACTCTATCATCTTAGGCCATTTAGGTCTATCACAGAATTAAAGATCCAGAACGAACTCTAGAGGACAACTTGAACAAGCTCATTTTACAGCTGATTTCACTGGGTAGCAAAAGAGCAGACCTATTCTGCAGAAGGTAGTCATTTAAACTGAAGAAACAGCCAAGCACGGGAAGAGCCAGGTACAGCATTTACTAAGCCACATGGAGGAAAGACCACGTGTGGCTCTTGGAACAGAGGGAAGGCCACAGTGACTGACTGAAGCATACTGATGCCAAAGAAGCATGAGCTGAAGTCAGAAAGTAGCCAGGACCAGAACATGGCATAGAGGTTGGATTTAATTTTAAGTCAATAAACAAATGGGAGAAGAGATTTGATGATAAAACTTTCAAGAGAGCCTTCATACAGTTGGTATAGAGGAGAAGGAAAAGGAACTGGCAAGTTTGGGTAAAACAGAACTATGCAGGTGACCAAAACAGAACTATGTCACAGAAGCTGAGGGAGAACAGAGTTGCAGGTGGGGAGAAGAGAGCTGATCCAGACTGCAAACATGGCAGTCACAGCGAAGAGGTCATCCTCTACCCATGGAACAGACTCAGTAAAACATTGAAAGGCAAAAGCTATATTGTAGAGAAGTAAAAGATCATTGATTAATCAAAGAATTCAGGAAACTGGCTTTTGCAAGTGAAGGAAGAAAAGAAACATCAGTGAAGAGACACCACTGAAATAGAAGTAATGGTGGGAAAAAATTGTTGGCATGTAGAGACGTTAGTTTGGATGCAGGTAAAGGCAAAAGAGCCAGGGCACAGGGAGAGACTGAGGATGTGAGCAAGATCACAGGGGAGGCAGAAGGGGATGAGAGCTGAAGCAGAGGTGGAAGAATTGTCCTGGGCAAAGGTTCAAGGCAAGAAAAGACCAATGGCCACTTTTAAAGGATTAGGAAAAGCTAATACAACTCACAAGTGATGGTCCCCAGCAGGATAAAGGGTATCTAATAAAGATGCAGTGAGCATATGGCTTGGGGACTCAAGGAGAAAATGTTCTGTGAAATAGCATGGGCTCCCTCACAAGATGATTTTGAAGCCATCTAGTCAGAGTAAGGCTTTAACTAAGGTCTGATAGCACTAATCACACAACAGAAGGAAAAGGTCCAAACTTAAGTGACAGGATGTTTCTCTCCCTTCCACTGTGATGGGGATGAATTCAGTGGTTCTCCACCTGTGGGTCGCTACCCCTTTGGCGGTTGAACGACCCTTTCACAGAGGTCGCCTAAGACCATCCTGCATATCAGATATTTACATTACGATTCATAACAGTAGCAACATTACAGTTATGAAGTAGCAACGAAAATAATTTTATGGTTGGGTCACAACATGAGGAACTGTATTTAAAGGGCCAGAAGGTTGAGAACCACTGTTCTAGTTGGTATTGAAAATAAATATAATCTTAATAGTTAAGCCAACTCATCATATTTTCAGATGGACTCACAAATAACTTTGAATTTCCCACTATCATTCTTTAATCCAGCATTATTTTTCTGTGGTAAAAAGAGACCTTGCACTACTTAGAAACTAATTAATTTACTATTAATACCAACTCTACTGTTCATAGTACATTTTCAAACTGTATAATTGAGATTCAATTGCCTGTTTCTGTTCAAATAAATCCGCATTATTTTATTACTAGAAGAAAATAGGTTCAAATTTCTAATATTTAATTTCTGTAATAAGTTTTTATAAAGTTTCTTCAAATGCTAAAATAAAATCTTATATTGCCTATCCCATAACATCTGTTGAGTGTCTGAATCAGACATACGACACTTACAAATCTTTGAAGTATAGAATTTCATCTACTTTCCCACTACTTCAATAGATAGTGAACTCAGGTCAAAACCACAATTTTCCTGTCTCCTAGTTTCCATCTCTTCTAGCATGCTGTTACCATGCTCAGACCTGAGAGGAGGAAAGAAAAATGACACATCAAAACCAGTTTTTCTAGCACCTTCAATTCTGAGCTCAACCAATCTCATGGAAATTCACTATGCGGCTGTTTTATTTTAGTTCAATGGATAGATTTTTATGGTTTTGTTTTGATCATGTATTTCTTTTCAAAAAAAAACCTTTATTGTTGAAAGTTTACACATGTCCCCTTTCCTCCCGCCACTGACTTCTTCTAACCCGCCCAGGTCCCCTGCCCCAGGCCTTCACCACCCTATTGTCTGTGTCCATGGGTTATACGTACATGCATACAAGTTCTTTGGTTGATCTCTTCCTGCCTAGCCATCCTCCAAACTGTTGAATCATAGAGGGAAGTGGGGAGGGGAAGGAGGTTGATCATGTATTACTTAAGATATACAATTTGGTATGATAATAGATGCTGTAGGCTTAGGAAGCTGAGTTCTTTCAAACAAGACTTTATGATTCCTACTTTCAATACTTTCCTCCTAAAGCACCATATCAGAAGCACAAATCCTTTAGAACTCTCTGGAAGACTGGAGTTTTCATCTTTGTTTGTTTTTAGTGTGTTTCTCTGGTGTACATCTGCTTACAGCTGTCACTGACACGCCATCAAAGACAAAGGGGCAGTATAGGCCAAAGGTTAGGCATCTGAGCTCTGAAATCAGAAACACCTGGGTTTAAGTCACCTCTGGACAAGTTACTTTACCTCTCTGAGCCTTGGTCTCCTCATTTGTGAAATGGAGTTGGAAATACTACTTATGTTGTCATTGTTTTACAGATTAAATGAGTTAACAAATATGTAGAATGCTTAGCACAGGACGGAGGACACTCAATTAATTGAAAGCAATTACTAGTCTAGGTAGGCATTTCCTCTTATTCCCACCTCCTTAATACTCACTCAAACTCTCAAAATAACTCCACTGCTCCAACCAGAAACTGCAATGTCACTATGGTATTGAACAAAAGAATTCTATTTTTCATATTACCAAGAGAAACATATAACTGTATACAAAGAGCCAAGAAATTATGCAAACTGAAATACACAATGAAGTACAAGGTAGTTCAACAAACATTCATTCGGGTATTTCAAGGCCTTCTATATTTTTTAATTCTAAATTTTAATATAAAAATCTATATTCTAGAGCAAAAATTGAATTCACAAAGGTAAAGTAAACCTGGCATTTGAAGGACTATATGGCAAAGAAAATGACTATATAGAATGACTATTTAGCTCTTCTGGAGAAGAGCAACAAAATAAAGGACAATTGAGGGAGTTGCAATTTTAACTCTTACGTTTTCATCACGCTGCTATTTGGTATTTCATTGCAGTGTCATCTGAATTTCAGCCTTTCAACCTCAAATGCTTATTTTCTCTTTTAAGCACGGAAAACCTTAGTGCGACAGAAAATGAAAACAATAAATTATTCATGCAACTATCCCAAGAAAATATTAAGATAAATATTCCTCAGGGCATTAGATAAAGTCTTTATAAGAATATCAGTAACTAGTATTTAATTTAAATTGGCTGTCATATGACACTTAACTGTATTAGAAAAATTAAAATGCATAAATCCATGCTTAAAAAAAGAAAGAGAAAGAAAACTACATAAATAGACCTACCATAGAGGCCCCACTAACCACTGTATGAATTTAGGCAAATCTCTTGAGTCCAAGAAATTGATTATCCAGAAGCCTAAGCTTCAAGGCTCCCTCCTTGGCCTGAGACGCCCTAGCAATATGTATATATTTAGACTTCCATAAAATTTGCAAATGGCATTTTAATTGCAAATGGCATTTTTAACTGCAATTGGCTATAAATGTTGTCTGCTTCCTATGTCAGGTGGCACAGGAGTGTTTGTAAGCACTTTGGGACTCTGGCTAAGGGAAGTTGAATTATGAATACATGTACTTGAAATGATTTTAAGTAGCTTCCACTATGCAGCCATCCCAGTGTACAAGTGGTTTCCAAGAACACTTCTACCATCCACCAGCACAATAAATTCAGCTTTGTAACACAAAGGCATAGATGAAAGATTATACCATAACTAGAGGCCCAATGCACAAATATGTGCACTGGTGGAGTACAGCCAGCCCACCTCGATCAGAGCCAATCAAGCCAGGCCAGCCAGGGTAAGGGGCCATGGGCGACTGGCTGGCCGGCCCCGCCCACTGGTCGAACTTCTGGTCGAATTCCCAGTCAAACTACTGGTCAAGGGGACAATTTGCATACTAGCCTTTTATTATATAGGATATAAATGTGTCCGTTGGCACCAAGCAATAAAGTGTGTGGTCAGAATAGAATAGAATAGAGAACCCAGAAATTGACCCAAACCACTATGCTCAATTAATATTTGAAAAAGGAGGCAAAAATATACACTGGAGGTCAAGACAGTCTCTTCAATAAATGGTGTTGGGAATATTGGACAGATACATGCAAAAACATGAAACTAGACCACCAACTTACACCATACAAAAAATAAACTCCAAATGGATGAAGAACTTAAATGTAAGACAGAAAAACATAAAAATATTAGAGGAATACACCGGCAGCAAAATCTCAGACATATGCCAAAGCAATACTTTCATCGATACAGCTCCTAGGGCAATGGAAACTAAAGAGAAAATAAACAAATGGGACTCCATCAAAATAAAAAGCTTCTGCACAGCAAAAGAAGCCATCCACAAAATAACAAGAAAGCCCATGGCATGGGAGAACATATTTGCCAATGTTATCTCTGATAAGGATTTAATCTCCAACATTTACAGGGAACTCATACAACTTAACAAAAAGGAAGATAAACAACCCAATCAAAAAATGGGCAATGGACCTAAATAGATACCTTTTGAAAGAGGACATAAGGAAGGCCAAGAGACACATGAAAACATGCTCAAAATCACTAATCATACGAGAGATGCAAATCAAAACAACAATGAAGTACCATCTCACACCTGTCAGAATCGCTATCATCAACAAATCAACAAACGACAAGTGCTGGCGAGGATGTGGAGAAAAAGGAACCCTTGTTCACTGCTGGTAGGAATGCAGACTGGTGCAGCCACTGTGGAGAATAGTATGGAGTTTCCTCAAAAAACTAAAAACGGAACTCCCATTTGACTTAGTAATCCCATTTCTAGGAATATATCCCAATAAACTAGAAACACCAATTAAAAGGATATGTGCACTCCTATGTTCGTAGCACCACAATTCACCATAGCTAAGATTTGGAAACAGCCTAAGTGCCCAGCAGCAGATGAATGGATTAGAAAACTGTGGTACATCTACACAATGGAATACTATGCTGCTGTAAAAAGGAAGTATCTCCTACCATTTGCAACAGCACAGATGGAGCTGGAGAGCATTATGCTAAGCAAAATAAGTCAATTAGAGAAAGATAAATATCACACAATCTCACTCATTTGTGGACTATAATGAACAACATAAACAGATCCAGAGACTGAGAAGTATTGATCAGATGCTCAAATCTCAGAAGGAAGGTAGGGGAAGGTGGAGGTAAGGGGGAGAGATCGACCAAAGAACTTGTATGCATGCAATGGACACAGACAGCAGGGGGTGAGGGCATAAGCAGGGGGTGGGGGTGAATGGGAGGATAAGGAAACATATGTAATACCTCAATCAATTATATATATATATATATATATATATATATATATATATATATATATATATATATCCTAAATGATGCAGGTAGGTGCAAGGGTAAAAATGTGAATGTCAGATCTAACCTCTTGGTCTCAGAAACACTGCGCTGGTAACATTGGTTACCTTACAGAGAGGGAAATGGAGGAAATTAAGGGGAAGTTTGAAAGTTCTCTGAATGTTTATCATTGCCATTGTTTCACTATTGGCATTACTTGATTGATAAGGATTGGGTCAGTATAATTGAATGAGACACGCTATAACTTGCCTGGCATTGATTTAGGGTCAGTGGGGACAAAAGATTGTTACTAGGAGCTAGCTTTCATTGAAGGTTACCACTGGCCTGTACTAGTCTAAGCATTTTATATTTATTAACACACTTTATTAATTAAAAACATATTTAACTTTCACTATAAAAAAAAAAAAGTGTGTGGTTAGGCCTAGCCAGTTTGTCTCAGTAGATATGGTGTTGGACTAAAGGCTCCCATGTTTGATTTTGGTCAAAGGCATGTACCAAGGTTGCAGGCTCCATCCCTGTCCTAGTCTGGGTGTGTGCAGGAGGCAACCAATCAATGTGCCTCTCTCACATGGATGTTTCTCTCTATATATGTCTCCTGGTCCCTTCCACTCTCTCTAAAAATCAATGGAGCCCTAGCTAGTTTGGTTCAGTAGATAGAGTGTCAGTCTGTGGACTGAAGGGTCCTGGGTTCGATTCCAGAAAAGGTCACATACCTCACTTGCAGCCTCCCAGCCCTGGTTTGGGGCATGTGGGAAGCAACAAATTGATGTGTCTCTCTCACATAGGTGTTTCTCTCTGTCTCTCCTTCTCCCTTCCACTCTTTCTAAAAATCAATGGAAAAAGTATCCTCAGTTGAGGATTAACAAAATAAAAATAAATAAATAAATAAATAAATAAATAAATAAATAAAATAAATAAATAAGTGTGTGGTCAGTGAATGAGAGATAAAAAATAAATTAAGCAAAAAAAAAAAAGAAAGAAAGAAAGAGAGAAATGAAGCCAGGAGCTAGTCTGTGGGAAATTACTTTATTTTTTAAGTATTTTAATAGAAATTTGAAAATGAAAAATTTATCAATGTATGATTAAAACTAAATTTGTCTCTTGTCAAGATACTCAACAACGAAGCATATGTAATTATAAATACATAATTTTGGAGGGGTTGTAGTTAAACAGAATAGAATTTATCAGAATTACTCTTTGATGATCATAAAGTAAATACATCTGTGTGTAAAGTCACATAGTTTATGCATCCCAATAATAAAATATATATTTCAAACAACCATATAAGAGAAAAGGTTGGATCATATTTCTATTTTTTCTCTTATATAATAAAAGCCTAATATGCAAACTGTCTTCTTGACTGGGAGTTCGACCGTTCACTATGACGTGCGCTGACCACCAGGAAGCAGCATGGAACATGGTGGATGTCAGCTACATGGCGCTGGCAGCGGGCAGCAGTGGAGGCGCTGCTGGCCCCAATGGGCCCCAATGAGAGTCGGACCACAGCATGATGGTGGAGCAGGTGAGTGAGTGGCACCAGGCAAAGGCGGGTGAGAGCGGAGCCTGAACACCCTGCCAATCACCCCACAGACAGCGACCAGTGGCAGCGGCGGGGGGGGGGGGGGGGGGGAAGAGGTGCTGCCTGGCTCCCAGGTGCTGAGGGAGCTGGGCGGGGGTCCGATGAATCAGGCAGAGGGGGGCACATGGGGGCCCAGATGCAGCCCAGGGCCCAGAGGTCAGCTGGAACCAGCCCTGCATGCCAGATGTTCATGCTTCGATCACCAACCAGGCCTGGGGACCACACCCTTGGACAAATTTCATGCACTGGGCCTCTAGTAGAAAATATTACAAAATCATTTTAATAGTACCAGTTTGCTGCAGCTGCCATAACAAAATACCAAAGACTGAGTGGCTTAGATTGCACACATTTATTTTTCTCACTAGAGGTCCGGTGCATGAACTCACGCACCAGTTGGTTTCCTCAGCCTGGCCTGCAGGATTGGGTCAAAACCAGCTCTCTGACATCCCCTGAGGGGTCTCAGCTTGTGAGGGGGTGCAGGCCAGGCCGAGGGAACCCATCAGTGCACAATCGAGGCCTGGGAGGGATGTGGGAGATTGGCCAGCCAGAGAGGGACTGTGGGAGGGCTCCAGGGCATGTCCAGCCTGTCTCACTCAGTCCCAATCAGCCAGACCCCAGCAGCAAGTTAACCTACGGGTCAGAGTGTCTTCCCCCTGGTGGTCAGTGAGCATAATAGCGAGTGGTTGAACAACCTTAGCATATCATTAGCATATTATGCTTTGCTTGGTTGAATGGACGACCAGACGACCGGACACTTAGCATATTAGGCTTTTATTATATAGGACAAGAGGCCTGGTGCAAAAAATTCGTGCACTGGGGGAGGGCCCTCAGCCCGGCCTGCACCCTCTTACAATCTGGGACCACTCAGGAGATGTCCAACTGCCAGTCGGACATACCTCTCACTATCTGGGACCGCTGGCTCCTAACCACTCGCCTGGCTGCCTGCTTGATTGCCCCAAACCACTGAGCCTGTCTGCCTCACCACCCCTAACCACTCGCCTGCCTGCCTGATAGCCCTAACTGCTCACCTGCCTGCCTGATCACCCCTAACCATCTCTGCCTCGGCCCTCACTGTGTCAGCTTCGTCCGGAAGAACATCCAGAATGACTTCCAGAAGTTCGTTCAGCTGTCTGGTCTAATTAGCATATTACAATTTTTTTTAAATATATATTTTATTGATTTTTTACAGAAAGGAAGGGAGAGGAATAGAGTGTTAGAAGCATCGATGAGAGAGAAACATCGATCAGCTGCCTCCTACACACCTCCCACTGGGGATGTGCCCGCAACCAAGGTACATGCCCTTGACTGGAATTGAACCCGGGACCTTTCAGTCTGCAGGCTGATGCTCTATCCGCTACACTTTTATTAGTATAGATAGTCTGGATGTTAAAAGTCAAAAATCAAGGTGTCAGCAGGTTTGGTTTCCCCTCAGGCCTCTCTTCTTGGCTGGCAGGTGGCAACCTCTCCCTGTGAGCACACAAGCCTGGTGTCCCTTCATGTCCTGATCCTCTCTTCTTAGGAGGATGCCAGTCAGACTATATCAGGGCCCACTCTAAAGGCCTCACTTTAACTTGATTGCCTCTTCATTACCTCTTCAAAAGCCCATCTTCATTCTGAGGTACTGCGGGGAAAGGTCTCAACATGTAAATCCCAGGGGAACACAATTCAGCCCTTAGCAGACACTAAGAGTATCAGAACATAAAATGTAGTGAAAAAATAAGCTCGGTAGGCAATTAACAATTTTTTAAAGACTGTTGTTTTTATGGATTTTGATAGGTTTCTGGCAGTTGTCATGTTTTTCAATGTGCATGTGTTGCAATTTATTCCCTCATGAAAGATAACTTCACTTTGTACCAATTCTGTATTTATAATTTGTTTTGTATTCTTCTAGGAGAGCTATCTACCCCCACACTGTATTGGATTCAGCCCCTAAAAAAAACAGGATCCACTCCTAGCTCATAAATCTGATGCCTTTATAAAATGCCAGGATTCAATGGATTAATCTCTAAAATTAAAATCATTTTGTCATTGAAAAACATGTAGTTTCCATCCCAATAAAAGATTATCTGTATTTTGAAAAGAAATGGTCCTCCTTAAAATGTCATATAGTAAAACTGTTTCCTAGAAGGCCAAAGAGAAGATGGCTTTTTATACTAATATTCAACTCTCCTTAAAGTTTAGATACTAAGTGTCTAGCTGTGTGCATATTATATTTCATATCTCATTCCTATTTCTATATATACAGAAAAATTTTAAAATACCAATCAGGAACATTTTGTCTAGTGACACCAGCCATTTCTACATGAGGCCTGGCCAAGAGGAAAACTAAGTATGATATTTTATATTTCTATATTAAAGTCTATACATCATTTTTTAAATATGTTTTTATTGATTTCAGAGAGAGTAAGGGAGAGAGAGAGATAGAAACATCAATGATGGCAGAGGATCATTGATCAGCTGCCTCCTGCACACTCCACACTGAGAATCCAGCCCGCAACCCGGATGTGCCCTAACCAGGAATCAAACTGTGACCTTTTGGTTCATGGGTCAATGCTCAATCACAGAGCAATACTGGCCAGGCTATACATAATTTTTTAATGGGACACTACTTGTGTAAACCCTGTGTATATAGTTTCTCCTGAAATATCAGCATCCCCTTCAGTATAATCCGAGACTGACCTCAGGACTAAGAAGATAGAATCTAGAAGAGGAAATAAGCTAAATGACCTCAAGAGCTGGCCTGTTGAACAGAATCCCCAGGGAATAATGAGACAGATAAACTGGGTAACTAATTTATAAAATCCTCACGTTTCACATTTTGAGAAATCCCCTAACTCACACTCATTTAAGATTCTATCATTTTACATTTAATTTCATGTTTGAAGTCACATAAAAGTAATGAAGCGTGTCAAGCAATCTCGCTTTGAACATTCCCTGAAATGGTGAGAAAATTTAGGTCAGACTTCCAGGTGCTAAATGCCTCTCTTGTTTCATAATAATCACAGTTCACCTTCACTGGGCAATGTTGGAAGTAAAAAAATTTGGGTTTCTTAGGACATAGCTGCTTTGAGAAACGTAAAGAAATTACAGGTCAAAGTAGATAACTGCACTTTTATTTTTCAAAATTTAAATTCATGAGGCTTCTTAATTTAGGTCTGGATTTCTACCTTCTTGGATCTAATATTCATGACCAAATATACCAGCTTTTGTTCCAACCAAAAAATAAAAAAAGGAAAGAAAAAGGATTTTAAATATCCATACATCATCTTAGGTTAAAAAAAGAAATCATTCCTGGCTAGCATGACTCAGTGGTTGAGCGTTGACCTATGAACCAGAGGTCACAGTTCGATTCCTGGTCAAGGCACATAACCAGGTTGCGGGCTTGATCCCCAGTGTGGGGCATGCAGGAGGCAGCTGATCAATGATTCTCTCTCATCATTGATGTTTCTATCTCTCCCTCTCCTTTCCTCTCTTAAGTCAATAAACAATATATATTTTTTAAATCACTTGCAAAATCTGGTCTTAGCAGGGTCAAAGATCTGATCAGCCAGGTCCTTAAAATCACAGAACAGTAGAGGAAGGCATGGCCAGAGTTAGTTCAAGTCACTTTTCTAATTTTCTTCTCTAGAATGCTTCTCAACTAGCCCAAATACCAAGAAAAGTGTTATCCATTTCTACCTTAAGCCAAGGTAAAAACTAAAAAGTCAAATGGCTGTCAGTGTTCAAGGGATCAGATCAGTTATCCTTCTAAGTATTCTGAATGTCTTGTTTCCTCCAGAGAACAAGTACTAGCATGGTTTTTTTCTCATCTCAAAGCATGTCTTTATATTCGGAGACATTTTTTCAAGCAAGGTTTGATTGCCAGGAAGTGAACAAGAGTAGAAAATATGGGTGGCCATCCTAGAAGACTGTCATGATTACTTTGGCAGCTTTGCTTTCTTTGAGATCAACATTTCCATTTTTCATTTCTTTGTGAAGGTACAGCCAGTGGAAAAATACATCATGTTTCCTGTACACCGGAGACATTTCTGCGTTCTTTATACTGCTCCGGTATCCTTCCTCTTTCTGTACTGGGACAGCATCCAAGGACGAGGAGGTGGATAGACAGCGAATATCAGTTCTGAGGTTAAGGTAGAAAAGGGACAAGTCTTTGGTAGTCAGCGCAACACCCAGAGTATATAATAGATATCTTTCGTGAGTTAAATATAGCTTGGACAGTCAACTTCAAAGCATAATTTTATGCATTAAAAGATATGGCTCTTTTCTTAACTCAAATAAGCTGTATAAAATCTCAAATCTGCAAAAAGGACTTAAGGGTGTAAGTATCTATAGGAATGATAGCTTCGCCAAGAAAACAAAAAAAGAAAGGGAGAAGAAAAAATTCTGAAAAAAGTATTCATGATTCCAATGAAGAAGATCCCATCTGTGCTTCTTGTCACATTATTTTTAGCTTCAAATTTACATATTGTATTTACAAATGTTTCTGTTCTCAGGTTAATTTTAAGAGCTCAAGTTGGGTAGTTAAATGTTTTAATTAAGCATGACAACTAAATAAACATAAGGACACAAATCTTGGGTGTTAAATGCTTATAGATGACTAATTTTTTTCTTTAATTCTCAGCTAACACGAGTTCAGTTCCATCTGTGTAATAGCCTAATAGACATATCCATATCATTGCCCAACTCTCAACCATAATTCTCTAAATTTATTACTTCTTCTTCCTCAAAAATGTTCTGCTTTATATTGCCCTTACTTCAATCAATATCACAATTCTTCCAATTACTTAAAACACACATTTTATTCTAAATTTTATTTAGGAGTGTGTTTCACTCCTAAAACAAGTCCAACAGACACCACCTTCAAAAATCTCCTATTTTATTAACGTAGTCTAAATTCTCATCATTCTCATCTCAATTACTATAAAAACTCCTAATTCATTTTAGTGCTTCAAAGTCTACCACTTTCCAATTACACTGACATAGTTATCACATGTGTGTTTTTAATTCACTGCTTTCATCATGACATTCCATCATTCTAGATCAATGGTTCTCAACCTTCCTAATGCTCGACCCTTTAATACAGTTCCTCATGTTGTGGTGACCCCAATTTCATTGTTACAAATTGAACATAATTAAAGCATAGTGATTAATCACAAAAACAATAAGTTATTATATATGTGTTTTCAGATGGTCTTAGTGACCCCTGTGAAAGGGTCATTCGACCCCCAAAGGGTCGCGACCCACAGGTTGAGAACTGCTGCTCTAGATCAAATCCTTCTATAATTTTTCATTACCTACTAAAACAATTTTATGCTTTCCAGTCTGTTATTGAAGCTAGCACTACCTAATTTTTTTTTTTTTTGTTATCAAGCCCTACCATTATGATCAGAATATTTCCCTGCAAACAATCCTAGTTCTCTTATTTTCTCATTTTCCATCCCATATCCCACACCTCTTTCTAAGGAATGTTCTACTTTCTCACTGCCTAACATCATAGGAGTTACTCTGGTCGTACCACTTTTCTGATTTTTCTTTGTCCTTATGTCACCAGAAGCAGCACAGTAGAGTAGAAAATAGATACTCTGAGATTTCAGGCAACTTTGAGGTCAAGTCCTAGCCCTATCATCTATCTACTGTGAAGGACAAGTTAAATCCTTGGACCTTGGCTTCATTGTCTGCAATATAAGGGATAATAAAACCAAACTCATGTGGCCAATGAAAGATTAAATGAAACAGTGTATGTAAAGTACAAGCATGGACAAGTGATTTTACTTGACAGTCTATTAAACACAAACCCGTACTTCTAAATATAATCATAAAGTACTTGTTAAAATTATGACCTTGACTCACTAAATGATCCCTACATACTTGTTAAACAAAAATGAAATCTCTGTGGTGTACTTTTATTGCTGCCTATACCGTCTATGTATTATGAGCCTTTTAAAAATTGGTAATATATACCTGGTAAATATGCTGCATTTAACTAGAATTTTTCATTACAAAATAATAATAATAAAATACAATAATTCCTTCAAAGGACACTGCCAGACAGAGCTTAATATATTGTGAAGTTTAGAAATGAATGTAAAAGATTTTTTAATTCAAGAATACCTACTTGAGTGCAAAATTTCTAACCATCCTTTTATCATTATAATTTTTAAAATATATTTTATTGATTTTTTACAAAGAGGAAGGGAGAGGGATAGAGAGAGAAACATCAATCAGCTGCCTCCTGCACACCCTCTACTGGGGATGTGCCTGCAACCAAGATACATGTCCTTGACCAGAATCGAACCTGTGACCCTTCACTCCACAGGCCGACGCTCTATCCACTGAGCCAAACCCGTTAGGGCTGCATTATAATTTTTGTAAGTGAAATGACTGACAAAGAACGGAGAGACATTTTGACATATCCAAGGGAGACCCCAGACATAGTCTGCAGCTATTCTAAGACTGAACTGTCAGGCAGCATAAGAACTGGGAAAGTGGTTTGCATCCTCCAATAGGCTGGAAGACAAGCGTCTGACTCCCAGGGCCTACCTGAAAGAGGATGGCGGTAGCCAGGTTGGCACCCATTTGGAGAAATTATGTGAAACTGACTGGGAAAAGGGGGGCATTTAGAGACTAATAAACGATGGCGAAGTGGCAATTTGGGAGCTATCTTTAGCTTACGCAAAAGTAATAATTTTATGGGACATAATACAGTAACGTGTTATCCACTGAGCTAGCAATTTTAACCATGTAGAAACATATACTCAAGAATTTGCAGGGAAAAAAAATACTATTTCAGCCATTTTTATAATGTTAGAAAGAACTGAATAACACTCATGGTCAGGTTCCCACTTTATTGTATATTTTAAAAGAGCAAGGTTTGGAATAAGTAATAAAATAAAACACCTGAGAAACAGGGGGGAGAAACTGTCAACTGATTTCTTTACATAAAGGACAACAGAAGCAAACACACTAAAATCCAAAGCGAAGTATCCTGGGGCTTCTATTGCAGTTCTCTCCGCCTGTACATTTCAATCGCTACAGGACATCATTTTTATTAACAGCACAATAAAATGACTAGTATTCTTAATGAGAAACTTTCTTAATTTAATCATTCTCCACAAAACTATTTCTAAAATGTATTGCACAATTCCCTCTCTTACCATACCCATTGAACTGATTCTAATATAACCTTTTTTCTTTATTTCTTGAGGTATTGCTATAAAACAGCTAAAGCTCCTAAATACTTATAGAATAAAGTACAGAATCTCTTTATTCTGTGAACTAGATAAAAAGTGTGTTCAATCTAATAAGTATGAAACTCTTATTTGATGCATCCCGACTCTGGACTAATACCTAGTGACAAATCTTGACTATGACAATACCATTCAAAATAAGAATAAACATGTTTCAAGCCATGTTTGCATCTTGCTCTTGGCCTGGTCTTCTCATTCAATTGTCTCAATATTTTTTATACTACAACTACAATTATTATTTTCATTTTACAGTTGACAAAGCTGAAGCATACAAAGGTTAAAGTAATCTGCCCATGTTCTTAATGAAAAGGGACAATAATATCAATGTTGTGATCTTCTAATCCAGCATTTCCCAAGATAGTTGTGCAAAATAAAAATGGTTACATGATAAAGAGTTTACAACATCAAACATATTTAGGAAATTTAAGATTAGATTCAATTGATTTTACATAGGACTTCTCAGGGACTTTAAAAACCTAAGGGGCACTAGGGTACATAAGTAGAATACAGTTCAGAATATACCACAATTATCTATAACACTCCATATTCCTTAGAGTATCTTGAAACAAACTTGGAGAAACACTTATTTATAAAAAATATAATAATTATTTCTATACAATCATTATTTGTGGCATTTTTTGATAAAAATCTGAAAAAATAAAGCCAAAATACACAACTTATAGAATAACACTATATTTTTCCAAATATGGTACACATGGTGTTATGGGCTGAATTGTGTCCGCCAAAGAAGATATGTTGAAATCCTCCCAGGCCTTCAGAATATTACCTTATTTGGAAATAGGGTTGTTACCAATGTAATTAATTAAGGTCATACTGTAGTAGGGTAGGCCCTCATTCTGTTATGACTAGTGTCCTTATAAGAAGAGGAGAGAGAGATACAGAAAGGAGAATGCCATCTGCAAACTCACAGACACATGTGATGGCAGAGGCAGAGACTGGAGTGCTGTGGCTACAGGTCAAGGGATGCTGGAGTCCAACCCCAGCAGGTCCAGGGGTCCCCAAAGGTGTGGATGGAGTCGGCGAAGAAGGAAGGACACTGAGACAGTGTTCAGTTGATCAGCAGCCTAGCCAGGATCTCCAGCCAGGATCTCCAGCCAAGTTCTGGTCTGGATCTCCAGAGAGGTTCTGCTGTTTATTGTCTTGTTACATCCGTATTTATCCCAGTTGATTTTAATCCTGTCAATTTCTATTACAAAGGTTAGGGTGTTTCTTATCTCCATTCCAGGGAGTAAAGATTATGTAGCTTAAGCATGGTTGTTTGTAGTGATTAACTACCCGCCTGGCACTTAGTTAAGGAGTTTCATCCCCTCCCTGACTTCAGGGAACAATTCCTACCTGGGGAAACAACCTTTCTAGGAGAGGCAACCTCTCCCTGACTTCAGGGAAAAATTCCTACCTGGGGAAACAACCTTTCTCGGAGAGGTGACCTTGGTTAAAACACACAGCGCTAAGGGGAGCAAACATATTAAGAACAGTCTGCTATATACGCCAGGTCCCTTGAAACATATGCTGTGCAGATGTTTCTTTCCTGCAGCGACTGTGTCAAGCAGCAAGGATGGACCAGCTTCCGGCAAAGGGACACAAGGATTGACAGCCACCATCGGAAACCAGGAAGAAACAACAAAGGCTCCATGCAGTCTAGAGGGAGCATGGTCCTGCAGACACTTCTCCAGAACTGTGAAAGAATACGTTTCTGTTGTTTGAAGCCCCCCAGTTTGTGGTACATTGCTCCAGTAGCCCTAGACTACCAGTTGGTATAGGTTACAAGAAGACAAAATTCTGATACCTTGAATGTGGAATAAACTGTAAAATACTTAGAGTAAAACACTGTGTAATAATTGGACGGAGTGAATAATTTGGAAAGAGGCTTGAGAGCAGTTATCCATGGGATCAATGGAGAAGATATCTACTTTTTATATTAATTTTAAAAACTTACCTAGTTAAGAACCATATTTCACTCATAGGTGGAATATAAAACTGAAAGGAAAAAGGAACAAACAGGAAAAACAAACAAAAACTCATAGATACAGACAACAGTATGGTGTTTACAAGAGGGAAGAGGAGTGCGGTGAGTAGTAAAAGGGAATCAAATATATGGTGAAGGAAGATGATTTGACTTTGGGCTCACAGTGCAATA
Source organism: Myotis myotis (assembly GCF_014108235.1). Lineage (NCBI taxonomy): Eukaryota > Metazoa > Chordata > Mammalia > Chiroptera > Vespertilionidae > Myotis > Myotis myotis. The sequence continues at coordinate 27,923,359 of NW_023416313.1, forward strand.
TACAGATGATGTGTCATAGAATCCTACACTTGAAAATATATAATCTTATTAGCCAATGTCACTCTAATAAATTTCATTTTTTAAAAATATATCAGAGTAAGGAATTTAACATCTGTTTAAAACTCAGTTTTCTCATCTGGGAAATGGGACTACCAGCTCCTACCTTACAAGATTATTATGCCAGCCTGGCCAGCATGGCTCAGTGATTGAGCATCTACCTATGAACCAGGAGGTCATGATCTGATTCTCAGTCAGGGCACATGCCCATGTTTTGGGTTCGATCCCAAGTGTGGGCATACAAGGGCAGCCAATCAAGGATTCTCTTTCATCATTGATGTTTTATCTCTCTCTCCCTCTCCCTTCCTCTCTAAAATCAATAAAAATATATTTTTAAAAGATCATTATGACAATTAACTAAGATACATAGCTTAAAAGGAAGCAATCAAAATATATTTCTACATTAGTTACTTCATACTACCAAAACTATCTCTCCAGCCACCTCCAGCTACCAACATTTTGTTTACCCCTTGAGTTATCTCAGAGCACTCTAAAGTCACTGCCAAAGTGTAATTCTAGTGAAGAAAGGATCGATATTATAAATAGATTCCCAAGTTATAATATCTCAAACCCAGTCTCCGTAAGATACAATCATTAGCTTAATGGCTCAAGAGAGTTAGTATAACTTCTAAAAGCAATACATTTATAAGAAGACAGCACAGAGCCATACATCTTTAAAAGTCAGCCTTCTGTGAAAGGGATTCTTAGAAGATTTTATTCTCTTTGATAATATTGGTGGGCAGAGCTTGGCCTAAGACTACAAATTTTAAGAGTATTTAATCAGACAGAATGGCCTCCAAGTAGATAATGGAATGGGAAAGAAAAGCACTTGCTACATATGACACTCAAAATGCAATTTAAAATTAATGCTCTAATTTTTTCTAGCCAAATTGTCAATTACTTCAATTATTTAATGTAATATAAAGCTATTCACTTGACAGTCAATGTAGAACATTTCTGTTTCTTCAAAGGGCTTGTCCAAAACACAAAAATATATTTTTCTTTCTTCTGAGCCTTTTCTCTTATCTTCACCTTGTCATGATCATACTTCCCTGCTATTGAAATTTATGCACTAGTTCAGGATCTATAAAATGACTAGAGAGTGTATGCCTACTATCACTCCCAGGTAAAAGATGCTTACTCTGTCTTTATAGTTTGCTGTTTAATACAGTAAATTCTATAATAAAGTACCTATTATATCACATCAAGTCAATTCAAATATTTTGCATCCACATATGAAAGGCATTCAAAATAATTCATTGCATAATTTTCCTAAGCTGACCATGCAAAGCGTGAGTACATCTAAATGAGAAGACAGATTAAAGTACTTGTTAAAATTTAAGTTATTCCTAAGTAAGGTACAGTAACGTCTAATTGAATTGGCATCCTTAGAAAATGAGCAGTTCCCCAGAAGTAAATTTCCAGGTGGTTGAAACTTTCAATTTTAAAAGATAAAACTCACTTCTATAGGTGGAAACCTTTAAAATATATTGCCTACATCCTTGTGATTTCTAGTTAGTCAGTAAAAGAAGTATTTGAACTTGAATAAAACATTAGCCTTTAAGAGTTGAACTAGTAAATTTAACACAGAAGGGATAAGCTGTTAACCTGCCTAAAGAACTAGATTTTTCCCAAATCAATATACTTAAAGAGCAGTCTGAAAAGAGAATTGCATCATTGTTAAATGTGAAAGGTGTCATGCAACCAAGAGTATTACCATACCACAGAAAGACTATCTAAGCCAAGCATGTCAAACTCAAAGGCTAACATGGGCCAAATAAACAAGGTTTAAGTTCATGGGGGCCACAAATAAACCAAAGTTTCACTTTTCTTAGAAACGTAGGTTTATTTTGATAGAAACATGCTGAATACAAAAGGCTGAAATAAATGAGTTATCGTTAACATAAAGTAATAAAACATTTTAATAAAAATTAATATTTTTTCTTGAACATTGAATGACCACAAATGACAGTGAATGACCACAAATGAATAAGCATAAGGCAAATAAACCTATTTTTCTTGTTCTCCAAAAGCGAAATATTTCCTGTTTCACACACCAAACAAGTCAGTCCAAGACTAATGTCGTGGCAATTGGCTGCTAAAATATTCGATGCTAGTATTAGTGGAGAGAAATGGTGCACCAGCGGTATGTAAGGGATATGGAGGCGTGTAAGAAAAGTGAATGTCACACGATTACAGTAATCAGTCATTAGCGAACTTTGTAGTTTGTTATTATTAATAATTATGTATAACAGGATATTGTAAAAACTAAGTTATGAAATTTTTATTAAAACGTTTCTTACATACCATTATATTGGCTGGGCCGCAAAAATGTTTGTTGTGGGCTGGTTTGACATGCTTGATCTCAGTGGTGGATGTAAGCAGAATACAGCCCCCCCCCCGGCCCCCCAAAAACAGTGTTCACCCACAAACCCCCAGAACCTGTGAATATGTTACCTTACATGGCAAAAGAGATTTTGCAAATGCGATTAAGTTAAGGATCTTGAAATGAGGGAAATGCCCAAGCATTTTCCAGATGAGCCCAATGTAATCACGGGGTCATTATAAGTGAAAGAGTCAGGAGACTCAGGGAGACAGAGAGGCAGAGGCAGAGAGGGAGACGGAGAGATTGGTGTGCAGTGTTACTTGTCTGGCTTGGAAGATGGAAGAGGGTCAGGAACCAAAGAATACAGTCAGCTTCTTGCTCCCAGAAAAGGCAAGAAACAGATTGTGCCCTGGCGCCTCCAGGAACACAGCCCTGCCCACACCTGGATTTTACCCACTGAAACCCACTTCAGACTTCTGACCCCCAGAACTGCAAGATGTATGTTGTTTTAAGCCACTGAGTCTGTGGTCGTTTGTTAGAGGAGCACTAGGAAACTGACTTGGTGGGACTTCATGGAGTACTGAAGAAGAACACTGAAGAAAAGCGAAAGATTGATTAGAAGAAACAGTACACTAGGTATACTGGTCAGGAGATCGCGTTGTTGTTAAGCAGCTTAGATAAAAAGCGCACAAAAAAATGCAATTCCCTTGGATCAGCTTCTGTGCTCACAACGAAAATGTCTAATGACCAAATTGGCTTTTAGGATATAAAACAGGAAGAAAGTGCTCTGGGGAGTGAACTGTATTATAAAAATGAGCCAAAAGGAGAAAGCATCTCCTGATAATCCCAAGTCTTTTTACAAAGATGCATCCTGATAAATCGGAGGGTCTGCCTCTCATGGCTGAGGATTACAGCCACAGCAACTCTTCCTAAAGTCTGGGTGCCTTGCCATGAATCCTTTACAACACGTTTATCTCACTCTTTTATTTTGACACTGTCTTGACTAGACACACGACGAGTTATTCGAAATATTTTAAAACTAATTCAGGAGCATTATTGTAGTAACATAAAGATAGTAAATATATTTTGAAGGCTTGCTATGTACCAGGCACTATACTATAAATCATAATCTTTTTTAATCCTCAAAATAATTTCTGAGGCATTACACAGAGATGAAATGATACTATCTCTCCAAGGTTATCCTATATAATAAAAGGGTAATATGCAAATTGACCGAATGGGGGAATGACCAGTCACTATGACATGCACTGACCACCAAGGGGCATACGCTCAACACAGGAGCTGCCCCCTGGTGGTCAGTGTGCTCCCACAGAGTGCTGCTCAGCCACAAGCTGGGCTGATGGCTGGCGAGTGCAGTGGACCTAAGCCATCAGTCAGACATCCCCTGAGGGCTCCCGGACTGCTAACGAGTGCAGGCCAAGCTGAAGGGGATCCCCCACCCAGTGCACAAATGTGGTGCACCGGGCCTCTAGTACAATTAATAAGAAGTCAGAAGTTGAATCCCTGTGTGTGTTGACTTCAAAGCCCCAAGCTCTAAACAGCAAATGGCCCTGAAAAGATGGATTCTTTTAAAATTCTTGAATGGTGTCTTATTGGGGTTTGCTAACCTACTAGTAATTATCATAATTTAAATTCTATATCCCACAGAAATTAGAAAACAAAGCTTGCTAAAAATTATGTCCAAATTTTAACTCAAAATTTTTACTCTCTAGGAGAATACTTTATCTACAAATTGCGTTTTTAAAAAACATTAGCTTTCAAAATCATTTTAAATTACATAATATCTCTTCTAGTAACGCACTGATTCAGAAGATCTTGCCACACTGTTTTGTTTGTTTGTTTGTTTTTTGAAATACCCACTACTCTTTATTTTTTTAGTTTTTTTTCTTTATTGTTGAAAGTATTACAGATGTACCATTTGTTTGTTTGTTTGTTTGTTTGTTCCCATTGACCCTCTCCACCTCGTACCGCCCATATGTTTTACTGATGAGATTATCCACTACCTGGGGAAAACCATGCATTATTTGGGTTTGTATCTCTGTCTGTGGCAGATCCTTGAGGAGAATCTCCTCCATGAGGCCTGAGAAACACAATAAGTCTCCCTTATTATGGGAAGCTGGTGACATTAGCACACTGTGTGCTTTATATTGTACCCACTCTCCTGACCACGCTGCCCTAAAGTCTGTGTCTTTTCCAAAAGTAGGAACTGCATGTTGCAATAAGGAAGATCCTCAAATATCCTCTGATTTCCTAGAAATTGTTTGCTCTTCTATTTCTATTTAAAATAGAGATAATTTTATCTGTGAAATGTCACAATTGAAGAAAATTATGTATGAATGTCATCCAAAGACCAGTAACTTCTGCCCTAAAAAGGAGCCCAAAGACCATCCCCTTGAAATAGGAGCATCTTAGCTGGTAAAGCATTTAAGGTACGTATTGTAAGGTAAGACATCCTCACTTGTCAATGCCCGTCATTAAGAGAATAATAACTTGGAGCCTAAACCCACTGGGACAACTGAATAATTTGACCTTGGAGAACCAGGGATAGTTCAATTAACTTCTGAATATTAAGATTGTATTTGACCAGAAAAATAAATAGTAAAACCATGTTGTATAGTCTATGTTTCTTAATGTCCTAAAATGTCTATCTCATTGTGATTTATTTTTTATTGTAGACACTACTACAGATATCCCCCATTTTTTCCTTTTGCACACCTCCACCCAGCCCTACCTGCCCTGCCCCTGGCCTTCACTATTCTAGTGTCTGTGTCCATGGGCTATGCATATGTGTGCTTTGGCTAATCTGTCTCATTATGATTTTAAAAAATTAAAGCACAATCTTTTCCAACAAGGTCCATCACCCCTGACTTGGGGAAATTCTAGACCTATCTAGAAATGACAACTATTAGCTTTCAATACGTGATTTATTAAATGAGTGAATGAATAAATGAATGATGGAAATGTAAGCTGATGAAGTATTTGAGGCTGTTGAAAATAAAATCAATCTGCATTTGGCTTTATAAAAGCAGTGTTTAGTTTATTTCTAAAATTCAATCTGTTTAAATGAGTGTAAACCACTAGACCCGAGAACAGGAAAAGCTGATTACGAATGTTAATTAAAATATTTAATTTTGCTGGGCATCTTGAGCAACATGAAGAAATATTATTCACATGCAGATAATTCTCAGAGGACTGTCATGCAAGATAGAAGGTTAATTTGGGGGCAAATATCAAAAAATAAAATGCTGTCTGTTTATCCATGTTTACGTAAGCATGGTTTTGAATATATGTTACTAGATAAGTAATAACAGAAAGACAAAATAAGTATGCAATTGTTAAGTATTTGTTTTCAAACCAAGAAGCTAAAACTTGTCTTATAATAGCAACATAAACTTTCTCATACTAATTGGGTTCATCTAACACAAGTGGTTGGAATTCTTTGTTCCAAGTAATGTGGAGGCTCTGGGATGACAAAGATGAATAATACATTGTCCCATTCCTCAGTAAACTCAGAGTCTAGCAGAGCAGACAGATGCACAAAAAACTCACCTAAACACACTCGGATGGATGCTGTGATATAGATCTTTTCTAATGCCTGTGTGAGGCCCATTAAGGAGCCATAAATTCTAACACAGCACGGGAGGAAGCTAGGGAAGGCCTCACACATCAGGCCACCGAGGCATCTCGCTTTAAAAAATGGCAATGAGAAGGGAGGACATCATACGGAGAGATGGCGGCATGAGCAAAAACGAGGGTGAAACGAAAGGGCAACGCTACCGAAAGTGAATAGATGGATGTGGCTGGAACAAATCATTTCTAATGGGCAGTCACTAAAAACAGGGCAAAAAAAAAAAAGAAAATAAGCGAGCATCAGTGGTGGAGTAGTTGAACTTTCTTCTGTGGCAATAAAATGTGAACTAGAATACTGTCCAGCCACATACTTTTCTGACCAGTTAGAACTTATCACAGAGGTTTTAGAGTTTTTGTTTTGTATTCTATCGGTGAAGCAATGGGTCAGATCAATGGCAGCGGGCATGGAGGAAGCTGCAATGGATTGGGAGGTTACAGTAGGTCCTTGGGTTATGTCGGAGATCCGTTCTGGCACGACGTAATGCGATTTTCGCCGTAAGTCAGAACCCACCTACATAAGCACCTACGTCACTCACATGGAGCACAGACACAGTAGTCATGAAGTGAGACAGTAAAAAGTTTAAAAGAAAGATAACAATTCCTGACCTTTACTCGTGGTAAATAAATAATAAAAAACATAAAGCACATACGTACAGACGTCAAAATGACGGAACTTTTTTTTTTTTAATAAATAAATGGGAGATGGCGACGTCACCGCAAAATGATGTACGTAGAGTCCGCCGTAACCCGAGGACTGCCTGTACTTTTAGAAGTTCTTAGAGAGGATTAAAGCAGTGGGTGAGAAAATGCAGAAGGAAGGAAAGACAAAAGAAGGCTTTGCTGAACAAGTGTATTGCAGTGATCAGGCATGCATATTCTGTAGAATCTACATGCTTTTGTTAGAATGCCACCTTCCCAATCACTAGCATATTACCTTGAGCAAATAATACTTAACTTCTTTTTTTTTAAATATGTTCTGGTTGATTTTATAGAGAGAGGAAAGGAGAGGGAGAGAGAGAGAAACATTGATCAATTGGCTGCCTCCTTCTTGCCCCTTATTATCGATCAAGTCCACAATCCAGGGCCCAGTGTGCGCTCAGTTGTAATTGAACAGGTGACCTTTTGGTGCATGGGATGATGCTTAACCAATTGGTTCACGGGGGCCAGGGCCATACTTAACTTCTTCAAGCCTTGGTCTCCTCATCTGCAAAATGGTAAAAACAAATACCATGTATCTCCATGTGACTTCTGAAAAAACCTTCCAAGCTGCCTTTCTGAACAGGACTCCACACAGAGGGAAACTGCTGGAGGTGGAACCAAAATACAGCCGGAGAGAGACAAAAGGGAGGAAGAAATGAGAATGCCGAAAAAAAAAAAAAAAAAAAAAAAAGGAGAGTTTGGGACCCAAGCTAGGATAAAGCTTCCAGAAAAGCAAGGGGCCATATTATTTTAATGCTACACAATAAACAATTCTGTGGGAAAATCTATCAAATTACACGGATTCTTTAACCGACAAATTGTAAGAGGGGGGAAGGGGAGGAATAATGGAGACTTTGGGGTATCACTTGGGGATGTAGAAAACTGAAAGACCTTCCTCAAACTTGAAACAACAAATGATGGGTGGCTTAGTTCATTTGGGCTGCTACAACAAACATCTCTCTCTCACAATTCTGGAGGCTGAGAAGTCCAAGATCAAGGTGCTGGCAGATTCACTGTCCAGTGAGATCCCGCTTCCTGTGGGATCACAGACAGCCCTCTTTTCACTGTGTATTCACATGGCAGAAGGGGTGAGGGAGCCCTCCGGGGCCCTTTTATAAGACACTCATCCCTTGCCAGTGGGCTCTACCTTCATGACCTAATCACCTCCCGATACCTTACATACACTGGGCATTAGGCTTTCCCACATGAATTTAGATGAGACATAAATGTTCAGTCTTCAGCAATGAACAAACTGCAGGTTAACAACCTGAACTTACTGGAGAGCTAAGGCCACAGGGCAGCCAGATGAGAGTTAGGTGTTTGCAGGAAGAGACAAGAGGTGAGCAGTGATTTAAGTTTTTGTTCCACTGATTTTTTTAGGGATAGTGGGAGGGAGAGAAGGAGGGAGAGGGAGAGAAGGAGGGGGAGAGGAGGAAGGAGGAGGAGAGAGAGAAACATCAATGCTAGAGAGACACATGGATTGGTTGCCTCCCACATGTGCCCTCCAAATGGCAAGCCAGGTACATGCCCTTGACTGGAATCGAACCAAATACCTTCAGTGCAGAGGCCAACACTCTAACCACTGAGCACACCGGCAGCAGTGATTTAATTTTAACTAGCCAAAATAAATCCAGGCACTGGTAAGAAGAGATCAACGGTCAGCAAAGATTTTTTTCATAGGGCCAGATAGTAAATATTTTTAGCTTTGGAGACCACACACAATGGGTCATAACTACTCAGCTGTATTAAAAATGGAGATAGCTAATAGGGAAATGAATGAGCATGGATGTGTCCCCATAGAAGTTCATTTACAAAAAAAATTCACAACAGGTCATGGTTTTCCAGCCCTAGGCTATATGTTTGGTAAATTGCTGGAGACTCTGTGTGCTGGTAAGAAAGCATTAGGCCCCTGAGAACTGTAAATATAGGTGAGTTCATATCCTTGTCCAGGCATCTCCCTAGGCATTCAGAGACAAGCTCAGGAAAATCCTGGCAAAGTCTCTTTCGTGAAATTAAATAAGAATTCCTAACAGAGCAATTCAGATGTTAAAGAGACACAGGGAAGGATTATAAGACTGTCAGGAAGTTAACCAGAAGAGTCAGAAAATGATGGTTCTAAAGCAACAGTTCTCAACATGTAGGCCGCGACCCCTCTGGAGGTCTAACGACCATTTCACAGGGGTCGCCTAAGACCATCCTGAATATCAGATATTTACATTACGATTCATAACAGTAGCAACATTACAGTTATGAAGTAGCAACGAAAATAATTTTATGGTTGGGTCACAACATGAGGAACTGTATTTAAAGGGCCAGAAGGTTGAGAACCACTGTTCTAAAGGAATTACAATTGAATACTTCAAATAGGGGTAGTGGTCTTCAGTCCCTAGAATGACCCTCATCCAGAGACAGATATTAAGCTGCTTTTTGGAGGAAGGTAATAAATTGCCAACAGAAAGGCAAGAGACTTGTGAAATCTCTTTGTGGAGGTGTTCTTTAAATTGTTGTGGGCTTTTTTGGTCATTTTATTATGTTTTGCTTAATTCAGAAAATTGAGATAGCATAAATGAATTTTCCTGAAATGTTTCTTCAAACCCTCTGGTTTTATGATAGTTACTGAGAGTGACGTATAGCATATATTTTCTTCCAAGGAATGGCATACATTTCTGAAATGTAGGCTCTAAGAGCACCCATCCAAATAGAGTCACACATTTCAGTCACAACATATGCATGACAGGGGTATTGCATACCTCCATACCTTACCTACCTTTTGTGATACATAAAATCCTTGGAAATCTGTTTCAGATGTTTCAGTGTTTGATGTAGCAGCTACTGGGAGAAAGCCCAGAATTCTTATAGGAAAAAAGTGACAATGGCCTGTTCATAACAATGCTTGGTTTCCAATTTTAACTATGGATCTCCTTTTTTCCCCTTTATTTAAATTATTCTGTGCTTAACAGCAATTCTGTGATATCAGCATGGGAATTAATTATGCCTAAAATATATGCCATTCATTCTTATTTTTATTACTTAGCAATGTCTTTCTAAATGTCTATGCATGATGTAATACACTGCATTCTTTAGCAATGAAGCAGAAATCTCAGACTTGACATTCGTATCTTTTTTAAAATATATTTTTATTGATTTCAGAGAGCAAGGAGAAAGAGAAAGAGAGAGAGAGAGAGAGAGAGAGAGACATCAATGATGAGAGAGAATCATTGATCGGCTGCCTCCTGCACACCCCACACCGGGGATCGAGCCCACAACCTGGACATGTGTCCTGATGGGAAATAAAACCATGACCTTCTGGTTCATAGATAGATGCTCAACCACTAAGTGACGGCAGCCACGCTTCACATTTATATCTTTAACTTAGAATTTTACCCCTCCTTAGTTTTCCTACCTGCTTACTAGCTATTTGGTTCCTGATAAGGTCCTTCTCTCTAAGGGAACAATGAAAAATACTGAATTTAAACCTATCAAACTTTGTTATTAGAAAGAAGGTCTTAATATTTAGGAATTGAGGTGTTTGTAATATGAGATTTTTTTCTCCATTACCAACTATTGGAGTGAATACCTTTGAGATACCTATATTAGTGTGATTTTCAATTTGGGTATATAGGAGTTGGGGAAGAGCCAACCCCATAGCCAAGAAAGAATCTACTATATTAGAATTCCTTTGAGAGTCGATATATTTTTAAAGGATCTCCATCACAATTATTATTGGGTTCATTTAAAACAGAAAACCATATCACATTTAAAGTAGAGCTAATAATTTTATTAATATATAAAAATTAAAACAGAATACTAAATGCTTAGAACCATGTTATCATTGACAGAAAAAAATGAAACTTACAAAGAAAGATGTTTTAAGGGCACAGTTGGAATGAGGCAGAAAAAAATTGGGTTTAGAGGTGGGTCTGGCTAGGTTTCTTCCCAACCACACCACCTATCAGATGATTGACCCTGGGGAGGTAGCTTAATCACCCTGTCTCAGTGCTCACGGTAGCAGAATGAGAGCCACAATGTTCTCCTCATGGGGCTATTAGGAGTAAACGGAATAACATCCAGGGCCTAGGATAGCACCTGGCACTTGGTTTCTATCCAGCAAACATTCCTTTCCATCCCCTCAGCCCAAAGGTGGGAGTAATGGCTGTTGTTTGTTGTTCTTTTGGGCTAAGAAAGAGATTGACCCTACCACAACTCTATTTTACTAACCATGAATCTGACTGCTTCAGTTTCCAGCATAAATTTTAACATTGATCTAAGTCAGTGGCTCTCAACGAGGGCAATTTTGTCACCACCACCCCAGACATTTGGCAATATCAGGAGACATTTTTGGTTGTCCCTACTGGGAAAAGGGGACAAGATGAGTGTGCTACTAGTATCTATTGGGTAAATGCCAGAAATAGTACTAAACTTCTTACACAGCTCAACCCCCATAACAAAGCATTATTGGACCCAAAAGGTCAACAGTACTAAAGCTGAGAACCCCAGACCCAAATTAGTAAAGTTGACACCCTTATATTGTATCTTCAGTGAGCACCCATTACACAGAGCAGAGTACATACTTTCCTGTTCTTTAGCAATTTTTGAAGTAAGCAATCATAACACCCAGAACACAAAATATTCCATTAGTAACAGCCCTGCTGTTCATTATCCTGTGAATTGTCAAGACATCAGTGAAATAAGAGCTTCTTTGCAGTTCATTAACTGACACAGCTGTGTTTCCAGAGACTATCTACAAGCCTGTCTGCTCAATAAAATGTGACCCAATTCCTCTGTTAATTTAAGCTGGAAAGAAAGTTCTTGGTCCAGAGAGTGGTCCACAAGAGACAGTGAACTTCATCTCCCTCTAAAGGTAAAGCCAGGATTCTAAAGACAAATAGAGACTAGAAAGGTAGCCAGGGAAAAAAGTAAGAAATAAATGTACCATGAGATTATTGTTTACTTGAGTCAACAATGACGAAGAAATATGAGCTTTTTTAATCTCACTGAGCTATGAACACTGAATATATAGTATATGTATATGTATATATGTGTATATAAGTATATATGGATTATAGACCCCTTTGAGAATCTAATAAATACTAGGGACCTTCTTTTCTCCTAAAACTGCTCAGAGATTATGTACAGAAATCTGGGAATGAAATGTCAGAGGTTTCGCTCAGATTAAATACTTCTAAATGAGCAAATGCCTACAATTCCTTTCAATTCTAAAAGAAACAAGTAAAAGGATGCATCAAGGAAAATTACTAAGTCTCTGGTCTGTGTATCAGAATGTGATAAGATGACCATTTACTAAAGGAGACAATATTAAAATAGAAATAGGTGGTGGTAGGAGTGGGGGAAAAGAAGGAAGAAAATTATGAATTTTGCACTTATTAACTTGGACATAATATTCACACAGAGATTTCAAATAAGAGTTGGGTAGGGCCAAAACCGGTTTGGCTCAGTGGATAGAGCGTTGGCTTGCGGACTGAAAGGTCCCAGGTTCGATTCCGGTCAAGGGCATGTACCTGGGTTTCGGGCACATCCCCAGTGGGGGATGTGCCGGAGGCAGCTAATCGATGTTGCTCTCTCATCGATGTTTCTAACTCTCTATCTCTCTCCCTTCCTCTCTGTAAAAAATCAATAAAATATATTTAAAAAAAAAAAAAAAAAAAGAGTTGGGTAGGTATGTCCTCAAAGGAGAAGTATACGGTAGGGACCTAAATTTGGGAGCTATTGACATGTAAGAAAGTGATCAGTGACGGTGAACTTTGAGTAACATGGGAATGGTGAGCTGTGAGATACAACAAATCAAGTAACTCTAATATCTAAATGCTAGTCACAGAATGATAAACCCACAAAGGAAACAAAAGGAAGAGCCAAAGAGATAAGTATACTGTTGTGTCATAAAATTAAGAACCCTGAAAGTGTCCCTTATGAATGGATGAATAGAAAAATCTCCTCTTCCTTCTGATCTGACACTGGTCCGTGCTCTTGTACAGCCTCGGACAGAGAATCACACATTAGATTCTGTCCTCTAGTTAGACACAAGCTGAAGAGCCACATGCACAGAAGCCAAAAATGTGTGTTTCAAGACTATTAGAATAGTCAACACGGCAAATGCTGATATGAGGTAGAAATAAATGAGGAAATAAAGATAGCTGCTGGTTTTAATGCACAGACGGAAAACACTGGATCCTGTGAAGAGGCTGTTTTAAAGATGTGCTGAGGACCAAAAGCCACATTGGAGTATGGTGAGATGTAAGCATAAAGCGAAAACAAGGAAATAGGGACATCAAACTACAGACTATTCTTTCAATAAGTTCAGTTGTGCAAAGAGATAATTGGATAGAGATAAGGAATACCCTCAAAAACTTCGGCTGTGTAAGGGGTAATTGGATAAAGAAAAGGAATAACTTTGGGGGCATTTCATTGTTCTTCTAGTGGAAAGGACTCTGGCAAGTTGGAAAGCTAACTGGGCGGATGCAATTCAGAGAGAGGCTGAATGCCAAAAAAACAAAAATAGGAAGCATTCTTGTAATGTTTCTAATAAGAGAGAAGTGATGGGACCCAGAGCATAGAGCAGAGACGCATCCTAGGACAGAGGGGAAAAAAAAGCGTTCCTCTGTTATAGTAACATAAGGGAAGGCAGATAAGATGGACTCAGCTGTGCATAGATTTTTAGGTTGGCAGCAGGAAGATGAATGGGCAGGAAGATGAATGAATGTAGCGGCTTCCATTTTTTTCTGTAAAGAAAGAAGCAAAAACATTTGCTGAGACTGAGGTAAGGAATAGGGGAGGTAACTGGAGGTTAAAAAAAAAAAGTTATAATAAAACTGTATTGTGAAGATTAGAAGAGCTTGCCACAGAAGCACGGGAGAATTCTCAAGCAGTGGTGAATGTCTGTTTAAGACTTGTGTCCATTGATTTTTAGTAGAAATGATCTGTTCTATTGTGTGACTTTCTCCAGCAGCTCTCGGCTGTTTGGTTATAGGAGGGAAAAGTTGCTAGCTGGGCCCACTCAGAGCCACAAAAGGCATGGGGAGTGGGGGAGTAAGAGGAATAAGAGCGTTCCAGATATTTCCAGGAGAGTCACTACCATTACAAACCTGTAACCTAAATCAGATAATGAGGGCAATGAACAAAAGAAGGCTGATGAATTAAGAGAAAGTGGTAATAGAGAGCGATAGCATAAGAATACTGATAGGAATGAATATTATGATTCATGAGACTTTGAACTAACAGCTTTGGGGGTGAGGAAACTATGTGACTATGGCATATGATTGATCTTTGTTATCCTGAGTTAGTGACCAGAAAAATATTTGGAGCCAACATGTGTCTCATCCCCAAGTTTGTGTCTCCCCCTGGTGATCTATATCTTTAAAATGTTCATTGGTAATCTTCTTTCCATGAAGATGTGCTCTGAAGAGAGAAGTACACATTCTCATGGATATGACTGTGACTGTAATGACCAACGTGATGTAATAAACTAGACTTGTCACCCTGACCGGTTTGGCTTAGTGGATAGAGTGTCAGCCTGCAGACTGAAGGGTCCCAGGTTCCATTCTGGTCAAGGGCATGTACCTTGATTGTGGGCACATCCCCAGTAGGGGGTGTGCAGGAGGCAGCTGATCGATGTTTCTCTCTAACTCTCTATCTCTCTCCCTTCCTCTCTGTAAAAAATCAATAAAACATATTTTAAAAAAACCACTAGACTTGTCATTTCCCTCCTGCTCCTACATCAGTCCTTCCTCTCATCCTCCATCTTCCTGTGAGTCTTTCTAGGTCTGAGCACTGAAGCCCTGGAGTCCTCTTTGACTTCACCTCCCTATTTCTCTTGTACTCAGACAGTTCACAGCCCTAATGATTATTTCTTCACAGTGTTTCTCATGCCCATCTTCTGTTTCTTTGTTTGTTTTTGTTAATCTGCACTTGAGGATATTTTCCCATTGATTTTTAGAGAGAGTGGAAGGGAGGGGGAGAGACACAGAGAGAAACATCGTTGTGAGAGAGACACATTGATTGGTTGCCTCCCACAAGCACCCCAACCAGGGCCAGGAATAAATCCTGCAACCGAGATACCTGCCCTTGACCAGAATCGAACCTGGGACCCCTCAGTCTGCGGGCTGATGCTCTAGCCAATGAGCCAAACTAGCTAGGGCCCATCTCCTGTTTTCCATTCTCATTTTCATCAGTTCAAGCTAGGGCCCTCTCATGCCTAGACTCTTGTAATCACCTCCCAAAGGCTTTTTCTTACTATAATCTACTCCCTTTCTGTCTTCCTTTGCTTCCAAGTCTTTAATATTTGCCATTATCTTCAGAGTAGAGATCTCATTTATTTTGTCTCCTTATTTACTTTGCAATTTCCCTGAAGTTAAGTATGATATATATACATTTTGGTATCCCTCCTTAAAGAGTCTAGTCTATAATAATCGGCTCTGACATTTGCTGTGTATAACAAGCCCTGTAACACAACTTAATGCAAAAAAAAAACACAAAAAAAAACAAAACAAACAAAAAAAAAAAACACCCCAACAAATTCTTTTGTTTAAGTCTTGCAGACTATTCTGACCTCCTGTACCCAATTTTTATCAGGAGAGCTTTTGAAAGATATACTCCCATGTGACAAGTAATCTATGCTAGATTTCGGCCATTCCTCTAAAATAGCCTTTGGGAATTATCCTAACACAGCTGGATGCATGATTTCAGGCTTTTTTCAGACTGATAACCCCACGACTAAGTGAACTGACTCCACAAGTGACCTGCAATTTTATTTGAACATCTGTAGTCTCTTGGGTATTAGAGGTTGGCAAAATTATAAAGGACATAGAATTTATTTTTCACAAAGCTCTGCTTTTCCTCCATGTTCCTCACAGATATCATTTCCTCTAAACCTAATTCAGGTATAAAATGCTTTTTATGCTGTTTCTTCTATCTTTATCAAAACATCCTTTTTAAGGCACTATTCTATATCTCTCTATATCCATAGCTACAATCAAGTATATAGAAATATATCATTTATTAGCTACTGGTCTTTAATAACTATAATTTATTTCTAATTATAAAATAAACATAAGCTGTGATTAAAAGATTTGCAAAAAAATAAATAAAAGTTATTTAAAATCCTTCAAATAACTAAGTGCATTTCCTTCCAGCCTTTCTAATGCATAAACATTAACTTGCATCTTTTTAAATATAATTAGCAGCATTCTATGTATACAGATCTCTGTTCTGTTTTTTCTTTCATTTAATATTTTAGCAAGACCATAATTTTTCTCAAAAATAGCTTGTTTATAATTAAATAGGTTCTTAAACATTAATCTGGACTGCTGCTTTAAAACAGAATATTCTGAAGCAGACTCTAATTCAGTAGGGAACAAATGTTCAATTTTAACCAATAGCCCAGATGATACTACTACAAGTTCTTTAGACAAGTATGGCGTATCGATTTCTTTACCCGTCCTGTAACAAGCAGCTGGCTGCATCAGCTGTTCTGTTACCAGCATCTTTAACTAGCTCTGCTCTGTTCGTAGCAGCCACACTAAGAATCCACAAGCCTGGATGAATCCCATTATCTACCCTCTACTTTTGCATCCATACCAGAGACCATATTCCAGTCATGCAATTTATCACCACTATAAACTTATCATTTTCTTTGATCATTTCAATAATCACTAATGAGCTCCTAACTGGTCAATCTAATTGATGTTTTCTGTCTTAATCTATGATCAACCCTCTGTAGCGTTACACTGGTTTGCTTAAAACGTACTTATTTCTGCTTAAAACTTATTTTTCCCATAAATTTCACAACCACCTCTCTCTCCTGATATTTCCAATGTCCAACTGACCATTCTCAGTATGATCCCCAGGCTCCTCTTTATCTACTTACTCAGTAGCCTCACCACAGCCCTCTACCTCCTCCAAACTCACTGGTTATCCATTTGGTCTCCATATTTGAGACATCTCCACCTGAAAGTTTCAGAGGTACCTCACACTTAACAGTTTTAGCACTGACCTTATCATCTTCTCCTTATGGCCCAACCCCTCCAGTACACCCTATCTCAGGTAAGACCGTCACCAACTCTGGAGTCATCCTCTATATCTCTTTCTCCCCCTCCCTCACATCCAGTAGGTCACAGAGTTTGAGCTAAGACACAAAATCAGAACACCAAAGCAGACTCCCATGAAAAAGAGACTGGGGGATCAAGATCCACTAATAAATTAAAGAATAGAATGGATGAAACAAAGAGTGGTCTACCACATCCCACGTGGCTCTCCAGTTCCTTCTTTTCCACATAGAATATTTCTTCTCTGACCTAGAATGATCGATGGAGAGTTCAAGGGAGGTTATATGAGGCTCCCACAGAGTCAGACACATGTAAGTTATAAAACTTCTACATCTTATACACCCAGAGAAATGACTAACTTACATGGCAACCTCCAGGGAGCCAAGCCTTATAGAGTCTGTCCTTATCGACTGTAAGTCATCCTTCAGCCAGGGTCATCGGTCAAAGCCTTTACTAGGCCGGGCCTCCTCTTCCTAGAAATGGCATTCATCTACTTCAGTGATGGCGAACCTTTTGAGCTCGGTGTGTCAGCATTTTGAAAAACCCTAACTTAACTCTGGTGCCGTGTCACATATAGAAATTTTTTGATATTTGCAACCATAGTAAAACAAAGACTTATATTTTTGATATTTATGTTATATATTTAAATGCCATTTAACAAAGAAAAAATCAACCAAAAAAATGAGCTCGCCTGTCACCTCTGACACGCGTGTCATAGGTTCGCCATCACTGACCTACTTACTTAGAAAGCCAGTTGACAGGATATTAGACCTCCCTTCTTTTCTTTCTCCCAAGGTATCACCCTGTTAAAGAGAATAAATGAATCATGCTTGCCAGACAGTTTAACTCCTTTTCCTCAGAGTTTAACTGATAACACCACCTTCATAGCTTTAGAACCCATCTCTTTCTCCCTATCACTACTAGAGCACATTGGCTTATCTTTGACCTGAGCCTTTCCAGTAACCACCAACTAACCAAGTAACTTCAGTTTCCCCAGCTCCCTGTGTCACTCTGCTGCCATCTTTTCTTCCTGAATAAGCATACTTGATCATGTCACTTTCTGGCTTAAAATCCTTCGCCTGATATAAAATGTACTGCATCAGCTTTCCTCAGCCTACATTTCCAGATTTCCCCCCAACACAGTATCCAGCCAAACCAAACTAGCCGCTAACAAGCCGTGCCTGGCAAAGCTCCCAAGCACTGATCCGGGGTGCCCACCGTTCTGGCCATAATTTGCAATGTCACCTTTTCCCAAATGCCATCCCTGAACCCTCCATTTAGTGCAGGCACTAAACACCTCCTCTGTATTGCCATTGTTCTTTATAAATAGGTAATAGTTCACTTTAGAAAACCTGGACTTTGAATAAGTTGCTGGGCCAGGTATTTTATATGCATCCTATGATTTAATCCTCAGAGCACCTTCTGAAATATGTACTATCATTCCAATGCGTTTACAAAGGAGGAAGCCAAGGTTTGCAGACTATAAATGACTTACCGATAGTCAGACAAGTATAACTAAAAGGGTTATGATATGAAGGTAGCCCTGGTTTACTTTGCAGCCCGCCTCCTTAAGCCCAGTCATATGTCTCTCCTTATCTATCACACAGCTTCACTAATGATATCAATAAACTTGTGCTAAGTGACAATTTGGTGCCAGAAACAGTGTGAGGTTTACTGAGTGAGACAGAGAGAGTAAATACAATTTAAAAACATCACCCCTTCTAACTGAAGAAACATGAGTTTCAAATTCTAAAAACCTACCTAGCACATACCATCCTTCTCAACTTCTATCAAGAAATGGTAACTGAGTGTCAGACACAGTGCAAGACTTCATGCCACAGGAAGGGGAGAGCAGAGCTATTATGAAATTACTAGAGGCCCGGTGCACAAATTCGTGCATGGGTGGAGTCCCTCAGCCTGGCAGGCGATCGGGGCCAATCGGGGCAGTCTCACCCAGTCCTGATCTGGGCCGATCGGGGGGGGAGGGACTGCGGGAGGTTGGCTGTGGGAGGGCACTGACTACCAGGGGGAAGCTCCTGCATTGAGCGTCTGCCCCCTGGTGATCAGTGTGCATCATAGCAACTGGTCGACCAGTCGTTCGGTCGTAATGGTCGCTTAGGCTTTTAAATATATAGATCCCTGTAACTCAATTGGCCAAAACATCTGCGTCAGGTTTCACAGTGAATTTCTCTGGGAAGTTAAAGTCACTAGTAATTGCTGCCATTCCTGATTTTCTATGGAGTACAGGCGTTATTATTAGTGTTGCCTGTGATTTTCCTACATCTGCTCTACATCTCACACTTCACAAACGTAAATTCACATTTAATTGCCAGGCAAGAGTTATTCACCTGGCAAATAGCTGGGGCAGAACCTCAGCTTGTATCTTACCTATTATAAGAACATGAGGAATTTCCTTAGCCAGCTTCTTCCTCACATTCTACCCCCAAACAATCTATGTGTTGTTACTACTAGTTCAATTTACACCACACGATTCAACTGAAGTGCTAAAAACACCTGGCAAGTATCATCTTGTTGTGCTAAGATCATTCTTCGGGGGAGAGATGGGGAAATAGTCTCAAAGTACTTGAGTGATTTTTGTGGAACAATAAGTGGAAAGTGACAGAAGCAAATGGTTTACCAAAATCCTCTAATTTCCTCTAACGCTTGCCAGAATCCATATACACTGTAGCATTACTACAACTATAGTCTAACAATGTAGCACACATCCATTTACCCTAGGCTCTAGCTTTTAGAATGACATTCTTCCACAATATGAATGCTATTCCTCAGGCATTTTTTATTTCCAGGCTGTGCTCCTACTTTCTATACTTTTTCCTCAGTGATAACTTGCACTGAAATGATGAGATTAAAATTACTAGTCTCATTTCTATTGTGCATACATTAGTATATAAAGGAATGCCCATAAAGGGAGTTGTGCAGTGATGTCTTGGCACAAATTAGACGTGTGAGAATATTAAAATATTTGCAGGTATTTTAATAAAAGTGATCATCTTTCAGATGTTCTCAAATGCTAATGAGACACCGAGTGTACAGGCTACAGTGACTGGGCATGAAGAGACTGAAAATAATTTCCTAACTGGACTCCTGAGTGTGATCCATGTTCCACCTCCAAGTAGTCCTCCTACAGACCATCATTCATTCTGGGGAGGCTGGGCACAGGGCATCAAGGTGTTGGGGAGAAGCGGCCTGTGGCTGCGCCAGCAGATTCTTTGTTCTCAGTTCCCTGACGGTGGCAAAGGCAGCAGCTACTTCAGTGGCGGTTCCCCAGTGAAGTCTTATGAGCTCAGACTAGAGTCTTTTCCTTGAATCCTTCCTTTGATTCTATAAGATATGCATATCCTTAATAAATCCCCTCAACTTAAACTAACTAGAGTGCATTTGGTTTTAATGCGGCTAAGAAATATAACTTGGACTAGGGACGATGGCCCCGTTTTGCAATAGCAAAACCTGAAGGATGCTACGGGTTCAATGTAGCAGAGAGGCAATCAGGTGGTTGGCCGCAGGATAACAAGGTTACAGATGGGGAAACTGGCAACAACTATTACATGATGGTGACCATTTGATCAGATGATGATCTGTTGTACTTTAGAAGGTAGATGGGTGCCAACTATAGCTGTAGCACAAAATAAATGCCAGGGAATTTCAGAATATTAGTGTGTAGTGTTTGCTCCTGCCTCTTTCAGCAAAGTCTAATAAGGGAGAAAGACCCACTTAGCAAGCCCACCAAAAGAGGCAGAAGAAGACACAGGTCTTGCAAAGGAGGTGCTCTTTAATCCTTCTGCCTGAAGCCCATAAGAGAAGGTGAAGGAGAGTCCTATAATTTGGACATTTAGGGAGCTATTTCTATACTACCAACCCAAGTAGTTAAAGGTTGTGGCTACATAATAGCAAGTAATGTTCCAAGGACTTAATGGCCTGTGTCAAAAGAGCACAGAGTTTCTAACTGGTCAGAGACTGAACTGCTTGAGCATCCAAAATACCATTGACCGAAATGCTCAAATATGAAAATATCCAGAATTTCACAACTACGAGAGAGAGAGAGAGAGAGAGAGAGAGAGAGAGAGCACAAAGATGACAACTACCACAACAGAAAAGGGGGAAAAAAAGAAAGCACTGCCCTGGCCGGTTTGGCTCAGTGGATAGAGCGTCAGCCTTCGGACTCAAGGGTCCCAGGTTCGATTCCGGTCAGGGGCACGTACCTTGGTTGCGGGCACGTCCCCAGTGGGGAGTGTGCAGGGGGCAGCTGATCGATGTTTCTCTCTAAAAGAAAGCACTGAAATACCACAACAACAGCTACAATTCACTGAATATTATTGAAAATTACTAGAGAACCAATTCCTTACTATGAAAAATGACAAGAAATAAGAATTATTCATTTCCCTGCCTTTTCTCTATGAACTATATTTTAGTAGTTTTTGAGAAAAGTTATAAGATTCCACCTACCAAATGTAGAATGACAAAATTAGAAAAGTCATAATTTTGCAGTCCCTAATGTAATATTTGCATCAGATAATGGTCACCAATGGTAAAACTACTAGATAAATGTTTGATGGGAGTCAGGCTGACACCATTCACATCTCCTGATAGTTATCATTAAAAATGGGACAACCTGATACTTGTGGAATGATCACCTGTGAGATGAAATATTAATGGAGCACACAGAATCACCATGATCACCTTGGCAACCCCCCCCAAAAAAAAGAAGCTGAGTTAAATATGCTCAATTTAATATTCACTTACAAATAATATAGGGACAGAGAAAGCATGCAGCTACATACAGAACATGGGGCATTAATCAAGTCAACAGACCCTGTTTCTAGAAACAAACTGATGGTGATACATGTGAAGAGACAGAGAGAGGCAGAGAGATAGAGAGAGATAGAGATAGAGATAGAGATAGATAGAGATAGAGATAGAGATAGAGATAGAGATAGAGATAGAGATAGATGAGAGAGAGAGAAATAGAGATGGAGATGGACAGAGGAAAAGAGAGAGGAGGAGCTATCCTATATTAATTAAGAGACAGGCACATAAAAATAAAATGTACAATCCCGACTTCAAAAAAAGAAACAGCTAAAAAACATACCTTTGAGGCAATCTAAGAAATATGATTATGGATTATATATCAGATATTGCCAAAATCATTATGCATCTAGTTAAAGTTGATAATGGAATAGTGTTGATATAAAAAAAATACCCATTCTTTGTTTATATGTAGATTTGAAATAACATAATATTTTGGAGTTGCTTTAAAATGCTTTAGCAAAAAAAAAAAAAAAAAAAAAAAGATCAGAGATGCAATTATATTTTTATTACTGTTGAATCTAGAAGGTGAATATATGGGAGTTTTTTTGAACAACTGTCTTTTTTCCATTATGTTAAAATGTTCACAATACAAAAACTTAAGTTTAAAAAACAGCAGTAACTAAATATAACCACGAAAGTGCAGCCTTAGCAGGAGGTACAACTCTTTCACACAGTAGATCGCCCTGCTGACAAAGCTGGCACCACACTCCAAAACCTTTCATTTGAGAGGGGAAATGAGTGATTCAGAGAGGCCACAAAATAGCTCTCAGGTATAAAAATTACATTCGAGGAGATATTTTCGCTCTTAATTCACTCATGAAACTGACCAAAAGTCCACTACAATTTTGCCAGAAACTGCAAAACTGGCCATCAATAGCATAAGGTATTTAATCCTTAAAGCCACCTGCAAGCTGCTAAACCTGCAAAATCAGGAAGTGAGCTGTGAAGTCGGTGCAGCCTCAAAGAGGGTGCACGGCCCAAATGCCTGCCTCCGGAGTGGCCAGGGAAGACAATCAGCAGGTAAGAATCTCCCAGAAGGCAAAGGAAGAGACCATGGAGCACAACAGGCAAGGGAGACGGCTCCACAGCAAAACCAGGTGCTGCCAGATAGGTTTAACAAGGCATTTACAGTGAGGCCTTGACTTACGAGTTTAATTCGTTCTGAGACCGAGCTCGTTAAGGAGCTCGTTAACTCAAATTACTCTATCAACTCAATGCAAAAATTTGGCCGAGAGACAGCTGGTATCTCAAAAAACTCGTTAGTCGGGACACTCTAAGTCAAGGCCCCACTGTATTCTACTGGCAGGAAAGGGAATCTCTGACGTGCCTGCCCAGCAGAATTTGCTGCAAGACCTGCGATGCAATATGGGCTCCATTCTCCTGTTCTTGGACCACAAGCTTTCACTGAAGTCATCCTGCTCCCATCTGATCTGTTTATTGACTGCATTGAGGGCAAATGACATCTATTAAAATATTAATTCATAAGAGACCCTTCTACAAGGAATCACCTTCCTACCTCATACAATATACTGTATGTACATCGCCCAAGATGGAGGCAGGGTCGATAAGACTCGGGGGTCTCCCTTTTGAGAAGAAGGATAGTAAACATTCATTTGCATGAAGAGTAATTTCATCATTTTATGCAGGAGCATGTGTTTGTGATGCTGTTGCTGCCATTGAAATTTGAATAGGAATAGAAAGTAGCCTAAGATTAGACCAAAGAGCAGTGGTTCTCAACCTTTGGTCACGACCCCTTTGGTGGTAGAACGACCCTTTCACAGGCGTCGCCTAAGACCATCCTGCATATCAGATATTTACATTACGATTCATAACAGTAGCAACATTACAGTTATGAAGTAGCAACGAAAATAATTTGATGGTTGGGTCGCAACATGAGGAACTGTATTTAAAGGGTCAGAAGGTTGAGAACCACTGCCATAGAGGGTCTTCTTGACCTGCTTACTCAAAATCTTTCCAATACCCTTCTAATCTACAGAGACTGGTGAACTAAAAATTACCTTTCCATCATTAGTAATTAGAGAGATGAAATTGAAAACAACAATGAACTATCCTATCACTTTTCTTCTATTTTTGCAACAATTAGAAAACTGGATTTTGACAAGTTAGCAGGGAAGTGGAGATAATGACATTCTCGTGTGCTATTCTTACAAGTGAAAACTGGTGTACTCATTTGGAGAGCAATCTGACAGTACTTAACCAAGTGCATCCCCAATGGCCCACTAATTTCCCTCCTAGATATATATTTTAAAAGTTCTCACACAGGTCCACAGTAGGCTCAGCCATGACAGGTGGAAGAAATCTAAATGTGGATCATCAGTGAGGGTAGAGGTTAGTTAGGGCAAGTACACACCAGGAAGTACGTTTCAGTAATCAATCAGAAGGGCACTTAAAAAGGAAAGGATCTTAAAAAGAAAGTTCTTAATGACAGACATATGTATGTAAATTGATAATATATAAAAGTTAAAACAGAATATATATTTTACAGTAATGCATAAGGATATACATTAAAGAAATTAGAAAGGTTGTTTCTGGGGGTGAAATGGTAGAAACTAATTGGTTTAACTTTCTTAAATATATTTTTTATTGATTTCAGAGAGGAAGGGAGGGGGGGAGAGATAGAATATCAATGATGAGTGAGAATCATTGATCGGCTGCCTCCTGCATGCCCCTGCCCCTCCCACTGCAGATTGAGCCTGAAACCTGGGCATGTGCCCTTGACCGGAATCGAACCTGGAACCCTTCAGTCCGCAGGCCAATGCTCTATCCACTGAGCCAGATAGGCTAGGGCTAACTTTTTAAAATAATAATAAAAATAAGAAATATGCTTGCACAAAGAAATCTTGATAATGTGCCATGAAGATTTGTTATTATTGTTATGTTTAAAACACCATTTCCTAAGCTCTCTTATGGCTAAGAATCCACATGTCATTCATGTTGCACAACTAGACACTTGTGAACTGAGGAATATGAGACAGGCAGTGTGCTGACAATAGATTTTGTTGTTACAGATCATGGCAGAGGTGGTGTGGCGCTAGACCATGGCAGCTTCCTAATTCTAAACTTGCACATCATTGCAAGGCAACACCATCCTTGGCAGCTCTATTCTTGGTGTGGTTGGGAATCATTTCCTGGAAGCTCAGTTCTCCCAGGCTATCTGTGAGCTATCTGTATTACACTTATTAAGTTTTTTCCAACTTCAGCTATCTAGAGTGGAGTCTGCTTTCCGCAACTAACACCTCTGAAAAACACATGGAGTTGAAAAACCATTGTCTCGTCAAACTTTTCCCAGATTTGCTACAAGATAAAGAATTTGAGCCCTAGCCGGTTGGGCTCAGTGGATAGAGTGTTGGCCTGCGGACTGAAAGGTCCCGGGTTCGATTCCGGTCAAGGGCATGTACCTTGGTTGCGGGCACATCCCCAGTAGGGGGTGTGCAGGAGGCAGCTGATCGATGTTTCTCTCTCATCAATGTTTCTAACTATCCCTTTCCCTTCCTCTCTGTAAAAAATCAATAAAATATATTTTTTTAAAAAGAATTTGAAATGGCAGTATTGCTTTGCTAAGGCTGCCGTAACAAAGTATAAACTGGGTAGCTTAAACAACAAAAATTGATTCTCTCCCAGTGCTAAAGGCTAGAAGCCTGTCATCAAGGTGTTGGAAGGGTTAGTTCTTCCTGAGAAATGTGAGGCAGAATCTGTTCCGTGCTTCTCTCCTAGTTTCTGGTGGTTTGCTGGCGATCGTCAGCATCCCTTACTTTGTAGATGCATGAGCCTGGTCTCTGCTTTTATGTTCACATGGTGTGCCCCCAGTGGGCATGCCCGTCTCTATCTCTACGTCCAAAAGATCTGAGGTCCACCAGAATGACCTCATTTTAACTTGATTTCCTCTGTAAAGACCTTGTTTCCAAAAAAGGTCACACTCTGAGGCACTAGGGTTTCAGGCATCAACATATTTTTTGAGGGGGAACACAATTCAACCCATAAAATACTACACACAACTTAACAAAAAGTATAGCCATTAGTCCCTAGACCTCGGTGCTTGTACTAAAACTGGGGTAGATCTGTTATTCCTTTTCTTAGTTTTATCAAATACTGGGTATTACTGAGCTTCACAGTATGAATGCTAAGTATCAAGTGAGAATTATGATAAATAAGGCTTCATAATGGTAGCTATAAAACAGACAGCATACAATAACTTAAGTTTACAATCCAAACATGCTAACACGGAAAGTAAAAACTAGAATAGTGTAAGTGGTTCCTGCATGCCAAAGAACCATATTAGTCCAGCAGGAAAAAAGTAAACAATTATACTAAGCTACAGAATGTCAATGCTGCACTTCCTAGCAGATTTATTCATGGTTCCTTTCACCAGCAACATCAACAATTCTATGTCTTCTTAACAATTTCTATATCTTTTTATTCCAAAGCAAATATATATCTTTTATGTTGTCAGTGAAGCATGCTAACCCAACCTTCCACAGATCCACTTGACTGAAATGAAACGGAATACCTCATACCCATTTCAAATTCAAATTTAACCTTAATTATGGACTAAGGCAACCAGGAAAAGCCTTCATGTTAATTTGACTTTAGAATTTCTTCATGAAGAATAGGCAACATTTCTAAGAAATAAGGCAAATCCAGTCCCTTGAACAGGCTGTGCATTTCTTCAAGTGGTAATATCTCTCAGAAATGGAATCAGGCTAATACAGAAACTAGAAAGTTCATCACTTTCAAATTACTGAGTTTATCTCTAAAAAGGCAATGTCAATATAAGGTCAAGATCAATATTAGTGTGACATTTTTCTAAAACAACTGGGTCATTATTCAGCCACAGTCTATAGGGCAAATATTTTTAATTACCAGGAGCACCATGGAGTCATACTGATGCTTCCCCTACACACACACACTCAAATTCACGCCTAGATTCTTGTGAATGGAAGTTAATAAGAAATATAGTTGGTCTTTGGCAATAAGCAGGGCCATCTTACTGAGCCTCAGAAGCTGGGTATTGCGCATCTATTACTACCACATCTTTAGCAGCTAACCGACTGTTTCACATATAATATTGGTTAATGAGTGCATTAATTAATATAAAGAGCTAAATAAGAGATATGACTCATTAGCTTAGATGAATCTACTCTGGATTTCTCTCAGTTCGAAAGATTTTATATTTCTAAATTTTTTTTTAAAACCATTAAATGAGATAGTGAGTGAAAAGATATATACCCTCAATAAATACCTTCAACACACTCATTAAGAAAAGACAGTCTGAAACACTAAAATAAAAACAAATAAATTTTATTCAGCACAGATTACTTTAAACATATTACTTATGGAATCCCATGGAAGTAAGATGGAAAGGGTCAATTTCTAACATTTGCTATATAAAGAAATGAAATACAGAAGAAGAACATAGCACAAAATAAAATAAATCTTCATGCGGAAAATTAAAACTATAGCTCAAGGACTTCTATTGCCAAATCTTGTTTATTCTAAGTCAAGACCAACATTAGATGGACTAATCCCCAAAATTACCAAAGAGAGCAGACCAATAATTTGTAATTGCCATGCCTGTTTCTTCCCACTACTCACTACGAAGTTACCTCTGTAGCAACTTTTCCTTATCAGAAATAGATGTCACCAAACCGAATTCAAGAACACATTTTGTTTTCTTGATGATATCTCACTGTGGTTTTGATTTGCATTTCCCTGATTAGTGATGCTGAACATTGTTCATGTGCCTATTGGCATTTTGATGTCTTCTTTAGAAAAAAATGTCTATTTAGTTCTGCCCATTTTAATTGGATTGGTTCTTTTTTGTTATTAAATTGACTGAATTCTTTATATTTTGGATATTACTCCTTACTTGGTATATGGTTAGTAAAATTTTTCTCCCATTCTGTAAATTGTCTTTTCATTTTATTAATTGTTTATTTTGCTCTGTAAAAGCTTTTGAGTTTTATGTAGTCCCATTTGATGATTTTTCTTTTTTGTGTGAATGTACTTTTTGTTTTATGTTCAAAATGTATGCCAAGATCAATATTGATGAGCTTCTCCTCTAAGTTTTCTCCTAGGAGTTGTATGGTATTAGGTCTTATGTTTTAAACCTTTGATCCACTTTGAGTTAATTTTTGTGTGTGGTGTGAGATAGGGGTTAAATTTCACTGTCCTGTATGTGTTTCTCTAGTTTTCTTAGCACTAAGCATTTTCCCATCTTGCGTACACTGAAGGAACCATAGGTAGCAAAATCTCAGACATCTCTTGTAGCAATTAGAGATATATCCCCTAGGGCAAAGGAAAATAAGGAGAATATAAACAAATGGGACTGCATCAAAATGAAAAGCTTCTGCATAACAAAAGAAACCATCAACAAAATGAAAAGAGAGCCCACAGCATGGGAGAACATATTTGCCACTAATTCATCTGCTAAGGGGTTAATTTTCAAACTATATAGGGAACACTTAACCAAATGAAGACCAACAATCCAATTAAAAAATGGGCAAAGGACCTAAATAGACACATCTCCAAAATGGACATACAGAAGGCCAAGAGACTTGAGAAAAATGCTCAAAGTCACTAATCATCTGAGAGATGCAAATTAAAATGACAATGAGGTATTACCTCACACCTGTCAGAATGGCTATCATCAACAAATCAACAAATGACAAGTGGTGGTGAGGATGTGGAGGAAAAGGTAACCCTAGTACATGCAGGTGGTAATGTAGACTGGTGCAGCCACTGTGGAAAACAGTATGGAGTTTCCTCAAAAAATTAAATATGGAATTCCCATTTGACCCAGTGATCCCACTTCTAGGAATATATCCTAAGAAACCCAAAATACCAATCAGAAAGAATATATGCACCCCTATGTTCATAGCAGTGTAATTTACAAAAGCTAAGATTTGGAAACAGCCCAAGTGCCCATCAGCAGATGAGTGGATAAAAAAACTGTGGTACATCTACACAATGGAATACTACACAACTGTATAAAAGAAAGAAGTCTTACCATTTGCAACAGCATGCATGGAACTGGAGTATTATGCTAAGTGAAATAAGCCAGTCAGAGAAAGATAAGTACCACATGATCTCACTCATATGTGGAATCTAACAAATAAAATAAACTGATGAACAAAATGGGTTCAGAGACATAGAAGCATGAAATAGACTGTCAAATTGTAGAAGGAAGGCAGGGGAGGGTGGGTGGGTGGGTGGGTGGGTGGGAAGAGATTTACCAAAGAACTTATATGCATAACCCATCGACACAGACAATAGGGTGGTGAAGGCCTAGGGTGGGGGTGTGGGTGGGCTACAAGAGGTCAATGGGGGAAAAGGGGGACATATGTAATACTTTCAACAATAAAGATTTTTTTTATTAAATTTTTAAAATATATTTCATTGAATTTTTACAGAGAGGAAGGGAGAGGGATAGAGAATTAGAAACATTGATGAGAGAGAAACATCGATCAGCTGCCTCCTGCACACCCCCATTGGGGATGCACCTGCAACCAAGGTACATGCTCTTGACTGGAATTGAACCCAGGACCCTTCAGTCTGCAGGTCCACGCTCTAGCCACTGAGCCAAAATGGTTAGGGCTAAAATTTTAAAAAATAAAAATCTAGTAAGATGAATTAGACTTCACATCCCAGTTCAACAATAGCATGAATTCCTAGATCTGGCACTCTCATACAGCACAACAAAAATGGGTATACAGAGAAATCCTAGAGAAGGGTGTACTTTGGCACCACATGTTACTCAGTCAACATATGGAGCGCAAAACCCAAAACGCTGTAACAGAAGATCAATAAATCAGTAATATGGCAAACTCACCGATTATGAGAAATGAAGGACATGTGTAATGCTAGTTTTAACTATGGTGGTCTGTGTATCACATTTCAAGCAGATGTTGTGAAAAACAGCCAGAAATACACATAACAGACACCCCCTCAAAAAAGAAAGCCCAATAAATCACTGGTTTTCTTCAAGAAAGAGCAACCCATCTTAATTATTAAAAGAGTAATATGAAAGGTAATAGTACTAGTATATGTTGCAGATTTTACTGTAAGAGAATTGATAAAATAATGAGTTATGACTGTGAATAGATAAGAGTGTCCATGTAGCTAAATGAAGCTGGTATTCCATGTTTAATGTTCTGTATATAACCTTTAGCATTACAACCCAGTGACTTGGATATAGTCAGAAAATACTGCCAAAATTTCAAGTCCTAGCGGGCAGCGTTAAAACACTTCTTGGCGCTGAATCAGAAAAGGCTTCTGTTGGAGTTAATCCAAAGAAACTAACTGGAGTGTGATTCGCAAAGCCAGGTGACTTGAACTTGGCCTGAAAATTTCAAGTTCCAGGAAATAACTTGGTTATTAAACTGGTTGTTTCAAACTTCTGAAAGTTTATTACACTATCATTTAATTGCAAAATAATTCTCCAATTAACTTTAAAATGTAATAAATTATACTTACTATAAATTAAAATTTAACATTAACAAGAATAATAAAATCTGTCCTCTATTACTTATAATTGTTAACAGCTAACCTTTGTAAACTTTTACTACAGGTCAAGCACTGTTTTAAGCACATTATGTTTATTCTCAAATCCTATTAAATTGGTACTATAATTATATTAAACTGGTGAGGAAACTGAGACACTGAACAATTAAATAATTTAACCAATATCACACATTTGGCAAATAGCAAGTGTTGCAATTACTGAACTATATGCCACTCTCTTCCTATTTATACAGGAGCAAAAGGAGGCAGGTGAGGAGACGAAACTGGCATTTGAGTGTATAAACTACAATTCTCCAGTTTTAGGAAAGCTTCAAACTAAGTTCATGTGCAGCCTGAATTTAAAAGTGTGTTAACATGACTGATGCATGTTATACACTAAATAAATATTTGTTGAAAGTACTGTGTCAAAAGGAAAAATAAAAGGTAAGGCCC
Organism: Myotis myotis; assembly: GCF_014108235.1. Classification (NCBI taxonomy): domain Eukaryota; kingdom Metazoa; phylum Chordata; class Mammalia; order Chiroptera; family Vespertilionidae; genus Myotis; species Myotis myotis. Next base: position 27,953,950 of record NW_023416313.1, read on the forward strand.
TCTTCTGTATTTGAAACATAGTGGACAAACAAGGTCATCCAATAATTTTGTTTTTAATGAGTAACACTGATATTCATTTTAATTAAAGACCGCTGAACAAAGTAATTATATGCTGTATACTTCCATCATTACCTAAACTGAATAAGATGGAAATACAAATATTTTCAGTGTATTTTCATTTCCAATTTTAAAAGGAATCCCGTCCAAAATAATTTGTGAAAATATGCCGCAAACTATATAAAACATAAAATAAGTGTATGTATAATAGTATTCAATATCAACTTTACATAATAAATTTAAAGTGACAACTAAATTAGGCTGTCCAATGACTGGAATACCACTTCAAAAGAGCAGTATTTAATCTGAAATTTTCCCCTACAGGGTAATTAATGAGGAAAGTTTTAGGTTGCTTCCTTAGATTTCTGGGATTTTTATGAGTGAATCTCAGAGCTCATTAGTTATATGAATACTCTGCAAAAGGTTATTCATAATATGACTATTTATTTTGTTAACATTTCTTCTAGCCCCAGAAGTGAAATATTCTGAATTCCAAATATCTCTCTCAAATTACCTTATTAGTTAAATTGCCTGAGTTTCCAACTTCAATATACTATTTTAAGGACCACTTTTTTTTTCATAAGTTAGAGATAACCTGTTATTATCTCTTTAAAATCTAACTAATGAACATTTTTATTGTCTAAAGTTTTACATATCTCTTCTTTTTCCCCAACTGACCCCCACCCCAGCCATTCCCACCTGGGCAAGCCCCCACTGCCCCAGTGTCTGTGTCCATTGGTTATGCTAATATGCATGCATACAAGTCCTTTGGTTGCTCTCTAATCCCCCCCACCCCCTACCATTTGTCTCTGGATTTATTCTTGTTAATGAACATTTTTAAGTCCACAACTTTCTAGGGCAAAAAGACCAAATCTATGAAAGATTCCAAAATGCAAGAAACTTAACTGCAGAACACATGCTTATATCTGCTCTAACAAAAATCACTAACCACAAAAAGAGTCAAAAGTTCATTTCATCTCATCTTCTGAAATGCTTGAAAATATATCCATGTTGAAATGATAAATGTTTAAAATCTCAAATGTTAATAAGGGATAAGATGTAAAGAATACTGCTAAACAGTTTAATTACTTAAATATAGTGAAGAGATATTATATATATGCAGTAAAAAAAAAAAAACCACCTTCCTTTGGGTGGCTTTTCTATCTTTTTATTACTGTGCAACTTGTAATAGCACTTCGATATAATTAAGACAACTCGATTTTTATCCACCACTTCGGTGGACACTTTCTTTGCTTCTCTGTGGAAATGCTTTGTTTTCTCAGAAAATCCACTCTATTTAAAAAGACAATCTAACTCTACGACTGAGCCTGCTGTGTCTTATCACACTGCCTCAAAGGTTCCTAGAATATACAATGAGCACCTTCCAATCAAGCTTGTGCCTGTGCAAGGAGACTTCCCACTTCTCCAGTCAAAATAAAGTGCAAAAAAAAATTGTCTCATTCCCAAGCAGTGAGTAAATTACCAAAATAAACAAATACAATTAAAACTGGTTTGTTTCTATCATAGACGGCCAATGGTACGCTCCCTAATAGTACAGGCACATTTCAAAGCTTCTTGTGTCTTGCCAAAGAAACACTGTTTGCCAAATGATGTTCCTGCTGCCATCCCAGCTGGCTTTTCATTTTCCCAAACAGCTCTCTAGTTGTGGCCCTCCTCGCTGTCTAAACACCACTGAGAACTGAGCCTGCCCCGCCTCCCCACCCCCCAAGCCCCAGTGATATTCCGTGGAGTTCTTGAACTTGATCCACAGGGCCCCCTCCTGAAGCGCACTGCACAAAGCATCACGCCAAATGCTTTCCAAAACCTCTCCTCATTCCCTCATTTCCGAATATCCCAGGGTTTATTCCCCCTGGGAAAGTCAACTCAAACTCCCCACCCCCTTTGCATTTGAGATGTCCAGAAGGAGGGGTCTCTTCCCTCTTCTCTCTCTCTCTCTCTCTCTCTCTCTCTCTCTCTCTCTCTCTCTCTCTCTCTCTCTCTCTCACACACACACACACACACACACACACACACACACAGTCCCTTCCTAATCTCCAGCCCTGACAACAGCACTCAGACATGCACACTCTTTGGTTCCCTCCACCTTCCGCCGTCCAAAACACCCAACAATTAGGGATGACAAGCGGCGCGGGGGAAATCTGAGGTTTCTCTGGGTCGATGGAGACCTCTTTCCCACCAGGCGCTCACGCCACCGCCCCCTGAGGGGCTCTGGAGGCACAGCCAACACTTCTCAGGTTGCCTCCTGCTGAAACCACCCCTCCTTGGGCGCTCGTGCGCCTAGACCCGTACCAACCGGAGGTGATCCGGCGGCGCGCGGCGGCGCCTCCCTGCTACCCTGCCCTCAAAGAGGAAACACTGGGACGCACCTGTATTGATCCCCAGGCGTCCCGCAGGCGCCGAGAGAAAAAGGAGAACCCCTGTGCCCAGCCAGTTCTCCCAGGCCCCCTCCTTGCCCTCCGCCGCAGAAGGGAGCCCAGGGCTGCCAGGTGCAGGGTGGAGGAGAGGGCAAAATCAGTGAAGTTCAGACAGAGGACTGTGTAGGGACCACGCGCTGCTAAGGGACCAAGTGGAGATCGCTAAAGCAGAAGGCGTACAGCCAGTGGCGGGGCGCGCAGGGAGAGCCCCCCGCGCTCATTAATGAACCAGCGCCCCCTGAGACACCCTGTCCGTCTGGGTGGCGGGGAACAGGACATGCGGACACGGCGAACTTACGGAAGAAGATGTACTCGGTGTAGCTGCTCCAGATCTTGTCGTCGCGGTACTGGTTGACGAAGGCGGCGGTGCCCGAGGAGTTGCACGCCACCATGTGGAAGCCGGCCTCGGACAGGCGATCGAACGCCTGCTCCAAGTAGGTGAACTTGAGGTAGAAGCGGGACGTGTACTTCTCGGGAGGGCGGTCGGGGTCGCGGCTCTCGTTGAGCGTGTCTCCAAAGACCTCCTTGGCCAGCGCGATGCGCCCGCACACCATGATGCGCGCCACCCGCCGGAACTTGGCGTCCGCCTGGTTGTCGCGCACGGTGGTGTAGGAGCCGCGGTAGCCGAGCGTCAGGAAGCCCGAGCGCTTGTCCGGCGCCCCGCCGCCGCCGCCGCCGCCGTGCGCTCCGGGGCCCGAGGGCGCGGCCGCCGCCCCCCGCAGGAGGAGCGCGTCGCTGCTGCCCTGCGAGAGGTTGTCCTCCAGGTCGCTCTGGCAGCCCTCGTCGTTGAGCGAGTTCTGCTTGGTGACCTTGGGCGACAGCAGCTTGACCAGGTCGGGGAGCTGGAAGTACTCGGCCTCGCGCAGGAGGCGCTCCTTCTCGGGAAAGTGCTCCGGGAGCGCGAGCTGCTTGTCCCGCAGGAAGTCCAGCACGTACCTGAAGAGGAAGCCGTCGCGGTCGATGAAGAAGCGCGCCCGGCTGTCCCTGGGCAGCTCGCCCCGGCGCCGCGCGCCGCCCCGGGGGCTGGAGGGCGAGAACATCGCGGCCAGAGTGCTGTCCGGGACGCTGAGCAGCGTCGAGTGCTTGGTCACATAGACCTGGCCGCCCACGTTCAGCTCCACCACCTCGGGGAAGGGCGAGGGCGCGCAGGACCCCGGGGCCGCGGCTGCCGACGCCCCGGGCGAGGCGGACGAGGAGACCATCTCGCTAATGGGCAGGATGGTGGTGCCCACGCTGCCCGTGTCCTTCAAAGCCATGGTCCGCCCCGCCTCCGACCGAGGGACCAGGGAGAGCCGCACTTTCTCGATCGATCCCGAAGCCCCTGCCCTGCACCCCCGGGGGGTTCCCGGGCCTTGGCGCGCGCTGGGTGCGCCCTCGGACCGGGCGGCACGTTCCTCCGGCCGGGGCGGCCCGGTTCAGGGCTCGGGGCAGCGGCGGCGGCCCCGGCGCTCGGGCTCCATCGGGGGAGCGAAGCGCAGGAGAGGAGCTCAGCGGGAGCGGCGGCGGCGGCGGCGGAGGCGCTGGGAGGAGCGGCCGCTCCTTTGGGGCGACGGCGGGGAAGAGTGCGAGAGACTTGCCAAAGGCTCTGGCGCGGCCGCTCGCCTCCCCGCGGGGAGGGCGGGAGGAGGGTCGGAGCGCAGGAAACTCGCCGCCCCGGCGGCTGGCGAGCGCGCCGCGAGTGCCGAGCGCGGACCGTGGCGCTCACTACTCCGCTCCGCCGGGGAGGCGGCACTGACGTCAAGCCCAGGATTGGGACCCGAGCCACAGCTGTCATTTAAAGAGATAAGCGCCAGCCGCGGGCTGCGGGCTCCGCCGCTAGGGGGCGCAGCCGGGGCCGAGCCGGGAGGCGACGCTACTTGGCTGGGAGCCGGATTCGTGGGCAGGGAACCTCCGAAAACAAATGGAAAGGGGACAGCAACTCTATTTTATTCCCTCCTTCTGTACATCTGTGCGTTCCTCCCTGTCTCCCTCCTTCTCTCCCTTCCTTACCTCCCTCGCCCCCGTTCACTCCGGAAAACTAGTTTTGTTGTTGTTGTTTTGTTTTGTTTCACTCTTGCATTAAAGTGGAAAATGGAGTAGAGAGGGGAGGAGGGTGAATTATAACAAAAAATTCCAATCTTCTAATCTTTATTTACTATGTTGACCTGAGAGCAGTGACTGCAAAAAGACTAAGTGGGGGGGTTAATCCCTTATAATGGTTTTACCATGGATGTTAAAGTGCAGGCAGAAATGTCGGAAGGTCTGTTACAATCAAATGTCATGATTACTTATTTAACTGCATGAGCTACATGCAGTTGAAGAATTTTTTAAAATTAAAATCTGATTTCAGTTCCCAAGACGAATAAAGGACTATATCTAACATGATTGTTTTCTTCTGTCATCGTCTCAGTATTTGACTCATAGGAGATGCTTAACAAACGTGTATGGAGGAGGGGACAGTGCCAGGAGGAAACAGGAGGGGACAGTGCCAGGAGGAAACAGCTCTGTTTGTTCCTAGTTTCCAATCCTGATCATCTCTTCGTTAATCTCTCCATTCCCCTTTCAACTAGAGCAAGAGAAATGGCTTATGTTTTATTGGTCTTTTAACTCCAAGGATCGGGTCACAAATAAAAATGATCTGTATTTAAGCTCACCTTAATTTCCATTGTATACAGCACAAGTACGATCTGCAAGATCAGCATTATTTGTCATAAAGAGTGATGACAGAAATGCAAATGAGAATCTTCTTTATGGTGCGGGAGAAATGAACATGCTACCCATCCTTTTGTGTTCATAAATATAAAGACTCATTCCTTTACAAAGTGCTGAAGTGAAGAGTATCCTGTGCCACAAAATAGTTTCTTCAAACACTAGCATAGTAATGTAGATGAACCTTATCCATTAAAAGTTAAAATACACAGATTTTAATGTTTTTTTAATTCAATGCTTTAGGATTCCTTCTCTTTGAACACACCAGAAAAGCACTAGATTTGTGATAACATTTTTTATAAGTAACACATTATTCTTTGGAGCATTGCAAACTACATTTAATTCATTGATCCTTATAAGCCATATCCGCAGAAAATGTTACACCAATTTTGAAGTTATAGCACCTGAGGCAGAGAGAACCTAATGGGCCAATGAAAGAACACAAATATTGCCAAAGGCCTAAGACTTTGAAACCGGGTTTGTAATAAGCATCTTCATGCAATCTTTTTATTTATTTTGTGCAAGGCAGCTGGAAGTTGTACAAAACAACAACAAACAAACACCTCACGTATTTGTAATTCTAAGCAAAAGCCTGAGGTTCTTTCCAATATCAGAAGCTTTGTGGTTTTTAGAGCAGTGCTGTCCTGTAAAAATGTGCGATTTACCTAATTTAAATATTCTAATAGCCACATTTAAAAAAGTAAAAATGAAATTGGTAACACTTTATTTCTACAATATATTTTACTTAGCCCAATATCGCCAAACTATTACCATTTCAACATGCAATCAATATGAAAATGTATTAATGATGTAATTTATATTTTTTCATACTAGATATTCAAAATATAGTATGCATTTTACACTGATAATACATCTCAATAAGAACTAGCCATATTTCACATGCTCAATAGCCACATGTGGCTAGCACAGCTCTCGAGCATTCGTGACTCTTAAATACCCACTTGCTTTAAGAATTAGGCGAGATAACATGTCTTTTAAAAGATTTTATTACAGAACTTGTAATGAGAGGAGCTGGAATTCAACACTTGAATAGAATCGAAAGAAGAAATAAAATAATATAACTCTATCAGTGGGATAATTGTGGTTTCCCTTTCATACCCATCACACCCCCATGATGGTGGGTGAAATTTGAGTCAGTTTTGCTTTTCATTCTTATGAAAAACGGGCCAAGACAAGGGTCTATGACTTCTTGCAAGGTAAGAAGTAAAATGTTTGCTGCCAGAGCAGGGCCAACATTGGCAGAAATGACAATATAGGACAGAAATGACCATCAACAAATTCAACAACTGCTGTAGAAACGGGGAAATTGCAAAGCAGACTATCTATAATAATAAAAGTGTGATATGCTAATTAGACCGGACAGCCGAACGACCTTCCAGATGTCCTCCTGGACAGCCTTCCAGACGAAGCTGGGGCTGCGAGGGCCTAGGCAAGCTGCCACAACTGCAAGGGCCGAGGCCGCAGCAGCTGCGAGGGCTGAGCCTCTTGCACAAATTTCGTGCATGGGGCCTCTAGTAAAACTATATTTTAGTTCGCCTCAAAATCTCACATACCAGTTTGAGAATTTCAATGATGCTATGAAATGGAAACCTTTGCAAATGAAGCATTTAGGAAACTACAAGTATCAGTGCTGGATGTGCATGTTATATAGCATATACCAGCAATTTAAAGATCTTAATATATTGATATGAGTTCTTGCTCTATATTACAATTATTACAGAAGCATTATTAAAGGTTAGGTAACACTTGGTAAAACCCTAGGAAATTAAGTACCCAAAGACATTAATGAAAGCTTGTATAGATTATGATGCGATGTATCTGAGCACTTAATGCCTGACACATAAAAAGTAATCGGTTGCCCGGCAGGCGTGGCTCAGTGGTTGATGGTCGACCTATGAACCAGGAGGTCATGGGTCAATTCCCAGTCAGGGCACAAGCCCAGGTTGCTGGCTTGATCAGCAGTAGGAAGCGTTCAGGGGCAACTGATCAATGATTCTCTCTCATCATTGATGTTTCTATCTCTGGCCCCCTCCCCTTCCTCTCTGAAATCAATAAAATTATTTTTTAAAGTAATCAATAGATGTTTATGAATAAAACTATTTTCATATTAACTTATATAATGTAAAGGTCATGTTTTTGGAGGTAGCTAAGCGGGTAAGAATATATGTTTTGAGGATAGTTTAATAAGATGATCTAGTATTTCATATTGCCCAGTTGGTTATCTCCTTAAAACACAACTTAGCTCCTCAAAGCTTGGGGGAAAGGGCAACCTAATCTCCCATAACATTAGAACACCTGGGGGAAAATTGCGGTCTGGAGAGTAGGGATAATATCCTGATCCAAAATGGATTCTAAGCCCCTTCAGATAACGTAAACCAGGAGCCTAAAACTGGCATTCTTATATACATAATTAAATATTGTCAATTCCGTGCTGTAACTTAAAAAAAATGTTTCAATTGTTGAAAAAACAATCTAAAATGTAAGCCAATGCTAATTTCTCCTCACCACCAGATTTTCTTTGGAAATGTCCCCAAGTTATAAGCTTTATTTTAATTTGTTATTTTGAGTAGTGACTATTAATTGATGAGTTTGACTCCACCATTAAAACCCTAATCACAGCAGGAATTCAATGGTTTCCTATACTTTTAAGCTTTTTGTCTTATCTAATATGTTTGTCCAGTGAATTATTTAGATAATAACTCCAAGACACTTGATGCTCCTCAAAGGAAGTCACTATGGAACCCAAATAGTGTTATTAAAATATTATATTTCTCCTATGATGCTTGCCTTGTCTCCAATGGGAGCACAGGGTGAGTTGGATTTGTGAAATTAATCCTTCAACCTAAGGTTTACAGTTAGTGAAATGCTTGATAACTATCTTAAATCGAAAAAGAAGCAATCAAGGCCCTGGCCAACGTTGCAGGTTGCAGGTTTGAACTCTGGTCAGGGCATATACAAAAAGTAATCAGGAAATAAGTAAATAAGTTTGATATCTCTCTCTCTCTCTCTCTCTCTCTCTCTCTCTCTCTCTCTCTCTCTCTCTCTCTCTCCCCCCTCACTCACTCTGTTCCTAAAAATCAATTTAAAATAAATAAAAACAATCAATCAAAATTTTAAAATAAATGTCCCCTGGAAAATCTACCATTAAAAATTATGAATGTATGTGTAGATGCTGATAGTTTGATATAAATGAAAACTATTTAATTGCCCTAGCCGGTTTGGCTCAGTGGATGAAGCGTCGACCTGCAGACTAAAGGGTCCCAGGTTCAATTCCAATCAAGGGCATGTACCTGGGTTGCGGGCACATCCCCAGTAGGAGGTGTGCAGGAGGCAGCTGATCGATGTTTCTCTCTCATCGATGTTTCTAATTCTCTATCCCTCTCCCTTCCTCTCTGTAAAAAATCAATAAAATATATTTAAAAAAAAAAAAAAGAAAAAAACTATTTAATTACAAGTAGTATTGCTTCTCTTGTCACTGGGATTTTTTTACATGAAATACTGAACATTATGTCAAGTGACTTAGGTCCTTGGTAGTGCTTAATTATCTGAGCCTGTGACAGTAACTTCACCAAATTAATAAGCTAAACTGTATCAAATAGCTAATTTTGTAAAAACTTGCAAAATTTGGCAATTTCATATGGTTCAACTTAGCAGTTTTCAGTAATAAGGGCAATGATCTAGCACCATATCACTACATGCTTAAATATTTAGAACTGTGCATTTCATAACAAGTTTTAAACATGCATATGTAAATGTGTTAAATCTTTATAATTTTTCACACAAAAAAGTTATGCCTACTACTTTACTCTTGGTTCTCTTAGCACTTAAATATAGCCTGTATAAATAACAATCTCTCTCTCTCTCTCTCTCTCTATATATATATATATAGATATATATATATATATATATATATATATATATATATATATATATATATGCCTAAGCGACCATTACAACCAAATGACTGGAATGACTGGAACGACCAGTAGCTATGATGACCACCAATCAGCAGGAGCTGCCCCTTGGTGGTCAGTGCACTCCCACAGTGAGAGCACCACTCAGCCAAAAGCCAGGCTCATGGCTGGCAAGCACAGCAGCAGTGGTGGGAGCTTCTCCAGCTTCCGTGGCAGCTCTAAGGAGCGGCAAGTGGCCCAGGAGCTCTGAGCAGCCTAGGAGCACTGAGCCAGATGGCACCCGACCTGGCTCAGGCTCCTCCCAGCTACCTGCCACTTTGTGCACTGCTACACCCCCAAGGGATCTCAGATTGCGAGAGGGAGCAGTCCAGACTGAAGGACCCCCAACCAACCGGTGCACAAATCTGTGCACTGTGCCTCCAGTCTATTTATATTTGGGTTGTATGTGTTCTGAATTATCCTTCATATGGGTCTGTTTTCCATCTCTACCTAGATAACAAACTCTTTGAAAACAGGGATGATTCTCCCGTTGTTTTATTTCCAGTTCAGTGTTCTACACACAGGAAGCTCAAAATGATGATGGGCAAATTCTTTATTCACAGGGTGACTAATTAGCAGTGAGACTACTCATAGGTATTTGTGGTTCTGCTTAATTTTTCTATGTACTGCTAAAATAGTAAATATTGATATTTGTATATCTCCAGATTCTACTTTAAAAAGTACATCAGTCAAATCAGACTTTTAAAATGCAATTAAAGCACCACAATGCCTCTATCTGGGAGAGCATTCTACCATAAGATATAAATTCAGCTAATAAACACCCATTATACTAGGTTATGGTATTCAGATTCAGTAGACGGCTTTTTAAAAGTTTAGCTTTAAATTGAATTGTGTTACACATTTTCATGCCAATAAATGTTAGGGTGTGTTTTTCACTTGTAACTAAAGTGAATCACTGGTCTGAACAAAAGATAGACACTCTGAATTGCAATCTCACCCCTAAGAATGACACAGATTTACTAAGTGACCCAGAACAAGTATCTTTTCTTTTTACCTACCTACCTGGTCAAATGGACACATCCTAATATATTTTGGGAAATACAGTTCTTTTAATTCTCATCTGAGGATATGTCTTTATTGACTTTTAAAGAGAGGGGAAAGGAGAGAGAGAGAGAGAGAGAGAGAGAGAGAGAGAAACATTGATCTGTTTCCTCCCTGATGTGCCCCAACCAGGGATCTAACCACACCCTAGGAATGTGCCCTGACCGGAATCAAACTCACCACCGTTTTGGTGTATGGGACAATGCTCCAAGTAACTGAGCCACCCGACCAGGGCTGGAAATAGCGTTCTTATTATCTACTTCTGTAAAACAAAATGCCCTCAAACTTAGTGCTTTACACAACAGTGACTTTATCATGATACTAGAGGCCCAGTGCACAAAAATTTGTGCACTTGGTGGGGTCCCTCAGCCAGGCCTATGCCCTCTTGCAGTCTGGGACCCCTCAGAGGATGTCCATCTGCTGGCTTAGGCCCACTCCCTGGGGGATTAGGCCCAAGCTGGCTGTCACACATCCCTCTGGAAGCCCGGCAGCCCTCAGGGGATGTCCACTTACCAGCAGGGAGCAGACTTAAGCTGCAGTCGGACATCCTTAGTGCTGCTGAGGAAGTGGGAGAGGCTCCCACCACCACCGCTGTACTGGCAGCCATCAACCTGGCTTGTGGCTGAGCAGAGCTCCCCCTGTGGGAGCGCACTAACCACCAGGAGACAGCTCCTGTATTGAGCATCTGGCCCCTGGAGGTCAGTGTGTGTCATAGTTACCAGTCATTCCCAGTCATTCCGCTGTTATGGTCAATTTGCATATTACCCTTTTATTATATAGGATAGAGGCCTGGTGCATGGGTGGGGGATGCCTGGCCAGCCTGGGTGAGGGGCTGATGGTTGTTTGCAGCTGGTCACACCCCCTTCAGGGTGGTAGTCCCCACTGGGGTGCCTGGCCAGCCTGGGTGAGGGACTGATGGCTGTTTGCAGGCTGGTCAAGCCCCCCCCCAAGTGGGGATCCTCACCCCATGGAAGTTTGGCCAGCCTGGGTGAGGGGCTGATGGCTATTTGCAGGCTGGTCAAGCCCCCCCCCCAAGTGGGGACCCTCACCCTATGGAAGTTTGACCAGCCTGGGTGAGGGGCTGATGACTGTTTTCAGGCTGGCCACAGCCCCTTTAGGGTAGGGGGTCCCCACTGGGGTGCCTGGCCAGTCTGGGTGAGGGGCTGAGGGCCATTTTCAGGCTGGCCAAGCCCCTTGGTGACAGAAGCTCCCAGCCTCTCCTTTTTTTCTTTTTTTTTTATTCTGAGATTTATTTACCTTCTATAATTGAAACTTTATTACCTTCAGTGGAGCTCAGAGTCAGCCAGGACAGGTGGGAAGCTTGGCTTCCTCCATCACTGGAGCAACCAAGCCTCCTGCTCACTCCAGCTCCGTGGCCATGGCCAACTGAAAGCAGGTATCTGAGGTTTATTTATCTTCTATAATTGAAACTTTGTTGCCTTCAGTGGAGCTCAGAGCTGGCCACGGCAGGTGGGAAGCTTGGCTTCCTCCATCACTGGAGCAACCAAGCCTCCTGCTTGCTCCAGCTCTGTGGCTGCTGGCCACCATCTTGGTTGGGTTAATTTGCATATAGTTGCTCTGATTGGCTGGTGTGCGTGGCTTAAGGCATAGCAAAGGTATGCTCAATTTGCATGTTTGTCTTTTATTAGATTAGATTAATGGTCTAGTGCAGCCGTGGGCAAACTACGGCCCACGGGCCGGATCCGGCCCTTTTGAAATGAATAAAACTAAAAAAAAAAGAGACCATACCCTTTTATGTAATGATGTTTACTTTGAATTTATATTAGTTCACACAAACACTCCATCCCTGCTTTTGTTCCGACCCTCCGGTCCAGTTTAAGAACCCATTGTGGCCCTCGAGTCAAAAAGTTTGCCCACCCCTGGTCTAGTGGCTCAGCTGGTAAGTTCTTCTCAGGTCTCTCACAGGTTGCAATCAGCTGTGAAGGCTTAAACATCTGAGAGCTGGAATAGTGGGGCTTTTTGCTCTCTCTTTTTGCTCTTTCTCTCTCTCTCTCTTCCTTTCTATGTGATTTGTTCTTGTGGTCTTCCCATCATCATCACACAGGGCTCCAAAGTTACATGATCCAAAGAAGAGTCAGCCAAGCAGACGCTGTAACATGTTTTATAATCTAGCCTAAGAAGTCACAAAGTGTCCTTCTATCATATTCTGTTAAGCAAGGTAGCCACAAAGGCCCTCCCAGTGTGAAGCGGAGGACACAGGCTCTACTGCTGAAGGGAGAGTGGAAACATTCTGGAAGAGCATGTGAGATTAAACATATTGTAGCAGGGAGAGAGGGTCACCTGGTTGATTTGACTTTGAGTGGTAAACACACAATGCAATATACAAATCATGTACCATAGAATTTTACACTTGAGCCCTATATAATTTTATTAACTAATGTCACCCTTACAAACTTAATAAATTTAAAAAATAAAAAATTCAAACTAAAACAAAAAATATTGTAGCCATTTCTGAAAAGTGTAATCTGTCACAAAAGCAGTAAGAACCAAGAATCAGTACACTCTTTATGAGATGCATAGAGAGAGAGTTCTGGAAAGAGCCATGGCGTTTTGCTGTGGCACACATTTCGTAGGCTTTGCATACCTAATTTTGATGTACTGAGATATATGCGCACACAGAGCACACACACATGCACAAGCAGCTAACTCAATGGTATGGTTGTCTAAATCTTCAGCCAGTATTTAAGGACAGGCCGCCTCCTTCATTTTCAATAAAAATCTCCATTTTTAAAATTTTGATAATTTATTCTGCTCTAATAAATTGCTTCAGCCAATTTGCCTTTGCTCTAGTTCATCCAGAACTCTCCTCTGCCTCGTCCTTTTGACATCCCTTACAACATCTGCAAGTCTTCATTCTCCCTCAGTAAATCATCTCTTTTCATCTCCAGATGCTGACCTAGTTAACACAAATACATCTGTAAACACCTCAAGACTTACCTGTCACCCAATTTTTCAACAATTTGCTCTCCTCTGATCATTACACATAATGAATACAGCCCTACTGTATAAATTTCAATCTCTGTGTTTTTAAGTTCACTCTTCTCCCTACAAAAGTGCTGGCTCTTTGTCTGGCAGCTCTCATTATGTTCATTTTTCATTATGTCATTACCACCCATGTTACTCTCATTTATTCCATACAACTCATGTTGCTTATTTACTCAAACATTGGAAAGATAGTAAATATAATATGGCTTGGTACATGGTCACTCATGAGACCAAAAATTTTGAATTTTCTGCCCAATCTTGGGGAAATTACTCAAATAAAAGGAAGCAGTTGCTTTCACCCAAATATTTTTTTAATAAAGATAGTATTTATGTTTTGGTCACACAAAAAGTTTGAATAACTTTGAAGTAGCTTTAAAAGCTAAGTACATACCAAATTAATTTCAATAAAATTCAACAAGTGTTTGTTGAATACCAATTACATACTCTGCTAAATTCACTGTGGGTTATAAAACTAGATAGAACATATACCCCTGTCATTAAAAACTTACAACATGGGCCCAGTTGCTGTGGCTCAGTGGTTGAGCGTTGACCCATAAACCAAGAAGTCACTGGTTTGATTCCCAGTCAGGGCACATACCCAGGTTGCACTCAATCCCCAGTAGGGGTCATGCAGGAGGCAACGGATTGATGATGTTTCTCTTTCATTGATGTTTCTATCTCTCTATCCCTCTACCTTCCTCTCTCTCTCTCTCTCAAATCAATTTTTAAAAATATCCTTTCAACATGAGAAAGAAGAATTTAAAAATTACAGAGATTGAATTACAGAGAGGAGTAAGGTTAATGTTTCAACTGAAGAATACACAAAGCGATATGAGAGCAGAGAGAGAGAACACTTCTAATTGAAGGAGTAAAAGATGCTAAAAGCAGTAGATAGTGGGTGGGTGGGTGGGTGGGTGGGTGGATAGGCTTTAAAAAATAGATATAATTTTCATAGACCTGGATGACAGAGAATAGTATTTCAAATCTAAATTACAGCATTAGCAAAACCAAGACAAGTAAGCAACTGCAGGAAGCCGCCCATTGTCTTCACTAGCAGAGAAGTGCAAGCAGGATCCCGGAATGCTGGTGAACCTTGAACCCATGGCAAGGGCCAGAGTTATGCACCAATTGTCTAGTCCAGACAATAGGGGCTCAAATTATTTCCTGATCAAATAGTCTCAGAGTAAATCCTTCTAATATTTACTGACCTTTAAGATAGTCTGTTACCACAATTACCTGTCTAAGAGCTAGATGTGTATCCAAAGTTGAATAAAAGGCTGGAGAGGTCTGGGCACCAGTGGAAGTCCTTCCCCTTGAGTTGGGCTTGCCCTCCTGGCCCCCAATATTTCTAAATTATTATTTCTTGTCTCATCTCTTCCACTTGTGTGCGGCCCATTTTCCAGATCCTGAACCCTGAACCACACAGGACTTGAGGGGACATTCACAAGCAACAATGATCTTATTAGTAGATCTTTCTCAGTGATCTACTAACTACTCACTTATTTATCAAATTATTTGTCTGCCAATTCTCACTTGTTTCAGATAGGTGGTTATAGAAAAATATAAATATATACAAATCGGGATATAGAGGAAGCAAAAGGTGATATTCTGGGGATCAGGATAACTAGATTTCTTTATTAGCCATGGATTTGCCACCAATCTAAGATTTGCATGACATTTGGAAAAAATCATTCCAGGTCCTGGATTATTCACTTTGGACTACTCCCTCAAAGAATGGGAGCCTCAGTATCACCATGTAACATTTGCTACTTGAATTTTATTAATGTTTAAATGTGCCCATGATTATGCCCATTACACACTAAGAATTCAATAAGTGTGAATTTGTCCCTTCCTTTAACTTTAATTTTTTTAAAAAATATATATTTTTATTGATTTCAGAGAGGAAGGGAGAGGGAGAGAGAGAGAGAAACATCAATGATGAGAGAAAATCATTGAGCATCTGTCTCCTGCATGCCCCCTACTGGGGATCAAGCCCATAACCTGGGCGTGTGCCTTGGCTGGAATCGAACCTGAGACCCTTCAGTCTGCAGGTCGATGCTCTACCACTGAGCCAAACTGCCTAAGGCCCTTCCTATACCTTAAATCCATACACAGCACATATCAAAGTCTGACAGTTGGATAGAGATTCTTAATAGGAAAGAAGTAAATGACTCCTCATCTGACATTTATTTATTACTAGAGGCTAGATGCAAGAAATTCGTGCACTTGGGGGTGGGGGGGAGTCCCTAAGCTCAGCCTGCACCCTCTTGCAGTCCGGGAGCCCTCAGGGGATGTCCGACTGACAGCTGGAAGGGAGCGGGCCTAAGCCGTCATTCAGACATCCTTAGCACTGCCATGGAGACAGGAGAAGCTCCCACCACCGCCACTGTGCTCGCCAGCACTGAGCCTAGCTTCTGGCTGAGTGGCGCTCCCACTGTGGGAGTGCACTGACCACCAGGGGGCAGCTCCTGAATTGAGCGTCTGTCCCGTGGTGGTCAGTGCGCATCATAGCGACCAGTCGTTCCACCATCAGGCCAAACCTAGCTCTCCAACATCCCCCGAGGGGTCCCAGATTGCAAGAGGGTGCAGGCCAGGCCAAGGAACACCACTAGTGCATTATTGGGGCTGGGGAAGGACACAGGAGGTTGGCCAGCCAGGGAAGGACCACAGGAGGGCTCCAGGAAGTGTCCAGCCTGTCTCAGTCCCGATTGGCGGGATCCCAGCAGCAAGCTAACTTACCAGTCGGAGCATCTGCCCCCTGGTGGCCAGTGCACATCATAGCGATCGGTTGAGCGACCTTAGCATATCATTAGGATATGCTACTTTGATTGGTTGGACGGCCAACTGGATAACCGAACACTTAACATATTAGGCTTTTATTATATAGGATTTCATTTCTAATTCTTTCAATAAATATTAATACAATACATTCTATGTGGCAAGAACCCAGGTATTCTTGAAAACGATGTATAATATCAGATTTAGGCAACATTCTCCTGACTGTTCTGTCTATCTTAAACCTTAGTCTGTTCCCTGCTTCTATTTTTAGGTGTTTTGTCACTTTTCTTGTATTATTACTTAAAATCCTATATCTTAGTACAAATCTTAATCCTCTTATTATAAGGTGCAGGTTTCTGCTTCCTGCTTCACATCTCTTACTTAAGTTCTATATCAAGCTAATAATTTTGTTCAGATGCCTGATTGAACAAGGCCAGGATTAATAAGATAGCATATCAAATATGCTTTAAACACCTGAGACAAAAAAACATATGGGCAAAAATAAGATGCAAATTGTTTCATAAATAAAATAATAAAATTCATAATGTATTTTCTGAAATAATTGTTTCCTATTCAATTACTCCAGTTCAGAATTTTTGTCAATCTCCTTTCTCAAAGAGTATCGTAAGCATTGTGTCAAACACAGCCTAGGCAGGAAACTGATGGTACACACGCCTGCTGTGGATAAGCCTCATGACATCCATAACACTGTGTTCCACCGGGTGATCAGAATCCAAACAAATGTATGTACTTAAATAACTAATTGCCACTTAAATAATTGTTTTCTACATTGAGCTGTGGTACCTCAGAATGCCTTATTCTTCTTTTTCCTGCTTGAGCTTGATACTACCTTGGCACACACACACACAAAAAATACAACGCAAGTCGTAAAAGTGAGAAGTGTACTTTTACAAGTGCCAGTAGCCATATTAAACAAAGTAAAGAGAAACAGGGCAAAGTTCAGGAGACCACCCTCACTTCTAATGGGAGTTTGAGGGTCCCCAAGACCATCAATTGCAAGTTCAGGATCTATAAGACCACTCTCCATTTCAGTGACTTTCTAGAATTCACTGAAAGCATTTGTACTTGTGGTTAGGGTTTGTTACAGTGAAAGGTACAGATTCAAATCAGTCAAGGGAAGAGAGGAAGAGTCCAAGAGGGTTTCACACATGGACCTTCCATGTGTCTCCTCCTGAGAGAGGCATGAACAGTGCTGACTTGCCCAGTATCATTGTGTGGCAATAAGCTCGGAGTACTGCCAACCAGGGAAGTTCGCCTGAGATGTGCTGTCCAGAGCTGCATCACATTGACAGGGTCAGCTGCCCATGGGGCCGGTATTAGTTCCAGCCCTTCCCAAGTTTGAGCTGATACCATATGATTCAGAGCCCCTTTTGTTAATCATATTATTAGACTGTCTGCTGGGGCTCAAGACTTTCAGATAAATAGACTTCTCTTTGAGCAAGGATAAAGTTTTTACTTCACACAGGTGAAATTAATTTTAATAATGTCTGTTATTTAGCTCAGTATATAAAAAACATCATTTGAATACACAATCAATATAACATATTATTAAGATTTTTTATTTTTTATATACTAAGTTTTTGAAATCCTGAATTTTACATTTACAGTACATCTAAATTTGAACAAGCCACATTACAAATGCTTTAAAGCTACATATGGCTGGTGGGTAATGTACCGGGCAGGGCAGCTCTATGCTCTCCTCCGTCTTGTTGAATCTAACAAAGTTTTACCTATTTTTTTCTGTGGACATAACTATCACTGTGCTCTAATATTTTAACCTACTGTTATAAATGCATTCATTATTACAGAACTGTTCCTATCACACATAAAACTGATAAATTTTTCAAAAAAACAAAATCAAGGTTACCTCCTTACCTTCTCATTTGAAATCTAAGTTTCTATTCCTTAACTATGTAGTCTTTATTCCTCTGGTATATTTAGGCTGGTTTTCAAGTTGTTCTTAAGGTGACCCTTCAGATGGTTAATGATCTACCTCTTGTCACTTATAATTCAACCTTTTACTTTCAGTGCACCTGATTTTTGCTTAGCATTTAAGGGCCTTTCTCTTTCAATATCATCTTTTGCAAACCAGGGCAATAGGGGCAAGATATTAGAGAATTCCAAAATATTATTTCTTTTTGTATGGAAACTCTCCCCTTCCTAAGAGAAAGGTTGACATCATTTATTTTTATCTTTGTCTAAAAATAACCAAGAAGCTTGCAAAAACCTTGAAAATATCTAGAACCTACCTAAGTTATCGTTAAAACTGACCAAGAAACACTGCTAGCTATTAGAGGTTTTTTTTCCCCCCTTCAGCATTCTTTATTTCAGTTTTAGGCCAAAACAAAAGGAGTTCCCTCAAAATAAAAATAAAAATGGAGCTGCCTTTTGACCCAGCAATCCCACTTCTAGGAATACATCCTAAGAAGCACAAAACACCAATTCAAAAGAGTATATGTATTCCTATGTTCACAGCAGCATTATTTACAGTAGCCAAGATCTGGAAACAGCCCAAGTGCCCATCAGTAGATGAGTAGATAAAAAAGCTCTGGTATGAACCATGTCCAGCACGGCCAGGGGTGAACCTGAGGAGGGGCGGTGAAGGATTAAAGAAGACACACAAGAGAACACAGTTGGAGCCAGGTGGGACACTGATTTTGGATGGAGAAACAGTGCCACAGCCTGGAAGCCAACTCTTTATTTTATAGTCAGATCCCACGAGGCTAAGCAAGGGCGTGGTCAAGATCTTTACAATATTCTCGCAAGTTTCAAATCTACTTACTTACATGCACCTGAGAACTCTATCAAGCTTTGTTTTGGCAGCACTTGCTGCACCTCCCACAGCCTACATCACTCAGCCACCTGGGACCACAGGTTCAGACCATAAGGTCAAGCTGACAACCATAGCTCTTGGCTATAATTGTGCTGGGAGGGCTTTGCCCTCCAAGCTGGGACCTGCATGTGGCTTTGCCATGAGAGGACCGTGCCCTCTCATTTGTCCGAGGCTTGAACCTGTCCAAACGCTGTAGCTGCTCTCCACAGTGGTACATTTTTACACTCCTTGGCTATAAAAAAAGAAGGAACTTAACTTTTGCAACAGCATAGATGGACCTGGAGATTATTATGCTAAGTGAAATAAACCAATCAGAGAAAGACAGATACCATATGATCTCACTTTACATGTGCAATCTCATGAACAAAATAGAAAAAGAGGAATGAATACATGGAACAGACTGACTAACAGCTGTCAGAGGGCAGGGGGGTGGGAAGGACTGGATGAAAGAAGACGAAGGGATTAACCAAAGAACATACTATATACATAACCCATAGACATGACAACAGTGTGGTGATGGCCAGAGGGAAGGGGGGATGGGGCTGGATGCAGGTGGGCAAGCAGGGGGCGGGGGGGGGGGGGAGGGAGAATATTGGGACATCTATAATAGCATCAACTATAAAATAAAATTTCAAAAAAACTCACATTTAAACAACAGAAAAAGTAGTCATTTTATACAAAGTATGTGTTGTTTAGTGTGTCTTACTTTCCTAGTATATAAACAAATGAAAAAGTGCAAGCTGTAAATTTAGGTCAAGCTCAGCCTCCTGGTGTCTTAAGATTCCTTCTTGTCCTCCTTTCTTCCTCTGAAGCGTGGCCTCCTGTGGTGGCAGGACACGTTGTGGGTTCGCAGTTAGTTGAAATGTACCTTAATAATTTTAAATTCATTCCTTCTTCATTAACATTTTCCAATATGATTAGTCTCATATATTTCCCTTGTTTTCTCCCTTTAAAAATCTTCAAATCATACTGCTTTCTATCTTCCATGATGGGTACTTTCCTCCCACAGACACCATTTTGTGTGAAGTTGTTTCTGCACATTTTCTGTTGTTGTTTGTAGCTTGTATGGCCTTTTTGCCTATAATCTTGGTTCTTGCTTGTATTGACTGTGTTTGTACAATAGGAAGGTCCGATTTAGAGTATTCAGGTCTTCTGGAATAAGAGCATTCTTCTAAATGCTGTTCTTAAATGTTCTTTGATATTCTGCCTGACTACGGGAGATGGTTGTTATTTTTGAAGAGTGGGGAGATTGCCTGGCTATTAGCTGTTTTTATCTAGAAGATTCTTGTTTTGTTTTGTCCACATTTCCTCTTACAGTGTGTGTGTGCGTGCGTGTGTGTGTGCGCGCGCGCATGCACATCAATTAATATTTCAAGAATTTATTGTGACCTTTAAAAATCCCTTCCCATGTTCTTAACTGTTGGCACATCTGTTGCCTCTCTATATAGGGCTCCTTATCCCTTTCTTCTCTTAGGAGATGAAAATGCTGTGTCCTCTTCCCTTTGGTCCCTGTAACATTTTTGAATGGATAATTAGTGCTGCTTGATATAGCTGGGACTCTTGTTCTTCCCCATTAAGACACTGAGGCATTTTTTTTTCTCTTTGAAATGTTATCGTAAGATCTCCTTCTCCTTTCAAGGCCATACGTGATTCTTCCTTTTAAGTATTCTATGATTTATTGAATTGGAAAGATCACTTCAAAATGAACTACATTTTACTATAAATGAGTGACCTATCACAAGACCTTATCACCAACAGAATCAATACCCTGACCACACATATATGAAGCAGAGCTAGATGATTTTAAAACCAGTGCAGCTTGTCTTAGTTTGGGCTCCTATAGCAGAAAACCAAAGACTGGGCAGCTTATAAACAACAGACATTTATTACTCACAGCTCTGGAGGCTGGAAAGTACAAGGTCAAGGTGCTTGCAGATTCAAAGCAGACTTGCTTCCTGGTTCATGGATGGCCTTCACTGTGTCCTCTGAGGTGGAAGAGGAGAGAGAGCTCTCCGGGCCACTTTTAGAAGGGTACTGACCGACCCATTCAAGAGGGCTCCACTCTCATAGCTTCATCACCTCCCAAAGGCCCTCCCTCCTACTACCATCACACGGGGGTTAGGATCTCCCCTTATGAATTTGGGGGGACACAAACATTCAATCAGCAACACATCTCTAGTTATAAATATCCCGGGACATTTACAGAAAGGGAGAATTAGAAAACGGCATCGCTCTGGAAACATACCTAATGCTATCATGTAATTTAAATAAATAAAAAGCAAAGAAATAAAAAGTACCATTTATTAACTAGGAGAGGCAGCCTACATGAAAATTTAATAACCAAATAAACAAACAAAATATAGAAATTCCATGGGGATGACCACTGTGGTGGCATTGCTTTTAAGTCTCCCTCAGTCTCTCGGTAAGGATCAAAAGGACCTGAATTAGGTTACCACATAGAATGTAAGACGTTCAGTTAAACCTGAAGAACTTTTAGTGCAAGTGTGTCCCAAATATTAAATGGGACATAATCATACTAAAAAGTATACACTGTTCGTCTAAAATTCAAATTTAACTAGGTGTCCTGAATCTTTATTGGCTAACTCTGGCAAGTCTGACCTTTGTGACAGAGGGCAGTTAGGAGGCATCTCACAGATGTAAGAACGGGGTGGCGGAGGGGGTGCGGGGAGGGGGGGGGGCGCAATAATCCTCACAGGGGCGCCTGGAAAGAGGAGCAGGCCTTGGGCCTTGGGAGAATGACTGAAAGGAGGCGGGTTTTCCATACTCTCCAAGCTCCAGAGTGCCTGGTCTGCAGAGGAGGGAGCGTGGGCTGGTGTTGCCACCTTCAGGATGGAAAGGAAACCTGTTTAGAACAAAATTCAAAATTAGTAGAACAGAGACAACTAATACAAGTAAAAAGAAAGTTCCAGAAAGTTAAAAGGGACCTTAGGATAGAACATCCCTAGGCCTAATGATTGATAGTTCACAAAGATAATAGACAAGGGAGCTATAATACCTAGAAGTTAGAAAAGATATTCTGACCATATGTCCCTTCTAAATGTCCATTATTTGGGTTTGGTTGAATGAACAATAGTACAGCCACATAATAAATTATGATTTGGTTGTACACAGAAATGAAGAATATCTCTATATACGACTATGGAGAGATCTCTAGGATATATATTTTTACCTGAAAAAATATGTATAGTAATAAACCTGATTTAAAAATTTATTTTGTGTTCAAATAAAATTTAAATGTTATACTAGGAGATTGTATAAATTATAGAACAAAAATAAATGTTGAGAGATTATTTTCTCCTGTTTTGGGACTTTATCTTATGTAGTAATAGAATGTATAACCAGTACGGTCAAGGAAAGGTCTTTAGTACTCTAAGCTTTTGCATATAAAAGAGAAGCTGTATGGTAATGATAAATTAATAATAGCTTTGAATCTAAGGATAATGTTAAATCTGACAAATTTCACAGAGAAGGGGAACGAAAAGGGAGTACAAATTCAAATTTTAGCAGTAGCTAAGAAAATTGTTTTTAGAATTATTCTTCACAGACAAGGATACTATAAATAATGACATGTATTTTAAAAGACAAGCAAGTGTTAGAAATTGAATGGAATATATACTAATGGACTTTCCCTAGAAATTTTATTTATTTATTTTTATTGTTTTTAATTTGCCTTTATTGTTGAAAGTATTACATATGTCCCCTTTTTATCCCCATTGACCCCTTCTAGCCCACCCTTGCCCCTGCCACCCCAGGCCTTCAGCACACTACTGTCTGTATCCATGGGTTATGCATATATGCATATAGGTTCTTTGGTTAATCTCTTCCCACCCACCCATCCACCCCCGCATTCCCTCTGAGATTCATCAGTCTGTTCCATGTTTCTATGGCTCTGGGTCTATTTTGTTCATCAGTTTATTTTGTTCTTTAGACTCCACATATGATTGAGATCATGTGATACTTGTCTTTCTCTGACTGGCTTATTTTATTTAGTATAATACTTGAACATCTCTTGTAGAGATGTGTTTGGTGATACATCTCCTAGGGCAAGGGAAACTAAGGAGAAAATAAACAAATGAGATCACATCAAAATAAAAAGCTCTGCACAGCAAAAGAAACCAAAAAATGAAAAGGAAATCCACTGTATGGGAGAACATATTTGCCAATGATATATCTGATAAGGAGCTACTATCCAAAATATATAAGGAACTCATACAAATTAACAAAAAGAAGATTAAAAATCCCATTTAAAAATAGGCAAAGAACCTAAATAGACACTTCTCCAAAGTGGACATACATTTGGCCAAGAGATATATGAAAAAAATGCTCAAAGTCACTGATCATCAGAGAGATGAAAATTAAAATGACAATGAGGTATCACTTCACACCTGTCAGAATAACTACCATCAATAAATCAACAAATGACAAGTGCTGGTGAGGATGTGGAGAAAAGGGAACCCTAGTACATTGCTGGTGGGAATGCAGACTGGTGCAGCCACTATGGAAAACAGTATGGAGTTTCCTCTATTTTAAGCTTCCTCCAAAATTAAAAATGGAACTGCCATTTCACTCAGTGATCCTACTTCTAGGAATGTATCCTAAGAAACCCGAAACAATCAGAAAGAATATATGCATCCCGATGTTCATAGCAGTGCAATTTACAAAAGCTAAAATCTGGAAACAGCCTAATTCTCCTCAGTAGATGAATGGATAAAAAAGCTATGGTACATTTACACCATGGAATACTATGCATCAGTAAAAAAAAAAAAAAAAAAAAAAAAAAAGAGGATCTTTTACCCTTTGAGACAGCATGGAGGAACCTGGAGAGTATTATGCTAATGAAATAATCCCTAGGGATTTTAAATTGATGAGTTTATGTGAGAAGTAATTGTTTAAATAAGAATGCAGCATGCTAGCTGGTTTTTCTCAGTGGATAGCGCATCAGCCTAAAAACTGAAGGGTCCCAGGTTTGATTCTGGCTGAAGGAACATGCCCACATTGCAGGCTCGATCCCCAGTAGGAGGTGTGCAGGAGGCATCCGATCAATGATTCTCTCTCCTCGTTGATGTTTCTATCTCTCTCTCCCTCTCCCTTCCTCTCTGAAATTAATATATATAATATGCTTGTAATATGAATTTAAAAATTGCTGTGTATGTCAAGCTAATTCACATACTGATGAGATAAAACTATTTAGGAAACTTCTTTGACTTAAATATACTTTTTGTAGTATACAATTGAGTCCAGTATAATACTTTGAAAGCTCAAAAATATTGTTGAATGTTTAAATTATTAATGATAATCATTAACATAAATAATGTCATTTTTATTTTGTTTTTTATCTTTATTATTGAGAGTATTATAGATGTCCCACTTTTTCCCCCCATTGCTGGCTCCACCTGATTCCCTCCCCAGGCCTTCAAGAGGCATGAAAACATGGAATGTTGTCATTTTTATATTGAACATCAAAACAAATTGTTTTATTTATACCGTACAACTTTGTTGATGATGGTCAAGATGGTTGGTTGGTTAGAGCTTTTATTGACCCTCATGAACTGAGTTGATCTTACTCCTCAGTTTATAACAAAACATCAGTAGATTATGCTCTGCATATTAAAATTTATTATTATTTACTTGTCTTTCCTCTTTATTCTACATCCAACTTAACCCTACCCCTTAAGTGCCAAAGTTTGTCCTTAATGCATGATCTTTAAATCAATTTCAATATATTAATTTAGCTTTATGTATATACTAGAGGCCTGATGCATGAAATTCGTGCACGGGTTGGGTCCCTAGCAGCTCCTGGCTGCTGGCTGGGGCCTTCCTTTACCCAGCTGCCTACTGCCGCAGCCAGCTGGAGTGGGGCTGGCCAGGGGGAGGGGCCACAGGCAGTTGGCTGGCCCCACCCCCTGGTCGAACTCCCCACTCGAACTCCCAGTCAAGGGGACAATTTGCATATTAGGTTTTTACTACATAGGATGTAAAAATTAGTATTGTTTTTTTCATATATAGTTCTAATATTATATAAATAGTATTTTGCTTTACATTATGTCCTATTTCTTATTTTTCCCAGCCAACATTTTTTCTAACATCTAGTACATGTTGCTATATGTAAATCGAGGTTTTATCTCTAGATTAATATTCTATACTATGCATAGCTACATGTCATTTACTCATTCACACATGATAAACATAGGTTGACTCCAACTCCTATCATACTGCAGTAAGTAGCCTCATAAATGTCTTTTGTGTGCCTGAATATGTCTCTTAAGTATATATGTCCCAGAGTAAGTAGGCACGTGTCCAATTTTACTAAAATGCTGCCACTTTGCTCCATAAAAATGGATTTGGCTAATTTACTATCAAAAGTAGAGCATAGGAATATAGGATTCCCTTTTCCTGCCATCTTTAACAGCCACTGATTTATCCAATGTTTTCATTTTTGCCAATTATCCTATATTAGTGGCCCGGTGCATGAAATTCGTGCACGGGGGCGGGAGTGTCCCTCAGCCTAGCCTGCACCCTCTCCAATCTGGGACCCCTCAAAGGATGTCCTACTGCCGGTTTACAGGGATTGGGCCTAAACCAGCAGTCAGACATCCCACTCACAATCCAGGACTGCTGGCCCCTAACCACTCACCTGCTTGCTTGCCTGCCTGATTGCCCCTAACCACTTTGCCTGCTGGCCTGCTCGCCCCCAACTCCCCCCCCCTGCCAGCCTGTTTGCACCCAACTGCCCACCCTGCTGGCCTGTTTGCCCCCACCATCCCTCCCCACTGGCCTGTTTGCCCCCAACTGCCCCCCTGCTGGCCTGATCACTCCAAATTGCCTCCCTGCTGTCCTGATCACCTCCAACTGACCCCCACCGATGGCCTGCTCGCCCCCAACTGGCCCCCTTGCTGGTCTGCTTACCCCCAATGGCCCCGCCCCCATCAGCCTGATCACCCACAACTGCCATCTCATCCTGGCCCCTAACCACCCTGCCACCATGGCTTTGTCCAGAAGAATGTCTGGAAGGTTTCCTGGAATTTCTCCCAGTCTAATTAGAATATTACCCTTTTATTAGTATAGATAGAGACCTGGTGCATGGGTGGGGGCCAGCTGGTTTGCCCTGAAGGGTGTCCTGGATGAGGGTGGGGGTCTCACTGGGGTACCTGGCCAGCCTGGGTGAGGGGCTGATGGCTGTTTGCAGGCTAGCCACAGTCCCTTCAGGGTGGGGGGTCCCACTGGGGTGCCTGGCCAGCCTGGGTGAGGAGCTGATGGCTGTTTCCAGGCTGGCCAAACCCCCCAGCAGGGACCCTCACCCCATGGGGGTGTGGCCACCCTGGGTGAGGGGCTGAGGGCCATTTTCAGGCTGGTCACAGCCCCTTCAGGGGGGGGGGCTCCTGCAGGGGTGCCTGACCATCCTGTGTGAGAGGCTGATGGCCGTTTTCAGGCTGGCCATGCCCCCCAGCGACCCAATCTCTCAGCCTCTCCTTTTTTTCTTTTTCTTTTTTTTTTTTCAGTGCTTCCTTGAGTGGAGGCCAGGGTGGGCTGGAAGCAGGCATCTGGGATTTGTTTATCTTCTATACTTGAAACTTTGTAGCCTTGAGTGGAGCCCAGGTCCGGCGAGGGCAGGCAGGAAGCTTGGCTTACTCCATTGCTGGGGCCAACCCAAGCCTCCTGCTCGTTCCAGCTCCATGGCCACTGCCATCTTAGTTGAGTTAATTTGCATACTTGCTTTGGATTGGCTGGTGGTGTAGCGGAGGGATGGTCAATTTACATGTTTCCCTTTTATTAGCTACACTAATAAATTAGTGGCATGTAAATTGACTGTCCCTCCACTACACCCACCAGCCAATCCAAAGCGAGTATGCAAATTAGCTTCATCACCTCCATGGAGACTGACAGCAGGTAAGAGGCAGCTCCCAGCACGGCCTGATTGGCCATCACCATGGCTAGCCAGGGAGCAGGCAAGTGTGGCCCACAGGCAGCACCCAGCACAGCCTGCTTGCCAGTTGCTGTGGTATGGAGCAGGGAGGCCCTGCAGAGAGCAGAGAACCACAGGGAGCGGGCCTAAGCCATCAGTAGGACATCCCCTGAGGGCTCCCAGAGGATGAGGAGAGGGTGCAGGTCAGGCTGAGGAACCCCCCACCCCCGCACAAATTTCATGCACCGGGCCTCTAGTATGAGTATAAAGTATCTTCTACATGTTTTTTTTATTTACAACTTTTATTATGAATTGCTGTAGGAATATTTTCTGTATTCTGGAACAGAAAAGGACAATAGATGAAAACTAAGGAAATCTGAATAAAGTGTGGACTTCAGTTAATAATATTAGATCAGTATAGATTCATTCAAAGAAGTCACTAATATAAAATGTTAACAATAGGTGTAATTGGCTACAGGGTATATATAAACTCTCTGACAACTTTTGGAAAACATAAAACTATTCTAACATTAAAATTTTGTTTCTTGGCAACACACCTGGATCCCCTGAGAGAAGGGCTTTTGAAAATTCAAGTGCACAAACCAAACCACAAAAGCATTGAATCAGAACTGATTGGAATAAGACTCAGGCACCAAACTGTATTAACTATAGTCACCATGCTGTACATTATATAATAAAATGATTTTTTAATGTTGCAAATATTATCTCCTGGTCTGTCAACTGCTTATTAATTTTGACTATGGTGACTTCATTGAACAGAAATCTGGACACTATAGTTGCTTCAATGAAGGTGATAGTAATGGAGATGAAGGGAAGTGAATAGATTTGGAAACTATTTTAGATAATGGTAAATTAGACATGGGAAGCAAAAAAAAAAACAAAACAAGCCATTGGGAATGAATTCTAAACTTTCTTATTTCAGGAATTGGGTGGTTAATTTATAGAAGCTTTTCAGTCTTTATTGTGATTGTAAACAGTATCTCATTTTCTATTTCAATTTCTAAATGTTATTGCTGTTGGAAAGAAATGCTATTGATTTTTGTATATTGATCTTGCTGCACTGTATTAAATAGTTCTAATAGTTTGTCTCCTGATTATGTAGGGTTTTCTTTGTAAATGATCAATTAATTATAAGTACTGATCATTTGTTCTCTTCCTTTTAATTTACATGCATGCTTTTTTTGCTTTGCATTTAATTGGATAGAACTTCCAGTACCATGTTAAACAATAGTATATCGGAGTTTTAACTTAATCCTAGTATTAGAAGGAAACTTCTGAAATTTTAAAAATTAAATATAACAGTTGGTATTGCTTTGTGCATTTTAATTTGCTTGTTTTACTTTATATTGCGATTGGGGATGGTTATCAATAGAGTGGGGAAAGATAGATTTTATCTGATAAGAAAATTTCCTTTTATGCCTTTTTAAAGAGTTTTTTAAAAAATTGAAATGAATTTTGAACATTGCCAAAAGCCTTTCTATATATATTGATACCATGTGATGTTTCCTCTGTATTCATTAGTGTGATAAATCATGTCACTACATTTTCAGATGCTGACTGTCCTTGCATTCCTGAGATAAATCCTCTTTGATTCGTGGTGTGTTTTTTAGAAATATGCTGCTGAATTTTGTTGGCTAATTAATATTTAGAAATTTTTCATCTATGCCCAAAAGAGAAATTGGCTTGTACATTTCTCTTCCTATAGTGTCTTTACCTAGTGTTGATATTGCACTGGATACTTTTTCCATTTGCCCTTCTGAATTTATTCTCCATTCCCCTGGCTTTACAGCATGGAATGCAACTAAATGGATTGCATCAATGGGCTCTTTTGCTCTCTGGCTGCTGGTACAGTTGTTATTGATCTCTCTGGCAGGAGATTCAAGGGTGAGAGATAAGTGAAGTCTGGGTACTTTCTCCCCTGATTTCCTTTCTATTAGATTGCAGTTTGATACATTCCCCTGACTAAGATCCCCGCTCCACTCTAAACTTTGCAAATCATTTTCTCAAATTGTCCCTTTAGGCCAAAGAGTGATACTGGCTGTGATTACAATAATATCAAAGAGTGATACTGTTGGAAGCTTGAGTGTGAAATTATTCTCTGTTGATTTTCCTAAAGTCATCCCACACCATTGTAAAAGAGTTCCTTCACTAAAATCTTCTCAATTCCCCAGTGTGAGTGTGCCAACCACTTCCTTCTGTGACCCAGACTGATACAGACATCCAAATTACACTCACATCCAAATGAGTTGCACACCTTTGTTGCTTTTCTGCTATAAGAAATGCATTCTGTAAAACAGACACGTATTTCTTGCAAGTTTGGTAGAACTCACCTATAAAACCATCTTTTTAGAGAAAAAGATTCAGTAGTAGTTATTGATCTGTAAAATGTTTCTGTTTCAGAGTCAATTTTGGGATATTATACTGTCAAAAATATCTATTTACTTAGAATTTCAAGTTATTGGCATTTAGCAATTCATAATATTCTTAAATGACTTTGTATATTGTTCACACCAGTAGCTATTTTCCCTTTTTTAAAAAAATTACCAATTAAATGGGAATTCTTGTATATTGCTAGTATAAAATGCTGCAGCCATTATAGAAACAGTTTTTGGTTCCTGAATAGGTTAAACATACACTTACCATGTAACCCAGCAATTTCCCTCCATGGTATAGAGTCAAAAGAATGAAGAACAGATATTTAAGCAAAAACTTGTACAAGAATACTCATAGAAATACTATTCACAATAACCATAAGGTGGAAGCAATCCAATATCTATTAGCTGATGAATGAATAAACAGAAGGTGGTATATACATAGAGTGAAATATTTTTCCACCATGAAAAGAAATGCAGTACAGATACATGCTACACATGGATGAACCTTGAAATATTAACCAGTGGTTCTCAACCGTCTGGCCCTTTAAATACAGTTCCTCATGTTCTGACCCAACTATAACATTATTTTCGAAAAAAACCAAGATGGCGGCATAGGTAAACACCGGAAATTGCTGCCTCCCACAACAAATTCAAAAATACAACTAAAAGACAAAACGGACATCATCCAGAACTACAGGAAGGCTGGCTGAGTGGAAATTCTACAACTAGAAGGAAAGAGAAAAGCACACTGAGACTCAGAGGAGCTGCGGAGGTGGAGTGCAGAGGTACGGAGGTGCACAGGCTGGCGACTGAGGACGCAGCTGTCTTTTTGAATCTGGAGGGAGCCACAAGCCCCCAACTGCTCTGAACTCCAGTTCCGGGTAAGTCTCTGGGGACACAGACTCATACAGGGAGAAACTGGACTGTCTGGCAGCGGGCAGAACTCGGAACTCAAGGGTGGCTTTCCCTCAGAGGTGCTTGCACCAAATAAATTACCAAGACACTGAGATGCGGGGCCCCTTAGGGCAGGGCTGAGGATCAGCCATAGCTGCTTGCTCCACCCTGTTGATGCCCTGAGACCCCGGCCCACCCAGGCTCCGGCAGAGGCATTTGCATATGAATGCCCTGGTCCTTCGCAATCTGAAAATTGCTTAACAAACTGCAGCTGGGCCAGACAGACCCAGAACTTCCAAGAGAAGGCCCAAAGCCCCACAGCAGCTTGCATTGCTTCACAGCTGGGCCTCATTGGGCACCTCCAAACCCCAAACAAGGAAGGGGAATCTGCAGATCTCTTCGTAGCTCCTGCTGGGTAGCCTCAGGCAGAGGCTAAATTAGCACCTCCTTAGAGATCCAAGAGCCAGTGTACCCAGTGGTCAGAGTGGGACCATCCAGATTACAGCTCCTCAGATCCATAAGGGACACACTCAGGGGGCAGAATCAGTGAGCACCAAAGCCCCACTGAAGCAAGTCTTGCCCCATAAGGCTATCTTCAGCCCACTGTAGACACAGCTGATTCTCACAGCCAATAGGCCTGGAGGTCAATTCCTCTCAGTGATACCTACAACAATCAAGGCTTAACTACAATAAGACTGTGCAAAAAGCTCACAAAGGGGTGCACCAAGAGTGCCCACCTCAGGTAATTGGGGAGGCTGAGCCACTGGGCCCTATAGGACACCTAGAACACAAAGCCACTCTACCAACGCAGGAAAGCATAAAAAATGGGGAGACAAAGAAACAGGACACAAATGACAGAAATGGAGGAAAGCAAACTACTAGATATAGAGTTCAAAGCCACACTTTTAAGGTTTTTCAAGAACTTTCTAGAAACCGCCGATAAATGTAGTGAGACCCTCCAGAAATCTAGTGAGACCCTCGAGGTTATGATAAAGGACCAACTAGAAATTAAGCATATACTGACTGAAATAAAGGATACTATGCAGAGTTCCAATAGCAGACTAGAGGATCGCAAGAATCAAGTCAAAGATTTGAAATACAAAGAAGCAAACAACACCCAACTGGAAAAGCAAAATGAAAAAAGAATCCAAAAATACGATGATAGTGTAAGGAGCCTCTGGGACAGCTTCAAGCGCACCAACATCAAATTATAGGGGTGCCAGAAGAAGAGAGAGAGCAAGATATTGAAAACCTATTTGAAGAAATAATGACAGAAAACTTCCCCCACCTGGTGAAAGAAATAGACTTATAAGTCCAGGAAGCACAGAGAACCCCAAACAAAAGGAATCCAAAGAGGACCACACCAAGACACATCATAATTAAAATGCCAAGAGCAAAAGACAAAGAGAGAATCTTAAAAGCAGCAAGAGAAAGAAACTCAGTTACCTACAAGGGAGTACCCATACGACTGTCAGCTGATTTCTCAACAGAAACTTTGCAGGCCAGAAGGGAGTTTTTAAAAGCAGGCATTAAAAAGAAAAACTCCAAATGCTCTCTTGTATCCATTTTAAGAGTAGGACTGGCGCTTGCCGCTATTACCTGAGTCCTGATCTATCACCCCAGGGAGAGCTTGCCAATCCTGCACTTTCCCCGGGGTGGAAAGGCTGCAGTGGGGTTAAGGATAAGGCTCCTTGGGCCTACCTTCTCCCATGCCATTACATCTACCTTTCCTTCCTCAGAAAAGCATGGACATATTTCTTGTATAAAACGTTCTGTCTGACTGGGAGTAACCTTAATTCCTCTGCTAGCAAGCATATGTGTTAAAAGATCAATACAGAGTCTTATTTCTTTAGACTCAGTATGGCACATCTTCTTAATCTAAAGATCAATACAGAGTCTTCTTTCTTTGGACTCAGTATGGCACATCTTCTCAATCTAAGTTCTGTACTATCCACCTTCTTACCCTACTTATCCTCTATAGCGGGGTCTGTAGCACCCTGGTGGAGTCCTGTCTGTCCCGAGTGGGGTTCTCAATGGGGGGGCTTACCTAGGGGAATCCTGTTCCAGGGGTTCCCAAAGGTGTGGACGGAGTCGGCGAAGACTATCCACCCTCTTCCTACGGTGGAGTCCTATCCGTCCCGAGAGTGGGGCTTACCTAGGGGTCCCTGCTGTTCGGGCGCCATTTGCTGGGGTCCAACCCCAGCAGGTCCAGGGGTCCCCAAAGGTGTGGACGGAGTCGGCAAAGAAGGAATGACATGGAGGCAGCGTTCAGTTGATCAGCAGCCTAGCCAGGATCTCCAGCCAGGATCTCCAGCCAAGTTCTGGTCTGGATCTCCAGAGAGGTTCTGCTTAGGATCTCCTGCCAGGGTCTGTGTGCATGTTCTCTTGCTAGGTTCTCCAGGTCCTCCAGGTTCTATAGCCATGTTCCCTCGCTAGGTTCTCCAGCCAGGTTCTGTCCAGGTTCTCCAGCCAGGTTCAGTCACCAGGTTCTAGTCAGGTTCTCTTGCCAATTTCTGTAGTCAGGTTCAGTCCAGGAACTTTTGCCATGTTCTCTCAATCTAAGTTCTGTGTTCTAAGTTCTGTGTCTTGCTGTCTTGTTGCATCTGTATTTATACCAGTTGATTCAATCCTATCAATCTCTATTACAAAGGTTAGGGCGTTTCTTATCTTCATTCCAGGGAGTAAAGATTATGTAGCTTAAGCATGATTGTTCATAGTTAAAGTGATTAATTACCCACCTGGCACTTAGTTAAGAGGTTTTATTCCCTCCCTAACTTCAGGGGAAAATCCCTACCTGGGGAAACAACCTTTCTCAGAGACCTTGGTTAAAACACATAGTGCCAAGAAGGTGAGCAAACATATTAAGAACAGTATGCCATATATGGGCCAGGTCCTTTGAAACAGCAAGGATGGACCGGCTCCCGGCAGGGAGTGGCAAAAAATATTCAAAGTGATGAATGCCAAGAACCTACAGCCAAGATTACTTTATCCAGCAAGCTATCATTCAGAATTGAAGGTCAGATAAAGAGCTTCACAGATAAGGAAAAGCTAAAGGAGTTCATCACCACCAAACCAGTATTATATGAAATGCTGAAAGGTATCCTTTAAGAAGAGGAAGAAGAAGAAAAAGGTAAAGACACAAATTATGAACAACAAATACACATCTATCAACAAGTGAATCTAAAAATCAAGTGAATAAGTAATCTGATGAACAGAATAAACTGATGATTATAATAGAATCAGGGACATAGAAAGGGACTGGACTGACTATTCTTGGGGGGGAAATGGGTGTGGGGGACGCAGGAAGAGACTGGACAAACATCGTGCACCTATGGATGAGGACAGTGGGGGGGAGGGGAGGGGGAGGGCGGAGGTGGGGGTGGGAACTGGGTGGAGGGGAGCTATAGGGGGAAAAAAGAGGAACAACTGTAATAATCTGAACAATAAAGATTTAATTTTAAAATAAATAAATAAATAAAATTATTTTTGTTGCTACTTCATAACTGTAATGTTGCTACTGTTATGAATCATAATGTAAGTATCTGATATGCAGGATGGTCTTAGGCGACCCCTGTGAAAGGGTCGTTCAACCGCCAAAGGGGTCGTGACCCACAGGTTGAGAACTGCTGCATGATTAAGCTAAGAGAAAAAAAGCCAGACTGAAGAGGCCAGAATGTTTCCATTGTATGAAATATCCAGATATAAGCAAATCTACCTTAGAGAGAAAGAATGAGTGGTTGCCACAAGCTGGTAGGAGAGAGGAATGGAGAATAATTATTTAAGGGTATGAGGTTTCACTCTGAGGTGATGAACATATTCTGTAATTAGTGGTAATGGATGTACAAAGTGTTACGCATAGTGAATTTTCTGTTAGATGTGTTTTACCAAACAAAAGACTTTAAATCAAATTAAATAAATAAAAATATATGTATTTATCTGACCCTACCTACTCTTTAAAAACTCCTGACCCTTTCTAAAATACTTACCAAATTATCCCTGGGGTGAAGAAGTGGGAGAAGGAGAGCAGATTCTTTTTTTAAATATATATATATATATATATATATATATATATATATATATATATATATATATATATATATATATTCCATTGATTCTCCACAGAGAGGAAGGGAGAGGGACAGAGAGCCAAAAACATCACTTGTTCTTTTATGGGAGATTACTGACCTAAGACCCAGACCTGAATTCCTAAAAAGTATGAGTGTTGGAAGTATCTAACTGTCCTTCTTGCTGGTGTATTGATAGGACTTTCATTCAACAGCTATCAGCATATGGTCCATTGGCTATTCGTAGGAATGATGCCAGATTTTGCCCCAGGATTTTGCCCCAAGCCTGTCTTGATTAGAGAACTTCTTCATCTCCCTACTGTTCTTGGAATATCACAGAATATTGGTAAGCTACAGAGGACAGTAATGGTATTCAGAAGATACCTTCTAATATGTATATGCATGGGAAATATAATTGAGATTTCTCCTGAACAAAGAGTGGGATAAAACATCCTTCTATGTTGGTACCATTGAAACAAATAACAAACAAAAAGGGATACTCAGGTTTAGTAATATTTGTGTATTAATCTGGAGAAATACAAATTTAATGGGTTTTCTATATGGAGAGAACATGTGGTTTCTCCCAAGGATATAGTAAATGAAAAAAGTTCTAATGAAGAAAAAAATTAACAAACGGTACTATATCAAGAAAAAAAAAAGAAGTTCTTTGGAAATAAAATGGGGAAACTAGCTGACCCCAAAAAAGCTGATTTTAAAATAAAACTAGGTGTTTCTGCTCAGAAATTCTCTCAGTTAAATAATTAAATGATATCATATTACAAAGATATTACAAAGATCAATGATACAATTTAACCTGGTTAATTTAAATTTCTAATATATTAGGAAAGATCCATTTGAATATGGATATTATTTTTTTAAGTCTTCTATCTACCAAAAAGAAATATATGTGTAATCTATGTATTATACATGCCCAGTGCCCAATAAGTATATTTTTAATGAATGAATAAAAAGATAATAATGGAGATAATTAACTTTACAAAAATTGTTCAGAATTGGGAACATTTGTTTGCTATTAATTTTCCATAATGCAGTGATATTTGTTAAATTTTATTAATTATTTTTAATTCTCACCCAAAGATATGTTTTTATTGATTTTTGCAGAGAGAGGAAGGGAGAGAGAGAGAGAGAGAGAGAGAGAGAGAGATCAATCTGAGAGAGAAACATCAGTCAGTTACCTCCCATTTGCACCCCCACCAGGAAAGGAACCTGCAACCTTTTGATGTATGGGACGATGCTCCAACCAACTGAGGCACATGGCCAGAGTTAGTTGTTAAATTTTAACACATGAATAATGTCTTTCTTACCACTGCTCTCGGCTGCCTCCCCAATAATATCTTTCTTATACCACCAACTTATTTTTAAAGACATGAGAATATGGTATCATTCTGTCCTAATAAACCAGATTACATGTGAGATAAAAATGGCATTCATCTGTTTAAGACAACTAAATTTTTCTGACAGAGAGAAGATTTTATTTAGCAATCCTATATAATAAAAGAAAACATGCAAATTAACCATACCTCCACTATGCTTAAGCCACGCCTACAAGCCATGCCCACCAGCCAATCAGGAGCGAGTATGCAAATTAACAGAGCTGGAGCAAGCAGGAGGCTTGGGTTGCCCCTGGTGATGGAAGAAGCCAAGCTTCCCACCTGCCCTGGCCGGACCTGGGCTCTGCTGAAGGCTACAAAGTTTCAATCATAGAAGATAAATAAATCCCAGAAAAAAAAAAAAAAAAAGAAGAGGCTGGAAGCTTGGGTCTCCAGGGGGTGTGGCCAGCCTGAAAATGGCCATCAGTTCCTCCCCCAGGCTGGCCAGGCACCCCAGCGGGACTCCCCCACCCTGAAGGGGCTGTGGGAAGCCTGAAAACGGCCCTCAAACCCTCACCTAGGCTGGTCACACCCACATGGGGTGAGGGGCCCCCCTGGGGGGCTTGGCCAGCCTGCAAACAGCCATCAGCCTCTCACCCAGGCTGGCCAGGCACCCCAGTGGGAACCCCACCCTGAAGGGGGCATGGCCAGCCTGAAAACAGCCCTCAGCCCCTCATCCATGCTGGTCAGGCACCCCAGTAGGGACCCCCGCCCTGAAGGGGGTGTAGCAAGCCTGAAAAGAGCCCTCAGCCCCTCACCCAGGCTGGCCACACCACCCATGGGATGAGGTTCCCCACTGGGAGGCTAGACCAGCCTACAAACAGCCATCAGCCCCTCACCCAGGCTGGCCAGGCACCCCAGCGGGAACCCCCACCCTGATCTGGGACACCCTTCAGGGCAAACCAGCCAGCCCCCACCCATGCACCAGGCCTCGATCCTATATAATAAAAGGGTAATATGAAAATTGATCTTAACAGCAGAACGACTGGGAATGACTGGTCACTATTACACACACTGACCACCAGGGGCCAGAGGCTCAATGCAGAAGCTGCCCCCGGGTGGTCAGTGCACTCCCACAGGGGGAGCTCTGCTCAGCCACAAGCCAGGCTGCCAGCTGCCAGCACAGCGGTGGTGGTGGGAGCCTCTCCCGCCTCCTCAGCAGTGCTAAGGATGTCCAACTGTAGCTTAGGCATGCTCCCTGCTGGCAAGTGGACATCCCCCGAGGGCTCCCGGGCTGTCAGAGGGATGTCTGACTGCCAGCTTAGGCCCGATCCCCCAGGGAGCAGGCCTAAGCCAGCAGGTGGACATTGCCCGAGGGGTCCCAGACTGCAAGAGGGCACAGGCCGGGCTGAGGGGACCCCCCCCCCACACCCGAGTGTACAAATTTTTGTGTACAGGGCCTCTAGTAAAATAAATAATTTTATAAGAGGGTGGAAGATTCAGACAAAAGGGGGGATAAAAAGAGCAGTTAAAAGTTAATCTCTAAAGGAGTTCTTATAAAACAAAGTAAATATAAATTAAATGACATGAAAATAAAGGAATATAAGCTCAATGATGGGAGAAGGTGAAAAAAATACCTCACCAGAAGTGGAGAATTATTCATATGAAACAAAAAAGCATGCCACAGTCATAACTATAACCTAGAATGAAAGCTTTGAAGACAGCCTGATTCAAACATCATACAAACACAGTAGCTGGGTGACAATCTTATCTCAAATCCTCATCTGCAAAACAAGGACAAATATACTTGACTTGGGGAGAAATTAAATTAAGTAATGAATATAGACTACCAAATCTTCAATAAAGAATGATGATAATGGTTATTAGTATCATTATTATTATTGATTTTAGAGAGGGAGATAGAAACATGAATGATGAGAGAGTCATTGATTGGCTGCCTCCTACACACCCCCTTATGGGGATCCAGCCCAAAGCCCCGCATATGCCCTGACTGGGAATGGAACCTGGACCTCTTGGTCCATGGCATGACGCTCAATCCCCTAAGCCACCACAGCTGAGCAATAGAGTGATTATTATTGAAGGGCAGTGCAGTTGATTCTCATTATTCATGATAATTTTGTTTTATACAGTTGCTGTGAACAATCAATTCACAATACTGAAACATTGTTCCTAAAAGAAAGAGAAGGTTAAGTTTCTGTGAGCCTTTGGTCACATTTTGGTCCACTGATCAATATATAATCTTGTTTTATGTGTTTTCTGTTTAAAGACACTTTATTTTATACATATGGTTTATTCATTAACATTGAACTTGC
Organism: Myotis myotis; assembly: GCF_014108235.1. Classification (NCBI taxonomy): domain Eukaryota; kingdom Metazoa; phylum Chordata; class Mammalia; order Chiroptera; family Vespertilionidae; genus Myotis; species Myotis myotis. The sequence continues at coordinate 27,991,746 of NW_023416313.1, forward strand.
AGACAACAACTCTATAACTCATGCCTGAACGAAGCTGATCTAACACATATATTTTCTCTTTAAGGCATATCACAGACTATTTTCCCTCCGGGACACTAGACAGCACTTTCGCACTTCTGCTTGGGAACCATTTTAAACAGAGAAATGACCTACAAAAATTATAAAAATGCAAAAAATAAATAGACAATGAGAAAAATACTTGCTTACGTTGTGAAAGCTCAAACAAGATGGCAGTGTTGCCTTGGAACTCAGCTGGGAACAAGCACATCTGGTGACTCAAATGTTTTGCACATGTCTGCAAATTACCACAAAAGTGCAGCAAAGCACTGATTTAGCAAGTAGGCAAACTTGAGCACGTAGGCAGATTTAACAATATGGATCCCAGGAATATTGAAGACTGACTATAATATTGTGGTTAAGTCTTATAGTCTGTCATCAGGCTGGCCTCACTGCTCACCATCTGTGTGGTCTAGGGCAAGTGCTCTGTCCCCTTGGTCTCAGTTTCCTCGCCCATGGAATAAAATGATGATAGCTCTAACCTCTTGTATGTATAATGAGAATCAAATGAGAAACTGCATGTAAAGTGCCTGACATATGATAAATGATCAAAATTAAAAATTACTAACGCAAGGAAGACTAAATACAATAACATGAATTAACTTTAATATACGTGGAATTTTCTTACTGTCTCTTCTCAAAATGCTGTGAGGGGGAAAGATTTGACTGAATAATTTACTTTTTAAACTGATTTTCTGTATAGAAGCAGAACCAATTTTAGTGACAGATATGAAGGATGTTATATTCTATTATCAAATTATTTTAGTGAAGAATTGTTAAAAAATGGCATCATTTTAAGGGTTTTAACTAAAGTATGCAGGTGCTAAGTTTTAAATGGAGCTGTGTGCTAGAATTTAAATTAATGCAAATGGGTAGAAAGTTTAACTAGAAGTACTAATTTCATTTGCCTAGATTAAGCCAGGGAAAATGAGCTCATGTCTTGAAGGATCTGATCTCAATGCTAAAAGATAAATGCACATAAACATAGTCACATGACTTAAAATTCAGCTCTTTTGATAGGTTTTTAAGTTTCTAGTTTATTTTATTTTTAAAATATATTTTTATTGATTTCAGAGAATAAGGGAGAGGAAGAAATAGAAACATCAATGATGAGAAAGAATCATTGATTGACTGCCTCCTGCACGCCCCACACTGGGAATCAAGTCTGCAACCCAGGCATGTGCCTTGACTGGGAATCAAACCAGGACCTTCTGGTTCCTAGGTCGATGCTCAGTCACCGAGCCATGCCGGTTGGGCTAAAGTTTCTATTTTAAATAAATATTAACTTTTGATGGAAATCCTAATAAGATATTTTCAGACTCTACCATCCATCTGTACAATGTCTGTGATAACAAAAGAGAGGTGTGAAAAAACTACATTATTACTTAAAAACCAAAATTCTTGCTCAAAAACAGTGCCTGCTTAATTCATTGAAAGTATACTTGAATGTGTCTCACTTTATTTCAATTAGGTATATTCAGTACTCAAAATTTCACCAGATAGTGCAAAACAGAGTAATGAATGATGAAAAATGATTAAATCAGAAAACAAAGTAAATGACTAGGATATTTTGGTACATTATGATTACAGACTGCCAGGTAGAGGGGAAAGGGCAAACATTTCAGGTTGAACAGATTTCATTCAACTAAAAATGTTATTGAAATGAGTTAGAGAAAAACATTCTAAGTAGATGTGGTTCTCAACCATTCTGGATTGCATTGAGGATCTAAAAACAATTTACAACAAAAACTAAAGAACTTCCTCTCCAGAGAAGTTTGCCATACATATACCCATTTTTTAAAATACACATATGCATCTTTTAATGTTAGTGGTTTAAGAATGCACCCTTAAGTTAATATCTTCTCCAAAGAGGTAAGAAAAGTCACTTACTTTTAATTGTATTAAATTGATTTTCACAGATCAAGTTTTTAAAAATAATTTTAAAGTAATAATTTAAACAATTTTAAGGAAGTCAAAGTATATGTTTACATTTATTTAACTTTTTTGTAGCTCCACTTCCCCAATCCTCTTCCATAGATGTTAACTGCAAATGCTGCTTAGAAAATGGAAAGTAACCTCTACCATTTTAAAGCCTTTTTGCACTGATAGAACCTTATGAATTTTCATTAAATTATTATAGATGCTGCAGGGACTTCAGTGCAAAGTCTGTACATACCATTGACTTCAAGAAGGAAGGCAAAGACGATGAACTATGAAGCAAAACAGCTCTAAAAGAAATATGAAAATATAGCTCAATTCCGTGATGTTTGATGGGTGCTATTTGAAGAAATTAATCACTTCTTCCATAAGCCCATGACCTGAAGCAAAGTAATATTATCATCATTCCGGTCAACAAATGTCCTATATTGCCACAACCTCTATTCTTACATATTTCACAGTTCATTGTTTCATAGACATATCACTGGGGACTCATCTCAGTCACATTACAAAAACATTCAAAGACTGGAAGTCATTCACTTTCAAAGATCCATTGGTCACATCACTTGGTTTTAATGGAAATATATAATTATGGCTGATAATGCCATCTCACATACCATGATCCAGAGTTTCAATCTGACATCCTTTGGCGGTTATCTTTGGCATTCATCACCCAGAAGTTGCTTCTAATGCCAAGCTTGGTCATGCAGAGAATGCAAATCTAAAGAGCCATTTTCATTTATAACAAACAGACCCAGCTGGGAACACAGCTGTTTAATGGGAAGGCAAAGCAAAATTTCATGCTACCTAGAAGGGTCCAATTATAAAACCACCTAGACAAGCTTTCAAAATCCACACATGAACTAGCTCAGCTTCAATGTGGATTTAACTTAAAAAGAGAGGGAAAAGTGAAATTATCTGAATCATATATTACAGAAGTCAGTCATCAGGACTATATATAGATTATATATATATATATGTATATATATACACATATATATACATATATATTGTTTGTGTGTGTGTGTGTGTATATATATATATATATATATATATATATATATATATATATATATATATGAAGTTGCCATTTTTGATACCTAACATAGTTTCCTGGCTTATCTAAAGTTTGAAATTACCCAGACTAAAAGAAATGTGAATTATAGCCTCGTTGTACTTCTATCCCAGTGTCCTTCACTAAAGAATAAACAAGATCAGCAAGTACAATATATGAAAACAAAGTCTAGAAATTTGAATATAAGAACAAAGTTTCTCAACAGTCAAGGGAAATAAGCACATTTACATATAAAGTGTCTGTGGCATTCCCTAACATTTCACCAAGTTATGACAGAAAATTCATGATCACTGCAGTATGTGTTTCATGGTTGTCCTTTTTCCAAGTTGACCTTGTAATATAAAGTGATCTTTGTTCTACATTTTGTTAGATTTGATCCAACATCTTAGCTGCCCAGTATCTATTCATGGTGCATAGAGACCTGTGTGAATCTGGGACCGCCTCAGACTGCAGAAAGGTCCTCGGTAAGTAAGGAATGGGTAGTATTTTATTCCCTCCAGGGATTGTCTCCTTTAATCTTATTAACTTTCTGAAGTACACCCAGAATTCCTAAGATAGGAGTGTAACCCATATGAAGCATCTGTCCTTTAGTTACTATCACATGGATGATAACATTCTAAAGCGTTCCACCTCTTGGTCTCTGTGCATAACAGTACATCACAGTAAACAAGTACATGTTTCACAGACACTACTTACTTTGAGGTTGGACTCATTTCAGTTTATGATTTATCTCATGCTGGGCCAACCATGAAGACTCATCTATTCCATAACCAAGCCCAGGCAGCAATGCTGATGGCTGAACCTGAGAAGTCAGGGTTTTTAAGAGCATAAATTGAATTTGAGGTTTTAATTTTTAATTTATATTACTTTCTTTTTGCATATCTAATACTTTGCTTCTTTGCATGGGAAAAAAAGATTTCCTATTATTACTAAACTCTCATAAAAAATGTAAATGGAAATGAATATAAGGCTGGGTCTGAATTTCATCTAACAAATAAATATCTGAGAAAATAAGGTAATTCAAAGAAAACATTATGGAAAATAACCTTTTCTCCAGTTGTGCAACATTTTCTAACACTGTCATCCATAATTCCTCCCTTTTTCACTTTTCCTTATTTATATTTAGACATAGCACCTTTTCAATTGAGGCCATGTCCTTAAATAACCCTCCTGCTTTGTAGTGGTGACTAATGTTCAATAGCCCCTCCAACAAAATAATGTTAGTATGTTTGTAAAACGTATATTTCCAAAATACCCTAAAAGACTGAGCACAAATGTGGTGGTCTTCCAAGAAACTTCCTCAGGGAAGTAATGAAGGAGTAACAGGAGGAAAAGATAGAGAAGAGGATAATGTTATTGATGATTAAAATTTACAAAGTACCTATCAAGTGTTTGGCACTGTTCTATGCAATATTATATTCTTTTTCTCATACAATCCTCACAAGGATCTTATGAAGTATGATTTTCCAGGTAAGGAATTTGGCAGGCACTAAAACTGGATTTATCTGCTAAATTTTCTATTAGGTTATGCTTCTGAAATGATTTGTCATGGAATTCTTTATAGTAGGGTTTCATGCCGGCTCAGGAAGAAGAGGCTCTAAGCCAGGAATTATTAAGCTCAGAGTTTTCTGGTAAAGGATGTGTGGTAGGACTCAGTGTATTAATATCCAGCAGAATGTTGTCCACAGTAGTGTGCATGAGTAAATGGATTTTTGTCACAATTACATCCAGAGCTTTTATGAGATCCACACAAAAATCCAATCTTAAGGTATTTTTAATTTGATAATGCCAAGTCTTAAGGTATTTTTAATTCAAGTGTTGTTCATGGCTGTGAATATTCAATTTTCTATTCTTAGTACCTCTTTATATTTATTGGAATTGAGGAAGGCCTGCTGTTGCTTTGAATCCTATTGTTGTAAATTAGAAATTAGAAACTTGATCCATATAAGAATTTTGTGAAACAATTCTAACTATTCATAGCTAGGGATGTAAATACTCATAATTCTGGCTTCAATAAAACAGAGAGAAAAAAAAACAGAGAGAAAAAGCATTAAGGTAAAATAAGAATAGGTTAAATGATAATGGTTCAGTCAGGGAAAACAAAATACTTTTGGATTAAAATAATTTAAATTCTTAGCTATTACTATTCACTCCCTTCTCTGTTTTGGGGGTGGGGAGGAAGATGAGTAACAGGGAAAAAAGAAAATTTTAGCTGACCTACTGAAATTGTTAAATTACAGAAAAATTAAGAACACAGCTATAGGGCTTACCTCAAAGTGCTCAAAGAAATATGGAAAACAGGCCCATGTGGCCACAAAACACAGGGAATCCGATTTCTTATTTGGAACTGCTGCCAAATCTCTTGTGCTCCATAAATCAACCAGTGCTTCTGATTGCCTGATTCCTACTATGGCTTTTACTACCAAGGGGACCCAATCTGCTCCACCTGTGTTGGCTCTTACGCTATAAGAACCCTAGGGAAGCCTAGAAGTAAAGCCAGAACAATTGATAGAGTGGTGGGGACGCTGCTATGATGCTCACAGCAAAATGATTAGAGGTTCAGGTTGGGAATCTGACCAGTACAAATCCCCATTTTGCTGCTATTTAGTAGCTTGTAACCTTAGGCAAGTTCCTTCATGCAAGTCTCAAATTTCTCACATGCAAAATAATCATGTACAAAAATTGCTTAGCAAAAATCTTTGCTAATAATAAATGATTAAGGATTGTAACTTTTATTATTGCTCTGGTAGAAAAGGGCAGTAACAGCAAAATGGAGGAAACAGATGACAGTAGTCCTTTTACTAATTATGGTTGATTCACTAATTTTTTTTAAATTGATTTCAGAAGGAAGGGAGAGGGAGAGAGAGAGAGAGAGAGAGAGAGAGAGAGAGAGAGAGAGAGAGAGAGAGAGAGAGAGAATCATCAATGATGAGTGAGAAGAATTGATCAGTTGCCTCCTGCATCTGCATGCCTCCTGCTAGGGATGGAGCCCAAAACCTGGGAATGTGACATGACCAGGAATAGAACTACTACTTCCTGGTTCATGGGTCACCGGTCAACCACTGAGCCATACTAGCAGGGATTAGTCACTAATTTTTTAAAACTCTTTCAGTTTATTCAAAATAGACATAAACAGCATTATGAAAATATGAATTTACTATGTAAGTTGATGATGCTGTTTGAAAGGCTTGAAAATTGTTGCTTTTTTTTTTTTCAGTTCTTAAAGCTCATCTAGATCTCTAAATAAAGTACTGCCAATATATGCTGTCTACAGGAGACCCACCTCAAAACACAAGACTCACACAGGATGAGAGTGAAGGGATGGAAAAAAATTTTCCATGCAAATGGAAATGAAAAAAAGTTAGGGTATATCTAACAAAATAGACTTCAAAATGAAGGCCATCACAGAGACAATAAAGGTCACTACATAATACATTGATCCAACAAGATGATATAATCCTGATATAAACATATATGCACCCAATATAGACGCACATAAATATATAAAAAACTTCCGGAGGACTTTAAGGGAGAGATCAACAGTAATATAGTCATAATAGGGGACTTTAACACCCTGCTGACTTCAATGGATAGAGATCTTCCAGACAAAAAATAAACCAGGAAACAGTGACTTTAAATGACACACTGGATCAGATGGATTTAATTGACATTTACAGAATATTTCATCCCAAAGTTGCAGAATACACATCCTTTTCAAGTGTACATGGGTCATTCTCAAAGATAGACCACATGTTAGGACACAAAACAAGTCTCTACAAGTTCAAGGAGTTTGAAATCAGATCAAGCATGTTCTAGGATCACAATGGAATGAAATTAGAAATCAACTACAGTAAAAACACTTAAAAACATTCAAACACATGCTGGCTAAATAGCTTGTTACTAAACAATGAATGGGTTACCAATGACGTCAAGAAAGAAATCAAAAACTTTCTGGAAACAAATGAAACTGAACATACAACAACCCCAAATCTCTGGGACACAGCAAAAGCAGTCCTAAGAGGGAAGTTCATAGCACTACAGGTCTACCTCAAAAAAACAAACAAAAAATAATAATATTTAACCCTACAATTAAAGACTTAAAAAAGAGAAAATAAGAAAAGCCCAGAGTAAGTAGAAGGAAGGAAATAATAAAGATTAGAGCAGAAATAAATGACATAGAGACTAAGTATATATATATAAAAAATCACTAAAGCCCTAACTGGTTTGGCTCAGTGGGTAGAGCATCGGCCTGCGGTCCCAGGTTTGATTCCTGGTCAAGGGCATGTAACTTGGTTGTGGTCACATCCCCAGTAGGGAGTGTGCAGGAGGCAGCTGGACAATGTTTCTCTCTCATCGATGTTTCTGTCTATCCCTCTCCCCTCCTCTCTGTAAAAAAATCAATAAAATATATTTTTTAAAAATCAATAAAACCAAGAGTTGGTTCTTTGCAAAAGTAAATAAGATTGATGGAACCTTTACCCAGACTCAAGAAAGAAAGAGGACCCAAATAAATAAAATCAAATAGGAAGCAGTGAAGTAGCAACTGACACCACAAAAATACAAAGGATTGTAAGAAAATACTATGAGCAACTATATGCCAACAAGCTGGACAATGTAGATGAAATGGACAAATTCCTAGAAAAATATAATATTCTAATACTAAATCAGGAAGAATCAGAAAACCTGAATAGGCCAATAACAATTGATAAAATTGAAGCAGTGATAATAAACAAACAAATAAATAAATAAATAAACAAATAAATAAATAAAATAAAATAAAAACTTCCAGGGAGCAAAAGCCCTGGTCTGGATTGCTTCACAGGGGAGTTTTACCAAACATTTAAAGAACTAGCACCTACCCTTCTCAAACTCTTCCAAGTTAAGCTCATAAATACACAAAAGCCACAGTGACAAAAATCGCAGCGGGGAGGAAGCTGTTCTGAGCCTGGGCTTGGCAGGCAGAAAGCATTTTGACAGGAGTACTTGGGTCAGGTTAAAGAGAAAGAAATCTGATGTCCCATGTGGAGTCACAGAAGTCTGAGGCATATTTAAGGAATAGCAAGAAATTCACTTAGATCAGAACCTTATTCACATTTTCAGTGCCCCTGTGATGAAATTAGAAATTATCACATGTGGATCTTAGCTAGTAGGCTGCAATTTTTGTCACTGTGGCTTTTGTGTATTTATGAGCTTAACTTATCTGAAACACAAAGCTGCTAAAATTATTCTTTATGCAGAAAGAGGCATAATATTATTATTGTTGAAAAACTTCCCTGCTGTGCTTATAATGCTCTTGTTGACTACCCTTGGGAAGTTCATTATGATAAACTGATTAAGTTTGAGAACTCCTTGGTGCATAAATGAGACCACTGCTGAATAGATATTCCCTACTTTCTTTCATAAGGGAGCTTTTTTGCCTACGCATTCGTTAAAAAGAAGCTCATGACTTGTACAAAGAAAGCATTTTTTTTTTTTAATTCTCTTATATTCGGTGAAAGGTGGTTCCTTCTCTCAGGTAACTTCTATAAATTAATAAACAAATGAAGAGATATCTAATTACAATAAATACCTAGTAGATCATTGTTCTCAAATGAGCCATTTTTGAAAAGTTTTTAAGCGGTGCCTGGCTTCTTAATATTGGTAATTGGTTATCTGTGATCTTTGTCAGAGATTTAAAAGGATCTCTGTCTCTATCAGAAGGGGCAAACTGGAGGCTCATGGGACTAACCAGTGTTAAATTAATTAATCAAGGAGACCATTAGCCTGAGGTCTCAGGCTCTAATGCCTTGGCGGCCTACAGAAATAAACCAAAATCCAAGTCTGTCAATGACTCAAAGTTACAAAATCAAAAGGCGAAGGACAACCAATCACAAACAGCCAACTGGGCTTTATTTGATAGCTACAATCAAATAATTTCCTGGCTTTTCTCCTGCACTTTCTCTATATGTCCTTCCCTGACTCTGGTTGGAGGAACTTTCCTAACCACTTCCATTTTGGTACTGACCTGTTCAAATTAATTTTTGCTGTTAAGTTTTTTAATGTTATCTTTAACACTGTGCTGGCTGGTATGTTTGGTTTTGCCAATAAATGTTTAACAATGTTTATAGTTCACTAATTTCAGGCTCTGTTCTGTCTGATAATAGGAGCCTTTTTAGAAGATTGCGCTGGATCGCTGCATGGCATCAGCTGGATTAAACTGAGCAGCTGCCGGGTTCCCGCAGGCTCTGTGCTTTCCTCCACCATCATCTGCCTGACCCTCTTTACGGTTCCTTCCAGGCCTCCATACACATTTGTGTTTGTTATTTGATTTCTTTTTATCTGATATTTAACTTGAAATTTTATTGTTTAACATTTTTGCAATTTAAACCAGTAAAATTAAATGCCGTCTCTCTCATATTTTACGAGAAAACAAGTATCAAGTTAAGATGAATCCTTTGTAGGATTTAGACTCAAAGACTTGTAAGGACTGCCCCACCCTATTCTGTGCATGCTGCTTAGCTTAAACCTTCCTCTGATACTTTTTACACAGTCGTAAGGAGATATAAGAGGCAAGGTCTCCAAGAGTGCATATGCATTTGCTGATTATATGTAACTAAAAAGAGAAAACACACCATTTTCACTCAATTTCATAATGCCACTGACAAAATAGAAAATAGTTCAATGAAAACCAATCATTTTTGCTGTAAAACAAAAAGATAAAGAAAAAAAACAGAAAACATGTTAGAAAACCCCAATCTCATTTTTTCTTTTAAAAATTTTTTCATTATTATAACACTAGAGGCCTGATGCATGAAGATTTGTGCAAGAATGGGCCTTCTTTCACCTGGCTGTCAGCACCGCCTTCACTCTGGCCAGAGCCGCCTTTCTGTCTTCCCATGCTGCCCAGAGGCCCGGAGCGGCTTGGGCAGTACAGAACACCTGCGTCATCGCCATGGCGACGACCATCCTGTCCTGCCCATGGCCGCTCAGTGCCTGCATATGCAAATTAACCCAACAAAGATGGGTTAATTTGCATACTCATTCCTGATTGGCTGGTGGGCGTCATGAAGGTACATCAATTTGCATCTTTCTCTTTTATTAGTGTAGATGACATTGATGGTGGGACTTGAATAGACCTTAATTTTAGTCTTGGTATTATAATTCAAGGTTTACTGAATGCTCTTTATATTCAACTAGAGGCCCGGTGCACAACAATCTGTGCACTCGGGGGGGATGGGAGGTCCCTCAGCCCAGCCTGTGCCCTCTCACAGTCTGGGACCCCTCAGGGGATGACCACCTGCTGGCTTAGGCCTGCTCCCCAGGGGATTGGGCCTAAGATGGCAATCAGACATCCCTCTGGCAGCCTGGCAGCCCTCGGGGGATGTCCACTTGCCAGCGGAGAGCAGGCCTAAACTGCTGTCGGACATCCTTAGCACTGCTGAGGAGGCAGGAGAGGCTCCCACCACCACCGCTATACTGGCAGCCATCAGCCTGGCTTGTGGCTGAGCAGAGCTCCTCCCATGTGAGAGCGCCCTGACCACCAGAGGGCAGCTTCTGCATTGAGCGTCTGCCCCGTGGTGGTCAGTGTGTGTCATAGTGATCAGTCATTCCCAGTCCTTCTGCTGTTGGGGTCAGTTTTCATATTACCCTTTTATTATATAGGATAGAGGCCTGTTGCATGGGTGGGGGCTAGCTGGTTTTCCCTGAAGGGTGTCCCAGATCAGGGTGCGGGTCCTGCTTGGGTGCCTGGCCAGCCTGGATGAGGTGATGATGGCTGTGTGCAGCTGGTCACACCCCCTTCAGGTTGGGGGTCCCCACTGGGGTGCCTAGCCAGCCTGGATGATGGGATGATGGCTGTTTGCTGCTGGTCACACACCCTCCAGGGTGGGGGTCCCCACTGGGGTGCCTGGCCAGTCTTGGTGAGGGGCTGAGGGCTGTTTTCAGACTGGTAGGCAACCGAAGCTCCCAACCTCTCCTTTTTTCTTTTTTTTTTTATTCTGGGATTAATTTACCTTCTATAGCTGTCACTGGAGCTGAGAGCAGGCTCCAGCTCCAAGGCCATTGCTGGCTGAAAGCAGGTACCTGGGTTTGTTTAGATTCTATAATTGAAACTCTGTTGCCATCACTGGCCGCTCTAAGCTCTGAGGCCGCTGGCTGAAAGCAGGTTTCTGGGGTTTGTTTAGGTTCTATAATTGCAACATTGTTTCATCCGGAGCTCAGAGCTGAGCTGCGGCAGGCGAGGAATGTTGACTTCCTCCATCACTGGAGTAAGCAAGCCTCATGTTCATGTTCGCTTCAGTTGCCTGGCTGCCGGCTGCCATCTTGGCTGGCAGTTAATTTGCATATCTTGCTGATTAGCCAATGGGAAGGGTAGCGAAGTTATGGTTAATTACCATGTTTCTCTATTGTTAGATAGGATTTTCATCAGTAACGTGGGGCTAATCATGCCTAAGCCATAGCATTGCTATGAAATTTGCAGGAAATATATGCAGAAGCTGAGCTCAGTGGAAGTGGTTTATAGGTAGCATGTTATTATAATTTGAGCTAAATATCTGCATCTAACCTCTAACTCCTATTGACAGAAACAGTTGCCAAAATTTGATTTAGACACATTGCAGTGTTAAATGATAACTTCTGATTATTAACTCCAACCTTACATGAACCCAACCATATGCTTTCTCTACACCTATGCTCATAAAGTTAGCACAGCTAGAAAGAAAAAAGAATCATGTAACTGGGCAGACTTCACTATATATTTGGGTTGTTAAATTTATATAGGTGTAGAAACTATCTGGTTACACTGTCTGGTAATCCTACCATTGTTTTCTCTTCAGATTGTTCTTCTGCAGAGATTAATTCATTAACTTCTCACTTTTCAAATCTCCATCTTTGCTTCCCCCTTATTTACAGCTGATATTCATGCCTTATGCTCCTTTGACAAAAGACAATGAGCTGTTCATATTCCCATCACTAAATCTATAGGGCATATGTCCTTTCTACCATCTCCTTTGCTCCAGTATAGAAAGTGTCACTTCTCCCAGCACAAACTAATTTTGCCTGTTGCTTCCTGGCTTGTCCTACATTCTCAAGGATCTTGATCCTCAGATATTCTCTATATTCTCATCATCATTCTCTCTCTCTCACCTAAATATAACCTTTATGCACACAAATATAAATCTTTTATCTTAAATGATGTCTCTCAATGTCTCTCTTGACCCTGTATTCCCTTTTATCTACTGCCTCTATCCTCTGTTCCTATCCCATTTCAAATCAAAATTGTGTAAGTTAAACCCACATGCTGTGTTCACACCTTGCATCCCAGCCATTCCTCAACCTATTGTCTCCTCTGGCTTCCACCCCACTGAAATAGCATGTGGCAATCCAGCCAAAGACCTCCATTTGGCCTAATTCAGAAGTTAATTTTTCTTTGTTTCTCAAATTTAATATGCATATAGATCACCTGGGCATCTTTAAAAAAATGCATATTCAGATTAAGTAGATCTGAAGTGAAACCCAAGATTCAGCCTTTCCAGAAAGGTTCTAGATGGTGCTAATACAGCTGATCTGTGGACCAATTCTTGAGCAGCAAGTGTTTCAGACCTGGTGTTTTTGTTATCCTGTTCATTGTGTGTTTATTATTTTGTCTTTCTGTATGGGATGAGGTATTCGGGACCATGTCATCATTATGCCCCGCTCTAGCTAGGCATACAGTAAGAATTCAGTAAACACTGACTTAATCCTACAAAATAATGCTCTTCAAGTTTACATTGGAGTTGGAGGCAAACCATAGAAATGTATTTGCTGATTTGTGTGCCTTTTAAACCCATCCCTGTTGCTATGCTCTACTTCCTGCTCAGGTCTTCATATATTTAACTCCCTAACTCTTTCTCCAGTCTCACTTTCCACTGGTGATGTTCTAAAGTCAAACCCCACACTTTCTCAAAGACTTCCCAACTAATGAACCCCAGTGGCTTCTTCCTACTTGAGAAGAAGCAAGTATTTCTGCCACTCATGGGAATTTAACATACAGTACCTTGAGAAAGTCAGTTTTGTTTGTTTGTTTGTTTTGTATTTATCATCTCCTTCCCTTCAGTGGTTCTCAACTTTCCTAATGCCTCTACCCTTTACTACAGTTCCTCATGTTGTGGTGACCCCCAACCATATAATTATTTTCGTTGCTACCTCATAACTGTCATTTTGCTACTGTTATGAATTTTAATGTAAATATCTGATATGCAGGATGTACTTTAAGGGGTCACGACTCACAGGTTGAGAACCGCTGCCTTAGTGAATAGTAAGGGGAGTTCAAGAACCATTACTATAATGATGGTAACAATTTACTAAATATGACAGTGCTTTACATAAATAATTTATGACCTACGGAACAATTCCTCTTACAACATTTATTTTGCCAGTTTTATAAAGAAGGAAATTGGGGTCCTAAGGCCACCTGCAAAAAGTGGGAGAGTGTGAGCACAAAATCCATGTTCCTTCCATTATGATGTCTTTTTCTATCACCCTGTATCTCCTTCCTCCTACATACTGATATCTAGCACCTAGCAAAACTCTCTCACATTATAAGGGTGCAATAAGTCTTAGCAAAAATCCTGGCTATATCCTCTTTACAGCCTGAACCAGAAGGAGACTAAAATAACTAGAGATTCTCATAGCCTGTTTCTTTTCTCAGAGTTATCTATGCTAAACAGTGCGTGATATCTAGAACCCACTGATATTTTATCTTATCTCTTTGCAACCCTGCAATTTAGACAGTGGGGAAAAAAACTCATATATTTCTTTTGGAAAAACATATAGTGAAAGTGATCATGTTCAACCATTTTCATGGCAGTGTTTGGAGAATATTTATTGTTTGATAGGATAGTTAGAGGATTTTAGGAATGAAAATACACTAATCATTTTCTCCCTAAGAGTTTTTGCCTTTAGGAATAAAAATAAAAACACTCTGAAATAAGGGACAACATGAGAAAAAAAATTATTTCTCCTCAGATGAGTAGGAATTCAATTTAGACCCCAAAATGGGGGATGGAGTTGGAAACTGCTCACTGTACTTTTTAATTCCTTATGAGTGTTGTATGGCTTTAGTTAGTGGGACAGCTAAACCCTCATACTTCTCAGCAAACTCTGAGATTAAGCACAGGATTGGAAAATATATTCCACCCAGCTGTAAAAAGGAGAACAGGCCTGTCTTAAAAGTCTACTAGCCAGCCTACCCTAGAAGAGACATGGGAATTACCTGCTAAAATCATGCTAGATTGAAAGACAAAAAAATATAAAAAAAGAAACTTGTGAACACTTCAAAGTGATAAATCAGTGCCCAGACAGGTCCCAAGCTGGAGGCTGCCTTAACAATAGAACTAAAGAGGCATCAGTTCCTGGTAAATAGGCCTTCCCTCCCAGGGCAGCTACAGGCAGAACAGGGAGGGCCTCAGAAGGGACCACCGAATAGGTTCATGTTTCTTTCAGATGTCACTTTTGCTTCCCAGGAACAATTTATCATGGCATAAATAACTCCACAATCAATACTCAAGGGACTTCAATGTGTATTTCTGTTTGGTTTTGTTGGTGGTGTATTTCTTTCTTCCTCTTTCTGAAGTCACCCTGTCAATTTTCTTTGTCTAAAATGACTCATAAAATAAAGCTGGGTTATCTAGCAGTGATGACAACCAATACCAGGGCCCACGTGGTGAGGTGTCACTTGTCTCATAGTAGGCACATAATTTTATTGGGGTAAAATGGGGTTATTGTCTTGAGATTCTTTCTTTAAATAATAGTAGACTGCATACAAAAAGATGACAAGGAAAACTAAATATGCTCAATTATGATTCTTGACATTTGTGTCCCATGAATAGTTTCAAGACATTTTCATGTAAATGATCTAAAGGTCTCAATGGTAGTTTCTAGTTCTTGTACCCTCCCCACCCCCACCACCCCACACACCCTCCAAGCCTCTGTCTAAATTTGATATTTTCTTTATCTCCTTCTCTTCTTCTGTCCGGTCTTTTTCCAGTCAATAAGTATGAGTGGAATAGCTTGTCAAAAAGCCAGTAGTGGTATGCAGAAATGGGATAGTTTGCCCTTTGGCAAAATTTCACTTATGTTTCTAAAAAGAAGCAAGTTCAGGAACGAATGCTAAATCAACCGGTGATTGTTTTAATTAAAGATTCTCTCTCAATTTATTCAGGTCATTAAAGTTCTGAAGGTTTTATTAAAGATTATTAAAAGACTCCTGGATTGGGAGGAGAAGGTAAGGAGAATGGTAGGGGAGGGGAGAAAAAATGTGAGCAACTGAGGAGGTGATTGATTGCTAATCTTGCTACACCTGGGGTCAGAGTAGCTTCATGGGAATATTGAATCTCTGCTCATGTCTCTTCTTACTTAGCGACCTAATGTCAGTGTATTTCCATGGCTCCTTGCACTCCTGCCTGATGTACCATCTAGAAGGCCCCACGGCCAATTTTTCCATGCTGTTTTTTATGAAGATGTGACTAACCCTAATCTTTGCTTAGAAAAACAAAGCACTAAACTGTGACCTTCCAAGGAAGATGTTCTCCAGCCACATGAGTCATAAATCAAGAAATTATATTTTATATATGGAGTGTTCAGTGAATTGACTTGACTCTAAGTTCTTTTTAAAGATTCCACTAGTTCACTCAGTCATGAAAATGACCAATGAGAGCATCCCATTGTTTAACTCTATTTCTACGGGTTAAACTTACATGGAAATTCTATATATGCTTTTAGATTAAAAAGATACATGAAGCACTTGCCTCTAAATAAATTCTGGTTCTGCAGAAGCAGGAAAAAATCACTCACTGTAGCTGACTTCAAATTCTAAAAGAAAAAAGTGCTTATTGACATCTATGGTTTGAACTACAAGTGGTTGATGCTGACTTAATATCATGTTTTAGAGATTTGACTTGCTTTTGCCTTGATAAATATCAAGATCCACAGGTCTTAAAGTATTAGTGTCTTCTGATTGTCCTCACAGTACTATTGAGTAAAGGCTTATAATAAACCTCCTTGTGAATATATCAATAGACTTATAACCTTGGACTCTACCTTTTTCATAGATGCTATTTCCTGTGATAGTTCAAGTTCTCCAATTTTTGACCACTATTATTAAATTTCCAACAATTTAGAAAATCTCCCTGAATTTGTAAAGTTTTTATTTATGTTAAATTGTTTATCATAGTTTTTTGAATATGATGACTAAAAAGCTGTAAGGGTTGATGGTGATCAAGACAGAAATGTAACATTTCATACCTCATCATAAGGATCATTTTGAGATTTTATTTTCATTAATGAACAAAGCATCTCAGAGGCTAGAAAATACTAACTTGGAAAAAACTATAAAATTATGTCTCCTTCCAGAGCAAAATACATGAAGCCCAAGTAGTTTGATTTTATAAAGCCTCAGGTGACTCCGTAATTGCTCACAAATTATTATCAGAAATTTAAAATGTAGCTTTTGGGAGTAAGCTTAACTTCTCTAACATTCTCACTTGATATGAGTTTTCATCCCTGAAGAGCTTGGGTCAGGGACATTCCATGTGTCACTGAAGCAAGAGAACATGCTGCTAGTGGGCTCACCCCTTTGCAGAGTTCTGCATCTGTAAGAAGGTCACATCACAGCTGGAGAGGCAGAGGAAGGACAGTTTTCACTGAATGACAGAAGGAGCGATGCATCACTAAAATTAAGTAGGCCGTGGTCTTTGACATTTCATACTTTCTTGGGTTTGTAAGTGTAATGAAACACACAAGTAGACAAGCCCAACAATGAAGCAGCAGAATGGGTCAAAGTGGGACTTCCTGTCCACTAATTGATTCCCTCCTCCCTTAGACCCCACTATCTATATTTGCTTTGGGTCAAAAAATATATATTTGCTTTGGATCAAATAATACAGAACATAAAACAAATAATACAGAACAGCCAGCATCATTCATTGTAATGAGGATTTCAACTGAGGTCGCCTTATCTTTTAGTTTAAATACAATCAGACTGAGTTCCTTACCCTGTATCCCGACCTTCAATGATTTCTGTGAGTTTGGTGGGGAGCTTATATAAGTAAACTAAACATTCCAATATTAATAGAAATCTTAAACCAATTCATGTCCCATTCATTTCTCTCTGCTTTGTATCAGTCGAAAAGAGGAAATCACCTCTTTTCCTTGATTTGTCCTCCAAAACATGCATACACATATTTGCATGGTTAACAGACTTCAGAGGAAGTTTGTAACAACAAAGTGGGATGCATTATGCAGTGAGGCAACACATTTAAAATTCATCCATTCAACAAACATGTAATGAGTACCTAATGCAAGCCAGCCACTGTTCTATAGTCTGAGAATGTTGCATTCAATGAAATACAAATTTCTGCTCTTGTAGACCTTAAATCCTTATGGTAAGGGATAGACTATAAACAAATACATGCATATGTAATATACCAAACTGTTTATAAAAGAAATAAAGCATGGTGAAGAGGATGAGAGTGAGAAGGGATACAAGGTTATTTGATCAGGAGCCAAAGCAGACCTCTCTGGTCGTGTTTGAGCTGAGTCCTGAGGGAAGTAAGAGCAGAAGCACCCCTGCAGGTCTCCTAAGACAGGAAATGTCCAGGGAACCAGAGGAGTCCCATGAGGCTAGAGGAAAGTGTCCAAGAAGGAGAGAGAAGTCAGGCAGATAAAGGGATCAACTCATGCTAGGGTAGGGTTTTGGACAGGATAGTGTCTGCTACAGAGCCTTCTCTGGATGCTTTAGAATATAACCAGACTGTCTCCTGACTGGCAGCCTGTTTCCTCTCTTCAGCATTTTGCATGTCCCTCTCGTCCTCCCGGAGTTTCGTGGCTTTGGGGCAGGTTCTTCCAGCGCAGAAGCTGGCCAAGCTGCATTTGGCTCACCATTCTTAGCCTCGGCTGATCAAATTGGCAGTGACCTTAAGAAGGCTGGGGAGGGTTGGGGGGAGGGGGGCGGAGGTAAGAGATCAACCAAAGGACTCATATGCATGCATATAAGCATAACCAATGAACGCAAGATACTGGGGGGTGGGGGAGGCCAGGGGAAGGTCAATGGGGGGAAAAGGAGACATATGTACTACTCTTTGTAATACTTAAAGCAATAAAATAAAATTAAAAGTAATAATAATAATGAACTACAAAAAAAATGCTCTGGAGCACTTGGCTCCAGGGCAGAACAAAAGGGCAGCTTTTAGCATTGCGAGGACTGCCTAACTCGGCATGTTGGCATCTTGGCAAGCAGTGGTTTAGTCTCACCAAGAATGGTTGTTCATATTTGCTCCAGAGACAATGGGTCTGAGCGTTAGTACCACAGTGATCCTGGGTGAAGCAATAAAAAATGTGTGACTTCTTCTGAGACAGAGTGGCAAATAGCAATCACCTCATAAGTACTTTTGCCAAATGAAGGGTAACTGCAAATTATTTTCGCATTATATTTTCAACTTTTTAAAGCTGTTCTTTTGGATTCTAAAATGACGGCTATGGAAGCTTTTACAAACTCGGAAAAGCATTTTTTCAATGCACGTATTGATCAAGTGCAGTCCTATGAGATTTAAAGTCACATGAGAGTTGTTAGTGCTGTTTTCTGTTTGCTTTTCTTACATAAAAAAATAAGATATAATCTAGCGGGTTTAAAAAAAAAAAAGCAGCTGGAAGAAATGAAGAATGATCCTCATCAAAGGTTGCAGGGGCAGAGAAGGTGGGCCTGCCTGGATGGACAAACCATCAGAGAAATTCTAAAGATTAGACAGTAAGAGAAGGTACAGACCAATGTTGATGGTTAGAACAATGGTTGAGAAAAGGCTAGAAAGTATGATGATCTGAGACCAAAATCCTACTGGAAAACATGCCTACAAAGATAGAAGTACAAAGAGTCTAGAGTTAGCAAGTAAGAGGACTCCAGCTTAAAAGATTGGAAGGACAAGTACAAACTTGAGTTCTAGAGGAATCTGAGCTAATGAACAGTGAGTCAAAGTATGAGTTCTGGCAGTGCAAGAAGATAAGTATGTGACTTCAACTGAGGTATGGAAGCATTACATGCCTGGCATTGTGTTAAGAGTTATAGAAAGAGCTATGAAAAAGGTCTAGCCCTAGCCAGTTTGGCTCAGTGGATAGAATGTGCAGACTGAGGTGTTCCAGGGTTGATTCTGGTCAAGGGCACACGCCCAGGTTGCGGGCTCAATCCCCAGAGTGGGGTGTGCAGAAGGTGGCCAATGGATGATTCTCCCTCATCACTGATGTTTCTATCTCTCTCTCTCCCTCTGCCTTCTTCTCTGAAATCAATAAAAATATATATATATATGTATTTTAAAAAGGTCTAGTTCCTTCTTTTTATCTTAACTTTTAGCTTGACTTAGAACAGTGGTTCTCAACCTTTTGGCCCTTTAAATACAGTTCCTCATGTTGTGACCCAACCATCAAATTATTTTCGTTGCTACTTCATAATTGTAATGTTGCTACTGTTATGAATCGTAATGTAAATATCTGATATTCAGGATGGCCTTAGGCGACCCCTGTGAAAGGGTCATTCGACCGCCAAAGGGGCCGTGACCCACAGGTTGAGAACTGCTGACTTAGAAGATAGATTTAAAAAGTATTTATTATATTAAGTGAAAATGTATG
Source organism: Myotis myotis (assembly GCF_014108235.1). Taxonomy (NCBI): domain Eukaryota; kingdom Metazoa; phylum Chordata; class Mammalia; order Chiroptera; family Vespertilionidae; genus Myotis; species Myotis myotis. The sequence continues at coordinate 28,011,448 of NW_023416313.1, forward strand.
CTATTAAGAGGCACAAGGGTATTATGAAAATATTGATAAAATAGGATCATCTTTGTTGGGAAGTTGAGAAATCTTCCTAGCAAATATTAAAGTTTTAGATCTAAAGTCACTTAACAAATTATTACCAGGAAAATTTGTATCATATTACCAGTTCCTCTGTTAAAATAAGCAACTCTAAATAGAATTATTAAGAATGTTTTAGTATGGTTTTTTTTGGGAAAATAACTTCTTTATAATAAAAAAAACACAGACCGTCTACAGCATCAGATAAACAGTGAGCCAGTTACAACCTCTCTGAGATTCAGAGGTTTGCATATTTGTAAATCATGCACGCAGTAAATGTCATTGCCCATCTTCCAAAGCTTTAGGAAATGAGAGTAGTGATTTTTTTTATCCTCTTATGATATGTTCAGAACCTACTTATATGTGTAGATGTAGAAATAGGGGGGAAATTATCACACATTTGAAACAATTCTTTCTGGAGATCTTGTTAATATAACTCCTGTTTAATTATAGTAGCTACCATTCCAGGAATGGCAAAGAACGCTCTTAATTCATTACTTGAAAAAAAATTAAGTAAAGATTTTGGGCTTCACAGGAAGAAAAGCATTTCTCAAATCAATATATGTGTTACTTTTGTTACTGTAATAGCTAAAATTTAATGTCTAGTCCAGAATTTTATAGGAAGGCCAAATGCAAAAAGATAGCCAATTGGTTTCCATAAAATTATACTGCTTAGCACAATAATAGTTTCTGTCTTATGCAACATTTTCCAAAGAAAAGTGGTAATATCCTAATAAGGAAAAACTGAGAAATATTGGAAACTCTTTTCCTTGTAAACATTTTATAGATTAAATGGCTCCAATGGAAGAAATGAAGGTTCTATCCAGGTGAAGCACAGGATTAGTTATACAGAACAACTCCTTGTCAGTAGAATACTTTTCAGGAAAAAAAATACAAAGAACATATGGATCTATCCATAATGAAGGGGAGTTTATTATAGTGGATGGACAAGAAAACTATTGATAAAGACATTTTAATTATTCCAAAGGTATTTATTGAGCTTCTAATATGCCAGACGGTTTGCTGTGTGGCAAACACAAAGACACAACAGTGACAATGGCAGAGTGTATATTCCAAATATGACTGCATAATAGTTCCCATTCTACATAATCTTCTTAAAATGTGACTTTGCTGTTTTTGCCATTGAGATTTTGGGGGTCTATGTTTCCTCCCTTTGGGTCTGGGCAAGGTTGTGACTATGATGAAAGTGGGGTTAAAGGATGTCTAAGGTTAGGTCATGAAAGGTGGCACAGTTTCTTCCTGAAACTCTTGAAAAGCTTGCTCTTAGAATCAATAACCTCATGAAGAGACCTACATGGAGAGGAATTTACAGTCAGCACCAACTTGCTAGTCACATGTATGAATCAAATTAAAGTAGATACTTGCTGACACCACATGAAGTAGAAATAAACTTTCCCCACAGAGACTGCTTATCTACACTAACAAAAGAGAAACATGGTAATTGGCGTATGACCGCTACCCTTTTCATTGGCTAATCAGCGAGATATGCAAATTAACTGTCAACCAAGATGGCGGCCGGCAGCCAGGCAGCTTGAAACTAACATGAGGCTTGCTTGCCTCAGTGACGGAGGAAACCAACGTTCCCCGCCTGCCACTGCAGGCCTCTGAGCAGGCAGTTTAAGAAACATTGTAACGAATACTGCCGGACTTCAGCCAGCAGATTCGCAACATTGTAAGCAAAGGCCAGAAACCTACTTTCAGCCACGGAGGCCTAAGAGCTGGAGCCAAGCCTCAAGGTAAAGCTGGCCCAGAATAAAAAAAAAAAAGAAAGAAAGAAAGGAGCGGTTGGGAACTTCAGTCACTCCCAGCCTGAAAACAGCCCTCAGCCCCTCACCCAGACTGGCCAGGCACCCCAGTGGGGACCCCCACCCTGATCCAGGACACCCTTCAGGGCAAACCAGCCGGCCCCACCCATGCACCAGGCCTCTACCCTATATAGTAAAAGGGTAATATGCCTCCCGGCACCAGGATCAGCGTGACAGGGGGCAGCGCCCAAACCCCCTGATCGCCCTGTGGCTCTGTGTGTGACAGGGGGCGGGGCCCCAACCCCCTGAGCAGCCCTGCTCTGTGCCTGATAGGGGGGAGCTCCCCCCCCCACGTGCCCTGCTCTGTGTGTGATGGGGTAGAGCCATAACCTCCCCATCGGCCCTGCCCTGAGTGTGAGAGTGGCGGCGCCCCAACCCCCTGATCGGCCCTGCTCTGTGGGTGATAGAGGACAGTGCCCCAACCCCCTGATGGGCCCTGCTCTGTGCGTGACAGGGGGTGGCGCCACAACCTCCCCATCGACCCTGCCTTGAGTGTGACAGGGGGCAGAGCCCCAACCCCCCAATCGGCCCTACCCTGAGCGTGACTGAGGTTGGCATCGCAACATCCCAATCCACCCTGCTCTGTGCATGACAGGGGGTGGCGCCCCAACTCCCCAATCGACCTTGCTCTGAGCCCGACCAGGGGCTGCACCTAGGGATTGGGCCTGCCCTCTGCCACCCGGGAGCAGGCCTAAGCCAGCAGGTCGTTATCTCCCGAGGGGTCCCAGACTGCGAGAGGGCACAGGCCGGGCTGAGGGACCCCCCCCTTCCCCCCGAGTGCACAAATTTTTGTGCACCGGGCCTCTAGTCCTATATTATAAAACCCTAATATGCAAATCGACTAACAGTGGAATAACTGGTCGCTATGACATGCACTGACCACCAAGGGGCAGACATCAACGCAGGAGTTGCCCCTGGCAGTCTGTGCACTCCCACAAGTGGAGTGCTGCTCAGCCAGAAGCCGGGCTCACAGCTGCCGAGCGCAGCGGTGGTGGTGATGATGGTGGGCCATTCCTGCCTACGTGGAAGCACTAAGGACCCCTGAGGGGATGTCTGCCTGATGGTGGGGAGCGGGCCTGAGCCAGCAATCGGACATCCTTTGAGGGGTTCCAGACTGGAGAGAGCGCAGGCTGGGCTGAGGGACCCCCCCTCCAGTGCACAATTGTCATGCACCGGGCCTCTAGTTTTATATATCTGTGAGCACAATAAGTGATCGTTGCTGTATTAGGCTCTATGTTTTGGGGTGGTTTGTTACACAGCAGTATCTAACTGGAACCGAGAGAAGTCAGTCAGATTTGCATCCTTCCGAAGCTGACAGTGAATGACAAAAAAATTAAACAAGCGATTATGATAGAATGTGGAAGCTGTTCTAATAGTGGCAACACATTAATATATGGATATATTTGGAGAATGGATGGTGATTTTTCACAGCAATTGCTTCTCTGAAGAAGTAACACCTAAGATGGCATATGCAGATGAGTGAGAAATGAAAGCTGAATGTCTTAGAGATGAAAAGAAAGTATGTCTCCCTAAAAGTCCATGTGGTGATAGGGGTAGGAAGCATGGGGGGAAAAAAAGTCATGAGAAGAAATATGCAAAAGCTAAATGAAATCAGGTTAAGAAATCTTAAAACAAATGGAGACCCAAAGTAATCTTTTAATTAGCTAAGGATGTGGTCAGGTTTTTAGAAATATTAAGAACTGAAGAAAGGTAAAACTAGAGATGCGCAGACTAGTTAGATAGTAACAGTGATTCAATCACTCTTTATCTGAAGAGTTGCTCATCTTGGTTAATGGAAGCTCCATCCTTTTATTTTTTAAAAAAATATTTTATTGATTTTTTACAAAGAGGGAGAGGGATAGAGAGCTAGAAACATCTATGAGAGAGAAACATCGATCAGCCGCCTCCTGCACACTCCCTGCTGGGGATGAGCCCGCAACCAAGGTACATGCCCTTGACCGGAATCAAACCTGGGGCCCTTGAGTCTGCAGGCTGACGCTCTATCCACTGAGCCAAACCGGTTAGGGCATCCATCCTTTTAAATGCTTAGACCAAAAACTTTGGAGGCATCCTTGAGGTTTTTTTTGTTTTATTTTATTTTGTTTTTTGTCCTCCATCCAATCTATTTACAAATTGTGCTTTATCTGCCTTCAAAATACATCTAAAATCTGACCATTCTTTTTTTCTGCCTGCACTGCTATCATCCTGGTCAAAACCATTTTCTCTCGTATATTTTATTGCAAAAGTTTTCTAAAAGTTGTTTTTGCTATTACATGTGCCCCACATACCAGGCAAGTCTATTAGCACAGCAGTCAGAGCTGTTTCAAAGCCAAAATCATCTCAGCTCACTCCTCTGCTTAAAATCCTGGAGAGGCTCCCCATGTGACCAAGAGTAACAGCCAGAGTTCATACTTTGGCCTAAGAGTCTGCACATAATCAGCTTTCCCTGTTTTCTTTCTCCTCAACCCTTCTCCCTCTCTGTTCAGTCCACACCAGAAGCATTACAGCCTTGGGCTTTTGTTTCAGCTGTCCCTTTAGCCTTGAAAGCCATTCCATAGTCATCTGCATGGCTAATTTCCTCAGCTCCTTCAAGTCTTTTATCAAATCTCACCTATTTAAAACTGCAATTAGCAGCCCTCTCATTTATCATCCTTTAAACTCCCTTATTCTGTTTTCCTTTTCTTGCCGGGAGCCGGTCCATGCTTGCTGTTTCAAGGGACCTGGCATATATGGCATACTGTTCTTAATATGTTTGCTCACCTTCTTGGCACTATGTGTTTTAACCAAGGTCTCTGAGAAAGGTTGTTTCCCCAGGTAGGGATTTTCCCCTGAAGTTAGGGAGGGAATAAAACCTCTTAACTAAGTGCCAGGCGGGTAATTAATCACTTTAACTATGAACAATCATGCTTAAGCTACATAATCTTTACTCCCTGGAATGGAGATAAGAAACGCCCTAACCTTTGGAATAGAGATTGATAGGATTGAATCAACTGGTATAAATACAGATGTAACAAGACAGCAAGAGTCAGAACTTAGAATACAGAGCTTAGAACACAGAACTAAGAAGACAGAACCTACACAGAACCTACAGACAGAAGAACTTCGCTGGAGAGAACATGGCAAAAGATCCTGGACTGAACCTGACTACAGAAATTGGCAAGAGAACCTGACTAGAACCTGGTGACTGAACCTGTCTGGAGAACCTGGAGAACCTGGCTGGAGAACCTAGCAAGACAACATGGACACAGAACCTGGCTGGAGATCCTAACCAGAACTTCGCTGGAGATCCAGAGCAGAACCTCTCTGGAGATCCAGACCAGAACTTGGCTGGAGAACCTAGCAAGAGAACATGGACACAGAACTTCACTGGAGATCCAGACCAGAACTTGGCTGGAGATCCTGGTTAGAGATCCTGGCTAGGCTGCTGATCAACTGAACGCTGTCTCTGTGTCATTCCTTCTTCGCCGACTCCGTCCACACCTTTGGGGACCCCTGGACCTGCTGGGGTTGGACTCCGGCATTTTCTCAAAGCCTATATTACCTGTAATGTTTGTTTGTTTAGTCTATTGTTCATTTTCTATCTTCATTTCTACTTGCCCCCATTCTTGATAGAATGTAAGAGAGATAATGAGAGCAGGAATCATTTGTTCAATGATGTAAAAAAGAAATTACCTCTAGAAGTATCTGGCACACAGTAGGCATTCAAGTATTTGTTGAATGAATAATTAGATGATAGGTGACAGAGATGGAGGTATTCTCCCTATTCTTTGCACCAGAAGTAATTCATCTCTTCTACTTTAACACAACTTCTGACATGTCCCTTTCTCTGCTTAAATTCTCCCATTGGGTTGGTAACATTCTTCTTTTTTCTCTCTCTCTCTTCACTGTGACTGTCATTGGAATTTAAACAACTATCAAAGACATCTTGGCTTCTTGGCCACACCAAATATCACACAGAACATTTTAAATATTAATATTCACACTATTCTAGTGAGGAAAATAGGAGTGACTAACCTAGGCATCAAAAATTTAAATGGCTTTTTCAAGGTCACTTTTTCAATCAATACCTTAAAGGGCAGGATTTAAATTTAATATATTTCAAGGAATTGATAGGAAAATGAATGAAATTAAGAAGAAACAAGTGTTGGGTAGGATGAAAACCTATCTCTATTTCAAACACACATATGATAAAATATATATTCATATACATATATATTCTCTCCTGATACTTGGCAGAATGATTGATAATCATCTCATATATTAAATAATAATTTCTCTTTCATTTCTGTTGAGTGTCTATTATATATTTGTTGCACATGTTCTAGGCCCTGAAATGTAGGAAGAACCAAAACACATATGATTTGTTTGCTCATGAAAGTTAGAATCTAGGTTTTCCAATAATTAATGGAAATACTGGATATTACATCTGCCAGTTACCTCTGCTGTAAGTGATACTAAGATCTTGCTCTTCCTCTTCTTACCTTATTTTTGGCCTTTTAGGAAAATAAAAGTAATTAGAGAAGATGCAGATGCTTTGATTTTTAAAAAATCTCTGAAGATTGTACTGATGTTGTTATTTCTAGGATATTCATCATATTTTTCTTGAGCATTTGTTCTGAACACTGTTCTAAGTGTTGGAATTAGTGGCAGTCAAGATACATATAGTTGCTGTCCCCATGGATATTCCAACCTAATGAAAGTACATAGATGATTTTCTTTCTTAAGCAGGATCAATGAAAGACACTTCCTCAAAAAAATGTTGTAAGTCCTAAGATTAAATATTTCTCTGCCTTTTTCCCATTTTTCATTGCCATGAAAACCTTCCAAAGATGGCGGATCAAGTGCTGGAAAAATGAAGGGTGAAGTCTTTATTGGGGCTCCTGTGTTTTTCTATTATTCATGGTTCATTATTCATCTAAGTTTTGCTGGTTCAGAGTATCATCAACCATCCCAGCATTTTCAATATTTAATGTATTGAAATTAAATTTGATATGTGCTTTTAATGCTCAGCCACTATAAGTAAAAATCTTAGGATTTATAGTTAGTATACACCAGAGAGAGGAAAGTTTATGTTCCTATCACAAGAGTCACAGAAATAAAATAGTGTGGAAAGGCATTGTAATGCAAAGAGCAGGACAACAAATTAAAGAAAAGGACTTGTTTTAAAAACAAAAGGTCATTCAAAGCCAAAATACACTAAAGTCTTTATTCTGCTTCAAAGGGGAATAATGTGTCACAATTTGAATAACATATGGACAGCTTCTAAAGAACAATAAAGTTTGCCCTGGCCAGTGTGGCTCAGCTGGTTGAATGTCGTCCCCTGTGCCGAAAGGTCCCAGGTTTGATTCCCGGTTGGGGCACATGCTCAGGTTGCAGGTTGGGGTGCGTGTGGGAGGCAACTGATCCATGTTTCTCTCACATTGATGTTTCTCTCTCTCCCCTCGCCCTTCCTCTCTCACAAAAATAAAAAGAACAATAGCCCTAACTGGTTTGGCTCAATAGATGGAGCATCAGCCTGTGGACCAAAGAGTCTCAGGTTTGATTCCAGTCAAAGGGCACATTACCTCACCTCAGTTGAAGGCTCCGCCCAGCCTGGGCCCTGGTCTGGGCTCTTGCAGGAGGCAACCAATTGATGTGTTTCTCTCACATTGATATTTCTCTCTGTCTTTCCCTCTCTCTTCCACTCTTTCTAAAAATCAATGGAAAAATATCCTTGGGTGAGGATTTAAAAAAAAAATAGTTAAAGAAGGGAAATAGTAGTAGATAAAACCTGTGCTACAAAAAAGAATGAAGAACATAGAAAATAGTAATTATGTGAGTAGAAACTATTTTTTATTTCAATTTTTTAAGCATTCAAAAACAAAAGTTTACTTTGAACATATTTGATATATAAAGAAGTAAAATCCATGACAACAATAATACAAAGTCCAGGTAGAGGGAAGTAAAAGTAAATATTTACTATATGTGAAGTTGTATCACATGAATATCACATGAATATGGTTATTATATATTAAAGCTGTATTCTAGAAATTATAAGATGATAGTAAACAGAAGAAAAAAACAGCAGTTTTGTCTAATAAGCTAAGAAGATATATTAAATTTTAAAAGTTGGATGATACAAAAGAAGGCAGGAAAAAGAAGAAAAAATAGACAAATTAAAAAAAATGATTAGATTTAAATCTTACCATATCAATAATCACCTTAAATGTTCAGTTGATTATCATTATTTTTGGATTCTGTATTTTCAAATTTGCCTACTCCCTAATGTTTATTTTTAACCTCCAAATCAATACTTGCTTCATTTTCCTGGTAATTCATGGATCTGTACAAAGCGGCAAAAAATTCAAGTGCCGGACATGCAAGTTCTCAGATGGAGTTAAATAATGCCACGCTCTTTATTCTTGTTTTAGCTCTCATTATATAAACAAATGCTCTTTTTGTGGTCTATTTTGTGCCACATTTTTTTCTTTTTTTGTGCTTTTTGTTGGTGATTTAACTATTTAACCCCCCCAAGCATAATGTTTCTAAGCACAAGAAGGCTGAGAGCTTGTTAGGTTAGCTTAATTCAGGCATGAACTATATTACTGATGGCCACGAGTTCAATGTAAATCAAGAATATACATTGTGCAGCCGTCATGGCTTGAGTGGTTGAGTGTCGACCTATGAACCAGGAGGTCACAGTTTGATTCCTGTCAGGGCACATGCCCCGGTGGTAGATCCCTAGTTCAAGTGCATGCAGGAGGCGGCTTATCAATGATTCTCTCTCATCATTGATGTTTCTATCTCTCTCTCATCTCTCTTCTCTGAAATCAATAATATATATACATATATATATTTTTAAGAATGTACATTAATTAAGGTATCTTTAAAAGAAACACATAAAACAAGTTTATAAGTTGATTAGCAGACAAAGCAGTTATGGCTAGAAGCTCTAGGATTCTAACTGTATTTTCCCAAGGAACAATGCTTAGATATTCATTAATTCAGTGATTGTGGGAATTTCATAATGTAACTATTGCATATATCAAGAATCAACTGTAAAAGTTCTTAATAACGCAGTCAAATGACAGAGATTGTCTAGATTGGATAAAATAGCAAAACCAAGCTAACTTACCTACAATAACCTTTTTTTTTTTTTAATCTTAACCTGAGGACATGCTTAGAAAGAGAGAGAGAGGAAGAGAGAGAGAGAGAAACATTGGTGACAGAGAGAAACATCAATGAGAGAGGAACATCGACTGATTGCCTTCTGTACATGCCCTGATGGGGGATCAAACCTGCAACCCAGTCATGTGCCATGACTGGGAATCAAACCAGCAACATTTTGGGTGACACTCAACCAACTGAGCCACAAGAAACTGGCTAGGCAAGAAACAAACTTTAAACAGTATAATGGCACAGACCCGCGCATATAAGTCTATTAATCTACAACAGAGGAGGCAAGAAGTCACATATTTAACTGTGTGCATTTTATCTTATGTCAAGTACACTATAATAAAATGATTTCTAAAATTAGTATAAAGTAATTACAATAATTGCATTTTAAACTTATTTACAGTTCATTATATTATAGAACTCTATGTAACAACCCCATGAAGCAGAAAAATTGCAAATCCCATTTTCTGGGTGATAACATTGAGACACAGAGAAGTTAACTAAACTTTCCCAAAGTCACACTTCCAGTAAGTAGCCCAGCTGACATTTGATGCCAGGCTGTCTGGTTCCACATGGTTCATGTACTTGTCCACTCTGCTGCATTGAACGTGGGAAGGGCTGCATTGCTGAGCAGACGCTAGGTCACATGCCTAAAATCAATAAGGTCCTGATTACTATGCACTTGTTTTCTGAGTTCAGCAAGCCTGCACCACCGTGATCCTTGTGTTGGCTCGAATCTTCCACCATTTTCTCTGAAGAACCATTTTGTTTATCCAGTGCAGGAGGGTATCATTTCTATTTTTTATGGAGTCAATTCAGCATTACATTCAGAGTTGTTCTTTTCTAATTGGTACACAACAATTAGATTAGTAGTATACGACACTCAGGACAATCATGAAAATCATGGCAGTTGCAGACACTGAAAGCGCCAGTATTATTTGATTATAATAATGTAGTCATCCAGAGGATCTATTCTAGAGCAGGTTTGTGCTAGGATTTTATTATCATCAAGCTGAAAACAATATTTAAAATTTGGATAGATAATTTGAGAGCTTGCAGAAATATTTCTACCATCATCCTGACATCAATGAAACTCAGTTAGAGAAACATTGAATTAGAATAAGGGAAGAGCTAAATAAGTTTCTTTTTTTTTTGTTAGTCCCTCACTCTGTAACTTGGCAGCCAAGTATGGTTTTCCACCATTCCAGTCAAATAATCCCATATAAGCCATCTACCTTTAGAACCATGGATAATTTAGTTTCAGCTGAGGCTCAGTTTCTTCATCTATTAAATTTAAATCATAATGTCTTGTTTCATAGATGGTTCTTTTTAAAATAAAATATATATCTGAAAATGTTTTCATATATTTTTAAGAGTTGAAAGGAATTTCCTTCTTAAACTGACCCCACTTTCTGTAACACTCCAGTTTGCTGTACTCTATGTATAGCCACCTGCACAATTTTTCTAGCTGTGTAATCTGCGGCAAAACACTCAACCTCTTCCTACCTTGGATTCCTCATGTGTGAAATGGATATAATAATAGGCCTGTCTCACAAGAGGATTCAAGGAGTCAAATCTTGATAGGACAGCACCTGGCCATGTAAATTCTCAGGCAGTGTTAGCTTCTAGGAGGGCAAGCTATTTGTCAAGGACCATTCCCTACGGATGTACTTTTTCCCCTTCTCTTTGACAATCTATATCTTATTTTTCCTTTCCAAATTTAAGAATATTTTCTGTAATCAAATCCAGTACATTATTCTAATTCTTTAGCCACAAAAATGAATCAAAATTTACACAATGAAAGAGGAATGTGGAATTTAATGTTTATCAAATCTAAAATTTAAAAATAATGTATAGAATATTGAAAGATTGCTTTTGGGATAAATAAAAAAATACCCCTGCCAAGTCATGTTAAGTAAACTATAGACAACCCAAGCAGTAATATAGCTAGTAAGTGGAGCATATTTAAACCCCAAAATCTGACTTTAGAACATTTGCTACTAACCACTATGATAGAAATGTTGTCAGAATAATATGATTACAGTTGAAGGACTTAGTATCCAGAAATCTTGTCCAGTCTCCTATTTTAATATTTCAAGAGTTCCTGGAAGATTAGTGAGTATCATCTGCAGTAGAGAAATCAAGCGAGATGTCTCCCAAGTACTCAGAGAAAAATAATAATACTATCATGCAAAAAAATCTTCTGATAAATTTAACACAATGCTACTTGAGATTGAATGCCCATAGGAGCTATTTTAAGACTATTGCCTTATGGCTTGTGATCACTGCCCAAGCAAAAGATAAGATCTATAGCTGTGTTCTAAAAACCTAACAATTAACCAAGTTTCTGACCAACAATTCCACATTATCAATTTTACGTATTTTTAAAACTCTTAATGGAGGTACTGAAATTCTGATGATGTATGTAAGTCCAGTTTGCAATTAGCTTTGAAATATCCTCTTTGCTTACCATAAATTTGATATTGTAATTCTCTCCTCACTGGTACATATTATATGAGATCCATAAAAGTGGCACACATAGTAAAAAATATTTATGTAGCCTAATTATTATTTATGTAGCCAGACACAATCCTAAGAACTTTTCATATTTCAATTCATTTAATCATAAGAACAACCTTATTTAATAAGTATTGGTATTATCACCATCTTATACATAATAGAACTGTGGCATTGAGAGTCTTAAGTATCTTCATGGTCACAGACTAGAGACTGGATCCAAACAAGATAGTCTGGCCCAAAGCCCATGTTTATAGCCATTATGTCATACTATCAGGTAGTATGACATAATGGCTATAAACATGGGTTATTCTAGAACACTATTAGAGCCACAGTGTTATGTCCACTCTTGGGAAACTCATCCCTAGATAATAACTCATTCACTAAGCATTTATTGAGTACTAGTTTTTCTAGGCTCCTTTCAAAGTTTGGGAATACAATGATAAATAAGGCAGAACTTTTAAAGAGAAGAGTGAATGATTAATTACAATAGGTGGGTTAAATGGCAATGTGGAGAGTATAGAAAGGGCTACAAGAGCATAAATGTGACTATAGTTGGTCTAGAAGCCCTCACTTGGGGGAGGAAAGAAAGGGGAGAATATTTGAGGAGGAGAAAATGGAGTGAACCCCTAAAAAGCATCAACAACAAATTAAAAAAAAAAACAAACCTGACCCCATTATATTTAGACTTACATCAAGGAAAAAAATGGTGAATTCGTAATGCTTCAAGTATATGAATCATTTTATCAATCAGGATCCCTGCCACACACATGGAAGTGATCATTAGGGCACTTTAATGAAGAAGACTATATGAGAATTGTGGGGCAGGGTCATTGGCACCAACTAGAGAAGGTGAAGCATTAGGAATGCCAACAGTCAGAAGCTGTTGTCATCTCTAATCTGGAGAGACAGATGTTGCTATCACAGGAAGCCAATAAGAGCTGCAATGGTGGGCGAGGGTCTTCCCCAGTAAGGGATGTGGCTCTATAGGAACACAACTACTACCAAACCACAGCCCAGCACATGGACGGGGAAAATACACACTCTGACCTCATTCTTCTCCCATCTGCCAATCTCCTGCTGGTGCCCCCACTGGCTGAACAGGGGAAAAGGGAGTGTAGGAGATACAGTCCACAGGAGCCAGAACTCTGTCACCCAGAGCAGTGTGGGAAAGTGTAGCAGCGTAGAAATTCCTTTAATGGGACCTTTTCTTCTTTCTTTCCTTTTGATTCAAACTGGGCTCATCCAGCACCCTGACTCACCTGCCTCCTTCTCCCTTGCACATCCACTCATTTAAGCATTAAGCCCTCAGGACAATGAGGTTTTGATCAGCGTCAAATAATCTTAGGGACAAAGCCTCAGGTCTGTTGACCATAGATAGAGTTTTGTCAAATGAGAGATAACATCTAGGCCTCAGCTGTGTTTCAGCTTCAGCTGAGAGAATCAGTGAAAGCAGACAAAGCTATGCCATGGCGGACATCAGGACCAGATGCGCTGATCAATTACCCCTACCATAGCACCAACCAATGATTAGAGACCACCACCCTGACCATAGCCCTAACTCCCTTAGTCACCATGGTTAACGATCCTCCCTACCTCCCTCCATGTAACCCATCCCCTGGAAGCCATTGGAAGCCAGGTCTTTGAGCTTTAGCGCTAACCTATCTCCAGGCGTGGGCCACTACCTAAATAGAAGCACTTACTTTCTTTGCTGCAAACTCCTGTTCACACCTTATTGGGTTTTGATATGTGCAGGTAATGAGACCCCTTTAGTCCAGGATTGGGTACTGATCGAAGGACGAATGAAGAATAACACCTAGTCATTTCTCAGGAGTCAGTGCTTGGTAGTTCACCTCCAAGGAAAATGGAAAACATGTAGCAAGAGAAACTTATATTTGGTAAAATGAAGACTCTTCTAGGAGAGCAACATAATTACTAAAATCTGTTCCTTCAGCGTGGAAATTGCAGGGGTTTTTTTAATAAAGATTATTAAATATGTGTGATGATTGTGGTGGGGGGCAAGGGGGCAGGGGGAGGAATGTGGAAGAGGGCATAGGGGGATAAATGGTGATGGGGAAATAAAATAATTTTTTAAATTTTTTAAAAGATTGTTAAATACAAAATTCACATCACTTTAACCAGGATCAATTCTCTCTCCTCTAGCACTTTACTGACTTTTAAATGTTTTAATTAAGGTGACCTATTTTCATCTACTGACAACGGTTTTCATCCATTTTGACCAACAAAGGTTATTAATTCTACTTCAAAGCTTCCTTTCATCTATTTCTTTCTCTCTTTTTCCACTGCTACTGGTTAGTGCAAATTTTATTAACCAAGGCAACTCTTGGCCAGACAATAGTGAACTCCAAGTCCCTGAAAGAATAGGCTGCTGCCTGCCCAGAGTCCCTAAATATGACATAAAATTCATTCATATTGTGACACCAGCAACTGCACAGAGAAAGATCCTTTACTGATTATGTTTTCCAGTTTGCAAGTGATTTGTAGTCATTTTAACTGTGCAAAACTAACATTTAATTACCATTTATTCCTTTTGGCTTCTTTTAGGAAGCCCCATTAATTAAGGTGAGAATTTAGATGAATTTGATTCTGCTGAAAAAGGAAAACTGGCTTTGCTATTATGTAAAAATTGAGCATTCGGACAATTCTCCTAATAGGTGTTCATGTTGTCTCCGGTCATATTTAGGTTTTGAGTGTTTAGTTCTGCTGCCCCTTACTGAACTTTCTTTTATATGGCTCTCAACAACGATTTAAATTGTGCAATATTTCTTATTTGTTAAGCTAACATATTCAGTGAGCATGGGATAATGAAGCCAATTGTCAAAGTTGTCCCTGGGAGTAAAAAAGAGGGTAAGTGGTGGACAAGTAGCAAGTATAATGTCTCTCTTTCTCTTCCCATTATACCGCAAAAAAAAGTATTTTTTTCTGTAATGTATTAATGGAACAAAAAAAGTGGAGAATGAACAATGAGAAAAAGAGAGTGGTAACTAGAAAGCTATATTATTAGTACATACTAATAATATGTACTGGCTCTTCAGGTTTATATTAGGTCACTTGGGAAACTGATGTCACAGGGAACACATCTATCTTCTCTCCACCAGATTGAAAACAGTCAAAAGAAGATTAATATTCTGTATACTTTTAACTTACAAAATTCAAATTCCAGTGTCCATAAATCAAGTTTTATTGGAACACAGCCATGTTCATTCATTGAAGTACTATTGATGCTGCTTTGTCATCATAAAGGCAGATTTCAGTAGTTGTAGTCAAGAGCATATGGCCTAGAAATCCTAAAATATTTACCATATGGTCTTTTACAGAAAAAGATCTTGATCTCTACTATAAAGAATTAATTTTAAAATGGTCCTTTTTCTTGAAGGTTAGAAAAAATGGGTCAGAGGATTGCCATATTGTTTAAACTCTAGACTTTCCTTGGCCTATTTTTTTTACTTGTTTTCTTCCCAGTTAACAGATGGCCAGCATCTCACATTTCACATGACCTGCTGCTTCCACTTTTGAAAAAATCTGGAAGTTGAAATCCATAAGCAAGATCCATGTCCACCCTCTTGTTGTTGGACGGTACCGATGCAAAGTAGAGATTCTGAAAAAGTCAGGCTGAATTTTGGCTATATGTGTGGGCAGGGAGAAGTGTCAGGCCAAAGCCTTCACCCGTTTCTTTGGGACCTAGAGTTTCAAGCTGGAATTCTCCACAAACTCCAAGGGACCATGTCTTAAGAAATGGTTGCTGTCCTTATATGAAAATATTTTTATTGCCATCCTGAAACTATGCAATAATATTTTATCTATATATTTTCTTTGGAAACAGGTTTAAACTGAACTCCAACCACTGCCTGAGTCTGTGCTCCTGCAATATGGTCTCTTAATAGCTCTTTTCCTTAATACATAGGCTTAGATGGTCTTTTATAGGCCCAGGAAATTAACTGTCAGGTCTTGACAAGGAGACAGGAGCTGAATCTGAATAGAGAAGAGAGCCATTAGAGAAACCTTCAGAGACGACATAAGGTTATCCAAAGGACAACAGGTACTTTCATTTTCTGTTCCTGACATGTTATTGGGCTGCCTGCAAAGAAACACCACAAATCATTGACACTCCCGAGCTGGGCAGAGTTTCTGCCTTGTTATGATGCTTTCATTTCATATCCTAGAAATACATGAAGTGATGTGAATTTTCTTTGGGGAATTTAAGTGTTCTTCAGTGTTTTGCCCTAAGTACATGAAGGAGCCAGAGGCACCTACAACACTGAAAGTAAAAATCCGAAAAAACAGAATAAAGAACACGCAGGGTTTTTCTGTGGATTTCTCACTCCAGAATTCCCCCTCTCTGGCTCCTATAGCAATTAGGAAAGAGGTAACCTCAGAGGCTTTGGGGTTGGAAACACAAAAGGTAACCTCAGAGAGCTTTGCAGCTGGAAACAGAGGATTTAAGAGTGCAGGATCTGATTGAGGATCTAGTATGCTTATTCTAAAGCTCAATGAAAATTATTGTTTGATTATCCAAATCTGTGCCCACTACCAATCAGAGACTAAAATGCTGTCCTTAAAAGGGCAGCAATCTTATTCAGACAAAGCACATACTGAAGAAACATGAGGGAAATCTACTTGGAATGGTTGACATTTGTCTTCCAGACATCACTAGGAAGCTTTCCAGTGTATTTACCTTCAAAAAGACAAAGACAAAACTCCTGAAAGCAAATGGGTCCTTGTAATGCATTGGGATTTATTACCTAAACTCCAGTAAGTAGCTAATATAAATACTCTGCCATAAATTCATGAAAAGATAATGTTGTGTCAAATAGAAGTTATTATAATTGTAATCATGCACCATTAGGAAGACATTCACTATGTGTTAGTCATATATTGGCTCTAGATAAAAGTTAACATCCACATAACATTGTGCTATACAGCAATTATGAAAATAAACATCTAATTGACTATTAGATGGATTCACAATTGTAATCAAATAATTCAATGAACAATTCACAAAGGATATTAACCTGTGTGGCCTATCAAATTGTGTATAGTTTCCCCTAAAAATATTAAGCAAAATGAAGATATGTAGACTTTGTGAAATAAAAGATATGCATTATTTTGGAATTTACTACTAGAGTGGATATTATGAAAAAATTAGTTAGTATTAATTCTATATAACAACTACAATTATACTGAGAAATGCTTTGATATTAGTCTGCTCAAGCTATCATAAAAAACACCTTGGAGACTGGGTGATTTAAATAGAAATTTCTTTTCTTATAGTCTGGAGGTTAAAAGTCCAAGATCAGGGTATCAGCAGGAGTAATTTCTGGTGAGGCTTCTCTTTCCTTCTTACCATGTCTCCATATGGCCTTGTCTTTGTGTGTTTGTGCAGAAAGAGAGAGGGAGAGGGAGTTCATCTTTTTATAAGGTCACCAGTCTTATCAGATTAAGGCTCTACTCCTATGATTTCATTTAACTTTAATTACCTTGTCAAAGGTTCTGTTTCTAAATATAGTCACATTGAGGCTTAGGGCTTCAACACGTGAATTTTGAGGGAACATAATTCAGTCCATAACAAAATATACAAACAGAAAGCACACTTCCCTTTTCACTCATTAAAAAAATATATATTACAGAAAAATAAAGTACATTTTGAGATTAGATCTCCCCAGTATACACTCTGTTAATAAGCTAGCAAAGAACTAAAGACAGTATATTGATTTAGGTCGTCCTTTGGGGGCACTGGGGAAATAATGATAACCCAAAATGGTACCCTTTAGGTGTAAGACAATTCACCGAGACCTTCGTAATGAAGAGCAACTTACTGTGCCCATCTGAACACAAGTTGCAGTCTATGTACAGAATCAATTTCTGTGATGATCTGGTTTTAAAAATATGCCATAGTAAATGGAATTAAACACCTTGGTTCTCATTCATTGAGACACCCAACAAGCTTCTTTAATTTTTGATATTCTTAATATTTTTTAATTTAAAAAGACCCTCCTCCAAAGTTCAATAAGAATAAATACAAGACCTAAATCCAGATCTTGTGAAGAACTTTTTCCCTAATTCCAAGTAATGTTTGTTATTGCTGTTGTTGTTGTTTTGTTTTTTAATGACCTGAAAGATAAAGAAAGAAATGGTTTGGGTAATTCATGGTAGGATGACGTTTACCTACTTTTATATTTTGGATTTGGAATAGAGTCTTTGGTCCATATAGAGAAAGACCAAGCTGAAGTTGCGCCCCTAGGATGTGTCAGGCAGCAGAATGCAGTGTGCATTCTTAAACAATATAGTCTCAGCAGTCACCAATCACCAAGTGGCAACTGTGTGACAGTGTAACAGTGGACTTTTGATGATACTTATCTCATTGAATCTTTTAACTCTATGCAGAGTTATCGGAATTTTTCCCTTTTTTGCCAAATGAGGGAATTGAAGCTCAGTCAGGTTAATGATCCTAACCAAGGTGACATAGTAAGTGTCAAGGATAGAATTCACACCCAGCACTGCTTTCTATGTCCATGTATGTTCTCTTCATGCTATAATTCCCACCCTTATGCCTTGAGAAAACCAAAGTGTGCTTTATAATCTCAGTGTATAGAATACTGTATATTTCTTAATAGTATAACAATAGTAGGTCAAAGTTATTAGTCACTCCAAATGGTATGAAGTAAACAGATATCCTGTCTATGACCCATTCATTCTTTGTCTGTAAGATACAGGAGCCAAATTATAATCAGGTTTTTGGTGAGCACTGAATCAGATTAATTAGCTCTGTAATTACTAGCATGTGACCTTGGAGAATAAACACTTTTTGTCTCAGTTTACACATCTGAAAAACAGTGATAATGATAATACCTACTTCTAGAGTCATTGTGAGAGCTAAATGAGTTAATGCATGTAAAATGCTTACAATCATTTCCTCCACAAGTAGCTGCACAATAATAAAATAATATTATTTAAGAATTTAATGACATGATTTATAACAGTCATATATGCAATACACAGCACAGTTATATAGCAACCAAGAGACTGGAGCTAGCAGATTTATTTATTCATTCATTTAGTCATTCCTCAATATGTATGGAGCACCTAACATAAGTCATTCACTGTATTTAGTGTTAATGATGTAACAGTCAACCGATCAAACTGATGTCTTCCCCCAACAGAACTTACATTCTAATAGGAACTTTATCAAATAATTACAAGAAGATGTGATGGTGGTTATAGGGGTGGGTAGGGGGAGAAAATTTCTTCCTACTCCTGATATTTTCTTCCATGATTCTAACTAAAATTTTAAATAGAACCTAGAGCACTGTCATCATGAAAAATAATGGATAGTAGTGTGGATGCCAGCATTATATCCTTGGCACTTTATTTGCCTGAAAGCATTACAGTGAATGAGAGGCTCTACCCATTCCAAATATCCCCCTATATTTTGAAATCTTTCCGAGACATATGTACTTTTTAAATATATTTTTATTGATTTCAGAGAGGAAGGGAGAGAGAGAGAGAGAGAGAGAGAGAGAGAGAGAGAGAGAGAGAGAGAGAGAGAGAAACACCAATGATGAGAGAGAATCATTGATTGGCTGCTTCCTGCATGCTCCACACTGGGGATGGAGCCAGCAACTGGGCATGTGCCCTGACCAGGAATTGAACCGTAACCTCCTGGATCATAGGTCGGTGCTCAACCACTGAGCAATGCTGGCCAGGCAAGACATATGTGCTTTTTAGGGAGGTATGCTGAGAATGAGGGGTAGAAGAATAAATCTTTTTTTACCAGCACAATGAGTCTAGATTGGAGAGAGAAAAATAAAAAATGGCTTTCTGCATGAGCTTGTCCTTTTGTAATTACAACAATCACTTTCAAGAACTGTCTGGATATTAAAGTGGTAAAACTAAAATCAATCTAATTATCCACAGTGAATCTTCCTTCCATCAATTTCCATTACAGGGGAAACAAAATTGGCCATTACTTACCCACTTCAATATTAATGCTGGCTGCAGCCCCAGTGCGAGGTACTTAGATGCACACCATTTGTTAGAAATCTGAAAATGATTCCTTTGACTATTAACACATGAGTAGCAAGAGAGAAGAGACAGGGAAAAATTACTAATTCGCTTTTTTCTTTCAGCCAATAGGCACTGGGCTTAGCCCTGAGACTCTAAATTCAAGGAATTCAGTCTGGTTGGGAATAGAAACTCATTAATAGATAGTAATGAAGCAATGCAATAAAATCAAGGACAGAGAGATTCATACAATGTTGAGAACCAGTAACTAGACAAGTCAGGATTTTGTAAAAGCTAGGGAGAGGGATGTTAGTCAGAGATATGGCTGAGCTGTTTCTTGGGAGAAGTTAGAAGGAGGAAGAAAGCATCTGCTCTAGAAGGAAAGGCCTGAACCAAAACATGGAGGTGAGAATACTAGGAGCTTAATATGGAAGCACAAGCAATTTGCATTCTGCAACATGGCAAGCCAGGCAGGGGCCGCCAGACAAAGAGGCAATGAGGTAATAAGGAATACTATGTGGTCCTTTATAAAGAACAAAAATTTTGCCTAATAGAAGATGGGAGAGTGCAAATCTTTACAAGCAATGGAGCTACGCTGCGAGATCTGTGTGCTGAATGGTTCCACTGCCTTTCTGGATCCATTCTCCACCTTTCTCAATTCTGTGCTCTGCCCTGGAGACTAAGCAGTACAGACTCCATTGAGGGGTTCCCATGCCTTCTGATCTTCTGCTGGGTCTGACTAACAGGCTCTGCAGTCAGGAGGTCAGAGGGAGAGCGGGAGGGAGAAGAGGTAATTGATCTGGTGTGGTCTGGACACGCCTTGGGCTGGGGTGTCTCCTGATTAATCAAAGATCTCTATTTCTTTCAAATCAGCCAGCTCTACCCACTTCACTTTTCCATATCCCAGTAATCACTCACACACTTCATTCTATGAAACCTAAAGGCGATAACAACATAACTAGGTTATTACACCATCTGTTACGGTTGGTTGCTCCACACACAAACTTGTGAAAATTATTTATTTGTGGGAAAGAAAAAAAACTTCCTTAAATTATATTATTCTGAAAATGTTCAGTGCTTTCTGTTGGGACCTGAGCTGATATACTTTGCCTTTAGAAAGGCCCAACAGGGGGCTGTAAAGGAATGGTTTTAAAAGAACAGAGAAAAGGTGTTCCAGCTGAGACTAACCTGTATCAATGATAGCTGAATCAGACAAGCAGCAGTGTTTCATAAACACGCTGAGGTAAAATCCCTGTGGAATGTAGTCACTGATTGGTTAGAGAGAGGGATAAAGTAGAGGAGTAAATTAAGAATTATTTTACGTTCTCTAATTTTAAAATATTCAGAGAATAGGTGGATGATGGTACTACCAATGAAGACCACAGATGAAAGAGCAGGTTAGTGGGAAAAGATGATAAATAAACTTTTGCAAGTGTTGACTTTGAGGTCTGCTGGTTACATGAAAATAAATGGTCAGAACCGATATAATAGCTTTGAAAGCTGTCAGTGTGTCAGTAGCTGGTACTTAAACCATGAAATTGAGAACAGTGAGCTGGGAAAGAACCCTTGGAAAGGTCTAACATTTAAGGAAATAGTTCTCAAATTTTAATACTTGTGAAGTTTTACTCAAGTTAAATGCTTGTTCAAATGCATCATCCAGTGTCCTTAATCTAGTGACTGATTCAATAGGTACAGTGGTGGATTCAGAGAAAGTATATTCTAAACACATATCCCAAGGGATTCTGATTACAGTTTTCAGACTACACTTAGAGTTATACTCATTGGAGGTAGGAAAAACGCTTATAAAAAAGTGAAAAAAATATATACAGAATATATGGAGAAATCCTAAAACTCAATAGTAACAAACACAAACAACTTCAAAAATGGGCAAAGGACTTGAATAGACTTTTCTACAAAGAAGACATGTGAACAAATAATAAGCACATGAAAAGATGCTCAACACATCACTAATCATTAGATAAATGCAAATAAAAACCCCAATAAGATACCACCTCATATCCATCAGAATGGCTACTATCAAAAAATAAAAGAAAGTAACAAGTGTTGATGAGAATGTGAAGAAATTGGAACCCTCGTACAATGATGATGGGAATGTAAAGTGATATAGTTGCATGGAAAACAATATGACAGTTCTTCAAAAACTTTTAAAAAATTACTATATGATCCAACACTTCCACTTCTGGGTCTACATCCAAAAGAACTGAAAATAAGGTCCTGGAGAGACATCTGGTTACCCATGTCCTACAAGCATTATTCATAACAGCTAAACTATGGCAGCAACCTGAGGGTCCATTGACAGATGAATGAATAAGAATGTCTCACACACACACACACACACACACACACACACACACACACACTGCAATATGATTCAGCCTTAGAATGGAAGGAAATTCTGACATATGCTACAACATGGATGAATCTTGAGGATATTATGCTAAGTGAAATAACTCAATCTTTTTGTGATGACCGCCTTATATAAGATACCTAGAGTAGTCAAAAGTATAGAGACAGAAAGTAGAAGGAGGGAGACATGGGAATTATTGTTTAATGGGATTAGATTCAGTTTTACAAAATGAAAAGAATTCTGGAGACGGGTGGCAGTGATCATTGCACAACCATATGACTATACTTAATATCACTGACTTGTACTCATAAAATGGTTAAGATGATGAACACTGTGTTTTGTGTGTTTTATCAAAATAAAAAAATTAAAATGAATACACAATTTTCTCTAGAGGAGGGAGAGAGAGAGGGGGGAGAGAGAGAGAGAGAGAGAGAGAGAAAGAGAGAGAGAGAGAAGTTGTCAGAGTGTGAAAACAAGAATTTCAAAATGAAGAGAGCAATTAACAATGAAGTCAAATGAAGTATATAACCATATGCTGTAAATGACTTATTTCACTACAAATGGCAATAAAATGCTGTTTCTTACTTTCAATACCTTTTCTGTATATGTCTGTAGTAAAATCTTGTGCCTTTGTGTGAGTAGGAATATAATGTTAAATGCTGCTGGTGTTCCCAAGAATTAGACTTACCCACTAAGAAGTTGCATCTCTGTCCTTTATGAGTTAGGCACTCATTGATTTTTGAAATAGGCATAGAAGAAATATTATATTAATATGAAACAAAGCACCAAAAACATATAACAGGCTGAAGGTTACAGAATTACTAGCCATCTGCTTACTGCACCAGGCCACCTCCCCTCTGACAAGAATAAGAAAGTAATAAATAAATAAACATCCCATCCAAGCCTTAAGCCTATTTCCCAGAAACATACAAGACTGGCATTAGGCAGATATGGTTTTAGACTGGTGTGGTCATCTCTTAATATCTTACAAGCTTAAGATTTCTTGGGAAACATGCTGAACTCACACTTCACATTAAGCATCCCCTTCAGTGGTTGGCAAACTCATTAGTCAACAGAGCCAAATATCAACAGTACAATGACTGAAATTTCTTTTGAGAGCCAAATTTTTTAAACTTAAACTATATAGGTAGGTAAATTGTTATTAACTTAATGAGGGTACTCCTAAGGTTTAGGAAGAGCCACACCCAAGGGGCCAAAGACCCACATGTGGCTCCCAAGCCGCAGTTTGCCAACCACGGCCCTAGATTCACAGGTTGGATTTGCCATTCATTTCTCAGAATCAGCCTGAGGCACAGAAACGTAATGTATCATTGGGAATATTTAATTCTTCTAAAGGCACTTATCTTTCTGCATTTTCACAGATCCACTCCCTCTAATACTTTAGTAATAATCATCTGTTCTCTGGACAGCTTCACTTACCAAGTCTTCAAATATTTGAAAGTGACTACTTCTTATAAATACATCTTGTCATTTTCAGAACAAGATCACATGTACCCAAGCAAATCCAAATCTTAATTTTATAGATGTGAATAATGGTGAGGATTACCCTAAGGTTTGGTTATGACCCATTAATTTTCTTGGGTTTTATGCTTTCAGGAAAGTGTAAATTTGTCTCCCTAATTGTACTTATCCTGGACTTAAGCTAATTCTTATGCTGATTTCTCTTCCTGGAAACAGGTGGCATCCTTCTAATGGCACCACCTTTTTCACTTCTTTATTTTTGCTGAACTTGCTTTCTCTCGTTGTGTACCCTCATCGGTTTCACATTGCCTGTTTTCACAGTACATCTGTCTGTTTTCACCTTACTCACTTATTCCCCTTTAAAGCTTGGACAAGTCATTTTAAAGCTGTTTCCTAAATAGTTTGGCCACTTTGATATTCTATTCTGCTACCATACCAAGCTTGCTTCCTGGAGTAATTACTGTAAATAAGACTTGCTGGCTGGATGCACTGCAAATTTAAACTTTTTAAAAAAAATTCAGAGGCAGTATGTGGTTAAGTGGCCCTCTGACACGTAAGCTGGGTTTTGGTAATTATCTGAACTCACTAAGTCTTGGTTTTCTGATCTATGAGCCAGAGGCAATAGAGGACCTCCAGGTAGCTGCACAATTGTCTAAATCCGGATCTCTCTTGCCATTCCCCAAACTGTACAGACAAACAAAAAACAAGCAAACAAGCCACACAACTCCTACTCTTTCAGCATAAACTTAAAATTATATGTAAATAAAATAATAAAATAAAATAAATACCAAATTCCAGCAGACCTATTTATCAAGTCCCTGATGCAAGTCTTTGCAGAGTGGTAGGGAAGTCCAGAAAATTTGTGCTGAGCAAAGAACAAGAGATCAAAATAAAACAATGACCAGGAAGAGAAAGGCTTCCTCACATACAAAAGAGTTCCGGTCCACCAGAACACCGACTACAGAAAGGGATGTAAGTGAGCACAATGCATTCAAGGGGGCATTATTGAAAAAGTGCTACTTCTGGGGCAGCAAACATCAAAAGCAAAGGAAAGACACTCTTTGAAGACTGGGTGGTGAAAGGTAAAAGAAGCAAGAAGGGGACATTTTTTGAATCTTTTAAAAGTAAAGCAAAAATTTCAAAGAAAATAACTCTCTCCTCATTTACAAAGAAAAGAAAAGAAAAGAAAAGAAAAGAAAAGAAAAGAAAAGAAGAAAAGAAAAAAGTCATCCAGCCTTTTAATCTAACAGAATATATTCTTAAACTATAATTGCACAAATAACCTCAAACTCCCACATAAGAAATATAGAGATGTAAGCAGTTTCTATATACAAAGCTACTAAAAATAATAAAATAGAAAATGGGAATTAAACATTTCTGCTAGTAAGAACCCTCCACTCCCCCCAAAAATGTAAGAAAATTATAAAACAGTGTTCCACATTGAATTAAATAGCTTTAAAAATGTAATTGAATATATAAAGCTAAAACACCTTAAATCATAAATTCAAAAATTAAAAACAAAAATAAATTTAAAAAACAGGAAGGAATGAATGACAAATAATTGAACTCAGGAAAGAAATGGAAAAAAAAACAACAACATAAAGTTTTTAAATGATAAAAAAATTTACATGTTACCCAAAGGAGAATGCATCCAAAGAAAATGAAACAGCAGTCATGAACTAAAAGGAGGAAGACAATCAAAAGGATAAAAATTAAATCATAAAATAAGTAAAAGGACATAAAACAACAACAGAAAAAGACAAAAGCAGGAAAATATCAAACAACATTCAACAGATGTATTATTATTGGTTCTGGACAAAGTAAAACAATGAAGCAGAACTAATATTTTAAGATATTATCTAAGAAAACATTTCAGAAATAAAAGAAGACCTCCATTTACATATTGAAAGGACCTACCAAGTTTCTGGGAAAATTTGCCTACAGCATTCAACTCAGTGATGTATACTATTAAAATATTAAACTTAAAGATTTAAAAAATCCCCAGTGTCTGTGGACAATATTACCAAAGAATTTAGAAGGAAAAATAAATTAGACTGGCATTAGACGTTCAAAGCAACCTTACAAGAAAGGCAACAATGGAGCAGCATTTTTCAAGGAATTCAAAGATAAGAAGTGTGAAACAAGGATGTTTCACTCCCAGCTAAGCTATTCTTCAAGTACTAGGTCCAAAGAAACAATATTAAGCATTCAATAACTGGAAAATGGCTGTACCCATGAGCTCTTCTTGAGGAAGAGTAGAGACTGACCTTCATCCAACCAAGAGATAAGTGGAGGAACTTTGCCAAAGGGAATTGTTGTGAAGAAACTACATATTTAATTAGATATCTAAGATAAAATCAAAGGCTAGAGACAAAATTAATAGAATAATATATAAATGTTATCTGTTTTATATATTTTTTATTGATTTCAGAGAAGAGAGAGAGATCAATGATGTTAGAGAATCATTGATCAGCTGTCTTCTGTGCACCCCACACTGGCCTGCATGCCCACACTGGGCATTGAGCCCACAACCCAAGCTTATGCCTTATCTGGGAATCAAACCTTGACCTCCTGGTTCATAGGTTGACACTCAACCACTAATCCATGCCTGCTGGATGGATGTTTTGAAAGGAAATAATTCAATTTTAAAAATGGAAAGAGGTAGAAAGGGAAAAAGGAAAACTGAATAAATTCATTGATTATTGTATAAACAATAGGTGGGTGTCAATACAAATTAACACTGAATATCAACAACCCAGATAGTAATTGGTCATATATGAAAATGTGGTAAAGAACATTAAAAGGTATAAAGTATAGGTATAAAGGTAACCACTGGAACAAAAACACAAAACTTCCAGTAGATAAATTCAGAAAACATAATATATAGAGAAGTTTATGATGTGAAATGATATGAAGAGTTCAGTTAAAAAATGTCACTCATATCAACAAATAAGAATGAGCTTAAATCATTCAGCAAGACAGACCAAGTGGACTAAAAATAATAAAAGATATGGACAACAATAACCAATAAAGTAGATTTTATAAATGTATATTGAAATTTACACTCTAATAATAAAGAGCACACTTCCATCTCAAAAAAAAACACACAAAAAAACCCCCACATTCACAGAGATCAATCTTATATTAGATCACAAAGAAAGCATAGGTAAGACCCATAAAGTAGAATTGCTAAAAACAGCACTTTCTGAATACATACAATAAAACCAGAAATCAATAATGAAGGAATGGGTAAATGGATGTGTGGAAAATTTTGTACACAAGCATGATTAACACCAAACAATATCAAGAAAGATTGGAGGCTATTTAAAAACAATAACAAGAAAAGTGGGTATCAGATTGCAACTGTTTGACATATGATCAACGTGGGATAAGAGCTGAGGAAGGTGACTTCTTTAAGTCTCTTCTACGTTGTTTTGATATTATTTAAATAGAGTAGGTATTTTGAAGGCTGTTTCCTTACTCAGAATGTATTTCAATTGTCTAATTTCTTTTTAAATAAAAAACAGGGCAAAATATCCTGAGCTGAGTGAGAACAGGGCAAGGAGTAATGAGGTAATATATAAGATCTGGCACCTTCAAGGAAGGAGCTGAGCTTATTCTTGATAACCCTGCCTAAAAGACAAAGTACCTCAAGAGAAAGTAGTTAAGGATGATTGGCAAGCATTCTATTTAAAAAGGGATCATACCTTATGTTCTGCAAAGCCATCATGTTTAGAATGATGGCAACAGTGTCTTTATCAAGATGAAACTGGAAAGACAGAATAAATACAATCATGGTGGAGGGATATCCTATGTGCTTCTTTGGGGAATTGTTAAATTATTTGACACTGAGGGGTAAAGGGAAGTATTCTAAGTCCAGCAGAAAGACAGTGAAGGATGGATGCTCATAGCCTCACTGTTCTCCTTTTCAGCGCTGTTAGCCATATTCTTCTAGTTGCATAGGAGAATATTATTTCCTTAAGATATTCCTTCATATGCTCCTAAAATCATTACTGTAACTCTTCTCATTTGTTTAATACCCTACTCACTGACTTTTTAAGGACTTGAGTTTTATCTTAAATCCTAGAGGCCGGGTGCACGAAATTCATGCACGGGGGAGGGGGGGTCCCTCAGCCCGGCCTGTACCCTCTCCAATCTGGGATCCCTTGAGGGATGTCCAACTGCCTCTCACAATCCGGGACCACTGGCTCCTAACCACTCACCTGCCTGCCTGCCTGATCACCCCTAACCACCTATGCCTGCCTGGTTGCCCCTAACCACCTCTGCCTGTCTGCCTGATCACCCCTAACTGCTCCCCTGCCAGCCTGATTTCCTCTAACTGCCTCTGCCTTGGCCCCACACCCAGGACCCAGGATTCCCTCCCTCTGGCCGGCCGCAGGGACCCAAGACCTGGTCTGACTTCGCCCAGGCAAGCCGCAGCCATGGGGTGGGCGGCTTTTCTCCCTCTCCTGGGCCACAGCCTCAGGTGCTGATGCCCGGGACCGTGGGTGGGCTCACAAAGATACCCCAGGGGGCAGTTAGGGGCGACCAGGCAGGCAGGCAGGTGAGCGATTAGGAGCCAGCGGTCCAGGATTGTGAGAAGGATGTCGGACAGCCGGATGTCCGACTGTCCTCAGGATCGGGCCTAAACCGGCAGTCAGACATCCGCCAAGGGGTCCCGGATTGGAGAGGGTGCAGGCTGGGCTGAGGGGACCCCCCATGCACGAATTTTGTGCACTGGGCCTCTAGTATTGAATAATGATTACAATGGTGGCAAAATATAAAACTGTTTTAAACAATTGCCGAAAGAACACTTTATGCTATAGATAAAAATAGATTGGATTTGGTATAGATCCTGATTTTAAATTTGCTGAAATAGAACATCTTTCTTCTACCTTAGAGGCCAGAAAATTGGAACGTTTGATTAGGAATTTACTCACAGTGAGTTTACTATAAATCTATACAATTATTTTTATGAAATAGAATGTTTTTCATCATTTAAAAGGAGAGTTCTGGAAAGGAAATACTGACACAAGATGTTTATGCCCTGTTGGCTGGTACTACCTGTAAGAAATCAATTAACCACCTAGCAAACAGGCTTTGTGGCTTATGTCCTCAGAGTGTAAACTCCAGAGGCCACTGTCTTACATTCTATGTAATTTTAGCCACAGGATATTGCCATTCCCCAAGTATTTAAATATCTTCACTCTAGTGTCTTCCAGGCTTGATAGCACTGGGGATTAAAAGATAAGTAAGCTATCGTGTCTCTCCTGGAAGTGTTCCGGTCTTATGGTGGAAATATATATATTTTTAAGCTAAATAAAGGAAATCTAGTAATTGAAGTGGGTAAAATTACTTAATTACTTTGCAATTAAAATATTTTAAAAACTGTTCAATAAAAAATAGAAGCAGAAAATGAATAACAGTTGGTTTGAATAGCTCTACAAAAAGAAAAGATTATATCACATAAAGAATATAATTTTTTAAATTGTTTCTAAAAAATTTCAAACATCTACCCACAAAGAAAATGTCAATTAATTCTCCAAAGTGGAATGCAAATTATGTTCTCTGATTATAGTGCAATTAATCTACAAATTAAAAATATATATAAATAACCAAAATACAAACACTTAAAATGTGCTTTCAATAATAGTGGAATCAAAAAGAATGTAAACCTTACTTTGAAATTATTTAAAAAATGAATATAAGAAGAATATTAAAACACATTTGCTGTGTGTGGCTAACATTGAGCTTATGAGAAAACTTATAACCTTAGAAAGTTTAATTAATAAATAAGAGAGAATAGAATTAAATTAGTTAAACATTTATGGGCTTATAGAAAATTGTAGAATTTAAAAATATAATTCCCTCTGTGTATTATTTTTACCCAGCTTTGATCACTGGAAATCAATAATAGCAAGGAGTCCTTCCCTGGCCCCATGAATACTTTTTCTGTGTTCTGGTGATGTAAAAGACACTTCTTTAAGCTAATGAGTAAATTGAAATGAAACAAAAGTTTTAAATAACTGATAAGTCAGTCAAAGGATTTTCTCTGGAAGACTAGATTTCCCCTGTAAAACTAGATTTCCCTTGCACTACACCAACAAATTTAGTCTCTCTGCATCCATTCTGACCCTTTGTAATTTATTTTCCAAATTACTAACAGAGTAATATGTACTGAGTTTTAAAGACACACATATTATCATTTTACCCCCATTCTTAAAACACTCATTCTAAATAGTCTATGGAATGAATCCCACTACTCTTATAAAGGACTTACGAAGCTTTCTAAAATCTATATCTGCACATATTATTTCTTTTGTCTTTATGTATGTAAATATGTAAGATATATGTAAATTATAATTCAAAATAATAAATAAAAACTTATGAAGCCATCATTCAAATTAAGAACTAGGACATCACCAATAATGTGCTCTTCCCTAGCTCATTTCTTCACCTACTCACCTTCAACTAGGTAACCAGAATCTTATGTTTTGTGACTATAATTCTCCTTTTTGTTGTTGTTGCTGTTGTTAATGAATAAATTCTTCAGTAATTGTTTGCTTTTGCCTAGTTTTCCAAGACTAGCATTTTTCTCTCAACTTTATTTTGTTAATACCAATATTGTTGCATGTGTATATGGAGATCTGCTTTAAACTGGGTTGGTGTTTTGCCAGACTGGTGTGATAGAGAAAGATCAAGGATGTTACATGTAATCATTATTGTGCACGTAAATTCCATGATTGTCAATGGAATTTAAAGAAGATATATTATTTTTGTTATTGTTAATCCTCACCCAAGGGTATTTTTCCATTGAGTTTTAGAGAGAGTGGAAGAGAAAGGGAAAGGCAGAGGGAAACATTGATGTCAGAGAAACAAATCAAATGGTTGCCACCTACACAAGCCCTGACCAGGGCCTGGGCCTGGGAGGAGCCTGCAACAGAGGTACATGCCCTTGACCAGAATTGAACCCAGGTCCCTTCAGTCCATAGGCCAACGCATGATCCACTGCGCCAAACCAGCTAGGGCTAAAGAAGATATTGATGGCACAAGAAGGATGAGGAGCATAGAATGGTGACTTCATTCATGGTTTATAAGATCAAAAAATTATTGGAGTCAAGCAACTAGTGAAAGTAAGACAGAAAAAAATAGTAAGTGATACTGAGAGAATATATTTCAAATATTAATGGATATAAAAATATCTAAGAGAACAAACATGTGAACTTATAGATAAATGTCAAAAGAGCCTTATTTTTTAAAATAGAAATAATTTATTTTCTCAAATAGTTTGTTAAAAGGCATATTTCAAACCAACAGTTGGCACCATGTTTAAGGGTGACATGTCGGAGCATGTCTATTACAGTTAGGAATAAAACAGTTACTTTCCTTATCCTCAATATTGTTTAACATTGTTCTGGAGGAACTGTTTAAAGCAATTGAACTTCAGCTCCTGCCCCAGAATGTTCCTCTTCATAACTATTTTCAATGCTAATCAACACACTCCTAGACCCAATGACCTTTCTCTTGACTTCACCAGACCTTTGCATCACCAGAAACTGAACCACCTCTAAAGTGTCAATTTCTTACACTGTGCCCTCTAAACAATTCCTCTGAGTCTTCCCACTCTCTTGTCCAAGTCCACTCCCAGTAACTCTAAAGAGACCTGACCAAGTTTAAAAACAACAATAGGAATATAATATAAACTATGTTATTCTAAATTGTAGTTTTGTTGTTGCTATTTTCATCACTTCTTTTACCCATCAATGAACAACTTTTGACCCACTGATCTGTTTTAATACAACTGAAATAAAGCTTGCAAACTTAATAAATGTAAACATTAATATGCAAATGCTATGAAAATATTTTCTTCAGTATCTAGACTCAATGTAACATAAGCTGAAACAAGTGACCAACAAATCATTATGTATATGCACAACCCTGGAGAACATTAATTTTTATTAACAACATAATAAGGTTTCTATGAAAATCATAATCTTAGAATTTAAATTTATAATATGTTTGAAAACAAATTAATATAATTTATTTCCTACTGCAAGTGCTAACTTATCCATGAAACCACAAGGTCCATCAAACACCGATTGTATAACATTGCTATAGATTTCTTGACATAGAAATATGTCCTACAATAAATCATTTACTTAAAGAAGGTTATAAAGTAGCATGCTTATGTGAGTACATCGATGTGAAATTATATAAGTATATAAATAATATGAACATATTTATATATACAACAAGAAAAAGAGATACCAAATGATGAATGAATATTTCTGAGTGATGGAATTTGGCTTTTTATTCTTTTTTTTTCCTGTTATAAAGTTTAAAAGGCTATATTCTATCACTTTAGGTCTACAATAAATACTTGTTAAAAGGATAAATTGACAAATTACTGGCAAAATTAGTTGTTTAAACAATTTTATTTATCATTCATCCCCTGTGGTAGGCTGTCCCCAAATATAGCCACCATCATTCCATTCCTCCTCATATTAACATGTCACACCTACATCAGATGGTTGAGTCTAATTTCCCTCTACAAATTCAAGTATCTATTAAAAACTTGCTCTGTCCAGTACATTAAGCTTGGAAATAAGGATACGGTGACAACGAGATCTGCAACTGAAATCCCTGCGATGTAGAAATAAGGCATCCCAAAAGTTTTCATTTTGGAGAACTTCCATCAATAGTAGGATACTGGTGTCATTCAAGAAATGAAATAATAAGGCTGGAGGAAATACTAAGGAATAGTCAGGGCAATACACATCAATAATATGATCAACAGCTGCCCAGACAGGTTGCTCCAATCGTTGGTGCCAGATCTGGCTCTCGAGCAACACCACTTCTGGGTACGTGAAGTGAACAATTGATAGGAGAATATTATCCCTCTTTAGTTCTTCTCTGGGAATAGAGATGCCAGCATTTTTATGGCCATGTGTATAGAACCATCCTCCTTGTTCTGGCTCAAGAGCCCCCTGAATCTCCCAGTTTAACACCTTATTGCATGGTCCCCATTCCTCACCCTTCCTGTTCCCTTGTCTCTGACCTCTTCTTCTGTCAACTCTTACAAATCAAAATTTTATTTAACTTCCTTTCTTTTAAAATAAAAACCATTAAAAATTTATTATCAGAAATAATCTCCAGATCCTAACAACATAATATTTTCATTCAATGTTGGTCTGAATTTTCCCTTAAAGAGGAGAGGGAACAATGCAATGTAAGGTGAGTAGTTTAGTTGTAATGCTTTGGTTAAAAAAATAATTCTGTGCCAGAGTCTTTAGTTTTTGTAAAACACAAAGTTAAATAATTCTAGAAGAGTAAAGCAACCATATAAAATTAAGAAGAAACACTCTAATAATAAAATATTTACAACAATCTTATTCTTTTGAAGTAAATACACTTACATTCTCCATTTGCACACAATGATGGCTAGTCCACAAGAGAGGCAATGGGAGAACTATTATAATTTAGGCAATAGAGTCAACAAAGCTACCTATTGTCCCTGAAAGCTTCCCAATCCATATAAAGTAAGGAAATAAAACACTCAGAGATTTTGGCTATCGTTGCAAAGATAAATGAAGCAATGAAGTTATGTTAAGTGGCTTAGGAAGAGAAGAAATCTGATCTTAAAGGTTGCAAACTATAAAAATATACAAACTAACTTTTGTCTGTATATTTGCAGACAGAAAGAACAAAGAGATGAAATAGATCCAGGCACTTTATCTGGAATCATTTAGCATAAACCTTCATCCACTGAAGACAGAAAGTCCAGATGACATATATTATACACACAAGAAAAGTTTCTTATGTATTTGTAATTAAATTCAATGTACTTCCAAAGAATTACAAGAATCACAGACCAATGCTAATAAAAAGAGAACCTTATAGCACCAAAATAATTAAATTACAGTTTTTCAGAAAATAGAACCTGGGGCATTTAGAAAAATGTTTAGAAATAAAAACAGTAGCTAACATTTTGATAGATTCTAACATTTAAGTGCCATGGAGAAAAGTATTTTATCTGCAAAGAAACCCACAGGAAGCTTTTAAATTCTAAAACATCTAAGGTTCTGTTCCCCAAGTACTGGCTACAAGAAGAGAGCTGAGAAAAAGGGCACAACAGAGTCTAGGAAAACAAACTGGGATTGAGAGATTTGTTGCTTTGGGCAAACTCAGAAGTATATAATATTTTTTGACTTTTCTGGCTCACTAGCTTTACAAAAATGCCCAAATTATAGAACTTGATTCCCGTTCCTTTTTTTCCTCTTTCACTATGTCTGTTATAATGATTTCCACTTGTTTTTGCAAATACATTATATGGTACTGAGAGTATATTTATACATTTTTGAAGGCGCATAATTATATTAAAAATAAGTAAACATTTATAATTATTAAGCAATTGGTTTACAAATTACCCTCACTATCCGAAAGTAGAGCATTCCTTTGAAACCTTTTGTAAGCCAAAATGATGTAAAAAGAAGCAGTAGCAATAATTTATAAGGAAAAAAATGTGAGTGTTTCCAGACCCAAAATTCAATGCGTGCATAATATCTTTATCTCTTTCACCATGACCCAAACAATGACATCTAGTCTTACACTAAGCATAACACCCTGTGAGCTCTTGGCTTTTCTGAAACCTTAGGACACATCGTGCAAATGGATGCACAAAATAAATCTAGATAAAGCTCAGGGGCTCACAGACCCAGTTCAAAGATACGGTGGCTTGGTGCTGAGATGCTGAGATGCTGAGTGTAATTGCTTTTTGCCTTTTTCTATAAAAGCGAAAATCCTCTTTGCATCCCTTTCAGTTAGTGAAAGCAGGTATTAATGTGGGTCTTCCGTTTAAATGACATGTCATAACACGGACTTTTGAAAAGTAGGAGCTACTTGTATTTGTTAAGCTTCTAATATCTCCCTTTTGCAAATGTATCTTTTTCCAAAATCTAACCAAAGTTTTTACTTAGAGGAAATAGAAGAGGCAGTAAGATTTTAAAACACACACACTTTGATATAAAAATATACAAAACAAAAAAAAAATGTACACACACACTTCAAGAAAATCAAGAAAAACTCATTAATCAGAAATTTCAAACTTTAGGTGATTATAGGACAAAAATCATTGAAACCATTAATATTACATTAAACCCAGGCTTCCAATGGGTAAGAACTATGCCTTTAAAAAAGCAAAACTTCTAATATTAACAATTAACGGAGACTTGAATCAAGATGAATAAATATTCCTCATCTTTAAAAATTAAAAGTCACAGAAGCCACGTTGCTTATGTGACCTGTTCACTAACAGTAGCAGGATCTTGATATCCCTCTACTAATCTCATTCTCTGATTCTAGAATATTCCTTCACCCTCCACCTTTCTCCAGTCCCAACCATGGCTGTTGTCACCATTTCCATAACACACTTTTGCTCTTCGACGTTCAGTTCTGGCATCACCCCTTGTCCCCTGCAGCACTAAAGGCTAGACAAGTGACCT
Organism: Myotis myotis; assembly: GCF_014108235.1. Lineage (NCBI taxonomy): Eukaryota > Metazoa > Chordata > Mammalia > Chiroptera > Vespertilionidae > Myotis > Myotis myotis. The sequence continues at coordinate 28,046,382 of NW_023416313.1, forward strand.
TCTATCATTCCATTTCCATGCTATGTATAGTACTGTATTATGCTGTCCGGGGCCTCCAGGTGAGAAGTGATGTCTTATTCTCTTTTCTCACTGAGCCATGTGCCTGACATTTACCAGGCCCTTAAGAATATTTGCTTTACTAAATTGAATGGAATTTAAGTTCTTCCTGTTCAGTTTTTAGCAATCCCTGAAGCTCCTTTAATATGGGCAAAACAGTTGACAAGAACTGAACATATGCTATGAGTAAACTATGTGGTCTTAAGGGTGACAATGATAACAGAATATAAAAGCAGCACGACTAGTACATGGTTTTAATAGGAATGATCATCAGTCCTTCTGCTCTAAGATGTAGTGAAACCCTGTTAGGAGGAGCCCCATGGGAATGTCTCTGTCCCAGGCCTGGTCCAGATCTGTTTCTACTATTTTTACCTCCCCTCCCCTCCCCCAACCAACCCACTAACCTTCTTCTGTTCTTAAACTGGTTCATGTCAGGCTAATTAATGCCTTCTAAAGAGCTTCTATAGAAGTCTCAGAGAATTCTCATTCTCTTCTGTAATTGACCCATGCTGGCTTTAATGTAGAAACTTGTCAACTCTGCTCTCATAACCCTCATACAGATAGGTAGATTGGCAAAATTTTCATATGCTATTCTCTTCCAATCCAGCCTCTGCCAAATATTCCTGAGCCTCTGTTTGAGAATTCCCAACAATAGTTTCTCTTCTTATTGCAGAAGACCGCTCTGGTATTTGGAAGAATACTAAAATGTTTAAAAAATAACTTCTAAGCTAAATAAAACTTTTCTACCAATACTAGAAAAAAGTATATGCTTACATGGCCTTTAACATTCAAATGCCTCATATTTATTAATGCTCATGAACAGTTATACATTAGCTACTAACACACTGCAATTTCCAGTACTTACATAGTGGACAAAACTCATTTATAATAAATCATAGTTTCTTTCTATCTAATATAATAATAGAGGAATATGCAAATTAGCCGGGACACCGTAATGTCACGAATAATCTCCAAGCGGCAGAGAGCTACAGGAGGGCCGGTCAGCGAGCTAAGAGCAAGAAGAGGCACAGGAGGGCGGGGCAGTGGGCGGAGAGCTACACGAGGGCAGGGCAGCAAGCTATGAGCAGCAGAGAGCTACCAGCAGCGGTGGGAGGGGCGGCCAGCTGAGGCAAGTGGCAGCGAGCTACTCGTGCACAGATTCGAGCGCAGGGCTACTAGTTTAGATAAAAAAATTATCCAGAGTTTAGATATTATTTAATATAATTTTGAATAAATTATAGGTAGCAGCTAAAATAAAAGCCAGTGCACATCATGGTTGGGTCTTCTGCAAATATTTTCAAAACACAGAGGCTTAAAAATCCAGTGTTTTACAGAGACAGTCATAGCAGCACTTATAGCAATTACTGCCCCTTCCATCACAGGTACTTAGGGCTACTCACAAGATACTGCTTTTAAGGCACTTACAACAGTTAGAAGTAAATACATTAATGATGTTACATTCTGAAAAGCAATGAGACATAGAAAAATATATGCACTAGAACGCCTCAAACAAGTAGAGAGATCACTCATAGACAACTGAAGGTAGAGAATATTTAAAATTTTAGAGGTGAGACTCATATGCTTAAAAAAGCACTCAATGAAAAGAGGAAACAAAAATCTTTCTGAATTGGGATAAAGCTATTGGCCACGTTAATTTTTTAAATAAACTCAAAATTGTGCATCCAATAAAAATAAGTCTACTAGATTGAAATCTCAAGCAAAACCTCAAGCACAAAAATATTTGTCAGTAATCATGCTGGGGAAATAACAATGTCCATAATATGGAAAAGCTAGTTTTTCTAAAATTAGACTTACAGACTTTCTAACTATAAACATAATAGATCCTTATAGAAAGTTTGAGGATTAAAACAAGTCATTAAATAACAACACTCATAATTCTGTTTTTCTCAAAGAGAATTACATTTTTGTTTTTCTTTGCATAAGTTTTACCACCGAAATAATATTTGAATTTTTTTGCCATTTGATATTACTTATGTATTTTCTGTGTCATTGATTCATTTTCAAAGAATTGAGAACTTATTAAAAATGATAAGCAAATAAAAGTACATTTTGGCTTGCATGAATAGAAAGGTTACATCAGGAGTAAGCTGGTTCGGGCTTATGTACTCAATGAATCAATCAAAAATCCATCCATAACCCAATGCATTTCCCTGTGTTGGTTTCATTCTCTGTCAGTTCTTCCCACAGGATGGCAAAAACTCCCACGATGCTTTTGATTTAGAAACTCCCATGGAAAGTTTCTGCCTCTTCAGCAATACTCTCAGGGAGGGTTCTCCTTGGGGTCCCTTCACTCAACCCAGGGGGATATAGCATTGCTTTCCCAGCCCTTAATTGCCAGGAAAATGAGAGAGTCATTAGCATAGAGCTGAATCTAAAGCTCTGAGACTGGGTGAGATCACTGCCTTGGGAACAAGTACAGAAGAGAAGAGTCTAAAGAATGAGCCTGAGGTCACACAACCAGACTTATAAGCAGATTAAAATTTGGCATAGAACAATAGTCATGAGTTCTTTTACATAAATTCCATAGTCTCAGTAAATAGAAAGGTCATGGGCTAAAAAGTCCATGTATTCTACCATAGAGAGGTTAAGTCAAGCTAAATTTTCAGAAGGAAGTATTTCAATGGCTTAATAATACTTCACTTGGAAATCAATATCACAGTGTTCAAATAAAGTAGTATAATTAAAATACTAGTATACCAAACTACAGGCCCGGTGCATGAAATCCGTGCATGAGGGGGAGGGGCGGGGGGGTGTGGAAGTGGGTTCCCTCAGCCTGGCCTGCACCCTCTCACAGTCTGGGACCCCTTGGGGGATGTCTGACATCCCTCTCAAAGTCTGGGACCCCTCACTCCTTACCGCCTGACTGCTTGCTGCTCCTTAGCACTTCTGCAGAGGCGGGAGAGGCTCCCACCACCACCACTGCACTCACCAGACATAAGCCCAGCTCTGGCTGAGCAGTGCTCCCCCTGTGGGAGCGCACTGACGACCAAGGGCAGCTCCTACGTTGAGAGTCTTCCCCCTGGTGGTCAGTGTGCATCATAGCAACTGGTCGTTTCACCAGTCGTTCCACCATTTGCTCGATTTGCATCTTAGGGTTTTATTATATAAGATGGGTTAAATGCAAAGCCTACATTAAATTTTTTTTTTAAATATTGCATTGCTGTATACATAATGACTATAAATTCCTTCCTGGTCAACTAATAGAGTAAGCCAGCCAGATCATCTTCAAAATCAAGTTCAATAATATGTAGGAAGCCATGATAAAAGACAAACTGTCATCTAAGATTAACATTTATTTTTGCACTCAATATAAAACTGTCACTTCTGAGGACGTTCAATGTCTTTTGAAAATTTTATCAAACTGCACAAGACCAGAATTTTTAAAAGTGTTTTTTTATATTCTACAACAATTTGCAAAGAACTTGGTTACATGACAGTAAACAAAATATGAATAGCTTCACTACTACATTCAACTCATGTTACAATAAATAATTTTTAATATTTCCTTTGGAATTTTTGAATAATATAAAGCAAGTGGCACTAAAATCTTTATACAAGTATATCTAAATATCCTTATTAGCTTTAGAACATAGCATGACGCATAATCTGAGTTTTTACTGGAAGAACCCATAACCTGCACAAAATAACTCATTTTAATTTTTTATTAGTTCTCTGTAAAAATAAAAAAATATTATATACATTTACAAAGCAATTCTTGGTCTCTAAGATCATATAGTCCCAATTCATAAGACATGATCAAAATTTCACTGTAATAGAAAACATGTCCTGAAGAATTCAAAACAAACTTATTAATAATAGTTTTTAACCCCCAAGAGGAATTGGAACATAACTTTCACATTTATTTTTATATAATTCTGTTTTGAAAGACTTTTTCAAACAATAATCTCCTCTGATAATTATTTAAAACGAATTTGTAGTCTTAATAAAGTACTAGAAAAATATGTCAACTATGTCAAATTGTAATATGCAAAATGATCGACCCCTTTTCTTGATTTAAAAAGTACTAATTATTTGGGTCTAACCTTGTAATCAAATCTAGTAAGTCTAGGGCAGAGCACCAGGATTCCACACTTTAAGTAAACAAACCCAGGTGGTTCTGCTCAGGTGGTCCATAGACCACTATGTAAAAACACTGATTGAGAAATAATTACAAAATGTTGCAAAGGAGGAGACCTTTCTGAGCCTATTAGCAAAAGCAAAATCTAGCGAGAAGTGATGGAATGATTTGACAAATAAAATTTTAACATTGATTAAAATTAAAAAGCAAATGATAAACTGGGAAAGCTATTTTTAAACATGAAGGGTTAATACTGATATACTAAAGTGTTTATAAATCAATAGGAGAAAAACAAGCATCCTAATATAAAAACCCTATAAGATTCTAGATCTCAAAAATGTTATCTCTCAGATAGCAAGAAAAATTAAGCAATTAACCCTGTGAGTGATAGCTGTTAAGAAGAAGAGAGAGAAGCCATGAGGATGAGATGGTACCAAGAAGTGTTTAGAGATAGGGTCATAAAGAGTCACACAAGCTGAAGTTTTGAGATAGCAGAGTGAGAAGACAGAGTAGCTGAAATAATACAAAAGTCAATACAAAGACATAGCACTGCTGTCAAGCTCCTGAGAATTCATGAACTTCTGCTGCAGAAAGTATCAGTGCTGCCTTGGATCACGTTCCATTTGTAGGATGATCAGCTGTACTACGGTTCCCATTCGTGGAAGCATATTTTATCTCTGTCTCTCTCATTGCCCTAAATGTTTCCCTACCATAAAACTTGAGTGAGTTTCTGTTTCCTTCAACTAAAAGATCCTAATGAGAACATCTGCAGAAGTCTACCTAATGCATCAGTCTTGGGGAGTAAACTAATATATACTTGGCTTTGAAAGTCAAAAGAATGCTCTTTTTCTGAAAATAAGCATGATTTTGTCAGGTTACACTGCTAATTCACACAAACACGTTCTTCTAACAAAGAGGACAGAATCATATTGAAGATAAAGCTAGATTGTAAAACAAGATTAAACTGAATATGGTCTCCCTTCTGGAATTTGAGCAGAATGTGTATTTAAAATAACAGCTTTGGGGCATACTTGAGTTTAATATCAATTGACCTATGTCCTAAACTTTGTATGCTAACAGTCTCACAATCTATCCTCAAACAGCCAGAATAAAAAGCACCAAACCAAAAAACCAACCAATAAACAAAACCATTTTAATCTTTGTAGTTATAAGGTCTAAATATATGCTATTAGGCCTTGCTACCACCTCTACTTCATCCAGAACTAACACTTTGGTGACTATGTGAACTATTGAAAGTACAAATCTAATCAGCACTATCTGGTATCAATAGCCCGAAGAGCATCCTTTGGCAAAGGGGCACCATTGATACTAACTCCACATGGTGCAGAGAGCACTCTGTCATTCTCAATGGACACCACTCCATGACCAAGGCGAATCCTAGATTTATAATACAGCTTACAAATAAGCAAGCAACTTCTCATCTAAGTGCTATTCATAATTCAAAGGCAGGGATACCTGCCAACAGGGTCATCAACACAGGAAATGCACCGCCTAAAAGGCCTGCTGGTCGATGCAGACACTGCAGCTCTCATTTGGGCTTCAGAAGGTTCCATCAACGATCAGCTTGCAAACTCAGGGATATAGGCGGAGGTTCTGCATGAAAGAGAAACACCTTAACAGTTCGTGGTGTTTCGAAGCATCGTGACAGCCTAAAAAGTCAGAGAATATGACTGTTCTATGAGCAAGCTGTCTTGTCAGACCAATTATTTTACACTCTCGCCTTCAGACTGAGGTGAAGTTCAGGTCCCAGGTCCCTCCTGTTCTTCTCTGCATCTCAGCTCTTATCTCTTAGTGAGCACCCAGTTATCACACACCCACACAGATAAATCTCCATAAGAATATGAAAAATATTTACCTTTTTTTAAATTAAGAATAATTTGTTTCAAAGGATTGCATCAATGTCTTCAGGTTTTGAGGGGCAGAAAATGTTTGCTTTCCTTTTTGCCAGCGATCACTCAAAGTCTCTCAAATCTGTGGTCATATTTCAGCCAGCGTATCTTCTATAATAATAAAAGGATAATATGCTAATTAGACCGAACGTCTTCCGGACGTCCTTCCTGACAAAGCCTAGGCCAGAGGGAAGCCAGCCCGGGTCCCGGGTGTCTGCTGGCGGCCAGAGGAGGGAAGCCCGGGTCCTGGGTGCCAGAAGAAAGCCAGTGCCAGCAGCAAGGGGAAGGAAGGCCTACTCTTGCACAAAGCCAGGGCTGCAAGGACTGAGCCCCTTGCACGAATTTTGTGCATCGGGCCTCTAATCTCATTATAAAATTTAAATAAGACAGGATATAACCAAAAAAAGATATGCAGAGAAAAGAGAAACTAAACAAACAAACAAAAAGGAGATAAAAAGATAGCAGTACAGGGCTAGATGTGAGGATAGAAGAAACAAAAAACCCACTTAAGTAACAAATAAGGGGATTTTATTAGTTCACAATGTAAGAACTGAGGAAGGGAAACAATGGGGTTATTAATTTAGCAGCTCCAAGTCATCAGTAGCAATCCAAGTTTTTGCTATCTTCCTACTTTGTTACAAACAGCTAGTCAGCTTATTTCATTTTTGTAATAATTCTATGGCTCCTGGCATCAGATATTTTTATGCCAATGGAAGGGAGGCAAGGAAAGTGACTGTTCTGTTTAAGAACTCAGAAACATTTCCCAGGTTTCAGGTATCACTTCATATCTCCTTGGCCTTATTTAGGTAACATGCCTAAACTAAAATCCATCATTGCCAAAGTTTATGGGACCTGATCATTGGTCTAGAACCATAAGGATTTACCAAAGCACATGGGGAAGCTTGGACATAAAGCCAGAACAAAATTTCTGCTCTCTGTGCAGGGAAAGGTTGGGAATAAGCGTTGCATAAATAAGTATCAGTTTTACCTACATCCTCTCTAAAAATTAGTGTCCCAGATCCTATATGTTTCTCACAATATGGTTATAGAAACTGGCCAGTCCATTTCCCAATCTACCCTCTGAAGACATGGACGTTGAAAACAGAAGTCAATATCTTTCCAACTGAATACAATCTTTGACGGTCAAGTAAAAAGAAACTTATCTTTGGCTGTGAAGTTGAAGAGATGGAACATCAAAAAAGCAAAATCCTTGTAAATCATACACCTGGCAAGTTACACTCATTATACCCGTTTCAAAGCCCAGTGGTAAAAAGAGAAAAGATAGCCTAGGTTTTACATGTACAAACTCAGGAGTCACACTCCCATTATACAGTGGTGCTGGAACTGGCTCCCCCAGGCTTGTGAGAACAATGGTTATGGTGGAAGTGCCATACACTTGGTCCTTGAAAAAGCAGGGTGATTAGTAGTGCCAACCCCCAAACAGTTGAAAATCCACAGTCTGCTATGACTCTTGACTCTCTGAAAACAACTACAGTGGGTCCTTCACTTTCAGGATTCAACCATCCACTGATCAAAAACAGTATTTTTTTTTTATCTGTAGATTGAAATCATTTTTACTACTCAGCCATTTAAAAAAAAAAAGATTAAATATTGCTATTTGTGACAAATGGAAGACCTTGAGAATATCATGTTAAGTGAAATATACAGTTAAGAATCATGTGATTTCACTCATCTGTGGGATATAAAACCAAAAGCAATAAATGAAAAAATATTTTTTTTAAAAGAAGCTTATAGATACAGGCAATAGTATGTTGGTTACCAAAGGAAAGAAGGTAGAAGGGCAGTAAATGGTAAAGGGGGTCAAATATATGATGAAGAAAGATGATTTGACTTTGGGTGGTGGGCACACAATGCAATATACAAATCATGTATCATAGAAATGTATATTTGAAACCTTTATAACCTTACTAGAGGCCCGGTGCATGAAATTTGTGAATGGGGGAGGGGGTCCCTCAGCCCGGCCTGCACCCTCTCCAATCCGGGACCACTTGGGGGATGTCTGACTGCCAGTTTAGGCCTGATCCCAGACATGCTTCTCACAATCCAGGACCTCTGGCTCCTAACCACTCACCTGCCTGCCTGCCTGCCTGATTGCCCCTAACTGCCTCTGCCTGCCGGCCTGATGCCCCTAACTGTTCCCCTGCTGGCCTGATCACCCCCTAACTGCTCCTCTGCCAGCCTGATCGCCCCTAACTGCTCCTCTGCCAGCCTGATCACCCCCTAACTGCTCCCCTGCCTGCCTGATCACCCCTAACTGCTCCCCTGCCGGCCTGATTGCCCCTAACCGCCTCTGCTTCGGCCCCTGCCACCATGGCTTTGTCCAGAAGGGTGTCTGGAAGATGTCTTGTCTAATTAGCATATTATCCTTTTATTAGTATAGATTAACTAACTAGAGGCCCAGTGCATGGGGGGGGGGGTAGTCCCTCAGCCCGGCCTGCACCCTTTCACAATCCAGAACTGCTGGCTCCTAATTGCTTGCCTACCTGCCTGCCTGATCGCCCCTAACTGTTCACCTGCCTGCCTGATTGCCCCTAACCACCTCTGCCTGAGCCCCCACCACGGCAGCTTCATCCAGAAGGACGTTTGGAATAATGTCTGAAAGGTTGTTCAGCTGTCTGGTCTAATTAGCATATTATGCTTTTATTGTTATAGATGTCACCACAATACATTTAATTTTTTTAAAAAAAGGAATCAGTATTTTCTATAGGTAGTTGAGAATCCATGGCTGCAAAACTATGGTTAGGAATGAAAAAATACTTTTTTTCCAACCATGGTTGGTTGAAATCCATGGAAGGGTCAGCTGTATTTATTGAAAAAATCCAAGTATAAGAGGACCTGTGGAGTTCAAATCCATGTTGTTCTCGGGTCAACTGTGTAATGGTTTGCTGCTGTGCAGCTGTTAGCAGGTCAGTGGCATCACATTTACAGTTTGAAATCATTGTGAGTGTATTAATGCTACCGAAATCCTCAAATGCTGCAGACTCAAGCTTCCTTGGTTGTTAAACTTTCACCAGCAAATTACTTCATTTTCAGTTCCTGCATTTTCTTAGCTGGATAACCTTGAGCATCTTTTCCAGGTATTCCCATTTTCTTTATCTGCTGGTACTAAAAATATCTACTGCATAAATTAAATATGTTTTATGAAACATCTAGCTGCCTGTTAGACATATTATAAATACCCAATAAATAAACATTGTTACTGTTCTTACTACAATTATAAAAGTGAGATTTTTTTGAGATTACAGTACAATAAGCAACCTATGTAGACCCTGAACCTTCAAATAGTGCTTGGTCAATACTACTAAGTATATAGAGGAAACAAGAGCATTAACAGTTAATGTTTTTATTAATCCTCATCCAAGGATATATTTTCCATTGATTTTTTTTTTTTCAGAGAAAATGGAAGGGAGGTAGGGAGGAATAGATGAGTAGAGAGGGAGAGAGAGAGAGAGAGAAACTTTGATGTGAGAGAGACATCAATTGGTTGCCTCCTGAATGCACCCCAGCCAGGGCCCCTGGATCGAATCACACTGGCCAGGACAATAGTGAATGCTTTTAGATTGTAGTTTCAGTTTTCCACAGAATTATTCAGATACCATGGCGACCATTTTTCTAGATATCCAGGTTTGGTGCTATAGCCCAATTATGAGACATGAATTTGGGAAGGGTAATTTGGTTCAGATTAAATGAAAGTACTTGAAAGGGATATACAGGAGACTGAGATTCATAAGTATGCTGGTGTGATGTGTCTGTTTAATCCCTGTTAATACTCTTCATATCCCTGTGTTTTGATTTCACGTCTGTAACATGAAAAAGTTGAATGTAGTCATTGGTTATCAGTGCCTCAGTCACTACCAGCATGTAGAACTTTGGTTTCTTACCCCATCTCAATCACACTTTACTCCTTAGAATTGGACCTCAGATCCACCAGACACAAAATCCATTTGTTATTTCCATAATTAGTGATCCTGTCATCTTGGACTCATTCCTGAAGGTATATCAGAAATATTCCCAATGGGCCTATAGATCCCTGGCAGACAGTTCTTAAATTTGCCCAGGATATCTGGCTCTTCTTAGCATCCTGGACTCTGTGTCCACTATTTCCTCTCTCTGGAAATGCTTGTCTCCCTACTTTGCACATAGCCATTATCTCTCATCCGTCAGGTTTGTTTAAGTCTGCTCAAGTTGCCCTAACAAAATATAACAGAAATTTATTTACTCGCAGTTCTGGAGGCTAGAAGTCCAAGATTAAAGTACCAGAATAGTAGTTGGTTTCTGGTGAAAAAGCTCTCCTTTGCTTGAAGATGTGTCTTCTTGCTGTGTCCTCACATGGTCTTTTCTCTGTGCATATATGGAGGGAGGAGAGAGAGAGAGAGAGAGAGAGAGAGAGAGAGAGAGAGAGAGAGAGAAAAAGAGAGAGAGAGAGAGAGAGAGAGAGAGAACTTTGGTGTCTTTTCCTCTTCTTACAAGGACACCATTCTTATGGGTTTATGGCCCTAGCCTTATGCCCTATGATTACTTATGAATTGTAATCATTTGCCTCTTTGAATCTCAGGGATAAGACAATGCACTCCTTCAGGGCATGGACCAAGTCTTCATCTTACAGTCTCAGGAATTAACACAGTGCCGGTGATAATAACACAGTACCAGATGCTTAATAAATATGCCTAAATGCATGAGTGAATAAATGACTGAGGAAATGAATTAACCTTGAGCAGGAAGTGTAATATTTCTTCCTGGGAAGTAAAAGAAAAAGAAGAAACACTGGGCACATGTATGTATCAGAAAGGTTCTGTCAGAACAAAAGAACTCTAGATGTTTGATGTGGGAAGGGGCATCGAACACAGGCAGTTAGAACCCAGGGCAGGGATCAGGAATCAGATGCAATCTGGTGAATCAGGGCAGCAAGCCCAACTGAAAATAACAGTCAAGCCTTTACGGCTTTCTGTGACAGTGCAAGTAAGGGACAAAAGGAGACATTGGCTTCCCAGTGTTCCAAATTTCCCCCATAGCAGAGCACAGGGCAGGGACAGGTGGATGCCTTGCAGAGGGCTGGGATCATATCACCATGAGGAGGACATCATTATGGATCCATGAGCTGATGGGGGGGACTTGGGGCTGAGCTAGCGGTGGAAAGGTCAAAGTAGATAAAGTGCCTTAGGCAAGGCCCCTAGTAAGGTCCCGGACAAGGAAGTACCTGAAAAGTGTGGACACTCCCAAATCCCCCTGGTTAGGTCACCTTAGATATGTGTATAAGCTAGTCCCAAAAAACCTGTCTCCTTGACTTCATTGCCTCTAGAGCAGTGGTTCTCAACCTTCCTAGTGCCCCGACCCTTTAATACAGTTCCTCGTGTTGTAGTGACCCCCAATTTCATTGTTACAAATTGAACATAATTAAAGCACAGTGATTAATCACAAAAACAATATGTAATTATATATGTGTTTTCCGATGGTCTTAGGCGACCCCTGTGAAAGGGTCGTTTGGCCCCCCAAAGGGGTTGCGACCCACAGGTTGAGAACCGCTGCTTTAGAGAATATCAATGTCTGACTGAGCAACAAATCTGCTGTGAGGAGGGAGGGTAGCTTCCCCTAGGAGGCCTAGTTGACAAAGCCTTTTGCCTGTGGTCCAACCTGAAAGATCTAGAAATTTTTGGGAAAGGGCTAATGATAATATCAGCTGCTTGTAACATCAAATTGAATGAAAGGTAGGAGAATACCCAGAAGGCATTTGTCTTCTCCCAAAACCCATGTTTGTCCACTTCTGCTTAGGAGGAATAATGTTTTCTGCTTCTTTTTAGCCATCTACATCTTGAGAGACCTATTGGAATCTTACCAGGAATTCTGAGGGTGGAATTTTGGTAAATATAATTCTTAGGTTTCTAGCTCACGTGATACAAAGGAACACACAAAAGAAAAAAAATGATTCCAAAAGAAAAATGATTTAGAGTCATCAATAAACAAACCAGCCCAATATATTAGACAGAATATGGAAATGAAGAAGAAAATATGTTTTAGCTAGCTAGACTCAATGTAAACTAAAATATGGAAGCAAAACTGGAAAGGTGTAGAATTGGAATGGGTGACTACTGGAAAACAATGAAAATTAAGAGTGACTGAGAGGAATGGGAGGGTGAGATAGTCAGAAATAGTTCAAATGATTATTTAAAAAATGTAGATACATGCTCTATCTATAATAATAAAAGTGTAATATGCTAATTAGACTGGACAGCCAAATGACCTTCCGGACATCATTCCGGATGAAGCCACCATGGCAGGGCTGAGGCAGAGGCGGTTAGGGACAATCAGGCAGGCAGGCAAGAGGTTAGGGGCAATCAGGCAGGCAGGCAGAGACGGTTAGGGGCGATTAGGCAGGCAGGCAGGCAGGCAAGTGGTTAGGAGCCAGCAGTCCCAGATTGTGAGAGGGATGTCCTGAGGGGTCCCTGGAGAGGGTGCAGGTTGGGCTAAGGGACACCCCCACCTCCAGTGCATGAATTTCGTGCACCGGGCCTCTAGTATAAGGATAAATCAATAAGTGCATGAATAGGTGGAGCAACAAATTGATGTTTCTCTTTCTCTCTCAAATCAATAAATAAATATAAAAATAGAGCAGGACACAATAAATGCCCTAAGTTCTCAGTGGATGCAAAGGGTTCCCTGGAGGAGGGGGTGGCAAGAAAGAGAGTGTAGGCATGGCCTGAGCAGCATCTAGGACAGCGGTTCTCAACCTGTGGGTTGCAACCCCTTTGGGGGTCGAACGACCCTTTCACAGGGGTCGCCTAAGACCATCGGAAAGCACATATATAATTATATATTGTTTTTGTGATTAATTACTATGCTTTAATTATGTTCAATTTGTAACAATGAAAACACATCCTGCATATCAGATATTTACATTACGATTCATAACAGTAGCAAAATTACAGTTATGAAGTAGCAACGAAAATAATTTTATGTTTGGGGGTCACCACAGCATGAGGAACCGTATTAAAGGGTCGCGGCATTAGGAAGGTTGAGAACCACTGCTCTAGGATGTGACGGTGGGGGAAAGATGAGAATGGCAGTACTGCCTCCAAGTTTTTAACTTAAAAAAAAAAACCCTCTTTGATTTTTAACATTTTTAATTATCATCACACCTTACAAAAATTGGTTCAGATGTAACCAATTTTCCTGTGGTACCTTTATGATTACTTAGCTTCTGAAGGGTAAGAGGTTATAGTATTCGTTAATTTACTTCCCTGCTATCATTACAGTGATTAATGCCTAGCCGTACGGAGAGGTGTGCTTTCAATTTTTTTTCTCATTAAAATTGTGCAAGGAATGTTGACAGTGCCAATTGTACCTTAATAGGCATTTCAGGTTCAAGAATATTTGAGAACCACTCTGTGGATGGTTGATTCAGTGAATAGATTTAAAATTATATGGAATTGGTTTTATGTTAAAAGTGCAAGAGTTCATCCTATAAAATGCATTAATTTTATTAAATTGTTTAGAGGCTTTAGTTCCCTTTGGACAGAGACAGCTGACCTCTTGGGTAAGGACAGAAGACAGGACTGCACTCACTGCCTACTCAATGTACTGGGCTAGTGTAAAGGAATTCTCTAAGATAATGGTAACCTATCCATCCCAGGTGGCACAATAGGGGCAGGGGCTTTAGTGAACTGGAATAAGCACAGAGGTTGTTATGATTCAAAGAATGGTGTCAAGGAAAATGCAATACTTTTAGTTAGAGTTTTCATCAACATATGCTCAAGGTAAAAGCGATTTGCCCAAGATGTCTTCCTCACTAACATTTCTAGCACTTCAATGCTCCTTCCTGTAGGGTCTTATTCCACAGAGGAACTTGAACTCCTCGCAATTGGCTCAAGGCTTCAAGAGCCAGGCAGCAGAAGTGGGCATTCCTCTTGAAGGCTGGGCTCAGACCTGGCAGAGTGCTGTATTATACTGGTCAAACCAGTCACAAGAGGCCCAGATTCAAGAAGGGGGATATAGCACGTGTGTATGGGCAGGGAAGGAGTTGGCAGCAGCCATATTTTCTGATAGATCCCACACAAGGGGGCAGCAGTGTGGGAGTGAATTAAGGAGGTGGAAATAATAGTCATTCTTAGCAGATTGAGGAAGAGATTAGAAAATTATTTGGATAGACAAATGGCATGATAGAAAGAAGCGCTAACTTTGTGGTGAACATAAAAAATGATTATATATTGAGGTCCTAAACCCCAGTACTTCAAAATATGACTGTATTTGGAGAGAAGACCCTTAAAGAGGTATTTAAGCCAAGATGAGGTCATATGGGAGGGCATTCATCCAATGTGACTGGTGTTCTTATAAGAAGAGGAGATTAGGAAATAAAGAACCCAGACCAGGGAGAACCAAGATGATGGCGTAGGCAAATGCCTGTACTCGCTGCCTTCCACAACCACATCAAAATTACAACTAAAATACAGAACAACCACCATCCAGAACTGCTGTAAAGCTAGCTTAATGGAAATACTACAACAAGAGAAGTAAAGAAGAAAGCACACTGAGACTGGTAGGAGGTGCAGAAGTGCAGAACAGACCGGTCCAGCACCCACGGGTGCTGCTCCTTTAATCAGGAGGGAGATCATCTCTGCAGAGGCCACCGGAGGAGCAAGGGGTCCCAGCCTGACACCAGATGCCCAGCCCAGGGTCCCAGAGCTGGGGAAAGAAGTCCCTATGGGCAATAAGAACTACGGGCTGTAAAAACCAGTGCCAATTGGGGCTCAGTGACACAGAGGCAGCTGGAGACCCAGCTGTTGCTCTTAAAAGGCTGGCACCATGAACTGACCATACAAGTTCCCAGTTCTTCTGAGCTCCAGTGCCAGGTGAGGATCTGGAGGACCCAGACAAATATGAGGGGAAACTGGACTGTCTGTCATCAGGACAGGAACTCAGGGGAAGCTTTCTAGCTGATGGAGGTGCTTGCAGCAGTCATTGTTCCTATGCTGGGCCTTCCCTGGTTGCAGGGATGACTGGCAGCCATTTCTGTTTGCTCCGCCCTGGTGATTTCCTGAGATCCTGCCTCACCCAATTTACAACCTCACCCAAGCTGTGGGTAATGGCTTTTGCATATGAATGGCCTGCCCTTTCTCAGGCTAAAACCTGTCAAAGGAGCTGCAGCTGGGTCAGGGAGCCCCAAACCTATCAATAAAAGGCCCAAGACCCAGCACCAGCACCTGCATGCCTTGCTTCAAAGCTGGGCCTCGTCTGGGCACTTCCAAACCCAATACAAAGAGAAGGAATCTGCAGATCTCTCTGTAACTCCTGCTGGGTGGCCCCAGGCAGTGGCTGACTTTGCATCTCCTTGGAGATGCAAGAGCCAGTGTACCCAGAGTCAGTGTGAGACCATATCAGATTACAACTCTTCACATCCATAAGCAACACACTCAAGGGACAGACTCAGTGACCACCAAAGCCCCACTGAAGCAAGTCCTGCTCCATAAGGGTGTATCCTGCACAGCAGCTCTCCACTGTAGTCGCAGCTGATCCCCACAGCCAACTGGCCTGGAGGTCAATTCCTCCCAGTGACACCAATCAAAGCTCAATTACAAAAAGACTGTGCACACAGCCGACAAAGGGGTGCACCTACTACACAAGGCCACTCTATCAACTGAAGGAGACTTAGCCACTCTACTCAACACATAGAAACAAACACAGGGAAGAAGCCAAAATGCAGAGACAAAGAAACATGCCACAAATGAAAGAAAAGGAAGAAAGCAAACTACTGGATATAGAGTTCAAAACCACAGTTACAAGGCTATTCAAAAATCTTCTAGAAACCTCCAAGGGACTTAGTGAGACTTTCAAGGATCTTAGTGAGAATGCCAAAAAAAATGAAAAAGGACCTGTCAGAAATTAAGCATACACTAAATGAAATAAAGAATAATATACAGGGATTCAACAGTAGACTAGAGGATCCCGAGAATCAAATCAATGATTTGAAATATGAGGAAGCAAAAAATCCCAACCAGAAGAAAAAAACACACACACAAAAAAAAATCCCAAAATATGAAGGAGCCTCTGGGAAAACTTCAAGCGTACCAACATCCAAATTATGGGGGTGCCAGAAGAAGAAAGAGAGAGCAAGATATTGAAAACCTATTTGAAGAAATTATGACAGAAAACTTCCCATACCTGGTGAAAGAAATAGATTTACAGGTCCAGGAAGCTCAGAGAACCCCAAACAAAAGGAATCCAAAGAGGACCACACCAAGACACATCATAATTAAAATGCCAAGGGCAAAAGACAAAGAGAGAATCTTAAAAGCATCAAGAGAAAATCAGTTAGTTCCCTGCAAGGAAGTGCCCATATGACTGTCAGCTGATTTCGCAACAGAAACTGTGCAGGCCAGAAGGGAGTGGAAAGAAATATTCAAAATGATGAGTAGCAAGAACCTACAACCAAGATTACTCTACCCAGAAAAACTATCATTTAGAACTGAAAGTCAGATAAAGAGCTTCATAGACAAGAAAAAGCTAGAGTTCATCACCACCAAACCAATATTACATGAAATGCTGAAGGGTATTCTTTAAGAAGAGGAAGAAAAAGGTAAAGATAAAAAATATGAACAACAAAGTGTCAACAAATGCATATCTATCAATAATTGAATCTAAAAATCGAATAAAAAATCTGATGAACAGAATTAACTGGTGAATGGAATAGAATCAGGGGCATGGAAATGGAACAGACTGACAATTCTCAGAGGGAAGAGGGTATGGGGGTGCAGGAAGAGATTATACAAAGATCTCATAATCATGTATGCATTACCTATGGACACAGACAATAGGGTGGCAAGGGCCTGGGGCAGGGTGGGAACCGGGTGGAGGGGAGGTATGGGGGGGAAAAAGAGGGACCTCTGTAATAATCTCAACAATAAAGATTAATTTTTTTAAAAAATAACACAGACAAGGAAAGAACTTTCGAGGACACAGGGAGAAGGCAGCCACATGAAAACCAATGAGAGCTCTCAGAAGGAACCAACTTGTTGTCAGTACTGTTTCAAGATTTCAGTTCTCAGATCTTGGACTTCTAGCCTCCAGAACTGTGAGAAGATACATTTCTGCTTTTTAAGACACCTAGTCTGTGGAACTTTGTTAGGGTAGCCCTAGAAAATTAACATAATCAGTATCCTCAAGACACTTTACTCCACTGAAGGTGTAGACAAATAAATAGGATTTTCTAATACCTGCAACAGGGGTAGACAGACACAGGACTCCCTCCACAGGAGCACATAGAAAGGGTAGGGTTCTCCTTTAGCTTATATTTTCCATGAGCATGTCTCACTGCTTTTTCTGATGGTAAAATGAAACATTCTGTATGAAACACTGAAATGTAGGAGGTGCCCACTATATAATAGTTTTTTTAGCTACTTCCTTCAGGTCTATTGTATACATATATAATGATTGTTATCTCCTCTTACCAAGGAAGAAAAAAAAGTAGAAAGACAGAGGAAAAGTTTGAAAAAAAAAAAAACTCCATTGGCCCATACCCATTGGCCACACACTGAGCTGTGGGGAAGGCCTGGCACTGGCAGTTTAAGTCACATGTTGGAGAAAAGTCTTTCACAACTGAACGGCCACTAGTCTTGAAGCTCTATGAAGCTGCGTGTACGGCCCAGGATGCTTCTGATGACAATTGGGAAGTGTTCTGATCAGTTCATTGTGCTCAAGTTAAAATAAATTTCCTCAGCATTAGTTTAAGCTATGACTGAGAGCAAAGATTAGTAAATAGGAGTTCTCATTATCCTATATAATAAAAGCCTAATATGCAAATTGACTGAACAGCAGAACTACCAGTAGAACAACCAGTTGCTATGATGCACACTGACCACCAGGGGGCAGATGCTCAATGCAGGAGCTGTCCCTAGCCCACAGGCCCCAGGCCAGCCAAGGTGGGTGCCATCAGGAGGCCCCCCTATCGCCCTGCTGGTGGCCCCACAGAGGGAGGCAAACAGCAGCAGTGGGGGTGGGGGGGCCGGCTAGCGGGTGGTGCCAGCTTGGCCAAGGCAGGTGCCAGCAGGGGTCCCCCAATCACCCCCACAGTTGACCCACAGATCAACCCTGATTGCCAACCAGGCCTAGAGACCCTACCCATGCACAGATTTTGTGCAGCCAGCCTCTAATCCTATATAAGAAAAGGCTAATATGCAAATTGTCCCCTCGACTAGGAGTTCCACCAGTTCAAACGGGAGTTCGACCAGGGGGTGGGGCCGCTGGCCAACTACCTGTGGCCCCTCCCTCGGCCAGCCCAGCCTGATGGCCCCCTTTAGGGCGGGCTAGCCAGACCTTACCCGTGCATAAATTCGTGCACCGGGCCTCTAGTTTTTATATCATAATCTATGAAAATATAATGTTAAGTAAATACTAATGGCTATTAAAGGATTTTATATATAATCAACATTTCTACATGGTGAAAGGTTTATTGAAAAGAGTTTGTGCTGAGGGAATTTAACTTGGGACACCTTCCTGGAAATGGTATTTCTAAGAGCAACAAGTAAACCTGAGTGCATACCATTCATTAAGAAGTAGTTTCTGTTTCTGATTTATTGTTTTAATTAAGCATTATTTCTTAAAGTCACTCATGACTCAGGGCAGATAAATAGGGTTTAGGTTTTAGCAAACAAAATATTACACCAGCCTCTGATTCATTGCAGAAAGACAAGCCCAGGATCATACCCAAAAATACATAAAATAAATGCTAGCCAGTGTTCACAAAGATAATGCTAGGAGTAAAAATATCCTTGCATATTCTACATATTTTTTGGACTCATTGCACCAACCTCTGTGTGCAAATAAAGAATAGCAAACATAGAAACACTAAAGAGCATTTTGGGCCTCTAAAAACAATCTCGAGAGAATCCATAAACGTTCCTCCACTATGCTTGGCCCCAGCACAACCTTGCTGTACCTGTACCGGCTTCTCTCACCCTTTCGTTCCATCAATGACCCCTCTAGGGTGGTTCAGAATGGTCATTTACCTACAAGGCCTGCACTTTCTATTAAATAAGGATGAATTCCCTAGTTTCTACATTTCAAGAGGCAATGCCTCGTTAGTGGTGATCTCACCTCAGTGCTTTCAGGCAGTGACTGAGGTCCTGGGGACTTTTCACTCTGCGTGCTCTTCCTCTGGCTGGAGTTCATCACTCCCTCCCCAGCCCTGGCTTCCATCTCTAGGAAATATTTCACATGGTCCTCCCCACATGCTGCTTTGATTCTTGCATGGATCGCCCCACAATATACAGCATCAAATACAGTCTCAGGTTTGATGGTGGGACAGATAAAACCCATGTTCTCAATTCATCCCCAGAGTCTGGAAATTATAATTTAGTTATCAAATCCTCTCCCCCAACTACAGTTGTGTGTGTGTGTGTGTGCGTGTGTGTGTGTGTGTGTGTGTGTGCGCGCGCGCGTGTGTGGTTTTGTGTGATAGTACCTCTATAGCCAGAGTTTAGGTGCTTGGTGTTCTGTGAGAACTACATACAGTACAATGGTTATGTCTTACCCAATAGTCTAAAGAGCATACACTTATTTAAACCTTCTATATTATGAAACCTAATTAGTACTCCCAAAATTTGGTGATACCAAATTAAGGAAATGGTCATTGGTTTACTAATACCTTGGGAGTTCTTGATTGAAAAAACAAACAAACAAAAACCAGAATTTGACTATTAAAAGAAAATTGTACTTATAAAAAAATATATAGGATAGTTCAAAGAATCAACCTTAAGTTAAAAAGACCAAGCTTGATAAAAGGCATGATGCAAGAGGCCAGAGAACATAGGTCTTAGAGGAAAAGTCCAGGTAGCAGGTACAACGTCGGCTACATATGCATAGCCACTCCTGTTGTCTGAATCTCCTCTTCTGCTTCCATGAGTATTTCCCAGTGCCCTTTTGTTTTATCATTTTCTCTGGATTCCAGGTACTAAACAAGAGGATCGAATTGGCTGATCCTAGTTCACATGCCATAGCTGCCAGGAATCAGAGAGAGGGTTTAACTGCCTGTTTTGTGTTTTTTTTTTGGGGGGGGGGGGGGGAGATGGAGAATAGATATAAGGACGTTCAGATGCTCGGTAGCCAAATAATAAAACTTCAACAAAGACCCTTCTTTCAAATTCATAAAGTTGTGCTAATTTTAGTATTACTTAAAAAAAAACTTTAGCTGGCCTGACATGACCCCATTCACAACTTGCGTCACTATGCCAAAACAATTGTTTTTCACTATGTATATCAAAGTCATCTTCCTTTACCCATCATTGTATTCATGATGCAATGGAAAAGCAAATATTATTTCTTATAATATCTTCCCAGGGGACCTATTACAGCTGTGGTTATGTTTCCATTTTTTGAGTAATCATTACATTCCAGGCACTGGGCTAGGTTATTTATATTCAGCATCTTATTTAGTCCTCATAAGGACCTTGCAAACTCTGTATCATTCACTTCATTTTCTATGTAAAGAAAATGAGACTCAGAAAGGAACACACTAGTCTCAAAGTCATTAAGCTGTTTACCTGCAGAGCCAGGACTAGAATCTAGAATGTCCTTCCTTCCTTTCTTCTACATCAAAGTCCTTGTACACATTTTCACCACTTATGTGGCTAACCAGCAGAGTAAAAGCCCATGAATATTACCTTCATTAAAAAAGTTAGGTATTTTCCCCTCAAATTATGTATTTTGTCACCAGCATCATGGATTCTCTGTGACATAGACTGGTTGGCTTTATACAACAATAATTTTTAAAAACCTATGATTTTATGATTTATAATGTGTATTTGGTCTTAGTTCTCATTTCTGTCACAGCTCTCCTAAAACCCTTGAAATTTCTTAAGTGTTGAGAGCAATAAAGATGCCTTTTGTGCCCTGACTGGTTTTGCTCAGTGGATAGAGCGTTGGCCTGCGGACTGAAGGGTCCCGGGTTCGATTCCGGTCAAGGGTATGTACCTTGGTTGCAGGCACATCCCCAGTAGGGAGTGTGCAGGAGGCAGCTGATCAATGTTTCTCTCTCATCGATGTTTCTAAGTCTCTATCCCTTTCCCTTACTCTCTATAAAAAATCAATAAATTTTTTTTTTAAAAATATGCCTTTTGTTATGTTAATAAGGTGACCTTTGGAGCACACCTAAGGAAGGCAGCTGGTTGTCTGGAAAGCCAACCATGTGATTAGAAGGTTGGAACTTTCAGTCCTACTTCTCCCCACCACCTCCAGGGGGAAGAGGGGCTGGAGATTGAGCCAGTTGCCAAATGCCCAGTTTCTTAATTAATCAGGCCTGTGTAATAAAGCTTCCATACAAGTCCAAAGGAGGCGGTTCAGAGGGCTTCCAGGTTGGTGAACACATGGGGGGAGCATGGAAGTGCTGAGCCCTTTCCCCACGCTTAGCCCTATACAACTCTTCCATCTGAATATTTATCTGTAGTTTTTAGTGTGCCTTTTAAAAATAAACTGGTTAATCCAATAAGTAAATTGTTTCTCTGAGTTCTGTGAGCTACTCTAGCAAATTAAGCAAACTCAAAGAGGGGTTGTGGGAACCTCCAACTTATAGCCAGTCTGCCAAGTTCAGAAGTACAGGCAGTAACCTGGGTTGGGAGTGGGTGAACAGTGTTGTCGGACAGCTAACCTGTGGAATCTGGTGCTACTGCTGGGTAGGTTGTGTCTGAAATGAGTTAATTCTTACATACCCTGCTACTGTCCATGAATTGTTTGTTGGTGGTGTGAGATCCCTTCCCTCCATCCACACATGGAAATTAGTTCCCAGAACACCCATTTAAAATCATTTTAGACTTCTACTCAAAAATGAAAACTGATTTCCAAAGCTATAAATCTTTGATTGCATCACTAAGAAACAGAATAGAACCTAAAGTGCTCTGAAAAAGAGGGGGGGGGGGGGGGACAGGAGATTGTCAGTGTGATTTTACAGTTGGTATTCTTCACAGGGAGCCAGAGCAGAGTAGAAAAGCATCTGTCATCAAATGTTGCAAAGGCCACTGCCCTAGTTAAACTGTTGTGAACTGGGGCACTTGAGTCTGAGTAATTCAGGACTTTTATTTTCAGCACATGTCCCCAATCATTCCTGTAGAAATGAAGGCCACCTCTTGACTCCAAATATGCCATTTACCCTTAGCGCATACCCTGTAACTTTTATCCAACCAGTAAAGATAGAAAACTAGAAAAATGTTACATTCTCAGATAATAGAAGTAGAAAGCATTTGAGCACAAGGGAAAGTGAAAAAGTTTTCTAGGATCTACAAAACCAAAAAGACATATTTCTAGTTGTATGCCCTAAATGTGCTTCCTTTCACTTTATCATTTGCTCTGTAACATACCCTACTGACCATAAATGTTATCATTTATTTAAAAAGAAAAATACTTCCATTTCATAGAAACCCAAATAATGCATACACACTGGGAATGGGGGAAGGTGGCCTACATTTGGAGAGATCTTTCTATCCAAATTCTTACTAGATCTGAATACGCATAGCTTATTTCAACGAGAGTTCAGAAAGATAACCAGGAGTGATGCAAGTATCACTTTAGTCCCCCAGTAATTCTAGATTCTTCTATGGTCTTTTATTGTATTATTTTTCCCTGACAGGTAAAGCTCTTTGGCTTTGTTTAGTATTGGCCAAGGTCAAGGGGAAAGGATAAATCTGAGTAGAATGAATAGTAGACATGCTGACAGCCATGACGATGTAATGGGATTTTTTTTTGTTCTGTAATAGTGTTATGCTGTGGTTATGGACTCAGGAATGAAGCTTCTTGGACTCAAATCCTGGTTATTGGCTGAATAATGCTGGGTCTCATCTATAAAATGAAGGTGCAGATAGGAGCACTTCAAAGAGTTCTTGTGAGGTTTAAGTGAGTTGATAATATAAAGCATCTAGATCAATGCATAATGAGTCCTCAGTAAATATCAAAATTAGGAAAATTTAATACATGAAATTTCTCATTATGTCTTCTAAATATTTTCATATAGTTACCTAGTATTAAGTCATAGATTAACAATAATTGATTTTAACTCACTGCCTATTATAATAGTTTTAGATTGTTTCCAATTTTTCAGTTCATATTGTCTTATTTTTTCAGATTAACCTTAAAATTACTTTTCCAATGTCTGAGAAAAATAGTCATAAATTTTTAATTGGAATTATATTAAATCTATACATTTATTTGGGGGAATATTCTTTTACAAAGTCTATTTTTATCATCCTGGTATATAATATAGCTATTTACATATTGTAGTATTAAAAAGTGACCTAATATTTTATAATTCTTTTCATAGAGATCATTTATATTTATTTTTACATTAATTCTTAGATAATTCATAATTCTGCCATTAGTAGCTTTTAAATAGAATTTATTCTTATTACTCTTAGGAAATATTTGGTATTTTGTTTAGTGGCTTTTTATACAGATGCTATAATTTTTAAAGTAAAAAAAGTCAAACATTTTTTGCATAGAAAGTCTCAATTTATATTCTGAATTTAGAGCAAATTTTACCTATAACTTTTTTTTAGTAAAACCACTTTCTAAAAGGTAAAAGTTTTAAGTCCATAATATAAATATATCTCTAAGAAATATGGTGATATTATGGAGAATCACTACAATAAACAAAATTCTTGCTTCATCTTCCTTAAACAATGAGTCAGTAAGATAATCTCAGTCAAATAGAAAGCAAAAACTTTAAAAAAAACCTCACTATTTCATTAACGGATCCATTAATGGATTATAAACTACAGAAGTCTAACATTTACTACTGTTTTGCCTTCTTTTCTACTCATCCCTACTTCAGCATTCTTTTCATAGTTCTGTAATTGCCTTAATTATTATTTACTTTGTTTACTATCTATTTCCCCTCCCCCACTGATTTACTATCTATCCCCCTTATTGGTTTCAGATATGCTATGTGTGAGAATATTATACATATGTTAAGAGCTTAGGAGAGAGTGTTAGATGGGAGATGGGAATTTGGGAGCCATTAGATTTTAAAGCTATGCAATGAAATGAGTGTATCTGGCAAGTGACTATAGATCAAGAAGAGATTTGATGTTGAGAAGAAGAAAGGCCAACCAAAGAGACTGAGAAGAAGCCACCGGTGAGGTAGGGAAAAAACAAAAAATAAAACAAGAATGTGTGATGCTCCAGAAGTCTATGGAGAAGTAAGTACAGCACAGGGCTGAAGGAAATTAGAGGTAATCAAATACCTGTGAGTTCAAATAAAATGATGACTAAGAATTGACCACTGGGTTTAAACCATTGTGGAGGTTGTTGTTGGTTTGACAAAGGTGGTCTTAGTGAATAGAGTGATGAAATCTGGACTGGAATAGAATAAAAGGAATGGATAGTAACAAAGTGAAGGTAGAGATAATAGACAACTCTTTCAATATTTTTTGCAACAGAGAAATGGGCTATAACTGGAGAATGATGTTAAATCAAAGGATTTTTATTTTCAGATAGGAGACATTGAACCATGCTTATATGCTGATATGAGTTTTGATAGGTCAAAAGGAAAGTAAAGGCTATGCAAGTGGCAGGGCTAGCTACGGAGAGAAGAGATGGACGAGAATGAATGCAAAGTGTGTGTGTGTGTGTGTGTGTGTGTGTGTGTGTGTGTGTGTGTGTGTGTGTGTGTGTGATAAAGATGCATGCAGATTGGTAGATCTGGTGATGAGACTATGAAGCATTTTATTCTGGATGTTTCTAGCTTTCACTGAAATAAAAAGAAGTTTCATCAACTAACAGAGAGAAATGAGAAACTTTAGAGATTCGAGGAGTGGAGAAATTGTGTAACATAATCATCTCAGGAAGTGTGAAAGCAATTTTAGTAGGGTAAGTAGTATGAGTCAAAAGGTAGTACCAACGCCCTGGCTGGGTAGCCCAGCTGGCTAGAGTGTCATCCCAATATGCCAAGGTTGTGGGTTCAATCCCTGGTCAGGGCACATACAAGAAGCAACCAATGAATACATAGATAAGTGGAACAACAAATCGATCTTTCTCTCTCTCTTTCTTGTCTTCTCTCTCTCTCTAAAATCAGTTAATAAAAAAATTTAAAAGATAACAAAAGAACATACTGAGGAGCCATTTAAGATACAGTGATATAATTAAAGTGAAACAAGTGGAATTTCCTCTAGGGAGCAAACAGAAAGGTTACTGAGGATATACGCAGGAGGGAAATTATAGCAATGAACCATGGCATCTAAACCAAGTAAGAAGGAAGTGAGGGTTTGAAAATATGGTGAGTTAATGCATTGTCCAGATGAGACCAAAGAAGTTGCTAAAGTAACTGAACTGAAAGACTGGAGCTATTTGAACCTCAGGTAAATGAAACCCTACATAACCCACCCTTACAATTCTCCAAAGGGGCTGGACAATGTTTCTCTAACCATAGGCACACAACTTGAGCCCTGATGAAATAATCTCAGAAGGCTAACTATCCAGTCAGCATGTGATTTTATTTACTTACAATTTCTCAGAAATGCATCTATTGAGAAAAGCAGGGTCCATCAGTACAACAACTTTATCCCTTTTATTTTAAAGTATGTTTAAGTGTTTTAATGCATCAAGCTGAGACGCAGAACATCATTCAAACCAAGCATGCTATTAGAGCATCATCCATAAGTGCTTTTTTGTTTTTCTGCTTATTAGTCTCTTAATAGCAATAAAACATATTACCAAATTTGAAAGCTAATACATTTCCAGAATAATCTGAACAGCAAATAAACAGAATCTTGTAATGCCATCTCAAATACTCTTCAGAAAACTGTTAAGAGGGCAAAAAGTCCATAAAGTAAGGCACACGGGTAGGCAACGAGAAGCTGTTGTCCTTCCATGTCCAAGGCGGAAATGAAGATTTTGGAAGCTGAGAGACTACACCAGACAATGATGACCAGTGCCAACACAGTACCGATCATGCCCCTGTAGCAAAGACAAAAGAGATGGTTACCTTACATAAGGAGAAAGAGGTTACTGAATCAGAGCTGCCTTTGAAATGTCTTTGGTGCAATATTTATAACTACTTTCTCATTTGTAAAATGAGGGTGAGGAACCATATGAACTTAAAGGCCTTGGCCAGCGGGGCGGGACTGGGCGGGACTGGGTGAAATGGCCGGGCATGCCCTGGAGCCAACCTCCCCTGCCACCACAGCTAGAAGAGCTGGGTGAGCAGCAAGGTCCCTCTGGCAGGTGGGGTCACTCGGACAGCCTGTGGGGATCGGGCTGAAACTGGTTCTCCAACATCCCGCAAGGGGTCCCGCCCAGAGTGCGAGAGGGCACTCTGCAAAGTTGCTGTCAAACAGGGTGTGGAATGCAAACGCAAGTGTGTAGTAAACCAGATTCAGGACCGACAGTGCCCTCGGAACAACATAACCCACAGCCAAAGGTGGAATTGCACAGCTCCACAAGGAATCAGGCTCCCTCCTCTCTGGTTTCAAGGTTCATTGCCCGAGAACCACCGCTGCCAAGTCACCACAACTTGGTGGCTCCTGCGTTGAGCATCTGCCCCCTGGTGATCAGTGCACATCATTGGTACCGGCTGGTCAGACAGTCGGGCAGTCACTTAGCTTTTTATATATCTCGATTATATCTAAATAAAAAGATTAAATGCTTTTCTAAAATGTCTATCTTTGGTATTGGTCAGTTCTTTATATAATATCCTATCCAATGTAGGGCTAATAACCTAAAATGTGGATCCTCCAACAAAAAAAAAATACAAATTATTGCCGGGGTTCAACCCCAGCAGGTCCAGGGGTTCCCAAAGGTGTAGACGGAGTCGGCGAAGAAGGAAGGATACGGAGACAGCATTCAGTTGATCAGCAGCCTAGCCAGGATCTCTAACCAGGATCTCCAGCCAAGTTCTGGTCTGGATCTCCAGCAAAGTTCTGTGTCCATGTTCTCTTGCTAGGTTCTCCAGCCAGGTTCTCCAGGTTCTCCAGCCAGGTTCAGTCACCAGGTTCTAGTCAGGTTCTCTTGCCATGTTCTACCCAGGTTCTGTAGCCAGGTTCTGTCTCTAGGTTCTTCAGCCAGGTTCTCTCTCTAGGTTCTGTTGCCAGTTTCTGTCCAGGATCTTTTGCCATGTTCTCTCCAGCGAAGTTCTTCTGTCTCTAGGTTCTGTGTAGGTTCTGTCTTCTAAGTTCTGTCTTGTTACATCTGTATTTATACCAGTTGATTCAATCCTATCAATCTCTATTACAAAGGTTAGGGCGTTTCTTATCTCCATTCCAGGGAGTAAAGATTATGTAGCTTAAGCATGATTGTTCATAGTTAAAGTGATTAATTACCCGCCTGGCACTTAGTTAAGAGGTTTTATTCCCTCCCTAACTTCAGGGGAAAATCCCTACCTGGGGAAACAACCTTTCTCAGAGACCTTGGTTAAAACACATAGTGCCAAGAAGGTGAGCAAACATATTAAGAACAGTATGCCATAGATGCCAGGTCCCTTGAAACAGCAAGCATGGACCGGCTCCCAGCAAATTATGTCTCATTACAATGTGGAATCATGAGCACTGATGGCAAATGTTTATTTCTACTTGGGCTTAGAGCATAACAAGTGACAAAGGACGGTGTAATTACTTGGTCTCCCCAATCAAAGTGGTTGTGACATGCAGCTGTCCCGGGAGAGTGCCTGACAGAAACTTAGCTGCTGCATTCTTACTAATGGTTTTGAATTGCAAATACTAACTGCTCAGGAAGTAATAAAGAAAAAAAATTCTTGACTGAGCACATAAGCCATAAAACTCTCTAGCATTAATATCCTCATCAGGGTTTCTGGGAATTCTGCACCACACGGAGCCCAGCTGAGAGAGAACAGTTGCCTCCCACCTAGAAGACAGACTGCCTGGGAGCTGAGGGCGATTTGTCAGCGGTTCACCAGGCACTTACTCTTCCACAATCAAACAAGTGAATTTTTTAAAGATCTTCCATTACCCATGACAATAGCTCATAGTGAAGAATGTGGCAACTCACAGAGTGCCAGTTTTAAAGATTACTTGGTGTAATCTATTTTTTAAATCACTGCTATAGAAATAGCACCTTAGCCAAAACTGACCTACTTCCCTGAATCTGCCTGTAGCTTTTTTTTTTTTTTTTTGCCTGTAGCTTTTTAAAATATATATTTTTATTGATTTCAGAAAGGAAAGGAGAGGGAAAGATACAAACATCAATAATGAGAGAGAATCATTGGTCAGCTGCCTCCTGCATGCCCCACACTGGGGATCAAGCCTGCAACTGGAGCATGTGCCCTGACCGGGAATGGAACCATGACCTCCTGGTTCATGGGTCAACACTCAACATCTGAGCCAGCATGGCTGGGCGTGCCTGTAGCTTTTAATAGTCATCGAGTCCCCAACTCCACTACCAAAATGCCTGGGAAGAGGTCAGCGTTGCACTGGTGTGGCACGCCTTCGCAGTGACTGTGCAGGTGGGGTCTATCAGTGAGCGAGGACACTTACTGCAGTGAAAAGAAGACGGCGCTGCCGGACAGGATGACCATGGGGAGCAGGCAGTAACCCAGCACACTCGCCACGCAGCCATAGGACACCCCGGAAGAGCTCATCAAGTTTAGTAAGGCGTAAATCCCCAGGCAGCCGATGCCACTCATGCCATATATGTAACCAAACTGAACTTTCCCTGCCTGAAACAGGGAGAAGAAAACAGTTTGAATGAATACACAGAAAGCATCCAGAGAAAAATCAGGGTGTCAATAAATCAGAGAGCATTTTAGAATCAATCAGCTCAGCGCTGTTGCATATCTTTGTAGTGCTTACAATTATCAGGAGACTGGGAGTTCTGGGTAAAACACTGACTATATTATGAATTCAGGTCCTGAAAACAAACACCCCTGACTATACTTGGGATGGCACAAGCATGCTACAGAGAAGGTGAAATATTTTTAGGGTTTTTTTTTTTATCACAGATTGCCTATTAGAGCATAAGTAAGAATATATTTTCTCCCCATATTTGTTAAATAATTAAATAAATGAATCAATTAATGAAAAAAATTCTGATTTAGTCTTGGTTATTTACAAGGCATATTAGTAATATAAGCAAAGACCCATAGGATTTGCTATGTTAGGGCCTATTCTAAGCATTTCTATAACTTATTTAATCTACACGACCATCCTATGAGATAGGTAGCATTATTTTATCAATTTTACACAGGAAATTGGGGGGCAGAAAGTTTAAGTAACTCCCCAAAATAAAATAATGCTAATTGGTTGAAGTTGGCTTTGATCCCAGGTAGTCTGGCTCTAAAATTTAGGTTCTTAACTACAGGAGCTTTAATACTGGAACTTATTTAACCTTTTATTACCCAGCATATGCCAAACTTACCATAGAAAATTTTGTTTTCATAATGCCTAGTGCCAGTTTAACCGAACATACTTGATGAAAAGTTGATTTGTATAAACTACTCATAAAAGAGGTATTGTTAAGGGAATTCAATGGTGTTCAGGATATACCACTGAGCTTCTGAGGACTTATAAAAATAGCCGCCACTCACAAAGCACTAGGGTCTATCTCCATTAACTCATCTGGGGTAAGTACAATCTACTGTTAGTTGAACAGAGGGTATTTTAATGTTGGCTACCTGAGGATGCCAACGCTCCAGTCGAGAATGATTTTAGTTTTTACATTTACATTAAACTGACTAGAAATTCGAGATAAAGGTTGGATCAATTGACTTTGGTTCTCATGGGAATTATTAAAAAACAACAAAGGTCTGGTAAGTTGATTCAGAAGTTTTTCAGCTGTCTTTTTTTTTTTTTCTTCTCCATAGCTGTTATTTGTGAAGTCCTTATGTCTTACAGAACAAAGAAACATTTATTAATGAAGGATATTGGAGAATGTTATGACCATTTTAATGATCAAAATTTTCCAGCTATTTTCAACTCTTCTTCTTCTGTAGTTATGGAGGCTGGTCACTAAGCTCTTTCACAAAAATGTCCCTGGGTTACACTGGCAGAATTCTCTCTTGCATTAGCCAGAGTAAGTTCTCATTGAATATCTTTTGTATTCTTTTGGAATTCTTTTGTATTATTTTGTGAAATAATGTTATGGATGCTAATGGGCATGCTAAAAAACACACACATCATTTATGCACTGCACCACTGGGTGTGTTTGCTCAACTTGGAAAATAGTGACACTTTCAAATCACTATTTAATATTTTATTTAATATTTTAACTGAATGTGATAATTCTGAGGTAATGATAGAGGTAATGATAGCTGTAATGGTGAAAAGCAACTTCTCTATACCCAAAGGACACATAGTCTGAATTTCCTGGGCCCAAGAAGTTTTGTGATTAGGGTGGGGAAAATAAATGATAAATTAAACTAATTTGGTAGCAAAATTGTCCCTTTCCATATCAGTTATTGACATTTCTTTTCATCTTGCTCTCTTGTTATTTTATTCAATTTAAAGTACAATTCCACTTGGCAGGGGCCACTGCCATTTTTTAATTTGTTTTGAATTGTAACAAGGGCTTGTGGTTGAAATGGAAAATAAATGTTCCTTTTTTTCTTTTTCTTTCTTTCTATTTTTTAAATTACCTACAGAGAACAGATCCCAGATCCTTTGTTACCAGAGAGCAGAGAAGAAGAGGGTTAGGAGTGGACTAAAGGGGTAAAAGGTGTTAATTGTATGTTGATCGATAGTAACCAACCTTTAGGGGGAGATCACTTTGTAGTGTATACAGATGCCAAATTATAATGTCATACTCATGAAGTATTTATAATTTAAAAAAAGA
The DNA here is from genome assembly GCF_014108235.1 of Myotis myotis. Lineage (NCBI taxonomy): Eukaryota > Metazoa > Chordata > Mammalia > Chiroptera > Vespertilionidae > Myotis > Myotis myotis. Next base: position 28,077,219 of record NW_023416313.1, read on the forward strand.
AAAGAAAAAGAGTTCCATTTCTTTTTAACCTCAAAATTTTCAGGATCCTTCCTGCACTACCATCTTCATACTAAATCTGTATTTGAAATACTTATTCATGTGATTGTCCTATATAATAAAAGGGTAATATGCAAATTGACTGAATGGCAGAACGACGGGTTGGTATGAAACGCACTGAGCAGGCAGGCAGGCAGGTGAGCGATTAGGGGCGATCAGGCAGGCAGGTGAGCAGTTAGGGGCAATCAGGCAGGCAGACAGGCAAGCAGTTAGGGGCAATCAGGCAGGCAGAGTGATTAGGGGCCAGCAGTTAGGAGTGAGCAGTCAGGCGAGCAATTAGGAGCGGTCTTGGATTGTGAGAGGGATGTCCAACTGCCAGTTTAGGCCCAATCCCAGGGATATCCCCTGAGGGGTCTGGGATTGCAAGAATGCACAGGCCGGGCAAATTTTGTGCACCAGGCCTCTAGTACTGTTATATTGACCATGCATATTCTTTTTCAGATCACACTCTTAGATCTATCAAAAAAAAACAAAAACCCATAGCTTTAAATCACTCATGTTTATTGTGTTGGGGGGGAAAATAGTTTTGAGAGAAATAACAAGTAAAACTAAATTTGTGTTGTGTTTGAAGCTGTTCTTTTTAGTTTGCCTCCTTCAGCATGAAGAAAGTCCACTAAAAGGTATTGTGCCTTATATCAACATAAATCAGAAAAATGATGAGTATGTGACTGTGAATCTTATACCTCCAGGGACAATGAATAGATTTGGATATTGGTTCTGGATTTACTTTTGCTTTTTCTGGTACATATATATATATATAGCAGCCCATAAAATCATCTTTTACATCTTTATTGATTTTTTTTTTTTTTTTGAGAGAGAGAGAGAGAGAGAGAGAGAGAGAGAGAGAGAGAGATACCAATTTGTTGTTCCACTTATTTATGCACTCATTGGTTGCTTCTTGTATGTGCCCTGACCAGGGATCAAACCCACAACCTTGGCGTATCAGGACAATGCCATTCTAACCAACTGAGCTACCAGGCAAAGGCTCATCCTTTACATTTTAATTGGATATATCCAGAGTCAGGTTAACTTAGCTTCAAATGAATTCTGAGTTAAATCTGACTTCACTAATATCCACTTTGTTTGTTTTGTCCTTATTGCTCTACATGTGTCAGAATCAATTCCTAAGTAACCACATTCTAATGTTAAAATTGAAATGATAATGTTCTCCTAAAAAGTTTCAGAAAATATCCATTTTCAAATATTCCCTAACATTTCAGAACTGAACAGAACTTAAGTACCACTTTTAATAAATCTTCTTTTGTCCTCAAAATGAAAAAATAAAGTTCAAGAAACAGGAAACAAAAGATTCAAGATCACACCTAGAGGAAAAGTTCGGGGTAGATTCAATTTTCTTACTTCCAATTGATTTCTTTGTCTATATAGCTTTGTACTATTTAAGAAAAAAGAGAGTATACTCAAATAACTCCAAATAACATTGTACACCCTAAAAAGATCTTAATGGAATTAATAATTTCCTTTAAAAGATGGTGCTGGTAGCATTTCTACAGAGAAACAACAACACACAGCTGTTATATTACTTGAAAAAAGAAAGATGAGTTAATATATTAAATTGATTGTTTCTGACTACTTGATTAATTGACACGGTCTTACTTAGCAGCATTTAATCTAAGATTATCAAATTACTGTGACAGAGACAGAAGGGAGGTTAGAGACTAAATTAAAACTCCAGTTGATATAGTATTTGATTTATAGAGTATTTGTATTTGCTGAGGTTCAAAGGAAGAAATAGATGCTATCACTAAATACTATTGTACTAGATAAATAAACTATGATAACTGATCACATTATTATGCAGAAACTAGACTTCTATCAGTGTTTTGATACTGGTATTAAGTAGTTAATAAATTAAAAGTAAAAATTTATTTAATTGCAAATAACACTTTACAGCTACTTTTAAAAATTGTAACTACAGTGCAGAAAAACAATTATGGGAAGTAGCTGTAAGAAAGGAAAGTAAACAAGGCCTAGAATTTTTAATTTCCTGTATTATTTCTCCTGCAAAGTTTATCACTTTATGCTTTAATAAAGCCATATTTTTTCAGGCTAACTTGACCATATTTTTCATCCTGTGTTGTGTTTTTTATTACTACCCACCTGAGCATATGATTATTGATTTGAAAGAAAGAGAGAAAGGGAAACACTGATGTGAGGGTAACATCGATCAGTTATCTCCTGCACATACCCTGACCCGGAGGACGCTCCAACCAACTGAGCCACCCACCTGCGGCCATCCTCTGTTTTTAATGTATTATCATTCTCTTTTTGGTATAAAATAATAAACCTTTTCTAAGGTTTTCTTTTTTTAAAAAATGAAACATGTTTTCCAAATGATAGGCTAGAATGCTATCTAAACTTAACTTAGGTGGAAATATGTGACTTAAAATTTTTTTTGGCCTATTTTGATATTATTACTCCCAGATATAAAGAATGAAAGAGGCACATACACAAGGGAAATGGTGAAAGTCAGGGGGGAAAATGTCATCATAAAAAGCATAAAACTGCCCTTATCGGTTTGGCTCAGTGGATAGAGCATCAGCCTCCAGACTGAAGGGTCCTGGGTGTGATTCCAGTCAAGGGCACATGCCTGGGCTGATCCCTAGTAGGAGCCGTGCAGGAGGCAGCCAATCAATGATTCTCTCTCATCATTGATGTTTCTATCTCTCTCTCCCTCTCCCTTCCTCTCTGAAATAAAAATATTGATTTCAGAGAGGAAGACTCATCTCAGACTTCATAGAAATACTAGAAATACCATAGAGATACAACCCAACCAAGAAAATGATGAACAAAGACAAAGGATTTGTCCCGTGTCACAATAAAAATTTCACAAAAAAGCAAGAAATAAAATTTAAGCCTTATATTTCCCAAGTTCATGTGCTCCTTCAACTATTCCAGATTGACATTTTTTTTCTTAATAACAATAAAGACCTAAATGATTAGCTGTTTTATAAAAAATATAGATTTGGTGATTTTTATCTTTAAAATTTTATTTAAATTTCTATTTTTTTTTATCGGTTGTAATGCATGATGGCAGTTTCTATTTTGTCACTATAGTTCTATGAAACATGTTTCTATCTCACCCCCAAAAAATGTAGCCACAAATTAAACAATTTTCCCTGTATAAAGTGACATACTGCCTTCTGTGTTTCCAAAGCACTCTGCAAAAATCGCATTGGAAAGGACACACGTTTAAATCTGGTGCTGCTGTCCTTTACCAGAAGCAGGGTGGCTCCCAGCGCCACACAGAACAGGATGGGCCCAGCCAGGTCGGTTTCATTCATAATGCTGCCATCTGCTGGCTTCAGTGGGTTTAACACTGTCAAGGTTTTTTGCCATATGTGATCAAAATTAATTCCAAGTTCTGCAAAAAAAAAAAGTGGGGGGGAAGGTAATATAAATATATAAAAGTATTTATATTAGAAATATAAACCTCAGAATATAGAACATCAAATATAAACATCAAATATTAGAAAAATAAACATCAGTAATATTCTTTTATTAAAGTTACTATATTTGATTCACTTGCTTAGAATTTTAATCTGATTGTTGTAACTTCGTAATCTAAAACTCCAAGTAAAAATTTAAAGCATAAATAAATAAAATTATATTTTTATTTGCAAACAATAAGCTAAGAGAAATATTGTAGACAATTTTCTTCCATAAGAAAAAGTATCCCTGAGTAGCCAATACAAGCTTAAAATCTAGATGAAAATTGAGAAATGAACATTCTACAGTAAAAACTAAAATGTAGCGGTAGACCCAGAGTCCCATCCTATTGCCCATTTAGACATATCCTTTCCTTGCAATTTCCATTGCTAACACTTTGGAAATATCAAACATAGTATAATTTTTCCCTAGAAGAACTATTTAAACTAGAGATATTTGTCCCAGGTCTGGGACGTCCTCTGAGAGGAGAATGCTGCCTGCCTGAAATGCCACAGAGAAGAAAGGGGATGGCCTTTTCGGCAAGTAAACGGAATCATGATGTGCACGCATATTTTTACACGCTAAATGCTCTGTGCAGTTGAGTCTGTGTAGAGATTAAATTCTTTTTTAAAATGTGTTTTTATTGACTTCAGAGAGGAAGGGAGAAGGAAAGAGAGAGATAGAAACATCAGTGATGAGAGAGAATCATTGATCGGCTGCCTCCTGCACACCCCCTACTGGGGATGGAACCCGCATCCTGGGCATGTGCCCTTGACGGGAATCGAACCTGGGACTCTTCAGTCTGCAGGCCAATGTTCTATCCACTGAGCCAAACCAGCTAGGGCGAGATTAAATTCTTGAGACAAGTTAACTGTTCCCTTTTGTGAGTGGTGGAATAAAATATCCTGCCATTTGCAATAACATGGATAGAACTTGAGGGCATTATGTGAGGTGAAACAAGTCAAGAAAGACAAATACTGCATGATATCAATTATATGTTGAATCTAAAATTTATTTTAAAAAATAGTCAAACTTATAGAAACAGAGTAGAAAAGTGGTTGCCAGAGGCTGTGGGACAGGTAGGAAGTGGTTGGTATAAGGGTACAACCCATCCCACAAAAATAAACAACCACAGAATCCATGCTTTTTATCAAATCAATGGCATTCAATATGATAATGGTTGTATTTTTTTTAATTGAGCACAATTCTCCCATGTGAAGGATCATCTCCCTAAATCATTTGTATGTGGCATTCAACTTCCCTTCCTAGAATTTAGTAACTCTCTTTGACCAAAGATATAGAGTATACAGAGTATACATAGTTCAACTTTTGCAGTGGCTCATACCACCTGAACACCTTGCAAAGCTGACATTTCTATACAGAGAAGGCCAGGTGGGCTTTAATAATGGCCATGACCCAAAGAAGCCTTGCTTTAACAGGGACCTTGACATTTTTCAGACAGTCAGGTAGCAGTTGGTATGAACTAGGATGGAAAGCATATCTCTCACTCATTTCACATTCAGATTGATGACTACTATCCCGAGCTTGAAAATAAAAAAAAAATCTGGTTGGTTAAAGTAATTGTGGGCAAATAATCTACATTATAACATTTATGCTGCATTCTTTTTATTTTCACAGTGGATTTATTATTTCTTTTTTTAAAAATATATTTTATTGATTTTTTACAGAGAGGAAGGGAGAGAGATAGAGAGTTAGAAACATCGATGAGAGAGAAACATCGATCAGCCGCCTCCTGCACATCTCCTACTGGGGATGTGCCGGCAACCCAGGTACATGCCCTTGACCGGAATCGAACCTGGGACCTTTCAGTCAGCAGGCTGACGCTCTATCCACTGAGCCAAACCGGTTTTGGCTATTATTTCTTAATGAACATACACTTTGGAGAATATAAGCAGTTGTCCAAGCTTAAAATGAGGTTAGAATATCGATTTTCAACCAGTGTGCCGCAATAATTTTTAAAATAGGCAATACCTGATTATTTTGTCAGAGCACTGACCTCTTTTCCCTTAAATTGTCAAATAAAAAATTTCAAAAGCCAACACAACAATAGTTGTCTGGTGTGAATGAATTAAAATCATGCCTATTTTTTGTCATATCTGCAGAATATTATATTATTTATATTATATTATATTATATTAATTATATTATATATAGTTTTGGTGTGCCACAGAATTTTAGTAATTAGTGTGCCATAAGATAAAAAAGAAAAGGTTGAAAACTGCTGGGTCAGAATGTCTAATGTAATTTTTAAAAGAGAATGCTTTAAAAAATTGAGAAATACAGTAGGTGAATTAATTTCACCTAAAATTTATGTTGCTTTCAAACTTCATTTTCAATTTAGACATTTATGCTAACAATGTTTTCAGTGTTTGCCAAAATAAAGTGGCCTTTAATTAAACACATCTTTTTTTCTGAAAATGCATAATAATTATTCCCAAAGAAAATCAAAGCCTCATGAGACATAATTACTGATTTCAATCATTTATTTAATGGAATAATTAACTTCTATATATGTTTCAACATTGAGTCATAAAACAGTAAATGAACCTAAGACAAACTAAATATTTTCATAAGAAAAAAGATTTTATGTATTTTCTACCAAAATACATTGCCAAAATACAGGGTGTGACAAAAGTAGATTTACAGTTGTGAGTACATGAAACATGAAACATAAAACATGTTTCATGTTATTGTTATTTATTAATTACTAGAGGCCCGGTGCACAAAAATTTGTGCACTCGGGGGGAAGGAGGGGTCCCTCAGCCCGGCCTGTGCCCTCTTGAAGTCTGGGAGATAACGCCCTGCTGGCTTAGGCCTGCTCCCAGGTGGCAGAGGGCAGGCCCAATCCCTAGGTGCAGCCCCTGGTCAGGCTCAGAGCAGGGCTGATTGGGGAGTTGGGGCGCAGCCCCTTGTCATGCACAGAGCAGGGCTGATTGGGGAGTTGGGGCGCCGCCCCTGTCATGCACAGAGCAGGGCGGATTGGGAGGTTACGATGCCACCCTCAGTCACGCTCAGGGTAGGGCTGATTGGGGGGTTGGGGCACTGCCCCCTGTCACACTCAAGGCAGGGTTGATGGGCAGGTTGCGGCGCCACCCCCTGTCATGCACAGAGCAGGGTCGATCAGGGGGTTGGGGAGCTCCCCCCTGTCACGCACAGAGCAGGGCGGATCAGGGGGTTGGGGCGCCACACCCTGTCACACTCAGGGCAGGGCTGATGGGGAGGTTATGGCTCTACCCCTTCACACACAGAGCAGGAACCATGGGGGGGGGGGGCGCATCTTGTCACACACAGAGCAGGGCCCATGGGGGGGTTGGGGGGCCACAGCCTGTCACACACAGAACCGCAGGGCAATCAGGGGGTTGGGGAGCTCCCCCCTATCAGGCACAGAGCAGGGATGATCAGGGGGTTGGGGCGCTTTCCCCTGTCACGAACAGAGCAGGGCGGATAGGGAGGTTGTGGCCCCGCCCCCTGTCACACACAGAGCCGCAGGGCGATCAGGGGGTTTGGGCGCTGCTCCCTGTCACGCTCATCCTGGTGCTGGGAGGCCTCATGGCTCTGCTGATCCCGGTGCTGGGAGGCATATTACCCTTTTACTATATAGGATAGAGGCCTGGTGCACGGGTGGGTGCCAGCTGGTTTGCCCTGAAGGGTGTCCTGGATCAGGGTGGGGGTGCCCACTGGGGTACCTGGCCAGCCTGGATGAGGGGATGATGGCTGTTTGCAGCTGGTCACACACCCTTCAGGGTGGGGGTCCCCACTGGGGTGCCTGGCCAGTCTGGGTGAGGGGCTGAGGGCTGTTTTCAGGCTGGAGGGTGACTGAAGCTCCCAACTGCTCCTTTTTTCTTTTTTTTTTAATTCTGGGCCAGCTTTAGCTTGAGGCTTGGCTCCAGCTCTTAGGCCTCCGCTGCTGAAAGCAGGTTTCTGGCCTTTGTTTACCTTCTGTATTTGAAACAATGTTGCGATCCTGCTGGCTGAAGCTCAGCGACTAAAACAGGTTTCTGGGGTTTTGTTTAGCTTCTATATTTGTAACATAGTTGCTTAGAGTTGCAGCTCAGAGGCTGGGCAGGGAACATTGGAGTCCTCCATCACTGAAGCAAGCAAGCCTCATGTTTGCTTCCAGCTGCCTTGCTGCCGGCCGCCATCTTGGCTGGCAGTTAATTTGTATATCGCCCTGATTAGCCAATGGGAAGGATAGCGGTCGTACGCTAATTACCATGTTTCTCTTTTATTAGATAGGATGGTATTTTTTCCATACAAACAACTGTAAATCTATTTTTGCCCCACCTTATATTTTGCTTTCAAATGTATTACAAAGTATGCAAATGAGATTATAAGTATTATTAATTGTAGATAATCTAATATTACACCTTATACAAAATAAGGTAGAAAAATTGCTGTGAAATTTTAATGCAAAATTATTGTTTTACTGTCATCTAGTGGTAGTAAAGTATAAGTGCTATAAAAATGAACTAATATATTTATTTTTTATGCAAATTGTGTCATTGGCCTTTGAAACACAAACATTAGACTATTTTGCAAATACCAAATGCCACAGTAATTTTTCTGGTCTGATATACTTAAATTGACTATTAGCCTTCAAGGTGTATTTGTTAACATATTGATTGTATATTACCAAATAGCCAAAGTTGTCATTCTTACACAAAACCAAACAAGCCTTTTAGACAACAAAGCACGTAAGCTATAAACAAGCACAGTTTCAAATAACATGTTTTTGTGCAGGGGATATTTTATTATAGATTCATAATTTTATAGGTTGTCTTAATGTACACTCTAAAAAAGCTGACAAATGTCATTCATCACCTTATCATAGAAATTGTGCCTAAGGCCTTTTCATATCTTTTATAGATGAAGCTTGAGACTTTCACAAAGTCACTCAACATGAAGAACATATTAGAGCAATGCTTAGAAATTCCCTAGATTCAAAATGAAAAATTATAATAAGTGCTCTTTCTTATAACATACTATACATTTGATGGGGGTAATCACAAAGAGAAAAAATAATCAAGAAATTTTTTCTGATCTGTGTAAAGTGGGAAGGGACGCAGTTTCATTAAGTGGGGTGGGGAGGGTGGTTACTCTGATATAACCACTTTTCGAAATGATGTCTTCACTGTTGTGTAGACATTGCCAGGGAGTTCAAATTTAAGAAACAGTGAAGGCACCTGTGATAACTGCAGCAATAGCACATACCTCCTTCCGATTCCCCCCACACAAACATGCGGCAGACTTCCACTGGGTTAAGTGTCTTGAAGAGGCAGATTTGTTTACACGTGGAACAGTCACACACAAAACACTGTATGCATCATGCTGACAGCACACGTACGTGCTCATTATTGCTATTATTCTCGAGCTGTACACACATTAACAGCACTTCCTTAACTTATCTTCTAGCAAAGGAGGCTCTTCATCAAAACTGTCAGCGTAAGGAGACTGTGAATAATAATCCGGGTTGGATGCTGGCTGAAAATATTGTCCAGTGTAACCTGATGACATGAGCATCTCCGGTGGGACAAAGGCAAGCTGAGGCTGCTCACTGGCTTGCTGTCTAGAGAAAGGAAAACACTGGTATTTATGCATCTAAGAAAGGGATATCATGACAAATCAAGGAAATGAAGGAAACTACAATTTCTCTTTCATGAATTATCCCAGGTTTTATGAATATTTAAGCATGAAAGAAATAACTTGCTTAGAGTTGAACTTCAATCAAAAAAAGTGAAGTCACTGGTCATGAAAAGGCTTCTAGGAGACTGATCCATACCAACTAATATTGATTGATTATGTACAACATGCTGTCACTTTTTCTCACATTTTCCCATGTAATTAGACTTAGTAAGGTGAAATCTGTCATTTTAGTCCCATTTTGCAGAAAGAGAAATAGAGGTTCCTGGAGACTGAATGACTTGCCCAGAATCACAGAACGCAGCAGGTGTCTGTCTCTGAACTGACGCTGGCTGAGCACTCTGCCTCTTTCACTGATATTCATGGCAATCACCAAACATGAACGTCTTTATAAATGTGTGGAGGCAGCAAGTGTAAATCACAATTTTAACAGTATAGCCAATTCATAGGAAAAAAAACAAATGTATAAACTGACTGCTGTCCATAAAGAAATAGACTTTCTAGCTCTGGCCATTCCCAGACAATTATTGCCAATCAAATGACCTGTGAGCACCTAACTAAAAGTATTCAGTAGCGTCCCTCTTTTGAAGTATGCAATTTAGTTTGTCCAAAGATGTTTCTTGTCAAACATGACACTTCCTTGACCATGCTTTTGCTTGTTTTTTTTATTTCATCATTTGTGTCAGGAAGCTGGAAAACAACAATCTTAGTAAATAATTTTTTGTGAAAGCTAGAAAAAGGAAGAAAGAGTGTGTGACATTATTTGGTGATTTTTAATTGTGGGGTTTTTTTTTTGAAGGGAGGGGAAGAAATATAAATTGTCCTTATTAACATGTGTTAAGTTTATCTGATCATAATATCATAGGCTACACTAAGCTAAAAATACAGCCCAGGATTCTACACTTTGTAGCTCTCTGGGATCTCTTTATGTTAAAATACTTACAAAATGGCTTTTTATACTTTCCTTCCAACATTCATCTTAATATGAAGTCTAAGAATAACATACTCATCCTCCCTTATATGAGTAAGCCTGAAAGAGAAGATAACCTCTTTTGAAAAAGAAAGCTATAAAATAGAAAAATATATACATTTAATCATTCACTAACTCACCACAAGCTCATTAAGGGCAGGGACCTGGTATAATACTTCTTGAATCACCCACAGCAACAATTTTCAACTGGCTGCTGTGCTGCAAGAATTTTTTAAAAATGCAATACCTGACTGTGTAGTCAGGGGCACTAACCTTTTTTCCCCTTATACTGTCAAATTTAAAAAATGACAACAGCCAACACAATAGCCATCTGGTGTGAATGAGTCAAAATTATACCTTTTTTTTTTTCTCAGATCGGCAAAACATATATGTTTGTGTGCTGCAGAACTTTAGCAATTAGATTATGTGTGACAGAGATAAAAGGGTTGAAAATCGCTGTTCCAAACCATATGCTGATTACTGTTATTGTTCCTGTAATCATGTGGCATATTTCTAATCTTTCTTTTAAAAAAAAGAAAATATTTGTATTGATTTCAAAGAGGGAGGAAGAGAGAGACAGAGACAGAGAGAGAGAGAGAGAGAGAGACATCAATGATGAGAATCATTGATTTGAATCATTGACTGGCTGCCCCCTGCATGCCTCCTCCATGTGTCCTGACTGGGAACCGAATCATGACCTCCTGGCTCATAGGTCAATGCTCAATCACTGAGCCACGCTGACTAGGCTCTAATCTTTCTTGTTAAACAAAGTAGGCCCACTATCAAAAGTGCTGGTAGAAATGGATTATATATACGAAACTGAATGGCTTTTGGTTGATAAAGCTTTCCCTAGATACGTATTTTTTTTTTTAAATGTAACCAGTTCTAGAAGAATAAAAGGGGCAAATAGAGATGATTGAATGGACTAGTGTCTAAAGACTATTTCATTGACATATTGTCCTGGCCTCACCAAAACTCATGCCCAGGTGCTAATAACCAGAAAGAGAACAGTTAAGGAAACATAACTTCCACAATTACTCCGGGCAAAGCAATCTCTATGAATGAGGGGATTCAGTGTTGGACACACCCCCACCCCTGACAAGAGCAAAACACATTTTTATAGGGGAAAAAAATTGTCCAGTACCAGCCAGGTCCTCTCCTTTTCTTTTTCCTCTCTCTATTCCTCTCTGCTACTTCATCCAACAAAACATGTTCAACAGGAGCTTAGCCTCTATTGGCCTTGTTATAATGGAGGGATAATATTAAAATCCCTCCACCATTATTTAGAAAATAAAATTTTTCAATTTTTCCTATAAAAGGAACCTCAAAATTCTTTATCTTTAAAAATTACCATGATCATTTTCTAAATTAAGGTTTCTCTTTTTATCTTATAACTTTGACTATAGCAATTAATACCATATCTCCGTGAAGAAAACCTAAGCAGTACCAAAATAATCACATTATTAATCCACACTCCAACCCAGAAAAACCCTGCAAATACCCAATTCTCTTGTTTTAGGCCTTTCACTGACAAATGACTCTGAACCATAATTTTAACCATACATCTTGAATCAACACTTAATCCCATGTCTTCTAGTGTTATCCTTTTTTACTAGGTGGTTCCAATTTTGAATGACTATGCCAATGACATTCTCTTATATTTTCAGTGATGTCTTTCAAGCCTACAGTATCCTTCTATAAAAAAAAAAATCAGGACGAATGGACTGGACGCTACTAATTGCTCTGTGAAGTCTATGAATTAGTAGCCTATTAAAGGCAATTGCATGAGTCAGATTGATATACCCACCACTTCAAGCAACTGTGAAGTGATTACAAAATTCTTCTTTAGAACTGGCAACATTCTTGGTCAGATTTCCCTTCTTTTGCTTCCTGACTCTGTGGAGTTACATTTCTGCCTGTAATGAGAGTCCAACGGTAGATTTGTCCTGAGCCAAGTAGAGTAGTTAGCCAATTCAGCCACTGAAGTCAGTCTGCTGGGTTCAAATCCCAATTTTATAATCTACTGGAGGTCGGGATGAAACCAGCTCTCCGACATTCCTCGAGGGGTCCCAGATTGCAAGAGGGCTCAGGCCAGGCCGAGGGACCCCACTGGTGCACGATTGGGACTTGGGAGGGACGTGAGAGGTTGGCCAGCTGGGAGGGACTATGGGAGGGTTCCAGGATGTGTCCAGCACATCTCGCTCAATCCCAATCGGCCAAACCCCAGTAGCAAGCTAACCTATTGGTTGAAGCGTCTGCCCCCTGGTGGTCAGTGCATGTCATAGTGACCGGTCGACTGGTCGACTGGTCAACTGTCTGACCGCTGGTGGTCAGGACATCATAGCAGCCTTAACATATCATTAGCCATATTATGCTTTGATTGGTTGTACAGATGACCGGACACTTAGCACATTAGGCTTTTATTATATAGGATGCAAATTACCTCACATTCTGTGCCTCAGTCTCTCATCTGTAAAATGAGGATAAGATAACTCACAGTTGTGGCGAATTAAATTAGCAAAAATAAGTAAAGCACTTAGAATGGTGTTGGGCACACAAAACGTGATCAATAAGCATTAGCTAAGTATTTGTCTGCTCTTTTTTTCCTGATACTTACACTAAAGAATTCTAAACATCTTTCACGCACCCTGGCAGCGCATCTGTATCTGTAATAGTTACCTTTCCAGTTAGTCACTTTCTCAAAGAAAACAATGCGATTAGGAGGCTAAGAGTTTGAATCTCTTCTGTGATGATCACCTTTAGCTTTTTCCCATGTTGGTTTCCCTGGAATATCTAAAGTGACTTGGACAACATCCCAGCCATTCCGTGTTTTCCTTCCAGAAGAACCTCCACTCTACTCATGTCAGGATTTCTGTGTCTGAGTCATAAAGCAATGACCACACACCTGATCTACATAAAAAACCTGGGTACGCACACCAATTCGTCAATATTCCCCCTTTCATTCCCCATACCATAATGTTTCGACGAACCTCCAGAGGCTGGTCTTCACTTACGTAATGCTGTGTTAAGATAAGGCACAGTCTCTTGCTGGGGGAAGTTTTTGACTTCTTTCTGAATCAACAAGACTCAATATTCATCGTCTGATGCAAGTATAGAAGGTCATCGTTCGAAGACTCAGTTATGATTTCTGTGGTTGCAGACTGGTTTATTGCACTCAGTTCCCTGCGCCCCATCATGAAATCACTAACTACATATTTTATTGGAGGCTTTGTTTTCTAAAACTATAGGTCTGGACTTCCATCATGAAGCTTTTCACTGAGCTGCTTTCCTTTGTCAGTCCGTTCCTGGGGAGATATAGGTGGTGCGCTCACTCCCAGGGTCAGATGGAGAGTCAGAGTGTAATCAGATGGTAAAAAATGTACCATCAAATAAGTCCCATTCATTGTAAGTCTATCTCCACACTTAGAATCACATTCGGTGTATGTGTATTTCACCTGAGGCGACAAAGGTTTCAGAATTTGCAATACCACCAACAGCGTGAGACAACAATATGACATATCTACACTGTTGGCTAAAAGAATGTAGTCAGAACCTCCAGGAACATTTTATCTATGTAAGTCTCCCATTGAGCCAGGCAAATCAGGCATATAGGATCAGTTCGAGGGTAGAGTGGTTTAGGAAAGTGTAGCTAGGGTAGTTAGCCTATGTAACATTCCCAAATCCTGGCTAGTCCAGCGAGCGCACAGTAGCCATGTGCCACTGACATGCCGTTAGCTATGTTTAAACACCAGAGAATGATCAGACCTGGGGGTTCCAATGAAATGATGACTCAGTACTGGTCTGTTAATGTCCTACCAAATATGCTGTCCACATTCAAAGGGAGTTTTCCAGTTGTCACCTTTCTGCAGAAATATCTATTTCTTTCTCTTAATAATTTGAACAGTTTTCCCATTTCAAAAACTGGATACATAGAGTGGGAAAATATAGCCTAGCAGTGATTGGAAATGATGCCTACCCAAAGGACTGGACAGAAATTTTAAAATGAGAACGCTCCTTCTTGTTCATTCTAAAATAAGAGAAGTTGTTTTGAAATACAAATATCTTCATTGTTTTAGTAAGTACACTCAACCAGCTTTCAATTAACATGCCATTGAGCTGAACAAGCCTTTTAAAGGAAGCTCCCATTTACTGGGGAGGAGGGATTGGGAGAGGACAGAGACAGAGTGATAGATTGATTATAACATTGTAACTACCCTCTGGATTCCTATATCTTTTGCCAGGATAATCAACATATTATTTTGACTTGGGGAGTATTTTAATTGAACTATTCACTGAATGAATAAAAGGTCAAATCTCTGGAGTTTGTTTGATGTGCACTAGTAATTCGCTGGCCCGTGTCCATGTTTTATGTACCCATAAAACTACCACAGCTAGAATGGCCTTTTCTAATTCCTGAGACATGCAGTGTGGGTTAGAATTTAAATGTTACCGCCTCCAAATAAGGACTTGGGTTTAAATGCTAATAAGCAGGCAAGGCCATCAACCTGATATAATATAATCAAGAGTTTTCCTCATTTGGTTATATTAACTTCCATCTCTTGGTCATCTTGATTTCTGGGCAACAGTGATATGTAAAATCAAACGGAGAAAGAAACTGGGCTGGGTGAGGTGTGGGAGAAAGCTGTGCTCATGAGTCCCTGCTTAAAGGGGAAAGCTTTACCGCCCCCCTATTAGACATTGCAGGATAGTTTAGCCTGAAAATATACATTGCAGGTGCTCCCCAGGTGCTTAGCCCAAACGGAGCAGAGAAGGGAGAAAAGAAACAGAAATTCAAGGTGACTGGTTCCTTTCAATAAAACAACAGGACAGAGCTGAAAATTTTTAGATATCTGTGTGGATTATATATTTTGAGTTACTATCCTGTAATACCTCAATGCTCAAACTGCTCTGCCTGAAACACATTTTTATTTTTATTTTTCTTGACCTTCCAAGGTATAAATCCAAGGAACAATATGAAGTTATTTTTCTGTTGTTGGATTCTACGGTGACTGAGCCAATCCGGCATGACCTTGTCCTTTTCACTCATTTTTTTTAACCCTCACCTGAGGATATGTTTTCATTGGTTTTTAGAGAAAGGAAGGGAGGGATGGAGGAAGGGAAAGAGAGAGAGAGTCATAGAGAGAGAGAGAGAAGAGAGAGAGAGAAGAGAGAGAGAGAGAGAGAGAGAGAGAGAGAGAGAGAGAGAGAGAAATATTGATGTGAGAGAGAAACATCGGTCAGTTTCTGGTGCACACCCCGACCAAGAATAGAACCTGCAACCTTTTAGTGTACAGGAGATGCTCCAACCAACTAAATCACCTGACCAGGGCTTCACCCATCTATATACAGAAAAGCCTAAGTCTCTATGACACGCACTGACCACCAGGGGGCAGATGCTTAATGCAGGAGCTGCCCCCTGGTGGTCAGTGCGCTCCCACAGTAGGAGTGCTGCTCAGCTGACAGGCGCCAGATGCAAGCCTCTCCTGATCGGGACTGAATGGGCAGAAGCCTACAGCAGGCGCAGCGGGGCCGGGCCGGGATGAGCGGGAGCAGCAGGCAGGAGTGGCAGGTGGCATTGGACTGCCAGTTTCGGCCCAATTCCCACAGGTCATGCCGAGGGACCGCACCAGTGCATGAATCCGTGCACCAGTCCTCTAATAATTGCATAAGTGAATAACATTTTTAAAAATATATATATTTTATTGATTTTTTACAGAGAGGAAGGGAGAAGGAGAGTTAGAAACATCGATGAGAGAGAAACATCAATCAGCTGCCTCCTGCACACCTCCCACTGGGGATGTGCCCACAACCAAGACACATACCCCTGACCAGAATCGAACCTGGGACCCCTCAGTCCGCAGACCGATGCTCTATCCACTGAGCCAAACCAGTCAGGGCAGTAAATAACATTTTTATAGTGGTTTTACTTAAATGTCTACTTTCCTACACATTATCACAAATATTCTTCATGATAATTCCATGAAGTGGGTATTATTAATGTCCTCTTATTAATGTCCTCATTTCTCAGTTAAGACACCAATCAGGGAAGTCAAGTCTTTCCCAAGGTCACAAAGAACAAATGCAAGAGCCAGAACTTGAAGCAAATTCTTCTCACTCTAAATCCTCATTTTGGGCACTGGTAAAGGATAAATACTAAATTTTTAATCACTTTTATTTATTTCAACTCAAGTTGAACTGTCAACTCAAATTACTAACACATTCTGAAATATGTTTATCTTGGTTCCGTTTAGGAATTTTCACACTGTGTTATAACAGCATATTACAACAGCACCTCCACAACTTCAATTCTTAAATGTTGTGAGGTAAGAGATTATGAATTTCTCTTTTATCTTTGAGTTTATAGTGCCCCCCCCTTTTTTTTATTCCTGACACACAGCAGGCACCTAATAAACATTAATTAAATTGAATAAAATATGTTTTTCAAGCAGTGTTACAGAAAATACAGTCCCTAGATTCAGGCTCCTTATTAAGTTCTATTTTGAAAAGAGAGTCAAGCCATTCAGCTATAAATGGGTCTGAGGTGATCATGGGGATTCTTGGAGAACTGAATTCATTTCTCTGCCCTTTCCTCACTTTCTTCTTGGGCATTTTACAAAGACATGCTTTTGCTTCCTCCAAGGAAACCTCCCTACCTGCCATAATATTATTACTTCTAAAATGAGAAAATATTTTTTCAAAATAAGGTACTTACTCTCCGGATCCATAAAGATTTCCATAGGCATTGGAGTCATTACAACTCTGCTCCTGATTCTCAATGGTATAATTAGATTGGTAAAAATCAGAGTCAAATTGTCCCAAGTTTGACATCCTGAAAAATAAGAATATTTTTTACCGCAAAGTTTACAAGTCAATAAAACATCTTTTGGGCCGAAACCGGTTTGGCTCAGTGGATAGAGCGTCGGCCTGCGGACTGAAGGGTCCCAGGTTCGATTCCGGTCAAGGGCATGTACCTGGGTTGCGGGCACATCCCCAGTGGGGAGTGTGCAGGAGGCAGCTGATCGGTGTATCTCTCACATCGATGTTTCTAACTCTCTATCTCTCTCCTTTCCTCTCTGTAAAAAAATCAATAAAATATATTTTAAAAAAACACACAAAAACAAAAAACATCTTTTGGGATACTATAAAGACTGACATGTGATGACAAATGGGTTCTTACCAGAGAACACTATATTCTTTGCATGGGGCAGATTGAGTATTGGGGGAAGGATATGGAAATGTGTTCTAAAACGTCATTTACAAAACATGTATCTGCAATGAACTTTTCTGAAGTTTTCATTCACCAGGACTATGACTTTGCCTAAATTGACGTTAATTGATCTGAAGAAGCTAACATTTTGCCACAAATACCTTCTTCTCAGCAGTTTAAGAGAAAAAGCCTAAGACTTGGTACACATCTAAAGGTTTTCTTTTAAACAATGTCAGTTCCTTATTTCAATTATTACTTAAAAGTAATAATTTACATTTAAAAGTTTTACATTTAGGCATATATATGTTATTGTTGCAAAGTTGAAAAGCAAATGGCTGATAATAATAATAATAATACCATTTCATTTTTATTTTTTCCTGTGCTAACAGCCTCTCCGCTCCCTTCTGGCTGAGTCAGAGGGGAAAGGCTCAGTTCTGCTAAGAAAACAGTCTGTCTTCCTATAAACTCTCTACATAGTTTCTACTCACTTTGGAGAGTGAAGGGAGTATATGATTGATTCAGACCTAACAAATAGGCATATCAGTGGGAAGAAGAAAGATTGGAGAGGAGGAAAAGGTAGAGGAAGAAAGCAAGAGCAAAGCAGTAGTGGCTCTTTAGATGAAAATTAGAGAATGGAGTAGAGAATCTTTTCAGTTGGACAGATGTGGTCAGTCAATTCAACATTTTAATCTTTGCTTTGCTTTGAAAAACTTTTTATTTCAAAATAGTAAATTTTAAAATCACTAGGAGTAATCTATATAGTTATAGTAATTTGTGGAATAATACTTGCAATACATTTCAAATGCATCTCATAAACAGCCCTAGCTCTAAGAGCCTCATTAATCAGAAATACTCAAGCACAATTGTCAAATATATAAAATTTTCTCACTTCAGTACAAGTACAGAAAGCTCTGTAAAATTAGGTGCAGATTCATATACCTGATTTAATAAATCAAGATTTTTTCATTAATATTGAGCATAAAAGTAGCTATAAATTATGTAAGCTAAAATCAGGACTCAGAGGATGTTAAATATTTTAACAACTTATAATTTAAAGAATTTAAAATTTAATAGCATAACTTTCTCAGTCCATTAAAATGCTATTATAAAGCATAGAGAGTAATTTCACTGGAGAATACACGTAAGTTTTCATAACATGCAAAGCTTTATGTAATATGACTATTGGCAATAAAGTCCTTACATAATCCAGCTTTATATTTTGTTTAAATGCCAAGGTTTTTTAGAAGGATCAGATACATACCTTTATATTATTTTATGTCAAAAATCCTCCAACAAATGTTGCTCTGCTAGAGAAATTTATAACAGATCAGCTTGTGAAAAGATGACCTGCTGGCTATATATATGTTTCTAAATTTGACTCTGACACTGAACAGATGCTTGACAAAAGCCAAACACAGTATCTTATTACACTTGTTAAAGTTTACAAACACAGTGAAAGGCGAAGAAACACAATTTGATGAAGTGAAATGGTAGATTCCGTTTCCTTGTGGGCACATCCCACAAAGAAATGGAACTCTGACTTAAGATCATTTATTTGAGGCAAACAATGGAAGGAAAGAGGAAAACCCTTGAGCTTTACTGCCTATAAGAATAAACCTAGACAAAATTTCCTAATAATATGCAGTACAAATCAATATATGGGTAAAAAAAAGTGAAGGAATTGAGAAGTACAAATTGTTTGTTACAGAATAGCCATTGGGATGAAGAGTGTAGCATAGGGAATATAATCAATAATATTCTAATAATTAAGTAAGGTGTCTGATGGGTGTGAGATTTATCAGGATGATCACTTAGTAAGTTATGTAATATCTAATCACTGGGGTGTACATCTGAAACTAATATAATTATATATGGCAACTCTAATTGAAAATAAAAAAAATGATAAAATATATATACACTAGAGGCCTAGTGCATGAAAATTCGTGCACTGGAGGGGGGGGGGCCCTCAGCCCACCTGTGCCCTCTGGCAGCTTGGGAGCCTTCGGGGGATGTCCACCTGCCTGCTTAGACCTATTCCCTGTGGGAACGGGCTTAAGCTGGCAGTCAGACATTCCTCTGGCAGCCCAGTAGCTCTTAGGGGATATCTGACTGAGGGCTTAGGCCAGCTGTGTGCAAACTACGGCCCGCGGGCTGGATCTGGCCCGTTTGAAATGAATAAAACTAAAAAAAAAAAAAAAGACCGTACCCTTTTATGTAATGATGTTTACTTTGAATTTATATTAGTTTACACAAAGACTCCATCCATGCTTTTGTTCCAGCCTTCCGGTCCAGTTTAAGAACCCATTGTGGCCCTTGAGTCAAAAAGTTTGCCCACCCCTGGCTTAGGCCCAGTGGGAGCGGGCCTAAGCCACAGTCAGACAGCCTTAGCACTGCCATGGAGGCAGGAGAGGCTCCCGCCACTGCCGCTGTGCTTGCAGCCATCAGCCAGCTTGTGGCTGAGTGGAACTCCCCCTGTGGGAGCACACTGACCACCAGGGGGGCAGCTCTGGCATTGAGTGTCTGACCCCTGGTGGTCAGTGCACACCATAGCGACCAGTTGTTCTGCCCTTAGGGTCAATTTGCATATTACCCTTTTATTATATAGGACTAGAGGCCCGGTGCACAAAAATTTGTGCACTTGGGGGGGTCCTTCAGCCCAGCCTATGCCCTTTTGCAGTCTGGGACCCCTCGGGGGATGTCCATTTGCCAGCAGGGAGCAGACCTAAGCTGCAGTCAGACATCCTTATTGCTACTGAGGAGGCAGGAGAGGCTCCCGACACTACCGCTGTGCTGGCAGCCATTAGCCTGGCCTGTGGCTGAGCAGAGCTCCCCCTGTGGGAGCGCACTGACCACCAGGGGGCAGCTCCTGCATTGAGCATCTGCCCCCTGGTGGTCAGTGTGTGTCATAGTGACCAGTCATTCCCAGTGGTTCTGCTATTAGGGTCAATTTGCATATTACCCTTTTATTATATAGGATAGAGGCCTGGTGCACGGGTGGGGGCCAGCTGGTTTGCCCTGAAGGGTGTCCTAGATCAGGGTAGGAGTCCCGCTGGGGTGCCTGGCCAGCCTGGGTGAGGGGCTGATGGCTGTTTTCAGGCTGGTCAAGCCCCCCCAGTGGGGACCCTCACACCATGGGGGTTTGGCCAGCCTGGGTGAGGAGCTGATGGCTGTTTTCAGGCTGGCCACAGCCCCTTCAGGGTAGGGGTCCCTGCTGGGGTGCCTGGCCAGCCTAGGTGAGGGACTGATAGCTGTTTTCAGACTGAGCAAGACCCCGGCGACTGAAGCTCCCAGCCTTTCTTTTTTTTTTTTTTTTATTTGCTCCAGCTCCATGGCCATGGCGGCTGGAAGCAGGTTTCTGGGGTTTATTTGCCTTCTATAATTGAAACTTTGTTGCCTTGAGAGGAGGCAGCAGCTGGCCTGGAAGTTTGGCTTCCTCCATCATTGGGGCAACCAAGCCTCCTGCTTGCTCCAGCTCTGTGGCTGCCAGCCGCCATTTTGGTTGGGTTAATTTGCATTTACTCGCTCTGATTGGCTGGTGGGCTTGGCTTAAGGTGTAGCGAAGGTACGGTCAACTTGCGTGTTTGTCTTTTATTAATGTAGATAATCTTAACATGATGAACTTAGCAACTATCTAAACATATATATATTGTCAATTTTATCCAAATCTGAACTATTCAATTTATATAAACAACACTTAGGCCAGCACCGGTTTGGCTCAGTGGATAGAGCGTCAGCCTGTGGACTGAAGGGTCCCGGGTTCGATTCCGGTCAAGGGCATGTGCCTTGGTTGCGGGCACATCCCCAGTGGGGGGTGTTGCAGGAGGTAGCTGATTGATGTTTCTCTCTCATCGATGTTTCTAACTCTTTATTCCTCTCCCTTCCTCTCTGTAAAAAAAAAATCAATAAAATATATATTTTTTTAAAAAAAACAACATTTAGGAAAGCTAAATGCAGTAGGGATAAGGAAAATAATCTCCATTTGTAATTTCTTAGATCTCTTTGGTGACCTGTAAAGTAATGAAGAGATTGTGAGCTGACCAACAGCTACATCTGAAGCAATTTGCCCTTTGTCTGACAACAATACACACATATATGTATTAAAGGATGAATGGTTAGAGCAGCCGTGGGCAAACTACGGCCCGCGGGCTGGATCCGGCCAGTTTGAAATGAATAAAACTAAAAAAAAAAAAAAAACCGTACCCTTTTATGTAACGATGTTTACTTTGAATTTATATTAATTCACACAAACACTCCATCCATGCTTTTGTTCCAGCCCTCCGGTCCAGTTTAAGAACCCATTGTGGCCCTCGAGTCAAAAAGTTTGCCCACCCCTGGGTTAGATGGATGAATGAATGAACACTATTTTTAATTTTGCATACTCAGGACCCCATATTCTATTGGCATGTATCAATCTAAGAATCATATAAGATTATTACTTTCATTACTGCAGTCTTTTGATATGAAACTAGAGGCTCAGAGTGGCTAAGTGACTTGTGCAAAGTCACACATCTAGTATGTGACAGAACCCAGTTTGGAATAATAATTATCTCATTCAGCTCAGTTTCCTTTCATTATGCAGACTGTTTCTTCCAAAAGACTACCTATGGCTGTCCAAAACACTGGTGTTAAGAATGCACCTGTTTGGCCCTGGTTTTGCTCAGTGGATAGAGCATCGGCCTGCAGACTGAAAGGTCCCGGGTTCAATTCTGGGCAAGGGCACATGCTCAGGTTGCGGGCTTGATCCCCAGTGTGGGGCATGCAGGAGGCAGCCGATCAATGATTCTCTTTCATCTTTGATGTTTCCATCTCCCTCTCCCTCTCCCTTCCTCTTTGAAATCAATAAAAAAATATACTTTAAAAGAGAATATACCTGTTTGGAAACACAAATAATATTTATTCACAAACTACAAAACATATTTTCAGCTGAACAAAGCTGCCAATGAACCAAGAGAAAAACGTCATCATTTTCTACCTCTGCCAACAGAGAAATGGCTTTTTACCAGTGTTTAGATTGCCTGTATTCTCTACATAATCCTTTGTTAATACTACATAAGATTTGTTCCCAATCATCTGACCTTTAAAGACTATGCTGCTTCTATTTCACGAACCTGAAACTGCAGCCCTGAATGTTACAGTCACATGAAAATGGGTATAAAATTTTGTTTTAAGGCATGAATTTTAAAGAGCTTACTGTGTTCTATGGCAAGAAAAAAAATAAAATTACAGGGTTTCCATCATTAATGCTATCATAATTATCTTTGACTTCTAATTTGCTAGCTTTCACTTTTGTCTTAGAAAAAAATGGAATATAACAAATTATGATTTCAAGTTTTTAGCTTGGTCATTACTGAATGTTAGTAAAAACACAATTTTCCTTAAAGTTATGAAAGTCTATATGAGCAGTAGTTGAGTTGTACATTGTTAGTAACCATATTGTTATAATAATCATTTTTAAATGTAATAAATTCAATTTATATACATTTAGCAGACTCATATCACTAACTTCTATAGAAAATCTTTCCAAGAAGTTATATAAATTCCTCCACAATTTATCTAACCACATGTATCTTTAGTTCCCTCATTTATAAACAAGAATAAACTTTATATCCTAGGGACTAGTTATTTTATCTTTATCTCATCAACTGAATTTTATTTTTCCACGTTTCATTATATATCCAAATTATTAATCAATATATATCTTATGCCTGTGTATATATGTGTATAAAATATGAGAATTAGACAGGATTTTGCAACAGGAGCAATTAACCTAGCGGGGGCAAGTAGTAAGTGCTCAAAATAGTGTTATCTATTTTGATTATGCTTCTAGGTGAAAACAAAGTTGTATTATTAAGTGTGAGTCCTTATTCACCCATTATTTACACATAAATATATTTTAGTGAACTCTATTTTGATATTACATAAATCTATATGAAAAATCATCTTACCAAAAGAAGGGGGGGGAGGATCTTTTGCAAATGCCGTGTCCTGTAAACAGATTGTGATGAGACATACTTCTTCAGCATTCATCTCTTACTTTTTAATAAAAAAATAATAGGCTAAGCATGGACTTTATTGCCAAGGTACCACTTATTATTTTGACCAAACTCCCATAGATACCAGTTAATATAGATGAAATTATATATTGGCTTTATTACTTTTAGCAATGAAAGGTGAAATTCTTCCCAATGCTCTGCCATAATTATACCTTTGCAATTATGCCATTATGAAGTTTTTTCCCAAGGCATGCCAAATTTAACTTGAATATTTTATTATATTCAGTGCATGAAAGTAGTTACAGCAGTTTGGAAAACAATGACCAGTTGTCAATATAGAAATTCTATTTAATAAGACAGTATTCCCACCTTCTTTTGGCACTATAATCTCACTAACTACTTAAAGCTTTGAGTTTTAACTTAATGGGACATTTACTCAAACATTGGCTTGATATAGAGGAGCCCTTTTAAGGGTAACTCTCTACTCTGTAGTATTTACATTTTCATTTACAAGCATGACTAGGGAAAGTAGTGGACAGAGTAACAAAATAATTTTTTAAAATATATTTTTATTGATCTGAGAGAGAGACATCAATGATGAGAGAGAATCATTGATTAGCTGCCTCCTAAACTGCCCCTACTGGGGATCAGGCATGTGCCCTGACCAGGAACTGAACTGTGACCTCCTGGTTCATAGGTCGACACAAACACTGAGCCACACCAGCTGGGCAATTTCATTTTCTTTTTAAAACAAATTATTGGGTATCGAGTTTAAAATGGCACTAGGCTAGAAATTTGCCTGACAATTACTAGAAAAACACGTATGGGGGTTTATAAGATAAATCAATCCACAATCTGAAAAACTAATCCTTGGAATTAACCTACTGCCAGAATCTGGGCAAATTCCTATGATAAAACGAATGAGTCTATAGTGAGGAAATGATTTTTGACCATCATATTCTTTCCTTTATGCAGAATAGCTCGCTTATATGAAAAGAAGTAGTGAGATTTAAGACCTCTGGAGAGTTAAGTTTTACACTAAATAGAAGAGAGAACAGCTGCCCCTCTGCTGTAAGGATGCTGCTCTTACAAGTATCAGTGGAATAACCCTGCCACCTGCTCCTGTGTTCTCACATATTTAGAGAAAGTCAATCCTAATGGAAAGGGGGATGGTGAAAGAAGACATGGGGAAGGGGCTGGCTGAAGGTTCCTGCTAATGACGGCTCTGTGCATCCTGAGAACTGTCGCTCCCCCCAACGCTGCCCTTCCTAGAGTCAGAGACAAGAGGCACCCAGTGACAATGTATACTGAGGAAACAGAGCTCTTCATGCGCCACACAACCACTCACTGGCCTGATGGGAAAGATGTGCAGCATGACACAGTGGAGCATGGAAACGAATAGGAGAACTACTATTAGCACTTATTCTTATGCAATGAGAACAAAAACATCACGCCTTACTACTGTAGTTTACACGTTTATCCTGTGCTCTCCCTGTTGCTGAGGCTTTATCTGCGGTGTTTGTGAGGTCCTCCAGGCAGTGGGCGCCCACAACTTGGAGAGGTTGAGTGGTGCCCATTTTCATCCCTTCCCTTTTGTGTGTGTCTTTTTTAAAATATATTTTTATTGATTTCAGAGAGGAAGGGAGGAGATAGAAACATCCGTGATGAGGGAGAATCATTGATCAGCCGCCTCCTGCATGCCCCCTACCGGAGGTCAAGCCCACAACCCGGGCATGTGCCCTTGGACCAGAATGGAACCTGGGACCTTTCCGTCCACAGAGCTCTATCCACTGAGCCAAACCAACTAGGACACCCCTTTCCTTTTGTAGGACCACAAGGTATCATGAGTGCCCTTTAAATGGAGTTATGTATTGGATCTCCTTAACCTAAGTTTCCCTCACAATATGCACACATACCTTCGAAGTCAAATTCAGAGTCAGAAGACAGGTGAAACGAGAAGACAATGGATTAGAAAAAAACACACGAGCAGGAAGTTGACATTAAAAGAGGGTAGAGTTCGCCCTGGCCGGTGTGGCTCATGGTTGAGCGGGGACCCGCGAACCAGGCGGTCACTGGGGTGATTCGGGGTCACGGCACATGCTTGGGCACATGCTTGGGCCGTGGGCTCCATCCCCAGGGGGAGCCATGCAGGAAGCAACCCACTGATGTTTCTCTCTCTCCAGTGTTTGTATTTATCCCGCTCCCTTACGCTCTCTCTAAAACACCAATGACCATTAAAAAGTATTTCTAAAAGTCAGCTTTCGGAAGTTCATTCTCTAACAAAGGTGCCAGTAGCAATTACTAGTGAGTACTGTACAGTCACGACTTGGAGCAGTTCCAGGAACCGACGAGAAACAACACAACGGGCCGACGGGACGTCCCACAGCTTCTGTCTCCGCCCTGGGCACCGAACCCCAGGTCTCGCAGAAAATCCCACGGGCGCTGGTGGGAGACAGACGCTGGAGTCGGCATGCAGGCCTCATTCCCTCTTACTTACACTTCCCCTCCGCCTTCCGTAGCCCAGCTCTGCCCTCTGCCAGACAAACTTGTGTTGAAGTGGGAACTGAAAGACGATGGAGACAGCAGGGTACTCAGAGGGTAACTTTCCCCACCTTCACTTCCGGCCCAAACTTTCCTAGGACACACTGCAGTCATTTTACCGCCGGTTTCCTTTCAGAAGCGCTAAGATATTAGCGATGTCACTGACAACATAGACTTCCATATTTTAAAAACAATTACAATATTATTTTGCTACGGGGTAGAAAGCTAAATCCGAACGCTACGCTGAGAACATAGTGAGAACTGATCTGGAGAGCTTCCCCTCACCGGACGTCCTGGCGCCCCGGCGCCCTCGCGCAGAGGCACGCTAGCGTCGTGACGTCGTCCGACGTGCGGACGTCGGCGCGCGGCGCTCAGTCTACGGAGTTCCGGCGGATACACCAGTTGGGCGGTGCTGCTCAGGCACCTGGTCCCCTTGGTTTCCGAAAGTCTGTTTGGATCCTGTTCGCCGCCCCTAACGCGGCGTCTTGGAGGAAACCGAGCGGCTGGCGATGTTCCTAACGCGCCTCGGGACCTTCCCCTGATGCCTGCGTCGCCCGGGGGGATGCGGATCCTGGCGGGTCGGGGCTGGTGGCGCGGACGCGCGCTCGCGGCGTGGTTCACCTGGGCTCCGGGTCGGGCGCTGCCTTGGCCTCCGGGCGCGCGGACCGGCGGGGCCGCTGGCGACTCCTGGGCTCTGGACAGGCTCTGCAGCTCTGCCGCGCGCAAGGTGACCGCCGCCTCGGTTCTGGCCAGCTCCGTGTGGGAAACCGGGAGGGAGCTTCCCGAGGGTTTGGAGGCGGGAAGGGCTTCCTAGGACTGACGGCCTGTCCACGCGGGTGGCGACCCCGCGAAGGAGGCGGAGCTGGCGCGAGCGCTGCTGTGGTTGCTCAGCTCCCGGCCTCTCGCCGGTGACCTTGGACCAGTCACTTCCCGTGTTGCCTCCTTGATGATGCCGGTAGCTCAGTGTATGGGAGGCGGTGAGCTAGACGCTTGGCATCTCTTACTTTCCTCCTAAAATCCTGCCGAGGAAGCTCAGGCAGCGGTTCTCAACCTGTGGGTCGCGACCCCTTTGGCGGTCGAACGACCCTTTCACAGGGGTCGCCTAAGACCATCCTGCACATCAGATATTCACATTACGATTCATCACAGTAGCAACATTACAGTCATGAAGTAGCAACGAAAATAATTTGATGATTGGGTCACAACCTGAGGAGCTGTGTTTAAAGGGCCAGAAGGTTGAGAACCACTGTCAGCCAGGGGGCTCTCAGTTTCCTTGACGTGCATTAGCCCTGCGACCTGGGCGAGCCCCTAGACCCTCCTGTGGCTGCTGCTGCATCGACGACCTGAGACACGAATAAAAAACGTGGAATGCCCGTTTGTGAGGACCGCGCGAGGGAAGGCAGAGAATTTGTAGTCCGATGCCTAGAATGTAAGCAGTGCGAGGCATGCCCTGGCTTCGGCGGTGTCCTTGTGTTTTACCGCAGCCGGAGCGAAGCTGTGTCCCTCGGGCTCTGTCCTTGTGGTTGGAGATGGGGGGGGGGGGGGGGCGGGGGGAGAAGAATCTGAAAAACGACGCTGTCCGGTAACCGTGGAGAGAGAGCGTTCAGACGGGAAAGTGAAGTGATTGCAAGTTATGAGTAACTGGGGAAAAAAAAATAAGACTTAACATTAGCCAGTTTTCCCCATTTCTAAAATGACTGTGGAATTTATTTTATTTATTGTTTTGAAAATATATTTTATTGATTTTTTACAGAGAGGAAGGGAGAGGGACAGAGAGTTAGAAACATGGATGAGAGAGAAACATCGATCAGCTGCCTCCTGCACATCTCCTACTGGGGATGTGCCGGCAACCCAGGTACACGCCCTTGACCGGAATCGAACCTGGGACCCTTGAGTCCGCAGGCCAACGCGCTATCCACTGAGCCACACCGGTCAGGGCATGACTGGAATTTAAAAGGAATTTGTGCCGCAGTTGAAAGTCCTTAAATATGGCGAGGGCGGGGCATCCTGGCAAATCTAAACAGTCACAAGGTTACTTCTGTTTAGCCCACGCTTGTGGAACAATTTACACCAACCTAAGAACAATGAGGGGAAAAAAGGTATTTAATGTTCAGTTTAAAAACTAAACGAGGATTTGTTTGCCTTATCAGTACAAGACTCGCCAACAATGGAGACAAAATTAATATTAAACTTACTGGTGTGTCTCTTGAACGGCGGGGAAGGGATCATACAGGGCAAACAGATCCGGTGTAGTTTTTTTTTTTTTTTTTTTTGCAGAATTTATTGCAGGCATAGTTGCACCGTTATTCTCTTTTCTTGGAGCATTCATAACAAGGAAACTTAAAGCTCATAAGAACGTTGTATTTCATTGTAATTTCATGGCACTTTTGGGGGAGCTGATTATAAAATAAACTGACATATTTTACTTGGATACCAATTTGTTCAGCAGTTTGTAATGAGTCCTGGTAAAAATTTAAGAAGATGTGCGAACTGAAAGTCGGGAGTTGTATTTTAAAATAGTTTTGAATTTTAAGATAATAAATAGGAGTTCTTTTTGCTGATGTGACCTTTCTCCCTCTTCAGGGAAGTTGCTGAGTAACAAAATTGTATCTAAATTAAACTTTTGAAGATTCTATTAGGAGCACAGATTTTTAAATAGACCTAATTGGTAATTAAATGTGTGATGCAGGCAAAGGATTTGGTTTTTATCCCCCCCCCCCCCCAGCTTTTCTATAACTTTTTTTTTTTTGGCCTCAAAGAAGTTTGTTAGACTCTGTGTTCTTAGCAGTTCATAAGTTCTAGATGTCTTGTGTTCTCCACCTATGAAAATAAATTCAGTTTCTCCTTGACCCTCTAAGTCAGTGGTTCTCAACCTGGGCTGCACATTAGAATCACCTGGGAATCTTTTCAAAATCCTGATTTCTGGGCCTCATCCTCCGGAAATTCTGTTTCTTTGTTCCTAATGTTGTGGCCCCGCCCCATAACAAAGACACAGAATTTCCGGAGGATGAGGCCCAGAAATAAGGATTTTAAAAAGATTCCCAGGTGATTCTAATGTGCAGCCAAAGGTTGAGAACCACTGCTCTAAGTGGTGGAATAACTATTAAGAACTTTTATTTAGTTGCATAGTCACCTTTGATAGTAAAACATGTTTAATAAGTCATAATTCATTGCTTATAATATGAGTTTATATGTGACTTTATTGTTAGGGGAATAAAAAATACAAATAATATAGATGCAATGAGTGAAATTTTTCAAAGAAGAATATTAAAAGAATATTCTTTGAATCACTATACTTGTTTCATATTGTATGAAATTTACACTCATAAATCTAATATTTCTCCCTCCTTTCCAGGAAAAAGTTGACATGTCTAGATTCCCTGTTGAAAATATTAGAAATTTCAGTATCATTGCACATGTGGATCATGGCAAAAGTACTTTAGCTGACAGGCTCCTGGAATTAACAGGTATTTTCATTTCATATTATATAGTTAATTGATGGCAATGAATAATTGATTGTTGCTTTTACCATGCTTTTTAAATTTTGTTTTAATTTTATATACTGTATTGTTTCTTTTTAAGAGTCCATATAAAATTATGAATTTCTATTTATAGGGACAATTGATAAAACAAAGAATAATAAGCAAGTTCTTGATAAATTGCAAGTGGAACGAGAAAGAGGAATCACTGTTAAAGCACAGACAGCATCTCTTTTCTATAATTGTGAAGGAAAACAGTATCTTTTAAATCTCATCGACACACCAGTAAGTTTAATTTTGTCTCCATTGTTAGTGAGTCTTGTATTGATAATGCAAACAAATCCTTGTTTAGTTTTTAAATTGAACATTAAACACCTAGCTTTGTTTTTTGTTTTCTCATTGTTCGTAGGTTAGTATAAATTGTTTCACAAGCGTGGGCTAAACCGAAGTAACCTTTTGTTTACTGTGGAGTCATTAGATTTGCCATAATGCCCCTCCCCCTAAAAAACTGTAGCTAACATTTAGAGGTATCAATATGTTTTGTTTCTCAGGGCCATGTTGATTTTAGTTATGAAGTATCCAGGTCACTGTCTGCTTGCCAGGGTGTTTTACTAGTGGTTGATGCAAATGAGGTAGGTACCTTTAATTTTATATCATGTGACATACTGTTTGGTTGTTTCAAGATGTTTTCCTTAAAATGGGTTTTGGAAATACAATTTTTGTGTTTGAAAAAAATAAGATTTATTGTTTTACTTAACCAAAATCATATGTTTTGGTCCTGTTAATTTGAAGTTTATTACATTAAAGTATTTTTTTGAAATTCATTTGTTCATCTTTTAACATTTTTAAGCCGATCAGAGAAATTGTCTAATTGTAGTTTTTGTTGAAATAAGTCAGTTACATCCTACCAAAAAAAACCCCTCAATTTTTAACAGCTCTTAATCTGAGTGTTCCATATCAGTTTTTAGCAGATGTTGAAAATAAATCTTTACTTTTGAGGTCATTTTGGGTGATTTTAAGGTAATAATATGAGAAGTGTTAAGTTTAAAGAAACATACTAATAACATTACCAACTTCTTTTGTGTTACAAACATACCATATGAACATAGTAACTAAATGACCATATAGGAATTATGATATGCTATGTAAAATAAGCTTTTGCTATACTGTTTATCATAAACTTTTCATTCAAAATCCAGAGGAAAGTCAATCTCTACCTTATATACAAACTACTGGACTTTATAAACTGTATCACGCAGCTGCCCCATAGAATAAAAGCCTAATATGCTAAGCGTCTGGTCATCCAGTCAACCAATCAAAGCGTGATATGCTAATGATATGCTAAGGCTGCTCAGCCGATCGCTCTGACGGGCACTGGCCACAAGGGGGCAAACAGTCGACTGGTCGACCAGCTGCTATCACGTGCACTGACCACTAGGAGGCAGACAGTCAACCTGTCAACCAGTCACTGTGATGTGCACGGACCACCAGGGGGCAGATGCTCTGACCGGGAGGTTAGCTTGCTGCTGGGGTCCGGCCGATCAGGACTGAGCGAGACGAGACGAGATGAGCCGGACACGCCCTGGAGCCCTCCTGCGGTCTCTACCCAGCTGGCCAACCTCCCGCATCCCTCCCTGGCCCCCATCACGCACTGGTGGGGTCCTTTGGCCTGGCCTGCGTGCTCTCGCAATCCAGGACCCCTCGGGGGATGTCAGAGAGCAGGTTTTGGCCCGGACCCCACTGGTGCATGAGGCCTCTAGTACCTATAGTAGGCTTTGATGACTTGAGGGTCTGTGTTTCACCTTTGTGTCTCCAAGCCTAACATAGTCCCCTTTAATAAATGCTTCCTGACCTGAAAGGAATTTCACAGAGAATATCCAGATGCATGGAAGTATAGGTACCATATTTTGTCTTATACCTCTGCTTTTGGTGAAGATGTGGAATGGTCTTGAATTATAAGTTTGTGATAGATGCTAAAAATCCTGTGTCTTGATTTTTCCAGGGTATTCAAGCCCAGACTGTAGCAAACTTCTTTCTTGCCTTTGAAGCACAACTATCGGTAATTCCAGTTATAAACAAGGTAATTACAGTGACACAAAAATGTTATTTATTTCTTTACTTTGTAAACCATGCTTATTAAATTTGTATTGTCTGTGCCTAGATTATTTTAATACTTTTGAAAGAAAAATCATAGTGGGGTCAGTTTGCTTTTAACTATCTCATAGTGCTATTTAGTATAGAATACACTTTATTTGTATTAAATTAAGACATAATGAATTTTTTTTTTTTTAAGATAGATTTGAAGAATGCTGATCCTGAAAGGGTTGTAAAACAAATTGAAAAGGTGTTTGATATTCCAAGTGATGAATGCATTAAGGTAAAATACCTTTATTTCAAGAGTTGGTTATAATTTTGAAAATCTGAGATAATTGGTCTAGGTGAAATTTTAGAGTTTTTGATAGCCCATCATTATATCATGTTTTTATAGTTTTACCAAGTTCTTTTTACTAATATTTCATTTGATCCTTACCAAAAATTCTTATTACATGGTTAGGACAGATAGGAATTCTTGTGATACAAAAGAAAGAACTGGCTCAAAGATTTTAATCACTTTCTTAAGATTACAGATCTAGTTACCTAATATATGCCCATTTTGCCTCTATGGAAATATTTTCTTTGAAGAGCACGTTCAAACTAATTTTAAGGCATTTGTATGTTTTCTTGGAATTGAGAAATAACTTCTTTCTCTATATAAAAGAGCTAGCTATGATAATAATTGTAGGATAGATATTATTTATGTCAAAGTTAATACTATATTTTAAATTTGAATTTTTATTTTTATTTTTTTTATGTACTTTTATTGATTTCAGAGAGGAAGGGAGAGGGAGAGAGAGATAGAAACATAGATGATGAGAGAGATCATTGATCAGCTGCCTCCTGCATGCCCCCTACTGGGGATCGAGCCCTTGACTGGAATCAAACCCAGGACCCTTCAGTCCGCAGGCCAACACTCTGTCCACTGAGCCAAACTGGCTAGGGCTAAATTTGAATTTTTAAATGTACTTTTCAATGCTGTTTTGGGTGTTAAATAGCCACAGCCAAACTGCAGTGTTACGTACTTTGTAGTAAGTATGTCAGTGCAACACTATAACATTTAGCTTCCACTTTTACTGAGTGGTAATGTGAATTTATGAGCGTATGCATTCTGGGACTTCCAGGAAGTGTTAACTACATAGTGACATTTGTGGTCATACATTCACAAGAAACTAGTTAGACCATTTACTTCATTTTTCTCCAGTTATGTTAAGCTACTTTGTTTATAAGCATAGAAAAAGCATATAGTTGGATGCATTCACAGTGGGGGTTTTACCATCTGCTTATAATAGAGAATAGAAGGTGGTTGAACAGTGATTGTAAGTAATAGAGCTTGGAGTCTCAGCTAGGAAATGAGGGAGTGGAGGATTAATGGATAATTTTTAAAAGTAGTCCATTCAATAAATTAGAGGTTGTGATTTTGAAGGATTATTTAAACCTACTAGAACCTAGAGAACTGGTTCTCTTTAGGGTTTAGTTTTGCCCCCCAGGAAGCATTTGGCAATGTCTGAAGGCGTTTTTTGTTGGCGGAAGTGGGGTTGCTGCTGACATCATGTTGATAGATGAGATTTCATGGATGCTGTTAAAACATCCTATGATGCATAGTATATGCTCCCAAACAGATTTAGCCCAAGATGTCTTCATTGCTGAGTTGCAAAACTGATGTACAGGAAATTTGGAAGATAGGAGGTGGTATTCAGGAAATGGATTTTGAAATCAAGATTTCAGAGACAGTCCAATTACTGATAATGGTAAAGGTCATTCATGCACATGTATTTTGAGTCTTTTGCTTTTTCAGTGTGAGAACAATAGTAATAATATGCTTTATAAGTTACCTGCATGCCATCCACATATAGTGTTTATTCTAGCCACCAATAACCTTGAAACTTAGGCAAAATATGAATGATTATTCATCAGATGAAGAACTTGAAGCTCAAAGAAGTATGTATGGGTCAAAGTCCACTGCTCTTTCAACATCATAATCAGAATACTCTTGTAATTTAATCCAAGAGTCATAAAAACACCTAAGTGTACTGAGAGGACATTTGTCAGTATCCTATCTAATAATAGACAAACATGGTACAGTGGGGCCTTGACTTACGAGTGTCCCGACTAACGAGTTTTTTGAGATACGAGCCGTCTCTCGGCCGATTTTTTGCTTTGAGTTGCGAGCTAAAATTCAGGTTACGAGCCAGCTTCAGATACCCCACCGCTAGTTGGTGCAGCAAATGTCACAATGAACGCCACAACATCAGCCCAGCATCACGTGTCTCACTCGTTCACTTTTGATTTGACATACGAGTAATTTGAGTTACGAGCTCCATCACAGAACGAATTAAACTCGTAAGTCAAGGCCCCACTGTAATTGACCGTACCTTCTCTACGCCTCCCATTGGCTAATCAGTGAGATATGCAAATTAACCCAACCAAGATGACGGCCGGCAGCCACGCAGCTGAAGCGAGCAGGAGGCTTGCTTGCTCCAGTGATGGAGGAAGCCAAGGTTCCCCGCCTGCCGCAGCCCGGCTCTGAGCTCTGAAAGCAACAAAGTTTCAATTATAGAAGCTAAACAAACCCCAGATACCTGCTTTCAGCAGTCCGTTGGCCACAGAGCTGGAGCGAGCAGGAGCCCAGCTCTTAGCTCCAGTGACGGCAACAAAGTTTAATTATAGAAGGTAAATAAATCCCAGAATAAAAAGAAAAGAGCAGTTGGGAGCTTCAGTCCCAGCCTGAAAACGGCCGTCAGCCCCTCACCCAGACTGGCCTGGCACCCCATTGGGGACCCCCACCCTAAAGGGGGTGTGACCAGCTGCAAACAGCCATCAGCCCCTCATCCAGGCTGGCCAGGCACCCCAGCGGGACCCCCACCCTGATCCGGGACACCCTTCAGGGCAAACCAGCCAGCCCCCACCCATGCACCAGGCTTCTATCCTATATAGTAAAAGGGTAATATTCAAACTGACCCTAACAGCAGAAAGACTGGGAATGACTGGTCACTATGACATACACACTGACCATCGGGGCAGATGCTCAATGCAGGAGCTGCCCTCTGGTGGTCAGTGTGCTCCCACATGGGGGAGCTCAGCTCAGCCACAAGCATAGCTAACGGCTGCCCGTACAGCGATGGTGGTGGGAGCCTCTCCTGCCTCCTCAGTAGAGCTAAGGATATCCGACTGCAGCTTAAGCCTGCTCCCCACTGGCAAGTGGACATCCCCTGAGGGCTGCCAGAGGGATGTCTGATTGCCAGCTTAGGCCCAATCCCCTGGGGAGCAGGCCTAAGCCAGCAGGTGGTCATCCCCCGAGGTGTCCCAAACTGCAAGAGGGCACAGGCTGGGCTGAGTGACCCCCCAATGCACAAATTTTTGTGCACCGGGCCCCTAGTACTATATATTTGTGCTTCCTTCTACGATGATCTTCAAACAAATTGATAAGTGTTAGAATTCTTTCTTTATTGTGATCATAAAGTTCTGTCATCAGGATAGAAAAAAAGTAGAGTTTAAATTTTAAATGTTTGTGTTTTTACACATATATTTTTAGATTTCTGCTAAACTGGGAACAAATGTTGAAAGTGTTCTTCAGGCAGTCATCGAAAGAATACCCCCGTAAGTCTTTTGCTATTTCTGTACTGTTTATTTTTAATACCACAAAAACCATCTATTTGATCTGTTATTTTAGCTTAGTATATGTGGTAAATATACTCCTGTGGTGAAAGAAAATAAATATTTAAATTTATTTTTAGTAACATATAGAAGGCAAATACAGTATAGAAAAAAGGATGACAGGGATCTGTTCTTAGCAATCATTGTTAAGAAGGAGACTTGAATATATTAACAATTATTGTTCTTTGCTTTAATACTGAACAAATATATGTCATCAGTTTTATAAGTATTTTAAATCAGTCATTTATATAAAACTTGAGGTTAAATTAAAACTACTAGGTGTACCGGTTAATAATGTGGATCTTTTTCAATAGATGGAGTTACACATATGTTTATATATATATGGGATTTGATATGTATGCTATTTTGTTGTATTGACAACAAGCTTCAAAACTTCATATGTCAAATATGCTGAAGGTGTTAACATCATAGATATTTTTACACTTAAAAATGTTGAATTTCGTGCCCCCAAAAAAGAGCATTTGCAGGAAATTATAATACATTACTTTATTTTGAAGAAAAGTGCTGCTGAATATTTCAGGAAGCTTATGGTGAACATGCTCCATCTCAAGATACTGGTTTAAATGCTTTAAAAGTGATGATTTTGATGTGAAAGACAAAGAACATCCAGGTCAACTGAAAAAGGTTGAAGACCAACAATTACAAGCCTTATTGGATGAAGATGCATGTCAAACTCAGAAGCAACTTACAGAAAGATTAAACGTTTCTCAGCAAACAATTTCCGATCATTTACAAGCAATGGGAAAGATTTTAAAGGGAGGAAAATGGGTATCATATCAACTGAACGAAAGACAAATGGAAAACCAAAAAGTCATCAGTAAAATGTTGCTTCAACGGCACTAAAGAACGTCTGTTTTGCATTAAATTGTGACTGGTGATGAGAACCCCAAACGCACAGAATCATGGGTTGATGGTCCACCATCAACATCGATACAAGGCCAAATTGCTTCGGAAAGAAGACAATGCTCTGTGTTTGGTGGGGTCAGGAAGGTGTGGTGTATTATGAGCTTCTAAAACCAGGTGAAACTGTTAATACTGATCGATATCGACAACAAATAATCAACTTGAACCGCTCTTTGATCGTGAAATGACCAGAATGTTCCAGAAGACACAGCAAAGTAATTCTGCTTCATGATTATGCACCATCACACACTTCAAAACCAGTTAAAGACACGTTAAAAGATCTTGGCTGGGAAGTGTTAACCTACCTGTTGTATTAACTAGACCTTGCTCCTTCAGATTCCCACTTGTTCGGATCGATGGCACACGCACTTTGAGCAGCACTTCACAACATACGAAGAAGTGGAAAACTGGGTCTCTGCATGGTTTGCCTCAAAACAAGAAAAGTTCTGCCCTCGTTGATTTGGCTCACTGGATAGAGAGTCGGCCTCAGGACTGAAGAGTCCCGGTTTCGATTCCAGTCAAGGGCATGTACCTTGGTTGCAGGCACATCCCCAGTAGTGGGTGTGCAGGAGGCAGCTGATCGATGCTTCTCTCTCATCGATGTTTCTAACTCTATCCCTCTCCCTTCCTCTCTGTAAAAAATCAATAAAATATATTAAAAACAAAACAAAACAAAACAAAAAACAAGAAAAGTTCTATTGGGACGGTATCCACAAATTACCTGAAAGATGGGGAAATGTGTAGCTAGCGGTGGACATTATTTTGAATAAAGCACTTTTGCTGTTTCTCTTGAAATTATCATGTTTTCTTTGATTACAAAGTCTGCATTATTAACCGTACACCTGGTAATATAAAAGTAGACATTACACCTTATTTTATAGAAAGATCTTATGTTGGCTGTCAGTCATTAACCTTTCTTCAGTACTAGAATAAAGTAAGCATAGTATTTGAGTTAAAAATAGGCACTTTATTATTAAGATTTTAATTTACTATGTCTGTATTTACTTTTTACTTATTTTTAATAGTCCTAAAGTGCATCGCAACAGTCCCCTGAGAGCTTTGGTATTTGACTCAACCTTTGACCAGTATAGGGGTGTGATAGCCAATGTAGCATTATTTGATGGAGTGGTTTCAAAAGGAGATAAAATTGTATCTGCACATACTCAAAAGACATATGAAGTTAATGAAGTAGGAGTTCTGAATCCTAATGAGCAGCCAACTCATAAACTGTAAGTAATACACATTAGTAAATAAGTACAATACACTTATATGTCTATCTCATTCTTTCTCAACTTAATATACTTAGATTGATCCCAATTTGAAGACTCGGAAAAAAAACCAAAACCTGGTTATCTAAAGCACCTATCTAGTGAATGATCTTTTGAAAGGAATCTCATGTGTGAAAGATAATAATCTGATATATTTTTATTCCTTTTGACTAGTCATAACTAATTTTGTGACTCAGTGCAGATAAGGATTCTATATTGATGCATTCGTTGAGACAGCGAAAGACATAGTTCCTTCACCCATATCTATATTCATATCAGGCATCTTTTTGTTGTTGTTAATCCTTAGCTGAGGATATTTTTCCCATTGCTTTTCAGAAAGAGTAGAAGAGAGAGAGGGGGGGAGAGAGAGAGAAATGAGAGAGGGAGAGAGAGAGAGAAACAAACATTGATGTGAGGGAGACACATTAATTGGTTGCCTGCTGCACACCCTGACCAGGGGCAGGGAGCAAACCCCAAACCCAGGTATGTATCCTTGACTGGGAATCAAAACTGAGACCCTTCAGTGCACTGGCTGATGCTCTAATCACTGAACCACACCAGCCAGGGCTTTTGACATTTTATTTTTCATAATTAAATTTTTCAACATAAAAGTAATGAAGAAAATCTCATAATTCTTCTCTTGAGTGTGGAATTCATGATAGAACTTTGATTAACTAGAATTCCTGCATGTGGGGTTAGCAAGGTAGTTGCACTGGAAAAACTGAATTCTGAGTTCGCTTTTAAATATTTAATTCTATCAGTACTCTAGGTCACCTAGTTGGAGCTTTCTATGGTCTTTGTTTCCTTATTTGTATAAAAATTAAGATATTGAACCACGTGACTATATGGATCTCACTTGATAGTTTAAAGTTGTTTGTCTAAAACTAGCACATTTTGTTCATTACATTTTTATTTGAGAGTCATAAAATAGTTTATCTTAATTTTACTCAAGTATTTCTAAAGTCTCTCTCTATTCTACCATATATATTATATACTGATCATTAATTCGGTGTGTTATGTAGATTTGCTTTTTAAAAACAAAACAAACCCCCCAAAATTAAGCTAAAACTCTGAAATCTTTGGATTTGCTCTTTTTCTACAAGAGGAACATCAAATAGATGTCAGATTTGTTGCGAGTTCACTTTTTTCTGCTTGTTTTTTCTTTTTCTTCTTTAAAGCGTATTTGTAAAACACTACACTAATAGTGTTTTAATACTACAAGAAGTCTTTTATGTTTCTGCAACTTATGTTATGTTTCACGGTGTTTACATTATATTTAGCTAGTGTTTAATATGCAAGCAAAAGTAGGCAGAGTCATGAAAAAGGCCCTGAGCTTATTGTTGGTAATGGGGTTTACTGTAAGGCATGGAGTATTCTGCTGATAATCCTTAGAGTTCAGAATTGATATGTAGCACTTAGTTTCCTCATGAGGTTTTGTTTGGAAAGTGATCATTTCCTGGGAAGGTAGAGCTTATTTGAGTATGCACTTGAAACATTAAAGGAGTAAATATTTCCATATAATAATTTTATTTAGATATGCAGGACAGGTGGGCTATCTGATTGCTGGGATGAAAGATGTCACTGAAGCACAAATAGGAGATACATTATATTTACATAAGCAACCAGTGGAGCCCTTGCCTGGGTTTAAATCAGCGAAACCAATGGTATTTGCAGGTGAGGAGATCACAAAGTCAAAGGATGAGGGTCAACTTATTCTGTCAATTGAAATAAAATTTACTAGAAATGCTCATTTTAAATAACAGCTAATTCCAGCATATTCTTTTTGGTTTGTGTGTGTGTGCTATTTACATATTAGCTAATTTCATATGTATAGTAAAACTTTATGTAGGAGATAATTTCCTAAATTTTTTTAGGACTTCTTAAGAAACAAGTTCTCTGATATATGAAAGAGCATAGTAATATGAATTTCCTACTTATTTCCTTAGCAAATCAGGTCATTATATTTGAAATCTTTTTCTAATGAGTTTATTACTGGGTACCTTCCCTTTAGCTGGCCTTTCTTTAATATTGTACTAGTGTAGATATGGCAGAGAATAGTGTCAACTCACATATATATAACTTTGCTACCTTTTATGACTGTGTGGAATTACAGATCTTTGAAATAGGAAGACCTGATTGAAGATCATCAAGTTGCATCCAGCCCTTGTTTTTCTCCCTTAAGGACCTCTCATTGCAAATGATGAACGTTTTTGATCCCCATGGTCAGGCAAAGTCAATCATTTGGCTTTTGAAGGACTTGAGAGTTGAGGACTTGAGTTGTCAGATGAAAGAGAATCTGATAAATCAGTAACTTTGTAGTTTTTGTTAGTGAGTTGAAAAAAGCAAAATTTATCTTTGATTTTAATGGATAATCTGCCATAGAGAATTCAGAATTCAGTGTACTTTTCATTTCTCCTCCTGTTTTTTATCTGTTAATGGAGTCTCATTTGTGGTTGTGGAATGACTTCTACTTTTGTTTCTTGAAATAAGCACAATGTATTTTCCTAGGTTGGTTCTTTTTAGTTTTCCTGACATTTTTGTAAAATCATAAAAACATCACTTTAAGTATGAATCCAGTTATAAATTCATTAAGGCTGTGAAACTTGCAAGATACTTTAAAGTCAGTATAACTTAACATTTATAGTTTTTTTTAGCAAACAAATATTTTGGTGAGTGAAATATAAGTTATTTAAAAGCTGACTAATTGTGATCTTGGAAGCATTGGATATTTATTCCTTTGGCAGCTTTTCACATGTGATAATTAGAAATTCTTATGTCCTCAGGAATGTACCCTGTGGATCAGTCTGAATATAATAACCTGAAGAGTGCTATAGATAAATTGACCTTAAATGATTCCAGTGTGACAGTTCATCGGGATAGTAGCCTTGCCCTAGGTGCTGGCTGGAGGTAAGATTCAACTACATTGTACCGTTCCATGTTTATTGAAAGGTAAAGTTTAAATGGTTTCTTGCTTTGGAACATTTCTGAAAATAAACTCATATTAGTGTAAAGTGAAATGAAACAATATCTGCCTATTTTATGCTGTGGATTCATCTTCTATAGGTAAGTTTTATAGCAATCTATACTAATAAAAGGGTAACATCTTATTAGACCAGACGTCCTTCCAGACAAAGCCACGGTGGCAGGGGCTGAGGCAGAGGCGGTTAGGGGTGATGTGGTTGGCAGGGGAGGGCGGTTGGGGCAATCAAGCTGGCAGGCAGAGGTGGTTAGGGTTGATCAGACAGGCAGGCAGAGTGGTTAGGGGTGATCAGGCAGGCAGGCAGGTGAGCAGTTAGGAATCAGCAGTCCCAGATTGCGAGAGGGATGTCCGACTGCCGGTTTAGGCCCGACCCCTGCAGGCCTAAACTGGCAGTCAGACATCCTCCAAGGTGTCCCGGATTGGAGAAGGTACAGGTCTGAGGGACCCTTCTTACCTCCCGCCCCCCATGCACGAATTTCGTGCACTTGGCCTCTAGTTTTAAATAGAATACCAATGGAAAGCTGGAATCTTACTTAATGAAATTATACTAACATGTAATTATGATGTGAATCGCTTGAATGACTCTTATGATACCACCCCTTCCCCACAAAGTAACAATATATTCATCAAAGAAAATAGAGCCTATGAGACATAAACATTTTGGAGTTTGTTTTTTTTCTTCCCAGATTGGGGTTTCTTGGACTTTTGCATATGGAAGTTTTCAACCAGCGACTAGAGCAAGAATATAATGCTTCTGTTATTTTGACAACTCCTACTGTTCCATATAAAGCTGTTCTTTCATCAGCAAAATTGATAAAGGTACTGTTGTGAATCGGATAAAAGGGAAAACTAAATGTGTGTATATGCATATGCGTGTATGCAGAATGCAAGAGACACTTTGTACACCATTAGCAGACTAGCTATTAAAACTAAATATTTCTTGATTAATAGTAATAAAAATTAAATTATCTTATGGTTAATGATGGAGAACCTACGTGAGAAATAATTTATGGAATCTTTTACTTGGTAAAATAACCACATTATCAATACTGATCTGTTAGTGAATTGGGAATGAAAATATTGTTCTAAATCCAGTGCAAGATGATGAATATATTTTTGGTCATAAGTAATTTTATTACAAATGAAGCATTCATTCTTACCTGGTGTAAGAATGAATTAATCTTATTACAAATGAAGCATTCATTCTTACCTGGTGTAGGAAATTTTAGATTTTAAGTTAATGATAGGGATAATACTGTATTCTATCTAAGGGGCAATCTGTTTATTTTAAAGAAATACTAGCTTTGACAACTTTTAAGTATTTTCCAACAAAATTTAACTGAGGAAACTGATTATAATGCTTTGGAAGGGGTAGAACAAAATGTATTCTTACATCATACTTTTTAAAATTGTACATAAAATTGTGTTTAATAAATGTGAATCACCAGAATATACAGCTTAATAATATTAAATGATTACAATTGGAGGACTTTTAAATCTAAAACACATTAAGATAATATTCTACTCTTTAGGGATTCCATTGTTTTTATTAATTCCAACAAATTCAATAGCAAAATAAATTCTAGCATACTTTAAATTAAAACATGGTTATTG
Organism: Myotis myotis; assembly: GCF_014108235.1. Lineage (NCBI taxonomy): Eukaryota > Metazoa > Chordata > Mammalia > Chiroptera > Vespertilionidae > Myotis > Myotis myotis. Next base: position 28,119,111 of record NW_023416313.1, read on the forward strand.
TTTATTCAGATTTCATTTTAATTATTGGTGATATTTCTTTATTTTTAGGAATACAGAGAAAAGGAAATTACAATAATCAATCCTGCACAGTTCCCTGATAAATCAAAAGTAACAGAATATTTGGAGCCAGTTGTTTTGGGCACCATTATAACACCAGTTGAATTTACTGGAAAAATAATGATGCTTTGCCAGGTATAAATGTAATACAGTTTAATATAAAAGTAAATTTTTGTCCTCTTTAGCAGTTTTGAAAGATTTCTCTCTGTGGAGCACATTGAATTTTATAATAAATTTTCATACATAAATAGAGATATCAATATTTATCTAGATACATGTGGATATAGGTACATACGTAATTTAAAATTCATTTTGAGCCTGGTCCAGTAGCTCAGTTGGTTGAAGCATTATCCCATACACCAAAAGATTTTGGGTTTGATCCTGGGTCAGGGCACATACCAGGTTGCTAGTTTGATTCCTGGTCGGGGTGCCTCCAGGAGGCACTTGATAGATGTTTTTCTCTCTCTCTTGCTGTCTCTTCCTCTCTCTTTCTTCTCTCTGAAAATCAGTTAAAAAACATATCCTCAGGTGAGGATTTAAAAACATTTTTTATTTTAAATGAGCCCAAAGAAAAGAAATTTGATGCTTATTTGTCCTGAGTAGATAAAAGTATAATTTCTTTTAGACTTGTTGAGTATTTGATATTGATTATAGTTTGAAATGTAATGGTAATAGTTGACAGACCTTTAATTGGACGGTATTTTCCATTTTGCTTTAGTCCTCGCCACATTGCAATAAATGATTTATACCAAAAACTGGATATAATCATGGTCCTCAAAAAATACCTATTTGAAATACTCTGACATGTATTAGAAAAAACTCTAAAATGATGAATAGTGGACTGAAATTTTAATTGTTATCACAAACTATATTATAACTTTGGTCAGTCACTTAATTTCCCTCGTCTAGGTTTCTTTATTTATAAAATAAGAAATTAGAACTTCATTTGTAGCTACATTTGACTTATTGTTAAATTAAGTACTGCATGATTAAAAAAGATAAAATTGTTAAATACAAAGACTAAAAGCTTTGGTGTATATTATAATTGAAATACAAAATGATTCTCTATATTATAAATATTGCTTGCAAGTTTTTACGAGGCATTAAAGAAATATTCCTTCATTTTGTCCAGTCATCAGCATTAAGGAAATATTTTCATTGGTAATTGGCATCTGTCTGTATTTCAAATCATCATTCAAATAGGCGATCATTAAACACATTTTTTTCTGCCCTTTTAGGCTCGAAGAGCAGTTCAGAAGAATATGGTGTTTATTGATCAAAACAGAGTTATGCTTAAATATCTCTTACCTTTGAATGAAATTGTGGTGGATTTTTATGATTCTTTGAAATCCTTGTCTTCTGGATATGCTAGGTAAAAATTTAATGGGCAATTCAGGTACTTAAACAGTTGTGTGTGTTTTAAATATTGACCAGCAAGAGTATCTTATTACTCTTCGTATTTTGCCTACCACTTAACATGGAATCTTTCGTACAGTAAATGCTTAATGATGTTTGTTGAAGAAAGAAAGGATTTTAGGAACACTTTAGGCAATAATCTGGTTTTAGAGAGTATTAATATCAATCACCCTGCAACCGTCATGGTTTAGAAACCAAACATTTGCAGCTGTAGGTACCAGCTTCTTTTAAAATTATGACAATAGAAATATATATGTTCTTGTCCATTTGGAAAGACATGTAGGCATAATTGAGATGTTTTTTCATTAGACTGCTGTTTTATAAGTTAAACCTGTGTTTTGATTAGCATGTAAGCTTTGACCATATTATTAATATTAATATTTGACACTAAGTGCTTATATGTGATAGACTCTGTTGTAACACTTTTTAGTTACAGTTTAAGTGCTTTACATGTATTAACTCATTTCATCCTCACAAAAGCCCTGTGAAGGTTCAAACTGAAATCTATAAGTCTCATTTATTAATGGCTCTCTGTCAGTGCCACAGCATTTAGTTAAGGGGAAATAGAAAACTACACAGAAAATCTTATGAATCTGAGAAGGATCCATTAATATATACTGTTTACAGCCAGCCAGTTGCTGGGAGGGAACATTGGAAAGAAGGTGACATTTGCCTTCAGTGATTCATTTTCCTAGCCTGGCTTACTAGTTTCTTTTCCTTCCCCCTTTAGAGCATGCTCCCCTGCCTTGACCCTCATCTCACAGAGTAAACAGGTGATGAAGTCTGGCCCTGTCTGGGTAGCTCAGTTGATTGGAGTATCATCTGGATACTCCAAGGTTGTGGGTTCCATCCCTGGTCAGGGCACTGTAAAAAAAAAAAGATGAGATTTGTTCCTTACTGTGATCATTTAGATTCATTAATCTGGAATGTATAGGTAACATTTTGATGGAAAGTTAAATCTTTGGGGGGAGGTATGGTAGAAAAAAAGATGTTTTGAAAAGAAAAAGAATGTAATCTATTACTTGAACATTTTTCCTTGTTAGTTTTGATTACGAAGATGCAGGCTACCAGACTGCAGAACTTGTAAAAATGGATATTCTACTGAATGGAAATATTGTAGAGGAGCTGGTAACTATTGTACACAAGTAAGTAGAATAGAAACTAATCATGAAATGTGAAAGTAACCACTGTTGACATATTTTTATTTAGTTATTGGTTGCTCTATTTGACAGCTACATTTTGTAAATTTAAAAGTAATTTCCCTGTACTAGTTTTTGTTTCCATTCTTTTTCCACGCTTCTCTTTTCAAATTGTTAAAATATAAAAGAAGACTAGAGTTATGATAATCCAAAAGATTAGTGTCCTGGGAAGAAATGTTTCCATTACCATGTAAGATGAAGTAAAAGAAATTTTTTTTGAATTTTATGATAGGTGTAGAATTGAGAATAAAAAGTTTTTCTCTTTCTAAGAAATTTATAACAATGAAAAATGAAATACCCCAGATGTTCAAGAAGTAGTGGATTGATTAAAATAAATCATGGAGCACTCATATAATCTCTGCTTTAAGTCATTAAGACTAAACTGTAAATTACTATTTAGTGACATGAAAATGCCTATTAAGTAAAGTGGTAGAACAAACTATAATCTGAACTGTAAAAATCAAATCTGTAGAAAAATGACTAGAAGGGCATATGTTTAACACAAACATTCCAATATGTTTAACAGTGGTTTTGTATGGGTGAAGGGAAGGGCATTAAGAATGGTTTTTATTCTCTCATGTATGTTTTTTATATTTTCTGTAATCATGTTATTTTTGCAATAATCACAGAGTAAGTGATAATTTGTGTTTATGATAAATGATTTCCATTTGAACCTCTTTAAGGAATCACCTTTACATTGATTGATTATGCATATGAACTAGAACATTACTTAAACATTCTTTTTTTTTTTTTACTTAAACATTCTTACTTAGTATAAGTAAACAATTTTCTCTGATTCAGAGACAAGGCACAAACTGTTGGCAAAGCCATATGTGAACGTCTGAAGGATTCTCTTCCTAGGCAGCTGTTTGAAATAGCAATCCAAGCTGCTATTGGAAGTAAAATCATTGCAAGAGAAACGTGAGTTGAATTCATTTTTGTTACTGGTGGGTTTTAGAAATGATATACCCAGAAAATGAAATGTTGAAAAATTTAACTTTACATTGGCCCAAGCCAGTGATTTTCAACCGGAGTGCTGCAAGACTTTTTAAAACATGGAAGCCTTGCTGTCATGGCTCAGTGGTTGAGCGTTGACCTATGAATCAGGAGGTCAAGGTTCCATTCCCTGGCCGGGCACATTCCTGGGTTGCAGGCTTCATCCCCAATGTGGGGCGTGTAGGAGGCAGCTGATCAATGATTCTCTCTAATCATTAATATTTCTGTCTCTCTCTCCCTCTCCCTTCCTCTCTGAAATCAATAAAAACATATTAAACAAAAGAAAAAATGTAATACGTAACTATTTAGTCAGGGGCACTGACCTCTTTTCCCTTAAGATTGTCAAATAAAAAATGGATAACAGCCAACACAACAATAGCCATCTGGTGTAAGTGAATCAAAAGTAAACCTTTTTTTGTGTGTGTGAGATGGGCAAAAAATTCATTTTTTGGTGTGCTGCAGAATTTTAGTGATTAGTTTATGTGTGCCATGAGATGAAAAAGGTTGAAAATCACTGGCCTAAGCTTTATTAGTACTTATAGAAACATTAATGTCTTAATTCCACTAATTTAAGTGATTGTTACTTTTAATTATATAACACTTTGGGGTGATATTATTCACATGTATTAATAAAATATATATGGGTTGGAGGAATTGCTTAATTTTTACTTATTTTACTGAATGATTATTGAGTTTCCTGGGTAGTTTTATGGTTTTATCCCTTCAAGTAGATTATAAACTAGTAAGAACTGAAACTAAAAAGGTTTTGGAGATATTCTTCCAAAAGACAAAACTAAGTTATGATTTTTACTAGAAGCATTCCTCGGAGCTAAACAGGTTGTAAATCAGAGAGGTGAGAGAGGAATGCTAATCTCATGTTAAGCTTTTGCATTCTATAATACAGACTTCACATGTGATACCGGAGACATGGAAGATAGGCTAATTTGTATAGGAAATTGGTCTTTTTCACTGTACATGATGTATAAATCAGAGCATTGAAGAAGCTGCTCTGCTAGTAACAAAAAGTACAGAAAATATCGTGCAGCGATTCCCTATTTGTTCCCCCCTTGATTGAATAATTCTGGGAAATCAGAATTATCTCCTTACGTGGAAATCCCTATTCAATTCTTGTTTAACCCAAACCTAATGTATTAGTGGTGGTGAAATACAACCATGATTTTTAGATAGTCTTGGAAACAAAGTTTTGCAGTGAATTTAGTTTTCTAACACCATTTTTCTTTAGAGTTGGTTATTCTATGTTTCGTGAATACCTAGAAGTTAGATAGAAAGGAGTTGACAACCTGGGAATATCCTAAAAAGTGCAAATTAGATAGTTATCAAGCATAAGGATGCTGAGGTAGACAATAAAGAAAATACAGATTTTTATGTTTTATGAAATACATAAAAATGGAGCTATTTTCCAATTTCTTACTCTCCAAAATTCTCAGCAACATTACAGAAATGATTAGTTTGTAACTGCTTGGATGGATATATTAAAATTTAGTTCATCCTAATGTGGTAAACAAATATATTGTTCTTTATATTCCTAGTCACTGTTGACTCACATTAGGTGAAATTAGTAATGAAATAATAACCATTTGTAATTAATTTTTTTGAAAGTAGAAGTGGTAGTGTTTTTAGGTTGAGTGAGAAATGACCTTATATAATTCTTATAATTAAGGTCATACCATGCTTGAATTTGGCTTCATCAATGCTACCCACAGTCTTGACCTTTTTTATTCTTAATAAAATATATGTTGGTACTTACGTTGAATTCATTTTCTATTTTATCTTAAATATATGAAACTAAAACAAGAGTATTTGAGCTATCTAGTTATTTACTTATGGCAGTTTTACATAGGTCTGACCTGATCATTTAAATCTTTAATAAAGAGGAGACTTTGAGAATAAAGTACTTTTAAATAGTATAATGAAGTTATGTACTTATACAACATTTTCTCTTTTACAGTGTGAAAGCCTATAGGAAAAATGTTTTGGCAAAATGTGTACGTACCTACCTGTATTCTGCTTTGTAATAATAGTTCTGCTTTGAGTTTAAAATTAAGGGGGTATACATATATTGGTTTCCATTGTTGGTTTTTAAAATACCCTTTTATTTCATCTCCAAGTTGTTTTTTAAAATTGGTAAATTTCAGCTTTACTATGATTGCATATTCATTTTGATTGTGTTCTTAAATATTTTTTATCTTATAAAAATTTCCTTATGTAGAACATTATCTGAGAAAGTATTTTATAACATGTTTGTTGATCTAATTTTATAAGGAAAGATTTTGAAGAAAATGTCTAAATAGTGGGAAGAGTATGGGATTGAAATCCACTCTCCATTGTTTTGCCAAGTTTGCTGCCTCATCTATTTAAAAAAGTATTCTTAGCTCAGTTATTATGAGAATCAAATGATAAATACTATTTCTAAACCCTTTGCATAGGGATTGGTACGTTTATGCCTATGTAAGTTTCTATATTAGGCTACAGCAATATATAATAATCCAAAATTTCAAGCCTTGAATCAGTAAGGAGATTGATAGTTCTTCCTTGACATGGGTAATGTAGTACTGGGTGTCCTTGGGGATCTTCATCTCCATCCAAAAATAAATAAAGCCTTAATCATTCCTAAAGGCAGTAAAATTGGGGTCTGCTAGGAAGAGGACTAGAGAGGTGTCTTTACAGATGTCTTCCTCATGGACTCATGGATAATAATTGTAAGGTTGTTGTAAGGATGTTGTATTGTTGTATTGATGTAATTATATGATTATTTTTCTGTGGAGTGATCTGGACTTCCAATTTTTAAAATATTTTTCAGTATGGTGGTGACATTACCCGGAAAATGAAGCTTTTAAAGAGACAAGCAGAAGGAAAGAAAAAACTGAGGAAGATTGGCAACATAGAAGTTCCTAAAGATGCTTTCATAAAAGTTCTGAAGACACAAACTGATAAATAATTGGTGTGAAAATATAAGGAATTTTTTTTAATTAAAAGTTGTGTGTCCTTTAGTATTTCTTGTAAGTTTGTAATATGTTGACAACAGAATGAAAATTATAAAATTTGCTTGTTACTTTTAGGGTTTTCAGATATAACCATTTGGCTTTTCTTTGAAGGGTACTGGTAAGTTAATAAGAGCTTGGACTCTGAAGGCATATCGTCTGGTTTCAAATTTCTGTTCCACCACTTACTAGCAAGGTAAATTACTTACCTCTCTTAGTCTGTTTACTCTTTAGTAAGATCAGGTTAAACTATACTTACCTCTGTAGGTTGTTAAATGAGATAATATGGTGGAAATACTCACAAGAGTGCATGGCACATAGTAAGTGCTCAGTGAATCGTACCTATTTTGTTTTCATGCACACTTTTTCTGACACTAAGAAGGCCCCATACTTAAAAGGCGAAAGATTTATGCGATCTGAAGAGAAACCAGAATATAAGGCCCCATACTTAAAAATCGATCTAATTCAAGACCATGGAGGAAATATTTTCAAAATCACCAAAAGTATCAATTTGTTGTTAGCTGTATAAATTCAGGTGGTATATATGAGTCAGTTATTAAGTAAAGTCACATAACATACTATCTAGATGTACTCTAGTTTTTGATAAAATTTTTGACACTGGATGGTTTATGTACAGGGTGAGGCAAAAGAAGGTTTACAGTTTTTATGGAAAATAATACCATAATTATAAATAACTAGAGGCCCGATGCATAAAATTCATGCAAGAGTAGGCCTTCCTTCCCCTGGCTGCCGGCAACCGCTTCCCTCTGGCACCCCTGGGACCCAGACTTCCCTCGCAGCCCTGGCTTTGTCCAGAAGGTCATCCAAAGGATGTCTGGTCTAATTAGCATATTATGCTTTTATTATAGATAACAATAAACTATTTCACGTAATCACAACTGTAAACCTATTTTTGCCCCACACTGTATACATCTAAGTTAAAATAAGGGTAGGGCTGTCTTATTTTTGATCATTGAAATGAAGTTGTGCAAAGTCATAGGGGTTTGGTAGCAGCAGCTGTTATTAATGGCAGTTTAATAATTATTGTCTAGATTTCATAATTGAGACTGAGCTTTATTGCTTAGTAGTAACTTACTTGAGGTCACACAGGCGGTAAATGGCCATCTTACTTCAAAGCATGTTTCTTGACTACCATGTTTACTCAGTCAATGAGCAAACCAGAGGGCAGATTATATTACTGTAGGTAAAATACAGTCGGACCCTTTAACAATGCAAGGGTTAGAGGCACTGATCACCTGCAGTCAAAAATCCATGCTTAATTTAAATTGGCTCTCTGTATATGCAGGTTCCAATGCGTTTAACTGGGAGGGTCAGTTGAACTGCACAGGCTAATTGAAAAGAATCTGCTTATAAATGAACCTACCCAGTTCAAACCCAGGTTAAGAGTCACATGTAATTTAGCTATTGATTTTGTCCTCTTCCTTGACTGAATTGGATGAGGTAAATATCTTTGAGGGATAAGACTATCAATTTATACCATGGTTATTACATGATAATTTTAAGGTAGTGGGGATTTACTTAAAATTGTATATAAGGGTTAAAATAACTTGTGATTTAGTCCTAGTTAAATTAGCTCAGATATCTCGCCTCTCCTTTCTAGCTCTAATAAAGTAGGTGAAATATGAGACACATGACAACAGTATTTTGGAAATGGCACTATATTTGAAACTAGAAAAGCATTTAAATACAGTTTAAACAAAAGTGTTTTGTTCTATTATTAGGAAAAAGTTACATGTTGTTATTGGGCACATATTCTGCACCACATATCTATTTGGTATTTATGCTTTATTAGTATGTTTTCAGTTTGGATACAGTTTCCTTTAACCTCTGACTCTTTAAAAAAATAGTTTTCCTGATAGCAATAAAGGTATAAAAAAGTACTTTTCAAAATTTTTAGCATAAATTTCAGTTCTCTCCTTTGGCCATACTCTCAAATAGATGATTTTCATGATTTAAAGTTGTATACCTTCTAACTATATCCCCCAGGAGGACCTTATATTTTCAAGAAATTTGCAAACCTTGAAATATTATAAACTATGAGTATTGAAATGTCCATCATTTATTGAGTTTAATATGTGATAGCTACTGTGTTGAGCTCTAAGCGTTCGCTCATTCAATTTATGCAACAATCAAGGTACAGACACTATTACCATCCCATTTTTTAGGGGAAGAAATTCCGACTTTGTACATTGTCTGACATCAGTCATTGACAGCGCTGGAGTTGAAATAGCCTTTTCTTTCTCTAATCTACAATTCTTAGCTACCGTGCTTTTTTACCTCTTACGGAAATATCTTCAATAGGTTTCTTAGTTCTTTCCTTAACAGCAGCTTAGCCCCTGAGTTAAGGAGCTAGAGTGGCCAGAAAGCAGTTTGCTGAGGAGCTTGAGTGCATGGACCTAACCTAGCCTCCTAATGTCAGAGGCAGTAAAGGAAAGATCTAGACTGTGTTTCCGCTAACACATTGAAAGCACAGTAATAACTGTTGAACCATGCACCCAAACAGGTAGCTTTTTAACTAAGATACTACATGACCTTCTAAGGTAGTTAGGGTAGTTTGCAGTAACCAATACTTAATTAACAGGTGTGACTGGAAGATGATACTGATGGAGTAGTCATTTACTAACCATTTATAACACTTAAGGCTATTAGAGCTTCATTTAAATCCATTATAGAATTAAAGCAGTATATTTTATCCTAACAGTTTTATTTAACTTCTAATTTATTTGCTATTTAAGTTTTTTAGGAAAACTTAACTGTAAACACCTGTCAATCACAAAGGTGATTAAGTGGTTACACAAGTAATGCTTCTACTGGATGGGCTTATAACATGCAAAATATTCAGAGGAAAAGGAGCAAGATTAAGAGACTGTAAGCCAGCGGTTCTCAACCTGTGGGTCGCGACCCCTTTGGCAGTCGAACGACCCTTTCACAGGGGTCGCCTAAGACCATCCTGCATATCAGATATTTACATTATGATTCATAACAGTAGCAACATTACAGTTATGAAGTAGCAACGAAAATAATTTTATGGTTGGGTCACAACATGAGGAACTGTATTTAAAGGGCCAGAAGGTTGAGAACCACTGCTACAGGCAGAGTTACTGTCTTTTAACGTAAATCTCCTAATTGCATGATGGTAACAAAAAGTTAAATAGGCAGGCTCAATAGCCACTACTAATTGTTGGAATCTTTCAGATGCATGTGTTTAATTTCACTTCTGGAAATAAAATTTAGATAACATTTGTTTATTATAAGCTTTATTGGAATTAAAGATAGAAAACAATATTTTTCTTTGCTTTGCAGTTTAATGATACAAGTTTTTATGGCAATTTAAAATAGTTTACAAGAATTACATATATATATATATCATATTATTCTTTTAGACATATGTAAGGAATAAAGCTAATTATTTATGAAGTTTAACAATCAGAAAATTTTCTTTAAAATAATTTCCTTAAGTGTGTCAGTGTAGGTATAAAGCTCATAATTGCTAAAATACTTACATTAAAAGCATGAACCCAAGTCATTAAATAAAAACAAGAGCACAGTTGTAAAAAAGGTGCACAAAAATCATGCTCTTATGCATACTTTCCAGAAGGACGTATATGTACTTTTAGGCACTGTCTTCTCTTTAGATTTTCTGTACCTACAATATATAGCAGGACTTTTGATGTCCAGATGCTACTGCAGGAAGATGACTAAGGCAACCACGTGCAGAAAGCTTGTGTAATGCACAGAAAAATGTAAGATAGCATTTCACAAGTAAAGGTTTGCAGTGATAGTTGTGTCTTCATGTGATTAAAAAATAAAATCTAACAATGCCACTGGAGTCATGTGAATGTACTTATGTACAAAATCTTCACCTTTAAAAAGACTTTTTAGGCCCTGACTGGTTTGGCTCAGTGGATGGAGTGTAGGCCTGCCGACTGAAGGGTCCCGGGTTCGGTTCTGGTCAGGGGCATGTACCTTGGTTGCAGGCACATCCCCGGTGGGGAGTGTGCAGGAGGCAGCTGATCGATGTTTCTCTCTCATCGATGTTTCTAACTCTATCCCTTTCCCTCTCTGTGAAAAATCAATAAAATTAAAAAAATAAAGACTTTTTAGGCTAGCGGGCGTGGCTCAGTGGTTGAGTGTCGACCTATGAACCAGGAATTCATGATTTGATTCCAGGTCAGAGCACATGCCTGGGTTTCGGACTTGATCCCCAGTGTGGAACCTGCAGGAGGCAGCCAATCAATGATTCTCATCATTGATGTTTTTATCTCTGTCCCTTCCTCTCTGAAATCAATAAAAATATAATTTTAAAGACTTTTTAAATGTTTAAACAGTCATTTCATTTCTGTGCTGTTTTATAGAGCGGCTATGTGGCTTCAAATAAATAGCTGATTATATGACCCAACTAATTCTAACCCTAGTATAAAATGAACACATTCTAAATATGGAATGTTTAACATAGATATTGGACTTCAAAAGTGACAATCTTCAAAAATTCCCGTGTTTTATAATATTGCATAGGTGCAAATTCATGTTACAGAAGTTCTGTTCATTCAAGCAGAATTTTGCTCCAATCTCCTTCAGTTCCTTCTTTCATACTGTACAGTGGATCCACAAGTTTATTGTGCACATGCATTAAACCTTAAAGAAAAAAAGCACAGTTCTAATTTTTTAAATTTTGAACTATACATTAGAAAACAAAATATTTTATAAGTATATAGGTTTCCATCTGATATAAAATACAAATAGAGACATTTCAAAATGTTTAGTTTTAACTACTAAATACCAATTTATAATATTTATGAATCTAGAACTAGAATTTGTACAAGTTCTTTTGGAGTAACCAGAAGTAGGAGTTCATGTGTTCAGAGCTTCGGTATGACAAAATGACAGATTTTAATACTGACTTGGTTAATACATGTAATTACATGTAAGTTTTGAGTTCAATCCTTGCTCATTTCTTTGCCAGACTCCAGTGAAGGGCTCAGTAGAATACTGTATATCCATTAATCTGGCAAATTAATTTCCACTGTTTTGACATGTATATTTACAATAGGAGTTGATTACAAGCCACACCGAGGAGGGTTAACTAAAATAATACAGAAGAGAACCTATATTAAATACTAATTTCCAAGTAGGTTTAAATTTCATCTTAAATTGGTGTGTTTGTAAATTATTCTTAAAGCTTCTTGGGAAATATCTCCCAGTTATTAATGTCTTAATACACACATACTGTATATCTTTGGGGGAAACAAAAAAAATTGTCCCAATTAGTGAACTAAAGATTTTATATTTTGGAAGTTAAAGAAATGAATTAAATTTCTCAATTAAGAACAAAGGCTGGGGAAAGGGTTTCAATGCAGTTTTCTCAGGAATGGTATTATTGGGTTGGGGAGACAGGGTACTAATTGGTTAGTAAGTAGATGGTCCTTGTTCGAAAAGCTGCAAAAGCACTCTAAAGTGTAAACGGTGAGGATGACCTGCTTTTAAGAAATAAGCAAAGACAGGAACATGCGAAGAACACTGAAGTGTTCGTGTAGTAGGAGAAAAACCAGAAGCGAAGAGTCTTAAAAGGAGAGAAGACAGAAAACTCATTAGTTCATCTCAAGATGACAGACTGCTAACTGCTCAACAGCCTACTTCAGTGTCTAATCAGCAGATTAAATTTAACAAGGTCCAGACCCATTTGTTCCCTTCCAAACCATTTCTTTGCAAGTCTCGATATATGGTGTTATATTTCAATGAGCTGCTAAAGCCAGACCACTACAATCTAGTTTTTCTCTTTCCTTTTTAAATTCAGCAGCAAGACCAGTTTGTACTACATATGCTCCTTGACTTATGATGACGTTATTCCTCATTAAGCTCATAAGTTGAAAATATTTTAAACTGAAAATGCACTTAAACTACCCCAGAGGATGGGTTCTTTACCCTCATGATCACATGGCAGACTTGGCTGCCCTACATCACAAGAGTATCTTACTGAGTATAAGTATCCCAGAACAAGATCAGAACTCAAGGTAGTTTCTCCTGAATGCATATCACTCTTCTTGCACCATTGTAAAGTCAAAGTGAGGGGCTGTCTGTACTTTCCAAATAGATCCCCAACTAGAGGCCCAATGCACAAAATTCATGTAGGGGGCGGGAGGGTCCCTCAGCCCGGCCTGTGCCATCCTGCAATCCGGGACCCCTCACTCCTAACCGGCCGCCTGCTCGCTCCTTACCGCTGGGCTTGCCACTCCTTGGTGCTGCCATGGAGGCAGGACAGGCTCCTGCCATGGCTGCTGTGCTCGCCAGCTGTGAGCCTGGGTTCTGGCTGAGTAGCGCTCCCACTGTGGGAGCACACTGACCACCAGGGGGCAGCTCCTGCATTGAGCATCGACCCCCTGGTGGTCAGTGTGCATCATAGTGACCATTCTGGTCATTCCACTGTTATGGTCACTGGGCTTTTATATAATAGGCTAGAGGCCTGGTGCATGAAATTTGTGCAGGGGGGGTGGCCCCTAACTGCCCCCCCTCCACTGGCCTGATGGCCCCTAACTGCCCTCCCCTGCCAACCTGATCGCCCCTAACTGCCCTCTCCTGCTGCCTGATTGCCCCTAACCGCCTCTGCCTCGGCACCCCACCACCATGGCTTTGTCCGGAAGGACGTCCTGTCTAATTAGCATATTACCCTTTTATTAGTATAGATTAACCACAGTTCATCTCCCCACTACTACCCTAGTTGAAGCCACTCTTCAAATCTAAATCAGTTACTTACAAGTCCCTACTTTTACTCATTTACCCCATTCCATAATAGTTTCTGCACAGTAGGCAACCTAACCTTTTTAAAACAGAAACTGGATTATACCATTTCCCTATTTAAAAATTCTCCAATTGCTCTGACCACTTGCAAAATGAATTAGATTTTATTCTGTTGTCTTTACCCATCTGACCGCATGTCCTCTCACTTTCCCACTTTTATGCTGTACTCATCCCTAGGTTTGTTGCTGTTACCCTAGAAAAGCTAAACTTGGTTCTAGTGCAAGATTTGTATATCTGATTCAGCCTGGAATGCTCTTCTCCTTAAGTGAAGTATGACTGTCTCCCTTTTGTTTATTAGGTCTTAGCCTAAAGGTCAACTTAAAATATTCATGCCACTTCACGTTCTTAAAGGCAGTTTTCATTCTTAGAAAATAGGATTTTCTACCATATTTCCAACTAGAAACTAGGTCCAGGACCAAATATTCACTGCCTTAAGTCCTGGGCCTATAAAGGTCATTGCACATAGTGAAAAGTATAATAAACATTTATTTTTAAAAGTCTATGAAGGCCCTGGCTGGTGTGGCTCAGTTGGGCATCTTTCTGTGCACCAAAACATTGTGGATTCCATTCCCAGTCAGGGCACATGCCTAGGTTGTGGGCTCAATCTCCAGTAGAGGGCAAATAGGAGGCAGCCAACAATTGATGTTATGCTCTTACATGGATATTTCTCCCTCTCCTTTCCTATCTAAAAATCAAAATCAGTAAACTTCTCTTTAAAAAAAATAATAAGAAATATGCTCAGGCCCTAGCCGGTTTAGCTTGGTGGATAGAGCGTCAGCCTGTGGACTGAAGGGTCCCAGGTTCTATTTTGGTCAGGGGCATGTACCTTGGTTGTGGGCACATCCCCAGAAGGGGATGTACAGGAGGCAGCTGATCGATGTTTCTCTCTCATTGATGTTTCTAACTCTCTATCTCCCTTCCTCTCTGTAAAAATACAATAAAATATATTTTTTAAAAAATATGCTCAGCTGGCGTGGCTCAGTGGTTGAACATCAACCTATGAACCAGTTCAATGCCTGGGTTGTGGGCTTGATGCCGAGTATGGATCGTGCCGGAGGCAGCCGATCAATGGCTCGCTCTCATCATTGATGCTTTCTCTCTTCCCTTCCTCTCTGAAATCAATAAAAATATATTTTTAAAAATAATAAAAAAGAAAAATTCTGAAGGTTTAGTGAGATGGTGATAATTAGCTTTTTAAAATGTAAAATCAAGATGGAACAAAAAAAGTTCATGATAATGTTTTAAAAACGTTACCTCAAGCACATAAAACATTATTTTAAAAAGTAAAAATAGCCGAAACCGGTTTGGCTCAGTGGATAGAGCGTCAGCCTGCGGACTGAAAGGTCCCAGGTTCGATTCCGGTCAAGGGCATGTACCTGGGTTGCGGGCACATCCCCAGTAGGAGATGTGCAGGAGGCAGCTGATCGATGTTTCTCTCTCATCGATGTTTCTAACTCTCTATCTCTCTCCCTTCCTCTCTGTAAAAAATCAATAAAATGTATTAAAAAAAAAAAAGTAAAAATAAATTAAGCACTAAACTTTTTTCCTGTGGTATACTTTTATCTTTCAAAAGGTATATATTAAAATAAACTTTACTGATGATTCTTACTATTTAAATGTATTAATCTACATTTTCTTCAGGAGCTAAATAAAACCCTTTAAGATTCCTGGTGATGGCAGAAGAAAGGGTAGTGATGTGAATGCAATTTGAAGAATTAGAGATAACTGTAGGATTCATACCCTCCAGTATATATTGAAGTGATACAATAAGTCAATGAGGATAAGGCAAATATAAATTACAGTTATTATATGTCTACGTTCATGAATAACAATTATTCTACCCTACATCAAAACACCTATTGTAAGATGAGGTCTATATACAGCCCAGAAAAGTATCTCAATTCCACTTTCCTCCATATTGAGGAGGCATCCTGACAGAGCTGATGTCCTGAACTTCTTCGGCTATGTACAGCTCCAAGGGGAAATAAGAGTGTCCTCAAAGAGGCAAGGCAGCAATTTTCTCATCAACAGTTGTACACTTCAACATGTTTCAGAAAAGCTTAGAATCTGGATAGTGAACTGAAAGAACTAAATACATACAGTCATGTACTTCTGTTTTAAATTAGCTTTCACACATGTCTATACCCTTTTGGAAGCAATATAATTTAGACCTTACCATAGCCAGAGCTTACTCTTCTTTAAGGCACTGTAACAGTGGACTGAAGCCTAGACTGCAGATAAGTCTGATTTCAGTTACCCAGCTCACCCACATATGAGCTGTGTGACTTGGGTAAGTGATTTAACGAGTACCCACTTCACAGAATTGTGAGAGATAAATCAATTAAGTGTAATGTGATTAGAATAGCACCTGGTCATCTAGGTATGGCTATTAAATACTTCACTAAAATGTAAAAACGTTCTGATAACCAAATTAACAAAACCAGACAAGTAAAGGGGTTTATCTGGGGATTTCTGGTACTAGAAAAATGGCAATGTTAAATGAATCTCCTTAAAACTGTCATTAAAATCTGTGGATAATCTATTATTAACTTTTTCAAGTAATCTGACATTTGTGATGAAATCTGAAGGATTACATGGAACTATATGGTAAGACTCTATGCAAGAGCTCAGTCTTATTCACAACTCATCACAGATATTCTCTGCTTTTATTTGTCAAACTAGAGGCCCAGTACATGAACTTTGTGCACAGGTAGGGTCCCTAGACCTGGCCAGCAATCAGGGCCGATCGAGGCCTTTCTTTCCCTGGCTGCCCCACCTGCCGGCCGGGGCCTTCTGTTGTTCTGCGCTGCCCTCTGGTGGTCAGCACACATCATAGCGAGTGGTTGAACTCCCGATTGGTCGAAATCCCAAGGGGATAATTTGCACATTAGCCTTTTATTATATAGGATTACTAAGAAGCTAACAATTTTTCAGTTTATTTGATATATGTATAGCTTGGTAAAAAACTAATAATTTACCTGATAAAAAAATAAATGACTGGAAATAATCTAAGTGTTCCACACTAGGAAATAATTAAGTAAATTATGATATGTCTACTTGACTATTATACAGCCACTAGAGGCCTGGTGCATGAAATTGGTGCAGGGTAGGGTCCCTAGGCCTGGCCTCCCTACCTCCTCCTTCCCTGGCTCCCTCAGCGCCCTGCCGCCGCTGCTGGTTGCCCAACATGTTCTGCACCGCCCCCTGGTGGTCAGCGCACATCATAGTGAGCGACCAAACTCCTGCTCTCCTTCCTGGTTGAACTCCCGAGCAGATAATTTTCATATTAGTCTTTTATATATATAGGTTAGAAATACTTCTGAAGAATTTTTAGTAAAATAGGAAAACTTTCACAACACATAAGTGCAAATTACAAAAATATGTTCACATGATCAAACTTTAGTTTTAAAAACTAGACTATTTTAACTGTTTGCCAAACTTTTATTTGTGCCACCTTCCAGATTTTTGACATATTCAGACATTTACATGAATTATAAGTTATGAGTTTCCTTTAAATTGACTTAAAAACTTTGAAGTTAATTCATTATATTTCACGAATATGAAATGCTGAACTATTAGACTGTTACAATTATTTTATGTACCACCAAGAAAAAAAATGCTACTAGATAAACTGATATGATACCAATTTTAAATACATTCCAATTATGGACGAGATAAAAGTGAAAAAAGTGTGTCTAGGAAGCAGTAAAATATGGTAACTTCTTTAACCTTGATATCCATGAAATACTGGTTTGATTGGTGCAGTATAAATTTTTTAATACTTGTTAAATAAACACAGTTACTAGAGTAAAAATATAAAGTTTATATTCACATACTACATACTTTATGGATAATTCACCTACATGTATGACCAATTACATAATATTTTTGTATCAGCTATATAATACAGCTGCTTTATAAAGAGTAGCTATTTATCCCTAGCTGCTTTGGCTCAGTGGATAGAGCGTCGGCTTGTGGACTGAAGGGTCTCAGGTTCGATTCTCCTCCAGGGCACATGCCCTGGTTGTGGGCTTTATCCCCAATAGGGGGTATACAGGAGACAGCTGATCAATGATTCTTGCTTATCATTGATGTTTCTCTCTCTCCCTCTTCTTTCCTCTCTGAAATCAATTAAAAAAAAAAGAGTATCTATTTATAGAGCTTTTTTATGTGTGTGTATTTATATATGGAGTGGAAAAGCAGGGAATGGCTTCTAAACTGAATGTACTCAAAATTTCCCTGGAAAATCTCTATAATTATTACATCAAGCATATGTGCATTTATAAATATAACCTGGTATGGTAAGATTTAAGAAATGCTGAACTAGACTGCATGAAGAAACAAGAGGAAAATACACATGCAGAAGTCTCAGCAATCAAGCTGCTGCTAACTTGTGGAGTTTATGCCATACTGTTTAATACTTAACCATTATAACTTTAATATGAAAGAGTAATTTGTTTGAAATTTTAATAATTAAATGAGATAGTGGGCAACCCATCTTACTTGCTGATTAGATTCTAAACATAGCCTGGGGAGGGAGGTGAGACAGATAAATAAAAATCAGAAAGCACACATATTTCCTTTGTTTGATTTAATTTTGTATATTCAATATGAAAGTAACATTTTTATTAAATTTTGGATTTTAAGAAAAATCTTATTTATTGAAAATATAGATTGAAGAGATTCTCTTCATAGAAAAAAATAGTAAACTATCTGAAAACTATTACATGACATGAGATATTCTTTGAATATCATTTCTATTCCTTGGAAGAACTGGCTACTGGGTCAGCACATGCCAGTTTTTAATAGGCCACAGTGTAATTCTACAATCACATTAAATTTCAATAGTCATCTACAACAGAACATTCTCACATTCTGCTTTTGAAATGTAAATGCTCACCTTTAAAGTATTTCACAGTTTTAACTCTTAATTCTAAGGTAGCATCTTCATCACACACAAAAATAGTTTGGGGATGCTGCTGGAAAGCTGAAACAGTCCACATGTGATTGACTCCTTCCTCTATTGCTTTGTAGAGAGCAAATGCCTTGTGGGCGCCTGTTATGAGGATCATGACCTGAAAAATCATGAACATTATTGTTAATTCTTAAAATATCCCACATGACTGAGAGGCTCTATTTTTCTTTTTAAACAAAGACTTTAGCACCAATATTGTTCGGAGGGTAAAATAAAAATAAACAGCTCCATATTTCTTCATAGTACAAGGTACTTCTATAAAGTAACAGGCAAGCACAAAGTATATCTCCTGGTAAAATAACATCTTGTTATAAAATATTATTGAATATATCTTAATGCCTATGATTATTTTTTTTTTAAAATATATTTTATTGATTTTTTACAGAGAGGAAGGGAGAGAGATAGAGAGTTAGAAACATCGATGAGAGAGAATCATCGATCAGCTGCCTCCTGCACATCTCCCACTGGGGATATGCCCGCAACCCAGGTACATGCCCTTGACCGGAATCGAACCTGGGACCTCTCAGTCCGCAGGCCGACGCTCTATCCACTGAGCCAAACCAGTTTCGGCCCTATGATTATTAACATTAAATTCTGATGAGCATATAAGGCTGACGTGCAGAAAATCTGGGAGAAAACAAAAGGGCTGTTTTACAAAAGCAGAATTACAGGTCAACGAAGAATTGATATAACCAGGAATGATATACCAAATTGTTCTAGTCCAGATAAGCAATAAATATTACTTTGAAAAACTAATCTAGAGCAAGAAGCCTGAAGACTGTTTCACTGTACATGTGCTATCTAAAGGTGTCTTGAAAGAAAACCAGGTTTAAAGTCAGAGAAAGACAAGTACCATGTGATTTCACTCATATGTGGAACCTAATGAACTAAAAAACAAGTTACAGACAAACTCATAGATAAGAGAGGCTGACAGCTGTTGGGGGCCGGGGGATGCTGGGGAGGGAGTTGAGTAGGGAGGGTGGAGGGATAGAGCCAAACAAGATAAAAATACTCATGGGCATGAATAACAGTGTAGTGACTGCCAGGGGGTAAGGAGGGTAGGAAAGATGGAAGAGGGTAGAGGGAGGATAAATGGGGATGGAAGGAGACTGGACTGGGGGTGGTGAATACACAATACAGTGTATAGATGATGTGTTGTAGAATTGTGCACCTGAAACCTGTATAATTTTGTTAACCAGTGTCACCCCCATAAATTCAATAAAAAAGAAAAAGAATTTAGTTGAATTCCAAATATGGCAATGAGACTGACAGAAGTTATTGAATGCTAGATAACAATAAAAATGTGGACAGAATGAAAAATGTGGACAGAAAGTATCACTAATTTAGCACCACAATTCCTTCAGTATCTATTGATATCAAAGAAAAAAACATTAAAGAACATTTAATTCTTACTTCTCTAGCATCCATCACTGTCCCCACACCAACTGTTAGAGCCATAGTTGGCACCTTTGATAAATCTCCATCAAAATATTTAGCATTTGCCAATATGGTGTCCATTGCTAGGGTCTTTAATCTTGTCCTTGATACTAAACTGGATCCTGGCTCATTGAAAGCAATATGACCATCTGGACCAATTCCTTTCAAAAGAAATACACACAGACACACACATAGAGATAAGTAAATAAGGCTCTCAAAATTAAAAAGCCTTTAAGACCAAGAAACAGTTATAATCACACCTACCTTGTTTATTTGATAGCTGAATTTCTAATGCTGCATTAAAATATTTGTTCCTGTATTTGATTCAAAAACTTCAAACTTTTTCATATGCTTAGCAATAAACTAGCATGATTCCAATAACAGTAAAATTAAGTATCCTATATAATAGAGTTACCTCTATTATATGCAAATTGAACTTCATGCCCTTGCGTCATCAAAAGATGGCTGCCCCCACATCATCACAACATGGCTGCCTCCATGTTGTCACAAGATGGCCGGCAGGGGAAGGCCGATGGGGGCGACCAGGCCTGCAAGGGAGGGCAGTTGGGGGAGGGGGGGCCAGGCCTGCAAGGGGGGGGGTGCAGTTGGGGACAACCAGGCCTGTAGGGGAGGGCAGTTGGGGGTAATCAGGCTGGCAGGGGAGGGCAGCTGGGGGCGATCGGGCTGGCAGGGGAGCCGTTAGGTGTCAATCAGGCCGGCAGGGGAGCAGTTAGGGGGCGATCTGGCTGACAGGCAGAAGCAGTTAGGGGCAATCATGCAGGCAGGCAGGTGAGCAGTTAGGAGCCAGCAGTCCTGGATAGTGAGAGGGATGTCCAACTGCTGGAATTGGGCCTAAACCGGCAGTCGGACATCTCCCGAGGGGTCCCAGATTGAAGAGAGTGCAGGCTGGGCTGAGGGAAACCCCCGCCCCAGTGCATGAATTTCGTGCACAGGGCCTTTAGTCTATATATAAAAGCATAATATGCAAATTGACTGGACAGCGGAATGACCGGTTGGCTATGACACGCACTGACCATCGGGGCAGGTGCTCAACACAGGAGCTGCCCTCAGCCCACAGGCCCCGATCACCCAATGGGGAACAGGGAACTGGGGGTGGGTGGTGGTGGATGCGGGCAGCACCGGAGCCCCAATCACCCTGCTGAATCAGGCCTAAAGATCACCCTGCTGAATCAGGCCTAAACCGGCAGTCGGACATCCCTCTCCCAATCCAAGACCGCTGGCTCCTAACTGCTCGCCTGCCTCCCTGATCACTCCTAACCCCTCTGCCTGCCTGCCTGATCGCCCCTAAAAGCCTCTGCCTCGGCCCCCACAGCTTGGTCCAGAAGGACGTCCGGAATGACGCCTGGAAGGTTGTCTGGCTGTCCTGTCTAATTAGCATACTATGCTTTTATTATTATAGATAACAATATTTATAAAGTACTTCACATGCATAATCTCAACGACTTATATTTAATAATTTTGTGAGACAGATTAGGCATACCTATTTCCCTCATCTCTCTACCTTTTTTTAAGCTCAAAAGGAAATGCTGAAGGATAATATATGACCTGTCCAAAGTAACAATTTAGTAACTAATGAGAAGATTCAAATCTAAATGTTCTGATTCCTAACCAAGTGGTCTTTATACTCACACTTTAACTTGTTTGGTTCTAGTCTAGATGGGGCAATTAACTCCACCTTCTCCTCTCTGTAGTATAATTTCCTCACTTATAAAAGTTCTAGACCAGACAAGATATTATCTAGGGCAGTTTTCCTCAAACCTTTTATTACTGTAACCTCTTGTAAGAAATAATCCGATGCTGCAATCTAGTACACAGATACACAATACACACATAAATATAACTAAAACAAAAACTGCATGAAACAATACCCTTCCTAGGAGCCATACAAGCTACTTTGGATAACATTCCATTTCTTTCACAAAACACAACAGGGAAACACTACATGTGCCTGACTATACTGCTTTCATGACTTAATAGTGGGTGACAACCACAACTTGAAAATACTGTTTCAAGGAGATCTACTGCCAGCTCTAATTCTATGACTGTCTCTAAAATTTAGGTAAAAATATGACATTCCTTATTTAAAGAAAATTGGAAGTATATCTGTTTATAAAATCAAGAATATTTCCATGAAATAATAAATCAATTTTCATTTACATGTACTAGTCAGACTTCTGGCATCCTCAATCAAAAATTAAACCCACCAGTTCTCTGAGCCAAAATATCCATTACATTTATAATCTGCACACTTAATGATAGATATGAGTGTTTTACTGACTCTTAACACACAATTCTGACAAAGTAAAATATGACAAAGAGTAACCTGGTTTTGAAGGAAGAAAAAAGAAATGAAAACCTTGGAAAGCACATGATACTACTTCCAAAGCATAAAGTAGGAATTTTTAATGTGGAGAAATAAAGGCAGACCTACATGAGGTTAATATGTATGGACTGTTTTCACTAATAAGTACGTATCTGCTTGTAAACACAAGTTTTAAATTATAGATACACACATGTCTCTCTAGATTGTAAAACTGTTCTGTTTCACCTCTTAAGTATACATCTGCCCAAATATTTGTATTTCTCTAAATATGTATAAAGTGGAAAGGATGTAACCAAGAAAATAAAAAGTTCCAAGAAAAATAGGAAGTCCTCCAAGATCAACACTAGTGGTCTCACTGACAGTTTGGGTCATACAAATGTGTACAGCAAAACTGAAATGATCAGCAATTGTTCATGATGGAAAGGGGTCAATACATTCCTTTACTGACCATGAATAACTATCAGAAATTGAACTTCCTAATATAAAATTGTATTTTTTAAATGTTCATAATGTTTTACAAAGCTTTATAAAACTTTCTTGAAAGTAATCATGAAATCTAAAAACCATAGCTAATTCTTATTCAGTTTTTAAATTGAAACTAAACTATCAAAACCTTTATGAAACATCTCTAAAACCTCCATCTGGATTGTACAGGGTGAAGCAAAAGTAGGTTTACAGTTATTTGTATGGAAAATCATACAATAATTCACTAATACAAGAATAAGCTGTTTCACATAGAACTGTAAACCTACTTTTGTCCCATCTTGTATATCTTTCTTGTGCTCCTATAGATCTATAAGGTAGATTGTAAACTTCATGAGAGTAAAAACTTTATCTTCTTCATTACTGTATCCTTACCATTTAGAACAAGGCACACAGGAGGCTGAATAAATGAGCGGATGGTTGCTATTCTTTGATATGCTCAGTCTCTCCCTCCTTCTACCCTGCTCTGCTCCCCTCACAACAGGGGCTAGAACAATCATAATACTTCTATGTCTCTTACGCAGAATGATTATGGTCTAGGGATAAGTGGATGTCCCAACCTGAAACAATTGGACCTTCTCTCCAGAAAATCTGAAACCGGACCAGGGACGCTGGAAGAAACAAGGCACGCAGAGCTGAGGCATTTGGTGAAAGCACTGCGGGCGAGTGCTGATGAGTTCCTGCTTCGGAGATCCGAGGCTCCTGGTTCTTGTTCTTCCAAAGACTTGGGTCTTTGGGTTGTTTTTTACAACTCTTCTATCCAGTCTAGAATCATTTTAATTAATTCACTTTTGGTCCCAGTAGATTATGTTTCTTGCAAACTAAAGTATCTAATCAATCATGTAACCAAAGTGTTAAGGTTTTCTCCACTGTCTTCTTTTTTTCTTTTTAAAAACAAATCATCTTAAGATGATTTTCAAGTTCATAATGGCTTTGGAGTGTGTTTATAAAATTCCATGTTTGTGTATTTTATTGCTGGAGTGTGTCAGGGATGGCATGATATACCATATTTTTTTCTCTCAACACTTTTGTCATCAAATGAAAAATGAGAACTTCTGAGAGTACATTTCCTCCTTTTTCTTTTCTTCAGAGGAAGGGGAACGGGACCTCCTCCTGCATTCCCCAGGAGTGAGCAATGTGGGTTAAAATACTTCAACTCCCCATTTTGGCCTCAAACCCAACCTGCAATCTCTAATCCAACTTTACCTTTAATAAAGCTGGTATTTTGATCCCATTTGGCTCAGTTCTTAGTGTTTTTATTAAACAAACCCTGGAACAAAAGAAGGGTTAGTGGTAAGACCCAGATACCAAGTCTCATCTTGAAAATCCAATGATAACAAACCTAGATCAACAAAGGTAAAAAATCAAATGAGATTCTTTCATGAGTACACATCCAATAACAGAGTATCCCAAACAGTAAAAAGTTCAAAGAAAATGCAATAAGCTAACTCTTCATTCCCTATACAGAGAGTAAGCATGTCCTCTGGATGGTAAATATAGACTCAGACTCTGCATCATCACATGATTACAAATGAAGATGTTAATGCAGCGGTTCTCAACCTGTGGGCCGCGACCCCTTTGGCGGTCGAACGACCCTTTCACAGGGGTCGACTAAGACCATCCTGCATATCAGATATTTACATTACAGTTCATAATAGTAGCAACATTACAGTTATGAAGTCGCAACGAAAATAATTTTATGGCTGGGTCACTACATGAGGAACTGTATTTAAAGGGCCAGAAGGTTGCACTGTGTTAATGGAAGAGGCAGGAAAATCCTCTTAAATTTTTTTGTGGAGGGAGAATTACTACAGAAAACTTAAGATAAAAATTGGTTAAAAAAACAAAGCAAAGTTATTTCCAGTAGTAAAAGTCAGTGATAAATAATTATAATTTATGCACCATTTGTTTCAATAGTTAAGGTGGCTTATAGTGAGGAAATGCACCAAAAAAATTGAGCTAAAAGGAAATGAGAAGTGACTCAAAGCTATGGGGAAAGAAGAAAGTTGTACTAGAAATCTTTGATAAGGGAGATTCAGCCTTAAATATTATATTAAGCTATAGATGCTTTCTGGAAAGAGATCTTACCAGTTTTTCCCCCCAGTAAATTCCTGGCAATGAGTCCCTAAGGGATTTGCTACCTGGATCCTCTGCAAATTCAATGAATAGGAAAAAAAGTCCTCAATGAAAAAGTAAAAAAAAAACGAAAGAAATTCTTCCTGCATTAAATAATGAATCTCTAATAACTACATGCCTTTTTCTATAACAGTAGATGAGTGAAAATTCCTTGCAATAACTAAGATAAGCAGTTCAGGTATATTATATTACAGTAATTCTACGAGATTTGGTATGGATTTTAGGAAATCTAAAGAACACATGGGGAGTGCACTCCTTAAACGTTCTCAAGTGCCTATTGCCTTAGTCTCGATACTGGCAGGTACAAAGAGTAATTATCTCAGAACTGAGACACACGAACAAACGTGGAGTGCAAATGTTTTCCAGGAATGTTGAGGCAATATTAGCAAATTTAATTTAACACACTGATAACCTTTTTAAAAAATATATATTTGTATTGATTTCAGAGAGGAAGAGAGAGGGAGATAGAAACATCAATGATAAGAGAATCATTGATTGGCTGCCTCCTGCACGCCCCCTGCTGGGGATTGAGCCTGCAGCCTGGGCATGTGCCCTTGACTGGAATCAAACCTGGGAACCTTCAGTCCCCAGGCCAACGCTCTATCCACTGAGCCAGACGGGCTAGGGCCACACAGATAACTTTTCTACTATGAAAAGCAAAATAGTCTAACTTGGGATTCTTGCTCAAATAAAAGCCATTCTATCTACACAAGAAAGTAACTGATATTGGTTCTGCTAGGCAGAGATAAAAATACCAGGTTTGTCTCAGTGGATAAAATGTTGGCCTGCGAACCTAAGGGTCCCTGGTTCAATTCTGGTCAAGGGCATATAACTCGGTTGCAGGCTCCTTCCCCAGCTCGGGCCCTGGTCAGGGCACATGGAAGAGGCAACCAATCTATGTGTTTCTCTCACATCCGATATTTCTCTCTGCCTTTCCCTCCCCCACTCTCTCTAAAAACCAATGGAAAAATAACCTCAGGTGAGGATTTTAAAAAATCCCATAAAAAGAGACAATTTTAATCTTTCTGGATACCTTTATAGGCAATTCAGTAAAAAGGCAGGAAATTTAGTAAATTATGGAACAATTATTTCAGCATCCCCAGTTCAGAGAGAAAAGACTGAACTAACACTTAATGGAATATCAACTATATACCAACCACTGTGCAAGGCATTTTATACATGTTTAAACAGTTAATTCTCACAAATTATGCAATTGTTAATATTAATACTGATTTACAAATGACTTAGTTATTCTGAACTGCAATTAACTTATCAAGGTCATACATGTAAGTGGCCAAAACAGGATGCAAATTTATTTCTGACTATAAAACCCAATTTTCCCTAAGGACAACTAACAACCTCAACCATACTTGGCCACCTCAACCGTAAATTAACCTCATACAGCTCCACTGAAAATCTAATCTGTGTACTTTTCAGCAGTCTTCTAATAAATTAATTATAAGATAAATCCAGAGTACTTAATTAATTTAGAACTTTAGTATTTTTAGTTGAATACTAAAGAATCTGCCAAAAAACTATTTTAGGTTCAGTGTAGTTAATGATATTCTAATGTTACATACTATTTTAATGGTAATGAATTAGCTGTCTCATGCTCATACTGATGACAGAAAACTATGTTGTCATTACAAAGGAAGAAACTCCTCCACCTATTTTTAATGATAATTATGCACAAACATATACACACATATAAATTTCAAGAGGAATTTCATCAATTCAACATTTACTCACTTTGTAATTTATTAAGATAACTTGAGGCCTGGTGCATGATCCCGGTGGGGGGTTGGACCGAAACCGGCAGTCTGACATCCCCCAAGGGGTCCTGGGTTGCAAAAGGGCACAGGCCAGACCAAGGGACCCCATGGGTGCACCAGTCTGTGCATCGGGCCAGTTTCGGCCCAATCCCCACAGGCCAAGCCGAGGGACCCCACTGGTGCACAAATCTGTGCACTGGGCCTCTAGTATGCATATAAGACCTGTCGTTAATCTCTTCCTGCCCTTCCCCCTCCCCCCTTCTTTCCAAGATTCACCAGTCTGTTCCACATTTCCAAGCCTGTGCATTGAGCGTCTACCCCCTGGTGATCAGTGTGCATCATGTGAACGGTTGAACGGCTGCTTAGGCTTTTATATATGTAGATTATACTGCTTAATTCATATTAACTAAAGGCTGCTGATAAATAAAATCTTACATCATCCTTAATTGATTTCTTAGTGAGATAAAGTAATTTAAGTTACTAGTACAGAAATGCTAAAATGCACCTGTTCCACATGCAAACTTTTAGAGATTTAACCCTGTAATTTGATAAGAAAACTGGGTTGCAATGAAAGAAATAGGATAAGAATATCATTTAGAAAAAGAAGCACATCACTTGTTTTGTAAGATGTAGTATGCTGTTAATTCTGAAGAGGTAATTAGAAGAATTTGGCAGGGATTGGGACCTAGTTCTCAGGATGTAATTTAAACAACTTCAAATTGCAAACTTAAGATTATTTTTTGGTGAAAATAAAGTAAAATAGAAATCAGTAGCTGAATAAATGTGTATTGTAGACAAAGTTGTTCTTTACACCTACACAATGGTAAGATTTATTTTTTTAATTCATAGCACCTAACTGAAATATTAACAAATGATTAATGACAAAATGCTTTACATACCTCCAACAAAAAGATCAATTCCTCCAGCTTCTTTTATTTTATCTTCAAATGCATCACATTCTGCTTGTAAATCTGCAGCATTCCCATCAAGGATATGAGCATTATTAGGATCTATATCAATATGCTTAAAAAAGTTATTCCACATGTAAGAATGGTAGCTTTCAGGATGCTGTCTGGGAAGTCCTAAATATAAAGTTAATAAATAAAAATGTAATCATTTTCAGAAATAAATCTAAAATCTACTTTTCTGATTAAGCTCTAAATTTGACTTAAAATACATAATCTTTCTATACCATATTCAATTTTAAAGCATTTTTATGTGGAAAATATGCTAGGCATTATTTTAAGCACTGTACATACATTTGTTAAATCAATTAATTTGTATATCTATGGAAATATTATCACTCCCATTTTATAGATGAACAACAGAAGCACAGAAAAGTTAAATAACTTTCTTAAAGTCACATAGCTCACAGAAGGGCTGGAATTCAAACACAGAAGTCTACTTCATGTGCATTTAGCCATTATACTCCATTTCTCAAATATGTAAATTTTTTAAAATATATTTTTATTG
The DNA here is from genome assembly GCF_014108235.1 of Myotis myotis. NCBI lineage: Eukaryota > Metazoa > Chordata > Mammalia > Chiroptera > Vespertilionidae > Myotis > Myotis myotis. The sequence goes on from NW_023416313.1 coordinate 28,147,217, forward strand.
ATTTCAGAGAGGAAGGGAAAGGGGAGAGATAGAAACATTAATAATGAGATAGAATTACTGACTGGCTGCCTCCTGCTTGCCCACACTGGAGATCGAGCCTGCAACCTGGGCATGTGCTCTTGACCGGAATCAAACCTGGGACCCTTTAGTCCGCAGGCTGACACTCTATCCACTGAGCCAAACCAGCTAGGGCTCAAATATGTAAAATTTTAACTAATGGAATTGATTTATGTGTTAATATCAACATAAATTAATTAACCATACAACTAAAATGTTGGTCCATGTTCCTCCTGTATTCTTTTTATATGCCTGCAAAGTACATTGAATCACAACAGTTCTTTGGCTATCACCTAGGCTACCATAAAGTGTTTTATTATATTTAAACTAGAGGCCCGGTGCATAGGCCCGCTCCCCGGGGAGTGGACCTAAGCAGGCAGGTGAACATCCCCCAAGGAGTCCTTAGTGCTGCCACAGAGGCCTGAGAGGCTCCAGCCATCGCTGCTGCACTCACCAGCCATGAGCCAGGCTTCTGGCTGAGCGGTGCTCCCCAAGGGAGCTCACTGACCACCAGGGGGCAGCTCCTGCATTATATGCATCACAGATCTTTCTAGTGAAGCAAGTTAACAATCAACAAATTATAAAAGCATTACAACTACAAATATAGCCTTATACTTAGAAAACCTTTATTTTACTAACTTTTACATACATATTACTTTATTCCTCACAAGACTGGTTTTAACTCTGCTTTAAGGAAAAATACAAAAGAGAATGAGAAATATGAAGAGATTAGATCAAAGTTTTAAGACTGGTACACTGCAAAGCCCAAGATGAATACAGATCTTCGGATTTCTAGTCCCATATTCCTTCTACCATATTGTGCTGTTATCGCAAAAATAGAGTTTTTTTTTTAATAAACTCCCAACCTCATCACAAGGCTATACATTATATTCTAGAAATATATTCATACTATATTAAAAACAAAATTTCAAATAATATATTAAATATTCTCAAAATATAGTCATTTTATTTAATATATACTATATATGACATATACAAATAATACAAATAATATAGCTTACCTACATATTCATCCATGTTAAAGGTCTTCACATATTTAAAAGAAAGGAATCCATTCTTGTGGTATTCTATTAGTTTTTTATAACATCCTAATGGTGTACTCCCTAAAATAGATAAAAAATACACTTTCTAACATAAAAATCTAATTTAAATATTTACAATAACTTTACCCTATATTTCTTATTTATCAGGCAAACAGTTATTATTTTAAATATATACCCAATTAAAATATGTTGAATTAGTCTTTTCAAGGTAGAAATTTTACTAAACTAGAATTTGCTGATAAAGTTGGAAATCTGTCAATGAAAACTATAGTTCAGAAAATTATTCCTGAGTCGTTAGGTATTTGGAATTAATGTTGTACATTCCAAGATTAGAAACTTTTAGAGAGCACATTTGAATCTTTTAACTTAATTTACCTTTGGAGAAAAAAGTTGAGAGGATTTGTAGCATAAATGATACATAAATGGATCAAGTATTGACCAAGTATTGCAATCAAAAGGAAAATGAAAGATAAATTTAAATATTGTCCCTACTTTCAAAATAGATTCTGAACCTGGCCAGGATTAAGTTTTTAACTGGAGCTTGTTTCTCATTTGTTATCATGCATTATCTTCAGTATCTATCAACTAAATGTATAATGTAAAATGACTAAGAAATGGGATCTTGGCTTTGGGCACTTCATCTGAATTCCTGATTTATTTTATAAATGTAATTCTTTCACATGTTTTATAAAATTAAGAGATAGTCCTGTAAGATATGGTACAATAAAGATAAATGAATTTAGCCACTTGAGGATGGCTTCCCTTTGTTTTCTGAATCTGCTCTCGTTTGTCATCTCAACTACTAACCAGGAGATTAGATTGCCTGCATTCTTAGAGCAAGCACCTTGGTCCTCCCATCATCACAAAACAAAACACCTGCACACAGAATTCCTGACATGGCAGGCAGATGTATGATAGAGCTCTCTGCAAAAATAACACACACACACACACACACACACACACACACACACACACACACATTCTAGAATAGTAAAAAGACTGTCTCTCAGTTGAGATGACAATAATAGAAGTGCCTATAAATAATAACTATGATATATACAGATTCAGAGAATAGAAGACTATTCGATTTTCTTAAAGTTAAGCATACATATTGTTTTAAAATGCAATTAATAATTTAAAATTTATGTGGTCAAATTTTACAATTCCTTCTCAAAGATTTATAGCCTACTAATATAAAACCTGACTAAAAAATGAATGAATATGTTTTTTCTTTTTCCTTCTAAAAGCATATATATTCTATCTTTCATTGTTAAGGGAATAGTTATAGAAATCCCTCCTTAATTTAAGGCTATATAAATAAAAAGGTGAGAAGTTGTCACAATGGTGATAATAAAAAACATACATTTTCTGTTTTCATCAAAGTGGCTGAAAGATATGGTACAGGGTATATTGATGAAATAAAATTTGCTTTACTCATTTACTAACATAACTTTTAGCAAGTGCTTACTATAATTCTGATAAAACAAAGATTAAGACTACTTCTATCCTAACCCGGCTGGTGTTGCTCAATGGTTGAGCACCTACCCATGAACCAAGAAGTCACTGGTTTGATTCCAGGTCAAGGCATATGCCTGGATTGCGGGTTCAATCCTCAGTAGAGGCTATGCAGAAGGCAACCTATCGATGATGTTTCTCTCATCGATGTTTCTATCTCTCTATCCCTCTCCCTTCCGCTCTCTCTAAAAAATAAAAAACTTTTTTTTAAAAAAGACTATTTCTATCCTAGAAGAACTAAAAAGGAATAGACAAGTACAAAATAACCATAACACAAGGAAAATATTATAAATAACCTATAAGAAACCCAGAGAACTGTAGTAAAGCCGAGAAAACTATAGTCTTGCTTGTTGGAGGAAAGATCAGAGAAAATGGATTTCAACTGAGTCTTGAAGGAGTAGCATTCCAACAGTGGAAGATGGGGTAAGTTGTAATTGAGAATTAACAAAAAAGATGGGGGAGGAGTTTCAGAGATGACATTTGTATGCCTACCATGTGCTAGATGCAATGCTAGTGTTTTCATACATCAACTCATGCAAAGCTCACAACCTTGGGACGTTGGCATTATCTTTCCCATTGTGAAGAGGAAAGAATTGGGTCAAAATGATTAAAGAATTTGCCAAATATCACCTGGCGGTGAAGCCAGAGATTCAAGAGACTCTGGTTCCAGAGTTTTCATTATATAACATGAGTGAAAATAAAGCCAGCACATTCAAGACTATTCTTTGAACTAAGAGCAGACTAATTTGCCGGTCACGATTCAGTGTAGGGGAATGGTGGAAATAAGTCAGGAAAGTAGGTCAGGCCCACACCACACCATGCAGGCCCTTAAATATCAAACTTGCTAAAAATCACTTCAATAAATACATATTAGCAGAGATACTTCAGAAATTATGCTTCCTTGGAGGATAATTCAATACATCGTCTTACTTGCAATTACAGAAATGTATGTTCAAATTTCAAAAACACAGGGGCTGGGGCAGATGTATTAGTAGGCAGGTATACTACCCAAAATAAAGTGCAAGTTGTGTATCTAAATACACAAAAATATGTTTAGCACTGTTGGCATTTATGACTCCGAAGCCTTTCGGCCCTCACACTTAAATTACTGTTGATTTCTGTATCATAATTAAGACGGAGTGATTGAGTTAGCTAGCCTGAATGTAGCCCAGGTTTACAATATGAACACTGATACCACTGGGGCTCACATATCAGAACTGCAATGGCTGAGGGGACCAGCACTGGTGTGTACAATTTTAGAAGATCTCTCTCTGCCATTCTCATCAAGATCTACTGCACTGGACCAAAAACCAAAAAGTAAAATGAAAAAAAAAAATCAACTTGGTGAGCTAAAGGGTAACTTTCATAGAAATTATGCAAGTGGGAAATATGATTGTATCTTTTATGTAGTTGGCATGTATGGGGGGGGCAGGAAGAGAATATACTGTCTAAATAAAACACACTTAAGGAACTTTGATTTATTTAGTATTTACAGTATACAAGGACTTGCGCAAGCATGCTTATTGAGCCCCGAAACAGATGGTACGTTGTTATTATCCTTATCTTTCTATAAGGTGAGGAAACCGAGGCTTAGGGATATAGAACAAATGCCTTGCAGTAACAAGAAAGTAGCAGCTCTGATTCCAAGCCCAATACTCTCTCCTGTGGAAGTCTACAATATCAAATAGAGTGTCACAAGATCAATGACACTGCTTGGTTATTTTTAAAGAAAACCTTAACAGAGAACTAAATCCAATAAAATATGTAACAAATGCTTGTTTATCCTGCCATGAAAATATACCAATATGCAATTTTTATAATATTTACATAATAGGAAGAAAATAAACACAGATTCAGTCAAACATATTTTAGTAAAGGAAACCCTTCAATCTCATAACCGTTAAGTTTCTAAAATGAGGGAAAAATGGTGTATTACCTGTTGGTAAACCCAGAGTAAAATATCTGTCTTTTCCAGGTTTGAACTGAATGATGCGATTACAGATGTATTTGGCTGCCCATTCACTAGCCAAGTCATAGTTATCAAGAATTACAAGCCTCATTATGGTGATGCACAGCTTCCAGGACAAGTTCAAACCTAGAAAATCCATTTAGAACACTTTAATTTACCGATACTTAAATAGAAGTGCAACATACTGATGACTTCAAAAAAGACATTAATTAAGAAAGACGTGTATTATACAAATACAATCTGTACTTTCTTCTTTCTATAACCATTAATCCCCTCTCTGCCCTCTTCCACCTCCACCACTCTTACCCCCGCCCAGCCCTATCTCCGACCACCTAGAATCACCACACTGTTGTCCACATCCATGAGTTCTCTTTTTAGCTCACCCCCTTCCCCAAACACCGACCCCCTTCCTGGAGAGCTGTCTGCTTGCTCTCTATGAGTCTGTCTCTGTTTTGCTTGGTAGTTGTTTGTTCATTGTTGCAGATATGAATAAAATTACATGGTATTTGCTTTCTTTGACTGGCTTATTTCATTTAGCATAATGTATAATGTTCTCCAGGTCCATCCATGCTGTGGTACATTTACTAGTACAATCTGTACTTTTAAAATAATAATAATAGCTGTTCTCTTTTGAACAGACCTTGGTTTCTGGGCAATGGGCTAGGTTCGTGGTTGGCAAACTGCGGCTCGCGAGCCACATGCGGCTCTTTGGCCCCTTGAGTGTGGCTCTTCCTAAGCCTTTGGAGTATCCTCATTAAGTTAATAACAATGCACCTACCTATATACTTTAAGTTTAAAAAATTTGGCTCTCAAAAGAAATTTCAATCGTTGTACTGTTGATATTTGGCTCTGTTGACTAATGAGTTTGCCGACCACTGGGCTAGGTATATACTAATCTTTACAATAATCTGCTAAAATAAATATAATGCCTAGTCTTAGATGAGGCAGGGGTGGGCAAACTTTTTGACTGGAGGGCCACAATGGGTTCTTAAACTGGACTGGAGGGCCGGAACAAAAGCATGGATGGAGTGTTTGTGTGAACTAATATAAATTCAAAGTAGACATCATTACATAAAAGGGTACGGCCTTTTTTTTTTTTTTTAGTTTTATTCATTTCAAATGGGCCGGATTCGGCCTGTGGGCCGTAGTTTGCCCACGGCTGGGACAGACACTCACACAATTTAAGGTCACACAATTACTAAGTAACAAAACCAGAATTCATACCAAGGCAAATTTACAATGAAGACACCACTCACTGTCTCTACAAGGATATTGTATAAATCAACATAAACCTAAAGGCAAACAAAGCAGTACAGTACTCATTTCTTGGTTGCAAGTTAATGGTAGTGATGGTTACTCAGCAACTTTTGGATTATTTACTAAAAATCCAGAATTCTCCCTATAAATAATGTAAAAAACAAACCTCCCTTTATTAAATAATGTTCTTATAGAAATGATACCTGCACTTTAAAAAAATTCAATCAATATAGAAAGGTACAAATAAGTTTTAAAAAATCAACCAAAATCCTACCACTCTTAATTCTAATATTATTAGGTATACATTATTCTAGATATGTATGTAATGCACACATATAAATAGAATGTATACAAATAATTTTTAATAATGGGATCATACAAGACATACTATTTTTTGAGTACAGTGGGGTCTTGACTTACAAGTGTCCCGACTAACGAGTTTTTTTGAGCTATGAGCCATCTCTCGGCCGATTTTTTGCTTTGAGTTGCAAGCTCAAAAAATTCGGGTTATGAGCCAGCTTCAGATACCCCACCGCTAGTTGGTGCAGTGAAAGTCACAGTGATTTGACATACGAGTAATTTGAGTTATGAGCTCCGTCACGGAACAAATTAAACTCCTAAGTCAAGGCTCCACTGTATTTAAAGATACTTTTATTTGAGATAATTTTTTCATTTTTTTAAATTAAATATATTGGGATAATATTGCTTAATAAGATTATATAGGTTTTGACATACTATTTTTAATAAAAATCTTAACACTAAATTTTTCCTGCATTTAACAAAAGAAAAAGAAAACAAAATGAACTAACGAAACTGCTGATCTTTGGGGGAAATTTTTTCTTCACAAAAAGCAATTTCAATTCCTAAAAGAATAAAGTAAAGAAAAAATATTACACAAATATTAAAAGAGCAGTGTCATTTAAAAGCTATATGATTCCATTTTAAACAATGTGGACTGACCTACAATTATTAAACAGAAAAATACATTCTTCCACTTTCTTACATCCTGATTTCTGTAAGATGTATTATTTTTGTATTGTCAAGATTTACAACATTTACACTATGACTACAGTTTCCAGATTTTAATTCGTAGTTGTATATTTCCACAATTCCAGATTTTAACTTAGTTTTATACTTAGAAACTACTTCAGCAGCAGCCCTGAATTCTGTACCCACACACTTTTACATACATAACAAGTCAAATTCTTTAACGGGAGTAGATTTCATTACAACAAATAGATGGAACCTGAAAGATGTCTTTAGGACCAAAACAATTTATAATTCTGGCATAACAACTACTATGATCACCAACATCTAGAATTCTGGCACAGTAAGAGGTAAATCGCATTTGCTTGTTAAAAATATAGATTCGCAGGCCCCTCTCCAGACAGTATTTCAGAAACGGGGTCCCAGGGAATCCGCATTTCTACAAATATCACAGGAGATTCTTACTATTAGGTTAAATTGGGGGGAAAACACACCATACAAGATGCCTGCATTGGAAAGAGGTTCAAGCAAGTCTCGCAGATCAGGTCCAGGCGAGGCAGGTCTGTTTTTGGTGGTGGTGGTGGTGGTGTTTTGGGGGGAGGAGGGGAGGGGGCAGGTATGTTTTTTAAGCTCTTTGGAGAGCTCAGAATTCACTCCCCAAAGTTCCCACTGAATCACTCGCCCAGAGCACAGCAGCATGTTCCTGCAGCATTTATGCAGATTAGAGAATTTCTCAGACCCAAACTCCCGTGGCCTTGCCAGCACCCGGTAAACGGCCAGCACCACTCGGCCCCGCCGGGTGCTGATTCACTCCGCACGGCGCGGCTCGGGGAAGGGCGGCCGACCCTCAGCCTCGGAGCCGACGGGGACGCCTACCGGAGCCGGCTCCCCCGGGTGCAGGGTCTGCGGGGGAATTACTCCGGGATCCACGCTCCGGGCTGGCTCCCGACACCGCCCCGCCCCGCCCCGCCCCGCGAAGGGATCCCCATCCCCACAGCGAGAGGAAGGGGGTGCGCGGCAGGGGGGAAAGGAGTGCGGGGCTAGGGGGCGGGCAGGGAGGGTAAGGAGTTCGGGCCCGGGCGCCGGATCCAAAGAGCGCCCCGAGCAGCAGACAGGGCTGCAGACCCCCGACCCGGTGGCCGCTGCGCCCCGTCGCTGCAGAAGCCGAGGCCAGAAGCCTGTGAGGGCGACTTCCGAGTGTTTAACACGAGTCAGGGGAGAGCGCCGGGAGGGGCCCGGCGAGATGCGGTCACCCTCCCGCCTCCCTCCCTCCCCCCTCCCCCCACCCCCATTCCCCCACCCTCCTCCAGGCCCCCGGGACCCACTCCGCCGGGCGCCACGTCCCCGAATCGGCACTAAGCCCCCCGGCGGGGCAGGACCGGCCAGGTGAGCCCACCCACTCCCCTTCCCGGCCCACAGCCCCGGACTCACCCGCCGACTCACCTGCTCTTCCGGCACCGCCACCCCCGGAACGGCCCGCCCCTCGCAGCCTCCGAGCGACCCTGCCCCGAGCCGGAGACCCGGATGCACAACCGGACGCCGGGGGCGGCGGGGGGCGCATGCGCGGGCCGGGGCGGGCGGGTGGAGAGCTGCTTTGAAGTCCCTGTCGGGCTGCAAAGCTCACACAAAAGCATGCTCTGGTTGTTGCTCATCACGGCATGGCAATGCATCTCTTTACCGCAAGCAGCTGGTTGGCGTTTACTTGGCCGCACAACGACAGCCAAGCGCTTTTTCTCAACCAGCTCATCAAAGTTAAGTTTGTAAAGTGCTGCAGAAGGCAACATGTTTACAATGGGAAACCTTGGAGCAGCTCAGGAAGAGTAAACCCAGACTTTCATGGGCTATGGGCTTGTGCTGAATGAGTCTGAAAAAGGGGTAGCCCAGCCGTGTGGCTCAGTGGTTGAGCGCGGTCTGTGAACCAGGGGGTCAGGGTTGGATTCCCAGGCAGCTCATGCCTGGGCTGTGGGCTGGATCCCCAGTGGGGGGGCCCGCAGGAAGCAGCTGATCAGTGGTTCTCTCTCATCATGGATGTTTCAGTCTAGCTCTCCCTCTCCCTTCCTCTCTGAAATAAATGTGTGTGTGTGTGTGTATATATATATATATATATATATATATATATATATATATATATATATATATGGTTAAAGGAAACAGAATCACAGATCTTTGTTCAGGAAGGAGAAGGGCTGAGGAAGTGAAAGCAGCGATCACTCTAAAGGAGGGTTTGTGTGGCTTCCCTATGTCCCATAAGTAACACTTTAGAGTTCTGTTAGGAATGACAGTCTGTCACCAGCATGGACTCAAGGTCCTGTCTCCTTGGACACTATGAAGTTAGGATAAATGTGAAATGTAGTGTCCCCAAACTCCCGATCTGTAGTTCTGCACCTGGCTTGTACATCCAGCTTCTCTGCATCAGATGACACCCCCCCTTGCTTACACTCTTTAAGAGTACGATGCTCCATTCTCAATGATAAGACTTCAAAGGGCAAAGCTTCTTATAAACTGACATTAGAGGACAAGATTTCTTAGCACTACAGCATTGAGTTGCCTTACAAAAGCAGTTTTGAACCTTCCCAGTTCTATAATGTGTCATCTTACAGAAATCTATTGGGCATCTTCTGGGGTCCTGCAAGTAATAAAAAGAGCTTTGCATGGAATATTGTTGGAACATAGTGGGATATTTAAGAAATGCATTTTTTTTCTCATTGGGTTTATTTCTTCTTCATGAGTTTCTGACACCAGAAAAGTTCTGCCCCTGCTGTAAGTACTATTATTAATTCTGCGGTGACTACGCTATGTCATGTTCTGTCTGCCTTTTCTCTAAGTTGGTGTTTCTCACCTCTTGCAACCCAAATATCATTCTGTTTGTACCAAGATTAAAGCCAGTAGTTACTGCCATCAAGAGTAAAATATTTAATATTAAATAGAAACATTGTTTTTGAGAAGGGCAAGGGCATGTAAGCTGAGTCATTCATTTGTCCATTTAATAAATATCTACTGAGACCCTATTATTCACCAGACATCAACATGAGTTAAACAGACACACAACCCTTGCCCACAGTGAGCTAACAGTCTTGTGGGGATAAAGACATCACCCAGTAAATCCTAATATGGCAAAGTAGTCTCAATCATGAGATTCTACTTGAGCTGTTCCTTTATGTTTGGGGATTACCCAGCATAGGAAGGACCTGTGTCATGTGCTCCAAATAAAGCACCAAGGAATGACATGACTAATAGAAAGGTCCCTGAACAAAGGTTTTAGATAAGGGTTTTGTAGAGAAGTTTTAACAAGCTAGCACTCAAGGATAGACCTACAGTGGCATAGGAGCAATAGAGTAGAGGTGGCCATGTAGGTGACAGGAAAACATGCCTGATGAAAGCCTGTAGTTTACTACAGGTCACAGTCAAACCCTGTGATCCTAAGTAGTTGACATAGAGCTGCAGTTGACTGACAGGAGAGCCTGAAATAGTGTTTCAGGCACATCTTATGCAAATGGAAGCCAATGGACAAAGGACGCTTTAGCAGATCCCAATGGGGGTATATATATGCTTAAGACCATAAGCCACAAGAAGAGATAGTTATGCATTGCAGCGATGTCAAAGAAGACAATGACCCCAGAACAGATGTTGTTGTTAACATAGACACCAGTAGCCACCCCATCTTAGGTGCCATCCTGAGTTGAAGGTGGGGAGCAGGATACCCAGAAATGACAGAATTTAATGACTAAGAAAACTTTACACCATTAAGTAAACACAAGTATGGGACTTGAGGGAAAGATTTCAGTAAAAGTTATGTCAAAGATTGCCCAGCCGGTGTTGCTCCGTGGTTGGGCATCGATCTATGAACCAGGAGGTCATGGTTTGATACCCAGTCAAGGCGCATGCCTGGATTTCAGGCTCCGTCCCCAGGCAGGGGTGTTCAGGAGACAGCCAATTAATGATTTTCTCTCATCGTTGATGTTTCTATCTCTCCCCGTTCCTTCCTTTCTGAAATCAATAAAAATATGTGGAAAAAAGTTATGTCAAAGGTGTATATTATATAGACATATTACAGGAAAACAAGAAATGGCACATTGGGATTTATGGCCCATGAAATTTCTGTACGCCAGGAAATGTTTTAGCAGGATATTTCATGACCAGATTCATATGCTAAACAAAAATCACCCGGTGTCCCTATAAAGAACAGACTGAAGTTAGATGAGGAAGAGATCAGGGTAAGCTGGATTTTGCCAACAATAGAATATAGAGAACCCTCTAAGCCCAGGAAATAGCTTGCCAAAGGTAAGCAGGCAAACAAAAGTTATACAGGTGGAATTTTGAATTACTCTCATGTGACTAAGACTAGGATGTATTTCAAAAACTAGCAGAAGTTGAATTTGGCAAGAGAGATCAAGATGAAATGAAGTAGACTGTAGGCTATGCATAGAAGTTAAACTTTATATTGCAGGCAATAGGCAGCTCCTTATGCTATATGAATTCCATAAGAGACTAGAAAGTAGGAGATAGAATGGGTAGTCTCATTTTGTATTTTCCCTGCCCCCACCCTGGTAGCAGGCATGCAGTAATGGCTGATAGTTTTGGTGTTTTTTAATTTTTGTTTTTATGTATGTATGTATGTATGTATTTTAGTTTTGGTATTTTTAAAAAAATCAAGAATGGATGTTACTTATCAAACACTTTTCTTGCTCTGCATCATTCTAGAGAAAGGATAGTTTGGTTTAGTTTTCCATTTCAGCCAGTTGGTGAATTAGTGGTTGATTTTCGAATGTAAAATATATCTTGTGTGGACAAAAAAGGGGCTAAACCTGACAAGCTCAGGGGAGGCATGCACAGCAGGCCTTACAAACTCAGAGACCTAAAGTAACCACATAGGATTTTGTTGTAGGCAGTAGGAATGACACCCTGTGGTAGGCTGGTGGGGTCATTCTGGACCTGGGTATAGCAACCTTGGTACTTGAGTTCTGGCTAGAAAAGAATTCAGAGCCAAGACTCAAACTATAAGGGAATATTTATTTATAAAATCACAGAGGTGGAAGAAGTAATTTGTAGAGGAAATGGGCTGAGGAAACAAGTTATAGAGGCAATGGAATGGCCCTAGGAGCTTTGTGAGTGATGAAAGTAATGGTAATGTGCCTGGGAGGTGGGGGGAGTTAAGAAGGGGGGATAAGATAGGAAGGGGAGACAGGGATCAGGGAGGGGATGGGGAGGGAAGGGAATGGCTCTGGCATGCTCCCAGGGGGGAGAGAGCACTGGGTCCTCTGTCCTAAGGGTTTTAAGGGGGGAGGTTTTAGGGGATGTCCCATGGGAAGATCTCAATAGAATATTTAGCAGCTTTCCTGGTCTGTCCTTTCAGGGTCTGGGTCTCCACTGATTGATTGGTCAGCGTGAGAACAGCGGGTCATTAGTCAATGCAGCTGATTCTGAGGGCAGCCTTGGTGTCCTTTGTCTGATTTTGCTGCTTTTCTGGGCCTGGAGCTGAAATGCAACGGAGGCCAAATATTATCTCTAGGGAGGGAAGATCTGGGGGGTCTAAACCATATGACCAGTACTATGCTAGGGGAGAAAGATCATGGGGGGGTGGGGCAGAGGGGGAGATCTCAGTCTACAAGAGTCTTTTGCTAGACACCCAGCGCTTTTGATGGAGGGAGTGGGGTTTATAATCTGATAGATGGAGCACCTGACTTAATCTGAAAAATAATCATATTAATTTTAAATCCTAGAATACATATGCTTATGTGAACAGAGGGTTAAGTTTTTCTGAGTTTCATTTCTTAGGCTGGTGCACCTGCACTCCCTTGGATCCCAAACGAAGTGATTGAGGAGGTGACTCAGCTGCAGACAATATACAATGTACCCAGAAAGCAAGCAGAACTGTTAAGCATGGTCAGGCTGTCCCCACCATGCGACAAGACATCTCATCACCTGAAGACCAAGAACAACAGCTGAATTCTGCACACCTCCGGGGGCTGCATCTAGCTGCATTCCATTTCCAGCCTCACCCTAACCCATTTCCCTTTATAATCCTGTCCCCTGTACCTTGCTGTAAGACCAGATTTGAATGCTTGTAAGCGCCCTGTCTTCTTGCTTGGCTGGCCTCCTCAGTAAACACCTTATATCATTCAATCCTGCCTTATTGGACACAGGGACAGGCAGCCCGAGCCATTGGGGTTTCCGGGTAATACTTTCCCCGCTGATGACTCAGGCCCATTGTCCTTGTTCTGCTCATGTCTCTCTAACTGCCTACCACAGTCTTGAATGAAAACTTCCTAACTAAAAGGGAGTCATGGTGAGTAGTCATGTCCTAGGTCAGTGTCTTCCTGAAGAAAGGTCCATTTTTACCTTAACTGGCCCCGTCTGTTGTCTTTTTGCATCTAAGAGAACATGAAAAGCTTCTAAATATTCTATTGAGATCTATTTGCAATGTCAGAGTATCTCCTTTTCCAGATCCCTCAGGACACAACCACTGCATTCGAGCAGGGACTACAGAACCCCTCATTGTTATCTTGTTCTTCCCCATACCATCTCTGTGACCTAAATGTTAATTGTTAACTGTCCTATACCCACCAGTGTAAAAGAGGTATGTGTCTATTCATTTTATTTGTATCCAATCTCAAAGATTTTCCACACTCTGCTTTTTCTTTCCCCCATCTCCCTAATCTATCACCAATGGATTTCATGTCACCCCCTTACCTTACCTCTTCCCCTTTGATTCTGATGTATAAAATAAAAGGTAACTACCATTTTCTGGAGCATTTTCTCAATACCTTGAGATTTTGCTTCCTGGAAACCGTTGTCCGTTTGGCTCAAATAAACTCATAAAAATCCTTACAAGTTTGGATGTTTCTTACCTCGACACTTGAATTGCTGAGATAAACCTGATTTGGTATGTGGTAGGCAGTTAGATATGAGCAGAGCAAGGAAGATGGGCCAGTTACAGCAGGTCACAACCTTGCAAAGGACAATTGTAGGGTAGGACCTTGCTCCCAGGGTGACCTTTCCTCCCCTAGAAGATTACTGGCCATGTGGTTTGGACCCCCTGACCTTTCCTCTCTGGGCTTAACATTTAGAACTCAGTTGTATTTCAGCTCCAGGCCCATCCAATCATTCAATCAATTAGTGGAGACCTAACCCTGAAAGGACACACAAAGAAAGTTGCTGAATATTCTATTGAGATCTCCCCATGGGACCTCCCCCTAAGATCTCCACACTTAAAGGCCTGAGGAAAGAGGTACCCAGCAAGCTCTCCCTCCTGGGCATATGCCTGAGCCTTTCCCTTCCCCCTCTCTATCTGCCTTCCCCGCCATCCTCCCCCCCCCCCGCCCCAAGGCACTTTACCATTATATTCCTAACTCACAAGCTCCAAGGGCCCTTCCTTTACCTCTATAACTTGTTTCCTAAGCCCATTTCTTCTAGGAATTACTTCTTCTACCTCTGTGATTTTATAAATAATTGTTCTCTTATAGTTTGAGTATTGGCTGAATTCTTTCCTAGCTAGAATGAAAGTACTGAGGTTGCTAAACCTGTTGTAGGTGGTAGGAATTGCACCAGGTGTCTGTCTGACTGGTGGGGTCAGACCAAACCTGGGTTCAGCAACCTTGGTACTTGGGTTCTGGCTAAGGAAAGAATTCAGAGCAATTACTCAAACTCACTAAAGAAAATTTATTTGAGCAAGCAAAGAGAAAGTACACTCCAGAAATTTCAAGTGGGTGGCTCAAAGAGCTGCCCTGGGGAGTGGGCTAGGATTCCTTTTAACCCTTGGAGGGGAGTTAACCACTTTCTTCTTGAAACTGACCTATCAGGGCCTGTCCTGTCGGCTTCTGTTCTTGCAAGCCAGTTAGATGGGCTTTCCTCCAGTCCCCCTCCTCCCTCCTCGTTCTCTACAGGCGGGGGTCTGCCACATGACTAACCACATGCCAGAGGAGAAAAGGTCAGGAGCATCCCACCCCCATGACCTGGGGCATTCTAGGGTGGAGAGAGGTCCTAGGGGCAAGGTCTTGAATTGAATACCTCCAATATCTGCTCTACCAGTTCTTTCTCATTACCAGGTGTTGGGGTATTCCACCCTGGCCACCTTCTGTACATGGCCCATCGCCCTTCCTCTGCTCCTGTCTGTCCACCTGCCTACAACAAACCCAAGTCCAGGCTGACCCCACCAGACTAACACTTGGTGCCGTTCCCTTCCTGCACCTCCAACAGGTAAGGTTTTTCTTGCTCATGGTCATGGTCTTTCAGCCAGAAGCAACGAAATATCTGCTTGTCAAGTTTTTGACAAATGCCATTTCCCCCTGGGTGTGGCTTTAGCACTATGTGCGAGTTCTGAGGGGAACAAAATAAAGACAAGCCTTTCAAAGGCTTCGCCAGAGGTTCTTTCTTTTGTCTTAAGTGGAGAGGTTAAGTAATGGCTATGATCTGGGAAGGAGGGTTTGAAGGTGCTCCCAGCCTGGTTTTGTTTCCCATACCCCAGACGGGGCTACTTTTGATCTGGGAGCAGAGAATAGACTAGGCCAAATTAAAATACAAAACTGACTGACTGACTATTCTTAATGATAGTCAGTCAACTTTCATGAATCTCCCCCCACCCCAGGTTTCTGAAAGTCTTTACTCAAACTCTAGAATTCTAAAAATGCTGATTTTGATAGTTTTGAGACAGGCTAGTAAGTCAGCCAGGACAAGTGGAATAGGGAAACTGGGGCAGATAGTTAAACAGTACAGAGGTTTTGAAATAGAAGTTTATTTCTATAAATAATAATTAAAGTAGGTTCTAAATAATGGACATGGGGACCTTTTAGGTTTTGTCTACAGTTGTATCCTCAGCTCCGGGCATAGAGCCTGGCACATGCTGGGTGTTCAGTGTTCCATTTGTTTCAATATAAAATGGAACCTGCTACACTACACTTATACACTAGAGGGCATGGTTGAGCCTGATTTAGGACAGGCTGTGATGCTCGTACTGCTTTTTCTTATAAACTAGGTTTTGTTTGTACCAATTGTTCTTTATGGATAGCAGGTTACTCTGACTGACCTTCTAGACTAGAGTTTAGCAGTAACAGACAGTAAAGATCATTAAAAAAACCATTAAACTGAAACTTCCTATAATATAAAACTTAGCATTTACTTTTATTTGTACTTTTTAAAGGATTTATCATAGAATTTTAAAAGTAAAACACAAAATAGAGTGATGTACAATTTTGGGATTTTTTTTTTCCTTAATTGAAAATTTCCCACAGGAACTGGCACTCTGTCTCAGGTCACTGCTGTGGGAATTGTGCTTTTACTTGGATAACATTTCTTAAATCTCTTTCTTCTCCATTTTTGAGTGGTGAACTGTAGCAAATTAGTATAAGAAAATTAGCCTTGATAAAGAAAATGTGTCTTCAGACTATAAAATAGCAAGAATAAGCAAGGGTTGGAATTGGAGGAGGGAGCTCTGTTGACCATCCTAGACTCTTGATAGGCGATTCTACAAAGATCCAAGGCATACACATTTCCTGACAATTGGATATTACAATTGTGTAGCTGTTACAGATCATTCTTATGTCCCTGTCTTCCAACTCTCTCCCATGGTCTCAGATTGCTCATTAAAAAATAATAACAAATAACCAAAAATTTTTATTTCTCTATAACTACCTCTGTATATAGTATGTTTCTCCCTGGGCAATGGTCACCATGATATATTTGTTGCTAAAACTGATAGGCAATTCCCTTCTAAATCTTCTCCTTAACTGGTCTCTGGGAAGCACTTAGTACCATTGATCTCTCTTCTACCTTAAACTATTGCTCTCTCCTGCTTTCTTTGCCACTTTTATGGACTTTCCTTTTTATTTTCTCAATGGGCTTCTCTTCCCAAGATTTCCTTTTTGGCTCTTCTCTAATAACTTTACAAATAGTCTCTGGACAAACTGTTTTACTGTGTGAATTTAGTTATATTGTCCCAAACTTACAATTTTAGTTTAGCTCTCAATCTTAAGCTGTAGACACCAATAAAACTGAGCTCTGGGCTTTCCAACTAGAAATATATATATATATATACACACACACACAAACATATATACTTTATATATATATATTAAAGTATATTTTTATTGATTTCAGAGAGGAAGAGAAAGAGAGAGAGAGAAATATCAATGATAAGAGGGCACGCTCCCCCTCACTGGGGATTGAGCCCACAACCCGGGCATGTGCCCTTGACCAGAATCAAACCCGAGACCCCTCAGTCCACAGGCCTACGCTCTATCCACTGAGCCAAACTAGCTAGGGCTTAAATATATTTTAAAGGATTTTATCATTGCTCTTGCCTGGTGACTCAGTTGGTTGAAGTGTCCTTCAGTACACCAAAAGATTGTGGGTTCAATCCCCGGTCGGGGTATTGTATGGAAGGCAACCGATTGATGTTTCTCTCTCTCTCTCAAATTAATAAACATATCCTCAGGTGAGGATTAAAAATTATATTTTATCATTCTCTAACCCAAACCTGTTCCTCTCACTTAGTTCAGTGAATGGCATTACTATCCTGTCAATGGCCTAAGCTGGGTGTCTAAGTAGTTATTTTGACTTTTTCTTCTTTCCCAGCCTCCACATCTAATCAGAATTTGGTTAGTCTCTTCCAACAGCCAACCCCAACCTTTCTTCACCACTTTTGGAACTTATTTCCCATGATAGAGGCTGAAAGGGCCAGATTTCATTTTCTCAGTTTCCTTGCATTTGAGACACGGGCAATTCTGGTTGATGGGGCCCGAGGGGAACGTATTTAAAGGGTTCTGGGAAAGATCTTCTGCTCTGATTAAAAAGGAAGAGATGCCTGTGCAATGGGCTTTTTTCCTTTCCTTCCTCTTTGGGCTTTGCTGCTTGCAGATATGATACTCAAGGCAGCTGCCGGGGACCATGAAAAAGAGAACAAGTGCATGGGGAAGTCAACACAGAGTTCTGGCAGGGATGCAGCAACTATGCCAAACTCCATTCTTCTTATGTAAGAAAATGACCCCAATTTATTCTCTTACTTACTGTTGAAACGACTCTCACATACAGTGGTAAAGATACTTGAAGGCCGATTGATTTTAGCGTCTCTTGAATAGGTCCCCTTCTTTCAGTCCCCTAGTTAATACCCTTGGCTAGGCTTTTCTTGCGTGGGTTATTTCAACAACAGCCTAACTGGTTTATCTGCTTCTCCTCCCACTTCTTCAGTCCAATGTTCTCTCTGGTACTAGAGAAGTTTTAGTTTCAAACTTCAAGTTAGATCATGCCTCTTTCCATGCTACAAAATTGTCAGTGGTTTCTCTTACATAGTGCTTATTCTCAAGTGGTCAAACAGTCCCTATGCAGCAGCTACTCCTTCAACTGCTAGATGGACTTTTCACATTGCCATGACTTTGGTCAGTAAGGAAACAATGAGCATGAATGGATTTAGATGAGTTATTGCTCATGGGACATCCGGCAGCATAAACTTCATCGTTGCAGTGCTTCCCCTGGCTCTCTCCTCATCTAATGGGGATGAGTCCTGGTGAGCATTGCACACGCCTGGTTTGTGTCACAGCTGAGCCTCACTGAGCTAAGGAAACTAATCCCACTAAAGGGGCTGTGTGCTGCAAGCTAGGGGAGACCTTACCTTTAAGATCTTGGTCAGGAAACACATCTGCCCTTCAACCTGGATGGAAGCACTGTGCTTTCCAAGAATGTTTACATATCTGAAAAGCTCATCTAAGACATGTAGAAATACAATGGAGAATTGCTCCTAATAGGAGCTGGGTTTGGAAATAAAACAGATCTGGAATTAAATTTATGTGTTAATGTTTTCTAGATCCATATCTCCAGTCCAGGCTCTTTCTCCTAGCCTCCAATCTAATATATCCAGCTTTCTATGTGACAGTACACTTAAATGTCTAACGAGAATACCAAATTTATCATGTCCAAATCTCTTCTTCCCAAAGATGAATGGTAGTTTGCCATTCTGGTTGCTCAGGCTACAAAACTTGTTGTCATTTTGAGGGCTCTCTTCCTCTTATGCAACACATTCATTGCATCTGCAAATCCTATTGCTCTACTTTTAAATATATTGACAATCTGACAAATTGCCTCTCCTCCACTGTTACCACACTTGAACAAGGCGCTACCTTCTTCCGCTTGGGTTATTGGAGACGTGTTCTAACCATTTTCTCTCTCCTTTTTCTTTTGTGAATCCTCACAAGAGGGCTTCCTCCCTCCCTCCATTTATTTATTTATTTTTAGAGAGAGTGGAAGGGAGGGAGTGGGAAAGAGAGAGAAACGTAGGTTGTGAGAGACTCACCGATCAGCTGCCTCCCACACATACCTAGACTGGGTCTGGGGATCAAACCTGGAACCCAGGTACATGCCCTTGACCAGGAATTGAACCCGGACCCCTCAGTGTGCAGGTGGTTGCTCTAACCACTGGGAACACTGGCCAGGGCTAACCACTCTCCAAGCTACCTACCTCTTTTTAGATTGTTCTCAGCGCATCAGCCAAAGTGATTATGTTTAAACATGTCCTCCTAGGATCAAAAACCCATTTTCTTTTCAGAAGCAAATGCCAAAGACCTGACTGTGATCTACAAAGTCCCATAAGAATTTTCCCTTCCTTGCCGAAACCGGTTTGGCTCAGTGGATGGAGCGTCGGCTTGCGGACTGAGGGGTCCCGGGTTCGATTCCGGTCAAGGGCATGTACCTGGGTTGTGGGCACTTCCCCAGTGGGGGATGTGTGGGGGGCAGCTGATCGATGTTTCTCTCTCATCGATGTTTCTGACTCTCTATCTCTCTCTCTTCCTCTCTGTAAAAAATCAATAAAATATATTAAAAAAAAAAAAAAAAAAAAGAATTTTCCCTTCCATTGTTGCTATCCAGATGTATCTTCTTCTTTCCTTCTTTCACTTTGCTTTCGCCATACCAACCTCCCATCTCAGGATCTTTCTACTCGCTATGTATTCTCTCTTCAGTGCTTTCTCCATTAATATCTACACATCAAAACTCCCTCACTCCCTTTACGCAATTACTCAAATGTTACCTTCTCTCATATACTCACTGCCTAGTGGACAAATAGACTTGGATGTCAAACATAACATGGTCCACATGAGGACTTCCCTGACCACCTTATTTAAAATTTCAATCTCCGCCCCTTTCCCTCCCCACCCCCCTTTTTATTTTCCTGTCATGTTTTACATGTTTGTTTATTTTTTTTTTGTTTTTTTTTTAATTAAATCTTTATTGTTCAGATTATTACATTTGTTCCTCTTTTTTCCCCCCATAACTCCCCTCCTCCCAGTTCCCACCTCCCCTCCGCCTTCACTTCCCATCCACTGTCCTCATCCATAGGTGCACGATTATTGTCCAGTCTCTTCCCACATCCCCCACACACCTTTCCCCCCCCAAGAACAGTCAGTCCATTTCCTTTCTGTGTCCCTGATTCTATTATAATCACTTCATTCTGTTCATCAGATTATTTATTCACTTGATTTTTAGATTCACTTGTTGATAGATGCGTATTTGTTGTTCATAATTTGTATCTTTACCTTTTTCTTCTTCTTCCTCTTCTTAAAGGATACCTTTCAGCATTTCATGTAATACTGGTTTGGGGGTGGGGTGATGAACTCCTTTAGCTTTTCCTTATCTGTGAAGCTCTTTATCTGACCTTCAATTCTGAATGATAGCTTTGCTGGATAAAGTAATCTTGGTTGTAGGTTCTTGGCATTCATCACTTTGAATATTTCTTGCCACTCCCTTCTGGCCTGCAAAGTTTCTGTTGAGAAATCAGCTGACAGTTGTATGGGTACTCCCTTGTAGGTAACTGAGTTTCTTTCTCTTGCTGCTTTTAAGATTCTCTCTTTGTCTTTTGCTCTTGGCATTTTAATTATGACGTGTCTTGGTGTGGTCCTCTTTGGATTCCTTTTGTTTGGGGTTCTCTGCGCTTCCTGGACTTGTAAGTCTATTTCTTTCACCAGGTAGGGGAAGTTTTCTGTCATTATTTCTTCAAATAGGTTTTCAATATCTTGCTCTCTCTCTTCTTCTGGCACCCCTATAATTCGAATGTTGGTACACTTGAAGCTGTCCCAGAGGCTCCTTACACTATCTTCGTATTTTCGGATTCTTTTTTCATTTTGCTTTTCCGGTTGGGTGTTTTTTGCTTTTCATGTTTCAAATCTTTGACTTGATTCTTGCAATCCTCTGGTCTGCTGTTGGGAGTCTGTATAATATTCTTTATTTCAGTCAGTGTATGCTTAATTTCTAGTTGGTCCTTTATCATAACATCAAGGGTCTCACTAGATTTCTTGAGGGTCTCATTAAGTTTATTGGCGGTTTCTAGAAAGTTCTTGAAAAACCTCAAAACTGTGGTTTTGAACTCTATACCCAGTAGTTTGCTTTCCTCCATTTCTGTCATTTGTGTCCTGTTTCTTTGTCTCAGCATTTTTCTATGCTTCGCTGTGTTGATAGAGTGGCTTTGTGTGCTAGGTGTCCTATAGGGCCCAGTGGCTCAGCCTCCCCAATTATCTGAGGTAGACACTCTTGGTGCACCCCCTTGTGGGCTTTGTGCACAGTCTTGTTGTAGTTAAGCCTTGATTGTTGTAGGTAACACTGGGAGGATTTGACTTCCAGGCCAATTGGCTGTGAGAATCAGCTGTGTTTACGGTGGGAGAACTTCTGTGCTGAAGAAACCCTTATGGGGCAAGACTTGCTTCAGTGGGGCTTTGGTGCTCACTGAGTCTGCCCCCTGAGTGTGTCCCTTATGGATCTGCGGAGTTGTAATTGGATGGTCCCACTCTGACCACTAGGTATACTGGCTCTTGGATCTCTAAGGAGGTGCTAATCTAGCCTCTGCCTGAGGCTACCCAGCAGAAGCCAGCTGTAAAGCAATGCAAGTTGCCCTGGGGCCTTGGGGCAGCTGCAGTTTGTTAAGTAATTTTCAGATTACAAAGGGCCAGGCCTTTCATATGCAAAAGCCTCCGTGCAAGGCTTGGGCAGGGTGGAGCCCAAGGGGATCAACAGGGTGGGCAGAGCGAGCAGTATGGCTGCTCTCAGTCCTGTCCTCAGAGGCTCCTGCCCCCTGCAATCGCTGAGTGTGCCTATGAGAGAAAGCTGCCCTCAAGTTCTGACTGATGCCAGACAGTCCCGTTTCTCCCGTATGAGTCTGGGTCCCCAGAGACTCGCCCGGAACTGGAGCTCAGAGCCTGAGACTTCCTCCTGATTGAAAAAGACAATCCTGACCTCAGCCGCCAGCCCTCTCCGCATGCACTTCCGCACCTTAGTATTTTACTTCCACAGGGCACCTCCTCTGAGTCTCGGTATGCTTTTCTCTTTCCTTTTAGTTGTAGAATTTCCACTCAGCCAGCCTTCCTGTGGTTCTGGGTGATGTCCGTTCTGTCTTTTAGTTGTATTTTTGAAGTGGTTGAGCGAGGCAGAAATCTCCGGTGCTTACCTATGTCGCCATCTTGGTTTCAAATCCCAACATGTTTGTTTATTTTTGTGGGCACCCATCACTATCTCCATATAAAACAAACAAACAAACAAACAAACAAACAAACAAACAAATAAAAACTTTTAATGGATTTTTAAAGAATCCTCACCCAAGGATATGCTTCATTTGATTTAGAGAGGGGGAAGAGAGAGAGAGAGAGACCAATGCAAGAGAGAAACATTAATTGGTTGGAATGGAAGCCCCAAGCTAGGTATATGCCCTAAGCCGGGAATACCCACAACCTTTGGTGCAGGAGATGATGCTCCAACCAACTGAGCCACACCAGCCAGATCTAAACTTTTAAATCTTATTTATTTTCTGTTTCCTCTCCAGAAAATAAGTTTCATGAAGGTAGGTATTTTTATCTGCTGTCTTCAGTACTGTCACTCCAGCATCTGGATCTGTCTCATACACAGTTGGTGCTAAATAATGATTTATTACATGGATGAGAAAGTGAATGAATTTTGGCTTTATGCTTTAATTTCCTCAAGCCTTAGAAAAGTTCGTTAACCTAAGCCTTGTCTTTTTCATCAATAAAGAGAGAAAAATAACAGCACTACCTCACCAGATGATTGTGAGGGTTAAATGATATAACCTGTGTTAATCGCTTAGTATGTAGTAGTGCTTGCACACAGTAGGCATTCTGATTCCTTAGGGACTGAGATACCTCTCCACACCCCTTCCAGTTTGTGCCAGCCATGGATTCTCACAGCATTCTGTGTCTTATATTGTACTTAATTGTGAGTTGTTTTCTAATTCCTGTTTGTGTGCCTAAGTTGCTGTTTGGCCTATAGGAACTGAGAAAAAAAGTGATTTGGCTGGTTAAAAGTTGCTTTAAATGCCTTATTTCATTTTACCCTCAGAACTAACCCACATAGGGAGTATGTTCATAAAATCATACAACAAAACAAAGCAAAACAAAACAAAACAAAAAAACAAGAGTTAGAGGGATTCACAATACATTGCCATATCTTATCTGGTGATGATTTCTGTTTTTGTTGTTTAGATAAAAGTCTCACATTTTCTATCAGGTACTGAAATGAAAGTATTTTTGAAACAGAAACTATCTACCTGTGTATATTAATTTGAGTTCTTAAGTCCCACTTGTGTTTGACCTTTGGAGGCATTTCAACACACTTAATATGTTGGTGAAATTGTGTTAGAAGTGAGGATCACCTTTACTCTCCACATTCTCTGTTTCACTTAACATACATTGGAAGATCAAACAGACAATGCCGACTTTTCTTAAATAGTCTGTTTTTAAAGAAGAGATCAACTCAACATAAACAGCAACTTTGTCTTCTCAAAAACCTCATAAAAATAATGATGTGCTATTTGAGGATTTAAAAATATATTTTGCTTCTAAATTGGTGTCTGAATGACATTAATTAAAATAGCTGTATAATCATGACTTAAATATTCATTAAGTCTTTGGTAATATCTTTCCTAGTAATTGTTTTGACAAAGCAATTTATAGAAAACATCACTATCTTATCAAATTATAATTATCATCTTACAAATACAGATAGTTTGGGAGTAATGACAGGTGACTGAGATGGGAAAGATAGTTGATAAGGAACAGTTTCTGGGCATCTGAGGAAGGTTGGAACAATTTAGTTTCCTATTGCTGCTGTAAAAAAAATTACCGCAAACTAAATAGTTTAAAACAACACAACTTCATTATTTTACATTTGGAGTCAGAAGTCTGAAATGGGTCACATTGGGCCAAAATCAAGGTGTTGGCAGGGCTGCATTCCTTGCTGGAGGTTCTGAGGAGAATCCTTTTTCTTGCCTTTTCCAGATTCTAGAAAATTTCTGGATTCCTTAGCTCATGGCCCCTTCAGTCTTCAAAACCGGCTTTCTCATGATGCCATCTCTCTAGTTCTGACTCTTCTGTTTTCCTCTTCTACATTCAAGGGACACTATGTTTACATTGAGCCCATCACAATAATCCAGGATAATTTTCTTATATCAATTTCAACTCATTAATAACCCTCATTCAGTCTGCAACTGTAACTCTTGTCATGTAATATGACGTTGCACAGTCCTGAGGGGTATGTTATTTTGCCTAGCATAGTGGGGAAAGCAAAGATAGAGGTCTAAGATGGAATAGCTATGGATGTTTGCTTAGATGAGGAGTGCGGGGGCGAATGTACACTATAATTTAATATTGCTCACATCTCAGTTTGCTACTTAAGACATTCTGATCATTTTAGGAAGTTCTAATCATGCTGTTGTGTGGCTATTTTATCTAGGTTGAATCTATTGCTACCAATTACCTTTTATAAAAAGTGACTTGTACTTTTAATTTTTTAGCAAATGATTTTGCTATTATTATAATATGGCAAAGAGATTAGCCAAAGGACATGTATGCATAGCCCCGGGACACAGACAACAGTGTGGTGAAGGCCAGGGGAATGGAGATTGGGGGTTGTGAAGAGGTAGGAAAAGGGGGGAGAAGTGGGAGACATCTGTAATAGTGTCAACAATTAAAAAATAATAATATGTGCCAACTGATTGAATATATGCTTCTTGATAACCCTTTATTGTTACCTCCTGGCAGGTAGAGGACAATTTTATTCATCATACTAATTTTAGCTCATATATATGTTACTACCCACCACCAGTGAAGAGGGATTGTGTTTGGAACAGCAGGGAATACAAAAATAAGTAAACAGTAATTTTCAACCTTTTAAAAATTTACAGAACTTTTTCTTCAAATGATACATTCCGTGGAAGTCTATAGCCCATTACATGAAGCAGAGGGGAGCTCTAATCTCATTCCCCATTTCTTATTCTTGGCAACTCCATTTTGAAAAACAACAACAATGAATTCATGTGTCCTTAGGAAATAGAGGATAAGACAAAAACTTTCAGTTTTTATTTAAAAATTTTCCCCAGCTTTATTGACTTAAATTGATATATAACATTATACAAGTTTAAGGTATAGGCTATACCGATTTATTATATGTATATATATAGCAAAATGATTGCCATATTAAAGCTAGTTAACATATCTATCACCTCACATTGTTAAAAATTGTTTTTTTTGGGGGGGGTGAGAACTTTTTAAATTTATCTCTTAATAACTTTCAAATATATAACATAGTATTTAATTATAGTTGCCATGCTGTACATTATATCATAAATGTTGACTATGAACCTAGGACATTATAAAGATGCAGAGGAAGTACTTGAGAAGAAGAGTGCTTCTCCCACTTGCTAAGCCACAAGTGATGTAGATAATTGCAGTCAAGGAGCCCATGGATGGGGCTGAATGCAGGCAAGCGGGTGGGAGTGGGGCATAAATGGGAAACACTATAGACCTTGAAAATCTTGAAAAGTGGTATATAATTAAAACCCTAGTAAGAAGTTGAAGTCCAGGAGCATGACCTTTCTAAAGACATTTAGAAATTGCCTAATTTGGACAGAATAGAAGGGTTCCCAACTCTTATTTACTATGAATGAACACAAGGACAATTTAAAAATTGGGATTTTTGACAGTGTGGTAAATTTTAAATCACATATACTGTGCTTTGACTTTATGTTATATATTACTAGGGGCCCACTGCACAAAATTCATGCACTTGGGATGGGGGGAGTTGTCTCTCAGCCCGGCCTGCACCCTCTCGCAGTCTGGGATCCCTCGGGGGATGTCCAACTGATGGCTTAGGCCCCCTCCCCCCCATTGGACATCCTTTGCGCTGCCGTGGAGGTGGGAGAGGCTTCCTCCACCACTGATGTGCTCGCCAGCCATGAGCCGGCTTCAGGCTGAGTGGTGTTCCCCCCGGTGGGAGTGCACTGACCACCAGGAGGCAGCTCCTGTGTTGGTGTCAGTGCATGTTGGTGTCAGTACTGGTGGTCAGTGCGTCATAGTGATGGGTTGATCCGCCGTTGGGCTGAAACTGGCTCTCTCACATCCCCTAAGGGGTCCCAGAGTGAGAGGGTGCAGGCCAGGCCAGGCCAGTGCACAATTGAGGCCAGGGAGGGATGCGGGAGGTTGATCAACCAGAGAAGGACTGCGGGAGGGCTCCAGGGTGTGTCTGGCCCATCTCGCTCAGCCCTGATAGGTTGGACACCAGCAACAAGCTAACCTACTGATAGGAGCGTCTGCCCCCTGGTGGTCAGTGCCCATCATAGCGACTGGTCAACCAGTCGACTGTCTGCCCCCTGGTGGCCAGTGCATGTCTAGCAAGTGGTTGAGTGGCCTTAGCATGTCATTAGCATATTACGCTTTGATTGGTTGAACAGCTGACTGGATGACCAGACACTTAGCATTTTAAGCTTTTATTATATAGGATTGTTAATATTTCTCTTCTCAGAAGCTTAATGTTCTTAGTACTTGATGGAGGACTGGAATGTGTATGATCATATATGCTACAGGACATAGTTCCAGGAATGTTGGAATGAGAAATACTACATGAAGTAGATTCTTTATACATTTATTGACTTAAGATTGAGATCTCCAATGATTATAAAAAATACTTCAGTAGAATCATTGTTTGAAACTGAACATCATATAAGACTTCAATGAAGAAAGATGGAACTCTACATCAATCATATACTAACTCCCATAGTTACTTTACCAGCACCTGGGAACCATCATTCTCTTTGCTGTCTATGATTTTGACACTATAAGTACCTAATGTAAATGGAATCATACCAAATTTATCTTTTTTTGGTTGGCTTATTTGACTTAGCTTAATGTCTTCATGGTTCATCCATGTTGTAGCATATGTCATAATTTCTTTTCAAGGCTCAATCAGATTCCATTTTATGCATATAATACATTTTGCTTATCCATTCACCTGTCAGTGGACACTTGGGTTGCTTACATGTTTTAGCTATTGTGAATAATGCTGCTATGAACATGACTATACAACTATCTATTGAGACTCTGCTTTCAATTCTCTTGTTTAGAAACCCAGAAGTAGAATTGCTGGATTATATAATAATTATATTTTTAACATTTTTTTGAGACTGCCATACTGTTTTCCACAATGGCTATACCATTTTACATTCCCACCAGTAGTGCACAAGAGTTCTAATTTTTCCATTCTCACCAACACTTGTCATTTTCTGGGTTTCTTTCTTTTATAGTAGCTATTCTAATGGATATGAAGTGGTATCTTATTGTGTTATGTATGAGGTGCAATTGCATTGTAATTTTGATTTGCATTTACCTAGTGTTTAGTGATAGTGAGCATATTTTTTTGTGCTTATTGGCCTTTTGTATATCATTAGAGAAGCATCTTTTGAAGTTCATTGTCCATTTTCGAAACATATTGTTGGTTTTTTTATGGTTGAGTTTTAGATCTCTATCTATTCTGAATATCAATCCCTTATTGGATATCTGATTTACAAATACTTTCTCCTATTTTGTGGGATTCTTTTTTACTCTGTTGATGATAATGTCTTTTGATGTACACAAAATTTAAATATGTTATGAAGTCCAATTTGTCTATCTTTTTCTTTTGTTGCCCGTGCCTTTGGGGTTATTTCTGAGAAATCATTGCCAAATCTAATGCGATAAATCTTTGCCCGATATTTTCTTATAAGAGTTTTATATTTTGAGGTCTTATGCTTAGGTCCATCTTGAGTTAATTTTTTTATATGGTGTTAAGTAAAAGTAAGGGTTCCGCCTTATTATTTTGCATGTGGATATCCATTTTCCCCAGAACATTTGTTGTGAAGACTACCCTTTCCACATTGAATGGTCTTGGCCCCCTTGTTGAAAATCACTTGACTACATTTGAAAGGCTTTGTCTCTGGGCTCTTATTTGTTTCATTGGCCGCCATGTCTGTCTTTACAGCCAGCACCACATTGTTTTCATGACAGTAGCATTGTATTACGTTTTGTAAACAGGAAGTGTGAGTCCTCCAGCTTTGTTCTATGTGCCTTACATATTTTGTGACACTCGGACCCACAGGAGCACTTAATGGATTCTTTAAAACACTTGTAGATTTGATGATGGAATTGCCGGGGTCCAACCCCAGCAGGTCCAGGGGTTCCCAAAGGCGTAGACGGAGTCGGCGAAGAAGGAAGGACACGGAGACAGTGTTCAGTTGATCAGCAGCCTAGCCAGGATCTCCAGCCAAGTTCTGGTCTGGATCTCCAGAGAGGTTCTGCTTAGGATCTCCAGCCAGGTTCTGTGTCCATGTTCTCTCGCTAGGTTCTCCAGTCAGGTTCAGTCACCAGGTTCTAGTCAGGTTCTCTTGCCATGTTCTATCCAGGTTCTGTAGCCAGGTTCTGTCTCTAGGTTCTCCAGCCAGGTTCTGTCCAGGATCTTTTGCCATGTTCTCTCCAGCGAAGTTCTTCTGTCTCTAGAGAACGTTCTGTGGAGGTTCTGTGCCTCCTGGTTCTGTCTTCTTCGTTCTCTCTTCTAAGTTCTGTGTTCTAAGTTCTGTGTCTTGCTGTCTTGTTACATCTGTATTTATACCAGTTGATTCAATCCTATCAATCTCTATTACAAAGGTTAGGGCGTTTCTTATCTCCATTCCAGGGAGTAAAGATTATGTAGCTTAAGCATGATTGTTCATAGTTAAAGTGATTAATTACCCACCTGGCACTTAGTTGAGGGGTTTTATTCCCTCCCTAACTTCAGGGTAAAATCCCTACCTGGGGAAACAACCTTTCTCAGAGAGCTTGGTTAAAACACATAGTGCCAAGAAGGTGAGCAAACATATTAAGAACAGTATGCCATATATGCCAGGTCCCTTGAAACAGCAAGCATGGACCGGCTCCCGGCATGGAATGACTACTATTATATAATGTGGAACATGCTGGGAGATTTGCTTCTGTCTTGCCAAAACTAAATAATTTCCACACAACTATTTCAACAAGAAAACATCATACATATTTTCTCATAATGTACATTCCTTATTATAGTTACTGGAAGCTGTTATTCTGGTGAAGAATGAATTGATTTATTCTCACAATGTTTTGCCCTCTTTTATAGTCATTAAAATTCAGGTGATTGGTGTTACAGGAAAAAAATATCTTTCAGTTTAGTCTCGGCTTCTGAGCATGAAGTTTTTCAAATGCTAGAGAATTGATCTGCCACAATTTCTTATCCTTAACAAAATAGCATGATCTCTTTATTACAGTCTTCACTTAACATGGTATGGATTAAAAGTCTAAGGAAATATGATAGGGGATATAAAGGTTATATTTAGTAATGCCACGATATAAAGAAAGACAAAGCAATTAGAATTCAGGGAAGTAAATATCAGTAATGATGTACATTATAATCATATTAGTGCAAGAAGTCTGGCTCTAGAGATGCTAGTTTTATTAAACCATAATTCTTCTCTTTGACTTTAAATTTCTGGGCATAAACTTATAATCTTTTCATTTTTACAACTGAAATTTAGAATTTCAGAATTTAAGACATCTGAATGTTTACTGCTTTAATTAAAGGCTTGATTGCTGTAACAGTGAGAACTTATAATAGTTTAATGGTTTAAAGAAAATAAAGTTTATTTTTTTCTTATGTTACAGCCTGAGGTGAGCATTCCAGGCTGGCATACATCTCTGTTCCAGGCACTCCTTTAGAAACCAGTGTCCTTCCACTTTGATTCCGGGTGATTCCCTAGGGCCAGTTGAGAGAAGCCAGGTTCAGGCATGTCCTGATCCTGATTTGTGAGAAGAGAACTTGAATATAGGAGTTTAATACAAGGGTTTATAGGCCAGGGCTGAAGGTAGTGTCACTTCTGATGACATTCCATTGGTGAGAACTCAGTCACCAAGCCACACCTGTCCACAGGGCACTGGGAGATAAAATCCCTGTCAGGCAGTCATGTCATTTATCACTGTTACTATGCATCAAAAGAGAAATCGATTTTAGGTAATTAGCAGTGTTCTTCACAATCACCCAAACCAGAGCACCCAGTGTACTAATGAGAGGATGGAGAACAGAGAGACACTATCAGTTATCAGCTTTGTGGTCTTGTATTTACAGTCTCTACCACCCATCACCCATCTGACCTTGAATGCCTAACCTTTACCAGTGGCCACTGAGGTAACTTTGAATACGTAATCCCCACTACTTACCATTCATCGAACCTGGAATAACTAACCTTTATCATTTATTACCTATCTGATTTGGGGCACATAATTTCTGTCACTTACCATCTATGTGCCTTGGACTCATGAACTCTACCATATCACATCTTTGAAACATTCAATTTATAATGTTTATCACCTAATACCTTAATCTTGCTAAGCATATTTTTTTCATATTTACCACATAGGATTGTATTAACCAAGATAATTAATATAAAGACGTTAGAACAATGGCTAGCACACAGGCAGTGCTCAATGAATGTAAGCTGCTGTTGCTACTATTATCATCTTTGCTATTCATGCTATTCATGTTTTGTTGCCTACTTAATAGGAATTATATAAACATGATCATTATTCCTTCACTGATCATGTGGAAAAATGTTTTATGGCCTCCAGTTTAGTTAATATGGATTCTAGTTATTGCTGAGCATAGAATGTTCCTAAATAAAAGTTATAGTCAATATAATGTCACCTTAACAAGCATTTAATGTATATACTTCAAAAGTATGGAGTGGTATAGTACATATATAGTTGTATAGTTTATAAGAGTTTATGATCTCAGATTAAATGAAAGGGCAATATATTTGTATATTCTGGTTCTATTTTCCAATTATAAAATTCAATGGCTTGTTTATTGCGGATTGGTCCTGTAGGGGAATTACAGCACCAAAAGTAGGATAATTTATTCTGAATATATTAAATCATCTGTTAATGTATTTTATCCACCCTTTTGTTACGCTAACTTCCCAGGGAAACTAAGTGACCCTGATGATGATTAGTTCAATGAATAAGCCATTTAATCAGAAACAGGAATCCAAGTAAAACCCCCAAGTAGCACATTGACAGATTTTACAAAATGGAATTATTATTAATTAGTAAATATATCTTTATGTGCACATAAACTGTCCCTTCCATGTTAACAAAATAATTTGGACAGTTGACGAGTTGAACTAAACAGAGTAAACGAACTACTGTCAAAGTCAGAATTAGTTTTCCTGTGTCTTAACCACATCACAGCAATAATTTTAATTATTCAGCTTTAATTGATACCGTAGCTTCCTCTTTGCTTTTCTCTAAATTAGTTTATGTTTATATTACCAAGATTTCCATTCCAGAGTATTTTGGTACCTCAGTCCCTCTAATGAGAGTTTATACTTGTTGACCACATGCACAATGTGATTTTCTGGTAGACTATGTGTTAATGTGTATTTTTAAATGTATATTTTAAATCTTAGCAATGATCAAATAAATTTTCATAGAATACAGAAGATCCTACTTATTTGTAAATTATGCACTTGGATGCATGCACACACACACACACACACACACACACACACAGATTGAATGGATATATATTCTGTTGAAAAGGGATCTGAAAAGGAAATGAAGTTTTATTGCTGTGATAGAAATAATGAGACAGTAAGAACTCTTACAAAATGACTTCTTAGAAGACAGAAGCTTGGGCTAAATTAAGATCATGCAGTCCAATTTAGCGGTGGCTTGGCTGTATGTCATAAGCAAGTCCACCATATGTTTTATACAGAAATGTGAAAATATGAATCATGAAATTATTTTAGTGAGTGCTCTAGGGAGAACTAATTTTTGTAGCTCTATAAGTTTTAAAAATAGAGCTGTTTTATAACATCAATCAGAGTGTGAAAAGACACTAAATTTTTATATTTAGTTATGATTCACTGAGAAGGAAATTACACGTGTTATCATATTTAAGAATTCTGAGTATATATAGCTTCAGCCTATGTAAACAACAGTATTTACTAGAACAACATTAGACAGTAACTTTCCACTTTTCATTAGACATAGTTCGTGGATATGCAGGAGAAAACCTTTCAGTCTCTTTTGTTTTTATTTTAGTAAAGGTGTGTCTACTGGACACAAACATTCTACTATTTGTCAAAACACTGTCCTGACCAGCATCTTTATTTCAATTATTCAGTTTGCAGATACTAACATGCTTGGCCACTAGGGGTCAGGATTTATCTATATTTTGAAAAAGCAGTAACTTAAAGGTGAGGTGATGTAACCAGATAATTTGCTGTGCGTGGCTTACAGTTTAAAGAAACACTGATGCAGAAAAAGTCTAAATTTAGACAGGGGTTCCTAGTGACGGAAATACCATCCTTGGAAAATGAAATGATTCCACAGAGCCAATGATTTTTCTAGAAATTTATTCAGAGATAACGAAATAGTAATTATGTCCAAAATAGCCATGTATTTATTTTTGGAGACTTAGCAAATGCTTTGCCAATTTGAGGCAGTTATGGGCTGGCTGCATTGCAAGGCCCAGAGAAAGATGGGCCTGCAGGGAAATGGCTGAGGCTCACCCCGAACTCAGGAAGGAGCTCAAGGTTCCACTCTGCCCCTCTCATTCACTGCCTGGGGACTAATCCAGGTTCTTCCTCCCAGCTTTTCTTTTTGTAAAATGTAGGGGGAAGACTCCATGATTTCAGTAGTTCCTCTGGTCCTTTCTAAGGTTGCTTGTCAGTATCTGTCAGATTTTAATGTTTACAGATGATGAAATCATTTTTACTCTTTCATTGCGATGGTAGACAAATAACAAGACAACAACAACAGAAGAACTATTTGTTGTTGTTGTACCTAACATTTTATGACAGCAGAATGAAATGGCTATAATAGAAGTCTTTCTTTTTTAAAAATATAATTGTATTGATTTCATAGAGGAAGGGAGAGGGAAAGAGAGATAGAAACATCAGTGATGAGAGAGAATCACTGATTGGCTGCCTCTTGCACAACCCTTACTGGGAATTGAGCCTGCAATCCGGGCATGTGCCCTTGACCGGAATCGAACCCAAGACACTCCAGCCTACAGGCTGACACTCTATCCACTGAGCCAAACTGGCTAGGGCAGTGATGGCGAACCTATGACACGTGTGTCAGAGGTGACACGCGAACTCATTTTTTTGGTTGATTTTTCTTTGTTAAATGGCATTTAAATATATAAAATAAATATCAAAAATATGTCTTTGTTTTACTATGGTTGCAAATAACAAAAAATTCCTATATGTGACACGAGTTAAGTTAGGGATTTTCAAAATGCTGACACGCCGAGCTCTAAAGGTTCGCCATCACTGGTCTAGGGTATAGAAATCTTTCTTTTGTGGTGATATGAAGCACAATGGGGGAACTGACATCCAGAAAGTTTATAATGATTTAGGGAAGGTTAGCATGCCTTTGGTCACTTTTGCTTAGTGAATTCATATTTTATCAATGCCAATTTAAAAAAATATTTAATTTGTGCTGATTGATCCAAAAGATAGAGGAATCCTTATTCAGGAGTTGTTGGATTTTCCCCCCAACTTTTTGGCCAAAAATAATTCATTCTCAAATGAACCTTTTACCCTTCATTTTTAAGATTGTTGCTGTTTCTGTCTTTAGCAACAGTATTTTAAATTTCTTTTCTTTTTAAAAATATTTTATTAATTTTTCACAGAGAGGAAGGGAGAGGGATAGAGATTTAGAAACATCGATGAGAGAAAAACACCGATCAACTGCCTCCTGCACACCCCCCACTAGGGATGTGCCCGCAACCCAGGTACATGCCAGGGGTGGGCAAACTTTTTGACCCGAGGGCCACAATGGGCTCTTAAACTGGACCGGAGGGCCGGAACAAAAGCATGGATGGAGTGTTTGTGTGAACTAATATAAATTCAAAGTAAACATCATTACATAAAAGGGTACGGTCTTTTTTTTTTTTTTTAGTGTTATTCATTTCAAACGGGCCGGATCCGGCCCACGGGCCATAGTTTGCCCACGGCTGGTACATGCCCTTGACCAGAATCGAACCTGGGACCCTTCAGTCTGCATGCCAACCCTCTATCCACTGACCCAAACCAGTTAGGGCTTAAATTTATTGTCTTACTTACTAAATTACTGGCTTATTATAAAAGGATATAACTAAGGAACAACAGTGGGAGAGATGTATAGGGCAAGGCATGATGAAAGGCCGTGGGTCTTCCATGTTCAGCACTGGTTTTAAGTCAGGTGTCCTGATCTTGTGCCTCAGATCTGCTATTGATAAAAACAACAACAACAAAACACCACCCAAACTAGTGTTTGTAGTACAATCTACAAAGAATTTCAACATTTTACTTTATCATCATAACAACCCTGTGAAATAAAGCAAGTAGAATTACCAACCCCTTTTTGGAGTTCAGGAAATCACCATCCAGAAGGAGTCAGCGATTTGTTCATTTTGTGAGCTAACCACGACCAGAACCCATATCTTAAAATCTCCAAATTTTTCATATTCCTTTTTACTTTCTGAAGGCCCAGGACCTCTTCTCTACTAAAGTTCAATTCAAATACTTCTGTTCTGACCTGTTTTCTTGTGTTTGAGACTCTAGACTAGTAGACTGTTTTACTATGCTGTCTATTATGGACTGAATTGTGCCCCATAAAATTTCTATGTTGAATCACTAACCCCCAGTTCCTCAGAATGTGACTGCATCTGGAGATAGGGCCTTTTAAAGAGACGAGTAAGTTAAAATGAGGTGATTAGGGTGGGGCCTAACCCAATCTGACTGGTGTCTTTCTAGGAAGAGGAAATTTGGACACATGTAGATACACTGGGGATGTTTATGACCAGAGGAAAGGCCATGTAAGGACAAAGAGAAAGTGACCATTTGCAAGCCAAGGAGAGTGGCCTGAGAAACCAAACCTGCCAACACCTTGATATTGGACATCTAGCCCCCAGAACTATAAGAAAATTAAGTCTTATTGTTTAAGCCACCCAATCTGTAGAATTTTATTGTGGGATCCCTAGGTGACTAAGATACTGTCCGTCCACCCACCCACCCTTCCATCCTTCAATCCATCCATCCATCCATCCATCCATCCATCCATCCATCCATCCATCCACCCACCCACCCATCCATCCATCCATCATCTGCTAATAATGACTTAGTATTTAACATGCCAATAATTGTGTGGATCTTTGGGATACAGAGATAAAATATATAGTTCATGTCTTCAAGGCCCTCATAATCTAATGTTTTGTGTGCTTATAGTGATAGTCTGGGAAGAGGGAGGAGGCAAACAGCTAATATTGTAAGATGGGCTGAGCTTTTATAGCTTATGCAAAGAGGATCATGGAGGTACAGAGAAGCAGGCTTTGTCTCAGCCTGTTTTAAAATGGGGTAGAGGTAGACATAGGGAGCCCAGAGAAGGTAACTTGAACAATAGTGGGAGTTAGGCACCCCCTCAGACCACAAACGATTTCATAGGATCTAGTCATGATCTTGAACTTCTTCTAGGTGAAGGCTAATTACCTGCCGAGCAATTGTGATGTCAAATATGTGCTTGATTTTTCAGAATTGTTAGCCTCTGGATTTTCTTCTCCTTACCTCAGTTAATAAACCTAATATAGCTCTGATACCTACTGTTTGCCTGTATTACTTACACTTTCCTTTCTGTCAAAGTCCCTTTGGAAGCATGCAATTAGTTTTTGGCGTATCATGTGAAAACTTCTAATTCTATATTCTATGCATATACTAATTTATCCGGTCAAGTAGAAGTTAGCCAGCCTATTGCAGAGCTGTTCTAAGATCTAACAGTATCTGTATGGAATAACACAGAGGTGATGTACGTATGTTTAGTGGTGCAGAACCAGGGCCTAGGCTTCCGACCAAATAGCCCTTATTTATGGGCATCACCATGAGTTTTTCCAGCTTGCCTTTATCTAGCTGCCCTTTGAAATTAGAGAGAAAAATGAAGTCATATCAGTATGGCTACACTGCTAAATACAGAGGATAGAGTCAACTGTGAAATAGGTTTACCCTGTGCGTAAACAATGTAGGGGTTGAGAGGAGATGGAATCATGGAACTTGTGGTTCTATAGGTGGGTCTACTATCTGCATACATTTTACCAAGTTATAACCCCTTCATGATTATTCGCGAAGTAAGAGATTAGAATAGATCAGTGGTTGGCAAACTCGTTAGTCAACAGAGCCAAATAGCAATAGTACGACTGAAATTTCTTTTGAGAGCCAAATTTTTTAAACTTAAACTATATAGGTAGGTACATTGTTATTAACTAAATTAGGGTACTCCTAAGGCTTAGGAAGAGCCACACTCAAGGGGCCAAAGAGCCGCATGTGGCTCGTGAGCCGCAGTTTGCCGACCACTGGAGATGATCATTATGGACTATTGTGTTTTCTTCACCATATTCTTTCCTCCCAAGTTTATTTTTGCATAAGTTCAGAAACTATCATCTTTTCTTTGTTAACAGTATTTATTCATTGCCTATTATGTTTCCAACAGCAATCTTTATTAAATCCCGTATTTAAAAAAATTTGTATTCAGCCTTTAAGATACATGTTCTAAAGACACAATCATTGTAACAAACCCATTTTAAGTCTTTGATTTTGAGTCCTTTTTTTTCATCATGCTCTTAGCCATGTACCCTTTATATAAATCTCTTGGTAGTTCTAATTTTAGTAAAGGTATCTAATACCGGACCAATTCTCCCCAGTTAGCAATTATAAACTCTAGATAAGATATAAAATAAAACAACTATCTTAAGACTTTGGAGAGAAGCCCGAAGCAAGCAAGGCTGGAAGTTATCTGACCCATAAAATAAAAGAAGCCCACTGGCTAAGTACAGTGTTGTTTTTGGTGTGGTTATTTTTTTCCTGTAGGCCAATCTCAGCCCATGAGATTTTAGCAGGGGAGCTGAAACTCAGGCAGAAAGCCCAGTTTTAAAAGCTTAAGTGGTTAGGTTCAGAGATCAGGATTGCTAGAACAGCTGGAAATTGAGGAGGGAAATACTAAAAAGGAAGAAGTCACAAGAAGAGAAAGACCCTGAAGCTGCATATGAACTTTTCTCATATCTTCGGATACACCTGAACTATGCATGCACAGGGCAGATTCCAGGGAATGTAAGGACAGCAACAGCTTGTAGGTTGCAAATGTTAAGCAAAGATTTGAAGTGCTGCCTACCACATAGGTGACGGGAATTGACATTTAATTTTGTCCAAATGAGAAGGATTTTTAATTGAAATCTCTGAAGGGCTATGACTTAGTAATAGTGGTTAGTTCTTCAAGACTAAGCATTCTTCACAAAACTATGGTTCAAATGAATAAACCCTAACAAAATATAAAACCAAACCGCCACAAGCTCAAGATATGTAATAAGTAATTTATGTATTTTATAACCAAAATCAGCACTTTCTTAGAGGAAAATGTCATAATCCAGAGTTTTAGTATGTAAAATTCACAGTGCAAATTGTATATTGAAAGTTACTGCAGACATGAATAAACAAGAAAATGTGGTCCATAGTCAAAAGCAAAAGTACAGTAGAAACATTCCTTAACATGATTCACCTGTTAGAATTAGAGGACAAGGACTTTAAAACAGCTATTTTAGCTATGTTTAAGAATGTAAAGGAAATGATGTTGAACAGATGAATTTCAGCAGAAAAATGGATGTTAGAAGAAATAAATGGAAATTCTATATAAAAGTATAATATTTGAAATGGAGAATTTGCTGATTATTTAATAGCAGATGGAAAAATGGCAAGTGAAAAGGTAGGTCAGCGAACTTGAAGTCGAATTGATGGAAATTATACAATCTGAAGAATAGAGGGAAAAACAACTTTAAAAAAAATGCATAGAATCTAATTATATTATAGTACATATCAAGCTGTCTAATGTATGTGTAAGTGAATTTACAAAGAGTAAAGAGATGAAATGGCAAAACAAATATTTAAAGGAATTATGGCTATATCTCCGCAAATATGCTGAAAAACATCAACCTGTAGAAACATTAAGTAGATGAGTAGATGCAAGCAACATTAAGTCAACTCTGGTCACATCAAGTCAAATTACCGAGAACCAAAAGTAAAGAAAGAAATCCTAAAAGCAGTTGGGGCAGGAGAGAGACACATTGCATAAAGAGGAACAATGATACAAATCATGATTGTGTCCTCTTATGAGAAAAAAATGGAGGCAGTGAAATGATAACTTTGAAGTACTCAATGGGAAAAAAGGGATAAATCCAATATTTTATACCAACTATCCTATATAAAAAAATAAAGGCAAAATAGACATTTACAGATACCAAAAAGCTGAAATACAATTTCAGGAGCCTTGGAACACAAGAAATACTAATGGAAATTCTGAGGATGAAGGGACTGGATATCGGCAACCACAAAGAGCTTCATTGAGAATAAATATAAAGGACTAATTTTCTTATCAATTTTTAAAAGTGATATATTTTGACCTATTTAATGCAATTTATATCCTTGAATTGTGGAGTTATAACATATGCACATGTAAAATTATAAAATATATCACAACAATAATACAAAGGAGGGTAAATGGAATAATATTTTTGCAAAGTTATTACATTTCATAAAAAGCAACATAGTATTAATGCTAAGTAAACTGTTCTAAAATATAAATGTTGTAATATCTTAGAGTAACCATGAAAGAATAATACCAAAAGTTATACCTAAAAATTAATTTGAAAGCAGGCTTAGAAACAAGAAAAACAGAAGAACAAAGATCAAATTGAAAACAAATAGAAAAATGTTAGCTCTGAGTATAACCATATTAAAAGCAGAGATTGTCCTAGTGGATAAAAAAGTAATTTTCAATAATTTAAGAGATTTACTTATAGTACAAAAACCTAAATAAATTGAAAGTGGAAGGATAGAAAAAGATAACCCATGCAACAGATAACCATAAAAAAAAGCTGATGTGACTATACTATTATCAGACAAGATATATTTCAGGAAAAATAGTGTTATATGAGATAAAGAGGGCCATTTCATTATTCATAATGATGAAAGGGTCGATTAATACAACATAACAATTACATGATAATGGAACTAATAATAAAGATTGAAAGCACATGCATCAAACAAAATGGGAGAACTAATGGGAGAAATAGACATACAAATATAGTTGGAGATTTTAACAATATTATATCAGTAATGAATAAAATAATTTTATATAAATCAATAAAAATATGCAAAATTTTAACCTTGACCTAGTTGATATTAAGAGCACTCCATCCAACAATTATGGAATATATATTCTTTTCAAGGGCACATGGAATATTCCCCAAAATAAACCATATACAGGGACATAAAATAGGTCTCAATAGATTTCAAAAGATTGGTATCTTACAGAGTATGTCCTATCCTATAACAGAAATACATTGAAAAAATATAATTATTTATAGAAGCCTCACATATTTAGAGTTTAAACAATACACTTATAAATAATTAATGACTCAAGAGATCACAAAGTATTTAAGAGAAATTAGAAAATATTTTGAGTTAAATGAAAATAAAAGTATGAAATATCAAAATTTGTAGGAGGCAGTGCTTAAAGAAAAATTTTAGCTTTAAATTTTGGTATTAGTAGTTAATGATAGATGTCCATTATAAGAAACTAGAAAAATATAAGTGAGTTAAAACTAAGTACATCAAAGAAAGGAAGTACTACAGAGCATATATACATACTAGAGGCCCAGTGCATGAAATTCGTGCACAGATAGGGTCCCTAGGCTTGGCTGGCGATCAGGGCCGATCAGGGCCTTCCAGCTGCCAGCCAGGGCCTCTCTTCCCTGGCTGCCAGCTGCCGGCGGGGGCCTTCCTTCATTCCATGCTGCCCCCCCTGGTGGTCAGCCCCCGTCAAAGCAAGTGATAGAACTCCCGGTTTCCCAAACTCATGCAGGGACACTTT
This sequence comes from Myotis myotis, assembly GCF_014108235.1. Taxonomy (NCBI): domain Eukaryota; kingdom Metazoa; phylum Chordata; class Mammalia; order Chiroptera; family Vespertilionidae; genus Myotis; species Myotis myotis. The sequence continues at coordinate 28,187,317 of NW_023416313.1, forward strand.
GCATATTAGCCTTTTATCTGTCTATCTCTCTCTCTCTCTATCTATTTATCTAAATCAGTGGTTCTCAACCTTTTAATGCTGTGACCCTTTAATACAGTTCCTCATGTTGTGGTGACCCCCAACCATAAAATTATTTTCATTGCTACTTCATAACTGTAATTTTGCTACTGTTATGAATCATAATGTAAATATTTGATATGCTATATGTGTTTTGCGACCCACAGGTTGAGAACCGCTGATCTAAATAGAAAAAACAAAATCAAATCAAACTTAGTTCTTCAAAAAGATTATAAAGTTGATACAGGTCTAGCAAGATTTATTAAAAAAAAAAACAGTTTAAAAGTTAGCATTATTAGGGATGACAGAACAATTATCACAGAATATTTATAAACAACTACAATTCTAGATGAACTGGACAAGTTTCTTGAAAAACCTTCCTGACACAAGAGGAATGAAAATGTTATTTAGGGAGACTGAAGAGCAGAGGGGATAGATTATTCAGGAATGGAGCTGCCCTATTTGGATGTCCGTATAGAAACAATTAAATTTAACCCCTTTCTGACATCATACACAACAACTTCTAAGTGTATTGCAGATTTAAGTTTGAATGCTAAAGTAGTATAAATTCTGTTCTAAACAAAGCTCCCTGGGACGAATTCTGAGTACCTTTGAGACTAAACTTCACAGCTTGGCCTATCTGTCAGCTCGCGTGAGCATGCACAGAGCAAGGGAGACAGGGCTTCATCACAGATTGCCTGAGCAGGTGAAGAGAAGGTTCTCTTCACGGGGAGAAGCAGGAAATGCGTGCTTCAAAGGCCAGCAGGAGCAGTGCTGAGTTGCAGCTCTATCTGCGAGGCCTTTGTTCTTGGTCTGGAGGCATAGGGTTTGCTTAATGAGAGTTATTAGGGGACAAGTTAGATATTTTTGAATGTGGTCACTCAAAAAACGGTGCTTGTAGCCTTTCTCTTGAAAAAAATGTTCTTATTTTGAAGAGAAGCTAGAGATTTTTTTTACACTGTTGTAGGACACCCAGAACAATGACTTATATTTTAGTCTTTTAGGTGATTTTGTGAACTTCTGTTAACATTGGTGATACCTAACTCATTTTCCTTCCATGGAGCTGAGAATCATTGTGATGGAAATGGGGTAGGGCAGGCTATGTTATATATCCAGAAGCTCTGCATATGCCTTACATTGAGCCTGGTGAACTATCTACTATGAGTATTTAAATAAAAATCCCTATCTACTATCTGTTTCTGGAGAGGCCCTCCAATGAAGAGTTCATAGTTAATAGTCTAAAGGAGGCTTTGCAAAAAGTCCTTCAATACTGCCACTGGCATGCTGAGGTTGGGGGCCATGGCAGGACTCCTGAGATTGTGATTGGCAGCCTGAGGTGCCTCTCCTGTTGTTCTCTGTTGTTCACAGTACTCACTCCTGTAAAGATTGGCTTATTCTATCCGGTAGGGAGGCTTGTCCCAATGAAGTTCTGGGTATCTATGAAGGAGGTACAACAAATTCCTAAATAGTTGGGAATAAGAGAAGCCAGCTACACTCCTGTTTCTCAAGGCCCTGATTGGGCCTCACTGACTGCAGAATGAAAGCCGAGACACCCCCGTTTGCCCCAAATACCTGGCATGGGATGTTGATATCCCTGTTGAGTCCAATCGTGGACAAGACATTTAGGATGCTGAGCAAGCCATTGCTGATCTGGGGGAAAATGACAAATCCTGCAAATAGGTAAGAGTTGTGGGAAAGACCTGAAACAGAGAGGGAACTCAAGAAGCCAAACATTTATCCAGATTTGGCTGTACAGGTTGCTGTAAAGTAACCTGGAAGCAAAAGTGATTTCACCTATTGCGGTCAGAATCTCACCTGAAAAGATAGACTGGAAACCCAATGCTGTGTTGGTGAGCCTGTGGAAACCCTTAAAACCTGATCAACAGTTCAGACATGCTTCTGCCCGTCCCTGCTACCCCTAGTGCCCAATGTGCTCCAACAGAGGCCAGGGATGGAGGTCTATTCAGAAGGGATGCAGGGCAATGGCCTTCAGGTGATGGCCACTGGGGACAGTCGGTGGCCCCATGTTGAGCTCACTGTTCACTAATCTCCCACACACAAACAAAAGATGAGGGCTTTGGCTGGTACTAGAGCTGAATGCACTCTGTCTAATGCAGGGTAACCTTCAGAAGTTTCTGGACCCCTCATGGCAAGGCAAATGGTTATGGTTGGGAAGGTCACTTGGACATTGCAAATTGGGCATACTTCCCCATGAGAAGATGAGGTTTTCATCTCTCCAATACTAGATAACCTACTGGGCATTGGCATCCTACAGGGTCAAACTGGGTAAACTTCTATTCATCAAATCCACTCTGAGTTAGAATAATCAACCAGTGCTGAGAGGAAACACCAACTGGGAACCAGTACAGCATATCTCCTCCCCCTGCAAAAAAAAAAAAAAAAAAAGTAACTGTCAAACAATATAAAATGGGGGCAGGGAGGAATAAGAAAATAGGAGAAACTATATGAGAACTGCAGCAAGTGGATATGGTATGCCCTGCCCATTTGTGCTTTCAACAGCCTGGTATAGCTGTTGAACAACAATTTAAAGATGAATGAGTAACGGTAAAGATGAATGGAGGAAGATAAAAGCAAGGTGCCTGGTAAAGAATGGGGTTGGTGGTGCTATTTTATAGATGGTGTTTGGGAAGGTGACTTTTTTTAAATTAAATTCTTTATTGTTGAAAGTATTACATATGTCTCCTTTCCCCCCCACATTGACCTCTCCCCAGCCTCTCCCACCCCCCAGCACATGCCCTCACCCCCCTACTGTCTGTGTCCATTTGGAAGGTGACATTTGATCAGTGTCTCAAGGTAACTGAGGGCTGAGCCATGTAAATACCAGAAGGAGAGGATTCAAGTAGAGTAGAGCAAGTGCGGATGTCCTGATGTGGGAGTTTGCTTGGTGTGTTAGAGCAGCAGCAATGGAGTCCAGTACGCCTGGCGGAGGAGTAGCGAGCCAACAGGCTTATACAGGTAATGGACTTGGGATTTTACTGTAAGTAAAATGTGAAGCCAAGGGAAGATTTCATTATGTGCAGATAAATCTTTTAGAAATAATTTTTTGCTAAACTTTCTGAAATTCCTAAAATTGATTAAGGGTTCTAGTTCCAATTCTGCTCGGCTTTATGTTCAAAAGCGAAAAGAATTAACCTTTTATGGATTAAACAAATACAGAGAAACAATATTCTGGGGAGATTTATGACTTTCTAGAAATAAATGATAATAACATACTCAATTGAGAAATAATAGCAGTATAATTATTCCAGCTGTTCTGAACTGTGTGTGGAGGCACTTGGGCCAGAGTCAATTACTGCCAGGAGTTAGGGTGAAACATGAAAATTATTTCTTAATATTTCCTCTCATAGTAAGCATTATATATTTAAGCATTACCAAACACTGCCAAAAGAATAGTGATGATTTTGATATTGAACTTGGAAGACCAGGCTGTGTTCCAATCTTTGCTCCACCACATACTTTGTGACCTTGAGCAAATTCCCCCAGTGTTTTTTATTTTTAATTTCTTTATTGATTAAGGTATTACATATGTGTTTTTTTATGTATTTTTATTGATTTCAGAGATGGAGAGAGAAATAGAAACATCATGATGGAGAGAGATAATCATTGATTGGCTGCCTCCTGCATGCCCCACACTGGGGGTTGAGCTTGCAACCCAGGCATGTGCCCTGAACCAAAATCGAACCCTGACCTGCTGGTCCATAGGTTGATGCTCAACCACTGAGCCTTGCCAGCCAGGCTCCCCCAGTATTTTTTTTTTATATTTTATTGATTTTTTACAGAGAGGAAGGGAGACAGATAGAGAGTTGGAAACATCGATGAGAGAGAAACATCGATCAGCTGCCTCCTACACATCTCCCACTGGGGATGTGCCCGCAACCCAGGTACATGCCCTTGACCGGAATCGAACCCGGGACCCTTCAGTCCGCAGGCCGACGCTCTATCCACTGAGCCAAACCGGTTTCGGCATCCCCCAGTATTTTAAAGTCTCAGTTTCTATATATTCTTAGCATGGGCATAATAGACTCTAATTTATAGATAATGTATTTAAACATGTACCTCATTCTTTAGCACATAGTAAGCATTTAAAAATAATTATAACTCTAGCAACTATATTGTTTTATGTCTCTCCAAGTATTGTTATATATTGAGCAGACTAAAATAGGTTACAGTGTTTGCATACTGTTCACTAAAGCATTATTATTGCTTATTGATATGCTCTTAATTTTTTATATTCTAAGGATCTAAAAATAATGTGTACAAGAATAAAACAAAGAAATGAGGCACATACATGAGAATAATTGAGACAGATAAGCAATACATTCTTTTATACAAATCAATTAACATGAAATTTTAATTTTGGAGTACCCAAGCTCCGCTCAGTATCATTAGGACATATTTTTTGATTAAATATTATTGTTCAAAGAATCTTCGACATTGCCTCATTTGTTCTTGACTCACCCTGGCATCTTGCCAATAATAAATAATCAGTAAATGCTTGCCAAAAAAAGGGTGTGTGAGAGAGAGAAAGGGAGAGAGGTGGGGGAGAGAGAAGTAAAACATCCTCATGGTGATGAAATTGGGACCCATGTGCCTTGCTGATAGGAATATAAAGTGGGGCAGCTTTATAGAAAACAACATGGCAGTTCCTCAAAAAGTTAAGCAGAATTACTGCTTGATCCATCAGTCCCACATTATGTTTACATCCCCAAAGAATTGAATAGGGAACAATACAGATACATGTATATTGATATTCATACCAACATTATTCACAATAGCCAAAAGGCAGAAACAACTCAAATGTTCATCATCAAATGAATGGATATCACACTGTGGAATATGGTTCAGCCTTAAAAAGGAATGGAATTCTAATACATGCTACAACATGGATAAACCTGGAAAAAAAACAAGTTGAAATAAGCCAGATACAAAAAAAAACCCCAAACCCAAATGTTGTATTATCCCCATTAAATGAAGTGCCTAGAATAGGCAAGTTCATAGAGGTAGAAAGTGTAATAGGGGTTACCAGAGGCTGGGGGAAGGGGGAAATAGATAGTTACTGTTTAATGGATGGAGTACAAAGTTCTACATACAGATAGTGGTGATGGTTGCACAGCATTGAGAATATACCTAATCCCACTAAATTGTACACTTAATATGGTAAGAGTGCTACATTTTATGTTTGTATATTTTACCTCAATTATAAAAGAAAAAATAGTCTGTTCAAATGCTAAGATTTCATTCTTTCTTATGGCCGAGTGATATTCCAGTGTATATATGTACCACAACTTTTTTTATCCACTCATCTGTTGATGAGTACTTGCGTTAATTCCATATCTTGGCTATTGTGAATAATGCTGCAATGAACATAGGGGTACATATATTCTTTTCAATTAGTGTTTTGGGTTTTTTCAGATATATACTCAGAATACTTTGTAAACTATATGATTGTCTAACTGCTATGCTGTACAACTGAAACTAATTCAAAATCCTATTTAATAGAAGAGTAATATGCAAATTAACCATCACTCTGCAACAAAGATGGCGGTGCCCATAGTGGCTGGTGCAGGATGCTGGCGGCGTCACCCCAGCAATGCGAGCCCAGCATCCATGCCCCAGCCGTGTGGAGGGAGGAGAGGGGCCTTGGGCTGGAGGCCGGGGTGAGGGAAGCTGGCATCATTGCAGGCCGGGCTGAGGGGAACCCCCCCCCCCCAGCACAAATTTCATGCACCGGGCCTCTAGTAATGTTGAATATAAGCTGTAATTTAAAAAAACATGTGAAAAAAACAGTGTGTTCAGAATTTTAAAAAGGAAGTATCTCCAAAGATAAATTGGTTGAATATCGTCCAAGTAATTACAATTCTTTATTTGGTGATATATCTTAGATTATCATTTAATTATTGAAAAATTATTACATATTGTGGTTGTTTTCCTAGCTCAGGTCTCAGAGCATTGTGTACAAGCCATGCAGTTTGAAGAGAGGGTGGTGTTTTCATATTTCCACAACTCTCAGGGTTGGTTTAGCCTATCATGGTAATTTGGTGCCTCTTGACACAGAGATTGCTTTAGAATTGGTAGTTTCCCAGGTATAAAGTGGTATATTAAGGGTTACAATATTCATGTCTAGAAAAGGAGCATGCCTGCCCTCCCATTCTCAAAAAAAAAAAAAAAAAAAAAGATTTACCATGTCATGAACACTTTTATAGGCTAGCATCACAAAACACAACCAACCTGTAATAAAAACTATGTTTCAAGTAGATTCACTGGCAGGTTATAAAAGATTAAAGCCTCACCTGTCCTCAAAAAATGTGTCAGTACTTTGATATTTTCTAGGGTTGAAAAATAACTCGAGAGCTACGAGGAAAACCACGGGCAAACTGAAGGCGCGTAAAGCTATCAAAAGTTACCTGCGTTTTCTTTCTCTTTGTTTAATATGTTAAATGCAGAAGAGTGCTGGGTGGATTCCTAAGCTCATTTAACCCAAACTCTGAAATTCTGTCCAAGAACATCTGGAATAGATAGTCCCCTGCCGCCCTCGCACACACACACATAGTCCCCTTTAGCTAAAGCAAGATCATTTTCTAAAGCAAACATACCAATTGCTCCTGGTCTAAAACTCAGTCTCCTTTGGTGGAGGTGGAAAGGGCCTTTGACTACGAAGAATACAATAGCTGAAGTTTTTTTGGTTCTACTTCTGTGCTCAGTAAGTGCAGACTGGCATCTTTTCTCCTCCCTTTCTTCCTTTTTCCATTATCTGTTTGTCAGAAGAGACAGCAAAAATAAAGTAAGAGAAAATAAAATAATAAAAATGATGGGGGCAGACAATTGAGTCTGATATAATTTTAAGGAAACAGAATTTAAAGTCTGGTTTTGATTTTTTATTTATACAAGTGTACACAAGGTTTATTTTAGTTTAGCTTTTGTAAGGGGGGAATGCTTTCATATCTAAGGAGAATTATTAAGCTGCAGTTTAGGAGGTAAAATTTTTTATAAATACCTGGGCAAGAGGTTATATTGGAAGGGCTACTAAAAAGAAATCCTAATATTTCAAATCTTAAGGTTTCAAAGCATTCTACCACTATCAGGCTAAATGTCTAATTGTGGCAAATAAATTGCCAAAAATATACATTTTTCTAAATAATGCTTTGTTAAGTCAGAAAAATGGCATTCAAGGAGAGACAGATGGTTGAAATTTAAAAAAGATAAACAATTTGAAGAGGAGTGACTGGGAACAAAACCCAGGAAAAATGTTGATGAAATGTGGGAACTACCATTTGATAGGGATTTTGGAGAAATCTGGTATCTCCTTGCTTTTCACTTGAATTTTGAGCCATTGTCTTGTGCTTTTTAGTTACATAATGCACATGACTTCCAACCTTCTGAGAGAAGGGAAGTCCAGGGCTCTGTGTGTAGAAACCTAATGGCATGGCTAGAAGAATTACTTCTCTAAAGGGCTAGAAAGAAAAAGAGAAATGTAGGGACAATGAGTAGAAAAGTTTCTGTTCCTTCAGAAGATGATCTGAAATAACTGGTATCCCCTACAGCACTGGAGCAAACATTTCAGGGTGTGGGGTGTGTGATGGGGGGAGGTCAGAGTAGGAGACCTGAAGCTCCACTGAGGATCCCCCAATGTAAGCCATCCATGGGGGCCCAAGTATCTGGGTAAATGGTTTAGTCTGCCTCATTTGTAACTCCTCTTTAACCACATTTACTCACTTACATGTATGTATCATGCAAAGAAGATAAAAATAATTACAATTCTGAAAGAGATATATTCACTCACAATCTATAATTTTAGACCATTTTAAATAAGGTTCAATTTTCCTTGTTCCTTTAAGGTCTTTATTGTTCATATGCTTGAAATCACTTTATAGACACGATTTTGAATTCAGAGTCTTTTTACCCCAGCATTTGTTTTTGAGAATTATTGCATGTTCCCTTTGGTTTTAAAAGTTTCATCGGTAGCTATGAATGCCTGTTCCTGCAGCGGTTGACAATTTAGTTTCATCAATCTTTCACAGTCTTAAATAATATTTAGAATAGGTACTAAAAATCCCTTTTACAGGGGAACTATCTTTATAAAAATATGTTGCAAAAGCCTGAGGTACAGCAGAGGTAGTAAAGCTTCCAACTGAGTTCAAGACTGCTGGGAGTGTGCAGAAGCACATGCAAGAGACATAGAAGGATAAATTATTGAAGCTACTGGTGAGGCAATGGAAAGTCAGGGGTGGAAGGTGCTAGTAATACTGACATGTTCACTGTTGTTTAGCTTTCCCCCCTTTTATCCTCTTTAATTTTTAAACTTTATTTTCTTACTCTTTTATTTTTCTTTTTAAAGATTTAAAAAGTGCCCGGCCAGCATGGCTCAGTAGTTGAGCATTGACCTATGAACCGGGGAATCACAGTTTGATTCCCGGTCAGGGCACATTGCTTGGTTTGGGGCTTGACTTCACTGGGGCGGTCATGCAGGAGGCAGCCAATCAATGATTCTCTGTCATCATTGATTCTCTCTTTCTCCCTCCCTCCCTCCCTCTCTGAAATCAGTAAAAATATATTTAAAAAAGATTTAAAGAGAGAATGTGTGCATGTTAACAATGGTTTCTTGATTAAAATTGTCAAATTATTTCTAAAAGAATTTCTTATTGACTTTACCATCAACTTAAAATAAGATCAATTAATTTCTCCAAGTATTATTAGCAGTGTCCATATATTTCACAGCATTTAAATGAACCCAATAGAATCTATCACGGTGAGTACAGAGTGAGGAAAGGAACTGCCTGAAATGTTTTGAAGATAAAGAGAACAGGATGGCCATGACCGGTTTGGCTCAGTGGATAGAACGTCGGCCTGCGGACTGAAAGGTCTCAGGTTCGATTCCGGTCAAGGGCATGTACCTTGGTTGTGGGCACATCCCCAGTAGGGGTTGTGCAGGAGGCAGCTGATGGATGTTTCTCTCTCATCCATGTTTCTAACTCTCTATCCCTTTCCCTTCCTCTCTGTAAAAAATCAATAAAATATATTGTTTTTTTTAAAAAAGAGAACGGGGTGGGTGTATGCTGCTTATAACTGCATGTGCCTAGCTATTGTATTATTGGTTAAAAATCTCTTCTCTGGAAACCCTCTTCCTATACATTCACCTGGTTGTAGTAAGAGTTGCCATATTATTGCTACACAATTGTATCTTTCATTATCACTGTTGTTTGGATCAGAGATGAGACCTTAACCCATGTGGTTGGTTGAGTTTAGTTAGTACCTTAGGACTGGGTAAAAAGTCGAGTCAATTTACCCTCGGCTCCAAGATTATCATATGGGAGACTCATGGGTTATTGGTTACTTGTTTCAGCACATGGACTGTCAAGGTTATAAAGCTTGTCTATGGGAAGGTCACAAAAGAGGAAGTTCTAGAGAGAGAAGCAGACACCGATTGGAAAGAAGCTGATGGACTTGGAGCTCATTGCTCCAATTCTTTCATGTTTAAATCTTGAATCTCTCGTCTTTCCTTATCTGCTCTTCCAGCCTCCTGGATAGCGGTGCAATACTCTTGTGCAATTTTTTTCTGCCTGTATGGTGAGCAGCTGTGGAATCTGACCTAGCAATCTCATTCTTCTCAGAGATGAACTTTGTTCTTGGTTAAACCTCCATTGACTATAACTTCATTCTATCAGTCCCTTGTGCTAGAAAAAAAACATATTTTACAATTTTAAAGAATCTGACTTCTAGGGAGATTAACATTTCTTTTTACTGAACTGAAGGAGCAATTAATTCCATGAGTCCTCATAGAGAGAGCACTATATAAATATAATAAAAATATTTCTAACTATAACCTGAAAGTAATTATAGAAGTAGTAGTTTCTGGAATGATTAAGGGCATGGGCTCTGAAAATTGGTTTTAGGTTTTCATACCATCATTAACAAGCGAGTGACCTCGCCCAAATTACTTGATCTTTGTGGCTCAGCTTCCTCATTGTAAAAATAGGGGAAACAATCGTGTCTGACTCAAGTGTTTTTTGTGAAGATTAAATAAAATCGTATGTACATTATTCTTAGAATGGTGCCTTGCACATAGTTAAGACATAATAATAAGCTATCATTATTACCAAAATATAGTTTATTATTTTAAAAAATTGTATCAAAATGAAATAATAGCTTATCGTCAAATTGCACTTCTTTCACAATGAGATTTTGAGCAAGCCAAAAGTTTCAGGGTTTTGTGACAGTGAGACTCAACCTAGGGAGATATTTTAAAGTAGTTCAATGAATGGACCACCTGTTCTTCAGACAGTCATCCAGAAATAGTTTATGAGCTTGTGATAGCCATTGATCAGCAGTGATTTTGTAGTTATACTCTGACATGTAGCTGAACTACAGCTTTTCTGAGTTATTGACTAAGTGCAAAACTTGTGTTTTGAAAGGAATAACAGGTTTCAAGTTGAGAAGCTCAATAAAGACAACTATCTTCATAGAAACCTTTTATCTCTTCCTGGAGATGGGCAGAGGCTTTGTGTGGGAAATAGCAGCATTCTAGTTAAAATGTTATTTGGGTTGTGACCCAGCGTGTAGATGAATGTGCAGTTGAGCCTTACTCATTTCAAGCAGAGATCAGAGGCATGGTGATCTCACGTTGGAATGCTTTAGAAGCAAGTGTAAGAAAAATGCTCACCTCAGCCATAAATAAAAGCTCAGTGAACTAATCATAGAATGTTTAACCTTGAGCAATACTCCTTTCTTGTATGTGCTCCAAATACATGCCAAAGTAACTGAATGGATTTAACTTACTATATAGGTTTATTGATTAAAAGCCACTTAAGAGTTACAGAATATGTATCCCAAATAATCATTTTGGTTATAGAATGGTTCATGGTATGATTTATGTATAAAATTAATTCTGGTGGCAAACTGTAGACTAGACTGTTGGAAGGCAACAGTGAAATCAGGAAGACAAATTAGGATGCCATAGCAGGAATGTAGGTGAGATGTTTATGGCTCAAGGTGAATCAGTTCAAGGGTTTGCGAAAGCACTTGAGAGGAAACCCACAACATTTATCTCTACTCCTGATATTCATATCTCCAGGTTCAGCTAACTCCCTCAAGGAATATGGGAAATGAAAATTTAATGGTCAAGACGGATCTTTAAAAAAAATCTTAACACTTTTTTAGGTATAACCATATTGATCAATCAATTTTTATTTTATGTAAGTTTAGGTGTATGCACAGTGGTTAGCCATTTATATCATTTACAAAGTGATCTCCCTGATAATTCTAGTACCCACCTGGCACCATACATAGTTATTACAATATTATTGACTATATTCCCTATGCTGTACTTTATATCCTCATGATTATTTTGAAACTTATTACCCCCTTCAGCTTTTTACACTTATAAAAATGTTTTACTGAATGTATTGGGGTGACATTGGTTAATGGAATTGTATAGGTTTCAGGTGTACAATTCTATAATACATCATCTACATATTTATCTATGTGTTCACCACCACCTTCTATCACCATTTATCCTCCCTTTACCCTTTTCTACCTCCTCTCCATCTCCATTTCCCTCTGTTAATCACCATACTGTTGTCTGTGTCCATAAATTTTTTTTTGCTTAATCCCTTCACCTTTTTTACCCAGTCCCTCATCACCCCTCCCTTCTTACAAACTGTCAATCTGTTCTCTGTATCTATGAGTCTGTTTCTACTTTGTTAATTTATTTTGTTCATTAGATTCCACATATAAGTGAAATAATATGGTATTTGTCTGTCTCTGACGGGCTTATTTCACTTAGCATAAAACTTACCAGGTCCATCCATGCTGTCCCAAAAGGTTAGATTTCCTTCTTTTTTTAGGGCCGAGTAGTGTTCAGAGCAGTTGCATATATGTACCATAGCTGTTTTATCCACTCATCTACTGATGGATACTTGGGCTGCTTCCAAATCTTGGCACACCTATATTCCATTAAGTGCCTGGATTGAGATGCTATTTTTCGTATATGTGGTAGCTTATTTGGGTTCTCCCATTTTAATCAACTAAGAACAGCCAGGTGTTCTTTTTTGAAGTTTCCTCAGCAGCAGAACAAGTCCTAATTGCCTTTCTTGTAAGGATTCCATTGTATCCCTTCACTCTACCTCTATTTCCTCTACTTGGTTTTTCACTATATGTATCTAGATTAAAGGTCCTATAACCTATGGGGAATAGTGAGGCGACTACAAATAAAGGGAACATGTTTTTCTCATTCTACGTTTGTATGATATTTGAGACTATTTATTTATTACTAGAGGCCTGGCACACGAAATTCCTGCAGGGGTATGTCCCTAGGCCTGGTCTGCGATCAGGGCCATCTTCCCCAGTTGCCGGCAGCCAGCCCCACCCTCTGGTGCCAGCCACCCCCGGTTCCTGTTCACCATGGGGTGTTTGGAGACTGCTGGCCTGGGGAAGGGACCAAGAGTTGGCTGGCAGGCCTGATCTGGTGATGGGGGCCTGCAGGCTGGGGTAGCTCCCGCGTTGAGCGTCTGCCCCCTCGTGGTCAGTGCATGTCATAGGGGTACCACTGGAATAAGCATTTCTGGAGGTCCCTATGGGTAGATGAGATATGGTAGAACGCTTTATTTCCATGAAATTACACCCCTGGGTTTCCAAAGTCCCATTTCCCTTAGTCCAGTCATAGATGACATGTGGCTGGGGCCTTGGCAGAGCTAAAATCAGAGCCAGTATCCAGAGTTTCCTCTCCCTGTTGGAACCAGGTCCAGTCCAGCATCAGGCTCGCTGAGCTTGTTTCCTGCTGCGGTCCGTCAGTCCATTGTATGTGGGGTCCGCATGGCGTGGTCCATAGGGAGGAATACAAGGAAGCAGGAGCACAAGAGCCCCACCAGCCAAGAGTCAAGCACAAGAAGAGAGCAACAAGAAAGTTCTTTTGTTTAGGAGATTATGTATTCTCAAATTTTGGTGTGCATTTTTTATTTTTTTTAATAGTAGCCATGCCCATTCTGGCCAATGATCTCTATTCCCAGGTGTGATTGACAGGTAAGTACCTTTCCTATGTCACCCCAACTTTACTGGGCATGTGTCTGTCTTTCCTTTGTCCAGTCTCCTTCCCTATTGTTTTACAGGGAATAGGCTGGTAGTTCCCTGGGGAGCGCAAAGCTGTGGGTTCCTGGTGAAGCTGCCCAGATGACACGCCTATGATGTCTGGCCTTCCCTTTGCTCCTTTCCTATTATTATAACAGTATCACTATCAGAATAGGATACTTATATCTATAGGTTTCTTACTGCAAATCTCAGTCTTGTAGCTAATAATCCATATTTTTTATCAGGATTAATCATGCATTACACTTTGGCTGATTTAAAATATAATCTTTTTAGGATAATTTATCCCCCCCTTAATTTCCCAGGGGAGAAAGAGCTCTCTATAAAAAGCTAGTTAAGCCCTAACCGGTTGGCTCAGTGGATGGAGCGTAGGCCTGCGGACTGAAGGGTCCCGGGTTCGATTCCAGTCAAGGGCATGTACCTTGGTTGCAGGCACATCCCTAGTAGGGGGTGTGCAGGAGGCAGCTGATCGATGTTTCTCTCTCATCCATGTTTCTAACTCTCTATCCCTCTCCCTTCCTCTCTGTAAAAAAATCAATGAAATATATTTAAAAAAAGAGTAGTTAAACTATATGTTTAGCCTTTTGTTTTTAATTTTATAATCCCCTTCCCCTTTCTCTTAGAATCAAACTCTGAGCATTTACTAATATTTATTGTCTTGGAAAGTGTGGTTTGCATGGCATTTCATCAAATATAATCTTTTTAATTTGCTTTAGTACTCAAATTTTTGGACATTTAGGTTACCACAAATTTTAAATTCTAACAATTTAAACCTAGCAGAAATCTGTTATGATCATCCTTTGTACTTTTCCAACTATTCCTTTAGATAAATTACTAGAGGTGGAATTATATCAAAGGGTATGAATTATTCTAAGGCTCTTGAGATACATAGCTGAATTACTTAATAGAGCTTATTCTAATTTAAATGTCCTCTGGCCACTTTATTGCATCCTATTAAGTAATAACTACTAACATTTTTATAATTTTTGTCAAATTAAACATAAATGGTGTTATACTAATTTAATGTACATTTGGTTCCAGGGAGAACATTTCCCTCAGATGTTCATTGATCATATGTCACTCTCCTCCTGTGAATTGCCTGAACTCTGTACATTTCTCAGGAATACAATTGTTTGTCATACTTACTGCAAATATTTCCCCACTTTGTTGCTTTTTATTGTTATGGTGTTTGAAAGCACACAATATAGGAACACAACTAGAAGTGTAGACATTTCAATGTTACTATTTAAATGCCAGATTTCAGGGGGAAAAATCAGGAACCATTTAAATTATTAGAGGGTTTTCTTATAATGGACGGTAGGTAAATCAAGCAATTCTTAGATTACTTGATTAGACTTTAGGAGTTTTAAAGTCTGTCATAAAAATACCTAAGGAAAATGATGACTGATTATGGCTTTGCTGTAGCAAAAGCTTTTGTAGTGTGAAATAATGGTTACTCTCTTGAAAAATAAAATCAAAGTAGTAAATTTACTTTTCTTTGTTGTATAGCCATCCAAGAAAACCCCAAACCAAGTTGCAGTTATATCATTGATATGAGGTTGCAGTATATGTTTTAGTTGTCTGTATGATCTTCTGAACGATAAGCTCTCTTCAGAGCAGAGCATACTAAAAACATTTCTTAACAAATAAAACAAAAATTTGAATAAAAAGCTTTGCTGTATTTTATAAAAGAGTAAATGAAGTGAGATATATTTGCCAAATAGATCTAAAAGTAAATATCAGCAGACATGTAATCACTTTGATTACAAGAAGTGATACTTAAATACATATACAGTGTAATGTAGAGTAAATTTGTACATATATTCTGCTATGAAAGCTGGGTACATTTAAAAAGTATAAACTATGTAATTTTACTTGATAAGAAAAGAGAGAGGGAGACATCTAGAATAGGAATTTTAGAAAATCGAGAATTACTAGAAATTTAATATAGTAGAAATTTTTAAAAAAGAGAGAGTTTTCCCCATACCCACAAGGCAGCACAGAAGTTACGGAGGGAGTCATTGTTGGTTCTTTGTTTTAAAATAAGGAAGCATTTTCTGAAACTCTTTTCGAAAGTTTAGTTTTTCTTTTCTGCTGCTGCCCTGCCCTTGAATTCTCTTTCTTTGTACAGAAGTTTTAAATGTGAATGCATGAGCTTTTGCTTACAAGAGTTTTCTGTCATTTCTTTCTTTTTTCTTTTTTTTAGGAATTGACTTTATACTTACGTTTGTGATAGATTAAGCACAGCTTTTCCTCATCTGAGGAAGAAGAATTCATTCTACTCAAAGCCAGTTTTCTCAAATTCAGGGAATTGATTTATAGATTATGGTTTTTTTGAAGATATTTATCTTGAACATGCATACAGTATATGTTCTGAGAGGAAGAAAGCACTACACTGGGGGCTTATTTCACAGGCGTTAATGATAGCTGCTAAGTGCTTGATTTACAGTGTGTTCACAGCACTTCCCCATGCGTGAACAGGCAGAGAAATGGCTCATTAGTCAGAGGAGGATTCTTGCATCCAAGTTAAAATAGTTTGACTATAGTTTGTCCTTTCTTTTTTCCTATCCTGTCCTGCTCTGCCTTCACCTCTCTTCCTATTGTTTGACGCGAAACAGCCACTACAACCTGAAAACCTGGTTTAAGGTTTGAGGGCTTCTTAAAGCAGGTGCAGAATTTAAGTGTGAAAAAATAGGGAGACTGCTACCTGTTTTTCATGGAGACTCCTAATTAGCATACAAAATAGCAAAATCAGAAATTTGGAAGAAGGAGAGTAAAAGGTCAGCCCACAACTACAGAATTAGCTTTCAGAGAATTGATCATAGGGTGAATTGACTTCATTCGTACCTTTAAAAATTGAGGTGTAATTTATATGAGGTAAAATGCACAGACTGTAAATACACAGATTGATAAGTTTTAATAAATGTTAACAGGCATGGATCTGGCACCCTGATCAAAATATAGAATATTTTCATCAGCCCAGAAAGTTACCTCACATCTGTTTCTAGTCATTCCATATTTGCTGTTCTGGGTTTTTACTCCTCTATGATAGTTTTGTCTGCTATTGAAGTTCATATAAATAAATCATTCAGTACAAATCATTTTATATCTACGTTTTATTTAACATAAAAAATTTGACATTTATTAAGTTACTGTATATAGTTTGTTTATTTTTACTTTTATATAAATTCTTTATATGGATAACACAGAGTTAGTTTTGTTGCAAACAAATGAATTTGATGACTGGCTTTTCAGATAAAAAATATAGGCATTGGACAAAAAGATATTGGAAATTGGATGGGGATGGTATGGAATCTGTAGATTAATTTGGAGGAATGTTGTCATCTTAACAATATTGAGTCTCTGATCCATGGACATAGAATATCTTACCATTTATTTAGTACTAGGGGCCCAGTAAACGAATTCGTGCACCTTGAAAGGAACTGTGGGCTGCGAGGCCCCTGGTCCCCTGTCTGCTGGCAGCCCCGCTCCTGCCGCCACTCCCATGTGCTGACAGCGCTGGCCTCGCTCGCACCTGCTGATGGTATAGAGCGAATGGGGCTGGCGCCATCAGTGGGTGTGAGTGGCAGTTGCTTCCCTGATCTCCCCTCAGGAGCAGGAGGAGGTGGAAAAGCCCTCAGGAGCAATCAGGGCCAGCAGCAGGTGCAAGCAGCAGCTCCAGTGCCACCTGCGGGTGCAAGTGGTGGCTGCCAGCCCCAATCACCCTCAGGGCTTCTCCACCTCTCCCTGCTCCTGAGGGGAGATCGGGGCTGGCAGCCACCGCTTGCACCTGCTAACGGCACCAAGTGATCAGGACGGGCGCTAGGCACTGGCAGCAGGTGCAAGCGCAGGGTAAGACCGCGGTGCGCAGGAGCAAAGAATTTTCAGTAACCACTAGAGGCTTGCCCCGATGGCAGCGACCAGTGCCCGCCTTGGTCTGGTGCTCCCACTCACCTGCTCCACCATCCTGCCACCTGCCATGTTCTGCAAATGCCCCCTGGTGGTCAGCACACATCATAGCAACTGGTTGTTTGGTTGTTCAGTTGTTCCAACGTTCGGTCTATTTGCATATTAGCCTTTTATTATAGGATTCTTTTATTTCTTTCAGTGATATTTTGTACTTATCAGTGTACAAGTCTTACTTCCTTTTAAAATTTATTTCTAAGTATTTTATTCTTTTTGATATACTATTGGATATACTATTATTTTATTAATTTTATTTTCAGGTTGTTTATTGCTAGTGTATATAAATATAATTGATGTCAGTATCCTGAAACTTTGATGAATTAATTTATTAATTCTAATAGATTTTTGGTGGATCCCTTAGGATAATCTATAAAACAAAATAATTTAATTCCTTCTTTTTAAATCAAGATGTCTCTTTTCTCTTCTTCTTGCCTAATTTATCTGGACAGGACCTTGAGTACAATGTTTAACAGAAGTCTTGAGAGTAGACATATTTATGATCTTCTGTGGAATGTTTCAGACTTTTACCACTAAATACATTAGTTGTGTTTTTCATTGATACTCTTTATCATATTGAGGAAGTTTTCATCTCTTCCTAGTTTTTTTGAGGATCTTTATCCTTCATTTATTATGTGCTCTTAACGTTAGGGACTTCTTTACTCTTACCTCTGAACTGTAATCTATTATTATAGACCAAGAGGCATGTGTCACTCTCATCCCACCCTAAGGCAGTCGTTTTGCTCAGCTGTGGGCAATGCAGTTAGGCAAGCACTTTCATATCTCATATGTTTGGGGTTGGGCTTAGTTGCAGGGAGAAAACTTCATTAACATTATGTATTCTCTAAATGTCTGCATTAGATGCTGAGAAGGGCATGGGTACAAAAGTCCTTTTTGGCTCAAGGTAATTTTTATTCCAGAGCTCTTTGTTGTGTTGGCCAAGGCTTTTTCAGATATATTATGTTTTTACTTTGCTTTCTGTCTAGTCTTTTTCCTCCCCATTCCATTTACAAGTGTTGCTCTTTTTTGGTTAATCCTCACCTAAGGATTTTTTTGCATTGAGTTTTAGAGAGAGTGGAAGGGAGGGGGAGGGACAGAGAGAGAGAAACATCTATGTAAGAGAGACACATCAATTGGTTGCCTCCCACATGCACCCCAATGGGGGCCAGGGGTCAAACCTGCAACCAAGGTACATGCCCTTGACTGGAATCAAACCTGGAACCCTTCACTCCACAGGCTGATGTTCTCTCCACTGAGCTATCCAGCCAGGGCTCAAAGGATGCCCATCTTGAACATCTAAACTACATCCCAGAGTCTACTTCCAAGGAACTGAACTAAGAGTTGGGATCAGGAGTGTTCTAATAAAGCAGGTGACAAGATGGGTTTTGGAGTTGATCACTCATAGCTTGACTGGCAGTGAGATCCTCATTACTGGTTATATAGGTGGAAGAACAATTGTTTAAACTCTAACTTATGATGAATTGGGAGGGTGTGCCAGTGGAAAGAAATGCATGAGGAGTTGAGATGTGTAGAGAAAATAGTAGCTACAAAGATAATGGGATTGGATGGTTATTGCTAAATTCCACTGAGTCTCTCCTTAGAAAGATAATAAAGATCTGACAGACAATAGAAAGCTAGATTTAAGCCCGAGGGCCTCTTTTGTTGCATACAAATTTTTCAACTCCTCCATATAGAGAGTAAAGAAAGTAGAGGACCAAGGGCTAGACTTCAAAGATGATTAAACTTGTTCTGATAAATGAATGATGATAGATTTAAACCCACTACAAAAATCTAAAACTTGACTTTTCAGATGAGTTGAGATTTGCTTATGGGAAGGTTCACTGTCTTTTATACTGTATAGGCAATGGCCATCATCTCTTTCTCCTTAAATGTTGTGTGTGGGGATGTTTTTGTTTCTTTCCTAAAATATATTTTTATTTATTTCAGAGAGGAAGGGAGAAGGAGAGAGAGATAAAAACATCAATGCTGAGTGAGAATTATTGATTGGCTGACTCTTACATGTCCCACACTGGGGATTGAGCTTGCAACCTGGGCATGTGCCCTGACTGGGAATCAAAGGGTCGAATCATGACCTCTTGGTTCATAGGTCGACGTTCAACCACTGAGCCATACCAGCCAGGCGGGATATGGGTTATTTTGAGGGACAGTGATTCCCTAGTACTGTTGAAGTGACCCATTCTATGGTGGCAAAAAATAAGTAATAAAGTTTGAATTTTAAAAATCAAAAGGGGGTATTAGAGGGTTGAAGGATTGAGCAAAAAAAAGAGAGAACTCATGGGCATGGACAACAGTGTGGATATTGGGGGGGAGGAGGAGAGGAGGGCATAGAGGGGATAAATGGTGATGGAAACAAATAAAAATAAAATAAAATAAAACTTAGCCAAGTTAGGTTTATTTTATCAAGATTAGAACCCTGATTAGGAAACCTTGGGACCCTGACAAAAAGGATGGAGCGATCTGGGTGGATTCTTCATGAGATTCTGTTTCCCCAGATTCCTCTAAACATACTGAGGCTGAAGATGGGGTCTATCTCTCCCTTTTCAGGCTCTTTCTGTTATAAAACAGTACACAAGGCAACATGTACCCTCCGGGATTTTCTCTCATCAATATTCCTGCTATTCTTTTCAAAAAAGTAACTAGGGTTAAGTGATAGCATGCCACTCACTAGCAGATATATTCTGGGTCTGATAAGGGAAGAAGACACTGCATGCAAAGGAGGAGTAAAATGTAGGGCCATATATTGGTAGGAGCTGAGGGAGTCTTCATGGCAATGGATTCTGAGGTTGTTTGATCAAGGTGGCCCTAAACATACAATTAAATAAAGAAGCCTGGCCAGCGTAGCTCAGTGGTTGAGCATCAACCTATTCACCAGGAGGCCATGGTTTGATTCCTGTTCAGGGCATATGCCTGGGTTGCAGGCTTGATCCCCAGTGTGGGGCCTATAGGAGGCAGCTGATCAATGATTCTGTCTCATCATTGATGTTTCTCTCTCTCTCTCCCTTTCCCTTCCTCTCTGAAACCAATAAAATATATATTTAAAAAAATTAGATAAAGAAGAATTTATTGACTGGGAGTATTTTCCAAAATACAGGATTAAACACGTGGGAAGGTCTTGTGGGCTAGTGAGAATTTGCTATTAGGATGCCTTTTAGAAGTATAAAAAAAGTGATGGCCCATGATGGGTAAAGTTGAAATGCCAGAATTGCCATGGTAGATGGTGGAGGGTGAGATTAAAAGGTTCAGGGAATACTGGACTGGATCTATTATGGAGAGCCAGAATACTCTCCAAATGATTATGTTCACTAGGGAAGCTCAAAATACACACTGTTTCCTAAGGCCATAAAGAATATGCTGGTGAGTGTGTCTGCGTTCACTGGTGGCTCTCCCCTGCATCCAGGGCCTCATGTAGGAGACGGCATTAACAACTAGGCTCCCTCTGACCGGAGAGATGAGAGAAGTCTGAAACAGTGGAGGGCAGGTAGTGGTACTTAATCTCTAAAAATTAGAGAGTCTCAATAATTGTAGTCACTGGAGTGGCAGCCCAGGGAGCTTGACCCAGAAAGAGTTGTGAAGATGGTCACTTGAACACAAAGGTAAAAACGTGGACGTCCAGGAAGGTTATTGGTAAATATAGGGTGTCCACAAAATGTATACACACACTGTGAACAATTATAAAGGCAGTTTATTAAAATACATTTCATTTTGAAAATTGCACTATTAGCTGTTAAAGTGTACATATATTTTTGGGGGATACCCTGTATCCTATATAATAAAAGCATAGTATTCAAACTGTCCCCTCAACTGGAGTTCTTCCGGGAGTTTGACCAGGGGATGGGCCAGCCGGGGGAAAGGAGGCCCTGGCCAGTGGTGGCAGGTGGCCAGGGGAAGGGAGGGAGGCCCTGGCCGGCAGCTGGCAGCCGCTAGGGACCTTACCAGTGCACAAATTTTATGCACTGGGCCTCTAGTACATAATAAAAAAATAAGAATGGGCAAACAAAAGGCTGACAGTGGCCACTCTGCAAGCATTCTGTTTTCAGGCCTGGAGTCCAGTGACTGAACGAGTCATCAAGCCTCCAGCAGGAGGAATGCTGTAGCACCAATTCCAGTATATACAAAACTTACTCTTTTTGTCCTCTGTAATATTACAGTATTACTCAAACAACAACACACACACATCAAAGAGCATGCGCAGGCATTTAGAGCAATTTGGCCTGACTGAGCACTCTGAGAGCCAACATTCATTCCCTCTGCAGTTCCCCACCAGGTTGGACAAGAATTTTTCAGGCCTGCATTTTGGCTAAAATTCTTTCTGTGCCCAGGCCTGCTTTTTATATCTTTCACAGATACACAGTTTTTGCAATGTATTGTTAATCGAACTGTTTTTATTGGAAGGGGTGCTGCAAAAAAAAATTGGCTGGGGCTGTACATACCCTAGAGTCAGACACTAGGTGACATAATCCAATCCAGTAAATTTCTTGGCTTCTACCCTCATAATTCTGCTAGAGAATGCTGGCATCTGATTTTTCCTCCCCTATCAATGACTCATTACTGTCCACTTGGTGTTGTACTTACCTTCATTCTTTTTTTTTTTTTTAAATTTGGTTACTCTCTTCTTTTACTGTGATGAAAAACATATAACATACAATTTTCCATTTTTTTTCAATTATAGTTCACATTCAGTATTATTCTGTATTACTTTCAGGCATACAACATAATGGTTAGACTATAATATACTTTACAGAGTGGTTCCCCTGATATTTCAAGTACCTCCCTGGTCTGTACATAGCTATTACAATATTATTTTTTCCTCTATTGCCCTCTCCCCGGCCACCTCCACCCCCCAGCACATGCCCTCACCCTCTTAGTGTCTGTGTCCATTGGTTATGCTTATATGCATGTATACAAGTCCTTAGGTTGATCTCTTACTCCCCCTCCCCCCCTCCCCTGCCTTCCTCTGAGGTTTGACAGTCTGTTCGATGCTTTTCTGTCTTTGGATCTGTTTTTATTTTTTTTTAAATATATTTCATTGATTTTTTACAGAGAGGAAGGGAGAGGGATAGAGAGTTAGAAACATCCATCAGCTGCCTCCTGCACACTCCCCAATGGGGACGTGCCTGCAACCAAGGTACATGCCCTTGACCGGAATCGAACCTGGGACCCTTGAGTCTGCAGGCTGACGCTCTATCCACTGAGCCAAACCAGCTAGGGCTCTGGATCTGTTTTTGTTCATCAGTTTATGTTGTTCATTATATTCCACAAATGAGTGAGATCATGTGATATTTATCTTTTTCTGACTGACTTATTTTGCTTAGCATAAATCCTCTTCAGGTCCATCCATGCTGTTGCAAATGGTAAGAGTTCCTTCTTTTTTATAGCAGCCTAGTATTCCATCGTGTAGATGTACCACTGTCTTTTAATCCACTCATCTGCAGATGAGCACTTAGGCTGTTTCCAGATCTTAGCTATGGTGAATTGTGCTGCTATGAACATAGGGGTGCATATATCCTTTCTGATTGGTGTTTCTGGTTTCTTGGGATATATTCCTGGAAGTGGGATCACAGGGTCAAATGGGAGTTCCATTTTTAATTTTTTGAGGAAACTCTGTACTGTCTTCCATAGTGACTGCACCAGTCTGCATTCCCACCAGCAGTGCATGAGGGTTCCTTTTTCTCCACATCCTCACCAGCACTTGTCATTCGTTGATTTGTTGATGACAGCCATTCTGACAGGTGTGAGAATGTACCTCATTGTTGTTTTGATTTGCATCTCTCGGGTGATGAGTGACTTTGAGCATGTTTTCATATGTCTCTTGGCCTTCTGTATGTTCTCTTTTGAAAAGTATCTATTTAGGCCATTTATTGATTGGTTTATCTTTCTTTTGTTAAGTTATATGAGTTCCCTGTAAATGTTGGAGATTAAACCCTTATTGCTGATAACATTGACAAATATGTTCTCCTATGCAGTGGGCTTTCTTGTTTTGTTGATGGCGTCTTTTGCTGTGCAGAAGCTTTTTATTTTGATGTAGTCCCATTTGTTTATTTTCTCCTTAGTTCACATTGCCCTAGGAGCTGTATCTGTGAAGATACTGCTACAACATATATCTGAGATTTTGTTGCCTGTGTTTTCCTCTAAGATTTTTATGGTTTCCCATCTTATGCTTAAGTCCTTTATCCATTTTGAGTTTATTTTTGTGTATGGTGTAAGTTGGTTACTTACCTTCATTCTTAATTTTTAGAAATGGGAAGACTTATGCAATTAAAAGCCCTATAGATAAAGAGATGGTCCTTTCTGTCACTAATTTTGGCAGTTGGTGTATTCCTCTTGTGTACTCATAAAGATGCCAGTCACCTCTTTCCTGCTTCCTGAACACCCTACACTAGTTTCTTGGCAGGCATATAGAACATCTGCTCATAAACAACAGGTGAAACAGAGAATAGAGCCTTCTATATTAATTTTGTAGGTAGCAATTAGTTGTGTTTGTGTTTGTTCTTCTAGAACAGCTGAACTACTGCTCAGAGTCAGCTCAGGTTTGATGGAAGAGATTGATTTCTTGGCAATATTTTCAAGGCTTCTACCTCATGCTAATAGCAGCTGGGCCAGAAACACACTCAGCATTGCTTTCATGCTCGACAGTTATAGTTGTGACCATGTTAATTACCATCCTGTCTAATAGCACAATGGGGACACTGGGTAGCACTGAGTGATTACAGTGATTATAGAAGGTGCAAGAAGACGTTATTGGGAGCCATGTGCAATTTGTAATTAAAGTTCTAGTCATCTTGATAAGTCTATCTTTTTCCTAGTAGAAAATTCTATTTCACTTTCATTTTGTTTGATAAAATATTTTGCAAGTTAGGCATATGTGGGAGTAGGATCCTCAAGGTCTCATGTTCTATCTTGTGACAGTTAGGAATAAAAAAAAAAAAACCCAACAACATCGTCATGTGCTTTACAAAACTTCAATATATGAAATAAACTTTTCCAGTTTATCTTATCTGTACAAGTAATAATGGAATACACCTCATAAGAATTTTATTTAGGTGCTAAGCTGGGAGACCTTCTCGGGGAAGCTACCTAGCTATAGCTAGGAAACAAAAAAACGTATATTTAAATAAAAATAATAGCCATTTTTTGATTTACATGATTGCAAAAATAAGCCAGTGATTGGAGCATTGGCCTGCACACCTAAGGGTTTTGGGTTTGCTTGCCGCCCCCAGTTGGGGCACGTGCCAGAGGCACCCAGGTAATGTATCTCTCTCACATAGATGTTTCTCTCTCTCTCTCTCTCTCTCTCTCTCTCTCTCTCTCTCTCTCTCTCTCTCTCTTTCCCTCTCCCTCTCCCTTTCTCCTTCCTCTCTCTCGCCCCCTCTCCCTCTCTCCCCCCTCCTCATTTCTTCCTCCCTTCTACTCTCTCTGAAAAGCAATGGAAAGAATATCCTCAGGTGAGGACCAAAAAATGGCAAAAAATAACACAGAGCATATACCTACATCCAGTTTTCTCTATTATTACTTTCTTACATAAATATTTATTTCTGTTCTAGGATCTATCCAAGATACTACATAACATTGACTTTTCATGTTTCTTTAGGCTTCTCTAGACTGTGAGAGTTCCAGACTTTTCTGGCCTTTGATGACCTTGACAGTTTGGAAGGCTAGGGTCAGGTATTTTGTAGGATGCCCTCAATGTGAGTTAGGTTGATCTTTTCTCATGTTTAGCCTGGGGTTGTAGGCTTTGCAGAGAAGACCACAGAAGTAAAATGCCATTGTTGTCCCATCATATCAAGAGTATATATTGTCAACCTGTCTCATGGTTAACGTTACCTTGATCACCGGGCTAGATAGTATCTGTGAGGTGTCTGCACTAGGTTACCGCTGTGCCTCTTTCTGTGCTGTGTTTGCTGAAAGGCCGTCACTGTGTGCACCCTCGACTTCAGGAGTGGGGAGCTAGGCATCGCCTCCTCAAGGACTCAGTATCTACGTAAATGACCTTCTTCTGCAAGAGAGATTGGTCTTCTCTTCCCAATTTATTTGCTTAATCGTTTATTCATATCGGTATGAACTCAGGTATTTATTTTATACTTTGGATTGTGATCCAATCCTACTTCATTCTGTTGTTCAAACTGCTCCAGCTTTGGTCACTGGGAGCTCCTTTAGTCAATTCAACATCTCTCTGTTATATATGCCACTGCCTCACAAGTTGTGACAACTGTAAAGTGGCTCTGGTGGAGAATGATAGAAATAATAAACAATAAGTCCTTGAAGAAACCCTAAAGGGGTGAGACTTTCTGTTCTGCAGAAAGGCAAAGTGAAGGAATACCAAAATGCCTTAAAGTATATGATGTGCTGTTAGAACCAGTACTGCTAGTCACAGTTCAAGCCAAAATGGATAAGAACTTAGGAATGATTTTTTTAAATATATAGCTGTGAGACTCTAAAGTCGCAAAGGCAATCTTTCTCTGATTGTTACACTAAAAGAGAAAAGAAAAATTTAAAAATAAGTAAAGGAAGAGGTTTTGGCGTAGCTATGGAAGGAACTAAATATTAGTGAGTACTTACACTGTGTTCGTGGCGCTTGGCATATGTTCTATCTTTTGAACAACAGCATCTTCCTCAGATTTCTCTGCTCAGAGGCTGGGGAAGAAAACCTAACAGTTTCTTGTTCTCCTACTACACTCTGATTCTGTGAATCATCAAAAGCCAACTGAAGAATTTCCGGAAGCAAGACATATTAGTTATCTTTATTAAAAAAGGCATTACAGCTAAATTCCATAGGGATGACTTTCTTGCTACTCTGCTGCTCCTCTTGATCAATTTCTAATAATAAGCAGTGAGTTGCCCTGACTGGTTTTGCTCAGTGGATAGAGCGTCAGCCTGCGGACTCAAGGGTCCCAGGTTCGATTCCAGTCAAGAGCATGTACCTTGGTTGCAGGCACATCCCCAGTAGGGAGTGTGCAGGAGGCAGCTGATTGATGTTTCTCTCTCATGGATGTTTCAGAATCTCTATCCCTCTCCCTCTCTGTAAAAAAATCAATAAAATATATATATTTTTAAAAAGCAGTGAGTTGAATAGGATGTAGAACACAGCTTGTTCCAGATACACCAATTGTGAAGTGTCCTTTCCGTTTCAGCCACCAAGAGCACACCATTGCCTTCTATGATCTCACCTGCTGTTGCCTATAAACACCAGTCCGCGGTGAAGAAAGTGGTTCCATGGACCTTTGATTCATTGGTGATGCTTGGAGACGCCAAACAGGGCCCATCTATTCTTCCTGTTGTGCCCATGACCTTGGATTATCACCTGTATTTGGTTCAAGTAATGAGATTCTCAGGTGGAATCACACATTCATTTTCCCCTAGAGTTTCAGAGAGTTCAGAGCCAAGTTATGTTAATACAAGGCAGGGGTTCTGGTTTCCAGGTCCCCCTCGCTCTCCTGACGATTTAACAATTCCACTCTCTGGCTTCTGGATTTGGAGCCCAGAATAAAGAGAAGATTTGGGGCTCCTGTAACATCTTAAAAAAGAACCAGAAACACATGCTTTTTCCTGGGAAGTGTTCTTTAACCTACATTTCGAGAGAAAAGTACCTCCTGCATTTTAATGATCACTTTTAACACAGTTTCTATAATGTTGCTGTATTCATTTCCTAGCACTGCCTTAACAAATTACCATTCAGTTTGGAGGCTTAAAATAGCAGACATTTATTCTCTCAGTTCTGGAGACTAGCAGTCTGAAATCATGGTGTTGGCCCTGCCATGGTCCCTATGAAGGCTCTAGGGAAAAACCCTTTCTCGCTTCTTCTTGGCGTGTCTTGGCTCCCAGCAATCTTTGGCAGTCCTTGGTTGTATCCACATCACTCCAATCTTTGCTGCTATCTGCATGGCTTTCTTTTCTGTGTATCTCTGTGTGTATCTCTATGTGTCCTCTCCTCTTATAAAGTAAGTAGTCACTGGATTTAGGGCCCATGCTAATCCAATATGAATTCCTCTTACCTTAAATAATTTTATATGTGGAAACCTTATTTCTAAATAAGGTTACATTCTGAGGTTCTGGCATATAAATTTTTTAAAAATATATATTTGCGTTTATTTCATAGAGGAAAGGAAAGGGAGAGAGAGAGAGAAACATCAATGATGAGGGACAATCATTGATTGGCTGCCTCCTGCACACCCCACACGGGATCGAGCCCACAACCTGGGCATGTGCCCTGATGGGGAATCAAACTGTAACCTCCTGCTTCATAGGTCGACTCTTAACCACTGAGCCACACTGGCTGGGCTATGAATTTTTGAGTATGCTATTCAGCCAGCTATGTTTCGCCATTTCTTTCTCAGTTCAAAGAAAATTAGGAATACAATAAGGGGCAGGTTAAGGAGACTTCTGAAATTGTACATGAAAAACAGTGAGAAATGCTGGCTGATAACTCCACAGTAAGGGAAAGGTTGAAACGTCTAGAACAGACTTAGAATGTTTTGTACACATTACAGCAGAACCCCCAAATGTATATACATAACTTTTTTCAAGAACATGTTTATGTGGAGGCATTGTTCCTTTACTAATACTCACAGAACATTTTAGAAATACTCATTCTCCATAGTGAAACATATTTCTTCTTTATAAAGCAAAATATTCCTAACAAATCTTTGATTTTCTTACCAATCTCATTTTCTCACCTAAAATGTAACCTCCTTAAGAAAAATAAGGCGATTAATATATTATTTTCAACATCAACTAGCATGATTTCTTAAGCATTTTTGGAGCATGTCCTAATTAGCAGGTACAAAGTTCTGAATGTTTTATTGGATTATGTCATATAATCTTCACAACTAACCTTTGAGTTGTCATTTTTATCATTTCCATTCTATAAATGATCTAAAAATTGTATTATCTCCCAAAGCAATAAT
Organism: Myotis myotis; assembly: GCF_014108235.1. Taxonomy (NCBI): domain Eukaryota; kingdom Metazoa; phylum Chordata; class Mammalia; order Chiroptera; family Vespertilionidae; genus Myotis; species Myotis myotis. The sequence continues at coordinate 28,215,357 of NW_023416313.1, forward strand.
TTGCTGAAGCTCAAACAGCATTTAGAATACTGACCTAGGCAATCTAGTTTCAAAGCCCATATCGCCTCACTATTTTTCTAGGTCATTAATACATATGTGATTAATTAGATCTATGCCCTAATTCCTGCTGGTGTGACTAGTTCATAAACCTCTCAAATTTTTGTTCCTTTTTAGTGGCTATATTCCACTTTGTTAGTCACCTTTTGCTACAAAATTAACGATCCCAAATCCCAGTGGCTGAAGACAACACTAATTATTATCTCTCACTATTTCTGTGGGTCAGGTTCTGGTTCAGGCCTTCTATGAGGTTGCCGGGGGTGCAGTCATCTGCAGCCTACTGGATCTGGAGAGCTGCTCCCAGGGCATTCATTTCCGTGGCTGGCAAGTCGGTGCTGTAGGTTGAAGGGAGATCTCAGATCCTCCTCACATGGGGCTCCCCGCAGGCCACAGGAGGGGTCTCATGGCATGGCAGCTGGCTTTGCCTGGAGTAAACCATCTAAGAGACCAGTGTGGGAGTTCCAGTGACTTTTGTGGCCGTGGCTTGGAAGTCACACACCTGCACTCTGTGGTCTGCTCTTGGTCTCCGAGACCAACCCAGACCAACATGCAGGACACTGTACCAGGCATGAGGGCTACTAGGGGCCATTTTGGAGGCTGGCTTCCACAGTCATGTGTGCACAACACGTTCCTGCCTCCAGCCTCTGTTTTGGTAGTACCCTCTCCCTCTGGAGAGATGCCTCTTTTGCATTCTGTACTAACCCTCTCCCTGAATTCACCTGCCCTTACCTGTACAAAAGTAGAAAGGTAACCTACCCAAGGACAACCAGGTGTCATTCCTAGCAATGATGCTTCTTCCTAGAAATATACAGAATCAAAAGATCATCTGTCTAAATTATTCAGTAAATACATAAGAGGATTGTTTCTAAATATCTGTCACTTCCCTGGTTTCTGCTGTTTTCACAGCCTGAGTGATCAGTTGTTCCAGAACTTTCCACCTTCTTAGCTAAATCAGAGTTGGTATCTTTCTTCATCATCAGAAAGTCTTAATTGATATACCAAATTTCAATAAGTACCCTCCCACCTAAGGATGAAACATAGTGTGTTATGTGGATTAAAAAAAAAAATCAGGGAGCCTTTTGTTGTTGCTGTTGTAGTTTCTTGGTCTCTCAGAAAATTGGATCATGTTGCTTAGGGAGATATGTGGTCCCTGAGATGGACTTTGGAGACTTACACTAGGGACACCTTTACCTCTTCTTTTAGCAGGTCCTATCACCACAGACTCAGTACTAAAATACTACATTCCTTATAAATTTGGGCTTATTATTAATAGGAGTCTTGTTCATAGAGAATTTGTTAATTTAGTTAACATTTTAAACTCATGATTTAGTCCTGTATGCGTAAAAGTTAAAAATCTTAATTTTATATGCTATCATATAGTATTAATATTTCATCAAATGTCCTTTTGTAAATGCATGACTGTCTCTTATGCTGAAAGATTCCTATATAGTAACGTATTAAAATTTTTTCCTTTGTTAAAAAGAGTTTCTTTAATGGAAATCCATTTCAAATGATCTGGTCTTCTTGATTTCATTATTATAAACCATGAACACCAACTTCTAAAATCTATTTTCTCAGCTGGAAGTACATCTTATTAGTTTAGTATTAAGACTAATAGAAATAGACATTGTGTTCCAATCTTCTTAAAACCTGAAAATAAGCTTACAGGAAGAAGGGATACAATTATATTTGGGAAGATAAAAACAAGGGTAATAGTTTCTGGTACACTGTTAACTAAAAGTGTGTGTGTGTGGGGGTGTGTGCAAGATACTATCAGCTGAGAAGCAAATATAAGAATATTCATGTTAGGTGCTTCCTAAACATTTCCCCACCAAATCAATGTATTGAAGTCTTTTCCTAAATTGGTATTTTTAAAAAATATATATTTTATTGATTTTTTACAGAGAGGAAGGGAGAGGGATAGAGAGACAGAAACATCGATGAGAGAGAAACATCGATCAGCTGCCTCCTGCACACCCCCCCACTGGGGATGTGCCCACAACCAAGGTACATGCCCTTGACCGGAATCGAACCTGGGACCTTTCAGTCTGCAGGCCGACGCTCTATCCACTGAGCCAAACCGGTTACGGCCTAAATTGGTATTTAAATCTGATATTCCATGTAAGTGAATCACATGTAGCATTATGAACCGGGGGTGGACAACAAAACTAGTGGACCATATTTCATTTGAAGATGGGATTTCAGTATATTCTAAGTAGAAATCCAACAGCTGCCTCCTGTCATTTGCTTGAGTTCTGAGTTGTGCTGTAGATTTTGATGACATCTGAAATACCCTTGCACACGTAGTAGGTAAACATGAACTTTTTAAGGGAATACCAACTTTCTTTGGCACCCAACCAGAAGGCACTTGTCCACTTCACCTGTGTCATCACTGTGCTCTGACTGCCGATAGGGCTTTGTAAATGTGCAGGTTTGTGTAGATACTTGTGACCACACATACACATGAATACGTGGTTGCATATTTTATTATCTGTATGGGCCTTGTATATGTCTTTGGGTTTGTGTGCCTTTTTTTTTTAAAATATATTTTATTGATTTTTTACAGAGAGGAAGGGAGAAGGATAGAGAGCCAGAAACATCGATGAGAGAGATACATCCATCAGCTGCCTCCTGCACATCCCCCACTGGGGATGTGCCTGCAACCAAGGCACATGCCCTTGACCGGAATCGAATCCAGGACCCTTGAATCCGCAGGCTGATGCTCTATCCATCGAGCCAAACCGGTCAGGGCGGTTTGTGTGCCTTTTAACATGTCCTCCTCTTTAACTTAATTATCTATTTCATTCCATGCTCACTAGTTACTACCTCCTTGTACCTCTAGTATTTTGTGGCTCCTTCTTTCACCTTATCACACTAATACTAGGTTCACTTAACACTTTTTTAAAAATTTATTTTATTGTTGAAAGTATTATATGCGTCTCCCTTTATCGCCCCCATTGACCTTTCCCACCCTCTCCTGCCCCCTCCCCAGGCCTTCACTGCACTATTATCCTTGTCTATGGGTTATGCATATATGCATATAAATTCTTGGTTAATCTCTTCCCACCATCTTCCCTCTGAGATTCATCAGTTTGTTGCATCATTCCATGTCTCTGGATCTCTTTTGTTCTTCAGTTTATTTTGTTCATTCACGTAACCCTTTCAATCGTGTAAGCCCTTCTTAGATTAAATGACTATTTGAGAATTCAGAGTCTCTTTATTCTGCCCTTCTTCTCATGGACTCCCCTGTAGTTTACAGAAATCTTTTCACTTTGTGGCTTGACAATATGCAAGATACATTTTCCTTAAGAGAAATAATTGATAGTCCATGGAAGGGAAATAAAAGTAAAGAGATATGTTTTTATATCTATTTCTTGACTTATTAACTTTAGATAGTATCTATTGAAATTAGATTATGCTAACTGCCACCTTTCCTCTTTCTATTGTCCAATTACTATTTATATCATTATTATTTTTCTAGTATTATGTTTATGACTTTAAATAATATTCTCCAACAAATATTTCTTGATTGATATAATTTATGAGTACTTATTGACTTCATTTACATATGATAAAGTAGTATATTTACATCTTTCTTGAATACTCTTTTTCTTTTCTGTTTCCTAAATTCTGTCAGCCATACAATTTTTGGTATTTTACCAACTTATATTCTGTTTCATTTTTTCAAGTTTTATGTTATTCATGTGTTTTCACTAAAGGTCAATTTTAAAAATTGAAAATCAATCAACCTCATAAAACATTACATTCTGTAAATATGAAAAATGTGATGCATATTTTAAAAATCCTACGAGTATTATTTCAATCAAAGAATTACAATAGGAGCCATTGAAAAGGGGATATAATCCTACATAATTGAAACTGTGCCAAACCACATTCCAAGTTCTTCATGCTCAATGTAACATTAGACTTTAGCGTGTTTAGTATGTGGTCTGTGGGTTTCTTAGACAGCTTTTGGTTTCCCAAAGAGTTTCTAGTTTTGTTTATTTATTTTTACGAGTAGCAAAATGCCCCATAAGTTTAGTTATATTGGTAAAATCTTTCAAGAACTTAATTTTACAGATTCTTGAATGGGATCCATGTCCTTAAGGAAATTTTTTTATAGAACCCTCTGACTTCCTGTTTTTACTCGACTTGATTGCAGAGAGACTTCATATATACTATAAGAATATGTATAATATGTAATAGAATAAATATATATAATAGAATAAATAAATATATATGTATATATACAGATCTATCTATTATCTATCTATCTATCTATCTATCTATCTATCTATCTATCTATCTATCTATATCAATACCTATCATCTATCTGTCTACTAGGAAGACACAATCCAAGTGACCCAGGATGTTATGGGTGGTGAGGATGGAGTTATAGGGACATGGAATTTAGTTATAGTTATGGGGTCTAAGAAAATGGAGAATGTGAACTTGGACTTCTTACCTTATTTAACAGAAACTTTATATAAGCAGGAGGTAAACCCAAAATCTATTCCCTAACAGGGATATGGAAAACTAAGATATTTAAAAGACCTGTAAACTCATTGGTCAAGTAAATTCTATCTGAGTTTAAGTCAATGATTTTCTTACCAATGGTACAGTGCCCTTGCAGAATTTTTCTTGACAGTTATGTGCTACTCATGGTGGAAGAGACAGTGGTAACTGTCAAAACAAACTTCATCAACAAATGTGGGTTTCAGGTCTACAAATACTACTTTGGAGACAAGTTTCCTGTCACTTCTTTTACCAAAGGTGGCAAAGGGATCACCTCCCCTAAGATGTCATAGTCTTGTTACAGGGCTAGATAGCATGTTTCAGGCAATAGAACTCTTGACAGTCAATTGCCTGTCTGGGCACCAGGCTTGCTAATGTGGTGCAGATGAATGTATGCATGTAGTTATGGGTTAGGAGAGGAAGCTAGCTGGAGCAGACACAGAGTCCTGGTTACCATGCTAACAAGCTAAGGTTTATGGTAAGTCATTCAGAATTTTTTGTTTGATTTTATCCTTCAAATGGTCTTTGGGTGTATAATGTGTTATTTGTTTGCTCATGTTGGGATTTTTTTACAGCATAAAGAGCTCCCCAGATAATCTCCAGTGATGCTTAGCTGTTTGCTCATGTTACTGAATGGTGATTAGATGGCTTAGCATGGTAACAGGTATACAGGTTCCTTTGAATTTAATATAAATAAGTTCAGAAATAGAAAGGAGGGACCACATATCAAATGATACAGAATGTCTTAAATATAGTACCTTTATTTAGAAAATAGCTAAATATAGGGTGTCCCAAAATTCACGCAAGATTTGAATTTTGCGTGAGCATTAACAACAACAACAACAAAAAATAAAAGCCCAATCAATTTTACTTGGTTTATAGAATCATATTCTAATATCTGTTGCCCTTTGATTTCAATTCTTTCAATTTGATAAGCATTACCAAGTACCAATTATGGCCCAGGAGCAGGGACAATGAAGACCAATGAAGACCACGGCTTTGCGTATGTGCCAGCAAAGCTGTGGAGGCCATTTACCCGATGTGCTATTCCATACATAACCCTATACTATATACTTTATGAATCAATAAAAAATTTACAATTTTTAATTATAAACCTGTGTTTCCTGTCAAAATTACTTCTTGCATAAATTTTGGGACACCCTATATAAAGATGTGCCCTGTTTTTGAATAATGGCACTGTTGTCACCAACTTTATGATTGACATATTTTCTTCTTTATAAATTTTTGAGTTTGATATATATTAACAAACTCTAATAAAGAGCAGGATATATTGGTTTAAATATTGGGTTAGCTTTAGGAAGATTTACAGCCTAGTAGATCTAATTGTCTTTCAGTAACTTTGGAAAGTGCATCAAATTGTCATACCTGGCATCAATTTAGCACCAAGAGCAAATATTAAATAATGAAGATGGTTTATTATAAAAATCTTATAAGTAACTATTTGAACTTCTTTTTAAAAGATTTTCAGACATACTTAGGACAGAAAAGAAGCAAAATATATATGAACAGTTTTATGCATGTTTTCCCCTTTGTCACAAGAGATGCACTTACAGTCCTTTAAGTGCTGGGCTTAAATAATGTGTTGCCATATTTTATTTGCTCCTTCATATGTTCAGAGATAAAATAACAATATCAAAGCAGTAAATACTACATAGAAGGCATTGATGGAAACAGTAGTATAATAGAAAACACATAACTCACTTCTCATATATGGGGATATTGGAAAATAAATCAAACAGAAGGTGAGGGGTTCTGTGAAAAGGGATAAATTTAAAAATCTGTCAAATGTTCTCTTTTATTTCTTATTTTTAAAGACTGTATTTTCTTTGGTTTTCTTCAATCATCCCCATGGAATGACATTTCCAGAAAGTAGTATTAAGCCTGGCTGGTGTGCCTCAGTGGTTGAGTGCTGACCCATGAACCAAGAGGTCATGGTTCCTGGTCAGGGCACAGGTCTGGGTTGCAGGCTCCAGCCCCAATAAGGAGTGTAAGGAGGCAGCCAATTGATGTTTCTATCTCTCCCTCTCTCTCTAAAAATTCAATAAAATTATTTTAACAAAACATGGGCCAAGATGACAAATTCATTATTTCTCATTTCATTTAATACGCAAACAACTTCCATCATTTTGCTTTCTCAGCATCTTCTCTTCAGTGCTTTCTAGAATGGTTTTGAGGCACATATCTATCAAAGGTTTTAACTGGTAATGACACAGGATTTAACTAACATCTATCTTATACTGTAGCCTCTTTTATGTTGATATTTTAATATTTTCTCTTCCAATCTTTTTTAAACTAAAAGAAAATAATTTGTGTAATTTACCTTAAACATTTCCTTTTCATTAGATAGTGACAGGTCAATATAACCCACTGTGGTAGGTTATCTACTTAAATTGTTTTAAATTGGGCTTTCCTTAAATTGTTTTAGGTTAAATCATCTTTGCCTAGATCAGTGGTCGGCAAACTGCACCTCATGCGCCACATATGGCTCTTTGGCCCCTTGATTGTGGCTCTTTCACAAAATACCAAGTGCAGGCGGCATGCACAGTGCGATTGAAACCTTGTGGCCCATGCGCAGAAGTCGGTATTTTGTGGAAGAGCCACACTCAAGGGGCCAAAGAGCCGCATGTGGCTCGCGAGCTTCAGTTTGCTGACCACTGGCACTGTCATTGTTTTGATGGTTCCCAGTAATTGGAGACAGATGTTTTTATGACTGTTGGTGCCACTCCCGGAATATATGATGAAAATGATTCTTTTTCTTTACGTTTGTTCATGGTTCTAAACTACAGAGTGACTCAATAATAAGCCATAGACACTACGGTATCTTCTTCCATGGATGCTTAGAGACATGATTGTGAGGATTCCTATGACAAGGGAACATGGCCCTGTCCCAGAGGACAACTCATCTCACTTATGACGAGGGCTCTGGTACTGGAAAGACAGGGCCTCGTTCTAGGAGCCAGAATTATTCCTTTCCCGAGTCTAGTCCCATGCAGTCTATGACAATCTTGACTTTCAGGAAAGAAGTCATCAAAGGACAATGTCTATTATTCTCTAGACATGTATTCTCTAGACATGTATCCTCTATTCCTACCCTAAATACTCCAGGGTAGGAATAGAGGAGACATTTATATTCCCTAGGAAGATAATGTTAAATGAAAATAGTTATAGGTCATTAAAAACAACATGTTTTTGCCCTAGCCAGTCTGGCTCTGTGGTTACAGTGTTGGCCCTCGGACTTAAGGGTTATGGAAATGATTCCAGCCAAGGGCACTGACCTCATTTGCAGACTCAATCCCTGGCTCCAGGTGGAGCTCATGTGGGAGGCAACCATTGATGTGTCTTTCACATCGATATTTCTCTCTCCTCCCTTCTCTCTAAAAATAAATAAATAAATAAATAAAATGGAAAAAAATATCCTCAGGTGAGGATTAAAACAACAACAACATGTTTCTACTACGGGTGTATTTAAATATCCAGTATAAAGAGTCTCTCTCTCTCTCTCTCTCTCTCTCTCTCTCTCTCTCTCTCTCTCTCCTTTCTCTTGTTCTCTCCTCTGTTTGTGAGAGGGTGACTTGATATTTTTATGAAAGCAATAACTTCTTTGGAGCTTTCCTTAGTACTAAAACTCAGTACTCCTTTTCTGAAACTTTGAATGTTTAACTGTTCAGCCCCATATTTTGTCTAGTTGTGCTCTGTTGCTGTCACCAGAATCAATATAGTTGCTTCATATTCGACTAATGATTTCCAAGTCTGATTAGTGTTTTCCTATAATGTGAATTTGTATAACTGTGTTCTAATAATCATTATTATTTAAGGTCATTTGATTCTGGATTATACTGAAACTTTTATTGCCCCATGATTGGTTATGGTATATCAGTTCATACATTTATCACTGCAAGGCCACTCAGTTTGCTCTACCTTTGTAAGAGTTTTCTATGTGCTGCAATAAATCAGAGATTGTGTATATGAAACTCCTTGAAATAATTTCATTAATTAAAACCTATTGAGGAAAAAAATGATGATTAGGGAGGCAACAAGTGTATCTTAGATTTCATTTAAAAAAAGGTGGTATCTACCAGCCTCCTAATGTCCTTAAGCATTCTATATCTAAAATGCAAAAACTGAATTGGGCCAGATATTTTAAAGAATGAATTATATAAAGAGTGTTCATTTCTGAAATGAAGTATCATATATGAAGAGACTTCCAAGAAAAGTCATACTCTATTCAGTATGATGTTAGTTGGCCTCAGGGTTATAGCAACATCTCTTTTTCAAGATCCAACTATGTGAGGATAACCAGAATGGAATTGCTAAAACTAAAAATAAAATAAAATGCACAAAATCACAACTGGCACAGTATTTTTGTACACTGAGAAATATTTGAAAAATTTGGACAAAACTCCTATTGAAATGGGAAAATTTCAAAGAAGGGTTCTGAATCAAAAAATGGAAATAATGACCAAAACAATCTTACTTTTTGGAGCAATACAAAAACTCAATAGGGGAGCAGAACTAGCCATCTTGTTCAACTTGCACACAAACCCATCTTAGGTTGAAACTGCTTGATCAAAATATATTCTGATGAAAAGGCCATTAAAAGGATGCTATTCAAGCCCTCTGGCTCTTTTCAGTGGTGACCTTACCTTCCACTGTTGGCTGCACAATTCCCGAGAGCCAGTGAGCACAGGCTCTTTGTGTTCTGCCAGCATTTTGAAGTGGATAAGCTGGATCTGCCTAACCCTCAGTACACAGCATTCTGCAGAGTTAGCATCAACAATGGCTGCGGCTGATGACATTACCCAGTAAATCGTGCTCCACACATCATTCAAGATAGAGCCATTTCTATAAAGAGAAATATATCTTGGAATTGACAGGCCTGATAAATCAAATCTAGGTTTCAAAGCCAAGAGTAGATTCAATGAAACCATATGAAGCCAAGAGTTAGTTCAGAGAAGCTATATAATCAAATTAAACTTGTTTTCAAATGTTGTACATATGCCTAAAAGCCCAATTTGGTTGGAATTTAATAATACTTTAATTAATTTATACACCCAAATTATAAGGGGAATAACACTGAAAGCTTAAGCAGCTCATAGACTTTGAGATTTTATGTTCTTATGTTTTGCTTGGGTGGGAAACTAGATAAATTAAACAATTCTGAATTGGAAGGTAAAAAATAGAAGTTTCTCCTGCTGAATTCTAATTTCTACTGCACAACAACTGTGATTAATACATGGAAGGACCTGTGGTTAAATGGAAATGCACTGGCCAGATGTCCCTCAATGCTGGACTTGTTGTGCTGTCAGTAGACAGCCTCCAACTCTAGCTCCTTTTAAAGTTTGCCTAAGCTGGGAGAGCTGCCTCGCCTGAGGGCTAGACTTCCTAAGGCAGTCCACATCCAATGACTAATGACGGTGAGGGGTGTAAAGACCGGACATTTTGGTCCAACAAGGAATGGGCTGTCTATGCTCCAGAGCTCTGCCCAGGGTTAGTGAGGCTTTGTTGGGACTGTTTTTCTCTTCAGCTGCTCCTTCTCTTCATTTCCACATGATCTAATGGTCATCCTGCAGGCCGGCCACATTCTTTCTCTGTGTCTGTGTCTGGAAAACCAATGGCAACAGGGAGCGTATGACAATGATCTCTGCAGGAAAAGCCAGCAAACGGCTCAGCCTGCAGAGGGCTTTGATGAGACAAAAAAATACAACCTATGGAATCTACTTCTGCTGACCCCAGCAGCCAACGTTATCACTGCCTTGCCATAAAGAGTTGTGTGTTATCTCATTCTTTTCAAAATACTTGCCTATGAAATGACAATTACTGGGAATGTTGTTTGTTTGTGAATATCAGTGTGTGTACTATTTTTAAAAATCTGGATAAAAAGTAATTTACTTCTAAGGCAGAGAACTCCAAAGGAGAGAAATGCATATGGAAATTGTTGCAGATGGACTCCTGGGTTGGCTTCCTTTTAGCAGCTTATTTCAACACTTTCTAATTTGCCCTGGCTGATGTGGCTCAGTTGGTTGGGCATCGTCCTGTGCACAGAAAGGTTGCCAGTTTGATTCTGGTCAGGGTACTTGCCCATCACTGGTAGCGGGTGTGTAGGCAGCAGTCAATCAAGATGTTTCGCTCTCACATGGATGTTTTTCTCACTCTCTCCCTCTTCCTTCCTCTCTTTCTCTCAAATAAATTTTTAAAATATCATACACCAGTAAAGTAAAGAGACCTATTTATTTAAAAAATGGGAAAGTAAGGGTATTATTAATCCATCACTGAACCTCTCACTCTTGGCTTTAAGGAAGGTGATTCTCACTCTGGGAAGCTTCTTCAGCACCTATGGGGCGGCGATGAATGGGATATGACTTGGTTGCATAGGGGCTCTGTGTGCTCATTTTTGTGGAGGAAGTCAAGGGGCTTGGGGTGGATCTCAAGGCATCATCCAAATGTACATCACGACAGTCTACTCTGATGGGGGCTCTTTTAGCTAATAGCAGTTTCCCTCTCACATGTCCAGCAGATGCAAAACTTCTTGTAAATAACTCTTCTTCTACAAGGCTAATTATCAAAAATGGAAATCAAGATTTATCTTATTATAGCTTCAATTACTTTTAAAATGATCTTTAGAGGACTAAAGATCTAATTTATTCCATGCCTTCAATTTTATTGGTCATATAAAATGATAAATATTAGGAATATGATGCATTCCTCTTGCCAGAAGTATTTGAAAGGGAAAATATAATTATTACTGAACCCTGAATAAATCAATATAATTTCTTTATTTTTCTTGAAGAAAAATAAAATAAAAAAACCACAAAGAAATGATCATACTTGCTCTACTATTCTCTACTAAATCTGGAGATTGTCTAATATAATAACAAAAGAGAATTTAATAGCCAGTGAAGTAGCCTTTCCCATCCTCCATCATACACAGCCTGTGGATAGCCAGCTGTGTTTTCCAACAAGCATGGCAAAGAGACAACGGAGGTAACAACCATGTAATTCTATGGAGAAAGGTGACTTCATTTATTTATTTATTTATTTACTAGAGGCCCGTTGCATAGAATTCGTGCAAGGGACTCGGCCCTCACAGTCGTGTGGGCTTGCCTTGGCCCTTGAAGCCCTGGCTTCGTCCAGAAGGTTGTCTGGAAAGACATCCAGAAGGTCTTTCAGCTGTCTGGTCTAATTAGCATATTATGCTTTTATTATTATAGATTTTTTGTTAATTCTCACCTGAGAATATTTTTCCATTGATTTTTAGAGAGAGTGGAAGAGAGAGGGAAAGACAGAGAGAAACATGGATGTGGGAGAAACACATTGATTGGTTGCCTCCTGCACTTGCCCTGACCAGGGCCTGGGCCGGGGTGGAGCCTGCAACCAAGGTACATGCCCTTGACCAGAATCGAACCTAGGACCCTTTGGTCCACAGGCCAATGCTCTATCCTTTTGACCAGTTATTATTTTCCTTAGTCTTTTAAAATGTAACATTTTGTTTTTCAGTTTTGCCTGAGAATTAACTTTTATTTTTACTTTTTTTTTTTGGCATCTTCCGCTTAGTCTGTCTTTGATTGTCAATCCACTTTAGGGAGAAGGTGGCAGTTAACTGATGTACCATTTTGGTCCTGTTTTTCTACTGAAACAGTCTCTTTTTACCCCTAACAAGCTATAAGAAGGGGTACATTATTTTAGTATTTTGCATAGTGGTTATAAGCCTATTTTATAGAATAAGAAAGAGTTTAATGAGCTTTGTGATTATGGGGAGGAAACCTGTCTCAAGATTTGGTCAGGAAAACAAATTACTGTAAGTATTTTGAGAAGGAAGGGTTTTAATACTGGAACTACCTGGTTTAAGAATTATTGGAACCTTAGCCAGTGTGGCTCAGTTGGTTGAGCATAGTCCCATGCAGCAGAAGTGGCAAGTTCAATTCCTAGTCAGGGCACATGCCTGGGTTTTGGGCTTGATCCTCAGTAGGGGGTGTGCAGGAGGGAGCTGATCGATGTTTCTCTTTCACATTGATGTTTCTCTATCTCTCCCTCTTTCTGCCCCTCTCTAAAATAAATTTAAAAAACATATTAAAAATTTAGTAGAAAAGCCGGAAGAATAAAAATCAGGAAAGGCCTCCAGTAACTGTCAGGTTCTCTGGTAGTTTTCTGTGAAATAGAAGTCACTCCTGTTATCTGGCTCAAGGCATTCAGAAAGCCATCCATGATGGGCACAACTGTATTCTGTTCTTAACATTAAGGTGTGGGTGATTCATGGTAGAACATCTGGAGACTTTAGCAAAATTTCTCATCTGTTAAAGCCCATATGACCAAATAGATGGAGTAAGATAATGGCCTTTATCTGTCTAACAATGCCTCGTATTGGTGAAATCTAAATAGGAACCACACTAAAAAGAGTTACTATGCAGTCCCCAAGACTCTTGGTTCCTTAAGCTTTTGTTTTCTTCTTAATAAATGGAATTACTTAGGTGTATTTTTGCCTGTGTTAGCTAAGAAAAACAAAATAAACTTACCTTGTATTACTCATATGGTGACCAAATTACAGTTCCTGGGAGCAGCTGTAAGGACCTTCTGTTTTAATAAAAATGCACAGTCACTCCTAGTGAAATCTCTACAAATACAATGGCTGTAAGTGCCTTTGTTCAAAGACAGGCTTGGATCAACAGCAGAGATGAATTCTGTGGACCTGTTCATGGTTTGACTATTCTAATTTGAGACCAAATAGTTTTTCCCTGGTTACTTGAAGATAATAGTTTTCGTAAGGTTTCTATGCTTTTTTGGGATATGAATTAAATTTAGTGTCCCCTGTAGTATCTCTTTTTCCCTCTATCTTTTCTGATTTATCAGTTATTTTAAGAATACAAATATGTTCTGTGGTTAGAAGTTGATATCAGATTCCGACTAATCACCTAGGCTTTATCTGCCTATTCTTTCTTTCTCTTCCTACCACATTTTTTTCTACTTTCTTTTTTTCCTTCTTTTTTTGTTTTTCAATATCAAATCCCATCTAAATGGTCAGCATTACCTTGTTTGTTGGTTTGGGTTTTATTACAAAAGAAGGGAAGCTGTTCTGCTGACATAGTCACCTCTTTACTTGAAGAGATACTGATCTGCTTGAATATGTGATTTTTACTGGCTATGCTCACCCACTAGGGTAACAATAAAAGAGGAAGAACATGATTGGTTTGACACAGTTTAGAGGAATTGCTGAATGGGCACAACCGCAAGTACTAGGAGGTCAGATGGTTAAGAATTCTGGTGAGATAAAGATTGAAATAGTGAGTTTTTAAATTTAATTAGATTGGAAAGGAAGTACAGCTAATAGGATTCATAGTGGAAAATAGCTAGTATTCTTAAAAGAGGTAAGAGTTTATATATTAATATTTGGACAATCAATAAAGCATTGTAAAGCTTTGTTGAAAAATCAGAAAGCATGGTAAACCACTTAAGAATTATTTATGCCAGGGAGCTGACACCTCCCCTTGGCCTAAAAGGCTAAAAAAGGCATGGAGTGGAGAGAAAGAGGAACACATAGGAAGAGGGAGAAGGAGAGAAGAAAGAGAAAGGATAATGAGAGGGTTTTGCTATTGGAGAAGGCCTCTGAAAATAGAGTGCAGCCTTTTGTAGTAGAAAGAGACAAGAATATAAATTCCTCAACTTCGTTCTTTTCCCACCCTCTGATATGAAGCCCAAGGTCATTGGCTGAACCCTTCCAAAAACCAGAGTTGCAAGTGATACTGGTTGAGACAGTATATCAATGAGCCTTCTGGAAAACAGAGCAGGTTGCAGGAGAGCAGACTGTAGATTTGTGTGGAGTACAGAAAATACCTGGTATAAGGAAAGAGTCAATTGATCTGGGATTTTTTTTTAAGAGTGAAAAAGTTGAAAGTAATGGTATTTTCTAAAGTGTAGAAACAAATAATGGATGGTAAGCTTTCAGCAGTGAAACAGTTTTAGACAGCGACCAGTTCTAGTGTGCACTCACGTGAGTGGGCTGATGAAGTGGAGGAGGAGTGACTGTCATTAGGCTTGGTTCTGAGGGAGAGTAACCTATCTTAGTTTCTTGGGACTAAGAGTTTTCAGGGATGTAGGACTTTCAGTGACCAAAAGAGTCCCAGGCAATCTGGGACAGTCCCAAGTAAATCATGACAGTTGGTCAAACTTCTTGAAGGGTAAGTGAATATTGACAGGAACTCTATGTAGCGGAAAAAACAGCCAAGGTACAGAAATAATAGTGCATATGGAATATTTGCAAGAACAATGACATGCATTTTGGGAGGAATTGAGGGTATATTTAATAGGAGGAGTAAACAAAGAGAAAAGAAGGATTGCTGGTTTGTGGAAAAATAAGGAGCTTGCATTTTTGTTGACCCTATCACAGATCTTGATGTTTTATAACCAGTATTTTGGATTTCTAGTGGTATTGGTGTAGAATCTAACTGACCAATTTACAGATGACATAGAGATAATACACAGGGACAGAATCATCCATATTGCAGCATACAACGTTTTTTTCTTTCCTCTTGATTGTGATTTTTGTCATTCTTATCAACCATTCAAACTATCTGAAGTTTTTAGATAAAATATCTTAGTGTATATTTGTTTCTATGGTTATAATCATCTGAGAAACTTAAGTTTCAAATCTATCTCCCCTTACCCCCCAGTCATCAGATGAATAGTAATCAGTAGGACCTAGAGGATTAAAATTCATTTTCTTTCCTAATATTCAAATTTGAAAATCACGGGTAGGAAATAAGAGGCAGATAATGCCAGAGTTTTTTCTTATATTTTGAAAAAACACAAAAATTTAAAAAATACGCCATTTGAAGCAATCACATCAAATTAAAATGGAAATGGCTGTTATATAAAATATCCTATCTAATAAAAGAGAATCATGGTAATTGGCGTACGACCGCTACCCTTCCCATTGGCTAATCAGCGAGATATGCAAATTAACTGTCAGCCAAGATGGCGGCCGGCAGCCAGGCAGCTTGAAACTAACATGAGGCTTGCTTGCTTCAGTGACGGAGGACTGCAACGTTCCCCGCCTGCCTTGCCGGCCTCTGAGCCTGCAGTTTCAAACATTGTAACAAATATAGAAGCTAAACAAAACCCCAGAAACTAGCTTTCAGCAGGCTGGGATCTCAGAGCTGGAGTTGATACAGAGTTTCGATTATAGAACTGAAACAATCCAGATACCTGCTTTCAGGAGCGGAGGCCTAAGAGCTAGAGCCTCAGAGCTAAATCTGGCCCAGAATAAAAAAAAAAGAAAAAAAGGAGCAATTGGGAGCTTCAGTCCCAGCCTGAAAACAGCCCTCAGCCCCTCACCCAGACTGGCCAGGCACCCCAGGGGGGACCCCCACCCTGAAGGGTGTGTGACCAGCTGCAAACAGCCATCATCCCCTCATCCAGGCTGGCCAGGCACCCCAGTGGGGACCCCCACCCTGAAGGGTGTGTGACCAGCTGCAAACAGCCATCATCCCCTCACCCAGGCTGGCAAGGAACCCCAGTGGGGACCCCCACCCTGAACCAGGACACCCTTCAGGGCAAACCAGCCAGCCCCCAGGGGTGCACCAGGCCTCTATTCTATATAGTAAAAGGGTAATATGCCTCCCAGCACCAGGATCAGTGGAGCCACGAGGCCTCCCAGCACCGAGATAAGCATGACAGGGGGCAGCGCCCAAACCCCCTGATCGCCCTTTGGCTCTGTGTGTGACAGGGGGCGGGGCCACAACCTCCCTACCGGCCTTGCTCTGTTCGTGGCAGGGGAAGGCGCCCCAACCCCCTGATCGGCCCTGCTCTGTGCCTGATAGGTGGGAGCTCCCCAACGCCCTGATCACCCTGCGGCTCTGTGTGTGACAGAGTGCAGCACCCCAACCCCCCCACCCCATGGGCCCTGCTCTGTGTTTGGTGGGGTAGAGCCATAACCTCCTTATAGGCCCTGCCCTGAGTGTGAGAGTGGCGGCGCCCCAACCCCCTGATCGGCCCTGCTCTGTGGGTGATAGAGGGCGGCGCCCCAAACCCCCCCCCAACCCCCACGGGCCCTGCTCTGTGTGTGATGGGGTAGAGCCATAACCTCCCCATCAGCCCTGCCCTGAGTGTGACGGGGGGCGATGCCCCAACTCCCCTATTGGCCCTACTCTGTGAGTGACAGGGGGGAGCTCCTCAACCCCCTGATCGGCCCTGTTCTGTGCCTGATAGGGGGGAGCTCCCCAACCCCCTGATTGACCCTGCTCTGTGCGTGACAGGGTACGGAGCCCCAACCCCCCTGATGGGACCTGCTCTGTGCGTGACAGGGGACAGCGCCCCAACCCCCTGATGGGCCCTGCTCTGTGCGTGACAGGGGCAGCACCCCAACCCCCTGATTGACCCTGCTCTGTGCATGACAGGGGGTGGCGCTGCAACCTGCCCATCGACCCTGCCTTGAGTGTGACAGGGGGCGGTGCCCCAACCCCCCAATTGGCCCTACCCTGAGCGTGACTGAGGGTGGCATCGCAACCTCCCAATCCGCCCTGCTCTGTGCATGACAGGGGAAGGCGCCCCAACTCCCCAATCAGCCCTGCTCTGAGCCCGACCAGGGGCTGCACCTAGGGATTGGGCCTGCCCTCTGCCACCTGGGAGCAGGCCTAAGCCAGCAGGTCGTTATCTACCGAGGGTTCACAGACTGCGAGAGGGCACAGGCCGGGCTGAAGGACCTCCCCTCCCCCCCTCAAGTGCACAAATTTTTGTGCATCGGGCCTCTAGTGTTTTTATAAACTGCTATTTCAAATGATCTAAAATGAGCATTAATCACGTTTTTAAAAGCTTATATTATACTAGAGGCCCGGTGCACGACATTCATGCACACTGTGTGTAGGGGAGTGGGTCCCTCAGCCCGGCCTGCACTCTCTCGCAGTCCAGGAACCCTTGGGGGATATGTGCCTTCAAGCAGGCAGATATCCCCAGGGGGGTACAAGGCGTCCTTAGCACTCCCATCCTGACACCCTCACTGCGCTTGCCAGCTGTGAGCCCAGCTTCTGGCTGAGCGGCGCTCCCCCTGTGGGGGCTCACTAACTACCGGGGGGGGGGGGGGAAGTTCCTGCATTGAGCATCTGCCCCCTGGTGGTCAGTGTGCATCATAGTGACCGGTTGTTCTGCCTTTTGGTTGATTTGCGTATTAGCTTTTATTATATAGGATTAACATATTGATATTGAGTAATATTTTTGTTCACAGGATTACTTGATTGGCTACAATATTTAAGAAATTCCAGTTACATTAAAAGCCACTACTTTTGTAAATGCAGTGTTTAAAGAAGAGTTAATTTGGGGAAGTAGGAAAGGGCGCCTGGGGTGGTGATGGGATGGATGTCCATAGACTTCAGAGTCCTCACAGATAGGGAAGCATAGCCCTGTTAAAGTGGCTCCTTATGGCCAGAAATTCTAACCAAAGTTGCAATGCTGGGAGCAAATGTGAGCCTACTTCTCAGGCTATTTGTTGTTGTGGAAACTCAAAGGAACAGAGGGTGCCATGTTAGATTAAGTAAAATATATTCATAGTTTATACAAAATACGTCCCACAGTAACTTCTGAAATGGATATAACTTGTCTTATTGGAAAGGAGTATGTTCATCAAATTCTCTCCACCTGGAATTTCTCCTAAAACATAATTTGGAGAAAAGTGCTTGTTAACCATACAATAGTTTATACATCATGAGCTTTCAATCAATGTATTTTTAAAATGTTAACTTTGAGTGTCTTCATGCTCATCATTTGAGCCAGTTCCTCATATGGCAGAATAACCTGAGCTATGTGACACAGTATCAATTCTAGATTTAAATAAACACAGAATCATTCCTGTTTTCAGAAGTGAAATTTTGACTTTTATGAGTAAGATAAAGTATGTAGGTCATTAAAAAAAAAATCTATGTTTTAAAATACTCCCAAGTCTAATTGTGATTTTAAAAATGTCCTCTTTCGAAAAGTGTCTATTTAGGTCCTTTGCCCATTTTTTTTTTATTGGATTGTTTATCTTCCTTTTGTTAAGTTGTAGGAGTTCCCTATTAATTTTGGAGATTAAACCCTTATCGGTGATAACATTGGCAAATATGTTCTCCCATGCAGTGGGCTCTCTTGTTGTTTTGTTGATGGTTTCTTTTGCTCTGCAGAAACTTTTTATTTTGATGTAGTCCCATTTGTTTATTTTCTCCTTAGTTTCTATTGATCTAGGAACTGTATCGGTAAAGATATTGCTACAACAAATGTCTTCTATTTTGCTGCCTCTGGCTTGATCTAAATTTTTTATGGTTTCCCTTCTTACATTTAAGTTCTTTATCCATTTTGAGTTTATTTTTATGTATGGAGTAAGTTGATGGTCTAATATTTTGCACATATCTGTCCAATTTTCCCAACACCATTTATTGAAGAGACTGTCTTGACTCCATTGTATGCTCTTGCCTCCTTTGTCCAATATTAATTGAGCATAATGGCTTGGGTCAATTTCTGGGTTCTCTGTTCTGTTCCACTGGTCTATATGTCTGTTCTGGTGCCAGTACCAGGCAGTTTTGAGAACAGCAGCTTTGTAGTATAGCTTGATATCTGGTATTGTGATCCTCCAACTTTGTTCTTCTTTCTCAAGATTGCTGCAGCTAATCAGGGTCTTTTTTTATTCCAGATGAATTTTTGGAAAGTTTGTTCCTGGTCTGTGAAATATGCCGTTGGTATTTTAATGGGGATTGCATTGAATCTGTAGATTGCTTTGGGTAGCATGGACATTTTAATAATGTTGACTCCATGAGAATGGTATATTCTTCCATTTGTTTATGTCTTCCTCTATCTCCCTTTTCAGCGTCCTATAATTTTTCTGAGTACAGGTCCTTTTGTTGTAATGTAACCCACAAATCACACCAGGACACCTCAAGAAGTCGAATTTAGGAGTCACATTCATTTCAAAGCTGGGACTACGAGGGGGCCATGCTCTCCAAATCTTGTAATACTTACATAGCCCCAACACCAGATTTATATAGGCAAAAATCACAAAGGTATTGATTATATCTAGGAGTTTGGAATGAGGAACCTGGTTTGCAAAAAAGCGGTTTGTTACAGAAGCTAAATTGAGCCAATTAGTTATCTACAAAGATTAATTATAGTTTTGGGTCCTGGGACCACTGAGTCAACAGGAACGCATTAGCTGGAGCCACTGAGGCAATTTAGAGTAATTGTGCAGTCCTGGCCTCCAGGTACAGAGGAATGTGTTTTCTAAAACCAGTATGACCACAACCAATGGGGTATTCAGTCGAATGGGATGCTTTATATAATTCAGAAAATCAAAATAACTTTTCCATTATTTTAGCAAGCAAATGACAGAAGCCAACTCAGCAGGGTAAAAATATTAAACATTTACCCAAACATGGTTGCTACCATGCTTCACTTTACCTCCTTGATTAAATTTATTCATAGGTATCTTAATATTTTTGTTGCAATGGTAAATGGGATTTTTTTTTTAGTTTCTCTTTCTGTGAGTTCATTATTGGTGTATAAAAAAGCCATAGATTTCTGGGTGTTAATTTTATATCCTGCTACATTGCTGAATTCACTTATTAATTCTAGTAGTTTTTTTAAAGTGTCTTTAGGGTTTTGCATGTACAATATGATGTCATCTGCGAATAATGACAGTTTTACTTCTTCTTTCCCAATTTGGATGCCTTTTATTTCTTCTTCTTGTCTGATCACTATGGCTAGTGCTTCCAGTTCTACATTGAACAGGAGTGGTGAGAGTGGGCATCTCTGTCTTGAGAATGTTTCTATATAATACTTTACTGTTAGTATTTTACTAGGTTATTATGTCCACTACAATAGAGAGCTCTGGAGCACTGAATACAAACCAATAAGTAGGAGTTACAAGGAGGTGCCATCATCCCCATGGAACACCCATAAAACCATTTTGCTTTGTGTATTCATGTTGAAGTGTTTAATCCCTTTGTGAGTTTTGAAATTGTCAAGAATGCATTGACAAAAGCACAGCCAGACAAACTTGGACTAAGTCCGAGACAGATCTAGCCTGTAGGAAGCAGCTGGTGAAGCTGGTCAGCAAGTAACAAGGGCACATTCTCCAGTGCCTTCCTCAGAAGTGGCTAAGATGATGATAAGAAGGAAAAGAATTACCCAGAGGATGTCAAGGACCTTTTGGCAAATAGCTTTTGTGCCTCTGTTCCATCCACTGTCTTGACTCAAAGGGATTATTCAAGATTAATGTTTACTAAACTGTAGGAGAAAAATATTATGTACTCTACTCAGGATATTATTGGCTGCTTACTTTGATTATATTTGCATATTCATAACTAAGAGAGATTCTAGATATTTTTTCCATAGTCACAAATATCTGTCTGTGAAAGACTTGCCTTTTGACCTATCATCATAGATGTTCTTCACTTGGCAATTCTCACGTAGCTGTAAAATCCCTGTGACAAGATCAAGTTAGAATCAACTTGCTTCTTTTCTTGTATTGGAAAGTAAAAATCTTTCTTTTCTCCCTGCCTCAGCTTTTTTTTTTATTACTTCTTCAGAGCTCGCAGTTTCACATCACACCTAATATCATATAAGACATCCCTGTTATTGAAACGTGTGGACCAATGTTTACTCAGAATTTTCTGACATGTTGATTCTTTTTATCTCTCACAGAATGTAAGAAGTTCTCAGTTACAGTACTGAACAGATTGGAGAGTTGAGTCTCAGTTCATAAAATCGAATCTTTCTATATTGTTTTAAACATTATACTACAGTTATCAAAAGTGCACTTTGTTGATTTCTTTCATTAGGAAGTTTAAGGGATTTAACATGACTGACTTCAGAGAAAAGAATTTTTGTTGTTTTGCTTTAAAAAAACATTCTGAAGCTTATATATCCAGATGATGGAGGTAATTGCAAAAAGTGTATTGGTGGATAAAAAGTGATCAATTTTAGCTTTGTAAGAGGAAAATGAGACTTGCCTTGAATCATTTGAAATGTTGATATGTGTTTGAGGGATTTGGTTTTTCCTTTAGCATTAGGTGCCAGAACTAAGTTAAATTTGGTGGATGTTTTCAAGAGACAAATCTAATTGAATCAACCATGGGCTTAAACATACTCTTGAATGACCAGAAATTGAAGATATTATGGCTTTATATTTTGAATGGGAAGTTGGACAATATAAATAGTAAGATATTTTCCAACTTCAAAACTCTAAAATTTTGTAGTTTGGGGAAGATGTAAATTTAATCCAGAAAGGTGAGCTTTACTCAAATATTTTTTAAAAACTCTCTTTTATTGGAATAGACTTCAGAGCCCATTTCTTTCTTCCATGAGAAAAATATTAATTATAGTTGCAAAACTTTTTTCTTGATTTTTCATTCTTTTCTTCTCTTTACATACCTTCAGACTGTTTGTCATCTTACTTCTTGGCTCTCCACTTTTGATGCACATGGATTCATAGTTCTTAGCAGGTGCTGGAGGCAACTGTCTTGATTATCACACCATTTCTATGCTGGTGCTGGCTTTAGTATCTTTGGCAAGGAGAGGCTATAATGTAGACCAAGACTAGAATACAAAACCTTCTACGAAGTACATTAGAATAATTATGGCTCTTGCTTATGTATGTTATGTAACAATAAGATTTAGCAGCAAAAAGCCAATCATGGAAGTATTAAACTTGAAATTTTAGGATTATTATGATCTCTATTTTTATGGCTAAATAAATGAAAAAAATTCATTCTTAATAATTCAAAAGTTCAGCTAGTAATAGGAAGTATTGTTATCAAAAAGTTTACCACAATTTAAAAAGTTAAATTACTTCTGTATATTAAGTCTTTTTGTTCATAGAAAATTCTTAAAATGCCAATATGCCAATATGAACTCTGAAATGAATAATAGTACCTAAGGCAATAGGCAATATCCCCTCAAAACTCACAAATTTTGGTATATATATATATATGGAAAGACCAGTGATCTCATGGATTAGGCCATCCTATATGGATGGAGCAAGAGTAGAGTAGAGTTGGGGCAGGGGGGCAGGACTCAATAAATTCTCCTAAGGGTTATACATGAATTAATAAATTATGTTAAGGGCCAGCCAGTGTTGCTCAGTGGCTGAGCATTGACCCAGGAAGTCACTGTTCAATTCCCAGTCAGGGCACATGCCTGGGATGTGGGATTGATCCCCAGTAGGGACTGTGCAGGAGACAGCTGACAATGATTCTCTCCCACCACTGATGTTTCTCTCTCTCTCTCCCTTTCCCTTCCTCTTTCTGAAATCAATAAACAAATATTTAAAAATAAATAATGTTAAGGATGGTGATGATTGTCTTAAAACTGTACCTGAGCTTTGGATGATACATAAGACAATTAATTAAGAATTAAAGCTAATTACTCTAGTGTATATTTGAGGGCTATAGTAGTTTCTACTAAGAAAAAGCTCAGTGCCATTTCATCAACTACCTTTGGCGATATTCATTCTACATGAACAATTTGATTTTTCTGTGACCTGGAATTTGTGCAGAAGTTCTGGCTGGAAGGCTGAGTCAGGAAAAGCAAAGGTAAGCAATGTTTTTTAATTTTAGTGCAGCTGAATATAGACTGTGTTCACATCCCAATGTTTTCTAGGTTTTCAAGCTTATCATACTTACTCCCTAATTGCTTTTTTAATATTAATTTTTATTTTTCTGTAGCAAGAGCACTTAACAGGAAAGTTCACACACCTTTAAATCTTGATTACTCTAGGCATAAATTTGTGCAGCAGATCTTTAGAACTTATTCATGCTGCATAATGAAAACTTCATACCCATTGCTTAGCAACTTTTTATTTCCCACTTCCTCCCTGGTAACCACAATTCTATTGTCTGCTTCTGTGATTTGACTACTTTAGATACCACATGTAACGGTATCTAAATCATGCAGTATTTGTCCTGCTATAACTGGCTTATTTCACTCTGTATAATGTCCTCAGGGTTCATATATATTGTTGCATATTGCAGGATTTCCTTCTTTTTGAAATCTGAATAATATTCCATTGTTGAATATATCACATTGTCTTTATTCATTCATCCATTGATGAACCTTTAGGTTGTTTCCACATCTTGGTTATTGTGAATAGTGCTGCAATGAACATGGGTGTGCAGATATCTCTTTGTGATTCTTATTTCAATTTCTTTGGATAGATACCCAGAAGTAAAATTGCCGGATCATATCTTTTTGTTCTTGTTTGTTTGTTTTATGAAGGAACCTTTATACTGCTTTTCATAGTGGCTGTACCATTTTGCATTTTTATCAACAGTGTCCAAGGGTTCCAATTTCTTCACATTCTTTCTATGTTATCTCATTGTGGTTTGATTTGCATTTCCCTAATAATTAGTGACATTGAGTATCTTTTCATATTTCTGTTAGCCATTTGTATGTCTTGGTTAAATAAATGTTGCCTATCACTGGGGAACTGGTAACCTCAAAACTGATGTAATAGCTGGCAGTTGCCTAGTGTATGGATCCTTGTGGGTTGCTCCCAAGATACTCATAATGGTTTTTCACCAATGCTATTTGCTGTTAATATCACCTTCTAGCCTGCCCCTACCCAGTCTTGAATGTTTAAGAAATAAGATTCTTATTTGAGTGTATGTGTTAGTCCTGTTTAACATTGGTTAAGCTTGAATATATGTGCAATTAATGTGCATGTTAATATGTACATTAGGTATCGTGTTTTAAAAGCCTTAATTTCAAGAAAAAAAAATATGTCCAAAATGTCAATAATTATACACTTGACCCATTCTATAACTTCTAAATACACTTCTTTCTATGAGTGTTGTAGAACTACACACATTAATAGTACAGCAAGTGGCAGTGAGAGTAAAGTGGTATCTTTTTCATTATACCTTCAATCTGTATATATCCATTTCTACTGACTGAGGAAAGCTGAAGAATAAAAAGTGAGAAAGTCTGTATTCCAGAAAGTTCTTTTCTTGTCAAGATATGTTGCCTTACATATTGATGCTAATGATATTAAATAACAAGGTGTATTTTTCATCTTCAACTGGGGAGACATTTCCTACTGTGTTTCTGTAAGAGTTATAAGAAACTCTGAAAAGAAAAATTTGTGTGAGGGTTAATAATTGCTTAGTTGTTTAGAAGTACATGCTATTTTCAGTACATGCATAGTGATTTTCATAAAAAAAAATTAAGAACTAATCTTCTCCCTTGTGTCCTCACTATTTGATCCTTTGAAATAAGTACATAATTAGGGAGATTCTTATCCCCAGGAAGCAAACTGATCGACCACATTAACTATAGGATGATTTTCCCTGTCATTGATGTTCTCATCCTATCTAATAAAAGAGAAACATGGTAATTGGTGTACAACTGCTACCCTTCCCATTGGCTAATCAGTGAGATATGCAAATTAACTGCCAGCCAAGATGGCGGCCAGCAGCCAGGCAGCTTGAAACTAACATGAGGCTTGCTTACTTCAGTGAAGGAGGACTCCAACGTTCCCCGCCTGCCTCTGCAGGCCTCTGAGCCTGCAGTCTGAAACATTGTAACAAATATAGAAGATAAACAAAACCCCAGAAACCGGCTTTCAGTGAGCCGGGGTCTCAGAGCTGGAGTTGATACAGTGTCTCGATTATAGAACCCAGCAGATGCCTAAGAGCTGGAGCCTCAGAGCTAAAGCTGGCCCAGAATAAAAAAGAAAAAAGAAAAAAAGGAGCAGTTGGGAGCTTCAGTCACCCGCGAGCCTGAAAGCAGCCCTCAGCCCCTCACCCAGACTGGCCAGGCACCACAGTGGGGACCCCCACCCTGAAGGGTGTGTGACCAGCTGCAAACAGCCATCATCCCCTCATCCAGGCTGGCCAGGCACCCCAGTGGGGACCCCCACCCTGGTCCAGGACACCCTTCAGTGCAAACCAGCCAGCCCCACCCATGCACCAGGCCTCTATCCTATATAGTAAAAGGGTAATATGCCTCCCAACACCAGGATCAGCAGAGCCACGAGGCCTCCCAGCACCGGGATCAGCATGACAGGGGATAGCACCCAAACCCCCTGATCGCCCTTTGGCTCTGTGTGTGACAGGTGGCGGGGCCAAAACCTCTCTATCCACCCTGCTGTGTTCGTGACAGGGGAAGGCGCACCAACCCCCTGATCAGCCCTACTCTGTGCCTGATAGAGGGGAGCTCCCCAACCCCCTGATCACCCTGCGGCTCTGTGTGTGACAGGGTGCGGTGCCCCAACCCCCCCCACCCCACGGGCCCTGCTCTGTGTGTGACGGGGTAGAGCCATAACCTCCTTATAGGCCCTGCCCTGAGTGTGAGAGTGGCGGCGCCCCATCCCCCTGATCCGCCCTGCTCTGTGTGTGACAGGGGGCGGTGCCCCAACTCCCCTATCGGCCCTACTCTGTGAGTGACGGGGGGAGCTCCTCAACCCCCTGATTGGCCCTGCTCTGTGGGTGATAGAGGGCGGCACCCCATCCCCCTGATCCGCCCTGCTCTGTGTGTGACAGGGGGCGGTGCCCCAACTCCCCTATCGGCCCTACTCTGTGAGTGACAGGGGGGAGCTCCTCAACCCCCTGATGGGCCCTGCTCTGTGCATGACAGGGGGGAGCTCCCCAACCCCCTGATCGACCCTGCTCTGTGCGTGACAGGGTAAGAAGCCCCAACCCCCCTGATCTGCCTTGCTCTGTGCGTGACAGGGGGTGGCGCCCCAACCTCCTCATCAACCCTGCCTTGAGTGTGACAGGGGGTGGTGCCCCAACCCCCCATTGGCCCTACCCTGAGCGTGACTGAGGGTGGCATTGCAACCTCCCAATCTGCCCTGCTCTGTGCATGACAGGGGGCGGCGCCCCAACTCCCCATTCGGCCCTGCTCTGAGCCCGACCAGGGGCTGCACCTAGGGATTGGGCCTTCCCTCTGCCACCCGGGAGCAGGCCTAAGCCAGCAGGTCGTTATCTCCCGAGGGTTCCCAGACTGCGAGAGGGCACAGGCCAGGCTGAGGGACCCCCCTTCCCCCCCGAGTGCACAAATTTTTGTGCACCGGGCCTCTAGTCTATATATTTAAAAGCCTAATATGCAAAGTGTCCCCTCGGGAGTTCAACTGACCAGGAGTTCAATCGCTCGCTATGACGTGTGCTGACCACCAGGGGGAGGTGTGGAATGAAGGAAGGCCCTGGCCGGCAGCCGGCAGCTGGCAGCTGGGGAAGGGAGGCCCTGGCCGGCAGCTGGCAGCTGCTAGGGACCTACCATGCACTGGGACTCTAGTTTCTAATAACATGGGTAAGAACAGGGGCTCTGAATCTAGAGTGCATGGGTTTGGACCCATCTCTTCCATCTGTTAGCTGAGGGCTCAGTGCTGATTGATACACATCAGGGTGGCTTTATCTGTTCTGATTGTTAGTGCCTGTGTTGCTATTATATAGTTTGGATATTAACTCTGATCAGCTTTATGACCTTGAATGGTTTACTTAATTCATCTGTGTCTCAGTTTCCTCAACTAAGGGATAAATTGATATCTCATTGGGCTGATGTGACAATTAAATTTATAAATACCTGGACAGTATTTCAAAAGCTTTTGTCACTCCAGCCTGTTTGGCTCAGTGGATAAATTGTTGGTCCTCAGACTGAAGGATCATGTTTCAATTCCGCATTGGATACCCAATCCATGAGCCTCTCTCTCTATCTCTTCCCCTCCTTCTACTCTCTCTAAAAATCAATGGGAAAAAATATATCCTTGGGTGAGTATTAACAACAACAAAAAAGTTTTTGTCGCAGAATAAGTGCTTAATACATGCTGCTTATCATTCCTTTTTAAAAATTTTCCTCTGAGTCTTTCTGATCTATGTCTCTGCTTCCCTTTCTCTGTGTTCTTCATTTATATGCTCTAAGAGAATGTATGTGTAAAGGAGAAAAGAGTATAAAGAAGAAAAAGTGAAGGTAAGGATATTACTAGGAGGTTCTTTTAATTGTTCAAAAGGCAACAAAGAAGAGCATTATTCAAGGTAAGAGCTGAGAGATTAGAAAGCAAGGACTAATGATAATAAAAGACATTTATTGAGCATTTACAATGTACTAAGCACTATTTTAAATGGTTTCTTAAATTTATTGTTTTAAGTGGTTTGTTAAATTTGTTCTCTCACCAATTTTTTCTTAAATTTAAACAATTTAAGGACACTAGAATTTACTAAGGTTAAGTAATTTGACATTTAACCAGCTACAGACTTGGAATTTTAATTCAGGTAGCTGAGACACCCAAACATATGCCCTTAGCTACTATTTATTGCTTCTCTCCAGGGAAAATATGTTTTCAGGCATTGAACCAGAAAGAATCAAAAAAGTCTAGTCAATATTGCTTGAGTTATTTGAAAAATCTGTCAGAAGATTATATTTTAATTTTTTGGCTTATTGTTTCAGTAGACAGAATGAACTTTTTCATCAAAAGCAGCTTCCTTTTTGATCTCTACAATGCAGTCTTATCAACAACAAAACACTGGGCAGTAATAAAGGAGGAGTCATTAGGCTTATCTCTGTAGGCAGGCTCAACCACTAGCTACCTGGAGTTGTCTCATACTATTTTATCTGGGCACTAGATGGTAAATGGCAAAACTGCCCCTTAAAAATAACTCTGTTTCCATAACTCTTTTGCTTCCTTGCTGTTCCTGGTCACCAGTATCTGAGGAAATAAAATAAAATAAAACTTTGCTTCTTTTGTTCTGAGGGAGAAGCAACGACAGATTCCTTTTATAAACAATTTCCTTCTTTGCACAAAAGAAATGTCACTCCTTAACATAATTTACAGCAGCTCTTGCTATTTATTTTTCTGAATTCACACTATAGTTAAATCAATCATGGAATTCACACACCAGGGACTGATGATAAACTTGAATTTTGGTGGATCAAATTTTTCTTGATTACAAATTTTGGAAATAGAATGAGGCTGGGAAATAAATATCTCTAAATAGATTTCTATTTTATAGGTACCATATAACATACTATACTCAAAGGTTTAAGAAGAAAAAAAAGTGTTATACGTTCAAGCACAGGCATTACACATATATAAAATTACAGATGTTTATATACAAGGTATTGTTTAATTACATCTGTGAGCAGGATAAATTCAACAATCTATTATATTTTATAAAATGTCAAGGTCTTATAAAGGAATTTTCTTCCTAATTATCAACTCCTTTCAATGCAGTGTCAGTTTCTCTTTTCCCTACACATTTGGTAAATTTCCACACATGCTAAATAAAAAGACTCATTTTCAATGGTATTCATAGTTCAGTCATATCTGATAAATAAATTACATTTTTTACTAGAGGCCTGGTACACGAAATTCATGCACTTGGTGGGGGGGTGTCCCTCAGCCCAGCCTGCACCCTCTCTCAGTTCTGGAGCACTCGGGGGATGTCCGACTGATGGCTTAGGCCCGCTTTCTGCAGGGGACATCCTTAGCGCTGCCACAGAGGCAGGAGAAGCTCCCGCCACTGCCGCTGCACTTGCCAGTAGTGAGGCAGCTTCTGGCTGACCAGTGCTCCCGCTGTGGGAGCGCACTGACCACCAGGGGGCAGCTCCTGTGTTGAGCATCTGCCCCCTGGTGATCAGTGCGCATCATAGCAACCGGTTGTTCTGCTTTTTGGTAGATTTGCATATTAGCCTTTTATTATATTATATAGGATGACTTTTATTCCATAAATTTGTATCCAGCTATGTGCACTCTTTTAGTCATTGTAAATAAGTAAAGCACTGAGGAGAAAAAAAAGTCCCTCTGACTATGGATGTTACATTCTAATGGAGAAAGATAAGCAATAAATAAGCAAACAAGTATATGTCATGGTGATAATGGCTATGACAAGCAATGAATTCAGGCAAGAGTGATAGCTTTCAGGGTGCTATTATATATCAGAAGCCTATGGTTTAGAAAGTCTTCCTTAAGAAAATCCTTCACATATCCATAAATTAACAAGCCTTTTGTCTAAGACATTACTCCTCTCAAAGGAAGACACAAAATGAACAAAATACATTATATCTCTAATGTAGGACTGAAATAGGGATATTGCTCCTGGGAGGGCCCTAGATCCATATATATCTATAATAATAAAAGTATAATATGCTAATTAGACCAGATGTCCTTCTGGACAAAGCCGGGGCTGCAAGGGAAGCCTGGGTCCTGTGTGCCAGCCGGTGGCCGGAGGGAAGCCCGGGTCCCAGATACCAGAGGAAAACCAGTGCCAGCAGCCAGGGGAAGGAAGCCCTATACTTGCACAAATTACATGCATCAGGCCTCTAGTATATATCTAATCTAATAAAAGAGAAACATGCAAATTGACCGCACCTGTGCTACACCCAAGCCACACCCACCAGCCAATCAGAGCGACTATATGCAAATTAATCCACCAAGATGGCAGCCGGCAGCCACAGAGCCGCAGCAAGCAGAAGGCTTGGTTGCCCCGGCGATGGAGGAAGCCAAGCTTCCTGCCTGCCCTGCCAGTCCTGAGTTCCGCTCAAGGCAACAAAGTTTCAATTATAGAAGATAAATAAATCCCAGATACCTGCTTTCACTCAGCCTACACTGGGAGCTTGGGTGGCTGGGGGCTGTGGCCAACCTGCAAACAGCCATCAGCCACTCACCCAGGCTGGCCACACCCTTATGGGTCCCCATTGCGGGGCTTGGCCAGCCTGCAAACAGCCATCAGCCCCTCACTCATGCTGGCCAGGCACCCTAGCAGGACCCCCCTTGCTGAAGGGGGTGTGGCCAGTCTGAAAACGGCCCTCAGCCCCTCATCCAGGCTGGCCAGGCACCCCAGCGGGACCCCCATCCTGATCCAGGACACCCTTCAGGGCAAATCAGCTGCCCCCACCCGTGCACCAGGTCTCTATCCTATATAATAAAAGGGTAATATGCAAACTGACCCTAACAGCAGAATGACTGGGAATGACTGGTCACTATGATACACACTGACCACCAGGGGGCAGACATTCAATGCAGGAGCTTCCCCCTGGTGGTCAGTGTGCTCCCACAGGGAGAGCTCTGCTCAGCCACAAGCCAGGCTGACAAAGCCAGTACAGCGGTGGTGGTGGAAGCCTCTCCCACCTCCTCAGCAGCACTAAGGATGTCCGACTGCAGCTTATGCCTGCTCCCTGCTGGCAAGTGGACATCCTCTGAGGGCTCCAGGGCTGCCAGAAGGATGTCTGACTGCCAGCTTAGGCCCAATCCCCCAGGGAGCAGGCCTAAGCCAGCAGGTGTTCATCCCCCGAGGGGTCCCAGACTGCGAGAGGGCACAGTCCAGGCTGAGGGACCCCCCTCACCAGTGCACAAAGTTTTGTGTACTGGGCCTCTAGTCCTATCTAATAAAGATGGAATATGCTAATTGACCCTCACACCATCGCAAAGATGCTGGCACCCACAGCCAATAAGGAGGGAATATGCTAATTGATTGCCCCACCCTCAAATATGGCAGCGCCCCCAGCCAATAAGGAGGGAATAGGCTAATTGACTGCACCACCCTCAAAGATGGCAGCGCCCAAAACCAATAAGGAGGGAATATGCTAATTGACTGCCACACTCTCAAAGATGGCAGCACCCACAGCCACAAGATGGCGGCGCCCAGTCCCCTCAGCCCCACTGGGGCAGCCGCCTGCCTACGGAGTCCCCCAGTCCCCTCAGGCCCCAGCCGCCCAAGGCCAGCCAGAGGCATAGGCAAGCCTTGGATGGTGGTTTCCCAGACAATGCCTGAGGCACAGGCAAGCCTTGGATGTTGGCTGCCCAGACGCCCAGGGCCGGCCCAAGGTGCAGGCAAGCCTTGGATGGTGGCTGCCCAACCACCCAGGGCTGGCCGCAGGCGCAGGCAAGCCTTGGATGTCAGCTGCCTAGATGCCCAGGGCCGCCCAAGGCACAGGCATGCCTCAGATGGTGGCTGCTCAGGTAACCAGGGCTGGCTAAGGCTTGCACTGTCGGCAGTGGCAGCAGCAGAGGTGTGATGGGGTGCCACCTTCCCCTGATTGCCCGATCGCCTCCTGCTGAAGGATCCCAGACTGTGAGAGGGGGCAGGCTGGGCTGTGGGACCCCCTCCAGTGCATGAATTTTCATGCACTGGGCCTCTAGTATATATATAAAAACCCAGCGACTATTATGGCAGAACTACCAGAATGACCGGTCACTATGATGCACACTGACCACCAGGGGACATATGCTCATTGCAGGAGCTGCTCCCTGGTGGTCAGGGTGCTCCCACAGTGGGAGTGCAGCTCAGCCAGAAGCCGGCTCATTGCTGGTGAGTTCAGTGGCAGTGGCAGGAGTGCTAAGGAGTGGCAAGCCAAGTGGTAAAGAGCAAGTAGGTAGCTGGTAAAGAGTGAGCAGGCAGGTGGTTAGGAGTGAGCAGGTGAGTGGTTAGGAGTGAGGGGTCCTGAATTGCAAGAGGGCACAGGCCAGGCACAGGGACCCTCCCTCCCTGTGGGCACAAATTTTGTGCATTGGGCCTCTAGTATTCTATACTGAAGTGGCTAGAACAGGGGTGGGCAAACTTTTTTACTCGAGGGCCACAATGGGTTCTTAAACTGGACTGGAGGGCCAGAACAAAAGCATGGATGGAGTGTTTGTGTGAACTAATATAAATTCAAAGTAAACATCATTACATAAAAGGGTACGGTCTTTTTTTTTTTTTTAGTTTTATTCATTTCAAACACGCCGGATCCGGCCTGCGGGCCATAGTTTGCCCACAGCTGGGCTAGAATGTCTCTGTACATTCTATATTTCATAGATCATAGTGTGGTATGTAATTTTAGTCTTTTTTAACCTTATCTGTGTTTCTATTGAATTAATTAGGAGCATGGGCAAAAGCTACAGATGACATGTGTAGGCTCAAAGAAATATACTGGTAATGCATGTTTCTTGGGTGAGGTGGGGCTATACGTTTTCCTCTAGAACAGTGGTTCTCAACCTTCTGACCCTTTAACCCTTTGCGGTCGTATTAAATTTGGACATGGGTGTCGTACTGGTCGGAATTAATTTCCATTGAAAGAGCAGTGATACATAACATGCAAGATTATGAAGGATAAACAAGATTTATTAATTCTTTTTTGGAACTACGTCACTACTAGTAGAATCACTACAAACGTTATCACTTTCTACGTCAGAGTCAGTATTCAAGGTGCCAAAATAAAACTCTTCATCGTTACTTTCAGATTCGCAGTACACTTCTTTTGGTAACTTTCTTTTTGCCATTTTGGAGTTTTATTTTGAAATATCTTAATAAGCGAGAATGCCTAATTACAGTTAAACGTAATTTGTAAAGCTTTATTTGAAATTCTGCGAAGTATCTCCGAAGCTTGTCGATTTCTTCACTCTCAAAAGGCAACTGACTCGCCGCGGTGTTTTGCCTGGCGAGTGTGGAACGACCGCATTTGTTTATACTGAGTTTCGATATCTCCGATTTTTCGGGGCAATGTTTTGGTTCGTGACAAGGTCGCTTAGACACTTAAGAGCTTTCAGAGAAAATTATGAACTGATACATGAATGAATAGAGTTAAGATTCGTACGGT
Source organism: Myotis myotis (assembly GCF_014108235.1). Taxonomy (NCBI): domain Eukaryota; kingdom Metazoa; phylum Chordata; class Mammalia; order Chiroptera; family Vespertilionidae; genus Myotis; species Myotis myotis. The sequence goes on from NW_023416313.1 coordinate 28,248,468, forward strand.
TCCTTGCTGTGGTGGCTGAGAGCAGACATACGACCGGAACGGTAAGAAAGCTTTGGTGGCTGAGAGTAGACAAACGACCGCAAAGGGTTAAATACAGTTCCTCATGTTGTGACCCCCAGCCATAAAATTATTTCAGCCATAACATTATTTTCATTTCTACTTCATAACTGTAATGTTGCTACTGTTATGAATCGTAATGTAAATAACTGATATGCAGGATGGTCTTAGGCGACCCCTGTGAAAGGGTCGTTCGACCCCCAAAGGGGTCGCGACCCACAGGTTGAGAACCACTGCTCTAGAAGAAAACCTGATTTCCTGCTGCTTCTCATTTTGGAAGAGGGTAGGGATTTAACACTTTGAGTTTAATAATCTGGATTTCAGTCCTGATGGAATGAAAATTTACTCTTCTCTGATGTCTCTTTGCATATCAACATTGAGTTCAACTGGAGGCCTTGCCACTCATAACCTTGGAGCCCAGAGAACTGATACATAGGCTCCCTGAGGACCCGCAGCTGGGCTTATCCAGGAACTATTCTTCGTCTCCTTCACTGACTTCCATACGACATTGAAAGTTATGTAAAGTTTCCTTCCAAAATTTGTCCATATTTTGAATAAACTGAAGTCTCCAAATTAAATTTTCCAAATGTTTTATCCCAAAGTGAAGTTACTAATGAACTGAACATTAGGAAACATGCCTGAAATAACTCTTGCTCTGCCTGAATTTCAGAATGAGTCAAGTAATTTCAATCAGATTAATTTAATCACTAGTAAGATGATGAAATAAGACAAGATGGTTTCTGATCCCTTACAAATCTGTGATTCTATAATGAAGATTATATTTTCATTTTTTTGGCTTATTGTTTCAGTGCAGCATTGAATAACTTTACTAAAGGAAATAACTCAATTTCTATGTGTCTACATTTCTATGTGTCTATTAAAGGAAATAACTCAATTTCTATGTGTCACTTCATGACTTTTTTATTGATAATATCTCTTTATTCCAGATTTCTATCTCCCTTATTGTCTTTGTTTCTTAGAAACTGTAAGGACACAGAGCAAGAGATTGTTAATAGTTATAAAATTGGCCCTAGGAAAAAAACACCTTTATAATACACTGGAGGCCTGGTGCATGAAATTCGTGCACTCGGGGGGAGGGGGGAATCCCCTCAGCCCAGATTGCGAGAGGGCATTGGGAGAGGGCACAGGCCAGGCTGAGGGACCCCACTGGTGCATGATCAGGGCCGGGGAGGGACGTGGGAGGTTGTCCAGCTGAGGAGGGACCGTGGGAGGGCTCCAGGACATGTCTGGCCCATCTTGCTCAGTCCCAATTGACTGGACCCCAGCAGCAAGCTAATCTACCAGTCAGAGCATCTGCCCCCTAGTGGTCAGTGCACATCATAAGGAGCAGTTGAGCTGCCTTAGCATATCATTAGCATATTACACTTTGATTGGTTGAATGGCCGACCAGACAACCGGACACTTAGCATATTAGGCTTTTATTATATAGGATTATATATGCAGAGGCCATATCAAATGTCATTTGAATAGCTATCACTGGAAAAATGATCATATAGTATAATTAGCACTATATCATGTTCATTCTGCCTGCACTTAGGAAACATTACCTTCTTAATATCCCTAATAAAAAGGCTATTGGGCTTGTATGAATTACTTGAGTGGTATAATAAGATATTTATTATTCATCAATAAACACATAAGTGTGTTTATTGATGAATAATAAGGCAATAAGAGTGTCTGGTAAATACAATTACTTTACACCATAGAAACAATTTTCAGAATGAATAAGAAATGCTATTTCAATAAAAAAATTCTCAAGATTTTTTTCAATCATAAAGTACTTTTGCAAGTGCCCAGAATTAACATACTATTTCCAAGACTTTGCCATTATGTTAACTTAGGGAAAATGCAAATCAATGTAAAAGCGATTTTGAATCTGAGTTTAACTGTGTGTGAAATTCTATTTAGAAAGTAGGTATTACTTGGCAGCTCCCTTAGTGGGGACTTTAGAGCTGAAGTTTCCCTTCTTTACGACAAGTGAGAGTAGAAATGTCCATATACTGGGTCTTTGCTGGCAAATATTGGTAAATTGTTACAGAGGCACAACATGAAAAAAAATTAACAAGTAAACTGTAATTCTAAATGGAATTAGAATTTTTCTAGGTCAAGATTTCTCAGCTTTGGCACTGTTGACATTTGAGCCACATAACTCTTTGCTGTAGGGGGCTGTCTTGTGTATTGTAGGATGTTTAGCAGCATCTCTGCCCTCTGCTCACTAGATACCAACATCCTTTCCGTTGTGACAACCACAAATGTTTCAGACAAGATCAAATGTGTCCCAAGGGGCAAAATTTTCCCTCCTGTCCCCACCTCACTGAAGGCTCTGCTTCAGGCAAAGCAGTGATTTGGATGCTGCTGGTGAGAGGGTTGGGATGGTTCTGGTAGGGGACCCATTGTGGTAGGACATACTTGGAATAGATGTATGAGCTCTTTATGTGTTTTGGATATGAATGCCTTTTCAGATATATGATTTGAAAATATTTTCTCCCAGGGATGACCAACAGTCGTATGTGCATAGAAGAATGGTTAGGTTCGTTGGTATTTCTGTAAAGGGACCAGGGAGCTGGGGCCGAGCCTTGATGGCTGTACAGCATTCTGTAGGCTCTTTATCCAGGTTTTCTGAAGTGTGTAGTGTCGTTTGTAGAAAGTTAGATTATAGTCCCGTTGGCAGTTCTGAAAAGACCGCCAGGTTTCACTATCTATTTCTATTTTTTCTTCTTTTTTTTCTTTTTCTTTTATTAATCCTCACCCGAGGATATTTTTCCATTGATTTTTAGAGAGAGTAGAAGAGAGAGGGAGAGACAGAGAAATATCAATGTGAGAGAGACACATTGATTGGTTGCGAGCCTACAACCGAGGTATGTGCCCTTGACTGGAATCGAACTCAGAATCCTTCAACTCACCGACTGATGCTCTATCCACTGAGCCAAACTGGCTAGGGCTCTACTATCTATTTCTTCAAAACTCTGTAGACATCACTAACACTCTCCTGAAGTCCTTCCAGCTTGTGCCCACTTCCTGGGCACTTCCCCCTTTCCAAAATCATCCCCCTATTATTATTATTATTGTTATTATTATTATTATTATTATTATTATTATTATTATTTGGTCATGGATGGAGAGACTCCAGTTCAAGATACCAAAATCTCTTTGGCTGTTTATTGCTACATAATAAATTCTTTAGTGACCTAAAACAATAATACACATTTACTATGTCACATAGTTGAGGTGGTGTGGATTCAGGAGCTGGATGGTGCTACCTTGGTACCTTCCTGAGGTTGTAGTCAAGATATTCAGCCAGGACTGCAGGTATCTAGAGCTTTGGCTGGAACTGGGGGAGCCGTTTCCAAGATGCCTCTCTCACACCACAGTTAGCACAACTCCAGGACCTCGCTGCCTATTTGTGTTATATTGTAAATCAGCGAGCTGAACAGGGGACACCTTATTAAGCCAAATTTTGGAGCCTTTTATTACACTGGCAGGCTTAGAGGAATATTGTTTTCAGAGTCTAAGCAAAAACAAGGAGGAAGCTTTCCCTTTTATATTCTCCCAGTCCTTTGTCTCCCAAATATGGGATTATCCTCCCGGACCTTTCCGGGGCTTTGCAAAAAGCCCTATGTAGATATTTTGCAGGAAGCTTGTAACCTGAGCTTGTAACTGAGCATAGTACATTTCAGATAACTGGGGTCCGGAAGTAGCCAGGGACGGCGTGGAGCTGCTTGCAAGGTCAGGTAGCTGAGCTTATTTTCCCTATGATTCGAGTGAGCAAGCGTGCTTTACAGAAGCCAAGAATAGCAGGGTTAAAATTTCAAACAGCAGTTTTTACAAAATAGAGGGAACATGAACAAGATGGCCTGTGCTTCGTTTGCAGGAGGCATTACATGAGTCCCACATGGCTGCTTGGGAATCCTCGGCACCTGGCAGCTGGCTTCCCCCAGAGCTAGCTATGCAAGAGGCAGGAAGGCAGAAGCTATAAAGGCCTCTATGAGCTCATCTTGGACATCATACTTGGTATTTCTGCAACATTCTATTTTTTTGATAACTGTTTTTCAATATAATTGATTTCCTATGCAATGCTGCACATTTTATTGTATGCATTTATTTTTTCCTAGTTCCATAAATTCACTTATTTTTAAAATCTTTATTGTTGAAAGTATTACATAAGTCCTCCTTTTTCCCCCATTAACCTCTTCCAGCCCACTCCTGCACGCCCCTCCCCACAGGCCCTCACCACCCCATTGACTGTGCCCACAGATTATGCATATATGCATATAAGTTCATCGATTGCTCTCTTCCCACCCACCCTCCCCTGCCTTCCCTCTGCGGCTGCCATATTCTATTTTTATATTTTTGTTATTATTGATCTCAGGAGGAAAGGAAAGGGAGAGAGAGATAGAAACATCAATGGCGAGAGAATCATTGATTGGCTGCCTCCTGCACGCCCCCTACTGGGTATCGAGCCCACAACCCCGGGCAATTCTGTTGCTTGCAAAGTCAGCCCTGTGTAATGTGCGAGAGGACTACACAAGGGTGAAATATCAGGAGGCAGACATCACTGGGGCCCTTCTTGGCAGCTGGCTACCACAGTTTCTGAGTTGTTTCTGTTGTTTGGTTTTCTCTTATCAGTCACATTTTCTACCTCTTTGCATATCTATCAGTGTTCATTTGTATGATGGGCTTTGTGTTTAAAGAGACATTGTGTTGAAACTCTAAATTACATTAAATTATAAGGCTTGGCTTTACAGGTAAGATGAGGAGCTCATTACCTCGATCTCGTTTGCATCTGGGTTGAATCAGTGCTGGATTGCAGGTTTGTCAAGACTGTCTACCTTTGCATTTTCTTTCCTCTGTGTCTGTCTAGGGCTAGGCTTTGGAGCCTGGTGAGTCACTATTTCCTCCTTGAGAGACAATAAATGTACCATGGGGAGAATCTAATTGCATGTTTAGGGTTCATGGCATTTCCAAATTATTATATGAGCGCTGCATGACTTACTGATTTCTCTTTCCCCCAGTGGAATACCTTGTTACAGGCCAAGCCATCCTCAGCTTGCACCCTGAATTGGCAAGTGTCCCCATAGAACAGGGTTGCTAGCAACCCTGTTGTAGAAGAACCTGTTCAGTAACAGACTGCCCTCTCACCCTTCTGAGACTCTGATGTTTCAGTTCATTGTCTCTTTTCTACAGCCCCAATCTTCGGCATAGGTTTATAGTAGTGGCAGTGGGAGCACAGCCTACCATGGACCCTACTATTGTTACATCTACTTGGAACGAGGAGTCTGTATAGTCGCTATCTGAGAGAAGAAAAGAAAGTGAGCTATCCTCTTTATGATTTAATATGCTTTTCTCATATGTATAGTCTAACACAGTGATGGTGAACCTATGACACGCGTGTCAGAGGTGACATGAGAACTCATTTTTTTGGTTGATTTTTCTTTGTTAAATGGCATTTAAATATAAAAAATAAATATCAAAAATATAAATCTTTGTTTTACTATGATTGCAAATATCAAAACGTTTCTATATGTGACACGGCACCAGAGTTAAGTTAGGGTTTTTCAAAATGCTGACACGCCGAGCTCAAAAGGTTCGCCATCACTGGTCTAACATGTATATGTGTACTTGTGCCATAGTGTGTGTGTGTGTGTGTGTGTGTGTGTGTGTGTGTGTGTGTAAGAGAGAGAGAGAGAGAGAGAGAGAGAGAGAGAGAGAGAGAGAGAGAGAGAAAGATTCTTTCCCACTTTGGATAACCAAACCTTAAATTTCTTTGCTGGTGTGGTTTACAGCTCTAATGAACAACTCTAATGCCTGGCACCCTGTAAGGATCTTCTTGCAGACGATCCTTTGGTCCATCGTAAGAAACATATGGCCCTGCGACATAAGATTAATGTGCTCGGCTCCTTATTACAGCTCTAATGGTGGCAAGTGCAAAATTATGGTGCTCGACTGTCGTGAGACCAACCTGACTGGGTCTGCGGCAAATATTGAACAGCTTTCCTGGCGTGGGGATCCTGCAGGCTGTCAGCTTTGCATTCACAAGCAAGATGCTTAATTATCACAGTGTCTGCGAATGCTTTTAGGACATGCTCAAAAAATGTTATTGTTTCCCTGCTAAATTTGTTCTTGAAAACGAAATTAATTTACTGGGGCTCAAATGATGAGAAATCAGTCTTGGAAAATAGCGGCATGTACTTGTCATAACTCCCAACTATTTCCAGCAGTTCCGATAATGAGAAGTCTCCTGAGGCTCTTTCTTGGTTTGACAATTGAGGTTAAGCAACTGTGTTTAATTACAGAAACTTTGAAATCTAAATGGGTCACTAAGGCCACACCTTAGGGGTAGACGACTGCTCATTTAATGACACACATCGAAACATATGTTGTGCATTTTAGGATGCGCAATTGCTTTTCTTCTTTAGAGGTGATCAAAGGACCAAAGGTCTGGGATTACCTGAGAAGATGTGTATCCACTAGAAATTACCTGCCTGTTCTGCCACGGGAAGCCCACGCAGATCCTGACGTGTCCCCTTTTTATTCTGGCCCTCACATCATCTGTTATTATCTTTGATGGTAGCCCCCTCTGTTAAATTAATATCAGTCCCTTCTTTCCATCCCTTCCTTTCCTTTCCTTCTGCCTTGTTTTGTGGGAACTCATATTTATCACACATTTCTTTCCTTTCCTGATCTGCTTCGTCCACCTCTTGAAGTGAACTGAACCCCAGCACCCCATTTCTATTATGGCACTTTATACTTAGAACATACTTTAAGGCTTGGCCTTTTCTCCCATTAGTACTAGACATCTCAGGTTCCTCGAATTTATTATTCCCTTTACTGAGGACCCTCTTCTACATGCTCATATTTAGGAGGACAGGAATCACATGGCTGCGTACCTCTGAGGCGTGGATGCCATAGTTCAATAGGTGCCATAGTGCTGGGGACAGTGTGTGTAGGAGGCCCTTCATGAAATTAACTAGAGTGACAACGAATTAATTTAAAAATGTGGCCCAGGTTTACCGTTTATTTTTTCTCACCTTCTTTCTCTACAAACTTTTCATAATTTGCCTTCCCTTCCATGGGAATATATTTCTCAAAAGGTTGAAATTGACCTTTAGATCATCAAATTTCTAAATCCAATGGTCACTTATCATAATTCATTTTATTAACTTCTCTGGCCTTTCTCTGTACCTTCTTTTTTTGAAATCATCACACCCTTCAAAGGAAAAGAATGCTTGCGTTAATTTCTACCTTTTTTTGTTAGAATACAATAACTATTATGATAGAATTTTATGCTTTACTTTGGTGATTTAACCTTATGTGAGCCTTTGGTAAATATATATACTAGAGGCCCAGTGCATTGATCTATGCACATTGATAGGATATTAATTAGAAGGTGGCCGGTGGGTGGGACTGGGCTAGATGGGCCAGACATGCCCTGGAGCCAACCTCCTGTGGTCCCTCCCCACCTGGCCGCACCTGGGGAGGCGACAGGGCTTGAAGGGCGCTGCGGAGTGAGCGGGGTCCCTCTGGCAGGTGGGGTTTCTCCCCCTGGCTTGTGGGAATTGGCCCAAAACCAGCAGTCCGACATCTCCTGAGGGGACCCGGAGTGCGAAAGGGCACTCTGCATAGTTGCTTTTGCTCGGCAGCTCCTGCGTTGAGTGTCTTCCCCCTGGTGGTCAGTGTGTGTCACACCTACCAGCCAGCTCCTGCATTGAGTGTCTTCCCCCTGGTGGCCAGTGTGTGTCATACCTACCAGCCAGTTGCTGATGGCTTAGCCTTTTATATATATAGACAATTTTCCGTTTGATTATATTACTTATGGTGAACAATAATAACTAATATTTATAGACCAGTGACAGATTTATTCTAAGTGCTATATGCATGATAACTCTATAAATAAGATTTTTCATTATTTCCACTTTATATTTTATCCTTTAATTAATTTTTATTTATTCATTTTATTTATTTATTTATCATCATTTCCACTTTACAGGAGAGGAAACTGAGGCCAAGAGAGATTAAAGCAGTGCTCAAGGTCATGTAGCCAGTAAGCAGCAGAGCCAGGACTAGAGCACACACAGTCTGGCTCAGTAGTCTATGTGCTTCCCCTGCTATCATTGGCCCCTCACAGCAGAACCTGCTTTTGATTTCTCCTGGGTTGTTAGCTCAGTGCATGAGACATAGTGGGTGTCTAACACATTTAGGGAAAACTAGATCGGATTGCTTGTGTCAAGGCCTTTATTTTACTCCTTGGAGAATCACGTAGGCCTACACCACAGAATCAGGACTAAAAGTCAGATATCCATATACCTTCTTCAGAGCTCTTCACTGCCTCGAGAACATTATGGAAGCACAAGATTTCACCTGTATTATCAATAACCTTTACTTGTTGTGAGACTGCTGACAAATGCTTGTTGTGTTGTACTCAACACATATTTTTACAATTCCAATTTTATTTCTAATCACAAATGTCTTCCAGTTAAATCGGGAGTTGAGATTTGATTTCTGCCTGCAGCTCTGTCAAATGTTAGCTGAGTGACCCTGAGCGTCTTTACTTTTTTTTTTCAGTGTAATATGCTAAGCATGCACATTAGATTAAAATGATCTTTAAATTTCTTCTAGCTGAAATTCTTGTTATTTTTTATTCTGTATTCTTAGCAACCTAATATTGATTTTTTAAAAAAATCATTGATTTCACAAACATTTATTGAATTCCTGCTGTGTACAAGAGGTTGTAGACCATCTTTAAAGACAAGAAGACAGAAGGAGAATATGAACATACATATATATTTTTTTGTATTATCAGGCTGCTTGTTTTCTTAAAATATCCCTTGATATTCATTGGAGGAAAATAGAGCCCAATTTGTTCTTCTGCAGCTCACTGAGCTATCTGTGATTCCAGATTCCTCCTGGGGTTTAGTACAATTCATCTCATTTTCTATGATAAGGACCATTTCAGTAAATGTTCTGTAAACAATTGCCTTAATAGTATATTGCATTTGGTGTCACTTAGGTAGTTGTATAGTTTCATATTTGGAAATGAGCTGCAGGTGTGAGAGGGAGAGAAGCGAGTAGAAAGGGATGGGCCCAGAGAGCGTGTCTGCAGGGCCAGGGTATCTGCAATGCACTAGCTCCTGTAATTGCCACTCCAGTGATGGCTCTGTTATTTGTTCTGTTTCCACAGATGTGGATACCAGGTGACCCACGCCATGTTCCAGAGCAGCAACAATTCGCCTGCTCTTGGAATCTTCTGATCTCCTTTACACAGGTGGCAGCCTTAATTTAGGAATTCATGTTGCTGCTGAGTGGTAATACTAACTGCTATTTATCAAAGATATAATTATATGTCAGATGGTGTTCTAGGTACTTTATAAATATCACTACCTCTAATGCTCACAAGTCTGTATGGTGGATTTTATTACCCTTCTGATTTTTCTTATGGAGAGTGACAAGCACCTTGCCTAAGGTCACATAGCTAGTAGCAAGAAATAGAGCAGGCATTTAATTTATAGCCCAGACAAACTTCAATCTGCTATCAGCCTTTGTTTCTAACTACCAAGTACCATTTTAACTCCAAGTATATATTATTCCCTAATTGTCTCCATAGAAATCTTATTTTCTATCATGGACTAAAGTAGAGTCTCTGTTTAAACCCAGCTTTGTGAATTAACATACTGCTGATTATTTAAGACACTAGAGCAGCGGTTCTCAACCTGTGTGTCGTGACCCCTTTGGCAGTCGAACGACCCTTTCACAGGGGTCACCTATGACTATCCTGCATATCAGATCATAACAGTAGCAACATAATAGTTATGAAGTAGCAACGAAAATAATTTTATGGTTGGGTCACAACATGAGGAACTTTATTTAAAAGGCCAGAAGGTTGAGAACCACTGCACGAGAGGCCGGGTGCATGAAATTTGTGCATTGGGGTGGGGGAGTGGGCAGTTCCTCAGCTCGGCCTGCACCCTCTCACAATCCAGGACCGCTGGCCCCTAATTGCTCACCTGCCTGCCTGATCGTCCCTAACCACTCACCTGCCTGCCTGATGCCCCTAACCACTCGCCTGCCTGCCTGATCGTCCTAACCGCCTTTGCCTCAGCCCCCACCGTTGCGGCTTCATCCAGAGAATGACATCTGAAAGGTCTTTTGTCTTTCTGGTCTAATTAGCATATTATACTTTTATTATTATAGATGTGTGATTCTATACATGAAATCTAAAAGTTTTTAAAGATATTAAAATCTACATATCAATGTTACCTCATTCCAAATTTAATTTGGGTATCTAAGTAGTTATATATGGGAAATGCTGCCATTTACTCAAAATGGTTTCAGAGCTAATTTTCTCTTGGGAACATTTTTTTTTTTTTGTATTCATTTTCCTGTTTGGGCATAGAAAAATGAAATGCTCTTATTATGCACAGATAATTATAGTATTCACATAACCTGTAGGAGTCTTTTTTATTATTTTCTTTCCCTTCAAATTTTCTGTATTTACTGAATTTTATATCAGCCTAAGCAAAGGGAATTCCTCCAGCTTACACTTAAATGGATTTTTTAAAGAGAAAGCAGCATAATTTATACCTTATAATGCATAGTATTTCTGAAACTGCATTTATTAAAGCTTTGCGGACAAATGTGTTTCGGGCTCATTGGCATTTTTCATGGCTTGGGTTGATTATTCAGTGCTGGTTTATGGCAGTCTTCCCTCTTCACATCTCTAGTTGTTTCTCTACTGGTAACAAGGAAAATCCTGTTGCTACAACATCGACTGTAGAAAAATAATTTATCAGCCCCTTTTTTTGAATAACAAATTTTGGGATCTCATTTTCTTTTAACATATCTATTAGAATAATTTGTAGCTTCTTATATATCTTTTCTCTGTGTTTTGTCAATAAATATGCAAAACAGAACCATTTTCCTCATTATCTAGTCCAGGATATTTGGATCTGTAATAGTGTCAATTGTAAACAACAACAAAACAACAACAACAAAAATAAGAAAACTACCAAGGGAGATGGTATAGAATAGTCTGTAAATATGGGCTATGGAGTCAAAATGCCTGGGTTCAAATCCTACTTGTACCATTTTTGAACTATATGACTTTGGGACGTGTTAATTCACTTTCCTAAGCCTCAGTTTTCTCAGCTAAAAAGTAGAATTCATACAAATAGATGCTAACACTAATTGAGCACTTAGCATATGAAAAGCTTTATTTTCATTAACGCATTCAGTCTTCACATCAACCCTTTTTGGAGGTACGATTATCATCTCCATTTTACAGATAAGTAAATTGAGGAGCAGAGGGGTTAAGTAGTTTGCTCACATCTCAAGGGATTATTGAGACAATTAAAAACTTCACAGGTGACTGAGTGCTCAAAAAAGAAAACACTGAGAAAGGTAATTTCTCAAGCAGTCCGGGAGAGCTCTTGGTCAAATTTGTATGCCTTTATTTGTATGCCTTTAATAATATATAAAAGCAGTACAGACTGTTCTTTACTCTCTACATAAGTACTTTATTGTCTGGGTTAAAGTTTTTGAAAATTTGGCAGAGACCAGTCATCTTGTTTTATATATGAAGAAGTAGACACTTTGCCAGGTAACATGACTTTGCTAAAGTTTCAGGCAAACTAGGTTGCACTTCAAACACTAGAATCCAGGTTTCCTGTCTTAACCATGGACTTATTCTCTCTCATAAGCCCAATGTGATAGAAATGTCCAAGGTCAGGGAGGTGTGGCTTATATTGTGTTTTTACATCCCAGGAAATAATGAAGACAAATTACCGTGGTACCACAGTTATAAACATTTGGCAATAAAAAAAGTGATTTATAGTTTTACTTTGTCCTACATAACCATGATTTATTTTTGGTCAAAATACTGTAAAATAGTTCCTTTAGTTGCCTTTCTTTGTTGGGAGAGTATGAAAGGTCTACTTCATTAATCTTTCAGAGTATCTAATCAAATCATATCTATTAGCCTTCTTATTTAATATTTTCTCTCTTAGGTGGTGACCCTCAAGTAAAGGGCCAGGCAAAACAGATAACAATGAACATAGTCAGGATGGCCTACTTTTCTTAAGGTAAGAGAAAAATATAGGATTCATTTCACTGGTTTTGGTTTGCTGTAAGCAATTATACTTCAAAACTAAAAACAAAAATTTAGGCTTGTGAGGAACATTCCTGTATACCCAAGTTCAAAGTTATTACTCAACTTTTAATATTACCAAACTGCCCATAAATGGTGAATGTGACAAGTAGTATTTATATGTATAATATATACATATAACGTGACAAGTAGTCTTTTTATGTATAATATACACCCAGAATTCTCTTAGTCCCAAAAGCAATTGAATTGGTAGATTTATTTCAACTTCTCACATAGATACAAGCTTAAATTAAATCAGAATATCTTTGGTTGAGAGCGATCTTTTCCTTTACTGTTACTTTCTTTAATGTGACCAGAAATAGATGGCCACCATCTAAATCAGATTGTCAGCAGTGCTATAAGTGATGGATATTCTGTGTGAGATTAAAGTTTAAATTAATTTAATCAAAATTAATTCCTATTCCATGACAAAATATAAAAACAAAGTTGCTTGGATTTTGAGAATTTTTATATTTCTTTCTTATCTGATTCTGTCCACTGGAATTTAACTTCAAAAAAATGGATCTAATATAAAAAACATTAACTTAGTTTTTTCTGGATATTATAATTGGATATTTATCAAATATGCGGGCAAAATGGCATAATGTTGGTGGTTAAGTCTTCCAGCTCTGGAGCAAGACTACCTGAGCTTGCATACCAGCTGTCACTTACCACAGACACTGGGCAAATTACTTATCCATTCTATGTCATGGTTTCCTCATCTTTTTATTGCCATGTTCATCCTTTTATTTTATTGATTTTCAAAATGTGTATAATTTAGTGATATGCTGCATTGACTATTGTCAATGTTATAAGTGTTCAAAGTAAAAAAATGGCCAATGTCTGAGACATTGTGCCAAGTGCTGTGCAGCGTAGAAAAATGAATAACACAGTTCCTTTCCTCTGTGTTTTTTTAAATTATTATTATCTTTTTATTAGGATGTTCAGATCTGTAATAGTGTCAACAGTAAAAAAAAACACACAAAAAAAACCCCAAAACATAACACAATAATTACATAGTTTATGCAATGGGTCTTAGAGCTTTCCATTCTTTGCTTTTGGAACATTGATAAGACATTATTTAAGATTGGGATCATCTCAGAAGCTCTTTGAAAGAGATAGACTTTAAGACTGGGTGAAATAATGGACAAAATTTTGAAAAGAATAGGTGGATGAACAAGCACATTTTAGTGGGTTAGAATAATGAGAGGGAAGACAGAATGGGGAAATAATATACTCATTTAAAGAACTAATTTTTAAATCTTTTATCTGCATTTTCTACAAAGCAAAGTAAGCATCATGGTCACTGCTCTTTTAGAGCTTTGAATCATGAGGAAAGATATGAATTGTGCTTAACCCGACATAAGACTCATTCAGGAATTCAGACAAGTGGTCTAAATGATCCACTGAATACTGCAATTTATATTAAAAGGATAAACTAAGGATAGGACTGATAACACAATAACAATTTATTTTTGTCCTGTTTGACTAGAAAAGGTGGATTATGGCAATTCCAAGGCTATAAAAATTCAGAAGGAGTAACAAACACTATTTTGTTGCAAATTCTCAAGGGAAGATTTGGAAGAAACCTGCCAGTGATCCTTGATCTATTTGAATAAACAGGGTTTTTCAACCTGGGCACTACTGATGTTTTGGGTCAGATATGCTTTAATTGTGTGGAGCTGTCCTGTGCATCCCAGGAAGATGCGTAGCAACATCCCTGGTTTCTACCCATGAGAGGACAGTGGCACCCCTCATCCCAGGCTATGACAAACAAAGTATTTCTAAGCATTGTCAAATTTTCCTTGGGGGAAAATCACCCCTGGATGAGGATCACTGAAATAAAATATGTAATTATTATTTTATTTCAAATATTTTTTTACTGTTTACCACATTCTTGGGAAATATGTTATATATTTTTATACTTATAACACCAATGACCTACCACTTATTGAACATATGCTTTAAGGAGTTATAAAAATATACGTATGTTTGTCTGGCCAGCATGGCTCAATGGTTAAGTGTTGGTCGACCTATGAAGCAGGAGGTCACGGTTCAATTTCGGGTCAGGGCATATGCTCGGGTTGTGGGCTTGATCCCCAGTGTGGGGCATACAGGAGGTATCCAATCAATGATTCTCTTTTATCATTGATGTTTTTATCTATCGCTCCCTTCCTCTCTGAAATAAAAATATATTAAAAAATAAAAAATATGTATGTTCTATATAAAGTATGTTCCAAAAGTGAAAGTTCCACAAACTAAGCTGAGTTGATGTGCTGAATTCAACCAATAGCAACTTAGTATTTCTGTTGTGAAAAATCAAGCAGGTTATTCAAATGTAGGAGACATGGAATTATAATGTTTACAAGGCTTATATTTTGAAATAATTTCAGAATTAAATTTGCAAAAATTACAGAAAGCTCTTTATATACTATCACCCAGATTTCCCAAATGGCTATATTTCACTGTTTCATGTTATCTGAGTGTGTGTGTGGCGGGCGGGGGGGTTGTGTATTTTAGAGCCATTTGAGAATGAGTTACATATATGATGCCTCTTTACAGCTAAATACTTCAATGTTTATTTCCTAAAGCAAGGATTTTAAACAAAATCACAATGCAATTGTCAAAACCAAGAAATTAACAGTGATTCAGTACTAATATTTAATCTTTAGGTCTTAGTTAAGTTTTGCCAATTGTTCTAATAATGTCCTATCCAGGATCACGTGATACATTTAGTTGTCACTTCTCTTAAGTCTCATTCAATACAAAACAGTTCATTTTTTATTTTTGTCTTTCAGGACTGTTATGGACTAAATGTTTGTGTCTCCCTAAGATTCATATGTTGACACCCTAACTCCAACTGTGGCTGTATTATGAGATGAGTCCTCTCAGGAAGTAATTAAGGTTAAATTAAGTCAAAGGGTTGGGGCCCCGATCCAATAGGATTAGTGTTGTTCCGAGAAGAGACACCAAAGAGCTCTCTCTCTCTCTCTCTCTCTCTCTCTCTCTCTCTCTCTCTCGTTCTACACACAGAGAAGAAAGGCTATGTGAAGTCACAGGGATTTGGTGGCCATCAGCAACCCGTGGAGCCCCTAGCTCTCATTAGAAACTAACTTTGCTGGACATTGATCATAGACTTCAAACCTCCAGAATTTTGAGAAATTTGTGTTGGTTAAGCTACCCAGTCTCTGGTATTTTTTTCTTTTATGGCCACCCGAACTGACTAATACAATGACTTTGTTGTTTTTAAAGAAAAGAGACCAGATACAGTATTTTACTCACAGTTTTAGTATAAAGATCTATTGTCAACTAAGAGGCTACTATAACTGTACAGGCAATACATGATGGTGGATGGGTCTAAGATGCTGGCAGTGGTTCATATTCAGGATGCATTTGATAGTAAAGTCAACAGACTTCCTGATGCACGGGGTATGAAGCACAAGGGAAAGAGAGGAGACCCAGTTCCAGCAAACATAACAGAGATCATACCTCCAAATGGCTGTAAGATCTATGAGAGTTTAAATGCTTTACCAGAAAGCAATTCCTATTTTAAAATAATTTTCAGTGGCAGAGTCTTTTTATAGATTTCCTACATAAGTTTATTGGATGAAAGATGATTGGTTGGGTGAATAAATCTCTTCATTCATAGCAAACCTTTATTTCAGGGTAAATTTAACTTAGTATAAAGTTAAAATTACCCTGAAGTAAAGGTTAATAGGCTAAATAAGTTAGATGACCACTTTAAGCAATACCATTTGCAGCCAAAAATATAAGTAATGACTCTGGTGTCCTTTCATTGTTCTTAACCTGATTCTGAAAGCAATTTCAAGGGAGAATTTTCCAAAAAGCTTTTAAGCAATAATAGCATCATTAGCAAAAAATGGCTATATCTTAAAGATTTTTTTTTCTGTGAAGGAAACAAAACTCAATAATACTTAATATAATATAATAACTATTTATATCTGTAGATATAAATATGTCTATCAGTTATATAATTTTTTATTATTTTCATTACTCATTTCTCTCTCTAGAAGACTAACCACTTTTTCTTTATTTTTCTATTTTCTGGACATGGCTATGTCTAGAGTATCCTGGTGTGGTAATTAGGGAAATATTTATACCTTTATCTATATCTATCTATACCATTTACTTCTCTATATATATTTATATCTATATTATCTATATTTATGTACATATACTTATAAATTTATGACTTATGAAGTCTTTCATTTTCATCTGTTAATTGTGGTAGTATTGTTTACTAATTATTTTAGACTTATAAAACTGGAAAGCACTTAGAAGCTATCTATCCCAACTCTTTAATCTAGTGTATGGAAATACAATGATTACCCCCCGCTACCCCACCCCCCTCTCCAATAGACCTTTAATAAGAATTATATTTTGGATAGGAACCCTGGATCCTAATCTCCTGATGCAATGCTCTTTCTAACCGATTGGAATGAATGTTACAATACTATTTAGATAAGGGAAATTATTGTTGTTGTAAGTCGGTTTTTGAGTTTGAGGAACACTAATTTATGCTGTAGATCTCTTGATAAAATACAAAATCAGCATCATAGCTTCAAAGGATCCACAGAAAGGTCAGTTCAAGCTAACCTATTGCTCTAAAGTCATAGTTGATAGACAGTGTTAAGAGAAGTGAGTTGCAATAAATTATGAACTAACAACAGGGGTTTTCTCTCTGAAAATAATTGCCTTTGTAATTTGGGGATACTAGGGTTTTGAAATATACCCATTGGATATCCTCTTTTAAAAATTAAATTTATTAGGGTGACATTGTTTAATAAGATTATAAAGGTTTCAAGTGTACATTTCTATGATACATGATCTGTATATTGCATTGTGTGCCCACCACCCAGAGTCAAATCATCTCAAGTCAGCATATATTTGGCCCCCTTTACCCTTTACCCTTTGCTAATCCTCACTCCCCTTTCCTCTGTTAACATCCATGCTCTTGTCTGTGTTCACTTTTATATCTCACATATAAGTGAAACCATCTGGTTCTTAGCTTTTTCTGACTGACTTATTTCACTTAGCATAATATTCTCAAGATCCATCCATGTTTTCACATGTGGCAGAATCTCATCTTTTCTTATGGCTGAATAGTATTCCATAGTATATATGTACCATCTTTATCCAATCATCTATGGAAGGACACTTCGGTTGTTTCCATGTATTGGCCACAGTGCATAATGCTGCAATCAGCTTAGGGACACCTATTATCTTTGTGAATAAATGTTTTAGAGCTTTTCAGGTAGATACCCAGAAGAGGGATTATTTGGCCATATGGTAACTCTATTTTTAATTTTTTGAGGAACCTCTATACTGTTTTCCATAGTAGCTGTATCAGTGAATCTTCTAATCTGCAGATGGGCAGAGAGAATGTGGAGCAAAAAATTTTTATTAAGCATTCATTGTTTGGCAATCACTCATACATTACTATTGAACACTCATGAGTCTAGATTTGTTGTTATTCTGGTTCCAAGAGAATTTTCTAATCATAGTTCTCTGTAAAATATTCATCATTTTACAGTCAGAAATTTTTACTCTCACATCAAATACTAAAGTATACTAAGCGATTGGTAACCTTTTAGAAGTATAACCTAAACATTGTTTTAATGAAATATCCCTATTAGAAATAAATTGTGATGAGTTAATATGAAATATTACATCTTTAGGTTTTTTAAATTAAAAAAATTACAGTTTATTAATATCAACAAATATTTATTGTTGGCTGTGGGCCCATCACTGGCATATGATCAGCAAAATCCAATTGTATCAGTCAGTTTGAGTTGCTTTAACAAAATACCATACACTGAGTGTTTTAAACAACAGACTTTTTTTTTCTTTTTGCAGTTCTGGAGGCTAGAAGTCCAAAACCAAGGTGCTGGCTTACTGGATTCCTGGTGAGAGTTCACTTCCTTGCAGACAACATCTTCTTGCTGTGTTCTCACATGGAGAGCAAGATAGAGCTCTGTAAACCTTCATGTCAGGAGACTAATCCCATTATGGGTTTCCTACCCTCCTGACCTCTTCTCAAACTAATTGCGATCCATAGGCCCCACCTCCAGTTACTATCACACTGGGGGTTAGGGCTAAAACATATGAATTTTGGGGATGACATAAACACGCAGTACATAACCCATATCCATGTGTTGTCTTCCTTAATGGAACTTACAGTGCAGTGCAAAAAGTGTAAATAAAAGTTTCCCTTGACCAGTTTTATAAAGTGGAAGAATGAGGTCCATAGGGAGAAGG
This sequence comes from Myotis myotis, assembly GCF_014108235.1. Taxonomy (NCBI): domain Eukaryota; kingdom Metazoa; phylum Chordata; class Mammalia; order Chiroptera; family Vespertilionidae; genus Myotis; species Myotis myotis. The sequence goes on from NW_023416313.1 coordinate 28,266,964, forward strand.
ACCTTGCAGGGGGAACTTCACTTGCTAAGGCCCTGAAGAAGGAGAGATCATAGTGTGTTTGGGGAGTGAAAAGAAATTTTCTGTCCAGGGCACAGACAGTGGGGCATAGAAGAAAATGGGCCCACAGCCCAGATTGTATCGGATCTCCTGGACCATGCCAAAGAAACATGAACAATTTTAAGTGATCAAACTTAGTTTACTTTGATAGCTACTAGAAAACTTAAACAACAAACATGATTAAAATGTTGCTTGAGGAGAAGAAATAAATACAGTTTGTTAACTTATCTTGTTTTATTAAAAAACTAGTGGCCTGGTGCATGTAATTTGTGCACAGGGCAGAGGTGTTCCTCAGCCTGGCCTGCACCCTGTCCAATCTGGGACCCCTCGGGGGCTGTCCGACTGCTGGTTTAGACCCGATCCCTGTGGGCCTAAACCGGCAGTCGGACATCCCTTTCACAATCTGGGACGGCTGGCTCCTAACCGCTCACCTGCCTGCCTGTCTGATTGCCCCTGACCACTCTGCCTGCTGGCCTGCTCTCCCCCAACTGCCCCCGCTTGCCGGCCTGATTGCCCCCAACTTCCCCCTGCTGGCATGATCACCCCCAACTGCTGCCCCCTGCCAGCCTGCTTGCCCCCAACTGCCCTCCACGCCAGCCTGATCGCCCCAAACTGCCCCCCCACCAGCCTGATCGCCCCCTACTGCCCTCCCCCCCTGGCCTGATCGGCCCAAACCAACTCTGCCTTAGCCCCGCCACCATGGCTTTGTCTGGAAGGTCTCCCAGAAGATTTCCTGGTCTAATTAGCATATTAACCTTTTATTAGTATAAATGGGCTCTTTTGTGTTTTATTTGACATTCATGGGAATGGAGCTCAAGCCCCCAACTTCTAATTTGCTTTCCTTCTTCAGAGTCAGGTGGGAACACATAAACAAAAACACTCTACTGAAAACTGGACCCTAAAAACATGGACCTTCTGGGCACAGTCACCTGCTCTTCTGCTGCAGATGCTGGTGGGTGTGTGCTCTCTGAGCTCCAGCAAGCTCCAGCAGCTCCACAGGAGGAAGGCAGGAGAAAGCGCTTGCTTTCTCACACAGGTAAGCACCAGTTTAAATCTCAGGCAAATGGCAGGCTGGGACTCTGCTCTGAGGCACCATCTGTTCTGATTTTGGAAATGACTTAAGGGATTTGAAACATTCCACTTTATCATGTGTAAAAAGCCAAGCGGACAGTTCCTTTTGAACCCAAGTCTCCTCTTGTCCCTTTGGGATTCCTCCCTCTTGTTAATTACTTCCCAAACCAATATCTTCCTCATCCGTTTAAAGTCGACAGGGAGATAGTTAAATAAGGTTAATTCTAGCAGGGAAAATAATTATTTCATAGTGAAAATACTTTTGCAAAAATGTTATATTTTTCTACCTCCTCCATTAAATATATTTATTTGCTTAATTGAAGGTAGGGACTTTTTTAATGAAAATTTAAATATCCATCATATTGAAGAGAAGATATGATTATTTCCAATGCAATATTCTGTTTGTGCATAAAACTTTTTTTTCTGAAAGGTTAATGAAGGCATGTTTTGGATCCATAGCATGATAGATATACATCCTTTCTATAGTGAACATGTTCTATGAGGAATGATACCTTAAGCCAGCCCTCATATAAATTGGAGTATGGGAAATTTGGGGAAAAAAAGCAAACCTAACCATTTTATCTTTTCCCTAATTTATCTGGCAAGTTGAGGCAAGGAATATAATTACATATAAAAGTACCTATATCCATTAAATTGGTGTAATTTATGATTTAAACAGTGAATATGGGCAGAATAGAGATGTTTTCAATATGAAGGGTTATAGCATTGTTTTAAGATCTCTTGCATATAGTTATTTTATTGTGGAGGGAAAGAAGTTTTGACATTTTTATCTCCTCCATGAAAAAAAAATATATAAGAATGTATGTTATTTAATTAAAATTAAACATTTACAGAACTTGACTCCAAATTTAAATTCACAGCAAAATCGAAGGGAAGGTACAAAGAGTTCCAATGAGTTAATTCTTTTTTTAAAATTTAAATTCTTTATTGTTTAAAGTATCACAGGCGTCTCTTTTTTCCCCATTGCCAATGAGTTAATTCTTATTAATTTTAATCTATTTTTATTTCCTATAAGATGGGAAAATAATTTGCATTTTAATGTAGATCATATTCCTTACACACAAAATTCTTTACCCAATAATGTACAGAGGGACAGATGTTGTTTATTTCTTCTAAGGACTCAGAAATGAGACAGCTTGAAGATGGTGTTTAAACAATAACGGGCTTGTTAGTTTTAAATATGCTTCCTTCCACAGTGTTTTTTTCTGCTGTAAATGAAATGGTAAACATATTCAGCTTATGAATATTTATTAAGCAACTACTGTGTGCCATGCATGGTGTTTGATCTATGACATCTCATTTGCTTCATGAAATTTTTAGTCTCATTTGGAATGAAAGTACTTAAAAATTCAAGTAAGCCACTATCCCTAATTTTTTATTTTTATTATTTAAAAAAAATACTTTTTATTGATTTCAGAGAGGAAAGGAGAGGGGGAGAGAGAGAGATAGGAATATCAATGATGAGAGAGAATCATTGATCAGCTACCTCCTGCACGCCCCTAGGGATTGAGCCCACAACCTGGGCATATGTCCTGACCAGGATCAAGCTATGATATCCTGGTTCAGAGGTCAATGATGCTCAACCTCTCAGCCACGACAGCTGGGCTAGCCCTAATTTTTTAAAAATAGGTTGTGTTGTTTTTTTTTTTTATCATTATGTGGTATCTTGTATGCTATATTTCTTCCCTTTTACAGCCTTATTGAAGTGTAATTGAAACACAATGAACTATATATAAAGTGTACAAATTTGATAAAAGTTGATATCCTATATAATAAAAACCTAATATGCTAAGTGTCCGGTTGTCCAGTCAGCCTTTCAACCAATCAAAACATAATATGTTAATGATATGCTAAGGCCACTCAACTGTTAGCTGTGGTGTGCACTGACCACCAGGGGGCAGATGCTCCGACCAGTAGGTTAGCTTGCTGCTGGGGTCCGGCCAATCAGGACTGAGTGAGACGGGCTGGACAAGCCCTGGAGCCCTCTCACAGTCCCTCCCTGGCTGGCCAACCTCCTGTATCCCTCCCCAACCCCGATTGTGCACCAAGTGGGGTTCCTTGTTCTGGCCTGCGCCCTCTCGCAATTCGGGACCCCTTGGGGGATGTTGGAGAGCCGGTTTCTGCCTGACGGAGGAATGACCGGTCGGTATGATGTGCACTGACCACCAGGAGGCAGACGCTCAATGCAGGAGCTGCCCTCTGGTGGTCAGTGCACTCCCACAGGGGGAGTGCTGCTCAGCCAGAAGCTGGGCTCATGGCTGGCGAGCACACTGGTGGTGGCAGGAGCCTCTCTTGCCTCCGTGGCAGCACTAAGGATGTCCTACTGATGGCTAAGGTCCGCTCCCCGCGGCTTAGGCCCTAAGCAGGGAGCAGGCCTAAGCCATCAGTTGAACATCCCCCGAGGGCTCCCAGACCATGAGAGGGAGCAGGCCAGGCTGAGGGACCCCTCTCCTCTGCCTGAGTGCACGAATTTCATGCACTGAGCCTCTAGTGTGTATATATTGTGAAACCACCACCTCAGTCAAAATAATGAACATATCCTGCATCCCCTAAGTCTCCTCTTGTCCTTTTGTGATTCTTCCCTCTTGTGAATTACTTCCCACACCCATCACCAGGCAACTACTAATAATTCTGTCACTATATTCTACTTTATACTTCCCAGAACTTTATATAATTGCAGTATGCTTTGTTTTTAGTCAACATAATTATTTTGAGACTCATCAAATTTGGTGCATGTATCAATAGTTCATTTGGGTTTATTGCTGTGTAGTCTTCTAGTGTAGGGACTACTACAATTGTTCATCCTTTCATCTGTGAATGGATATCTTGTTGCTTCTATCTTTTGATGATTGCCAACAAAACTGCTATGAACGTCTGGGTACAATGTTTATGTTTTTAATGCACAAGTCTTTGTGTAGACATGTAGGCTCATTTTCTTACGTAAATAGCTTAACATGGAATGTCTGGTTGATATGGCAGGTACATATGCAAATTTTTAAGAAATCGCCAAACTTTTCCAGAGTATTGCCCATTTCTACCAGCAGTATATGAGAATTCTACTTTATTCACATTCTCATCAACACTTGATATAGCAGGTCTTTATAAATATTAGACATCTGAAGGGTTTGAGTGACATCTCACTGAGGATTTGATGTGCATGTCCTTTATGACTAATGATGTCAGGCATTTTACATGTACATACTTCCATGTTGCCATTCATGTATTTCTTAAGGTTCTAACTTAAATATTTTTCCCAATTAAAAAAATTACATATTCTAGATATAAATCCTTTATCAAAATCTTTGATTTGCATATAATTTCTTCTAGTTTTGGTCTTTTTACTTATTCTCTGAGTGTCTTTCAAAGACCAGAAATTATTAATTCTGATGATGATCAATTTACTTATTTTTCTATGTGGAATGTCTTCACCTAATTCAATATCAAAAAAATACTTTCTCTTGTGTTTTATTCTGGAAGTTTCATAGTTTTAGTTTTTATTGTTATGCCTATGATCTACTTGAGTTAATTTTGTATATGGTATAAGGTATAGTTTGAAGTAATAATTATATTTTAAAAATATAGACAAGTGCCATTTGTTGAAAGGACTATCTTTTCTTCATAGATTTGCCTTTGCATCTCTTTCAAAAACCAATCTATTCTGGACTCTGCATCTTTTTCTTGAACTCTGTCTACATTTACACCAATACTGCACTGATTTGATTACTGTAGCTTTAGTATAATACTTGATATCAAATAGTATAGCCCTTCAAAATGTTTAGGATTTATTATCTTTACTAAGACTTATTTTTTAGGGTAAATTTAGGTTCACAGCAAAACTGAAGGGAAGGTCTGAAGAGTTCCCATACACATGCAGACTTTATCAACATTTCCTACCAGAGTGGCACTTGTTATAAGTCATGAATCTACATTGACACATCATAGTCCAGAGTTTACATTAGGGTTCACTCTTGATCTTGTACATTCTTTGAACTTGAGTAAATGAATATGGACATGTATCCATCATTATGGTATCACACAGTGTTTTCAGTGTCCAAAAAGTCCTCTGTATTCAACTTAGTCTCTCTCCCCCGACCCAACCCCTGGCAACTACTGGTAATTTTACTGTCTCCCAAGTTTTGCCTTTTCCAGAATCTCCTATAGTTGGAGTCATACAGTATGTAGCCTTTTCAGATCGGCCTCTTTCACTTAGCAATATGCATTTGTTTCCTCCATGTCTTCGTGGTTTACTAGCTAATTTCTTTTTAATGCTGAATAATCCTATTAATAAAAGCCTATGTGGTTGTGATGCCCTCATGCCGTGACGCCCTCATGCTGTAATGAGCGACCACCAGGAGGCTGTGTGAGCAGTGGGCACATGTGGGTGGGTGGGGCTGCGTGTGTGCACCCGTGGGCAGGGGCTTGACACTGTGTGCACAGCGTGGAGGCGGGTTCTGCGGCTCCGGCCTACCTCCACTGAGGAGCTCTGGATGGGTGGGCGGGGACTACCTCTTTGGGACAATCCATTGAGGAGCCCCGGATGGGTGGGCGGGGCCTACCTCTTTGGGACAATCCATTGAGGAGCCCCAGATGGGTGGGCGGGGCCTACCTCTTTGGGACAATCCATTGAGGAGCCCCGGATGGGTGGATGGGGCCTACCTCTTTGGGGCAATCGATCGCGGGGCGCCCACATTGTGAGGGGTCATAGGCCAGGCTGGAGGACCCCCACCCGCGCCCCCCAGTGCACGGATTTTGTGCACCGGGCCTCTAGTATTTCATATTTATTTATCTATTTATCTACTGAAGCACATCTTGATTGCTTCTAAGTTTATCAATTGTGAATAAAGGTGCTATACACATCCATTTGTGGGTTTTTGTGTGGACATATGTTTTCAACTCCTTTTACTAAATACAAGGAGTGCTGTTGCTAGAGTGTCTGGTAAGAGCATGTTTAGTTTTATAAGAAATGTTCAAACTGTCTTGCAAAGTTGGCTATAGCATTTTGTATTTCTATCAGCAGCAAATGAGTATTCCTATTGCTCCACATCCTTGTCTGCGTTTGGTGTTGTCAGTGTTCCAGATTTGACCGTTCTAACAGGTGTGTAGTGATGTCTCAGTGTTGTTTTAATTTGCATTTCCATGATGACATATGATGGGGAGCATCTTTCATATTCTTATTTGCCATTGTATATCATCTTTGGTGAAGTGTCTGTTAATGTCTTTGTCACATGCTTAAATCAGGTTGTTTATTTTCTTACTGTTGTGTTTTTTAATGGTTGACACTATTAAAAGTGTTCCCCATCACCCCTCTTTACCCATCTCCACCCAGCCTCTGTACCCCTTCCTCTGGCTATCACCACACTGTTGTCTGTGTCTATGGTCTATGCATGTGTGTACTTTGGCTAATCAGAATTCTTTATATATTTTGGATAACAGTTCTTTATTGTCTTTTCTAAATATTTTCTCTCAGTTTGTGGCTTGCTTTCTCATTCTCTTGACATTGTCTTTGGCAGAACAGGCCTTTTTAATTGTAATGAAGTCCAGTTTTTCAATTATTTCTTTCATGAATTATGCCTCCGGTGTTCTACCTAAAAAGTTACTGCTATACCCAAGATGATCTAGGTTTCCTCCTATGTTATTTTCTAATTGTTTTATGATGTGCATTTAGGTCTATGATCCAGTCTATATCCAGATTCAAATTTTCTTTTTGTATGTTGATGTCTAGTTGTTCCAGAACCATTTGTTGAAAAGACTACCTTTGCTTCACTGCATTGCCTTTGCTCCTTTGTCAAAGACCAGTTGACTATATTTAGCAGGTCTATTTTGGGGCTCTCTTCTGTTTTACTGATCTATGTCAATAATAAAGTATCTCTATTACTATAGCATTATAGTATAAGTTTAAGTCAGGTAGGTAGTGTTAGTAGTCCAAATTTATTTTTAGATTTTTTTTATAGATGTCCTTTTACAGCATGAGAATTACCCTGTTTATTCAAGTCTACTAAGTTCTTTTATTTTTGTTTGTTCTTAAGAAAGAATAGATGTTACATTTTATCAAATGTTTTTCTTGCATCTATGGAGATTATCATTTTTTTTCTTTTTTATTCTGTTAACATAGTGAATTACATTGATTGAATATTACAAGTATTAAGCAGTCTTATATTCCTAGAATAAACCCTATTTGGTCATGATATACTTTTTACATATTTTTGGATTTAATTTGATAAACTTTGCTAAGAAATTTGCATCAGTTTTATAAAAGTTATTGGATTATAGCTTTCTTTTCCTGCAACATCTTTGTCTGGTTTTATTATTGCAAAATAGCTCCTTTTCTTTCTCCCTCCTGGTAACACGAAGGAATTTTTCTCAAGTACTTATTGTGAGAACCTGGTCAAACTCCTTGAGGAAAACTCCACAAAAGTGAGTGAAAGTTTTACATTATTGAGTTCTATTTTTGTACTCTATAAATATTCTTTAACTTGGTTCTTAAGTACAGTTAATTTACTTGGACATAATTTGGTTTCTGTTGAGTTTTGCTTTAGTGCTTAGTTAGGTGGGATGTGTAACATGACTCTAGGGCTAATTTTGCCACACTAGTAAGACAGAACTCTTCTTGGAAGTCTACTTGAGGTAACTTAAACTCTGAGGTTTTCCATTCATTTGGTGGGAACAGGAACTGTTCTCAGACTGGAAACTATTTCCTTGAATGCCTTTTCCTGGCCCCAGGTACTTTCTTCACCTGAATGAGCAGATGAAGTCTCTACGGGAACCTCCACAAACCCAGAGCTCTCTATGTCGCTATCTAGCAACTGTGGCCTTTCTGGTTGCCCAGCTCTATCTGCTCAGCTCAGGGAGACTACCAAACGCTGCCTGATTTCCCTTTTCTCACCACATCATGCATACTTTTTCAGGAATTACTGGCCTTAGCTGCCTGATGTATAATATCTTTAAAAAACTTTATTTTTATTGATTTCAGAGAAGAAGGGAAAGAGTGAGAGATAGAAACACCAATGATGAGAGAGAATTATTGATCGACTGGTTGCCTCCTACACACCCCACTTTGGGGTTTGAGCCCACAACCCGGGCATGTGCCCCTACTAGAAATAGAACCAGTAATCTACTGGTTCATGGGTTGACATTCAACCACTGAGCAACACCAGCTGGGCAAAAATTCTCTTGTTTTTATTCATCCTTCTTAAATGTATATATAGCTCATATTTATGTCAGTGTTTAATATAAGAAGTGTTTTGGGTCTTTAATTAGAAATTTGATGATGTTTTCATGACCTGAAATATGCCATAAGAACTCAACTCTTGTTTATATCAATTAGCCTACAGAAAGCTTGTTGTTGTTTTTTTAAGTCATTTTGCTTAAAGTCATAGTTTCCAAGAATCTATCGATGATGTTAGTGAGGGCTTGTACTATTCTTTAATACAAAATGGGAAGCATCTAGTTTCCCAAGCTCCCAATTACTCATCGACTGTCTCAGCAGCCCTAGATCTCTTCAGAGCTGTCCTGACCAACCTCAATACAATACCTAAAGGGTAAATAATGACATAGCAGGATACTGCCCAGACTCTGTTCAAGCACTATGGCTGGCATCCATTCTAACTGTCAGACCTATGACAAATTTCCTGTTGAAAATATTGACTATTACCCCTGTCTAACACATAAAAAGACAAACATAAAAAATACTATAAAACATAATAGAGTAGATAAAAGCAATTTTTTGTTTAATAAAGCTGATGTTAGAATTTTTAAAAGTTTTGTCTTATGTGAATAACTGCATTAAATGACTCATTATGTTCTCTATTTGTTCCTATAAAAACAGTATGAGAATTAACCTAAAAGAGAAAAGAATGCCATTTACTCAAAACATGCCTTTTTTGATAACATGTTTGAAGTGGATTACAGGACATACATATAATAGAAATATAAAATAAAATAATTTGAATAGCCACCAAAGTGGGATAAAACTCAAAATATAGATTTATAGGCTTCCCAGACTATGCAGTTGCTTAAGGTGGTCAATACATTTTGTTCTGAGATTCCCAGAAGACAAAGTTTGAAGAAATCCAACAAAAGAAAAAAATATTTATAAAGTTGTTAAATTTTTTTATATTTATAGATGAATGATGACTTTTATTTTACTTTAAAATCAATAGATAAGTTGCACTGCAGTTACACTAAGAATACCATATAGTACAGAATGCTTAAATGCTATTTACATATAATGCTTTCTTTTGCCCTGTTGTACTTTCTAATACTTAAAAAAATTCCAGAGAGTTTCCACCTTGACATATTTTACAGTTTTGTATATTATGTTGAAAAATGTGAGGGATTTTTTTTTTTTGTAGATGACTTTGACCAAGCTAGCATTGGTTTGTCGTATATGAAACATTTTTCTTAAAATTGCATAAAAAATCTGGCGACAAAGTACTATAGAAGAAAGTACTATAGAATAAAGGTTTTGGTTTCTTTGTCCAAGTTGTTTTAAATCTCTGCATTCACATGTGATGCATAACAATAAAAGCAGGGGAAACATGTTTACTTGACATGCTTACATAGCCCCAAACACCTCATTTAGTGTCATGCAATGGCCAATGCTATTTTAAAAAAGTTATCAATAGCTTTTAAGGTAAATATTTGAAGTTATCAATAGATTTCTAAGTTAAAAAGTGGAAAAATAAATTTGCCTACATATAATTTTAAATTTCTTTGTTTTCAAAAATAATAAAAATACAATCTATGTTAAAAGGAACATAACAAGCTCAGAGAAATATTTCTAAAAAAAATGACAATTATGTGTGTTTTTAGTAAATTCAATAATAAAATACAAAATCACAGGTTGTTTGACTTTCAGGTATTTTTCATTGCTCAGCTATCTCTGTTGTCCCATTTGTTGCCACAAATAATTGAACAGCTGACTTAAGCCAATGACACTTTTGTACGAGGACTTTGGAACTGAGTTTTAGGTGGTTCCCATCAGTCTGGCAACGCTCTTAAAAGGAGAAAATGTGCTCGGGGCTATTAGTAATCACTCTATGTGCTGAATGTAAAATTCGTTGTTCGAGATTTGGCCTCTGAGGCTGTATCACCTGGCGCAACACCTCATGTAGGTGTGTATGTCTTATGTTAGTCTAATGCCCCTCCTTCTGACTTCTCCATGTTATTTTTAGATTCTCCTGACTTCCATAATCCCCACACCTCCATCTGGTCACTACACAATGAAGGGAGTTAAGAGATTTTGAGGTTCCTTGTGGAGACAGCTCTAGAAATTTACAAGTATTTTTACATGACAATATGACTTAAATGTTCAAAGTTAAATTTAAATACCATTATATTATTGCATTCATATACCATTTTGCTGTATTTTAATTCTAACAACACTAGCTTATTCTATCCCACTAACTTGAAATTAATCATTCTATGAAAATATTTGTCAGTTGAAAAATCCCTTTATATGAAAAGAATTCTAATTTTCTTACAGGGTTCCAGTCCAGCATCTACTGGTCTCATTAGAGCATAAAGTCAGAGATCAGCATTTTGAAGAATGATGATTAATTTGTAACCCCTTATAAAGATTATGTATAGAAATAATGCAATGCTTTTATAATGCAAATTCTTATTTATATATAGTATTGTAAGAAATCTGGAGAAAATACTGCCATTTTGCATAGTGCACTAATGTATTATTAATATTGTTGGAAGAGTTCTATGCATATTTGTTTTACAGATTCAATGGTCAGGAATAATTTTTTATTCAGACTCCCATCACTGTTAAAATAAAAGCACATTTTGTCTTCAATCCTGAGTCCTTTAAGAGTGCCATGCTTAACAATTTCTGATGTTCATTACTATAGTGAAGATGACTAAGAACCTTTTAAATGCTGCATATAATTGAAGTATTTGGAGTCTTAATATCTTAGGCCATAAGAAAACAATGCAGCATTGCTATATATTACAATTGATGCAAAACCTAATGCTCAAAAAGGGACCAATGACACATAAATACATTTATCATTAACATATATTTAAATTATATGCACTCAAGATAAATTTGCTTCTCAGAAACACTAGTGCTGGTGAGGCCTCCCACCTTGTAGGCACCTGCAGTGTAGGGATTTACACATTTAGAAAAGCCAAACTAAACCACACCACACCCTGTCATTTATACAAACACTTGAACCTTATTAAGAACCAATAGAATCCAGGCAAAATGATTTTATCTCATGAAAGAACTTCTTGTGGAGCTGGAATGATATTTGATTGCTTTCAGCTGTTTGTTCTATAATCAAAGCCAGAGAGCTGCTTACTCCCTCAGGGAAAACAACCCACAGCAACTCGTTTTATACCAAAACGATTAACTGAGCTTAATTGGGCATAGCATTTAATAAAAAAGAGCCTCCTTTGGGAAAAACAATTTTTTATGTGTCTGCAGCCACACAGCATGAAATTACTATGATTGGTGTATGTGTGTGTTTTAGGAACAACTTTATGAAATACTCTGAAAAACATTATTTTTACATGGTGTTTGTCAAATTGTCGACTATTAGAAAACTGATGTCAGTTTCTCTTTCTACCCTTTTCTAGGAGACTTCATCTTCGCCTGACCAATGATTTATCAAATTCTGCAAGAATAGAACACAGGTGAGTTTCATTTGAAAAGTCGTCTTTTTTGAAGTGTATGAGCCATATGAAGACATGTATTTCAAGTTTTATTTTCTGTGATTTAAGGGCAATTCCTTTCTTACACCTGAAAAACATTTAAAAATAAATTGAAGTAAACTACTATTACAGATTGTGATACAATTTACTATTGCTCTTTCAGAATAGTATCTTGCTTGTCCATTAAAATTTAGAATATAGCATTTTGCCCCAGGTTTATGGTATCTATCTTCTTTGACATAGATAAAAATGTCTACCACTATGTTTCACAGAAATTTCAATTTATGCATTTAAACAATGTACTTTAATTTAATACAGTTGAAATATCTTTGAATTTTTAAAAGCTCTAAAGAAACCATAAATTCTGAAAAAAAAGAAACTTGAAAAAGATAAAATTAGAGACTTTTTAATTCCAACAAAGAGATAATGTGCATTAATGAGAAGATATGAAAAATATGTTTGTCAGTATTGGTTTTAAAACCCGATTTGAGTAGATGGGAAAGGAGAAAGTTTTATTGTTATTCTCTTTTTGTGATAAATATAAGAACTCATAAAATTTTGGAAATGCTATTTATAAACATGTTGGCATAAATATTTATAAAATTCTTGCCTTAAAGTAAGAGCTACAACATTTCTCAGAGGAAACGTATTTGTCACAGATAAAGGCATACTAAACTACTCTGTTTTAAAGTAAATATAAAATATAGAATGTGTCGTGCTCTGCTGCTTTGTATTCAAATATGAATCTGAGTGCCCTGAAATTACAAACTCCAACAGATTCACTGACTCTAGCAGTCAAAAGTCTCCCACTTAGGCCCTACCTGGTTCGCTCAGTGGTGCAGGGGTGGGCAAACTTTTTGACTCGAGGGCCACAATAGGTTCTTAAACTGGACCGGAGGGCCGGAACAAAAGCATGGATGGAGTGTTTGTGTGAACTAATATAAATTCAAAGTAAACATCATTACATAAACGGGTACGGTCTTTTTTTTTTTTTTAGTTTTATTCATTTCAAATGGGCCAGATCCGGCCCGTGGGCCGTAATTTGCCCACGGCTGGGTTAGAGTGTTGGCCCTTGGACTGATGGGTCCTGGGTTCAGATCCAGTGAGGATTATCTCTATTCAATATCCTCATTATATTTTCAAAATGTCATTATATGATACTGGGTAAAGTAACCATAGGATTTCTGTACTACTTCTTACAACTACATGTGTACTGCATTACAATTGCATTTGAATCTTCATTTGTCTCCACAAGAATTTCAGCTTAAAAAAATAGGATAAGAGGGAGTCTGCTTGGGATTTGATAAATAATAATTCACATGTAGTAGATAGATAATTGAAAATAAAAAGTGGACTACTAGGTATAATAAAATATGTAAAACAGACTTAGATTAAAATAGGACATTCATAGAATCAGAATCCAAAAGATAACTAGTCCCAGATGAACATTTTGTCATTCTGTGGAAAAATGGGAAATAAAAGAACCATGGTGGTGGTGGTGGGGCAGCGGAGGGTGGGGGTGGGAATGTGTGTGTGTGAAGTTGGCATACATTGTCTAACTGTCCTAATTTGAGAAGAAACTAGCCTTTATTCTGAGATTATGTCCTTCCTACCTTTGATGTTATAAGTTTCTTCCTTTTACAAAACATTAATTATAGAAGTTGTTTTTGTAATGTCCTTCCTTGACAAAAATCCTCATTAAAAAAAGGCAACTGCATGGCTACAAAGACATTCCCTCTTCCCTCCAAAAGAGGGAACAAAAGGGAAGGAGAGGAGCATATAAGCCTAACCAATGGACACAAACACCAGGGGGGTGAGGGCATGGGGGGGGATCAGGACACATGTGTAATACCTTAATCAATAAAGAAAAAAAAAGGAAAAAAATAAAAAAGGGAAGGAGAAACAAATGAAAGTAACACTTACCAGAAAGATAAAATATGGCACTTGAGTGGGAGAGAGAAGTGAGATTGAGTAGATAAATGCCTCAGTCAGTACACAAGGGTGAAAGAGAGGCAGGGGAGCCGAGGGAAAGGTGGGGAGACAAAGGAGCGAAAGCAGGAGCTGGCAGAGCCCGAAAGACATGGTGAGAATGGAAATGAGGACGAGATGGGAAGCGCAAGAAAGGCTTTTCCCCTTTGATCTCATGCACAGGATTTCTTTAGAAGGAGATCTCATGTTCTGAGACTGACTTGTGTTCTGGGAGGTTGCAGCATATATAGAAAGTCTGTACTGAAGAGAATATAGGAACTTTCTGGTTTGTTGAGAGATATTCTCTGGGTTAAAAGTTGCCTACATTCTTTATACTTAATTTCTTTCTTTCCTTACGAATTTCCACAATATATTTAGGATTGCACCCTAGATAAAGATTAAATTCTGTTCCTAAATTCAGAGGATTTATTTTCTGATTGAGTTCTTTTGAGTAAGGAGAACATTGTGGGAAGTTTTCCACATTCATTATTTTTTAAAAAAATATATTTTTATTGATTTCAGAGAGGAATGGAGAGGGAGAGAAAGATAGAAACATAAATGATGAGAGAGAATCATTGATCAGCTGCCTCTTGCATGCCCCCTACTGGGGATCGAGCCTGAAACCCAGGCATGTGCCCTGACTGGAATCGAACCTGGGACCTCCTAGTTCATAGGTCAAAGCTCAACCACTGAGCTGTGCCAGCCAAGCCACATTCATTATTTTTACAGGTTTCTCAACATTATTGCTTCTCAGATGATTGCTAAACCTAAATAGTTGTGGACAATTTTAATATATTAGACATGTTTATGAAGTCACCTGGGAAGAAAGCTGACTGAAACTCTCACCCTGTTTTCCACATGCTCATCCAGACTCTGTGATGAATACGAGCTTTCCTTTGGGTGAACACCACTCCCTCTGAATGTCTCCCTGGGTTTCCTGGGACTTCGCTGTCTGGTCCTTAGGACCCCAAACAAATCCACAGCAACCTGACATCTATCCCACTGATTCTGTTTCTCTGGCGAATCCTGACTAGTACAACTGCTACTTAGCATTTATAATTGTAACTTTTATATCCTTAAGTATTTGAGAGGGACATTGAACTCAGGAACTTTATATTCTCCAGAACAATGCCCTGTGAATACTTATTGAATGAATTAGTGAAAATTTCTTGACATTTTCCCCATAACTTAAAATACTCTTTATTTTATTAGGCTTTTCTGATGGTTAAAGGACCCGAGGGTCAGCTTAGTTTTTCTAAATCAACACAAAGTCATTTATATGTTAATTTAAAATTCAGACTTTATCTGTATTTTGAATGAGTAAGAGGAGATAGAGGAGCAAGGTTAAAAATGACTGGGGTTGCTGTGAAAACTGAAACTGAAAAATTTGTAAAAGCAACCAGGCTTCTCATTTTATGCCCTAAACTACTACATTTATGAAGAGGTATGCTACTGAGAAGAATACTAATCTCAATTTACAAATATGGCCAGGGCCAGAAAGTTATAGTATTTAGACATTGCACAGTAGATATTTTGAACTGGCCACTTCCTTCAGATGGGGTTTGGTTATCATTATATTGACCAGATTTTTAATTTGTTTTCTTTAAATTTATATGCATATTTCCAACTTAAATCTTTTTGGATGTTTTATGTATCTAATTTTAATATTCATTTAAAAAGTGATAGTTGTTTGAGGTCCAATATTAATATACTGAGTATCTAAACTTTTATGATTCTTAGTATATTAGATAGAAATTTAACTTAATTCTATGCTTAATCTTATTAGCATACTAGAGGCCTGGTGCACAAATTCGTGCATCAGTGGGGTCCCTTGGCCTGGCCTGCTGGATCAGGCCAAACTAGCTCTCTAACATCCTCCAAGGGGTCCAGGATGGCGAGAGGGTGAAGGCCAGGCCAAGGAACCCCACTGGTGCACAATCAGGGTCGGGGAGGGATACAGGAGGTTGGCCAGCCAGGGAGGGATTGGAAGAAGGCTCCAGAGCATGTCTGGCCCCTCTAGCTTAGTCCCGATTGGCTGCATCCCAGCAGTAAGATAACCTACCAGTTGGAGCATCTGCCCCCTGGTGGTCAGTGCACATCATAGCGAGCGGTTGAGCAGCCTTAGCATATTATTAGCATATTACATTTTGATAGGTTGAAAGGATGACCAGACGACCGGACACTTAGATATTAGGCTTTTATTCTATAGGATTTATTTTATATAATTAAGAACAGACAAATCATGATACATACTTTCTCTATATCTTTTTTTACCTGTATTCCAAACATCTATGGTAGAGTGTTCCCTATATATTTACATATATATCTTAATGTCATAGTGAAATTCTCTTATATAAAAAGAACAACTATTTTAATCAGAATTTTAGAACAAAATTAAGTGTAATTATTGAAAGCTGAGTTTTTATGATACTGGCCATCAAGAGAAATTTTTACAAATTCTATCACAATAACTCCTGGTTGCCCCACCCCCTTCTCCTGCCCAGAAGAATCAGTTGATTCACACTGGTCCAATTCCCTGGAATGGACCAGGGAATTGATAATAATGACTTTTCTTACATTCTTCTAGTATGTACTCTAGAAGCAGACTTCTATTTTAGATTGACTGCTTTAAATTGCTTCAGAAAACAAATTTTATGAAAATAATGAACAGGATCATTTTTGTGATCATCCTATATAATAAAAGGGTAATATGCAAACTGACCCTAGCAGCAGAACGACTGGGAATGACTGGTCACTATGACACACACTGACCACCAGGGGGCAGACGCTCAATGCAGGAGCTGCACCCTGGTGGTCAGTGCACTCCTACAGGGGAAGCTCTGCTCAGCCACAAGCCAGGCTGACGGCTGCCAGCACAGTGGTGGTGGCGGGAGCCTCTCCTGCCTCCTCAGCAGCACTAAGATGTCCGACTGCAGCTTAGGCCTGCTCCCCACTGGCAAATGGACATCCCCCGAGGGCTGCTGGGCTGCCAGAGGGATGTCTGACTGCCAGAGGGCACAGGCCGGGCTAAGGGGCTCCAAGTGCACAATTTTTTCTGCACTGGGCCTCTAGTTTATTGATAAGCAGCTCAAAATGTTCTCTGAAGCATTTATTCAAAGTGATGCATTCAAAACCAAATTATACTTAGAATAATTCTGGGATATTGATTTTAACTATGTAAGCAATACACCAATTGCAGTGTCTTGGCCTTTATTAATAATTTAAACATGCTAGATGAATCTAAGTCCCCTTCATCATGAGTGCAATCTTGCCCACTCATTCCTCTCCAGAAGTAACTATAGGAATAACTTCTGTGTATTGTTCCAGTATCTTTTTCCTCATATTTGAATTGCATAAATATACACAGCTATAGAAAATACAAAGTATTTTTTACATAAGTAATCATTATTCTGTAATTTGCTTGCCCCCATTCAAACTCAACAATATATCTTAAAGATCTCTTTATGCCACAACCTAAGCTCTACCTAATTCTTTTTATCTGTTGTACTATATTCCATGATATATTACCCTCTTCTCAATTGTCATTTTTTACTGTTACAAATAAAGGCACAATAGCATTTCTGAACATGACTCCTTACGTTCAGGTGCAGTGTTTTCAAGAATGCATATGTAGAATTGAAAATAGAAGATTATAGGGCACACGTAGTCTCAATGATAAAAGATAAATTTCCCCATAACATTGCTATCACAAATAACATTCTGTGAGCAGTGTCCATTTTCCACAGTCTCAGTAACATTTGGTACACAACTTTGCATTTTTGTCAGCGTAATAAGTGAAAAATGGTTTCAGGTTAACTCTTACTTCTTTTTCCAGAGTGAGATAATCATAATAAAAATCTCTAAAAATAATACCGTGTGATGCATGAAGCAAAAACCTAGGCTGACATATTAGTTTTTTCTTCGTTTCTATTTTATGACATCGCACAGCCATATGCCCTGGTTCCAGGACTGCTCTAAGGCTCTGTCTCTTTAGGGCAGGACGCCCTCCTCTCATCGCAGTGGGGCTGTTAATGAGTTTTTAAATCTGATTGCTGATACAAATTGGATCAACAGTAAACGCACTAAGCAATTTATTTCATTTTCACAGTCTATTGCCAAGAAAAGCAGCTGATAAGTTCCCTTGAAACCAAGACATCATCAATTCTCCTGGGGGAGGGGTGTGGGGAGGACGGGACACAGGCAAAAGAGGAAAAAAAATCCTAAGCAGACATAACTGACAACTTGTTAAAAAAGCCTTTCCTCCCAGCCAGGTCCTCGAGTTTGGGATTATGGGACGAGGCTGAGCATATTCAGGGTGTCACTACGTTTTGTATTGTACATAGATAGTTATCTGCTTTCATTTAGGATAAAGGCTAGAGGTGGGCTTTAGGTCCCGTCAAGGCCTGCACTTGAACAATCACATCAAGTTATTTTTAGCGCTAGAGATTCATCCACAGCTCTGGCTGTGCTGTGATGGCGATAAGGAGGCCCAGTGGCCCAGAGATTCAGGCTTTTGAGCACGAATAAAAAGGGAAGCCACTATCTCAACAAAGGGTATCGGGAAAGATGTGCTAAACCCTTCATTATCCATAGCAGGGACAACGCAGAGGGCAAGAACTGGACTTGTTTAATGTGCGAACATTCTAGTTGCATGTCATAGTATTTATAGGTAACAGAAAAATACATTTTACGAAGGCAAGTGCTTTTCATCGAATGAATGCATGCATGAATAAATGTGGTAGCTTCGTTTAATTATTGGCCAGTCTGAAATTGACACCACAGTAATATAAACATTTTAATGTCATATTATCCTATCCATATGCCTTTGTGTAAGAATTTAATCTCTTGAATTTTTTATTTACTTATGTGTATAAAATGGAATTACTAACATTTTATTGACAGCTTCATAACACTGTCATAATGCTGTCAGTAACATTATGAGTGTTAGAAGAGAGCATATAAATGCCATGTTGGGTAACCTCTAAACTGCAGTTGTGGATTTATCCATTTATTAATTTATTCAACTAATAGTTATTGAGTACATATTATGTTCCAGGAATACACACACATACACACACTATAGAATATATAGTATATATCATATGCATATATAAATATTACAAATACATGTATAATACATATATATATATATATATATAGGAGTGATTAAAAGTAGGTCTACAGTTGTTTGTATGGAAAATACAATAATCCTAATATATAAAAACCCTGGGTCCTTCACACCGAGAGGGAGGCTCCGCCAATCCGAAGTCAGTCCTGCAGTTAGCGCTGGGTTGCCGTGGTGACCCAGCACTGACTGCTGAGGGGGCTGCGAATCAGGCCTGGAGAGACACCTGAAGAGAGAAGCAGGGTCTGATCTGTAGCCTGTGTGGTAGCTGTTGATCAGCACTTGCCTCTCTCTCTCTCTCTAGCAGCTGTGCCTCCATTTCTCTCTAGGCCTACATCAGGGCTGCTGATCAGCCCTGCCTTTCTGATCAGGCCCCATTGATAGGCCCTGAGACACTGACTGGCATAGAAACTGACCAATCAGAACCAAACTGGCCAGCAGAGGAGGGCAGTTGGGGGTGAGATCAGGCCAGCAGGGGAGGGCCATTGAGGGTGAGATCAGCCTGGCAGGGGAGGGTAGTTGGGGGCGATCCTGCTGGCAGGGGAGTAGTTAGGTGTTAATTAGGCTGGCAGGGGAGTGGTTAGGGGTGATTAGGCTGGCAGGCAGAAGCGGTTAGGGGCAATCAAGCAGGCAGGCAGGCAGGCGAGCAGTTAGGAGCCAGCAGTCCCGGATTGTAAGAGGAATGTCTGACTGCCTGTGGGATTGGGCCTAAACTGGCAGTCAGACATCCCTCTGCCGGGAGCCAGTCCATCCTTGCTGTTTCAAAGGACCTGGCATATATGGCATACTGTTCTTAATATGTTTGCTCACCTTCTTGGCACTATGTGTTTTAACCAAGGTCTCTGAGAAAGGTTGTTTCCCCAGGTAGGGATTTTCCCCTGAAGTTAGGGAGGGAATAAAACCTCTTAACTAAGTGCCAGGCGGGTAATTAATCACTTTAACTACGAACAATCGTGCTTAAGCTACATAATCTTTACTCCCTGGAATGAAGATAAGAAACGCCCTAACCTTTGTAATAGAGATTGGTAGGATTGAATCAACTGGTATAAATACAGATGTAATAAGACAGCAAGAGACAGAACTTAGAACACAGAACTTAGAACACAGAACTTAGAACACAGAATTTAGAACACAGAACTTAGAACACAGAACTTAGAATACAGAGCTTAGAACACAGAACTAAGAACACAGAACCTACACAGAACTAGAGACAGAAGAACTTCGCTGGAGAGAACATGGCAAAAGATCCTGGACTGAACCTGACTACAGAAATGGGCAAGAGAACCTGACTAGAACCTGGTGACTGAACCTGGCTGGAGAACCTGGACAGAACCTGGCTGGAGAACCTAGCAAGAGAACATGGACACAGAACCTGGCTGGAGATCTGAAGCAGAACCTCTCTGGAGATCCAGACCAGAACTTGGCTGGAGATCCTGGCTGGAGATCCTGGCTAGGCTGCTGATCAACTGAACACTGTCTCCGTGTCATTCCTTACTCACCGACTCCGTCCACACCTTTGGGGACCCCTGGACCTGCTGGGGTTGGACCCCAGCATCCCTCGAGGGGTCCCAGATTGGAAAGGGTTCAGGCTGGGCAAGGGACACCCCCCATTGCACGAATTTTGTGCACTGGGCCTCTAATATAGAATATATATATATATGGCTAAGTGCATGTCTGTCCGACCAGTACCTATGTCGTGCACTGACTACCAGGGGGCAGACACTCAATGCAGGAGCTGCCATGATGCCCACTGGCTATTTAAAAATAAATGGCACCATGGACCTGGTGCTGACAAACCAACACTCAGCTTCCCCCAAGTAGAACACAGGCCCTGCCACCACCTTGGAGTGACACCCCACCAAATCGCAACCAATGCTGCCAAACCCCACGTTGCAAAATGTGGCCCACAGCTCAGCCCAGCTTGGAAATAGTGGTTATGGGTGCTGGGTAATGTTGTCACGTAGCAACACCTGGCTTCCTCTCCCTAGTGACTAGCCTTCTTGGAGTTTCTTCAGCCCAGGAACATGACCTGCTTTATAGCCAGGTGCAAACATTTTACACTTTAACCAAATGTCTGTGAAGCATTTTCCTGTGCCTCATCTCATTTGATCCTCACAGAACTTCTGGAGTAGGTAGATAGGAGACTTGGTAGAATCCTATTTTCTTTCACTAGATGGAAAATGGAGATTTGGAAAGTTTAGAAACTTGACCCAACATGAAAAGAAATAAGAAATGGTGGACTTTGAAAATGACTTCAGGTTTTCTCACTGTGCAGAATATAGTCAAACGCTGCTACAAATAAATATTTTACCCTTTGTTCTCCCTGCATGATCTACAATAATAATGTGCTTTGTGTTGATATTTACTGCTGTGTTGCTGACAATTACCTGAAAGAGCAGATGGGGTGCTTCACTTTGTTGGAAAAAGTTTAGCTAAATCAGAAAGCAGGTGTAATTAAGCAAGTTTATTCTCTATATATAAAAGGCTAAGTTGACTCGCACATGCATGACACACATAAAACTCTCGCTGGTGCCAATCACATGCATGTGTTTCAATCTGTCATTGTCGATCGTGAATTTGGTTGACACTTCTATTATAGAGAAAGGTCGAATAGGATATTAAAATATTTCTTCTAATTAATTCCTTTCAATGTGCACAAATCCGTGTACCCAGACACTACTTAATCCTCTTATAATAAAAGGCTAATATGCAAATCAACCGAACAGCAGAACGACTGGTCACTATGACGCGCACTGACCACCAGGGGGGCAGATGCTCAACACAGAAGCTGCCCCCTGGTGATTATTGCACTCCCACAAGGGGAGCTGCACTCAGCCAGAAGCCGGGCTCATGGCTGGCGAGCACAGTGGTGGTTGCGGGACCCTCTCTCACCTCCGCAGCAGCACGGGGAGCAGGCCTAAGCTGGCAGGCAGACAGACCCCAAAGGGTCCCGGACTATGAAAGGGCACAGGCCGGGCTGAGGGATGCCGCCCCCCCTCCCTCCCCATCCCAGTGCACGAATGTTGTGCACTGAGCCCGTAGTGAATAATAATACAAGAGCCTGGCTGGTGTGGCTCAAGGGTTGAGCATTGACCCATGAACTAGGAGGTCATGGTTTAATTACCAGTCAGGTCACATGCCTGGGTTGTGGGCTTAATCTCCTGTAGGCAGTGTGTGTGTAGGAGGCATCTGATCAATGATTCCATTTCTCTCTCCCTCTCCATTCCTCTCTCTGAAATCAATTAAAATTTTTTTAAAAGAATAGTAATATGAGAATAAAGCCTGTTTTGTGTGTACTCATAACTATAAATCTACTTTTGCCTTCCCTTGTATGTATTATTAGGATAAGTCATTAAGATAAATGCTGGGAAGGAATATAGGCTGCTGTGACAACCTGTAGCAAGGATCCTTACCCTAGAGCATAAATGCAGGGGAAGAGAAGAGAATGATAATTAAAGCAAGTGTAGAAGGGTGAGCTCAAGTCCCTCCAGCTAAGGGTGCTGGGATTGAAGCGGCAGACACAGAGCAGCACTTCATGTAGAAAAAAGAGCATGTGTGAGGCCTAAGGCAAAGAACACTATTACCCAGGCAGTTCCTTGAGCTTTTCTGTAGTAACTTTTATGGTAATTTCCAACTCTTGTATAATAAAATACATATAATATTATTTAGGAATTTGCTCTAAAAGCCTGCATTTTAGGAAAAAAATATTAAAATGAGCTAATTCTTACTTGAATTACTATCATCTAGTGGCAGATCTAAAAGGCTTCTAATATCCTTAATTCACATCTTATTGTTATTAAGGAGTTTGATAAATATATGCAAATGTTTTTTCTATAAAATTAAAAACAAAACACCTCCAGTCTCTGATCAGTAACTGCTGGATCTACAGCAGCATTAATTATCCCCTTACCTACGTAAAATTTTGGGGGTATAATTTTATAGGTATTTTGAGTCAGTAATTCCAATTGTATCTCTTTAACTGCTATGTTCCATAGCCATTTTGTTTTTAGATGGTACTCATTTAAAATTAATATTTATTTCTCCTGAGGATAAAAATAATATAGACATTATAGAGCATGACATTAGACAGAGAAGTATGACATGTTAAATATAAATCACATGAACTAACATCCAGAGACAGGCATTGCTAGCATTTTGGAAGATGTATTTACAATCTTTTTTTTTTTTTTTTGGTTCTAAGCATATATGTATACTTCTATTGAAACTTATTTGAAATATTCATGAATGTACTCAGCTCTATCTGATATCAATATTTCTCCTATGAATAAATATTCCTTAAACTATTTTAATGTCTGTAAATGGTTTAACAAAGTTTATCTAAGCATAAAGCTTACTTAAAATCTACATATTTGCTGATCATTTAAATAGTTTCAATTATTTAAATAGTTTCAACTTCTTGCTTTATAATAATATTTAAGTAATGTTATTATAAATCTCCATCTATATGAATATTTGTGTATATATTCAATTTGTTCATGGCATCTAACTCCTAAAAATTTAATTACTGGATTAAAAATAACATGCATTCTTTTTTAAAAATATATATTTTATTGATTTTTTTACAGAGAGGAAGGTAGAGGGATAGAGAGTTAGAAACATCGATGAGAGAGAAACATTGATCAGCTGCCTCCTGCACACCCCCTACTGGGGATGTGCCTGCAACCAAGGTACATGCCCTTGACTGGAATCGAACCTGGGACCCTTCAGTCCGCCAGCTGATGTTCTGTCCACCGAGCCAAATCAGTTAGGGGAATAACAAGCATTTTTGATACATATTGTTAAATTTCCCTCCAGAAATAATGTACAAATGTATGATTCTATCAATAAAGTATGTGTGTTTTTACATATACAACAATAGTAGAATTTAAAATTCCTTGCCATTATGATAATCTTCGTATGTCTTTTTTGCTTAAATTGGAATTTCTTAGATTAAAAGTAGTTTAAATTTTAATTAATTTATTTTTGACATAAAAAAGCTGTGTATAATTAATCTTATAAAACCTTATGAGTTTGGAAATGAGTACATACTGGTGAAACACAATCATCACAATCTATTCCAGTGATGGCAAACCTTTTGAGCTCGGCGTGTCAGCATTTTGAAAAACCCTAACTTAACTCTGGTGCCGTGTCACATATAGAAATTTTTTGATATTCGCAACCATAGTAAAACAAAGACTTACATTTTTGATATTTATTTTATATATTTAAATGCCATTTAACAAAGAAAAATCAACCCAAAAAATGAGTTCGCGTGTCACCTCTGACACGCGTGTCATAGCTTCGCCATCACTGATATTCTATAAATCTATGCGTAGCCTGCAAGTCTTATCTTACCTAATTTTTATTCTTATGATATTTTAGTAAGAACAGTTAACATAAGATGCACCCTCTTAGCAGATGTTTAAGTTTACAGTGCAGTATTTTTAACTACAGGCTCTATGCAGCACAGTGCATCCCCAAGGCTTCCTCTTGTATAAATACACCTTTGTATCCTTTGTCTAATGTCTCTCCACTAATACAGACCCCCAGCCTGGTAATCACCATTCCAGGCTCTGCTTCAATGAGTTTTGCAATTTTCGATTCCTCTTCCAAGTGGTATTTGTCCTCTTGTCTGGCTTGTTTCACTTAGCATAATGTCTTTCAGGTTCATCCATATTGCCACAAATGGCAGCACTTCCTTCTGTTGGTGGCTCAATGATATCCCTCTGCTGTGTGTACTAAGAGTCTTTATCCATTCAACATCGATGGATACTTAGGAACAACTGACTGGCTGTTGTGAATAGTGCTGCGGTAAATATGGGGGTGCAAATACCTCTTTGAGATTCTTAGTTCTTTGGATAAATACTCAAAAGAGAGATTGCTAGATTACATGGCAGTTTTATTTTTACTTTATTTACAAACCTCCGTACTGTTTTTCCATCGTGACTGCACCAATTTAGATTCCCACCAATAGTGACCAAGGGTTCAGATTATCCCACTTCTTTCCAACATTTATCTGCTTTTCAAAATGTATTTGATAGTAGCCGTCCTAACAGGTACAAGGTAAGATTTCATTGTTGTTTCGATTTGCTTTTCCCCGATGACTAGTGATGTTGGACACCTTTTCATATATCTGTTTGACACTTGTATGTCATCTTTAGAGAAGTGTCTATTTGGTTGCTTTGCACATTTTTAATAATTGGGCTGCTTATTTTTGCTATTTCATTGTAGGCCTTTC
Organism: Myotis myotis; assembly: GCF_014108235.1. Classification (NCBI taxonomy): domain Eukaryota; kingdom Metazoa; phylum Chordata; class Mammalia; order Chiroptera; family Vespertilionidae; genus Myotis; species Myotis myotis. Next base: position 28,292,106 of record NW_023416313.1, read on the forward strand.
TTATATATTTTAATATTAACCCTTTATCAAATATGTAGATACAATTAAAGTGAAATGAACAACAACTCTACACTTGAGAGTTTACTCTACAAAACAGGAGGTAATGCTCAGTTTGATAAAACAAAAATTGGGGATAATAATAATAACATTACTGTCCTGTAGGAGTTTATGTGGAATTTTTAATGAGATCTAAAGTCTAGTCTTCTATACGCACATATTTATTTGACAAAAAAAGGAAAGTGAAAATTTGCTTCAGAATAAAACATAGAATTAATAGAAAGTAAAATTATTTAAGTATTTTTGCTTAGTAGGTTTTAAATTATATTAAGTTGGGATAGTCAACCTGTGTGGCATTGAGGAACTTTAGGCACTCTCTCTGTAGAATATTTTAAGGAAAGGAGGTCCCACCCCTTTCCCCTCCCTAATTTCTGATCTTTGGTATGTTCTGAGAATAGGGCCAAGCTGTACCTTCCTTTTGTTCTTTGAGTCTCATATGCTTATCACTGTTGTCACAGAGTTTAATTTCCTCTGAGTCCTATAATAAAGTAAAAAAGAGAAGCGAAAAACATACAAAAGGAAAAAAAAACGATCTTTCATCTCAGAATTGTGGGGATTCACTCAGTTGCCTGATAGAAAATTTAATAGAAGGTATTTAAATAGAAAAAATTATAATACTATGAATAACTATTAATTATTGAGAACCTGCTATGCTCCCAGCACATGATAAACACTTTACAGACAACATTTCAATTCATCCTCACCACAGGTCTTTTTAATGCATTATTGGAAAAAGGCGATTATCTGGCACATACTGAAACAACTGAACCCTGCATGTAGCTTATTTATTTAACTACACTGCAAGCAGTCATTGACTATTTTTCTGTAGTAGATGCCAAGGTTTAAAGCATAGTCTGCTATGGTCCCTGGCTCTTGAAAAGAAATGATCACAAAGAAAAACAATGGTCTCAGTTGAATTTAGGCAAATCTATCTCAGAATAAGCAAGGAACAAAGCAGATCTGGAGAAAAATGGATACATGCTTCTTTTCAACTTCCATCCCTGCCTCTGCCCACTTCACCCCTCCCCACCAGCTCCCAGGACCACACCTTACTCCCCCTATCTCTCCCCACAGGGGAACTCCTCTTAGATAACGCCTTCCTCACAGTCCCTCTTCACAGTATTTTCATTAAGCATGTCTGGTGTGTGTCCTATTCTATCAGAGCTCTTTTATCTGCCATTAACTGGGACAGTGAACTAATTGGATAAGCGGATCCTTACTTTTGTGTTAATAAGAAACAATAGCTTGTACAATGTTCCTCCCAGGTGACAGGTAACATTCTCAATGAACTGTTCTGATGACTGAGTGTTCGAGTATTTCTGGGAGCGGAGGAAAGGTGATAGGAGAGTAATTTGGAGGTCAGAGTAAAAAAGGCATTTAATGCCCTTCGGAGCACACTGCCTTCTAAATTGTTCATTTAATAGGTATCTTTCCTTCACTGAGCCAGTACAACGTCTCCCATATGTAAGGTCAGATTTAGTTGCTAGGGATACAATGTTGAATGAGACAGCATAGCCCTCATGCAGGCTCCACCCACATGTGTTACATATTTCCAGGGATTGTAAAGTCCTCAGAGGTAAATAACATATAGACTTTGTGCTCAAGGAGTTTACAGGCTCTGAAGCCACAGCAAAGGTATTTTGATGACACTCTTTCTACTTTATAAAAGTGGTCGTATATAGGATAAACGCTGAGCTCACCTTGCTCTTTAAGGAAGTACGCTGAGGGCTGCTTAAGGAGGACACCCCCCCCCCCCCCCGGCTCCATCCTAATGGTCTTCTCTGTTACTCTGTTAGGATTATAAATTAGGGTCCACAAACACAAATATTTACGTGGGGCTGATGTGCTAAAACAAATCAGTGATGTCAAATCAGTGAAGTACAAGACAAGATGGGCTGTTGGGACTGTGTTAGGTTGAAAAATATGCATATTATACTTCATAGCATTCAGAAACAAACTTTAAAAAGCAGTGCCAGGCAACTAAAGCAGCTGAGGACCCCAGAATCTGACCTTCTATCACTGCATTTTTACCTCGATTGTGCTATTCAAAGGATGAAAGACCTTTAATAAATCTATGAATTCTGGTTACATGTATGGTTCCATTGGGACTGCTAGCTACAAATTAGCTTAAGTGTGGTTATGTTAATCTATTTAAAAATAGTTATTCTCACACCTTCAGTGTCCTGGGCTCTGTTCCGGGTGCTTGGGCTATCTCTTTGTCTAGCTAGACAAAACTGTCTTTGTGGGATTTACATTCTAGCAAGGTAAAAACGTAAATTATGTTTTACAAGCTCTGTGTGAACCAAGGTGGATATGGAGACAAGCTTGGAGGCTATTTCAGTGATCCAGGCAAGACAACAGCTTACAAAACATTTCTCCCGGCTAACATGTAACATTTCATTCAACCCTTCCGGCAATCAAGTGTCAAAGTACTTCTAGGAGCTGACAGAATGGCTCGGACACGGTGGTAGCTAGGATTTATAATTACCGAAAAAACTGACAAATCTACTAGGGTGATAGATGCCAGCATCAGTGAGTTTCACCTGACGATGTGATTAAAAGCTCTGGTGTTAGTTAGGGAAGAGGGATCCAGAATGTCTGAAAGTAGGAATGAGGACCAAGGAAGACCAGAAGGTTGTCTTCAGATCCACTAGTACAAAGGCTGTGTGTAGGGGATGGGCCTTCTGTAAGAGAGCTGCAGAGAAGCACAACCCTCAGGAAAGAATCTCATTTCCATCCCAGCAAGAAAATGAGGGGAATAATAGAGGAGGTGGAGAATAAATATAGAGGACTTGCTGTGATGAACAGTGTCTCTCAGAGGGCACAGTGGGAGTCTTGGGGAATTGAGTAGAGATAGGAGAAAGATACAGAAGAGGCAGGATGAGTATGTAATTTATCTTCCAAGCAGGACATTTCCTAACGGGTAAGAGGACACCATTGATGCACATGCCAGGACCTGAGGCATAAAATAGGAGCCACTCTGGGCCACCTGCACTCATGGTAGACATTGTAGCCCTAATTGTCTCATGGGAACTAGAGAATGAGAAATGAGAGGTGCCCCCAAATCTGGGGATTCTTGAGTTGAGAGCTGTGGCAAAGGTTAAAGGGCCTAGTGAGATTGATCTTGCTGAATTCAAGAGAGTAGCAGCAGAAGTGGAGTGTAGAGGGAAGTCACAGATTGGAGCTGAGACCTGAAGGAAGCAGCTTTATTTCAATCTGAGGGACTAGAGGAAGAGTTCCAGTAGAATGAACAGCAGGGGGAAAGCTTGACATCATTGAGGAATATAAAGGCAATGTGGCTGGAATATAATGAACAAAGGATATTAGATGAGTAAAGAACACAGTGGCTGGATGTAGTGTTTCATAGGCTAAGTCTCTATTGTCCAGGTTATGAATTATCTAAGTCAGGAGTCTTTTGTGAAAAAGAGGTGGTTCTGTTATTGATTATGCTGTAACAAGAATGTAAACCTGGCCTGTTTGCGGCACATGGGATGGGAAGTTGGTTGGAATTTTGAAGCAGGTGAGAAGTGACTCAAAGTTGTTACAGACTGTTATTTATATTGTCCACCTGGTGGCAGTATAAGATGAGACAGGACATTTTCTTACCTATCCGCCCTGATATTGACATTTTTAGGAAATCTCTGTGTGTTTCCAAAACCTTCTGTAATTTGTTAATTATATTCATGGAATTTACCAGTGCTTTTTTTTCTTTTCTCTGTGGAACATTTATGGAGATTAAAAAATCAGAACACTCATCCAAAACGGATAGTCCTTTGTTCAAATAGATATAAACATTTCTCAAAATGCTGGTCATACTGCCTTAGATGGAAAGCCTTGTTGCTTTATAACAAGATTATAGACAAGGTGTGTATATTTAAAAATCAATTCTGGGCTAAGAGCTGACCCTTCTTTGCTTGCTTCTAAGTCAGCCTCACATAGCAAATGTAGGGTTGTCTGAGGTTCGAGACCTCTAAACCATCATGCCTTCGAGCTCCATCTTAGAAATTTATTGCCAGGCTTTCCTTAAACGTTCGTGCCCATTGTTGTTTGTGAGATGAGCCAGCTTGGGAATCAGAGCCAATGAGGGCCTCTTGATGGGAAGTGCTGACAGGTCAACCGTCGTCGCCAAGGCAGCCTAGGACCAGCCAGGCGGACAGGTGGCTTTATCGGCAGGTTAATGGCAGGGGGAGTGTTTGGCAGCAAGTGATAGATAAAGCTCCAGGAAATCTGTCTATGTCTGGGGAATTTGGAGGTAGAGAAGGGTCTTCATCATATGAACAGGAATTTAGTCCTTGGATGAGGAAGAACAGCTATTTTTAAACACATCCTCCCTACTAGTATGCTCAAGGGTGAGAATTGTTGGAATAATGACCAATAACTGCCTCGTTGTCTCTGGGAGAGGCTTGTGATGGCCTTTATGGAGTTGGACATAGATTCTGAACAGATGGATGGAGCCTAGAACCAGATGAATAGCGACAGACCCTTACACCATGGTGCTGCTAACCTCTTAAATACCCATGGGTTTTGCTCTAACAGTGGTTGGCAAACTGTGGCTCGGCAAACCACGGCTCGCGAGCCACATGCGGCTCTTTTGCCCCTTGAGTGTGGCTCTTCCACCACAAAATATTGACTTCTGCGCATGGGCCACGAAGTTTCAATCACACTGTACGTGCGCGCCCCCACATGGTATTTTGTGGAAGAGCCACACTGAAGGGGCCAAAGAGCCGCATGTGGCTCGAGAGCCGCGGTTTGCCGACCACGGCCTAGCACATTAACCTCCAGAACCGCCAGGACTCTCTTTGTAGCTCAACAGTAATGAGGATTCATTCCCTTGTCATGTACCATGCGTTACAAGGACCCAATACCGGACAGGATCCCCAAGCGTTCAACTACTGACAGCAGGAGTGGGACTCACGGGCTTGGAAAGCAGGGTCTACAGCGGAGCTCATCCCAAGTCACCAAGCCCAGTTGTTCCTTCTTTATATTAATCTCCATATTACTCAGCTAAGAGGAACTTAAAATGTTTTCCTGTAATATATTCGGTATTACGCACAGAAATCCCTGTGAAAGCCTGGCAAAATGTTAAAAACATAAAAGTGACTTTGATGAAATTTAGCCTTCTCACTGGGTTTTCCTTTAGCGTCCCTTTTCCGCTAGGCACAGTGGAGGTAGCCGTGAAAATGTTCACAGCTGCGTTAAACATTGTCATTAACAGCAAGCCTTTCCTTAATCCTTAGATAGAAATAATCCACCCCCTCTCCAGAAGTTCAGTAGTTAATTTTTTATCTTCCATTTATTGCCTAAGACTTTTGTCATTATGATGATTATAACTATTGTTAGCTATGCAAATAATCAGGGCACTTAAAAATGCGCTAGATATTTTGGGGAGGAAGAGCGGATAAAAATAATATATCTCAAAGGAATTGTAGCTTATGAAGTTCATTTTTTTTTTTTTCTCCTGCGGAGTCAGATATATTTGTGAAGTTTTTTTCCATTTTCACTCTCAGGTTAAAAGTCATTTGGTTGTACAAATTCATTTTTAGTGTGATTTAAAAAAAACAAAACCGAAAGATGTCAAGAGTTGTTCTGTGCTGGCTTGGGCTTCACCTGTGATAGGAAACTCATAAACTACATAGCAGTTTTAGAAAATGTTCATTCCAGTCACATAATGTGCCCATTTATTCAAGTCATGCAGTGCTTTCTCCAAAGATCAAAGTAGTGTTGATCTCCTCCTCTCATGCCGTAAAGAGCATGATGACTAAGTAGGGGAGAAGACACAAGACACACGGTGCTGAAAGGTGAGGAAATGTAGCAAAACACAGAACAGGAGGAGTGAAAAGAGTATATTTTAAAGGGTTCCACAGAGCATCTTTAGTCTTCTTTGTATATTTGAAAAGCTGTACTCGTGCGTGGTAGTGAAAGAAGTAATGCACATTAGGTTGTGGAATCATGACATTACAGTGAAAGCTGTTCATGTTTTAAGCAGCGATCCTGACAGGAGCAAAAATTACATGATAGGCACACAGCTATACAATTTAATACTGAGAAGAATAACAACAACAAAAATGTCAAGGAGCAGTCAATTTGCCTCATTGCTTCACTTCAAGGCTAATGCATCTTTGTGATAAGAGTGCTAAAGATTGTTCTGTGCCTTCAAAAAAAACCTTAAGGCTACGTTCATACAAAACAAGCTGAACTGAATGAAGCAACATTGGTAACTATGGCCATTTTCAGAGTTTCTTCCCCTTGTGTGAGCTTTAAGATTCACAAAGTATTGGCTGTGTCTCTATGAATGGCTTGCTCTGGCATTTAAAATGTAGATACTGTGGGTGTTGGTGCAAATTCATTTGCTGACCTGCTGGCACTAGATTAACTTGGGAGGACCTGTTTTTGTTTAGAAGAGGTTGCCCACTGCTTATCCCCAGACCTTACACAGCCTACAGACATGTTGACCTAAACTTTAAATATTAAAATACTAGAGGCCCGGTGCATGAAATCGTGCATGGGTAGGGTCCCTCGGCCTGGCTGGTGATCAGTGCTGGGGGGTGGGGGTGGGGAGGGACCGTGGGAGGTTGGCCTGCCACCAGAGGTTGGCTGTGGGAGCGTACTGACCACCAAGAGGCAGCTCCTGTGTTGAGCATCTGCCCCCTGGTGGTCAGTGTGTCATCATAGTGACTGGTCATTCGGTCGACTGATCATAATGGTCGCTTAGGTTTATATATATATATATATAGACGAGGGGCCCAGTGCATGAATTTGTGCACCTTGAAAGGAACTATGGGCCTCAAGGCTGTGGTGGGCACAGGGGCGGGTCTGGGACTATCCTCCACACCCCTGCTGGTCCTTCCCACCATGGCCCCCGACCCCCTGTCTTCTGGCAGCCCTGTTCCCGCCACCACCACTCCCATACGCTGATGGCTCGGAGAAATTGAAGCTGGCGCCAGCAGCGGGTGCGAGTGGCGGCTGCTGCCCCGATTGCCCCTCAGGAGCAGGAGAAGGTAGAGACGCCCTCAGAGATGATCAGGGCCGGCAGCCACTGCTTGCACCCTCTGACAGTGCCGAGCGAGTGGGGCCGGTGCCAGGCGCTGGCAGTGGGTGCAAGAGGCGGCTCCAACACCAGCAGCAGCGGGTACAAGCGGGGCCGGTGCTGGGTGCCAGCACGGCACATGGGAGCAAAGAATTTTCAGTAACCACCAGAGGCTCACCCCGATGACAGTGACTGGCGCCCCGCCTTGGTCTGGCGCCCCTGTTCACCTGCTCCACCATCCCACTGTGGCCAACACCCACCATATTCTGTGCTTTGCCACCTGCTGCTGACGCCCACCATGTTCCGCATTCACCCCCTGGTGGTCAGCACACATCATAGCAACCAGTTGTTCTGTTGTTCCCCAGTTCGGTCTATTTGCATATTAGCCTTTTGATTATATAGGATACCAATATCTGAAATTTAGGAAATTTTACATAAACTTCAAATTGCAGATTCCTCAAAGGGCCAGACACTGTGCCTACATGTCAAACCCTTTTTGTAGCTAATATTACAGCTGTCTGCCTTAGACCCAGCATGCCCTTTGCAGTCGTCTGTGGTCCCAGTCAGTTCCTGTTAGTTTGTCAGCACTGAGGCAGGGTGTCAGTTCCCGTATTTCATTGGATTTGCATTACTTTTTTCTGACAGTCAGTTCAATTTAGTCACTCGTGTTATCCTTTCCCCTTGGTAAGTATATCTTTTTCACTTGTTTCTATTTTAGAAAAGTGCATTCATAGAAGGCAATATATATCTTGTGGGCAGGAGCCAAAACATAGTTCATTTGAGAGAAAAAAATAAAAAGATTTAAATTTCTGCTTTGAAGACGGAAGGGGAGAGAGGAAATGGGAAGGGGAAGGAGAAAAGGAGGAAATAACTCTGGAAGATTTTGCAGCACTAGGAGTACAGTGTGCGATGGTGTAGCCCAAGAAACTTCTCTAGTGTTGGAGGCCACAGTCATTTCAACGTCATCGGTTTCTGGTTTACGTGAGCCCATGTGGGATCGCTGGGTGGCCTACTAATAGAGCAGCTTCTACTGACGCATAAAGCTAGAAACGAGAGGAAATGCGGATAGGGTGAGTCCCGTACCCCACAATTCAAAGGAAATAGGGGGGAGGCTTGTCCTCTACAGGGTTTAGAATGGAGCTGCAGGAAGATCTTAGATTTCAAGGAGCTGGCACATCCCTTTTGACATGTTTTTACATTATGATTCCTCTCTCATAAATTTACAGCTTGAAACTGAAAGAGTAAGTGGTAAAGAACTAGATTTATTAAAAAATATTCATGAAAAATGAGTCATGTTTGCCCTGGTGGCTCAGTTGGTTAGACTGTTGTCCTGCACACCAAAAGGCTGCAGGTTTGACGCCTGGTCCCGGCACATTCCTAGGCTGTGGGCTCAGTCCCTGGTCAGAGTTTCACTCTCACATTGATGTTTCTCTCTCTCTCTCTCTCTTTCTCTTTCTCTTTCTCTTTCTCTTTCTCTTTCTCTTTCTCTTTCTCTTTCTCTTTCTCTTTCTCTTTCTCTTTCTCTTTCTCTTTCTCTCTTTCTCTTTCTCTTTCTCTTTCTTTCTCTCTCTCTCTCTCTCTCTCTCTCTCTCTCTCTCTCTCTCCCTCCCTCCCTCCCTCCCTCCCTCCTTCCCTCCCTCCCTTCCTCACTCTCCCTCAAATCAATGGAAACATATCCTTGGGTGAGTCTTAAAAAAAAAAGGGTCTTGTTATATTAACCTTATTTCCATCTTTGGTGAAAGTGGATTAGGGAAATATGGCAGATACAATATATCTAGACATAAGCAAAGCTTTTGACAAAAATTCATGATATAAAATAAATGTTGAAAGCTATACTTGAATAATTAATCATTATTTGAAAAACTGTTGAAAGAGGGACGTCCCTTCAGCAGATGTTTGTTAATTAAACGCTGAGTTAATCGTATCCAGTGGTGGGTAGCGATAAAACTGAGATTTCTCAAGCAGCAAGTATCTGTTGAACTGAAAATTTTCATTATTCTATTTGATGAAGGGAAAAATAATCTTTATGCCATTGATAGATGACTTGAGGTTAGGAATGAAATCTATTTGATTAGAGCCTGACTCGAGTGTCTCTGTAGGTTTACATACAAGTAAACATAAGAGCTTCTTTAGGAAGATAAAGTCCCATAATGTGCTGCGCTTGCCAGGATGGCTTCAGAGCAACATAGATGCGTGAATGCTTAGACAGCTCACCACGACTTCATAGTGTTATGTGATGGCCAGAGTTGTATGTTGGCCTTGGAATCTTATCAAGAGAAGCATGGCATGAAGAATAGGTATGAAAACATTGATTTCCTCTCACATGCCAGCTCTGATTAGTCATAGGCTCTGCCTAGAATGCAGTGTTGAGGGGATCTGAGGCTGTAGCTAACCTTGGCAGGAGGGCATCGCCATCCACTAATGGCACCTGTCATGGCCACAGCATGGAGAGGTGACACTTTTGCACCTGCTGTCCTTGGTGGAAAATGAGGGAGATGGTGAGGTAAGCCTCATTATGCTCTGTAATGAACATATAGCACTTGGAACCTTTATTTTTTTTGTTACAGTTTCAATCGAAATTCTTTTTTGAGTTCTCACAATGTATATTATGTTAAATGATCACATTCTACCCCTGCCCCCCCAATACAATTATATCTCAGTGGGCTAGGAAAAAACCAGTTTGGATTCTTGTCGTTCTTGGCGGGAGGTGGGGGTGTGGGGAGGGGGTAGAAAAAGGAAGTGAGACCTTGGAATTGCAGATAGCGCCTTTCCTTTCAAAGCAACCCGTCCCCTTCTTTGGTTCTGGATTTGCATCAGTTATTTTTGGTACTTTTTCCTTTTTATCAGGTTCCTGGTGATACACTGCCTTTCCCTTTTTGATATGCTTTTGTCTTCTGAGTATTTTATTTTGACCTCAAACCTTCTATTCTGGTAACTTTTCTCTTGTGTTGAGAGGGAAAATACTCCATCCTTGACCCAGAGCAATGGTCCTCAATGCAGGGTGCTTCTGACCAGCAGAGTGCATGCAATTTTTGGTTATCATAACTGAGGGGTTACAACTAGCACTTAGGGGATAGAGTCCAGGGATGCTGCTAAATATCCAAAAACACACAGGGGTCTCAATAGCAAAGAATTATCCAATCTCAAATGTCAGTGGAGCTGGTGTGGCTCAGATGGTTAAGCTTCGAACCAGGAGGTCACGGTTCAATTCCTGGACAGGGCACATGCCCCAGTTGTGGGCTCAACCCCCATTTAGGGCATGCAGGAAGCAGTTGATCAATGATTTTCTCTCATCATTGATGATTCTATCTCTCTCTCCTTCTCCCTTCCTCTCTGAAATCAATAAAAATTTTTTTTTTTAAATTCCATGGAATGAAATCTAAACTCCTCATCAGGATAAGCCATATCCCTTGGAATTGGACTTTTATTTGCCTATTCATTTTTATACATCACAAGCCATTTGGAACTAGCCACAATGCCACAATCATCTTTGGTACTTTTATTAGATTAAAATATGACTATTTCTGTTAAGCTATATTACATTCTCTGACCCATTCATTATTCTTCAAGCTCTTCATATCCTAGGATATCATTAATTTTCTATCCATGACAAGTAGGACCTGATTTATACATATGACCCAAATCAGGCCAATACATTATTTTGACAGAATGAAAGTCATTCCATGCTGTAGAGGAGTCAGGAGGCTTCAGTGTTGAGTCACAAGCAAAACGAGTTGGTAGAATGAGTTGAGTCAGTGCAGGAAAAGAAACCAAAAGGGACCAGGCCGAAAGGATAATATTAGTAAATCCTTATGTAGCACTAAGTATGTATCTGACATTATCTAATTAATCACTTTGCATATGTTGACATCATCACTTAATCCTCACCATTCTACTCCCTTATTTTAAAAATGAGGAAACTGAGGCAGAAGGAAGGTAAATGACTGACCTCAGGTCACACAGTTACCAAGTAGCTAAGCTGGATTTGACCCAGAATGTCTGGCTACCCTGGAATAGTCAATACTCAAGATATATAGAGAGAAGCCTTTATTCCAGTTTCCAGGGCCAGTTCCCAACAGAACCAGATGCACTTTGTTTCTTATCTTTAGATTTTTGTGAGGGTGCACAGTATATGATATAGCCTTCTTTAGGGAAGCCCATATGGATTTACTCCCCCCCCTTTTTTTAATTCAAAGAAGCCCTATTGAGACTTGCTAATTTCCATTTAAAAGATTCTTAATGTACCTCTTAATTGAAATGCCTTTTCCACTGTATTTACCTGTTTAAATTGTTCTAATGCTTCATGATCTAGCTCACGTCCTTTTGCTTATTTGTGGCTTTTCTGAATTTCCACCCCAAGTTAGAATTGTTTTTATCATCCTCTTTGTTCTTAGTATGCATCTTACTCTAATCAAGGACTTGGTACTTGCTACTTTTGATATTTTAAATTATATACCTCCTAGAGGACTGGTGCATGAAATTCATGCACGGAGGGGGGGTCCCTCAGCCCAGCCTACGCCCTCTCACAACCCAGGACCCCTTGGAGGATGTCTGACTGCTGTTTTAGGCCCAATCCCTGCAGTCGGACATCAGGCAGTAGGAAATCCCTCTTGCAATCCAGGGGCCGCTCGCCCTTAATTGCTTGTCTGCCTGCCTGCTCACCCCTAACTGCTCGCCTGCCTGCCTGCTCAGTTAGTGTCATAGTGACTGGTCATTCTGGTCATTCCAGTTGTTCCGCCATACCAGTTGCTTAGGCTTTTATACATATTGACTAGAGGCCCGGTGCATGAAATTTGTGCACTCCCGGTGGTCCCTCAGCTCTGCCTGCACTCTCTCCCAGTCTGGGACCCCTCAGGGGATGTCCGCCCGCTGGCTAAGGCCCACTAACCCCAAGGGTCAGGCCTAAGTCGGCAGTCAGACATCCCTCTTGCAGTCCGGGCTCTCACAGTCCTGGACCCCTCACTCCTTACTGCCCGCCTGCAGCAGAGGTGGGAGAGGCTCCCACCACTGACATTGTGCTCGCCAGCCATGAGCCCGGATTCTGGCCAAGCGGCACTCCCCCTGTGGGAGCACACTGACCACCAGGGGGCAGCTCCTGCATTGAGCATCTGCCCTCTGGTGGTCAGTGTGCATTATAGCGATTGGTCTTTCCACTGTTCAGTCAATTTGCATATTAGGCTTTTATTATATAGTACTTTAATAATACTAGTTTGAACCATATGAAATTGTCAAACCCCCAAAGTACTTTTAACTTACTAAAATGGTAGTTTCATGTGGTTTAGTTTAATGTATTAACAGGAAGGTATCTTAATGATCTTTGTACTCTGATAAAATTTTAGTAATTTGGCAGAGTTTTACCCAAATGTTCTCTTGGTGTAACAGGGAATGAACATACCACACTTATATGAAGCTACCCATGTTAATCTTAGTAAATGTTAAACCCAGCCTATTACTCTAACCTGATATTCTTCTCTTGAAGCAAGAGCTTATATGTTACATGTTTCTTTTCTAAGTGTGCTTTGCTAGAGTCAATAGTTTCAATTCCTGAATCCAAATAGCAGTATGGCCCTCAAGGCCCTGGCTAACACCAACCATCCAGACACAGGAATTCAACTACATGACCAACTCATCAGAGTCCACGAGAGTCAATATCGGGACCAGCAAGGACACTGCCTGCATGTCCACAGCCCCTCCCCCTGATCTTTTTGTTCTGCTTTCCCCTCTCCATCCTTATAAACACCTCTGCCAGCACTGAGATCTTAAGATGGGTTTTTCTGAAAACACGAGACCCCCCATCTTCTCAAATTGCTGGCAATTTGGATAAACTCCCTTCCTTTTTTTTTTTTTTCATCAGCACCTGTCTCGAGAGTTTGATTTTTGTGGTGGCAAGTAGCTGAAGCCGGGTTCGGTAACACTGGGTTTAATGAAGTGTTTAGAAGAATAATTCCACCACTTCTATGTTTTCTACTGCTGAAATTGTATCCATTTCCCAAAAAAATCCTGAAATTAGCTATTCAATATTTTTATATGTGGGTAAGCTCAACTGGAAACTTTAATGTGTCTGCATAAAATATAAGAAGTTCATATTTACTAAAAGTACATTCATAAGGATTTTTGAATTATTATTTTTTAATAATATCCAAGTAAATGGGTCAGAACATTACAAATGAACAAGGTAGCAGTCCTCGAGAAGTTTATGGAGTGAAAGGGACTGTATACAGATGGAACCCTTTGGAAGGTCTGAAGGATGGATCTATATCAGGCAGTTATCATGGGGCAGGAATTTCACAAAGTGGCTGAGGTAGGAATTAGAACACGAAGGGGAGGGGGGTGCTGCAGATACCACATACAGGGAGAGTGCGTACAAGATTTATGAGAGCTTGGGAGAGCTCCCTGAAAACCGTGTGAGTATAGGATGTGAAGTAAGTTGAGGAAAATGAAAAAAGAAGCCATTTGAACATTATAAGTAGGTGTGAACATTTCCAAATTTGTTCTTCCTAAAGGTAAAAAGCCAGGAATTATAAGAGAATGTAGAAACTGCTGACTGAAATGTAATGATCACTCTGGCTATATTTCAAAGGATGAAGAAAAAGAGCTAAAGAGACGCTATAGGAGATTACTGCTCTGATCTGAGCAGAGAGGAACACTTTGAATAAGGATGTTGCCAGTTGAAATTAGTAGGGAAGTGGGTTTAAGTACTATAGGAAAATAGAATTGATAGGAATTAGAGATCAGAGTGTGGGAGTGACCCCATTTTTGTTTCCTGTCAATTACATCTAACTAGTTTATTTTTTAAGGATAGGCCTACATCATTTTGCACTCAATTTATAATGATGCTCGCAACACAGTTCTCTGTGAACTGAATACTTTATTCAGAATATGTGCACACAGCCCAGAATAAATTGTTGGTTCTCCAGAGGCACTCCCTTGACTGAACTTTCATGTAAATTAAACATTTTATGAAGATGAGCAAAATTCACTTCAAATTAAAACATGGAATAATATTAATTAAACAGAAAGAAGTTGTAAATTGATGTTGGCATACATCACCTTCATTTATTCTAATTAAACTGCATTATTAATTTCCCTTGTAAAAGTGAAAGATTAAATAGCATTTTGTCACTAAAAAATGTGTGCCTAGATTGCTATTGTCAGTTAAAGAAGATGATTATATCACTGTTATGAGGAACAAGCTGAGAATGACAAGGGGGTTATTTTTCAGCTTCATGTTTTCTGTTTTGTTTTGTACCCGCATTATGTGACTCTCAGAAAAAGATGTTTTCTAACATTTATAATTTTTTGGCCTTTCATTTAGTTTAAGCTGAATGTATTTTCTTAAAGAGTAAAAAAAATTCTTTACAGGTGTTAAGGGATACTTAAAAAAAATAAAAATGTTTATTGCAGTGTTGCACAACAAGTTTCCAGTCATAAAACCTATATTACAAATCATTAGACTAAAGACATAATTTTTAATGAGTCAAATCATAAATTTCATACAAATGTAAAACAAATGCATGCATGTGAAGTTTATTATCTGAGGGAATTAGTAAGTTCAAAGCAAAATCTAATGAACATACACATATGTGGGCAATCAGGAATGCTGGATGCATTTATGATTAGATGCAAAACTGGTCCATATACAGGGAAATAATCCTATATAATAAAAGGGTAATATGCAAGTAGAACAAACGGCAGAACAACTGAACAACCAAAGCATAATATGCTAATGATATGCTAAGGTCGCTCAACCGCTCTCTATGATGAGCACTGACCACCAGGGGGCAGATGCTCCAACCGGTAGGTTAGCTTGCTGCTGGGGTCTGGCTGATCAGGACTGAGTGAGATGGGCCGGACACGCCCTGGAGCCCTCCCGCTGTCCCTCCCTGGCCCGATTGTGCACCGGTGGGGTCCCTCAGCCTGGCCTGCACCCTCTCACAATCTGGGACCCCTCCAGGGATGTTGGAGAGTCAGTTTCAGCCCTATCCTGCAGGCCATTCCCCTTGGGAGGGTGCCAGATGCAGGGCTCATGGCAGGCACAGTGAGTGGGAGCAGCAGGTAGGAGCTGCAGGCGGTTTTAGACTGTGGGTTTTGGCCCGGTCCCAGCAGGCCACCCAGAAGGACCCTACTCATGCACGAATTCGTGCACTGGGCCTCTAGTCAATTATAATTGACTGGTCACAATTTATTCGCATCATTAAGTTTCCTTTAACTTAGAGTTTTAAAATAGCTCAAAGATGATAAAAGAAACATTTCGTTACCCATTCAAAGTCACCGTTTTTCTTGACATAGGTAAAGCTCATGATAGGAATAAAAATCTTAGAAACATATGGTCAGCAACATATTCTTCTTCCTCACAACAGGTACCATCGTTTTCAGTGTCTTCTTATCCTTGTTTTAAGAGGTCTATAATACATATTAAAGCCAAGTTAAACCATGAGTAGGCAAATAAACATTTATCACCCTGTTCATTTTGTCAAAAACTACATATTGAGAATTTTGTGGCTGACAGTTGCTGAGTGACTGCCTATTGGTTCGGAAACAATAAAGAGTTACTACTGTGCCTGCCTTTATGGAGCTTGCATTCCTGAGGGGAATGCTGACAATAGCCAGACAATTGTATGACTGTGGTAGGAGCAGGGTGCTGGGTCAGTGAGGTCTCCTACCGGAAATAGACTTGGGGAAACATCTGAAAGGTGAGTGGGAATGGTGCAGGTTATAAAGATAAAGGAGGTGAGAAATGTTCTAGAAAGAGGGCATGGGTGATGGGTAGGTCGAGGGATAAGAGAGCACCAAGATCTAGAGCAGCGGTTCTCAACCTGTGGGTCGCGACCCCTTTGGGGGTTAAACGACCCTTTCACAGGGGTTGCCTAAGACCATCAGAAAACACATATATAATTACATATTGTTTTTGTGATTAATCGCTATGCTTTAATTATGTTCAATTTGTAACAATGAAAATACATCCTGCATATCAGATTTTTACATTATGATTCATAACAGTAGCAAAATTACAGTTATGAAGTAGCAACAAAAATAATTTCATGGTTGGGGGTCACCACAACATGAGGAACTGTATTAAAGGGTCGTGGCATTAGGAAGGTTGGGAACCACTGATCTAGAGGAACCTCAACAGTGCACAGCTCTCTCCATGCCTCATAAGTCCTGTTGCCAGTTTGACACATACGCATTGCAAAGGCCAGAAGGAATTTTCAAATGTTCTTTGCCCTTTTTTTTTTTTGGTGTGAAATTTTCTTATTAACTTTTAAATGATCATGATTTCTATAATTTACCTTGAAATGTTTAGAGAGAATAGTCTAAACATTTATAATTTAGGATTGCATAGATTTATTTTAGCTTTTCTGTACTGATCTATCTTTATCGTCATATAACCTGGTCTCTTTAATTCTTTCACAAATCCCTCAATCCCTCTACCCCATGACCAATAATGCTTTTTTTTTTTTTAAGAAATGAGAGTTTCCTTTTCTTCTGGGCATAGACTATTGTATTTTTCTGTGTTTTTACAAAAGTAGTGATGTAGGTGCATTCATTTATTCACACAGTTCACAATGTGGTAAGAATATAACCAGTTCCAGTTATTGTTGCAACAGGAGTAAATGTGGAAGCTACAATTTTAGCAATAGAAGTAATAATATAACACAATCAAACTGTACTTTTCACAGAGACCTTGGTATATACAAGTTCACACACTATATTTATGTGAAATCTCTAAGGCTATTTTTTGTTTGTTTGTTGTCTTGGGGTTTTCAAACTTTTGAATACACTTGATTATATATTTATTCAGATACTAGAGGCCCCGGGGGGAGGGGTCCCTCAGCCCGGCCTGCACCCTCTCACAATCCGGGACCGCTGGCTACTAACCACTTGCCTGCCTGCCTGATCGCCCCTAACCCTCTGCCTGACTGCCTGATCACCCCTAACTGTTCGCCTGCCTGCCTGATAGCCCCTAACCACTGCCTCCGCCTCCCCCACGGTGGCTTAATCAGGAAGGATGTCTGGAATGACATCTGGAAGGTTGTTCAGCTGGTCTAATTAGCATATTACACTTATTATTATAGATATGATAGAAGATTAGAAATCAGAGATTATAAAAGTCAGATTGTTATGGAATTGGTGCAGAAGAGACAGTTGAACACTCAGAGGCTCAGGAAAGCTTTTATTCAAAGCAGCGCTGCTGGTTCAGGGGACTCAAAGATCCAGATCCTGAACAACTTAGACAATGAGATTTTCTCCTTATATATTTCTGAGTTTCTTTGTCTTCTTACTACCAAGCTTCTGTGGTGGACTTTCACAGCCCCCCCTCGAGAATCAGTTAGATGGTTAGTTTAGATTGTATCTAATGTCTATCCTGGATGGTGCCAGTGACTTCCCTCTAGTTAAGCTGATACATCCTTGGTTTAAGGCCCTTGTAAAGTGGACGTATTTAGGTAAATAGGTCTTGCAAGACCAGATAATTAAGGAGGGGCAGTGACTTCATTGTAGTCTATCAGGAATGTGCATTAGGAACACTGATTAACCAGGTACAGAGTCCGGCTGCTAGTCTCCTACATTCTTTCACAAATGGAGTTAATTATTGGCTAGCAAGACTGTGCATTAGAAGGCAGGTTACTGGCACAGATTCAGAGTGCTAGCCCTCCCAAAAAGTCTTATGTTCCCCATCAAGGTATATAGCAAATAGATAAGCAGATAGGTTATCGTTAAACTATGGAAAAGTAAAAACAATTCCTACTCTATTATAGAATAATGCAGTATTTCATGGCTGTAATAATGTCCTTGTTTGAAGGAAATAATACTTATTTTCAACATCTTTTATTTAAAGAAAATATGTAATGTAGTTTTTACTTTTAAAATTAAAATGTTAATTAAACGATTAGGTACCTAAGGAATTAAGCTTTAGCTATTCGGTAATTACATTGGTGACACTTCCTAATGGTGGCCAGTCATATGTGATATAATATGACTCTTGTAGAGAGGCTTAGTCTAGCAGAGAGTACAATGGTTGGGTAAAAAGGTGAAGCATCATTAGGAGAAACCAAGGATGTGGGGCGCCATTCTAGTTAAGAGAGCAAATAAGGGAGCAGGAGGAAGACACGTGGTGATGTCTAACAACAGAAACTGAGGAGTTCTGCCTGTCCTTCACGCAGATTTAGAAAGTTTTTGTTTGTTTGTTTTGCTGTGGTTTGTAGAAGATCCAAAGAAACGTGTAACAATTCCTGTGGGGGCTTGACTCTTCTAGTAGGTGGCCATGACAGCAGATTTCTCCATGGCATGCAGGAGATTGCTTGGTGCCAAAAAGTGACGTCTCGAAGAGAATAAAAGTAAGTGTGTTGGAGTTTCATGGGGTCTACAGGAGAAAGCATGAGGTGCAGGTTTTAACTAATGGTGGGTGATGGAGCTGTAGGCAGTGATTGCTACCAGTCTACCCTTTATATGTTTGAAAAAATGTTATGTCGTATTTTCTGTCTATTAAATTTATTTATTTATTTATTTTATTTTATTTTTTACATTTTTTTAAATTAAATCTTTATTGTTCAGATTATTACATTTGTTCCTCTTTTTTCCCCCCCATAACTCCCCTCCTCCCAGTTCCCGCCCCACCCTCCGCCCTCACTCCCCACCCACTGTCCTCATCCATAGGTGCACGATTTTTGTCCAGTCTCTTCCCGAATCTCCCACACCCCTTTCCCCCCCAAGAATAGTCAGTCCATTCCCTTTCTATGTCCGTGATTCTATTATAATCACCAGTTCATTCTGTTCATCAGATTATTTATTCACTTGATTCTTAGATTCACTTGTTGATAGATGCATATTTGTTGTTCATAATTTGTATCTTTACCTTTTTCTTCCTCTTCCTCTTCTTAAAGGATACCTTTCAGCATTTCATATAATCCTGGTTTGGTGGTGATGAACTCCTTTAGCTTTTCCTTATCTGTGAAGCTCTTTATCTGACCTTCAATTCTGAATGATAGCTTTGCTGGATAAAGTAATCTTGGTTGTAGGTTCTTGGTATTCATCACTTTGAATATTTCTTGCCACTCCCTTCTGGCCTGCAAAGTTTCTGTTGAGAAATCAGCTGACAGTCGTATGGGTATTCCCTTGTAGGTAACTGAGTTTCTTTCTCTTGCTGTTTTTAAGATTCTCTCTTTATCTTTTGCTCTTGGCATTTTAATTATGATGTGTCTTGGTGTGGTCCTCTTTGGATTCCTCCGCGCGTTTGGGGTTCTCCGCGCTTCTTGGACCTGTAAGTCCATTTCTTTCACCA
Organism: Myotis myotis; assembly: GCF_014108235.1. Classification (NCBI taxonomy): domain Eukaryota; kingdom Metazoa; phylum Chordata; class Mammalia; order Chiroptera; family Vespertilionidae; genus Myotis; species Myotis myotis. The sequence goes on from NW_023416313.1 coordinate 28,311,470, forward strand.
GATGGGGGAAGTTTTCTGTCATTATTTCTTCAAATAGGTTTTCAATATCTTGCTCTCTCTCATCTTCTGGCACCCCTATAATTCTGATGTTGGTACGCTTGAAGCTGTCCCAGAGGCTCCTTACACTATCCTCGCATTTTTGGATTCTTTTTTCATTTTGCTTTTCCGGTTGGGTGTTTTTTGCTTCCTTGCATTTCAAATCATTGACTTGATTCTTGCCCTCCTCTGGTCTGCTGTCAGGAGTCTGTATAATATTCTTTATTTCAGTCCGTGTATGCTTAATTTCTAGTTGGTTCCCCAATATAAGATCGAGGGTCTCATTAGTTTTCTTGTAGATCTCATTAAGTTTATCGGCGGCTTCTAAACAGTTCTTGAGAGACCTTAAAAGTGTGGTTCTGAACTCTATATCTTCCATTGACAATTTTGTCCTGTTTCTTTGTCTCCACATTTTGTTATGCTTCCTTGGTGCACCCCCTAGTGGTCTTTGTTTGCAGTCTTATAGTTAAACCTTGATTGTTGTAGCTAATACCAGGGAGGGTTTGACCTCCAGGCCAAGTGGCTGTGAGAATCAGCTGTGCCTGCAGTGAGAGAACTTCTGTCCTCTAGGGAGGTGCTAATCTAGCCTTTGCCTGAGGCTATCCGGCAAATGCCTCTGTGCAGGGCTTGGGCGGGGCGGGTCGCACAGGATCAACAGGGTGGGCCAGAGAGAGCAGTTATGGGGGCTCTCAGTCCTGTCCCCAGGGGCTCTGCCTCTCTGAGTCCCACCACCCGCTGCACACCTCGGAGAGAAAGCTGCACTCGCTCTGACCGAAGCCAGACAGTCCCGCTTCTCCTGTTTGAGTCTGGGTCCCTAAAGACTCGCCCGGATCTGGAGCTCAGAGTCTGCGACTCCCTCCCGATTGAAAACGCCAACCACGCCCTCCGCTGCCAGCCTGCTCCGCGCACTCCGCACCTCAGAATTTGACTTCAGCACTCACTGCACCTCCTCTGAGTGTCCATATGCGTTTCTCTTTCCTCCTAGTTGTAGGACTTCCACTCAGCCAGCGTTCCAGTGGTTCTGGGTGATGTCCCTTCTGTTTTTTAGTTTCACTTTTGAAGTAGTTGTTCAAGGCAGCAAACTCCAGCGTTAACCTATGCCGCCATCTTGGTTCTCCCTGTCTATTAAATTTAAAATAAATCTATGTGAATAGTTCTAGTCTGGCATTTCAGATATTTCATGAGAGCTGGGAACAGGAACTATGTCCCCATTGCTCTATGGCTGGTTTCCCCTTTTTAATATATATATTAAATATATATATATATATATATATATATATATATATATATATATTTAAGAGATGAATGGAGAGGGAGAGAGAGAGAGATAAAAACGTCAATTATGAGAGAGAATCATCAATCAGCTGCCTCCTGCACCCCTCACATTAGGGATTGAGCCCACAACCCGGGCATGTGCCCTGACCGGGAATTGAACCATGACCTCCTGGATCATAGGTTGACACTCAACCACTAAGCCATGCCGGCTTAGCGAGCTGCTTTCACCTTGCTTTATTTTTCTTCATAGCCCTTTACATGCCCTGAGAAGGTGAGGTAGCAGAATAATGGTGCCCAAAGATGGCCATATCCTAATCCTCAGAAACGTTACTTTACATGGGAGAAGAGACTTTACCAATGTGACTCATTCAAGGACCTTGAGATGGGAGATTATTTTGAACTGTCTGGGTAAACTCAGTTAATCTCATGGGTCCTTAAAAGCAGAGATATGCCTTTCCTCATGTAGTCAGAGGGAGATACAACTATTGAAAATGACTATAGGGATGTGGCAGTGTTGGCTTTGAAGATGGAAGAAGAAGCCACGTGGAAAATATCTAGAAATAGAAGACAGGAAAATGGTTCCTAGACTTTCTAGAAAGGAATGCAACTCTTCCAATGCCTTGATCTTACCTCAGTGAGACCTGTGTTGAAATGTTAATCTAAAGAATTATAAGATAATAAATTTGTGTTGTTTTAAGCCACTGTGATAATTTTTTACAGCAGCAATAGAAAACAAATACATATAGTATATATATTTTTCTCATTGTCTGCTTCCCATTTTCCCACACTAGAATATAAATCTTAAAAGGCCATGAAATATCTATTTTCTTCAGTGCTCTATCCCTAGGATATTTTATAACAGCCAGTGTGCAGTAAATCCTTAGTAAACGAATGGGTGATTGAATGTGAGAAAACTATCTGAATAGAATTTATGAAAATTTTCTCTAATAAATATGTTAAAGTAACAATATCAAATGATATATCCTAGGATAATTTTGAAGCACTCCTGTCTATATTATTTATGCTTCAAAAACACTTTTTATGTTTTACAAATGTGGAAATAGATATTCACAAGCTTTAAGAAACACTTCCCTCTTCATTATTTCTTAAGACTAACAGCGAACTAACATTTCAAAGGCAACTGAAACCTGTAGGACATAATGTCATTTGATAAAGCTGAGACGCTGAAAGAGGGATTTCACACGAGGAAGATAGCTGAAAGCCCAGAGATGCTTCACAAAATGGAAGTAACTTGGGGTTGACTCTGTAATCCAGGGCTCGGCCTCACTTTACAAATCTAGACAAGGGATGCCACTGCTTTTGGAAGCAATGAGGTTCTCAATGGACCGCCTCCATTCATTCATTTAATAATATCACTGAGGGCTTACTCTGTGCTAAGTATTGGTTTAGGTCAGTGATGGCGAACCTATGCCACGCGTGTCAGAGGTGACACGCGAACTCATTTTTTTGGTTGATTTTTCTTTGTTAAATGTCATTTAAATATATAAAATAAATATCAAAAATATAAATCTTTGTTTTACTAAGGTTGCAAATATCAAAAAATTTCTATATGTGACACGGCACCAGAGTTAAGTTAGGGTTTTCCAAAATGCTGACACACCGAGCTCAAAAGGTTTGCCATCACTGGTTTAGGTACTAGGGAGACAGCAAAGTACACAGTAGACAAAAATCCCAGCCCTCGTGAAAACCACAATTTAATGGAATATGTAGTCAATAAACAAAATAAATAATGAAAATATAAAGTATATTGTATGGTGATTAGACCTGTGGAGAAAAACATGACAAGGCAAGTTGAATGGAGAGAGAATGCCTGTGGTGTTTCTTTTATGAGGAAGTCTAGGGTCACCTTCAATGAGCAGGTGAAATTGAAAGAAGACTTTATTGAGTTACCACTTGGAGAAAGCGAGAGTGAGCACAAACTCAGGGAAAAGAATTCCAGGCAGTGGAAACAGTCGTTGCAAAGCCCCGAGGCAGGGTGAACTTGGTGTATTTGAGGACCTGCATGATCATTGCTTAATTATAGTGCTTTAATTAATTAGGTTTAATGAAAAAAATGTTGAATTGTATTGAAGACCCTTAAACCAGACAGCACAGAATGACTGGAAGAAGTGCTTTCCAACTTAGCATATCAAAGTGCTTCAGTTTTCCAGCTATTGGGGGGCTATTATTCAATTGCTGATTTCCAACTGGCAGATCAGACATCTCCACATTTGTTGATATTCTGGGATGCTTGGACCATAAGTCATATTTCATTACATGACTCACCAACAGAAAGGTCATTCATTGTCATCTTTCTTAGGATCCCTTTATCATCAATAACGAAGAGACCTCTAAGAGTATGGCCTGAATGTTCTAGATATGCCCATAATCCTTTGAGGTCTAAGACAGCAAATCTGAAGGAAGTGAATTCATCATTGTTTCAAGTCTCCATTTTGAGAGATAATGATCCAAGACAAATGAGTATACTGTGAATTATGAGAACATGACTCATTTTCTTATTTGTATAACCGAATCACTCAAATATGTCACATGAACTAATGCTAGTTGAACATAAAATATGAAATCAAGTGAGTAAAAGAAAAAATTATAGGTTTTCCACAATAATCAGTTCACCTGAGCTCTTTAAATTCTCTGATTATCACTTCTCTTTCCTTCTCAATAAGGTTCTAGCTCAGGGGTCCTCAAACTTTTTAAACAGGGGGCCAGTTCACTGTCCCTCAGACCGTTGGAGGGCCGGACTATAGTTTAAAAAATAACTATGAACAAATTCCTATGCACACTGCACATATCTTATTTTGAAGTAAAAAAACAAAACAGGAACAAATACAATATTTGTATTTGCATGTGGCCCTCGGGCCATAGTTTGAGGACCCCTGTTCTAGCTTATAAGACTTGGCTTTGCTGATGTGTATGGAGTGGTTGGAAACCAACACAACGGATGCTTCAGTGGGTTAGAAAGGAAATATTTTGAATTATTGAGTAATTGGATGAGATGACAACAACATAATTTGTAAGGAAGGATATAACTTTCCAGTTGCCTAGGAGAATGGCTCACTAATGGAAAGGTTCTTTGGGCGTGAAATCAGATCAACACAAGATAGCACATCAAGAGAGCTATTCATCTGGCCATAGGAAAGGTAAATGTGTATCCTGTTCATTCAATCATTTGATGAACGTTTACGGAACATCTACTTAATAGTAGGCACTCTTTCCTGGGCTAAGGAAATGGCAATGAAGAAAACAGAAATCCCCTAGCCTCATGAAACTTACACTTGAGTAGGAGATAAAATAAATAGTCTCAGTATTTTTTAAAGTCAGTTTTGGTTTTTCAAATAAATGCTTTCACTTCAGGTTGTTTGTTGAATTCTTTTCTATAGTGTCTCTAAGACTTGGACAGTGCTTGATAGATAAATGCATCACACTCTTCTGTTTGATTGCCCCTTTTATAGTTGTCATGAAGACAACTGAATGTATTTTGGCCAGGCCAAGTTTTTGGCACTCTGTTTATGTTATGGCTTCAGCTATGTTGATACACTTATGTGTTCCTACACTTTCTCAATTAACCATTTACTGACTTTTTTTTTTAGGGTGTCTAAATTCTAAAGACATCTGCTCTTATTTACTACTTTGAAAACATCCTTTTAAGACTAAAAGCAGACTTTACAGGCATTGTAAACACTTTAAAATATAGGTAGATACGAGATAGAAAATAAAATCTACTTCCTAATTACCTCATCTTTCACAAGGTTCTCTGGCTTTCTCGCCTCTGAAATTTGGTGCTTACCTTTCTATATCACTCCTTTGAGTACACACTTTTTATCCCTCCAAACAAAAATCTTATATTAAATTGTTATTGTTTATTTTCCCAAAGGGTTTACACTTACTGGAATATTTTTTGGAATGTAGGAATGTTCCCTATATTAAATATAGGTTCATGTCTACATTCACAAATTGAGAACTCTCTCTCCTCCATCATTATAAGGATGAAAGGAGAAATAATTCTCAATATAAAATTTTATGGTTCTTCAGTAATAATTTTCTGGGAAATTGATTTTTAAATATGTACAGCTCCTGTAGATCAGATTATTTTAACTACATTTTCCCTGCCTTGAGTTTTATTTTTATTATCAGTAATTTGTTAAAATAGACTTGAAGTTTCTAGTTACTTGTTATAATTAACTTTACACGGACTGTATATTGTCACTAAATTGCTTCAGTAGATTTCAAAATTGCAAATAGCTGTCCAATATCAGGAGCTAAATGAAGCTTATGCAGATTCTCAAATAAAGGTCTTAGAAATGTAAGCAGCGAAAACTATTTGGCCATAGCACAGATGTTCTGATCATTACAGGAATTGCATCTTTAATTAAATTTGTACCCTAGTGCCAGTTCAAAAACTTTGTTTTTCACACAAAAACCCAATTATACAGCCAAAAGGATGTTTATGCTTCAATGAGTTGAAAGTCAAGAAGAAAAATGTTACAATAATAATGCAAGGATTTTATTCTAACACTGTTGTTGCTATACTATATTAGTGAAACTTTCTGTTACTGCCAATGCTTAAATGTGCAGAGGACCACAATAAATGGGAAAAGAGGCTATAGATGCTTCATTCTAAAATTAAGGTAATTTAAGGGTGTAGAACACTAATATTTCTTGCTGATGATAAAAATATTTCTAGAGAGGCAGAGTTTATTCTGCAACAATAAAATACTATTCAAACCAAGTAGAAGTTGACTTTAAATTTAAAACCTAATTTTGAGTGTCTTAACATTTTATATCTTTTATTTTTATTTTTTAAATATATTTTATTGATTTTTTTACAGAGAGGAAGGGAGAGAGATAGAGAGTTAGAAACATCAATGAGAGAGATACATCGATCAGCTGCCTCCTGCACACCTCCTACTGGGGATGTGCCCGCAACCAAGGTACATGCCCTTGACCGGAATCGAACCTGGGACCTTTCAGTCCGCAGGCCGACACTCTATCCACTGAGCCAAACCGGTTATGGCCATTTTCTATCTTTTAACATATTTGTTAATATCTACTTCAACTATGAGGCATGCTATTTTACCACCATGAATTGGCATTTTAGGTAATAGAAATTCTCTTCCCTTGGATTTGAATCATTTACACTTTCAATTCAAATAATATAACTTTAACTTAGACAATAAAGACATAGAAATTGTTAAAGATTTTGCATACCTTGGTTAAGTCATCTATTTAAACGGAGACTGTAGTGGAGAAATCAAGAGAAGGCTGAGACTTGGAAGGACAGCAATGGAAGAATTGGGAAAGATCATCGAAAGCAAAGATGTGTCTTTAGACACCAACCCTACGTCACCCACACCCTCATATTCCAGTTACTATGTACAGATGTGAAGTTGGCCAGTGAAGAAGGCTAATAGGGAAAAAATAGATCATTTAAAATATGGTGTTAGAGGAGATCACTGTGAGTACCCTGGACCTCCAGAACGACGAACAAGTGGTCCTAGGGCAAATGAATCCTGAGACATTGCTTAAAAATGGTAAGCTATGCTACTCTGGGCACACCATGAGAAGTCAGAGTGCTTTGGAAATGACAGTACAGCTGGGTAAAATAGAAGGCCGCAGGAAAGAGGAAAACCAAATCTGAGATGAATTGACCATGAAAGAAGCCATCGGCGTGAACCTACAGGAGCTGAGCAGGGCTGCCAAGGACAGGACCCTGTGGACATCGTTCAGTCATAGGGTCACCAGGAGTCAGAACTAACTCAGTAGCTTGTAACACACACAAGGCTTTTAGAAAAGATAAAATACATTGAAAAGCAAGTAACATTTTTACTGCGTTGATGCAGAGTTAATACTATGAAAAGTATAATAGACAGAAACACTCTAATATTTTTTAATGTGAACAAAAAGGTTGGGGATATGGTCCCTAATGCAGTTATTGATGATGTTCATCAAACTTACCTAACAAAGCTCTGTATACAGTTATGCACCAAAACATAACAAATGAAAACTTGAAATTTTAAAAGTACTAAGCTCAGGTTATTGTTTGGACTATTTACTAAAGCATGTTGAAATTCCAATTGTTTTGCAGCAGTGCATTTTATTAAAAATATTATAACTCTGTAATGTCAAAACTTTGGACCTTTTTATTTACATGATTTCTGTGTGAGTAGATTTTCCAGGAAAACAGAAATCAAAGTAAAAAAAAATAATAGAAACATTTTGTAAAAAGAAGACTATTTTAGTGTCTTTTAATTTTCTTTTAAATTCTTAATTGTTGGAAGTATTACATATGTCCCCCATTAACCTCTCCCAGTCTGCCCCTGCTAAATTTTCTTTGAGAAAATCATTATTCAGCCCTAACTGGTTTGGCTCAGTGGATAGAGTGTCGGCCTGCAGACTAAAAGGTCCCAGGTTCAATTCCAGTCAAGGGCATGTACCTTGGTTGCGGGCACATCCTCAGTAGGAGGTGTGCAGGAGGCAGCTGATCGATGTTTCTCTCTCATCAATGTTTCTGACTCTCTGTCCCTCTCTCTTCCTCTCCGTAAAAAATCAATAAAATATATTTTAAAAAGAAAAAGAAAATCATTATTCAGCTATATTGGTAAATCCAATTTTGTTAAATTAATACTTTGCCTTTTTAAAAATTCTTTTGAGGAATTTAGAATGAAACAAGCTAAGTTCAAATTACTTAACCTCTTTGAGCCAACTTACTAAGATTTATTTGTACGCTATATATTTGCATACATATATGTACATAAATATTTCATAATCTATATTAATATATTGAGTTTTTCATTGACATGAGCTTGAAGAACTTGAAAGAAGACCTCCCTCATATATAACATTCCTCAGGGCAACTCAGGCAAAATTCCAATTTCTCTTAAACTGGGTAGTGAAGTCCACATACCAATTAAAGTGATCTAAATCTGAGAAAAATATCTTACGTTGGTGAATCCAGCTCTTGAATCTAGCGCAAGTGATTGGAAAAAGCACCTCAAGGTGTCTGTATTTATTTTCAGGAATGATATGGTATTCATGATGAATTGTGATATCCATGTCAGTCTACTAATGCTGGAAATGTTTGCAGATAGTTTTAATTATGTCTGGGCTGGGCATATGTTCTCCCCATTATCCAGACTATGATGTCTTTTTCCTCTTATCGAATTAGAAAAAAGTGACACATACATGACGGAAAGAGTTTAATCTATAAATGTTCCTGTCCGTAGATACTAACATACAGCATGTGAGGGAACAGGACAAATACTTATATAATAGAATAAAAATAAATTCAGGCTATGGGTGTTTTTCAGGCACTAACAGACTGCTGAGCTCTTTTGAATTGGTAGGTAGCTAATATATTGCACTTCTTGTTTGGGTGTCCATTGTCTTCAAATTTGTCATTGCTACTACCACTTTTAGAGCTTACTGGCCATCTATCTATGTAACTAGGAAAAGATACTTTGGCAAAAACTTATATATATTTACCCACATCCACATTTCTCTTCTCTTTACTTCTCTTAGGGGACACAGCTAGGTAATATTTCCCCATCTCATTTATTGTTGGTGTGGCCATGTGACTGGCTCCTGGCTAAAATATTACGAGTAGAAGAGATATGTGCATTCCCCGCTAAGCCTTTTATGAAACTAATGTGCCTTCTCTTCACTTTCTTTCCCCTTCACTGGCTCAATGCGAGGGATGATGGGTCCCAGGGGATCACAGAACTCCTAAATGAATCCCTGGACCACTGAGTAAGAAGCTGAAATCCAGAACCAATGAGGAAAAAGAACCTAGTGTTGACTTGACTAAAGAATTCCTGTTTGGATTAATGATGTGAGCAAAAATTAAACTTGCTTTATGATTGAGTCACTATACATTTCCGAGTCTGCTTGTCACAGCAGTTAGCTTTCTCTAATAGAGAAATATCAACTGGGATATGTTTTTTATTAATGGTATGTTTTAATTTAAACTAAAATAAAAGAGTAAGGCCACTCAAGTTGTGAATGTGATGTGAATATTTTTGCTACCATTAAAAAAGCCATAAATAGAAGGTTTCTGAATTGGTTTAAGTGCAAAAGAAAGAAATTCAAGCTGAGAGGACTAGGCAATTACTTAGCAAATACTTTTTCTTTTCTTTTTAATTTTATTTTGAATTTTAGTTTTCAATCACTGTTGTAATTCAATATTATATTAGTTTCAGGTGTATAGCATAGTGATTAGAGATTGCTAAAACTTATGAAGTGATTCCCATCACTGAGTCTAGCACCCACCTGGCACCATACCTAGTTATTACAATATAATTGACTATATACTCCATGCTGTGTTTTACATCCCCGTGCCTATTTTATAACTGCCAATTTGTATTTATTAATTCCTTCACCTTACTCCCAACCCCTAGCCCTCCCACCTCCATCTGGCAACCATCAGTTTGTTTTCTGTATCTATGAGTCTGTTTCTGCTTTATTTGTTTATTTATTTGTTTGTTTGTTTATTTATTTATTTAGATTCCACATGTAAGTGAACTCATATGGGCATATGTTCTCCCCATTATCCAGACTATGATGTCTTTTTCCTCTGGTATTTGTCTTTCTCCATCTGACTTACTTCACTTACCATAATACCCTCTAGGTCCATCTATGTTGTTGCAAATGGTAAAATCAGAATGGCTATCATCAATAAATCAACCAAGCAAATAGCTTTCAATTTGGTAAAGTGTCCGTTTTCCCTTGGCCCTACTTTCTAATCTAACCCTGAGTATTGGACGCTAAGCTTAGAGCCATCCCTGTAGCCCCATTCTTGGCATGGCACATCTGTCTCTACAAGTCTGTTCTGTCATATTTCTTTGCCGTTGGGCTCATAAGTATCCTCTGCATGGTTAACTTTCCTCGGCCCTGAGTGATTAATCTTTGCTAATTGTATTCAATAGCCAATTCCGAGGACGATTTCCATTTTGGCTGAGCCAGCAGTTTTTACTCAGAGGTCTCACTGAGTGATCGAGGGCCAGGTTTCTCTAGGCACCATGAGGTGTCAATGATGTTGGTTCACTGTACATAGAATTTTCAAGATTGTCAGATAGTGTCTTACTGCTTTAAAGCTAGGACTCCCATTTCCTATTTGAGTGGTGCTTCTGGCTCTTAGGTCATCTGTGGAGTGGATGCAATTGACATACCCGAGGTCAGTGAATGTCAGACTTCAGTGACTTGGTCCACTCACTTCTCCAATTTCTGTTCAAGGTTGGATCATGTTGCAAGTGTTAGAAAGGACTAGTGGCTGTAATGAGATAGAAAGGAGCCTAGACTGGAATTCAGGCAGCTTGGCTCCAATTCAGGCTCACTACTTACCAACTAAGTCTATTCCTCAGATTTTATTATCTCAACTAATTATTAGGAATAAAAATACTTCCTATAGTGTTGCTGCAAGAACTAAGTAAAATTTTGCACCTGGAAGCACTTACCAAATGTTCTGCAGATACATTGTGTTACTTGTATAGTAAGTGTAGGTATAATGTTTCCAATGGTCCTCAAAGTTAATATAATATACACTATTTTAAACATTTAATAAAGATATATAACATACTCACAAAAAGTAAGAAGTTCAGTCGCTCATATGTTGTGGAGTCTTTTTCTCTCTCTACATAAAAGATTGCCAAGGCTTTCTCTTTTTTGCATGTATTTTAACTAATAAAAGCCTAATATGCAAATTGTCCCCTCCACCAGGAGTTTGACCAGGAGGTGGGGCCCGCGGCCCCTCCGGGCAGACCCCACTCATGCATGAATTCGTGCACTGGGCCTCTAGTATTTTAACTAAAGACATAAAATAAAGGACATCAGTAGATTAGGATCATTGGGATGAATCCTGTGGGCCCAGCGAATATCAGCCTTAGAAAAGCAATCCCTGAAGTCTACAGGCCTCAGGCCATATGTCTTCCTGTTTGATAGCTTCTTGGTGCACAGAATAGTATTTTGGAGGGGTAACTTTGGGCTGAGCAGCCAGGCCTGCTGCTTCGGGATATGAGCTGAGACATTTTAGGAAATGTCTGTCACAGCCAAGAGAATAGGCAGATGCTGTTAGCTCAGTCCAGCAGGAGCCATGAATAAATTACATACCGTGAAGCCTTCTTACGAACTGAATTTTCCAAAGATCCTGCTTCACTTTATGCTCCATTTCTTCCAGCAGCTTCTTTTCATTTTACTTCTTCCTCCTCATTAGCAATGCTAAAGATTCTTGTCTACGATGTATTTGATTTAAAAAGAAATGATAACACTATGTGTCACATAGATATGACTGTGAATCAGTTACCTCACTTGTTCCCATAGCATTGTTCTTTATACATTATGAGAGAGAGAGAGAGAGAGAGAGAGAGAGAGAGAGAGAGAGAGAGAAGAAAGAGGGAGAGAAAAATAGAAACATCAGTGATGAGAGAGAATCATTGTTCAGCTGCCTCTTACACATCCCACATTGGGGATCGAGGTCACAACCTGTGCTATCAGTTTACTGAAAAAGAAAAGGCCACATCATGAAAAATGGCAAGTGCTCAGCTACAAGCTCCGGAGAGAGTTGTAAAGGTTGTTCATTTAAAAACTTGATCAAGATCATCTAGTGATTTACAATTAAGAATCACAGCCAATGTAAATGTTTCTAAAATTTTACTATGTGAAGTCAACCCAGAGTGACAGTGTAATTATCAGTGATGGCACTTGACTTAAGTAAATAAAATGAAAATGAACATTTCTTCACTTTTACGGTATTTTATTTTTTTTAAAAAATATATTTTATTGATTTTTTACAGAGAGGAAGGGAGAGAGATAGAGAGTTAGAAACATCGATGAGAGAGAAACATCGATCAGCTGCCTCCTGCACATCTCCCACTGGGGATGTGCCCGCAACCCAGGTACATGCCCTTGACCGGAATCGAACCTGGGACCCCTCAGTCCGCAGATCGACGCTCTATCCACTGAGCCAAACCGGTTTTGCCGGTATTTTCTTTTATTACTTTCTGTTTATGACTAAAGATATTGGTTTTCCACATAAGGTATTAATTTCACAATTCTGTTTTAAAGCCAAATTTATTCTAGAGAAACAAATCACTGGAATTAAAAACATATTAAATAAGTTCTTGGATATGACAAAATCCTAAAATCGATACATTTAAAAATGAAGTATAAGAAAATTGGATTATCATAATTTTTAAGTGTTTCCCTATCACTTCCTTTTGTGACCTTTTGCTCATTCAACAATTCTTATGGACCATAGCTCTAATTTTATTTACTCAAGATTTCATTTGTTGAACTTTGAGCTAATGTCAGTTTGCAGTTTTCCATCATAGAAACCACTATTCACTATTACATACACTGAACCATGTTACCGACTACTGGGATCATAGCAAAATATGTAAAATGAAATCTATGACCTTATTGGATTGGTAAGACATATCCACCAATCCAATAAGCTAATGACCGTGAACAGCCCTTTACCCAGTTGCAGAACACTAGGAAGATAAAAATCTTAGTGTTCATATACAATAGATATATTAAATTTTCTTAGTAATTGCTTAAAAGTTATAAACAGATAATGATCAAATGGGTAATCTTTTAAATATGCTTCCTTTGATCTGATATTCTGATCTTTAAAATCCTTTATAAAAGCACATTTTATGTGAGTTGAATTAAAAGCCTTACAAGAAATAGCTGTTAGGTAACTAAAATAATTGCTCATATCCATTTCTCTATCCAGACACAGGAAGTAGGGGAAGAGAGAGAAAAAGAAAAGCACCCTTGTCTTGTTTTTGTAACTCAGTAGCAACCCTGTCTTCCAAATGGTCTTTCTTTATTATGAGGTATTTTGAAATTTCTCAAAAGTGGTTTCAAGAAACTCATTTTAATTTCACTTACAAAGGAATGCTATGGAAGAAAGAAGGCTTCAGCAAGTCAAACATAGGATGTCAAGTTGTCTCAGTACACAACAGGATGACAAAGGTTTCTAGCATTGTATACTAGGATAAAATAATCTTTTGCCATGGATTTCCATAATAATGCAGTTTGTTTCTATTTTTCAATTAGATATTAATTCTTAATGGTATCCTGAGTAAATATTGCTGCATATGTTTACTTCTGTCTCATTTCCAAACAGCTGTATTTTAAAGATGTATGGGTATTTATAACAAATAGCCCTAACCGGTTTGGCTTGGTGGATAGAGCGTTGGCCTGCGGACTGAGGGGTCCCGGGTTTGATTATGGGCAAGGGCATGTACCTTGGTTGTCAGCACATCCCTAGTAGGAGGTGTGCAGGAGGCAGCTGATCGATGTTTCTCTCCCATCGATGTTTCTAACTCTCTATCCCTCTCCCTTCCTCTCTGTAAAAAATCAATAAAATATATTTAAAAAAAGAACAAATACCTTAGCTTAATGATGGTCTACTGCTATGTAAACACTACCCAACAATATAACAAAAGCAAATAGTTTTACCTCAGTGTGACCAAAAGTCACATTTCACTTGGTACAAGCAGAAGTCAGAAAAGCTGTTAGGTAACTAAAATAATTGCTCATATCCATTTCTCTATCCAGACACAGGAAGTAGGGGAAGAGAGAGAAAAAGAAAAGAAGCAGCATCCTGTTCAAAGAAAATCTTTGCCCTATGCCTTTAAATATATGTCACTAAAATGAATGGGTTATGGTTGCCCTGGAAACACACACACACACACACACACACACACACACACACACACTCACATACACACACACATACACACACACGCATACACACACACACTCAGCTTACTCTATCACTTGTCCAAGAAGGAATTGGAATGAGAAAATGAGACTAACTCAATGAAAATAAAATAAAATAGCTCATTGTTGTCACTTGCACCCCATTTCCGAGTAGTCTGCTCTTTGGTGATGGGTTTTGTTATTACTTGGACAGCCTTTTTTGCCTTGCATGGAAGGGCACAATATTTGGATGTTCCGTCATGATTTTGCTGGCTCCCTGCCTCAGACACAGTTCCCTTGAGAGTTCTTCAAAGAGAGGTCAGATGATTAATCTGGCTTTGCTTCTCAGGGAACACTCATTAGCAAGGTAGGACCAGCACACTTGTTCTCTCGGCACCATTATTATTCACACCAGAGATGACTCTGATGTGAATGGTTTCATGCTACAAGAGTCCACAGAACAGCCATTCCTGCCTCGGAGACTCATCTCTGTAAAAGAGACAGGAATCTGAACTTTTCCTTTTTAATTAATGAAAATTAATCTGTTTATATTCTCCTGGGCTGTGCAATGTTGTGGATGACTGAAAGCAGTGCAGATATGATCAGCTTAGTCCTTAGAATAGTGCCTTAAATGAAATCTCTGACAAATATTATGAAATATTAGGGCCTTAAGAGGGCCTGAAAGTTTGTTGCTAAAAATAACAATTTGTAGATAGACCAGCATATGTTTGTTCAGTGTTCGAATGGAACAAACACCGAACAAACATCCAGAATTGAAGCATTATCCGCCACTTTAGGGTGGATAATCAGGATGCTGCAAGGAAACTGTTTGCATGGAGGAATTTTTCAGAAGATAATTCTACCTTAAAAGAATTAGGTAAGCTTGGCCATATAACATATTTTTAGAGATCAGAATTGAGTCTGTTCATATTATGGTGTTTATCCTTGTCCAGCCACCATGGTTTCATATGATCAGGGGAGCAGGGAGAGGAATTGGGAAGGCAGGAGAGGAAGGGGGAGAAATCAACCAGGAGTTGGAGAAACTACTGGAGATATTTTGCCTGAAGAGTCCTTAAGATATAAGGACTCAAATAGCATTTCCTTGGTGGTCTTAAATGAAATTTGCATTTTTTTTTCCTATTGGACATACAAGCTGGGTCTTAAACCCTAACACTGGAGAGAGTTAAACATTACTTGTTATTGCCATTGCTTTATAGAGTATGTTGCCCTCCCAAAGCAGCACTGAAAATTCTTGGCGGGAAAAGCACGACCTGCGAAGATACACACTGTCTTCTTATAGCTTTGGAGACAATTGGGGCCTCAGTAACTGACAGTATAAAAAGGGCCAAAATAGAAGACATAATTCTTGGATGCCTTGTGGTTGTTAATTGACATGGCCACAGTATTCAGGAAATGCACTGCAGGAGGACTGGAAGCATTTGGCAGGGAATATTTTGCTTGAAACAGGAAAGCCTGCAAGAGCAGGTAGGCAGTGCAGGAGCAGGTCTAGGAAATACATTGTTTTAAATCTGACCCTTTTTCAAACCTTGGTCTTGCTTGGCCACATAACAAATGGGTTGCACATGTCTGGGTATCATTTCTAAACTCCCATGGAGTTATGAGCCCATTCACTACTTAGTAAACGAGAGAAATATCAATAGCAGGTGTTGTGTGTTTAATTAAGCTATCATTGATAAGCACACCTTGTACAGTACTGTTCTAGGGGCCTTGAACAATTAGAAAGATGCTGCAACCTTTTGCAGTGAGGGTTCAGAATTTGGAGAAAGGGCTGCACATAAATGGATGCACTAGACAAGAAATAAAATTTAGAAGGCTTGGGGGAAAGCCAATCAAAGGCCCTTCTCTAGTGGAGTGGCTCCCCGAATCTCCGGGCCCATGGCTTTTTATTTACTAGAATATACATTTGCCCTTTAGCAAAGCAAACACACATATCAAAGGTAAGGTTCGGTAAAAAGTGAAAGATTATCAGGTTAGGGCAGTGGTCGGCAAACTCATTAGTCAACAGAGCCAAATATTAACAGTACAACGATTGAAATTCTTTTGAGAGCCAAATTTTTTAAACTTAAACTATATAGGTAGGTACATTGTTATTAACTTAATTAGGGTACTCCTAAGGCTTAGGAAGAGCCACACTTAAGGGGCCAAAGAGCCTCATGTGGCTCGGAGCCACAGTTTGCAGACCACGGGGTTAGGGGATCGCCCTGAGCCACCATTGTCTCAACAGAACAATAGGTGCATAGCTTTTAGCCCTTGCTAAAGTCCCTAGGTCCATCAGCCTTCTGATGGACCTCTCACATTTATTATGCTAACTACTTGTTGGTCTTTGCCTCCAGCAAAAGATCCAATGATTTTAGGGGGGAAATAACATGCAGACATAAAAGTTTTACATAATGGTCAGCAATTAAAAAAATAAATATTTAGGAGAAAGAAAAAGTGCAAGTGGTTTCAGATGGGTTGTAAAAAGCAGCATCAGAAACAGAGTTCCTGATAAAATACTTAAAAGATGGTAGGATTTGGATCCGCAGAGGACAAGCAATAGCCCAGGTACATACAAATTTTAAACTTTAGAATCTAAGCTCCACAAAAATAATTTCTTTTTTCTTCAGCACTGTATGTTCAGAACCCAGCACGGTGCCTGGCACATAACAGATGCCCAATAAATGTGTGTGAAATGAATGAATGCTGAATTGTTAAAAACACTTTAATATTAGTATAATCCTTTTTGTGATGACATTTGAGATGGTCTAATTAGAAGTTTTTCTCATTGGACTTAAACTTGGCAGTGAATATGGCTGAGGTTGACCAATTTCTGTCTCATATCAATTAAACCTTTCATGGGTTTTTGCTCAGATGCAGTCATTAATGAGCAGCTGCCCAGGGCAACGATAATGATGATGCTAACACATTGCCCTTACACAGTCTCCCTTACCCATGGAAACATAAGTGCTTTACCAACAGTAATTATCATAGCTCTTATGGGAGGTAGGAAAGTATAATTAACACCATTTATAGATGAAAATGGAAGTAGATATTAAGCAACCAGCCTAGAGAGATGTAGTAAGTCACTTATGAGTTTTTAGAATGCCAGCCTTCAAATCTTCTTATTAAGCTTTGAAAACTGCAAATGACTGATATTTCATAATTATTCAAACCATAAGTTTGTCTCTTTTTGGGTGTGGTAGTGAAATGACTGAAAGGAAGATAAATTGTAAACTTTATTAATCAATAAATTCCTTGAGACCTAATTTTGTTGTTGTTGTTGTTAATCCTCACCCAAGAATATTTTTCCATTGATTTTAGAGAGAGTGGAAGAGAGAGGGAAAGACAGAGAGAAATATCGATGTGAGAGAAACACATCAATTGGTTGCCTCCTGAAAGCGCCTTAACCAGGGTCAGGGCTGGGGAGGAGTCTGCAACCAAGTTACATGCCCTTAACCAAAATCAAACCCAGGATCCTTTGGTCCGCAGGCCAAAGCTCTATCCACTGAGCCAAACGGCTAAGGCAACACCTAATTTGAATTCTTGTACAAATGGATGGGTATTCAAAGGTAAGGAACGTATACAACTCT
This sequence comes from Myotis myotis, assembly GCF_014108235.1. NCBI lineage: Eukaryota > Metazoa > Chordata > Mammalia > Chiroptera > Vespertilionidae > Myotis > Myotis myotis. The sequence continues at coordinate 28,329,091 of NW_023416313.1, forward strand.
AGGGAGTCTTCTACATACATTTCCTTGCTCATATGAATTTATGGATGTAATGATAGCTCGTCTCAAGTTGCAGTGATTGTGTTATCACAATCAAAGCTCTTCTGACTTTTCTCCTCACTTATAAAATGGCTCCACCCCCACCCTAAGATCAATCTTGTTCTCTGTCAAGTGGACCTCATGAACAATTGAGTTACATTTTTCCAACATCAGGACAAGCTTACTTTTTATTTTTTACTTGATCTTGTTTCCCACTCCTACTGATGAAAATTCTCCATTGAAATTTAGTGTGTGTGTGTGTGTGTGTGTGTGTGTGTGTGTGTGTGTGTGTGTGTTGGGGGAAGCCAAGCATTTGTTTCTCTCTTCTTTTGTTAATAGAATACTTGTATCAGGATATTTCAGACACAAGTGATAGGAAACCAAACCCAAATGGAAATAGGCAAAAAAGAAGTTTATTAGCTCTTTTAATAAAAAACTTAAGGGGTAGAACTGACTTCAAGTATGGTTTCTTTGAGCTCAGACAATATCTAGTGTTTCTTCCTTTCTTGCTCAGCTCTCCTCAGAGTATGGCTTTTACTTTTGAGCTACATGTGGGGGTATGCTGACAGCAGACACCCCAATTACAAATTTCCAAGTTCAAGTTCAGTGGAGGAGAAGATTGCCAGAATCATCCAAGCCATAGTGGAATTTCCATTGTACTAGATTGGCTCAAACTGTGTGACCTGTTTGTTCATACTGACTAAATCTCCTTGACCAAGCCATGCCTTCCAATACATTAGATTGGACAAACTAGAAACGACTCTTGATGTAGGGCTGGAGTAAATCCTCACTAAGACCATAATGCTATATGTAATATTATGCTTCATTCCTAACCCAGTGTCACTATATCATTTGTGGAGCTGCCAATCACAGTATTCCAAGTAGTACTACCTCCTACACTCCACCTCCAGGGTTGAATCTAGGGCAGTGATGGCGAACCTTTTGAGCTCAGCATGTCATCATTTTGAAAAACCCTAACTTAACTCTGGTGCCGTGTCACATATAGAATTTTTTTTGATATTTTCAACCTTAGTAAAACAAAGACTTATATTTTTGATATTTATTTTATATATTTAAATGCCATTTAACAAAGAAAAATCAACCAAAAATTGAGTTCGCATGTCACGTCTGACACGCATGTCATAGGTTCGCCATCACTGATCTAGGGCATAGAGGGTGGATCATAATGCTTGTACTCCCATGTGAACTGATTGGTCCAATGAGTGACTCAATGCTAATAAAATCAATGTCTATTCCTGAGATGGATGCATATCACGAAAGGAGAAAGTTGTCTTACAAATGAGACAGATACTCAGAATTAAGCTTAGGTGGTGAGGTTTTGAGGAATGTGTTTATGGAGATATCTGCTGATTTCTTCACTGAGATTCTTAGCTTTTCCCTCATTTCAATGCAGCTTTTGCATTGATTCTGAGACTTCCTACTACCCCTCTGAAACACTTTTTTATTGTTTGTTTAAGTGAACTCTGGTTATGTTTCTTTCACTAACAATAAAAAAGATACATTGGCAATACTTTTTTTGTTCTTGAGACTTCAGTTTTTTCTAGTTCCAGTAAGTGGCTCCTTATCTTGCTTCCCTCTGTCTGAGTTCCTGCTTTGAAAACAGTCTAGTAAATAAATATTTTTTTTTCTTTCTACTGTGACATGTTTTCCAACTTACAAAAATTTTTCTATAATAGTACAAAAAAATTCTTATATACTAAGATCTTTCAAATGTTGACATTTTACTGTTTGTTTTATCCTTTCCTTTCAGTCTAGGTAGACTTATTTTTGTATAAAACCAAAATAAGTTGCATACATGATGCTCATTGACCCCTAAATCCTCAGTGTTCTTCCTATAAGCCGGTGCATCATCTTGGATAATTGAATAATAAAAAATAGGAAATTAGTCAAATAATAGTATCCATATACAGTTCTTTTTAAGCTTTTGCTAATTGTCTCAATTATGGTCTTTATAGCAAAAGAAAATCCTTGGTCATACATTGCACTCAGCGGTCATACCTCTTTAGTCTCCTTTAATCTATACAGTCCTTTAGTCTTTCTCTACTTCCTTAACATTGGCATTTTTGAAGATACAGACCAGTCCCTGGTTACACAATGGCTGGTAAATTAATCAATGTGGAAAATATTTGGATCAACTGTATTATCTGGCAGTAATGAAGGTACTATTTCCAGTAAGCAACCTTTTGTGGGGGAGCACAGAAGACTTGATTGGAAAAGTTTGTAAGGAGGAAGTTCTGACCTAAAGGAGTGGGCTGAAGGCTGCCCACCCTGTTTATCAGAATTCTGACTTAGGGGAGTTTGGCCAAAGGCGACCACCTCTAATTGTTCCTTGACCTTTCCAAACAAGTATGTGCATATGTGGACCCTCAAGTGTTTACCAGAATCTTTATGCTTAATCTTTAGGTGTCCTTGCTTAAAGGACACTACAGAAACACATGCCCCCACCCCTTCAGATTACTTACCCTACTGATTGTATCTAAAAGATAAACTTTATCTCAAATTGCTGTTATAATAAAAGCCTGAAGAGGCAGGCGATTGAGGCTGTCTGGTTCTTTTAGGCAGGCAGTCCCTTAGCCCTCTCTTTCACAGCATACCTGTGTCAGAGTAATCATTCATCTGCCACTCAGGGTCTGCTGGTCAGCCCTGGCAAAGTTTTCTTTGTAGCATTTTGAAATTTGAATTTTACCATAAATATTTGAAATCTAATCTATATGGTTATACAAGTTACATGTACAGAGGAATGAATGAGCAGTAGTCAATCCTGAAATCTTCATAAAAAAAAAAAAGACCAATCGAAGCAATGGAGGGAATGTAATGTTTTGATTGTGTTTTCAGTTAAATTCAGGACAGCGGTCAGGAAACTGAGATGATAGAGGAGTGGCAAATATCCTCCTTCTAATTCAAGAAGAAAAATAGAGCTTAGGAATCAGAGCGTGCATTCTGTCTCCACCATAGCGAGGAAATCAAAAGCAATTACTTGGTGTCATTTCTATAAGAAGTCAGTAACATTTCTTAAGCTTTGTGAATTCTTCAATGTTTGCTATTTTTATCATTTTTTATTTTCTTGGGAAAATAGTAATAAAACTCTTAACAATAAGTATAACCTTCTGCAGAGGAGCACAAGAGGGAAAGCTAATATAATATAACCTATAAAAAAAACATAACTAATCGATTAACACATATTTTGTATGTTATATGTATTATCTACTATTATATGTCTTATCTACTTTAGAAGAGGGCTCCCCTTCTAGCGTTATGGATGTTAGGAGGAAAGAACAGGTTATGTCCCTAGTGCCTGAGAAAAGGAAGAAAAGACATCATAGAGAGATATTCTGGTATGAGAAACAGTTCTGGGTTTACCCATAAAGTGCCCCTGTGGGTTTCCTGACACTGACCTAAGAGTATTTCAAACTCAAAGGATTCTGGTGTCTTCATTTATATTTGTGCTTCAACCACAACATTATCATAGTTTCTAGGTTCTGTGTGCTTGTCATTTGGAAAATTTTATAGGCATTTTTCATATTAGTTCTCTCAGCATCAGTGAAAACATATAAGTATGTTTTCATTTCTATAGGGTTATTACTATTTTAAAATACTTTTTAATATGTTTTATTGCTTTCAGAAAAAGGAAGAGAGGGGGAGAGAGAAATAGAAATATCAGTGATGGGAGAGAATCATTGATAGGCTGTCGCCTATGTGTCCCCTACTGGGGATCAAGCCCAAAACCTAGGCATGAGCTCTGACCAGGAATTGAACTGTGACCTCCTGGTTCATGGGTGAACATTCAACCACTGAGCCACACCAGCTGGGCAACTATAGGATTATTATTATTACAAAGTGAAGAGTTCTGATTAACACTTTAAGTCTATAAGCTCCATGAAGACAAGTGCCTGTATTGTTTACTACAATATTCCAGGCATGGTGTTAGTTATATAGCATGTAGCCAATAATACACAATTGCTCACTGTAAGAAGCTGTGAATTATAAGATTTTGCCTTTTTTTTTCCTTGTCTGTAAGGAGCTCCACAAATCATGTTTAACTTTGTGGACATGCAAAAGCTTAGAGAAATGAAATATTTATTATCACCAATAGCTGAAAGAGTTACATTTGACCCTTGAACAACATGAGTTTGAACTGCACAGGTCCACTTATATGTGGGTGTTTTTCAATAAATACTGTAAATGTGTTTTTTGTCTTATTTATTATTTCATTAATAATATTTTCTCTATTTTACTTTATATTTTAAGAATAGAGTAGATAATACATATAACGTACAAAATATGTGTTAATCCATTGGTTATATTATCGGTAAGGCTTCAGATCAACAGTTGGCTATTAGTAGTTAAGTTTTGGGGGAATCAAAAGTTATACATGGATTTTCAACTGTGTGGGTGATCAGCACCCCTAACCTCACATTGTTCAAGGGTCAACTGTAGTTTAGATTGGTTATAAACCAAGTCGTACCAGATCTGTTTATTCAGGTTTCTATATAATTAACATGCCACTATTCCTTAGGATATGCTGAGAAATTCGGATGGTTCAGGAACTCTGGAATTCAGGGGCCAAGGATTGTTAGATATCAGTATGGGAGTTGTAAAATCCAACTACAGTTCAAGAAATGATCAGAGTGACTGAAGTACATTAGATAGGCTATAAATTAGTAGTGTTTGAGGGGTGAAGTCTTATTTTTATTCCAACACCCTCTTTCTACAAGGATAAACATGCCAAATACCAGACAAAATAAGTGATATTCATGTTATTTCCTGCCCTACTTATTATAGTCTGCTCCCAAACTTAATAGAGAGGAAACTCATCCAGATTTGTACTTTTAATTAAATGCAAAATTTAACCTTAACTGTTATGCAAGTTGCTGTATTATAAATATTAATAACAATCAGGGTAGAGAAAATGTGGAGTTTTTATGATTGACTCTCTCTTGGCTGACCAGGGTTCAGAGACAAGGCCCTGAGTGTCATACTAGTTCTCTCTCTATTCGCTTCCAGGGTTTGACCTCTGTGACCCCCCAATTTGGGAAACCTCAATCACAGGTTTGTAAACCTATTGCTGCATTTTAATCCTTCTCAAATTCTAATTAAGTTATGGTCTTAATGCAAAGCAATTATGGTTACTGACAGTACTGTGATTAATGTAAGCCATAAAGCAATTAGCTAAAGAGAGTCAAAATATGGTTAATATAATTGACGTACTGGTTCTGAGCAGAATTAACATTATCTTTGAAATGTGGGCCCTTCTGCACAGATCATTCACATGGTTGTCATAGTAACTGCCTATCTTGTCATTACTGCCGTCTCTAGACATCTGCTACAGGTTCAAACACTCATTGACATGTGCATTCATTTGGTCAGATAAGATGTCTTACCTCAGGTAACTTTATAATCTATGAGGATGTTGACTCCCTCTAAATAATGAAACACCAATTGAAAATTAGTAACCACAGATGTGTCAGCATTTAGAGTTTTGGTTGATGACTGCTGATAGCATCACTGAGACATAATTGTGGTTAGTGTTTCAGGATTCTATGGTCAACTATAAATTATTTGCAATACTGGTATAAAGCCTTGGGATTCAAGAAATATCAGTAATATTTTTTGTTTGTTTTTTTTGTTTTGTTTTGTTTTGTTTTTTTTCATAAGCAGAAGACTTCTTGGAATTCTTTCTAAGTGACTTTTTACAGATATGCTTGCATACAGCCCAAAAGAGTTTGCTGTTGGAAAAATTCATACTTTAAACAAATAATGACATTATAGTATGAAGGTCTTGTAGAGAACTAGTAAAACTATTCAATTTTCCCCCATTATTCATTTAATTAAATTTACTAACTGCTCTCACCACTGCTAGGAATAGATGGCATTAGCCTTCTCATGGACGTTTTGAGCAGAACGGCTCTTAATTTTGCAGACTGTAGTTAGCTTTTTAGAACGTTTAGCACCCCTGCTCTCCAAACACTCAATGCTAATAGTAGCTGTGTGCCTCAGTCATAGTAGCAACCAAATATGAATCCACACATTTCCAAATGTCCCCTGTGTGGGGAGGGTGAGGTAACACTACCTGTGGCTGTACACTATTGTAAAGGTCTTAACAAAGATGTTTTTTTCTAATCAAATGTTTGCCCATCACATTTTATCTGGAGTGAGTTTCATATTAGTTGAAGACTATAAAGGAGCAATGGCTTTAAGCTGTCATGAATACTATGAGATTGTTAGGAAAAGAACAAAAAACAAAGTTAAAAAGATTTGGTATCCTAAAAAGAAACTGATAAAGGGGAAAATTGCTAAAATACTAAATATAATAAAATAGTTAGGGATTTGCATCTCTTCTGGACGTTGCAAATAATATAGCAGTGGATTACTTATTAGAAAGAAATGTAAGATAAGTAAATAAAAAGGCAAGACTGAGAACCTGTGTTCTATGGAAGGAATTCACAGCAATTGTAGAAAAGATAAGCCAGAGGGGCCTCTATTATGTTAAAAAACTTGGATGAATAGGTCTTTTGGTGAAGATACCAGGTGAAGGAATGCCTCATATATTTCTTGTAGCTTGAACATTCATGCAATAAAAGAAACTACACTCTTTGAGTCTAGTGAATAGCAGGGAAGTATTTTTTTGTTATCTACAAAAATCTTTGGTGTATTTCATTGATTCGCATTTATCTGCTGTTGAAAGTACAATTCAGAATTGCCACTGATTTAATATAATTACTATAAAATTTTTGTTGTCACCATTGTTGTCTTGGTACACAATGAATAGTAATCAATTAAACTAAACACAGGGGAAACTAGAAATATAAAATACCTTGGAAAGAGTCTAACATGACTTTCACTGTATAGAAGAAGAAAATTATACTTAAATATATTATTGAACAGTCCTTCAGCTACTTATCTGCAGAAACTGGCTGAAAGTTTCAGATGTATTTAGAATTGAAACATAGGCTGGGATGTCATCAGGTTTCTATATAATTAACATGCCACTATTCCTTAGGATATGCTGAGAAATTCGGCTGGTTCAGGCAACTCTGGAATTCAGGGGCCAAGGATTGTTAGAGGTCAGTATGCGAGAAAATACCAAGAACCTTTCCTTAACCACTGATCATCAGTTAAGAATGGCAAGAAAGGGGAGAGAGCTGACTAGGAAGGGAGGAAAAGTGCCGATCTGTGTTCATGTTGAAGACTATGACATTTCAGTAGCATCAGTGTGGATGACAAAGGTTTTTCATTGCTGTGTCATTACTTAAGATTAACCATGGAAATTATGAATTCTTTAATTTAGAGCCAAGCTTTGACGGAAATACTTGAAGCAAAAACTAGCAGGGTAGGATGTTTTTATCAGAGCGATGTCTTTTCATTTAGGATTTTAGAAGCAGATACATTTCTGGGTAATAACATAGTGCAGCATGTAGACATCAGAGTGGACAGGGGGATGGAATGTGCATGAAATAACTGAAATTCTAGAAAACAAGAAAGTAAAAGGCTAACAGTCAGATACATTTGTCACCTGGTCCTTAATATCTACCTGAGGATGGAGGTAGATATTAGAGTAAAAGGAGGACAGTAAAACAGGAGCCAAGATTTTGACGAGTAAATCAGAGGGATAGGAAGCTACAGAGATTCAGAGAAGGAATGGTGGAGATTACAGCAGTCATGGTCCCAAATGACCTCTGAAGTAAATAACTATTCACCATGAAGCCAATGGCTCTTAAAGTTCCCCTGCTTCTGCTCAGAAGAATGTTGAATATGAAAAGCCCATCCTTCATAGGGTTTGATAAGGTAAGTAGTGGTAAGATAGCCACCTGTCAGGAAGACAAGCCTCTAGGTCAGTGGTTCTCAACCTTCCTAATGCCGCGACCCTTTAATACAGTTCCTCATGTTGTGGTGGCCCCCAATTTCATTGTTACAAATTGAACATAATTAAAGCATAGTGATTAATCACAAAAGCAATATCTAATTATATATGTGTTTTCCAGTGGTCTTAGGCGACCCCTGTGAAAAGGTCGTTCGACCCCCAAGGGGGTCGTGACCCACAGGTTGAGAACTGCTGCTTTAGGTATTTTGAGAAGTGATTTTTTTTCACCCTTAGAAAACTATAATCTTTTTAAAAAATATATTTTTTATTGTTGATAGTTTTACAGACTAGAGGAAATCATTTTGGAGTGTTGGTTACATATCACAATGAAGTGAGAGTGAGACATGGTAGGACTAGCCAACCTCAAATTTCCATAGAAAAGGTTTTATTTTTTATTTTTCCTGATCAAGAGAAAGACTCAAGTCTTCTGGATGAAATGGACAACATGGATTGCTTATTTATGTATGGAAATTCTAACTTGGCATGCAGGTAACGCATTAGTGACTCTCTAGAATCTTAATTATGTATCAGAAACAGTGACACTCTTTGATAAAGGGCAACATCCCTCTAATGCAGTGGTTCTCAACCTGTGGGTCGCGACCCCTTTGAGGTCGCCTAAGACCATCGGAAAACACATATATAATTACATATTGTTTTTGTGATTAATCACTATGCTTTAATTATGTTCAATTTGTAACAATGAAATTGGGGGTCACCACAACATGAGGAACTGTATTAAAGGGTCGCGACATTAGGAAGGTTGAGAACCACTGCTCTAATGGAAAAGACTTTTATTTTACTTCAAAATTTTGCAAAACATTTAAAGAAAACATGAGTCTCAAAGAGGGGAATACAGTGTGGTGCATGAATTAGGTCGTATTATTGTTCTAATCATTTATGAGTCTTTGAAGAGGATTATGATTCCTACTCCACTGCCCTGGTTTTGGTGGAAAAAGATTGAGTGGACATGTACCATTTATGAACAAAAGTTTAAGATGTCATGTGCTTCCACTGGCCCTTTTTTTCTTGGCACCAGCCCAGCATGTCCCAGATAGGGCGGCTCTCTAATTCTGAGTCTCTGAATGAAGGTGACATAGAGAAGAGCTGCAGCTAACTAGTAATGAGCTGACAGAAAAAGAAAACCCACCTTTGTTTTTGTAACTAGAGATTTTGAGGTTGTCTGTAAATGCACCAATAGTTACTTGAACCATGTAAATTCTATTTCCCAAATATTTTTGACCATGGAAATCTTTTCAATCTCAGAGAAACTAGTGGGAAAAGTTTCAATAAAAAAGGGAGGGATACACTGGTTTAAAGTTTTTAACTCTGTTTTCTCAGAAAATATTGGTTTTTAAGGAAAAACAAAACAAAAGAAATTGGTCCCTGAAGGACTGATCTTTCATATGCAATAAATGAAATTATCTTGATTACATTTCAGAACAAATCTCTAATGCCTTAACAAGACTCATGCTATTACTACCACGTAGTAACATTAACAGGACTTGAAATGTTTTTCTGCTTGTTTTGTAACTTTGTTTTTGTCACACGTGTGACACTCTGGTGGTCATTTTGTGGGTATTTCCATGCTAACTTTGGTGTGAAAAAAATTGTAGGGAAGATAGAAGATCAAATCTTTTATTTCAGCCCCTCTTAATTTGAGTCATGGATGAAGATTTTCATTGTTAAGCTCAGATCTTGGGCTAACTCTGGAAGAGGTAAATATATACAAATAACAGGAATATTGCCAGTAAATGTTTAACAATAGGCTCCTTGGGGAAAAATATTTAAAGCCTATATTTGTAGCATTCACCAATTTCCAATGCATAAATACTCCTGCCATAGTCAATGTAAAGCTACTGTCAAAGACACTGGCCATGGACTGGGTAAGAGGTGTACATATACCCGTAGTGGATATCCTGACTGTTCAAGCCAGCTTCCTCACACCACTGCAGCCTGAATTTACTGTGCTGGCATTCATAGAGTAAGCCCTGGACACCCTTGAGCATTAAATGTTATAATATTTTCTTCTTTATACTGCTTTTGCTTCTGTCCTGCTTTTACATTATTCTACAGTAGTCCCCCTTATCTTCAGGGTATATGTTCCAAGGCCCCAGTGCATGTCTGAAGCCTCTGGAAGTACCGAGCCCTATATGTACATTGTGTGTGTTTTTTTCCTATGCATACATACCTTTCCACTTAAAGGAAGCACTTTGCGGCTTCTCTTTGGCACATCTCAATTCCCAGCATCACTACTCTGGTGCTCTGGGGCCCTTATTAAGTAAAATAAGGGTTACGTGAACCCAAGCACTGTGTTACTGTGACAGTGGATCTGATAACCTAGACGGGAGTATATGCAGCACCAATACGCTAGTCAAAGGGATGATTCATGTCCTGACTGGGACAGACAGGAGGGCACAAGATTCCATCATGGCATGCATACAGTGGCACACATATACTTACTTACTTATTTATTTATCCTCACCTGAGGATATTTTTTCCATTGATTTTTAAAGAGAGTGGAAGGGAGAGGGAGAGACAGAAAGAAACACCGATGTGAGAGAGACACATCGATTGGTTGCCTCCCGCATGCACCTGACCAGGGCTGGGAGCCTGCAACCGAGGTACATGCCCTTGATCGGAATCGAACCCGGGACCCTTCAGTTCATAGGCCAAGACTCTATCTAGTGAGCCAAACCAGGACAGGGCATGTGACACACATTTAAAACTTATGAATTGTTTATGTCTCAAAATTTTCTATTTAATATATTTGGACAACTGAGTGTGGCTAACTTAAATCAGGGAAAGTGAAACCACGTGTAGGGGAACTGCTGTGTTCAGGTTTGGCTTGGAGCCCAGAATCCTATAGTGAGTCACAGTCCAGGGTTCCAGAAGCCTGAGGGTGCTTGTGGTGGCCCTTTCCTCTTTGGGGCGGGATTCTACACTCTCTACCTTCAACTGCTCATCCGTCTCTCTATAAGTAGGTCAGTGCCCAAAATATTGATTCTTCTTTTCTCCTTATCTTCAATAATTGGTTCTTACCAATCCATCCTGAGCTTCACTTGTTTAGTCATTGACTCCTTTCCAGATCAGCTTCAACCTGCTTGCTCAGTTATCCAAGTGAAATGACACTGACATTTTTATTACCTTCAGTGACTGAGATAAGAGTGTGCCTCACTCTCAGCCCCTGAGTTATAACAACTGTTGTGAATACATGTAATATAGATTTTAGACAGCTTGATTAATGGTTTTTATTAATGTATTAAAAAGACCCAAGGCAATTAATCTCCCACTTATCAAGTTTTTATGTAGTTGAATTTCTGATTTATAGTATCATCATAAAGTTAAGACTATACACGTTGAAAGGCATTTTGCATAAATTCTTGATATATAATGGGAAGGCAAAGACAAGGATATACATGATAGAGGTGTACATAGAGGATAAGATGTCTCCACTCAGGTAAAACAAGATAAATATGTTCTTTCAAAATTATGTGATATGTTATTTTTAAGTCTTGTCAAGTTGATAGTAAAACTTTTCTTCATTAATATAGATAGTAAGCAGGAGACATACTTACAATAATACCTGTTAGACCAAAGAAAACCTGAAGATTTCAGAGGAGCAATCCATTATTCAGTGATACTTTCAGAAGAAGTAAGTAGGATAGTGTTACTAAAATACTTGCAGCGTCTGTAACACACCATTAGAGAGTGTGACTTGAGTAATGAAAATAGAAAATGTGTTATTTGAACTGGTATTGCAGCCTATTTGGAGAGCTTTACCTACTCACCTAGGTATATATTTATCTTCAAATGGCCAGACTGACCCAGCTTGGACATGGAGAAAATCCTTTTTAAAAGAGACACACCCAAATTCGAAATAGTTTCTGCTATGTCCTAGCTAGTGTGCATTAAAAGTGAGCCTATTGAACAGACAAACCAAAGAAGTCCATGATTCATAAAGTTCTTGAAGATTTTGAAAACTCATTTGAATATCATATGGTATGAAAGCCAAACATAGTATCGGGGAGAAACAGCTGTTCAAGTCTTTAATGAAGAAAGATATGTACAGCCTTAACCGACTTGGCTCAGTGGATAGAGCGTCGGCCTGCGTACTCAAAGGTCTCAGGTTGGATTCCGGTCAAGGGCATGTACCTTGGTTTCGGGCACATCCCCAGTGGGGAGTGTGCAGGAGGCAGCTGATCGATGTTTCTCTCTCATCGATGTTTCTGACTCTCTATCCCTCTTCCTTCCTCCCTGTAAAAAAATCAATAAAATATATTTTTAAAAAAGAAAGATAGGTACATAAAATAAAACAATATATTCTTTGACTACAATATACATATTTTTAAATTAATAGTGATAAGATTATAGTTCAACTTTTGGTTTGTTAATCTTATCTATGGTTTGAGCATTTCTACTTCTATAAAATATAGTGTATTAGTTTATAATTTGCTGCCAAGCAGTCAAAATTCTTATATTAAATATCGTATTTTTATGACTCAAAACTAAAGCAACTTCCTGTGTTCACTGATAATTTTGCTCCTATTTTTTTACAAATCTACTAAATATACAAAATTTTAATATAGTCTAGTTTTCACATTTTGCTACACCTCTTACATAGCAGTTACTCTAGATATCTACAGAATCATGCCATTAGTTATTGCTGATTACTGCAGACTCTGAATGAATGACTTAGAAATCATATTTTTGGAAGGTGTAAAACAATTTTATATATTTTCAACATTTGGCAAAAACCGTATCATTCACAAAGCTATGTTCAGATAGGTTGTGTTCCCTAGCCCAAATTGCATTCACCTTGGGCTTGTCACAAAAATATCGCACTGGACAAAGAAGACTTTAAGACTATTGCAGTAGGAAAGAGACTGAAATCAACTCCCCTGAAAGAAAAGGTGGAATACTTTTTTTTAAGGACTAGGGTGAGTTTGTGGAAAAGTACTGGAGGATCTTAGGGTGGAGGTAGTCCAATGGGATGTGTCCAGCTCAAAGAGTTATTCCCGAGCCTGAAAAAAAATGTGTGTGTTTTTTTTTTCTTTGATTAGGCCATCTATATTTGCTAATTGACACCTTTGAAGCTTGGCTTCTACCCTCTCAGGGAGAATGGGAGGTCAGGATGCTATCTCCTTTACTATTTGCATTTCATAAAGATGGGTCTGAAGTAGACATTTCCTGGGACGCAAAACTAGCAGGAGCTTGAAGATTTGCCTAAATTTCAAAGGAGAGAAAGAATTCACAAGTGTAATTTTTCTAGAGTGAATGCTCTAAGAAAAGGGATATTTAGGGTCTATGGCCAGAAGAAACTTGCCTAACATTTAGTCTGGCTGAGGGGAACATGAAAGCCTTGAACATGGTCAGGCTCAAAACATGTTATTTAAACTTAGTCACATGCACATCTGTTAGTGACACTGGGACCTCCTACTCCTTTTACTGTAACCATGACTCTTGGCCAGACTTTTGTGGCAGACTTTATTGGCACAAGATATTGTCAATGAACGGGAACCAGGGTTTGTTCTTAGACCAGGAAGCCCGGACAGGTGGAGTGGGGAAACTGAGGCAGAGAGCTGAACAAACTGGCAGATACTAGTCACCTCCCTAGAGATAACATCTGGACCTCAGTTGTATCAGCTCCAGACCCAGGAAAGCTGCAGAATCAGGTGGGCAACACCAGGACCTGCTGCAATGACTGATGGCCACCTGCCCTGGCACTGACCCGTCAGGGGAGATCACAGCCCTGGAGGAGCACCCCTAGGAAAACTGACTGGTACTCTGCTGAAACTCTCCCCTGAGACCTCCCCTAAGATTCCCACCTTCGAAAAAGAGATAAAGCCTCAAGACAGAGGACCCAGCACACACTCTCCCTCTGGAGAGCAGCACCTCCATTCCTCTCCCCTTATCTTCCCCCCACTTTTCCCCCACAGGCATGCATTTCCTAAACCCCAAGGGGCTGCAGGAGATTTGCAACCTTGGGAGCAATGGGCAGAGGCAGCGTGTCCTGTGTCCTGGGCTAGTGCCCTGAACCCGACCCCAAGGCCCCCTTTTCTCTGACTTCCCAGAGAGCTAGGGCGGCCCAGCCTAGGCTCTCCTGTTGCTTCTCCTGCTAAGCCCTTTCCTGACTCTGTGTCTCCGGCTTTAATAAATGTGCCCTCGTAGCCATCTGGACTGGCTTTGTGAAATTTTTCCTGCATGAAGTCAAGAACCCACATATTACTGGCTGCTCCTAGGCAGACCCGCCAAAGGCCAGGCCCCTTTCCCTTACTCAACCTGATTCAGAATGGCCCACATTCATAAAGATTATAAAGTTAAACTATTTTAATAACTATTAAAATTTCTCCTTCCCAAAGCTATGACTATGCAGATAACAACAACAAAGTAGAAAGAAATGTTTTAGATGATATCTTATGCATGTTCCTTGTTTTATGCTTTGATGTTTCAAAGTATACTACACCACAACTGATACATTGAATATTGACCAAAACAAGTAAACTAACATTACAGCTCAAAGGGGCTGGTTTCACAGACATTTGGTGGAATGCTTAAGCAATGAACTGTGGAGACTATCAGGACAAAATGAACCAAGACATTATGCAAATGTTGAGCCTTTCACAGTTAGTTAGCCCTAAAGCTTTTTGGCCCAAATGGGAGAGAATGTTTTCTTCTTGGATAAGTAACTTTTCAGTAGATCAAACATGCATGGTTATTAATACTGCTTGTTATCAATACTAGGTCTACCTGACATCCCAGCCTAATAAAGTTAGTGTTTGCTTTTTCATTAACTTTCTACAGTTTCTGTCCATCTCCATATTTACATGTATCTCTATTCCCCAAATCCTTATTGTTCATTACCATTACTGAGTGTGCCCAAAGCCCTATTCTGTCACATTTTCATACCAAAGCCCGCCATCTGCTTCCTCTAGCCTTCAACAATCTCTTTCTGTTCATCTCCTTCTCCCTGCCGTAGAGTAAGACTGCCCTTCGCAATGTGTATCTTAGCTCACATAACTCACCTCGTTTTTGGTTTTAGTAATCAGAAAGGACTCTCACATAATATGAAGGAAACACGGAAGTCTGGAGAAAAGGCATCTATGAAAAACAAAACACAGCAGCCAGGAGTAAGAAGCAAGGAGAGTGTTGTTTCTAGCGTTGCTATTATTTCTGTGGAAGATAAACACAGCACTTTCTAGCATTCGAGAACTGTTTTCTCACCTGTGGTGTGTAAATAACAAAAGGAAGAAATGAAGACAGGAACATGCAGCATCTGCACACTGTTTCCTCCAAAATAGAGCCAAGTGGGAATATAAGATTGTTTTTGTTTAGTATTAAAAATGACTCATATAATGTTTCCTTACCAGATACTTAGTGACACATTTTATTAATTTCTTAGCTACCTTGTCTTTATTTAATAGTTATTCAAGAAACATTTGTTATTCACTTATAATTTTTGCCAGACATTTAAAAATGTTACTGGATATATAATTATTTAGAAATAGCTCCTTCCCTCAATTAATTTGAAATTAGAAGAAAGGATGGTGAGAGAATAGGTCAGTGTGAGGCAATGAGTGCTTTAATGAGGCAAAGTCAGGGAGACATAAAACAATTGATGGCAACCATTCACAGCAGAGACCCTGAACCAAACTTGGAACAGTCAGCAAAGACTACCGTGCTATAAACCTTTTAGAAAAAAATCAATAGGAGAAAAATTTTGGAATCTGGAGGTAGGCAAAAGTTTCAAAGGCCCCACGTTGGCTGCCAAAATCTGTTACCAGAGTCACATTTCCCATTGCTACTGGGAGTGGGGTTCTTGGGGCACCGCTGAAATAAGCATTTTCAGAAGCCCCCAGGGGAGAGTGAGATGTGGGAAAAGGCTTTCTTTGCATGAGGTTACCTTCCTCCGGTTGTAAAGCCCCATTTCCCTTCATCCAGTCTTGGAAAGGGGCCATCTGTGGATTCAGCAGAGCCAGAAGCAGGGCCAGTGTCCAGAGCCTCTATTCCATGTTGCAGCTGGTCCAGTTCAGGATCAGGCAGTTCCTTCTATTAATCCATTGTGTGGAGTCTCCATGGCCCTGGGCCATGAGGGAGAATGCAGGGGAAGGGCCCCCTGCCACAGGAGTCCCAAGACAGCCAGGGGGCCAAGGGCCAAGAGCCAAGAGTGCACTCCTTTGTCCAGGAGTTGAAATATTCAGGTTGCCTGCCGTTCTGGCCACTGACTTGTTCCCAGGTGTGACTAAACTTTTTATCTTGAGATACCACATTGTGGCTTGAATTTACAGTTCCCAAATGGCGAACGATGTTGAACATTTCTTCATTTCTTATGTGTCATCATTATGTCCTCTTTGGTAACATGTTTCTTCAGATCTTTTAACATCTTATACTTGTATTATTTAGCTTTAGAAAGGTTCATTATTATGTTTTCGCACATAGTATTGCTTGAAGTTCATGATTTATGAAGTTTGATGCTTTCATGTAGGTGCATAAAGGTTAATGACATCTTTGTGGCTAAATTCCTCAAAATTATAAATCGGCCTTAAAAATCTATTTACTGCTATAATCTATGTAAATCAGGTCTTATTTGGAAATGAAACTATGATTTTTATTTCAAAAAAATTTTTTGTCACTTATATATAATATATCCCTGGGTTTTGGTGTGAGCCATTTTTTAGAGACATTTTGTTTAAGTGTTTGTTTGTTTTTTACTTCTTGATATGACAGAAAACTTTCTACTTATGCCTACAATTTATTTTTCTTATGTGTTCTCATTTTATTGTGTATTTTAAGTTACTCTATCTTGGTTCTATTTCAATTGATGTACATGCATATCTTGTGATTCCCTTTAATGTGAAACTTGATAATCTCTTAGTTGTTACTTCACAGCTATGTATCAGTAATCTTAAAACTTTTTGATCACATACCATTATTAGTAAAAAAAAAAATCCAAAATACAGCCCTAATGTATGTAAAATTTTTATATAATTTATATTTGTAAAATCAATATTTATATTAAATGCATGAAAAAATAAATTTATCTAATATCCCAGATGTGAACAACTATAAATAGAAGTGGAAATAATTTATTTTAATATTCTAGGGAATCCTCCTGCATACTTCCTATAGTATGGAGAATACTGGATTCTTAATGTAGTCTTTTTAGACATTATTGAATTCACACTCTTGAATAAAGTAATGTATATGCTTCCAGTTTCCCTAACCCTAACCACCTGGTTACATTATTATTGATCCTTAACCTTCACCATTGGATTATATTAATTCTAGCTCTTGCTGATGGTGATATTTATACTTAAAATGAAATAGTTATACTCCTTGTACTTAACTTACCAATTTTCAATAGTTTCCATTGAATTCTCACTCCTTGCTGTGAAAAATGGAGTAATCAGTTTTTGGTAAAAACTGATCTCCACTTATATGACTTGTTTTAAGCATTGGTTTTTTGCTCTCTCTGTAAAACATAACTGATGGATGTCCACTGTGTGTGAGAAACTTATTTCTAGGTGGCTCCTATGTATCTTGCTCTGGCAGATTTTATTTGCCAAAGATGGATGAAACAATATCTTTCATTTCACATTGCTCTTCTACACTCTGACCTTGTCAACCTGCCCTGTATTCCTGCAGCACGGAAGCTGGGCAAACATAGTACACAGTTCTTAACCCTTGGAGTGTAACTTTCAGACTAGGTTAGACAGGGCATGCAGCTTCAGGTGGTTATCTTGAGACATTCTTTTTGGTGACGATCGGTGCCTCTGGAAGGAGTGGAACCATCATGCTGCAAAGGCCACATGTAAATCCAAGGTACCCATAAATCCTGTCGTACCTTTAGCTCTGGAATTCAACCTCCACCTTTTTTATTGCTGAATAATGCTCACTAATGGGGTAATTTATTTGTTGATATCTTGCAGCTGCCTTAAGTTCTTATTTTTTATACATGTAATGTTTTCTCCTATGTCATGTTTTTGTGTGTTTTGTTTATTTTATTTTTTGTTAATCCTCACCCACGGATTTTTTTCCATTGATTTTGTTTGTTTGTTTTTAGAGAGAATGGAAGGGAGGAGGAGAGATAGGGCGAGAGTAACATCGATATGAGAGACACACTGACTGGTTACCTTCCACGCCCATCCCAAAGGGGCTGGGGATTGAACCTGCAACCAAGGTCTGTGCCCTCAACCAGAATCGAACCAGAGACCCTTCAGTCTGCAAGACAGCTCTCTACAGGATGATGCTCTAACCACTGAGCAAAGACAGCTAGGGCTCCTAGATCATGTTTTAATTCCAGAAATACTAGTGACGCCCTAACCGGTTTGGCTCGGCGGATAGAGCGTCGGCCTGCGGACTGAAGGGTCCCGGGTTCAGTTCCGGTCAAGGTCACGTACCTTGGTTGCGGGCACATCCCCAGTGGGGAGTGTGCAGGAGGCAGCTGATCGATGTTTCTCTCTCATCGATGTTTCTAGCTCTCTATCCCTCTCCCTTCCTCTCTGTAAAAAATCAATAAAATATATTTAAAAAAAAAAGAAATACTAGTGACAATTTTTACTAGTTACCTACGAACTTCTCCTCAAGTGCTCCTCAGCTACCTTTGGTTTGTGATTTTTCTCTCCTGTTTAGTATGGCAATTTTACATAGATATGTTTAAATTACTACTTAGATTTGAACTGAGGTCGTTCTTCTGGGGTCAGATGATTTATTCTTCTATACATAATTTAAGATACGCCTGGAGAGTGAACAGTTATCACCGGCAGCTTGAGCTTCCTTCTGTGGTCCATGGGAACTTTCTCATCATTTCTTTGCTCTTTTGACTTGACTCAGCTTCCTCTAAATTGAAAGCCCCACTGATTCAGAACGAAGCCTCGCAGATTTTCGTGTTTCTTTTTGTTTCCTTTCTTTTTCTGCCTCTCCTGATACATCCTTCTCCTTAGATGACAAAAATTGGCTTGTGCAGAGTTTCTTGTGACTTAGAATTTTTCCTCTTTTCAACATGAAGATAACCTGCTGGCAAAGGTGGGTGTAACTGCTAATTTCCATATTCCATGCAGTCTTTCTCTCATGCCATGGTATTAAACCTAGTTCAGAGAGTGTGATATTGTGAATTATAATAAGAAAATAGATATTTGATCTTTCTCCCCCTTTCTTGTACCATGCTCCTAAAACACTTGGAATTTCCTACTTCATGAAAGCCATAAATGTGTATTTTGTTATGCTAATGATATGACTTTTGGACCACATCTAATGATGGATGTTAGTTGCCAGGGTAACCAACCACATAATTAGCGGGTTTGAACTTTTTTGTTTTGTTTTGCTAATCCTCACCTGAGGATATTTTTTTCTCCTTTGATTTTCAAAGAGAGTGGAAGGGAGTGGGAGAGACATAAAGAGAAACACTGACGTGAAAGAGACACATTGATTGGTTGGCTCCCCTACACTCCCCAACTGGGGTGGGGATCCAGTCTGCAACCAAGGTACATGCCCTTGACCAGAATTGAACCTGGGACCCTTCAGTCCACAGGTCGGTGCTCTAACCACTAAGGTCAACCAACTAGGGCAAAGATTTGAACTTGTAGTCCCTCTCCCCTAACCTCCAGGCAGGAGAGAGGAGCTGGAGGATGAATCAATCACTGATGGCCAAGAATCTCATCCATTATGCCTATGGATTAAATAGGCATATGGAATGGAGCCTCTGTAAAAGCCCAAAGGATGGGTTGAGAGAGCTGCTGGGTTGGTGAACACGTGGAGGTGCTGGGAGAGTGGCCAGACTAGAGAGGGTATGGAAGCTCCATGCTCTTCCCATACCTTGCCCTATGCATTTCTTTTGTCTGGGTGTCCCTGACTTGTATCCTTTTGTAATAAACTGGTTGTTTCATAGTACAATGTTTCTTTGAGTTTTGTGAGCATCCTAATTGATCAAACCAAAGGAGGGAGTTGTGGGAACCTCTGAGAAATAGCTAACCCCTGAGAAGTCCAGGTAGCAACCTTGACTTGTGAATAGCAGGACCATATATTAAGTAGTAAAATTGTTATTGTCCTAATTAGCTAGTTTATTAACATTAATAATAGAAAGAGAGCAAAGGGGAGGCCAGACATGATAGGCATGGTCATGTGGGCAGCTTCACCAGAAAGCTACAGCTTCATGCTCTCCAGGGAACATAGTCCATTCCCTGCGGGTCACTGGCAGAAGGGATTGAACAAAGGGGGAGATGGACACATGCTCAGTGAAGTTGGGGTGATGCAGGGAAGGTACTGGTCATTCAGTCTAGCATGGGAAAAAGATCACTGGCTAGAAGGGTGGACCCAATGAAAGCCCATGAGTCTTGGAAGGGTAAAATCCCCAGACAGCTAGTTCCCTCTCTCTTGCCTTCTGGTTCCCCATTATTCTCGCTTGCTCCATGATCTGCATTTGCCCACCATGTGGCTCTAGCAGCTGCATGGCTCATGGCCATGTGGACACCACACATAATAGAATGCAGCTGGGAACACAAGCTAAGCTAGCTAAATGCTGGACTGGACTGTGCCTTAATATAGAAGAGAAATTCTGAGCAGTGGCCTTTATACTAGCCTTGCCAAAAACAGGATTGGACTTCTTCCATGGTAGGATGGATGGAGGGAATCCCCTTAATATTATTGCACCATCAATAAAGTTTTCCACGAAACCCCATCCTCCCAATGGGACCTCATGAAATTCTTTTCCCTGTGGCACCCCAAGAACTCTACTTCCACCGATAACCAAATGAGCCATCTCTTCTACCCACCTTTAATCCTCACATATCAATTGCTTTCTATCATACCATGATTCTTAAGCTCATGTCCAGAATCTGCACCATAAAGAAAGCTATCAAACACCTAAATCAAATCTGTTTAAACAAAAGAGATTATCGATTTTTAGATACCAAAACCTTGTTGCATATATTAAGATCATACTAGACATTGCATGATAACCCCCACCCCAGTGTTTAAAGATTTTCATTATTAACCCGGAGAGAATATACTCATTAAGTTTGTGGATGACATATTAAAAGTGGAGGTTAAAGGGAAATGATTTGTAAAAGATTTCAAGTTCAAAATAACATGAATAATTTGGAGAAGAAATTAGGCAAAGTGAATAATTTGTTTAAATATACATACAACAAATATTTCTTTCTTTGTTTGTTTGTTTATTTATTCATTTATTTATATAAAATATACTTTTATTGATTTGAGATAGAGGAAGGGAGAGGGAGAGAGAGATAGAAACATCAGTGATGAGAGAGAATCATTGATTGACTGCCTACTGTACAACCCCTACGGCAACCTAGGCATGTGTCCTGACCAGGAATCAAACTGTGACCTCCTGGTTTATAGGTGGATGTTCAACCATTGAGCC
Organism: Myotis myotis; assembly: GCF_014108235.1. Lineage (NCBI taxonomy): Eukaryota > Metazoa > Chordata > Mammalia > Chiroptera > Vespertilionidae > Myotis > Myotis myotis. The sequence continues at coordinate 28,350,387 of NW_023416313.1, forward strand.
ACACCAGCCAGGCCAAGAAATATTTTTGAATGTTTACTGGTAATGTACACTCAGAATTCAGCAGTAAAAAAACAATATGAAACATAGGTAACACCTCTGCTCTCATGGAACTTACAATCTAGTAGGAAGAGAAATACCATAAACAAATAGGTATATGGTATAGCAGATGACTATGAGTGCTAAGATGAAAAATAAAGAATAATAAGAGAAATGGGAACCAGGGGAATTATTTTATATAGGATGATCAAGGGAGGCCTCATTGCCAAGTTATATAATTCAATCATTTATTCAATTTATTAATTCATTCTTTTAGTATTTATTCACTGTACTCTTGACAGGCACTTGACAGTCTGATAGTTTAGTAAACAACTCTGGTCATGTTTGCAAGAAATAATTGTTTACCAATGATTCTTAGCATTTTTGGCAACGAAGTTGCCTTTGAGATATTTTGAATGCTATGAAGCTTCTCCTAAGAAGAAGTCTACAGTACATACACCAAAAAAAACCTTAAGGTTAAAAAGCCCTTATTTGGTGAAATTGTAACCTGGCTAAAACCCAGAAACATGGAGCCATCTCTCAATTTCAAGGGCCTCATAAGTACTCTTGTATTTAGGATGGACAATGTTGCCTATATATATAAAACCCTAATATGCAACTAGACCAAACACTGGAAAAACTGAACAACTGACCAACCAAACAACTGGTTGCTATGACATGCACTTACCACAAGGGGGCGCTCATGGAACATGGCAGGCATTGGCAGCAAGCAGCAGAGCTCGGAACATGGCGGGTGTTGGCTGTGGTGGGATGGTGGAGCAGGTGAGTGGGGGCACCAGACCAAGGCGGGGTTTCAGTCGCTGTCACTGGGGCGAGCCCCTGGTGGTTACTGAAAATTCTTTGCTCCTGCGTGCCGCGGTCCCACCCGGCACTTGCACTGCTGCTGGGGTCTGGTGCCGGTCCCAAATGCTTGGTACTGTCAGTGGTGCGAGTGGGGCTGCTGGCCCTGATCATCCCTGAGGGCTTCTCCACCTCCCCCTGCTCTTTTTTTTTTTTTTTTAAATATATTTTATTGATTTTTTTTACAGAGAGGAAGGGAGAGAGATAGAGAGTTAGAAACATTAATGAGAGAGAAACATCGATCAGCCGCCTCCTGCACATCTCCCACTGGGGATGTGCCCGCAACCCAGGTACATGCCCTTGACCGGAATCGAACCCGGGACCCTTCAGTCTGCAGGCCAACACTCTATCCACTGAGCCAAACCGGTTTCGGCACCTCCCCCTGCTCTTGCGGGACGAATGGGGCATCAGCCACTGCTTGAACCTGCTGATGGCACTGGCCCTTCTCCACCCACTGCTGGTGCCGGCCCCAATCGCTCTGCGCCATCAGCGGGTGCAAGCAGCGTCGACAGGAGCAGGGCTGGTGGCAGACAGGGAACCAGGGGCCATGGTGAGAGGGGCCCGGAGAGGGCACAGAGGATGGGCTAAGACCTGCCCCTGTGCCCACTGCAGCCTTGTGGCCCACAATTCCTTTCAAGGTGCATGAATTTGTGCACTGGGCCCCAAGTAATATATAATCTGTCTTTAAGAGGAGGACAGTTAAATGTTTGAAAATAGTGAGTCCCTATGTGGATTCTTTATATTGGAAAAAAGAAGTTGAAAAATCCCCACATTATTTTAAAATAAATAAGTGATGATTTTGTAGTAGCTTGATTTTCTGTGCAATGCACCCCAATTCTTATATAATTATAATATAAAAGGTAAATATAATAAAAAATAAATTTCAAAAAGTGATTTTATTAATATTTCTTCTCTCCTTTACTTCCCTATTTTGCTTAAATCCTTCATATATTCACTTTGCTGGCTTCAAGTCATTTCCAAACTGACTCTGATGGTAGCACTCAGTGCCTTTTGTTGTCTTTGTTTTTCTCACAGAACTGTAGAACTTCAAATCTAGATGTGACCTCAAATGACCAACTTGTCTAAACAATTCTTTTTATAGTTTTAAGATATTGATTCAAAAGATAAAGTGACTTGCCTAAGTTCACACATCCAGTCATATAAAAAAAATCATGGCTAATATTTAACAAATAGGTAATGCTCTAGACACCTGAGAAAGTCAGGACCTACTGCTCTATTCCTTTAAAAATGTGGAAATTGAGCCAGAAAGAGGACACATTATTTGCCAGGGATCTCAGGATTAGTAAGTAGCTGAGATGAGATTTAAGGGCAGGAGCCCTAACTTCACAACCCACCCATGATTGCGTGCCCCTCAAATCTTCTGGCACTAAGTCTTTGGGGAATTACACAGCTCTACACTGTCTTCATCCTAACCTCCCAACCCTGCTCCTTTTTTATTTTTATTTTTTTTAAGCTGTAAACCTTGGTTCCCTAAATACTGCAGTCAGGGACAAGTAGAAAATTATTGTGAAAAGAACAGGCAGCAACATTCTTGTTTAGCCTCTTTTTGCATCTATTTTTTTCTACACATTGGGGTATTTTTCTCAATTATGCATAGTTATTCATTCTGCCAAAAAATTCTTTTAAGGCTGTTAAAGCTGTAGTCAATTTTCTCAGTTTGATGTTCCAAAGGAACCTGCTGTGTCTTTTCATTCTGTCCAAAAATAGGCATGGTAGGATCCACCAGCTGCTAAAGTCACTGGGTAGCTTAAAAACTTTCTATTTGTTTTCTTCATTGTTGTGTTTTCATAGTTTTAGAATTTGAGCAGCACTTAATTTCTCTCTGTTTTATATTTTCCTGTAGAGAAAGAACACATGGGTATTTGCAGACGCTGGAGGAACACTCTCAAAGAGAGAAGTTATTCTTCAACTATCCATGACCACTGAATAGTAAATAATACTGCAACCCCCTTAAACACACCAAAAAACAAAAACAAATCCCCCAAACCAACCAAACAACAAAAAAATCCTTCAAACCCCCCAAAATGCAGGAGGCCTCAGAAGTATATGGCAGTTGTTCTTGTTTCTTGATAAATTTGCTTTACTATGTCCCCCGCTGGAGAGAATTCTAACAGCATTTACTAAAGACACTAAATACATTCACATCTTTTGACTCAGTGATAAACATCTTAAAAATATAAATACAAAGATGTACATTGTAGCATTGTTTTTGTAAAAGGAAATAGAAAGAACTAAATGTTCATTGAATGAATTATGATATAATCACACAATAAAGAATTATAGAGCCATTATAATGACTTTATTGATATTTAATTATATGGACAGTCACCCATAACTTGTGGTTAAACCATAAAACAGAAGAAATAAAGTAGTACGTACATCATCCCATGTTTTCATAAGAAAAATGATTTCAAAAATTATCCCCAAATATTTTTGTTTTACACAATTGTCTTATCTGATTACTATCTCTATCAATTTTTAATGCCTTGGAACCTAATCTATTGACTTCTTGCCCACAGTATTTTCTATGTGCTAGAAGGAGGAGGAGGAGTAAAAATTGAATTAAAATAGGTTTGGTCTGTCACTGTTTCATGATACTTGCTACATACCAATGAATACAGGTGTTAAAAAAAAAAGAAATAGAAATAGAAATATGAGGCCTGCTAGGAAGATAAAATACAGGACTCCCTCAGAGTATGCAAAAGCAATCCTAAAGGCCTAAACTGGAGGGCTAATTTTTACACAGGACTTCAAAAGAGAAGACATTTTTCTACCTCAAAAGAAAAGAAAACAAGACTATCTACTTTTGTAAACTTGAACTTTTTAGGCATTGCCATATTTATTGATTGGATTTGTACAGATTCTTGGAAGTGAAGCCTCAGCCATTTTTACTCTTCCAAAGCCTGGAGTGATCTTCCTCTTTTGAATTCCTCTCGCACTATTTGTCAGCTCACTGACAGCTGGTACTCAGGAAATACCATGTTTTTATGTGTGCGTCACCTGGTTTCTCAACCTGATGGGGAATTCCTTCAAAGCAAAGATAGCTATTTCTGCTGACTCCTCACAGAATTTATTGCGGGACCCAATAAGTAATAGAGACTAAATCAATAACTGTTGAACGCAAAGCCTCCATTCAAGGTAGTTACTACTGATAGTATTCTGTATACCCCCAAGCTAAATATACATGATCTCTTTAGGAAAACATGTAATCTCCCATTCCTTTAATTCTATGCTCAAAAATCTCAAAATTAAGATAATTTTTATACATATGGTAACAAATACCTCTAAGTAGATAAAAGTCAACCTTCAGGAAGCACATTTAGAGAGGATAGTATGTAACCTTTGGAATCAGACACATTATGGTTGAATTCTAGCTCCTATATTTCTAGCTGTGTGACCTTAGAAACACTGTCAACATGGAGAAAACAGTAGCAAACCTAAAATATCATTAGGGGGATTTCATGAGCTAATCTTGGTGAACATCTTTATTCTGTTCTTTATATATATAATAGCCTAATATGCAAAGTGTCCCCTCGGGTGTTAGACTGACCAGAAATTCGATCACTCACTATGACATGAACTGATCACCAGGGGGTGGTGCAGAATGAAGGGAGGTCCTGGCTGGCAACCAGGGAAGGAAGGCCCCAGCCGGCAGCTAGTAGGGACCCTACCTGTGCACTAACTTTGTGCACTGGGCCTCTAGTAATCCATATAATAGCTGATTCTCTTGACCTCCATTGTAGTCCAAGTAGCATTGTTTTTCTTTGGATAATGCAGTAGCCTTCTAAATGACCTCTTGCTTTCATCCTTGCTTCAGTGTATGAAATTCCTGTTATGAGATGAATTGTGTCCTCCCAAATCCATATGTTGAAGTCTTAACCTCAAGTACCCCAGAATGTGATTATTTTTGGATATGGACTCTGTAAAGAAGTAATTCAGTTAAAATGAGGTCATTTGGGTGGGTCCTAATCCAACCTGGCTGGTGTTCTCATAAGAAGAGGAAATGTGGACACAACAGGTTCAGAGAGCAGACCATGTTAAGACACAAGAAGAAGAAGGCCGTTTATAAGCCAAAGGAATAAACCTCAGAAGAAACCAACCCTGCAGACACCTCGCTCTTGAACTTCTAGCCTCTGTAACTGTGTGAGAAATTTTCTGCTTTGTAAGCTACCCTTTGAGTTGGCAACTCAAGCAAACCAATAAAATTCTCTACTCAAATAACCGGGAGACTCTTTAAAACTTTAAAATGTCTAATCATATTTTAAAGCACTTGCCTCTTTTCCCAGCCCTCCAACACACATATAACTCACAGTCTTCTAATGGATTCTCATCAAACTTAGAGTACAATCCCAAGGCCCACAATACTACAAGTAAGTAAACCAAGAGACTCTGGACTATTTCTTTTTTCTTTTTAATTTTTAAAAATATATTTTATTGATTTTTTACAGAGAGGAAGGGAGAGTGAGAGGGATAGAGAGTTGGAAACATCAATGAGAGAGAAACATTGACTCAGCTGACTACTGCACACTCCCTACTGGGGATGTTCCTGAAACCAAGGTACATGCCCTTGACCAGAATCGAACCTAGGACCCTTCAGTCCACAGGCTGATGCTCTATCCACTGAGCCAAACCAGTTAGGGCTGAACTGTTTCTTTTTCCTCAGTTTCTATCTCTTGTTCATCCAGTCTGATTCTGCTTTATTGGCCTTCTAGCTCTTACTCAAACATCAAATTAATTCTCACCTTAGAAAAATTTTTACTTGACATTATTTCAACATAAAAGATTTTCTTGCAGATATTTATATATCCACCACCTCACGTCATTCTGGTCTCTGTTCAAATGTCATCACTTCAGAGAGGACTTTGATGACTATCCTACCTAAAATGGTCAATTTCTTATTACTCTTATCCTCTTACCTGACTTTATTTCTTTTCCTAATATTTATCACTGACAAATGTATTATGCAAATATTACCTTAAATTATTTGTATATTTACATATTACGTTCTTCCATTGCAATATAAACCACATGAGAATAAAGACTGTTTTTCTCACTCTTATAATCCCAGTGCCTAGAAATCACTTTGCAAAAGGTGTATATATATATAGTAGATGCTCCTTTACTTAATAATATGGAAGGAGCTGTTATATTTACTTTAATGAGAATATAAAAATACATGAATCAGTGTGCTTTTACAGTGATGAAACATAATTTTAAGTATCAAAGCAGTAAAAGAAAAATATTACCCAAATCTAATCATAAATTGTGTTGGTTTTGTCACATTCATCTTTTCGGATCAGATTGCCATTAAAGAAATCCTATTGGATGGTCAATTATACTTACTGGTTCTGTAAGAAAATTTTGTAATTCATTTGTTTCATCCCCCTTCTTTAATGTCTTATATGAGTATAAAATTTGATTCTGTCTTTTAATAAATCAATGGCCTGGGACAAATCTTTTAATACTATTGAATCTAACTGTTTCATTTGCAAACTATGAATAATAATATTGGCCCTGCTTGTCACACAGAATCATGGAAAGGTCTCATTTTAGTGCATTTATTTTGATACCTGAAAAGCACTCTGTGATGATGAGTGGCAATGTGGTCTTAGGAACAGTCCAATCAAAATAGCGGACACATACCATTTTCTGCCTCTGTATTTCTATTGCTGTGATACAGTCCCCATTCTGCCCCAGAATTTAACCCAAAGGAGCAACATAATTGGAAAATTTTGTACTATTAGGCCTAAGGATATTTTACCTGCTATGATAAAATATTAAACTCATGACTCTCATCAGATAATTAGCATGGAATGTATTATGCATTGCCCTTCAAGGACTTAAGAAAACGTGCAAATTTGGTATAAAGCGAGGCACTGAGAAAGTCTGGCTGAGGCTAACTCTATTGGCATCTCTAGGGAGGAGCAGTCAGAGGATACTCTGGCTCTGCACAGCTGGATAATGTGTCACGGAGAAGTGGACCACAGGGTGGCAAAGACTACCTGGGTCTGAAACAGGAAAAGAGGATGACAAAAATTACTTTGACTTATTAAATTTTTTCTTAGAATAGACCTGATATCTACTACCCATTGCCTCTTGAGAAATCATCATTTTACATGGAGTTTACATAATTATTAAAGATTACTGGTGGGTGATATTCAAGATGGAAAAATAGCAGTCCCAGGATTATATTTTATTTATGAGATCACTTATTTTTTTACCTTTTCCTTCGATTAAATGTGTTCAAACATTAAAATAGAAATTTAACATTTAAAGTTAGGAAACAAAGCATGAGTCAGTTATATATATAACATTTTAAACATAGTCTTACTTTGAAATTATAATAATTCAGATATATATATTTTACATAAAGTTAAAGCCACCATTACTAGTTTTTTTTAAAACAAAATTATAAGTAGGGATGTAGTGATGAAAGTATATACTATTTTTTTCTTTTGTGTGTTTAAATCCATGTTACAGGACTTCACTGGTGATCACTTCCCAACCACCAACCTTCCCCCACTTTCCCTTGAGGTTCTGCAGTCCGTTCTAGGCTTTTATGTCTCTGGATCTATTTTGTTAATCAGTTTATTTTATACATTAGATTCCACATATGAGTGAGATAATGTGATATATGTCTTTCTCTGACTGGCTTATTTTGTTTAGCATATTACTTTCCAAGTCCCTCCATGCTAACTCAAAGGGTAAGAGATCCTTCTTTTTTTATTGCTGCATAGTATTCCATGGTATTAATGTACCAAAGTTTTTTTATCCACTCATCTACTTATGAACACTGGGGCTGTTTCCAGATACAGAAATAACAAGAACCTAACACAGGATTGGGTCCAGTTTGATTCAGTAGAACATGAAGAAGAGGAGGTGTTCACCCCCTCTCTTTCTGGTTGAGTAATTTTATCTGAGATATTTTAATTAAAATTGTGAAAGAGGAGGTACATTGTCAGAAGGCCCATGATATTAAGACCATTTGAGGATATTAGAAATCTTCATTATGTAAAGAATAAAATGAAAAGAAAATTATAATGAAATTAGTGGCCCAGTGCACATTGAAAGGATTCTGACTCTAGTATTTCTATTGCTGTGATACAGTCCCCATACTAGGCCCAGAATATTAATTAGAACAGTGGTTCTCAACCTGTGGGTCACGACCCCTTTGAGGGTCGAACAACCCTTTCACAGGGGTCGCCTAAGACCATCGGAAAACACATATTTTTAATGGTCTTAGGAACCTAGACGCCTCTCCTCTATCCGTCTCCAGGTGGGTCCGCCCACATGCAGATATGCCCACATACGAGTACCCGGTGTGATGACATCATCGCACCAACCCCATCACATACACCTCGTACAAATACAGGTGTATGTGACAGGGTTGGCGCCATAATGTACTTATGCGGACCAGTCACACATGTGTAGAAAGCAGCTGCTGTGTAGAAAGCAGCTGCTGTGTAGAAAGCAGCTACTCTGTTAAAAGCAGCTGCTGTGTTGAAAGCAGCAGTATGGTAGGTAAAACGACACTTCGTGAATTATAATTACTGGGTAAATGTAAAATCATGTACTGTAAAATCATCAACTGCAAAAAAAAAAATCTGTACTATGGGAACTTAATCTGGATGCTGATCAGTCTTTTTATATTCAGCTGTGATTGTTGTGAATACTGCCCCCTTGTGATAGTAACAGGTATGTAAAAAAAACAACTCAGAGAATGGTAAATCATAAGAAACTTTAATGAACTGTATTGACTGAACTATGCCATGTATCATCTTTTGTATTATTAAAGCTATTGTTATATATTATTTTCCTTAGCAAACCATCCCATGACAATGGATCATGTAGAGAAGAACGTTAAGAAAAGAAAATATAGTGAGGATTTTTTACGGTATGGTTTTACCTCAATAATTACAGCAGGAATTGAGAAACCACAATGTGTTATTTGTTGTGAAGTTCTATCAGCCGAATCTATGAAGCTGAACAAACTAAAACGCCATTTTGATAGCAAGCATCTGAGCTTTGCTGGCAAGGATACCAACTATTTTAGAAGCAAAGCTGATGGACTCCAGAAAGCCAGACTTGACACTGGTGGCAAGCACCACAAACAAAACGTAGCAGCCATTGAAGCTTCATATTTGGTGGCACTCAGAATCGCCAGAGCTATGAAACCTCACACGATTGCTGAGGATTTACTGTTTGCCAGCAGCCAAAGACATTGTTCAAGTTATGATCAGAGACAAATTTGTTATGAAATTGAGTGCAATTTCCTTATCTAACGACACTGTCCGCAGGAGAATAGATGACATGTCTGCTGATATTCTTGATCAGGTAATCCAGGAAATTAAATCTGCTCCACTTCCAATATTTAGTATCCAGCTTGATGAATCTACAGACGTTGCAAACTGTTCACAGTTACTGGTTTACATGAGGTATATTAATGATGGCGACTTTAAAGATGAGTTTCTTTTTTTCAAACCTCTTGAAACTACAACTACTGCACATGATGTATTTGACACAGTGGGTTCATTTCTGAAAGAGCATAAGATCTCTTGGGAAAAGGTTTGTGGTGTTTGCACAGATGGTGCTCCAGCTATGCTAGGATGTCGATCTGGATTTCAACGTTTGGTACTGAATGAGTCACCAAAAGTCATCGGAACTCACTGTATGATTCATTGGCAAATATTAGCAACGAAGACGCTGCCACAAGAGTTACAAGAAGGAATGAAAAGCGTCATAAGTTGTGTCAATTTTGTAAAGGTGAGCACTTTAAACAGTCAACTGTTTTCGCAACTGTGCAACGAGTTGGATGCGCCGAACAATACTCTGCTATTTCACACTGAAGTGAGATGGTTGTTGAGAGGAAAAATTTAAAAACATGTTTTTGAGCTTTGTGATGAACTCAAAACGTTTTTTAATCAGAAAGCAAGACCACAGTTCGAAGCACTTTTCAGCATTAAAAGTGAACTGCAGAAAATAGCTTACTTGGTTGCCATCTTTGCCATCTTGAATGAGTTAAATTTATCACTGCAAGGACCAAATGCAACATGTCTCGATTTGTCTGTAAAGATCCAATCATTCCAAATGAAACTTCAGCTTTGGCAAAAAAAAATTGGATGAAAATAAAATTTACATGTTGCCTGCCTTATCTGTTTTGTTTAGGAACATGACATTGAACCAGACAAAAGGATTACAATGATAATTTCTGTGAAAGAACACTTGCACATGCTTGCACACGAAATTTCATCGTACTTTCCAAATCTACCTGACACCCCATTTGCACTTGCCAGAAGCCCATTCACAATCAAACTTGAAGTTGTTCCTGAGACAGCACAAGAGGAGTTCATTGAACTTATTAACAACAATGGAGCAAGAACTGATTTCTCTACAATGCCAGTTACAAAATTCTGGATCAAGTGTTTGCAGTCATATCCTGTTCTGTCTGAGACTGTGTTGCTCCTTCTTCTTCCATTCCAACAACATGTCTTTGTGAAACAGGGTTTTCCAGCTTGTTGGTTATCAAGTCTAAATACAGAAGTAGACTTGTTGTGGAAGATGATCTTCACTTTGCTCTTGCAAAGACTGCCCCAAGAATTTCTGATCTGGTGAGAAAGAAGCAATCTCAACCTTCGCACTGACGTTGGCTTTTTACGCATACTGTTGCAAAATGTAGGAATGTAGTTTACTGTTGTTATATTAAGACTGTTACCTGCCCTAACTGGTTTGGCTCAGTGGATAGAGTGTCAGCCTGTCAACTCAAGGGTCCCAGGTTTTATTCCAGTCAAGGGCATGTACCTTGGTTGCGGGCACCTCCCCAGTAGGGAGTGTGCAGGAGGCAGCTGATCGACATTTCTCTCTCATCGATGTTTCTAACTCTCTATCCCTCTCCCTTCCTCTCTGTAAAAAAAAAAATCAATTATATATATATATATATAAAAGACTGTTACCCATGTACACCATGCTTCAAGACAAAATTTCATTTATTTGTAATTAGAAATAAATATTTCACAATATATAATTACATATTGTTTTTGTGATTAATCACTATGCTTTAATTATGTTCAATTTGTAACAATAAAAATACATCCTGCATATCAGATATTTACATTATGATTCTTAACAAAATTATGATTTGTAGCAAAATTACAGTTATGAAGTAGCAATGAAAATAATTTTATGTTTGGAGGTCACCACAACATGAGGAACTGTATTAAAGGGTCGTGGCATTAGGAAGATTGAGAACCACTGAATTAGAAGATATATTTTAATATCACTATTTACCCTTTTTCTATAATAGAAGTATCAACCAAATTCACGATCAACAATGACAGATTGAAACACATGCGTGCCAGTGAGAGCTTTATATGTATCGTGCATGCGCGAATCAACTTAGCCTTTTATATATATATAGGATAAATTTGCTTAATTAGACCTGCTTTCTGATTTAGCTGAACTTTTTCCAGCCCAGTGAAACACTCAACTTCTCTTTCAGGTAATTGTCAGCAACACAGCAGTAAATATCAACATGAAGCAGATTGTTATTGTAGATCATGCAGGAAGAACAAAGGGTAAAATATTTATTTGTAGCACTGTTTGACTATATTCTGCACTGTGAAAAAACCTGAAGTCATTTTCAAGGTCCACCATTTCTTCTTTTCAGTTGGGTCAAGTTTCTAAACTTTCTAAATCTCTGTTTTCCAGCTAATGAAAAGAAAATAGGATTCTACTGAGTCTCCTATCTACTTACTCCAGGAGTTCTGTGAGGACCAAATGAGATGAGGCACAGGAAAATGCTTCACAGACATTTGGTTAAAGTGTAAATGTTTGCACCTGGCTATAAAGCAAGTTGTGTTCCTGGGGTGAAAAAACTGCAAAGAGGCTAACCACTAGGTAGAGGAAGCCAGGCGTTGCTACGTGATGTTATTACCTGACACCCACAGTGACTGTTTCTGGGCTGGGCTGGACTGTGAACCGTATTTTGCACCATGGGGTCTGGGCAGGCAGCGTTGGCTGCGATTTGGTTGGCAGTCGCTCCACGTTAGTGGCGGGGCCTGTGTCCCACTTGGGGGAAGCCGAATGTTGCTTTGTCGGCGCCAGATCCATAGTGATGTTTCTCTGTAAATGGCCAGTGCATGTCACGGCAGCTCTTGCATTGAGCGTCTTCCCCCTGGTGGTCAGTGCATGTCATAGTGACCAGTCAGACAGTCAGAGGGATACTTAGCATATTAGCATTTTATATATATTTAGAAGGTACAAAATGCAATGTGGGAATTATGTGGTGCATATGTACTTGGTGACATTATTCCGTGTCATAGAAGAAGGGAACATTCTCTAAAAGCTCAAAGAGATAAATTTGGAATGCATAAAGACATGCATTTATTTTCACAGTGTGTACTGTGGCTCAGGGATGCTTGACCATGAGAGTTGGTCAAGGATAAGAACAAAATGACTCACAAATGTTCAAGTAAATTATAATGTTTTTAATCTCTGAAATCATTGGGTTATATAAGTGTTGCATAGCATTACATGATAGAAATAATGCAGTTGATTTCAAATAACAAGACTTAAATAATGTATATGGGCAAATAAATTAATAAACTTATAGAGTCATTTATTTGACACATTTATTGAGTGTCTCAATAAATTGAGAGCCTAAAATTCAGCAGTGAACATGACAGGTTTAAATCGTGCTCAAGATGCTTATATTCTAGTGGATAGAGAAAATAATACATGATGTTAATTAAGATATTTGGCATATTAAATGATAGGAAGTTCTGTAGTAAAAATTAAAGAAGAGGGATGAGGTTAATGGGTATGTTCATTTAAAATGGAATATCCAGGGGAAGTCCCACTGTAGTTATATTTGCATAAAGATATGAAGCAGATGAAGGAATGACCTATGCAAACATCTGGCAGAGGGGTTTTCCAGGCATTTCAGAATCAACAAAAGGCCAATATGATTGAAGTAGAGAAATGGAAAAATGTGGGTGTGAGAGCAGAAAAGTAGGTGGGCCACTTTGAAGAGCAGTGATTCTCAAATTTTAATTTGAATGTAAATCATCTGCATGTCACATTAAATTGATTAAAGTATCCAGCTGGATGAAGGGGGGCTGAGGGGACTGGGGGACTGAGGCTGGATGAGGTGGGGCTGAGGGGACTGAGGCTGGATGAGGTGGGGCTGAGGGGACTGGGGAACTGAGGCTTATTCCCTCTTTATTGGCTGTGGGCACCGCCATCTTTGTGAGGGCATGATGGTCAATTAGCATATTCCTTCTTTATTAGGTAGGATAGATCTTTGCAAATATAATCAAATTAAGTTAAAGTCACAGTAGATTGAGGTGAGGCATTAATCCAATGACTAGTGTCCTTATAAAAAATGGACAGCTGTGGACAAAGAGACATATAGCAGAGAAAGTCATGTGAAGATAGAGGCAGAGATTGGAGTGATGCAGGTATAAGTCCAAGAAACACTAAGGATTGCTGGCAAAAACCAGAAACAAAGCATAATTCTCTTCTAGAGTCTTCAGAGAAAGGATGGCCCTGCCAACATGCACCTTGATTTCAGACTTCTAGCCCCTAAAACTATAAGAGAATACCTTTCTGTTGTTTTAAGCCACCCCATGTTACACTAGACCTTGGGAACTAGTACACCAAATGAGGTGGAGAATGAATTCATTGAAGGGTTTTAAGAAGAGTAGCTTTATCTGCCTTATAGTGGAAAGAATCGTTCTGTTGCAGAGATGAAAGTAAACTGAAAGGGGTAGGGGCAGCACAGAAGCAGGGAGGTTAGAGCAGTAAACCCAACTGGATAGTGGAGGGATGAAAGTAGTGTTAATCTCAGTGCAGTGATGGCTGTGAGGCATGACATAATCCAAATCTATTTTGAAGCTAGTATAAACATTATCTGTTAATATAGTGCGAACTGTTAAGGATGAGGGGAGTTAAAGTTGAAACCAAATTTTGGGATCTTAACAAGAAGGATGGAGTCCATTAAATGAGATGGGGAGTTGGTGGGTCCTCGCCCCCAGGGTGACTTTTCCTTCTCCTAGCATATCACAGGTCATGAGGTTTAGAATCCCTGATTATTCATATTGCTGGCCATGCAGTTAGGACCCTCCCCTGACCTCGCCTCCTCTGGCATGTCATCAGTCCTGTGGTAGACCCCGTTAGAGGAGGAACAAGGGGGCCATAGAATAGCCTCATAGGACTCCCTTACAAGCTCTTGCAGGACCACTCCCTTAAGCAGTAAGCCATAGAAATAACACCAAGGCCTCAGTTTTGTTTGCCCAGAAAAGCAGCAAAACAAGATGGAACAATGCCACAGCTAACATCAGGACTAGCTGCATTGACTAATGACCCACTACCCTAGCACCAGCAAATCAGTACAGACCACAACCCAAAAGGACACACCTGGAAGGCTGATGAATATTCTCTGAAACCTCCAGATAAAAACCCTCAAGACAAGGACCAAGTGTGCACTCCTTCTCTCTCCTGAGCATGCCCACGCCCTTCCTCTTCTCCTTCCCCCAGACATGTTCTCCCTGCCATTCTTTTTCCTAAGCTTCAAGGGTCCTTCTTTTGCCTCTGTAACTTATTTCTTGAGCCCATGCAGCCCAGTTGGCACACTTCTTCCATGGCTCACTTATTCTACCTCTGTGACTTTCTAAATAAACTTTTGCTTGTATTTGAGTCTTGACTCTAAATTCTTTCTTAGCCAGAACTCAAATACCGAGGTTGTTGAACTGAGGTTCAATGGCTGGAAAGAAAATATTATGGTGCCATTTTGCCACTAAAAATGTGACCTGTGACAGTTCTGACATATGTTGTAAAAACTACTAAGAAGTCAGGGTCAGATGAAATTTTTCTCTCTAGAGCAGTGGTTCTCAACCTTCCTAATGCCACGACCCTTTAATACAATTCCTCATGTTGTGGTGACCCCCAATTTCATTGTTACAAATTGAACATAATTAAAGCATAGTGATTAATCACAAAAACAATATGTAATTATATATGTGTTTTCTGATGGTCTTAGGCGACCCCTGTGAAAAGGTTGTTCAACCCCCAAAGGGGTCGCGACTCACAAGTTGAGAACCACTGCTCTAGAGCTTGCTATGGACTGAATTGTGTCCACTCCTGAATTTGTATATTCAATTCCTAACCTCAAATGTGATGTTATTTGTGATTGTATTTGGAGATGAGGGTCTTTGGGAGATAATTAGGTTTTGATGAGGTCACTAGGGTCACCAGGTTTAGATGAGCTCATGATAAGATTAATACCTTCTTTAAAAAATATTTTTATTGATTTCAGAGAGGAAGGGGGAGAGAGAGAGAGAGAAACATCAATGATAAGAGAGAATCATTGATTGGCTGCCTCCTGCACACCCCCTACTGGGATTGAGTCCACAACCGGACCATATGTCCTTGACTGGAATCGAACGTGGGACCCTTCAGTCCACAGACCAATGCTCTATACACTGAGACAAACTAGCTAGGGCAGATTAGTACCTTCTTAAGAAGTGGTCTCCTCTTCTTCCCGCACCCCTTTCCCATGTAAGGACACAATGGAGAGTTGGCTATCTGTAAGCAGGAAGAGAGCTCTCACCATGCTGTCTCCCTGATCTCGGACTTCTAGCCTCCAGAGCTGTGAGAAAACATTTATTCTCATTGTATTTTATTTATTGTTATACAC
Source organism: Myotis myotis (assembly GCF_014108235.1). NCBI lineage: Eukaryota > Metazoa > Chordata > Mammalia > Chiroptera > Vespertilionidae > Myotis > Myotis myotis. The sequence goes on from NW_023416313.1 coordinate 28,365,997, forward strand.
AGCTGATGCCACTTATCTATATATATATATAAAAGGCTAATATGCAAAGTGTCCCCTCGGGAGTTCGACCGGGAGTTCGACCAGGAGTTCGATCACTCACTATGATGACATGTGCTGACTACCAGGGGGCGGCATAGAACATGGTGGATGACCAGTGGCAGCAGCGGGGCACTGAGGGAGTTAGGGAAGGAGGAGGCGAGGAGGCAGGGAGGCAGGGAACTTGATCAGCCCCGATTGCCAGCCAGGCTAGGGACCCTACCCGTGCATGAATTTCGTGCACTGGGCCTCTAGTCTTACTGATAACAGCAGAATTTTCTAAACCTCCAATAATAAATTCAATCATAATATCTATTCATTTTAAAAGATTTTGTTGACATTGGCTCCGGGTCTACACTGTTCAAATGAGAGTCTCTATCTGATCATATGCCATTATCAAGATTCTAAACATTTAATTACTTCTGTGTAGAGATTTAAATCAACATAGTTCCTGTCTTCTAATCAGTGCATCACAAAAGTGCAGTCATTATATTAATAGCGTCAGCACCACCTGGGTTTTGTTAGAAATGCAAATCATCAGATCTTACCACAGACCGATTTTATCTGAGGTGAAGCCCAGAAATCTGTTTTCACAAGGCCTCCAGGTGATTCTGATGATGCTATAGTTTGGGAACCATTGTTATAGTTGGTTGAATAACCAAAGAAATGGCATAGGCATTAATGTATGCATCCTATGTAACTAAATATTTCTTGATTTTCTAAGGAGAGTGCATTGAGAAGCAAATCTATCTTAGGTCCTATTAAATAGTTTATATTATTGAATATTAAAAATGAATTTCTTAGTAGTTTGGGTTGTTCATTAAATCCTACATATGATGAAAAATCTGAACCAACAAGCAAAATAGAGATAGAGTCATAGATAGAGAGCAGGCAGACATTGGGGGGGGGGGTGTTGAGCAAAAAGAAATAAAAGAAAGAGAACTCATAAGCATCAGCAACAATGTGGGGAATGTGTTGGAAGGCATGTGGAAGAGGGCACAGAGGGGATAAATGGTGATGGAAAAAATAAAATTAAAAAATAATAAAAATAAAGTAAAACTGATTTCCTTGATGAAGCTATTATTGTCAGGCTACTGCACGTTGCATATATTCTCTGAGGCTAAACTTGACCGTGTCTCTAATATACTAAGAAATGATGCGACCCATGAGGTAATACATATTATAATGATTAAGGAACTTTTCTCTGTCTTTTACTTAAATATATGTATTTGAAAACATATATATAAAACGAAGGAAACAAATGGTTTAAATAGCCAATTCATTTTGATTTTAAGAAGAGCATATGGCCAAAAGTATAACCATGAATTAAATTCTAGGCCTAATAGAACTTTTTTTCTCTTTCTCTTCTGCACCTGCATAACAGACATGACCCTTAGCAGCTCTATCCATAATAGAAATAATGAGCTCTTCCATTGAATTTCTGCCTTCAGAATCATTTAATCTAATCACCAATTCTCTCCTAAAAGCTCAGCAAAATCGGTAGGTGTTACTCACTTTGATTTCTCCTGTGTCTGTTGCCTTCTGATTGCACAATGGAGTATTTTTAACAATAGGTACAATGTAGTACAGCAAATTTCTAGAATTTATTTATCTTGTGTAACTGAATCTTTTTTTAGGCTCTAAGAGTTTTATTGAATTTTCAGACCCTTAGTAATATTTTAACATTAAAAAGTATTTTTTCCTCTCAAATTTTTCTTTCATTGGCTTCAATGTTTCATTAAGTTAAATAAAAATATGGAATTTCTAGATGATTCATTTAAAAAATACAATACAAACATTGTACTTTAAGGGGCTAAGATCAATCCATTACTCCCCATTTATCTTTTCCAGGAAAGCAGGACTGTATGTGGATAGAACTACATTTTCATGGGACAAGAAAAATAGGCTTTCATAGTGATTTTAATAAACTTCTATTTCTCAAATTGGATATTGAAGACAATCAATGGTCAAAATTTTCCCTGTGTGTGTGTGTGTGTGTGTGTGTGTGTGTCCTGCAATGAAAGAGTGTCCTGTCCAGGGTTGGTTCCTGTCTTGTGCCAGGAGCTGCCAGGATAGTCTCAGGCCACCCATGACACGGAACTGGAATAAGCAGATTGAAAAGTAATCGCACTTTTATTCATCTTTTTAAAGGTATATATAGCTCACATTAACTTCAATGTTTAACATTAGAAGTCTTTTGGGTCTTTATTTAGAAACCTGGTGATATTTTTGTGACCAGAAGTATGACTTAGGAACTTAATTCTTGTTTATATTAATTAATCTATGGTAAAATTGGTTTCCTCAATGTAGTTTTGCTTAAAATTGCAGTTTCCAAGAACCTATCAAAAAGTTTAAGTGAGGACTTACTATAATTGATTTTTTAATATTAACCAGTCTTTCATGCCTGGGATAAATTCCACTTGTTTGTAGTGTATAATTCTTTTTATACCTTGTTGAAAAAGTTGATTTTAAGGGATTCTTCTGTATTGTTGGCCTGGATGATGACTATTTTACATCCATAACCTAAGTGTCTTTTTTAAGACTATAAAATGGAAACCAAACCCTACTGTTACTTTAATTTTTTCCTCTTTGTATAGTTTCAAACTTCAGGGATTCATCCATTGTTCAATGCATTATCCTGTCTTCTTATTTGGTTTCCTTTCCTTACACATGAAACAACTGTTGGACAGACCCAGCTCTATGCTCCGACTTGCTCCAGTAGCTCAGAATCTGCAAATAGACATAAATACTTATCCTTTGGCTGAGCATCCATGAAATAGCTCTATTCCAAGGGTTTCAAAAATGTATCTACTCTCAAAATTGACAAAATGATTTTAGTGTAAACTTTTTGAATAATAGAAAGTACATTTTTGAATTAAAGCATTATTTGATTATAAGACCACTGAAATGATAGAAAAGAGATTCATTTAAAGTGAACACATATACAGCAGATATCAAATCTGCCTTTTGAATAAGTATATTTCTTTTAATGATGCTAAAACGATAAAATAAAGTGAATACATGTAGAATTTTTTACTTAACTTAGAGAAGTGGTAAGTATATTTAAGGAATAGAATCCAAATATGGAAAAATACACTCATTCAATTTATATGCATTTAAGTTAATATTATCTATATATATAAAAGGCTAATATGCTAACTGTCCAACCGGTCGCTATGACACGCACTGCCCACGAGGGGGCAGATGCTCAATGCTGGAGCTGCCCCTTGGCGGTCAGTGTGCTCCCACATGGGAGCCCCGCTCAGCTGACTGGGATGAGCAGGGCCAGGATGAGCAGGAGCGGCTCTTCCCCAGCCACCTACTGCTTCGCACACTACTACATCCCTCGGGGTTTGTTGGATGCTGCTTTCAGCCCAATCCCTGCAGGCCATGCCGATGGACCCCACCGGTGCAGGAATCCGTGCACCAGGCCTCTAGTATTTATAATAATTATTATACATGTCATAATTCTTGGAAAATAGGTTTTTTGCTCCATCAATTATTGGTTAACTTTTCAGCTTACTTCTTTCTCTAATTCTAGAAAGAGATTTGTACTCTGAGTGCAGTGTTTAGTGAATTCATAATTGCACAGTTGACCTGTTGGGTTCATGTTCTTGAACATGTGTCACTGTGTACTGGAATAAGTGCCTGCATTAATGTTCTTCATCCTTTCTTTAATGTGACTTAAAAGCATTCTGTTTATATTGGAATAAAAACCTGTTACTCGTGTTTGAATATGTCATTTGAAAATGCAGCCCGTGTGCTATTCATTTTCAGGTGAAAATAACTCCAGCTCTTCTGGGCATAGAGAGGCAGTGTGTCCTCTGGTAACCATGGAGACCTACCATGAGCTTGGAACTTTAAGCAGTGTGTTCCATAACAGAAGGAAATAGCTCTGAGAAGATCACAGAAGTCACAATTCAGCCTGTAGGGAGGGAAGCGTTAGACAATGCACATTCAAAAGATATCACAGATTCGCACACATTAAATTTAGTTCTGGTGGTCGGTGTTTTAGGTCAAATCTCTTCAAGATCAATACAAAATGAAAGCAAATTGAACAGTTGTAGAATATTTTGAGAGGTGATTTCTTTTCTAAGGCACTGTCATTATCTATAAACCAATCATCTCTTCAGACCAGTTTGAAATAGTTCATCTGATTCTGTAGTCCATCTGACTTTTCCTCGTTCCATGCATCCTTCCATTCATTCATTTGATTCATTTAGAAATATATGAAAGTCACGTCCTTTCCATGTGTTATAAGTCACTGTCTGATTTTACCCTTGCAGTCATTTCTCCTTCTTCTGTCTTTTCACTTTGCATCTGCTCTCGCCTCTGCTTGCAGGGCTTTTGTCCAGCTGGACACATGACTCATGTTCCCTCTGTCCCTCATCAATCTGGTGTCACTATCCTGCTTTTGGTGCTCTATTTCTCAGTTCCACTTTCTGCTTTCTACAACTCTATATTTCGGTATGTGTGTTGTATTTGCTGATAATCTGACTTCTCTAATCCTTACCATACTCCTTCTAGAATGTAAGTTTTTAAGGGAAAATACCTTGTCTGTCTCCCACTACCTTATCTTCAGCACCTGGAACTGTGTCTGACATAGGAAAGGTGCTCATAAATATTTGTTGAATGAATGAGTGAAATAATTTAATATCTCCATTGCCTTCGATTATAAGTACAATACTGTGCGATCAGGTGAAATTAAAATTCATCAATGTCCTAAGAGTTTTCAAACAAGGTAGTGCAAGGGAAAGCAAAAAGGATGGTAAAAATAATTTTATAATAGCATGTACCTTTGAAATGTACCATAGGGCTAGGAAAGCCAAGGACACCCCCTCAAAAACAATCACAAGACAGATAACCAATTTCCAAGAAAGAAACAAACAAATCAATGTGACATTCATTATGCCAGATTCTTTTAAGCTATAATAAAATATGATGAATTCCAGTGCTTTAAAATATCTGCAACAGAGAACATACATTTATGCTTGGGGATATTTTAACCTGATCCTATTACCCTTCTGTCTCCTTCAAACTTAGCCCCTTGATGATTTTAGTATTTCTCTAAAGTTACAGACATTAACTCAGTATTACAACTTTGATGACATCTCTAATTTTCTTGCTTCTGCCCAACCCTCCTGTCCTATTAAATTTGCCATCAATTCATATATAATTCAGAGGTGAGTAGGTCCTTTTTTGTACTTCTTTATTATTCAGGCCTGCAATTAGGAGGGGATAATGGAGATCTAGTCACCAATCTGATAAACATGAGGATGGCAATATAGAAAGGGCTGATCCTCTAAAGCAGTGGTTCTCAACCTGTGGGTCGCGACCCCTTTGGCGGTCGAATGACCCTTTCACAGGGGTCGCCTAAGACCATCCTGCATATCAGATATTTACATTACCATTCATAACAGTAGCAACATTACAGTTATGAAGTAGCAACGAAAATAATTTTATGGTTGGGTCACAACATGAGGAACTGTATTTAAAGGGCCAGAAGGTTGAGAACCACTGCAAAGACTCCATGAATTCAATATATAAGTTGAGTGTTGCTAATTATCTTCTCTCTCTCTCTCTCTTTAAAAATATGTTTTTTAAAAGATTATTTTAGGGAGAGGGACAGAGAGAACATCAATCAGCTGCCTCCTGCACAACCCCTACTGGGGACCGTGCCTGCAACCCAGGAATGTGCCCTGACCTAGAATTGAACTGTGACCGTGGTTCTAAGTCAATCCTCAACTACTGAACCACACTGGCCGGTCTCTCTCTCTCTCTCTCTCTCTCTCTCTCTCTCTCTCTCTCTTTCTTTTAAAAGAGATAGTCAAATTTATTTGCATCCTCAGTTATTGCCTCAAGTAAAGCAATTCCCAGACATCATATCACTTCATCTGTAAATATTTCAGCATCTGTCTCTAAAAGGTAAGCCTCTAGCTGACCAGTTTTTTTTTAATGTGTTTTTTTAATTGATTTCAGAGAGGGAAAGGGAGAGAGAAATAGAAACATCAATGATGAGAGAGAATCATTGATAGGCTGCTTCCTGCAGGCCCCAACACTGGAGATCTAACCCCAACCCATGCATGTGCCCTGACCTGGAATCCTACCGTGACCTCCTGGTTCATAGGCTGACGCTCAGCTACTGGCCCACGCCAGCTGGGATAGCTGACCAGTTTTTAATAAAGATACACATGCTCAAATGTTTCAGCTCTCTTGCTTGACTTGCTCTCCAGTTTCTTTTCTCTCAGCAGACTTTGTCTGACTTACCTCCCGCCTTTGACAACACTATAATTGGTTAGCAGCTGGGAAATCTGGGAACCATCTCTGACAGCCAAACTCACATGGGCACTAATTCCCATATGCATTGGATTCTATAATTTGTGAAGAACTTAGAGATAGGTACATCCCTTGTCTCCAGCATACTTCACATTCCACCAACACTGGCAATGTTTCTTGCAGTCCTTTCTTCATTTCAGGTATAGAGACAGGTGAACTAGACTTGTGGGCAGGAAAGAGGGGTTTTGCAAAGCTATTTGAAATAGATATATCAGTTTCCAGATGACTTGTCCCTCCATGTTGTTAAAAACTTGTGAGTCAGGGATTGAACTAGGTATAGTAGACAAGTCATTTCATGAAAACCATCCAGTTTCCCCCTTTTTACAAATGAGAAACCTTGGGATCAAAAAGGTGGAGTCACTTGTTCAGGGTCAACTCTGGAACATTTTGGAATACCAGCCCATGTCTGGCTGGTTCCTATGCCTGTTCTGTGATGGACCATACCAGGTCTCCTCCCAACCTCAGCCTTTCTTTTCTCTCTTAAATGAGAGACAGATGAATTTCTATCATGTGTAGGCCACCCGTTTTAAATTGTCTCATTTAATTCTTTTCCTCCCTGACACATAACTCACAAATAAATTCTCTTCATTCTATGTTACCTTTCCGCTGGATGGTTCTAACAGTTTTCTAGTTTGTCTCCCAGCATCCAGTTCTTCTAGTAGATGCTGTCACATTGATTTTTTAAAATCTTGGCTCTGGTAGTCGTTCAGCTCAAAAGACTTCCATGGTTTTTTTTTTATGATTTTATTGATGTTTAGAGAGATAGGAACAGAGAGAGAGAGAGAGAGTAATCAGTTGCTTCCTGTAGGTGCTCTGGCAAGTAATTGAACTGGCAACCTTTTGGTATATGAGACAACACCCCAACCAACTGAACTACCCAACCAGGGCTGATAGCTTCCTTTCCCCAACATAATAAAATTATCTTCCTTCATCTGACAGTTCATATTTTTCCATAATGTTGGATAACCCAAGTTGCACACTTAGCTTTCTCCATCCCTTCCATTGTCACCATGGTGTGCTATGCCATTATTCCACATGGTAGGCCACTACCTGACAATAGCTGCTGTATCTGTAGCCTTCTCTAACACTTGCTGTGCCGATTCTTCCCCCTGTACTACTATAGCATGTTATCTGTATTTCTCCTCTAGTACTTACCACATTTTACCTAATATTTTGGTTATCTTTTGAGAGTAGTGGTTCTATTTTATTTAGTTTGAATATCCCATTGACTTTTATACATAATGAGAACTCAAGTCATAATTATGAAATAAATGGATGGCTGGATCAATGGATGCTGGCCATGTTTCTTTTCTGGTTCCTTACTTCGTTTAACATGTTGATTTCAACACTGGCAAATCTATTCTTCTTGAGACTACACAGAATCTTTGATTCTTTCCTCATTAATCACCTGACTGTATTCCACTGTGATTCCTAAATAATTTTCTGAATAAGGAGCAATTGACTGTTCATGAAATTTACTTTTCTTCTCCCAGCGGAAAACATTACACTCTAAAGAATGTGTGCTAATATATGCTGCCTGCCTGCTTCTGTTGAAAGAAGAAAGATGAAGTGGAAAGAAGAAAGGTAAAATTGAGACACGTACATGATTTTCCAAAGGCTATTATGCATTCTTGGTATTTTTGATTTGTTACTTAGAAGAAAAATGCTTGCTTTAGTTGTCTTTCCTTTGAAAGAAGAGTAGCACATCTCCACATTTCTTCAGCCCATTGAATCCTTTGTTTTCCCACTTGCATGGGTTTATCTATATGATTTACTTGTAACCTCAATTCTTATAGCAACTAGTACTTAGATGACACATTGCAATCAAAAGCATCCAGGCTCCTTTGGTCCTCACAACAATCTGGTGAGGTAAAGAAGGTGGGAATTTATTTCCACACTCACAAAAGAGAAGCCCAGAGCTCTGAGAGGCTGTAACTCATCTTAAGTCACATACGTACAAGTGACAAAGGATTCACGTGATTTGATTTCCAGTCCGGAGTCCTCCTTTGCATTTGTACCTTCTTATTCAGGTCTGCAATAAAGTCATCCTCCCCTACTCTTTATTTTTCATTTTCAAAAGAACTGGTAAAAAACCAGGAGGTCATGGTTCAATTCCCACTCAGGGCACCTGCCCGGGTTGCAGGCTCGATCCCCAGTGTGGGGTGTGCAGGAGGCAGCAGATCAATGATTCTCATCATTGATGCTTCCATCTCTCCCTCTCCCTTCCTCTCTGAAATCAATGAAAACATATTCCATGATCTCTCCCAGGGGCCACTGCGACAGCTAACCTGCCTGCATTCCTGCTGCTGCCCTTGCCCCACAGCAGTTTATTCTCCAGGCTGCAGTGATCATTTTAAACACCTCACTCTGTGAACAGATTCTTTTACAGGAATCTTCTAGTCAGAGTGATCGTTTTAAATAAGTCAGGCCGTGTGATTCCTCTGCTTAAAACTCCCCCGTGGTTTAGGGTTGCCAGACTAAACACAGAGCAGCACCCAGTTCACTTGGGATTTTAGAAAAACTTATAGTACTTCATAAGTAAGCAGGTCCCACATAGTGCCGGCAGCATACTTATACTGAAATTAATCAGATACTTTTTCAGTGTAAATATGTCCCAAATATTGCATAGAATATTCTTTTACTAAAAAATAGATTGATTGAGTATCTGAAATTGATGTTTAATTGGGTATCTCTCTATTTGCTAAATCTGGCAATCCGGCAATGCTGCATGGGTTCCCACTCTGAGAATGAAAGCAGACTCCTTCCTGTGGGCCACACTCCTAGGTGGGAGGCCTGCCTGACCTGCCTGACATTTTCTCTGATGACTTTCTCCTTCATCCTGGTTATCCTTTCCTAACAGGTCACACGCTTCTTCTGTAGCTCCTTTGTTGTGACTGCTCTGTCTGCCAGCAGCTACCCAAACCACCTTATTTAACACTGCAGACCATCCTCCCCATAGCATTCCTGACCCTCCTTGGTTTCTGTAGCACTCACTTCCTCCTAACCCCCACATTTATTGAGTTTATCGATTTTTGTCTGTCTTTCCTGACTCAAAAGATAGCTTTACGATGTAGGAATCTGTGTTCACCACCTAGAAAGGTGTCTGGCACATAGAGGGCCTTCAGTTAATATTTGTTGAATGAATTACTGATAACATGCAGGGATACAGGAATCCACATTGAAAAATCAAATAACAGTTTTACATGCAACAGAGAGATGACATAATTATGAAAATATGGATCAAATAAAAGCGAAAACATTGTATTCTGCTTATAGCCTATGTGTAGACTTATCTGTGAGAACATATGTTTATATAAGATAAATACAGTCCAATTTTTTTCCCCATTACGTGTGATAAATACCTGTCTGAATATTGCTATTGCCCAAGTGCATCGTCCTTTTGCTCTGTGTTATTTTCTATTGGCTTTTTTGTGTGTGTTCTATTGGCTTTTAAGAGCTGAGTGTGTCTGTGGCGGCTCTATTGATGTCAGTAAAATAACAAAAATGTTCAAATGAAGGAAAGAGAACAATGGGCTTGTTTGACATTTTCACTGTAATCTCCTGTTTAGACAGGTCAACATTATTTTTCTGGGCAAGGCTAGCAGAACAACTGTACTAAACGTTGCAGCTTTCAGAAAGCCCACTCTGTGTTCACCAAAGCTTTACTCAATAAAATATTATCTCATTCATGTCCTAGATTCTAGGTTTCAGTCCTAAAGATTAGATGAGGTTCTTTTAAAAGCTTGCAAAGGAAATCAAAGTTTTCATAGTGGTGATGAGGGAAAGAAAAAAAAAATAATAACTGGTCTGTTTCTTATAGAATGAGAAAGGTTGTTATGTCTCTTGGACATACAAACAGGTTATACATTTCCTAAAGGTCAGCCCATTGTTAGAGGAAATTAAGGTGTTCAAAAATAATTGCTGGCACATCCTATATCAGTTCCTTCTTCAATTATCAGAAGTCAGAAGATAGGCCATAACTAATATATACTTTACTAGAGGCCCGTTCACAAAATTCATGCAGTTGGGGGAGGGGGAGGAGGAGGAGGGTGTCCCTTAGCCCAGTCTGTACCCTCTCCAATCTGGGACCCCTCAGGGGATGTCCGACTGTGGGATCGGGCCTAAACCGGCAGTCAGACATCCCTCTCACAATCCGGGACTGCTGGCTCCCACCTGATCGCCTGCCTGCCTGCCTGATTGCCCCCAACTGCCCTCCTCTGCTGGCCTGTTCACCCCCCAACTGCCCTCCCCTGCTGGCCTGATCACCCACAACTGTCCTCCCCTGCCAACCATCTCGTGGCGGCCATCTTGTGGTGGACATCTTGTGATGATGACATGGCGGCCATCTTGTGATGACATCGTGTGAGGGTGTTGTGCGACTCCTCCTAGACTTTTATCATATAGGATTATCATAAGTAAGCAAAATAGATTTATGAAACAAAGTTGAATGAGAAAATGGAAGAGAAGTACTTAGGTAGAAAATGAGTGTTTTTCTCTCTGTTTTCTAAACTTGCAGTAACAATATTTTACATTTGTAGCTAAAATAGTGATGTAATATAAAATGAGAGTTATGTGTGGATGCAATAGTGGCTGTGGCTCATGACCATGAGAGTGCAAAAACTTATCTGGCATGAGGCAATAATGAACTTCCATAGGAAAAATTCTATACTTGCCAATCCTTCCTGAACAAAGTAATGGCAATCCAACTTTAGAGAAAATGGGGGGAAAAAAACAACAATTTTTGAACCCGACCAAACTAATAAAAGCCTTACATTTTTCTTTTAAAAGGAACACAAATCATGTTTGCTAGACCTAAAAAGTTCAAATTATTGTAATTTTCATTTATAAATTTTATTAAAGACTCAGAATTGTCTAAATTGTCCAAATTTAGATTAATATAAAAAGAGTGAATAACATAGGAATCTTAAATAATATAAAAGCATGATCATGATATATATCTAAGTCTCTATGAATCTCTTGACTCATCTTTTTTCCGCCCTCTCCCCAACAAAAGTACCTGTTTGCTCTTTTATCTAGGACAAAATCAACCTCATAGTTTGATATTATCATGAAATGTTGTTGGCATAGCAGTACTAACCATAATTATTTAATAATAAATTTTATGAATAAGATACTTTTTCTTGAGAAAATCATATATATCAGTTACTTCACTGTAAAAATGAAAGCCTTGAACTTGACTTCTAAATTAACTTCTCTTCCTTCAAGACTGCTTCTTTATATCATAAACATTTCCTTTATTGTGTTTACAATGTAAAATACAACCAGTAAAAAAATATTAGATTTTCAAATAATTCAGACTTGAAAAACTTTATGAATATTAGAAAAAATAGTGACGTTTCAAGGAAGTAAATTATAACACACATGAATATGCCATAATTGCATCTCATTTAAGAAAACTTGATATAGCACAGCCAGAGTGGCTCAGTTTGTTGAATGCCATCCTGTGCACCGAAGAGTTACTGGTTCAGTTTCCAATCCAGGTGCATACCTGGGTTGTGGGTACATGCAAAGGGTGGCCAATCTCTCTCTCTCTTTTTCTCTCTCTCCCTTCTTCTCTCTGGATATGTCCTCAGGTGAGGATAAAATAAAATAAAAATCACAATATAATTGACAAATTGAAAGATCTACATTGATTTTTTTAAAGAGAAAGAATATAGAAAAATGGAAATGTTATTTCAAATAAAAACTATCAATTACCTAATTGGCAATGACTACAGGGATTTCTTACCCTTCACTTTACACAAACACACACACACAAATACTTAGGCAGATATGAATAACAACATTGACACAGAGACAAATCAGAGAGTACAAGCTTAATGTGCTTAAATTGGCTATCTTATAATTCAAAAACAGAATACCTTACTACTGGTTTCAAAATAATTTTTATTTTTCACCTACAATATGTTGAGCTCAATCTATTCTAGTAATACATTATATCTGGAATGGCATTTTGGAATTATGGGAAGGACATGCTATTATAATCACACTAGAGGCCTGGTGCATGAAAATTCATGCACTTGGAGGCTCCCTCAGCCCGGCCTGCACCCTCTAGCAGTCCGGGAGCCTTCAGGGGATGTCTGACTGACTGTTTAGGCCCACTGCCCAAGGGATTAGGCCTAAGCTGACAGTCAGATATCCCTGTGGCAGCCCAGGAGCCCTTGAGGGATGTCCAACTAATGGCTTAGGCCCGCGGGGAGGCGGCTTCTGGCTGAGCGGTGCTCCCCATGTGGAAGTGCACTGACCATCAGGGGGCAGTTCCTGAATTGAGCATCTGCCCCCTGGTGGTCAGTGCGTGTCATAATGACTGATTGTTCCGCTGGTAGGGTCAATTTGCATGTTACCCTTTTATTATATAGGATGATGCATCTTGAGGTCTGTTGTCACCATCTATTGCCTCCCAGATTTGGAAAGTGACTTTATAAATATAAACCTCTGTTTTCTAGTTTATAAAATGGAGTACCATTCTTGTTTCACTCTAAGCAATGCTATTCCATTTGTAATAACAAAACCAAACTAATTGTAGTATAGCAGGTAACACAAGTTAAATGGATATATGTATGAAGTGAGGAGAGTGTATGAGGAGTTCTTTTAAGTGTGTATGTATTTATAATGTGCATACACTATTAGCTTATTAGTTAAAGAAGACAGAAATGTTGAGTTCTGGAGGAATAGTTTGCTGCTTTCATTATGAATGAATATGTTATTGACTCTGAACTAAGAGAATAAAGTAGGAGTTGCCAATTTATGCTTTACCAAAAGAAATGAATAGGTCCATTTGAAAACACTGTATGTTAAAATGTCATGCACATGGGAATGACTTTTCAGTGGTTCCTCCTCTAGCTTTTCTTTCATGCTGCTTAACAGTAAGCAAACCCACGGAAAACTTGGTCATCAGCTCACTGCTTTTTCTTCTCTCATAGTGTAGCTAGACCTGGAGCTACAGCTCTGGCTGTGTGCTTGATGGTTCTGCTCTTCTGCACACCACATTTATGGATGGGCAGGTAAGGGCCTCTCCTTTGCTGTCTGTATCTCTCTCTCTCTCTCTCTCTCTCTCTCTCTCTCTCTCTCTCTCTCTCTCTCTCTCTCTTGGTGGAGGATTAAAGTTATCTTTTGCATGAACCTTGTTTGGGAAGGAGTTTAGAAACGAACTCTGCCCTATGATCCAGTCCAAACTACCTGGATTGTATATAGTTGGTTTTCAAAAACACATTCAGATAGTGATTAAATGCTGCTACCATTTCCTTGGCAAGATACCCATCCTTTGGGAACTTCAGGGGTTGGAGTTGCTATAGTTTGATGAAGATCCCATAATCCTTTTTTATCCTTGACCTTATTGCCATGACATATGATCATAACTTAACACTGGTTCCTAGTTATCTTTTAGATTTTTGTGTTTGTTTGTTTTACTATCTTTATTTTTCTTTTTTAACCTTTCCCCATACCTTATTTCTGAAGTCTCAAATGTATACCTCTTATTTCAGGAAGGATCTTGTGGATCCCCCAAATACTTCAGTTTCTAATGTTACTTGGTTTTGGTTTTTATTTTACCAACAAAACACTTAACTCAATTCTGCTCAGCCAGAACTGTGGGATAAGGCAATTATACATTTTAATTTTTCTTTAACGTCCCAGTTATACCTGTTGTTTGGGAATAACTGTGGGATAAGGCAATTATATTATAACTTCTTTTTTCACTTAAAATTTTTTTCTAGGATGTTAGAAAAAATCTATGATCTCCTAGCTGCAGAAGAAAATGAAGATAATTAACCAAATTCACATTGCCTTATGAACGACTAGCAATGTCATAACTCTCCTTCACACAAAGAAATCTCTGGAGACTGTTCTAATTGGAAACCATAAAGGATTGTATGTTATACTTCAATTAAACAGAGTTTCTGGTGGAAATTTGAGTACTAAAATAAAGGCATAGCAAAATACAGGAGAAGATACTTTATGTTATGTTTGATGTTCAGGGATAAGGAAGTGGATATGTAGTCAATCTCAAACATGTTCCTTGCCCATAAAAATACTGTTAGAACTTTAGGTAATCATAAACACATCTTACCTGGGGGTCTTATCTTAGTTGAAATTGCCACTTACCGTGTTTGATACTTTATTACCTCTGCCTGAGATGTCCAAAGGCATATATAATGAATCGCACTCACCAGCAAGCCCTGCATACTGATTCCTGGAAAACCTTTCACAATTACTCACAGTTTAGAACATGTTCCTTAAGCAATATTTCTGAACACCTACTGTGTTAGACAAGTTGTTTGCTATTCATCTTCAGTTTAAGCAAGGCATTACTCATTCTGCCTTTTCAGACAAGAATGAGTTCTGAGTATAAAATCAGAAGCTCTGTGGATATCAAAGAATAATGTTATATCTAGGTGAATAGCTATACTTCATAAGTAGTGCCGTGACAACGGCATAAATGACACTAAAAGTGGAAGTATTTTCTACTAGTAAAGGAGGGTATGTTGTCTTATATTCATAAAATGTTTATTTTCTCATCCAAAATCCAAATAGTGTGAAATGGCAAATACATGGGCAACTTTTGTCCTCTATTTTTATGAAAAAAGGATAGAGGACATTAAAAATTTGATGTTAGATAACTCAGAAGGTCTATTTTATTATTTCTGCAGAAATTACCTGATTTCTTATCACTTCTACACATGAACTGTAAAATAAGAAGTGATAGTCAAGAGGATAATATTATAGCACTGAACTATTTTAAGTTAAAAATACTACTGAGAACCCAAAATGTGTAAGATAATACACAAAGTACGATTTAATGGGAATATTTTCTGGCACACGGTAGTAATTCCACACATATAATAAAAAAATAAAGAGTCCTTTGTTCAAGAAATGTATAATTTAATAAAAAAGCTTGGGGAAATATTCCTTTCTTTTTTTATTTTTGGCAGTAGGATCAGAATCTCCCTCTGCTGCAAAACAGTTTGGGTTACTTTTTAACATTATGTTTTTATTATAATAATTTAAAAATATTTTTAAAATATCAGGACTCTGTTTTTTATTTTTGTCAATATTACTGATGTCCCCCATTTTCTCCTCCTTTACTCCCTCTTCACCCAGTTCCTGCCCAGTCCCAGGCCTTTACCACACTATTATCTATGTCTACGGGCCATGTGTGTATGCCTGTAAGTCCTTTGGTTAATCCCTTCCTGCCCCACGCCCTCCCCACACACACACCCTATCCTCTGAGATGTTAGTCTGTTGTATGCATTCATGCCTGAACCAAAACAGGTCTGGAAATGTAGACTCTTGGGTAGGAATTCAAAGTAAACCTCACTGAAAGTAAAGGGAGATATCAAAAGATAGGAAACTTCGTTGACTATGTCTTTTTGGCAATGCTGTCTAATAAAAATATAATGCAAGTAACATATACCATATGTGTATGTAAAATTTATAGTAGCCACAGTAAACAAAAGTAAACGGGTGATACTAATTTGGGAGGAAGTCTGCAATAATGTCAACATTAAACATTTTTAATAAAAACTCTTAAAAATCAATAATGCAATATATTTAACCCAGTATGTCTAAAACATTATCATTTTAATCTGTGGTCAATATTGAGATATTTATATATTATTGAGAAATTATTCTACATATTATTGAGATATTTAATTATTGAGATATTATTCTACATTTTTACTATTTTATATTCTTGTTTTTTATAATAAGTCTTCAAAATCTGTTGTTTATTCTACACTAATAGCACCTCTCAATTTGGACTTAAATTTTCAATGGTTAAAGTGAGTTTAGAACTATGTTCAATGGAAAATATATACACCATTTGTTTCTAAATGCAAATTCAAACAAATTAAATTTAATATTTAGATCTTGAGTTGCAGTGGCCACATTGGGAGTGCCAAATAATGGCACAGGGCCAGTGGCTACAGCAGGGCTATAGGCTTAAGTCTCCTGGTTTTACTTAAATTTCCCACAAAACTTTTACTAAGAAATCTCTGTTTGGGGAGTGTTTTTTTAGGGTTTTCCCAACCATAAGTATATACATGTGCACATTATTTTGTTTAATGGAGGAGGAAAGGGTAGTAAGAATCGATAAATCTACATGTATTTGAGTATAATACATTGGCTTATTGCCAGGCTACTCCTTATAAAGCAGCTTCTATCCTATATAATAATAGACAAACATGGTAATTAACCGTACCCCCGACATGCTTCCCATTGGCTAATCAGGGTGATATGCAAATTAACTGCCAACCAAGATGGCGGCCGGCAGCCAGGCAGCTGAAGCGAACAGGAGGCTTGCTTGCTCCAGTGATAAAGGAAGCCAAGGTTCCCCTCCTGCTGCTGCCGGCCTCTGAGCTTGCAGTCTAAGAAACATTGTTGCAATTATAGAACCTAAACAAACCCTATGCTTTCAGCCAGCCGGCCTAGCTGGAGTTGCAACAGTGTTTCAATTATAGAACCCAAACAAATCCAGATACCTGCTTTCAGCAGCCGAGGCCTCAGAGCTGGAGCTGAGCCTCAGAGCTAAAGCCGGCTCTCAGTTCCAGTGACAGCCATAGAAGGTAAATAAATCCCAGAATAAAAAAAAGAAAGAAAAAAAGGAGAGGTTGGGAGCTTCAGTCACCCGCCAACCTGAAAACGGCCCTCAGCCCTTCACCCAGACTGGTCAGGCACCCCAGTGGGGACCCCCACCCTGAAGGGGGTGTGACCAGCTGCAAACAGCCATCGTCCCCTCATGTAGGCTGGCCAGGAACCCAAGCGGGACCCCCACCCTGATCCAGGACACCCTTCAGGGCAAACCAGCCGGCCCCGACCCATGCACCAGGCCTCTATCCTATATAGTAAAAGGGTAATATGCCTCCCAGCACTGGGATCAGCGGAGCCACGAGGCCTCCTGACCCGGGATCAGCAGAGCCATGAGGCCTCCCGGCACTGGGATCAGCGGAGCCGTGAGGCCTCCTGACACTGGGAGCAGCATGACAGGGGGCAGTGCCCAAACCCCCGGTCACCCTGCGGCTCTGTGTGTGACAGGGGGCAGGGCCACAACCTCCCTATCTGCCCTGCTTTGTTCCTTGCAGGGTGTGGCGCCCCAACCCCCCCCCATGGGCCCTGCTCTGTGTGTGACAGGGTAGAGCCGCAACCTCCCCATTGGCCCTGCCCTTAGTGTGACAGGGGGAGTGCCCCAACCCCCTGATCGGCCCTGCCCTGTATGTGACAGGGGGGAGCTCCCCAACCCCCTGATCGGCCCTGCTCTGTGTGTGACAGGGTACAGAGCCCCAACCCCCCTGATGGGCCCTGCTCTGTGTGTGACAGGGGGCAGTGCCCCAACCCCTGATTGGCCCTGCTCTGTGTGTGACAGGGGGTGGCGCCGCAACCTCCCCATCGACCCTGCCTTGAGTGTGACAGGAGGTGGCGCCCCAACCCCCCAATCGGCCCTACACTGAGCATGATGGGGTGGCATCGCAACCTCCTGATCCGCCCTGCTCTGTGCATGACAGGGGGCGGTTCCCCAACTCCCCAGTCGGCCCTGCTCTGAGCCCGACCAGGGGCTGCACCTAGGGATTGAGCCTGTCCTCTGCCATCCGGGAGCGGGCCTAAGCCAGCAGGTTGTTATCTCCCGAGGGGTCCCAGACTGCGAGAGGGCACAAGTGGGGCTGAGGGACACCCACCCCCGCCAGTGCACAAATTTTTGTGCACCGGGCCTCTAGTTATGATATAAGAACATATGTCAGATCATTTAAGACCCATTTCAAGATAGATTATTTCAACTATTTCCCAATAAAAAATAATTGAAATTTCTAGCTGGGAGTTTTCTGGTATACCTGGAGCATGTATGGAAGCTGAGCATGGAGACTTGGATTTTCCATGAGCATCATGAGTACATGACACACATGACAGTCAGAAGCACAACACACAAAGCAGATACGTGCACTCAAGAAGAGCAAAGATAAACTGCACATGTAGACTTCAACTTCCTGGGAATGTAAGCCCAGGGCTTATTGTGCACTTTGGCTATTTTTGTGGCTGATGAAGTCAATGCAATGGTTTGTAATGAGATAGATAAAATTCTGTCTGCAGCACAAGCATCTATTCAATAAATGTCCAGACCAGACAGATGAGGTGCAAAGCCAAGATGTGCCAGGTCACCAGCTTCCACCGGGACTGATGGATGTTGCCATGTGAACAGCATTCTGCCAGAATACACCTGGCTGAGGACAGTGATTGTTTCCTGTGAGTAAGACACAAAGCCTAGAGATACATTCTGGAGCTTACCCCGAATAAGGCTACCGACGAGAACTTGCACCACTCAATGTTTGTTAATGGGTGTCAACGTGGACTTGATTAATTTGAGGGTGTTTTCGTGCACACCTGCAGCAGATGGCCTGTGCTTTTCAGCTGCTCTTATGATTTAGCTACAAGTATTTTAAATCCCAACTGTCAGCCCAGAAGCACTGACCGTGAATGTTAAGATTCACAAGCAGCATTGCCAGTGGCAAGAACACACTTGTGGGGTCATCCTGTGGTGGGAAATATGACTCAGCTGACCTTTTGGCTCTGCGTTACTTAAAGGTGCCAGAAGAAATAGCCAAAAAAGGTGACTTTATCCATTTCATGGTCCTGCCAGAGCCATGTATAGTCCTTCTGAGACAAGGACTTTTGCAAAATGAATCCATAGAACACTTTGGTACAGTCATGAAAGTAATGCTAATTATAATCCTTTAAATATGCATAGGGCTTTGTCAGTCACAAAATGTTTTTATGTCCATCATCTTATTTTTTTTGTTAATCCTCACTCAAATATATTTTTCCACTCATTTTTAGAGATACCAGAAGGGAGAGAGGGGTTGAGGAGGAGAGAAAGAGAGAGGAGGAGAGAGGAAGAGAAACATCTATGTGAGAGAGACACATTGATTAGTTGTCTCCCACATAGGCTGAGGATTGAAGCTGAAATCCAGGGACATGTCCTAGATCAGGAACCAGACCTGCGACCCTTTGGTATGCAGGCCAACACTCTGGCCAGTGAGCGAAGTGGGCCAGAGCAATTATCTCATTTTATTACTAGAATATCCGGAGAAGTAAGCAGGGCAAAAGTGTTTCTCTTTAACAATTGAGAAACTGAGGCTCGGAGAGGTGTACAATAATGCTTGGATGCTTGTGCGTGTGTAATTTGATAAGGTCAAAATGACATCTTGAGTAAATTAATAGGGAAAATAAAATAAAAAATCCATTGGAGTCGAGAGAATTTCTCTCATATAGATGTCTGGTGTTTATGTCCTTTAGCTTGAGGCTTCTGACCTCTTAATACAGTCGTATGAAAAATAGCTAAAGAGAGACTCCTCAAATGAATAAGAGAAAACCTCTCCAAAAAAATGGATCATGTAATTGGAGGCAAGGTTGCCATCCATATCACACCCTTCTTGTTGCTTAGTAATAGAATCCTGGATTGTAAACTGGCATATGGCCATCTTGAAAAAGATAGTATTTCTCACCTTTCACTGCAGTAAGTTTTCTGACAAAAAGTGGTGTTAGCAAATCTCAAACATGTCCTTCAATGGGAATATATTAGTCAACGGCAGCCTTTCTGTACCTTCAGGCATTAAATACACTAATATAGAGAATTGGGAATTTACCCAATAATTGGAAGAACAGGGGAAGCAAAAGTCAGGGAAACTACTAGTGATTTTCTCAGTGTGAAGTAGCAAAGAGTTTGCTGGAGATACACACAAATTATAGGACTTTCTGGGAAGCTCCCACGCATGATCTCTTCCTGCAGCAGCAGCGTGAGCTGTTCCCAGAGCTCACAGGGGAGCAAGCGGCTGTGAGTCACACACCTGACCACACATCCGACTATAAGTGCGTTTAGAGATGACGATTCTTCCCTTTTTCAGCCTCCCAATCTCAAGTGAGTGCCTCTCGTTGGAAAGTTTAACCTGGACCATTGGAAAAAGGATTTGGGGGAACTCAATTTCTGACCTTTCTTAAGAGAAAACTTAGAATGAGGTTATTGTCATATTGACTTGTCAACAGACAATTCAATACAGCCCGCCCCTCTGTTCAACTCTGCATTCATAAATGGCATTTAACTCACATACAACTTCTAAATAAAGACCATGACAACACCACACTCTGCCTACCATGGTGTGACCCCACTTTCATAAATAGGCCTATGCAAGTCCTATATGGCCTTTATCAGCTCGAGATTGTAGTCTTTGTTGTTGTTTTTTTGACTCACTCACTTTCCATTTCATGATGCTACCAGTATAACGTAAGTATTGAACTAAAATGTTAACAATTACTAATGTACCTAATATTAAATAGTTTTATATATATATATATGATTTTAAAAATTAGGCTTTGCACTATATATTATACAAAGGAGCATTTCCTACTTTTTTTAAATCCTCACCTGAGACCGCGCCTCCATTATTATAATAATAATTATTATTATTATTATCATCATCATTATTATTTAGAGAGAGATGAAGGGAGAGGGAGAGAGAGAGAGAGAAAGAGAGAGAGAGAGAGAGAGAGAGAGAGAGAGAGAGAGAGAGAAACATCAATGTGAGAAAGAAATACCAATCAGTTGCTTCCCCTATGTGCCCCAATGGACTGGGGATTGAACCCGCAATCCAGGTATGTGCCTTGACCAGAAATTGAACCCACAACTCTTTGGATGGTGCAAGAGACAGCGCGCCAACCAATGGAGCCACACCGGCCAGGGTCATTTCCTATTTCTTTGGCTATCATATTCATAGATATAACTACAGGAATCCAAACCAATTGGCTAGTTCACTTACTTCAGTCAAAATCTTTTCAATTTAGAGAAAAGTCAGCAAAATGGATAGTCTAAACCTAAGCAAATGTTTGAATGGATAAACTATTTCTGTAAAAGCAGTAAGTCCAGTAACTACATGGATGCAGCCTATATTTTTATGGATACAGTGCAGACCTCACTTTTGTCAATTCTTGCTTGTCACTAACAGTGATGATTTATGTTTGAAGCATGCTATACACAGGAGACCATTATCTCAATTTTATGTTGGGTGACATTCTTGCCATCTATTTCATTTCTAATTTCTTAGAGAAACTAATGTTTGAGCTCTTTTTCAGATGCACCACATATTTTAAAATCCTCTATAGCCCTTAGGAAATGTAACAGACACAGGGACAATATACTAGTAACTATAAAATGCTGTGCTTGCAGAATGCACATTGATTTCAAACTTATTTTCCTATGTGACTCATTTTCATGCTCCATAATAGGAAGCTGTGATTTAATCATCTATGGCCGTAGAAAATACTCTTCAATAATTATTCTTGTGAGTACATGTTTTTCAGATTGGTCCTTCTGTTTCTAACAAAAGACCATCCATTACACAGAAGATGAGTTTGTCCATATGATGATCACTGATGATGACACTGCAAAATCAGGATATGCTTATTACTCTTTTATCATGGTCGAGGCAGATTATATTCAGAAGGAAGGCATCAATGTAAAAATCAAAGGTATATATTTGGCCTACCTGTGTGATTCAGTCAATATCAACAATTCCTTACAACCTTCAGAAAAAAGTGAAAATTCTAGTCAAACTTTTAAATGTTTACACTGAGCTTCTCCTTATATTTGTTAGACTTTCACCCATAAGGTTTTATAAAGGTATTATTTTGTCTTTTTGTCTAAATCCTAGTTTAAATTATATCTTTAATAGATAATGATATATATTCTAATGATACATAGTATTAAGTTTATCTCAAAATATTATATTATAATTTTATAATATGTAGCATGAAGGGTTCTCATCAACTGACATATAAAATATGGGCTTTAATTTAT
Source organism: Myotis myotis (assembly GCF_014108235.1). NCBI lineage: Eukaryota > Metazoa > Chordata > Mammalia > Chiroptera > Vespertilionidae > Myotis > Myotis myotis. The sequence goes on from NW_023416313.1 coordinate 28,388,225, forward strand.
TTAACTATTTTCTCCCCTACAACAAGATTAGTTGCTATGGAAGATTGAAAAATCTATATATATAAAAGCCTAAGCAACCGAAAGACTGGAATGACCAGAACGACCGGTTGACCAGGTGCTGTGATGCACACTGACCACCAGGGGGCAGATGCTCAATGCAGGAGCTGCCCCCTGGTGGTCAGTGTGCTCCCACAGGGGGAGCATCACTCAGCCAGAAGCCAGGCTCACGGCTGGTGAGTGCAACTGCAGTGGCGGGAGCCTCACCTGACTCTGCGGCAGAACTACCAAGCGGTGGCAGCAGGCGCAGTGGGCCAGGATGAGCATGGGTGGCACAGCGCCTGCTTCCGGCCCAGGCTCCTTCCTGGCCACCTGCTGGTGGCACACTGCTACATTCCCTGAGGGGTACCAAATTGTGGGAGGGTGCAGTCCAGGCTAAGGGACTACCCCCCCCACCCCCCGCCCTGTACACAAATCCATGCACTGGGCCTCTCTCTCTCTCTCTCTCTCTCTCTCTCTCTATATATATATATATATATGACACAAATTAAGCTCTTTTGTATCTTCCAATATGATACCAGAGATTGGAGTTTAAAGATAATTATTAAATTGTCAAAATTTGATATGTTAAAAAAATGAAGCAAACCCCAAATCCATGGTATAATTTTATTTCATCCATCAGCCCCTGTCAAGATGTTTTCGTAGTTACCTTAGGAAAGGATCTTTTGAATACCCAAACTCTGCACATGTTGTCTCTTTTGGTTCTTTCATTTGACTAATTTTTTCCCCTACACTATTCTTGCTAGAGTTCCATAACCAGCTTGCTAAAATCCTTTATATTTCTTAGAGAGAACTATTTTTTTCTCTGGAAATTTAAATGTGTAGGGCTTTTCCAAAATGAGGTCTCATTTTCTGGTCTAGAAAGTCTGAATTGGCTGGAGAATTTTTTTTTTTTCAGTAAAGTTATTTTTTGAATTCCATAAAAAAAAACACACACCCATAATTTATAAAAAGATGGACCTCACATTTTTCTACCTCCTACAAATTTTGTTCTAAGTGTTCTTGGGTTGAAATATATTCCTTTGAGATGAGTAACAAATTCATTGTTCTCTGAAAAAAGAAATCTTGACTGTATTCACTAGGAAAATGAAATACTCTAAATTACTACGAAATGACTGTTATCTTTGTCTTTCTCTTTTCTAGAAAACCTCTGTACTGCAATGGTGTTAATAGGAAGGCCCAAGACTGTAACATCTATACTGTATGGTATCATATTTAAATTGTTCTTTAGAGGAACTATTGACAAAGTGCCACAGGCATCTATTTTGGCTGGAGTAGAAGATCACTTTCACGATTCAACTGAGGCTGATAGATAATTTAAGCAGACTTGATAAATGTGGACATATTGCATGCGAGCTTTTATGGATGTGCAGGATAGAAAAAAGCTGACTTGGAAGAGAAGATATGTAAAGAATAGGACACAATAAAATATATAGATACTGGCCTTCCCATTGGAAAGCATGTAGACATTTTCTTGCTGGATCATTTTTGTCTTGCTTATTATTTTGTGAATGTTCAATCTGAAAGATTGAAACAGTTTGCCTAACAGTTGTCAGTCTATTTGGGTCATCCAATAGCTGTTTTGTCAAGGCTAGAGTGAAATTAGCTGTGTATGTCTAAATGAAAGTTCTGCACGTTAATTCTAACTTGACAGGGATAGTAAGATTAGCATTAGAGACTTTCTGAAATGAGAACAACATTCATATTTAACCTAGGGAATGTAAAAAATGGGAAATCATCTAGTAATTTCATGAGACTATGTTGCATTGTAATTTCATGTTCACTAGTGATGAAATTCTTATGGAATACTGAGAAACCCTGAAGTGTAATGAGTTAGGTAAACACAAGTTGCTGCACCAGGTTTACAACTTCCAGCCATTTAATGACTTAAAATTTTCCTTTAAGTTTTGAACTAAACTTTGAAGGTAGAATTTTTTTTTATTTACTTGTCTTTTCTACTGTTGGCATATTATTTATAAGCATCAAAATATATGTAATATATAACTTATCATATATTTCTAGATCCAATCACAATGGTCACCAGTTTCAGCTGGGAAGAGATGAATTAATATTTACTGGATACCTCCCAAATGCCAAGAGGTTTACAGGTATTCTCTCATTCAGTCTTCCAGTGGACCAGTGAGATTATTATTGTTACTACGTATATTTTACAAGTTGAAAAGACTGGAATACAAAGAAATTAAGTAGAGTGCAGATGTATAACTTTGTATTTGTTTGTTTTCTTAGGACCTTTGTTTTTGAGGGCTGCAACCTCACCCCTTCTTGTACCACATGATGTTGTTAAATACTTGGCCCTTCTTTCTTCACCTCAACAAGAAGCAATCTTAAGATCAAATGGGAGTTCCATTTTTAATTTTTTGAGGAAACTCCATACTGTTTTCCACAGTGGCTGCACCAGTCTGCATTCCCATTAGCAGTGTACAAGGGTTCTCTTTTTTCCACATCCTCACCAGCACTTGTCCTTTGTTGATTTGTTGAGGATAGCCATTCTGACAGGTGTGAGGTGGCACTTCATTGTCATTTTGATTTGCATCTCAAAATTCAGAGACATCAATCAGAAAGGATATATGCACCCATATGTTCATAGCAGCACAATTCACCATAGCTAAGATTTGGAAATAGCCTAAGTGCCCATCAACAGATGAGTGAATTAGAAAACTGTGGTACATCTGCACAATGGAATAATACATTGCTATAAAAAAGAAGGAACTCTTACCATTTGCAACAGCATGGATGGACCTGGGAGCATTATGCTAAGTGAAATAAGCCAGTCAGAGAAGAATAAGTATCACATGATCTCACTCATTTGCGGAATATAATGAACAACATAAACTGATGAACAAAAATAGATCCAAAGACAAAGAAGCATTGAACTGACTGTCAAATCTCAGAGGGAAGGCAAGGGAGGGTAGGCGAAGGGGTACAGATCAACCAATGAATTTGCATGCATGTAAGCCTAAGCAATAGACACAGACAATACGGGGCGTGAAGGCTTGGGCTGGGGGCCAGGGGAAAAAGGGGACATATGTAATACTTTCAACAGTAAAGATTTAAAAAAATTCTGTGTAACCTAAAAACAATGATTAATCTACATGTGAGCTCATGATTTTAGCAAGGCCAATAAAATGTTCTTTGTTGAGGATTGACATAAACCCCAGGGAAGAAGGGAGTCTTCTCTTTCTGTTATCCTGAATCTTACAAACTACATAATTCTGGCTCTTCTTGGACTTCAGTCTTTGCTCACATATAAAAAGATCTTACAGAAAAATAAAGCTAATGGAGAGTATGGCAGAACATGATTCTGGGGCAATAATTTGAAATTTTAAAAAACTTGGCCATAAAACCTAGTAGAGGGGAGTCTGGTACACATGTAAGTTCAAGAAATACTATATATATATATATACTTTAGAAAAAGCATGTGTATTCTCATCACTAAAATTTGCTTTGCTTCTCAAGTTTTACAAGGTCTAGTTCCTCAAACAATTTAAGACATAACTGCAATGCCTACTGACACCACAAAAAATGATTTCCATTAGTAAAAGGAAAGTGAATCCACAAAAGATGTTGAGCAGAGGGGCAATCAAATTTAGTGTACAATTTAAAAATTAAGAAGGGGATCCTGTTGTACAGTTATGAGTAGTTTCAAGGGCTCCGGAGCACATTATTAATCCTTACTGTGTTTACTGAGTTTGCCTCATCTGAATTTTGAATGTATTTTCTCTGGACTTTCCAAATGCAAAGTGGAAATACCAGTACCGAAATGACTCTCTGGGTAAAATCTGTATTGCCCTTGAAATACAGTAGCCTTGTGTCCTGGGGCTTGGCCGTTTCCTGTGATTCTCAATCATGTTTGTCTTTGAGGGGCATTATTTTATTGTTTGGCATATATGCTGTGAGCAGCAGTCCTGAAAGTAGTGACTGTCCTAATGGTTTAAAAGTGCTCATCTCATCTACAGAGAGTTGTTTTTACTTTCTGCAAATAGTTCACGCAGCCGGTACCTGATGACCCTGAATGTCCCTTTTCTGAAGGAGGATAATAACAAGACCGTTTTCTCCCTATTGTGAAGGGGAGACAGTGTTCCCGGAGGGTTCTGGGAAATAGCTAAATAGCTGATGGCAGCTCATCCTGATATTAGCCATTTATTGAGTATCGTCTAAGTACCAGGAACTAGGTTAGGAATATATTATTGTTAATCTTCACAACCACCTTTCAAGCTTTAAACGACAAGGAAAGGAAGCTCTGAGAAGTTCTACGTGGCAGAAATGTCTAGGAAAACAAAACGAAATGATGCATGGGAAATATTTAGGCTTTGCACCTGGTACGCAGTCACTTTCAGCTCTTCCCTTTCTCTTCCTTTCTTCCCTTCTGCACTGGTGTGAATGTTGGTGTCTCTCCCAAATCCTCATGTTGAAACTTCACGTCCAAGTCAGTGGTATCAGGACATGAGGCCGTTGTGAGGTGGTTTGGTCATGAGGTGGAGCCCATATAAATGGGATCAGTGCTGCTAAAAAAGAGGCCGGAGACAGCCCCCTTTCTCCTTCCAAGGAGTGAGGTTACAGTCAGAAGACAGTCATCAATGAGGAAGTGGAACCTCCAGACACCGAGTCTGCCAGCACCAGGATCTTGAACTTCCCAGCCTCCATCCAGCATGCTGAGAAATAAATGTCTGTTATTTGTAAGCCACCTAGTCTGCGGTATTTTGCTGTGGCAGCCTGATCAGACTAAGACACCCTTTTCCTGTTTTCCCTGCTCCATCTTTCGCTCTTTTTCTTGCTGGCTTGATGAATGCTTAAAGAGTTTTTCTATTTAAGCTTTTCTTTGTTCATTGCAGTGACCGGATTTGCCAACTTGCAAAATTGTCAAGCCTTTTCCACTCCTACATTAAAACCTATACCAAATATTTGGTGAATTTCGCAGCTCCAGGCACAGGGAAGGGTTCTGACCTTGTTTACCAAGTACAGGAAATTCCCAGGTATTGTAGCTGCAGTGCATCTTGCATTCGCGTCAGCGTGAGCTACAGCCTAAAAATAGATTCAGCTCTGTGCGTGAGTTTCTTCCCTTGTGCTTTTAACCTCTGTTTCTCAGAAACAGTCAATGCAGCTCAGAGGCAGAGGAAAAACAGTGAGAGTAACTTCATAATTCACAGCGGGAGGAAATGACATTAAAATCCTAATGAATTCTGACACATATATCATCATAAAGTGCTACACAAGTCATAGTAACATTTTTAGGGGTAACCTTGCCGAAAAGTTATATATTTTAAACTTCATTTATGTGACCATGGTTTATATATTTATAGCTTGTGATTCAGGATCTGTATTTGTAATATCTTTTAGACACACACACACACACACACACACGCACACACACATATACAGTCTCACACTCACGCATGACAGTCTAATACATTTGGGATATCATCTTTTAAAATATCCTAATTATTTTTTATCATATAACCTAGTTTTACTTTACTTATTCTTCCCCCTTTGAACTAGAATGACATCCTCCAATTTAAAAACAAAAATTAAAAAATGATGCAACTTTGAATTTGTCTTTGTCTTCCACAGACATATCAAGAGTTTGCTCACTGCATCAGTAGTTGTTAATGTAAATCAGCAGCTACACGCCACTGAACTTGAGGTCTCAGGTTAATTTGATATGTACAGATTTAATCAACAGACTAGGGTGGTGGCAGCTGTAAGAACTCAACTAATGGCTCTCATCTCTGTCCTCTCAGACTTCTACCACGGCTCAAGGCGTGCTGTACTATAATTACCCATTTGGGTGTCTGCCTCGCACATCTACCTGTGCTTCAGCTGCTGGAGATGAGCAGCCATGCCATATTCAATCTTGTGATGTTCTCAGTGCCTCGTGCTTTGCTGGACATGCACTCTCTCAAACCTCATGGCAGGAAAGAGAGGATGTGTGACTTGAGGGTAGAGTGCTAAGGATGTAGTTTATAGAGGTGTGTTACTATCACAAAGTTGGTGTGAAGTCTTTTGTTTGAAAAATTCATCAGGGCTTGGATTCCTTAACATAAAATGTATGAATGAATAAAAAAAGGCACGGGTGCTTTAAATTAAGTGATCTTGAATGAAATGTATACATGCCAGAGGATGTGCTGTTACGACCCTGAAATACACAATGACAGACACCTAATTGGAGTGTATTGAATTTAATTAATTTTTGCAATCCAGTTTCAGAAAACCAGGAATACAGAAAATTCAGCAGGAGTCAAGTTCGATCTAGTTTTCAATCCTCCGTTTCCCTTCCAGTATTCTATATCCCTTTGCCCCCATTCCCTCATCTCCATGTCTCCCTTACTCCCAACAGTCTTTATACAATCGCTACTGTCAGCATTTGTACCAGATCTCAGGGGAGGCTCTCACAAGGACTTATATGAGCTCCAGGTTCCCATTGTCACTGCTAAGGGATATGCAGTCCAGCTGAGAGGCTGGAGAAGCAGGTAACTGTGCCAAACTGGCCTGCTCTCATGGCTGAGCTCTGATTGTTGAATTATAACCAGTGTAGCATATTAGCAAGATCCTGGGCAGTAGGACCTGCTAGCACCAGACCCAGCCCTGGCTCTCTGCATGCCAATTGTATATCCTTGGGAGGATCAGTTAAACTTTCTATGACTAACATTGTTTTGGGTGCTTCATAGATTTGAGTTCATTTCTCACTTCCACTTCCTGAAGTTGTTGCTTTTATCCTTCTTGTACACATTAAAGGGTACCCTGTCTGTGAAAGATAAGAAATTATGCTGATTTATGCATCTACAAACTGGCAGAGGTGGAGTTGAAGTCCATCATTCTAACCTTAAGTCACTTTTCATGCAATATGTTATCTGGAATAACTAACCAAGGTCTTAGAAAAAATACTTCTGATTATTGTAGTGCATTTTTAATAGACTTTATTCTATTATTTTAGAACAGTGTTGTTTGTACAGAAAATTTGAGACGCCATACCCAACACACAGTAGCCCCTATTGTTAAATTCTTAAGTTAATATGATACATTTACTGGAATAAATAAACCAATATTGACATATTATTATTAACTAGAGGCTCAGTGCATGAAATCATGCGCGGGTAGGGTACCTAGGCCTAGTTTGTGATCAGGGCCATCTTTACCCACTTACCAGTCCCCAGTCCCGCCCTGCCGCCACCCCCCAGTTTTCCGTGGTTCTCCAATCGCAGCATGGCTCTGGTTCCCCGGAGCCTGCCGGTCGGTTGGGAAAGGGACCAAGAGGTCGGCCATTTCGCCTGCTCGCCAGTCCTGCCCCGCCACCACTCACCTCAGTTCGCGGTGGTTCCCCATATGCCATGCTGCGATAGGAGCCTGTGGGCCAGGGAGAGGTGGTCAATGCACCTCATGGCAACTGCTTGAGCGGTCATTCTGGTCGTTACGCTTATGGTCCCTGGCCTTTTATTATATAGGATTCAAGTCCACACTTTTTTCAGATTTGATTAGTTTTCACCTGATACTCTCTTCGTGTTCCAGGATCCCATCCAGTACACCACATTCACATTGGTCCTGTCTCCTTGGGTTCCTACAGGCTGTGGCTGTTTCTCAGACCTCCCTTGTTTCTAATCATTTAGACAGTTTTCAAAAATGCATGTGAGGTGATTTGTACCATTCTCCTCCATGGGCATTTTTCAGATATTTTCCTTGTGTTTATACTTGGGTCATGGGATTTGGGGAGGAAGGTCAAAGGCATGAAGTGCTGTTTTCATCACAGCCTGAATATTCAGAAAGATGAATGAATATTCATTCATCAAAATAGGAAAGGTACATACTGGCAGCATGATCCATGACTCTTGCTGATAACCCTGACTGAGGCAGTGTTTGTCTGTCTTCACCACGGTAAAGTTACTCTTTTTCCCACCTTTCCATAGTGTATTCCTTTGTGTGTTTTTGCTTTTTAAATCCTCACCTGAGGATATTTTTTCCATTGATTTTTAGAGAGAGTGGAAGAGAGAGGGTAAGACAGAGAGAAATATCGATGTGAGAGAAACACATTGATTGGTTGCCCTCTGCATGCACCCTGACCAGGGCCTTGGCCTGGGGGAATCCTGCAACCAAAGTATGTGCCCTTGACTGAAATCGAACCCAGTACCCTTCATTCCATAGGCTGACACTGGATCCACTGAGCCAAACCAGCTAGGGCTGTACTCATTTGTGTTTAACTCTTATGACCAAGGGCAAATCAACCCTATAAGGAAGGCTGTAATGTTTATATCTTTGAGGAAGCAGGAACTCACAATTTCCTTTTCTCATACAGCCTCAAGCAGGCTATTAATTTCACCTTTTTATTTGAGTACTAAAAGTGTTTCCTACATAATTTGAGAGGCAGATTTGCTCAGTTAATGCAGCAAAGAGATGAGGGTAAGAATGTGTGAGAGCTCATTCTAAAGGGCTCGCTGGTTGATGGGCGTCTTCAGTCTGCTTCCTTGGCCCCAGGCCCTGCAGGGGTGCCCACACAGGGAAACATCCAACATCATGTGGCTCCCTGGTTTTTGGTATAACTTGTCCAGATAGATAAAACAGGATAGGGTAGACTCACTGCTTGAGTGGACATATCTTACTGCCTAAACTTACACCAACCATTGATTCGTTACTTCCTGCCCCTGAGGTTTATCAAGCTGCGTTTTATTTCTGAAATATACTCTTTTCTTCACAATCTCTCAATATATCTTTCCCTTACATTGCTTATGAAATTTTTGTTTTCTCCATGAAACCTCCCCCATCAGCTTGTGAGAAACAAACAGGTTTATTACTTTCCTATCTACATATGCTTCAGTGTATTACTATACCTCCCATGACTTGTTTTAACTATGATATAAACATGGATGACTATTCATTCATCTTTCTGAACATACATGGCGTTTCTCTGTGTCAGGCTAGATTATTTAACTTTCAGCATTGAGATAAGCAGAACATAGCTATTTGTTCTTTCTTAGTCGGTCACATTTAAAATTTTATTACATTTTCAAATTCTCCTTACAGGTAAATATGTCCAAGATTATATCAGAGGATGTCTTTGTTGGACCTTATGCCCAAATTCTGTGAACATTCTTGTCGCCTGAAACATCTCCAGAAACAGTAGCACTGCTTCTTCCTTGGCTCGGGCCTTTTTCTTTTATAATACTTTATGAACATTCATGAATTCCCAGAATGGCTTCCTCACGTAACAAGATGCCTGCCTTCTGATGTAACTGGGGGTCACATTGGCCACTGTTATCACACGTCCTTTTGATGCTGAAGAGTTGAGGTAGTGCCAGAGTTAGTGATATAGTTGAATGGCGTGCAAATGTGGAAACATCCTCTTGAATGAATATCTTTTTATAATGCAAAATAAGCAGAGTTGTATGACATATTTAAAATAAACTTTCTAGTGAATAAATGTTTCTGCTTTTAAATTGCTGTTTTTCCTTATCAAGGAGCAATATGGTATGAGACAATATATTTTAGCCTAAAAATCAAAAGCACATAAAAAATTGGGGACATGACTTAAACTACCATTTAGTCATGAACAAATGATATAAATTCCAGAAAATTGAGCTTTTTATACTTAAAATGGGAAGAATACGCTTCATTTACTGTGAAGTTTGCTGTGAAAATGAAGTCATATTTAACTAATCCTGTGAAAGACTCTGCTCTCTCAGAGAGAGATAATAAAGAAATGACCTGAAGTGATGTAAGTTTTATTCAAAGACCAAATTATTGCTAATTCCCTATTTTTGAGTCTGCTCTTTTTAAAGATGATCTGTGCATATTAATAATTATAATTCTATCAATAATGTCTTACCTACAGATGACATTTGACAAGGAATCAAAGACTTTATGCATCACAGTAGAATGTTTATTATAACAAAGTAAACCGGCTGTGGATCTTTGAACAACACATCCACATGTAGACTTTTTAGCTTCTGTTTGTTACCTTCTGCCAGTCAAGGCTTTTTATATAAATGTGATGGAAAATGAACAGCTAGTAACACATTTGATGTGTCCTTCTAATGAACTTTAGAATGCTTAATATCATCTTGTTTAATTTCATGTTTCATAAAAGCTTCTCAATTGCAGGATCAATTACTTTCAATCTGCACATCAATCAGTCCAGATGGTTCTCATTATTTGCTCAGGAGAGCTGCAAATTGAAATTTTGAACCTGTGATACATATTGTGTTAATCCTTGATATAGGGTTCTTCTACAGAATACTAAGTGGAGCTGAAAAAGGTGTGCTTTACATTCGCAAACTGGATATTATTTAAGGATTGAAAGGGACTCTTTAAAATGTTATATTCAGATGAACATTAAATATGCAGTATTCAGTAAACCTAGTTATTTCACTTATGTATTCATTGGTGAAGTAAGAATATAATTTCATTTTTTACTCTAATTTGAATTTTGATTTGAAGGTAAAAAAAAAAAGCCCTCAGGATGGTTTTATATTGAAAAATAAGCTATAACTTGCAGTGCAAACAGAATTTGTTGTTAGACTAAAAGTGTGAGCAATATTGCTTTGTGTATGATATGATTTCTTTACTGCCAGTTTTTTTTTTTCTGACCTTACCTCACAGAATGTGTTCAAATTTAAAAAATAATGTAACTGATGTAAGATAAAAATTTTACTTTTCCTACTGATTTAATTTAAAAGGTAATTTTTAATGATATCCATTTTTATTTGGTTGCATTTTCAACTACTTTTATTCAACTCTCTGACATTATGCATAAATGTTATAAGGACATGTTAAATTTGGAGAGGGAATCAAGCCTCTGTTCATTCTTACATTTTTTATACATTTACTAGAGAAACAATATAATTCTGAATGTTCAGACAAGTAATGAAAGTACACAGAAGACAGAAATAATAATTCCAGGGTCAATTCATTAAGTGGATATGACAATTGAAAATATATATGCATCTCAACATTGTAGGACCTGAAATAATTAAAACAAATATTAATAGAACTGCAGTGAGATATATACAAAAATACAGTAAGAGTAGGGATTTCAATGCCCCACTTTCATCAATGGATAGATTACTGAGACAGAAAATTAAGAAACAGTAGACCCGAATAACACCATAAGCCAAATGAATCCAACAAACATGCAGAACAGTCCATCCAACAGCACCACAGTACACATTCTTCTCAAGTAAGTGCATGTGGAAGATATTCCAGGATAAATCATATGTTGGGCTGCACAGCAGACTTAACAAATTTAGAAAAAAAATCAGTAATAGTAGGAAAACTGAAACATTCACAAATACAGGGAAATTAAATAAATACCAAACAGCCAAGACTTATAAAATCCTGAGACAAACATAACAAAATCACAACATATCAAAATGAATGAGCTGCAGCAAAAACAGTTTTAAGAGGGAATTTTATAGCTGTAAGCACCAAGAAAATAGATTTCAAATAAACAGTTAAAACCAACACCACAAAAATACAAAAAATCATAGGAAGCCACTATGAACAATTACATGCCAACAAATTGGACAACCTTGAAGATATGGATGAATTCCTAGAAACATGGAACATTCCAAGAGTGGATCATAGAGAAATAGAAAATATGCACAGACCAATAATGAGCAAAAAGATTGATTCAAGACCAAACATTTGAAAAAGAATTAATGTCAATCCTTCTCAGAGTCTTCAAACAGTTGGAAAAGAGGGAATATTCCTGAACCCTGTTACCAAAGCCAGATAAGAACACAACAAGAAGAGTAACCTACAGGCCAGTAACCCTGATGAATACAAATACCAAAATTCTCAACAAAACTCTAGAAACAAAATGTAATAGCACATTAAAAGGATCAAATACCATAATCAAGTAGGATTTATCCCTGATATGCAAGGTTGGTTTAATATACACAAATCAAAAAACATAGCACACCACATGGATAGAATGAAAGATAAAACATATGATCTTCACAATAGATACAGAAAACGTATTCAACAAATGTCAACACTATTTAATGAAAAAAAAGCTCTTAACAAATTGTGTATAAAAGTAGCAAACCTTAACATAATAAAGACAATATATAACTAATTCACAGTATCATATTCAACAGTGAAAAGTTGAATGATTTTCCTATAATATCAGGAACATGACAAAGATGCCTATTTTCATCCATCCTATTCAACATAGCACTGCAATTCCTAGCCAGAGAAATTAAGCAAAAAATTAAAAAAGAAGAAAAAAAAAAAGAAAGGACATACAAAGTAAAAGGAAGAAATTAAATAATCAATGTTTGCAGATGACATGATCTCATATGTAGAAATCCTAAAATACTCCACCAAAAACTCTTAGATTTAATAGATAAATTTACTAAAGTTGCTGGACACAAAATCAACATACAGAAAACAGTTGTATTTCTATACACTAACAACAAAACATCTAAGAAAGAAATGTAAATATCTCACTCAAAATAACATACAAAAACAATAACTTGGGGGATAAATTTAACCTAAGTGATGAAGTTTTTATATACTGAAAATTGTAAAAAGACACAAATAAATGGAGAGATATCCTGTTTTCATGTATTGGGAGAATTAATATTGTTTAAATATCCATGTTACCCAAGGTTATCTACAGATTTAATGCAATCCCTATCAAAATTCCAAAGACATTTTTCACTGAAATAGAAAAATCACCCTAAACTTTGTATGGAACCACAAAGACACTGACTAGCCCAAACAAGTCTAAGTAAGAAGAACAAATGCTGGCACATCACACTTCTAATTTTAAACTGTATTACAAATCTTCAGTAATCAAAGGAGTATGGTATTGGCATAAAAACAGAGACATAGAATAAAAGAAAAGAAAAAAGAGCCCAGAAACAGCCCTCCAGATATGTTCAACTAATATATGGCAAAAGAGCCAAGAACACTCAATGGTGAAAGAATAGTCTCTTCAATACATGTTGTTTAGAGAACTAATTATTCACATGAAACTGCAACCCCAATCTTAAAACCACTCACAAAAATAAGTTTGAAATGGATTAAGCACTTACATGTAACATCTAAAACTATAAAACTCTTAGAGGAAAACATGGTCAAAAAAGCTTCTTCCTTGACATTGGTCTTACCAATGATTTTTTGGATATGACACCAAAAGTACAAACTAAAGGAAAAATAAACAAATGAGGCTACATCAAACTAAAAAGCATCTGCACAGCTAAATAAATAATCAACAAAATAAAGAAGCAACCTAAAAATGAGAGAAAATATTTGTAAACCATATAACCAATAAGGGATTAATGTCCAAAACATAAAAGGAACTAATACAACTCAATAGCAAATAAATAAACACACAAACCAAAACCAAATAATCTATTTATGGTCAGAGGAAAGAAATGGACATTTTTCCAAAGAAGACATACAAATTGCCAACAGACACATGCAAAGTTGTTTAACATTAATCATCAGACAAATGCAAGTCAAACCACAATGGAATATCACTTCACACCTGTTAAACTGGTTACGATACAAAAGAGACGAGATAACAAGTGTTGGTAAGGATGTGGAGAAACAGAACCCTTGTGCATTGATGGTGGGAACGTTAATTGGTGCAGCCATTATTGAAAAGAGTATGATGGTTACTCAAAAAAAAAAAAAAATTGCCGAAACCGGTTTGGCTCGGTGGATAGAGCGTCGGCCTGCGGACTGAAAGGTCCCAGGTTCGATTCTGGTCAAGGGCATGTACCTGGGTTGCGGGCATATCCCCAGTGGGAGATGTGCAGGAGGCAGCTGATCGATGTTTCTCTCTCATCGATGTTTCTAACTCTCTGTCTCTCTCCCTTCCTCTCTGTAAAAAATCAATAAAATATATTAAAAAAAATTAAAAAAAAATTGTGCTATTGTGTGATCCAATTAGCTCACTTCTGGGAATATATATGAAGGAAATGAAGTCACTATATTGAAGAGATATGCACTTCCATGTTCATTGCAGCATTGTTCAAAATAGTCAAGACATAAAAATAATTTAAGTGTCCATGGATGAATAAGTGGATAAAGAAAATATGATATACTTATATAATATTTATATCATATACTAGAGGCCCAGTGCACAAATTTGTGCACGGGTGGGGTTCCTCGGCCTGGCTGGAGATTGGGACCGATTGGGGATGGCTGTGGGAGTGCACTATCAGGGGGCAGCTCCTGCATTGAGCGTCTGCCCCCTGGTGGTCTGTGCACATCATAGCAACTGGTTTACCAGTCATAATGGTCGCTTAGGCTTTTATATATATAGACTAGAGGCCCGGTGCACAAAAATTTGTGCACTCGGTGGGGAGGGACCTCAGCCCAGTCTGTGCCCTCTCGCAGTTTGGGGCCCCTTGGGGGATGTCCACCTGCTGGCTTAGGCCCACTCCCTGGGGGATTGGGCCCAAGCAGGCAGTCAGACATCCCTCTAGCAGCCCTGGAGCCCTTGGGGGATGTCCACTTGCCAGCGGGGAGCAGGCCTAAGCTGCAGTCAGACATCCTTACTTCTGCTGAGTAGGTGGAAGAGGCTCCTGCCACCACCGCTGTGCTGGCAGCTGGCAGCCTGGCTTGTGGCTGAGCAGAGCTCCCCCCGTGGGAGTGCACTGACCACCAGAGGGCAGCTCCTGCCTTCAGTGTCTGCCCCCTGGTGGTCAGTGTGTGTCATAGTGACCAGTCATTCCCAGTCATTCTGCTGTTAGGGTCAATTTGCATATTACCCTTTTATTATATAGGATAGAGGCCTGGTGCATGGGTGGAGGCTGGCTGGTTTGCCCTGAAGGGTGTCCTGGATCAGGGTGGGGGTCCCACTGGGGTGCCTGGCCAGCCTGGGTGAGGGGCTGAGGGCCGTTTACAGTCTGGCCACACCCCCTTCAGGGTGGGGGTCCCCACTGGGGTGCCTGGCCAGCCTGGGTGAGGGGCTGAGGACCATTTTCAGGCTGGCCATGCTCCCTGGTGACCCAAGCTCCCAGCCTCTCCTTTTTTTCTTTTTCTGGGATTTATTTATCTTCTATAATTGATACTTTGTAGCCTTGAGCAGAGCCCAGGGCTGGCCAGGGTAGGCAGGAAGCTTGGCTTCCTTCATCGCCGGAGGCCACCCAAGCATCCTGCTTGCTCTAGCTCAGTGGCTGCCACCATCTTAGTTGGGTTAATTTGCATACTTGCTCCTGATTGGCTTGTGGGTGTGGCCTGTGGGCATGGCTTGAGCAAAGCAGAGGGATGGTAAATTTGCAGGTTTCTCTTTTATTATATAGGATATGATGGAATATTAGCCATAAAAAGGAAAGTCTGCTATTTACAACAATATGGTTAGATATTGAGGGCATTTTACTAAGTGAAATAAGTCAGACATAGAATGACATATACTGTATGGACTCACTTATATGAGGAACCTAAAAAAAGTCAGATTCATAGACACAAAGTAGAATGTTGGTTGCTAGGGGCTGGGCAGTGGAGGAAAACAGGAAGTTGTTTGGTAAAGGGTGCAAACTTCTAGTTATAAGATTAATAAGCTCTTGGTATCTAATATTCAGCATGGTAACTATAACTAGCAATATACACTTACATGTGGTAAGAAGACTTTAAATGTCTCACTATACAAAATATTGTAATTATGTGACGGGATAAATGTGTTAACTAACCATATGTGGTAATAATTTTACAATATATATCTTTTTCAAATTCACATTGTATACCTTAAACTTACACAATGTTATATGTCAATTGCATCTCAATAAATCTGAAAAAAGAAAGAATAGAAAATCATCATATCACATTGATATTTTTTCTTTGTTCTGTCCTTTCCACTAGAATTTGAGTTCTTGAAGATCCTGGTCAGGTATCATCTTGATTAATTTAACCAATATTTTTAGGGAATTTATTATTCTCTGAATAACACTGTAGAATTTAATTCGTCTTTCAATTTGGACACTCTTTAGAGAGCTTGGGTGGAGGATTAGGGGCACATGCATAATATTAATGTGCAAAACATCTTGAGACTTGGAATCTTTGTGCAACTATTTTACATGTAATTGGCCTGGTTATGAAAGCAGAACCTGATAACCGCAGACATTTTATATTTTCAGGTAATGACAGAATGTAAAAATTGGTGATTCTGAAGTTCCGTAATACATTTCCTCCTGAGAGTGGTAACTGGTGAACATTCATCCATGGGGACTATAGACTAGGTGATTAAGGAAGAAATGTATCTAGCACTTTAAGGGAAAAAATGTGAATAAATCAATCTGATTAATGTGGAGACTTATTCTAGAAAATAGACAAAATTGGATTAAGCTTAGTAATGTGCTGGTTCAAGAAGATAGATCTGGGGTGATTGGATGGTAGATAAAACAGAATAGTCCCTTGCCTTTATCAACTTCTTGTCTCCTGGGCTGATACCTATCATGGGGCACATTACTACTTACACTTGTAACAGTGAATAAAAACTTTATACTATTCTAACCAAGAAATGGAATTAGAGTAAAATGTACTAACAAACTGATGAAAGGAACTCCCATACTGACAGTATCCTTATAAACATATTGCAGGCATCAGCAGTTGCAGTTTTCTGCCTGGCTAAGGAATGACCCTGGCCACACGAATTGGGCAAGCATCAGCAATTCCTATCAGAACCAGCAGAAATGTTGCCTGCAAGTTCTGTTCCTGGACATTAGCAGTAAAACTGCAGATGCAGCAGTGAAACTACATGATGGAGAGAACATTGAAACCACCTGAAAGCTGAGCTGAGAAACTGCACGTCACCAGAAATTCCTTGGTTCCCCTCTTCCCTTAGTTCCCCTTTATAACCTGGCCAGGATGCCAGAGATACTAAGATGGGCTTTGGGGCGAGAGTCCCCCATGTTCTTGAATTGCCAGCATCCTAACTAAATATTTTTCCTATTCCCCAGCATCTATCTCATGAGTATGTCTTTTGTTGTGGCAGGCAGCCAACCTTGGATTGGGCTTCACTCTCATTACAGTGATTGTACCCCAAGAAACACTGTACCTGAAATAAGCTTTCCAAAAGTGTGAAAAATTGCTATCTCTAGAAAAGTTTATTCAGGAAAATCTTAGAATTAATATCTGAATGGATGTAGCATTATGTTCTTTAACCTGACTTTTCTCCCTTCCTCATCAACATGAATGACACTATCGTTAAGAAGTAACTTGACTATAGTTGTTTGAAGCAACTATGTTTTATGATTGTTTGTTACACAGCAATGGATAATTGAAATAACTAAAAATTAAGTATAGGCACAAGACAGCCTGTTTTAAAAAATGAGCACATGTGAATGTGATAAAATAAAGATAAAACTGGGAATTATTAGAACAAAGTATTCAGGCATTGACAAGAAAGTTACATTGAGAGCCAACGTACATTTACTTATATCATTTGCCTTTCACATTATCTCATTTGCTTCCTTGTCTTAATTATCCTACTTTCAGCAGCATATCTGAGGTATTTTACAAGGGCTTTCATTATTTTCATATTATCATGTGGAGTATATGGATTGGAGACAACGTCAACAAGGTACATTGCTCTCTAGTTGAATAATTGTACTTAAATGTATTTACTAGTAAATCAAGGGCGAGATAGTTTATGCTTACTCTAGTGTGTGACATAAGATTATTCCAATCATCCTCTTTCTTTCCCTTTTTTAGATCATCAATACAGACCAAGACACAGATGTGCATTTCAAGTGTATGGCTAACACAATAAAAGAACAGTAAATATTATGTGTAAGAATGTTACAACCTCAATAATTGACATGATATTGACATAGATTAGAACAATGACCCAATATTGCATGATAAAATCTGATGGGATGGGGGACATAAATTCCTGCGTTTCTTTATGAAATTTTACCTGATACACATATTAAATAATGTATCCGTTTTTACCAATAGTGGGATATGCATGTGTCAGTGATTGTTGTAGTTCCCAATAAGCTCAAACTAAGGATATTGTGATGATTATGTTCACTTGAATGGGTGGGATAAGGCAGCGACTTTTAACCAGTGTGCCACAAGAATTTCTAAAACATGCCAATACCTGACTAGTCAGGGGCAACTTATCTCTTTTCCCTTAGATTGTCAAATAAAAAATGACACCAGCCAACACAACAACAGCTGTCTGGTATGAATGAATAAAAATTATACCCATTTTCTTTGTCAGAACAACAAAAAATATATTTTTGGTGTGTCACAGATTTTTAGTAATTAATTTATGTATGCAATGAGATGAAAAAGATTGAAAATTGTTAGGCTAAGTGATGACCACATACCTGGTACAACAACCCCAGATATCTGGGTATGTCTCTGAGGGTGTTTCTGGAAGGAATTAGCTTTTCAGGTAGTGGGCTAAGTAAAGCAGATTGCCCTCATCCTGTGGGTGAGCATTGTCCTGCTGTCCAACCTTGGATGTCCTGAATGGAACAAAAAGGCCAAGGAAGGTTGAATTCTCTCTTTGTCTTACTTCTTGAGCTAGACATTGGTCTACTCATGCCTTTGGACTGGAACTTACACCGTCAGTACTGGTTCTCAGGACTTCAGACTTGACTAGAAATTACACCACTGGCCTTCCTGGGTCTTCATCCTGCAGATGGAAGAGGCAGATTATGGATCATTTAGGCCACCATAATTGCATGAGCCAGTTCCTTATAATAAAATCTCATTCTAGAAATTAATCTCACAATATGTATTTCCTATTGTTTCTGTTTCTCTGGAGAACCCTTACTGATTCAGATTCAATATAAAAGTTGAGAAAGGGATTTATATTTTTGTGCTTTTCTGCCTATGTTAATTGACATTCATAATTATAGAGTTCAATCTTATTAAAGTATATATTAAATGGCTGTCCTATAAGTGCAAAATAATTTAAACTAAAAGTTGCACTTGAAAATTCCTTAAATATTCATCAATAGTTTGTGTGGTTTACAAAGATATATGATGTAAAGTGATTGCTAGCTGTTGGAATCATTTGCCATCTTCAATCTACCATATTATATTTTGCATTTAGATTTAAAGGAATGACATATCATTGTTTAAAAGACAAACTGGATTCAGCAAAGAAATTTCCTTACAAGTATTGTTGTGTCCATTATGAACTTATGTGTCAAGTTTGATTTAGGGACCATGTTGCAAGAAATATTGTATCAGACAACTTATGATCTGAGTGAGATTAAGACAAATAATTATGAGCACAATATGGGGACTAGCATTTTTCACAACTGTCTCTAGGCATTTTTCACTCTCTTGAGAAGTATTAATTTCCCAAGTGCCTGAAGAGATTTATGAATCAGAAATATTGTGGACTTCTTAAATGTTCAAACTACTGTCAAACCTTAGAGATTGTCAGTCTTTGATGGTAATTATCATCTCACAAGAGTATAATTAGCTTCTTTTAAGAGACATAGCAGAGTCCCTATGAGTCATCCCCAGACACACTTTACCCCCGTTGCCTGCAGAAATGTTTAGCAATTTGCACAGAATTATCCTAAATGAAGCTTAGGGGAAACATTCTCATAAGTGTTTGAAGAACACCAGAATTGAGGAAACTATGGTAGAGTTTGTAGCTTGGTTTATTCTACTTCTGCTGCTCTGAAAACCTCAGGTCATGGTATACGTCAGCACACAGACTCTTCACCAGAACCATGGCAATTCAGAGAAATGAGATGAAGTCTTTGCTCTGAGATGTGAAACACCAGTCTGGATCAAAGCCCCAGCCCCCCGTTCAGATTGCCTGTTTTAGTTTCACTGATTTATGTTTCTTTCATTTTTAGACTTACGTCTAGAGCATCTGTGCTGAATAACAAAATTGTCACTATAAGGTAGAGACCTAGGTCTCGTTGGCAATATCAAAACCTCTATGGCTAAGGCACATCTGTGTTTTATAAGTATGCTCCAAGGAAATTACTTTGAAATGCCCTCTCACATGAGAAAGAATAAATTATGCATACCCATTGCCTATATCACATTTTAAATGGTACCATTTTCGCTTTTAACCTGGCCACACAGCAGATTTTCCTCATGGTTGGTGAACATTGTAGTTTAATGAGTCAGATAAGCTATTTGCAGAGGCATTTAAACTGAGAAATTGATCGTCTAATTCCTCTGATTATCTGCATTTTATAGGGAATCTCTTAACATGTTTTATTTCCATCAGTACTCACACTGACAAGTTGATTTACCACGTCATTCTCCCAACAAATGTCAAGATTCCAATAGGCATTTAATTGTTTCCACAAACAGTGTCCATTTAATTACATGCTTATAGTCTCCCCGGGGTTCACTAGGCAGAATCGGGGTCGGTGGTGAGAATTATTGTCCTGGGGAGAGACTGGAAATGCTTGCCAACTCTGCTCTCAACCCCAGTGGAATCCCTCTGCTGTGGGTAGAGATATTACTGAATTAAGCAGTTTTTCTTTAAATATATATTTTTATTGATTTCAGAAAGGAAGGGGGAGAGAGAGAGAGAGAGAGAGAGAGAGAGAGAGAGAGAGAGACATCAATGATGAGAAAGAATTATTGATCAGCTGCCTCCTGCACATTGGAGATCCACCCTGGAGCATGGGCATGTGCCCTGACTGGGAATCAAATCGTGACCTTCTGGTTCATAGGTCAATGCTCAACCACTGAGCCATGCCAGCTGGGCTAAATTAAGCAGTTTTGAGACTAAGCCAGTAGGTCTTAATTATTGATCGATTGATTGTCCAGTTTTAAATTTTGCCTTTAACTAAGTATATGGTCTATCATTTAATAATCACTTTGATAGACCTCAAATTTCAAGGGTTCATAGGACAAATATTAGGGTAATAGACAGTTGACAATATGAAGACCTATATTAAGTGGAAAAATAATCCCAAGCTATAATACAGAGTCAAGAAAGACATACTTGGGGGCACTTTCAAACAGTAGGAAAAAATTATTGGCATATCTGTAGTGTCACAGCTTACACTGACTTGATGTGGAATTGGTAGCAGCTTTCACCCATTGAAAAAGGCTGTAAAGACTGAGGTCTCTCTTCACTCCCAAAGTGCCCCCTGAAAAGATGATATTCCTGCTTTTTTGTCCTGCTACCACTGCCTGACATAGTGACTGGAATCCCCACATTAAACAGAAAAAAAATGTTCCTTTATATCAAGATTTTGAAAGGAATGATATCATGGACATTTTTCCTAGCATAACACACTCCATTAAGGACAATCTGTCATTGAAAGTCATAATTCTCAAGTATTGACAGAGGGCAAATCCCAATTCCAGAGAGACAAATGCCCTAGGTGGGGAATCATAGCACTTAACCTACATTGGTCATATCAACTATTGTTAGCATGTAGGGAGCATTGTTATTTCATTTTTTATGTACTTTTCCAGACAAGGCAAGGTGGGTCGGAATTTAAAAAATGATTTTCAGTGGTTAAATAGCATATTAGGTAAAATAATGCTAGCAAATATAATAGCTCAAAATGAACAAACAACTCAACCAAAGTCCAAAATGGCTGTTCCCCGGGGGTATAGCTCAGTGGTAGAGCATTTGACTGCAAAATGGCTGTTCCCCGGGGGTATAGCTCAGTGGTAGAGCATTTGACTGCAAAATGGCTGTTCCCCGGGGGTATAGCTCAGTGGTAGAGCATTTGACTGCAAAATGGCTGTTCCTTATAGCAGCTGGCTTTTCTCCAAGTGATATTTCCAGCCTCCTTTTATCGGTGGCTCCATGTGGATCATTGTGTTCATTTGCATCAAACAAGGGGAAAAAGGAAGAAAAAAACACAGAAAATTATATGGGCAAAGCCTGAAAGGATGTTCATCATTGCTATTCATATTCTGTTGACTGAACCTTGATCTTATAACTCCTGCCTCCTTGATCTTATAACTCCTGCAAAGGAGACTGGTAAATACTGTTTAGCAATTTGCTTAAGAAAACGATAAAATAAGGTTGGTGAGCTGCTAGCAGTTTCTGCCACATATAGTAGCATAAACATGGTGCCTCACATCTCTACCTCTAATGAGGGGAGGTATGAAGTGGAGGAACATAAAATGGGACTAAATACAGATTGTTCTCCAAGTCTATTGCACAGAATTCTCAGATTTTTACATTTTATGTATTGCACTCTGGACCCAAATATGTCTTCCTGTTTCTGCTTACCAGCAACTTTACCTTGGAAATTTTACCAGTATGCCAAATACCCAAATATTCGCAATCTGGTAATTCTGGAAATCACACAACCTGGGAACATCCTATATAATAAAAGCCTAATATGCTAAGTGTCTGGTCATCCTGTTAGCCATTCAACCAATCGAAGTGTAATATGCTAATAATATGCTAAGGCCACTCAACCGCTCACTATGACGTGCACTGACCACCAGGGGGCAGACGCTCTGACTGGTAGGTTAGCTCGCTGCTGGGGTCCAGCCAATTGGGGCTGAGATGGGCTGGACACACCCTGGAGCCTTCTCACAGTCCCTCCCTGGTTGCCCAACCTCCTTCATTCCTCCCGGCTCCAATCCTGCACTGGTGGGGTCCCTTGGCATGGCCTGCACCATCTCGCAATTCGGGTTGAGGGACCCTCCCTCCCAAGTGTACACATTTTGTGCACCAGGCCTCTAGTATTTAATATATAATAATGTCAGTCAGTCAGAGTGACAGGTGAGGTTGAGTACTAGAGGAGTATAGAGAGAAGATATTATAAATTTCAGATACGAAGCCTTTTTGCTGCATGAATTTTCATCGCAACATATCCACTTATCATGCAATGTAATATTTCAGACTCTACAATTTTAACACCTGCAGTTAAGAAACAGTTATAATATAAGAGAAATATCTGCTCTCTCACATATTGTTGTGGTACCTTGAACAAGTCAATTCAGCTCTCTGGCTTTCCTATCTTTGTAAAATAGGAGAGATAAGCTCAGTGGTTCTCAACCTTCTGGCCCTTTAAATACAGTTCTTCATGTTGTGACCCAACCATAAAATTATTTTCGTTGCTACTTCATAACTGTAATGTTGCTACTGTTATAAATGGTAATGTAAAAGGCGAAAGATTTATGCGGTCTGAAGAAAAACCAGAGCATTATAAATGGTAATGTAAATATCTGATATGCAGGATGGTCTTAGGCGACCCCTGTGAAAGGGTTGTTCGACTGCCAAAGGGGTTGCGACCCACAGGTTGAGAACCGCTGAACAAGTCTTGCTTTTTTCTCTTCACCCACATTTTCATTCATAGCCCTGTAAAATACTCTTTGGAACCTGTTTCTAAATGTAATCCAAGAGTTTTTAAATGACATTATGAAATTATATTTCAATATGAAGGCCTATATGGGGATCTTTGTAAACCTTTCCTGTCAGAATAAAAGTAAAACTTTTGCTGCCTGGAGTAAAGATAAAGGGATAATGCCTCTTATACTAGCATTGGAAGTCCAGAAACACTTTGGGGTAAAGGATTATATTTTTTTGGCAAATATGTTGATACTTTTTAAAATCCAGAAACTGAAATGTGTTCATCACATCCTTAAATGGACATGGCTATTTTGTACCAATAATATTTGTATTACTTAAAAATATGTCATGAGCCCTGCTTGGTGTGACTCAGTCGGTTGGGTGTCATCTCATGCACCAAAATGTTGCTGGTTCGATTCCCCATCAGATCACATGCCCAGGTTGTGGGCTCAGTTCCCAGTAGGGGGCATGTAGGAGGCAACGGATCGATATTTTGCATTCACATCTATGTTTCTCTCTCTCCCTTCCTCTTTCTCCAAAGGAAAAAAAAAATCAATAGAAGTGTGTTTTTTTTTAAAAAAAAAAAAAATTCATGAATATATGTTCTGTAACCAGGCTGTCCTTCTAAAGGGACAGGTTTTTGTTTCTATGGCACAGTAACAGCTCCAGCTTCTATCCCGCAGAGCAGGCAGCCCTGAGGTCAGTAAGCACAGAGCTAATGGCTAACCTTTTTGTTAACGCAGCTCAGTGGGAAGAATTGGTTCTTGACATGGGACAAGTGAAAATCAAACCTGCACGTATTTGACTCTTTTCTTTGAAGACTTTCCCTAGTAACCTTTTTCTCCGAGCTAATCTTATTCTCTACAGTTTTACGTTGGCTCTAGTACTCGATTTTTTTTTTATTGACCATGCACCATTCAGCCTCTTTTGAAATTACATTGGAAAGTTCTTAACACACATGTGAGAAATGCAGAAAGTACTGGCAGAACGAGAAAAACTTTTTTATGGTTTATTCATGCAAAGGGAGTCAGCAAGGGCACCCCAAACAAGCCTTGGCCACGGAGAGAGAGCAAGGCCGAGATAACGCTGGCACACAGCACACTCGGAGTTGCAGACGTCAAGGCACCTGGGCTCTCTCCTGGAGCTGTGGGTTATCTCCACAGGAAGTTACCTACTATAGACGGGACACTGAGTTTCACAAAGGCAAACAAGCATTGCAGATTGCAGATATTCTGATTCTGCAATGAGATCAAATTTGAGGCCTCAGTGTTAGGAAATGTTAACTAGAGAAGTCTCAGCACTAGGGAACTCAGAAAAAAGAAACAGATGTGTGCATGCCGCCTAAGCACATGCTTCGGGCTGCATTTTCTGCATTACAAAATGCAGGATTTGATAGTTGTGCATAATATAAATGGAAGTCCTCTTGTTAGCATCGGAAGTTCCAGGTTTTTGAAAAATGATGCAAAAGACAAAAACATGCAGTAAGAAGTTAGAAACACCAGAGCTATAAGAGGCTTAGAAACCATCCTATTAAATTGACGGAGAAAGAAAAACCGAAATAAGTTGAGCGAATGTTGCCCAAGTTTACCTACATGTGGAGTCACATATACTGAGGTTTGG
Organism: Myotis myotis; assembly: GCF_014108235.1. NCBI lineage: Eukaryota > Metazoa > Chordata > Mammalia > Chiroptera > Vespertilionidae > Myotis > Myotis myotis. The sequence goes on from NW_023416313.1 coordinate 28,413,129, forward strand.
CAGGTCTCCTGACTCTCATTTCAAAGTTCTTTAACATAAAATAAATATATAGCTGCAGAAAATTATTTTAAAGCCAACATTCATTTTTGCAATGTGAAGCAACTGACATTTTTTCAATAGCGACAAAAATGTATTAACCAAAAAAAAAAAAAAAAAGACATGGGGTTCCCTAGCTTTGTTTCTGTGAATCAAATGAGAAAAAGAAAGTAATCTATTAAAATAACTACAGTAAGTACTAAGCTAGGATTACTCACTGTAGTTTTGCCCAGAAATTTATGAAATAAGAACTTCATGGACATGGAATGTTAACTGAAAATTATCTGAGTGAAAAAAAAAAATAACCTTAGCAGGTCCGTTATTATAAAATGAGAAAGCCAAAACAAAGAAAACAAGACAATAGAATTTCACCATCTCATTACTCAGGAGGTCCTCTCACTATGGCATTGCAAAGATGAAGATGTGGAGAGGTAAAAAGCTTCTCTGAGAGTATCTAGCAACATTTTTCTCCTGTGAATGTATAATAGCATGCATATGTGAGAGAATTTTTTATTTACTTTGGCCGTATTCTTACAGTAATTAGCTGCAGCGGGAATGTTTGTGAGTACATTTTTACATAAACTAAACTGAAAATGAAACAAATTAGGTGAATAGCTGTTGTATCTGAATGAGGAAAAAATATAAATGATAGAAGGAGGGATTAGCTTTCAGATTTGTACACCCTAAATCTTGGTTAATGGTGACACATTGACTAAAAGAACCAGTTGTGTATGCTAAATTAACTTGTTTGAAGTTCATCTGGATATTATTATAGAACTAGAGGCCTGGTGCACAAAATTCATGCATGGGGCATCCCTCAGCCTGGCCTGCATCCTCTCGAAATCTGGGCCATCCTTCTTGCAATTCAGGACCGTTGGCCCCTAACTGCTTGCCTGCCTGCCTGATTGCCCCTAACCCCTCGGCCTTCCTGATCACCCCAACCACTCTGCCTACCTGATTGCCCCTGCCTGCCTGATTGCCCCTGCCTGCCTCTGCCTGCCTGATCGCTCCTAACTGCCTTTGCCTGCTTGATCACCCCTCACTGCTCGCCTGCCTCCCTGATAACCCCTAACGGCTTGCCTGCCTGCCTGATCCCCCCTAACTGCTCGCTGGGAGGCAGTCGGCTGGGGTGAGGGGCCATGGTCGTTCTGGTCTCCGGTTGTTCTGGTCGTTCTGCCATTTTGGTTGCTGGCTTTTATTATGTGGGATAATAATCATATAGAAAGAAAAATGATACAAAGTTTCTTGCCACAGTATGAGCTTTAATTCTATAGACCTCTGAGGAAAAATATACAGTATCTATCTATATAAAACCCTACTATGCAAATTGACAAAACAGCGGAATGACCGTGGAATGACTGGTCACTATGATGCACATTGACTACCAAGAGGCAGATGCTCAATGCAGGAGCTGTCCCCAGCCTGCAGGCCCCAACCGACAGCAGTGGTGGGGGGTGGGGCCAGCGAGCTGGCGCACCAGGTCAGACAAGGTCGGTGTGAGTGGGGGTCCCTGATCACCCCACTGGTCGCCCCACTGATTGGCTCTGATCATCGGCCAGGCCTAGGGACCCTACTTGTGCATGAATTTTGTGCTCCGGGCCTTTAGTAAGGCATAAGATGATTACCCTTATAATGTTCATATTAAACCCATATTACTGTATTGAACTGCTTCACTGTTTTCCAAAAGATATCAAACTTGGGTGTCTAGACATGGATAACTTAACAGAAATAAAAGCCTACCTCAAATTCTATAAAACTCATATAAATTTGATCTGAGAATAAACCATATGCATACCGTAAAATCTGTTGTTTCACCCTACGGGAGAAAGGCATTGCTCTCTTCCATGCTGCATCTTACTAAGGTGCATTATCTGCAATGTTAAAATAAGGGGCCTCAAACAAGCTGACAATTCAATGTATTGATTTCAGGTTCCCTCTTTTAATCAATGCTTCTTTGTTTTAGACGTATTTCTTTTCAGGGTAAAGAGCTACATTAGGAAATGCTGTATTTCAAATAATAAGAGGATGTTCTGAAACCCAAGGTAGAGTGTAGCAATGCAAGTGATGATAATTTTCATGTAATCACATGTTCTCTTCCATATTCTGAATACTGTCACATAATTGTTTCCTGAGGAAAAGGCCACTGAAGGAAAGAAGAGAAAGCATCAGAATGAAATGGTCTTCACAAGGTAGGTCATATTTTTTCTGTTACTGAACATTTCCTGGAACAGGAAGTACTTCCTTATCTTTCCTGATCCTCTCCATTTCTGAGAAGAGAGATTCACATTACTGTGCTGACCAATGCTTTTAATGGTTTTCTTACACCTCTCAGGCCCTTTAGATATGTAAGGAACACTTCTTCTCTTCACTGATGCTCTTTTTCTTTCAATGTGAGAGATTTTAAAATGAAAATAACCCTTACAGTGTGGACTTAATTATATTTGTAGCCCTAAGGGCATGTGTCCTTAAATATACTTGTGAGAAGGGTAGAAGGTATTCTTAAAGTTCAATGCCTATAATTTAAAAAAAAAAAAATCTCACAGATAGCCCACAGAGCTTGCATTATTGCTAGTTATAGATTCATCAGAGTTTTTAAATGTAATGAACTTTTTATAGTTAAAATGTAAAGGTTAAATTATCCATGGTTATTTTTACTGCAGGCAAATCTATTTTTTTCTTTTTTACCCTTAGCCACTACTTTAAAAATTGGGTTCCATAAAACCCCCAGAATTGCTTTAAAAGGATGGATTATCATAGTGTTGGAGAAATAAAGTTGACTAGGGGTTCCTTTTTATTTTGGCAGTGCTCACATCATGTTCTGCATCCAAATTGTATACTAGAGAAGCTGAACTCAATGTAGCAGGAGAGACATTTGGGTTTAATATAACAAGAACTTGGTGGCAAGGCTGTTTTGGCATAGTGCCGACCTTAATGTCATGTCATACACACAACATGACTTAGTGCTCACAGAATATCCAGTGTTACATTTTGATAATGTTTTGAATGATTGGATGAGTTTTTTACCATTTGCCTTAAAATATATTTTATTCAACAACATCTTGTCTCTAGCAGCAGTGCCCTTTGTGCTTCCCTTCCCACAGCACTCACTACTCTCCTAATCCTTTGCATACTATCTGTGCCTGCCACTAACCTGTAAGTTCTAGAAGTTCAAACTATTTTTACATCAATTCTTTATAGTGCCACTATTTATCTAGCTCATCTCATTAAGTAAATGACTAAAGAGATGTGTAAAAAAAATATCCCAAATGTGCTTAAACATAAAATGATAGAGCATAAATGCTGTGGAATGTTAATACCTTATATAAAATCAAGGCAATTTGAATTCATCTTCCATTTTATTTATTTAACAAGCAAGTAACACTTATGTGTCAGGCACAATTCTAAGTAAAATTTAGGACTTGCTTATATGCTTTTTGAGGAAAGCATTATTATTAACCCCCAAGACATGGGGAAATTGAAAAAAGTAGAAATTTGGCCAAGGTAACTCAGGGGAAAGAGCTGAGCCACGATTCAGATCCAGGTCGTCTGGACTCACAAACCAGGTACTTAACCACTGCAAGGGGCCAGCTTCCTAGTGATAAACAGACACACACACACACACACACACACACACACACACACACACACACACACACACACGCACGCACACACACACACACACACACACAAAAATAGTTCCATTAATCTACACTTTATGAGTTTATGGTAAACAATTATGATTTATGACACACTTTATGAAACTATTATAAGCAAATATACCCATGAGACTCCTCATGAGAATCCAATAACAATAATAACCACTTACCAGATTCAGAAAATTCATTTCGGTTTTCAAAAAGAGGCATGAACAAAAAAAGTAAAATATATATATATATATATTCAGTGGGAGAACTTATGTGCCAGAGTTTTATCTGTATAATCTGTTTTCTCTCCATATCACATTCTACTCCTCCCTTTTTATTTAGATTCTCTCACTGATGGAAATGAAGGTGGGAGGACGCTTGCAGGGGGCTCTAACGACAGTACCGTAAAGCAGCAATTATAGTCTGAAGTTTTTGGAAGTGGCTTATCCTAGGGGAAAATCCTAAAGTATTAACACGGAACGAAAATATTCTCTTTTCTAATGCATTGGCCCAGAAGGACAAATTCAAGCACATTACAGGTGCTTCTGATTCCACAACAGTGTCTATTGCTATCTTTAAGTAGTGTGACAAATCATTCAGCACTTAAAAAAAAGCTGAAGAAAAGCTCCCTGATTTGTTAGAGCATAAAAGTGGTAGAAGCTGTGGAACCTGTTACACTTATAAGATGTTATTATTCCCAGATCACTTAACTCAGTACCTGAACGATTAACCTGGATATAAAACTAACCTGTGTTCTGCTGTGATCATAGATCTCAATCGCATCTCCTATGCTTACCTCCATAAGAACTGAGAGAGAGTACCAGCAATGCATCCTCCTAGGCACAGAGATGAGGACATTCCCACAAGCCTCCTTCACCAGTCATGTCTTGAGGGAAGCCATCCACTGACGATACTATCATGAGTGCACCAAGGAATGTGGAAGGCCGATGGACCTTGGGAGTTAGCAGGGCTAAAGCCAAGCACCATTGTTCTGTTGAGATAGCGGTGGGTGGAAGCAATTTCCTGACCTAATAGCTTCAAAGTAAATGTTTACTGAAACTTACTGATCTTTACTGATCTTTATTGACCTTAGAGACGGTCTGTCTGCTACCTGTTTGCCATGCTTTACTGAGGGCAAGATGTGTATCTAAAATTGAATAAAAAGCCAATAAGGCCAAGTTTCAGTGTGCCTCTTCAAGAGAGAGGTCTCCACCTCTCCATCTGGCCCCCCATGCCTTCTAAATTCATATTTCTTATCTAGTGTTTTCATTTGTGCTTCAACCCCTTCTTCAGATCCTGAACCCCCGCCACAAAAGGTTGTGGCAATGTCTGTTATAACTACATATATATATATTAGAGGCCCTGTGCACAAAAATTTGTGCCCTCAGGGGGAAGGGGGGGTCCCTCAACCCGGCCTGTGCCCTCTCGCAGTCTGGGACCCCTCGGGAGATAACCACCTGCTGGCTTAGGCCTGCTCCCGGGTGGCAGAGGGCAGGCCCAATCCCTAGGTGCAGCCCCTGGTCGGGCTCAGAGCAGGGCCGATTGGGGAGTTGGGGCACCGCCCCCTGTCATGCACAGAGCAGGGCGGATCGGGAGGTTGTGATGCCACCCCCAGTCACGCTCAGGGTAGGGCCGATTGGGGGGTTGGGGCACCGCCCCCTGTCACACTCAAGGCAGGATCGATGGGGAGGTTGCGGCGCCACCCCCTGTCATGCGCAGAGCAGGGCCAATCTGGGGGTTGGGGTGCCGCCACTCTCACACTCAGGGCAGGGCCGATGGGGAGGTTATGGCTCTACCCTGTCACACACAGAGCCGCAGGGCGATCAGACATTGGGGAGCTCCCCCCTATCAGGCACAGAGCAGGGCTGATCAGGAGGTTGGGGCGCCTTCCCCTGTCACGAACAGAGCAGGGCCGATAGGGAGGTTGTGGCCCCGCCCCCGTCACACACAGAGCTGCAGGGCGATCAGGGGGTTTGGGCGCTGCCCCCGTCAAACTGATCCCTGTGCCGGGAGGCATATTACCTTTTCACTATATAGGATAGAGGCCTGGTGCATGGGTGCGGCTGGCTGGTTTGCCATGAAGGGTGTCCTAGATCAGGGTGGGGGTCCCCACTGGGGTGCCTGGCCAGCCTGGGTGAGGGGCTGAGGGCCGTTTGCAGCTGGTCACACACCCTTCAGGGTGGGGGTCCCCACTGGGGTGCCTGGCCAGTCTGGGTGAGGGGCTGAGGGCTGTTTTCAGGCTGGCGGGTGACGGAAGCTCCCAGCCGCTCCTTTTTTTTCTTTTCTTTTTTTTTAATTCTGGGCCAGCTTTAGCTCTGAGGCTCCAGCTCTTAGGCCTCCACTGCTGAAAGTAGGTAATCGAAACAATGTATAACTCCAGCTCTGACTCCAGCTCTGAGATCCCAGCTCGCTGAAAGCTGGTTTCTGGGTTTTTTTTTTTAGCTACTATATTTGTTAAAATGTTTCAAACTGCAGGCTCAGAGGCCTGCAGCGGCAGGCGGGGAATGTTGGTTTCCTCCGTCACTGAAGCAAGCAAACCTCATGTTAGTTTCAAGCTGCCTGGCTGCCGGCCGCCATCTTGGCTGTCAGTTAATTTGCATATCTCACTGCTTAGCCAATGGGAAGGGTAGCGGACGTACGCCAATTACCATGTTTCTCTTTTAGTAGATAGATATATCCTAGCTAATAATAGACAAAGATGGTAATTGACCGTACCTTCACTACACCTCCCATTGACTAATCAGTGTGATATGCAAATTAACCGCCAACAAAGATGGCAGCTAATTTGCATACTGCAGGCAGGGTGGGACAGTGCGAGCCACCATCCAGGCCCTGTGTGCAGCCCTGGGCTGCAGGGCTTAGGCGGCGCAATTACGCCGCCTAAGGCCTGCCCCCAGCCGGGTCCCCTGTGTACTGCCTAAGCCCCGCCCCAAGCCGGGACCCCATGGCGATTAGAGAGCAGGAAAGTGCTGCCCACAGGCAGCACTCAGCAGGGAATGACCGCAGGTGCCCTGGCGATCCAGCTGTTGGTGAGCAGGAAAGTATAGCCTGTAGGCAACACCCAGCAAGGCCTGCTCCTGGGTCACCATGGCAACCCCAGAACAGGAAAGGGCGGCCTGCAGGCAGCACCCCACCCTGGCCACAGCTCAAGGGAGAGTACCATATGCAGTGGAGGCCAGGAGCCTGAGAGATCAAGAGAGAGGGTCACTTGCTCCAAGCCTCCACGGTGTAGCTGGGGGCAGACCCCCCAGCAGATACACACATATATGTGCACACACACACACACACACACACACACACACACACACATACAGCGCCTACTCTGAGCTTCCAATGTGGCTGGGGGCAGACCCCCAGTGAGGACACATGTGCACACACACACACACGGCAACTGCTCCGAGCCTACGTGACACGGCTGGGGGCAGGCCCCAGCAGACACAGACACACACACACACACACACACACACACACACACACACATGGGATACCTGCTCCGAGCCTCTGCTGCCAGACTGTGGCCATCAGTAGGACATCCACTGAGGGCGCCCAGACTGTGAGAGGGGCAGGCTGGGCTGAGGGAACCCCACCCCCCAGTGCACGAATTTAGTGCACCGGGCCTCTAGTATATATATTCTATTATAACACTAATCACAATGCATGGTAGTGTTTTCTTTGCTCATCCCTATTCATTAGGCCGTCAGGTCCTTGAGAACACAGATTGTGGCACATGTTCTCAGGAGCTAGAATGCCACGTGGTACACAGTAACCATTGGACAAATGCAGGTTGGCTAAGCAGAGGCTCATGCTGTTTATTTTCTGTCAATTTTCTACTGTCTGCTGTAGCACATTACCACTACTTCAGTGATATAGAACAATGCGAACTTATTATCTGAACTTTCTACAGGTTAGAAGTCAGACATGTCTCTCACAGGCTCACATCTAGGGATCAACAGAGCGGCATTCCTTCTGGAGGATCTCTGGGAGGACCCATGTCTGCTTTCTCCGGCTTCCAGAGGCCACTCACATTCCAGGGCTCACGGCCCTTCTGTCTGCAGAGTCAGATGCGTAGCACTTTTGGGCAGTGTTTTATAATCACACCCCTCTGGTTTCTCCTTCTGCTGAATGGCCCCACTTTTAAGTACACCTGAAATGACTTTGGGCCCACTATGGGAAACTGCCTATTGTCTTCCCTAGCAGAGAAGTGTGGACAAGGAGCCCGGAATGCTGGTGATCCTTGAAGCCCTGGCAAAGGTTAGGGCTATGCACCCACTGTTTAGTCCAGACAATGGCAGCTGAAGCAACTTCCCCACCAGATAGTCATGTAAATTCTTACTGATCAGATAATCTGTCTGTTACTGGAACTTGCCTGCCTGAGGGCTAGAGGTGTATCCCAGTGGTCGGCAAACTCATTAGTCAACAGAGCCAAATATCAACAGTACAACAATTGAAATTTCTTTTGAGAGCCAAATTTTTTAAACTTAAACTATATAGGTAGGTACATTGTTATTAACTTAATTAGGGTACTCCTAAGCTGGCCTTTGCTAAAAACGTCCTCAATCTGATTGAGGTACGTTCGCTGAGGTCGACCCCTTCCCACTCTCCCATCCACACTCGTCTTGTATACTAGTTTCGTCTATCTCCTTTCCAAAAACCGACTTCTGCATGGGCCACGAAGTTTCAATTGCACTGTATGTGCGCGCCCGCACGTGGTATTTTGTGGAAGAGCCACACTCAAGGGGCCAAAGAGCCGCATGTGGCTCGCGAGCCGCAGTTTGCCGACCACTGCTGTATCCCAAACTGAAAAAAAGGATGGCAAGGCCTGAGCTAAAGCGGAGTCCTTCCTTGTGGGATGGGGTCCCGCCTGGCCCCCCAATTTCCAAATTATTATTTCTTGTCTCGTCTCTTTCATTTGCGTGCGGCTTCTCTTCCAGAGCTTGAACCCTGAACCATGCAGGATGTGAAGGGAAATTCACAGCCCACCTCAGTATCCAGGCCAATCTTCCCATTTTAAGGTCAGCACTTTTAACTTCATCTGCACCCGTAATTTAACTTGGCCATGTGACATATATTCGCATATCCCAGGGATTCAGACGTGGGCATCTGTGGAGAGTGGGAATGTTATTCTACCCACCATGCTGCCTATATTCTGTTCCTATATTCTTGAAAGTAAAAATGGAATGGAAGGTGTGGAATTCATCCCATCCAATGTCCTTCCCAGCCCCCAGCCTTCATTCTGTCTTGTAGACTCTGGACAGCTGAAACTGTACTAGTTTACCCGAAGTTCATTTCCAACTAGTTTTCCAGATGGGGTTTAGGTCTGAGAATAAGATGCACTGCAGTGACACTTGAATTTCAAAACAGGGAAAGGAGAAGGGACAAGACGTTGATTTTTGCGTGGTGTGGCAGAGGAATTCCCGGGGGCCGGCATTCACCGCTTCAGTGGCTCCACTGCTACCTGCCATCAGGATGGCGTCTACTCGATTATAGCAGAGGCCGTGCCACACTATGTTCACCCGTTTTCTGATTTGCTAATTATAGTTTTTCGGGACAAGGACAGATGCTTCTGAGGACGTGGTGGTTTCCTGGGAAGAGCCTCTTGCATTTGCAGACCATTTGTGAAGGATGGGATGTGTTGGGTTACAGTATTCCATCAATTCTAATTCATTTTCCCACTTTAACTGGCAACAGTTTATCTTTCTTAGTAGTACATGATATAATGATGTGTCTTGTAACCAATGTCAGATGTGTGAAGTATTATACATTTCTTTCGGGGAGAAGCATCTAGCATGCTTTCTGCAACTCAATCCTCTCTGATAGGAGTAGACATTGTTTCAGTCTTAGATCAACATCTTATGAGGTAATAAAAATGAGTATTTGAGCTTTAAAATTCCACTCTAAGACATATACAAACGTACAATTTGTTGTTTTCTCTTCATCTCTGTTTTCTGACCACCAATGACAAAAGTGGACTTGTGTTCAGAAAAAATAATATAGTTTCAGATATATATATATATCTGAATATATATATTGCTACATAAGATGTATAGGATGTCTTTAATAATGCAGATTTATCATACTTTCCTTATGGGCATTAAATGTATCAAGTGTAATCCCTGAAAAAAATCTGAATATTCAACTTTCTCAAATTGATATTATTATAAGCTACAATTTATTACATGCCGGAGATTTTGTTTGGTTCCCCAAATCTCGTTGATTTTTCTTTACTCCATATTGTGTATGAAACATCAAGGTAATTTTACGGAAGCAGGCATAATGTTGGAAAAAATAATTTATCTTTGGCCTCAACTTTCAAAGTTAACTTATTTATTCAACCTGTTAACCAAAGTATTCAGAATATGAAATATTGTGACATAAGAGTCTCATTATGAAGCATTCGACCTTGTGTAACAATAGAGGTGCAATTGTAATTTCACTCCTGTTCTCTTAAAAGTCAAACATGAAAACCAGCTTGACATGCCAGTTAGCTGATGTTTAATACTTTACATTCCAGGCCTTAAAGAATCCCATTTTGATAGAATGTTTCTAAAATGCATTTGTTTTTATTTTAAACTGTATCAAACATTTTCTCATGGCACAAGCTTACGCTATGATTTTTTAAAAATTCTCACGTGAGGATGTTTATTGATTTTAGAGAGGGAGGAAGGGAGAGAGAGAGAAGAGAGAGACAGAGAGAGAGAGAGAGAGATCAATTGGTTGCCTCTTATAAGTACCTTAACCCAGATGAACCTGAAACCTAGGTATGTGCTCTGACTGTGAATTGAACCTGTGACCTTTCCGTGTGCAGGAGGCTACTCCAACCAACTGAGCCACAGCGGGCAGGACTGCTAGGACTTCCAAGCATCACGGCCAGGTGCAGATCTAGGAGAGATGGGATGTATTGTTGGTGGAAATCACTAGCCATGTTGGCTCTGAAGATTTTCTCTGGAAAAAGTTCCAGTCCTAGAACACTTGTTTACATCTCTCTTCGCTAATGCAGGTTGAGTTTAAAATTTGCACCTTCATGACTTTCAAAACAGAGCTCAAAAGCTGCATTTCTATAAAAAGAATTTGTGCAGGAAAGGGTGAAGCAGAAAATGACCATTAAGTAAAAACATTACCCTATTATTACTTATCATTGGTGTCCTTTGACTTACCTGCACAAGTTCGATGCTATTATTTCTGTATCACTTATACAATGAATCAAGTGCATTTGTTTTTCTGTCTTATATCCCTTTTTTTTTTTTTTAGGCAGAATGTTTTTCAATATTTCAAACATTTATAACAGTGAATTTCTGGGAGACTCAGTAAAGTGTACATATTCTTTTACTTTAATGGATAACTTTTGTTTCCTTGATACCAGAACTGCAATTTTTGCTAAGTTTTACTGCAAAGAGCAACACAGGCACAAGGAAATTTATAGTTGCATCTGTATTGTAGGGACAATATTAAAAGTTCTCTAATGGATCTTTTATGCGATAGCACTTCACATTTAGAGACTGCATATCATAGTTCATAGGTCAAATATGTGAAATAATACTGAACATTCATGTGGATAATAAAAAGTGTTTTTCCAAGCTATGTCTGCTTCCCTAAAAATTTCTGTTTCATATATAACAAAAACCTTGGATTTTTTACCAAATGTCAGGCATTGTGTTAAATCTGAAAAAGAAAGATTTAATTCTTTGGATACATCCCAAGAATGGTAAGAAATGACCAAAGAATGTGCACATTTTAAGAATTTTTCTCTATATATTCTTAAAATGTCCACAATATTTTCACGTTACTCTGCTTTTTCGGAGAGGAAGATTATCCTCCATAAAAATGAATGCTTCTTGACATATGCCTATTTTTGTTCCATTGTTCGAGTTAGCACTATTGTTTAGCCGATAGCACTCACTTGCTTTATTGCTCATTTTGTCTTTGTACTGTTGTCCACTTACACTGCAGACTGAGTAAACTTCCTCTTTCTAATGCCCCGGGATATTGACTTTATTGACTGGTATAATTTTGAGACACACAATAATACCTTCAGTTGCTACAAGTACTGGGCCTGTGGCTATAACGCTCCCTTCCTATTGCAGATGGCTCTTGGGAGCTAGTTAGAAGAATACGCTCAAGCAACCCTAACTGATTCATGTGGCGACATAATGCAATAGAAAGTATCCAATATTGGTTGTAGACAGCAAATAAGGTTAATGCATTCCCAGAACTGACACTTCTTTTTTAAGTGAACTTGCCAATATGTCATATGATTTCATGCAAGATTTTTCTTTTGTCTTTTGCCTTATAATTTTGGTAAAGCACCATCTGGGGTTTCAATCGATTTTAGTACTAGTTTTGATGAAGGAATGAAATGAAATAGATCTGGATTGAGTCCATCAATAAGTCTGAGTGCTCAAGAGTTGTAGAGAATCCATAGGTGCCAGGCATTGTGGAGTTAGTGAATTAAAAGGGAAGAACATTAAAGAAAAACTGAAGATCCTAAGACTGGGAATGTTGATGTGTAATACAGTGATTGACCACCATGTGTATTTTTATTATACTTTATTTGCTGAATTATTGAGAAATTTATCAGGAAAATTCAACATATCAGATTTCTATTAAAAATAATATTATTTCCAAAGAGGTTTCTCTTATAGGTTTATTATAGGAAGGTGTCCTGTTTCTAATAAGTTAAGTTTTCCAAGTTTCTGGAATTCCCACAACCAGCACTGAGTTCACAATGGTGTAATGGGGGCAGGAAACTAGAATATTCATTTGTAAATGGGAAGAATGCAAGACACCCAGATGCCACTGGTCCACAGTCATCCCGGACCCCTGTAGAGCCCTCATTATCCGTGGGAGGAATTCTCTTTCCCATGGTGCATTGTGCGCCCTTATAGTTTCCTGGGTACACTCCTGTGCTCCTCATCCTCCATGACTCCTCTTAAGTGAGTGCTGGAGATTAGTCCCTTCTTTGTGAATTTCAGCTTAAAAGTAACTTCACTGCTCATGTAAACTCAGTGCCCCAAAGATTACTTCAAGGCAAGATTAGTTTCAACGTTGCTCTGGCTCCTGGTGTTTTTGTTAACAAAAAATTCAAAAGCTTAATACAATTCTTATTATTGTCATTATCACTAGTTTCAAATCTACTCCATGTAATATTAATTACATTTAATGTGATTTCCTAAGCGTAATTCTCAAATTTTCCATGTGATATCAAATGTTTAATTGAATGTATATTGACAGGCAGGATGGAGTGATGTCAGCAAGGTGGCCACCTGAGCTGCCCCTTGGTTAACAATATTCTATGGCCTATTTGAAGGTGGCTAATAGAGCACATCTTAAATATTATCACCACACAGTCACTAAATATAACTATGTGAGATGATAGGTGTATTAACTAACATTATATAAATAAATAAATATTATGTATATTACAGAATTCCAGGGCTGGGGAGTAGGAAAACTGAGACAGGAAAGTTAAAACAAGGCCAAACAGTGTGGGCAACTTGCAACCAGCTTGTAACTAACAAAACGTGATCTTCCCCAGGCAAGGACACAGATAAATGGTTAAAAAAACCTCCCTGATGAGAGAATGCAGAAAGGGAGCTGCAAAGGGGAAAGGAAAAAAAGGGCCGTTTTAGTCCCTAAGCAGAGAAGCCAGCAAGTCTCAAGGCCTGGCGAGATAAAGTTGCCAGGTGCTTCTAATGAATTCTAGAAAGGACACAACAAAGAAGAAAAAAAGGGGTGGGGGGTGAGAATTAATCTGGGCTAAAATATTCAGCAAAGGAATTTTGAGACCTATATTCAGGAGGGTACATAACGCCTCAGACCACCCCCCACCCCCCAGCTTGCTCTTCAGATGAGCTGAGATCCCGTCTGTGCTACATAAGCCAGATGCATAGGTTTGCCTGTTTGTTGTTTTTATCAATAAATGTTTATGCTTTCATAAATTGGCTTTTCACAATGCAGTCATGGTCTCTCATATAAATTCATTTATATGAGAAGACAAGGATCAAGGTTGGGGACAGCCCTCTCCCACTGGCTCAGGGCACTGTCCTGCCCAGTAATACCTCTGTGGTGTTGGTGAAAGATGCCTATAACACACACACACACACACACACACACATACACACACACACACACACACACTCATTCCTTTTACCCTTAAACTTACAAAGTTATATGTCAATCATCTATAATAATAATAAAAGCATAATATGCTAATTAGACTGATGTCCTTCCTTCCAGGTGTCCTTCTTTCCGTCCTTCCTTCTGGACAAAGCCGCAGTGGGTGGGGGCTGAGGTAGAGGCAGCAGAGGCCCCCGGCTGCCACCACAGTGGTGGGCATGGGCCGGGGCCAAGGCCCTTGCACGAATTTCGTGCATCAGGTCTCTTAGATCTCAATGAATTGGAGAAGGAAAAGAGAGAGCCTACTAAGTGGACTGCTCTCTAGTAAACCTTCACTGAATGATCTCTCTCTCTCTCTCTCTCTCTCTCTCTCTCTCTCTCTCTCTCTATATATATATATATATATATATATATGATGGATAAAACCTATTAGAACTTGTTTTCATTTGTCCATTATTTGTTTCTGTTAATGTAGATAATTGTTGCTGTCCAAATTTTATTTTGTGCAAATACATGCAAAGAAGCAAAGCAAAAATGGGAGAAATGTTGCAATAAACATGTAGGACTGATTGCTTGCCTAAAGATGGCATATAACGAGGGAAACATACCTACATATCAAGTCCAAATTAATCCAAGGACATGATACAAACAATGTAAGTCATTTAGTAAATACTACTAACTGTGAACATTGGTATATTTGTGTGTGATATAATAAAGAATAATGTTTATAAAATTATTTTTAAGTTTCCAGATGGTGCTTTAGAGTGGTTGTAAGCACAGGTTTTGAGATCAGTTGGAAACTCTCCACCACGTACCACTTTTGAGCCCTGGCACAAGTTATTTCAACATTTAATGCCTCTTTCCATTTTTTAAAATTGTCTGTCACCCATTGACAATTGCCTGAAAAAATGTCTTAATCACTGCCTGACATGCCTGGCTTTGGAAAACTCATCTTAGCTGTGAAGTCGAAGCATCACCCAGACCTATGTAAATGTTCCTAAGTTGATACCCATGACATCCCTTGAAAGGGAATCCTGACCTTTGTTGAAACAAAATACCAGGTTTAAATTGAAATAGAGAAATGCCACAGAAAACGTCTCCCTTAAGGAGGGAAATTGTAAGGCAATGAGGAATTTTCATCAGTCTCCTTTGAGCTCTCTCAGATTGATACCCTGTGCTCCCTACATTTTCTAAATTCTGGGAATTTTTGCTCACCCCCTAAATCTGTAGCTTGTAAGGCATGGCAGGAGAATGAATAAAAATATGAATCCTTGCATTTTTGTTTCATACAGCTGAAACAAAATGAATTTGTTAAAGCATGCCATTAAAATCATACTTAAGAGGGAATTGTTTTTTACAAAAAAGCAAACCTATTTACAGTATTTAAGATAGAACCTTATAATTGGCAGAAGTTGAAATATCACTTCACCATTATGGAATATGAGATGATTTTATATGTGTAAATATTGTGAAATTATTTTTACAATCAAGTTAACACATCATATAGTTGTGTGTTTTTTGGCAAGAATGTTTTTTTGGTCTATTTTCTTAGCAATTTCAAGTAGATAATACAATATTTTTAACTGTAGTCACCCTGCTTTAAACTTATCCATCTTCTAACTGAATATTTGTTACTTTTGACCAGTTTCTCACCATTTCCCCAACTCCTCTAACGTCTGTCAACCAACATTCTACTCTGCTGTTTATGTGAGTTACTTTGTTGTTATTATCTATTATATAAAAGCCTAAGCAACTGAATGACCGGTCGATTGGTTGCTATGACATGCACTGACCACCAGGGGCCAGATGCTCAATGCAGTAGTTGCGCCCTGGTGGTCAGTGAGCTCCCACAGCCAACCTCCCATGGTCAGCCAACCTCCCATGGCCCCTCCTACTAGCCAGCAGGCCCCAATGGCCCCAATTGGGGCGGCCGGCTAACCTCCCATGGCCCCTCCCCCCAGCTGGCCAACTTCCTGTGGCCCCTCCCCCAGCCAACCTCCCATGGCCCCTATCACCGGCCAGGCCGAGGGACCCCACCTGTTCATAAATTTGTGCACCAGGCCTCTGGTCTTATATAATAAAAAGCTATTATGCAAATAGAACAAACGGCAGGACAACTAGTCTCTATGATGCACACTGACCACCAGGGGGCAGACCCTCAATGAAGAAGCTGCCCCCTGGTAGTCACTGTGCTCCCACAGGGGGAGCGCCGCTCACAGCTGGTGAGCGCAGCAGCGGTGGTGGGAGCCTCTTCTGCCTCTGCAACAGTGCTAAGGATGTCCAACTGCTGGCTTAGGCCCGAGTGGACATCAGTCAGATATCCCTGGAGGGCTCCCGGACTCTGAAAGGGTGCAGGCCCGGCTGAGAGACCCCTCTGAGTGCACGAATTTCATGCACCGGACCACTAGTATTTCACATATAAGAGAAACCAAGCAATATTTA
This sequence comes from Myotis myotis, assembly GCF_014108235.1. NCBI lineage: Eukaryota > Metazoa > Chordata > Mammalia > Chiroptera > Vespertilionidae > Myotis > Myotis myotis. The sequence goes on from NW_023416313.1 coordinate 28,429,364, forward strand.
TTTATGAGGCTTATTTCACTTAACATTATGCCCTTAAGGTAGAATTTCTTCTTTTTTTCATGACTGAATTATATATACATATATATCTCACATTTTCTTTATCCATTCATTATCTTTGAATATATTTATAGAAGTGAAATTGCTGGAACATATGGTAGTTCTATTTTTATTTTTTATTCTATTTACATTCCTTCCCAAAGTATACAAGGGTTCCCTTTTCTCCACATCCTTGCTAGAACTTACTATTTCTTATCTTTTTGATAATAGCCATTCTAGTATGTGTAAGGTGATATCTTATTGTGGTTTTGGTTTGTATTTCTATGGTGATTAGCATCTTTTCTAATGAGTGATGTTAAGCAACTTTTCATGAACCTGTTAGCCATCAAACTTGCATACACATCATTTCATGAAAATATGTTTTTATTTCTCTTGGGGGAAATACTGAGAACTGGCAATGCTAGGTTGTAAGAGTATCTTCAACTTTATAAGAAAATATCACACTATTTTTCAAAATGATAATGCTTTAAATTTATAGTAGTAGTGCATGAGATTTTCCAATGCGTTTCTTTTTAAAGAATATTTTTTATTAATTTTTTACAAAGAGATGGAGAAGGATAGAGGGGGAGAGGAACATTGATCAGCTGCCTCCTGAATGCCCCCTAGTAGGTATTGAGCCTGCAACTCAGGCATATGGGCTGACTGAGAATCAAACCGGTGACCTCTTGGTTCACAGGTCAACACCCAACCACTGAGCCACACTAGACAGTTGCTTTTCACATTGCCACTGTGTGAATTATGATTAGGGACAATCTGAGTTACCTAATCACCAGGTCCATTAGATGTTTCTGACCATGAGTCAATACCAAAGATTTTGCAACACTCCAAATCAGTCAATAAATCAAATAAAACATCTTTGAAGAAGATGTAAAGAGCACCTCTTAAAGTCTTTTTGCTAATCATTAGCTTTTAGGATTTGAAAACAATATATTTCCCATAAAGATGATGAAGTAATTCACACAATATTCAAACATGAGGGAGCTCTTCACTTACAGTAAGATGCAATTATTGCACATATCATTTTTCATCTATACTAATAAAGTCTATTCTAATAAAAGGGTAATATGCTAATTAGACCAGATAGACCAGATGTCTTCTAGACATCATTCCGGATGTCCATCCTGACAAAGCCGGGGATGTGGCTGGCCTGCAAACTTCCTGTGGGCCCTTGCCCAGGCAGGCCCCGCCCCCCAGTGGGGATCCCCCACCCTGATCTGGGGCCTCCTTCAGGGCAGGCCAGCTGGCCCCCATCCATGCACCAGGCCTCTATCTTATATAATAAAAGGGTAATATGCAAATTGATCCTAAAGACAGAACAACCAGAATGACTGCTGGACCAGTCACTATGAGGCGCACTGACCACCTCTTGGTCCCATCCTCTGGCCGGCAGGCTCCAATCACCTGATGGCCACCCATGGCAGGGGAGGGGCCAGCGAGCGGTCGGAAAAGCCGACCTCTCTGTCCCTTCCCCTGGCCGTCAGACACTGATCCTCTGATGGTGATCGGAGAACTGGGGGTGGGTGGTGGTGAGGAGCGGGGTCAGCTGCAGACAGCTGGGGAAGATGGCCCTGATCACAGGCAAAGCCTAGGGCCCATACCCACACACAAATTTCATGTGCCGGGCCTCTAGTATTTTTATAATATGAAATATATAATAAATTGTATAAATTAGAGGTAATTTATTTCATTTTATTTTATTTTTTTTAGAAAATAGTCTCTAGTCTCATTGTACAGTAGGCTTTATTTATCCTTGGCAATCTTATTGCTTTGAGGTCCCTGAGGTGTGTTAAACACAAAAGGTAATATGAGTTTTTAATTCTATTTCTACCATTATGGTATTTCAATTTATTACTTTAGAATTCCACCTGGCTAGAATTTTATAAAGCACATTCTCTAGAGACTGATTATTTTTCCCCTTTAAGTGGAAATCAATTTATGTGCTATTCATGCAAATCAAAAGCCAAAAAGGCCTGGTCAGTGTGGCTCAGTGGTTGAGCCTCGACCTATGAACCAGAAAGTCATTGTTCAATTCAAAATCAGGGCACATGACCTGGTTGTGGCTCCATTCCCAGTGGGGGATGTGCAGGAGGCAGCTGATCAGTGATTCTCTCTCATCATTGATGCTTCTATCTCTCTCTCTACCTCTCCCTTCCTCTCTGAAATTGATAAAAATATATTTTTTAAAAAGCTACAAAAGAATCTTATTTTACCTGAGCATCAAAATTTGTCTTGTTTGGTCCTGACTCTCTTAATGTTAAAGCAGCTTGACAGTTGAGGACCTATACATTTTCATTTACTTATTAATTTTTTTCAACAAAAATATAGGGAATATCATTATACATAGAGAGTATGATTGTAAGTGTTGAGGACACAAACACACCAACTCAGATCAGTCTTTGCCTAAAATGATTCACCATGTATTAGGAGAAAAATAAAATTGTTCATTGGTTACTAGACTTTTAAGGAATCTATTTATGTTATGGTAATTGTTTATGAAATTTAGCACACAGACATGGACTTATATTTACCTTGTTAAAATATCAATATTCATGGGGCTCAAAATATTGCACAGTTAATTGCATTAATCAGGTAAGATCTTTCAAGTCCTTAACTGTATCTATACTACATAAGTGTATCTAATGGCAGAAAATGGGAGAGAATGATATATTTTAAAATTGGACTTCTATATACCTTACAAACAAAATTAGTTGAAAATGAACCAACAGTATAGAAGAAATAATTTTCTATACCGTTTATTTATAGATATATTTAGCAACTATAAAGGTTATATTAAGGTTTTTATGTGAATCACTCAATTTTTACATCTAAGTAACTTGTACAAAGACAATATAAATGAAAAAATAATCTATTATCTGACTGAGTTTTAATTTCCTTTTTTCCAGGTTCCAAGAATCCTCTTTAATATCATATATACTTATTCATGATATGCTGGATTGATGTGGGATGCTACTTTCTAGTTCAGAGTTTTATTGTTATTGTCTGCTTATGCATTGGACCTGGAATCCTTCTTAAAGCAGAAATAATTTTCTCATCCTGAATTCCCTTATGCAAAATTCTCTTATATGCAAATTGATTTCTGTGTGTATTTTTAGAGAGGTAATACTTTGTGTTCCAATATATTTGAAAAAGAAGTTGTTGTTCTGTAAATATTTTTCAAATCTTGCTATTGGAATAAAGCAGGATACAAGTAAATGAAAAAAGTCAAATATGAAACTACTAAGTATTGGCAATAAAAATGGCAGTTAAATAGAGTAGAGATATTGCTGTTGTTGGTGAAGACAGGAAGAGGAAACTGAGAGGCAGTGATCCTGAGCCTGAGTCTTGGATTGCCTTGTGCTGGCAAGAGGAAGCCAACACGTGCTCACAGTGAATTAGCTGGTACGTGCCGGAAGTACAACTTTCTTTGGGTTCAGTCAGATTCCCCGACCTGGTGGAGACTTACCATCGTTTAATCAGATTTGCTGAGTAGAATAGATCAATGATGCTCAACATTTTCTTATATGTCTTGCATTTGATTTTCGAAGGATCAGAAGTTGGATCAGGAGGCAATTATCGGAAATTCTGAGTGATAAAATTGGTGAGCCTTTAAAATAATTTCCTGTGGCCTCCACATGTAATTTAATGTTACATTTTGAGATAGTCCCAAGTATTCAGTTTTTAAAAATTACATCAGAATGAATCATAAGAATATATTCAACTAAGTTTAATTACATTTATAAAATATAATATTTGGAAAACAATGCTGTTTCTGAGAAGATTGCTCAGCCTTGTTTTAAGATCAAATTGTCTGTTGCTAACAAACATTTTACTCCAAGAATGTCAGAAGTATAGTACTATTTTGCTTAAGACTTATATATTTACTAGATGTCTGGTGCACAAAAATTCGTGCACTCAGGGTGTCCCTCAGCCTGGCCTGCACCCTCTCACAGTCCGGGAGCCCTCAGGGGATGTCTTACTGATGGCTTAGGCCCCTGCCCCACAGGGAGCAGGCATAAGCTGCAGTCTGGCCTCCCTCTGTGGGAAGTGACCAGGCAGCTAATCAGGGGATGGTGCCACTGCCACTGCAGGCCTCCCTCTTCAGGAGGTGACCAGGCGGGCCCACCTCCTCATCATTGTCCCCTCCCTCTGCCCGCTGGCACATGCCTTGGCTGGACTGGCACCACCTGCTTGCTGGCCCTGCCCCCCACTGACTGGTCATTCCACCGTTCAGTTGATTTGCATACTACCCTTTTACTATATAGCATTGTTTTAAAGTAGTAGCATGATAGGATATTCAAATACTTACCACCAATATTGTTTTTGAGTGAATTTGAATTATATAATATTTACTTCTTTTTTAAAAATTCAGTCCTATCATCACAGGTATAAGAAAAGTCATAGTACACGGCAGTATAACTAATGGTATAGGATAAGTAAGTTTGCAAAAAATGGTTCCCAACTGCCATAAAAATGTTTTCAAAACCATCTCAAATGAATGGCAATTGTATGCAGAAAACCTAAACTACAGGGTGAGGCAACAGTAATTTACAGTTGTTCTTATGATAAATAATACAATCAACACTAATAAAAGAGAAACATTCAAATTGGTGTCACTCCGCTATGCCCACCAACCAATCAGGTGAGTATGCAAATTAACCCAACAAAGATGGCAGTTAATTTGCATATGCAGGTGCAGAGTGAAGACTGAAGACAATGTAGAGGGAAGCCAAGCGCTGCAGAAGGGAGCCAAGTTGCAGAGAAGCAAGCGGGGTGACAGAGGCAGGAGGCGAAGCCTGCCTCGGGGGGTTTCGCTCCCTTCTCTGCTTTGCTCTTGCCACAGGAAGCCCTATTCTTGCAGGAATCTTCCTGCAACAGGCCTCTAGTAATTAATAAATAATAATACCAGAATAAACTCTGTTTCCCATACTCGCAACTGTAAACCTATTTTACCCCACCTTATATAACAACCCTGATTTGTATGACACTACTCTTAGCAAAATCAACATGATGGTATGTTTATTTCTTTATACCAGAAACATTACTTGTTCCTGCTATTCTGCATTCTGAAGTTAATGAATGGATAAAGAAAATGTGATACAATGCATATATATGTACTAGAGGCCCAGTGCACGCATTTGTGCATGCATGGGGTCCGGCCAGCCCAGCCCCAATCAGGGCAGATTGGGGCCGGGCCTGTCAGGAGGAAGAGATGGCAGGAGGTTGGCCAGCAGCCCACTCCAATTGGGGCCAGATCAGGGCCAGGTCAGTTGGGGGGAGGGGCTGTGGGCAATTGGCAGGTTCGCCCCACTCCCAAATGGGGTGTGGGGTCTAATAAGGGGTTAGCGGCTAGGGGAGGGGCCATGAGATGTTGGTCAGCCAGCCCCACCCCTGATTGGTGTGTGTGTGGGGGGGATCAAGGGTGGAGCTGGCTGGGGGGAGGGGCCAAGGTGCTTGGCCAGCAAGCCCTGCCCCTGATTGGTGTGGTGAAGCTGATCTGGGATGGGGCCAGCAGGGGAAAGGGGCTGTAGAAGGTTGGCTGCTGGCCCCATCCCCTATTGGGGTAGGGGGGTGATCAGGGGCAGGGCTGGCTGGCGGGAGGGTCTGTGGGCCAATGGGGGCAGTGGGGGCCCACCAGGGGTTGGGCTGGAGGGGGAAAAGGGCCGTGGGGGGTTTGGTCAGCCACCCTGCCCTCCATCAGGGTGGGAGAGTCTGGTCAGGGGCGGGGCGTTATAGCAACTGGTTGTTCTGGTCGTTACAGCGTTCCAGTCACTGGCTTTTTATATATGTAGATAACTCAGCCATGAAAAAAAGGAAATTCTACCAGAGGGCATAATGCTAAGTGAAATAATCCTCATAAACAAATATTGCATGGTTTCTCTTATATTTCAAATCTAACAACAACAAAAGAACTCATAGAAACAGAGGGCAGAATGGTGGCTGCCAGGGGTTGAGAGAGTGGGGGAACTGGGGAGAAACTGGTCAAAGGACACAGATATTCAGTTAGAAGATGTATCATTTACAGCATGGTAATAAATGTTCAAGTTGATAGACTATTAACATAGCCCTGTGAGGATTATGTTTTATTGTGTTAATTTTAGAGATGAGAAAATGGAAAGTAGAAAGTTTCAAAAAACAAATGTATCTGTCAGGTCAGGCAAGTCCATGATGTGATAAAAATAATGTTAAAATCCAAGCACCTTAACAGAATACAAATTTATCATCTTGTTTTAAAAAAATGCTGCAGGTCCTGTCCTGGTGATTCTGCAGGACAATTGTTCTTGCTATGGCGATCCAATGATTCAGGCTGAGGGAGATTCCGAAGCCTGCAGCTCCTCAAATGTGTGGTCTCCTAAAGGGCTGAACCTGGCTCTTAACCACTCAGAAGCAGTAATAATGTCTGCTCAAGTGTTATTAGGCGAAGAGGGACTGAAAGCCATTCCTTTCCTCAAGGGGACAAGGAGCACAATCCTCTCCTATTTCTGGAAGGAGAGGAGAACGTCCTATCTGTGGAGAGTAGCAACATAGCCCATGTTCACCTGAAGTTAGCGAGTAGCTACAAAGTCAAAGAATAAGTGTTTCCACTCAGATTTATCTCCAAATGATGTGCTCTTGGTCATGGGGCTGTCGTTCCTTAGTATAAATTAGTAAAGCTTTTGGAAGTCAGAACAAGAAAAGTTAAAGAAGGGAGGAAAATAAGAAAGCTTCGTAGAAACGCATTACTAAAGTATTTCTAGAAGTACTGGGGAATCTGGAGGCCTAGGTGTGTTGTCCATGCTGCTTAAATCTCTACCTTAGCCTTTGATGGCACTTGAGGAAGAAACTAAAACCCAGGAGAAATTATTACTAAAATAATTAAGGCTCTAGGTTTTAACCTTGGTCACCAAGCTTTGACCTCCTTGGCAACAAATGTTTTTAGGTAGGACAACATACTCATACTAACTATGATGTTAAAAATGCATTTTGCATCTCAGCAGAAAGCCTCTGAATATTGGTTCAGATAAAAAATCTATTTGGATAGTTGGTATTCTGTCAGTTTGAAAAGGGAATCTCCTGAGATGTCTATCAACAGAAAAGGACTTCTCTGTTAGGATAAAAAAAAAGTTAATTAATGATTGATTGGCCTTCCGAAATGCTAGTTGAGATTATACAGCTCACCCTTGCAGCATGGTCACTTGAGAATTCTCCTTTCACTTTACTATGAAATGGCTTCATTAGTATTCTGCTTATTTTATTGTCAGTACAGCAATGACTACACTTACAGCTTTACTCTTATTGAGCAATGATATTTGAGGATATTTTTTATTTTGGAAGTAAAAATGTTTTATATTCTCACATGACACATTGGGCCAGATTATAGATGCTAAGATAAAGGTCAAATACAGAACCACTCCAGGGTCTAACTAGATTTATTTACTTTATTTTTTTAAAAGAATAACCACATAGAAGTGCAACATGGATTTAATTATTTCACTGGAATTTGTCTTGAAGTTTCATTTTTGCCTCTTTTGAGAGCTGAATTGTTCAAAATATCAATGACTTCAAAACCTATTGGAAAGCTATCCATAATTATGACTATTTATAAGTTTTGTGGTTACATGAGTAAGATTGGAACAAAAATAGTTGTCAAGTTGAGTTGATTGATGACAGGGCTATGAGTAAATTTTAAAAGTTTATTGTTCTTATTATTTTATATGACAATGAATAAAATAACCAAGAAATGCTTAGAAACAAATCTGAGGAATATATATTGTTTCACATTTTAGTAGTCACAAGAATAAAAATATATTTGAAATGCATCTTTTCTAATTGGTATGTAGCAAATGTTGACACTTGAAGAAACAAGTTATTGTTAAGACCAAAGAGAATACAGCAGAGGACAGGGCCACTTGAAGAGAAACTCACCTTCACTGTCAAGAGACATATTACCTAGTAACTTCCTGAAACCCACACGAAGAAGCATTAAACAGTGCTTGACGTCTTTTAGAAAAAGCCATGCACCTGCCAGGGTATGGTTTCTGGGATTAGTCACACAGATTAGCTTTTCAATTAACACTTCTCTTTTCATATTAGATTTATTTTTCCATATGAAAACAGAGACACATTGATTTCTTAAAATTCATGAAACTCCCAAAGCAAGACAAAGATTTTGGCTTATTACAAGCAAACAAAGAAAATATAAGAATGCAGTAAAATTCTGAAAATATTGATTTGATTTGGAGACCATTACTAAATGCTTAGATTTACAAAGTGATTTCATAGGCAATGTTTATTATGCTTTTAGTGCATCTGTAATGCATCTTTTGGTCAACACTTCTGATGATACCAAAAATGAATGCTACTTAGTTGAAAAAAGAATAGACTAAAGGGAAGGTTTAAAATATATATATATATATATGTGTGTGTGTGTGTATATATATATATATATATATATATATATATATATGAATTTTAAAAGTATATGTATGCATACATAATTGATATTTAAAATTTGAACATGTATGCTAATGAGTCATTAAAGCATATTTTGTTTTCCACTGCATCTTTCAGCAGAGCCGTTGTTGATGGAGTCTAAAAAATTAAATACAGCCCGTGAGAATGGCTTGTGAATAAACATCTGACTTCTTTTTGAAATCTATTTGATTATAGATTATAATCAAATATAAGTCATTGAATTTATATTTGGTTTTCTTTATGGAAACCAGAAAAATGTCATGGTTGGAAAACACTGGATCTTAGAAAAATAATAATAGCGCTTTTAATATTTAGCAAAGATTTTACCTCAAATGTATTTATGCATTTACCCCATACTTCCTTTTATGAACTTGCAAAATGGTCTATTCCAGACAAGGTAGGGACTATATGCAATAATCATGTGATCTCTATTACATGAGTGGCAATGTTAAACTATATTAAAAAAAAACAAACACAGAGTATGCATCAAAAAAAAAAATATTGTAGTCCCGGTTCTGATTTGTTCTTTCTCTTTTTTGTTAGGTAAGTGACTCTCTGCGTTAAGCCTCAATTTCTTGATGTAAAATAGATACACAACCTTTCCTGAGACTATCATTTGTGTTGCAAAGAGTAAAGGAGATACTATATGGAAAAGCACTTTCAAAATTGAACTCATGAGACAAATTGCTACTCGACAGAATAACTCCACTGGAGTCACATGAATTTAAAATTATCTTCTTGTTATGCCTTCGTTCACCGAAATTCCATGTTGACCAGCCACATTACTTTACCTTTGCAACCAACTCCTTGTTTTGAACAGGGCTTCTCTAATTTCCTCCCTCTTATTTTTTGAGCAGTTTATAATCCTACTTCTGTATCTGAAAGCATCCTGGGCAAACACGTTGAATAAGATGATCAAGCTAGCTGTGTGAAATTTACAATAAACTGTTTCATGAACACCCATTTAAATACTAAGACCTTCCTTCCTTCCTTCCTCCCTTCCTTCCTTCCTCCCTCCCTCCCTTCTCTCTCTCTCTCTCTCTCTCTCTCTCTCTCTCTCTCTCTCTCTCTCTTTCTCTCTCTCCTTTCTCCTTCTTTGTTTCTTTTTTTGGCTGTTGCTCCATGATCCTTTCTTGTCTTTTTAAATTAGAATCAGAGAAAATATACTAGGGACTTTACTACAACTACCACCTTGTCTACTACCACCCTTATTTCTACACCTGTTTCTTCTGCTGTGGATAGGACTCCTAGCTAGTGTGTTTCAGGCACTGATCTCATCATTTTACTTTTATTATCTCATGGGATCATTGTGACAAACCCATGTGAAAGTTCATTTAGTATCTCAAATTTTCAGCCAACAAAACTGTGGCCCTAATAAATTACCTAACTCAAAGTTGGTACACACTCTTCCACTGAGGTGAAATGTTTTTGAAGGACAACTTAGGGGTGGGAAATAAAGGAATTTAAGATAGACAGAGCCTGACATATATTATGTGTGTAGTGAACATGAGTGCCAATGAAATGAATCCTTAACTGTCATCCAGCAGAAACTAAGAAGTGGGTATCATAAAACATGTAACACATGGGGTCCCAGAAAAGTCATCATCAGGTAATCCTACCTGCAACAACAGTACAGTGGGGTAGGAATTGCTGTGAAAGATATTCTGAATTTTTCAAAAAGTAAAAAAAAAAGATCCTCGGGTAAATTAGAAAGGTAGCATAACACTGCTTTTCTCAATTAGTCATCACTGATGCATACTTTAAAATTCTGTCTTTGGTAATGCATGAATTAAGCTCACTTCTCAGCTCCACCACTCAGCTCTCCAACCTTTGTCATTAATTAATTTCTCTGGTTTTTCATTTCCTCGTCTTTAAAATTAGGATAATAATAGTGTCTAATTATCTAGGACTATCATGAGAACTGAATTTTTCAATCAATACAGCACATTTCACGGAGCCTGGACCATAATAACTTTTATACATGAATGTTATGATTACAACATTTAGTGTTAACTAAAACTGCGTAAATCTTCAGTTTGTTCTAGAAAGAAATTTCATACTCCAAAAGATTCACGGGCCTAAAAGCCAAAATCACTGTTGGTTTAATGTTTAAAGATACTCAAGTGAAAAAAAAAAAATCCATCTCTCTCCCGAAATACCATTTCTATAAACTAACAGAATACCAGCTGAGAACATAGGTCTTGCAGCTCCCCTTGGGAGCCGTAAACCAGAGCTGAGACGGATTTTACCATCCCAAGTCTTCCTTCAGATGAAATTCCACAGTTGATTCTTTTTATGTGAATAGTTACAATGTATCAATGTCTGTGGTGGGAACGTGCCATACAGTCTCTCGTTGCAACAAGATTCAGCCAATTAGCTAGCTTTAGGTGGGAAACTCTAGGACAAGCTACTCAGCAGGAGCAATATCTACCACCTTTATAGTGAACAACCCATTCCTCCCTTACCCCCACACAGCTGTTGAGCTGTTACTTTTTTGCTGATCATCTAGATCCAGAAGTTTAATGTAAAAAATAAAAACCCAAGTGATAAACCTAAAAATAAGGCTATAAAGAATGATTGCCTTAATCTCCTCAGGCTAAAAAAAATGCCATGCTGTGGTAAATCAGTGGGAAAAAAACAAATTACACTTCAATAGGAAAATCAGCAAGAAATTCCTAAGAAGAATAAGATTGTTCTGACACATCAACTTATCTGGAAGTAGCCACAGTCTCCATTGCCATGTAATTAGTCAGAAAAGTACAAAAGTGAATGGTTTTAAAGATGAATGCAAATGGGTTATGATATTTTGTTGAAAAGCAAAGCAAAAGAAAAGTCCTTTTATGAATTTGAAACTGAAATAATCTTCTTCAGCTTAAAAAGATTCCCATACATTTGATATTTTTTTTGAAAAATCACAATATAAGTGAAAACATGTAATTATTTGCAAAGAAAACTTATACAAATGATCTCATTTGTGTGCGTTTTTTCCTCTCAGATTCCACATTTGCAACCTATTTTACCTTCTGAATTTGAACCCTGGACTCACTAAAAATTCTCATTGTATCTTCAAATGATTATACTTAGCGCCCTGAATATCTCAGGGTATCCTGTTAACTTACTTTTCTGCATGTTTCTTAAGGATTAATTTAATCCTGAGAGCATCGTGCATGACCATGTTGTCTTTTATTCCATCTGCAGTCAAAAATTTATTCTGATTTTTATGAGTAAGGTTTCTCTGTCTTTACATTAGTCCTGCTATTTAACCACAACTTAGTTGCCTAAGAAGAAGTGTCTGGTTTCACTTATTTTAGGCCTTTCCTAAGGCTCACTTAAAATTAGCTTAACTCACCATGTAGTTTCAACTCACCTGATTGCCCCTCTGGAGCTCTGAGCTCTGGTAGTTCTAAAGCCACCCTGGAAACCCAGAGATTTCACAAATGGCTTTTAAGTTCTTTTATTATAAAATCAATTGATTCTATATGTCCTTTATTTATTTTTTTCTTTATCATCTAATTATTAAATTCAATTTCTTTTTATGTGAGAGATTTTAGGTTTGCCTAATTTAAAAATATTTTATATTTTCCCATATAACTGTTTAATTAATATGGGGGACTCTGCTCATTTCCTAGTTTTCTTTCTCCTCTCAGTGCAATCTGTACACTATCTCTTCATGATTTCCCTATCCTGGATGTCTCCATCAGTGACATTCTTGCCCTCTAAGATAATAGGTCTTTCTACTAAATTCTTCAAAATATAAACATCTACCTATGGGAAATTGGTCTAAGAAAATTATAATTAGAGGTGGTCTGTAGAATCCTGTATTTTTTCTTTTTTTTTTGGAGAGAGGGGGAGGGAGTGTGAGAGAGAAACATTGATTGGCTGTCTGCTCTCTTCTATTTTCTTAGTTAGGCTGGCTAGAAGCTTATTGATTTTATGGATTTAAAAAATATATATATCTTTATTGATTTCAGAGAGGAAGGGAGAGGGAGAGAGAGATAGAAACATCAATGATGAGAGAGAATCATTGATTAGCTGCCTCCTGCATGCCCCACACTGGGGATCGAGCCTGCAACCCAGGCATGTGCCCTTGGCCAGAATCGAACCTGGGACCCTTCAGTCCGCAGGCCGACGCTCTACTCACTGAGCCAAACCGGCTAGGGCTTTTTTTTTCAAAGATAGCTATTAGTTCCATTGATTTTTCTCTATTGATTTCTTATTTTTAATTCCATCGATTTCTGCTTTAATTCTGATTTTAAAATTTATCTTTATTTGTCTCCCTTATATAAGATGAAAATTGCTGATGTGGTTTTGGTCTTGATAATGACTCAGGAAAATTTTAAACAGAAAGGTAAGGGATACCTGGTATCTTTTTGGCATTCTTGGAAATAAGGCAATTCTCTAACAATTTTGGCAAGAGCCGATAACAGTGATAAAAAAGGAAAGTGGTCAAATAGGAGAAAATATTAAAGCTCACAATGGATTAATTCAAGATATAAACCACTTGAATAACTGGAATTCAAAAAAGAAGAGATAAAAAGAAAAGAGGACGGTCCAATCGATATTTCTCTGTCTGGATCTGTTTTTGTTCATCAGTTTATGTTGTTCTTTATATTCCATAAATGAGTGAGATCATGTGATATTTATCTTTCTCTGACTGGCTTATTTTACTTAGCATAATGCTCTCCAGTTCCATCCATGCTGTTGCAAATGATAAGAATTCCTTCTTTTTTACTGCAGTGTAGTATTCCATTGTGTAAAAAAAAAGAGAGAGAGATGAAATAATAGAAGAGAACTTATCCAAATAAATGGAGGTTAAGTCTGCAGATGGAAACAACACCCTAGGTGCCTAGGAAAATGAATTAAAGAATACATATGGTGACTTTTTTGTACCTCAAATAGATAATTTCTCAAAAAAACTCTTATCTTTCAGTTTTTTGGTTTCTTCTCCTCTTATGATCTGTCTCATAACCTTATTACAGACATGATGTCTGTTTATAGCATTAATATATTAATGTATAATAACTGCATTTTCCTAACAGTTTTATGACCACACTCTCTTATCTTCCTAGTTACTACCACTTTATAACACACACTCCCATAATGTACCTGAAATTCATTGACCCTATAATGTTGATGGCCCCAATACCATCTCCAGTGACAATAATTTGCTATGAGGATACACAATGGTCAAAATACAGTCATGCTCATTATTACAGACAAAGGTAACTAAGCAGAATTAGTAAAAAGAAAGGCACATTTGAAAACATTTGAAGGAAAGCAGATGAAACTTCCAATTATCCTTTCTTAAGAGGAGTCATACAAGATGCACTAAATTCCTCCCGCAATGAGTGGGGAAAAGAGGTGCTGAAAGATGTTTACCAGAGATGCTCACTGGATACTCAGTACCTAAGGATTTTATCACAGACTGGTCATGTGGGCATCCTGTGCTTAGCACATACAGTACCAAAATTTCAGACTCAGAGAAGGAAAGAAGATGTTTACCATAAACTGTATTGTTTGCACACACAGAGTAAATATAGTAAATCATTCTTATAAGGGAATGATGAAAATCCAAGCTCCCAGATGACAGCCAAGTGCCAATCTTGTAAGTGTGACTTTCAAAAGATAGTAATCTCATGTCTTCTATGTTAATTCTATTCTGCACATATGAAAACATTTTGAAATCCATCACCCTCATATCCTATCTTCCTAAAATCAGAGTCTTTGGTGCACCATTATAATCCTACCTAATAAAAGAGAAACATGGTAATTAGCCATACGTCCGCTACCCTTCCCATTGGCTAATCAGGGCAATATGCAAATGAACTGCCAGCCAAGATGGCGGCCGAGAGCCAGGCAGCTTGAGGCGAACATGAGGCTTGCTTGCTTCAGTGACAGAGGAAACCAACATTCCCCGCCTGCCTTGCAGGCCTCTGAGCTTGCAGTTTGAAACATTGTTACAAATATAGAAGCTAAACAAAACCCCAGAAACCTGCTTTCAGCGGGATCTCAGAGCTGGAATTGATACAATGTTTTGATTATAGAACCCAAACAAACCAGATACCTGCTTTCAGCAGCAGAGGCCTCAGAGTTGGAGCCAGAGCTAAAGCTGGCCCAGAATAAAAAAGAAAAAAGAAAAAAAGGAGCAGTTGGGAGCTTCAGTCACCGCCAGCCTGAAAACAGCCCTCATCCCCTCACCCAGACTGGCCAGGCACCACAGTGGGGACCCACACCCTGAAGGGTGTGTGACCAGCTGCAAACAGCCATCATCCCCTCACCCAGGTTGGCCAGGCACCCCAGTGGGGACCCCCACCCTGATCCAGGACACCCTTCAGGGCAAACCAGCCGGCCCCCAACCCATGCACCAGGCCTCCATCCTATATAGTAAAAGGGTAATATGCCTCCCAGCACCGGGATCAGTGGAGCCCGGAGGTCTCCCGGCACTGGGATCAGCATGACAGGGGGCAGCGCCTCAACCCCCTGATCGCCCTGCAGCTCTGTGTGTGACAGGAGGCGGGGCCACAACTTCCCTATACGCCCTGCTCTGTTCATGACAGGGGAAGGCGCCCCAACCTCCTGATCAGGCCTGCTCTGTGCCTGATAGAGGGGAACTGCCCAACCCCCTGATCGCCCTGCGGCTCTGTGTGTGACAGGGTGCAGCCGCCCCCCCCCCCCACGGGCCCTGCTCTGTGTGTGACAGTGGTGGCGCCCCAACCCCCTGATCGGCCCTGCTATGTGGGTGATAGAGGGTAGCACACTCCTCCCCCCCCCACGGGCCCTGCTCTGTGTGTGACGGGGTAGAGCCATAACCTCCCCATCGGCCCTGCCCTGAGTGTGACAGTGGCGGCGCCCCAACCCCCTGATCCGCCCTGCTCTGTGTGTGACAGGGGGCGGTGCCCCAACTTCCCTATCGTCCCTACTCTGTGCGTGACAGGGGGGAGTTCCCCAACCCGCTGATTGACCCTGCTCTGTGGGTGACGGGGGGAGCTCCCCAATCCGCTGATTGACCCTGCTCTGTGCATGACAGGGTACGGAACCCCAACCCCCCTGATGGGCCCTGCTCTGTGCGTGACGGGGGCAGCGCCCCAACCCCCTGATTGGCCCTGCTCTGTGAGTGACAGGGGGTGGCACCGCAACCTCCCCATTGACCCTGCCTTGAGTGTGACAGGGGGCGGTGCCCCAATCCCCCAATTGGCCCTACCCTGAGCGTGACTGAGGGTGACATCACAACCTCCCGATCCGCCCTGCTCTGTGCATGACAGGGGGTGCACCCCAACTCCCCAGTTGGCCCTGCTCTGAGCCCGACCAGGGGCTGCACCTAGGGATTGGGCCTGCCCTCTGCCACCCTGGAGCAGGCCTAAGCCAGCAGGTCGTTATCTCCCGAGGGGTCCCAGACTGCGAGAGGGCACAGGCCGCGCTGAGGGACTCCCCCTCCCCCCTGAGTGCACAAATTTTTGTGCACCAGGCCTCTAGTATATATATAAAAACCCAGTGAACAGAACAGCAGAATGACCAGAACGACCAGAGCAATGGGTGGCTTTGATGCGCACCGGGATAGCCAACCAACCTGATCTGGGCCCTGAATGCGTCCTCACCCTCCCCCCCATGGCTTGGCCCCCGATCAGTCCCCAACACCCCAATCAGGGGCAGGGCCAGCTTGCCAACTGCCTGCAGTACCCCCTCTCCACCTCCCCCCTCCCCCCCTGCTGGCCCAGCCCAATTGGCTCCCATTGGGGTGGGCTGGCCAGACTCCACCTATGCATGAATTCATGCACTGGGCCTCTAGTTATTCTTATAAATAACCCAAGGCCCCCTTTCTGTTTTCTACTATGTGACATTGAGAGAACAGATCATGAGTAAATAAATCCCAGTTTCTAATTACATCTCCAACTGTGTATGATACAGAAAATATACAACCCTCACACTAAATTCATTATCAATGCACCTGAATTTGTTGCCCAGAAGTACTACTCTTTTTTTTTTTTTTTAGTTTATTGGTTTTCAAACTGTGGCTACTGTACCCCTAAGATTAGCACCACCTAGGAATTTATTAGAAATGTAAATTTTCAGACCTCACTCTAGATGTACTGATTCAAAAAACCTGGAGGAGGGCTCAGAAATCTATGCATTCACAAGCTCTTTGGGTGAACCTGATGCATGCCCAAGTTTCAGAATCACTGTCCTTGACCTTCATTCTCACAATCTCCTGAACATCTATTTTACATGTTTGCTTCTTTGACACAAATTATAGGTAATACTGCTCCATCTTCCTTTTCTGTAAATGCCTTTGGTTTTAATTTTACTGAGAAAATAGAAGCAATTAAAATAACTTTCCTAGGCTCCCTTTTGCCCACACTTCTAACATGTGCCTGTATTATCTATCTCCTGTTATTACAGAACACTTGCTATGACGCATTTGTGCCCTGGATTTCATTCTCTCTGCCTAAGTACATAATTGTCCTGCTTTCTCGTCAGCAGGAATGCCCTTTCCCCTGAATCATTTCCATCACCATTCAAATACGCCGCATTGTCTCCAACAACAGCAGCACCTTGACACTGATCGCCACAGTGGCAGTGACCCACTCGACAGCAAAACACCTGAAAAAGAATATGTATTCAATGCCTATCATTCCTCTTCTTCTGTTCTCTTTAACTAGGCTTTCTCTCTAGCATTCCTGAGAGACACTTTAAAGGCACCAATGTTCTCCACCTTATAAAATATAGTGATCAATATTTAGTTCTCGTGTTATTAACAACATTTTAAAAGTTGATTCAAGACCTCTTTTTATTTTGTTTCTACTATCTAGAATATCTCCCATATTTTCGTATGGATTGTACATTCATAGCTCTGTTCAAATATAACTTTATTAATAAAGCCTGATGATGATAGTAAATGCCATAGATAGATTTTCTTATCTATCAGACATGATTTTCAGCACTAATCCCAATATTGCAAATAAACCCAGACCCAGAAAGGTATATTAGTTTTTCCAAAGTCATATTATTAGTAAGAGTGGAGTTAAGATTCAAATCCAAGCAGTGTTGCAATGTAGACCATGACCTTAAACCCTAAACCATATTTGCTCTAATTTAAATAAGGTTTCCAGACTTTCTCTAATTAACTAACTTCACCCTTTGCCTTCTCAACTTTCTCTGTGTTCCTGCATAGCTCATATTGTCATCTATGGCAGAGCATGTCAAGTGTTCACTTGTTTTTGCTCTGCCTCTGATGTACAACCAAGCTATATTTTCTTGTAGTTAGTGGGTCATGTAATTAACTTGTGTCAAGCAGGACATGGTCAGAAATGATGTGCATTACTTCTAAACCTGCTCTGTGATGACTTCCAGGTGCTCAGAGGTGGATTTACAGTGAAACTAATGAAGGTTAATACTGAGGGATCTCTCCTGTTACAGCTTCCTTCAAGACTCTCGGAGGGTCCTAGAATTGTGTGACAATTAAAATATATATATTTTTAACTACAACCCTTTATGAAATCAGTTTCTTTTCATGATAATTCTGTCACATTTCACCTTTTGTTATGTGTGATTTGAGTCATGGCAAGTATTTGGGGATTTGAAAAGAGGAATCTTGAGTTAAAGATCTGTGTGAATGGGCTCTGGGAAAATAAAATCATATGTTTTTTTTCTTTTCCCCATTTATATTTAATTGATTGTTTGTCATCCAGACGTGTAAATAGCTATCAAGAGTTAATCATCCATTGTGCCTATTCATACAAAGAATTATCAGGATATAGCTATATTCCATGGAACTCAGCATCAGTGTTAAAGGAATGGAGAACTCAGGTTTGAAATGCAGAGTTCCAGAGGAAGTACATAGAAAATTATTCCAGTTATCAGATTTGTAAAATTAAATTAATTAAATTTCTTTCTCACTGAAATCTAGTCAAAAGGATGTATATTCTTGTGAAGATAATGAAAAACAAAACATCCCCAAACATGGAAAGAAAATAACAGAAAAAATGAAAGTAATAATTCTGATGAAAACACCATGTGATGTGTTTTGTTAAACTCCTAAGCTTTTGACATTTGTCAGAGCAGGTACCAGCACCTAGTATAATAAAATAAGTACTAAAATACCCAACTCCTTATATATTGATGTTGTGCCTGCATGAGCTCCGTGATGATAGAGTATTTGCTATTTGTTCACCACTTGATCTCCAGAAATTAAAATGGAATGTGACATATAATAATCTGCCAGTACATAGTTTTTTAAATGTCTATGTACATCATAGTGGGATTTTAGGATACCAGAAATAGATACCAGTATTATAGTAGTTTCCTATGAAGGAAAAAGACTCAGGCTGACTGACATCATCAGACTTGCAAATACTACAAACAAAAGAGCAGCACTATTTTCTACTGCTGGATAACAGATTACCACACATTAGTGGCTTAAAAGAGCACACTTTTTTTTTTTTTTTTTAACCTCAAAACTTCTGAGGGCCTGGAGAGTAGCAGGCTGGGTGCTATGCTGAAGGCTCACAGGACTGTGATCAAGGTATTGGTCAGGGTCGTAGTCTTATCTTAGGCTTGGGGTCCTCTTCTCACTGTGGTTGCCAGAACTTCATTTCTTAAAGTTGTAGGATTGAGGCCCTTAGCTGTGAGAGACCATTTTTCCAGGTGGGTCTCTCCAGAACATTTGCTTCTTCAAGGTCAGCATATTATTTCAGCATATTATCTATTAAGTTTAATATTTGAAAGATTTTGTATGGAATTAATACTGTAATATTGTTTAATACTTTTCTGTTGGGGTCTAACCCCAGCAGGTCCAGGGGTTCCCAAAGGTGTGGACAGAGTCAGCGAAGAAGGAATGACACAGAGTTCAGTTGATCAGCAGCCTAGCCAGGTTCTCTAGCCAGGATCTCCAACCAAGTTCTGGGTCTTATTGTCTTGTTACATCTGTATTTATACCAGTTGATTTTAATCCTATCCATTCTATTCCAAAGATTAGGGTGTTCCTTGTCTCCATTCCAAGGTTACTCTATTGTTCTATCAAGCTACAAGGAAGTAACTGAAGGATATTATCCTAAGTAAAGATTATGTAGCTTAAGCATGATTGTTTGCAGTTAAAGTGATTAACTACCCGCCTGGCACTTAGTTAAGGGGTTTTTCAGATTTATTCCCTTCCTTAGTCCTGTTAATCCCTAACTCCAGGGAAAAATCCTCACCTGGGGAAACAACCTTTCTCGGGGAGGTGTTTCTGTTTAAAACACATAGCGCTAAGAGGGGGAGCAAACGTACACCATATACGCCAGGTCCCTTGAAACATAAGCTGTACAGATGTTTCTTCCCTACATCGACTGTGTCAAGCAGCAAGGGTGGATCAGTTTCTGGTAAATTCCTCCTTTTTTTTTTTTTTTTAAAAAAACTATATATTATTAATTTTTTACAGAGAGGAAGGGAGAAGGATAGAGAGTCAGAAACATCCATGAGAGAGAAACATTGATCAGCCGCCTCCTGGACACCCCTCACTGGGGATGTTCCTGTAGCCAAGGTACATGCCCCTGACCGGAATTGAACCTGGGACCCTTCAGTCCACAGGCTGACGCTCTATCCACTGAGCCAAACCAGTCAGGGCAAATTCCATTTTTATTTTTAAAATGACAACACATGTAAATCAGTGGCCACCTCTCGGATTGGGTTGTTTAAGACTCAGAAGACTTGTTTGTGACTTTGCCAACACGCCAGTCGAGGCTTAACCCTATATTGGCTCCCCACATCTCTCTCTCTTTTTTTTTTTGTAACCAAAACTTTAATCCCAAGGATTCTCACAAAACATTACAAATGACAGCATGGAAAAAATTTTGCACAGTAACTCAAAGTTCAGCTCTACAATGTACCCTTAAACTGGCAGGACGCTGTTATCTTTAATAGTCATGTATTCATATATAGCAATCAGTTAAATTTATGACCGAAAGCAAAGGTAAACTAACTTTCTTAAAAATTCTTAGATTCTACACTAACAGGACATCTGCTCAGTGTAAAGACTACTTGGATTTTTTT
The DNA here is from genome assembly GCF_014108235.1 of Myotis myotis. Lineage (NCBI taxonomy): Eukaryota > Metazoa > Chordata > Mammalia > Chiroptera > Vespertilionidae > Myotis > Myotis myotis. The sequence goes on from NW_023416313.1 coordinate 28,449,896, forward strand.
AAACCTCTAATCTAGTTTAAGGGTGCAGCTTTAATTTTTAGCTGCTGGCTTGTGTTCACCGCAGCTTTTGAAGACTGCTTGTCCAACTACAGCTACATATGAGGTCACAGCTTTGGAAAGTCTTACATCCAATTTTGCCAGTTTTGTTTCCACAATATTCCACATCACACTTTAGCTGGGCAGAAGTTAAGAGGTTTATTATCAGTCTACGCGACTGAAGTTCAAAGCAAATTCAATTTTGCTTAAGGGAACATTGTAAAGTAACAATTCTTGATATTACATGCCTCATATGATCCATTTCAAACCATAGAGAATTCCATCTTTATGTGTCACTATTCCAAACAAACAAATGTGAACAGCTAAAACATCTTAAAAATGCACCAAGCTGCCCTAACTAGTTTGGCTCAGTGGATAGAGCGTCGGCCTGCGGACTGAAAGGTCCCAGGTTTGATTCCAGTCAAGGGCATGCAACTTGGTTGCGGGCACATCTCCAGTGGGAGGTGGGCAGGAGGCAACTGATCCATGTTTCTCTCTCATTGATGTTTCTAATTCTCTCTCTCTCTCTCTCTCTCTCTCTTCCTCTCTGTAAAAAAATCAATAAAATATATTTTAAAAAAATGCACCAAGCTTATGAAGTCTCAAACAACACTTTAATTTTCTGTCCATCCTCCTGCCAAATGAAGCTATTTCCTGTACACCACTCATCTTGCAAACTGGTCTTCTATTTCCTTTCATTTGGCCTAGATCGGCTTTGAGACCTAGAGAAGTATGGAGACGGCTTATGATTTCTCTCCCGGGACAGTGATCTCTCTTCTCCTATCTCTGGAAAGGGACCTGCTCCGGCTACGGGAGAAGCTTCTGCGTCTTGGAGATCTGCGGCGAGGTGGGGGACTCCTTGGATGATAATCATCTCGAGGGCGACGATCCCAAGAGGGAGGCGGGCCTCGATTTCGACTTCTCTTTTCACCATTGGACAGTTCTGCTCTTACTGGGCAGCCACATACTGATCTCCCATCTAGCTCTCGGGCAGCATCAGCTGCATCTCGGGGATCTTCAAACTGCACAAAAGCAAAGCAGGGAGGGTTTCTAGCAACCCACACACTTCTGAGTGGCCCATAATAGCCAAAAGCCCGTTCCAATTCTCTCTTGTCACCTTTGTCCCCAAGATTTCCCACATAAACCTTACAATCCAATGGACCAGAATCACGATGCATTTCGATATCTGAGTGAGAAACTCAGCGGCAGAAGTCCACACACCCTCGGACAACTCTCCGGCTCCCCTCCAACCAGCTCCACAGGTCTGCGCACCTCCCCAGGTGGACAAAATTGCCTGCCCAAACAGGTCCAGGGGTTCCCAAAGGTGTGGACGGAGACAGCGAAGAAGGAATGACACGGAGACAGCGTTCAGTTCATCAGCATAGCCAGGTTCCGTAGCCAGGATCTCCAGCCAAGTCCTGTCCAGGTTCTCCAGCCAGGTTGTGTTTATTCCTCCTGTTACATCTGTATTTATACCAGTTGATTTTAATCCTATCCATTCTATTCCAAAGGTTAGGGCTTCTCTTATCTCCATTCCAGGGAGTAAAGATTATGTAGCTTAAGCATGATTGTTCATAGTTAAAGTGATTAACTACCCCCTTGGCACTTAGGTAAGGGGTTTTACTGATAAAAATTCCCACCTGGGGAAACAAACTTTCTCAGGGAGGCGACCTTGGTTAAAACACACAGCACTAAGGGGAGCAAACATATTAAGAACAGTATGCCATATAGGCCAGGTCCCTGGAAACATAAGCTGCACAGATGTTTCTTCCCTGCAGCGACTGTGTCCAGCAGCAAGGATGGATCAATTTTCTGCACTTATCATTTAAATAGGTTTTGATACAGCGGACCATACATGGTAGTTATTACAAAATCAAAAATAAATATTACACTTCAGTGTGTAAAAATAAAATGTCAGTATCAGAATTTAGGATATGCAATGTGAAGAAAAAATAGAAGTATTAATAACCACCAATTTTCAGTGTAGAGGGTCAAATGTTATGGCAAATGTGGAAAAATAAATAAAACTTTTTAGAACTAAAATAAAAGCATACATAAGTACTATGCAGAGGTAATCCATAATAAGTTAGAATGTCAGAGAATGAATACCCACTATCTAAAGTTGAAAATCAATAAATGTAATTAGGAAAGCACCATAAAACTAAAGTTTTTTTCAATGAAACTTCACTAGTATGTGCCGCCATGTACATTAATTGACTTATATAAAAAACTTTTATGTTGAATGGAAGTTAGTTACTCAGATGCCAATATAGAGATAACAGTTTTATTAAAGTAGTGGGATAATATGAAAGTTTTTTATTTTAAATTTTAGTTTTTTATGTTATTACATTATTTTTATTTATAAAGCATAATTTTATATGGAACCTCTTCAAAAAAAATGTTAGAATGCCAATGCAAGGTGGGCAGAGATTTTAGTTTTTCTGCTCTATTCTCAGAACACAGACAGTGATTGGCATATAGTAGATGAACATTTCTTGAGTGAATGAAATCTGAACTCTTCACAGAAGACATAAAAGACAAAATTTTAGGTTCAGCAACTTCAAGTCTGATTGCTTACTTTCCTTTTTATAAATCTCCTTGATTCCATTTTAAGAATTTAATTTTATCCCTATTGCTTCAGGACCTTTTTCCTCATATGGTTTGCAACCATTACAGGGGAACTGCCACTTAAGATGAACACTGAAGGATGAGTAGGAATTGCATAAAGAGAATATCATCGATAGAGATAAGAGCCTTATGAAAACTTAATGTGTCATAGGGATAGGAGGATATTTGAAATCATTAGAATATAGAGTTTGAGTGGTGAATGGAGCTAGAGTGTCTTTAGATGTTCCTGATCATGGGCAAAATAAAAAAGACAATAGAAACCATTCACACACATTGTGTTTTATTTATTTATTTATTTTTGAAATATATTTTATTGATTTTTTACAGAGAGGAAGGGCGAGGGATAGAGAGTTTGAAACATCGATGAGAGAGAAACATTGATCAGCTGCCTCCTGCACACTCCCCACTGGGGAAGTGCCTGCAACCAAGGTACGTGCCCTTGACTAGAATCAAACCTGGGACTGTTGAGTCCGCAGGCTGAAGCTCTAGCCACTGAGCCAAATCGATCACGGTGCACATTGTGTTTTAAAACCATCTTTACAGCTGCACCAAGAATTGACATGAAGCAACACTGTAGAACTATTGTAGTGTTTCAGATAGAGGTTACATAGTCTGAGCTAGGATATTGAAGATACAAAAGATTATATATTAAAAGATTCAAATTATTAGAACTTGGTGGCTGAATTATTATAGGGATGGAGGTTCAAAAAGCTAGTTGAGAAAATTTGGGCAAAAACTCTCAGAGAATTTGAATGGGTGTGAATTTAACTTTTTTGGTGGCTATAGTAATAACGTTCTGTGTGTTTTCTTGTGATTATGCTGATGCATGTGAATTGGTGGTTCTGTTCAGTATGCTTAAGATGTCTAAGTGAAATCCAAGTACTGATGTCTAACTACTTAACTGTCAGAAATTGGGTCTTTATTTCAAAAGAAGACATTGAACTGATGGTAATGTTTTCACAATCAATATTAATCTATATGATAACACGGAATGAATAAACTTGAAAAGCTATAAACTATTTTCTTGACTTCTACATTTTTCTTAGGAATTTTGATATTGTTCTAGCTCACCTATGTTCTATATGTAATATAAAATAATCAGACTTACTATTTATTGAGCATATGGTTTGCACTAAGCACTACACTGGATACTGTACGTTTATTGTTCATTTAGTCTTCACATTAATCTTGTGGTACATTGCTATCCATATTTTACTGATGGTGGAACTAAAGCAGATAAAATATCTTTCTTTGTTCATTAATTAACTAGGCCTCCCAGAAGAGCTGGAATCTGGGATTAAATTTACTTTATCCTTATGTCCATACTAGAGGCCCGGTGCATGAAATTCATGCACAGGGAGAGGGGTTGTCTCTCAGCTCAGCCTGCACCCTCTCCAAACTGGAACGCCTTGGGCACATCCCTCTCACAATTTGGGACCGTTGGCTCCTAACTGCTCACCTGCCTGCCTGATCGCCCCCTAACTGCTCCCCTGCTGGCCTGACCGCCCCCTGCCAGCCTGACCTTGCCTCTAACTTCTTGCTCCCCTATGCCAGCCAGAACTTGCTCCTAACTGCTTGCTCCCCTGATGGCCTGATCGTCCCTAACTGCTCTCCCCTGTTGGCCTGATCACCCCTAAGTGCCTCTACCTCGGCCCTAGCCACTATGGCTTTGTCCAGCAGCAAGTTGAATGTCTGGAAGATGTCCAGTTGACCTGGTCTAATTAGAATTATTACCCTTTTATTAGTATAGATTTATCCATAAGCAGTATTGCCTCCAACCTATTGCAGTTCAGTTCTGTACATTCATGGAAGAAATTGCTTCACTAAAACTATTATTTAACAACCTGCCATCCACACGCATGCCTATTGTAGATGATTAGAGACATTTATGTAACTGAAATGATTGATTTGGGAAAAATGCAGTGGTATCTGTTAGGGATTTGGAGATGCTCTTTGGAATCTTCTTATCATTTCAAGTTTGTCTAAAGTTATCTCTCTATACAAGTTTTGCTTTGACATATTACTTTATAATATATTTAAAAAGAGAAGTCTCGTTTAAAGTAGATAATGTGCATATACATGCACACATACATTTGATATAAACCAATAAAAACACCTAGGATAATACAACATGCAATAACACCATGTCCAGCTTTTCAAATAGTGGGCCTTTATAAATTAGGGCATGGCCCAAATTCGTAATTAAAAGAGATTCTGCTCTATGGGTGGTACCCTGCATTTTTATTGTGAATCCAAGTCTGTCACATCACACTTGTGACTTAGTAATTATCACTAACAAGTTTCTCTGCTGCCCCAAATCCAGGCAATTGCTCATTTCTGCCCCAGCTTCCTTGCTTACTTGTGATTGAGAAGCAACATTGTCCCTTTCTGGAACTTCTCAGTGAATAAGTGGGGAGGGAATTTTTAGGTTAACAGGAAATCAGAGATTGTGCTGTTGTATCGTACATCAGTGAGTGAGATACAAGAAGCCTTAATGAGCCAATTAATTAGGAGTCGTTTATTGCGCATAGCCCAGAGGGAGGTGTTTCTTCCAAATCTCTGAGTGAAGTCATACAGGAAGTTTTCCATATTTATACTTTTTGAGCTTCTTTGTTGCCAGAAGCCAATTCCAGCATGTAAGCAGGGCTGAATCATCTGGAGGTGGCTGAGGGCATTTCCCCAAACCTGAAAATGATGCATAAAATGATTGCTTGCTGCCAGACAGATGAGGGTATCTTAATCTATTGTCTCCTCCTGGCCAAACACCTGAACAGCCATAGGCAATTCCCCCAATCTGACAATAGAATCTGTATACTAAACTTTACCCTTTTATGTATATCTACCTCGCCTTAGGGCAACTTGTGTTAATAAAAAGCAAGGGGTCCTGAGACAAGGGAGAACTTAGTTCTTTTAGCTAAGACTTCTCTGACTCCCAAAATGCCTTTCAAAATTATGTTTCGTCTCTGGACTCTTGATTAATTTACACACAGCGCCTTCTCCAGATTCCTGAACCCTTCTAGATGCTGAATCAAGGCCCCTGGCACTTTGTCTGAAGATTTTACAAAGAACTCTGTGTGAGTTATTGTTAAAGACAGTTTGCAATCTTGGATATATAAAGAACAAACTTTTGGCATAAGAATATGGGAATTATTACCAGTATTAGTCCATTACATTAGATGGCTAGCTTGCAAGGTCAGACAGTTAAGTTTTTATCTTTTTCTATTATTCAAACTAAAACAGTTATTCTACAGAATAAGAGACTGTCTAAAAATGACAGTTTACAGAACAAGGGACTATCTAACAATAGCAGAGAATTTCAAACAGCAGTTTTTATATAAGATGGAAGTTATTATGCTTCAGTGCAACATGCAGAAAAATCGTGGTTATACTCTTCTTGGTCAAGTATTGCATCACAGAGAATCAAGCTTCTAATCTGTCTTCCATGCCATTTTGCAGGAAGCTGGTAGACCCTTTTTGGCTGCAGCAAGGATAGGAAGGCGCTGTTAGTGGGAGGTATCTGTAATAGGGTCAACAGTAAAAAATAAAAGAATCTAAAAAACACATCATAAACTGGGAACCCATCTTTAGTGACTTAGATTTACTTTGTTGCAAATAACTTTGCAGTGAAAATAATAAATCTTTTCTTGGTTCAGTGACAGACGGTTTAGATTGGCAAATTTGCTTTCAGTAAATCCATCAGAGGAAAAACAATCCCTCATGTTTCAAAAGAGTAACAATAGGTCAAATACTAAGATTTGGATCTAATTCCTCAGCAGATGTACTATGAATGAATATCCCTGACCTAATACTATATGTTAGAAAATTCTCTTTGGGAATTTGTGTTGTGCATCTTATTTCAGAGTAATCTGATTGATTTCCATATGCTGTGCAAAACTGCTTTGGAGTACCAATTTCCTCCATGAATTGCATATGGAGACACGTGCATGCCTATATTTCTTTATGCGTAAATAGATAATGGGAGCACAACCCCAGAAGCTTGGATGTTCTTATTTACATGGCAATATTACGGAGCATATTTTCATTCTATTTAATCTTATTTTGAAAAATAAGAAGATACCAGAAAAATACATGAAAACTTCAATGTTGATTTATACAAACCACGTTGGCTATTTATTGTCTTCTCTCAAAATTAATACAAAGTACATAGTTAACAAACAAAACAAGTTTCCCTTGAAGGGTTCTTAGTTAATAGTCTTCTGACAGTCACCCTATCACTATGTTTTCATTTGGTTGTGATTTACGGAAAACCCTATTACTATAAATTATACTAGCTATAGGCTTATATTGCTCATGTAAAACAATATCAAAAGAAGGTAATTCAGAGCTGGTAGGGTGATGTAATGATGAACTTGTGACTTGCTATCTCTTATCTGCCTGCTTCACTTTGAGCTTTTCACGATCACAGGATTATGGAGAAACTTTGAAGAAAATGTCTCAATTAAATTAAGAAAAAGGGAAAAACACAAAAGGGAGATAGGCGCTCCATGGGGTGCTTCACAGCTAATCACAGCTGCAAGGCGCCTTGGAAGGTATATATTTTAGTTTTACTGCTTTGTTAATAGAGGAAGACAAAGATAATTTGCTTAAAATAACTTCTGAGGAGTCATTCCAATGTATTTCATAGTTATTAATTAAAATGCTATTCTTTTCATTAGAAGGGAAAGAGTCACTTTTAGAAGACAATTGAGCACTAGAAAGTTGATCCCTACTAGATGTGGAAAAACTGTTTTTATCGTATTCCTAATTATGGTAGCAAACCATGCACTTATATTTGCCTGTTCTTTTTTTTTTTTTTAAGCCCATTATCTGTAATAAAATCATTATTACTATTTTTTTTTAGCTTCTCAGAAACAAAAATCATCACCTTCATGATGTCCTTCTTCTAGCACAAATATTGCTTCCGGTATTATTAGATGCCCAATTTCTGATTGAATCAATTTTTAACTGTTTTTTAAATATCCAGAGCTAATTACTTGCAGTGGTTTGAAGAATAAATTTTATTTACTATAGTTATTTTAGTTAGTCATATTAGGAACCTTAGGAATATTTGAGTAATATATATTTACATTGAAATAATATATTTGAAATTAAATTTTTAGAGATACTTCTTCCTGTCATTTCACCTCATCTTGTCTTGCTACTTATTGCAGACCTAATACCATACAGACATTGCAGGCATTAAGTCAATGTTAGCTTTCACATGCAGCTTACAATTCATTTCTGCTCTTTCCATGTCTCTCTCAAGCCAACCAGCCCAATTTAATTCCAGCTCCAGGAAAGGACAGAATGGGCTGTACCGATTAAAATATTAGGAATATATATATATATATTCTAATATTGCATTACCACTCTAAAGGCTGAATCACTGACAAGGCCTAAGGAAAGGATGAATGAAGACTTGGACACTTATAAATGCTCACCTTTCTCCTTCATCCTTTAGTATGACAGGCATATAGATACAATGCTCTTAGAAACTGCACATTTCTATATTTATACTTCTAAGAAAGATCTTCCATTCTTAGCACTGAAGAAACAACAACAAAAACATTGCTCTTGCCTTCTGACTTTTGTTGATGAATGAAACGGTAAGGTGCTAGAGTATTAAGACATAGATAAATACTTGAAATTTAGGATTTGGGATAGACATACTGAGAGCAGCTTTCTTGATTTAACTCTTGCTTTAGGTCACTCATATTAAAATGGACTAGGCTAAAATGACCCAAAGGGAAGCTTAAGGAACATCAGTAGAGCTCATCAAGGTCCCCGATTTTATTCGGTGTTTTGGGAAAGATGTCCCTTGGAGATGGCCATGGGCTTGTGATTTTAATTGGCCATCAAAATGGGAACCTGAAATGAGATATATTTTCTGAGCGGAGCGTTTAAGAGTCATGAGTGATAACCTCTGCTCTTTTCCTCTGCCACAGCCACCGTGTCAGCACATGGTAACATGGATTCCCATGAAATCAAAGCAGCCGGAAATGAGGAGTCAAAACTTAGATGACAGCTGCTCTGAAGAGTCATCTGGACACAGATTGCCTGGTTTGAAAAGGAAACTTTACTTCTCATTTTCTGATCTTTGTTGTCAGTGCAATATAATTAAGCCTACCTTTGCTGAGCCTCTAGATTCTAAAAAATGTGAGACATAGATAAAAGATTTAAAAATATCAACTTATTTTACTAATAAAATCTAAGGCGAGGGATAAAGTTTAAGCTTCATATGGGGTGGCAAATGGACCTTTTACAGAAACCTCAAAAATTGACAAACTCCTCCCTCCCTTCAAGTAAAGCTGAAATTTCTATCTGGAACACCTTCTTAAGAAAGGATTGGGTACAGGGATGTAAAGTACAACATAGAAAATGCAATCAATGGTATAATAATTAGGTATGGTGACAGGTAGGTACTAGATGTATCTGGGGGATCACTTTATAAACTATATGCTGTATACTTGAAATTAATACAAAATAATATTGAATGTAAGCTATAATTGAAAAAACGGATTGGAGAATGGGGTGATGGTGAGAAATTCTGAACCTCCATTTTTTCTCACAACTGTTTGGTATTTGCTCCCATACATCTATTTTAGTAAGCATTGGATGACAAGAACACTGTATTGTCAGACTCTTCACTTCCACTCAGATTCAAACACTGAACACCTTCAACTAGTAGTCTTACTTTTGCTTTGTTCCTGAACAAGCTCTAAACAAAGCAAGAAGCCTTTTCCCCCTACATTCACATTAATCTTTGTGTCCTGAAGTAGAATAGTACCTTTCTTTCCATTGAGACATACTGTTCTCTTTAGTTTCTGTTTTGTTTTCCTATTTTATTTTTCTGGAATTCTGCTAGACATTCAGGATCACTTTCAGCTTACAGAAGAAAGCAAATTTCATGAGGGCAGGGTATTTTACTGTAGTCTCCCTATATCACCCATAGATATACTAATGTTTCATTCATTATAGTCAACAATAAATATGGTTGAATGAAGCAACCAATGATTACCAGTATAGTCTCCTATGTCTTCACACTTTTGAGCTGAGATCTGATATTCTGTTTATTAATTCAGATAAACAGTTTTTTTAGGGATACAGATCCCATTTCTCTTTACCCTGAATTTTGAAGTTTTGTTACAGACAGAATAAATGACACAAAAATATCTATCTAATATAAAGTGTTATGAGTTGAAAATTCCGTTGTCACATTTTAACCTCCAGACTGGATATCCAGGGGCATCAGCTAGTTAGAATTCAGAAAAAATTTGCCCTGTCCCTTTGCTGCATACAGTTTGCTGGAACATAAAGTAGTATAAAGAGGCTTGGTTTTATAATATCCCACATCAGAATTCCAATAGTGTCTGACATTGTCATTGTGTTGTGTCCATAGGCAAGTTTTTTCATTTGATTCAATAAAAAATAATTGATTGTGTGCTTCAATTCATCAGGCAGTGCACTATAACCCAGGGTTATAGCGATGTAGTCTTTACCCTCAGAGAGTTCAATATGTAATAAAAGAAACGGCCATATAAACAGATGATACAAAGGGGTTTTGTAAATGCAATAAAAGTGATTTATTTAGCAGAGGATTTTAAATCAAAAGGGGGAGAATATTACCCAGCTTTAGGAAGTTCCCAGTTGAAATTATACCCTATATGAAATTACCAACAAATATAGCCCAAATCTAAACATTTCTTCCTACCTCTGGAACAGGCACTCTAGTATAATTTAAGCCATTATCACATCTTCTTTGAAAAGAAGTTTCAAATTTATTGACCTATATTATACTATCACAACAGCCATAGGAATATTAAAAATATAGCATCATTTTCTGATTTAAATATCTTCAATAGCTTTTCACTATACTTAATAATACAAGTACTATTCCATATCTTGGCCCACATAATTTTGGCTGAGAGTAGCTACCTTCTCACTAATCCCACCGTCCCTTCATGGGTAAATAATTAGACAGACTTCCCAGATTCTCTCTAGTGACATGTGGCCTTATGATTGTGTTCTAGGTGATGGAATTTTATCACAACATAAACTTGGAAGCCATGCGTTAAAGATGGATATTTCCGGATGCCTTAATGATTTTATGAAGCTATGACACCCTCTCCCCACAACATCAGCCTACTAGGAAACTGGGATTAAGTTATGGACATTTCAGTTTTACCTGTGAAATCTGCCAGGGTTAGTAACTAACACAAGGACCCTACTTTATATTTGTCTTGCCAAGCTTTTTGCCTCAGTTGCGTTCACTCTTAAAGTCATACACTCCATTGCAGTCACACCGGCCTTTCTCCTGAACCTCAAGCATCCCACATTTGTTCTTATATCGGGGCCTTGCACTTCCTCTCTTCTCTGCCTGAGATGTTATTGCTCAGGGTGTGGGATTGGCTTACTGTTCACTTCTTTAGGTCTCTGACTAAAGTCATCTGTACAAGAAACTTCCCCCGATCACTTCCACTTTAAAACAGGCACCACTTCCATCATATTCGATTCCCTTTCCCTGCTTCATTTTTCTTCAGAGTATAACATAATCTGTTCATGTTATTTTACATCTTTAGTCTTTCTTCAGAGTATGATTCTAGTAAGTGAAATTATACTACATATTTATTTGCCTTTTGTTTGTCTCTATTACTAGAATATAGTCATGAGGCAGGGACACTTTCTGTGTTTACATTTTTATCCCTAGAAACTCTTTGCACACAGTAGGCAATTGGTGATTATCAGTTGAATGGAAACTGAATGAATATTGGTGTTTAGATATGTAAGAGAATGATTCCTGCAACTGGAAGATCCAGGGCATGGTTTTGGGAATAGATACCTAATTTTGATGTAGAGGTGCTGGCCAAGATATGAAAACAGCCCAACTAGATGAGATGTTTTATATTCATTTATTTAAAAATGGTTTATTAAACACCAAACCAGTCCATGATAAATTCTGGGTAGAGTGGTATGCCAGGTAATGGCTCTGCCCTTATGGAGCTTATATTCTAGTGGAGAAGAAAAGGAGTAAACAAATGAATTTAAGATGTCATAGTGCTTTTTCCACATTGACGGAAAAGTATTGTTTAGAAAAGATAATTCTGCACCATGTATGATATTTTCATTTTAAGTAGGGACAAAAACATGAGGGAAGATCCAATATTGAAGATCAAGACAGGGTAGAATGGCTAGAATTTATTACCCTCAAAGGAGGAAGAGTTTTGGAAATCAGGCCTCTAATTCTAGGCCAGGATCCTTTCCAACTAGCTCCCATGTCTCCTCGGGGCTGGTTTTTTACTCTTGGAAGAGTAGCCAGGGCTTTCTTTACCTGGTGCCAACCCCCTGCACCTCCACACTTCCCTAGGGCAGAGCCTTCATGTCTACTTATTGGCTGTCTTAACTATCACAGTCCCAAGATGTGCAACCTCGCCTACAGTGAACATTTGTATTTAAGAGGGCACCTCCAGGCAGGATAGAAAGGTGCTATTTTGGGAAACAGTGAAACCAGGATAAAAAACTGAAACAATTATGAATGTGAATTTATATTCTCCAAACCAGATGTGACTGCTGCCTTGTCCGCATGTGCATGATCCTGCATGCTGCCGCTCTGCTTCCTATTTTATGGGCTTGCCTTTTCAACCCTGATTATAACTGTCTGCCATTCGAATGCATGCATTTTACTGTAAACATTTTAAAAATGTACATTTCCAAGCGAAGTGCATTGCACGTGCCAGTCAAAATTATTTATTGAAATTAATTATATTTACTAAAGAGTATTTGCCCATATTCTTCAAAACACCTCAACTCGGATTTTTCACCCCCTATGATATTTAATTAAAATGAAAAAAGTGAAATAAAACCTCTCCTAATCCTTTGAACTCCGTTTTCGCTAGTGGATAATTTATATACATGTTTGTGTGAGATTCATTTTTCAGTGATTCTGGCTGCCAATCTCCACGCTAAATTAAGCAAAAAGTTGCCCTGCTGTGCATATCTGAGTTGCAGGTGCAGGAATTTAGTGCTTAAGTAAATGTAAGGGAATTGGTGATAGCCATGGATTATTGGAAATGTACTCACTTTCCTGTTGGGTTTGAAATGTGATGTAATGGTACTCAATTAAGCATATAGATTTAGAAAGTCCAAGTTCAGAAGAAATTTAAACTCTTTCAGGCAAAATAACTTTACAGAAGTCTAGTCCCGTGAAGAACAAATAGCCATTTTCATTTACCCTCTTAAATTGTTTACTTTGATAGCATCAGCTCTGGAATTATGGATAATACCACTCTCTATTTCCACCCCCAACTCCATTATTTATTAAAGAAAATAGTGGAGGCAATTGGGTTTGATAAGGATATTTTAAGAAATTTCAAAACCCTTATTACATTGCCAAGTATAGATTTCAGCCAGACTTCAGACATACTTTCCTTGGAATATATTTGAGCTGAAGTAAACTCTGGGATGTGAAATATCAAAAATTAAAGCCATCAGATCAATAAAATAGTAGAGCCACACACTGGGTAACCACATTTTAGTCAACAACAGACAAATATACTATCGTGGTGCCATAGGATTATAATTGAGCTAAGTAAAGATATTTTTTATTATACTTCCTAAATTGGCATTTCAATTTGTTTTTGCATGTTACACATCTTTGAATGAGTATACTGATTTTTATCTGCATTGTTATGGGACAGTCCACAGGTTACTAAGGATAAGTGCACATATGTACACACACAAGCATGCACACCCATTTGCTACATGTTTCTGATTTATTTAAATATATATTATTTAACAGCCTTTTACATGACTTGTGTCCCAGATAAAACAGTTGCTACAGATTACCCATGTTCAGGTACAAGATGTTACTGAGTTGATGGAGCCAAATTCTTGCTACACTACAGGTCTTTTATAGTCTTGCTTCCACTATGTTCATGAACAATTCCAATTATCTATCTACATGTTTCCATTTAAAAATATTTTATAAAAATTAGCCTGTGCATGATTCTTATATATTCTATGCATCAGCTGAGATATATCCTTTTGCAGAAAAAGCTAGAGGATTCAGTGTCCAACGTAACCCCAAATGATATTTCCACCTTCTTAAGTTAGTTTCTTAGCATACCTGTTTTCCCATGTGATCATATGTAATATATGCATATACACTCACACACATGCATACACACAGTTGAACATGTGGATTTTCCTGTCTCTCCTCACTGACAAAATGTTAAAAGAGCAGACTCTTTATTATCACATGTGAATATAGAGTTAGAGCATCACCAGTATGTATAGAACACTACAGAGACCAACCTTAGTATACGTTGATTTTCATTACTTATATTAATGTCTGTGAGGACGTGATATGCCTTTATTTTCCTCTTTGTAGAAAATATCCAAATCTTTGGTACTAATATTACATTTTGTAAGGTTACATTGTTCTAACAATGAATTGGATTGAGCATCAAAACCTTTCTAATTCAATTTAAAGTACTGTGTGTTTTATATTTCAATTGAGCTAATATATAATGTTCCTTTTCAACTACCATAAGCATTTTTAGACATTTAACATGCAATGTCCTATGCAGACTAAAGAACTGATTAACTTTTGTAGAATTTCTCAATATGTGGACAAAGTACACTTTCTCATTTAAATAAAGTGCCTAATTAAAGTTGTAAGTTGGAATGAAGTGTCCCTTTTTGATATATCCAATTTTATGTCACTAGTGCTAAATCACAATGGGACATTGATTCTGCTTTTTATTATTGCTGCTTTCTTAAAATGAACACTAATGTGAATTGATTTTTTTTCTGTAATAAAGTTTTATTTGAAGTTAGTAGGTTGCAGACTCAAGGTAAGGCATCGGTAAAATGGAAAAAAAATATAAGTAATAAAATGAATTACATTTTTAATTACTTCTCTTATGCATAAACTTAGAAATTATACATTGCTATGTTCACTATAAGATAATTAAATTATTTTAGTTACCTACAAACTGACAAATTAAAATGTAAAGAATAGAGGTAAAATAAGAAAGTGCCATCCTTTTCTTCTAAAACAGTGGTTCTCAACCTTCCTAATGCTGCGACCCTTTTATACAGTTCCTCATGTTGTGTGACCCCCAATTTCATTGTTACAAATTGAACATAATGAAAGCATAGTGATTAGTCACAAAAACAATATGTAATTATGTATGTGTTTTCCGATGGTCTTAGGCGACCCCTGTGAAAGGGTCATTCCACCCCTAAAGGGGTCGCGACCCATAGTTTGAGAACCCCTGTAAAAGCGAACTTAAGTCCATAGATGTTTCCAGAAGGATTTGGTGAGATCTGGGGTTGATTTTCAGGTGACTTATTCAAAAGCTTAGTTGCACAGAGTAAATAAGATTGCCCCAAACAAAGCTAGGTATGACTAGAACAAAGGGTCTAAAAGGTCTTAAAATCCATAAAATAAATGAACTGATGAAGCTAAATGAGCCTATTTGCTATAAACTTAAGTATGGAATATTCTTTAAGAAATTTTATGGAACAATATAAAGAAATGTATTTGGATTTTTATACAGTTTTGTTCTGCTTGGTTTACCAATTTAACTTTTTGCCTAACAAGCAATTCTAAAAGCCAACATTATAGCTCTGAAATTTATTTTCTAAAATGCCTCAATGAGGCTATTTATATGAAAGATATCTAATAAGCACTGTATACTGTCCTAATGCACAGACAATGTGAAAAACAAACTATGTGATATACTTCCATTAGCCTTTTCATCAAGCATTTCAGTAGTTCTTATATTATGTCTCTGTATTTTAATTTCTTTTCTATTATACACCAGGTATTATATGATTCTTAATCAAGTAAGACCTGCTTCTGTTTCAGCTCAGTGATTGGTAAGGAAGAAAAATGCAATCATATATCATAATGCAGTCTTATAAATTCAATGACATCAGTATAATATCATAGTGTTACATGGAAATAAAAATAAGTAGGTACACTTACAGATGGTTAAAGTGTTAGTAAAAGTTATGAGGAAAGCTGACATTGCATTTATATTCACAGGCAGTATGGAAAATAATAAGGGGTAAAGCCTAGCTCAGATTTTGTAGGGCTGTAAAATTGTAAAATTTTCAAGCTCACAGACTAGTGAGGAAAACATAAAACACATAAAACAGCCATAATACAATGTGGTAATATTATACCAAATTCTATACAAGTAAATACAGATATTTTTTAAAAAATATATTTTTATTGATTTCAGAGAGAAAGGGAAAGGGAGAAATAGAAACATCAATGGTGAGAGAGAATCATTGATCGGCTGCCTCCTGCACATCCTACAGTGGGGATCCAGCCCACAACCTGGGCATGTGCCCTGACGGGGAATCAAACTGTGACCTCCTGGTGCATAGGTCTATGCTCGACCACTGAGCCACGCTGGCCAGGCAGTAAACTCAGGTCTTAAGGGGTAGAGAGAGAAGCAAGGTCAGCTTTGGAATTATATGTTGCCATGATGGCTACTGCTTCACTGAGATTCCACTCAATGCACAGCAGGTCAGAGATGTGTTTGCTCAGTGGGCAGGGCTTCTCCCGAGAGGCTATATGGAGAAGCCATTCTTTGGAGAAATCCCTGGTGGTGAGAAAGGAAGGGAATGGAATCCTCCATCCCCATTTTCTCTTTTCTATAGGTCAAAGATCATCTCCTGGGAAAGTAACGTCCTGCCCTTGCAGGCTGCACCATCCGGCCTTTTATAATGCTGCTCATGGTGCCTGACCCAAGGTGGTATAATGTGTTGTTTCCTCCACCATTTAGAAGTTGTGTGAGGCTGGGAACTCCTGGCATCATGCTGTTTCAGCTGGGATGCACTTGGAGGATGAGTGATTCATCAGCTCACTCTGGTGTTTGCTGGATAGATTGGTAGGTGGATGGAACATTAGTACAAACAAAAAAAAGAAAAGAAAAGAATTGGCCATGCAAACATTTTTGTCTGAGATAACCACCCCTCTCTACAATCCCATTATTTTTATTATTATATATGTATTTATTTTATTGTTGACAATATTACAGATGTCTCCCATTTCCTCCCCCTCACCTTTGCCTTACTCTTCCCAGCCCCCCCTCCCCCCAGGCCTTCACCACACTATTGTCTGTGTCCATGGGCTATGCATATATGCATATAAGTTCGTTGGTTAATTCCTTCCCATCTCCCTATACCCCTTCCCTCTGAGTTCTGTCAGTCTGTTCCATGTATCCATGATTCTGGACCTATTTTGTTCATCAGTTTATTCTTTAACTACAATTCTTTTCAGAAAGCATGAACATTGTACATATCTGTGTCCTTTGTTGGGCTAAGAGTACCTGAGGGAAAGAACTTAATTGTTTATTTACCTTTGTATTTCCAGAGGCTGACACAGTTCCTGGTACAAAATTCACTCACAAATAACAATACTTATTATAAGCAATACAAGAAAATATTTTATAAAAATAGCAATATTCAGGGTATTTTCTAAAGCAACTCACTTTAATTTTGCTTTCTCAAGAAGAGAATTCTCTTTACGAACATTAAATCTTCTTAAATTGACTAGTAGGTTATTAATTTAATAGTTTCATGGTTCACCCCTGGTTCATATAGTGGCCCAGGCAGGCTCATAAGTCTTGTCTTAGCAACCCAGAGCCAAACCCAGACAAAGCCAGAATTCTTAACAGGACATCTGTGTAGTAACAAGAACAGTGAATGTGATTTCAATAGCGAATACACTGAAATTAGCTTATTCCCATAAGCACACCCTGCAGTATCTGGAAAGGCAAGAAAGAATGGTTCATTAATATAAAAATTATTATTGGATAATCATGGGTATTCATAGAGAGCAAACTATCCTTTTCGAAAGGTTTTCACTTTGCCCACTGGATCTATAATCAGACCATGGGAGTCTGAATCGCTTCAACAGCTGATTTTCCCGTCCACTCCCATTCTCCTGCCCCATCTCCATTGTCTGCACCTGGCTGTACAGGGTCAACAGTGTCATTGGACACCTTAGGCTAAGGGGTGGGGGAGGAAAGCAACATATTTTCCCACTGTAGATTTCAAAGAGGGGAACTGGAAGTGGGTTTTGCATTCTTCAGGTCTTGTCCTCTAGCAGGGTTCGCTGGTTCTTCAGAGTGAAATAGCCACAGGTTAAATCACCCTTCTCTTCTTGGTGTTTTGTGTCAACAAAGTTTTTACTTTCTTTTTTCCCCTTTAACCAAAGACCTGTCTCCTAAAAATGAGGGAGAAGACATGAAAATAATGAGATTAGCTGGAGTGAGAGTTCAATGAAGAAAATTCTATGTTGCCTCACTTATTCTATAATACGAAAGCTTTCAGATACAATTAATTTAAATAATTTTATTTTCGGCATAACTTTCTGGCTGATAATGTAATGGCATTGGAAGTATTAACCTCACAAAATGTTTTTAGCATAGGCTGTGCTTTATGCTTAAGAATTTAAATGCATGTCTAAGCTTATAAATTCTAAATGTAGATTTTTCTCTTCTAAGTAGAATCATAAGTAGATTTTATACCCATAATTCCCAACATACTTGACCAATTCCCTGGATCCCATGATGCTAGTAAAACAAACATTTTACCACTACTTTCCCATTCTATATAGAGACTGATATGAAAATCTGGTACACAGAATATGAGTAAATAAATCATAGTTTTTTTTATTTGATTGTTACCAACCAACTGCTTCTAAATTGCTTATTTGACCTTGAAATAGTATAAAATTTATAGAGGCCTGGTACATGAATTCATGCACTGGTGGGGTCCCATGGTCTGGCCGGTGATCAAGGCCTATGGGGGAGGGGAATGTGGCCAGGGGGAGGAGCCATGGGAAGTTGGTGGGTGGTGGTGGGGAAGCGCTGCGGGAGGTTGGCTGTGGGAGTGCACTGACCAACAGGGGGCAGCTCCTGCATTGAGTGTCTGCCCCCTGGTGGTCAGTGCGCATCATAGCGACTGGTCGACCAGTCGTTCCAGTTGTTCCGGTTGTTAGGTCATAAGGGTTGCTTTGGCTTTTATATATACAGATACTTAAAAGGTGATCTTTATCATATACAAAAGTACAGATCAATTAATGACATGAAAACCCCTGGGATGAAATATTGCTTGCTAACTGAGCAATTGTTGACAAACTATTTAGGCTTAGAAATTGAAAAAGCAATATAGCCAAACTGGAAAGAGGAAAATAAAGAAAAGGCCTCTCACCTCTGTGTTCCTGTATCCATCAGGAAACCTGATTGTCTGTCTTTTCATTACACAAGATCATTCTTTCAGCCTGCTCAACCCTTGGTTCCCCATTTGACCTTTCACTTTCCCTATCAGTTTGGGAGAGAACTTAGAAGGAAATAGCCTGGTCTAGGTTATAAAGCAATGTTTGCCATTCCATTTAGAAGGTTTTCTAGATTCGAGTGAGGAGGCAGAAGAAGGGAAAGCAGGAAGAGAGCATTCTGAGGATTGAGGTTTCTTCTATCAAACACACAGGAGCAATAGGCATCGGGGCAGGGCCATTTCCTCAGCCACCTGGGGCCACACCTGTGGAGACTAGAGACTAAGAGATACCCATTTTGCATTCTGATAAACCTAATGTAATCCCTTCTCTTCGTACAGCCCTGAAGTGGAAGCTGCTTCTTGCCATTGGTCTCTCTACGACTTCATTGTTCCTATCAATCGTTTTCAGTTGTTCGTTAGGTTTATAACAATGTGTCATATGAAATTTTGTTTAAATAACCTGTATGGTGTCTATGCCCTTTCCAACTGGCACATGATCCTTTAACAAGGACACCTCTAAACAACGGAAATATGGTAAGGAAAGATTTGCCTGAAGTAATTTTTTAGAGGGATTTAAAGCAGTACCTCCAACCCAAATCAACCTCCTGATCTTAATGCCCGTTAATACACTGCCTACTGAAATCTCCATTTTAAAGTTCTATAGGTGTCTCAAACTGATCAGATAAAAAATAATTTTTTTCTTATGCTTTGCCCTTTAAACTCACTCCTTTCTCAGTCTTCCCTATGCCATTAAAAGGCATCATTATCCATTTGGTTATTCAAATCAAATATCTGGAGTTTATTATTGATGACTTCTTTGACTTACATATTCAATCAATCACTAAGTATGTAATTCTATTCTTAAATAGTCCTAAAATCTGTTCATTTATTTTCATCATCAATTGCTAGTTCCATCACATCCCTTGCTTGGATTGCTAGGGAGCTTTCTAATTGTACTTCCCGCCTGGAGGTTTACCTCCAATCATTCTCCACTTGGAATTCACCACACATTTAAAAGTAAAATTTTCATTGTACCATATACCTTCACTTAAATTTTAAAAATAAACTATTAAAGTCAAAATTAGTCTTTCATGGTCTAGTAACTGCTTACCTTGAAAAATCTTAAAAGAAAACTTTTTTGTAACTTTCTCTTCATAAGTCTACCACACTGCCACAAACAATGATAAGAAAATATTAGTAATTATTTTACAGAGTTTCAAAATAAAGATTGAGAACTACTATTTTCTGGTTGTGGAAGTTTATACAGGCTGCATGGATTTAAATCTTAGTTGTACCACTTACCTTATGTGTGACCCTGGGCCATTTACTTATAGTGTGTATGTGTATGAGAGTATTCATTTATAAAATGGAAATAAGTCTATTTACATCAAATGATTGTTAGAAAATTAAATTAATAAATGCATAGCATTCAAAAACACTGACATTACAATTGCTTGATGTCATCATTAAATGTATTGCTATATCTAGCCTTATATATTAAATGTTAACATATATAAATATATTGTATATAAGTACATAAAAACACAACACATTTTTAACATTCATCTTAGTCAGTGAAATTTCATTAGTTGCTCATTCTCTGCTTCTTAAAATAGTTCCTTCATTTGAATTCCAAGGCACTACCTTTGCTTGCTTTTCGTCCTATTTCTCGGGTTTCCCCTTCTCACTTTTTTTTTTTCAGGATTGCAATGTATATGTATTATTATTATTATTTAAATACATTTTTATTGATTTCAGAGAGGAAGGAAAGAGTGAGAGGAGATAGAAACTTCAATGATGAGAGAGAATCATTGATAGGCTGCCTCTGCATCACTGGGGATCAAGCCAGAAGCCCAGCCATGTGCTCTGACCAGGAATTAAACCGTGACCTCCTGGTGTATAGGTCGATGCTCAATTACTGGGCCATGCTGGCTGGGCTGTATATTTCTTTTTGAAGCTATAACATATACTTAAATGCCGTGCTTTTAAAACATACACAATACATTTTTAAATTGATTTGACAAAATATTTGAGTTTCTTTACAAACCAAATGAACATAGCATATTTCTTAAAATAAAATTTATATAAAATCAGTTATTATTGCTGGTTCTCATATGTTGCACTTCAAATTTTGTAAATGCTCTAGAGCTCAATACTTGGCCAGCTTCCATTTTCTGTGCCTATTATTCTATGTGATCTAATCCAACCTCTCACTTTAAATATTCTGAATATGTTTGACTCAAATTTATATCAATATTTTGGATCAATACCAGAATTTCTTGTATATTTGTATAGACTTGTATAGATAACTGATCACCTTTCACTTATAGTAGAAAATTAAAACTTAATGTGCCCCCAAATGAGCTCCTGTTACTTTATCATTCTCATTCTGCTACCTCAGCAGTCTGGTTTGGCTATAGTTCCTAAAACTCATGAGAACTGAGGGAAACTGGTGAAATTTTATTCTTGCATTTTTATGTATGTAAGAAATATTGAACCTTTGTTCAAAATTGTATTGAAATTGTGTCTTAGTCCACTCAGACAGCTATAACAAAAATACCATAGCCTGGGTGGCTTATAAACATCCCACACTTACATCTCACAATTTTGGAGGCTGGGCAGTCTAAGCACCTTGATCTTGGCGAAGAACTTGATTCCAGGGTCACAGCTGGCCATTGTCTCCATGTGTCCTCACAAGGCTGAAGGGAGACGAGAGGTCTCCGGGATTCCTTTTAGAAGATCACTACTTCCATTTGCCAGGACTCTGCCCTCAGGCCCTAATCATGTCCCAAAGGCCCCACCTACAAATACCATCGCATTGTGGATTCATTTCAACACAGTAATCTTTGGGGAGACACAGTCAGTTTCTCTATAGCAAATATGTCTAATTTATTCAGCAAAATGTTTTCTATCTATATAAAGAAACCGTGTGTGTGTGTGTGTGTGTGTGTGTGTGTGTGTGTGTAGTTTGTATTATACACGCTAATAGTTGTAAGAAATACTAAAAGTCAATGTGCCAAAACACACTTGACAGTATTTTGTAACTGGAATTTTTATTAAAAATAAACCATACTTAGTCAAGACGTTGCCACTACATCAAGGTCACAAGAGATGGCAAACAGAAACTTAGTCTGTAGTAACCATGTTTGCTAATTTTAAATTGAACTGCAAACAATTTTAAAATGCATTATTTAGATATAAGTTAATCTTTCCTTGGATGATGCCATAGAGGGGAAGACCTGATAAGCACACAAGTGAGCAGCTGGTGGTGGGCTTGCAAAGACTTACTTGTTATCCCTAAACCTCAACCCATGGGGAGGAGGAGCACCACCTGCGTGGACTGGGTTCTAAAGAGACAGAAAAAGCAAACTTCACAAATGGTCCAACATTCCCTTAAAATTTTCTTATGAAGAAATCATTTGAGGACAGATTACTAGTCGTCTTTAAAGCTAATACAGGCAATTTTTTTCTTCACTATTGGGATGAATAGCTGTTTCTTCGGTTAAGCACCAGATGAAATAGTCAGGGTTTATTTTAATAATAAATAATCAGCATAATGAGATACATTATCATAGATAATTTAGATACTTGAGAACTACAACCTAACTTAGGAATTGGATTCATACCCCCTTCATCACATTTACTCAGGCAAATTCTCATTTCTCTCGGTTTCTCTCTCTCTCTCTCTCTCTCTTTCTCTGATTTATTATTATTATTATTATTTTTTGCTAGGCACACACAGTTAAATTTCCTAAGTGAAACATGATTATGATATAACTATACTATAATGCAAATTAGACCATCCTAAAAATCATATATAAGACCATCCTAAAAATCATATATAAGTACACTTTAGCAAAAAGATTTATACGGAATTACCACTATTCTCTTGCAGTATGTATTTCCC
The DNA here is from genome assembly GCF_014108235.1 of Myotis myotis. Lineage (NCBI taxonomy): Eukaryota > Metazoa > Chordata > Mammalia > Chiroptera > Vespertilionidae > Myotis > Myotis myotis. The sequence goes on from NW_023416313.1 coordinate 28,472,763, forward strand.
TCTCTTAAATTATTCCCACTTTCTAGGTTTTATATTACTTTAATCATCACTGTGTTTACTGCAAAAATAAACACTTGGACTAAATAAGGCGCAGACATATTAATAAAATTTAAAATAAACAAGAAGATGTTCTCTAATACTCTAACTTTAAAAGAAATACTTATAGCTGTTTATATTTCACTGGCCCTAACGATATGTTCATTTCCTACTGATTAGAAATAAGAATGGATTCAATAAAAAAAGTCAAGACAGTAGATATAGGATTCAGAGATATAGGCTTAATATAATTAAACTAACCCTTAGTGAACCCAGTGTCGTTTCCTTTCCGCAAAGTGCCTATTTCCAATTTAATAAAACCTTTTTAGAAATAATGGCCTTCTGAAAACTCTCTTCCAAACACTGGTGAGAGAAAAACAAGGTCCAAAACCCTCAGTGATCTTTTGAAACTACGGGCCATCTAGTTGAACACTAAATAGGTCTACAATATACCAGTCTGCATTCATGTGGACATTTCCCCAAATCATGCATCAAAGTACATAGCCTAGCAAATGCTCTCCACTGCACACGCATGCATCTTCATTAGACTGGCAGGGACTAGACATCATTTTGAGAAGGACTAGATCCTTTTGTATATGAATGTCTTACCATCGAATGTGAATTTTAAAGGTATAAAACAGGATGGAATTATCTAAAAGTTTAATGGTACCAAAATTAATTTCAACTTCTGTTTTCCCTACTTCTTCCACTCTATTGACTCTAAAATCTAAAATGCCTGTGTAATCACTCATTACTCATTTGTTTATAGTTTAGGCTAACCTGAGTTTCTAGATGAATAAATTGTACAGTTACCCAGAGTGCTAGAAATCAAGGTTTATGAAATTATTTTAACATGCAGTGCGTTAAGAAGCCAGTTCGAGGAGGAAAAGAAAAAGATGAAGTTGCTCTGACATCCTTTTTTCATGAAATGATATGGAGTTTGGAGTTTGAAGATAAGGATCCAGTACGGATTCTACCATCAAATGCACATGTCAAGTTGCCTAATTATTTAGATGTGTTCCTTCTACAAGAAAAGAATATGGGTAAATATTCTCTTGGTTCACTGTTTAGGATTGTTATAAAAATGCATGTTTACGAAATTTTGAGCAATTATTGTTTATGACATACTAAATTCTGACATGTTAAAAATGATTGCAGGAGGGAATTATTATGAAGTCAAGTTGCCAGCATTGTGAGTTGTTGCTAAGGGATCACTTGGACAATATCGCTAGGCTCTTTTGTTTACAACTGCCATTTTCTTCCACTCCCAACGAATGGAATCCCCTGCCTTTGTTTCCCAGGCTCTCCCCTTGTGCAGTTCTTAGGACCAATTTTTACCTTAAGCAAGAATGTTTACACTGCTGTATAGTATCATGTCGAAGAGCACTAGCTTGGGAGCAACAATGTGTGTGCGGTGTATTATCTTTTCACTAGCATCTGCATTAGTCCTTTGCACTAACAAAGGATCCCCAACCACAGTGACTTACATTAGCCAACTGTAACTTCCTAGCTGGAAGTGGGCTGTGGCTCAGCGAGAGGCTGCATCTCTGGGGCAGGTGCCTTCTCATTCCGGGACCTGGAAGGAGTGGCCCCTGTTGACCATGCTCTTTTCATGGCGGATCTTAAATCTCCCACTAGACCGGTTGTGTATTATGTCTGCACACAGTCCTCTGGTCAAGATGTCACACGGGCAAGCTCAACTCAGTGAGGCAGAAATGTGCTGCCTTCCCACAGGGTACCAGGGAAGTCACATGGCAAAGGAAGGGGAGGCAATCTTACAGGAAGGGAGGGAGAGAAATAGTGTAAATGTAAAAAACAAACAAACAAACAAACAACCCAGAAAGATTCATAGATACAGACTGATTATTGCCAGAGGGAAGGGGGAGGAGAGTTAGGTAAAAAAGGTAAAAAGGAATAAGAGGTACAAACCTCCAGTTATTAAAAAATTTTTAAAGTGACGAGTAACATATAGCATAGGGAAAATGTCAATATTACCTCAATTTTGTATAGTGACATGATTATTAGACTTATTGTGGTGATCACAGAGTAAGCAATATAAATGTCAAATCAGTGTGTTACACACCTGAAAGTAATACAATATTGCTTGTCAACTATACTTTAATTTAAAAAAAAAGTAGGAGTTTTCCAGCCATCTATCACCACATGTTAAATTGGCCTATTTCCTGGATCACCCAGGTGTTATTTACAACTTGGCTCGCCCTCTGCCAAGCATTTGATAGTTACTGAAGGAAAATTCTTCTGAGTTCAAGTAACTGAATATGTTTTTCACCTTCATCCTGGTAGATCTCTTTGCAGCTTCTGCCTTTTCCAATCTGCGTCAGGAAACATAACGTCCATAGTGCAGATAATACAGGTCCATTGCCATGCACTTTGTAGATGCTCTTTCCTCCCTCTAGTCCTGTTACCCCCAGGCACGGCTGGAACTTTTCCTCAAACAAATGAGGAAGGAGAAAATGCCGCTGAAGTCGTGGGCCACATGTATAAAAATGGTATCAGGGATTTTTAACTCTAACGGGTATTATAGAGACAATAGAATTATGCATAGAATTGTCATAAAATTTATTCAGAAGGGCAGAGAATATGGCTCTTTAATACTTTCTATAATTTAGGTGTTTCACACTCCCTTATTGCTAATAATTAGGAAACATAATCTCAGTTTTAAAATGTTAAATGAACCTAATCCAACAATGAGAAGAATCCCTTTTAGACAATACTCAGTTGCACCTGGAAAAAATGCTCAGCCTGTTATATTTTTTAGTAATTCATTCCCTCTAATTTTTTCTCTGCACTGCCTTAAAGAAGCTTTTCCAGGTGCGTACTTAGTAGAGATATGAAGGAATATTTATAGAGGCATTGTTTGTAACCACAACAAAACCTTTGAAGAGGAATTAACCCGTGAAATGGATAAGTACATGGTTCGCATATTTGTAGAGCTGAATACTACATGTCAGAGAAAAGAAAGCGCAGCTACCACAGCTCCCTTTATTCATGAGGCTTAATTGTAAAAACACAATGTGCAGCGAAAAGTGCAAGTCTACTGGGATTCTGAAAAGATGGCCGTGCAGCAGCACGATTGTGCAATCTCTTCATATCCTGACATTAAAAACAGAAAGAACAAATAGACAACACAGGAAAAATGACATCAAACATGTGACTAGTTAGCAAGGTATTCTCACAAACTCCAAAATAAAAGCAGGAGGGGACACAGCACCAAAGGCCACAAGGCCTGCCTAGGATTGTCTCTGGAAGGAAGGAGGCAGCAAGTCCTGGTGCCTGTCAGACCTGAGAAACACAGAAGCCCACATAAACAAGATGTATTTACTCAAAAACATAGTGAAGGCCATTTAAGAAAAGCAGCTGGAGCTTGGAGGGTTTTTGCCGTGTCCAGTGCTGGGAAATGCAAGGAGTCTGTGGTATAAGATTGAATGGGCTGAAACTGTCTATTCCCTGTGAATGTGTAAAACTGGCTGCTGGGACTTCCCCCAGCACAGCGTCCCACAGTGATGGGACTTTGCCAGGAGTGGAAAAAATGGGGGTAACAGAACCAAATAAAAGAGAACATCTAGACCAACACTGGGAGAGGTTCCAGGTCTTGAAATCTCACAGAACAAACTGACAAATATTTCAGCACCACAAAAAAACAAACAAAAAACCCGCCCAAAAAACCAGAACCAAGAACTTATTGGAGATATTCAAGCTATTCTAGTCTTGCATTATTCTAAATCTATGGATAAGCTAGTTTTTTATAAAAATGAGGGAGAGAAAAGAAAATAATTAAATCCTATGCAAAATTATGATAGTAAAGAGAATAGTGAGAAGATAATATCTTTAGCAAGAATGAAAGAAGTGCCCAAGACATAGTAAAACTGTAACCTATTATTTTTAAACTAGAGGCCTGGTGCATGGAATTCATGTATGGGTGCGGGCGGGGGAGGGGGGTGTCCTTAAACTCGGCCTGCACCCTCTTCAATCTGGGACCCCTTGAGAGATGTCCAACTGCCAGTTTAGGCCCAATCCCGCAGGGATCAGGGAAGAGGCCAGTCCAGCAGGGGAGGGACGGGGAGGGCAGTTGGGGGCAAACAGTTTTGGCAGAGGAGACGGGTTACAGCAGGGGAGGGCAGTTGTGGGAGATCAGGCCAGCAGGGGAGGGCAGCTTGGGGCAATCAGGCCAGCAAAGGAGGGCAGCTGGGGGTGATCAGGCTGGCAGGGGAGCAGTTTAGCATCAATCAGGCCGGCAGAGGAGTGATTAGGGCCAATCAGGCTGGCAGGCAGAAGCGGTTAGGGCAATCAGTCAGGTAGGCAGGTGAGTGGTTAGGGGCCAGTGGTCCTGGATTATGAGAGGGATGTCCGATGTCGGGACCGGCCTCCTCCATGCCACGCAGAGCCGCAGGAGCCCCTAGGCCTCACCGTGAGGAGCGAGGAGCGGCGCCCGGACCCTGCCTCCACTGTGCACGTGGCCATCTTTGTGGCGGCCGTCTTGTGGCTACATTGCGCGAGGGCATTGCGCGAGTGCGTGACGCCACCTAGGCTTTTATTATATACGATGACCTAAAGGATATTTTAAAATTATGTAATTAGTATTATATAAGAAGTAATAAATCTCAGGAAATAAATATAAATAAAAGAAACGTAATTTCATAAAAGAGAGATAAGGAACAGGTAAGTGAATAAACAAAATAAAAATGTCAAGAAGAATATAGAGTGAAACAGAGGAAATGATTACAAGGAAATAAAAGAGATACACATATTTTAGAGATAGTGGCAAATATTAATGGTAGGCAGAGAAGAGACCAAAACCAAACTAAGGGAACCAAATTATACTAAAACCTATAATTAAGAAAAAACTTTTTGGAAATAAATTTAAATTGGATCTACTTTTTCAAAAATATATTTTTATTGATTTCAGTGATGAAGTGGGAGAGAGAGAGAGAGAGAGAGAGAGAGCGAGAGAGAGAAGAGAAAAACATCAATGATGAGAGAAAATCATTGATCGGCTGCCTCCTGCATGCCCCACACTGAGGACTGAGCCCATAACCTGTGCATATGCCCTGACCTGTAATCAAACTGTGACCTCGTGTTTCATAGGCCAACACTCAACCACAGCCATGCTGGCTGGGCCGGTCTACATTGTTAAAGAGACATAGTATACCTAAAAATATTGACTTGAAATAGCCAATGCCAAGACATCAAAACTTTTTGTTGATTTCAAAAGAAAAGAAAAATTCTTTGGGCATATACTAAAATGAGATTATGGTTAAAATTTTTCAACAGTACTTGAGGCCAGATGAAAATGGAGTAACATATTTAAGATAGTTAAAGAAATAAAGTGTGAATGAGCAACTTTATTCCAGCAAAACTAACTTTTCTGTATAAAGGCACCAGCAAATTGTTATTAACATGCAAGTCTCAGGTCATACTGTTTTAACACTGTCCTTAAGTCATCTACCAAAGTGTGAGTTTGAATATCAAAATGACTAGGACTCATGGATACAGATAACAATTAGTATGGTGATTACCAGAGGCAAGGGGGAGAGGGTTGGGGGGGGGCAGATAGAAGAGGGGAAACGGGGAATAAATAGTGACAGAAAGAGGCTTGACTTGGGTTGGTAAACACACAATACAATATACAGATGGTGAATTGTACAACTGTATACCTGAAACCTGTATAATTTTATTAATCTATATTTATTAGTATAGACCCCAATCTATACTAATAAAAGGGCAATATGCTAATTAGAGTGGACATCTTCAGGACATCCTGGACAAAGCTGCAATGGCTGCCTGAGGCTCAGGCAAGCCATGGATGGCGGTTGCCACTGACAGGGCCGGCCTGAGGCTCAGACAGCTGCGGCGGCCGGCAGTGGCTGCAGCAGAGGCATGATGGGGGTGTTGCCTTCCCCTAATTGGCTGGTTGCCTCCCTCAGAGGGAGGTCAGACTGCGGCTTTGGCTCGCTCCCCTTGGGTCTGTCAGTAGGACATACCCTGAGGGATCCCGGACTGTGAGAGGGGGCAGGCTGGTCTGAGGGACTCCCCTCCAGTGCACAAATTTTCATGCACCGGGCCTTCAGTAAATTCAATAAAAAAACAACAACAATAGATTTTAGATAAATATAATAGCAAAGTATATTCATGTATAAGTAGTTTAGCGAGTTGCATTAGGGCCCCTCAAAAGACACAGTCCACATCCTAATTTCCAGAACCTATGAATGTGACCTTATTTGGAAAAAGGACTCTACAGATGTAATGAAATTACAGATCTTGGGGTAAGATCATTTTGGATTACTTGGAGGAATCCTCAATCCAATGACAAGTATCCTGATAAGAGACAGAAGAGGAGAAAATATACCCACACGAGAAGGCCATGTGGAGATGGAAACAGAGTTTGGACTTACACAGCACAGACCCAGCAAAGCCACAGGAAGCTGGCCCGGCAAGGGGGGGCATTCCCATAGAGGCTTTCCAGAGAGTGCAGCCCTCCTGACACCCGCACTTTGACTTTATACGTCTGGCCTCAAGAATTGCGGGAGAATAAATTTCTGTTGTAGGCGATGCAGTGTGTGGCAATGTCTTACAGCAGCCACGGGAAACAGAGTGTAGGCGTCGTAGGCTGATCTTTAAGTAGGGAGCTAATTGCTAAGTTTCCTAAATACAGGATGCAATAACAAATGTCAGCAGGCTTTTCAGATATGAAGGTAACGCAATAGACCTGCTGACTTTCAGACCTTGATAGTGTTATAATAAGGTTCAGTCTTTCTATGGATTAAAGTATAACATAAATCATTTCACATTATAATGCCAGAAATAATATTAGTGACCTACAATTATTAATTCTGTTCCCAGAACCAGTGATGGAATGGGTTCTGCTAATTTTAAAATTGGGTTTTCTATTGTTAATAAAATTAAACTGTTTAATTCAACATCTACGTTTCTATGTTTGCTATTATTCAGCTAAGAGAGAAAATGCTTTCTCAGTATGCAATTGTTTTTTGTTTGTTTGTTTTTTTGTTTTTGGCCTAACTGGGAAATTTAGGATTAAAAATGTCACAGCAATTTTCTTTATGGGCCACATGTTATCAATAAAAAGAAATCTAGCATATGGCTTTTGGAGAAGAAACACAGAAGCAAACAAAAATCCTAAATGTCAGAGTAACCTCATTTTAGCATACAGATATTTCCAAAAGGTGTAGAAAAAGATAAGATAAAGTTCATATGATAAATCTAATTAAGAAATACACATTTCCAATTGTAGAAAAATCAAGAGCAAACAGTTTTGCAAGATTTATTTTAATTAGATTTTTAAATTATGGAACAGCTAGCTAGTCACGTAGTTTTCAAGGAATATAAATAAATTCTCTTCACTGTAGTCACAAATAATTTCAAGGCATTCATTAGTGGTACTTTTGGTAACTGTGCTGGGAAGGGAGAGGCTTGTATGTTGTATAGCTATTTTCAACATGGATAAATGTGTTGTTTTTTTTCCAGGATATCATGCTACTTTTCTGACTTTATACACATTTAAATCAAGTTAATTTTTTCATTTATACCAATTCTATTTATATTATATTCTTTCTGTGCATATGGTTTCTCTTTCCAAATTTGTATGCATGTGTTCATAAAACAGATGTAAGCAGATATGACACAAGGGAAAACTCCAGAAGACAGTTTTACCCATAATTGTTCTTTCTAGAAGGAAATTTTAAAGATATGGTAACGGAAATAACCCTGGGTGGGAAGGAGTATCTGGATTTCTTTGGAATCATGTCTTTGCTTTGCTTTTTCCCCTAAGAGAGCCAGGATAATAAAAGGACTCTGTTCCTATTCCAGGAAATCCCCAACATGTTCTCATAATGTAGGCTTAAAGACATTGGTCCACATCACAGAAATACAGTAGCATTATCCAGGAAAATTATTCTAATTGAAAGAAGTAATTAAGAGAATGTGGATGAGTTAACAATTTGTAGACTTCAGGATAAAAAAATTTGCATATGATGTTTTAGTAATGTTTATACTTTTATTAGAAGGATGACATACTGGATGAAGTTTGCTGGTTATTCAAAGCATTTTTGTTCTTCTTCATGGACCATTTAGATATGTTCTCTATTTACTTGTACAATCTACAAAAAACTAAGGATTACAGTTATTCTGTTCTATGTAATTCTCTTACATGAGGAATACAAAAAGTAACTAAAGAAAGAACAACAAAGACACTCATAGATACAGACAATAGAATGGTGGCTACCAGAGGGAATTGAGGGTAGAGGAGGATGAAGTGGGTAAAGGAGGTCGAATATATGGGAACAGAAGGGTATTAGACTTCGAGTGGGGGGCATGTAATTGTGTACGCTGATGTAACATTACAGTCTGGTACACCTGAAAATTATGTAATGTTCTTAATCAATGCTACCCAAAATTTTTAAGTAAATATTAATTAAAGTTCGCATTGTCCACTTTTCTAATGGAACATTCTTTAAGTATTAAAAAAACCAAAAAAAAAACAACGCCTTTCGTAGAACAATTTTAGATTTAAACAAATAGCCCAGCCCTTTATCAATATCACTCACCAGAGTGGCGATATTTTATTTACCATGGATAAACCTACATTGACACATCATTTTCATCCAAAGTACATAGTTTACATTAAGGTTCATTCTTGATGTACATTCTATGGATTTGGACAAGTGTATAAATTTATACATGCTGCTTATTTATCTCTCCTCCCTCCCCCATCCCTGCCAACCACTGAACTTTTTATTGTCTCCATACATTTACCTTTTCAGAATGTTACTTAATTGCTATCATATGGTATGTAGCCTCTTCAGATTGGCTTCTTAGTAGTAATATGCATTTAAAGTTTTTCCGTTTCTTATGACTTGATAGCTCATATTTTTAAGCACTGAATAGTACTTTATTGTCGGGAAGACACAGCTTATTTATCCTTTAACCTAGGGATATCTTGGTTGCTTCCAAGTTTTGACATTATGAATAAACATGTGTATGGGTACTCATCTTTGTGCAGATTTGTGTGTGGAAACACATTTTCAAATTCTATGGGTACTTACCAACAAGCACAATTGCTGGATTATACAGTAAGAGTGTGTTTAGTTCTGTAAGAAGCCACCCAACTGTCTTCCTATGTGGCTGGGCCATTTTGTATTCCACCAGGAATGATGAGAGTTCCTGCCGCCCCACATCCATGCCAGCATTTGGGGTTCTCAGTGCTTTGGATTTTGGCTAGTCTAATAGGTGTGTAATGATGCCTCATTGTTATTTTAATTTGAATTTTCCTGAAGATTGATTAAGTGGAGCATCTTTTCATATGCTTACTTGCCAGCTGTATATTTTCTTTGGTGAGGTATCAGTTGTCTTCGGGAATTTTTTAATCGGGTTGTTTGTTTGCTTATTGTTGTGTTTTAATAGTTTATTTTATATTCTGCATAACAGTCTTTTAGGCTGTGTTTTTCTGGTCAATAACTTATCCTCCTCTGTGGCTTGTCTTCTCATTCTCTTGCCATTGTTGTTCACAGAGCAAAAATTTTAAATTTTAATAAATTCCAGGTTATCAATTATTTGTTTAGTAGGTTGTGTCTTTGTGTATCTAAAAAGGCATCAGTATTCCCAAACTCATCCAGGTTTCCTCCTATGTTATCTTCTAGGAGTTTTACAGCTTTGTGTTTATAGTTAGGTCTGTGATTGAGTTAGTCTTTGTAAAGTGCAAGTTCTTTGTCAGGACTCATTCCTTTGTATGTGGATATCCAGTTGTTTCGCATCATTTGTTGCCGAGAATATCTTTGCTCTATTATATTGTCTTTATCCCTTTGTCAAAGATCAGTTGACTGTATTTATGGGGATCTATTTCTGGGCTCTCTATTTTGTTCCATTGATCTCTTTTCTTTTGCCAATACCATGCTGTCTTGATTTCTATAAATGTATAGAAAATCTTTACGTCAGTACTGTCCATCCTCCAACTTTGATCTTCCTATTCAATATTGTGTTGCCTATTTTGGTCTCTGTGCCTCTCCATATACACTTTAGAATAGATTTGTCAACATCCACAAAATTTGTTGGTATTTTGATTGGGATTGCAGTGAATCTATAACTTAAATGGGAAAGAGTTGACATCTTGACACTATTGAGTCTTTCTATCCATGAAAATAAAATATTTCTCCATTTATTTAGTTCTTTGATTTTCATCATCAAGGTTTTATAGTTTTTTTCATAAATACTTACACCTAAGTATTTCATTTTTATGGGTGATAATATAAATAGTATTAGTTTTTTACTTAAAATTGCAGTTGTTCATTTTTGGTATATATGAAAACAATCAAAGTTGACATTTTTATAATAGCTTATTGGTTTCAGTAGTTTATTTGTTGATGTTTTCTAATTTACTACATAGACAATTTTTTATGTAATCTGCAAACAAAACCAAATTTTTGTCTTCCTTCCCCATCTACATATATTTCATTTCCTTTTCTAGTTGTGTGTGTCCTCTCTCTTTTTCATGGGCAGCCTTGCACTTCCATTAGTTTTTGCCTCATGTAGTTTTATGCTCTGTTGTTCGGCACATACACATTAAGAACTGTTATATCTTCTTGGCGAGCTGACCCTTTATCATTATTATATAGTGCCCTTCTTTATCCTTCATATTTTTCCTTGCTTTGAAGTCTGCTTTGTCTGAAATTAATATAGCCATTGGTTTCTTTTTTTGCTAGAATGGTACATTTTTTCATGTATTTATTTTTAAATCACATGCTTCTTTATGCTTTTAGTGAGTTTCTTGTAGACAACATATAATTGGGGGAGCGTTTTTTAGACCTACTCTGACAATCTCTGTTTTCTAATTGGTACTTTTAGATCATTGACTAAAAGTGATTTTTTATACAGTTGGATTAATATCTACCATTTTTGCTGCTATTTTCTATTTGTTGCCCTTGTATTTGTTCCTATTTTTTTGTCTCCCAGACTTTTGCCTTTTGTGGTTTTAATTCAACATTTTATACTCCATTTTCTCCCCTTTTCTATTATATCAGTTATCCTTCTTTTATTCCTTTTTTTGGTGGTTGCCCTAAGTTTGCACGGTACATTTACAACTAGTCCAAGTGCACTTTCAAATAACATTATACTACTCCCCACGTAGAAAGAATACCTTATAATAACCAACTAATTTTAGTTCCTTCCTCCCATGCCTTGTATTATTGCTATCACTCACTTCACTTACATATAAGCATTCTTTGTGCTTACATTGATTCTGAGAAGTTGGCTATAATTTGTATCTTTATTCCTCTATAGGAGATGTGTCTATATTCTCATTTCTTTCAGAATTTCTTCTTCATGTTTAAAAATGTTATGCCAAATTATAGTTTCTTCTGCATTTATCATGTGTGGTATCTCTGAGCTTCCTGGATCTGTGGCTTGTTGTCTGATATTGATTTGGGGGAAATTCTCAGTCATTACTATTTCAAATATTCTATTCCTTTGTCTCTTGTTCCCTGTATTCCCAGGGAGTAGTTAATTTTTTAGTTATCCTACATTTTTTAGACATTCTGTTCTGTTTTGTTTTTTTTTTCTTTCTTCTCTTTGTTTTGTTGTTGTTATTTGCTTGTTTGTTTTGGGGGTTTTGAGGAGTCTGTTGATTTGTCCTCTAGCTCAGAGATTCTCTCCTTTAAAATATCCAGTCTCCTAACAAGCCCATCAAAGGCAATTTTCAACTATGTTACAGTGAGTATTTTGTCTTTGGAATTTCTTTTTGGTTGTTTCTTAGGGTTTCCATCTCTCTGCTTCCATAGCCAGACGTGATGCACCAGATGAAAGAAATTATCATAGAAAGATCTCTTTAATGTGGTGATGAGGCGTGAGGGGAGGAAAATGTTCTAAAGTCTTATGATTAGGGCTCACTCTTTGAATAAGCCGATGCATGTGGACTGTAAAATTCTTGTGTTGATCAGTTGTTGTTTTTTATCTCCGTGCCCCCCCAACCCCCGCCCCTCCCCCCCCCCCCCGCCCTGCCCTTGTATGTCTAGAGTGGTCTGCAGTTGGGTATTTCTTGTTTTGCAAATAGAAGGCTACAATTGGCTGGAACTGGGTATTTCCCTTCCGCAGATTAGGTAGGTCTCATAATATCCTGATTAGGCTCTGGTTAACTAGATTCTTCTGAGGGCAGGCCTGGTTACGGAAAACACGGTGCTATGATGTATTTCAAAATGGTTCCATTTCTTTTTCTCCTGCCAGAAGCCCAAGGGGATTTTCCTCTGATATTTATTGTAGGAATCTGCTTCAGCACTTACACTTAAATCACACAGTATCATGGGGGCCTCCTATATTGGTTTCTCTGGAGGTTTTAACATTCAGAGTTGTCTACACTGATAACAAATAGTTTTTCATTCAATCTGTTTTGAGGATTTGGGGGGTTGGGGGGGGGGAAACATTTGAGCAGTGGAGATTAAAAATCACAATGTTAACATGCAAACATCTATTAATCCAACTACCACTCTACATCAGGAATATAATAAGCTATACACATACGTACATTTTGCCATTTTAACCACATATAAGCATCCAGTTCGGGGACATTAGGTACATTCACATTGTTGTGTTGTTACCATCATGAGTAACAGTCTACAGAATTCTTTTTATCTTGCAAAACTGAAATTTGGCTTCTATTAAACAATAACTCCCATTCTCCCCTTCTTCAACCCTTGGCAATTATCATTGTACTTTCTGTCACTATGAATCTCACAAAATCATACCCTACTTGTCCTTTGTGACTGGCTTATTTCAATGCTAGAGGGGCATCTTTCTCCCAGACAGAAGTGTGGGCAGGAGCCATTGTGTTTTTGTTGACCCTTCCCCTACCAGGCTTGCTTACCTATCAATCATTCCTTTAAATGTAAAAAATTTAAATGCCCTAACCAAAAGACTAGTTTCCATCAATACACAAATGGATAAAGGAAAGATGGTACATGTATACAATGGAACATTACTCAACCATAAGAAAGAATGAGATCTTGACATTTGTGACAGCATGGATGGACCCAGAGGATATTATGCTAAATGACATCTCAAACAGAGAAAGACAAGTACCATATAATCACTTACATGTGGAATCTAACACTCAAAATAAATGAACAAACAAAACAGAAACAAACTCATAGATACAGAGAGCTAATTAATGATTATCAGATGGGAGGGGCATGGGAAGTGGTTTAAAAAGGTGAAGGGATTAGGAAATATAAATTGGTTGTTACAGGACAATCATGGGAATATAAAGCACAGCATAAGAAATGTAGTCAATAATATTCTAATAACTATGCATGATTTATCGGGGTGAGCACTTAGTAAGTTCTATAGTTTCTAATCGCTGGAGTGTACACCTGAAACTAACATAATATTGTATGTCAACTGTAATTGAAAAATAGAAAATAATTTAAATTTAAAAATAAGCTTTAATAAGACTAAATCTTTAAAGTTTGGGAAAAAAGTATCTAGAACATATTTTAACATGTATCAAAATAGTATCAGAGCATACATTAAATAAAAAATTGGGAAAAACCTTAAGAACATGAGACATTGCTATAAAGTCAGAGATGCATTGTATTCCTCTATGAGAAGACTGATAAGTATAGCAATGTTTTTCTTTTGGCCCAAAGCAATTTGTAAAAAATGCAAATGGTGCTAAGTAAGTCTGTATAACAAATGTAGATATCAAGGAAATTTTTAAAAAGAAAACAGAAAATCCCACTGGCGTGGTTCAGTGGTTGAGAATTGACCCCTGAACCTGGAGGTCAGGGTTTGATTCCCAGTCAGAGCACATGCTTGGGTTGTGGGTTTGATCCCCAGTGTGGGGTGTGTAGGAGGCAGACGATCAATGTCTCTCTCATCATTAATGTTTCTCTCTCTCTCTCTCTCTCCCTTCTCTCTCTCTCTTCCTCTCTAAAATCAATGAAAATATATTAATAAAATAAAATGCAGAACCTATAAGCTTACACTTTAGTAGAGGGAAATAAGAGTGAAAAATATTTCCACAATTTGTGCATATAAAGCAAGGAAAACTATTATATTGATATTCAAAATTAGTTATTATTCTGCAATAAAATTTCTTATGTTTCAAGGCAGCAGTAGTTATATAGAAATACACATACACAAGTAAAAGGGTAAGGCATAGAAAAAATAAAGTATATAGGGAAGTGTTGTAGAAAAGGAAATTAAGATCTACTTCCTGAGTTATTGGAGATATTAGGGATAATGTAGCCATTTTATACTCAAAGGCAATCAAGGTTTAGCTTTGTAAAGATGTCTAGGAATCTGTAGATCTGTCCTTTGAGAATTTTTTAGTGATGAGGAATGCCATGGCTATAAAGAAAACAGGAAGAAGTACAGTGTAATTCACTTAATTGAATTAATATTAAAATCGTAATCAAAAATTTGTGTTAAAGTAGATACTATTTTTCCAAATCTTTAAAGATTACTTATCTTGCAAATCTATGTTTATAACCTAAAACTTGCATTCAAACTATTGTTCATATTATCCAGGACGGCAAACTGCAGCCCTGGTTGGTGAAAGAGCAAGTCAAGGTCCTATTAATGATGGGACAAGAGGAGAGGAAACAGTTCTGCTAAGTGTGCTGCAGCTCTCCTCATGCTGAGAAGAAATACAAGGAAAACTGCTCTTTCGTTCCTGGTGAGATACGTCAGTAACCCAATTAAGTTGATTCCTTTAAGCTAAATTTTAGCGAAACCAAAGTTGTGCCATTTTTCTTTCTAGTAATTAAATGGGATAGTTCAGAAAACAACCGAAAAAGTCTCTAATTATGTAAAGAATCATGTCATCTGCAAAAAGTGACACTTTTAGTTTTTATTCCCAATTTTGGATGGCTTTTAGTTTTCTCTCTTGACTGACTGCTCTGGCCAGCACTTCCAGAACTACATTGAACAGGAATGGTCAGAAAGGACATTTTTGTCTTTACCCTGATTTTAGAGAAAAAGCTTTCCATTTTTCACAGTTGAGTATGATATTAGCTGAGGGTTTGTCATATCTGGCACTTTTTATTCTGTCAAAGTATTTTCCTTCAATAAAACCAGTCTTATTGATTTTTTAATCATCAAAGCAAGGCAAATAGATAGTACAGAACATATTTGGGACCATTTATTTTAGTGAAGATTTATTGGTAAGTACATAACCAATCCTACATGCATTCAGAGATCTAGCAAACAGAGCGGCTATAAATGATGTCTTAGATATGAGAAAATATATTCATTGTATCACATGTGAGGGCTGAAAAAATGTTCTTCCTATGCTAACCAACAGATGCAGAAATTGCACAGATAAACTCTACTGACCCGTTCTAAGTACCATTTAATGACTGCTCTTAAAATTGCATTTGTGATAGCTGGAGAGATATTTTTATTGTGGATACATCTCCTTTATTTGCTAGAATAAAAATACCTTTATTGACTGAGCACAATACACCTAAAGATTCATTCTGAAGCACTTTCCATAATCATGCTTTCTGTGGCATCCTGATATCCTCTGTACAATGTTTATCTTTATTACTTTTCTTTATTTGTGTCATTCCTTAAGGATGCATTTACAGTTGTTTTCTTACCTGAAGTAAATATTGATGCAATAACGAGATTCTTGAAGTAGAATTATAAAAACCTGACATTTAAACATACTTAGGCTGCTTAATAGCTCTTAATTGGGCAACTAACCATAACTCTCTTTTTTCAGTTTCCCAGTGTGCAAATGAGAACTGCCCACCTACCTTGCAGTGTGATTGTAAGGGTCTATTGGGATAACTCTTAGGAAATTGCTTTGTTAATTACAACAGGCTGCCCGATTGCAAAGTCTGTCGTAATATTATGTTTAATAACGGGTTCTGTCCATACGACCTTTGTGCCTGCAGGCCTCTGAACGGTCCCCACACTGGTTGTGTTCATCCATCCACTGGCCTCTGGAGAATCAGGCCTGATGCAAGCTGTTATTGTTGCAGGCTCTGTTTCTTCTTTCATCAGCTTTGAGACACTTGGCTCCAAATGGCAATTGCCTGCTCCATTGGTCTGCCAAAGATACAGTTTCCCAGCAGTCAGTGTCTACGCAGCCCTGTTTGAAATGCGTCCACAGCGAACCTTGAGAACGCTTCATCCATCTTGCCTGCCAACAGTGGTTCTGCTGCAGCCCAGCACACAGGACTGAGTGGCGATCTCGCTGGTGTTGAACCTTCACACGTGTCCTGCCTGGAGGGTCTGTGAGGCAGCCTGTGGAGGTGCAATATGGTTGAACTGAATTCATTCTAAGCAACCATTCTAGCTGATCCTGGCAGGTTATTAATGGCAAGCTTGGCACATGGCATGTGCTAATTTATGAGCTTTTCATGAGCTCATGATGCCTAATGAAGTGCTGATATCACTGTGGATACTTAATTAAAAAGTTGATTTCATAATTTATGCTCAAAATGGTATATATATATTTCTGAAGACTTTATCTTGGAAATAATAAAAATATCTGACATTTATTAAAGATATTATGTCAGATATTGATAAGCACATTATATGTCATTTTTTATTTCCTTTAGTCTATGATTATGCATGTTTTCTGATAAGGAAACTTAGGTACACGGGTTCAAGGAATGTACCTTGAAGAGCTGGTAAAGAATATAGCCTGGATTTGAACCCAGAGACCCACCTCTGAACCTGGGATATTAACCACTTCACCATCATGCTTTCTTTCTTTCTTTTTTTAAAAAAAATATATTTTATTGACTTTTTACAGAGAGAAGGGGAGAGGGATAGAGAGTTAGAAACATCGATGAGAGAGAAACATCGATCAACTGCCTCCTGCACACTCCCCACGGGGGATGTGCCCACAACCAAGGTACATGCCCTTGACCGGAATCGAACCTGGGACCCTTGAGTCTGCAGGCTGATGCTCTATCCACTGAGCCAAACCGGTTAGGGCTTCACCATCATGCTTTCTAAACATGTGGCATGCTCTCCAATGGAGAGTGTCTAAATATTGGGATGAATACTTGAAAAGGGAAATGAACCTCTCCTAATATATACTGGGTAAGATAGAATTAAGGCCATAGAGGTCTTTCTTGAAGGTAAGTATGGATTTTCCTAGTAGACATGGATTAATGATATTCTAGTGACCATGTAAAGATTAATGGAACAGATTACATTCCATGATGGAGCGGGAGTGTGTGCTGAGTCAATCAGTTGAAGGATTCAAGAGAACAAAGACCGATCCCTTCTGAGCATGACGAAATTCTGTGAGCATGAATTATGCAACTCTTCTCTTGGTCTCTAGCCTGTGGAAAACTAATAAATTTAATGATATATAGATATACACATTCTGTTGGTTCTGTTTCTCTGGAGGACCCTGACTAATGCACTCTATACAAACAACATACTATTTGGCAGTATTTAAAATTAATGCTATTCCCTCCAGATCATTGATCATTTATTCTTAGACTCATGCTCGCGGGGATTTATTAGGCATCTTCTAGTTTCCCTGTCGAACGTCTCAGCTTTTTAACAGAATACAATGTGGACTTCAGGGTCTTCTGATCATGGCTCTAGTTACCAATATTTGGGATGCTTAAAGGTTTTAGTTGAGTTACTTTGCAAGTAATTATACTCTCTCCCTCTGTGAACAGGGCAGGGTTTGGTAGAAATCTAGCTTTCAGAATGTATATTAGTAATAACCATGAAATAATTGTAGCGTTTGCTAAATTTCTTTTTGCTTGGCATTCTCTAATTATCTCCATGGCCAGTTCCTCTGGGTCTGAGGTTATTTCCTCCTGATTCCATTGGTAAGACTTGCCTACTGTAACATCTTAGGGACTTTATCGCTTTATACCAAGGACACCTAGAAAACTATTTACAACATCAAACCAACATCATGCTCTAAAACTTATCCCTTTTCTTGCCAAATGGTTCCTTAGCCATTATAATTCATGGGCCTGAAAGATAAACCTACAGCTTCCACCAATCTTTTTTACTACAAAGGTTTAAATGTCAACATAGACTCTGGTGATAGATTTCTTCCAACTTCAAAACTTAATAATGATTCAAAAGGTAGAGGCAAGAACCTGACAAAGATTAAACAATTCTTTACTGAAGGGGCCAAAAACAGATACAGTTTCCAATATAATTGAAATTGATCTTAAGAGACTATGTCAAAAATTTTTCTTAACCACTAGAAAAGGGGGAAAATAACACTTTTTAGAAATGACTACAGTTGAAGTGAATATTAATGTTGTAGTCATTACTATTTTAAAAATAGAAATAAAGAGAATGTTATCTAGAAAATGACTGAGTTCAAGTTCTTCATGTGGGGAAACCTGTGATGCTAAAACACTTTTCATTATGGAGGATGAAATGATGATTAACAAGCACATCATTACCCAAAAGAAAAAAGAGGAATAGAATAAAATTAAAAGCAATTCTTAAAGGAGAAGAGAAACAAATCTTTAGAGATTTGGTCTATTTTTAAAATGCAATAAACAAAAAGTCACTAGCTGTGATACTTAATTATTTATTTGTGTCAACTTGACTAGACAATAGGATTTCAGAATATTTGGTTAAACATAATATTTGTATGTCTGTGGGAATGTTTTTAATTAATTAATTAATTAATTATTTAAATATATTTTTATTTATTTCAGAGAGGAAGGAAGAGGAAAAGATAGAAACATCAATGATGAGAGAATCATTGATCAGCTGCCTCCTGCATGCCCCCTACTGGGGATCGAGCCCACAACTTGAGCATGTGTCCTTGACCAGAAAAGAACCCTGACCCTTTAGTCCACAAGGCAATGCTCTATCTACTGAGCCAAACCAGCTAGGGCTGTGGAGGTGTTTTTAAATGAGAATACCACTTAAATTGGTAGACTGACTATACAGATTGTCCTTCCTAATGTGAGTGGCCCTAATCCAATTGAAGGACTGGTTAGATACAGCGGTTCTCAACCTGTGGGTCACGACCCCTTTGGCAGTCGAACGACCTTATCACAGGGGTCGCCTAAGACCATCCTGCATATCAGATATTTACATGACGATTCATCACAGTAGCAACATTACAGTTATGAAGTAGCAACGAAAATAATTTTAGGGTTGGGTCACCACATGAGGAACTGTATTTAAAGGGCCAGAAGGTTGAGAACCGCTGGGTTAGAACAAAAAAAGACTGATCCCCCAGCAAATAAGAAGAAATCCTCTTTGCCTGGTATTCTCCATTCTCTCCCATTCCAGCTGCCTGCTGGGCACTGATCCTCTCCTGCCTTCTGATTCAGACTGGAATTATAGTATGGCCTCTCCCGAGTCTCTCCATCTTGCTGGCTGTAGATTTCAAAATCTTTCAGTCACACACACACACACACACGCACACACACGCACACGCACACACACACGCACACACATGCACACACACACGCACACACATGCACACACACACGCACACACACACACACACACACATGCACACACACGCACACGCACGCACACGCACACACACACACGCACACACACGCACACACACACACACACACACACACACACACGGGGCATGGGGGAGAGAAGGAGAGATATCCTATCAGTTTTATATCTCTGGAGAACCCAGACTAATATAGATTTTTATATTGAGTTGTTCTAGAAGTATGAAATGATATGAATCTATTTTATGTGGCAATGCATTAATTATGGTGTTGTTTTTTTTGCCTTTAACTCTATAATCTGATTAGATTTAAAAACACTAAGGGTTCTATTTACAGTAGTAGAGGGCACTGATACTCAATGGTATAATCTGGCAATAGAAATTCACAATATGTCTCCACTGGTATCAACCACTTACAAGAAGCAAGGAACTGGGTGACTGTGTATACACTTTTGAACATCTGTGGAAACTAACGAGTTTAAGGAGATTGGTTGGTTGTTCCTAATGTGGCTGGGCAAAGTGAAGTAAGAAAAAGATAAGCTTGAGGATTTGAAATGCCTGCTCAAGCATGAAAAGAACCTGAAAGTTTCTATGTGTTTCCAGAAAGAGATGCAGATCTCCTTGAATTCAGGGAAGGCCAGATCCCTTTGAGGAAGTTCTCTGGTGCACTGCTGAAACATTTATACCATTAATCTTTCTCCCAGCCTCTCCCAAAGGGAGTTTGTTTGTTTGTTTGGTTAGTTAGTTGGTTTTTTACCATTGTAACTGTGCCTTGGAGAAAAGGAAATAATCAGATTGTTCAGGGACTACTGGACATTGGGTCTGAACTGACACTAATTCCAGCCGACCTAAACGTCACTGTGGTCCAACAGTCACAGGAGGGGCACACGTCCCTAGATAGAAGCGCCTCCTTTTCCATGCAGGTGTGAGCTGAGCTAATATTGGTAAGCAGTTCAAAACTTTTGTGTTTGTTTTTATAAATACCCACAGAGAAGTATGTGCTTCACTCATTCAGCAACTATTTCTCCATTATCTGTATTGTATGCTAAGGATTAAATGTATAGTATTATGGAAAACAAGTCAACTTCTGGATTAGAGTTATCATAGTTGAACTAATGATAGACACCAAGTAGCTCAACACAAAGCAAAGACCAACAATTAAAATCATTAACCAGCTTATAACATCATTCTTTCATTCTTCTTGTCTTTCTCCTAAAGCACTACATAGCCCGTTGCATCTAATACATTCAAGACATGATTTTGAAAAATGTCTTTAGCCATATATTTAGAATTTATTTCTTTGTGCATTGTATGCTTTTTGTAATCTCTAAACTGGATGATTTGATCTTTAATAAAAAAGCAATTACTGACCTATATGATATGTGTTCAAAATGTTATTTGATTACTTTTTGTTGATGGAGATTTCTTATTTTAGTAGTAATACACTGTGGGTGACAGCAGATAAACAACGGGAAAGAAAAACATTATCTGAATCTCTTATTCAAGAAATTGATTTTCCTTGGGATCCTATTTAAAGTCTCATTCTGGGAATAAGCCAGCAGTATTTTATAAAGCTAAGGCTGTCATACTTTAAGAAATCAATCTTACAGAGAAAGAAAAAGAAAAAAGAAACATTTACTTAATGCAAAGCTTAATTTTACTATGGTGTTTCAGGTCAGTGGCTTTATATAGTAGATGCACACTCATCACCCCTGTTGTACAGTTCCATCATGGAGAAACACAGCATTGGTTTAGAAGCCTAGCACATTTTCTGTAATGCTAGTTGTTCAAAGCCTATAGGAAAATCATTCTAAAATGCTTTATTTTATAGGAGATTTATCAATACAATTATATTGTCACAAAGAAAAGTTTTTACAGATGTTTTTGATCTCTTCCAATTTTCACTTTAAAAAGAACATACAATTTACCCAGCTGGTGTGGCTCAGTGGTTGAGCTTCGACCTATGAACCAGGAGGTCACAGTTGATTCATCAGGGCACATGCCAGGTTGGGGGCTTGATCCTTAGTAGGGGGTGTGCAAGAGGCAGGCAATCAATGATTCTCTGTCATCACTGATGTTTCTATCTCTCTCATCTCCCTGAAATTAATAAAATATATTTAAAAAATAATAAAAGACATATAATTCTATGACTTGTTTGTCATCATGTAATCTCTCAATTTATTCTTACTAAAAAAACTTTATAAAATCACAAGGCTTTAGATTAGCAAAGAGAAAAGAAAATTGATTTTTTAAAATTATAGGTATTACATACTATTATTCAGAAGCCATAGATAACTGATAAACATCAGTAGGAAATAAATATACATTACCAAAACAGAATGTTTATTAAGATCCAAAATGAAAAGATATTTCTCTAAGGAAATCAAAGAAACTTTCTTTAGTCAGGCTTAGAAGTAAAAATCTTCAAAAATATCTGCTTTTAAAGAAAGAAAAAATAATTGCATTTAGTATTTTTGATATGTGGAGAAGGTGCATAAGTAGTACCACTTGGAACTCTTCAAGCACAATGCAGTGCTTAAGGTTGCAGTAACTACATTTATAATCATAATAAAATATTGCTTATTAATTCTCACATTGCATAGTATTTAATAGTTCCTACTTATTTTCCCTATTATTATCTCAATATTTCACCTAGTGTAATTCTGCATTGTAGGAAGTAGGGTAAGAATACTCATTTTTCGTTAATAAAAGATATTTTTGAAGCCAGTTTGAGATTGCTCCTACCCCAGGCCAATGTTCATTACCAATGTGGGTAACAAGCAAATGTTCCATTCTCTTCACAAAACACCAGCTCTGCTTCAAAACGTGCTAATGCACATCTGCATTCTGACAAATGGCCAGACATCTGTGCATGCCCATTTCCAAATAAAGATAAAAATTAAAGAAAACATTTTTTGAATGATAGAATGCAATAGGATATTTGCTTTGAGTATTTCCACTTTTTAGCAAGTGTGGTAGTCATTAAGATGCCTCCTTCCAGAAACAAATCTGTGCTAAACTTCCCAGGAACTTGGAGTTAGACGTGGCCACGTGGCTTCCTTCCTTAAGAACATTTAAGCAGAAGTGACAGGGAGAGCTTTCAGAGCGAAGCAGTGGAGCAACAGTGTAGGGTTCCTTTTGTTTTGTTTTTGTTTTTCAAACCTCTTCCTCTTGACATGGCGACTGGCAATGTTGGAGATGGTAGTTGTTCTCTCAGAATGGACAGAGCAATGTGATATGCAGAGCGCCTTATCGTTTACCATGCAGTAAAATTCATGGCTTGGGGGTGTGACGTTATATAAGTTTATATAGATTTGTATAAACACCAGCACAATCAGGATGGAGAACATACCCATCACACCCAGAAATTCCCTCTTGCTTTCATTGTGTAGTCACTCTCCTCTGCTCTAACCCCTGGCAGCTCTTGTTCCTGTAGTTTTTTATCTTTTCGAGAAAGTCATTAAAATGAAACCACACACATATATAACATGTGGACACTGATTTATTCACTCAGCACAATGTCATTTATATTCCTTTTCATGTGCACCAAGTCTTCAATTGTATGAATGTCCCAATTTCTTTATTGATTCACTAACTAAAGGACACTGTGATTATTGCCAGGTTTTTTTTGTGTGGTTATGAATAAAGATGGTATAAACCTTGTTTATAGTCTTGTGTGTGAACATAAATTTTCATTGCGTGAACACTATCTAGAAGTAAGATTGCTGGGTCATATGGCAAGTGCATATGCAATTTTAAAAGAATTTCTCAGACTTTTCTAGAGAATTTGTAGCATTTTTCTTTTTTTAAATTGTCTTTATTGATTAAGGTATTACATATGTGTCTTATCCCCTCATTGCCCCTACTGTACCCACACTCATGCCCTCACCCGCCTGGTGTCTGCATTTTTCATTCCAAAGTATGAGACTTGCAGTTGCTCTGTATCCTTGACGGCAAATGATATTGTCACATTGTACTTATTTATCTATTTTAATAGATGTGTAGTGTTATTATAGTACTAGAGGCCCGGTGCACAGATTCGTGCACTGGTGGGGGGTGTGGCCTGCGGGGATTGGGCCATGTGGGAGTGTTGCTCATCCCGGTAAGCCGAGTGCTGCTCCCACTGTGGGGGCACACTAACCACAAGTGGGCAGCTCCTGCATTGAGCGTCTGCCCCCTGGTGGTCTGTGTGTGTCATAGTGACTGGTCAACTGGTCATTCTGGTCATTCTGCTGTTCGGTTGCTGGGTTTTTATATATATAGATTAATTTTCATTTCTCTAGTGACTGATGAGCTTAAGCTCCTTTTCATGTATTTTTCCATCTGCACATCTTTTTGATCAAGTATCTCCTTAAGCCTTTTGCACATTTTTTAAATTGAGTTGTTTAGTTTCTTATTGAGTTTTGAGAATTTTTTAAATATTCTAGATGTCTTATATTAGATATGTGATTACAAACATTTTCTCCACATCTATAACTTGTATTTTCATTCTTTTCATAGTGCTTTTCACTAAACAAAGGTTTTAATTCTGATAGTCTATTTTATCTACATTTTTATTTTAAAGATTTATCTTTTATTGACATATCTAAAAATTCTTTGCCTAACCCAAAGTTATAAAGAGTTTTTCCCGTGTTTTCTTGTAAAATGTCATAGTTTTATGTCTTAAATTTATCTAAAATAACTGGAGGAAAAGCAGAGGCCCTGGGTGAACATTTTGAGAAATGGATGGATAGTTCTCAGCCAGAAATTAAATGCTAAATTAGGGAATGAGGTTGAAGATTTTGAGTTTATAGGTGAAAGCTAGGTTAGAAAACATAGGTATTCCAAGATCTAAGATAGGCTTGTTTTCTCTTATCCTACCAGTCCTTCCAAACCCAAGTTAGTGTACAATCCCGTTGAATAGAAAGTTTGGGTCCCTCTGTCTCTGTCTCTGTCTCTATCTCTCTCTCCCCACTTCCCTAACTTCTTTTCCCCTTGTCACAGTGAATCAGTAACAAGAAAGCAAACAAATTTACCACATTGAAGATTTTTGATAGATTAACACTAATCTGAACACAGGACAATGGGTTATTCCTCCTCAGGTGAGTAGAGAAAAGAGGTGTCACAAAGAGCCCAGGGTGACAATCCCCACTAATAGAAAAAAGAGAAGTGTGGAAGAAGAACTACAGACAAAACCCAGATAAGCAGAACAGATCTATGGTAAATGATTAACAAACCTCCTGGGGAGGACAGGACAGGAGAGGAGAGGAGAGGAGAGGAGAGGAGAGGAGAGGAGAGGAGAGGAGAGGAGAGGAGAGGAGAGGAGAGAGAGCTAAGTCATTTATTTTAATATCATGTTTTAGGTATCAGCCTACTTTGTTTACACCACTCCTAGATTATGAAGCCATATCATCAGCAGAAAGGAGGTTTCTACCCCAGTGAGACTCCAGTCACACTTCTGACATACAGAACTGTAATAAACTGTGTTGTTTAAGGCACTAAGTTTGTGACGATAAAACCGCTTAAGGAAAAGCATTTCTAAGGGTAAGTGTTGCCTCTTTTTCCTAACATTCTTTACAATAAAAATAAATGTCCTATATTTTAAAAATACCACATATGCATATTCTATGTTGATAAATTAAGAAGTTCTATTTTTACATTACAAAATATGCTTTTCCTCATGCTACTTTTAAGTAAAGAATTCCCCTGGATAATTTCAAATATAATGTTATTTAGAATACAATGTAGTTATATGGACATTTTTGGTATCTTAGAGGTTGTATAGTTAAATACACACCAGCAAGTTTGTTCATATGAAAGTTTACTTACACTTGGGTATAATTCTAATACACTAGCTTTTTTGTTCAGCTATACCTGTTGAATAAATGGAGGGCCAAATAATGAATGGGTAACTGGATGGAAGAATAAAAGGAATCATTGAATGAATGAATGAATGAATGAATGGATGGATGAATGAATGAACAATTAATTTTGCATTGTAACCATAAGTAAAAAAAAAGTTCCTACCTTTTAACTCATCTTAGAAATATCGAAGAGATTGCATTTCACCAAATAATTTCTTTTCCAAAATTTAGTATCAAACACAAGAATAATAAAAAAACTTTGTGTAAGTCATACCTCATTTATATTTCCTTTGATCAAAATTGTACTATATTATTACTCAAGTATATTAAATTTCTTTGTTTATCTCTGGATAGTTTTCAATTTATATAAAGTAGAAGTTTAGTATATAAAGACACATATATTAGTCCATTAATATCTGTATTAATGTTTATTATATTGAAATTTAAGACATAAGAAATTATTATGCTCATAAAAGAACCACTACTTAGTAAAGTCATATTTCAGAATATAAAATCCTTGATCAATTATATCTGTATATTTTTTCCAGTGGATCCCATCTTAGGTAGTATAATATCACCCCAAAATGTAAACATTTAATGAAAAGCTGATATGTAAGCAATACTTCTATAGCATAGTTTTATTTTTCTTAATAAGTACCTTTTCATTCTTGCCCATATGTACCACAGAGACATGTATATAGTTGAAGCCATATTTGAATATTTTTTATTATTTAATTTATGCTTAATGGTATTTAACAGGTGCTTGTCATTATCCATGTATATAAATGGTTCTCATAGTTTCTAACAAGCTCTTACTGGTCTGTGTTATCGATGCAGGCTCATTCATTAAGTTACCTGCTGCTGGTGGGTTAGGTTGGTCAGATGCAAAAGTCAACACTATAGAACTCTATTGTTTAAATAATCTAAAAAAATGCTGTTAATGTGATCAATATTTTTGCAACTGCCACACAAATAGAAACTGAACTGACATTAGTAGTAAAAAACAAAAACGAAAAAACACAAAAAACAACAAAAAAAAACAACTTCTGTTTTCTGCCTTAAAAATCAAACTGTAGAGTACCCTAAAATAATAATTGCTCCCAGGAGGTTTCATGGCTACCATTGGTGATTTATATGTCTCCAGTGAATGTCAAATAATTTGAATGTTGTCTAAGCAAAGTACAATTAAGAAATTTTCAGCTAGGGTTGGAATATAATCATGCATACTAAAGCTAAATATTAAAAAGTATATATTTCTTGAATTTTCTGCCTCTGTGCCTTCTCTCCATTGGTCTGTATAATAAATATTGACTATACCTAAAACTTCAGAATGAGAATAAGGTAATAATAAAAGTACAATGATGGGGGACTAAATTTGGAACTAAAGTTGGCCAGAACCAAGTTTATCACATCTACACAGCCAACCCACAGTCTTACTGGATATAACATAGACTCAGCATAAACTTAAAGCAATCTTGTGCTAATGGACTTCAGTGTTCTTCCATTTCTCCCTGGCAGCTCTCAAGGACAGTAGTCCTCACTAACCCACATTATGCAGCATTTATTCTACTCATATCAGGCTCTTCCTGGTGACCTACTTAAACCAGTTGATACTCCTCTGCTGTTGAAGTTTTTGTTAGTTTCACTACATGCCAATAGTCTGTAGGGAGATGAAAAGTAGTGTTGAAATGTACTTTATCTCCACATTATTGAGCTTCTTTGAAAATATTCAGGCATAAAAGTGATATTTGTAGGTTCTTTTATTTATTAAATAGGAAAGGAATAGCTTTCATATTTGTAACTTACATGTGCATGCACATATTTCTAAGTCAGATTCAGTACCGTGAAAATGTATGGATTTAACTCCAATTTTGCTCTGTGAGAACAAGAATCAGTTTATTTATCTTTGAGTTTCCATTGTTTGTTTAGAAGAGTGCTTTGCAAAGTATGAAAAGCCAGGATAACTTTGTGAGGTAAGTGTATAGTATATGTGCCCACTTAATATGAGACTAGTTATGGTAATCTTAGTCTCTTTATAGAGCAGTTCTTTGAGATGCAACAGTTAAATATTCTGTCCTGATATTTTTTACTTTTAAAATGGATTCAGCCGAAACCGGTTTGGCTCAGTGGATAGAGCGTCGGCCTGCGGTCTGAAAGGTCCTAGGTTCGATTCCGGTCAAGGGCATGTACCTGTGTTGCGGGCACATCCCCAGTAGGAGATGTGCAGGAGGCAGCTGATTGATGTTTCTCTCTCATCGATGTTTCTAACTATCTCTCTCCCTTCCTCTCTGTAAAAAAATCAATAAGATATATTTAAAAAAAAATGGATTCAACTATATTATTTTTACAAAATTTTTTCTAGTGAAAATCTTTGGGTGTGTCCATTTATTATACTACTATTACTCAGATTCTGAATTATTTTTTAATATGTTTCAGATGGAACTTGTCACTATGAAACCAAAATTTGTTATATATATTGATTAAACCTTTATAAACATCCTAATGAACCCAGCATATTTTAATTTCTTACCAAAGTTGGGTTTACATTTTTAATAAAATCTATAAAAACTGATTGTTACAATAGTTTCCTCCATTAATTGTGTTTAAATATTTATGAATAGTATTTTGTGAATTTCACAAATAATAATTGAAATTCTGATAGAAAAGATATCTTATATCCTAAATGACTCCAAAATAATGATATGTAAGTAAATACTCTAAGATGATTTGACACCAAACCTAGTCAAGTCTATACTGACTTTGTTTCTGAATTCCTTAACATTCCATGTGCTGAAAATTTGTTCATGCACAAATGTGAGCCAGTCTTCTTATTTGTCAATTTCAGCAGGTTAATATTATTCCTGGGAACATAACTGGTCTTCAGAATGTTGGCTCCGATTTTTACTTCCTCGAATATTCATAAACTGCTTATTGGATGTGATCTATCTATATAAAAGCCTAAGCAAGCCTTATGACCAAACAACCCAAATGACCAGAACGACCGGTTGACCAGCTGCTATGATGTGCACTGACTTACCAGGGGGCAGAAACTCAATGCAGGAGCTGCCCCCTGGTGGTTAGTACACTCCCACGGGGGAGCACCCCTTATCCAGAAGCCAGGCTCACAGTTGGTGAGCACAGCTGCTGTGGCAAGAGCCTCTCTCAACTCCGGGGCAGTGCTACTGAGTGGTGGAGGCAGGAGCAGCGGGTCAGGATGAGTGGCACAGCACCAGCTCAGGCTCCTCCCTGGCTGCCTGCCACTTGGTGCACTGCTGCATCCTTTGGGGGATGCCCTGGCCTGTGGGGACTGAGCCTAAACTGGCAGTAAGACATTCCCCAAGGGGTCCCAGATTGTGAAAGGGTGCAGGCCAGGCTGGGAGACCCCCCACCCCCCATGCACGAATCCATGCACTGGGCCTCTAGTGGTTTATAAAATTCTAAAGACGATTGAATATTTAAACCACAATGTAAAGAGATCATACTTCAATCACTCATTTTATCTGTGTACTAGAGGCCCAGTGCACAAAATTAGTGCAAGGAGGGGGGGGTTGTCCCTCAGCCCAGCCTGCACCCTGTCCAATCGGGGAACCCCTTGGGGAATGTCTGGCTCTCAATCTGGGACCTCTGGCTCCTAACCACTCACCTGCCTGCCTGCTTGATCACCCCTAACCAACCCTTCCTGCCTGTCTGATTACCCCTAACTCCTCTGCCTGCCTGCCTGATTGCCCCTAACTGCTCCCATGCAGGCCTGGTCACTCCCAACTGCCCTCCCCTGCAGGCCTGGTCGCCCCCAACTACCCTCCCCTGCCAGCTTGATTGCCCCTAACTGCTTCTGTCTTGGCCTCCACCACCATAGCTTTGTCTGGAAGGAAGCCAGATGTCTGGAAGATGGCTGGGCCACTCGGTCTAATTAGCATATTACCCTTTTATTAGTATAGATTAGGTACAAGAAGAATAGGTACATGGCATTTATCAGAACAGCCAAAAATATTAGTGAAAAAATATTTTGTCCTGATCTTTTCCTTTCTCTTTTATGCTACCTCCTATTTTGCTTGCTTTTCAGTGGGTCCTGAAGGTAATTAATTCTCCAGTGGATTACTCTTAATGCCCAGGTACTTATTTCATTATATAATTACCAATGTAAATAACACACATCTCTATTTGAGAATACTTTTATTTGTCAATCAATAATGGACCATTGCATCTGGAACATGCTACTAGCAAAACAAAGCATTTGGCACTAGTATTCCTTTGGTTTCATTCTGTTTCCTAACATTATACAGCCCTTGATCCATGGAGAACTACTTCCACCCTCCCTGTTCTACCATCTCATTCAGCAAGAGCCAAGGAGAGAAGAGTGGCTTTGGCAGAAGATGAGCAGCACCTGCTTTGACCTCTTAAATGTTGCTGACAGAGTAGAAAAAGGCCACATTTTTCGAGGGTTGGATTCTTCATGGTGCATTCATTGTACGCATCCATTGTGCCCTCCTATTTCTCTCCTTGCTACCTTCTCAGACCTCCATGACCCCTGTTGATGATAGCTATCACAAACCTGGGAAGTAATCACTGGGATGATACACCCTCTCCAATCATCAAAATTCATTTTTCATTAGAGTTAAGTGTTCAGAAGGCAACTCAATTAAGCTAGATTCATTCAGCACTAAAAATAGTTTTTTAACAAAGAAATGTTCTTTGTTCTTATTTTATGGTTGTCTTATTATTTTAATGATTTGCTCCAGATACTCTAGGCATTAAATTGTTTTGCAGAAATTTGAAATTCTTGCAACATAATTTATTAGAAAGGTACATTTTTTACCTTTAGCAGGTCAAAAAATCAGATTCCTAGGCAAAATTTATTTTACGTTTTCTTCTAGGGGAATAGACAGAGAAAGTTATGCTGTCTCTGAATGATTGTCACCCACTGATACTACTTCACTAAGGAAGACCTTTTGGTTTTAAGTGCTAAATTAAGAACTTAATTGATATAGGCCATGTGTACAGGAGAAAAGTTATTTTCTACAGAAGTGTTATTCTATACCATTTGAAAATGTACGTGCAAACAAGTCATTTTCAAATTATATGAGACTCTATGTTCAAAGCATCATAGGCTATCAGAAGAAAGAGGAAGCGTATAAGACATGGAAAACAGGGGTCAGGCTTCTCGGAGTAAGTAGTTGAGTTGGATATTACAAATTAGTAGTTAAAATATTTAACGGATTCTCACTAGAAAGTAGCAAAGAAATCAATTCATTATTAAAGGTGATTAGAAAGTTATTAAGGTAGAGCTGTTGCAAAGTATGGGTGTATTGAGTGAAAATAGAAAAGTGTGTGTTGAAATCTTGTGGAACATTTGTTTTTAAAGTTTCAGGTAAAAAACAGGAACAAAGAAGGGTGATAAGAGAGATCAGAGTAAATATTTAATAGAAAGACATCAAAGACCACAGGATGTTGAGAACGTGGGAGGCATATTATGATGCAGTGCTGCTCAGCCCTGTCAACTGTTGTGGGAAATGTAAGAAGTCTGAACAAAACCTAGTAAATGTAGCAACCAGATGTTTACTGTAACCATGTGAATATGCATTTTTAGTAAAGTACTCCCTAAAATAATGCAGGGATATATTTTGAGTATTAATTTATGCTATAAGTACTATATATTTTAAGAAGATACCTCACTTATTATATTTAAACATACACTTGATCTTGTTTCTAGATTTATGCTAATTTATTAATTTGATCATATGTCTTGATAATGGAATAATCATGTATTGATTAACATTGTTATAGAATGTATTTTACTATTTGAAAAAGCATTTCATCATTTTCAATTACCACAGATTTTGAGGGTTTTTTTTTTTTATGTGTGTATCCCACTGCATTAATTTTGGAAAAAAAAATAAATAAAATTACTTTTGTTATTGAGATTGTAGTGAAGTTACAGATTTATCCTTTAAGCTTAATGTATTTGCTTTGTGACTTATCTGGGTATTCTTTTGCCATTTATAGATATTTTTCTGTTATCATCATATAAGCACTTATTATTTTCTTATTAGGTATTTCTATACTGCTAAATGTTGTACCTTGAATTTTATTTCTATTGCATTTTAAACTAGTTGCTCCTGACAGAGAAGTTATTTTAGCAATACTACTGTGGTATACAGAAGGGAATGTTTTTCCTGTTGTTTTCTTTCCTTTATGTGCATCTTCTCTGTAAACTCTTGCCTTTCTGCAGTGTACAAACTAGGGTGCATTCCCACTGAAGAGTTCAATCTATGACTAGAAATTCTTACTCTTCTTTTCAAATAGAAATCAGGAATCGTCTACTGAGAGAGCAAGACCAGGTGGCAAAGTCAGATGTACGACACAGTAATGGGGACGTTTTGTAAATTTCAAGTGATACAGAAAGTGCACAGTGTCAATATTTATGTGTGTTTAAGGAGAGGCATGTCTGCATGTGCTTCTATGTGTGCATATCACATAAATAAGTACTCCTGCCAGTTTGCCTTTCAAACATTCTCAGGTACTTTTCCAGGATTTCCATACACATTGCCTCATAAAGGCTCAGAATAATTTCTCAGTTAATATTTATTGAAGGAAAATACCCAAAAGGAACAAAGTTATACATCTTTTGGAGTTCCACAACACAGGTAATCAACAAACATTTATTGATAGATTAAAGAAGAATTTGTCTGGATTACATGAAGTGAGTCTGGAGAATTGGCTGAATCTGTCCCCTAAAGAATGATGATTGTAATGATTATTGAACTTTTATAGATTAATATTCTCTCTTACATGTGTATGTATCACATGGTATTTACTATGGGTTTTTTTAAAGGCAGTGTCAAAAAGATGATGATAGAAGACACTTGTGGAATTGGCTAATGAATGTTCAATCGATTTGACTATTCTGAGACACTCCTCAGTCACTAATCCTACAGTTACTGGTGGTTTTGCTGACACACCAGTGACACTTGTAAATGCCAGGAGGTGGTGTGGTAGAAGTTGCCACTCAGCCAGCAAATGAACATAAAGCAACAACATTTTCTCAATGCAGGACTTATTTTGTGTAAAGGATTTGCTCTCAGTGACATCATAAATTAGCATAATCAGGTAACTGCTTTCATTGCTGTCCTTTGTGAAAAGCAACACACACACACACACACACACACACACACACACACACACACACGGCAAAGTCTCTGTTGTTATTGAGGTCCTCAGCAAAGACTACATTTGTCTTGAATTATGATATATTTTTTACTTATTCTCAGTGTTGTCTTCAAGTATGATTTTTAGTAAAAATGTAGATATTGTTTGTTCAAACTGTGATAATTAGTATATGCCTAACTTTAATGACTAATTCTACTTGTTATGTATTTGGCATTATTTTCTGTAGCACACCATGCTGTGAAGTATATTCACATGGATTAATTCCTTCTATTCACGTTAACATTGAAGAAAGCACAGAAGCACATAATTTCATATGAGAACTGTAAGAGCCAGAAGCCTAAGCAACTGGCTTTCACTTACATAGCTCACTGAGGTCATTTCTTACACTAAGTCAAATATCTCAAACACTGCCTAAGAGAAACAGAATTCAATAATCTTTTATTAAATAAAATTGTTGTTTTCTCATTGACTTTTTCTCATGGCATATTTCTAGCTAAAAATGCAAAATATTTTATTACAGATATTCAAGAATTAAAAATGCTACAAATATATCAGTGTGCATTGGAATTACCCAGTGAGACCAAGCAATACATCAAATATTATTAAAATTAAATCCCATTATATTTAGACTCATAAAACCCAACAAGAACATTATGGTCTTTCATAATTATTTCTTACCACAAATATAAAGCTTCAAATCTAAGGGAGGAATATTTCTTTACAGGAATTGTTCTTTTCATTGTCCATGTAACTCCAGCAAAAAAGACCAATCAAAAACATAATTCAGTATAATTTAATTCAGCATAATTCTGCACTTACCTTATTCTCACTTTTGAAGAGGCTAGTCAAGTATGCATCTCATTGTGGAAGGTTTCCTTTTAAAATGAGAGAGAGAACACTGAGATATATTATAGTTTAATTAGGGTAAATAGTATTTAAATTATTTCTTCTGTAAATATCTGTCACATAACATAAAATTGACCTGATATCTAGACATTAGTTCATTTTGAAAAGCCCATCCTAGATGAAAAATACATCTTTTATATAAGTAAACAGGTTTTATTTTTAAGAAAATGCATCAGAAATAATGTCAATTTTTATATTTAGAATGCTCACATAAGGTGATTAATTTTTTTATCTGCTTACTCTGATTTTACATTTTTTAAGAAATTATAAGAAAAAAGCCACCAAAACAATAACAATGTGTTATTATGAAGAGTTTGATACTACCTACTATTGAATGAAAATGTTTTTTAAAAAGGCCATATTTTCATGGAATCATAAATCTTTTTTTAGCATTTTTTGCAACAAAACTTTACATTACATTTCTCAAGGAATCTTGGTAACAAACAGGCCTATGGTTATAGTGAGATGAGATAAGCATTCACGTCAGGTCCAGAATGTAGGGTGTAGCAAATAACTCGGTACTCATGATAAATAGTTTATAGCAATGTTTTTTAAATGAAATTTAATGCAAAAAACAATCAATGATGAGTTAAGTATCAAACTTTTAAATAAAGGATGTGACCCCAAACTTGCATGATTCAGCTGCTCTCTATTCCTACCCTAATAAAATATACATTTGCTGAATTTAATTTTAAAAAGCAGGTTTTCATAAAGAGTTGGAAATTTTGAATTCTAATCATTAAATAACAAAACCATGTTATTAACAAAAAAGAGGGATTTTGATAATTTCATATATATCAATCCTGAGATTAAAGAAAATGAAGACTCCAGAGAACTCAATTTTATAAAGATTAAATGTAATAAAATGTATTTATTATTATCTTCTTAAAAAATATATTTGTTGATTTCAATGATGAAGGGGGAGATAGAAACATCAATGATGAGAGAGAATCATTGATTGGCTGCCTTCTGTAAGCCCCCCAGTGGTGATGGAGCCCACAACCTGGGCAAGTGTCCTGAGTGGGAATCAATCCATGACCTTCTGGTTCATAGGTCGATGCTCAAACACTGAGCCACAATAC
This sequence comes from Myotis myotis, assembly GCF_014108235.1. Taxonomy (NCBI): domain Eukaryota; kingdom Metazoa; phylum Chordata; class Mammalia; order Chiroptera; family Vespertilionidae; genus Myotis; species Myotis myotis. The sequence continues at coordinate 28,507,250 of NW_023416313.1, forward strand.
CCAGGCATATTTATTATTATCTTTTGCTTTTTTTTTTCATTATTCGAAACAGTCACATGCACCATTTGTTTATTTACATTTTAAATATACAGCTTATTTATACTAGCAAATATTTACATTGGACATAACTTCTTCTTCACTAATTTTTACTTGGCTAACTCCTGTTTTTGATTCCCATGAAGAATCAAATTAATACTCTCAGAATCACCTGGAAATTTTCACCCACTAACCAATCAATAAATATCTAATAAATCTAATCATGTCACCTAAAGGAGTGACCAATGTTACTTTAAAATTGGGGTAGGAGTTGGTAGAATTATTTAATAAAACCAAAATTTAAGAGTTAAGTTGGCATCTTGAGTTCTATCCATAATTGATTTAGCCATGGATGCCTGAAGTGGTATTGTAGCCAGCTACCCTGGATTTAGCATAAAAAAAAATGATGTTAAGAGACAAGTCACCAGTTCTGAGAGACAAAGTTGAAAGTATTACTGTTTTCTGCTTTTGAAACATGAACCAGAGACAGCACTAAAGAATCAAAAGGGTTTTCAGGGGAGGAAAAAAAAAAGGCAAAACTGAATTAACTTGATTGGGGTTTAATTACATTTAATCTTTATAAATAATTTGATTGGGAAGTTGACTTGTTTCTGGGTCTGTTCATCAGAATACAGAAAGGCCCAAAACAAACGAGTAAACTATATTCTACTAAGAACATTTACATTTTCCAGAAGAATTTCAGACTCTGGGAGGGTTGGACATGAATTTATTAGGGTATTCTGTACTAAGCATATTTGTATTGAATCAGCAAGAAAAAATATTTGGAAAAATGTTATAATGATGGTTTCCAAACATTGTTACATCTTTTCTTCGACAAATATAATGTAAACGATGATATATAAAATAGACAAATGCAGAGCTATCCTGGTTGAATCATGGATGGAGAACTGGGTACCTCAAATACTTGAATTCTTTTAATACAACCACCCCACCCTACCTTGTAACAGCTTCTCAGTAGACTCTGTGGTACCTTTCATGATAAGAATCATTGGAAACCAGTTTATGTATGAGTTTTGACCAATTTTTATCTATATAAAAGTCAGAGTATGATAGGAAATATTAAATTTCAATAGTGAATTCCTTTTCCCTTCAAAACAAAAAATAGGCCTCTTGTAGAGACTATGTGGACATTGACACAATTCAAAGCAGAGAGACATTAAGATGTGGAAGCGTTAGTCTAAGGAAGAGGTGGATTGTGATCTAAATCATAATAGTGGCAATGTTGGGCAAAGTGGGGGAGAGATAAGCAAATGGACAAGTTCAGAATGATTCTTGGATGGAAGGATTTAGAGGAATCAAGGTTTGGAGTGCTTTACTGGCTTGGGAAAGAGAAGAGAGAGGGCGGAAACAAGGAAGACTAGTTTTTTCTGACTTGGCAGAGGAGTTAAAGTGATACTGTCACAAAATAGTAAGTTCAGGTAGAGTGGCTTCAGTTGACCCATGCTGTTTTTCAGGTACACGATGACCTTTAAGTGGAGGTGCTGATTAAAGAGATCTATAGGTTCACAAATCAGGAAAGAGCTGAATGGGTCTATATCTATATCTATATCCATACCTATGTCTGTCTATCTAAATAACTATCTGCATATTCTACATATGGCTAATTGTGGCTGTGAAAATTGATGAGATCAAGCTGAACTTAAACAGCGAAATTGAGACAAGAAGGAAGGGAGAGAAAAGAAGAGGCAGATAAAAGGCGAGATGTACAGAAGAACAGGGAGTGAGGAGCACAGGAATAGCAGACGGTCCAGAAGAATATAATGGTGATCACATGATATTTTCCTCCAGCACTATTCTTACGTCACTTAATAAGCATTTACAACTTATGCTTTATTGCTAAATATTTAAAATCTGGGCAGCATTGTCATATAATTTACCTTTGTGAACATCAAAACAAAATAAATAATTGGATCCTGCAGTTTAGATTTCTGGAAAGCTAGGGTTATAACTCCATTTGTAGATGTTCTAGATTCAGACATGAGTGAGCCCTGTTTTGATTGGCAAATGAGAGGGAATTTTATTGCATGTTGGTTTATGTTCATAAATTGTTACTCAAAATTCAAAAATTAAGATTGTTATAGGAAAATAGACTTCCATAATGTCATTTAATTGATTTATAGGCATAATTTTAATGAGAAAAACTAATCGGAAAAATCCATCTTCCAAGAAGCAACTTTTTCTTAGAATAAAATTTGGGAGTATATAAATTAAAATTTTGAATTGTGTACTTCAAAGCAATTCTATATGGCCAAAACTATACTTGGAGGAAAATTGATGATTGTTTACATAGGTTTAAAGGGCAACAAGAAACCAAATAAATAATCAAACACAAGATTATAGAATCATTATTTGCAAGGGAAAATAAAAATAGAATGTAAAAAACTCATAAAGTTTAAGTTCATTTAAAATTATTTCAAATAAAATAGTCCCTACAGCGTTTAGGGATATGGGCTTCCTACAGTGCACCAGAATAGTCCGTAACCATCTGCCTTACACTCTTAACACCTATTCAAATGATCACTAAACAGCAAATATGAATATTTGATATTATAAATCTTATAGATTATAAAACTGAGGTTAATAGGCATAAAAGTTGCACAAGAAGTAAATAATGCAGCAATAATTTGCACATTATGTTTGTTAAACTCAAAAGCTATGATATTATCACTCTATCATGATGTCTTCAACATTTGCTAATATAAAAATTTAACTATGGTATTCAACCTGCTTAATAACATCTAATTTACTATTTACTGTTTTTTTGTTTGTTTGGTTTTTGTGTGTTTTTTTTTTTTACCTTATGGCATTATTGGCTTTTAGGATCAAGAAGGGCAAATAAAAAATACTAAGCAGAACTGCTAATTGCAAAGATGTGATACTCTGAATATTTATATACTTATGATGTCATTTTGTATAATCCACAAATATCACCTCTTATATTATTTGAAAATTATCTAGCTTTAGAAGCATATTTTATTTATTATGCTTTAGTTTACATTATATAATGAGTTACCTGGTCATGCTCTTTTTTGTTGTTAATCCTCACCTAAGAATATTTTTCCATTGATTTTTAGAGAGATTGGAAGGGAGGGGAAGAGACAGAGAGAGAGAAAGATGGATGTGAGAGAGACGCATCGATTGGTTGTTCCCTATATGCACTAGCCCAGGGTCAGGGATGTAGCCTGCAACCAAGTTACATGCCCTGACCAGAATCAAACCCTAGACCCTTCAGTCCATGAGCCGATGCCCTACCCACCGAACAAAACTGACTAGGACTCTGATCATACTCTTATAAGTACTCTAAATTGCCACAACAACCGTTCATTATTAAACATATCTTAAATGTTTCTTTTAAATTTTGGCTGCATAATTTCCACTTAACCTCTGTACCCACGTTGCTCTTTCAGTTTCCATAACTAAATAACTTTCTGTTTTCTCTCTTTGGTAATAATGTTCTGTCTTTTAGTTTTATTGACTTTTATTTATAAATTAGAGGCCTGGTGCACGGATTCGTGCACTGGTGGGTTCCCTCGGCCTGGCCTGCAGGGATCGGGCTGAAACCTGCTCTCCTACATCCCCAAGGTGTCCCTGATTGTGAGAGGGTGCAGGCCAGGCACCAGGCCTATAGTATGCATATAAGATCTTTGCTTTATCTCTTCCTGTCCCCCCCATCCATGTTTCATCAGTTTGTTCCATGTTTCCATGTGTGTGTGTTGAGCGTGTGTGCCTTGGTGGTCATTGAGCATCATAGCTGCCAGTTGGACAGTTGGACAGATGGTCGGAGGGTTGGACAGTCGGATGGTTGTTTAGAGATATATATATATATATATATATATATATATATATATATATATATATATAGATTGTAATATGTATTTTTCCCTTTTGTCACATACAATTTTGAATCTAAAACGAAGCGAATATTTCAGCATATAATTTTTCTACACATCATTTTTTAAGATAACTGGAATAAAGTATGTTGAGAGAAAATGTACTCTAAAAGACACATCATTTAGATACAATATCCATTACCTGGTAGTTAGTGGTACATCTCTAATGCCCTGTCTCCAGGGATATAGCAAATGTCAGCAGATTAATACACATATTTTCTCTTTGTAGAAATTTTAAAGCATATCTGTATATTATGTCTTCTAACATGTGTTAGCTCAATATTTTGCAGATGACTACATTGAGACTCAGAAGTCCTATGCACATTGCCCCAATCATCAGATACACAATGACAAAATAGAAATTCCAACCAGATTTACTGGTTCCATAGTTTGCACTCACTTCACCGTATAAATATTTAAGGTGCATGCACACAGACTCTAGCAACCTCCCTTTTAGAAGTTAACATATTAGCAAGTGTTCCATTTTGCATGATAGAAATGCCCTGAGTTTCACAGTATTTGTAAAAAAAAAAAAAAAAAATGGTGGGGGCGGGGGGCAGCTGTTCTTGGAAAGAAAAATATCAGGCACATATTTACCTTATCATTCTTTATAAGAAAATAATTGGACAGCGCAGAGCGTTGTAATAGGTCACCTCACAACAGGACGGCATTTATAAGAGACCATGGCATGAGAAGAACAGTGGTATCATGAGTTTGGAACTGTTGTCATCCATCATATTGGGAATACAGATAAGGATGAGTTTTGGAAAAAGAATATGTGCAGGCAAAGCTGGGTTACGTTATCAAGGCTTGTTGCAGCTTTTCATTGGGCTTTTCTCAGGAAGTATTTTTTCCCCCATTTCAACAATTAAACAAGTAACTCAGCATCAGTAGGGCAAGTGCAAATGACTCAGGTCTAGCAACAGAGGGCAGACATCATTTCTGTAATCAGGTGGAAAGCTCATGCGCATTATGAAAGCAGCCACAGCAGCTGCCTTTGAATGTAGCCAGATGGATGCTCTTGGAACAGCCCCTTCCACTGCTGGCGCCTGAGTCCCAGGAACGCGCCGTTGTCATGCCATTCCACTTATATTCCATTCTTTTACTCAGACCCACATTTTACTCAGAGGATTGAAACTAAATGCCATGTGTTCACATTAGGTTTCCCCAGCAGCTGCATTCTGTGTGAAACATTCTAGTCTAACAAGAGTCTGACCCAGGTCTCACGGAAAACGTTCCCTTCTTAGTCATCTAAATGCCATTTCCTTTTGATTTAGAATTAATATCTTAAAAGATAAACATCTCAGTTTTAAGAAGAAAATTAATTCTAACCTATGGTGACTAGCCATAAGAAGTGTTTACAAGTATCATTTAAAAATATCGCCCTGGCCTAGCTGGTTTGGCTCAGCGGATAGAGCGTCTGGCCTGTGGACTGAAGGGTTCCAGGCTCGATTCTGGTCAAGGGCATGTACCTGGGTTGGGGGCACATCCCCAGTAGGGGGTGTGCAAGAGGCAGCTGAATCGATGTTTCTCTCTCATTGATGTTTCTAAATCTCTATCCCTCTCCCTCTCCCTTCCTCTCTGTAAAAAATCAATAAAATATACTTAAAAAAAATAAAAATAAAAATATCATAAGTAGCAAGTAAGAAGTAGTATTAATCAAGGGAAAATATTACATCCTGTGTTTTCCATGTGCATTCACTACTGTTGCTTCATTTAGGACTAATTGTTTCCTAGTACTTAGCGAAAAAGTCCCAAATTGCATTGCTTTAATCAGGGACCCAGAAAGATTTAAACAGAGGGTAACTTTAGCCCAATTTTCTAAATTGTGTTTGTAAAATGAATTCATAGGGTTTTGGTTTTTTTTTTAATAATTGTTGCTATTTCAAGGTGCCATGAATTTGAACAAAAAGACATAATCATAAAAAAGTACAGAATTCTAAGGCCATAAATTAGGAAATGCAGGGCAATTTTCAGATTATAATTTTGGGTTATAACAAGAGCAAATAAAACAACCTCATAAAAAAATAAACAAATGAAATGTGGGGTTTTTTGCTCCTCGTGTGATACATGTATAATATATAAACCACACAATCCAAACATGTGCTAGGGAAAGAAAACAAAATTTCTAATTACAAAAGTATTTATTATGTCCATCCTAAATACAATACAAATTCATCTCAAACCAATGTTTTTTTAATAATATCACTGAGTGTTTCTTTTAACTTTTTCTTAACCTACTCTCTAAGTTTAATATCAGTTCTTGATTAAAACTAACTCAGGCCTTCAAATGTCAGACATAAGCACCACATTTCAGAATTGTTCCCTACTAGAGTGTAAAGGTAGGCCCCTCTTCATCTCAAGTCTAAATGAAAAACAAAAGTTTTGGTTAAATGAATATCAATGATATTTATTGATCATGAACAAATACAAGTGAAAATGATAGGATTATGGATCAAAAAATGAGTATTTGTTATTTGAGCTATTTCTTTAAGGAAATAATATTTTGTTGTTATAACATAATATATATCTACAGTTAGCACTCAAACACAACTACTTAAGAGGGATTTAATTTCTTAGAAGTCAATGGTCACTAATAAAACTTTATTTGTTATGTAAACAAGTGACCAACTCTAAAGAAATTCAGAAGAGATCATTGTTATTAAGTGCTCAGTCTCTGGGACCTCACTCTGAAGCCTAATCTTGGCTCTGGCCCTTACTAACCATGTGCCTCTGGAAAAATTTCTTAGTCCTTCTAGGCCTTAGTATCTATAAGCTGGGAATAATAACTTGAGATGCCATAGACTTAGACTTTTGAGAATTAAGGCTCTTAACACCTGCAAAATAGAATTTAAATAGTGTCTGGCCTATAGCTATCACACAATGCGTGTTACCTGCTGGCGTAGCAAACAGGAGATATCCAGGAAATGGGAAGGCTCCATCTGGAACCTAGATCTTTGCCTATCTCTCTTTTTCTCCCCTTTCTCCTTTGTGTCTTTCCCCCACTAGTCTATTCTTTCTCCTATTCATGTATTTCCACTTCTCTCTCTTGAAGAGTATGGAAGTAGATAAGTTTGGGATTTGTGAAATTAGAGTCAAAGATTGAGGGACAGAGAAACTAGCCAAAGAGAAAGTGAACAGAAAATAAATGCTCAGATGAAAAAGGAAGGCATGGAGTTAAATGAGTAATTTAATGGAGTACAGCCTTATAGATGCAGAACTCCTGATTCTGAAACATTCAGCAACTATTGGAGAAGATGTACTACTTACTTGTAGGATGCATGGAATGGTAAAGAAATAGATTTTTAAAAAAACATTGAACTGATTTTCATTTGCGTGACACTTGATTTGACAGTTTCAGCATTCTAACACAGGCACTATGAAGCAATATTACAATTTCTACCTCACGTGTCTTTTTGTTGCTATGAAATACTTTTTACAAATATAAAGATTATATGTTATTTGGCATAAGATAAACTATATTATGAGAAGTATGTATTTATGATTTATGATTGTTCTTAATTGAGTGTTTATAATTTGGCAAAAACTGCATTCCAGAATGTTGAAAGATACAGCTCTTCACTCATTATAGAAATTCAACTTTTTTTTAGTGAAATTTAATATGATATATGGATATGACAAAAATATATTCAAGCAATATTATAATATAATAATGCATGATTAACTGAAAATATTGATTCACTTGAAGGCAAAAGATATTAGGAACAACCAAAAAGTAGATTTCAGAAGATAATTAATAATGAACTTCATGAAAGAATTATCACTGTTTGGAAAAAGAAATATTATTAAAGTAAATAGTAATACAGAAAAAAACTTTCACAGTCTGGAAATAAATATGATATACAGTCAAAAAATGTATCAGGCTGAGAAGCAAAGTGAAGCCAAACAGATGGAAATAAAGGCAGTATTCACAGTTCACAGTGAATAGTGACACAGAAAACAACTCAGGCAGCAGCTAATGGAAATAACAATTATACTTGCTAGCAGACAGCAGCGTAGGTGTGAGCTGCTATATACTTGAACAGAGAAGAAACACATTCAAAATCAGATTTTGTTTTTTAATTGTAAAATGTATGAGAAAGGAAAAGCAGGAAAAGATGGAATTTATTCTAGAAACATAGCAGTGAAAATGAAATATTCAGATCAAAAACAATTCAAACAAGCTTTGCTGAAAAATCTAATAATATGTATATATTTTTAAATATATATTAAAAATTTCTCCCAAATGTCTGCATTTTAAAGGCACTATTGTTTTTATAATAATACTAGAGGCACAGTGCACAAAATTTGTGTATGGGGGGTGGTGTCCCTCAGCCCAGACTGCACTCCCTCCAATCTGGAACCCCTCAACCACCGGGATCGGGCCTAAACGGGCAGTCGGACATCCCTCTCATAATCCAGGACTGCTGGCTCCCAACCGCTCGCCTGCCTGCCTGCTCGATTGGCCCTAAATGCCCTCCCTTGCAAGCCTGGTTCCCCCCAACTGTCCTCCCCTGAAGGTCTGGTTGCTCCCAACTGCCCTCCCCTGCCTGCCTGGTCCCCGCTAACTGCCCTCCCCTGAAGGCCTGGTCACCCGAACTGCCCTCCACTGCTGGCCATCTTGTACCCACATGAGGGTGGCCATCTTTGACCACATTGGGGCGGCCATCTTGTGTGTTGGAGTGATGGTCAATTTGCATATTACTCTTTTATTAGATAGTATTTACAATACAAATGCAACATGCACTAGTGGGAATAATATATTAGAAAAAATAACTTGGAAAGCAAACAATGAGATAATTGCAAAATAATACACAATAGATTACAAAGACATGAAAAAATGTAAAGCATATCTATAGTTCCTTTCTGATTACGTGTTGGATTGAAAATACCTCTGATATATCGTCAGGTTAAATAAAATATATTCCAAAATTTAATTTTATGTATTTTTACTTTTAAATATTTGGCTAACAAAACAGGTAATATTAAACAGGTACCTCTAATTATATTTCATTGGACAAAGCTGATAGAGATGGGGGTTTGAAAACCATGATAAAGTTCTTAGAAGATGGTTTCATGTACTCTTAAAAAATTAAAAATTTATTTCTTCTCATAAGAGTCAGTTCAGGCCTTGACCATAACAATCAAGAAACTAACAAAAGTGTCTGAATAGTGTTTCATAGTTCAATAAACTGATTACTTTTTACATTCTATATGTGAATGATCTCTCTATACAGAGTAACTTTGAACAACTTAATTTCAAAGCCTTACCACTTCCTAGCTATCTGAGATCTTTACACTCTCTAAGCCTGTGTTTTTCATCACTTAGTTTAAAAAAAAGAACAACCTCTTGATATTTTATGATTATTGATGGAGGGTTTTAAGTATTTAAGCAATAATCAATTTGTATTGCATTCAGTTTGTTATAAACTGTTATCATTAGCTATTATTGTTGTTATTGATACAGCAGAAACTGTGGATTTTTCTGAGCTTATGATTACCTGGAATGGTTGGCAGACTCTGTTCTTGCCTTCCTTTTTTTTTTTCCTTCTACCAATGTTATACACAGTAAAGAAATTACCAGTTAGAGCATGAAGGTAAAGCTATTTTGCATGCATACTCCCTTCAGAAGGAAATATTTAGATGTTGGTTCCTGTGCTGCCTGATATACTGTGAAATCCTTTATGTCTATTGGGATTATAAGACGTGGTAATGTGTTGCCTTTTCTGAGTACAGCTTCCCTGAGAGAGTTGCTGTAACATGGCCATCTGTTGGGTATCGTGGATGAGACATAGTTTAGAAATCTATCTTTCTTTCCCCCTGTTTCTAAACATGAGCATTTTTACATCCATAAACCAATGTTTAAAGTACTTTTCTTAGATAATCGAAATCAAGAGAACAATGGATTTAGAACCAGGAGACCTAGTTTCTCTTCCAGGCTTGGCCACTAATGAGTTCTGTGACTTAGGGAGTCCTTTAATTTCTCCTGTCCTTAATTTCTTCCTTTATACAACAAAGAGTTTGAACTTAATTTTTAAAACACTACTTTCAAATATAATGCCTTAATTTTTTGTAATATTTGAAATATAAATCATGTATAATTTATGATTTTTTCCTGCTATCTCCCTGATATTGTCTATTTTGTGTATCTTTAATTTTTGATTCATTCAACATATATCCTTATGAATCTTGCAGTCTGATGAGAGAAATAAACATTAATCAAATATTTGCACTCACATCTCCACACAAACATATATGATGTGGTTGTGACAAATACCACAAAGGCATAAAATTCAGTGACATAAGAATAAAATAGATGTGGCTTTTGGGTGAAAGTAGAAGAGGATATGTATGTAGGCTTTCATGTTTCACACACAAAAAAATCAAAATCATACGTAATTCAAATGTTCTAACAAAATATTACTTATCTTTTAAAATATTATGTATACTAGCTAATGTACTACTTATTTATTCATCCAAATTGAGTCTAATTCTTACTATATCCCATATATCAACTTACAGCAATGAATAAAACCTGTATGGAGCTTACAGCAGAGTTAAAGAAAAACAATAGGAAACAATCAGAAGAATTCTGCTCCACTTAGGATGTACATAGAGAACAAAAAAAGGGCAAAGAATTTGCAAAAGCATAACTTTTCTCAAAAGTAAGATGTGTTGTCAAAAGGTAACAAAGGAACTGAATTTCATACTGACAATCTTCTCGCAGGAGAAAAATCTTTAAAATTCTTCCTTGAGAATTTTAAAATTCAGTTTTTTGTTGTTTATTTTTTTGCTTTCTCCATTGACTTTTTCCCTCAGTTCCAACAATTTGATTTCAAATCTGTATGTGTTTTACAGTTTTATGAAGAAACTAGTGGCCCGGTGCACAAAATTCATGCACATTAAAAGGGAACTAAGTAGAGAAAATATTTTAATATTGCTCTTTGCCCTTTCTCTATAATCGAAGTGTCAGAGATGAAAGGAAATTAGTAAAATGTATACTAAAATAGTGTATAAATTTATTAATAAATAAACAATAACAAAATGATATAACAACAGGCAGGCAGGGTCGTGTCCCTGGCCAGGGATGCAGGCAGGCAACCTCACCTCAGTGCTGGACAGGGACGCACTCAGGCAGCATGACATGAGCACTGGGAAAGCCTGCACATGCCTGCAGTGGGGGCAGAAGTCCCCACCCCCATCCTCACCCAGCAGCTCCTGCCTGTTGACCGGTCACCAGTCGTCACTGGGACACCTTTAGGACTAATTAGAATATTACCTCTTTTTTATATAGATAATCTGTATAGTATACAATTGAATGGTTTTTAGGATATTCACCGACTTCTGCAACCATCAATACAATTTAAGTTCAGAACATTTTCATAGCCTAAAAAAAGGAAACTTGTGCCCATTAGTAGTTCCTATTCATTCCATCCCTAGACAACCATTAGTCTACTTTCTGTACCTAAAGATTTGCTATTTTATACACTTCACATAAATGAAAACACAATATGTTGTCTTTTGCAACTGCCCACTTTCACTTAGCATGTTGTTTTGAAGGTTAATTCACTTTTCCAGGTTTTTTTTAAAGCTTATTTATGATCCATTTATATTCTGAGTCATTAACTTTCTGATTCAGAGTATTCTTTCATTTTTACCATTGCTTTTAAAATGCTATTTAATTTATATTAGCGTGTTCTATTATGGCTTTCCTCTGCTTCATAATGGCTGTTGATGTGCATTTTCATCTGCTGAAAGGTTTTAAAAATTACTTTCTGCTTTCTTATAGTAGATCTGAAGTGGATGCTATGTAAATTTTTCTGTATACTTCTAAGTACCTTTTATTTTTCTGAAACATTAATTATAGTTAATTATATGTAATGAGACTGAGTGGTTTGAATGGCTTATTAAGAGTTTCAGTTCAAGCTTACATTCTGATGGAACATGGAACTTTCTTGACTGCCTTTTCCCTGTGTGTATGAGGAGGTGGAGGGAAGGGGGGATGTAAAGTTTCTTCTTACACTGAGATATTTTGTTTCTGAGGGTTTCATATTTTTCACTGCTTTTTATCCTCTCTTTTTTTTATTAATCTTTTTACCGGTTACACTCTAAAATAATCAAAAATGTATAGCACAGTAAATATATAAACCAGTGATGTAGTCATTTATTATTATTAGCAGGTATTATGTACTGCACATAATAATTGTGTTTGCTATACTTTTTTTTCAGAGGGGGGTAATATTTTATTTTACCCTCTCTCTTTACCACCAAGCTTCCAATGCTTCTCTTCATGTGACCTCTATAATCCCCCCAAATTATGCCTTTTTACTTCTTGCTGGGGTCCAATCCCAGCAGGTCCAGGGGTTCCCAAAGGCGTGGACGGAGTCGGCGAAGAAGGAATGACACGGAGACAGTGTTCAGTTGATCAGCAGCCTAGCCAGGATCTCCAGCCAGGATCTCCAGCCAAGTTCTGGTCTGGATCTCCAGAGAGGTTCTGCTGTTTATTGTCTGGTTACATCCGTATTTATACCAGTTGATTTTAATCCTGTCAATTTCTATTACAAAGGTTAGGGCGTTTCTTATCTCCATTCCAGGGAGTAAAGATTATGTAGCTTAAGCATGATTGTTTGTAGTTAAAGTGATTAACTACCCGCCTGGCACCTAGTTAAGGAGTTTCATCCCCTCCCTAACTTCAGGGAAAAATCCCTACCTGGGGAAACAACCTTTCTCAGAGACCTTGGTTAAAACACATAGTGCCAAGAAGGTGAGCAAACATATTTTTTTATTATTATTATTAGTTAAGGTATTACAAATGTGTCCTCATCCCCCCCATTAACCCCCAACCTCCCCCCCACACACACTCATGCTACCATCCATGCCATATATGCCAGGTCCCTTGAAACAGCAAGCATGGACCGGCTCCCGACAACTTCTGACTCCATACATGTTCCAGTCCTTTCCTTTTGGTTCCTAATAGCCATTATTCAGACCCACAAGCATTTGCTATGTTCCAGTTCTTGTCACTCAGAGTCAGACTGCTTCCTTCAAGGATGATAGTCTCTATCTGCTACTGTTAGGACTCGGTTGCTCAATCTACCTAGGAAAGGGCTACACTGATTTTAGATGATGTTTTACTTCTTATACATGTGAATTGGAGTCATTATCAAGCTGTATATATTAATTATGTTCTATACATAGGTTGCAGTTGGCTTTATTTACTTAGAGTTTGTGTGGAAAAACTTCATATTTAGAAGCCAATCATACTATCCAATGTATTTTTAAAATATTTCTCATTTTTTTTGCAAAAGTATTAGGTTCATTTGGGTAAATAAGCTAAATGAACTTACAAACTATACTTTTATCTAATTCGTAATGCCATTGCCCTATTTGATGGATTTTCCTACCTGAAACAAAAACATTGTACATTTGGGCTCAATTTTTGAAGTGGAGATTACTATTCTCATTATTATATCTATTTTTCCTTGTCTGTATAAAAAAGACTGAAACATTTATTTTAATTGGGCAGAGTCATGTGGGCATTTCTGGTCATTAAAATGTGAATTGAAGAAATGCGTCATTTCTAGGCTAAGACAGAAAATAAGTCATTGGAGAGTCCCATTCTCTCACTCTACCCCTGCCAGAAAAACAACGGGGGATGCTTTACCTCAAAAGAAAGGAGTTACCAGGTAAGGGTGGCTTGAGTAGCTGAGTTTCCACCTGGGAGTTAGCATTTTGTTGAGAAATACCTGAAATCACAATGAAGTTAAAATGAGCAAAAAATATACATTTGCTTTCTCTAATTACTGGGTATAAGGGGGTATTTGTTACTGCAGCAAAGGTTTAGCCTACATTGGCATATATAGCTTAGAGGTTGAAACAACCTCAGACCAAGAATAGGTATCTAGGCTTTTGAGTTTCATAGAAAAAAATTAACTTTAACTACATATTTCAAATAGTCATTAAATTGGTGAAGTTCTTCAGTGAAAAAGTTAAAGAAAAGCCTTCATACGTAACACAATTAGGAAACCAAAAGCTTCTTATATCCTTCTGGAAATCACCTTTCTTTTATGTATAAACTGTCCCACAAAATGATATAGTATTTAAAGAAATCTGCTATTTCTAAAAAATGAAGAGGCGACAATACCTACCAATCAAGTTTGCTAAAAGAAGACATTCAAATTGGACATTTGTCAGCAACTGTTTACAAGACCTTTGCAGATTTCCAAATTTGTGGAAAATGACTAAAATATACAAACCCTTTCAAAAATATCATATTATTATTATTTATATATTTTTAATTAATTTCAGAGATGAAGGAAGAGGGAACAATATGCACACTCCCACTGGGGATCGAGCCCACAACCCAGGCATATGCCCTTGACCAAATCGAACCTGGGACCCTCCAGTCCACAGGCCAATGCTCAATCCACTAAGCCATACTGCTAGAGCAAAATATCATATTATTTTGATGAACACTTAAAAAGTTTCAAAAACTCAGGATGGAAACTACTAATGTTAATTGAGTTAATTTTATATTGAATTAATTTGGTTTTTTCTAATAAAAGAAACCATACTTTATAATTGAATGTATCATTATAATACTAATTTTAATTATGAACTTAAACTGAATTGACAAAGGTAAAACAATCACAGTAAATAACTGTAATTGCTGCTGTATCCTGTGTGTGCTCACTGCAGACAACACAGATGCATATTGAGGAACAGATTTTCTTCCACTATTGAATGGCTTAGTTCTAACTGAAATGTATTCTGCCTGTGGCTCATCTCTGTGTTTTCTGCTTTCATGGGGAATACTTTCTCAGTTATGCATTCAACTGATGCATCTTATCCTATTAACTTCACATTATGCAAATTAAAATGCTTCTTAAAATTCTTGAACTAATCTTTGCTCATAAAATTGGTTGCTTCAAATGCTGTGCTGGTACCTTCCGTACCCCTGGTTACATGGGAACATTTTTAATGGCCTCTAGCTTCTGCTTAAAGCACATTTACACCCAGAATCACATATTACTGTGTCCATCTTCATACCACACATTAGTTATTTTTTATAAACACATATGAGCGCATAAACATACATACATTATAGAATTCCTTAGTTTCTGCTCAATACTTAAACAGTTGTCTTTAATTTCCGTGGCTACCCCATGTGCAGTGCATTTGTGTGTAAGATGTTTTAGTACAAGTTGGGTAGATTTTGAACTACTCTTGTCTCACTAGCAAGGAGGGGGAGTAAGCAGGTTAGCACTTGCTTCTGTTTTTGTTGGTCCTACCTACAAAAGCTGGTCTCTTTACCTACTTTACATAGTTGTTTTACATAAAGAAAGAGATACATGATAATTACTTGAAGATGGAAACCATTTTTAGTAAAACAGCAAAGGTACAACCAGTTTTTAATTCATTGTGGTTCCATATTATTAAATATTGGTTTAAAAAACAAATTATCCTACTCCAAAATTTTATCACCATGGAGATAGTCATAGAATTCACAAAGAATTGAACAAAAACCTTTTCCAATATTTTTCAGGATTTGTTGTATACTCCAAATCCAGTGTTTTTTAAAATGAAAATTAAATCTGTCAAAGTTTTTAATCATATATTTTATTATAGTCTAAGTCTAATATAGAATAGATATAAAACATACATATATATTCTTTTTATCCATCTATCTATCCATAGACACCGCCTAGGTTTCTTCCATATCTTGGTTATTGTAAATAACTGCAATGAACATAGGGATGCATATATCTTTGAGAAGTAGTGTTTTTGTTTACTTTGGATAAATACTGAGAAGTAGAATTATTGGGCCATATGGTGCATATAAATTTAATTTTTTGAAAAATATCCATATTGCAATAAAAATAATAAAATCTTGCAATTTGAGACAACCAAGATGGATCCAGAGGGTATTATGCTAAGTGAAATAAGTCAGGCAGAGAAAGACAAATATCATAAGGTTTCACTTATATGTAAAATCTAAAAAAAAAAAGCAAAATAAACAAACAAAGCAAAACAAAACAGACTCTAGAAACAGAGACCAAAGGGATGGTTATCAGAAGAGAGAGGGTGGGGGAATGGATGAAAATGGGAAAGTATATAAAATCAATAATGTGATAAGTTTACACGGTGACAGATGATTACTAGAATTAGTGGGTGATCACAATGTAAGGTATAAAGATGTCAATTCACTATATTATGCATATAAACAATATAAGATTGTATACCAGGTATACTTAAATAAAAAATAAATTTTAAAAACCCTGCTCCTTTGCAGTCCAAAGTTTGAAAATAACACTTAATCAAGCTACATTTCTCTGTCTAATATGCTCCAACGAATCAAATCAAACCCTCCTGATCAGGCTTCTAAATTTTTTCTCTTTTGCAAGACAGTTAGTGAGCTGAACACCTTACAATCTACAATTATTCTTTAGAATTCAAGGTGCTAACAATTCCATTCACAATATACTATAATGAGAACATTTGTAAAAGTACATCTATACATATAAAAGCCTAAGCAACCACCCACCACAGTGTGGATGCTCAACATAGGAACTGCCGAGCAATATCAACTTTGCAGAGTGCCCTCTAGCACTCCAGGAACCCCCGGGGGATGTCAGACTGCTGGTTTCAGCCTAATACCCACAGGCCAGGCTGAGGGAGATGCCCTTCAAGCCTCAGCACTGGCCCAGGTGCGGCTGGCCAGGGAAGGACCACAGGAGGTTGGCTCTATGGCATGTCCTGCCCGTCTCGACCAGTCCCACCCCTCCAGCCACCTTCTAATTAATTTACTTTCAATGTGCATGAATCCATGCACAGGGCCTCTAGTAAATATATAAATTAGTGGATTCATGAATATATTTGTCACTCAAATGAAGATGTGCTTGAGATTTGGATGTCAATGTTTGGCAATATATTATACAGATCACAGATTCTTTCTTGTCAAAGTCATTCTCTAGTCTCACTCAGAGGTCCTTAAATGTATACTCATATCAGAATTGTTTCAGAATCTTTATAAATATTTAGATATTTGTCTGATTTCTGGTGCTTTTAAAATTTTTTGTTGAATTTATAGGGGTGGCATTGGTTAATACAATTATATAGGTTTCAAGTGTACATCTTTGTGCTTTTATTGAGCAATTTGGGAGTGGTTTCACAACATGTTATAAGCTCCCTCAAGTGATTCCTTTGAATGCCAGCATTTGAGGACCTTTGCTCCAAACGAAAGTTTAACCATTTCAATGCCACTCCAGGAGTCAGAAGAAACAGAATCAGCATACAGTTTTTTGCTGTTTTTTCATACATATATTTTAGATCCTCCTCCCATGGGCCACCTGCTTTAGAGTTTGAGAATTTGGCAGTTTAATCAATAAGCATTTGCCAGCCACTTTTTCCTTGAATACTCATTTAAGAGGCTTGGGTGGGGCCCAGAATCTTCATAAATAACAAGTTTCTAGGGTGAATGCGATGGCCCAAGTCTTGCATAGGGGTAACTTTCATTTATGAAGTAAATATTTTGAGTTATTATTCCTAATATTTCCCTTGATTTCTCAAGGCAGATGGTTTTCACTATCCTAAACCACACCTCAGACTTGACTATGTTTCCCCTCCCAGTAATAAAACATGGCACAAATATAGTTCTAAAGGCTGTGCTAAGGGCCACATACATTAAAAGGGCACAGCCTTTCTCATATTTACAAGGGCATTTTCTCCCGGTGAAGAGAGCAAAAGAGAAGGGAAATAAACACACATGTTCACATACCAACCCCTTCACATGTTTAATCCTCCAGATGACCCAGTTTTTATTAATCATGGTTTGTATTTGAGGAGACAGATTTATAGAGAGTATAAGTAACTTGACCAAAGTTTATGAAGCCAACAAATGACAGTAGTGGGATCCTGAGATCTTTCTGATGCCAAGCCCCCATACACTATTTATGACATGATGCTGCCAAAAAAGATGGTGACAATACTGGAAAAGTAGAAACTTTTAATGGAATCTTAGACTATATTTATTATTGAATTATTATCTTGGTAAGACTTGTGCTGCAAGAATCTAGAATTTTGTCTAATAACAACATTAAAACCTGTAGCTAACCTTATTTTTAAACTATAACCCCACTTTTAGAGGACATGTCCCCAAAATAGCTATTTTATTATTGTGATATGTTTCAAACTTCTTAGAATATTGAGATTAGAATTTCACCATTTTAGGAAAACATAGGACCAGCAGTGTTTCAGGAAAATTTGGGGTGATGGGAAGGAAAAAATTGAAACAAAATCTGTAAAGGGTTTTCCGAGAACATTTGTAAAATTAAGAAGAAAACGAAGCTTTTATCATAAGTATATGAGATCCCCCTCATGACCCTCCTCCTTGTCTCTACCAGATGGATACATTAAATATAATACAGTACAATTTTATCAAATTATAAAATGTTTGTCATGTAAACATTTCAACATAAAACTTGGGTTGCCTTGGTAAAGTTTTTTTCATATTGATTTTACTACTAAGATCATCCAGAATCTCCAGAACCTCAAACTGTGTGTTATGTTTGAGGGCACCACTTAAGCCATCTCAAAGGCACATTTTAAAGGGTTGAAAAAAAATGTTATTTTTGTATTCTTCTTCCAGGCAATGCTTTGATATCAGTAATATTGACATTGTCTAGGTCTGCTCAAATACCTCCCGTTTATTTGTAATCCAAGTTAGAATAATGTAGCCTGTAACAAAGGCAACTAATGTAACCCATGCAGTTTTATGGCAGCAACCAGACTTTGAACTCCATAAATCATATACTTGGTTTTCCCTGTCCTAAGTCATTGAGGATTTCAAATTCCAAATTCTTTTCATCATCACCTTATAGTATTCTCCTTATCTCATATTGCTTTTCTTATTTTTGTCTATCTTCCCAAAGAACTATGCTTACGCAGGAACACAGAATGCACACTAGCCCTTCTCAGCTCTAATCACATTGACACTTCAAGTGCAGTGCAATTATAATAATTTAGTTTGGAGCACTCTAATTATAAATTCTGACAGTGATGTGAATATTGGTTTATAGAAGTCTATAAGTAAATACCTCTTGGCTTATAAAGGGGAAATCTTTAAAATTTAAGGTTAAGCCTGGCCAGTGTGGCTGAGTAGTTAAGCATCTATCCATGAACCAGGAAGTCACATGCCTGGGTTGTGAGCTGGATTTCCGCTATGGGGTGTGCAGGAGGTAGCCAATAGATTATCCTCTTTCATCATTGATGTTTCTGTCTCTCTCCCCCTCTCCCTACCTCTCTAAAATCAATAAAAATAAATTTAAAAAATTAAGGTTAATGACTTTAATGAATGAAACTCCATGTGTATATACTTTAACCATATAAATTCAACTTAGATTAAATGAGAAGGCTTAGGATATTTTAATGTTAGATTAAGTCCTCTTGACTCTGTGATTATTGCTGTATCTATGCCTGGTTTCCAAACTAGCCACATTATCTCTGATTATTGCAATCATCTTTATGTACTCTATCATTATAGTCAATACTATGCTTGGTAAGCAGGCAAAGAGAAAATTATGTAGCATGTTGAGAAATTCATGGGCATTATTTTGCAATGAGTAGATTCTTTTATAAAGATTATTTTATATTAATGTTTGGTTTTTCAAATACAATTTAAAGTAAGTTGTATTATTTTAGATTAACCATTGAATGTAAATGCGATTCACATTAGCAAAACATAATGTACATATATAATTTTTATATTTGTTAAAATTATAGAAAATTGGTTACTTTTAAAGAAATAAGTTGTCCTAGAGTTATTACAGATTATATTAAACTCTGGTTGAGATTCTCACTAGGCCACCATATCTATTTTTTCTTTTAACTTCTACAGTAATAGCATGATGTATATAAAATCTTTACTTAGAAAAGTTCTGTTATTTAACTTATGAACAGTTTGGAAAAAAACACACAAACACTTGCACTATTCAAATTAATTACCTAGAATTGCTAATTTTATTCAGCTATCTTCTTTTGCTATTTCATTTTAACCCTTTATTTACACAGTGAAGTACTGTTTCTACCTCTTTTCCATCTAAAGTGTGTTCATTATTGACATCTAGGAGCTTAGCTTTGTGACTAAGAATAAGAATTGTTTTCGTTAAGTCTCTTTCAACCCTAATACAAAATGTTTTACAACATGTTTGTTGAAAAAGTCAAGGAAGCCTCTGATATAATGGAAGCATGCTAAGAAGCAGAAATAATACAGGCTATGTCTCATCAAGTGGTAAATTTGTACAAAGACCAGCACTCTGCACATTACATTTCTGTCACTCTCATTTAAGCAATCTCATTTCGGAACGAGACACACACTCACTTGGTATGGAACTCTCAGAGGGAGACATATGAATTAAGCAGGAGCAGAGATATTGGCGACAATTAAGATTGATACTGAGGGAGGAGGTTAGCTTTTATTCCACTTTAATGATTGTTAGGGAGGAATGATTGCCGAAGGAGGAACGCACGAGGCCAAAATGGGTGAAGAATTATGAATTTATTAGGTCATCTGGATACCCCAATGGGTTGAGCCCCCAAATGGTGCCAGCACCCAAAGATGGGAGTAAGAGGTTTTTTAAAAGCCTAGGGTTGGGCTTTTTCTATGGGGAGAATTCTCTGTGCAGGCCCGGATTCTGGGAAAATCTGAAGGGAAGAGATAATGGTCTTAGCAAGTGGAATGTGGTCTAAGCAAGTGGAATGTCCATTGTGAAGTGGCCTGAAGGTCAGTTCCCAAGGGAGAGGGAATTGATTAAATTATTTGATCCAACCTAACAATTAAAATCTAAAATAGCATTGTAAGTCTAAATGTTTTGGTAACAATTTCTGTCATAATATATAGGAAAATTAATGGCTTTGTGTAAGCTAGTTTGAAATTTTGTGCTGTCACAAGTGCAGATATTCTAACTGGTATATGTATTAATGGAAAGACAAATTTACCTGCTACTAGGATGTAATAACATTTTAAGGATTATACATCTATAATTTAATATAAATATATGCAAATATAATATAACTCAGGATAGCATAATCCTATATAATCAAAGCCTAATATGCTAAGTGTCTGACTGTTGTTTGACTGTTCAACCAGTCACTATGATGCGCACTGACCACCGGGGGGCAGATGCTCCCACCAGTAGGTTAGCTTGCTGCTGGGGTCCGTCTGATCAGGACTGAGTGCCCTGGAGCCCTTCTGTGGCCCCTCCCCAGCCCCATTTGTGCACCAATTTGTCCCTTGGCCTGGCCTGCACCCTGTTGCAATCCAGGACCCTTCGGGGGATGTCAGAGAGCTGGTTTTGGCCAGATCCCCGCAGTTCAGGTTGAGGGACCCTACCACTGCTGAATCCATGCATTGGGCCTCTGGTGTACAATATAAAAATGATAATCATTGCATGTAAATCAGAGGCAAAGTAATTAAAATCACATAGCTGACATATATTGGCTATAGGTCATGTGCTGAAATGCAGAAATGAGGCGAACCAACACATTTCAACAACTTAAGGTCACATCCTAATGTTATATACAAATATTTAAAGCACATGCAAAATCCATGAAATTGTTCTGTGTTTATTTACGTACCTTCATTCCAGCCTTTATACTGAAGTCCTGTTTTAGTGTTAGGCACAATATGTTTTGTCCTGGAGCAGATCAACCTTTCAAACATGATTGCTGCATTCTACATGAGATTAGTGTGGAAACCTTAGGATTTTTCTGAGTCTTTGGTGAAGATTGCTTTGAAGGCCCAAGTGTGTATCACTATATTCCATGTGACATACCTTGCTATAGCTCATGAATTAAGTATCATATGCCAACTTTATAATTATGCATGCAATACACCCATGAGAAAAAGTATATTCTTGTCTCAACATTATCTATTTTTTCTATTTTCAAAGTGAGGAAAATAAGCAATATCATCCTCAACACACTGAATAATACCTAGCATGATATTCTATCAGCATAATGCATTAAAGGTAATAAACACAATCTACATTTTAATAGATGTACTGAATCAATGACAATGAGATCCTATAAAAATATTTATCACTTTTAGTCCCATCTACGTGGAGCCAATGATGGTTATACAGATAGGAAACACAAAGTAATATTAAATATACTTTTTGATAATGTTTCGTGATAATACCTATAGGAAGAATAGAAGAATAAGATTAGAAATAATCATTCTAATAGATCTTCTGTGTTTGTTTGTCATTCGTTGATGAATCTGGAGCTACAGTTTTAGGCACTGTGTCCTGGATAATGATATTCTGAAATTGTCCCAGATTGCGAATATTAATGTTTTGAAATGTATTTTTGTCTCAACTAATATTATATGGTGTGATAGAGATGTCGGCCAAGGGTTTTTCCAGATTAGGTATACCTTACTAATAATAAGAGGCAAGAGTTGAAAAAATGAATTTACAAATGTCTTCCTTGTGATTGATTGGAAAAGAATCAGGGATAAAACCTAAAAGTTTAGTGCCAGGGTTGAAGGATGGCCAAGTGAACAGAGAAAGCATTGTCACTATAGAAACCATGACACATACTGGAAAATAATGCTTTCAATACAATTCTTACTGACTTTAGTGTTCTTAATATTGAAGCCCTTCATTATGTTCACAAAATTCTGTTATTTGGAATTTTGTTTCTAAACAAAATCCATTGAGAACTTCTAGAAATTTGAGCGATTACGGTTTGAATAGTAAATGCCCTATGACTATAGGTAATAAGGTTTACTTTTTAATTAGTTATTTATTAGATGGAGAAATAGGGCGCCAATTCACTCAAGCACTCTAAACTATGCAGCAAAAATGAAAGCTACAGAAATTTTCACTGACTACTTTGGAAAGATTTCCTTTACATTATTCAAGTATGAAAGTAAAAATTGTACATCAGAGCAGGTGCTTAGCTAAGTCATATGCAACATTGCTTTCCTGCATTTAGTCATAAACTTATATTTTTGTTCCAGTTCTCAAATTAAATTAGAACAATTAGAACAAAAATAAGAATTAAGTTTAATACATTTTAAATTTTCTGGTGTATTATATAATATATGTAGATTCATTATAGAAATTTTATCCTTGAAATATTGCAATATTGAATAAAGTGAGACTGCTCTAGTTTTTTTTTTAACATAAGAAGAAAGTAAAAAAACAAACAAACAGTAAAGAGCTTAGATAAAGCATTACATTTCTGTATGATTGATTACCTGGTAAAGATTTATACCAGCCAAGAAAATAAGCCTGAAAGTGCAGGAACTAAAAGTAATAAGATGAGCTTAATAATGTTGACTTAAGTCAACTGAAAAAAAAATAGTTTCCTTTGATTTCCTTTTAATATCTAACTGCTTGACATTTACAATTTATTGATTAATGACATTTTATTATAAACCTAATTAAAGTAATCTTTTCCTCCTTATATAAGATAATTGAGTAGGAAATAGGAATGGCTAATCTTAGCCAAAAGTGTTACTTGTACTATTGGTGGGATTCATGGGTATTTTTTGAGTTATATAAAACATTGCTATATTTTAAACATAATTTTTAAGTCTGTTGTAAGAAAATTTATTTATCCCATATGTAACTCAAATAATTTTCTCTTTCTTTGACTATAAACCATAAAATACTATGTTATATTTACAGATAAATATTTCATAAACTATTTTTAATCAGAATTTTCTTCCATAGCCTATATAATAAAGAGCTAATATGCTAATTAGACCAAACAGCAGAACAACCATCCGGATGACCTTCTGGGCAAAGCCAGGGCTGCGAGGGCTGAGACCCTTTCACAAATTTCGTGCATAGGGCCTCTAGTAAATATATATTTAATTTATTGAATATTTTATTTTGTTATATAACTTAATTCAAGAAATGTCCAGTTTAAGTATTGAGACTGATGTGGGGCATTACACAAACTTTGTAGATATTTTACCTTAAATACATAGGTGTAGTCAGCTGAATTGTGAAAACTATTTAGCCAATCTGTAAATATCAATGAATTATAGTTAGCATTGATTTATAAATGGTAGTTGACATCATGTTCACTTGTTGTTAGTCATTTGAGTTGTAAGCCACAAGTTGCTTTTCATTTCATCATACATGATATATAATCAACAGAGCAAAGAAATGAGCCCATATGGCATAATGTCACAGTATCTTAAACTATACGTGAAAGTGCCAGGCTGGTGTTGTTCAGTGGTTAAGTGTCAACCCATCAGCCAGGAGGTCATGGTTTGATTTCCAGTCCGGGCACATGCCCAGGTTGTGGGCTGGGTCCCAAGTAGGGGACTTGCAGGAGGCAGCCTATTGATGATTCGCTTTCATCATTGATGTTTCTATCTCTCAATCTTCCTTCCTCTCTCTGAAATCAATAGACATATGTCATATATATATATATGTTAAAGTTTAGTATGTAGACCATAAATGCTTTTGTATGTATGGGCAAGCTAGGCTTTTATTTTTGATACTGTCTTTTTAAAAAGAAAGATGTAATGTCTCATGCTTTGGGAATTTCCCACTTAACTTGAGCTTTCTACCTGCTGTAATTATGCAGACCTGAGTTTACATACTTTTAGCCATGATTTGATTCCTTGAATACCTTCTATCTTGACACACATGCAGGGCATCATTACTCCTTTTGTTGTAAGGTAATCTCAGAAAGGTGAAAATCGGGATAAGGATTTTAGAGTAACAATATGGGTTTCCAGATAGTTTTTAAAATACCCAGTCATAATGCAGTCATAATGATTAGAACCAGAAAAAAAAATTGTACTTTGTTACAAACCCATTCTGAAAGAAAGGTTCAGTTGTGCTTTCTCTAAATGGCAGTAGATCAGGGCTCTTTGGATTAATATGCATCATACATACTCTGCAGATTAAACTAAGTCATCTGGGAAATGGATGGCCAATGAACCACTTTATCTGTACTCTGCAGGTACCTTGAGTAGTTTGTCAGCTGCAGCATAATTATATTTTAAGTTTGATGTAGGCAGTGCTACGGTAGCTAAAACCATTTTTATTTCTTCCCAGAATTTCCCTCATAGAAATGCAAAGTAATACAACTTTTTAAAAACAATATTGTCTTTTCTGGAGTTAAGCAGTAAAATGTAACCATAATTCAGGAACAGCTAATGTGTCCTTCAGTAGAAAATGGAACAATTATTGTCTATGTTAAAGAATAGGAACAAAAAAAATGTGGGCCTTGTGAGATTCCACTGATATTTTGATAATAAGATTGCTTTGGTGACTTTTTAAATCTAAATCATTCAAAGATATTTGAATTCCTAAAATATGTTTTGATTTTATAAATGTACATTTAAATGAAATGTACAGTTGCAGCAATTAGGAAGTAGATAGAAAAATAAATCTTGGCATCACTAATTTAGATATTAGTTTTAAATGCGTGTGCACATAAATTTATATGGATATATGTATATAAACATAGACAAGTATTTTACATGTACCTAAATTTGATATGAGTAATTTAGATAATTTCGTTATTTAGACTGTACTTAAGAACTTGCTATATGTCGTTAAGTCACAAATCACCCACTATATTTACTGATCTTGAATTTTTTTCCTTTATTTGATTTCAGTAAGGTGCTAAGGAAGTTTATGTTTATATCCTTCAACTTAATTTACTATTTAAGTCTTACTTAATTTATGTCTTACTTTACTATTTTATTTCTATATTAAAATGAACCATGTAATTAACATACACTGAAAAGTCAGTTAAAATGAAATAGTCTGTAAAAGTATCCTTGCATTTATCAAGCAAGTTTGCCAAAGTTTGTGTCTTTTGTGATTATGCTTCTATATCTGCCTTAACATAATGGGTGTATAACCCACTAGGGAATATTTTTATTTATTGAACCATGTTACCATTAACAGAAAGTGTCAGGATAATAAAGTAACTGATTCCTCATTTTTGTAGAAACCTTGAAAACAAGGCCTTTCATCTCATTCTATAACTCATCTTATGTATCTTTTTGACAACATATATATTATCAATAAATTTGATTTCTCTGCATATAACATTAAGATGTCAGTCATCTTGCTTGTTATACCCAAGACACACATTAGTTGTTGGAGCAGAGACACAAGACACATGAAGTTTCTCAGAAACTACACTGCTACACATAACAAACGTCTACGATTTTGATTTGTTGGCTTACAGAGGTATTAATAACAAAAAATAAGATGATATATTTATAGTCCCTCGTTATTGTGGTATCAACACAACACCAAAAATTCAATTTAATCTTGTTTTATAGTGACAAAAACTGGACTTCAGAAAACATTTAACAAAAATAAAAATAATAGGCCCTAACCAGTTTGGCTCAGTGGATAGAGCATCTGCCTGTGGATATAAGGGGTCCCAGGTTTGATTCTGGTCAAGGACACATATCTAGGTTGAGGGCTAATCCCAGTAGAGGGCATGCTGTAGGCAGCCAATCAATGATTCTCTCTTATTATTGATGTTTTTATCTCTCTCCCTTCTCCTTCCTCTCTAAAATCAATAAAATATGTTTTTAAAAATTTAAAATAACAGGAAAAATAATGAGGGTGTCATCATAATATTGACTATCTACTAAGTACATATTTTATCACTTCATAAATGGATTCATAAATGGCAGGAATGATATTTATCAATGTGATTTATTATTTTTATTGCATGTAGTAATAAATTGTTTTACCTATTTGTGCATTGTATTAATCATATGAATACACCACAATATATTTATCAATCTATTTTTAATAGCCAAGTAAAATATTTTTTAGTTTTTTGCTATTATAAATAATATTGATTTAAAAATCTTTTGCAAGTCTTTTGGTAAACATTCTGCAACATTACTTTGGGGTAGTAGAATTGTTACAGCTAAAATGGCTGGAATGTTAATTTTGGGTATATTTACATTTGGTTACCAATACCAAATAGTTTTCCAAATGGATTTTAACAATTAAGATAATGACTACAATGCTTGGAAATTGCAGTTGTACACACCCCAACCTCACATGGTATTAACAGTATTTTTCCATTTTGTAGACACTCTTGTAGTTATAATATCATCACATTGTCTTTTTAATTTTTTAAAATATATTTTTATTGGTTTCTAAGAGGAAGGGAGAGAGAGACAGAAAAATCAATGATGAGAAAGAGTCATTAATCAGCTGCCTCCTACATGCCCCACACTGGGGATCAAGCCGCAACCTGGGCATGTGCCTGACAGGGAATCGAACTGTTACCTCCTTGGTTCATAGGTCAATGCTCAAACACTGATCCATGCCAGCCAGGCTGTCCATTTATTTTTTATTTTTCTTCTGAATAATGAGATTAAGCATCTTTTGGTATTCTCATAGGACATTTAGATATCCTCTCTTGTAAAGTGTCTGTTCAAATATTCTCATTTTTTCTTGCACGAAGGGAAAATTTACCCTTTTTCAATTGATTTATTAAAAACTATATATTCTAGATATGGGTTCTTTTTCAGATATGTATATGGTATCCCAAAAATGTATACACCCACTATGAATAATTTTAAAGACAGTCTTTGTTAAAATACATTTCATTTTTAAAATTGATTTATCACCTGTTAAAGTAGGCATACATTTTTTGGGACACCCTGTATGTAATCTAATACCTTCTCACATTCTGTGAATATTTTCACTATTTAAAGAGATCTTTTGATGAACAATTTTTTAAAAAATATATTTTATTGATTTTTTACAGAGAGGAAGGGAGAGGGATAGAGAGTTAGAAACATCGATGAGAGAGAAACATCGACCAGCTGCCTCCTGCATACCCCCCACTGGGGATGTGCCTGCAATCAAGGTACATGCCCTTGACTGGAATTGAACCTGGGACCCTTGAGCCAAATAGTTTTCCAAATGGATTTTAACAATTAACATAACGACTCTATCCGGCGCTCTATCCACTGAGCCAAACCAGTTAGGGCTTTTGATGAACAATTTTAAAAAAATTAATAATGTCCATTTTATCAGTTTTTATATTGTATGGCTGTTTCTTGTGTCTGGTTAAAGAAATATCTGCCTATCTCGAGTTCATACAGACATTTCCTTTTGTTATCTTTAATAGCTTGATAATTTTACTTTCATATTTATGGCTATGCTGTACCTGGGATTTATATGTATGAAGTGAGATAAAGATAAATGTTTACCTTTTTCCCAATTTGAAACTCCACTAGCTCTAGAATGTTCTGTTGAAAAGAACATTGTTGCCTCATTGCATTTTAATGGCATCTTGTACAAATCCATTACATGTGTATGTATAGGTCTCTTCTGGACTTTACAGTCTGTTCCATATGTCGCTCTGCACTCTATTTGCTTCCACTCTATTTGTTTACACTGTCTTAATTATTATTATTATTTTTTATTTTTTAAAAAAAATATATTTTATTGATTTTTCACAGAGAGGAAGGGAGAGGATTAGAGAGTTAGAAACATCGATGAGAGAGGAACACCGATCAGCTGCCTCCTGCACACCTCCTACTGGGGATGTGGCCACAACCAAGGTGCATGCCCTTGGCCGGAATCGAACCTGGGACCTTTCAGTCCGCAGGCCAACGCTCTATCCACTGAGCCAAACCGGTTAGGGCCTGTCTTAATTATTGATGCTTTTTACGTCTTTAAATATTCCATCCAAGCTTGTCCTTTTTGCCATTTGCATTTCCATATGAACTTCATAATTAATTAAATTATTGACTTTACTATCATTTTCAATAACATCACCTGCTGTGATTTTATTTGTAATTGCATTGAACCTGAAGAGTAAGTTATAGAGAATTAGGCATTTAACATTTAGCTCATCAGTATGGTGCATATATATCTGATTTAAACGGGTTGCTTAAATTTCTCTCTGTAATCTATATATATAAAAGCCTAAGCAACTGTTATTTATAAAAGCTGGTCGACCAGCTGCTATGACATGCACTGACCACCAGAAGGCAGACGCTCAATTCAGGAGCTGCCCCCTGGTGGTCGGTGCGATCCCACAGCCAACCTCCCCCGACCCTTCTCCCCCACAACCACCCCCCCAAGGCCAACTTCCCCAAAAGGCATCAATTGCCAACCAGGCCGAGGGACCCCACCTGTGCATGAATTTGTGCACTGTGTCTCTAGTGTTAAATAGTTAGGGTATATGTCATCCACACTTTGATAAATTTAATAGTTCTTTGTTGCTTCTTGACTCTATTATAAGTGATAACAATTTGAGTTTTTAAAATATTTTTGTTGTTATCACATCTAAATAAAACTGAGACTGAACAGTTGTATATCCTACAATAAACTGTGATTTGAGACTTAACCTCTGATTGGTTATTGTAAGATTTACCAGTAAATACATGGATTCTGTCACAGTTTTCTTTCATATCAGTAGAAAAACTGGCATTACTGAATGCATTGGATGGGAAGATAAGAGGCAACACTGCATGATTATTTTACCCCCTGAGTTGTACATGTTCAACATACCACTTGCATATCCATGGTAAGTCATCCCACACAAATTAGAGCATTGTCAAATGCTCACTCTCACAAAGGTGTATATTTGAAACTGTTATTACTATTAGTTATGTACATGTCTCAGTGAGGTTATAGGAGATAAATAGTTGAATTACAAAATAGTTATTTGATAAATAGATGCTCACTATTTAAATATAGACATTTTAATAGCAGGTTAGTTATAGAATTATTCATTTTTATTTCATATTCATTGTTATATTTTTAAACTTTGAGTCACTTTCTGTTATTAATATGTTAACAGCATGTGTATGTGTGAACCCTACTTTCATGATTTTTATGATTCCTAAAAATAAAATATTAAAATAGAGCTGAGTCATTGCCAACTCCTGGGGCAGATAATGAAGCTTTCATTTCAATGAAGTGTTAAATAAAAGGCAAGTTCCCACAGCTTATCCTACTACCTAACAATAGCACTTGTAATTATTTAGCACTATTATTTGAATTCTTCTTCAAGTTCTGATATGATTTTACGAACAACATATTTTCCCCAGACATAGTAAGTCTTATCAGTCTCATTTTTCACTTTCCGCCCTACAAAGAAAGATAATGTGCCCTCCAGCATCACAAAGAGAAATTATACATTTATCCAACATCTTTTTCCCTCTCTTCTGGTTTCCTTATTTTTTTCTATAGATTTATTAGCACTGATATTGACGAGTTGAAGGAGCTCTTTAAAAGTTTATGTAAAGTAGTCCTTTGGGAAATATTTCCAACTCCTGGAAAAATCCCCATTCTTCCCACAAGTCTTGCCTTTATGAGACAGTTGTAGAAAACAAATGAGCAGGAGTATGAGAGTCAGGAAGAGTTGGCACCTGAACCTGCTCTGCTATCTTTCCCTGCACCACATACCATTGCCTAGGATCATTCTCTCCATTGTGCAGTGTCTCTCCCAACCGGCGGATATTAGTAGAAGAATAATGTTCACAGGACCCATGGCTATTTGCATATCGAGATCACATCAGAAGAGACAATAGATTTTAAATGCCTTTTCAATTGCAATAATATATATATGTATATATATATGCCAAGCGACCAGAATGATGGAACAACCAGTCGCTATGATGCCATTGTGGCGCCCAAAGAACCTAATCAGGGCCCTGATCGGCCTCCCCAACCGCCTGTGGCCCCACTCCCCAGCAGGCCTGGTTCATATATATGTGTATATATATATATATATATATATATATATATATATATATATATATACAGTAGATCCTCCAGTTACATCAGAGATCCATTCTTACGGCTAACCACCGTTAGCTGGGCCGGCTAACCACCCATGGCCCCTCCCCCTGCCCGGCCCAGCCTGGATCGGCTCCAAAAAGGGAAGGCTGGCCGGACCACACCTGTGTATAAATTCATGCACGAGGCCTCTAGTTTTTAATAAAAGCATCAGGTGGTTCTATGGGTGTAATTCCAAACATGTTACTAAAG
Organism: Myotis myotis; assembly: GCF_014108235.1. NCBI lineage: Eukaryota > Metazoa > Chordata > Mammalia > Chiroptera > Vespertilionidae > Myotis > Myotis myotis. Next base: position 28,538,223 of record NW_023416313.1, read on the forward strand.
CTGAACATATTTCCATTTAGCAACTTAATATAGCAAATAATCTCTGAAGACCAAACATTTTTTCAAGCCTGAAGCTAAAATGCACTAAATGTGAAGAACTCTCTCCATGGCTTTTGATGCATCTTTCATCATTTAATATTTTATCAAAACATATTTATAATCTTAATAAAAACTTCCATTGAAATCTGTATCTTGAAAGATAAAGTATTATATCATGGAAATATTTATAATTGACTAACTGGGTAACAGCTTGAGGGCTCCTTTAAAGACCGGCATTAAAGACACATGATTCGCTTATCCATTTCTAAATTTTAATTGATCTTGTTTGAATATTTGAAAAAATTTGATTGGCAAACATGGATGGCATATACCTAACTTATACCTTTCCCCCTATGGGCTTGGATTCAAGAGCCATCTGAATGGAATCACTTGTCGAAGAATTTGTTTTTCTGTATGAGTTCTTCATGTAGTGAAATTAGATCATTTAAATTATTTAAGATTTTCTATTCCTCCACATGATATAATCTCTTTAGAGAAAGCGCTTTCTATTTCTTGTCGTTGCTACTAGCAACAGACATTTCAGTCAGTAAGCAGATGAGATTGTGGAAAATAATCAGCTCTCTTTGGGGAAATAAACCGAAGGGAGTTGATATTTCCATCAAAATAAGAGGTTTTGTGTTTCTACATCTTACAAAGCTGCGTGTGGCTCCGGGTAAATTATTCAGCCTTTCTGAATTTTAGTTTCTGCATTTATGAAATGAAAATAATATTACAGTAGTACAATCTCAGAAACTTATTTTGAGGAATAAATTAGAAAATATTCGTGAAGTGTTTACCACTCTTACTAACATTTATATATGCTACATAAATTCTAGTTATTTTCACTACCAACAGAATTCTACTCACTTTAAGCATACAAAAGTTTAAGCTTGCTATTAGTTAATGAGCTTGAATTTTTAAATCTTTTGTTACTTGAATTTGAAGGTAAGACAAATCACGTTAAACTGATAGTTGAATTGATATCTTTGAGTAATTAAAGCACTAGTTTTTAAAAAAGGTAGAGATTAATAAAATCATGGTTGGGGCAAAAGTAGGTTTACAGTTGTTCATATGGAAAATAATACAATAAATAAATAATAATAATATAAGAATAAACTGTTTTGTGTACTCATAACTGTAAACTTACTTTTATCCCACCCTGTATATATTTCTATATGTACTCAATATGCACATTATGTTCAATAAACAATATTTTAATTAATAAGCTGGCAAATAAAGTATGAGACATAAAATGAGAATAACTATTAATGTATCCAAAATTAATTGAATGAAAAATATCCATATATATCATTAAATGAGTATGGCATAAGGTAATATAGATGATACCAATTGGTACCTTGTAAGAACTCAACGTATGTTAGCTATTATTCTCCCTCTCTAGACTGTGAAGTTTTTCTTTTCTTTTTTTTATGGGGGGAAGGGAAAGTTAGTTTCTTTCACCAGTGTGGTGGGGTTTCAACACCTGCCCCATAGTAGGCACTCAATAAATGTTGCCAATTCACAGGTTTGGCTGTCTGCATTGTTAATTTTACCTCTGATGGTGCAACCTTTGAAATTTCCATGATTCTATTTTAGTCTTTGCAGAACTGTGATGGAGACTGTCAGCCAGGACTAATGAGAAGAAGGCGAAGAAATTTTATTAACTTTTAAACAGACTCCCAGGCTTTCTGGAGAGCCACCGGTGGTGAGTCATCATGCTATTTCTGTAAGGCTATCGAGTTGGAATTCAGAACAGAATCTTTGGTTGTGACAAGCCTCATTTATATAATCTTTTACGTAATTCTAAAATGGCATTTCAATTTATATTATATCCCAGAAAAATCTGAAGAAAAGAGCAAATGAAGCTTAGAAAAAATGTTAATTCTTGAAAATAACTACATATCTTCATCCACTAAATGAAATCCTCAACAGTAGGTTGTCAAAGAGAGCTGTAGGGTAGGAGTTAGCTGGCTCAGGTTCTGGTCCTATTAATTTGATAAATATTTACTTTGGCCAAATCTTATCCTGTTAAAAGCTCAGTTTACTCGAGACGATTTTTGGCCAGACAATTTCCAGCTTCCCTCATAGCGCTGTGAGTATGGGCTCCGACAGGATCTCGTTGCATTCTGTTCCATTCCCTGATGTTCATGACAACCTGTTTCAGTCAAAGAAAGTTTCAGACTTACAGTACAAACTTACATTCTAAGTTTGTACCTTCTAATTTTTCCTGTTTTATTTGCCACCAATGGATAAGCATTTAATCTGTATATTGAAAGCCTCTTTCAGGGCTTCTAAAACTTTCAACCATCACAATAAATTGACTCTTTTAGGAATATATCAGGTAAAAATAATATATTCATTTGTGTGTGGTTAGTGTTGGTGTTATCTTTGTTCCAGATTCACAATTTAAATTCGTCAATTTAAATTGTGAATCTGCTTATATCAAAACAATATAAATGTCCCTTCCCTTTCTATGGAAATTCAAGGGCTATTTCAGCATGTTTTTGTTTGTGTTTAAATATACTTTTATTGATTTCAGAGAGGAAGGGAGAGGAAGAGAGAGATAGAAACATCAATGATGAGAGAGAATCATTGATCGGCTGCCACCTGCATTGACCCTACTGGGGATTGAGCTTGCAACCCGCGCATATACTCTTGACTGGAATCAAATCTGGGATCCTTCAGTCTGCAGGCCGATTCTCTATCCACTGAGCCAAACCAGATAGGGCTCGACATGTTTTTGTATAACACACTGGAGTAACAGCTTCTGGAAAAAAATATATAAATTTTATTTCAGGATTAAGTCAAAATCAAAATTAAAAAACACACAACAACAACACACAAATAAAAATATTTAAAAGCCAAATGTAAAGTGTCTGGTGCCATCCAGATATACTCAATGATGGCATAAAGGCAGCCTGAGCTGCCTCCCCCCCCCCCAGCCCCGCTGGCCCTGCAACCTGCATTCTGATGCATATGCTTGCTAGCTCCAACCCCCTTTCCACTGGTCCTAGCTAGCCTTGCAAAGACCTGTTTCCCTGAATACTTCCATTTCACAGGGGCCATAAGCCATGAACCATACACAACCCCCAGAGGGGGTTGGCAGCACTGGCACCAGCCAGGCCAGGCCTTTGGGTGTAATCTCACTTCCCCCATTCCAACCCCCAGGAGCTGCAAAGCCCACAAAAAGTCCAGAAACCTGGTCCATATTTAGGAGACAAAGAAACTAAGGGGCTAAAAGAAAAGGGACCCCCCCCCCCCACATACACACACACACACACTACTATCACTGCATTTGGTGCTCAGATTTGGGATCCAATTCCCCTGGGCCATTCAGCACCAGTGCTGCCTATAATTAAGTGTTGTTCCTGATCTTCCGAGTGCCCTTGCGTGTCTTCCCGTCGGTCACCTGGTAAATTCTCTAACAATGGTAAGAAAATCGTAATGAGAATGATTTGAGAATAGGGCTGGGTGACAAGTCTCTGAATGCTAGCCAGTTCACAGGGCTCATGACCAAACTACAGGCTCAAATAATTTGTTTTCCCAACTCAGTTTGGGTACCGTTTCACTGTGTAAGATATTTGCAAACATAAATTGAATTTAAGATTAAAACATTTAGATAATTAGTACAAATGTGAACTTTTTGTAACAATCTGTTTTCTCTTTCAAAATGACTTCATACAATGAATGCTTTTATAAGGAGCAAAGCATATCCTCATGTTACCTAATAACTAAAAAGCAAACTTTCCAGGATGAATGAAATGAAGGATTCATGGATAGACTATTGTTGTTAAGGGAAAACAAATTATCAACTTGAAGTGTCTCATTTTTAAGTAAATGACCTTATTTTTTTTTTATGGAAATGTGTTCCATTTTTTCTTTTCTTTTTTTTATTGCTTAAAGTATTACAAAAAGTATTACATATGTTTCCTCCCTGCCCCCTTGACAATCCCCAGGCCTCCCCTACCCCCCAGTGTCTTGTGTCCATTGGTTATGTTTATATGCATACATACAAGTCCTTCAGTTGATCTCTTGCCCCCCTCCCACCCCCCAACCCTCTCCTTATTTTAAGCCAAATAAACTTTTAAAAAAATTTTTAAAAAAATATTTTATTGATTTCAGAGAGAAAGGGAGAGAGCATCATCAATGATGAGAGAGAATCATTGATCAGGTGACTCATGCATGCCCTCTACAGGGGATCGAGCCCACGACCTGGGAATGTGCCCTTGACCTGAATCAAACCAGGGACCCTTCTGTCCACAGGCCAGTGCTCTATCCACTGAGCCAAAGCAGCTAAGGTAATGAACTGGTTTTTAGAGGTCACTAAGAGTTTCATTATAAGGTTAATATGATTTTTACTGAGTTTATTACCTTATAAAGTTCAAAATGTGGACTTAAGAATTCCATGAAATAGGATAGGTTAATTTCTGTAGGAAATAATAAGATAAGGTTGTCAGACATTTCCCAGGAATAAAAATATGGGGAATTTTTACCTTATTTTTCATATATATATATATATATATATATATATATATTTTAACCATGGTCATTTTTTGAAAGTAGAAAAAAAAGGAAAATGGGAAAACAAAAGATCTTTAAAATTGTGAACAGTCAATGTTTTGGGAAAAAAAAAAAGGAGTAAGTGGAAAATATTCAAACATGTTTTACTTCCAGGCCCTAGTTACAGTTTAAATTTTTCTGGAATCAGAATAATGAGCATTGTTTATTTCTTTTGCCCTTAAATTAAAAAGCCCAGCATTTAAATTATTGTTTTCAAAGTACAAATCAATGATTGACAAGGCAAGCATTATGAATTTTCAATATAGTTTTAGGAGGTCACACAAGTTAAACAACCCCATAACTTGTTCACTAAGTCATAAAATACTTTAACCAATTGATATAGGCTATAAATTATTAGGTAAATGATATAAGGATATTGTTATCTATATCTATCTATACAGGCAGTCCTCGGGTTACGCCGGACTCGACCTACATCGTTTTGTGGTTACATCGCCATCTCCCATTTATTTATTTATTTATAAAAAAAAAAAAGTTCTGCCCTAACCAGTTTGGCTCAGTGGATAGAGCATTGGCCTGCGGACTGAAGGGTCCCAGGTTCGATTTTGGTCAAGGGCATGTACCTTGGTTGCTGGCACATCCCCAGTGGGAGATGTGCAGGACGCAGCTGATCGATGTTTCTCTCTCATCGATGTTTCTGACTCTCTATCTCTCTCCCTTCCTCTCTGTAAAAAATCAATAAAATATATTAAAAAAAACATATGTGCTTTATGTTTTTTTTTTAAATATATACTTTATTGATTTTTTACAGAGAGGAAGGGAGAAGGATATAACAGCCAAGCAACCAGAACAATAGGAACGACAAGTTGCTATGATGTATACTGCAGCAGCCAACTAGTCTGATTAGGCCCTGATGCCCCCCCCAACTACCCGTGGGCCCTCCCCCCAGTCGGCCTGGCCCCCAATCAGCCCCCCTACTCCCGATCAGGGGCTGGGTTGGCCTGCCGGTCAACTGCCTGTGGTCTCTCCCCCCAACCAGCCCCACTCCAATTATCCCCCACATGTCCCCTTCCCCTGCTGGCCTGGCTCAATCAGCCCCCAACAGGGAGGGCCAACCAGACCCCACCCATGCACGAATTCATGCACCAGGCCTCTAGTGTAATATAATATTGTAAAAATAGTTTGAATGTATTTATAAGCATTTTAATAATCTGCAGACATCTCATTGTCTAAATAGAAAATAAAATATATTAGTTTAGTAGTAACCAAAACCATGAACATTTAACTGATACCTAAATATAGAAGGTGTAATCTATACTAATAAAATGATAATATGCTAATTAGATCAGACATCTTCCAGACGTCCTTCCTGACAAAGCCAGGGTCGTGGTAGCCAGAAAACCTTCTGTGGCCCCTTTCCCAGGCTGCCCTGCCCCCAGGGGGAACCCCCACCCTGATTGGGGGCATGGCTGGCCTGCAAACCACCAGCGGCCCCTCGTCCAGGCCAGCCCCATCCCAGCGGGGACCCCCCACCCCAATCTAGGGCCCCCTTCAGGGCAAGCCAGCTGGCCCCCACTTGTGCACCAGGCCTCTATCCTATATAATAAAAGGGTAATATGCAATTTGACCCTAATGGCAAAATGACTAGAACAACCACTGGATAAGTCACTATGATGCTCACTGACCACCTCTTGGTCCCTTTCCCTGGCCAGCAGACTCGGATCGCCTGATGGCCACCCACTGTGGGAGCGGGCCAGTGAGCAGGCTGGGACAGCCAACCTCTTGGTCCCTTCCCTGGCTGTCAGGCACCGATCACCTGATCGTGAATGGGGAACCGGGGATGGGTGGTGGCAGGGGGCAGGGTCAGCTGCGGGCAGGTGGGTAAGATGGCCCTGATCGCAGGACAGGCCAAGGGACCATACCCACGCACGAATTTCATGTGCCGGGCCTCTAGCACATTAATAAGTAAGTGATTGTTAAGGATTTGCAAAGTACTATGTTAAATGCAAAAACCGATTGATTTTTAAAGACACATTTTTATTTTAATATCAATACAAAAAAACCTGTACTGTTAGTCTATCAATGTAATTGTCATTCAAGCTTCATTTTTGTTTAAAGAAAATCTTGCTAAGCAGATGTTTTAAAAGTAACATAATGCCAACTGCATGCAACAAAGCCAATGGAAATGAACTCTTAGGCTATCTGATTGCTTTTATTGGTTTGGTTTTCATATAACAACTAGAAACCCGATGCACAAAATTCATGCAAGAGTAGGCCTTCGCAACCCTGGCTGCCTCAGTTGCCCTCGCAGCCCCAGCTTCATCTGGAAGGTCATCCAGAAAGTCATCCAGAGGGTTGTTCTGCTGTTCGGCCAGTCAGTTGATTTGCATATTATGCTTTTATTATTACAGATTATTTAGCATTTGAGTTTTTAATTAGTATGCACCAGTTCTGCTATAGACTGAATTTTTGTGTGCCCTCTAAATTCATATGCTGAAACCTAATCTCCAGTGTGATGTTACCTGGGTGTTGAGCCTTTGGGAGGTGATTAGGCCAAGACGGCAAAGCCCTCATGAGTGGGATTACTATTTTCATAAAAGAAGCCCCAGGGACTCGCCCTTACCACACAGTATCACTGTAATGTGCTATTATTGTAACATATTAGGCATTTGCTACTCTAGAATGGATGGAAGGCATATATAACATCACTGATAAATATAGCTTATATCAGAGCATATTTGGGGCTTAAAGCCATCCTCTTTGTTACGGATGATATTTTGCAAAACTTAATACATTGGTAGAAATCCTTCAACCTACCAATAACTCTAAAGCCTTGGTTTCACTAAGTATAATCTCACCTTCTGCTTTTTTTAAAAAAACAACAACACCACAACACTTTTTTTGAAAGCTCTAAAGATATTTTAAAATATATTTATTTTTGTCCCAGTAAAGCTGCACTCTGGACTAAATAGAAATGCACTGATTTTTTAATTTCCTTATAAAATGTTGATAAACTTCAAATCAGTGACTTTTAAAGTAAATATTGGGTTGAAAACTCAAGTAGAGGATGGTTTCACAATGAGTTTTAAGGTTTTCATAAATTTTAATCTCATTTCCTTTTAAAAATCCATTAGAAGAATTATTTCTTAGAGATGTAACATAATTTTAATACACTGAAATTAATTTTATTTAGTTTCCTGAGGAACTACAAAGGCAATTAATTTTGAGACTTACAACAATTTAATTGAATGAGAGAGTTGTAACAGTTACCCTGTTAGATTTTCCTGGGAAGTAATATTTTATGCATGTGTTATTAGAAACACTTGATACCCTTAAGGGGTCACTGAACATGATTAACAACTCCCCCGTAAGAATTTTGAACAAATAAATAAGCAGTTCTCAACCTGTGGGTCACGACGCTTTGGGGGTCGAACGACCCTTTCACAGGGGTCGCCTAAGACCATCGGAAAACACATATGTAATTACATATTGTTCTTGTGATTCATCACTATGCTTTAATTATGTTCAATGTGTAACAATGAAATTGGAGGTCACCACAACATGAGGAACTGTATGAAAGGGTCGCAGCATTAGGAAGGTTGAGAGCCACTGAAATAAATGAGTCAAGAAGTGGCAGGTGAAGTCCAGAATATTCCTGTGACTGCTCTTAAAGACACAGCTATTGAAGGAAGACTAGTGTTAGTTGCTTTCCATGTGGTGGCACCTAGCATGCCCCTGGAAGACTGGCAACAGGTGTGCTACCTGTGGACAGCTGGCTCCCAAGGAAAATGTGGGTAAACTGAGCACAGGTAGTTGCTTTTCTCCAAACCTGTCCATCAGGAATGTCACCCTACATGCTCATGCGCATGAGAATGGAGAAAAGAGAGCTGCAAAGAGCTAGAGATAAATCTCTCCTAGCAGATATCAGGAGTAGGAAACAAGTATTCCCCTCAGAGAGGACGATCCATAAATGCACAGAGCTCTATTTTAAAAGCATATTTTAAGTAAAATCTATTAATTATGGCCAAAGGCAATAATAATTTTCTCAAATTTGGATGTTGCAAGAAAACAACAAAATACTAGCACTAAGAATGGTAAGAAAGTAAATTCTTTCTATAGAAGCTTGAAGATTTATTGAGAGTTTAATTAAAGTGCATAGTCCATTATCTTATAAATATTGCCCATATATAATTATGGGATGAACATGTGCCACATTTAACTAATTAATGAATGAGAGAAAGTGCATAATGGTAAATTTAATTCAAAAGAGATTTTGGACATATTAAGTATGAATAAGCACAGGGGAAAAAAAAAAAGAATTCTAGACAGAGATTAGTAATTTAGATATAAAACTGGTTAACAGAATTATGAACCAATGAAGCAGTAACCTTTGGGGTTATCTAAGATACTGCACAGAAATAATTTTTATGTCTACCAGACAAAATTCTGCAAGGTATTACATTATTTTGGAAACTTTGAATCAAAATTAATGATATTCAATGAAGCAAAGAAACGTTTCCCTAGAAAATCAATACATTTTTGATGGGCCTGTTAAATGATTTACTTTGAACCTGAAAATATGTGTAGTCTTTTTTTTTCCTTTCTTTTTTATTTTGTTTCTAATTTTAAATTAACTTCACCACTTTTTAACAGTTTCTCCAATGTGTTAACTCTCCAAAGTGTTTAATTGAAAATAGTTGACCCATGGACTCATACATGCTAGTAAAAAGCAAAGAAAATTAAGGTCTTTGACCTGTGAGACCAGTATGAAAATCAGTGTTCAGGAGACAAAGGCCAGTTTTTAAATCTTAAAGAGCTGAGGTAAAAATAACTATGTTCTTAGCATAGCCAGAATCCAAGTCAATTTCTTGGAATCCTGAAACAGCTGTAACCATTCAGTATTCCATTTTGTCTAAGAACTTAAATATCTTATTTTATCTTGTAGCATAAAAATACAGAGTGTCTAACTTATCCCACTTAGAAGAGTGTTGTTGTAGGATGGAGTAAAAAGGATATATCTAATAGTACCTGATATGAGGGACAGTCTAACAAATTAATGGAGAGTAACTTTTTGGGCTTAAATTAGTTGGCAAACAAGAATTAATAGGTGCAAATTTATGTTAGAAAGTATTGGTTTTTTAATTGATTTTTATAAGTGTATTTGTAAGTGTAAGCTGGATGTTTTTAGAAGAGAAACACTGATACATTACTCTGTATAATCTTTTACTGTATCGGATGGAGTATTTAAAGCAAAGAATCTACTCCCTGAAAGCACTGGTTATAAACACCCATTCAATACTGTATGTACTTTTTAAACTTTTGCTGAAATGATTTTTTAAGCCTACTTAGCATACTCTAGCTCATGATGAGAAGGGATTTGTGAATAATCAGGGACAGGATGTCAACTCATATTGCAAACACTCAAACTTGCAAACGTAACTCTTGAAAAGTTATGAAGCCTCCATCTGCCTCTTCAGGGCATTTTCACAGCATTCTGAAAGGATACAGAGACACATCCAAAGCTCATCTTAGAGGAAATTTTATAATTTCAACTCTATTAATAATTCAAGGACAGTAGGTTGCAATTGAGGGGGCTGTGGAATTCAATTTTAAGTGCGAGAATTTTATATTGTGAGTACACTAGTCAAAACTCTGTTAGCTTATTACACATGTGGGCATTAAATATAGTCACAACCAGATCAGAACATTAAGCATTATAAAGATGTCCATTTGCTCCAAATTAATCTCTCATACTTGACACACCATTATAATATTTCATGACTAAAACATTCACAAATATAATGACCAACTTAATGCATAGTTGATTTATTCTTAAATATTTTGTGATAGACTATTTATTGGAATTTAGCTCCCAGAATATTATTGGCACTAAAATTAAGAATAAATACAATAGATTGAATTTTGTGACTTTGGAAAAGAAAGAAAAAGTATTTTGAAAGTGAGTGAATACATACTAATGGTTTCTCAAAATGTATTTCAGGAAACCACTACTGTTTTTCATTTATGTATCAGTGATACAAGATTTTTGGACTGGAACACATGGTGTTCCCCTGGGCAGGATGGTCACATTCTTTGTCCATCAGAGTTGAAGAATGAATCCATGAACTGAAGATGGAGATTTATTGAAGAACAAGTACAGAATCCCACATGAGGAAGGGAGAAGAATCTCACAGCACAGACACCCCCGTGGGGAGGGGGAAGATTCCCACTGACTTTCTGTTTCCCCGGTTTATAAAGGCTGCAGTTCCTGTGACCTGATATCCTCTCTGATTGGTCAATATTCCCTTTTGAATTGGTTACTATAGTAACCCCTGAGGCCCTCCCCCCTCATTGTCCTCCTATTCCTTCAGGGTTTCCTTCCTCCTTTATTTTGTAAATATAGACCTTTTAGCTACTCCCAGTTCCCTTGTCTTATGCCAATGTAACTGTTGCCACTCTCTTGTGTTGTGGAAATGTAACTTCTCCCAGGCTATAGCCCTGTGTTTTTTTCTATGAACCCCCATTCTCACATTCCCTAAACCTGCCTATGTCCCCCTAAAATTCCTATTTCATCAGGATTTTTTAATTGTTTGATTCAAATTTAAATGTAACATGTAATTTAATTTTTGTAAACTGTAATAAGAAAAATAGAAATTTAAGTTTGTTTATATTAAACTTTAATATAGACAATGAATGTGTCAACCTCAGCTATCAGGCCAACTCAGAATAAAGCTCTTTAGTCATCTTCGAACATGCGTTCAAAGTTGTTATGAGGAGGAATATAGGGGGCAATGTGAGGGTGGGGTGGGAGGCTAGCAATCTGAATCTGTGCCAGTGACCCGTGTCCTAGTGCACATTCTTGTTAGCCTATACTTAAGTCACTGCCCCTTCCTTAGGCGATAGTCTGTTCTCCTGGGTGCTGCTAGTTTTCAGGGGCCATGGGCCGGGAATCTGGCAGCTTGGCTGGAGAGGGGGAATTGCTGGTGCCACCCAGGCCAGGCATTTAGATACAATCTAACTTCCCCATTCTAACTGACTCAGGAGGGGCTGTGAAAGCCCGCCACAAAAGCCCGGAAGTAAGGAAACAAAGAATTTAGAACTCTATATAAGGAGTAATCTCATTGTATAAGTTGTTCAGGCTTTAGATCTTTGAATACCCTGAGCCAGCACTGCTGCTTTAAATAAAGGGTTTTTCCTGAATCTCCAGTACTCATCGTGTATTTTCCAGTCACCTGGTAAATTCTGCAACAGTTATACATGTGTCATTGACTGTAAGTACTAAGCACTTACTATTGTGGCCCCTAGAGATGGAACTTCCTTAGACATGTATCCATTCTATCCTTGCTATGCTCAATGTTATGGCGTCTGATCTATAACTTTATTATATTTTCAATTATAAATAAGACAGATTACAGATAAATATTTTTCTCTGTGAAGTATATACAGAAAATAATTTGCTGATTATCTGCATTTTGTCAACACATTTCAGTTTTGTCACAACTCAACAAGAGGAGTTCAACTTTATTTTACAAAGGAAGAAGTTTAGATCCGTAGAAACTAGGGTATGTCCACGTGGCCGTTACACTAGCAGTGTTTTGGGGATTTTAACTACCATCTCTGTGACACCAAATCTAACGTGAGTACTGCATGAGAAAGAGCTAAAAAGAAGGGAGGAAAGAAAGGTGGAACTGTAACAGCAGAACCAGTTCAAAATGACCCAATCCTGTTTCTAACAGGACACTGAATTACCTCTCAGAAATAACAGTCAGGAAGGGTGGGCAGAGGAGAGAACACTGACCTCCAGTTGCAACCAGAACCAAAGTCTTGCCCCACCTCATGGAACCAACCAACCGACCTAGATGTAACTGCAACTTGAATACAGGAACCTTTTCAGAAGTGAAAGGTCTATATATCCTCTTTCCTGATTTGGGGAGAAGCATTGTGTATTATATGTTATTTAATCAAGAGAGTTATTTTTTTGATTAGTATAAGATTTCATATATCCTCTGTAACAAAGTGACCAATTAGAACTTACTATATAAAAATCAAATAAAAAGCTTCTATTTGTTTACCTAGCTTATACAAAGAAGTTATAAAAGTTTACTATTTCACATATGAGCCAATTTGAAATTCTTGAGAATCATATTTTATCCCTGGTCAGGAAATATAAATGTTCTAACAATATTCATTCTTTATAAAACAATTAATACATTAATTGTAATTCTATTCTTGTTTCTAATATACTATTTTAAATCTTCTTATGACATGAAATAGTCTAAAAACATATTTTTAAAAGTACTAATGAGAAGTGAGAACAAAATATAGTCAAACCTCAGTGCTCAATGTCTCCCATCTACAACAATTCAGTTCTCAATCAAGTTGTTCACAGAAAAAAATGCCTCAGTGGCTGAACAAGCTTCAGTTTTCAGCCTCACAACCTTTTAATGCTGATACATCCATATGACAAAATGCATCTCTCAGGTCACAAACAACTGAAAGAATGCGCCAATATGAGTCAGTTTATTCTACCATGACAGGAAATTGTGCTGTGAATATTCTTCTGATTTTAACAATAAAGGGGCCATCAAGAGTGCTAATGTTGCTAATGGTGTGAAAGAAACACTGACCACAGGCAATTGAAGAGGTAGAAAAATTTGTTGATTTGGATAAATGAAAAGCTGTGAGCCAGTGACAGCCAGTGAACATGCTGCCCCTGACCTCCTGAGAGATCCCCCTGTAACAAGTGCTGACAGCGATTTGTTGAAGGCTATTAGGGGGGTGGTTTGGTAAATTTAAGAAAAAGAAAGTGTTTGTTTATAGGTTGAACAACACATTAGACATGTACTGTATATAAGAAAGGTTAAAATAGTTCATCATTTGGAGGTCTGGAATGAATTAATTCAGTTTATATGATTTCTAATGGGAAAAAATGATTGGGTTTTCAAAGAAATCACTTCTCAAACAGCCTTCCCGAATGAATTAAATCCAAGAACTGAGGTTCCATTGTATTAAAAAATAGAAAATTATTCATATCTGACATTGAATCATATTGAAGTATTTCTTAATAATTAAAACAGTGTGATATCAGCATAGGAATAAAACAACTGGATTATTTTGGCAGCAGGAACTACAATGCCTGAGGGACAGAAATTTAAATGTTAATGATCTCTATTATTTACTTAAGATACCCAAAAGTGAGCAGTTTGGGGGTTTTTTCAGCAGCCCAGGGTTTTTGGATAATTATTTCAGCCTTCCCTTAGTATTATAATATGTCTGCCACTCGGTAACACATATCAAGTCCTTACACAATGACAAACCATGAAGAAAAGAAGGTGTGGGTGGAAAGAAAACTGTTCTTGTAACAATTTCTCACATTAGGCAAGACAAAGGCTTCTTTCAAGATGTTATTTACCGGAAGTGAATGACAGGCTTACTTCTTGCCTATACACTAGGAAAATCACGAGATTATAGTTACTGATATAGGGCTATTATGATTCATCTCCTGATCTTTCCTCACAATGATATTCCCTGTGGACATATGTGAGATAAAGTTAATAATGCCAAAAAGCCATGATGGATGTAGAATAGGCAAGTTGAGTTTTGTGCCTTACATTTCAATCAGTATAATAGAACAGAGTACAAATATGAAGTGAGAGCATGGAGCAATTTACTATAATATATAATTAAAACATAATTTCTATTCAGTTGAATGAGAGCGGGAATATAGGACAATTGAGGAGTGGGGGGACTAGCAACCTGGATCTGTGCTAATAACCAGTATTCGGACGCACATTTTTGTTAGCCTATAATTAAGTCACTGCCCCTTCCTTAGGCAATAATCTGTTTCCTACATACTCCCAGTTTACAAGGGCCATAAACCAAGAATTTAACAACTTAGGCAGAGGGAAGGTCACTGGTGTGACCCAGGTCAGGACTTTAGATGCAATCTTACTTCCCCATTCTAACTGACTTAGGAAGGTCTGGGAAAGCCCGCCACAAAACAAAGAAACTAGGGGGATAAAAGGAAAGCTTCCTCCATATTCATCACTCAGGCTTTGGAAAAGCAACTTCCCTAAGTCACTGTATTTGTACATCTGCAAATAAAGGGTTTGTCATGAATATTCTGAGTACTCGCTGTGTTTTCCAGTTGCCTGGTAAGTTCTGCAACAAATGAAGGTTGAACTATTCAATAATTAGTATTGTGGGAACTTTCCAATTATCTGAAATAAGAATTAAAATAAACTTACCATCCATTATGTTTTATAATAAAAGCAATACCAATTGAAACATTGATTTCAAAGTGGAATTTAAAATCATAAAATTAGTAATACAAAATAGTAGTGAAGATACTTCTTAATCCTGAACTGGTGAAGGCTATATTATAAATTTACATTGTAATCTTAAAGGAAAATAAAAATAACTCTAAATTTTAACAATTTAAAGTCATAAGCCAACAGGAAAAAAAAAAGTCATTTAAAACATTGAAAGACAAGTGAAACAATATCAAAAATAATGTTTATGTCAATAAAAACTTAAAAATATTAAAGCATTCACATATTAATAAGCAACAGATTATAAGAATATAAAAATAAACTAGGTTAAAAAAGCTACTGGTAAAAGAGAAAATGTAAAACTGCAAATGTAAAGAAACATGGGTAAACCTCATTACCAAAATGGATGTGGGAAATACAATACCTTGGAAACCAATATGTAGGGTGTTGAGTCCGAGTTTACAGTTTTATAGCTTTATAGGATATATATCAGTTTTATTTCTAATTCAGCAATTTTGCTTCAAAATGTCTTTTCTGGTGAATTCTAAATACCTTATTTCTCAAAATTTTCTCAATCTCTTCTTATATTTCTCAATAAGTAATGAATAAAATATTTGATATTTACATAACAGTCAAGTGTTAAACGTTTTGGGAAAAATTTCCTGGAAATAGAAAAAAGCAAATAAAAACAATTATGAAGGAAAAATTAGTGTTCTTTTTGACACAGATTTCAAGGTGAAGGAGATGCTAGAAATAATTTCTAGGTTTGAATACATGGTAGGTAAGAACTTTAGAAAGTAGGAATAAGGTTGTTTCGTGGGGGTGGAGGGTAGGTTAGGGCAAAGACAAAGGTGATGATTGTTGTCATGGAAATGTTTGGATTGGAGGTACATTAAACTATTCAATTAAATGTCATAAATTTATAGTTGGCTGTTATGGGCAATCAGAAAAACAACTAGATTTTTACCCATGATATAGGACAATTGAATAAACTATAGGAAAGAAGTATTCTCTAGAATAGATACTGAGGTATATGTGATACTCAACACAGAGACATGGTTGTATCCCATTCCTTTAAATTTACTTTTTCTTTCTTATAAACTTTTCTTATAAACTGTATTTTAAAATAGTTTTTATCATCTGTGTACTCAAAAAAGGTTTGGTGCAATGCATGGAATTTCTTCTCACTCTATACTTAGCCTTTATAATAAATGTAAAACATAACATATAAAGTTATAATTCCTAACTCAAATGACAATACTTTTTTAAAAAGCAGCTCCAAGATTATTTAATACAAATTAGTTTATTATAACATTTAACTTAATACCCATCTATTGTAAATGTCTCTGTACCAACTCAAGTAAAACTACATTGCTCTTTTTTTAAGTTTCAAAGGATAGATAAGAAAAATATGATCATTCAAATTCATAACAATAGCTGCAATTATAACAGCATGTTCTTCTCTTACATGTGAACTGAAATAAAAGATTTCTGTGACAATGGAAATTAAACAGAAACAGAAGTTTTTCTGAAATAATTTCACTAGAAGATAATTTTAAGTCATATGTTTTTCACTCAACAATATTTTAATACCAAATATGTGACAATTTGCTAATAAGCCAGAGATATGTTTCTTAAGTAAGCCATTACTTGCTTATTTGCATTTCATTCAATCTATATATATAAAAGCCTAAGCGACTGTCCGACCATTGGACCATCCAACTGGTAGCTGTGACGCGCACTGACCACCAGGGGGCAGATGCTCAACACAGGAGCTGCCAAGCTGCAGTGACTTGGCAGCTGTGGTTCTAAGGCAGGGGTGGGCAAACTTTTTGACTCGAGGGCCACAATGGGTTCTTAAACTGGACCGGAGGGCCGGACAAAAGCATGGATGGAGTGTTTGTGTGAACTAATATAAATTCAAAGTAAACATCATTACATAAAAGGGTACGGTCTTTTTTTTTTTTTTTTTTTTTTTAGTTTTATTCATTTCAAACGGGCCGGATCCAGCCCGCGGGCCGTAGTTTGCCCACGGCTGGCTAGCATCTCGAGCACTTCTATTTGTATTATTTCATTTCAATGTTTTTCTTCTTTGTCTCACATTCTTACTCTCATCCATCTTCACCACTCATTATGAATTTATTATTCTTACATTTTTATGTAACCTTGAGAAATATATAATGATGTTTTGTGTTCATTTTTAATTTATGTAAGTGGTATTTTTCTGTAGTTTTCACTATCTTGGTTACATTTTTATATATATATATATATTTTTTATTGATTTTTTACAGAGAGGAAGGGAGAGAGATAGAGAGTTAGAAACATTGATGAGAGAGAAACATTGATCAGCTGCCTCCTGCACATCTCCTACTGGGGATGTGCCCGCAACCCAGGTACATGCCCTTGACCAGAATCGAACCTGGGACCTTTCAGTCCGCAGGCCGACGCTCTATCCACTGAGCCAAACCGGTTTCGGCTTGGTTACATTTTTCATACAACAACATTTTCTTCAAAAGCTCTGAATCAAGCTACAATATCTGAAATGCTATGACAAGAATTTGTGATGGCTCTGCTGCTCAATAATGCTGGAAAAATTACATAACTTCTCTGTTACTTGGTGTTCCTAGGTTAGTTCCTCTGACTGCATCCTCAATATTTATCTTGTTGTTGTTGTTTTTTCCCCTCTAAGGGCTGGACACCCAACACTCTCTAATTTTCTTTTAACATAAACAATGTCATAATAAACCTATTTTGTCATGTTTCATGATTGACCTCTGTTTGAAATAGTATCAGATACATACAAAACAGTGAAATATCATGGCTGTTAATTTATGCATCCACTTAATTTCAGTAACTAATGCCAGTTTATTTTCATAATGTTTTCATAGATCATACAGGAATTTGTTGTCTTATGTTCTGATTAACTCTTGATTCTGACACATTTATCCTATGCCAAAGTGATAGGTGAAAAAATGCTGTCATACCATTATTTTGAAATTGTATTTTACTCACTCCTAGGCAGTTTAAGAATTTAGTTAAGTACTTGTTAACAATTCAGGTGTTTATGAGATTTTATTGCTTTTTGTACATTTTTAATTTTGGGTAACTTTTCTTCTTTGATGTGGATTTCAGCAGTTTTTTATGTATTGTATACATTAATATCTTAAGGGTTTTGATATTCTTATATATACTCTCAGCACTTTCTGTTCATGCCTATGGTGTCCTTTGTAGATAATATATTGTAATGAAGAAAAATATATATCTTGATATCATGTTTTATAAATATAGTGTCAACTTTAAGGAGGCCTTTTCCACTATAAAGCCACAAAATACTGTAGTTACAGTTTCTTTTATTGACTTTATAATTTTACAGGTTTAGTCTTCACATTTAAGGGTTAGTTGATTTTTAGTAAATAGTATGAAGTTGGATCCTTGGTATATTTTTTTGCACAAAAACAGAACCATTATCTATGAAATATTCCTATTCCAACTACTATATAATACCATCTCTACTATACACGAATTTCTATTATATTCATTGATTTAATTCTAGTTTCTCTGTTACTTTTTACTGAAAAATTTATAATGTGTTATTAACATTTCTTAAGTTGTTTTAATTATTACTATATCTCTGTAGTAGTTGAGTGAGTTATTTCCTCCTTGTTCTGTTTCAAAATTTCTTTAGTTATATATGGAGATTATTTTTCCAACTATAATTTTAATTAAGACCACATTGAATGCATGGATTGATTTGGTGAGAATCCACATACTTAAAAATAACATATTTAAGCCATTTGAGACTTAAAACTAGTATATTTCTTCAAGTATTCAGGCATTCTATGTCCTCAAGTAGTTTTACATATTGTATTCAACAAGGACTTAGGAATTTCTCATTAGATTAAAAATTAGGCATCACATTTATTGTATTGCTTCTGGGAAAGGTATATTATTTTCTATTACATTTTCTATTTGGTGCTTATTGGTATAGAGAAATGCAATTTATTTGAGGGTTGATTCAATAATTAAAAAATAAATTTTATTAGTAGCTTGTGTGTGGATTTTGTTCCGTTTTCTTTGCAATTGTTAAACAGCATTTACTCCTATGTTTGTAATGTTTATGGTCAGGTTCTCTCACAATGAAAGAGAATAGGCATATCTGGTTCCAAATTTAAGTATATATATATATATATATATATATATATATATATATATATGCTTTAAAATACTAATTTAAGAATATTTGTTAGAAGGTTTTGAAGGTATTTTATTATAAAGTTCTTTTTTTATAAAATAACTTTTTGTCATTTTTTTCTGGGAATTTTAATTAATTTACTAATAGATTTATTCGTTTATTTTTGTTAATCCTCACCCAAGGATATATAGGGTGTCCCAAAATTCATGAAAGAAGTAATTTTGATAGAAAACACAGGTTTATAATTAAAAATTGTAACTTTTTTATTGATTCATAAAGTATATAATATAGGGTTATGTATGGATTTTTTAATGTTCCTACGTAAATGTTTGTTGTTGTTTTGGATCCTAGTATTATACAATTGGATATCAGTGCTCTACTGGCCTTCTAATTGAGCACAGTTTTCTCTTTTCTTTTGGCAGTTTTAATAATGAAATATTTTATGCTTCCAAAACTTGGATTTGGTGACAATCTAGAGAATTTGGAATTAATGAAAAAAATCTCCACACATTTCATTTCAAACCAAAATTAATTAGAGTAAACAAATGTTCAATACAATTTTGTAAAAAAGAAAACAGAACAGGTGCTTATCTCATCTCAAGGGAAGAGACGAATATATGAGCGTGGTCCAACTACATTTGCTTAGCATGGTTAGCCTAACATGCCTCACTAGGTATTAAGCAACTAGCACAGACTCTAAATGGGACCCCAGCACATGCAAAGAGCTCAATATCAATATCATCAACCTTGTCATCAGGTATCCCATCACATACGGCTTGATACACCCATCAACAGGCCCAACTCTTTCAAAAGGCTGGTAACAATCTATTTTTACAGCAATGAGCACTTATAAATGTAATCGTGAGAATAGGCATATCTGGTTTCAAACTTAAAAAAATATATGTATGCTTTAAAATACTCATTTAAGAATATTTGTTAGAAGGTTTTGAAGGTATTTTTTTTTATAAAGCTCTCTTTTATAAAATAACTTTTTGTCATTTTTTCTGGGAATTTTAATTAATTTACTAACAGATTTATTTAGTCAGAAAATAAGTAGCTGTTGCTAACTTCCTTCATTTACAGATGCCATGAAAACTCTGTCCAGAGGTATTGTTTCTCTTACTGCAGAAAGAGAATACATTTAAAAGTTTCCAAAATCCTCTGCCAGCTAGAGATTTGTCTCTTTCATACATTTGGTAAAATTATCATTCTTTATCGCTATGAACATTGCCAATTTCCAGTCACTTTTTTTACTTATGATATATCTGGGTTATTTCCCCCTTTCTTTAAATTTTATTACATATGTCTCCTAATCTTTTGAAAATATATCTCTTCACTCTAGAATCTTTTTCATTTTGCAGTAAATTGTATTATCTTTAGAATTATACTTAGTAAACAATGTTTCCTTTATCTGCCATCCATGGCTCTATAGTAAAAGTAATAATTTATATTATAGAATTATCAAAAATATCCAATGTTTGAGTCAAAATAGTAATTTCAAAATATAATTAATCCTTAATATTTCTAAAACTAGTTTGAACTTTAAATTATCCTCTCTTTACCATTCATAGTTGTGATTGTTACGGATATCTACAAAATTAACTCATAAAAGGATAAATACTGCCTTTATAGCTTGTCTAAAAAATTTATTTTGCCACTTAATTTAGCTTTTTAAAGTTTTTTTTTATTGATTAAGGTATTACAAATGTGTGGTAATCCCCCCATTCCCCCCTCCCAATCCTGCCCTCACCCTCACCCCCACCCTCTGTTGTCTGCATCCATTGGTTAGGCTTATATGCATGCATACGTCTCTTGGTTGATCTCTCCCCCTTACCCTCCTCACCCTCCCCTATCTTCCCTCTGAGGTTTGAGCATCTGATCGATGTTTCTCTGTCTCTGGATCTGTTTTTGTTCATCGATTTATGTTGTTCCTTATAATCCACCAATAGCTAAGATTTAGAATCAGCCTAAGTGCCCATCAGCAGATGAGTGGATTCAAAAACTTTGGTACCTCTACACAATGGAACACTTAATTTAGCTTTAATCTCTACTAAAGGATGTGATAAAATAATCCCTTATTTTCTTTTGTGATTATTTTTTTCTGACCTTTTACACAATGGCGAAAATGACATTCAAGACAGAATTGAAAATAATGAGTATAAAAATCAGCCAAGGTAGATTCCACAGAGTTTAGAAGAACAGACCAACAAATTAAATAAAATTTTATTGTTTTTTGGAATGAGACCTAAAATATAACTTCCATCAGAAAACTTCCAACAAACCCTTTGGTAAGTATTTCCTCTTCATGTGCATGAACTAACTACAATTATATCAACATTCCTCAAGAGAAGAAAAGCTCCATTTTTATAATGTGAACATAAAATTTACAGAATTCATATATTTCTTTTATTTAAAAATATCTTGGCCTTCAATCTGATGCTATGGCCTACATCTATGCATATTATGTCATTTTATTTGTATTTCACTGGAATTGCTAGGGGGAAATCACTTGGGCAAATGATTTTGAAAAGAGATATGGTACAAGCTGTTCTACTCTCCTAACAAATAATTCATGGAAATAGAAATCAGATATGGGTTTTTCCTGTAAATACTTAAGAATATTCTTCCTCAAAATTCAACTTTTCTAATTTCAACATTATCAGGATAATTGAAAAATATGATCTTTTAAATACCACATGCTCTCACTCATTTGTGGATTATAGAGAACAACATAGACTGATGAAAAGGGACAGACCCAAAGACTGAGAAACAGCGATCAGGCTATCAATCCCCAGAGGGAAAGTAGGGGAGGGCGGGGGTAAGGGGAAGAGATCAACCGAAGGACTTGTGTACATGCATATAAGCCAAACCAATGGACATGGACCACAGGGGGATGGGAGCATGAGTGTGCAGGGCTGGGGGGGGGGGAGGTTGGGGGTTAATGGGGGGGATGAGGACACATTTGTAATACCTTAACTAATAATAAATATATATATATATGTATATATATGTATATATATATTATGTATATATATGTATATATGTATATATGTATATATATATATTTTTTAAAAAAAGAGTCAGTAAATGTGGAGAGATGTTGTACAACCTATCACAGAAGGCTTCTCCGGAGATAACATTTGAGTTGTGTTGTAAAAGTTAAGCAAACACAGGAGACAGGGAGACAGATTTCCAGGCAGAAGGTCTTCAGAAAACATGGCATGTTCAAGAAATGAAAAGGAGGGAGACAGGACTGTGACAGAAGCCCAGGCAGGAAAAAATAGTTAGAAGCAGCTTATGCTGTGCGAAGGAGTCTGGGCTTTATCTTCAGTGTAATGAGAACCGATGGAGACTTTTAAGCAGAGGAGCAATGTTATCAGCTCTAGTTAGACATAAAATTCTGTAATCGGCATGGAAGAAAGTTGATGCATTCAATAATGTTTGAGAAACTAGGGACAAGAAGGCTGGAGACTCAAGTTTGGAATTTTGACCATTAGCTAAATCAAATGAAAGAAAAATAAAATTAAAAAAAAAATGAAACATGATCTTTGTTCTTTATAAAAATGATACAGAAAAATTGATTCAGAACAGGAATAAAGTATTTGCATTGTATAATTCTCTGAAGTACAAATATGTTCACTAACATAAAAACTAGTCACAGCTTAATAATATACATTTGTTTATCTTTGTATCCAACTTGGACTATTTAAGTACAAAATTTCTAAACTTTCTATGATTTGGCTTGTATCTTGTATGCTTTGACTTAATAGACTATATTTTTCCGTTGTAGGTCAATATGGGTTAAAATGCAAGACAACCAAAGAATCTTAAAATAATCCATTTCTAAGTGTTTTAGACAAACATTCTCAGAAATTCTGTGTGTCTTTAAGAGGCAGAAGTTATATCATTTCACTCACCGCCTTTTAAAGGCCTTTAAAGATGTCATCCACTCTGCTATATGCCATTGTATGGCTTTTCATTCTTTTAAGAGAAACTCAGCATTAATATTTTTTATTTCAATCCCTATTAAAATATCACTCACCTATGTGTGACATATCTCATAGATGAAGCCTGTTTTGTTTTTTTAATAAATATTTTTCCCCCTTTTAGGCAGCTATTAATTAATTTGAAATCCATACAGGCTCTGGTATATTTTTTTCTTAAGGAAGAGAGGTAATTAGTTGAACTTGACATAGCCCCTTATGTCATAGGAAAATGAGATAATTTTATTTTTAGGCAGCACAGACTATGATGTGTTTTCCTTTAGAGGACAAGAAAAGGGCTGTTAATTTGGGCCCATAGCTGTTAGCAATGTTTCTGTGTTCATGCTAATAGCAGGCGGCCATCAAAATGTTGGGGGGAGACTGTACCCTTTGACTAGCAGTGCTTTCCTAATTAATGTCCTAACATAACTGAAATAAATTAGTTCCCAGTTAAAGTGAAAGGGAATTCTATAGAAAGTAGAAAAATAAGACAAAAGCAAAGATACTGGTCCGAGAGTGCATTAGGCACTTATTCTTTTTTAAAAAAGAACTTTCTTCTGAAAATCAATCTAAGGCATTATAGGTAGGGGGTCTCTATCTCTGTCTGAACCGACCATTGCTCCCTGCTGTTTCCATCAAGAAAAGAGACATTGTGCTTTCCAGTGTAATTTCAAACCTTGTGATCTGAGGTTGGCAGTCTGCCCTTCCAGCAAGCTGGAAGAGCTCACACATCAATGAAAGGCAATTTCACCTCTGTCATGGGATGCTGTTATAAGATGTGCTCTTCTCAGGAAGGATAATACAAAAGCTTATCTTACAAAGCATTGCAACATGCTGATTGAATCTTAATTTCTAATCATTTTGTGTCACATCTCGTATGCTAACAGATCACCCCAGAAAAGGGATGAATTAGGATGTTTGAGTATTTCAAATTTAATAGCATAGAGAAAATAATTAAATTCAGAATTTACAAAAATGGGATGCCTTTCCTTGTTAACACTAAAAAACGGGAGTCCATCAATTAGGCATGTCACCTACCGGAAGACAGTCTTTAAGAATTCATTTTGAATATAAGAATAAGAAGCAGCTGTGTCTACTGGTGAATTGCTTCAGGCAACATTGACTGGCATGTTTTTGATATACCATTTTAAAGTTATTAGGTAATTAACAAATTACTTGAATAATTTAAACTTTCTGCTCTCTACAGCCCCTCCCCTCAAGGTATTCCTGAAAGAGCCAGTTAGATTTTCAGGAGTTTATATTTCTGGGACTACAGCAATGTCTCCAAATTTTTATTTCCTGTGTTAATACAGACAGGATGCAAAACCCTACCTGCATTATGGGAAATGGGTGTTTATGAAAATTTTCAGCATTGCTTCATTTAATTTACACAAGAACTTAATGAGTTATTAGCAACTTAATTTTATAGATAAAAACACAATAATCTTAGAAAAAAACATAGATTTGTTCAAACTTAAAAAAAGAAAAATAGAGCCTTAGAAAATATCCACAGAGGCTGATTCCAGTAATTTTCTAGGCTAGCATTTCCCATCAAACTATAGTTATTCAAACTGTACTGGGTGTTTAAGAATTAAATGGAATCTTTGTGAAACATTGTGTTAAGATTTAGATGAGGCTTTGGTTACTTCAAGTTTTCTAAGCACTTGTATATATTCGTGTGTATTGTGACTATCCGAAACACATTCACCACGTAGCCCTTTTCTCTTTGTTGTATTTTGTTACTCTGACACTCAATAAAACACAATACAAAAGAGCTGAGCTAGGCAATTCATTGATTCACCTAAATTTCAGTGAGGGATTAATTAATATGTGGCAAATACTTTGCCAGATACTAGGAAATCAGTTTCCTAAGTGTTAGTCCTATATTTCAAAGAAATTACAGCCTAGAATAAAATACTACAAACTTTGCATTGTCATAAAGGCAGAAATAAATTTAGGGAACTATGGTACCACAGAAGAGATAGCCTGAGTTCAGGAAGGAATTTATGCAGTATGTGGTGCTATGATTGAACTGAAGCACCTTTATATACTACATAATTGACATAACTAATTTATAAATATTATTACTTGGAATATGCATTTCACTCTTAATGAATATTACACATGAGGGATCTTTAAATCTGAGCATATTACATTCTAATGTGGGAGTGGTGATAGTGATTCGGTGATTGTTTTATTGAGCAGGGTGATTTCTTTCCCGGGTCCTTGTCCAGATGGATTCGAAGAATGAAGCCACGGACAAAAGATGTAGGTGCAAAGTACAGAAACTGTATTGCAAGCAAATGCTACCTCTAAACCTTAATTCTAAATTCTAAGCCTGCAACTCTGCCCCCCTTGGCTCAGAGGAGCAGAGGGACCACCTGAGAAAGGTGTCCTCTAAGTTCCTAATCCTGAGACCCTGTCCCTCCTGGACGGATAGAGGGACCCCTAAGAAGGGTGACCGCTGCTTTCTTTGTCTTGAGGCATTAAAGAGGCTGGAGACCTCCTTTTCTGCCATGGGACCTTAGCCCTGTAATCAGCTCCCAGGACCCCCATGTCCGCACTTTTCCTCATTTAGGTGGGAGTCACTTTTGACTTATTTTACAGCTTTCCCCCAGTTGTGCTGGCCTGGGGATTTTTCTCTTATAGCTCTCCCAGCTGCATAGGTCAGAGCTACTTTTGGTTTAACTTACGGTCACTTGAATGGCTCAGACCAGAAATGTTTCCATCTGCCTGAACCCTTCCCCCTAAGGCATTTCTCTATCCTCTGTACAAGGAAGATAAGTACCCTGGCATCTTCAGGTCCCCGTCTGTGCATTCCTCTCCCATGGACCCTCTCCCATGGACACGCAGAGACACCTCTGCATAAAAACCGGATTGTGTATTTAGAAACATGGACAATAGCAACAGTGACAGTGGGAATATGTAAAAGTTTTAGCCACTTTGAAAACTGTTTCGCAGTTTCTTAAAAGATTATTATATGTAAACTTAGCATATAAGCCTGCAGTTCCACTCCTAGATTTATATCCTGGAGCTGTGAGTTTAAAGACTTGTATGTGAATGTTCACAGCATGATAACTCATAGCAGAAAAAAAAAAAAACCCAGGAAATCATTCATTTGGCCCTCAACTGTGAATATTTGAACAAAATATTGGGCAACTATGCAAAGGCATACAAATCAGCAACAAAATGGAAAAAACTATGGGTAAGTGATCTAACATGGATACATCTCCAAAACCTTATACTGAATGAAAGAGCCCATGAACAGAAGACTTATTGCAGTTACATGGAATGTCCTGGAAAGACAAACCTGTAGTGACTGCGGGAGATTAGCAGTTTCCTGGAGCTGAGGGTTGGAGTGGGGATTGACTGTAAATAGACAGGGAACATTTTGAGGTGACAGAATTGTTCTAAAAGTAGATGATGGTTTTGGTTATATCACTTCATGAATTTATTTAAGACGTTGACTTATATGCTTAGGGTATGTAAATTATACTTCAAGAAAGTTTAAAAAGAGAAAATTGTTCATACCATTTTTATCATTTAAAATTAGGCTGCCAGTGAACATTATCTTCCAATCTTTCATAATTTCTTTGCCTGTTTCATAAACCGTTGCCTCTAGCTCCATATCAGGAACACAGAGAAGGCTACTGATGTATGAGATTTTCATTATAATGTACGAAAAAGTTAAACATCACGGGGACTAGCTTTTATTTCTGATAGAACCACAATTAAGAATCTAGTCTACAATAGCATAAACAAAAGAGTTAACTGGTGCTTTTATATGATATACTACTCAAGAAAACTATGAATAAATACTATTCCTTGTGATTTGAATTATTCTAAACCTTACGAAACAGCCCTGAGTTTGTAAAATTATACATAAGTTGTGAATGAAGAAAGTTCATCCCAGGAATTTCATTACTCATGCAAGCTTCTGAGTATGGCTGACGTCGGTGGGAGGAGATATTGTACTGTTCCAACATTTCAACAGAGCAGAAACAAATGAGTCAGAGATCAGTCCTGGTCTCATTTCAAGTCTGTTGCCTATTCTTCCTCTTGAAAGGAGAACAGACTAACTAAACAGAACTTTGATGAGAGCCTAACACCCATTGGCCTTGTTTTCATTGGTTGGCATCATTGTGCCAACACAATTAACTCAGTCCCAACACTTACCTGCTCATTTAAATGTGCTGCCCAAAAGGAATCATCTATTTTCCTATTTGGGTGAGTCTAGAAGAGTCTGTCATATTATCTGTCAATTATCAATACATTGCCTCTCCATACCAAATTCATTCCTATATATATATTTCCCATAAATTATAGAGTTCCTTTCAGCATTTCACCTTCACAGTGAGCAAAACATTAAATTTTCTCAGTAGAGGATATTAGAGGGACATTACAAAAGAAAGGTCTCTCCTTAGGTTTCCAGCTGCTGCTTGTAGATTTAATGTTGTGGGTCTCTCACTCAGCCTCATTGCCTAAGAGCAAAGTCTCCTGGTTACACTGCAGCCCAATGTGGCGTAGTGATCACCTTCTTCTGGTCCTCAAACAGAAGCCAGTGCCCCAACTGTCTCCTACCCACAAGGCACTCTGCTGCCCCTTTCGCATGTGTCCTTCCAAGGTATTCGCCCTTAGCTCGAAGGTACCAAATACAGTTTCTTTATGTTGTGTTCTTATTTAACCCACAGTGTGATATCCAAGTCGTGATTCCAGCCAGACTGACCCATTACGTAACATAGCTTAATTAATATGGCTTCCTGTGCACCTTGGGATCATTTTCCTTTTCTAACATAAAAAAGTAGCACCATTTTCACTTTTCTAACATAAAAATATGAGAATATGTTTAAATAAAAGTGGGAAGAAACTCTAAGAGGTGGTAGAAAAAAATGAGTGATTACTTGATTGCTGTAGGGGTGTTCAGGATGGAGAGACTCTTCATTGTTAACCACTTTTAGGTAGACAATTCTATGGCACTAAGTACACTTACAATATTGTGTAACCATTGCTGCTGTGTATTTCCAGAATGTTTGCATCATTTCCAACACAAATTTTATACTCATTAAGCAATAAGTCCCCTTTTACCTGTGCTATCACCCTTATTCATCTGTATTCTACTCTCTGTCTCTATGAATTTGCTTATTGTAGATGCCCAATAAAGGTAGACTCATGCAATATTTGTCCTTTTCTGTCTGGCTAATTAAACTGAGCATGTTGTCAAGGTTTATCCATGTTGAAATATTCCTTTTCATGACTGAATAATATATCATTATAGATATGCACCACATTAAAAAAAAACTAATCATGTATTGATGGACATTTGTGTTATATCTGACTTCTGGCTATTTTGAAAAAGGCTACTTATGAACACTGGTATACAAGCAGATGTTTGAGTCACTGTTCTTAATTTTTTAGGGGAGGCATATCATTAAGTAGGAGGGGAATTGTATAATACTGTAATTCTATGTTTACATTTTTGAGGAATGACCCAACTGCTTTCCCCAGTGACTGCCCTCTTTTACATTCCTGTCAGCAGTGCATGCAGGAGGGTTCCATTTCTCCACATCCCCCATGCTTGTCATTTTGCTGCTTTTTAAAAATAATAGCTATCATAGTAGTTGTGAAGTGGTGTGTCGTCATGATTTTGATTTGCATTTCCCTTCTTAACGTAGAGCATGTCTTCATGTAGCTATTGGTCATTGGTATATGTTATTTAGCAGGAGGGAGAATGTCTATCCATGTCCTTTGTCCATTTTTGAATTGGGTTATTTTTGTGTTGTTGTTGAGTTTAAATAGTCCTTTATATATTATGAATATTATCCTTTATCTGATATGCAATTTGAAAGTCTGCCTCCCATTCTGTGGTTGTCTGTTCCCTCTCTTGATAGTGTCCTTTGATGCATTTAATAGCATTCTAAAATAATCATTTATAAAGACACTGTACAAAATAGAGTGTGAACTAATTTTTGCAACACATGTAACCAACAAATAATTGATAATGAAAATATACTAAAACTCATACATTTAATTAGAAAAAGGAAACAGATTTAAAAATAAGCAGAAACCTTAAATGATCACTTCACAAAGGACGAGATCCAGTTAGACAACCAATAAATGAAAATATGTCAAATAGTTAGAAAATTTTAAATTAAAATCACAATGTAAGTCTACTAAACATTCATCAAATGGAAACAAATTTAAAATTCCAATTTAGCTAGAATGTGAAGCAAGGTGAGGTGATCACTCATATGCTATTGTGAGTATGCAAAGTGCTATCACCACCTTAAAAGTGTTTGAAGTCATTTAATAAATTTGCATTCTCACATAACCTCCAACCCATCACTTTTAGTCATAAATTTATACCTTAGGTAAATTCTTATAAATTTGAACTAAAATGTTTGTACAAGAACATACATAACAGAGTTATTTGTTATAGGAAAAGCAGAAAACAATTTGTCCCTACCAATAGCAGAATGGGCAAAACTTCATGCTATTTCATACCATAAGTTATTCTATTGAGATGGTGTATATAAAATGATTAATAAGTATAGTACTTGGAGCCAAATTATATAAACTCATATCTGGGCACCATCACTGATGAACTCTGATATATATATATAGCCTGCGACTGTACGACTGTAACTCCTTAACGACCAGAACAACTGGTCACTATGATGCCCACTGTGGACAGCGAACCGGTCCAATCAGGGGGTGGGTCTGGCTGGCCAACCTCCCGTGGTCCCTCCCCCTGGCCAACCTGACCCTGATTGGACTCTCCCACCACGATCAAGGGCAGGGCTGACCAGCTAAACGCCCCCCACCCCTACCCTTCCCCCGGCCAGCCCCACCCCCAATCTGCCTGCCCCACCATGATAGGCCTGAAGCTCCTCCCCCTGGCCAGTCCCACCCCTGATAGCACCCTCACCCCAACAGGGGGTGGGGCTGGTCAGCCAACCTCCCACAGCCCCTCCCCCTGGCCAACCCCACCTCCTGTGGGCCCCCACCACTCTGATCGGTCACAACCCCTCCTTATGGCCGACCCCAACCCTGATCGCCCCTCACCCTAATAGTGGGCAGGGCTGAGCCAGCCTACTTCCCGCGGCCCCTCCCTCTGGCCAGCCCTAACCCTGGTCGACCCCAATCAGGGCGGGCTGGCTTGACCCCACCCATGCATGAATTCATGCACTGGGCCTCTAGTATGATATAATGCCTTGTACAAAATATTGAGAGACCTATCTATGGACCAGCACCCTTTTTTCCTCTCTCTCATTAGCTTGTCAAATTAGTGTGAGGCAGAAGGTGTGAGCTGTGAGAGAGGCAATGTTGCTTGAAAGACAACTGTACTGGGATTGTGAGCCACCTCTTGTGAAACATTTAGTCTGCCCTCTGGACCTGCCCAGGCCCCATATATCATTTTCATAGAACAATAGGTTGCTATTGCATTCTCTTGACCTTAAGACTTGATGGCTCTGACAAAACCAAGCGTCTGGTGGACAATTCTAATTACACAGTCAGTTATCTCCCATGGTCAGGCATTTAGTCTCTACCAGGGTGAGTATCATGCCAGGAACTGCTTTTCAAATGGTGAGTAATTTTTAGCCACAGAAAGCCCAGCATTTCTCCAGAAAACAGAGCTCTCCTTTCAGGCTTCCCAGGAACACAAACCCAATATAATATGTTTATATACTTTTTAATTTATTGACCTTGGAAAGAGAGAGAGAGAAACATCAATTTATTGCTCCACATATCTGGGCATTCATTGGTTGATTCCTGTATGTGCATTGACCAGGGATCAAACCCACAACCTAGGCATATCGAGATGATGCTCTAAACAACTAAGGTACCTGACCATTATATACTTAATATTATTTACTTAAATCAATATCCTATCTAATAAAGAGGGAATATGTTAATTGACCCTCACACCATTGCAAAGATGGTGGTGCCCACAGCCAATAAGGAGGGAATATGCTAATTGACTGCCATGCCCTCAAAGATGGCAGCGCCCACAGCCACAAGATGGCGGCGCCCAGTCCCCTCAGCCCTGCCTGCCCAGGGCCAGCCCGAGGCACAAGCAAGCTTTGGATGGCGGCTGCCCAGCCAACCAGGGCTGCCTGAGGCTCAGGTAACCAGGGCTGGCCGAGGTTTGCACTGCTGGCAGTGGCAGCAGCAGAGGTGTGATGGGGATGTCACCTTCCCCTGATCGCCAGGTCACCTCCCACCCCTGAGGGCTCCCGGACTGTGAGAGGGGGCAGGCTGGGCTGAGTGACCCCCTCTCCAGTGCATGAATTTTCATGCACTGGGCCTCTAATGTATATATATTAGTCCCAAAATTCACACAAGATTTGCAATTCAATTTCATTGCAAATCTTGCGTGATTTTGGGACACCCTAAATATACACATACATACATATATAAACTAAACATCACTACATCACTGGATTTAATAGTTCATCTAGTCCAAGTGATGGACAGCTTAACTAAAGCCCACTGGACCTGTGTCAGACTCTTATTCTGTTTCTTTCTCAAATCTGGCAACTTTCTGATTCTTTGAACAAGAGTCAGAGAAGTTTCCCAAATGTTGTTTATATTCTCTCCTAAATAACTAAAATAACAAAAACCACCAAAAATGCTCAGTGAGTGCAGTGTCATATTTATAGTGTTGTCCTTTACTTTTACCTTATCAGGATGTCTTGTCGAACCCTAACTTTTAATCCTAAAACCTGCACCAATGTGTCATGCTTTGATATTTATAGGATTTACCTATCACCCTCTCTTATGCATGTGTCCAGGCCAATTGGAGTGCTTGCTGCCCCCATTTAAGCATGTTCAATTAGCAATATGTGTTCGATGTAATGGGGCACCTGAATATACTGTGATATATTAGGAATTTTGGGAATTCTTGGAACTATATTGTGATAGTGTGAATGTTCATAGCTCTGTGGAAGATAGTAAACATGAGCTGTTTTGAGCTTCTTTCCTGATTAGGATTTAAAAGAACTGTTCATATCAAGTAAAACAATTAGCTTGGCATAGCAGCTAATATTGAGACTGTTGGTTCACCTAACATCAGTCCACTGTCAGCTACTATATTCAGCACAGATGGGATTGAAAAGATTATACATCACTTCTATAGAAGTTAAGTTGTCAACAACCTCAGACATTAAAATGTATCTGGGAAATAAAAACTAAATAGAAAAAAATAAAATAAGAATATAACTTCCGGAAAATTTTCTTTGTCAAAATTCTTAACAATTTAAGCTTACTTAGAGCCTTATTATGTTTAGTTTTGTGTGCTCATTTTATCACATCACATTTCAAATGGAACCAATAGACTGAGAATGTATCAAAGCACAACTGAAAAAATGACAAGTATGGAAAAAGACTATAAAAAGGCAGGAGAACTAGGAAAGTCGAAATGCAACAAACACAGGGAGGAAGAATTCTGTACACTTCAAGTGCAGGGTAATGTCCCTCTTTATGACATGATGCAGTCAATGATGCTATTATATATATATGTATTTTATTGATTTTTTACAGAGAAGAAGGGAGAGGGATAGAGAGTTAGAAACATTGATGATACAGAAACATCGACCAGCCACCTCCTGCACACCTTCTACTGGGGATGTGCCCACAACCAAGGTACATGCCCTTGACCGGAATGGAACCCGGGACCTTTCAGTCCACAGGCCAGCACTCTATCCACTGAGCCAAACTTGTCTGGCAGTCAATGATGCTTTTAATCATAATGGATAAGCTCTGTGGGAAAAGTTATTATAATACAGTGCATGCATTTTGAAAACTTTTCATAAAAAGTATTAAAATATAAATGCATGTTTGCTTAAAATTTACAAGGTAAAATTAATACAACATGTATTTCCTTAATTAAAATTAAAATTTATTTCATTATGACTCAAATTTTCTTTCTGGAAAATATAAGAGATGTAGGTTTAAGCTCACCTTGCTTTCCACCCCTATACCACCAATCCCAGAAATGGATAATTCTCTATTTATTTCTCACATAATAATTTAAATTTCCAGCAATAATATTACATGTGAAAAAAAGCACTTTAATGCAAATCTGGTTATCATTTTTAGGAAAGTAGTTTAGGCTCTGACTATTTCTATGTAGAAAATGGAAGTGAAAAAGTAAAAACTTGAGATCAAAAGTTTCTATTATTAAATATTGTGTTTTGTCTTAATATTCATTTTTTACTGCTAGTCATAACTGATCTTTTTTAAATTCACACATTCACATTATAACTACATACTTAATATGTTACAGGCATTGGGATGGAGTAGAAATTATGTGAAATCAACTATGAAGAAATGGAACTACAAAGAGTTAAAAAATATTATATATATATATATCCTATCTAATAAAAGAGAAACATGGTAATTAGTGTACGACCGCTACCCTTCCCATTGGCTAATCAGGGCGATATGCAAATTAACTGCCAGCCAAGATGGCAGCCGGCAGCCAGGCAGCTTGAAACTAACATGAGGCTTGCTTGCTTCAGTGATGGAGGACTCCACCATTCCCCGCCTGCCTTGCCGGCCTCTGAGCTTGCAGTTTGAAACATTGTAACAAATATAGAAGCTAAACAAAACCCCAGAAACCTGCTTTCAGCAACCCGGGATCTCAGAGATGGAGTTATACATTGTTTCGATTATAGAACACAAACAAACCAGATACCTGCTTTCAGCAACAGAGGCCTCAGAGCTGGAGTCAGAGCTAAAGCTGGCCCAGAATTAAAAAAAAAAGAGAAAAAAAGGAGCAGTTGGGAGCTTCAGTCACCCGCCAGCCTGAAAACAGCCCTCAGCCCCTCACCCAGACTGGCCAGGCACCCCAGTGGGGACCCCCACCCTGATCCAGGACACCCTTCAGGGCAAACCAGCCAGCCCCACCCATGCACCAGGCCTCTATCCTATATATTAAAAGGGTAATATGCCTCCCAGCACCGGAATCAGCGTGACAGGAGGCAGCGCCCAAAACCCCTGATCGCCCTGCGGCTCTGTGTGTGACAGGGTGTGGCACCCGAACCCCCCGATGGGCCCTGCTCTGTGAGTGACAGGGGGTGGCACCGCAACCTCCCCATCGACCCTGCCTTGAGTGATGACAGGGGGCAGTGCCCCAACCCCCCAATCGGCCCTACCCTGAGCGTGACTGAGGGTGGCATCGCAACCTCCCAATCCACCCTGCTCTGTGCATGACAGGGGGTGGCGCCCCAACTCCCCAATTGGCCCTGCTCTGAGCCCGACCAGGGGCTGCACCTAGGGATTGAGCCTGCCCTCTGCCACCCGGGAGCAGGCCTAAGCCAGCAGGTCGTTATCTCCTGAGGGGTCCCAGACTGCGAGAGGGCACAGGCCGGGCTGAGGGATCCCCCCTTCACCCCCGAGTGCACAAATTTTTGTGCACCGGGCCTCTAGTATATATATATGTATATATATATCCTCTCCTGAGGATATTTTTCCATTGGTTTTTAGGGAGAGTGGAAGAGAAAGGGAAAGACAGAGAGAAATATCTATGTGAGAGAAACACATAGATTAGTTGCCTCCCACACAGGCCCTGATCAGGGCCTGAGTCAGAGAGGAGCCTACAACCAAGGTACGTGCCCTTG
Source organism: Myotis myotis (assembly GCF_014108235.1). Lineage (NCBI taxonomy): Eukaryota > Metazoa > Chordata > Mammalia > Chiroptera > Vespertilionidae > Myotis > Myotis myotis. The sequence continues at coordinate 28,572,847 of NW_023416313.1, forward strand.
ACCTGAATCAAACCCAGACACCTTTGGTCCCCAGGCCGATGCTCTGTCCACTGAGCCAAACCGGCTACGGCAAGAACAATATTTTTATTTAAAAGGCACATGATTATTTTGTCAAGAGAGTGTTCTATTTTTCATTTTAGTATATGATACTGGCCAAGTAAACTAAGTCTCTCTGAGCTTCCATTTCTTATCTGTATTGCAGAATTAATAAGAATCATAATTTCAGCACACTTTTGTTACACAGAAAGAATAAGACAGGACTTAAAATCATGATTGATTTGTATACCAAAAATGTATTATTTATGTAATTTCTAAACCCATGACTTATTATTTAGTTAAAGAATGTGTTAGAATTTGTTACTCAATTTTCCTTTGTCCATTTGGTTAATTTTCCTCCTACAAAATGGATTAACACTATCACACTCTGCCTCTTTAATAAATATTTTTCTATATGTATTTAAGAAAAAGTAAATTCTGAAAATAGAATATAAATATAAAAAGAGAGGTTTTAGTACAGTTAGATCCTATCACTGAGTACCTGTTTCTTGAAAAGTACTTACAAATTACATGAAATAAGTAAATAAATACAGTATATTCTCTACTAAAAGCTAAAATATAATAGAATATAGCTACTCTTTTGTGCCTGACAAACAAGAATTTTAGGCTTTTTCTCCTCATATTCATGAAACACCACATTTTTCATCTAATAAAGTGAAAGCTCTGATAAAATGCAAATAAAGTTAGAAAAGAATTAAATAATGAAGGAATACATTTGGACCCAACTTTGTTCAAGCATAATTTTCCTGTGGTATAAAATTCAAATAGAGAAGCATGAGTCTTATGGTTCTTGTCATTAGATACTGGAATAGCTGTTAATAAGGTCCCCCCACTGTTTCTTTATTCCTAAAATTTCTAAGCTATCCAAGTATTCTTCTAATAAGTTTACTTTTCCACTTGCCTTAACAGTTTGGTTTCAGTTGCTTTTATTTTACATAGAAAATAATGCTAATTGACATATGATAGCATAAATTAAATTGGTCTGGAAGCAAAAATTGAAGTTAACAATGTAAAAAGAATTAACAGTTACATGATCAGGAAACACATGAAACATTCACAGGCAGGAGAGATAATGAACTAAAACATAAATCTATGAATGAAGAACAAAGGTGATAAATATGTAGGGAGGAGAAAAAAGATCCAGGATAAAACTGAGAATCAATCCTGAAGACAACCCTGTTTAATTAAATAAGAAGTGGTAATTAATGTTAAAAAAGAAAAATGAGTCGGGAGTGGAGTAAAATCTGAGTATGCAGAATGAATGCACTGTGATAGGAGAAAAGTAGTGAAAGTAGTTAAGCCCATTTGTTATATATAAATTAATTAAAAGCATAAAAACTTTAGAAGATTGTAGGTAGAAAAGTAGTTACATAAGAACCAAATTCAGTTTAGATTTTTCATAAGTAAAAGAGAGGAGTCTTGATGGAATAATAGAAGAATTTTTTTTTTTAAATCATGTGCAATTTTATAACATTTTAGGATGCTTAGGAACCATATAAACCTTAAAAGATGATTCCATAAAAGTATACCTCAACTACGTGGAAATTAATAAAAATGAATGATTCTGAAATGAATACTAAACATTCTACACCAGACACATACACTTGTGACATTAGATAATAACTAAAATACAAAGAAACAAAGACCACTCATAAAGGTAATTGTAGAGATTCTTATAAGATAGTAACCCATAGATGTAATTTTTATTCCTTAGTTGATTTAATACAGAATTGCATAAAACAGCAATTAAGTTTTATTGTTGGATTTATAATATAGTAGAGGCCTGATGCACAAAATTCATGCACGGAGGGGGGGTCCCCTCCACCCAGTATGCACCCTCTCGAATCCAGGACATCCCTCTCACAATTCAGGACTGCTGGCTCCTAACTGCTCACCTGCCTGCCTGCCTGATTGCCTCTAATTTCCCCCCTCTGCCAGCCTGATCACTCCTAACTGCCTCTGCCTGCTGGCCTGATCGCCCCTAACTGCCTCCCCTGCTGGCCTGGTCACCCTAACTGCTCCCCACTGCCAGCCTGGTCACCCCTAACAGCCCCCCCTGCCAACCTGGTAGTGCCTCACTGCCCCCCCTGCCATCCTGGTCACCCCCAACTGCCCTCCTGCCGGCCTGGTTGCCCCTCACTGCCCCCCTGCCGGCCTGGTTGCCCCACGCAGCCTGCTGTTTGGTCCTTACTGCGACAGAGTCCCAGACAATTTGCATATTCATCTATTATTATTATAGATAAAGGTTTAGTATACATGACAATAATACAGGGTATGGGGCTGTATAAGCAAGATAATGATACTAGACATTAATTCAAATCCACCAGAGGAAATAAAAAGTAACAAAAATGGTAAATATGCAGGTTAGTATATAATATTAATTATATTTGGTTGGTTAGTTTTCTTTGGGTTTTACACAGAAAGGAATATCTAATGTCTATATTTTTAATAAGAATTATAGGCTGAAACTTGCCATACATGCTATACAATCATAATTAAAAACTCGAGTCTGGGAATAGGTTTCCTGGGTTCATTGCTCAGCTCCACCTTGTATGTGTGATGTGACCGGGTACAAGTTGCTTAAACTCTTCTTATATCTCAATTTCTTATTTTCTCATTCATAAAAGAGTATTGCTATTAAAATTGGGCTATGAGGAATTATCTCATAAGGATGCTGTGAGGTTTTAATAACTAATATACTTCAAACATATTATATATTAGATAAAATGTTTTTTTATATTTTGAAATTAATCAGCTATCATTATACATAATTACTATAAGGAAATATGCAAACATTCCAAAGCTCATTAAGTACTAAGTGCTAGAGCTAAAAGAATTTAAGTTCAGATAGTTATTTATAGTAGTTCCCCTTTTCTATGGTTTCTCTTTCTGCAGCTTTAGTTGCCCATGATCAACTGTAATTTGAAAATAATCAATGAAAAATCACAGAAATAAACAATTCATAAGTTTTAAGTTTTATGCAATTCTAGTACCACGATGAAATTGTGTGCTTTCCCACTCCGTTCTGCTTGGGAAATGAAGCAACCCTTTGCCCTGCATAGCCACGCTATTTTTGCCACCAGTTAGCCACTTGGTAGCCTTTTAGGTTATTGGGGTGGCTGTCACTGTGTTTCAGAGTTTGTGTTCAAATAACCCTTATTTTGCTGAATAATGTTACACTCACATGACTTTTATTAGTTTATTATTATAATTGTTCTATTTCATTATTATTGTTGTTAGTCTCTTACTGTGCTTTATTTATAAATTTAGCTCTATTATTGGTATGAATAATAGGGAAAAAAAAGTTATATAGGTTTTGGTATTACCCATGGTTTCAGACATCCACTCTTAGTCTTGGAATGGATCACATGTGGATAAGGGGGACTACTGTATATATACCTCTATATGTGTGTGTGTGTGGGGGGGCATGCACACATGCATGCTTGTGTATGTATTAAAAAATAGTTGATGAACTGGTAATCTGAGAGCTTTATTTCCTGACATTTCCTTGAAATATTCATAATTATGAAAAGAAAATAGCATCATTCTACACATCTAGCAGAAAAACATCTAAGTTGTTTTTTTGAAGAAATAAATGGACTTGTATTAAGATATTTATCAGATTTGCTTCATTTTACCAGCAACCTCTTGCAGTGAACTAATTATTTTTACAGGAACTGGCAATATAGGCTTCCACATTACCCTGAGACCAAACTTGTGATCACAGTTAATAATACCTTGTTTTAACCCACTGTGCTAATCAGATGGAGACACATTTAAATTTATTTAAATAGATCTGATCATATGAATTTTTAAATTAAATGTTGTAGTAATAAGAAAAGAAATGTCTTTTGGCCTTGAAATGGCATCATTCCATCAACATAATAGATCCTATCTATTTATCTACACCTAATAAAATTGCTCTCTATATTTAAATAACTGCTGGTTTTAATGAGTTTTATTGAACTTAGAAATTTCCCTAAAATTTCTGCTTAGACATTTTCATACATTGTTGAATATTTATCACTTTGTAACACCAGGATATGAGTTCTGTATGACAGTTATGAGTATTGCTCTTGGAGAAATTCTTAGTATGGAAGACCTAATTGACATGGTTTCGATTAGCTAATTGAACACATTTTTAAATTTTACATTCACCAAATTCAACATTAATTTTCTTATTTGTTAAAAATTTTTAACATAGAAAATATTTCTGCCCTAGCTGGTTTCCCTCAGTGGTTAGAGCGTTGGCCTTCGCACTGAAGGGTCTCTGGTTTGATTCTGGTCATGGGCATGTCCCTTGGTTGCAGGCTCTATCCCAAACCCAGGTGAGGCCCTTGCAGAAGGCAATCAATCGATGTTTCTCTCTCAGATCAATGTTTCTCTCTCTCTGTCTCTCCCCCTCCCTTCTACTCTCTCTAAAAATTAATGGGGGAAAAATGTCCTTGGATGAGGATTAACAACAACAACAAAATATTTCCCATTGATACATAGCTCTCATTCACTGTGAGGTGTTCCCTGAGATCCCTATTTAATATACCCAACACCTATTTTTTTCTAACTCTGGCACTTTTCACAACCTGAACATATTTTATTTCATCTTATTTTATTTTATCTTATCTAATTTTATTATTTTTCTATTAATACACCAGAATTACTCACACCTTATTGTATTGCCAGTCTGGCACCAAATAAGTGCTCAATAAACTTATATACACCTCCGTGATTTATTATTCAGAGCCCTGAGGACCACATATGTTGATAATTCAAACTAATTTTGATTTCAGATATGCAAAAAAAAAAACATACTAGTATGTCAAACGTGCCTGAAGGAGCATTCCCTGCAATCCAACATTTTTTTAGTGATCATACGAACATTCACACTAGTAAGATAAATAAGAAATTTAAATAACCCAGTGTCATTCAGAACATGTCAGATTTGCTACCAAAATAAGTTACAGAGAACCTTTTGCTTTCAAAATTTGCAGTTTTATCTATAATGGTGAAGAGTGAAAAGAAAGGAAGAAGTAAAAACATAAAAATAAATTTCACACAAAAAATTATAATCTGAAGGTTTTTTAAGTGATGATCATAAAAAATGTTGAGTAAAAGAATAGTTTGTGAACAAAAAAATCGACCATTTTGTCTTTGACTTTTAGGACACAGTAGAGTATCTGGCACAAACTGTATTGTTATTGAATGGATAATAATGGCAATAAAAGCTAATTCATACCTTGTGCTCATTTTTTTGAACACACTGTTCTTTACAAGTATTTTTTAAAATGTTTTTATTGATTTCAGAGAGGAAGGGAGAAGGAGAGAGAGATAGAACATCAATGATGAGAGAATCATCGCATACCCGACCCTGGGGATCAAGCTTGCAACCTGGGCATGTCCCCTGACGGGGAATCAAACTGTGACATCCAGAATCATAGGTCAGTGCTCAACCATTGAGCCACCAGCTGGGCAAAAAGTATAAACTCATTTACTCCTCACTATCACAATGAAGTATATGCTGTTCTTATTCACTATACAGTGAAGAAATTAAAGATTAAGTTGTTTCCCCAAGATAACACTATGAGAAGAAATGCTGGGACTCAGTCCAGGAAATACGGCTCCAGAGTTTATGCTCAAACTACTATGGTATGGCGCTTTGTGCATTCCCATAATCCCTGGCACATAGTAGTACTTAATACATATCAGCTAATTCCCGTTGATGAAGTCTAAACTGAGCTTTTAAGCTAGTATATGCTTTCTGTATGATCAAATATGTCACTGTCTTTAACAAAAGATTTAGAATTGAACAACCCGTGTATCCATCATGGATTGAATCTTTACTACTTACTCTGACTTTGACAAATTTACTCAAACTCTATCAGTTTCATAATTCTTGTTTGTAAAATGGACATGGTAATAACACTTATCTGACAGGTTTCTCATGAGGATTAAATGAGATAATGTATGTATACTCAAATTCTTCTAACTTCTATCATCAGGTATAATGTTTTTCTTTATTTTTGTTAACAAATATGACTGCAGAATGTCTGTAATGTTAGTTTTATGGTGGCTAAACTCCAGTTCCCATTATTTAATCAACCACTAATCTAGGTTTAGTCAAGATATTTTAAAGATAAGATTAATACGTCAATCTATTCATTCTAAGTAAAGGTTGTCTTCCATAATCAGATTACGCCTTAACTAATCATTTGAGGGGCCTAAAGAACACGATTGAAGTTTCTCAAAGAAGAAATTCCCCTGTGGACTGTAGCTTCAGCTTCTGTCCTAAAATTTCCAGTCTGCTGCACTGCCCCATAAACTTGACTTGCCTACAGCCCTTACAACTGTATAAGCCAATTCTTTATAATTGTATATATAAAATAATTATATATATATATATATACAGACACACACACACTAGAGGCCGAGTGCATGAAATTTGTGCATGGGGTAGAGGGGAGGATCCCTTCAGCCCAGCCTGCACCCTCTCCAATCTGGGACATCCCTCTCACAATCCTGGACTGCTGGCTCCTAAGGGCTCATCTGCCTGCCTGCCTGATTTCCCCTAACTGTGCCCCTGCTAGCCTGACCACCCCTAACTGCCTCTGCCTTCCAGTTTGATCACCCCCAACTGCCCCCCAATGCAGCCTGTTTGGTCATCCATTCAGTTGTTTCGGTTGTGACGTCCCCTGGCTTTTTATATATATGGATATATATATATATATATATATATATATATATATATATATATATATATATATATATATATATATATATCTCTCTCTCTCTCTCTCTCTCTCTCTCTCTCTCTCTATATATATATATATATATATATACACATACACACTAGAGGCCCAGTGCACAAAAATTTGTGCACTGGCGGGGGGGGGGAGGGGCCCTCAGCCCAGCCTGTGCCCTCTCGCAGTCTGGGACCACTCGGGAGATAACCACCTGCTGGCTTAGGCCTGCTCCAGGTAGGCAGAGGGCAGGCCCAATCCCTAGGTGCCTGCCCCGCAGCCCCTGGTTGGGCTCAGAGCAGGGCCGATTGGGGAGTTGGGGCATCACCCCCTGTCATGCACAGAGCAGGGCGGATCGGGAGGTTGCGATGCCACCCTCAGTCACACTCAGGGTAGGGCCGATTGGGGGGTTGGGGCGCCGCCCCTTGTCACACTCAAGGCTGGGTCGATGGGGAGGTTGTGGTGCCACCCCCTGTCACGCACAGAGCAGGGCCAATCAGGGGGTTGTGGTGCCACCCCTGTCACATACAGAGCCGGCCAATCAGGTGGTTGGGGCGCTGCCCCCTGTCACGCACAGAGCAGGGCCCATCAGAGGGGTTGGGGTTCCGCACCCTGTCACACACAGAGCAGGGCCCATCAGGTGGGTTGGGCGCCACCCCCTGTCACACTCACGGCATGGTTGATGGGGACGTTGGGGCGCCGCCCCGTCACCCACAGAGCAGGGCCGATCAGGGGGTTGGGGCACTCCTCCCTGTCACACTCAGGGCAGGGCCGATGGGGAGGTTGCGGCTTCACCCTGTCACACACAGAGCAGGGCCGATCAGGGGGTTGGGGCGCCAAACCCTGTCACACACAGAGCTGCAGGGCGATTAGGGGGTTGGGGAGCTCCCCCCTATCAGGCACAGAGCAGGGATGATCAGGGGGTTGGGGCGCCTTCCCCTGTCATGAACAGAGCAGGGCCGATAGGGAGGTTGTGGCCCCACCCCCTGTCACACACAGAGTCGCAGGGCGATCAGGGGGTTTGGGCACTGCTCCCTGTCATGCTGATCCCGGTGCCGGGAGGCCTCACAGCTCCGCTGATCCCAGTGTTGGGAGGCATATTACCCTTTTACTATATAGGATAGAGGCCTGGTGCACAGGTGGGGGATGGCTGGTTTGTCCTGAAGGGTGTCTTGGATTAGGGTGGGGGTCTTGCTTGGATGCCTGGCCAGCCTAGATGAGGGGATGATGGCTGTTTGCATCTGGTCACACCCCCTTCAGGGTGGGGGTCCCCACTGGGGTGCCTGGCCGGTCTGGGTGAGGGGCTGAGGGCCGTTTTCAGGCTGGCGGGTGACTGAAGCTCCCAACCACTCCTTTTTTCCTTTTTTTTTTTAATTCTTGGATTTATGGCTATCACTGGAGCTGAGAGCCGGCTTTAGCTGTGAGAACTCGCTGCTGAAAGCAGGTTTCTGGCTTTGTTTATTTTCTGTATTTGAAACTTTGTTGCAACTCCAGCTCTGAGATCCCGGCTGACTGAAAACAGGTTTCTGGGGTTTTGTTTAGCTTCTATATTTGTAACAATGTTTCTTAGCAGCTCAGAGCCCAGTAGCGGCAGGCGGGGAACATTGGAGTCCTCTGTCACTGGAGCAAGCAAGCCTCCTGTTCATGTCAATAGCCGGCTGCCGGCCGCCATCTTAGCTGGCAGTTAATTTGCATATTGCCCTGATTAGCCAATGGGAAGGGTAGCGGACGTCAGCTAATTACCATGTTTCTCTTTTATTAGATAGGATATGTGTGTGTATATATATATATGGATATATATATATTTGGATATATATATATATATTAGAGGCCTGTTGCACGAAGAGATTCGTGCAATAGGGCTTACATTCTCCTGGCTGCTGGCACCGGTTTTCCTCTGGCACCTGGTACCAGGCCTTCGCTCCAGCTGGAGCCGCCTTCAGTCTTCCATCTTCGCTGCTCCGGCTCACCTTCAGTGTTCCCTCCGCTGCTTGGAGCCTATGTATGCAAATTAGCTGCCATCTTTGTTGGCAGTTAACTTGCATATCACGCTGATTAGCCAATGGGAGGCATAGCGAAGGTACGGTCAATTACCATGTTTGTCTATTATTAGATCGGATATATATAATATATTATATGTATAATTCTGTTCTCTGTTTTGTTTGTCTGGTAGAACCCTGACTGATACAATAGCTCTGCATTTTTATTAAGTTAATGATTGGTATTTCTGACAATCAAGAGAAAATGCATATGTATTTTATACATCCATACTGGTATCTGCTTATTATTCCCTTGGGAAACCTTGAGTAACTGGACAGTACAAAGCAGACCTCCCTAACTGTAGAACAGGAAATCATATAAGTCACTGGGGGCTCGAAATCCATACTAGCTACTGACATTTTGAAAAATTTCTCCAAATTCCTCCCTTTTATTAATTTTGTGTTTATTTTTTCTGGAGTATATGCCCTATATGACACTTAGTTCATAGAGGTTGATAAGACTCATGATTGACACTTTTCCATGTACAGAATATTAATTAATTAGTTCCTTTTTTGTCTTCCTAATTATTACTCTTGTTACCATTCCTGGTCTGGAGCTTCTCAGGGCTCCTGCCAGGAAGGTCAATTGCCTCCTCTGCTCCCGTTGGCCCTGTGGCTACTCTAAGGTGTGGATTACTCTCCCTCTGCCTGCTTGCCTGTTTCCAAAACTGAACACTCTCAATGCAGATTATGTGTCTCTCTCTGTCTCTCTCCCATGTCTTCATTTTTGTGTATTATATAACATCTATTAGTTATAATTTTAAAAGTGTCACAAAACTTTATGTTTTTCTTAATTCCATCTTAAGAGATACTCTGGAAAGCAAATACAAATATGTTAATAACAATATTTATGAGAAAGTTACATAGGCAAATGAAGGCTGCTGTTCAGATTGTAGCTTTTTGTTCCAACTGCTTATTGTGTTTCTCTCTGGTGTAAATCACCATGATACTCAGGTATTTGGGGCTGAGAGCAATAAATCCCTTTATCAGTGACTCAAGTAAACAACCAACCAAGTAAAACAGTAGCAACAATAAACTTAAGGCATACCGTGGAAACGATTTTGGAGAGTTAGCTTTTAATGTAGTACCTTACATAATGTGAACATACTAACATTTCATTGGAATAAATTTACATAGAAAAATTACAAGATTCTATGGTTCTTAGAGGTAATTTTAGAAGTGCTTAGTAGTGATTTCTACTTTAGAGAGGATTCTATAATTATCTAGGCCCTATAAGGTAATATATTTATTGTTTCAGATTCAGTTAGCCAAAATTTATAGAACCAAGTAAGAAATCACTAAATTCTCTTGTTAGGGAATACAAAAAATACTCAGTACATCATAACTTTTAAAGTGAAAACCTTATTTTCTACCAACTGAAGATTTTCCCTTAGAAGGGAAGTAAATCACTTGATATTAAATGTTCATAACACTCCCGATAAAGTTTTTGTCCAGGAAAAAGAATTTGTCCAGGAAAAGAGCCACACAAGCTGTTGGCATAGGTGGTTATAGTAACCAATTGAAACTCTCATCTTATGGCTCAGATATTATGGAAAATGCATGAGATCTGAAGAAAAATTCTTAGGTCTTAGGTCAAATTTACATTTGTGAACTCTATAAGTGGAATGAGTTAAGAAAGTTTTATTCACTTGGTTAAGATTACTTCTGCATATGTAATCATTTGATAATAATGTATATATTCCAGATTTATTATGAGAACTAAGCATGAAGGCATTTTGAAAAATAATATATTATAGGATTATATGACCTAGATATTAATGACCTAGATAGCTACTATGAAAGGAATGATTACCTCAATACTCTACTTGGATTAACCATTATTCTTGCATTAAAAACTTTGAGATTTGTTGAACCCTGAAAAAAACTAAGAATTAAGCAACAACAAAAGGACCTACAGCATTTATGCAGTTATATAACTTAATACTGTATTAAAAATGCTTTAGAACATACTTATGTAGAAAAACTTACTTTAGCCATCTAATTATTCACCAAAGTTAGTGCAAATAGATGCATATATTTTGTAAATACTAATATAGCATCCAGCATACTAAAAAATAAATGGGTTGGACTCAGAATACTATCATCCAATACAAACACTTTAAATGGTGAATAGAATAATAGGGCATCTTACAAAATATGATGAAATCAATTTTGTCACAGAATAAAATACTTATTCAAAACAAAATACTCTGGTAAACTGCACACTTTTAATAGCAGTCATTTCACAAAATACCAAAAAGGAATAATGAATAATAATTTATTATTTTAATTTTTGGTGTTAGGGAAAATTATTCAGGATGAAGTAGTAGAGAATTTGGATAAGTTTCTAAAAAAAAATACTTCTAGCAATTTTGATTATATCATTGATCATATCAAAATGTATTTTAAGAATTCACTAGCATAGTTGTTAGAATTATTGGTGATCATTAATTAGATGATTGTCTTTTCCACATGTATAGCAGAGAAATTGAAGAAGATAGAGTGGAGAAAACCCAGGAACATAGAGTGAGGTAAAAAATATATGCATACTGAAAGTTACTGTGTACGCTCATTCAACCAGTTATAATTTTTTTCTCAATCACTAAATGCTTATCTAGTTTTTATACCATGGTTAAAAAAACAAACAACTATTTATAAATAGCATAAAACCATACAAATGTTTATATCTATAGACACATCTATAATTCAAGGTACAAAATTGTCATAAAAGAGGTACTACTTTAAAAGCACAAAGGAAGAGAACAAGGTAGATTAGGCAACTCTCTAAGAATTCAGTGACATTTGAGGTGGGCATTGAAGAAAGAAAGCAGAAACCAGTGACCAAGGTGAAGCAGTAGCACTCTACATGGAGTTAAAAAGACAAAACTAAGAAGTTGTTTAGGAAATACACGAATATTCGGAAACTGATGAACTTGACCCAAGTTCTAACTTCAATATTGTTTCAATACTTCTTTGAATATATTTTTATAATCCAGATAATTATTTTTTATTAGAGACTTACATTTGAGCAAAGCTTTGGGTATAAAATTCTAGGTTCATTGATATTTCCTTTATTGCTTCACATAACCTGTACAACAGTCTTCTGGCATATGTTCCCCTTGAAAAGAGCAGACTTTGAAAAGTTTGGTGCCAGTTGGGTTCAGACTGATGGACTACATTCAAGACAGCACAAGAAGCCTGCAAGGTGATAGTTGTGGAGAACAAGTGGGGATTGACTCCCTGTGAGCACTTCCCCAGCCATTTCCTTAAGAGATTTCAAAGAACAATACCAGTTGTTGGATGGGTGTCAGAGAGCTGAAGATGAGGCCCTGACTTGAGGAATTCAGTGGTGAGAGTACAATAAGACAAATAATTAACTATGGTTTTCTATGAATATAGTGAAACAGGAATTTTTAGAGGTGAAGAAGACAGGTTTTAGGAAATTTTAGAAATTAAGGGGACCGTGGAAGAGAAACAGGGCTGCAGAGCAGCAGAAGGTATATTTCCATAGAATAGGGGAGCTGAAAAGCTACAACAGGTATATTTCCATAGAATAAGGGAGCTGGGAACAGCGAAAGGTCTATATTTGTATAAAATAAAGAGAAGGAAGCCTTCATCCAGAAGGAGAAGAATAAAGCCCAAAAAGAATAGGAAAACAATAAGGAATGGGGGTGTGGGTGTGGGGGGAAGAACTTCCTATGTTCCATGTGAAGTTCAACCTTTGCGCCCAGGAGTTACTATAGTAAGTAGCCTAGGGGAATAGTGGCCAATCAGAGGGGATATCAAGGCACCAACATCCGCAGCCTTTAAAAGCCATCGGGAAAAAGAATTCAGTGGGACCCTTTCTCCCTCCCCACATGGAAGTCTGTACTTGTTCTTTAATAAATTTCCACCTTTGCTAAACCACCTTCTGTCCATGGATTCATTCTTAGACTCCGGTGGACAAAGAATCTGGGTTCCAGTCCAAAAATTCCGTTTCAATAGCATTTTAAAAAAATACTGGTAGCTATGTTGCTTTTCCCCCTCCTCTCCCTTACCTCTTCTTCTACTTCAATTTCCCAATTAGAAATTAGGGTTTTGGGGAAAAAAGACTAAAAAATAGAAGTGTTTTGTTAAGAATTCTTGTTTTCTGCAATATTTCCTGACTTTCCTAAGGCAAGAATACAGAGTTAGCTTCCTGATTAAATCAGAAGAAGAAAAAGAGAAATAAATATGAATTGAAAGTTACAGAATTTAATATCTGAAAGTAACATTCCCTCTGAAAATAATCAATAATTATTGTCTTATTAGTTAAAGACTATCTTTGAGAAGATAATTTTAGTCCATAGGGTAGTGACATGAATTAAAAAAGAACAATGTTATCAGGTTAAATGAGTAATACAATTGTTTTTTTTTTTTTTTTTTTTTTTTTTTTTTTTTTTTTTTTAGATTTGGGATGTTATGTTTTATTTGGTGAAGAGTCAGTCATTTAAACATAGTGTTTAAAAATCACAAACTCCAGAAAGATTAAATGGCTTAGAGCCATTCAGCCAGAGACTTCCAGAACCAAATGACAGCCGTCAGCGGTCTTTGGGCTGCTTCTCAGGACTCTGCAGTAAACAGCAGCCATTCCAGGGCAGGGCAAATGGGCTGTAAACCCACCGGCCCTCATCTCTGTAACAAGCCAGCTCGAGTCAAATACTCTGCTAGGGCTTTATAAACGCTTACTCTTCCCACTAATATAAAAATCTACACAAAATTCCTGCTCGGTGCAAGTAGCTGCTCCACCAGCTATAGTCTGCCTCTTGCTAAGCCTCAGTCCATTCTGTGGCAACCCGGTGATCAATATACATGTGGAGATTTGGGGACACAGGGGAGGAAGTTTTATGCCCTGTGTGGAGGGGACCCTCTGGAGGCCGGAGACAAACCAAGGTGCGAGGCAGCACCAGGCATTCCTGGCATGGCAGGCAAAGTCCTTCCAGGCTTGGTCCATGGAGATCTGCTGCCTTTTGCTCCCAGCTGCAGAGTTGACTCAGTTGGGTGGGCAGCTGTGTTTCCTACTTAGGACACAAGAGCATGCTTCCAGAGGTCAAATAACATCTCACTTTCTTCTCCTGACAGCCCCATGTAACCAACACTCATTAAACGAGGCTTCAATTATACACCTCAAGGAAATGAATTTGACTTAAGATCTCAATAGCAATGAAAATGCAATTATTTAGAATTAACATTTGGGAAATAGACAACCTTCCGCTACAGACACCTTTTGCTAAAGTGTCTAGATAATGCAGCCATACTGTTCTGGGTAAACTTGGCAAAGAAAATACAGAGCCCTGGATGATCAAAGTAACTGGCTTACCTCTCCTTTTCCACAAGAAGACAAGACCATCCTTAAAGTTCTACCTCAGAGCCAGGCAGAAAACTGCTAACAGTTGGTGTTTAATAAATGCTGATGAACTAGGATGGCACTGCCAAGCTATTGAAAGCATGCATCTTTCCTGCTCAAATGAGACACCACAAACAGCTATGTGGTTCACATGGGACCATCTTAGCAATGAGTCTTATTGAGCTTCTACTAAGTTCGAGAAGCAGTGATGTTCGCTAAAGGAGTAATAGGAGATGATTCCTACTTTGGAGTTAATAAACTTAATAAATAAATGGTAAAACACAATAAATAAGTAAGTGTGTAATATATTATAAGGTGGTAAATGCTATGGAAATAGTGTCAGGTGGGAGGGGCTGGATTAACATTTTAAATACGGGGGGATCAGGGTAGGCCTCATTTAGAAGGTGACAGCTGAGCAAGGACTTGAAGGAAGTGGGGGTGATGGCCATGAGGAAGTGGCAGACAGCACCCCACTTAGGAGGGACAGCCAGTGCACAGATTTAAGGAAGGCTCTGCAAGTACGATGGTATGAGCGGATGGAGGAAGGAGCATTAGGAGGAGGGGTCCAAAATGAAACTGGAAGCCCAAAGGAAATGTAGGGCCCTGTGGGAGACTGTAAGGACTTTGGCTTTTGCTCCGTGCGAAATGGGAAACCATGAGCAGAAAGATGATGCAACTTTCTTAAATCCTGAGAAGATTATTCTGGCTGTGTGTGAAGAATGTACCTCGGGGAGGCAGAGGTGAAGCAGGAGGGCCCGTTAGGAAGCATTGCGGTAATCCAGGCAAAATAAGGCGGCAGTGGCTTGAGCCAGAGGGAGTCATGGTGGTGGTGAGAAGTTCTCGGGTAATGGATGCATTTTGCGGGTAGAGGTGGTCGGATTTCAGAGTGCAGTGGGTGGCTTCAGAACGTATCATTTGAGAAGACTTTACAGAAGAGGATGAACTTTAGCTGAATCTTTAATAGAGTGAGATAGGTGAGCAGATCAGTGAAAAGTAACAGGGAAGGCACAGCATTCCAACCAGCTCTTAGAGGACAGTAGGTACATTAGTTTGGCTGGAGTTACGTGTTTAGGAAGATTAGTAAATCAGGATTGGAACATGGAGAGGCCAAAACACATTGCTTTAGGGACACCTATCGAATGAGCCTTGGTCCTTGGGTGACCCCAGCTCACATTGTTATCCAAATCTAGGAATCCCAAAGGGAACATCAGGCCAATGTCACTGGTCCCAAAATGTTGTCCACACAAGGCTGACAAATGGTTTGTGAGCCTCTCCCTGAGCACCTGCCAGGAGCTGCTTCCTTAGTTGGGAATAGCCCCTTCATCTGGGGGGCCATTTTTTTTTTTTTGGATTTTTTTTTTTTTTTTTTTATTGCTTAAAGTATTACAAAGGGTATTACATATGTGTCCATTTTATCTCCCCGCCCTAGACAGTCCCCTAGCCTCCCCTATCCCCCAATGTCTTATGTCCACTGGTTATGCTTCTATGCATGCATACAAGTCCTTTAGTTGATCTCTTACCCCCCTACCTCCTGCCCCGCAACCCTCCCCAGCCTTCCTGCTGCAGTTTGACAATCTGTTTGAGGCAGCTCTGCCTCTGTATCTATTATTGTTCAAAAGTTTATAATGGTCTCTATTATCCATGAATGAGTGAGATCATGTGGTATTTTTCCTTCATTGACTGGCTTATTTCACTTAGCATAATGCTCTCCAGTTCCATCCATGACGTTGCAAATGGTAAGAGTTCCTTCCTTTTTAGAGCAGCATAGTATTCCATCGTGTAGATGTACCACAGTTTTCTAATCCATTCATCTACTGATGGGCACTTAGGCTGTTTCCAGATCTTAGCTATGGTGAATTGTGCTGCTATGAACATAGGGGTGCATATATCCTTTCTGATTGGTGTTTCTGGTTTCTTGGGATATATTCCTAGAAGTGGGATCACAGGGTCAAATGGGAGTTCCATTTTCAGTTTTTTAAGGAAACTCCATACTGTCTTCCATAGTGGCTGCACCAGTCTGCATTCCCACCAGCAGTGCACAAGTGTTCCTTTTTCTCCACATCCTCTCCAGCACTTGTCGTTTGTTGATTTGTTGATGATAGCCAGTCTGACAGGTGTGAGATGGTACCTCATTGTTGTTTTGATTTGCATCTCTCGGATGATTAGTGACTTTGAGCATGTTTTCATATGTCTCTTGGCTTTCTGAATGTCCTCTTTTGAAAGGTGTCTATTTAGGTCCTTTGCCCATTTTTTGATTGGATTGTTTATCTTCCTTTTGTTAAGTTGTATGAGTTCCCTATAAATTTTGGAGATTAGGCCCTTATCGGATATGACATTGGCAAATATGTTTTCCCACACAGTGGGTTTTCTCGTTGTTTTGTTGATGGTTTCTTTTGCTGTGCAGAAGCTTTTTATTTTGATGTAGTCCCATTTGTTCATTTTCTCTTTAGTTTCAAGTGCCCTAGGAGCTGTATCAGTGAAGAAATTGCTTCGGCATATGTCTGAGATTTTGTTGCCTTTGGATTCTTCTAGAATTTTTATAGTTTCCTGTCGTACATTTAAGTCCTTTATCCATTTTGAGTTTATTTTTGTGTATGGTGTAAGTTGGTGGTCTAGTTTCATTTTCTTGCATATATCTGTCCAATTTTCCCAGCACCATTTATTGAAGAGACTGTCTTGGCTCCATTGTATGTTCTTGCCTCCTTTGTCAAATATTAATTGAGCATATTGGTTCGGGCCGATTTCTGGGCTCTCTATTCTATTCCATTGATCTATATGCCTATTCTTGTGCCAGTACCAGGCAGTTTTGAGAACAGTGGCTTTGTAATACATCTTGATATCTGGTATTGAGATCCCACCTACTTTGGTCTTTTTCAGGATTGCTGCAGCTATTCGAGGTCTTTTTTTATTCCAGATGAATTTTTGGAGAGTTCGTTCTAGATCTCTGAAGTATGCCGTTGGTATTTTAATGGGAAGTGCGTTGAATTTATAGATTGCTTTGGGTAGTATGGACATTTTAATGATGTTGATTCTACCAATCCATGAACACGGTATGTTCTTCCATCTGTTTATGTCTTCCTCTATATCTTTTTTCAACGTCCTGTAGTTTTCTGAGTAGAGGTCTTTTACCTCTTTAGTTAAGTTTATTCCTAGGTAGCTTAATTTTTTTGGTGCGATGGTAAACGGGATTGTTTTTATAATCTCTCTTTCTGAAAGTTCACTATTGGTGTATAGAAATGCCTCGGATTTCTTGGGGTTAATTTTGTATCCTGCTACATTGCCAAATTCATGTATTAAGTCCAGTAGCTTTTTGATGGAGTCTTTAGGGTTTTGTATGTATAATATCATGTCGTCTGCAAATAAGGACAGTTTTACTTCCTCTTTTCCAATTTGGATGCCTTTTATTTCTTCTTCTTGCCGAATTGCAATGGCTAACACTTCCAGTACTATGTTGAACAGGAGTGGTGAGAGGGGGCATCCCTGTCTTGTTCCTGTTCTTAGGGGAAATGGTGTTAGTTTTTGTCCATTGAGTATGATGTTGGCTGTGGGCCTGTCATATATGGCTTTTATTATGTTGAGGTATGATCCTTCTACTCCCACCTTGCTGAGAGCTTTTATCAAAAATGCGTGTTGAATTTTGTCAAATGCTTTTTCTGCATCAATTGATATGACCATGTGGTTTTTTTCTTTCAATTTGTTTATGTGATGTATCACGTTTATTGATTTGCGGATATTGTACCATCCTTGCATCCCTGGGATAAATCCTACTTGGTCATGGTGTATGATCTTTCTGATGTACTGCTGGATCCGATTTGCTAAGATTTTGTTGAGGATTTTGGCATCTATGTTCATGAGGGATATTGGCCTGTAATTCTCTTTCATTGTGTTGTCTTTACCTGGTTTTGGAATTAGGGTGATGCTGGTTTCATAGAATGAGCTTGGAAGTGTTCCTTCCTCTTGAATTTTTTGTAGTAGTCTGAGGAGGATAGGTTTTAGTTCTTCCTTGAATGTTTGGTAAAACTCCCCTGTGAAGCCGTCTGGTCCTGGGCTTTTGTTTGCTGGAAGCTTTTTGATGACTGCTTCAATTTCTTCCATAGTTATTGGCCTGTTGAGATTTTTAGATTCTTCCTGATTGAGTTTTGGAATGTTGTATTTTTCTAGGAATTTGTCCATTTCCTCCAGGTTGTCTAGTTTGTTGGAGTAGAGCTGTCCATAGTATTTTTTAACAATCATTTGTATTTCTGTGGGGTCTGTTGTTATTTCGCCTCTATCGTTTCTGATTTTGTTTATTTGGGTCCTCTCTCTTTGCTTCTTGGTGAGTCTGGCTAGAGGTTTGTCAATCTTGTTTATCCTTTCAAAGAACCAGCTCTTGGTTTCATTGATTTTCTGTATTGTTTTTTTGGTCTCTATGTCATTTATTTCTGCTCTAATCTTTATTATCTCCTTCCTTCTGCTCACTCTGGTTTTTCTTGTTGCTCTCTTTCTAATTCTTTGAGTTGTAGAGTTAGATAATTTACTACCATTTTTCTTGTTTGTTGAGATAGGCCTGTAGAGCTATAAACTTCCCTCTCAGGACTGCTTTCATTGTGTCCCATAGGTTTTGGATTGTTGTGTTTTCATTGTCATTAGTTTTCAGGATGTTTCGAATTTCTTCTTTGATTTCATTGGTAACCCAATCAATATTTAATAGCATTGCTATTCAGCTTCCAGGTGTTTGAGTATTTTGGGTTGTTTTTATTGTAGTTTATTTCTAATATTATGCCATCGTGGTCTGCGAAGACGCTTTTTATGATTTCAATTTTCTTGAATTGGGGATACTTTGCTTGTGACCCAATATATGGTCTATTTTTGAATATGTCCTATGAGCATTTGAGTAGAATGTATATTCCCTGGCTTTCGGGTGAAGTGTTCTGAAGATGTCTATTAAGTCCATCTGATCTAGTGAGTCATTTAGGATTGCTGTATCTTTGCTGATTATTTGTCTAGAGGACTTATCCAGTGCTGTCAGTGGTGTATTAAAGTCCCCAACTATGATTGTATTGTTGTCGATGTCTCCTTTGATATCTTCCAGGAGTTTTTTTATGAATTTGGGTGCTCCTGCATGGGTGCATATATGTTTACCAGGATTATATCTTCTTGTTGTATTGATCCCTTTAGTATTATGAAGTGGCCTTCCTTATCTCTTGTTATGGCCTTCACTTTGAGGTCTATTTTGTCCGATATAAGTATTGCTACCCCAGCTTTCTTTTCCTTTCCATTTGCCTGAAAGATATTTTTCCATCCTTTCACTTTCAGTCTGTGTGAGTCCCTTCTAATGAGGTGGGTTTCTTGTAGACAGCAGATGTATGGGTCATGTTTTTTTATCCATTCAGCCACTCGATGTCTTTTGTTTGGAGCATTTAGTCCGTTTACGTTTAAAGTTATTATTGAAAGGTACTTGTTTGTAGGCATTTCTGTTTTTGTGTGGCTGTTTCTTTCTGAGCTTTTTATTTCTTATTTTTATACCAGTCCCTTTAGGATTCCTTGCATTGCTGGCTTGGTGGTGATAAACTCCCTTAGCCTTTTTTGTCTGTGAAGCTTCTTATTTCCCCTTCAAGTTTGAATGATAGCCTTGCTGGATAGAGTATTCTTGGATTCAGTCCTTTGCTTTGCATCACTTTGTAAATTTCCGTCCATTCTTTTCTGGCCTGATGTGTTTCTGTTGAGAAATCATTTGACAATCTAATGGGAGATCCCTTGTATGTAACTTCCGTCTCTCTCTTGCAGCCTGTAAGATTCTCTCTTTGTCCTGAACATTTGCCATGGTAATTATGATGTGTCTTGGTGTGGGTCTTTTTGGGTTCACCTTGTTTGGGACTCTCTGGGCTTGTGTGACTTTTTTCTTCCCCACCTCAGGGAAGTTTTCTGATATTATTTCTTCTAATAGGTTTTCTAATCCTTGTTCATCCTTCTGTTGTTCTGGTACCCCTATTATTCGTATGTTGTTTCGTTTCATGTTGTCCCAAAGCTCCCTTAGGCTCTCCTCCTGTCTTTTCATTTTTTTCTCCAATTGCAGTACATTTTGGGTGTGTTTTGCTTCCTTGTCTTCTAAATCACTAATTCGGTCCTCCGCTTCTCCTAGTCTACTGTTGATACTTTCAATGGAGTTTTTCATTGCAGCTATATCACTCTTCATATCTTCTTGGGTCTTACTTAAGTTGTTGATTTTTTCATCTGTTTCTTCTAGCTTCTTCCATATGTTATCGATTTTTTCATCTGTTTCTTCTAGCTTCTTCCATATGTTATCAATTTTTTCATCTGTTTCTTCTTGCTTCTTGCTGAGGTTGTCGATTTTTTCCTCCATCCAGTTTATGTACTCTAGGACCCTTATTCTGAATTCTTTTTCTGTCATGTTGCATGCCTCTGTATTACTTAGCTGCTTTTCTGGAGAGTCCTCCTTCTCTTTCCTTTGGGGGTTTCTTTGTCTACCCATGTTTGATCTCACTGACATATCTAGACGTTGAGTCGTTCAGTGGCTGCTCCCTTGGTGGCAGTGACTCCTTGGTATGCGGTTCCTCTTTGGGCGGTTGCGGTAGCAGCTGCTCTTCAGTTGGCAGCAACTCCTCTGGTGGGTGCTGTTCACAGCTGTGGTGGCTCTTCTGGCTGGTGGGGCGAGGTTTCACGTACAGCTGCTGTTCCTCAGCAGAGGGTGTGGTGCTCAGGAGGTTGCTGTTGCTTGGATCTGCTGTGTTGATTTAAAGGCACAAAATACAACACAACAAGGCACCACGTACCAGGCACTATACACAAATATATTCACGTTATAATAACCCCAAATAAAGGTGACCACCTGAATTAAAGAGAATTAGGGGATAAGGAAGAAGGAAGAGAAAAAGAGAAAAGAGAAAAAAGAAAGAAAATTAGGGACAAAAAAAGGAGTGCAAAAATGAAATTGGGAAAAAGGAGGGGGGAAAGTAAAAAGCGAGAAAAAAGAAAGGACAAGCAAAAAAAAGAGCAAAAAGAGAGAATGAAGTGGAAGAGGGGAAGAGACCTTTTTATATGAGGAGAATACTCCTATAGAACAGCCATTAATCCCAACAAATTCCAGCAACAGCTCCCGGAGATGAATGCAAACTAGAAACAACCAATAATATAACGATGGAAAATAGAATGGAGAACACTAATCCCAAAATAAAATAAAGAGAAAATAAAATGGCACTTTAAAAAAAAAATGGTAAAATGGTAGCAGTAATAATACTGGTTAAAATAAGAAGGTAGATTAAAAGGGTAAAATCAGGTGATGGAAAAAAGAAGAAAGAAAAAAAAAAAGAAGAAGAGGAAAAGAAAAAAAAAAAGAAAAAAAATTGGTTTCTTAGTTAAAAGGTGAAAAAAGAAAAAAAAATATTGCAGTAGTGAAGGTCCTTTGGTTCTTCTATTCTTCAGTGTGGCTCGCCTTAGACTGCCAGGTATTCAGGAGAGTGTTGAGTTTCCTGCGCTACACTGTTCCTCTGTGTTGTAAACCACAGTCCTTATTTTAAAGCAAGCCGCATTTGTTTCCCAGACTGCCTTATTTTGTGTTTAGCAAAGAGTCAGTTTGTGGGTCAGCCTCTGGGTGGCAGTGTTCTGGGGTTGGCCTCTGAGGCTACAGGGCCTCTCTGTCCAGTGGAAGTTCACTGCCCAGAGCTGGCTGCGTAAGAGTTACCAGTGCTGTGTTGTTGCTGGGATTGAAAATCCCTCTATAGGCCAGACCCTGTTAACTCCCAGGGACTGATCAGGTTATTTTAATCCTTGATCTCCTACAGGGTGGAATCTGGGTGTGGCTGTGCTCCTTGCCTGGGGGCTGGGGGGAGGAGTCTCACTCTCCGGAGAGAATGGCTGCCTCAGACCTGGGCTCAGGGGTGTCTCAGCACTCAATTTGCTGCCACCTCTCCCGGCCCCCCTTCTCTCCTCAGTCTCTCCCCAGATTCCACTCCTCCGCACACTCTCCCTCTCTTCAGCACAGGTGGGTGTCTGTATCCGAAATGTCCCATGAACAGGGTTCAGTGAAAACAAACAAACAAACGCCGGCCGCGGAAACGGGAAGGCTTGGTTTCTGTAAGCTTCTTCTCTTACCGGGACTGCATAGTCTGGTCAGCTCTTCAGGCTGCCCCCTTTAGGCTCAGTCCTCTGTGATCACAGACCGAGCTCTCAATTCCCCCGGCAGCGCCAGGAATCCCGCGGTTCTCCTTTCCCCTGTTAGGGGCTGTGCCTGTCCCAAGGGACGCGGCTGTCTGCCACGCGGTCTCCCTCCGACTCTCTGGGCTCAGAGGTCTGGCAAACTTTCCTGCCCAAATCCCTGGTTTTTTTTTACCTTTCCAGGGGAGTTCTGCTCTTCCCGGCTGTAAACCGTCTCGCCAGCTGAGGAATTTCGCCAATTCGGGGTGGATGTTACTAGTTTCAGCTTCTCACTCCATTTGCTCAGGGACACGACCTGGGACGCTTCTGCCTATACCGCCGCCATCTTCCTGAATCTACAATTGTTCACTGAAATAATTAAGAGTAAATTGTTGCAGATTAAGTGATATGGATGGTATTAAAAATGGTTAAGGATTTTAATGAATGAACAGTATGTTTAGGGCGAATCATAGAAATGTATCCTTTAAACCCATAATACTATGTGTAATCCTATACTAGAGGCAGCTGAGAGTCATTGTAAAAATTTTTGTTAAAACTTACAAAAGTATTAAAGATTGTTACTAAAAATGTATTCTTATTATGTTTAGGGCAGATCTTAGAGTCAGCAACTTCAAAAATAAATTAAATCTAAACTGAAAAAAAGGGTAATAAAAAAGAGTCTATGTGATAGTAAGATTTTTTAAAATAGTACATAGCTATCAATGAGATAGTGACACAGCACTCCTTAGATAGTTTAGTATTCTCATTGTTCTGACCCAGATACCATGGACCTCAGTTGGACCCATCAAATGATTGAGGAGGTGGAAAATGAGCAGACGGCTTCAAACCGTGACCTACAAACTTGAGCTACGTGGAAAGCTCACACCCTCCCGGTGTCAGCAAGATGAAGAAAACAGGTTGCAAAGGGCCAGCGAGCCCTATCATTTTTATAATGGCAATTGTCACTGTGAAGATCACTTTTGATGGGATGACTCAGAATGTTCATCACTTAATCACAAGCAAAGTTAGAAACCACTTAGAAAGCCACAGGCGATTTTTCTTTGTGAGAGAACTTTGCAGGATAATCGAGACATACTATAGTTGTATAACCTACTCTGAAAGTGCTAATACCATGCAAAGCTCTTAATGTTAGACCATCATGGTAATACTTCAGGATTAACAATGAGTTCATAAACCTAATTTGAAATTTGGAACATCTTTAATGGAATTTGCTTTTAAGAGACACTGCAATTTAGTTTTTATTTTATGAGTTTAATGATATGTTAAAGGCTGAAACATTCAGAAGGGAAATGACATTGTTTTTCATTTTTTTTGTCAGTAAAGTTCTTCAGTCTTTGTTAAAAAATGAAACAATAGCAATCACCAAGAAATTGAAATTATTAACTGATCATTGTTAGTAATATAAGTTTATGCTACTCTCATTTGCTTATTATATTTAGACAAAATTCTGACCCAAGATAAGTTTACAGAACTGGTCTCATGTTATGATAGGTCACTTTTTCAAACAGCCTATATAATAAAGAGGTAATATCCAAATTAGCCCTCACGCCGTAATGCTGTCACAAGATGGCTGTGTGCCCAGAGGGGGCAGGGCTGGCTGCTCCATGCACCTGCTGCCACAGTACCTGTGGCCCCACGGGGGGCCGGGAGGTCTGGAGGCCACTTCGTGTGCCTGGCGCCGGAGTTCCCTCAGCACCACCGGGGAGGCGGGTCCCAGCTGCTGCTTTGCACGGCTTCGACCGAGGTGACCAGGCTGGCAGGGGAGGGCAGTTGGAGGCAATCGGTCCAGCAGGGGAGGGTAGTTGGGGGTAATTGGGACAGCAGAGGAGGGAAATTAGGGGTGATAGGGCAAGCAGGGGGGCAGTTAGGCATCAATCAGGCCATCAGGGGAGTGGTTAGGGGCTGATCAGGCTGGCAGGCAGAAGCGGTTAGGGGCAATCAGGCAGGTAGGTAGGCAAGCGGTTTGGAGCCAGCAATCTCGGATTGTGAGAAGGATGTCCGACTGGCGGTTTAGGCCCTGATCCCTAGGGATCAGGGCCTAAACCAGAAATTGGACAAACCCCTAGGGGTCCCAGATTAGAGAGGGTGCAGGCTGGGTTGAGGGACACCCCCCTCCATGCATGAATTTCATGCACCAGGCCTCTAGTCTATAATATAAACTTACTATTTAATATTAAGAAGTAAGTAACATAACTGACTCCTCTTTGTACCATTTCTATTGATGACAGTAGGCTTATTACTAGTGGTCCCATTCAGTGCATGCCCTCCAGATGATAGTCTCCAGTGTCCTAATATGTTACCACTTGAACTTATTATATCAATACCACATGTACCTAAAATGTGTGCTAGATCATCACTTTATGTCAATATAAAAATAGTCATCTGTGTGAATAATTAGGATGGAAAATAACCTCCCTTCTTGTGTCAGTTTCATCATCTGTCAAATAGGCCTAACAATAGTGCTAGACTCATAAATTGTGAGATTAAATTAGTTAACACAAGTAAAAAACTTAAAATGTCTAAGACATAATACCCACTCAATAAAACATAGACATAATGACTTTAATTGTTGTAATTTGTAAAAAAAAATGTGGGTTTTATTATTTTTTAAATTATATCTTTATTGATTTCATAAAGGAAGGGAGAGGGAGAGAGAGAGAAAAACATCAATGATGAGAGAGCATCATTGATTGGCTGCCTCCTGCACACCCCACACTTGGGATCAAGCCAGTAACCTGGGCATGTGCCCTGACTGGGAATCGAACCATGAACTCCTGGTTCATAGGTCGACGATCAACCACTGAGCCACTGAGCTGACTGGGCAACATGTGGGTTTTATATCTCTTGGACAAGGTTTCAGAATTCCAGAGGATTGTGGAATTTGTTGTATATAGTATGTACCACAACCATTCATCTGCACTGAAACATTTCACAATCCCAGATGATTTTAAAAGCAGAATTATTTCTAAATATAAATATAATTCTACACTGAGGTATGCACTATTAAGTATTAGTCAGAAGTTCAGACTAACAAGTGAAATTCAGAACCAAATAACAGAGATCACAGATTGTAAAAGTGACAGAAATTAGATCAGAAGAATGAAAACATTGGAGATTTTCCTGTGGAGAATCCTTATGAAGATTGGAAAACTTTTGATGGAAGCACATATTTAACTAAGAACCAGAGTATAAAATAGGGTGGTTGTGAGCCCTGGGGAATGTGTTCAGGACCATGCATGAGGAGATGTGAATTCTGGTCCTGACTCCCTTTCTTTATCGTAGCATGTGGACTATGAATTCTGTTATAGATGTTTCTTGGTGCTGATATGCATGCCAAGACAGGCAGTGCAAGTGAAAGTGCTTTAAAAGGAAGGTTTCCCTGTTTCTCTAATATTTTCAGAACTCCTGCTTCTTTAACCCTTGCCACAACCTTTGCTGCGGGGTTCAGGATCTGAAGGAGGGGCCGGCACACAAATGAAAATGCTATACAAGAAATATGAATTTAGAATGCATTGGGCACTAGGGGAAGCCATTTTCTTGAAGAGACACCCCCAAGACTGGGTCTGGTCTGCTTTTTATTCAGTTTTAGATAACACATCTTGCCCTCTAGCAATGCATACAGGCATATCAAAGGTAAAGTTTGGTAAACAGTAAAAGGATTATCAGGTTCGGGACTTGCTTGAGCCCCCACTATCTCAACAATCGGTGCTTAGCTTCAGCCCTGCTAACGCCCACGGTCCATTCACCTTCTGCGTTCCTTGGTGCACTGACAGTATTGGCAAGTGGTGGCTTCCCACAACCCTCTTTTCAGATACTGCAAAAAAAAAAATGCCTTATTAATACTTATGAAAATAATTACTGTGTCCTTATCAATGGTGACGTTTTGTAGTGGCAATATTAAGTAAAAACTGGTTTTTTTGCTTAACAATTTTTAATATGACAAATACAGAGGTTATTCTGACAAATTATATAATATTATAGATATCACATTACATGTTATACGCAATGTAAAATTATTGGCATTTGTTAAGTGCATAAAATCAACTTATATCTCCATAATGGTAAAATTTCAGGGTAGAAAATAAACTTGGGAATGGGGAGTGACTAGACTAATGTCATTTAAAAATTAGCTCTTTGGTGTATTATTTATTCATTAAAGCATTAGACATTTATGAAGTGCCTGCTAAATGTCAGCCATTTTTTTAAATATGGCCAAAAGAGTAGTGAACAAGACAGTCCAAGTCTTGCTCTCTGGGTGTGCTCTAATGTTTTATTAATAAACTAGAGGCCCGGTGCACAAAATTCGGAAGTGGGGGGAGGCCCCACAGCCCAGCTTCTGCCTTCTTATAGGCCGGGAACCCTCAGGGGATGTCTGACTGATGGCTTTGGCCATCAGTCTGACATCCTTACCACTGCCAATGATGCAGGAGAGGCGGGAGAGGCTCCTGCCACCACCACTGTGCTCACCAGCTGTGAGCGCAGCTTCTGGCTGAGCGGAGCTCCCCCTCTGGATTCTGGTTGAACCCTTCTCTCCGACATCCCTCAAGAGGTCCCAGATTGTGAGAGGGCGCAGGCCAGGCCAAGGGACCCCATTGGTGCACGATCGGGTAGGGAGAGACATGGGAGGTTAACCAGCTGGGTGGGACCTGGGGAGGGCTCCAGGGCATGTCCAGCCCCTCACTCAGTCCCTATCAGCTGGACCCCAGCAGCAAGCTAACCTACCAGTCAGAGCATCTGCCCCCTGGTGGTCAGTTCATGTCACAGTGACTGATCGATTGGTTGACTGTCTGCCTCCTGGTGGTCAGTGCATGTCATAGGGAGTGGTTGAGCATCCTTAGCATATCATTAGCATATTACGCTTTGATTGGTTGATCAGCCGACCTATTGACTGGACACTTAGCATATTATGCTTTTATTATATAGGCTAACTTAGCATTTTCGGTGGGATGAATATACAGTGGGGCCTTGACTTATGAGTGTCCCGACTAACAAGTTTTTGAGATACCAGCTGTCTCTCCTCCGATTTTTTGCATTGAGTTGATAGAGTAATTTGAGTTAACGAGCTCCTTAACGAGCTCCTTAATGAGCTCGGTCTCAGAACCAATTAAACTCGTAAGTCAAGGCCCCACTGTATAGTAAAGAAACTTCCTATGGCATAACTGCTAATTAAGGGCAGGTGTAACCGGAAATTTCCAGATGAAAGTCTCCAGAATTCCCACTGAACTGCTTTCGGTAATGAAGAAATTGTTGATTCAGCAGCTCAACAATGCCTTCCTGTATGACGTCACCACTATTGGCTTTATCCTTCCTTAGTCTGGTAGCAATATGTCTTGTGACAACTTAGGTTTCACATTGAGGATAAATATTGAAACAAACGTAGCTTATTTTCAAATCTAATGCGCTATAGTGCTAATAACATTTGTTTATAATTGTTAATAACCAGTTGGAAGCATGTATTTATAGTATATGTTAATTTGCATATGTTAACAAGGTATAGTTCCATACTTATATAAAATTTATTTATTAATTAGTTGAAATCGTTAATATTATAATTAATAGCATTTATTGTGGTCCCTCTTAGTGGCAAATAAAATGTTTATACTCTGTATGTGTTTGTTTGTGTGCATGTACTAGTAATTTTATTTAATCCCTGCAACAACCTTAGTATGTATAATGGAATTAAGGTATAAAATGATTTATTAATGTATTCAAGTCCCATGTTTAAAACTGGAATGACTGCCTGGCCAATGTGGTTCGGTGGTTGAGCATTGACCTATGAACCACGAGGTTGTGGATGGATTCTTGGTCAGGACAAAGGCCCACTGCAGGCTCGATCCCCAGTGGGGGGGACATGGAGGAGGCAGCTAATCAATGAATCTCTCACATTGATGCTTCTATCTCTCTCTCCCTCTCTCTTCCTTTCTGAAATCAATAAAAAATATATAAAAATAAATAAAAATGGAATAACTATTCAATTCCAATGTGACTCGAAGACCATGTAATAAAATATAAATACTTATATTTCCCATAGATAGAGAGTGGGAGAAATTTTGTATTGTCTTCTAAGATCTAAATTCATATTTTCTTTCAGTTATTCCTGTGTAAGTAGTTGTGTGTCATGTCTGCAAGGTTCACTTAAAAAGCATTTGACAATAAATATAAAATGCATGCTTGGCAACAGCCAAAGTAAATCCATCAAGGAAAGAAAATTAAAATGAAACCACCTCTTCCTAAAAAATAGATTCTTTTAGAAAAATATATTTGTTACAACTGCCTTATTTATTTTACCATACAATGTGGTCAATGACTAGAAAATGCACGATAGAAATGATTACTTTTTGTCATGCCTCAAGGTTAAGTGTTGTCAATAGTTCTCTGTTTTATTTTTCAAGATCGTGTTTTCTGCTGGCAGTGAAAGAAAAAAAAGTTAATAGAAAACAGCTTCACTTACTTCCTTCCCTTAAGTTTACAGTAAATAATTTAGCATGATTCCCTACGGCATACACTGTTGGCAATGTAATAATCCAGAGGAAAACTGTTGATACATGGGTCTGCGGATACATTATTCTGTGTTTAATTTCAATAAAAGTAATAGTGTATGCCAGATGCTGTGAGGCAGAAAACCTTTCCAAAAACCAATGAAGGAGAGAATGTTTGTAATGATTTCCCTTGACAGGCCATGTTGGAAGATCTGAAAAGTTTACAAGAAAAATAGGAATCCAGGATAGACCCTGTCCTGGAAAAATTCCAAGAATTCATGTTGAATGGATTGCAATGTACTATAAATAAATCATGACTAAATATTGAGCAAGGAGTATTCCTAGGAAGTAAACAATGCATACCAGTAAGCACTGCAAAGAGCATATTCTACTATATCTCTATAAATGGAACTTTTAAAACAAGGGCTATGTTCAGAGTGCATATTTTGAAAAATAAATATTTTACATAATGATTATTTTAACCTCTTTAAGTACATTCCTAATTATTTTTTTTCTTTCAAAAAATAAATTTATGCAAACACAAAATAAAGGCTTTAACATTGGGTCAATTCATTTGATTTTTCAGGAATCAAAAAATATAATATTAGCCTGTCTGGCATTACTCAGTGGTTGAGCGTCGACCTATGAACCAGGAAGTCATGGTTTGACTCTCAGTCAGGGCATATGCCCAGATTGTGGGCTCAATCCCAGGGCATGAAAGAGGCAGCCAATCAATGAGTCTCTCTCACCATTGATGTTTCTATTTCTCTCTCCCTCTCCCTTCCTCTCTGAAATGAATAAAAATATAATTTAAAAAAGAATATTAGTTTGCTCATTTAAAATATGGCAAAAATCCTTAATTTTCTGTTTGATTTTCTCGAGGTGGGTTGAGACCAAGGAAAAAGAAAATAAAAACAAATCTTCTATATTTTAGTATCTTACTTCAATATACAAACAATAAACAAAGGACATCATAGTTATTTAAATATATTAAATATTCATTTTGGAATTATTGAAAATAAAGCTATTCAAAAGCTGATTCTATAACAAAAATTATTAATACAGCTCTGAAGAAAACGAGAAACCAGGCACTAGTAAAATATTTTGATTAGGTGCCCTTTTCTCATAAATGGGGTCTCCAATCAGTTACTTTAATATTAACAATAATCAACACCCAACTGAATTTCCTAATCTTAGATGCTCATCAAATTATTTCTATTATTATCTAAAACTAAGAAGTGGATTGAAAACTATCTTTAAAACATACATTTTGATCACTGTCATTTTAAAAGAACAGTTAAAACAGAAAAGAAACTACAATTGGCTGAAATTTGATAAAGTAATTGAAAACAGCATTGGAGGGCAATTTTCACATTCCTACAGAGAGTTAACATTTTGGTTGTTTTATATTTAAATAGCACATTCACAAATAAAATAGGATGACTAGATATAAATTGATACAATTCACTGGATATCTTTTGTAGTTGCTGAAACTTTTTGTAATTGTAAATCTATACTTGATGTCACTTTCATGCAAAAAGTAAATATTTAAAGATAGGAAAAAGTCTTCATCTCAGTGATAGAAATGCTTTGTCCAAATTCCTACCCAAAGCTTCAAGGTTTAAATCCTGTGTACACCCACTGCTTCCTACTTATCTAGTTTATTCTTTCTTTGTGAAAACTGTTTGTAACAGGACTGGAATTTAAGGAGATTTCTGTGGTGGAGATAAACTGATAATTTTCTTTTATTTTGTTCATGGCATGGTACCAGCGAAGATGTTTCTTCTAACCTATGTACTCAAAGAAATACAGCTTTCTGGGGAAGATGATGCCAAGTTGTGATATGCAGGATGAATTAGACTGGTGAAATGGACGTGTGTTAGAAAGTGAGGATAACAAGGGAAGGGCATTCCAGAAATAAGGTATGCTGAGGTCAGTAAGATATATAAAAAACACAAACATTATTAAGTACAAAATGTGAAGTATAATAAAGCCTAAAGTATAATCAAACAGCATTTTGCATAACTTATTTTAAAAACAGGAACATGCTTAAACACAGGATTAAGTTGCAGTTTATGTCACTCTATGAGCAGGAAAGCTGTTGAAAGTGGAAGAACAAGACTGGAGACAGAAAAGCCAGCTTAAGGGCACTTTTAATGATACAGGTGAAAGTTTGAAATTAAGGAGTTAGAATTGGATTGGAAAGAGGTAGAAGGCTCTGTAAGATTTTATATACATATGCCGGGAGCCAGTCCATCCTTGCTGTTTCAAAGGACCTGGCATATATGGCATACTGTTCTTAAAATGTTTGCTCACCTTCTTGGCACTATGTGTTTTAACCAAGGTCTCTGAGAAAGGTTATTTCCCCAGGTAGGGATTTTCCCCTGAAGTTAGGGAGGTAATAAAACCTCTTAACTAAGTGCCAGGTGGGTAATTAATCACTTTAACTACGAACAATCATGCTTAAGCTACATTAATCTTTACTCCCTAGAATGGAGATAAGAAACGCCCTAACCTTTGGAATAGAGATTGATAGGATTGGAATCAACTGGTATAAATACAGATGTAACAACACAGAACTTAGAAGACAGAATTAAGAAGACATAACCTACACAGAACCTAGAGACAGAAGAACTTCGCTGGAGAGAACATGGCAAAAGATCCTGGACTGAACCTGACTACAGAAATTGACAAGAGAACCTGACTAGAACCTGGTGACTGAACCTGGCTGGAGAACCTGGACAGAACCTGGCTGGAGAACCTAGCGAGGGAACATGGCTACAGAACCTGGCTGGAGAACCTGGAGAACCTAGCAAGAGAACATGGACACAGAACCTGGCTGGAGATCCTAAGCAGAACCTCTCTGGAGATCCAGACCAGAACTTGGCTGGAGATCCTGGCTGGAGATCCTGGCTAGGCTGCTGATCAACTGAACACTGTCTCCATGTCCTTCCTTCTTCGCCGACTCCGTCTACGCCTTTGGGAACCCCTGGACCTGCTGGGGTTGGACCCCGGCATACATACATATATATATCCTATCTAATAAAAGAGAAACATGCTAATTAGCCATACTTCCGCTACCCTTCCCATTAGCTAATCAGGGCGATATGCAAATTAACTGCCAGCCAAGATGGTGGCCAACAGCCAGGCAGATTGAAGCAAACATGAGGCTTGCTTGCTTAAGTGATGGAGGACTCCAACGTTCCCCGCCTGCCGCTGCTGGCCTCTGAGCTTGCAGTTTGAAACATTGTTAAAAATATAGAAGCTAAACAAAACCCCAGAAACCTGCTTTCAGCCAGCCGGGATCTCAGAGCTGGAGTTGAAACAGTGTTTCGATTATAGAACCCAAACAAACCAGATACCTGCTTTCAGCAGCGGAGGCCTAAGAGCTGGAGCCAAGCCTCAGAGCTAAAGCTTGAAGAAAATAAAAAAGAAAAAAAGGAGCGGTTGGGAGCTTCAGTCACCCGCCAGCCTGAAAACAGCCCTCAGCACCTCACCCAGACTGGCCAGGCACCCCAGTGGGGACCCCGCCCTGAAGGGGGTGTGACCAGCTGCAAACAGCCATAATCCCCTCATCCAGGCTGGACAGGCACCACAGTGGGGACACCCACCCTGATCCAGGACACCCTTCAGGGCAAACCAGCCAGCCCCCACCCGTGCACCAGGCCTCTATCCTATATAGTAAAAGGGTAATGTGCCTCCCAGCACCGGGATCAGCCTGACAGGGGGCAGCGCCCAAAACCCCTGATTGCCCTGCGGCTCTGTGTGTGACAGGGAACGGGGCCACAACCTCCCTATCCGCCCAGCTCTGTTCGTGACAGGGGAAGGCACTCCAACACCCTGATCAGCCCTGCTCTGTGCCTGATGGGGGGGAGCTCCCCAACCCCCTGATCGGCCTTGCTCTGTGTGTAACAGGGTGTGGCTCCCCAACCCCCCCCCCCCGCCCCAATGGGCCCTGCTCTGTGTGTGACGGGTTGAGCCATAACCTCCCCATCGGCCCTGCCCTGAGTGTGACAGTGGCGGTGCCCCAACCCCCTGATCGGCCCTGCTCTGTGGGTGATAGAGGGCAATGCCCCAACTGTCCTCCACGGGCCCTGCTCTGTGTGTGATGGGGTAGAGCCATAACCTCCCCATTGGCCCTGCCCTGAGTGTGACAGGGTGCGGCGCCACAACCCCCTGATCCACCCTGCTCTGTGTGTGACAGGGGGTGGTGCCCCAACTCCCCTATCGGCCCTACTCTGTGCATGACAGGGGGGAGCTCCCCAACCCCCTGATCGACCCTGCTATGTGCGTGACAGGGTACGGAGCCCCAACCCCCCTGATGGGCCCTGCACTGTGCGTCACAGGGGGCAGCGCCCCAACCCCCTCATTGGGCCTGCTCTGTGCGTGACAGGGGGTGGCAGTGCAACCTCCCCATTGACCCTGCCTTGAGTGTGACATGGGCGGTGCCCCAACCCCCCAATCGGCCCTACCCTGAGCGTGACTGAGGGTGGCATTGCAACCTCCTGATCTGCCCTGCTCTGTGCATGACAGGGGGCGGCACCCCAATTCCCCAATCGGCCCTGCTCTGAGCCCGACCAGGGGCTGCACTTAGGGACTGGGCCTGCCCTCTGCCACCCGGGAGCAGGCCTAAGCCAGCAGGTCCTTATCTCCCGAGGGGTCCCAGACTGTGAGAGGGCACAGGCCAGGCTGAGGGATCCCCCCCTCCCCCCCGAGTGCACAAATTTTTGTGCACCGGGCCTCTAGTCCTATATA
This sequence comes from Myotis myotis, assembly GCF_014108235.1. Lineage (NCBI taxonomy): Eukaryota > Metazoa > Chordata > Mammalia > Chiroptera > Vespertilionidae > Myotis > Myotis myotis. Next base: position 28,606,430 of record NW_023416313.1, read on the forward strand.
ATAAAAGGATAATATGCAAATCGACTTAACAGCGGAACTGGTAGCTATGATGCACACTGACCACCAGGGGGCAGATTCTCAATGCAGGAGCTGCCCCCTGCTGGTCAGCCAGAGGCCAGGCTCATGGCTGGAGAACATAGTGGTGGTAGTAGGAGCCTCTCCTACCTCCATGGAAGTTGGACATCACCCTGGGACTCCCAGACTATAAGAGGTTGTAGTCCAGGCTGAGCGACCTCCTCTAAGTGCACAATTTCATGCACTGGGCTTCTAGTATACATAGTAGTTGTGGATTATTTTTACCTCTGTGAAATATATCCCAGAATAAGAATGGCACTCAATTCTTAGTTTACACAATTAGGTAAATAGTGACAAGTAAATATAGATGAAAAAGTAGAAATATCATTATTTAATTGCAGGGGCAATTGTAATTGTTTACTAACATTTAGAGATATATGCAGAAAAAAGAAGGCATGTTTCTTTGACTTATGGATTCAGAGTTACACTTTTCTGGGCACACTGGGTACGATTTTTTGAATGATCAATTTTATACTTAATAAAAACAAACATAATACTAAACCTCAGAAGAACAAATACATTTTTCACACACTTACTCTTTTAAGTGTATTGTGTTTGTGCTTATAACCCTGTATTTTTTCTTTTTAATTAAATGCAATATATGATATTTATTAATTTCTTTATGCTGTCTTAAAACAATTTAACATATATCACAGAGGTATTATTAAATGGTAGCAGAGAATAAGCTATAGAAAAAGAAAATTTAAATAAACTAGGCAAAGAAATTTGGAGAAAATTGGAATTCTGCTTAGGTATTTCCATGTTTCCCAAGTTCTAACTTTTTGCCCTCCTGATCAAGAATTTTTTCCAACTAATATTTTGTTCTTTTCCCAAATTGGGTATTTTACTTGTTTGTACAACTTGGCACTGCTTTTGACTAACAACACTGCTGGGAAGAAGAGATTTGAAGCCATTGTTATAGCTTACCTCAAAGAACCTTGAATTATAAGGACTTTCTTATCAAATGTGTTAAGTATTCTGAAATAATCTCACCAGGGAATGCAGTCTTTTTGTTCTCAAAATATTCAATTCTGTTCCTATAAAGTAACATCCTTAGTAAGCACCCGATCTCACTGCCATTGTTAGGCTATGTGATTGCTATGGAATTTAAAAGTTATTTTTTATGAGATACTATGGCCCTCCCATACTGTATCCATACCCCAAATAAAGAAACCCTGCTTTTAGGTCTCCCACACATCAAGGCGACTAAGGAGCTATAAAAAAGAAGGTGGTTCTGGGAGATATATGGATGCACCTTTAGAACTTCAGACATCATTCTCCAGATCGCGATGTCACAATGATATTAAGCAATTGTCCAAGGTCACACATTGTCATATCAAATAATAAAAATCATACTCAGCCCTTGTTTTTCCAGAGCCCAAAGTCTTACCATTATACTGGCTGCCTTGAGTTTATTATGTGTAACATTATTTTCATGAGCAACATAAAAATTAATGGGGTTAAAATATATTATTTGAAAACACTAACCACCATGTCATCCTTTTAAAGATTAACATTGATCACTATTGTATTATAATCTAGCAATCCCTGAGGACACCACTTGTCTTATGACTGTCCTTAGGCATAGGTGGAGGGGGTCTGTGGGAAAAAAAACGAATGAGACATCTGCAATACTTTCAACAATAAAGATGAATAATAATAAAAAAACCTGAGAACATCTGTTTTGTTACATCAGCAGGTAAACAAATCTACCTTTCACAGTGATCTTTTTGAAAACACTGACATAAAATAGAATGGGTGATAAAACACAGCAGGAAAATGAAACTTCTCTCACTAATTAAGTGTAATGCAAAACGACCACATATCCATTTTTTTTCAACACTTAAAAATACAGTGCACTTGTCAGGCACTTTACCAGGCAATGTGGTTACAACAATAATATAAATATGCTAAATACTTGCAAAAAATATATGGTTTTCTGTGATATTTGGACCAAAGTAGGAATCAATTTCAACACAAAATGATCTATATTATAAAAACTGATAGTTTAGCAATACACATGGAAGCAATAGACATTTTCAAGAGGAAATTACTTTCAAGTTGCCGTGTGGAGAAAAAAATAATGGTAGTAGGCTAAAAATGAGGAAGGAAATAGGAGGCATGTACTGAAAGTGAAGGTGTCCCCCAAAATTAAGTATTTGAATGTGCATGTAGCTTAGGAGACAAGGACCTTTGAGAGATTAATGTAAATAGTAAGTGGGACTATTGCGTGTTCCCCAAACTATTTTAGAGTTTGTGTTTTACTCTGGGAGCAATGATCTGCCACTGATGGATTAAGAAATGGAATGATGTTAAGTTTGTCTTTATAAAACACTAGAGGCCCAGTGTATGACATTTGTGCACTGGGGGGCGGGGGGAGAGACAGGGGAAAGGTCCTCACCCTGGCCTGCACCCTCTCACAGTCTGGGACCCCTCAGTGTATGCCCACCTGCTGGCTCTAAGCTGGCAGGCGGACATCCCCCGAGGGGTCCTTAGTGCTGCCACAGAGGCAGGATAGGCTCCGGCAAATGCCACTGCACTTGCCAGCCATGAGCCTGGCTTCTGGCTGAGCATTGCTCCCCCTTTGGGAGCACACTGACTACTAGGGGGCAACTCCTGCACTGAGTGTCTGCCTCTTGGTGGTCAGTGCACGTCATAGGCACCAGTTGTTCTGCCGTTCAGTCAATTTGCATATTAGTCTTTTATTATACAGGACTAGGGGCCCGGTGCACGAAATTCGTGCACTGGGTGGGGGGGGGAGTGTCCCTCAGCCCAGCCTGCCCCCTCTCACATACTGGGAGCCCTCAGGCGTTGACCCCCATCACCCTCCAATCGCAGGATCGGCCCCTTGCCCAGGCCTGACGCCTCTGACAGAGGTGCCTGGGCAGGGGACCCTCATTTCCCCCCATCACTGGTTCTGCCCCCAGCCCAGGCCTGATGCCTCTGGCCCAGGCATCAGGCCTGGGAAGGGGACCCCCAGACCCCTCTGATTGCTGGCTCTGCCCCTTGCCCAGGCCTGATGCCTCGGGCAGAGGCATAGACCCCCATCACCCTCCGATCGCCTGGTCGGCCCCTTGCCCAGACCTGACGCCTCCACCAGAGGTGTCAGGCTTGGACAGGGGACCCCCATCTCCCCCCGATCACTGGCTCTGACCCCAGCCCAGGCCTGATGCCTCTGGCCCAGGAATCATGCCTGGGCAAGGGACCCCCGTCTCCCTCTGATTGCTTGCTCCATCCCCCCACCAAAGCCTGACGCCTCTGACCCAGGCTTCAGGCCTGGGCAAGGGGACCATCATATCCCCCCAACACCCAGCTCCGCCCCCCACCCAGGCCTGATGCCTTGGCCAGAGGAGTTGACCCTAATCACCCTCTGATCGCCGATCACCGGATTGGCCCCTTGCCCAAGCCTGAGGCCTCTGGCAGAGGTGTCCGAGGTGTTAGGCCTGGGCAGGGCACCCCCAGCTTCCCGTAGTTGCAGGCTCCGCCCCTGCCCAGGCCTAAAGCCTCTGGCCGAGGCGTCCGGCCTAGGCAGCAGGGACCCACACAGCAGCGCCGCCGCAATCTCCCGCTCTGCCCCTGCCCCAGCCTAATGCCTCTGGCCAAGTCCAGGTCTGCTGGCGGGATTGTCTCTCGCGGGTTGAGGGCGTGACTGCGGGTGCACGCCGCAGCCGCCCCGCCGGCTCGCGTCCGGGTCTGCAGGCGGGATCAGGTCTTGGGCGACTGCTGGCACTCACACCCCCAAACCACTCTCGGATGGCGCTGTACCATCCTGCCTGCAATATGCAAATTAGCCGCCATCTTTGTTGGCGGTTAACTGCCATCTTAGTTGGCAGTTAATTTGCATATCTTGCTAATTAGCCAATGAAAAGGCTATCGGTCATACTCCAATTACCATTTTTCTCTTTTATTAGTGTAGACTAGAGGTCCGATGCAAAAAATTTGTGCACTCGGGGAGGATCCCTCAGCTCGGCCTGTGCCTTCTCACAGTCTGGGACCCCTCGGGAGATGACCACCTGCTGGCTTAGGCCTGCTCCTTGGGGGATTGGGCCTAAGCTGGCAATCAGACATCCTTGTGGCAGCCCGGGAGCCCTCAGGGGATGTCATCTTGCCAGCGGGGAGCAGACCTAAGCTGCAGTCGGACAGTCTAAGCGCTGCTGACGAGGCAAGGAGAGGCTCCCACCACCACCACTGTACTGGCAGCCATCAGCCTGGCTTGTGGCTGAGCAGAGCTCCTCCATGTGGGAGCACATGACCACCACGGGGCAGCTCCTGCATTGAGCGTCTGCCCCCTGGTGGTCAGTGTGTGTCATAGTGACCAGTCATTCCAAGTCTTTCTGCTGTTAGGGTCAGTTTGCATATTACCCTTTTATTATATAGGATATAGGCCTGGTGCATGGGTGGGGGCTGGCTGGTTTGCCCTGAAGGGTGTCCTGGATCAGGGTGGGGGTCCCTTGGGTGCCTGGCCAGCCTGGGTGATGGGCTGAGGGCTGTTTTCAGGCTGGCCACACCCCCTTCAGGGTGGGGGTCCCCACATGGGTGCCTGGCCAGCCTGGATGAGGTGCTGATGGCTGTTTTCAGGCTGGCCAAGCTGGCGACTGAAGTTCCCAGCCTCTTCTTTTTTTCTTTTTTTTTTATTCTGGGATTTATTTACCTTCTATAATTGAAACTTTGTTGCCGCTTGAGCTCCGAGGCCACGGCCTGCTGAAAGCAGGTATCTGGGTTTGTTTAGCTTCTCTAATTACAACTTTGTTGCTTAGAGTGGAGCTCAAAGCCTGGCCGCAGCAGAGAGGAAGCTTGGCTTCCTCCATCACTGAAGCAAGCAAGCCTCATGCTCGCTTCAGCTGTGTGGTTTCCGGCCGCCATCTTGGTTGGGTTAATTTTCATACCCTGCTGATTAGCCAGTGGGAAGCGTAGGGGAGGTATGTTCAATTACCATGTTTGTCTATTATTAGATTAGATTGTTCTAGCTGCCATGCGCACATTAATCTTCAACCCATTTTCCCTTGGAATATTAGGCAAAAAGCATATAATATTTTGTTAAATGAGTAAAATAATATATTTATTAATTATCTCCTGTGTTTTGTCCCTGGCACTGTAGCTACAGCCTGGAACAAAGCAGGCATGGTCCATGCCCTTGTAAGTTACTGCATTTGATAAGATATTCTAAAAGATATCCACCCTGCTGTTGTAAACTGGTAAGTCACCTTCATAAAAATAATAGTAGAAACAGAGAGAATCATCATCAGCTGATTGATCTATCTTACAGTTTGGTTTTTAACTTAAATCTAAGAACACAAAATAATGCATCCCAGTTATATACCTTTGCATTGAACCAATGTTTCTGGGCATATTAAATATAAATCCACATAAAATTTTAACACAAACCAAATACCATTTATGCATCTATGTTGGGCATGCTGAACAACATCTCGTTCCAGACACACTTCAAATGTCAAACACCTCTTGAATAATAATTCATGAGACAGAATAGTGTTATGATTTTCTGTAAACATCAGGAGCTCAAAAATATCATTAGAGCACATAGGTGACTTTCAGCAAGCTAGTATTTGATGTGATTCAGATGAATAATTTAGTCTTTTTATACCAAATAACCAATCATGTGCCATTTATATTAGAATTGACTATATAGCAATGAATAAATAAAAATGATTGGAGATACATCCCTGCTTTATAAATAGCTGTCTTCAATTTCAGACTGCTATAAAATAATTAAAACCCTGGTAAAGACCTACAGATCTGAGCAAAACACAAAGTGATATGGGACAATTATTAACTTGTGTTATAAAGTGTTTTTATGCTTAAAAGGAAATCTTTAATAAATGGAAAGAATATGGAGATTAATTAACCCTATTAAACAATTGCTGTGTAATGATGTTGACATATGAAGCATCTCCCATAAGCCAACTTGCATTTATCACTTTTAAAAGGAGCCAGTGATGATACTCTTTGATTTATAAATTAGCATTGATGGATTTGGGAAGCATAATAAATTAGATGGACTGGGAAAGAAAAGAAAATATGTTAAATTTTACACTTAATTACACACATTATATCACCTACCTTTAAATTGGTACCATTCTGTCTTGTGTTCAATACCACGGGAGAAGTGTTTATCTTGTGTGACAGTTCAAGTCACTAGAATAACCTGCTTATAATGTTCAATATACACTCCCAGAGGTACACATACTTTCTTATCACCTGACCTGTTCTAAGAAGGAATAGATGTATCTCTCGGGGATCTGCCTATGTTTTTTGTTTGTTTTTCTAATTATTTATTTCCTTTTTTTGATACTGCCATTACTGAATGCTAGTACCTAACTCGTTCCTTGATATTCCAGAAAACTACATGTCATTTTACTGGCCTCTATAACACTGATGAAATGTGAGCATTTTGAGGACACAGAGTGTAGGTTATTGCTCACTGTGGTGTCACTAGCACCAAGGTGAAAAATGCATATTTATTGCTATCTTAATTGTATCAGTGACATAAGCTGTATTATGATAGTAATTACTGTCCTTAAAATACTCACCAGCTATCTTGTAACATAGGAAAAAGTGACACGGCAAAGTATGGATTTACTCTTAAATCTCCTCCCCAGATTGGTCAGAGGAAATCACATGGCAACTTCTGAATTCAACATAGTACAGATATATTACTTCCTTAGCAAGAGGGGTCTTACAAGCAGCAAATCAAAGTAGTTGATCAACAGTGAGACAGTCTACCACAATGATTGATAATGTTATTTTTTAGAGCCTCAGTTGAAAAAAAAAATACACCTGGTTGTGGCTCACAAATACTATTTGGTTCTTGATGTACCTTTCCCTATGTCTTCTTTAATTTCTGTTAGTAAATTTTGTTGAGTTTGTGTGTTATAGTGGTAATATTCTCTACAGATTTTATTGCATTTTTCTTAGATGTTTACCTTTTTTGTTTTTGTAATTTAATTTTTGAAACATTTCATTTGTTATTTGCTTTCGTGTAGAAATTTAATTTGTTTTTACATATTGACATAGTGTTCAGGCACCTTGTTAAATGCATTAGTTAGTTCTGATTTTTTTATGTAGATCTGTTATAACATTTCAACATTCAAAATTACAAACAATGAAAGTAATATATTTTTTGAAATTCTTACATTCTTTATTTTTCTTATTTTACAATAAGAGATAGGACTTTGGGTGTCGAACAAAAGTTGTGATAGCACCTATTCTTAGCACACTCACAGGATGAAATGGGTAGTCTTTATCATGACATATGTTATTAGTCATCATATAAAAATATCTTTTCTGCTTCTTTTTGACAAGAGTTTTATTTTTTTTTAAAACAAAAGTGGATTTTCTCTCCTCAATGACAGGTTCATATTAATTGTCTCTTTAATTCTGCTAATATTTTAAGCAACAGCATTCACCATAAGCATGCTACACTGTTCCCTTTGTATACTGCTGGATCAGGCCAGTCCAAGTGCCGGGAGCCGGCCCATCCTTGCTGTTTCGGGGGACCTGGCATATATGGCATGCTGTTCTTGATATGTTTGCTCGCCTTCTTGGCACTGTGTGTTTTAACCAAGGTCTCTGAGAAGGGTTGTTTCCCCAGGTAGGGATTTTCCCCTGAAGTTGGGGAGGGAATGGAACCTCTTAACTAGGTGCCAGGTGGGTGATTAATCACTTTGGCTACGAACAATCATGCTTAAGCTGCGTGGTCTTTGCTCCCTGGAATGGAGATAGGAAACGCCCTAACCTTTGAAATGGAGGTTGATGGGATTGGAGTCAACTGGTATAAATACAGATGTAAGAAGACAGAACACACAGAACTGGAGACGGAGGAACTTCGCTGGAGAGAGCGTGGCAGGGGATCCTGGACTGAACCTGACTACAGAGATGGGCGGGGGAGCCTGGCTAGAGCCTGGTGACTGAACCTGGCTGGAGAGCCTGGACTGAGCCTGGCTGGAGAGCCTGGCGGGGGAACATGGACACAGAGCCTGGCTGGAGATCTGGAGCAGAGCCTCTCTGGAGATCCAGACCAGGGCTTGGCTGGGGATCCTGGCTGGAGATCCTGGCTAGGCTGCTGATCAACTGAGCGCTGTCTCCATGTCGTTCCTTCTTCACCGACTCCGTCTACACCTTTGGGGACCCCTGGACCCGCTGGGGCTGGACCCCGGCATCCAAGTTAGTAAAGGTATTTTGAGATTACGTTCATAGGTGAGACTTATCTGTAATGTCTATTTGTCATATATTTCTAGGAATATTTTTACACCTGAATATGTTAGCGTCATAAAACAAATTGAAGGGCATTGTTCTTTCTCTATTCTCTGAAAGAATTTGGTCAATTTTTATATTTTAAAAAATTATATGTATTTTAATTAAATATATAGTAAAATGTGGTCATGTTGACACCAAAGTCTGGAATAATTTTTTGTGTAAAAACTTGCAATTATGGCTCAAATTTCTTTGATAGTGTATTGTGTTGAATAGATAAAAAGATATAGCCGTGTCCTGGAACCCGTGAATGCAATCTTAGAAAAAAGTTCTTTACAGATATAACTAAGTTAAGGATCTTGAGATCATCCTGGGTTTTTGTGAGAGGGCTAAATCAAATGACAACTCTTCTTATGTGATAAACACAGAGGGAAGACAGATGGAGACGAGAAGGCCTCGTGCAAATGGGGGCAGAGATTGGAGTCATGCAGTCATCATCCAAGGAACATCTGCAGCAACTGGAAGGTGGAAGAGGTAAGAAAGGTTTCTCCCCATGAGTCCTAGGAGGGAGTGTTGCCCTTCTAACACCTTAATGGATTCTGGAATTTAGAACAGTGAGAGAATAAATTACTGTTGTTTCAGCCACTATGCTTGTGGCAATTTGTTATGGCAGCTGCAACACATCAATACAAATAAATACAGAACTCTTAGTATTTTTCTATTTCATCTTACATCAGCTTTAGTGAATTTTCTTTTCTATGTGATCCCAAATAGAGTGTAATATTTAGCACATTTATATACACTAGCTCATTTGCTCTTCAGTTCAAATCGTTTAAATGAATACAATAAGTAATACCATAATTCCTGCTAGAGAGTACAGGGGATTGAAATCCAGTAAGGCTAAGTAATAGGACCATGGGGATCAGTCAGGCAACAAAGCTTATGATGGTTATGGTTCCCATGATTTCAAATATAATACCTTTCCTACCATATTGTGTAACTGAAATATCCTATCTAATAATAGACAAACATGGTAATTGACCGTACCTTTGCTATGCCTCTCATTGGCTAATCAGCGAGATATGCAAATTAACCACCAACAAAGATGGTGGTTAATTTGCATATGTAGGCGCAAAGTGGCGGAGCAAAGACTGAAGGCGGCTACGGCCGGAGCGAAGGCCTGGGTCCCAGGTGCTGGAGGAAAACTGGTGCCGGCAGCCAGGGGATGGGAAGGCCTATTGCACGAACCTTTTGGTGCAACAGGCCTCTAGTCTATATATATATATATCTATATCCATATCTATATAGATATGGATATATATATATATATATATATGAATCATATATGAGTGTTTATTCCAATACTGCCAGCAGTATGGGAGAGCAGCAGCTTATCCACAAAAATCTGTTCTGCCCCCCACCATAAACCAGCTGCTTATATTGGGTAAAAGGACAAAGATTAGATGGTGAAGTAGGCAAAAGGGTGTGCCAATGGGCAGTTTACAGGTAATGTGGGATGGAGATTTGCAAAGGCCTGTGGGTATGCAAAGGCTGGCAATATGCAAAGGTCTGGGGGATTTCAACGGGCTGGTGGATTTGGTTTCTGCAACAAGATTGTTAATCTTTCCATGATAATAGGCAGCTCCAGGATGAGGAGGATGGACCACATTTGCAGGTGAGCTCCCAGGTCCCACGTGCAACTCCCAGCCAGGTTAGAATGTGCCTTCTTTGGGAAACAGCATGTGGAGGGGACACTCTTGTGCTGTTCTCCAGATCGTTAGCCCCAGTGCAGCCATTGTCCTGGCTACTGTGAGGGTTTGTAACTGAAATATTTTAATGTCTTGTCATTTTCAGGAGACAATTCTGAATGAATGCATTTTTACTGCATAAAAATACTGTATAAGAAAAATTGCTTTTTATACCATATTCCTCAGCAACTAATTACATACATTTTAGCCACCACTTTTCTCTGTAGCAGAAGTATCTGTTGCAGGACATCAAGAACTCTTATGTACAAGATTTATTTTTCTTAATAAAAAGTGTGCAGCTGCATAAAATCTTAACCTGCAGAGATTTCTGAATTAATGGCATAATAGCAGATATTAAGAGCTATGTTTATGAACCCTGAAATCTCTCATAAAGGTGTTTGTTCAGAGTTCAATATTCTTTTGTCAAAGAAGCTAATTTGGTGGAATACAGAAAAACGCCAGCAGCATCGTACATCGTGTTTTATCTTGTTCTTACAATTTCTTATATTATACCATATGTCATACTATTCTGTCACAAAATATATGTGTGTATGTATGGGTGTTTGTTGCAATTCAACATTAGTACTCTCTCATATTTTTATAAGGATATAACTGAAGAGTGCTTAATAAAGGTATTGTTATGATAGCTATCTATACACTATGAATCCAATTAGCAGCTACAAATGAATATAAAGAATCCCTTATACAGCATTAAGTTAAACATGAAGGGTTGTATGTGAATCAATCATCTAATAATAGTTAGAAAGAGGATAGATTTTAAATTCTTGCATGAACAAGGGCTGGACATTGGCAGAAAGTAGCATAAAGAATATGTGGCAGCCTAGCTCCTTTGGCTCAGTGGTTAGAGCCCCCTGGTAGGGGCCCATGCGGGAGACAACCAATTGATGTGTCTCTCTCACATCGATGTTTCTTTGTCTCTGTCTCTCCCCCTTCCCTTCCACTCTTTCTAAAAATCAATTGAAAAATATTCTCGTGTTCTAGCTGGTTTGGCTCAGTGGATAGAGCGTCTGCCTGCAGACTGAAGGGTCCCAGGTTCGATTCCAACCAAGGGTATATGCCGTGGTTTCAGGCTCAATCCCCAGTAGAGGGTGTAGAGGTGGCAGCCAATCAATGATTCTCTCTCATCATTGATGTTTCTATCTCTTTCTCCCTCTCCCTTCCTCTCTGAAATTAATAAAAATATATTTTAAAAATAAATGAACTTCTTATTTATTTAAGAAAAGAAAATAGAAAAATATCCTAGGATGAGTATTAACACCAAAAAAAGAGTAACATCAAATAGGGAGAAATATTTGTGATGTACACAATTGACAAAAGTAACTAGATATTTAGGCCTAAAATAAATAAACAAAAATACCATAAACCATACATATAATAAACATCAAAAAAAATTACAAAGCAACCCCTGAAAGATAAATACACATATGGAAATATAAAACATGCTTAATCTCAGTTCTAATAAAGGAATTGAAGAAAGATATTCCCTACAAAATCACAAAAACAAAAACAAAATCCCAAACAATGACGTTAACATAAAAATGTTTCAAAGGATGTTGCTGTTTCTTGGATTTATGTTTTATTCTAAATAACAGTGAGCAATGAAACCCAATAGATTGGCAAATAATAATAATAATAATAAGTCCAATAACATTAATAGTGTGAAGAAATATAGATTGTTCTAACACATTGGACACCAATTTAAACAATTAATGAAAATAAAGAAACACATCTACTGACATTTGTTAAACAACACTCAAAAACAGATAAAAATATGCATGTAAACATATGTATAATGCTTTACAAAATAAATATATGATAAAATTGAAATTATTGTTCTAAAGGTCAAAATGTTTTTTAAGTATTACCTTTAAAATAATACTTCAATCATTTCTGAGAAAAAAATGTTTAAAAATATTAGAGGGAGCATTTTCTGTAAGAGCCAAATAGAAAATAAAGTCATCAGAAATATTTATGTTAATTATATGCTTACTCTATGACCCAGCATTTTAATAATTATGTTCTTTGAGAAATTCATGCACATATGCTTCAGGTAATATGTAGAACATGCTCACAGCATCTCTGATCATAATATAAAAATTTTAGAGATCATTCCAATGCCTACTTGAAAGAGTATGAACTTATGTATTTTGGCACGTTCTTTTAATGGAATATTATACATAAGCAAAAGTGAATAAACCACAGTCATGTACAGCAACAGAGATGATTTTTTAAAATTATAATGACAAGATGGGAAAAGTAGGTTCTTAAAATTATTAGTGTGATGCCATTTCTACAAAGCTCAGATATAAGCATATATCAACAACGTGTTCATTTATTGTAATAAAAATGTTTTCTGAAGGTCAAAATAATGATACAAACAGAATTCAGGCTGGCGGTGACCTCTGGTGGGGGAAAGACAAGAAGGAGAGGGTGAAGAGCATCTAAATGGACACAAGTTGGTGATATGGTTCTAGTTATTGGATTGGATGATGGTGTCCCATGTGTTCATGACAATATTGGGCTTTATGACTTGCATATTCCATGTGTTATTTTTCATTTACCAAGTATTACATTTAATAGGATATAGACATATAAATCTCTGAAGAAATAGTATGGGAAAGGTGAGCATAAAAATGTGTCAAAGGATGTTGCTGTTTCTTGGATTTATGTTTTATTCTAAATAATTTTAAAATAATGACAAAATAACACACTTAAAGTTTATTCAAATATGATATATTTTGGAGTAAAAGTAGCATTGAGATTGGTAACTAATATTAAAATGAGAATGGCTATTAATGTAGAATATACTAGACTTATTCTGTATAATTGAATAGAACACCATCATGAAATTGAACTAAGATGTTATACTAGTAGTATAAACTTTCTTTAAGAAAAAATACATGCATTTTAACTGTATAGTAACCAAGATGGCTTACTTTTAAGAAGTGGTTAATTCTATTTCACTATGTAGCAAGTTTTACTTAAGCCTATGCAGAAATAGGGGGTTAAAAAACACATAGTGTCATTAATTTAGTAATATACAATACTAGAGGCCCAGTGCACAAATTCATGCATGGGTGGGGTCATCGGTTCTCAACCTGTGGGTCGCGACCCCTTTGGCGGTCGAATGAGTCCTTTCACAGGGGTCACCTAAGACAATCCTGCATATCAGATATTTACATTACGATTCATAACAGTAGCAACATTACAGTTATGAAGTAGCAACAAAAATAATTTAATGGTTGGGTCACAACATGAGGAACTGCATTTAAAGGGCCAGAAGGTTGAGAACCACTGGGTGGGGTCACGTGGTTTGGCCGGAGATCAGGGCCAGTAGGGGCTATCTCACCTAGTCCCCATTGGGGCTGATTGGGGCCAGCCGGCTGGGGGGAGGGACCATGGGAGGTTGGGCTGCTGCCGGAGGTTGGCTCTGGGAGTGCACTGACCACCAGGGACAGCTCCTGCATTGAGCATCTGCCCCCTGGTGGTCAGTGCACAGCATAGCTACAGGCCGATCATCTGGTAGTAAGGGTCGCTTAGGCTTTTACTAGTATATATATAGATAAATTTCAGAGATATTTCCATGGGATTTTATTCCTTGTTATAAAGTTTTTTTTTCTTTTTTTCTCATAGGAATTTTTTCCAGTTTTAATTCAGTTTTGTTCCCGGAAAAATTTAATTAAAATTAAATTACATTATTGTGCAAATAGTGGCTATCTACAGGTAATTTACAGATATTTTTATTTTAAATTAAAAAAAAGTTTTCATGTAATTTAATATTGTCAGAGTCATTTTTTGGCCATGCACTTATTTGCACTGCTCTTAAAATTCAGTAAGTGAGCATAATTTTAAATAAAAACTGCAATAATGAGTAATTTAACAAAATAAACACTTGAGTCTCAAGACTGATCTATATACAATTTTGGTTTAGCTACTTATATGACTAAGTATCTGATACTTAGAAGATAATTTGATAAAAAGAATTGGAAAGGGCAAGCCCTTGAAAGGAGAAAATAAATGCATGAGTAGGTAATTTGGACTTTGAGATGGCTATTTTACCTTCATTAAAATGAATGAAAGTTACTAATATACTAATTTTAGTGTTTTTTCCCCCACTGTCAAATAGATGCTCTTTCTCTAACTCTGAGGGGGTAAACAATATATAAAATATACAAGAGAATTTAAAAATCTATGCATATCTGATATATTATAAACAATCCCTTATGGGTTTCGTTATAATTACATTGATTATTTAAACATATCTGCTAGAATTTATAAGTAGCATTGGCAATCAATGGGTTTAAGAAAAAAACTCAATTCTTTAAACAAATTAAATGTAATGTTTAAATCATGAAAGTTTTTGCATTTTATTTATATGCTCATAAGCCTACAATAGCTTCTCTCTCTTACTTCACCTGGTATAATTTTTGTAATTCGGTTTTCAATTATGGATTGACTCCCTAAAACAACTGAAAAGACCCAGAAATATCTCTAGCCTCTGCAGAATATCCATGAACTATTTTTTTATTGCAGATGTTTTGAGGATAGTCTATAACTAAGACTTCAGTTTACTAGCTTCATAGAGACTAAGGCTGATAGATCTGTGTTCATGTGTAAACTTGTGGGGATGTCAGTTCTTTTCCATATAATAGCTTAAATGTGTGTTGTTGTTTTTTTGAAGACTTGGCTCCCTTTGGGGCTCATATTTCTATCATTCCATTGCAGTGGTAGCAAAACTGTGGGAAGTCTCCGGTATGACAAAGCTCAACAGGCAATGAAGAAGAAAAAAAAATAAGTTATTGAAATGAGAACCAACCAAGGAAAAAGACTACATTTAGAATAACTTGAGGCGATTTAAGGCCCACAGGACAAGTTTCCCAAAGGATATCTTCTCAGTAACAGCAGTTCATTTGTAACCCCTTTAACCTGTTAGTTCAAGAAATGAAAATGTGTCTATACCTGATCTATAGCTGGCCAGCATCACATGGCATGCTTGGTGCATTTAAGTAAAGCAAACCGCATTAACTTGCTATTGTTAATGTAACAAATTACTATACACATATTGGGTTAGAAAACTAAGAAATTTCTTATCTTATAGTTCTGGGGGTCTGATGTTCAAAATTAATTTAATTGGGCTACTAAGGTCAATATGTTGGCATGACTGGTTCTGGCTGGAGGCTCTAGATAAGAATATGTTTCCTTATCCTTTTCAACTTCAAGAAGCCTCCAGAGGCCAACTTTGAGATGCACATAGAGGCCACATCTCTTGACCTATGACCCTTTCCTTGTATCACACCAACTTCTTACTTTAGTCATTCCATCCCCTACCACTCTGATCTCCTGTCTCTCTTAACTGAGGAACCTCATGATTACACCAAGCCCACCCAGGGAATATAGGATAATGGCTCCATCTCAAGGTTTTGAACCAAAGGTTTCATGGATACCCTTGAGGAAGATGTTTTTCAGTCTGCCAAGTCCACAATTATGAATTATTTTACTGCTCTTATTTAAAATTTTAAAAAGCTTGCAATACAATTTGTTGCTAAGAGTATGACACTTAAAGAATTTAGATATGGTTTTGGTGAATATATTTATTGGTATAATAATTTTGAATTACAATTTTAAAAATATAGGAAAGTTGAACACATGCATATATTATGACCCAGCGGTTTAATTCCCAGTTGCATATTCTATTACAGCTCTTAAAAAATGTGCACCAAGAGAAATTCACATCATTTCTCATAGCATAACAGTAAAACAACTTAAACAAACTAAAAGCCTTTTAACTATGATAGACAAATAAATTGTAGTAAACTCACAAGATGAAATACTGTCAACTCCGAGAATGAATAAACTACTACTGGATTAGGCATTATGGACTAATCTTAGAAGTATTGTATAAACCAAAAAAGTGGGTAAAGATGATTATTTCTGAAAAGATCAAAAGCAAACAATACTAAGCATCATTTTTTTGTTAGGCATTCATAAAAATGTGGTAACCTATTTAAAAAACACAGGAATAAAAAAATTAGGGTTATTAATGGAATAGACAAGTTGTCAGGTGTCAGGGGTGTTATAAAAAAAGGAGCAAGGGGTTTTCTTCAATGAAATGAGCAATTTAGGTGAGTGTTGCACAAATATACAAATGTGTTGCCTACAGCCGCTAGCTACCTCTAGCTATTAAAATCAGTGTCCTTGTCATACTATGAATATTTAAGTGTTGAATAGCTACATGAAGCTAGTGGTCATTCTGTTGGACCAAACTGATATAGAACATTGGCATAAATGCAGAAAGTTATATTAGATAACACCATGTGCTGTGTAGCCGATGTGTCCATTAAATATATTTTCCTACATCATGTATGATATAAATCT
This sequence comes from Myotis myotis, assembly GCF_014108235.1. Lineage (NCBI taxonomy): Eukaryota > Metazoa > Chordata > Mammalia > Chiroptera > Vespertilionidae > Myotis > Myotis myotis. Next base: position 28,622,863 of record NW_023416313.1, read on the forward strand.
TTTTAAGTGAACTATCCTTTAGCTTGGTAATCCATTTATTTGCATCTACTTTGAAGAAATACTCTGAAACACAGACATTTCTGCCCAAACATGATAATTGCAGTATTATTTATGTAAAAATAACAACCTAAATATCTAATCATAGGAAAAATTTAAGGCAATTATGGAACCTCAAAATATCATAATTTGGCCCAGCCAGTGTGGCTAAATGGTTGAGCATCGACCTATGAACCAGGAGGTCATGGTTCAATTCCCATTCAAGGCAAATGCCCAGGTTGTGGGTTGGACCTCCAGTAGGGGGCATCATTGATGTTTCTATCTTCCTCTCTGAAACCAATAAAAATATATTTTAAAAAACCATAATATGTAGTAACTAAAATAGCTATTTTAATGACTTGAGAAAACTTCCGAAATAAATCCTAAGTTTAAAATAAGGGTACAGGAAAAAAAATTATTTGTTGTATTCTCAACTATGAAAAACAGAATAAAAAGCAAGTTGGGAGAAAAAACAGCAACACAAATTATATTAATAATGACATGAAAACAAACAACATTATATTGCTTTGGATGTTTCAATTGCTTCATATAAATTCAATACTGTAGTTCTCACAAGAACACAATTTCATAGTTACCATTTTTATCTCCTTTTTACAGATAACAAATATGAGGAATAGATGAATTATAAAACTTGCCTGAGGTCACAGAGTTGACAAGTGTTAGAGCTGGAATAAAAATTCAGTAATTTTGGCAATTAACCTCAAATTGTGCTGCTGTTTTGTAGTGTGTGTGTTTTTTTTAAAAATTTTGCTTCTAGGTGTTTGTGTGCACATTAATGTGCATGTACGTGCAACATGTGGGTGCATGTAGTTCAGACTATCTACACAATTAATTTAGCAGGAAAAATATATAAGACTAGAGGCCCAGTGTGCGAAATCACTGGGACCCAGAAGTCCCTCCTGCCACGTACACCGCGGGACCCATCAATGCACATCCTGGTGAGTCCAGTCGTTGGTCGTTATGGCATTACAGTGTTATAGCCACAGGCCTTTTATAATATAGATTACACAACAGTTTTAGTTTTGACTATTATTTTGGTAGTATCCAATTTTTTACTATTATAAGGAGCACTGTTATGAAAACTCATATACACGAATTTGGAGGTCATACGTTTGCATTTTGTTCAATATAATCCTGGAGTATAACTCCAAGTTGTAGGGTATGCAGATGTCCAGCTTTACTAGACAGTGACAGATGCAGGTGCCACAGGAGTGATAATGGTTAAAATCCTACCCACAGTTAATGGTAGTTGCAGTTGCTCCGCATTTTACTAAAAATTAGCATTGCTCTGTTTTAATTTGTACCTCCCTGCACCCAATAAAATCGAGCATCTTCTCATATATTTATTGGTCATTTAGATATTCTTGTTTAAGTATTGTCTGAATAGACTTTTGTTTTTTCAATTAGGTTTTTCAGTGTCTTCAATATGCATTGGTAGCTATTCTACATGCATATATGCTGGATATATGTTCTTCATCATTTGAATTAGTACATATGTCTTCTACTTTATACCTTTCCTTTTTCTCTCTGTGTATTATCTTTTGATAAACATAAGTTCTTCCTAAAATATAGTCTAAATCATAATTTTTAAAAGAAACCTTTGTCTCTTTCATGGTCAACAGTTTATCTTCATATTTTTTTTTCAAAGAGTTTTCTTGTTTCTTCTTCACATTTAGATTTGAAATTAGTCTGGAAAAAACATTATTTTTTTCTCATAATGCAAGCCCTATTGACAGCAAATACTCTCAGCTATCATTTATTTGAAAATGTCTTTGTTTCACATTCATTGTAAAAGGATATCTTTACTGGCCCTCAACTTCTAGGATGGCAGTTATATTCTTTCATTAATTGATTCTTTCATCAATTTAATGATGCATTCCATGTTTCCCTGGTTTTATGTTTCTGGAAAATAAACCAGCTCTTACTTTTTTAATTTTTGCACCCAAAATATGTTTTTTCCCTGGTTAATTCTAAGATTTCTACTTTGCCCCTGTTCTTCAGGAGTTTGACCAGGATATGCATAGATATGGCTTTATTTGTATTTATTCTTCATGCGGTTTGCTGAGTTTTCTGAATTTATGCTTTGGTGTCTGTTTTATGTTTTGAAACATCTCAGACATGATTACTTCAAATATTATTCTTACCCTAATCTCCGTTTGTTTTCTGAAACTCTCATTACACCTCAGTTACATTTTAATGTGCCCCAATTTCTTTTTATATGCTTGCTTTGTGTTACTTTCCTATCTATTTCTCTGCTACATTTTAGATATTTTCTATTGAGGAGAATTCCAGGTTACTAAATCTGTATGTTATAGGGTCTAATCTGGGTAATGAACACAAATATGCACCTACCAGTTTCTTCTTTAAGCAATAAATTGTTGCCCCCACATGTCAACAGACAGTTAGTCCCATCAGTACCTGTAGGCCTGACCCAGCTGCAAAGAGCTGCCCTGCCACAGAGAACACCTGTCCTGAGCAGCCTACAATCAATGCCTCAGGAGGGGGCTATGTGCCCCAGGCTTCCCCATTGTTTTGAACACTTTGCAAGGCCAGCATGGCAAATAGCTTTGTCACCATTGCCAATCCTGCTTCTCCCCCTCCATTCCCATGTGGATGCTTAATACATACTCTGTGACAAATCACTCTCTGGGCAGCTTATTTATTCAAAATCAATCTATGACCAGTTATATTTGGTGTTGAGAGAAAGCATATTATAGTGATGATTTGGAGATGGATTACTCACTGTCAACTTGGCAATAGGGATTGCATCATTAGCAGTAGATGGAACCCAGGAAGCCCCTGGAATAATAAAGCATCCCAATGGTTATGGTAAAAACCACTAATGGTAAATCATAATGGCATACACTCTAGTAGAAAATACACTAGTAGGAGAATCATTGGCTGTCCGAGAAATAAAAGGTGAATAATAATTATGCATACATACGTTTGAATTGATATTACTAAATATTAATACTCTGCAAAAGATCATGAAAACTAGTAGACAGTTAACAGTCTATGCTATGGAAAGCCAAATAAAGAAGCCAGAAGACTTTTCCACTAGGTTAGAAAGGGATTGTATCTCCCGCACCAGTCCCAGGATTTACTACAGTGGTGATATTACACAGAAGGTTAAACATGCAATCGAAGTGATCTTTCTCTTTGGGCCAGGCTCTCTTTGGGGGTAAAAATGGGACTCTGACATTTGGAATGGAACATCTGGCCAATTTTAGTAAACATCTTAACCCATCCACATCTCTTTTAACCCTTGACCCTAGTAAAATGGCCCATTTCTTCCTATTACTAGCAAAAGCTAGCACTCCCAATGTTCTTGAAAACAGTCCAGAGGCCTCTGACACGTATGGCAGCATGTACTTCTCTCAGGATGTACCCAAGACATGAATCTATAACTATAGTTAGTTAACAGCACAACCCAACCAAGATCATCCAGAACTTGATAAGGGAGGAAAAGAGAGTGTCCTCAGAAGAGCTGAGGAATTGACCAGAGTATATTCTCTAAAGACCTGAGAATGTATATGTATGAAAAGCTTCCAAAGATTTTTGAACAAGGGGATAGAACATAAGTTTGGATAGGAGAGAGTTTATTGATTTGGGACTACTAAATTGAGATACATTTTAGCACCATGATGAGAGCCTCAGAAGATGGTTGAACTAGCCACTAGAATGACTCCTAGAACATATGAAGAGAAATGAGCCTGTTGAGCCCAGGTAAAATGCCAGAGTTACTACGGCAAACAGCAGAGGAAGAGATTATAAAAGGCCCCAGGACATAGTCATGCTGCAGTATGTATATAATACAGGTTCCAACACATTATGTTTCACAGTAAGGCTCAAAATTCACCAACACTGTAAAGAATGTGCTGGTGGGATACCATGGACATTTACTGAAACAGTAATGAACAGCTTGCCTTGGTTCAAAACTGAAGGTAAGAGAAGTTGTTGCATGACTAGACTTACTACTAACAATAGAGATGATAGGACCCTGAGAAACAGAAAACAGGTGGTAGTACTCAAATGCCAGAACCATGCGTACACAATAGTCATGTGTCACAGGCTCAAATGGCGTCCAAGCAAAATGGACCCACAGAGATGGTTAACACCAGATGGTGTCACCTAGGCCAGCCAACAAGAGTACTACTTGGCTTTTGCCATCAGAAGAAATCAAGGATAAATGACCAGGAGACTAAGGACAACTGTCCCAGTTAAAAAGTCACACCCCTTGCCCAGATTTCAGGTGTGAGCCAGTTTTCAAACCCAAAGCCCTTGTACTAGAGAAGAGGTTGGAATTTCCAGCAAGTTTTCTGGGTGGCTTTTTACATGACTTTAGGCAGTGATCAAAATTCATAGAATTGTACACTCGAAAACGGTGCATTTTACTGTATATAAAATACATTATAATAAAACTTTATTCCCTACTCCCTTCGAGTATCCTTTTAAAAATTCTCAGTGGCTACTCATTACTTTTGATTTACTCATTTGCATTCTTTGCACTCTGCTTTCCCTCTTTTAGTGAATCTTGTAACATTCTTCATCTGTGCTCACGGTTCCTGTCACCCTGGCCCTTCAAAGGGCCTGGCCTTCAGCGCGCGGTTCATGTATTGCTAATTAACTCCTAAACCCCTGTAACATAGCAATTTAAGCATCACATACTTTAAAGTAGTCTTTCCTAAACTCCAAATTCTGAATAAATTTTTTTGTTATAAGGTTTCAGTGAATAATACATCTTTCATACAGAACACTTACTTTAGCATATACTAAAATATTTGCAAGTATGATTGCATGATTGATGCTTTTCTTCCAAGGAAATCTATACAATTATTTAGTTCAGGGGTTCATTTGCTTTTCTATACCCTTTCATCTCCAGAACTTAGCACATTATCTAGCACATACCATGTGTTGAATAAATATGGCCCAAATTTCAGAAAAAAATATAGACTTTCATCAGATGATTTTCTATTTTCATTTTTAAAAGGTATTGGGAATTATTTATTCTTTTATATATGTTCCTGTGAATATTTTAATGGTATTAAACTTACTGGATACTCCTATATCTTGCCATGTTAATCCATCAGTAAAAAAGGGATTTTTTTTAAAGTAAATTGATCTGCAATAACCAAAATTTCCTGCTTGCACTAACTCCATAAGAATCATAGGGTTAAATGAAATATTAAGTTGGCATTCAATCTAACTTGAGTCTTAAAGCACAATCTAACATAAAAAAGTAATTGCAGCTTGAACTATTCATAAAATCCAAACCACTTTAGATGTAGAATAATTATCATTTTAAAATCTTTATGAAATTAGCTATGGCCAACCTAGGTATAGTTCAAGGAAAGAATTAAGCGGCTTAGATAAACATAAAACACTAAACAACAATTTCTGAAAACATTCACTATTGTTCATGTTTTTAGATCCTTCATTTGGTTTAGCAAATTTTTAATCTTCTATGTTTCTCAGAGCACAAAACCTAGATGGTTCAAACTGCTATCTGCTACATGCCATGAATTTTTTAATGTCCATTGTTATCTTTAAGCCTGCAATGTGGGTGTGTTTATATTTTGACAAATAAAATGTTCATATTTTATTTTCATATAAACCTTAACTAATTCTTATCAAGTAAAAAAGGAAATTGATAAAAGGCAAAATGAAAATATACATCACAGTGACAATGATTGATTATCAAAATTTAAGTGTAGTAATCTGGCTTTAACTTACTATGTTGTTCATGAGTATTTAATCACCAATAAATGAGACTAGAAATGTGTGTGATACAAAATTTATGTTCAAAGTGGTGAGATGAAACAAGCTTCCTTTTAGAATTTTAAATTTCTTTCATGGTGGGTATCATATAAATCAAGTTTTATATGTGATATATATATATGCCTCAAGGGGGAAAGAAAAGACAATATATAAGTAATAATTGTGTCATCCCTTGGGTACCATCTTACTCTCTGATTTCCTTTGCTCACTGCTTGATAGATATATAAATTCTAGATGTAGGCTAAGAAGGAATAAATCTTTAACTTAGATGTTGAGCAGATGACTAAGGAAATAACCAGACATGTCTTTCACATATCAAAACCACTATTCAATGTTTATTTAGAAAGAAAATTAAATTATAGGGTAATATGTTTCTCAAGCACATGTGGATCTCTGGATCAATAGTCAATATATTCAGTCTTTTTTTTTCTCTCATGAATATTATTCAACACATTTCAAATGATTGCCTTGAACTGTTAGATTCAATTATTTGTGATAAAGTGATGAATTCAAATTAGTTGAGATCATTACTTTCTTATAACAGGATGTCAGAGTAATTGAGTTTCCATTCCAACATTACCACCCGGCTGTTTCACAGTATTCAAATATTTTTAAGAAGGCCAACTTGCAAACTCCCACCTACATCCACAACCTCAAAGAGCTAGATTTTCATTTCATTATTAAGGGAACTTTGCTGGGTCTCACCTCTATATTCCAAATGTTTTTCTCAGTAGCTAGCATAATATAGGTTTAATAATTACTTGTTAAATTAATCAGTAAAAATGACAGAGTAACAATTGGCATAACCAAAAGTGTGACTGAATGAGAAACTTAATAACTGAAGAAAAACAAAAGCTGCATTGGAAAGTAACATATGTTATGGGAGGATTAAGAATTTTTTTTAGGAAATCCACGACTTAAGATCTCTTCAGCAAAACATGGGTTTTGAGCAAAAGATGTCAAAGAAAAAATTATCTCATGTTTGATATGGGGAGATAAATTAGAAATGTATCTTATTCAACCACTATTTCATGTGTTTAAGTATCTTCAATCTGTGTTTATGCCTCACATAAAGACAAGTAGTTTAACTGAGTATATCTGGTTCAGGGTCCCTCATGAGGTTGCAACATAGCTGTTGTCTAGGGCTACAGTTTCTGAAGATTTGTCTAGGATGAAAAATCCAATCTCACTTACCTGGATAGTGGAAGGAGATTTGACTGAGTCACCATGTGAGCCTATCCACTGGGCTTACAGCAACATGGGGACTGGGTGACCTAAGAAAGAATAAAGAGAGTACAAGTAACAGAAACAGATGTCACAGTGTCTTTTAAAATCTTACTAGAGGCTCAGTGCATGGATTTGTGCACCAGTGGGGTCCCTTGGCCTGACCTGCAGGGATCGGGCCAAAACCAGCTCTCCAACATCCCCTGAGGGGTCCCAGATTGCAAGAGGGTGCAGGCAAGGCCGAGGGGCCCCACCAGTGCTGGGGAGGGACTGCAGGTGGGCTCCAGGGTGTGTCTGGCCTGTCTCGCCCAGTCCTGATCAGCCGGACCCCAGCAGCAAGCTAACTTACCCGACGGAGCATCTGGCTCCTGGTGGTCATAGCAACTGGTCGAATGGTCAAATGAATGGTCAGACCCTTACCATATTAGGCTTTTATTATATAGGATCTTTGATATGACATACTATCACTTCTACAAAATTTGATTGGTTACATAGATCCACCCTGATACAATGAGGGAAAGGATCACACAAGGTCTGAAATACAAGAGGCAGGATCACCGGGACTATTTGGAGGCTCGCTACCTCACGGCTCAAGTGTTTGTTCCCTCTGTCCCTGCTTCTGTTAAAAATCAGATGTAATTTAAAATGCCAAGCGTGTCTTTTCTCATGATTCTGTAGAATGTATAAGACTCATTTCATGATGAGTTTGGGATGTGTGGTCATTTGTTGTCCTAAGGTCAGTCAAGCCATCTCTATTAAGAATAAGTAATATATCTGGAGTTGACTTACTAAAACATTGAATTTTCTGCAGCAGATGTATTGCACTTGCTTCAGAATCCCAATGTTCTCTATTATGATTCTCCAATTAATCTTGTCTTGCAACCTATATAATATCTGTTTTCACCACTGAAACCACCAAAGCTAACGTATCTGCCAGATTCAGTGGTCCAAAGGGCCTAGCTACTTGCATCACAGCCTAGACCTGCTGGAGAACAAATTTATACTCTAGGCTGCACTCACGGCTTTTGTAAGACCATTATATAGGCCAGAGATTTTTCTCTAGATTTGTAATATACTTTCTTCAGAGGTCACAGAGGCCCTCCAGGAACTGAGCTTCTTTCCTTATGGTCGGAGACACACAATGCAATGACCTGTCTTTTAATTTGGAGGAGATCTTCCAGTATGCCCCTGACCACTTGCCCCCTAAATATGTTATGGCTATAATCTCTTCTACCATTGTAATTTTTGAGGGGAGAGGTATTCAAGTTTCTCTTTAGTTCATAGGTTTCCAGATTGAAAAAATATATTTGTGAGCTGAATTTAAAAAAACAAAATTTGAGGGTCGACATCTGCACCAGAACCTGAAAAGAGTCTAGACTTTGATAGGATTCTGTAATGAGATAGAACTGTGGTCTGTGAGAGTGGATAAATTAATTTTGCATATAGGGAAGAGCATGCATCATTTTTGGGGGTCTGAAGGCAGGCTGTAGTGGTCAGGCTTTAACATGGCCCTTCTTGATCCCACTCTCTTGCCTTAATCCTTTTGTGTAGTCCCTTGTCACATTAAGTAAGGCTGACCTGTGTAACTACTAGGATATTGTATAAATCATGATGTGTGTATTTTGAGGCTAGGCCATTAATAAGTGTTTTTTCCCCTTGCCCTTTTGAATGTGAGACTTCCTGCCCACAGCCAGAGAGGAGCTGAAGCCTTATGCCAATAGCCACAGGAGTGACCCATCTTGGCTGAAGATCCTTTGGTCCCAGTCAGACCTTCAGAGGACAGTAACTCTGGCCAACATCCTAACTGTAACCTTTTGAGAGATGCTGAGACAGAACTATGCAGCTATTACACTTCTGAATTCCTGATCCACAAAAACTTGAAAACAATACATTTGCTGTTTAAAGCTGCTAAGCTGTTAAACATCATTAGTTAACTAATAGAGCCACCTAAACCCAGTCTGGAAAGAAAATCAATAGACTTTACATTCAAATGGACAATCTGTAATGCTTGGCAGCGCATCTAATTGTGAGAGCGATCTAGAATTCAGCAAGAGTCACTATATATCAATATATATTGATTGAAGACTCTCCAAGTAAGTTTATAAGCTATGTGATCTACTGTCATTATATGTTAATTAAATAAGATCTAAAATTAGAATTGTTTTCTTGAGAGATTTCCCCCCCTCAACCTCCATGGAATAGAGATAAGCAATAAAGTTGCTTTTTACACATAGAATTTCTAAGGACTAGTCACAAAGAACAAGTTGAATTTCAAAGCTTCATTTTTCTTTCTTTCTTTTTTTTCCAGGACAGAGAGAAAAGGAAACACAACTCTCAAAACAGCTGGATGGGAAAAATATAGGCTTAGACTTTAAGGCCAACTTTAAAAGAATTTCTTATCAGGCCTACTAGCAATGCCATGTATGCTACTGAAATACCATTATTTTTTGTCCAAATTTTCCGAAGAAAATTAATTTGAACCTGTAATTATGCAGATTCTCCCATACTGGAGAGAATATTGCTACATAATGTAATGGAGTCACAAAGTCTTATAATTTTTTATAGACAGATTCCTTACGGTGAGTTCAAATCCTTCAAAATTCCTTTGTAGGTTAAATCTGTACCTTAGATTTTTATTTTCTTTCTTTACAAAATGACATAGATCTTTAAAAAAAAAAAAGACTTCCATCTTTTGTTTAAAGGCAGAAGAAGTGATAAAACTAAAATTTAATGCAAAGCCTTTTGGGAAAGATTGGGGATTTTTAAAAAAGCATTATCACCAGGGCCAGAATACAGGGGAAAGTCCTCTGTTGTTTGTTTACATTTATACAACTAAAGCTCACGTTTCCCCCCCTTTCTCTCATTTTCAGTTGAAGCAACAAAACCCGAGAAAAGAACACATATGACCTATAACCTACACATTCTAAAATGATGAGCTAACCCATTTGTGTGCTAACCCATATATCTTTTTGGTGGACACAATTCAACCCATAATAAGCGCTCTACTTTTATTTTTTTCTGTTATAGAAAAATAATTTAACTTGCAAATCTATATATATAAAAGCCTAAGTGACCGAATGACCGAACAACCAAACCAAAGGTCGACCGGTCACTATGATGTGCACTGACCACCAGGGGGCAGAAATTCAATGCAGGAGCTGCCTCCTGGTGGTCAGTGTGCTCCCATACTGAGTGGTGGTGGTGGCAGGCCAGCGGGGGCAGGGTGAGCGGGAGCAGCGTGGTGCCCAGCCTTGGCTGGGGCTCCTCCCTGGTCACCTGCCACTTTATTTTTTTCCCTTTATTGAATAAGATATTACAAATGTGTCCTTATCCCCCCAATATCCCCTCATCCCCCCAATCCTGCCCTCACCCTCACCCCCTGTTGTCCACATCCATCACTTATGCTTATATGCATGCATAAAAGTCCTTTGGTTGACCTCTCCTCCTCACCCCCACCCTCCCCTGCCTTCCCTCTGAGTTTTGAGCATCTGATCGATGCTTCTCTGTCTCTACATCTGTTTTTGTTCATCAGTTTATGTTGTTCGTTATAATCCACAAATGAGTGAGAGCATGTGATATTTATCTTTCTCTGACTGACTTATTTCACTTAGCATAATGCTCTCCAGCTCCATCCATGCTGTTGCAAATGGCAGGAGTTCCTTCCTTTTTACAGCTGCATAGTATTCCATTGTGTAGATGTGACAAAGATTTTTAATCCACTCATCTGCTGATGGGCACTTAGGCTGATTCCAAATCTTAGCTATTGTAAATTGTGCTGCTATGAACATAGGGGTGCATATATCCTTTCTGATTGGTGTTTCTGGTTTCTTGGGATATATTCCTAGAAGTGGGATCACTGGGTCAAATGGAAGCTCCATTTTCAGTTTTTTGAAGAAACTCCATACTGTTCTCCACAGTGGCTGCACCAGTCTGCATTTCCACCAGCATTGAACGAGGGTTCCTTTTTCTCTGCATCCTTGTCAGCATTTGTCATTTGTTAATTTGTTGATGATAGCCATTCTGACAGGTGTGAGATGGTACCTCATTGTCGTTTTGATTTGCATCTCTCGGATCATTAGTGACTTTGAGCATGTTTTCATATGTCTCTCAGCCTTATCTATGTCCTCTTTCAAAAAGTGTCTATTCAGGTCTATTGCCCATTTTTTGATTGGGTTGTTTATCTTCCTTTTGTTAAGTTGTATGAGTTCCCTATAAGTGTTGGAGATTAAACCCTTATCTGTGATAACATTGGCAAATATGTTCTCCCATGCAGTGGGCTTTTTTCTTGTTTTGTTGATGGTTTCTTTTGCTGTGCAGAAGCTTTTTATTTTGATACAGTCCCATTTGTTTATTTTCCCTTTATTTTCCATTGGCCTAGGAGCTGTGTCAGTGAAGAAATTCCTTTGGCATATACCTGAGATTTTGCTACCTGTGGATTTCTCTCATAATCTTATGGTTTCCCATCTTACATTTAAGTCCTTCATCCATTTTGAGTTTATTTTTGTGTATGGTGTAAGTTGGTGGTCTAGTTTCATTTTTTTGCATGTGTCTGACCAAATTTCCCAACACCATTTATTGAAGAGACTATCTTGGCTCCATTGTATGTTCTTGTGTCCTTTGTCAAATATTAATTGAGTATAGTGGTTTGGGTCGATTTCTGGGCTCTCTGTTCTATTCCATTGGTCTATATGTCTGTTCTTGTGCCAGTACCAGGGCGCCTGCCACTTTACACACTACTATACCATGATGGGTCCTGTATTGCGAGGGGGCACAGGCCAGGCTGAGGGACCTTACTGGTGCATGAATTCGTGCACCATGCCTCTCGTAAGTCATATATTTTTACTGTATAATGGGCCCCTTCTCAAAATAACACCAACAGCTAACTGTGATTTGTGAAAGAACATAAGTTATGGTTACATCCAACAGTAAGAATATAATTGGGGTGAGTATGTGAACTTTAAATAGTCTTACTCAATGCTTTTATTTAATTATTTTACTTTTATGTAAAACTAAGTGTTCTAAAATTTCACAAATCACTCTTCTTACTACATAGGCCCAGACTAGAGAGGAAGTAGGTCTAACTTAAATAATGTCAAAACATGTTTTGAAGACTGTCATTTAACAATATGGAGACATTATTACTTTTCCTAAATAACATTTAATGTGAATGGCATACTTAGTAAATTGCCACAATCTATACTAATAATAGCCTAGGTGGTAGTCACGCCCTCATGCTGTGATGCCCTCACAATGTCACAAGGAGGCTGCATGCACAGTGGGGTGTGCGGGGAGTCCCACGGCTGCGGGTGCAGTGGAGGCAGGACTGCCGGCTCCGGCCTACCTCCTTGGGGCAATCCATCGAGGAGCCCCGGGGTCCCAGGTCTCGCACGATTTCGTGCACTGGGTAACTAGTATATATATAAGCTTTTAATATTATGACAATATCTTCAAAGGTAATATGACAAATCAGAAACTTACCTATATCAAGCAACCTCCCCACGCAGAAAGACGATAAATGAGTTCTTCTGCCCTTTTACATGAGTTTAGTGATGAAGTCTCATCTCTCTTTCTTGTCCAGTGATAATGTAAAGTGAGGTTTAGTCTGCAGCAGAAATGAAATTAAGTGATTTGTCCAATACTCCATAACATGATTCTGTCAAAGTTTCCAGTTTTCTTATCAAAGTTGTCTTTATAATAATTCTTCCAATATTCTATTTCTTCCTGCCAGACTTGTCTTATTTCAACTGGGATATATTGCCTACAAGGTAAATATAGAATTTGACATAAATAAAATCCTTCAAAGCAATTGACCGTTCATTTTACTTCAAATACGATCCTGTCTCTCTGTCCTAGTACTCTGAAAAACATGGATTATCAGCACCAGATTATTACATAGGAGAGAAGTCTCAACCAGAGAATCTGGGGTTTAGTTCTGAGTTTTCCTCAACTAAGTACCTGTGTAACATTAAACAAGTCATGTAACTTTATGGACTTTTATTTTTTAAGTGTTACCTATAGACATTGATCAATCATCTCTAGAATTTCATTAAGTACCGACATTCTTTGTTAGGCGGAATGTTGATTTGCATAAGGGAATAAAAAAACTTTGGGGGTGATGGACATGTTATCTTAATTGTTGTGATGATTTCACAGTGTTTATTTTTGTTTTGAGTGGGAAAATTATGCTCAGAGACTGAGTTGTGTTTGCCAGCCATTTATTTAACATTGATTTTAAGATTAATTTTATAAATCCATACTACATAGGATAATGTCTCTTTAGCCAAATTAATAACATGCCCCAAACAAATGACAGATTAATCACACTATTTTTCTAGGCAAGGGGAGATGAAAGGAACAAATTCAAAATTTAGTGTGAGGTGCACTTTTTAAATGTGTTTGATTTCTCAGGAGAGTTGTTTCAACCAACCTCGAGCTGACTTTCAGCTGCCAGTGCATAAAGAAGTCCCTTGTTGCTAGAGCACACGTTGCTAGGGAACAAAGGTGCTGGTGTAGTGGACAGGCCAAGCAGCTGGGAGGATTAACACTTCAGGGATCTTTGCGTGGCTTGTGCAAATGACTGAAAGGGGTGCCTCCCCAAAGCAGAAACAGATGTCCCTTCTCTTCCTGTGACGGCAGCATAAGTCCAGAGTAGGAGCAAGTGTCTCCAGATCTTCCGAGAGCTGTTTAGGTTAGCAAAGCGTCACCTTGTCCAGACAAAAACTCGAATAGTTCTCACCAACTCTCGGCATTTATAGTCTAAATGCCCCATTGCCATAGTTACGTCTTCACATATTATTCATAAACCGCCAGTGGGGCCTCAAGGCAGCTGAGTTGCTGAGTGCTTACCAATGGCAACAGATGAGATGACATCCTGATAGCACTTACTTCATTCTTATATCAGAACAACTGTACTTCCATAAATAACTTTTTTGTCTTTGTCATAAACAAGTAGATTAAATTTTTTAAAATATATTTTTATTGATTTCAGAGAGGAAGGGAGAGTGGGAGAGAAAGATAGAAACATCAATGATGAGAGAGAATCATTGATCAGCTGCCTCCTGCACACCCGCTACTAGGGACCGAACCCACAACCCAGGCATGTATCCTTGACTGGAATCGATCCTGGGACACCTTTCAGTCCACAGGCTGATGCTCTATCCACTGAGCCAAACCAGCGAAGGATAAGATGTTTACTTAAGTCATACACAAGTAGATTTGAAATCAAATTAAACCAACACTCAGCACACAGGAATAGACATATGCCAAACACGATTACATTGTACGTTTTAAACATATGTGATTTTCTATGCACACATTAGGCTTCATTGAAACTGTTTTTAAAAAGACATAGATAAATGGGCATGCTATCAATGGATAGTTAGCAAACCCACAACTTGCCTGTTGATGCTGAGGCAACACGTTAAGGAGGCAACACGTTAAGGCAACGCGTTAAGGAATGTGTTTCTGAGAGGGCCCTCGGAACAATGGAGAAAGCCGTTACGATGGTAGGAGGCTTTATTACAGACTGAGCTCAGCTCCTTAATAGCTACAGAGATGTCAGAATCCAGAAATCACAGAGGCGAAGTGGTGGCAGTTAATTATCAGAAGAAATACAGGTGTAAGGAGAGGCGAAGTTGAGTAGCAACTAGAAAGTTCTCACTGACAGAGACATATTGTAATAGTTTAAAGAAGAAAAAACACATGTTTGTACATATGGTAGCTCCCACCCCCCCCCCCCCCCCAAAAAAAAGACCAGACTCATCAGCAGCCAGGCAATGGAGACTTAAATACCATTTTGAGTAAGGAGGAGGGAGGAGGGTCTGGGTTTCAAAGGAAAAGACAATTCAAAAGAAGATAAAAGAGTAAATATTTGGTATGCAAATGTTTGCCATGCCATGTAGATAAGTCTTTCCGATATAAAGAGTTATTTCTGGTGATAGCTCTCTTCCTGGTACAGATCCCTAACTTAAATTCGTTTAGGCTGTGAAAGGAGGGGTGGGGGGAGGTAAAAAGCTCTCTCTGAGTCTGCCGGCCCCGATTGTCTTCAGCTTAAAATCATCCACACGGCAAAGTGGCACGTTCTGAGGTGAGGAATTCTGCTGCCCCTCAGCTAGTCAGGAACTGGGGAAAGCACCGTAATAGAAACACTAAACAACAATTAGACGGAATGACTTTGCCAATGAACATAATCCAGTTGGTGTCACTGGCCGCTCCAGGGCCAGCACGAGGGGTTCAGGAAGCCATAGTGGCAGAGCTGGAGTAAGGCATGCATCCAGCAGTATATAAGACACATAACCAATGCACCTGATCCATGTGCTTGCCTTACTGGATGTCCAGCCTGACAGTGAGAGAGACCAACATGGCACCATCCATTGAGAAACAAACTATTACTCTGCAGCAAATTGATTACATTGTTCCCGTCTCCCTTGGAAGGGACAGTGACTTTATCTTGGCAAAAACCTTTTATTTTATTTTCTTTCCAGTAAGGCCACAGGCAGCACCACTCTTAGAGAATTACAGAGCGTTTAATGCAAATGACATGGAATTAATACTTAGAACAATGAACCCACTTTATATTTTTTATTTTTATATACTTTATTGATTGTTTACAGGGAGGAAGGGAGAGGGATAGAGAGTTAGAAACATCGATGAGAGAGAAACATCGATCAGCTGCCTCCTGCACACTCCCCACTGGGGATGTGCCCACAACCAAGGTACATGCCCCTGACCGGAATCGAACCTGGGACCCTTCAGTCCCCAGGCCGATGCTCTATCCACTGAGCCAAACCGGTTAGGGCAATGAACCCACTTTACAACAAGGGATATGTAGTGTGGGGCACAGGTCTATACGGGATCCATTGTTTAGACCATATATCACATCACCAGAAACCTCAGGATTAAGAAAGCGATAAAACAGCTGTTGAAAGGTACAAATAAGATGCAACTTAGAGATGATATGATGCAAAGTTGTGACACCACCCCCTAGAATGTTAAAGCACCTTAAATTACCATTATATTGTCCTATTTCTGCAATAAATAGAATGCATGGGTCCAGAAACCACAGGTAGAAATGCAAGGGAACCTGCTTACCAACACTGCAGGGATCCACCTGGAGGATTTTTAACTCCTGTCCCCAAACCCCGTAAGGTTAGAGGTTCTTGTCCTTAGAAGGCAGTGCTTCTACTAGGGGAAGAGTTAGTTACCTTACATTTTGAACTGTTGCAACTGGTTGCCACTTTAGTCTTCTGATATCAAGTGCCAAAAGGCAAGGAAAGAAAGCCCCTTTCCTAGAAGAAGCAATTTACCCATTTCATTAGGAGGATTTAGGGCCTCATGTACAACGAAGAGAGATCAGCTTAAACTTGGCAACAGGTGACCCATCAAGATCACCTTAGCACTCCCTTGACCTCCTATTTTAACATTAAATACTCAAGTCCTGCCACCATGGGCTGAGAAAAGCATGGAAACCAGGCATGTGGCAGACTACTTAGGATATAGAACTGTAAGATAATAAATCTGCATTTCTTTGTCAATAAGCTTGTGGTGATTTGTTACTGCATCAAAGTAAACTAATGCACCACCTATTTCTAATTTATTCTGTAGAGATACTATAGAATGAAAGAAATGTCTTTGATGTTTTTAAAGTGTCTGCATTGTTTATGCTACCTAGGAGATGACTGAATGATGTTCATTATTTTTATTTTAGTATAAAAAAGCAGTGACAATGTATTCTGTGACTCTTAACTGCATACCTATGAATATTCTCAGTGTCTGGGATAAGGATCATTGTTAGTAAAAAAATCCTTTCCTTTTCCTTTTTTTTTATATTAAAACTTTGCTAATGACACACAATGGAACAATTATGTTTAGTTTAGCATTGATTTTCCTTTAGATGGAAATATTATAATTATTGCTAAAATTTGCCCAGCAGCTTTGGCAAATCTCCACTATATGGCCTAGCAACCACACTTCTAGATATTTATCCAAGATACACAAATATATATGTTCATTAAAAGACATATACAAGCATGTCAATAGCAATCATTTTTTAAATAATATCTTAAAACTGGAAATAAACCAAATGTGCAACCAATGGAGACTGAATAAACAAATCGTATTGTATTTATACAATGCATTTCAGCAAGAAGAATGGAAAAAACTACTTACCCTTGCAACAAAATGGGTGAAACTAAAAAAGTAATTTGTTGAGCAAACACCCACACGCTTACATTCATGTATATATGCACGCAAACATACACTGTTATTTCATTTATATAAAATAGAAAACAAAAAGTTTAATGATATAAATTAAGTGATTGCCTAAATAAAGAAGGGGTATATTGAAAAGTAGGGTGAGGGAACTTTTTGATTTGATTGAAATGTTCTATATTTGTTTGGGTAATTATTACACCATTATAATGGTATATAAAATAGTTGAATTTTGTGGAATTGAATGATTAAGACAATGAATTTTATCATAAGTAAATTTTAACCCTCTTAAAATGATAAGCCGTGGGGACAGTGACTAGTAGGAGTCAAAGAACAGAGATTTAGGGACAAGATAATATTCTTTATCTTGGTTGGTAAAGGTTACACTATGTGTTACTTTGTGAAAGCCTTTTGTTTGTTTACTTTTGTACCATTTCTATATATGTGTTACATCTCAACATATTCTGTTAAAAAGTTAAAAAACAATAAAATGTAAGCAGATGGTAACTAGAGATATTTTTTAAAATATTAAAATGTCTTGAAATCAAATGTAGACTCTTATTGTATTATTGAAAGAAATTTAAAATAGTTACAAATTTATAATAGGTACCTAGTCAAGGATCTAAGATTTTGATTTTTATTGCAATGACAATATTTTAAGAAATAGTAAAAAGATACATAAACACCCAGATTCATATTGCTCACGTGTTAAAAAGAAAGCTTTTAGAATGAACTGGGATGAATAATTATAGGGTAGGTAGGGTCAAAAGAGATCACAGATATAAAAATTGTTTGAAAATTATAATGCACAATGTAAATGTAAGGTCTTTTTCATCAATGAAAATGGAAAGATTAGTATTTAACAGTGAAGGTCACCAAATTTCCACCAACGCCACTCAAGACTGTCTGTGAAAATAGCACTAACCATGCTGGCCTATTTCCCAGCCATCTTAGAAAAAGAAGGATTTGGGGCTCTGGGTATAGACTAAGACTAATGTACAAATTAGACTGACATTGAGTATAGGGCCTTCTGAGACCAATAACATGTGACAGCCAAATCATACCTGTCAACTGAAATTAGACTTACCCAGAGTCTGTGATTAGGCACAAGGCTTTCTCTTAAATCATTGACTTTTTCACTCTCATATTTTATTCTTACTTATGTATATAAATTAATATTCATCATCATTATAAATATTGTCCTTTTTATCACTATTATCATTCATGGAATACTTCATTTTACAGATGCTTTTCATGGATTACATAATTTCATTTGTATAATTTCATCCAGGGTGACAATAATCCATTTTTCTTAAATGTGCCTTGTCTATTAGATTTAGACTGTCTCAATATTGTTACTAATGACATTTTGGGGTGGATAATTGTTGTTGGGGAGGTAACTATCCTGTGCATTGTAGAATGTCTAGCAGCATCCCTAGCCTGGCCCACTGGATGTTAGTAGCATCTAATCCATGTTGTAACAAGCAGGAATGTTGTCACATTATTGCTAAATGTCCCCAGAGTAGAGGGTATGCAAATTAATGCCCCATCCACCTTAGGAACTACTGATATTCATCAAAGTAACCATAACCTACTGCCAATTATGTTTTATGAAAAGTCCATTTTACTTTTAGTCAAAAGAACTGGGCTTGATTCCCGACTTTGTCATTACAGAAGTTGTATCACCCAGGACAAATTATATAATTAGGTCCCTACTTCATTTGACTATAAAGAGATAACAACAATTAACATATCATGCCTTTCATGATTGACCGTTACTTTTCAGTCTTAATATAAAAATGTGTTCACATGTTTCCATTCTACTTAAAGTAAGTGTTTACTTATAACTTTAAAATAAATCACAATATTTATTCTCTTTTTGAAACATTGCCCAATAACAATACACTTGCTTATTTCTTTGCTTGTTCACTTGCTATATTAACATCAAACTCACTATAATGTTAAATTCATGAGGGGAGAAACTTGTCTGCCTAGGTAACCACTTTTTGTCCAGTGTCTTCTTTTAAGTGAAAAGGTAGCTACATGGGAAATGCTCAATATATATATATATATATATATATTTAGTGTGTAATGGTTTATTGCAGTAATTTTTGAGAAAGCACCAGAATAGTTCTTATTACATTGCTGCTGTTCACTAAATTACATTTCCTTTTTCTCTTGTGTTATAAGGAAACACGTGTCCCAAAACTATTTCCCTGATAGAGGACCATTAAGTTACAATCTGGAATAGGAGATATTAGTCAGAATAATGGCTCCCTGAAGATGCCCATATTCTTATCCTTGGAACCTGTGAAAATATTCCCATACATGGCAAAAGGGACTTGGCAGATGTCATTAAATTAAGGGCCTTGATGTGGGAAGACTATCATAGATTATACACATCAATCAAATCTCACCACAAGGACCCTTAAAAAAAGAAGAGGACAGCAGAAAATGAAAGCCCAGACATATGGAAACATGGAAGGAACTCAATCCAAAATGTCTGGCTTTGGAAATGTAGGAAGGAGGCCAGTAGCCAAGGAAAGTGGGTGGCCTTGAGAAGCTGGCGAGGCATGAGAATGTCTTCTCTTAGTGACGCAGCCCTTCAGCTTGATTTTGTCCCACTGAGACGCATTTTGGACTTCTGACCTCAAGAACTGTAGTAATATAAATGTTTGTTATTTAAAGCTGCCCAAACTGTGATAATTTGTTGTAGCAGTGAGAGAAAACTAGTAAAATACTAATAAAAGAAGATACCCTGCATATAGTATGTTTGGTTAGCTTTACTTTTCTTTCCTGCCCTTTAACAGAAAATATATATTTCTTCATTTATAACCTACTTGGCTAGACTATTTTACCCATTTAAGTCAATAAATATAATTGAGCAACTGTTAAGTACCATCATTCACTAATAACAGAGAATATCAAATATATAGGAGGGTCCTTTTTGTTTACACATTTTGACTGGGTGAAAAGAAAGAGGGACAGAAAAGAGATAAGCACTGTCAGATACAATAACAGAAATGTTCGTAAAGCTCTGTGGGGACTTGTAACTCCTGTCTAGGACATTCTTTGAGAGAAAATAGATACAGACCGGCTCTCCTTTTAGTACATCCTTTTTAAGCTCATTGAAAAGCTGAGCAAAATCTATTCATAGGTTTTAAATTGATTCACACCATACAAGGAAAAGAAACATCTCTTTTCAAGAGACATTAAATCTACTTTCCTTAATAGAGAAACCAAGATTAAAAGAGGTGGAAAATGATGAGAATGACCTTTTTATTCTCAATCACACAAATAAATCAGTGCACCGGTGATGAATTCATTAATTTTGATTAAACACAGAAGTCATTTGAATTAATTCAGTAATCACCATCAAGAAGAGATGCTTTAGAGCTTGATATTGAGTAGTCCCTCTAATTTGCACTTTGACCCAGTCTCAAGGAAATCACAAGATCTTCAAGTGAGCAGATTTTATACAAGGAAGCACCAACTTATGGAGTTGAACAAAAGACCTGTAGACAGTAATGAGGCCATGACCTGCCCCAATAAAAAGGATAACATCAAGGTTAGCCTAGTTTATGACAGGACCGGTGGTTTCATATTGCGGCTAAAAGGGAGAGAGAGATAGAAACATCACTGATGAGAGAGAATCATTGATAGTCTGCTTCCTGCATGCCCCCCATCGGGGATTGAGCTTACAACTTAGGCATGTGCCCTAACTTGGAATTAAACTGTGACCTTCTGGTTCATAGATCAATTCTCAACCACTGAACCACACTGGCTAGGCTAATATATTATATTTTTAATTAGAATTAGAATTAATTCAAAATAAAGTATTGAAATATTGGGCAAAACTATTTTGTATAAGGATGTAGAAGGTTAAATGAAATTTAGAAAAAAGAAAAGCTATATTTAAGAAAATAGAACTTTAATTATAAAATATAAGCCTATAGTAAAAAGGAAAAAATATCTTAAAACAGAATTAAGCAAAAAGAGAATTAATGACATGGAAATTCCATTCCAAGACATTTCTTGGAATGTAAGGCATAAAATCAAAAAGGTTGAAAGTATAAAATAAAAGATAAATGACACAGGATAGTATGAGGTTTAATACACCTAAAATCATAATCCCAGAATAATAAGATACAGAGACTGTGAAAAAGGCAATATTTGAAGGGAGATGTTTCCACAAATGATGCTAGATTTCAATTTATAGTTTCAGGAAGAACAATAAGTTCCAAAAAGTACAATAAAATTAAATCCATTGTAAGCCTCAGAATGCAAAATCAAAAATATCTTAAGATTGAGAAAGTATAGACAGTTTACCTTTAAATAAGTCAATTAAAAAAATCAACAGCATCAGTGAAAGCTAGAAGATACTAGAATAACATCATCATAAGTTTGAGAGAGAAGATAATTCTAACATTAAACATTAAAAGTCTGAAGTGATCTGTCGGTTAGATGTAAATCACTTAATCCTTGAAAGAAAGGAGAATGAGAGAAAATTAAATGAGTCTTGACCTCAGATATGCTACTAGTCCTTTTTCCTGTTCATAACAGACATCTTGATCTTGCCTGAATCTTATTATATAAATTGCTGGTTTTTATTATGTACTAAATTTTCCCAATTTATATATTTAACCTTAAATCTTCCTTCAAAATAGATATCAGAATTTCCTCTTAATATTATTCTATCCCATCCCCCTTTAAAAGGTGGCAAATAGAACATATTTGGTTAATTTTTGGTATAAGAGATCATACTTTTTCAATGCAGATTAAGCTTATTCAGAAATAGAGAAATGATTCATAGTGTTTTATGGACATACTTTTGTAGACAAGAACCACAAAACACCGCCAAACACTGTCAAATAAATAAATATGACTGCTTGTACATAGTGTCCTTTTTATTTAGCATAATTATATGTAAACTTTTAATGCTGTAATATTTCTCATTTGGCCCCTTCCTAGTCCCACAAACTTGTCCTATGGTTTGCCATTAACAAACACACGTAATTTCTAGTATATGTATTTCATAATGGCTTTTCCAGTTTGAAGGAGAAAAACATTTTTTTCTTGGAATTTTTAAGTAGCTTTTTAAAAGTATTTCATGTTCTAAAAGTTAATTCAATAAAGAAACAATAATAAAAGGTAAAACTATGTAAACTACATCTTAACAATGAATTATATATTCACAAAAGTGAAAGCTTCCAAATTAGCTAACATTAACAAATTAAGAGTATTTTTCCTATCAGTCAGTAATGAAATTTCAAACCTCTTAGCAAGATTTCATTATACACAGAATAAGTTTCAGTAATAATACTTTACCAGAATGTGCTTTTAAGCTCAAGATCACAAGATCTCTGGCCTTTAAAGAGCTCAGATCTCTGAGATAATTGAACATATAACACCTTAGAATGCGCACACAGAAAGAGCCTTGTGGATGCATGTGCCCAGGGTGCCTTCCTCTTAAGGTGGCCTATCTCCCTCTTGTTTGGCAAGATGATTGACACAGATGACACAACTGCAATTTCCTCCTTTAAATTGGATTTATAAGAAAATACTTTTTTCTATTCCCCAACAGAGATATTGCCAAGTAGCGAGCATGAAAATATTTTCCTTACACAGTTCAACATAAAGACTAAAGATCATATTATACATTATTTTTTCCCCTTTAAAAACATCCTAGTGAGAATAGATAATGGCTTTAGTCTGTCACGCTCTGACATATTTTAATTCTATCTTTTCAGCTGACACATTTTAATTCTATTTGCACACAGATGAGAGAAGAAAATAGCAAATGCCCAAAGAATCTCCTTTAGCTGGATTAATGGAACTTTCAACACTCACGACCCACATAGTCCTTCTTCAGCAAAATGGCCAAATATAAAATTTAGCTATAAGCTTACTGATAGCCATAACAAAAGGGAAAAATGAATGTTATACATTTCTCATTAGAGAAATTAAATCGCTTGGGAAACAACTTTTTAATAGGACTTATAATTTAATTTTCTCTTTTGTCATTAACATTTTTTAAAAAACTATATTTTATTGATTTTTTATTTAGAGAGAGAAGAAGGGAGAGAGAGAGAGAAACATCGATGTGAGAACTAAACATGGATTGGCTGCCTCCTGCATTCCCCTCCCCCCCTCCCCTTAGTGGGGATTGAGCTTCACAGTCTGGGCATATGCCCTGACTGGGAATCGAACCTGCAACCTTTAGGAGCATGGGACAATACCCAACCAACTGAACCACACTGGCCAGGGCATGGGAATATTTTCTTATGCTCCTTTTGTAAGAATTCTTTCCCTTGGTAAGTTATAGAACTGTATGCTCTGTAAAGAAAACTGTGTAGATTTGACATTTTTCTATAAAAGCTACACATTTGTGGAGAGTTAGAAAAATAAGAGTTTAAAACATAATATCAAAATATGAAACACATGAGGGTGTTTTCTGGGTTTAAAATGATTTTGGCTTGTAATCAGGCACAGTTTTATCTTTGAAATTCCAATTAAAATATTTGTAAGGACTGAGGAAAAATGTGAATAAAAATGACTATGGCACTGACAACTAAGGAAAGTTGATAATGAGTAAACATGACAAAAGGAAAGCAGGATTTAATTTTAATATCCACGGAAATAAGATTTAAGGCAAAAAATGATCTGTGAAACAAGGATCACTTTACATTAATAAATGTTACAATCCAAAATGAAGACATAATGGTCATGGGCATTTATACAGTGAACAGCAGAGTAGTTATCTTTGGCAAACTGCTATCCATCTGTTAGATCAAGTACATTTAAAAAAAATCAGTTAAGCCTTGCTTTGAACGATTCAGATAAAAATTTGAATGAAAGAAAGCAGACATGGCATATGTATTCCTTTTAAATAGTTGAAGGATAAGATATGAAATCTGTATGGCCTTTGCACAGTTGAAGAACAGAGTGAGATAAAGACAGAGTTCTTCAATTGTTGAAGATCTTATTAGAAGCTTTAATTCGACTATATAGACACCTAGCAGGCAAAGTGAGATTTGAGGGACATTCACACTGAGCTACATAGGATGGATGAGAGAAGACAAGGGGGTAAAGAAAAGCCAAAGGTGCTTTAAAAGGCAATGGTGCTGTAATGAATAGTGAAGGCTGATACTGGGTTATAGAAAATCAGGAAGTTACTGTAAAGGAATCAATGATAGATTGCCATGGACTACATAAGAGTAGGTAGAAAATATTATAAATCAATGGGAAATTGAAATGTAATTTTAGTTCATAATTAGGAGACTATCCTATCTAATAAAAGAGAAACATGGTAATTAGCCGGACATCCACTACCCTTCCCATTGGCTAATCAGGGCGATATGCAAATTAACTGCCGGCCAAGATGGCGGCCGGCAACCAGGCAGCTTGAAGCAAACATGAGGCTTGCTTGCTTCAGTGACGGAAGACTCCAAACTGCCTTGCCGACCTCTGAGCTTGCAGTTTGAAACATTGCTACAAATATAGAAGCTAAACAAAACCCCAGAAACCTGCTTTCATCCAGCTGAGATCTCAGAGGTGGAGTTGATAGTGTTTCGATTATAGAACCCAAACAAACCAGATACCTGCTTTCAGCGGCAGAGGCCTCAGAGCTGGAGCCAGAGCTAAAGCTGGCCCAGAATAAAAAAAGAAAAAAAGGAGCGGTTGGGAGCTTCAGTCACCCGCCAGCCTGAAAACAGCCCTCAGCCCCTCACCCAGCCTGGCCAGGCACCCCAGTGGGGACCCCCGCCCTGAAGGGTGTGTGACCAGCTGCAAACAGCCATCACCCCCTCATCCAGGCTGGCCAGGCACCCCAGTGGGGACCCCCACCCTGATCCAGGACACCCTTCAGGGCAAACCAGCCGTCCCCCAACTGTGCACCAGGCCTCTCTCTATCGTATATAGTAAAAGGGTAATATGCCTCTCAGCACCAGGATCAGCATGACAGGGGGCAGCGCCCAAACCCCCTGATCGTCCTGCGGCTCTGTGTGTGACAGGGGAAGACGCCCCAACCCCCTGATCAGCCCTGCTCTGTGGGTGATAGAGGGTGGCACCCCAACCCCCTGATTCGCCCTGCTCTGTGTGTGACAGGGGGTGGTGCCCCAACTCCCCTATCGGCCCTACTCAGTGAGTGACAGGGGGAGCTCCCCAACCCCCTGATGGGCCCTGCTCTGTGAGTGACAGGGGGCAGTGCCCTAACCCCCTGATGGGCCCTGCTCTGTGCGTGACAGGGGGCAGCGCCCCAACCCCCGGATTGGCCCTGCTCTGTGACAGGGGGTGGCGCCGCAACCTCCCCATCGACCCTGCCTTGAGTGTGACAGGGGACAGTGCCCCAACCCCCCAATCATCCCTACCCTGAGCATCTCTGAGGGTGGCATCACAACCTCCCGATCCCCCCTGCTCTGTACATGACAGGGGGGGCGCCCCAATTCCCCAATCAGCCCTGCTCTGAGCCCGACCAGGGGCTGCACCTAGGGACTGGGCCTGCCCTCTGCCACCTGGGAGCAGGCCTAAGCCAGCAGGTTGTTATCTCCTGAGGGGTTCCAGACTGCGAGAGGGCACAGGCCGGTCTGAGGGACCCCTCCTCCCCCCACCGAGTGCACAAATTTTTGTGCACCGGGCCTCTAGTCTATATCATAAAAGGCCTGTGGTACAACTACTGGATTCACCAGAAGGTGCACTGATGGGTGCCTCGGCAGTTGCGGCCAGTAGCGTCTTGGCAGCTGGCAGCATCTGAGGAGTGTCACGGGCTGCTGGTAGCATCCGCAGAGCGTGTGAGACTTCGCAGGGCAGCGGAGATGGCCCTGATGGCAGGTTTAGCCTAGGCGACCCTACACACGCATGATTTAATCGTTAAGGCCAGAATGACTGGAATGAGTGGTCGACTGGTCACTATGACGCGCACTGATCACCAGGATGCAGATGCTCAATGCAGGAGCTGCCCCCTGGTGATCAGTGTGCTCCCACATGGGGGAACACCGCTCAGCCAGAAGCCAGGTTATGGCTGGCTAGCACAGTGGTGGTGGTGGGAGCCTCTCTGGCCTCCACAGCAGCACTAAGGAGTATTGAGTGGCAAGCAGCGAGTAGTGAGTGGTGGGAGCCTCTCCCACCTCTGCCGCAGAGCTAAGGAGTGCTGAGTGCCAAGCGCCCATGCTGAGCCGGGTGGTGCCGAGTCTGGCCCAGGCTCTTCCCCAGCCACCTGCCACTTCACATACTGCTACATTCCTCGGGGGATGTTGGACTGCTGCTTTCAGCCTGATTCCTGCAAGCTAGGGCCGAAACTGTCAGTCCAACATCCCCCAAGAGGTCCCAGATTGCAAGAGGGCGCCGTCCAGGCTGAGGGAACCCCAACCCATGCACAAATTCGTGCACTGGGCCTCTCGTTTTATTATAATCAGCTCCAGACAGATTATATCAGATCTATCTTCACCCAGATCCTGAAACATCTATGTCTGATTGATTTTTCCATTAGAAATTATGCAAAAATGAGAAATGAATCTGGCTAGTATATTCTTCAGGGTCCAGTTTATTTAGCTGTTAGGAAAACCACATTATGCATGATGAAAAGCATTTCTTATAACTTGCCAATGCTATTTTTTCACAAATTATCCTTGAAGATATAGACTAAAATTTATGTATTCTAAATAAAAATATGAGCTATGAGATGTTATTTTACTTATTTTACACTATGAATTATTAATTATTATGCAAGCAAAAGCAAATATTCGTGTAACTAAAATTAATTTATTAAATTAATTTATTCAAACTTCTTTTTGTGTTCTTGAATAATATTGTCTTACATAGTTTTTTCCAAGCAGTTAAAATTTTTTTATAAGGAAAAATAAACAAGTGTGAAAGCCACAATTTTCTGTCCTTGTGTTTAAAAACAAATCAGTTTCCAATATAATAAAGTAAATTATGTATATAAATGTTCTTGACTAAAATTTTTCTCCAAGCATTTACAAAATCTTTTTTTAAAGATTTACATAATGACTAGAAGGTTAACTCTAGCCTTAAGTGACCTGTGTTTCTGGTTTTATTTTGTTTACTTTATTTGACTTTATTTTTCAGTTACTGAAACTGAGCACCTTGATATTCAGGACAAGCAGCCAATTTGTTTTTTATTCGATCTGCTGATAACACCTAAAATAAACACACATGAAAACAGCACATTACTAAATGATCTGATAAA
Organism: Myotis myotis; assembly: GCF_014108235.1. Taxonomy (NCBI): domain Eukaryota; kingdom Metazoa; phylum Chordata; class Mammalia; order Chiroptera; family Vespertilionidae; genus Myotis; species Myotis myotis. The sequence continues at coordinate 28,650,338 of NW_023416313.1, forward strand.
AACATTGATTTAAAAATGTTACTTGTACCTATTCAACAATGAAGCATGTATCCAAGTCCTATGACACAATAAACATGTTTAAACCAAAAGACACAAAGAATCGTTGTTTTTAACAGCTAAAAGTCATTTACTTCTAAGAATTTTTCAGACAATGTATTAAGTTCTTTTCAGGTTTTTCCATATTGGTTCTTCATAACAATCACATTAAAGTAGTGTTATCATAATAGCCATTTTATAGATAAGTATAATGAAATTCAGAGGTCCTCAGTAACTGGCCCACAGTGGCACATCAATCCAGGTGGAGCTAGAATTCAAACTAAGTGTTACTCCTGAGTCTGTATAAATACTTAATGCCAAAACAGGAAACCACAGATCCACCCAAGGAATTACTAAACCAATAGCAGCATCAGAATCACAAATGTATGCTTATACAATGGTAATTATGGTTTTGGGATGTACTATGTTTACAGTGATAGTAGTAGATACTGGCCTTCAGGCATTCTTCTCAAACTGACATACCTAATACAAGTACTTGATCCACTTCCGTTTTTTTAGAGTTGTTTTCATGAGCGATTATTCAGAGGAGTTGTATTAAACTTTGATAATATCTAAAATGGCTTACATTGCTAACCTTGTGAGCAGAAACAAACAATTTATTGTACAATCATTAGACCCTACATTCACACTCTTTAAACCAAAGTAAGAAAATCTGTGCTCTCTTTCACACATGACTTACATTTGTAAGTTAAGTGAAGAGGACAACTATTATACATGCACATATACACAAGGAATATTCACTGCATATCAATTCTAATCAATGAGTAATCAACAAAATAAGATATAGTTAGATTGGAAGGTATAGACAACAAAGTATTTGCAAACAGCAAAATTATTCATTGAGGGGTTATATTGTTTCATACTTTCAATTTTGGAAATACTAAATATGTTTCCTTACTAAATACCCACTTTTCTCTGTAGTAAGATGACAATACTGCGCACCATTTGTTCTTGTAATTTGCACTCAGTAATTATTTATCTGGCATCTACTATATGCAACATAGACATTTATCTCACAATATTCAGCTGTGCAGGGTAATAAGGCCAGCTATTTTTTGTGATTTTGTGTAAAGCAATGATATTTACTAATGGAGGTCACGGAGACCTCTGTCACTACAGAAATAAAAATGATAGGAATTGAGGCTTCCAAGACACACTTCTTCAAAAGGAGGAGGGTGTCAGCATTATTACTGGCCAATCAATCTCCTTAAAGTAACCAAAAGAAAGCATTTTAGGTGTGTACCATCACCTCCCTCCTGCCAGAGTCCAATGATCCTAGGGTACAGATGCTAGCTGACTGCTTTAATGCAGTCACGAAGAAGAAACAGTGGGGAGAGAGAACCAACCCCCCCCAAAATGAAATGTAATTGGCCATCTTTTAATGAAGAGAGGCAGTTCACATGCATGTATTTAAAATGATAAGATAATTAAGAAGTAAGCAGGTATTTCTTTCATTCGTTTTGAACAAATGTAGATCAAATACTAAAGTAAAAGTCAAATTCCCTCTCAATAATAAAATGCGAGGTAAGATTTATTCACATCTGATCATTATAAATTTCCTTTTGGGGGGAAGAGTTTAAAAAGAGGATGGAAAAGAAGAAAAAATCCAGGAACTAATTCTCCAGAATTTCCTCACACATAATGAGAAATAAAACTTTTAATTTATAATAAAATAAGACAGAAAAATAGGGGAAGAAGAAAAATAGAAAATTCTCCTAAATCTATGTAGTACACTAAGATTTATTTAAATCTCAGTAATTTTCATTCAGGAAAACAAAATATTTGACCAATTTTACACATTCTATTGATTGGCTGCTGATTTGTTGCTTTCAAACATGTGATTTATAGTAATAGGCTATCATAAAATATACCTAAAAGTCAAGGTTACCAAAATAAAGTTTAATCTTGTATACTAAGAAAATATGCTTACATTTTATTTATTGACTAGAGGACCGATGCATGAAATTCGTGCAAGAATAGGCCTTCCTCCCTTCCCCTGGCTGCCGGCACTGACTTCTCTCTGGCATCTGGGACCCGGGACCCAGGCTTCCCTCCCAGCCCAGCTTCATCTGGAAGGTTGTCTGGAAAGGTGTCCGAAAGGACTTCTGTTCTAATTAGCATATTACACTTTTATTATTATAGACTAGAGGCCCGGTGCATGAAATTCGTGCATGGGGTGTGTGCCTCAGCTTGGCCTGCACCCTCTCCAATCTGGGACCCCTCGGGGGATGTCCAACTGTGGGATCGGGTCTAAACCGGCAGCCAGACATCCCTCTCTGAATCCAGGACTGCTGGCTCCTAACCATTCACCTGACTGCCTGCCTCATCACCCCTAACTGCTTCTGCTTGCCAGCCTGGTCACCCCTTAACTGTCCCCCTGCCTTTCTGGTTGCCCCCTAACTACCCCCCTGCTGGCCTGGCCACCCCCGAACTGCCCCCCCTTCTGGCATGGCCACCCCCTAACTGCCCCTCCTTCTGGCATGGCCACCCTCTAACTCAGCGGTGGGCAAACTTTTTGACTCGAGGGCCACAATGGGTTCTTAAACTGGACTGGAGGGCCGGAACAAAAGCATGGATAGAGCGTTTGTGTGAACTAATATAAATTTAAAGTAAACATCATTACATAAAAGGGTACGGTCTTTTTTTTTTTTAGTTTTATTCATTTCAAACGGGCTGGATCCGGCCTGCGGGCCGTAGTTTGCCCACGGCTGCCCTAACTGCTCCCCTGCTGGCCTTATCGCTCCCTAACTGCTCCTCTGCTAACCCAATAGCCTCTAACTGCTTCTGCCTCAGCCGCTGCCACCGTGGCTTTGTGCAGAAGGATATCTGGTCTAATTAGCGTATTACCCTTTTATTAGTATAGATATGTGAATATAAGAAAACTGAAGAAAAAAATTAAAGAAATAATAATGCTAATGAATAATCAGGAAAAAGAAAAAACTAGTAAATATTAATATTGAGGTGATTGCCTAAATGTAAGGAAAGTAGAAGTCAATGTGTCCTGATATGTTCCCTTCAGAAATTTCCTCCAAAATCTTAAAGTACTCATTGCTTCCTAGAAATTGTAGTGAACCTTCATCAAAAATACTTCAAAACTTAAATGAAGACTGAAAAAAAATACTAAAGGGATTTTATTGATAGAGTAGGTTATAAGGGGAACTATTAAGTCCCATTTTAATGAAAGGTAATCTCAGCAAGAAAGCAAAATGTGCTAAGAAGTGAATATACGGAAGTTGTAAGGAAAAAAGAAGTTGTATTTGCATAATAATTGCCATCTCTCTGCTTCTGCCTTCACATCAAAAGAGCAAAGCTCATTATTTAAGTATAATGAGGGACATTTTAAACATATCAATTTAGTTAGTGTTTAAATTTCCTTTTCAGATAGCAAATCTTATCAGAAACTACTATTTTCCAAGAAGATTTTGAAGATATAATGACTTTTAAGATGCTAAATCAGTTGATGTATAAAAGTGGGAAACTAATTATACAGAAAGCAATGTTCAAAAAACATATCTTCTCAAAGAAAAGGTACTTCATGTGTGTATGCATGTACTTTCACTGTGGTATTTGTAAGGGGAAGATATGGAAATCAAGTGTCTATTAATAAATGTCCTGTTGATTTAACCATAAAATATCTACAGAAGGAAATTCTATTTTGGTATTTTTTTGAGGAACATGTACTATTGTGAAAAGAGGTCCACAATACATTGTTAAATAAACACAGGAAATTATAGAACTTTGTTCAGGGTATCTTTCCATTTAAATAAAAAAGAGTCAGAAAAGAGAGTAGGAAGATGATAGATGAATATGATAATGATGATGAAGATGAATAGATAGATCTATAGATAGATGATAGGAAGATTGATAGAGTTAGAATAGTGTAGAGCAAGATTCAAAGCAATGGAGATACTAATTTTGATTATGCATTGAAAGTATGAAGGAACGGGATTCACTCAAATATTATTAGAGGCTTCCACAAAATAAATGATATTAAAGAGAAATTGGTTAGGGTTGAAGACTTTAGCATATATATATATTAATACATATGTATACATATGTACTAATATATTACTGATTTTTAGAGAGGAAGAAAGAGGAGAGAGAGGGATAGAAACATTAATGATGAGACTCATTGATAAGCTCCCCCCTGCATGGCCCATCCACCCTCAACTACTAAACCACACCACCCAGTCAAGACTTCAGCTTTTTATATTATACTAGAGGCCTAGTGCACAAAATTTGTTCATGGGGGGGTGGGGGCAGTCCCTTAGCCCAGCCTGCACTCTCTCGCAATCCAGGACCCCTCAGCAGATGTCTGACTGCCAGTTTAGACCCAATCCCTAAACAGGCAGTCAGATATTCCTCTTGCAATCTGGGACTGCTGGCTCCTAACTGCTCACCTGCCTGCCTGCCTGATCGCTCCTAACCCCTCTGCCTGCCTGCCTGATTGCCCTTAACTGCTCACCTGCCTGCCTGATCACCCCTAACCACTTCTGCCTTTGCCCCCACCATCGCAACTTCATCCAGAAGTACATCTGGAAGGACCTCAATATAATGAAACAGTGACAAATGGAATCACCAAGCTTTAGTATGTCTATAAATACTATTAAACTTATGAAAAACATAATGTTGACTTAAGAAAAATATATTTTTTGCCGGATTCAATTTATTCTGTATTTACAAAGTATTCAAATTTCACAGAAATAAATGTTACACTTGAGAATAAATAGAATGGCAACTATTTTTATTTTAATCAAAATTAGGTTCTCAGAACACCAATATCAGAAACTTCTGGCATTCTTAAGATTTCAGACATTGAACCCACCCTTAACCTAATTGAAGTATAAAACAAGGTTTCTGTAATCTTTCATTTTTAAATGTTAGTTGTGAGGAAAAAGCCTGAAGAAGTGACCATAAAAAATATTTAAATATAGTGATGTGTTCATCAGTTTACGTTGTTCATTATATTCCACAAATTAGTGAGATCATGTGATACTTATCTTTCTCTGACTGACTTATTTCGCTTAGCATAATGCGCTCCAGGTCCATCCATGCTGTTGCAAATGGCAGGAGTTCCTTCCTCTTTACAGCAGCATAGTATTCCATTGTGTAGATGTACCACAGTTTTTTAATCCACTCGTCTGCTGATGGGCACTTAGGCTATTTCCAAATCTTACACATATGTGATACCTTAATAAAGAAAAAAATACTAACCTTTTGTAGATAAATTGATTACATATGAAAATGAAATATCTGCATTGATAGTTAAAAAGTGATCAATTAGTGTAACTATTAACGTGTTGGTATTTACTCTCCTATGTTATTAAATTTTCTTTTTCACTGAATGTAGTGGTGTGTCATGAGGAAAGGCCAATATTTTAAGCAAGGGCATAAAAGTTTGGACATTTCCAGGGTGCATTAAGAAATTTTGCTAGACTATGTTGTATAACAAACAGCTCTCCAAATACATGTGGGTTGTAGGTCCCTATAGCTCTACTCCAAACTGGAGACTGAGCTTCAAATTTCCTTTCTCTATAGGATCAGGGTGGAAGGATAAGTCTATCTCTGGATGTGCTCTTAGTAGGGAATTTAGTCGATTGACTTACATGAACTTAAAAGCTCTCTTTGGGAATGACAATTGTCCTGCTCACATACATTCCATTAATCAAAGAAGATCCTATGACCAGGCTCATCAATAGGGTAAGGAAATGAGGCATTTCAAATCACATTCAAAGGGCAAGGACATAAAATTATCGTATGGTAATCAAGTAGTGAGTGTGAAAAATAACACAATCTTCTATACAGGGAGTGGTTGAAAGAAAATCATATGAGAACTATTTCATGGGAAATAATCTTCTTACATAAATTGCCCATTTATAACATTATATCATGAAGTTTATATTACATACAATTTGTTATTTGAAGATTTTTAAAACTGTTATTTCTTTCTAAACTGTCTTTCTCCCTCTCTTCCTCCCTCCCTTTCTTCCTTCCTTCTTTTGTAATATAAGTTTCTATAACTATTGATTTAATTCAAATACATTGTCCTGCAGTTTCCTGAGATTTGCCAATTTTAATACCTAGTACATACTAAGCATTGTGTGTGTGTGTGTGTGTGTGTGTGTGTGTGTATTCTTCACAAGCCTAGCCTAAAATAAATGAAGGCAGACACTTTGTCCAACCCTTCATCCCACAGTGCTTCTTGAGGGACCTTAGGCCAATCAGAGCCTTTGTGCCTAGGCCTTTCTCTGTAAAGTGGGGACTCCAAAAGGGTTGCATGGATTTAATAAGTTAATATAAATGATTTGTTACAATTATGCCAGACATTAGTAGGGGAAAAAAATATGTGTAAGCTCTTATTACTATCATGTTATTTTTTATTTATTTATTTTTTTTTTTAGGTCTTTCTTTTTTTTTTTTTTTTTTTTTTTTTTTTATTGCTTAAAGTATTACAAAGGGTATTACATATGTGTCCATTTTATCCCCCCGCCCTAGACAGTCCCCTAGCCTCCCCTATCCCCCAATGTCTTATGTCCACTGGTTATGCTTCTATGCATGCATAAAGTCCTTTAGTTGATCTCTTACCCCCCTCCCTCCTGCCCCCCAACCCTCCCCGGCCTTCCCGCTGCAGTTTGACAATCTGTTTGAGGCAGCTCTGCCTCTGTATCTATTATTGTTCAAAAGTTTATAATGGTCTCTATTATCCATGAATGAGTGAGATCATGTGGTATTTTTCCTTCATTGACTGGCTTATTTCACTTAGCATAATGCTCTCCAGTTCCATCCATGACATTGCAAATGGTAAGAGTTCCTTCCTTTTTAGAGCAGCATAGTATTCCATCGTGTAGATGTACCACAGTTTTCTAATCCATTCATCTACTGATGGGCACTTAGGCTGTTTCCAGATCTTAGCTATGGTGAATTGTGCTGCTATGAACATAGGGGTGCATATATCCTTTCTGATTGGTGTTTCTGGTTTCTTGGGATATATTCCTAGAAGTGGGATCACAGGGTCAAATGGGAGTTCCATTTTCAGTTTTTTAAGGAAACTCCATACTGTCTTCCATAGTGGCTGCACCAGTCTGCATTCCCACCAGCAGTGCACAAGTGTTCCTTTTTCTCCACATCCTCTCCAGCACTTGTCGTTTGTTGATTTGTTGATGATAGCCAGTCTGACAGGTGTGAGATGGTACCTCATTGTTGTTTTGATTTGCATCTCTCGGATGATTAGTGACTTTGAGCATGTTTTCATATGTCTCTTGGCTTTCTGAATGTCCTCTTTTGAAAGGTGTCTATTTAGGTCCTTTGCCCATTTTTTGATTGGATTGTTTATCTTCCTTTTGTTAAGTTGTATGAGTTCCCTATAAATTTTGGAGATTAGGCCCTTATCGGATATGACATTGGCAAATATGTTTTCCCACACAGTGGGTTTTCTCGTTGTTTTGTTCATGGTTTCTTTTGCTGTGCAGAAGCTTTTTATTTTGATGTAGTCCCATTTGTTCATTTTCTCTTTAGTTTCAAGTGCCCTAGGAGCTGTATCAGTGAAGAAATTGCTTCGGCATATGTCTGAGATTTTGTTGCCTTTGGATTCTTCTAGAATTTTTATAGTTTCCTGTCGTACATTTAAGTCCTTTATCCATTTTGAGTTTATTTTTGTGTATGGTGTAAGTTGGTGGTCTAGTTTCATTTTCTTGCATATATCTGTCCAATTTTCCCAGCACCATTTATTGAAGAGACTGTCTTGGCTCCATTGTATGTTCTTGCCTCCTTTGTCAAATATTAATTGAGCATATTGGTTTGGGCCGATTTCTGGGCTCTCTATTCTATTCCATTGATCTATATGCCTATTCTTGTGCCAGTACCAGGCAGTTTTGAGAACAGTGGCTTTGTAATACATCTTGATATCTGGTATTGAGATCCCACCTACTTTGGTCTTTTTCAGGATTGCTGCAGCTATTCGAGGTCTTTTTTTATTCCAGATGAATTTTTGGAGAGTTCGTTCTAGATCTCTGAAGTATGCCGTTGGTATTTTAATGGGAAGTGCGTTGAATTTATAGATTGCTTTGGGTAGTATGGACATTTTAATGATGTTGATTCTACCAATCCATGAACACGGTATGTTCTTCCATCTGTTTATGTCTTCCTCTATATCTTTTTTCAACGTCCTGTAGTTTTCTGAGTAGAGGTCTTTTACCTCTTTAGTTAAGTTTATTCCTAGGTAGCTTAATTTTTTTGGTGCGATGGTAAACGGGATTGTTTTTATAATCTCTCTTTCTGAAAGTTCACTATTGGTGTATAGAAATGCCTCGGATTTCTTGGGGTTAATTTTGTATCCTGCTACATTGCCAAATTCATGTATTAAGTCCAGTAGCTTTTTGATGGAGTCTCTAGGGTTTTGTATGTATAATATCATGTCGTCTGCAAATAAGGACAGTTTTACTTCCTCTTTTCCAATTTGGATGCCTTTTATTTCTTCTTCTTGCCGAATTGCAATGGCTAACACTTCCAGTACTATGTTGAACAGGAGTGGTGAGAGGGGGCATCCCTGTCTTGTTCCTGTTCTTAGGGGAAATGGTGTTAGTTTTTGTCCATTGAGTATGATGTTGGCTGTGGGCCTGTCATATATGGCTTTTATTATGTTGAGGTATGATCCTTCTACTCCCACCTTGCTGAGAGCTTTTATCAAAAATGGGTGTTGAATTTTGTCAAATGCTTTTTCTGCATCAATTGATATGACCATGTGGTTTTTTTCTTTCAATTTGTTTATGTGATGTATCACGTTTATTGATTTGCGGATATTGTACCATCCTTGCATCCCTGGGATAAATCCTACTTGGTCATGGTGTATGATCTTTCTGATGTACTGCTGGATCCGATTTGCTAAGATTTTGTTGAGGATTTTGGCATCTATGTTCATGAGGGATATTGGCCTGTAATTCTCTTTCATTGTGTTGTCTTTACCTGGTTTTGGTATTAGGGTGATGCTGGCTTCATAGAATGAGCTTGGAAGTGTTCCTTCCTCTTGAATTTTTTGTAGTAGTCTGAGGAGGATAGGTTTAGTTCTTCCTTGAATGTTTGGTAAAACTCCCCTGTGAAGCCGTCTGGTCCTGGGCTTTTGTTTGCTGGAAGCTTTTTGATGACTGCTTCAATTTCTTCCATAGTTATTGGCCTGTTGAGATTTTTAGATTCTTCCTGATTGAGTTTTGGAATGTTGTATTTTTCTAGGAATTTGTCCATTTCCTCCAGGTTGTCTAGTTTGTTGGAGTAGAGCTGTCCATAGTATTTTTTAACAATCATTTGTATTTCTGTGGGGTCTGTTGTTATTTCGCCTCTATCGTTTCTGATTTTGTTTATTTGGGTCCTCTCTCTTTGCTTCTTGGTGAGTCTGGCTAGAGGTTTGTCAATCTTGTTTATCCTTTCAAAGAACCAGCTCTTGGTTTCATTGATTTTCTGTATTGTTTTTTTGGTCTCTATGTCATTTATTTCTGCTCTAATCTTTATTATCTCCTTCCTTCTGCTCACTCTGGGGTTTTCTTGTTGCTCTCTTTCTAATTCTTTGAGTTGTAGAGTTAGATGATTTACTACCATTTTTTCTTGTTTGTTGAGATAGGCCTGTAGAGCTATAAACTTCCCTCTCAGGACTGCTTTCATTGTGTCCCATAGGTTTTGGATTGTTGTGTTTTCATTGTCATTAGTTTCCAGGATGTTTCGAATTTCTTCTTTGATTTCATTGGTAACCCAATCAATATTTAATAGCATGCTATTCAGCTTCCAGGTGTTTGAGTATTTTGGGTTGTTTTTATTGTAGTTTATTTCTAATATTATGCCATCGTGGTCTGCGAAGACGCTTTTTATGATTTCAATTTTCTTGAATTTGGGATACTTTGCTTGTGACCCAATATATGGTCTATTTTTGAATATGTCCTATGAGCATTTGAGTAGAATGTATATTCCCTGGCTTTCGGGTGAAGTGTTCTGAAGATGTCTATTAAGTCCATCTGATCTAGTGAGTCATTTAGGATTGCTGTATCTTTGCTGATTATTTGTCTAGAGGACTTATCCAGTGCTGTCAGTGGTGTATTAAAGTCCCCTACTATGATTGTATTGTTGTCGATGTCTCCTTTGATATCTTCCAGGAGTTTTTTTATGAATTTGGGTGCTCCTGCATTGGGTGCATATATGTTTACCAGGATTATATCTTCTTGTTGTATTGATCCCTTTAGTATTATGAAGTGGCCTTCCTTATCTCTTGTTATGGCCTTCACTTTGAAGTCTATTTTGTCCGATATAAGTATTGCTACCCCAGCTTTCTTTTCCTTTCCATTTGCCTGAAAGATATTTTTCCATCCTTTCACTTTCAGTCTGTGTGAGTCCCTTCTAATGAGGTGGGTTTCTTGTAGACAGCAGATGTATGGGTCATGTTTTTTTATCCATTCAGCCACTCGATGTCTTTTGTTTGGAGCATTTAGTCCGTTTACGTTTAAAGTTATTATTGAAAGGTACTTGTTTGTAGGCATTTCTGTTTTTGTGTGGCTGTTTTCTTTCTGAGCTTTTTATTTCTTATTTTTATACCAGTCCCTTTAGCATTCCTTGCATTGCTGGCTTGGTGGTGATAAACTCCCTTAGCCTTTTTTTGTCTGTGAAGCTTCTTATTTCCCCTTCAAGTTTGAATGAAAGCCTTGCTGGATAGAGTATTCTTGGATTCAGTCCTTTGCTTTGCATCACTTTGTAAATTTCAGTCCATTCTTTTCTGGCCTGATGTGTTTCTGTTGAGAAATCATTTGACAATCTAATGGGAGATCCCTTGTATGTAACTTTCCGTCTCTCTCTTGCAGCCTGTAAGATTCTCTCTTTGTCCTGAACATTTGCCATGGTAATTATGATGTGTCTTGGTGTGGGTCTTTTTGGTTTCACCTTGTTTGGGACTCTCTGGGCTTGTGTGACTTTTTTCTTCCCCACCTCAGGGAAGTTTTCTGATATTATTTCTTCTAATAGGTTTTCTAATCCTTGTTCATCCTTCTGTTGTTCTGGTACTCCTATTATTCGTATGTTGTTTCGTTTCATGTTGTCCCAAAGCTCCCTTAGGCTCTCCTCCTGTCTTTTCATTTTTTTCTCCAATTGCAGTACATTTTGGGTGTGTTTTGCTTCCTTGTCTTCTAAATCACTAATTCGGTCCTCCGCTTCTCCTAGTCTACTGTTGATACTTTCAATGGAGTTTTTCACTGCAGCTATATCACTCTTCATATCTTCTTGGGTCTTACTTAAGTTGTTGATTTTTTCATCTGTTTCTTCTAGCTTCTTCCATATGTTACCGATTTTTTCATCTGTTTCTTCTAGCTTCTTCCATATGTTATCGATTTTTTCATCTGTTTCTTCTTGCTTCTTGCTGAGGTTGTCGATTTTTTCCTCCATCCGGTTTATGCACTCTAGGACCCTTATTCTGAATTCTTTTTCTGTCATGTTGCATGCCTCTGTATTACTTAGCTGCTTTTCTGGAGAGTCCTCCTTCTCTTTCCTTTGGGGGTTTCTTTGTCTACCCATGTTTGATCTCACTGACATATCTAGACGTTGAGTCGTTCAGTGGCTGCTCCCTTGGTGGCAGTGACTCCTTGGTATGCGGTTCCTCTTTGGGCGGTTGCGGTAGCAGCTGCTCTTCAGTTGGCAGCAACTCCTCTGGTGGGTGCTGTTCACAGCTGTGGTGGCTCTTCTGGCTGGTGGGGCGAGGTTTCACGTACAGCTGCTGTTCCTCAGCAGAGGGTGTGGTGCTCAGGAGGTTGCTGTTGCTTGGATCTGCTGTGTTGATTTAAAGGCACAAAATACAACACAACAAGGCACCACGTACCAGGCACTATACACAAATATATTCACGATATTAATAACCCCAAATAAAGGTGACCACCTGAATTAAGAGAATTAGGGGATAAGGAAGAAGGAAGAGAAAAAGAGAAAAGAGAAAAAAGAAAAGAAAATTAGGGACCAAAAAAAGGAGTGCAAAAATGAAAGTGGGAAAAAGGAGGGGGGAAAGTAAAAGCGAGAAAAGAAAGGAAAAGAAAAAAAAAGAGCGAAAAGAGAGAATGAAGTGGAAGAGGGGAAGAGACTTTTTATATGAGGAGAATGCTCCTATAGAACAGCCATTAATCCCAACAAATTCCAGCAACAGCTCCCTGGAGATAAATGCAAACTAGAAACAACCAATAATATAACGATGAAAATAGAATGGAGAACACTAATCCCAAAATAAAATAAAGAGAAAATAAAATGGCACTTTAAAAAAAATGGTAAAATGGTAGCAGTAATAATACTGGTTAAAAATAAGAAGGTAGTAATTAAAAGGGTAAAATCAGGTGATGGAAAAAAGAAGAAAAAAAAAAAGAAGAAGAGGAAAAGAAAAAAAAAAGAAAAAAAAAAAAAAAAATTGGTTTCTTAGTTAAAAGGTGAAAAAAAGAAAAAAAAAATATTGCAGTAGTGAAGGTCCTTCGGTTCTTCTATTCTTCAGTGTGGCTCGCCTTAGACCTGCCAGGTATTCAGGAGAGTGTTGAGTTTCCCTGCGATACACTGTTCCTCTGTGTTGTAAACCACAGTCCTTATTTTAAAGCAAGCCGCATTTGTTTCCCAGACTGCCTTATTTTGTGTTTAGCAAAGAGTCAGTTTGTGGGTCAGCCTCTGGGTGGCAGTGTTCTGGGGTTGGCCTCTGAGGCTACAGGGCCTCTCTGTCCAGTGGAAGTTCACTGCCCAGAGCTGGCTGCGTAAGAGTTACCAGTGCTGTGTTGTTGCTGGGATTGAAAATCCCTCTATAGGCCAGACCCTGTTAACTCCCAGGGACTGATCAGGTTATTTTAATCCTTGATCTCCTACAGGGTGGAATCTGGGTGTGGCTGTGCTCCTTGCCTGGGGGCTGGGGGGAGGAGTCTCACTCTCCGGAGAGAATGGCTGCCTCAGACGTGGGCTCAGGGGTGTCTCAGCACTCAATTCGCTGCCACCTCTCCCGGCCCCCCTTCTCTCCTCAGTCTCTCCCCAGATTCCACTCCTCCGCACACTCTCCCTCTCTTCAGCACAGGTGAGTGTCTGTATCCGAAATGTCCCATGAACAGGGTTCAGTGAAAACAAACAAACAAACGCCGGCCGCGGAAACGGGGAAGGCTTGGTTTCTGTAAGCTTCTTCTCTTACCGGGACTGCATGGTCAGGTCAGCTCTTCAGGCTGCCCCCTTTAGGCTCAGTCCTCTGTGATCACAGACCGAGCTCTCAATTCCCCCGGCAGCGCCAGGAATCCCGCGGTTCTCCTTTCCCCTGTTAGGGGCTGTGCCTGTCCCAAGGGACGCGGCTGTCTGCCACGCGGTCTCCCTCCGACTCTCTGGGCTCAGAGGTCTGGCAAACTTTCCTGCCCAACTCCCTGGTTTTTTTACCTTTCCAGGGGAGTTCTGCTCTTCCCGGCTGTAAACTGTCTCGCCAGCTGAGGAATTTCGCCAATTCGGGGTGGATGTTACTAGTTTCAGCTGCTCACTCCATTTGCTCAGGGACACGACCTGGGACGCGTCTGCCTATACCGCCGCCATCTTCCTGACCCCCAGGTCTTTCTATCATGTTATTTTTTAGAGGTGAAAAGGTCTTTTTTAGAAAACTCCTCTGAGTACCACTGAAAGATCTGGGTTTTATTTAAGATCTGCTCCCACAGCCTTTGTGTTTTTCTCTATGCTGTGTTCTGTTGCAGTTTTGGATCCATCAAATTAGATTTTTTACTTAATAGAAAGTCATTTATATAAATATGTATACCAACCTGGGAATTATATGTGATGACGTCAAAGTATTGAGAAACTGAGCTACATACTGTGTTTTCTGGAATTAAATAGTTAGAAGGACTGTGGGGTCTGATAATTATCTGATAGGTGATCTAGCAAAAAATGCATATTTAAATGTAATTAGATCTACACAGTATGATTATTCACAATATGTATAAATGATTAGTAAATAAATTATAAAAAGTATATTGAAAAATGTATATCAAATAATATAGTGTTAAAAATAAATGTTTTTTGTTATTTGCAAAACATTTACACTTTTTATACAAGAACATTTAAAAAATCCTAAATTTAAAAGTTACGCTTTTTAATCTAAATTAACGTAAAATCTATTCTAGTTATATTTCTAAAAAAATCAACAGTATAGTAAAGATTAATTCCTAAATTAATACAGGCTTTAATAGTTTTAACTTTTGAAAGCTTACACATGGATTTTGGATTACTTAGACTTATTATAATAATATTTAACATTGAGGCATTTACCTTTATTGCAGCTGTCTTTACATTTCTGAAATTCAGGTACACATCTTCATGCTTACAGGAGCATTCATACCTTACAGAGAGACCATGTATGTAGGCGAATGTTTTTTCAGTGTAACTAAACTGTTGCTCACTGACCTTCTCCTATCTTTTTCACTCCTTACTGACACCTTCATCTCTCAAAACCCATGCAAAATAGTAGCAAAAATAACATGTGAATTTTGCCATTTGCCTTTTGGAGGCTGGATTTTTTATATTCCTGACCTGCTTTACATTTAAAAGAATCTATACATACAAACTAATCTTTCTCTCATGCTACTGCACATCTTAGCATCATAATGGCCAGATGAATTGCAGGATTTTCAGCAGACATGGGAATAAGGGGATAATAACTTCATTCAATTAAATTCAAAAATAGATCCCAAGAACCTGCATATCATAATTGTTGAACCTGTTAGATGTATAATTATTTTGCCCTGCTGCACCAAATAGCATCCCACCAGTCCACTTGATTCTGTATTATTACATGCCAATTTTTAGAGTGTGGTCCCACTGTCCTGTTAATGCATTTTTCAGAACAATAAAAACCCTTAATATATGCTGTCAGTTAATGAATCAACAGAATGGTTTCCATGGCAGCCTAGCTTCTAAAGCAAACCTTGAAAATACTTCCTTGGAATATGTTTACTGGTATGCACTGCGATGTGTTTAAAATTTTTGACACACTGTCTATTACATGATGTGAGGAGGAGTGGAAGAATTTGTTTATTTGGGATTTAAATAAAGACACTATTTCCAAATGGTTAGATTTTATTCATGGTTGAGTAGATGATTTGCAACTCTAATAGACAGAGGTTTTATAAAATATTTGTGTAAAATACCATCTTAATCTGAATAAAAAATAGTTCAGATTTTTGTAGGATTGGGTTTGTGAAGTAATTAATATTTGTGGAGGATAAAATTGACCATTATTCAAATTATATTTCTATTTATTTATGATCTTTCTGGCACCTTTGGTTTTGGTATGGCAGTCAGGGGAAGATATTGCAGAATGCCTTATTATTTTCAAAGCAAGAATATGAGTTTTCTGTATATATATTCTTGTCATCCATTTTATGAAAACTAGTTTCTAGCTGGAGTGCACACAAAATCATATATTTGATATTAACTATTTCTTAAGTTATGTTATGGTAGTACCTAGTCATGTGCTATGATAATTGGAATGTTTGCTGGGTGAATGTTCAAGTTCATGAATACATTAAATTTTCATAAAACCAGCTGTTCATCCTCATTCTCCCCTCCAGCCAGGCTTATCAAAAGCACTTGGAATATGAAGAGAAACAAAAGTTCATTATTTTAGCTTATTACCCAGACCTCAGAGTTAATTAGGAGCTAATTCAAGCTTCTGCAGGAAATCTTTAGGGATTCTCTAGATTGAGCCACTTCGAGTCTTATGTCTCAGCAAATCTATTTCACCAAAGAGTGAATATTAATATACTTATTTAATAAAATCATTACTGCTATGACTATACATCAAAATTCATTGTAGGGATAACTTATAGATTGATACTAAAATATCCCATCAACTCCTGCGTGTTCCATTTGACTCATCCCATTATTCAGATTAAACTGAGGAACAAGCATCCTTGATATTCAAACAGCAATGCTTCATAAGACACAGCACAGTGTGGAATCTGGCTATTTGAAGAGATCAGTGTGATCGCCAAAATCTAATATAGCCCAGAATTAACTCTGTAGCTTTCTCTACATCAGCTTTCTTACATTCATACTAAAAAACAAGTGTCAGACTTTACCTGACTTTCATGATCCATTATCCTTATAGTGACCAAGTAGAAAAAAACTTGAAATGACCATAATAAGGTAAGTATTGAGGTGTGTAATTTTATCCAGTAATAATCTGTGAACAGTCTTTAACTCATTCAAAATATTCAGTTCAATTGAAGGAAAACCCCATTCGATTTATTTTCTGCACACTAATTTTTCACATGCAATTACCCTCTTACTTCCTTCTTAGAATCTTAAAAAAATTATAAAATCAGGGTGAGGGGAGTATCAAGTTGTGAGAGCATGTCAATGCAGATGTGTTCTGATTCTCTAGTTGGTACTGGGTTCCACATATCTATATGCTAAAGAATTATGACAAATGCTTACGATGACCAAATGGATGGCATTCAATCTCTTCGCTTCTCCAATAACTCTTATTGCTAAGAATGGAGAATATAAGCTGGGTTTAAGCATTTTGCAGTATTGTTAAAGCCAGACATACGATCAAGTATGTGTATATGATTAAGCTTCTTTTATTTCTATTGTTTGCATTATAAACTACTTATAAAATATAAAATTGGGAAACATTTTAATTGTTGCATTTCTTAAAGTAATGTTAGTTTCTTAGAATGACAAAGAACTGTATATTCACATCTACCCATGTATAAAAGAGTAAATGTTGTATATAAGTGATGAATACTAATGAAAAGTCCAATTGTGACAAGTGCTGTCAGAAATGATTGCCAGAGGGAAGGGGGAGGGGGAGGTACAAGAGGGTAAAAGGGTAAAGGGGGGAGAAATGGTGATGGAAGGAAACTTGACTTGGGGTGGTGAGCACAATACAATATACACATGATATATTGTAGAATTGTATATATTGTAGAATTGTATACCTGAAAGCTACTTAATTTTATTAACCAATGTCACCTCAATAGATTAAATTTTAAAAAGTGTCAAGGAAATCCCTGTCTTACGTAGTGACATTCTGTTTTCTAGACAGCTTTATGAAATCTACTTGATCTTTTCATACTTACAGCACCAGAATATCTATAAACTCAATTTTCAAGCTTAAACAAAAGCACACTTTATGAGACATTATAATTCTTTGAATAGGGATTCTATAGTTATGTATCTAAACTAGCTCAAAACTGTAAGTCAGTGTTGACTGCATTGTGTACCTCGGAGAAGATTTTCTGGCAAACCAGAACAAAGGAATTTGTTTTCTAGATTGTCTATTCTGATATCCAGGTGTGAAAATCTATAATAATAAGAGGTAATATGCTAATTAGGCCAGACGTCCTTCCAGACTTCATTCCGGACGTGCTTCCAGACAAAGCCAGGGCCGGAGCAAAGCCCGGGTCCCAGGTGCCTGCCAGTGGCCGGAGGAGGGAAGTCCGGTCCCGTGTGCCGGAGGGAAGCTGGTGCCTGCAGCCGGGGAAAGAAAGGCCTACTCTTGCACGAATTTTTGTGCATCAGGCCTCTAATATAACTATATTTTACTAACCTGGGTTTATTCATGAGAATAGCAAATAAGATATTTTTGTGACTTTTATGGAACATCATATTGAGAAAAGAACAGTCAGAGTAACTGATTGATATCACCGTTTGAATCATAATGTCAGTGATATTTAAATGATATTGGACATTTTAGAGAGTTTAAGCATTTCCTCCAGCATATTTTTCTTTTTCTTCAATAATATAACACTTTGTCCTCGATAATAGTCTCTTTTTTTCACCTGAAATAAAAAGAATATGTGGGTAAACATTTTAAATATTTTGTTAAAGCATCAGTGACCCAATCGTCTGAGGTAGCACAGAATAGAGCTTTCACATCCTGTGACAGATTTTTCAGAATACACATCCTCCAGCCCCCTACCACCACCCCCCCCCAACACACACACATACACACACTGTTGTCCACAAATTTAGTTTGTATGCATTGCTTTTATCTTGTCCTTTTCACTTAACAAATCTTGAAAATTAGCCCTCATTGTTATATATAATGCACTAATTCTTTTCCAATGATACATTTTATTCCATTGTATAGAAGTAAACAATTCATTAGTCTTTCACTAGTGAGCATATATTTATTCTACACATGGGTGTTTCATGTATCTATAATTAAGTCTGATAAATTCCTTCAGTTTAGTCTCAAAGTACCCTCCAAAGAGATTGCATAATTTACTCCATCCTTAATGATGTCTGAGAATATATGTTTCCCTCGTTTGTGGCCTTAAGTGATATCTAATATTTACTAAAGAAAATCATGTAAGAAAAAATATACTGTGGTTTCAAACAGTATTTCTTATATAGGTGAAATTCTACATCTTTTTACATGTGGAAAAACGTATTACTCTTTTTACCATCTCTCTGATTATGTCTTTTGCTTATTTTTCAAATTGGGCTTTGGGTTCCAGATATCTATTCTTGTAAAAATGCTACTTGTAATGTACAGACTACAATGCTCAATGTCATTCTTTTAGCTGAACAAAAAATTAAAGAGACCTGCAAAACAATCTGAATGCAGAATTTTGATTTAAAAAATACCTCAAATACATACAGAAAAAGGGTCCGTATAATTAAATCTATGTATCTCCCTTCTCATATAGTTTCAATAATTATTAATATTTTGCCAATCATGTTTCTCATTTATTCTATTTCCAACACACACACACATTGTAACCACTATTCACAGTTTTGGAGTTCCCCTCCCGCCCCGTGTGTTTGTTGTTGTTGTGTTGTTTTGCTTATTAAAGGAAAATCCCAGCACCGTATCATCACACCCTCAATCTACATTGGTGTGCTTAATAAAGACCAGTTCAAATAAACAAGCAAGGCATTAAAGTTTATTTAATGCCATACAATATACATGCTCAGATTTCTCCAGTTGTTTCAAAGATATATTTTAATATTGATTTGTTCAAATCAGGATCCAAAAAGTACTCTCATTTGGTCTGTGTTGTAATGGTTATTGTTTTGGTATGCCACTTAATTTTCTCTTATTTTCTAGCAATCCCCTAATCCTTTATTTTTGTGATGTGTGAATTTTTGGAGACAAATACAGAATGCCCAATTAGCTGGATTTGGCTAATTCATTCTTATTATGATAATTAAAGGATCCACTAGACATCACATGAATTCTTTCAGAGATCTTACATATGACTCCTCTTTTCCTCAGTTCTTTATTCTTAGTTTCAAAATCTAAAAAAATACATTCTATCTACACTACTGACAAATTTATAGCCAAATACTGATTGCCAAAAGCAAAACAAACACCCCCCTAAACTATTAACTATACACTTAACAGAAGGTAATAAACACAATCTTATGAAGAAAATTAATATGAAAGCTCAAAAAAGAATAAAAATAAAATGATATATCTATTTTATGAATGAAATAACCAATATTATAAAAATGGTAATTATCCTGTCTAGTAAAAATTCTATTTAGATTTTTTTCCCCCACATAAACTTGTCAAGGTGATCCTAAAATTTATATGGAAGAATAAAGAACAACTAAATAGGCAAGATAATTGTGAAGAAAAGGATTTGCATCAATAGTAAAACATATTATAAAGCTATAATAATCTAACATGTGGCATCTGATAATGGACTAATGGATAATTATATAAACCTGGGCCATGGATATTCACATATATGGAACAATTGGAAAATTATTAATAAATAATTATGGAGAATCTGTGATTTATGATGCAATTATAAAAATTAGAACACTAGAAATTTACAAACACTTCTACCCTTGACTTGGAATGTACACATAACTGAAAAATAATATACAAAAGTACACAAATTATATTACAATTTGTATATAAAAGACATACAAGTATATTTGTGAATTGATGTATATTTACAAAATATATTTGAAATGTAAGAAAAGCTAACAAAATTTTTACATCTTAGGAGATATAATATTTTAGTGGGTAGAGGAAAAGTATCGGATGACTGTCACTTTTATACATTTTTTTATTGTTGACATTTTAACATCTACTTAATAAAAATTAACCAAATGAATATAAAATATTAGAGAATACAAGAGGGATATTTTAATACTGCTGGAGAGGAAATATTTCTTAATCAAAACATATAAAGCTAAAATCAGAGAAATCTGTGTCTTTAGGAATAAATATGAAATTTACCTTAGTTTGGTTGGTGCTTTTCTTACTTTGCAGTCACTGTGCTTAATACAATTATTCCCATATTTCTCCTTAATTAATAGTCCTTGAAAATATACATTCAGCTTCTTACTTTGATTGCCTCTTTAAAGCACTACCTCAAAGTTTGATTGATTTCCATCAATTTTTAACATATATTAACTTGAGGATTTGCAAATAAAGAAGAACCACATAAAATGCATCACGTACTCACAAGATTAGTACAGATTAGTAATCCAGACTTGCTCTATGAAAACTTCATTGCTGTGCCTTTTCTTAAATTTTCAACAGATTGTGTCTCATAGAGAAAATTGCTACAAAGTTAAGAATGATTTTTTTGAGAATATGAAAGTATATTTCATGTGCAACAGGCCAGAAAACATCTTAATCTGCCAACAGTGATAATCACCAGTAAATGATCAGGGAACCTGTTATTAGTTATAAAATCCTAGAGCAATATTTCAGGTAATGAAGAACAACCATAGGACATCAGCACAATGAGGCTCATTTTTCAATGGAGCAGTTAAGTGTGCAACGTGCATAGATTCTAAAAAACTATTGTGTCAACAATCATCTATTTTATGAGTGACAGTGATAGAAGTATTACCTCTTCTGTTTTATGTGTCAGGAAGATCCCTGTAGTAAAACATTATTCTCAATGCCACATCTATGTATGTAAAAATTCTCTTTGTATAGAAAATTTCCAAAGAAACTGTAAGATCTAAGCATTTCTGCACGTATTTATGTCTTCAAATGATATTGGTAGGTTAGACAAGCATGAGTTCCTTTGTGGAAAAAGTTCTGCAATTCTTCAAATAGCAAGCTTACTGAAGTGGACAGGGATCTAAATCTTATTATACATTCCACAGCCTGTCATTCAAGGACGTGATGTATCCTGGTCTATAGTTCCCCAGGGCCTCTCTTCACTTTTTCATTTAAAATAATTCAATTTACTCCAAACCAATTTAATACGTATTTATTAAATTTTTAGCAAGTTTTAATGGCAATTTGTCCGGCACTGCTCAAGCTGATTTCTCTCGAGACTGTTATTGAGCAAGCACAAATGATGCAAAGGGTACATAGGGATAAGGATAGACGTGAACAGAAATAATTCCCTGGTTTCTCACGAGGTCCTCAAGGATATAGAGTGGAAACCAGCCAAGTACTGAGGGCCACATCAGTATTCAGTCTCAGAGATCGCCCTACAGACATGTGAGGCAACCCCAAAATAACTTATTTACACTTTTTACTGCTACCATATGTGGGTTTCCACAATTTAGGAAAAAAAATGCTCATAAATTCCTGGTGAATCTAAAACCCTCTTTTATAGCAATACTAGAGGCTCAGTGCACGAATTCACGCACCAGTGGGGTCCCTCAGCCTGGCCTGAGAGATCAGGCCAAAACTGGCTCTCCAACATCCCCTGAGGGGTCCAGGATTGTGAGAGGGTGCAGGCCAGGCCAAGGGACCCCATTGATGCATGATTGGGGTCAGGGAGAGATGCGGGAGGTTGGCCAGCAGGGGAGGGACCACAGAAGGGCTCCAGGGGATGCCCAGTCCATCTCGCTCCATCCCGATCAGCCGGACCCCAGCAGCAAGCTAACCTACCAGTCAGAGTGTCTGCCCACTGGTGGTCAGTCCATGTCATAGCAAGCAGTTGAGCGGCCTTAGCATATCATTAGCATATTATGCTTTGATTGGTTGAACGGACGAGTGGTCAACTGGATACTTAGCATATTAGGCTTTTATTATATAGGATGGCAGAGTAAAAACTGCAGTTGCAGAATTCACAAAAATCTGGGTCCAGTTGCCAAATTAGCCACATTTGTTGACTGTTATCTTAGTTTAGATTTCTTAGGGCATTGTAGCACTTTCAGATTGGCGGGGTTTTTAAAAACCTATCTTTATTGTTGAAAGTATTAAAGTTGTCCTCTTTTTGTTCCCCATTGTCCCCTTCATCTCACTCTCATCCCTCCCAGGTCTTCACTGCACTATTGTCTGTGTCCATGGGTTATGCATATAAGGTTTTTGGTTATTGCTAAATTACATGCATTAAGTCCTCTGTCTTTTTGATAGCTCATTTCTTTTTATCACTGAGTAGTATGCATTTAATTAATATACCACAGTTTATCCACATACTTACTGGGGTATATCTTGCTTACTTCCTGTTTGGGGAAATTATGAATAAAACTGCTGTAAACATTCACAAGTAGTCTTTTTTGTGGAGACACATTTTTAACTCCTTTGGGTAAATACCTCAGCGAGCACTTTTGAATCATATGCTAAGAATATGCTTAGCTTTCTAAGGAACTGCCAAACTGTCTTCCAAAGTGGCCATATCATTTTGCATTTCCACCAGGAATGAGTGTGAGTTCCTGTGGTTACACATCCTTGCCAGCATGTGGGCTATCTGAACATCTTTACACATGTTCATTTGCCATCTGTGTTTCTTAATTGGTGAGGTGTATGTCCAAATATTCTCCTAGTTTTTAATTGGACTGTTTATTTTTGCATTGTTGAATATTAAGAGTCCTTTGTAGCCTGGCTGGCATGGCTCAGTGGTTGAGCATTGACCTATGAGCCAGGAGGTTACGGTTGGATTCCAGGTCAGGGCACATGCTAGGGTTGTGGACTGGATCCCTGTGTGGGGTGTGCAGGAGGCAGCCGACCAGTGAATATCTCTCATCATTGATGTTTCTATTTCTCTCTCCTTTTCCCTTCCTGTTCGAAAAAAATAAAAAATATATCTGAAAAAAAGAGAGTTCTTTCTATATTTTGGAAACAAGTTTTTATTTAAACCAGATATGTGCTTTGCAAAAACTTCCTCCCCCACCCCATTCTGTGGCTTATCATTTTATTCCCTTATCAGAATTGTTCCCACAGCAAAAGTTTTCACTTTAATAAAGTCCACTTTATTTCTTTTATTGATCTTGCTTTTGGTGTTTTACCAAAAAAAAATTGCTAAATTTTGGTTCACCTAGATTTCTCCTCTTATAGCAATGTTTACATTGCTACCAGCAGTGTATGAGAGTTCTCTTTTCTCTACAACCTTTCCAGAACTGGTTATTTCTTGTTTTATTACTTTCCATGTCTTGACAGGGAACACCTAGCATGGGTTTATGGAAGACAGAGCAGTAGGAAGTCTAATTTCCTATTTCTATGCATGAATATCTAAATCTTGTTCTATAGTTGTACCTCCCATAGAACCCTTGCATATATTTGCATACACTAGGATTAAAAATAAAGTGTCCAACATGGATAGATATAGATAGACTAGAGGCCTGGTGCACAAAATCTGTGCACTCGGAGTGGGGAGGGGGGTAACCATCAGCCTGAATTGCAAGAGGGTGCAGGCCAGGCCAAGGGACCCCACTGGTGCATGATGGGGTCCAGGGAGGGATGCAAGAGATTGGCCAGCCAGGGAGGGACTATGGGAGGGCGCCAGGGCATGTCTGGCCCATCATCCTCAGTCCTGATCGGCTGGACCCCAGCAGCAAGCTAACCCACCGGTGGAACATCTGCCCCCTGGTGGTCAGTGCACGTCATAGCGCGCGGTTGAGCAGCCTTAGCATATCATTAGCATATTATGCTTTGATTGGTTGAACAGATGACTGGACGACCAGACACTTAGCATATTAGGCTTTTATTATATAAGAATAGATGATGATTGATAGATAGATAGATAGATAGATAGATAGATAGATAGATAGATAGATAGATAGATAGATATAGATAGATAGATGACAGATAGATAGAAGATAGATTTAGTGATAAAAATAGATAGATATATGTATATCCTGTTTTCCCTAGTATTATTTTACCCAGATCTATTTAAGTGATCAAGTTCTATTCATCCTGGGAGACTCAGAATAAAAACTTAAATATCTCATAGGCATTGCAATATATTCTAAAACCTTCGCTGTTACCCTTCTGACTCTGACACTGCCTCATTACTTCAACTGATGTTTGCAAAGCTCTATAATATTGTTACATACATTTAAAACATTATCTTATACCGCTGTTTTGCACTCTCCCCCACCAGAGTAATGCTTCTTAATGACAATATTAAAAGGGACTGGCACCAAATAGGTACTCAATTTTTTGAAGTATAATCCTTTTTCCAACCCATGATACTCTCTACACTGAATCACCTATTATGTTCACATCGGTTTTAGTACTTTCTTATATATAGCTTTTTATTATGACCTAAACATTTTATACTTTAGTCTTTTTAAAAATATAATTTTTTTTATTGATTTCAGAGAGGAAGGGAGAGGGAGAGAGAGACAGAAACATCAATGATAAGAGAGAATCATTGATCAGCCACCTCCCGCATGCCCCCTACTGGGTATTGAGCGCTCAACCCAGGCATGTGCCCCTAACCAGAATCAAACCTCAAACCTATGACCCTTCAGTCCACAGGTGGATGCTCTATCCACTGAGTCAAACCAGCAAGGCTATATTTTAGTCTTTTACATAACAAGAATACAAGCTCTTGAGGTCAGGAATTTAACTCTTATGTTCCACACAGATGTTCAGTGTATAAATATTAATGGGAAAACTTTCAATTATTTCATATATATATATATTTATAGTTTAAATTTAAAAAACTATTACATTATAAAAAGGGAAGTGAGCTATCTATGTAATCCATTGCATGAACCAAGCATAAATACAGACATATTAGGTAGCTTTTAATTTTTGTTTGTTTTCTTGTTTTAAATCTCATGGACTAGTTGTGTCTTTGATAACTAGAGAAGGAAACAGGTTGATTAAAGGAGTTAACTTGATGTGGTAGATTAACATATGATTTTTCTCTTTACTCCTTCCTTGTTATAGAATTACATCCCACTCTCTCCCAAAGTGACTTTGCAGCAGTTCCCACAAGAGCAGGGAGAACATAATTCCCCACATGATTGCTGTCGGACTTGCACCTATCTGCAGGCAGTCCCTCAGCTTGAGTAATGGAGATTTTATCCTTCATCGCCAACTAGACACACATCATTTCAAATTTTCTGTTCCCTTTTCAAAGGCATGCTTCAATGATTTTTTCCTCCATCTCATACAGTATTGTGTGTGTTGCTCTTTATTTGATCATATCAAGCGATGAACAAACACTAAAACTATTAATTTGAAAAAAGATCAAAGGGATTTAAAAGTTTTAAACTATTAATTTACAGAAAATGAAACCCCATGGATAAAATGATATGAAAAGACAATTCCTCTAGTAAATAGAGATAACACATTCAGCCCACAGTGATATAACTCAATCAGACTGACAAACCTAGATACACATCAAGGGTTGAGTTTTAGGTGACAAAACAGTAACCAGCATGAATTTGTGGGAATGAAAACTGGCACAGCTATTCTGTAGAGCACTTTAATAGGATGTAGTAAATCTTACGAGCATATGAAGCATGACCCAACAAATCCGCTCCCCATCCAACCATACAAACAGGTTCAAAATAGATTTTTTCAGAATGTTAATGGCAGAATTGTTTGTAGAAGCAGAGAGATTGAAATTTGCTAGGTGTTTCTAATGAGAACAGTTAAGTAATATGCAGATAATATATACTATGAAATAGTATGCGGCAATAGCAGTTTGAAACAATGAAAAAATACAATTTTTAGACTAATGTGGACAGATCTTTAAGATATAGTGTCAAGTGAAAAGTTAACATGGAAAACAATCTAGTGCACAATGCAATATGTATAGAAGCAGCATACATACAAGCAGGTTAAAACTTACAGATTCTAGGGCCAGATACTATCTGGGTATGACTTCCTGCTAGCTGTGTGACCTTGGGGAAAATCACATGACCTCTCTGTCAGTTTCCTCATTAAACAGAGGAAATACTACTACTTCCATCAAAACATGGTTGTAATATTTAAATGAGTTAATATATCAACACTTTTAAGAGTGCTTGACTCATATTAAGAGCTAAATACTTCTAGAAATATTCTTTATTTTAAAATGCATTTAAAATATATACATACATCCCAAATACTATATAGTTTTAAGAAGACCTATGTATTTTTCTGATGATATATAAAAGTAAGAATATGTTTAAGGGCAGGAAAGGTGTAAAAAATAAAATGTGGAGAATAAATAAAAGATAATATAACATATGAGAGAGGACTTGCAAAAATTGATGGCAGTCTAATGAATGGAAGAGCATGATAAACAAAACTATCCTCAGTTGAGATTTAATCTAATCTAAAATTAGTTTATTTATCTTATGCACTGTTTTAACTTTGGCTGTGTTCAGGCTTTTTCAGGACAACCTTAGTTGGAATTCAATTTTTGCACAAATCTTTAGCAGCAAAAGTCACATTTGATTATGTGTATAGAAAATAGTATCTTAAAACCTTATAGGAAATCATATAAAGAGACTCCATCAAAATTCAGTGTTCCTCAATCTCACCACAACAATATATACACACACAAAACTTCTGATTGAAAATAAATTATTTTCTGGTTTGTATAAAAGGAAAGGGGAATTGAGTTTGCCCTGCTAGAGTGTCAACATCCACTGTTTTTTAATAGCTTTATCCCTCACACATATAAGCATGCCTGACATTTAGCCGATTCTTGATTATTTGTTTAGTTAATCAACCGATATTATAACCAGATATATTCACTCCTCTCTCACTGGTGAATTTTGCTTGCATATTTAAGATCTTATTCTCTTGCAGTAAGTACTTCACCGATAATAAACGTAATCTTAATGATGGATGATCTCTTTCTTTCCATGCCTGCACTGAGTTGCCCAATTAATGAAGCCTGACAGATGCAGATGCTGTTTCTCTCTGTCCCCAGGCCCATGAAAATGACCTGAGGAGCATATTAGAAGCCTTTGGATGCAGTGCAGAGAGTCAGCATTTTGTTTTCTGTTTTGAGCCCATTGTCTAAAATGAATTAAGTGAGGCCCCAGGCCTGAACTGAGTTGCTCCCCTCCCCTCCTCTCTCCAATGTGTATGAAGTCAGTGTAGCAAGAGTCCTGCAACAGCATTTTGATTTTGCCCTGATTTCATCCTGAATTTGTTAGGAGGTATAACATCTTGTCAAACCCTCACCAACTTCTTCCTGATTCAGAAGACCCTACTCACTATGACCTCCGGGGGACCCAATCTTGCCATCCCCTCACTTGTACTTAGAGACTCCTAGGGTGGGTGCCACCTCCCAGACCAGTGTCCTTAGATATCCAGTGGATGTAAGTCAGACCAAATCTGATTTCACATCTGCGACTGCAGTGTTCTTGTTCCTTGTCCTGTCCGTTTCTCACATCTTGGCCATGTCAATTTCCAAGCCACTTTCTGCTTCTGCAGGCCTGATTCCCATACTGAGTTGTGATTGGACATCTGCATGCTAACGACAAATTGTGTAAATGTGTTTGCTAAAGTTTTCTTTTCAGTTATCTAAGAGGAGCAATACCAAACAGAACTCTGGTTAATTAAAAGAGAACATATGTCAACGAATATGTTTATGCCTTGACCTATAATTTTAACAAGCAGCTTTTTTTGTCCCCAGTATCTGAAGGAGATAAAACTTCAGAGATTCTTCCCATTAAAAGTAACTTCAATGATATATAGAAAAAATGTCATTTTGTACTATGTAAAATATGTCAATATTCACAATATCTTTATCTCCTCTTACTCTTCCTATATATTTGTTAAAATTTTTGAAAAATGGTTTTGAAATTTTCTCACTGTATGAATTTGATTTAGTAATTAAATATGCCACATAATCCTTCAAAATATGTCAGTTAATAATTGTGGAATGATAGCAATGATGAAAATGTAATAGTAATAATAGGTTTTAATACTTAAATATTATACCTTAGGATCAATAGAAAGTATCTTCATTTCTCTCACAGTAGAGAGTAGCACCACAAACCACGCTGGGTTGCTCCGCGAATTGAATTTGGCACATAATAGGTGCTCAACACATGTTATATATGATTATCAATATAGACTATGCTGCTATATAATGTAAAAAATATTCAGCATAGCTTTATATTGAAATATGAGAGCAAAGGCGTGTAATGTGAGAGTAACTGTATTCAGGAATTGCATTATTGATAAAAGTAGAGGAGAATATTTTTAGCTTCCTGTGGGTTTTTCTTGAAGCTGGCTGATCTAAATGGTTCTTTTATCTTTAAAGAGACTAATTAGGGCTTTAGAGTTGACATTTCATAGCAAGATCTCCTGACATATCCTGCGGTGGAGATTACTGCTGCTCATAAAACACCATGCCCATCATATCATGCTATGGAGGAAAACAGCGAGACACATCATTTCCCATGTTGGATGGGTTAATGCAGTTAACCCCTTTATTCAAAACCAAGGTCAGCATTTTCAGTAATTAGGATAGATTTTGCTTTACTGTTTGTTTTTCTTTGACTTAGACAGCTATAAGTAGTCTCTTGTATATTGGCCTTAGTTACATAGCCTTGTTTTGTGTACAAAAATGGAAGGTTTGTTTAATGCACCCTTTGTTTATTTAATGTGTATTGTGAATTATTCTGCCACCATAATACCTAATAAATCATACTGTTTGCTGTTTACAGAGTACTTGCTATCTCAAGATTAAAAATTTGTTCTCAGGCAACTCCTTGGGAAGTAGGAGAATCTCTATGAAATAGTAAACCCTATATTTATAAATGAAATTTCAAAAAATATATAGTTGATTTTTTTGAATTCCATTCTTGAGACAATAAACATTAAACAAGAATTCAACAGGTTATTTGAATGGTTTTAGTTTCACTTTATCTAAGCCAGATCTGTATATCTAGTTGGAGTGCATGGTGAATTTAGAAGAGATTATTTTGTTCAGATCCCCAATATTTGATAAAAGAATTTTGCTTTTCTATAAACATTTATATTGTTGCTGGCATACAAATGCTTAGCAATTGTATATTGAGACTAATAGAAGGAACTCTGAATTGGGAGCTTAAGTGCATTTACCTTACATACTAATACAATCATCTAGGTTGGTGAAACAACATAGTTCACTACTCAGAAAAGTTAGACTTTTTTAGTAACATCAAGAATAGTAACAAGTTGTAAAACAAAGCATACCTTTTTAAAAATAATTACATGTTATAATTAATTTAGATCATACTGCCCAAGAGCATAGATTCTGCTGTCACATCATCTGTGTAATAATTCTTTTTAAAAAATTTTATTGATTTCATAGAGGATGGGAGAGGGAGAGAGATAGAAACATCAATGATGAAAGAGATTCATTGGTTGGCTGCCTCCTACATGCCCCCTACTGGGGATCGAGCCCACAACCTAAGCATGTGCCCTGGACTGAAATCGAACCCAGGACCCTTCAGTCAGCAGGCCTACACTCTATCCACTGAGCCAAACCACCTGGGGATGGTTTAGTATTCTAACTGCCACTAAAAATTATTTACCTTCCCTGAGCATTAGGTTCCATGTATCTAAAGTATGGACAATAACAGTAGCCGATTGGATGTGCGTTTATGAAGATTAAGTGTGTTAATATAGGTAAAGCATACGAAAGAGTGATAGTATGCAATAAACACTCAAAATATTCTTAATTTTCTTAATGTAAAATGTCAATATAAAGAACAAAATAAGATACATATTTGCAATAAGTATGATATTTGGTTATAGTATTTTTTTTCATAAATATATTAGAAATAATTAAAATAGATCAACAGAGAAAAGACATAAATAGATCATTTAAAAAGAAGGACATGTTATTTAGGAGAAGGGTACACTTCATTGATAAACAAAATAATATCTATTAAAAATTGAAATATAGCCAAAGCTGGTTTGGCTCAGTGGATAGAGCGTCGGCCTGCGGACTGAAAGGTCCCGGGTTCGATTCCGGTCAGGGGCATGTACCTGGGTTGTGGGCATATCCCCAGTGGGAGATGTGCAGGAGGCAGCTGATTGATGTCTCTCTCTCATCGATGTTTCTAACTCTCTATCTCTCTCCCTTCCTCTCTGTAAAAAAATCAATAAAATATATTTAAAAAAAATTGAAATATAACTTTAATATTTTAAATTTGCATAGATAATGGAGAAATATAAGAATATTAGAGGCCTTGTGCACATAATTTGTGCACTTGGAGGGTCCCTCAGCCTGGCCTGCACCCTCTCACAGACCAGGAGCCCTTGGGGGATGTCTGATTGATGGCTTAGGTCTGCTTCCCGGGGGAGGGGGCCTAAGCCAGCAGTCAGACATCCTTAGCGCTGCCATGGAGGCGGGAGAGGCTCCTGCCACTGCCGCTGTGCTCTCCAGCCCTAAGACCAGCTCAGGACTTCTGGCTGAGTGGTGCTTCACCTGTGGGAGCACAATGACCACCAGGGGACAGGTGCATTGAGCATCTGCCACCTGGTGGTCAGTGTGCATTATAGCAACCAGTCGTTCTGCTGTTTGATCGATTTGCATATTAGCCTTTTATTATATAGAACTAGAGGCCTGGTGCACAAAAATTTGTGCACTCGAGGGGGTCCCTAAGCCCAGCCTATGCCCTCTTGTAGTCAGGGACCCCTCAGAGGATGTCCACCTGCTGGTTTAGGCCTGCTCCCTGGGGGATCGGGCCCAAGCTGCCAGTCAGACATCCCTCTGGCAGCCAGGCAGCCCTCGGGGGATGTCCACTTGCCAGCGGGGACCAGGCCTTAGCGCTGCAGTTGGACATCCTTAGCGCTGCTGAGGAGGTGGGAGAGGCTCTCACCACCACCGCTGTACTGGCAGCCGTCAGCCTGGCTTGTGGCTAAGGAGAGCTCCCCCTGTGGGAGCACACTGACCACCACCAGGCAGCTCCTGCATTGAGCGTCTGCCCCCCGGTGGTCAGTGTGTGTCATAGTGACCAGTCATTCCCAGTTGTTCTGCTGTTAGGGTCAATTTGCATATTACCCATTTGTTATATAGAATAGAGGCCTGGTGCACCGGTGGGGGCCGGCTGGTTTGCCCTGAAAGGTGGCCTGGATCAGGGTGGGGGTCCCGCTGGGGTGCCTGGCCAGACTGGGTGAGGGGCTGATGGCTGTTTGCAGGCTGCCCAAACCCCCTTTAGGCTGGAGGTCCCCACTGGCGTGCCTGGCCAGCCTGGGTGAGGGGCTGAGGGCCATTTTCAGACTGATCAAGCCCCCTGGTGACTGAAGCTCCCAGTCTTTCCTTTTTTTGTTTTTGTTTTTATTTGCTCCAGCTCTGTGGCCATGGTGACTGGAAGCAGGTATCTGGGGTTTATTTACCTTCTGTAATTGAAACTTTGTTGCCTTGAGAGGAGGCAGCAGCCGCCGGGAAGCTTGGCTTCTTCCATCACTGGAGCACGCAAGCCTGTTCGCTCCAGCTCCATGGCTGCCGGCCGCCATCTTGGTTGGGTTAATTTGCATATAGTCGCTCTGATTGTCTGGTGGGCATGGCTTAAGGTATAGCGAAAGTATGGTCAATTTGCATGTTTGTCTATTATTAGGTAAGATAATGCCAGAAATTAATACTTAAAGGACATTTTTGCATAATGCTAGTGGTAGTGGAAATTTGTATAACCATTTTGAAAATGAATTTTGCAATATCTATAATTGAGTATTAAAATGATCTTATTATTTGACCTAAAAGTTACACTTTGTAATTTTGCTTTTAGGTTAAAAAGCTTTAGGCAAAATTATAGTACAACATTCCCTATAATTGTAAATTTTTGGAAAGAATATGAAAGTACAAAAGTAACTGTTAAGTATGTTAACTTAATTTTAATTAGCAAAACATATTTTGTAAAATAGAACATAGACTATGCTTAAGCTTAATTTTTAATTTAAAAAAGAATTCAATGTGGGATATGTGATATGATCAGTTACGTAAAACATGCCAAAAAAGTACACATAGGTAAAAGGCTGAAAGAAATACATAAAATATAATTAAAGGTTATTGTAGATAAATAAAAAAGTATATATTACTTATATCTTTCTAAATGTCTTATGTTGCATAAATTTTGAATACACTATTTATAAAAATAAAAAACCATAATTCAGAAACTTTTAAAATATTCCCTCTGTTTAAAAAATATATTGTATTTTGATTTCAGAGAGGAAGGAAGAGGGAAAGAGAGATAGAAACATCAATAATGAGAGAGAATCATTGATTAGCTGCCTTCTACACACCCCACACTAGGGGTGGAGCCCTCAACCTGGGCATATGCCCTGACCTGGAATTGAACCAGGACCTCCTGGTTTATAGGTCAACCCCTGAGTCACACCAGCCAGGCCTAAAATATTTTCAAATTAAAGAATAATTCATAAACATTTAAATTACTAAAAAAACACACTTTATTTGAAATAAAGTCAATGCTAGAGGAAAAATTCAGACCTCATTTTAATTTTGTACATTTCTAACAATAAAATATAACACTAAAATATCATTTCTCTGACTAAAAAACGCTTTGTATTCAGTTTTATCAGTCACCATGGATTCCATGTAAATATCTTAATTTTAACTTTATTTACTTATTCAATTATGTGTTTTCTATTCATTTTATTGATTAGGAGGTTGAAGTTAAGAATGGTAACATGATTCGCCTGTGGTAACTTTGCTCATAGACAGTATAACTGGAACCATGGGGTATCTGACATTGAATGTAGGTGTCTTACTTTACACTATGCAGGATGCCTCTCCTCTCTTATTTGTAGGAATTGAAGGGACAAACAACAGGTAAAAATATCCAAGTCGTTTTGTTATTTATTTAACAAGTATTTATTGAGCGTAACTTTCACTAGATTGTGTGACAAATACTGACATTAAAAAGTAATTAATTCCTAAATCTATAAATCTTGAAGTGATTAGGGTGGCAATCATATAAACAAATATGGAAAATGTCATCTTGGAACTATGTCACAAATGTATCCAAGAAAACTCATCTTGGAAGTGTGTGCCAAGTGCAATAAAATAATTTGTTAATCACGTATTTACTCAAAAATCCTAGCAAACAAATAAATTCAAGGAGAAGGGAAAGCTGTTCCTTACAGTAGGATGCTAACTAATAATTATCACAATAATGATGGAGTTAGAAAAATCACTATTCCACAAGGAACATAAAAATAAATTTAGGCAAGAATAATCTCTCAAAGAGTGTTTTATTCTACATTACCTGTGCCTTAATACTTTGTAAATGCATAATAATTGTAATGTATAACCTACACAAATTAGAAAGAATAAGGTTTTATAGAAAAGTTTAATAAAAGTGTGAATAGAATGCTGATTGTTTTCTTTTTCCCAAAATTATTTTTAATTTAGTGGTGTGACAGAAAGAATCCTTAGCAACATTTTGACCAATTATCTAAGTTTGGTAGTTTTCCTCCATTTCTGTCTCTAATCTCCACAGTCATTAACTCTTTTCTTGATGAATTCTAATATACCATATGTTCTTTTCCAATTTTCTTTTTCATATCATTTCAGCAAACTGCAGTTAACATTAAAATATAAAACTGATTATTTCATCTACACGCTTTATATTTTTCTTTTCTATAGTAGTTTTGTTTACATATTTTATTACTCACCATCTAATGTATAGTACTTTATAGTTACTTTAATTATTTACAAATTTATATTGAGAAAAACTGGTAATGTTGATGGAGGCAAAAAAGAAAAGCTGAGTCCAATGTATGCGTTTGTTTGCTTGCTTCCTTGCAGGTTTTTGGTGGCTTGTGAAAGAAATCATACTTAAGTTGCAATCAATTTGAATAGGAATTTAAACAAAACAAGATTCCTCTAACACTCTGTGATTATTACAGGTAGGTTGATTATTTATATTTTTTACAGTTTATTAGAAAAATGTAAGTTTGTTGTTACTTGTTTTTTTGTTTTGTTTTTAAATATATTTTATTGATTTTTTACAGAGAGGAAGGGAGAGAGAGAGTTAGAAACATCGATGAGAGAGAAACATCAATCAGCTGCCTCCTGCACATCTCCCACTGGGGATGTGCCCGCAACCCAGGTACATGCCCTTGACCGGAATCGAACCTGGGACCCTTCAGTCCGCAGGCTGACGCTCTATCCACTGAGCCAAACCGGTTTCGGCTGTTGTTACTTGTTTTTAAAAAAATTTTATTTTACTTTTTATTTATTTTCATTTTTAATGTGCCTGGGAGGAAGAAAAGGAGTTAAGGATGGGGGAGGAGGAGGGGAAAGAGATAGGGACTTGTATGCTTCCCAGAGGGAAAGCGCCTAATTTTTTAGACTTATTTTATTAGTTACTGCTCTCTTTGATCCTGAGGACAATTGGGCTTCAATTTATTACTTTGTTAATTTACTTTTGAAAGTATGTTTAATTTGTGGTATTTCAATAATTTAGAAATAAAACATTGTTCTAAAACAGTCTCATTTGGAAAAATATCCACTATGTTTATAATATTTCACATTGAGATCCACCATTCCTAGTGTTACTGTAACTTGATTGTCCATTTATTTTGCTTTTTTTGTTTGTTTGTTTTTGGTTAATCCTCATATGAGGATGTTTCCATTGATTTTTAGAAAAAGTGAAAAGGAGGGAAAGAGACAGAGAAACATCAATGTGTGAGAGACACATAGATTGGTTGCCTCCCGCACGCGCTCTGACGAGGGCCTGGGATTGAGCCTGCAACTGAGGTACATGCCCTTAACCAGAATTGAACCTGGGACCGGGGACCTTTCAGTCCATGGGCTGACACTCTATCCACTGAACCAAAGAAGGTAGGGCCACTTATTTTGCTTTTTATAGAGGTAACCCATTTGTCTTATCCTTCTTCATATCAAGCCATGAAAAAAGAAAGCACACATTCACACACACACACACACACACACACACACACACACACACACACTAATTAGTCAGGCTAATCCAAGTTCAAGTCTTACTCTGCCATTAACCAACAGCATGTCCTGAAAAAATAATTCTCATATCCAAACTTTTAGTACCTCATTTAAAAATAACTACCACATAGGGAGAATGCAGGAATTAAATGAAATAATGTATCAAGCATTGTCACTATTTAAGCACATGTTGACAATGAATTTTCTTCCCTGATATGGCTCCATTTCCTAACTTTGCCTCTGTCCCTAGCCAGGAATTTTTCAAATAGCAGAATTGAAGCATCCTAAAATCATTTAATGTGCTTTTCAAGCTGATTGTGAATACAATGCACTCCATGAAATTTTCTTGTGGAAAATAAGATTATAGAGGGAGATTATGTAAGATTAAAGTATTCAACTTGATTTGATTTTTACAAATTGCAAAAACACTATGTATGAAAATTCTTAGTACATGTTCTCATTACTTAGTTTGCAATTTCTTCAGTAATGTTAAAATTGCCTGAAAAAATTTGTAAATTCTCTTCTCAAACTTATTTTTCTTGAAATATTAAAAGTATACTTATGTATGAGCACATCTATAATACTAAAAGTTCTTGAGCTAACAATATTGTTTGAAATCGTGATACTATGATTTGTCATACATTCAGCAGCAGAAATGGAAATGTAGCTTCGGGAAAAACTCTGTGAAGCTATAGCTTTGTGATCTCTGTGAAGTGTTGCTGATCACAGCCCTCCTACATTATCATTTCAAAGATCTTTGCAATAAGCATCCAGCAATATTCTGTGACAGCCATGGCACTGTGATTGCTGAATTCAATTTGCTAGAATTTTATGTAAGATGTATTACCTACATCATTAAAATGTATTGCCTCTACCTATGCTGCAGGTCTATAGTTTTGTTAGTTTTCCTTTTTATTTTTCGGATTTTGAAATAACATTTTTTGAAAAGTCAGATTTAAACTCTTTCAAAACTTATTTCTAGTTTATTCCTTGAAATGTAAGAGAATTCCTTTTTAAATTTCTCTGGATCCAGTGTCTTTCTCCTTGATTCATGTCTATAATAATAAAAGCATAATATGCTAATTAGACCAGACAGCTGAATGACCTTCCAGATGTCCTTCTGGATGGAGCCATGGTGGCAGGGCCAAGGCAGAGGCGGATAGGGATGATCAGGCAGGCAGGCAGAGTTGTTAGGGGCAATCAGGCAGGCAGGTGAGTGGTTAGGGGAGATCAGGCAGGCAGGCAGACCAGAGGTTAGGAGCCAGCAGTCCTGGATTGCTAGAGGGTGCATGCCAGGTTGA
The DNA here is from genome assembly GCF_014108235.1 of Myotis myotis. NCBI lineage: Eukaryota > Metazoa > Chordata > Mammalia > Chiroptera > Vespertilionidae > Myotis > Myotis myotis. The sequence goes on from NW_023416313.1 coordinate 28,686,747, forward strand.
GGGACCTCCACCATCATCATGCACAAATTTTATGCACCGGGCCTCTAGTTGTTATAACAGGGAAAACTTTCATGTCAATCATGGATATTCCAAATTGTCTTGTTATTATTGTGTAAATATACAAGGTATGCTCAAATGTCTCAAGTCTTTCTCTATTCATGTTTTATCTTCCTTACACTTCCAACTTTGGTTACACAAGCTATCTTTTTTTTTTTTCACTTGTTTTACCAGTGACTTCTCTCTTTTACTTTTTGTTTGCCCATGTTTAGCAATTTAACTCATGTCATGTCTATCAATTTATATACTTCAGTGTGTTGTTTTTCTTTTCTAGTTTTTCTTGCATTTGAATGAATTTTAAGTCACCCCATTTCCAATTTTCTAATCAATAATGATTGTATTAAATACTGCCCATTTTTCTAAGTATATATTGTGCCCCAAAGCTTTAAAATACATTTTTGTACAATTATTGTATTGTAATTATAGTATAATTATGATTTTTTCTCTTGAACCATTACTTCCACTATTCTTTTAAATAATAGCTATTGATTCCTCTTATGTGGTATCTATTTCGGCCCCTGACTTTCTGAGGTTCACAACAAACAGGACAGATAATCAATCACATAAGCAATCAATATATGTACATATATTTATAGAAGTTACTAATATAAATACTGCGAAGTGAAGAAATAGGGCTCAGATCAGTTAGATATGGAGAACACAGAATAATTGTGGAGGTCCCACATTTATAGAGTAGTCAGAGGATGCCTCCTTAGGCTACAAACAAGCTTAGATCTAAAGTAGAGAAAGAAAGGACTAACCAATCAAACTGGAGGGGAAAGAGTAGTCTAAGGAGAAATAATAAATGCCAAGGTTCTTAGTTGTAAATACCTGAGCGTCTTTGAAGTAGCACTAGACAAACTTGCAGATGTTGACAAGGCCTGATACTGCAGGACTTTCTAGGAAATGAGTAACTGAACTAATTTAAATTAACAAACAAACTTCAAACTTCTATGTAAGTTAGAAGTATTGATTTAATTTAGGAATTCAATAGAAATAATAAAGATGGCATTCTCTAGCTCACAGTGGAGCTAGACAGAAATAAATCCTGAAAGTAGAAACAACAGGTATGTATCAGATATGTATTTTCCCAGAATATTGAAATATATATTAATTTAAATACCTTTTTTATTGTCTAAAGTTTTACATATGTCTCCTTTTTCCCCAATTGAACCGCCCCCCTGCCATTCCCACCCCGGGCAAGCCCCCACCTCCCTAGTGTCTGTGTGCATTGGTTATGCTAATATGCATGCATACAAGTCCTTTGGTTGCTCTCTAACCCCCCTCCCCTACCATTTGTCTCTAGATCCATCTATTCTGGTTCATCAAATTATGTTGATCATTATATCCCTCATGTGAGTGAGATCATGTGATATTTATCGTTCTCCAACTGGCTTATTTCGCTTAGCGTAATGCTCTCCAGTTCCATCCACGTTGTTGCAAATGGTAAAAGTTCCTTCCTTTTTATAGCAGCATAGTATTCCATTGTGTAGATGTACCACAGTTTTTTAATGCACTCATCTGCTGATGGGCACTTAGGCTGTTTCCAAATCTTAGCTATTGTAAGTTGTGCTGCAATGAACACAAGGATGCTTATATCTTTTCTAATTGGTGTTTCCAGTTTCTTGGGATATATTCCTAGAAGTGGGATTACTGGGTCAAATGGGAGTTCCATTTTTAACTTTTTGCAGAAACTCCTTACTGTCTTCCAGAGTTGCTGCACCAGTCTGCAATCCTACCAGCAATGCAGGAGGGTTCCTTTTTCTCCACATCCTCACCAGCACTTCTCGTTTGTTGATTTGTTGATGATAGCCAGTCTGACAGGTGTGAGATGGTATCTCATTGTTGTTTTGATTTTCATCTCTCAGATGATTAATGACTTTGAGCATGTTTTCATATGTCTCTTGGCCTTCCTTTTGTCCTCTTTAAAAAAGTGTCTATTTAGATCCTTTGACCATTTCTTGATTGGGTTGTTTATCTTCCTTTTGTTAAGTTGTATGACTTCTCTGTAAATTTTGGAGATTAAACCCTTATCTGAAATATCATTGGCAAATATGTTCTCCCATGCAATGGCCTTTCTTGTTGTTTTGTTGATGGTTTCTTTTGCTGTGCAGAAGCTTTTTATTTTGATGTAAATTGAAATACCTTACTGAGAGTGTGTACTTCTCCGTATTTAACAACCCTCCAATCTTAAGTAGGTTGCTTCAGAAATTGTATATTTAGATAATGCACTTGGCTTAGAAGGCATTTAAATTAAGTGATAAATATATATCCCTACATTTGTGTAGCTCAAATTTATTCAGAATATTTGAAGGATGATATAATATAAATATATTGGTTATAGCATTATTGCCACTAAAGAATCCTGAGTTCCATCACTCAGAGCTCTGTAACTTCTAAAGAAGAAAAGTTGCAACAGTTACTATTACTGCTTAAAGTACCCCATGAAATAATAAAGTTAATATGCTCACACTGTTTGTAGATTTGACTTTGGGTTGTGCATACACTATGCAATATGTAGATGATGTCTCATAAAATTACAGCCTTGAAACAAAATTTTATTAACCAATGTCACCCCAATAAATTTCATTTAAAAATGAATCTCAATATGGCACAATGGGAATGGCTTGTCTTAACTCTACCACGTCCGGGGCCTCGGCAGGAAAAGAGTAGAAGGCTAGAAATGCCTGAGGACAGAAATTATCTGGGCTCATCTTCAGTCTCATGTTGAGTAGTTTGATACTGGTTGTCAACGGGGACTTTAGCTGTTCTAGTAGCTAGAAACCAGCATATTATTTCTCCATGCGATTTCTCTGCTTGGGCTATTATAGGCTTATTCACAGCACACAGGCTATGTTACAGAACCAAGTGTCCCAAGAGAGCCAGGCAAAGGTTGTGTTACTTCATACACTCTAACACTGGATTGCTCACACTGTCTTCACTAGAGTCACAAGCTATCCCCTTCTAGACGAATAACCTAAGTCCTACTTCTTAACTGGAGGAAGGTCAAAACCACATTGTAAAAAGAACATGTGTGTTTGGAAATGTTGCATCCATTTCTGGAAAACACAATCTACCGTGCAACTGGTTCAATAAATAATGGAACTCTGGAATTATGGTTTGATTTGTATACTTTCAAAGAGCCAGTCACATCTTTACTTCATTGAAATGTATCGCTTTAAATGTTATTTTAATTTTCATCTGGATCGTTTAAGGAAAGCAGGTCATGGTTGAAAATGACACCATTTAAAGACCATTAGGAAACATACATTTTTCCAAGATCGTAGAAAAACATTTCAACTTATTAGCTTTTCCTATCATGAATCACAAAACGAATCACTTTACAGTAGGCAGTCAGCACGGCTCAATAAGCTAATCAATGAACTAAGGCTTGAGCATATGCTATACACATTCCCCTAAGATATCTTAAGCTCATCAAAATAGTTCTAGCAGATGCACATCAAATATTTTTAATGCAACAATAAAATCCATAAACAGAAATACTTTTTTTTGCAAACCCTTTGGATTCTTGACTGTTTACTTTCATCGCTGTTCAACTAATCTGTCAGGTTACATTGAAAACTAGATCTGAAAAAAAATTGAGGAACCCTGTAATACAATTGTTGTTTCATAATTATGTATTATTGGCACAGGTTACAAAATTGATACAAATATTGAATTATGGCCTCCATGTAGATTGACACCAATGCATTCTTCTTCTACCATATGCTCACCATCAGAGAACAAGAAACAGAAGGTGTATGAGATTCACATTCAACTAGGCAAACATGTCTGTCAGTAATAATTTGCTGCAGGGAAGTCACTGTAATAATTGTTTTCTTCTCTTTGCTTCTTTTAATGCTTGCAATAAGCCTGTACAGTGCCTTAAAGAATAGTGTTGTTTTTAAAACCATAAATGAAAATTTGGAGTCTAAGGCTTATATGGGAACTTGGAAATGGTAGAATAATCCTTACTGTTTCTATACATTGACTTTTGCACCTCCAGGTCTTGTATCTGAATTCCAGAAAAATGGGGAAGGCCAACAGCTGACAGGTCTAAAGATCTATTGCACATACCAGGGTCAGCTTTAAATTATAAGAAAAATTCGGAAGACTAATATTTATTTTCTTCTTTTGCTTCTATAGTAGAAAAAGACCAGGGGATAGAGGGACTGTGAATATATATATATATACATTTTTAAGCACCTTCTTCAGTGTCTGCTGAACATCCTAGAGTCAGTGGCATTTATTATCCTCCATATTTTACCATTGAGATAAATATAGCTTGGATGGTTAAGTAGATTCCCCAGTGCCATATAGAGCTGAGCAAAAAACTGGGCATCTGAATTCAGAGTCACATTTTCAACTGCTCTAAAATGCTGCTTTCTATTATAGCCCTGGATCAAAAAGTCATTATTTCAAGAAATCTCCCTTTTATGAGCTTTTCCCTTCCCATAAATATCAGAGGCCAATGTAAACAGTTTGGGAGCATCAATATGATGCTAAAAGTTTACATAAAAGTTATCTTTGGTAAATCTTTTGACGTCTATATTAGCCCCCAAACACAATATTAAGTCAGTCTTCTAAATTTAAGTAGTTTATCTACAGCCACCCTAAAATAAGGGAGAGCTGGGATTTGATTCCAATTCTGCATAATTTTAAAACTTTTCTCCTTGTTTTTGCTGTACAAAGTTTGTAATTTTTATAAATACAATGGTTATTCCAGTCTGCAAAGAAGATTGTAGAGGTAATTACAGTAGATCCTTGAACAACACAAGGGCTAGAGGCATCAACCACCACATAGAGGAAATCTGTGCATAACTTTTTTTTTTTAGTTTTTTTCTTTGATTAAGGTATTACATATGTGTCCTTACCCTCCAATTGCCCCTCACCCCCCCTACTTATGCCCTCACCTCCCTGGTGTTTGTGTCCATTGGTTATGCTCATATGTATGCATAAAAGTCCTTTTGTTGATCTCTCTCCCTTTCCCCCACCCTCCCCTACCTTCCCTCTGAGGTTTGATAGTCTCATCGATGATTCTGTCTCTTGATCTGTTTTTGTTCATCAGTTTATGTTGTTCATCATAATCCATAAATGAGTGAGATCATGTGATATTTATCTTTCTCTGACTGGCTTATTTCACTTAGCATAATGCTCTCCAGTTCCATCCATGCTGTTGCAAATGGTAAGAATTCTTTTTTTACCAGAGCGTAGTATTCCATTGTGTAGATGTGCCACAGTTTTTTTATATAACTTTTAACTTCCCCAACACTCAGCCTTCCTTCAATCTCTCCCCCGCAACCCCCTCCCCCACTTTTCCTCTGAAATACATTAGTCTGTTCCATGCTTCTATGTCTCTGGATCTATTTTGTTCATCAATTTATTTTGTTCAGTATCCATGGTAGGGCCATTTAGATATTTATAATATCATTTGTGGGCCATACAAAATTATCAGCTTAAAAATTAGCCTGCTACAATTGGTCAAACATTTAATTAACTCACCTCTAATGCCTTGGCAGGGTCCAGACCAAATGATTTTGCGAACCTGATACAGACATTCCCCACCCCTGCTATGGTGAGAATATATTTTCTTATCTTCATTATTCATCCTCGAGGAGACAAAGTAAGGGAAGATGAGAAGGATTAGTTGTGCAGTAAAAAATATTCAAACTTTTCCATAATATGCCCGAAGACCCAGAGTTTATGTTACAAACACGAAATTTATAAGCAAAAGGGTTGAACTTGAGATGTGGTATGTTGTATAAATCACCCAAGCTCTCTGCTGTCTTCTTATTTGTCAAATTGAATTGCTTACTATTGGTTACTCTTCTGCCATAGGTTTTGCTACTTGTCAGCTGAGATTATTAATATAAAAATGCTTGTATAGTTCAGCAATATGCTAATACTAATCATTACTATTAATTCAAAGTGAGGTTTTCATTGTTTCAAAAATTTTTAAGTCAGAATAAATAATTAAAACTTTAGCATAGGAATTTGAAGGTTAAAAGCTAACAAATAAAAACTAAAATTCTAAATCTCAGTATGAATATAAGAACATTGTAGTAGTATACTTGATTCAGTATTCAGAGACTTGGTTATGTAAATGTTGAGTTTCATTACAAAGATACCTATTGCATAGTATTATCTTAAAGAACTTTCTTATATTACTCAGCATGAAATTTTTAACAAACTATGTTTTGTGACTATTTGAAATGTAAATTTTAAAAATTAAAGTGCATATCCTAAGATGCAGAGGGAAAGTACATGAGTAATGTGCAAGGCAAATTAAATATTTATCCCAATGAAATTATTCAGAAAGCCCTGCTTGGATTTTAATACTGTGAAAAAATTTAAAAACAAGATTTTATATTGAAACAAGCAAGTTTAATGAAGAAACATACTTTAGGCTGTCTCAAGGGGAAGAATATTAAAATATTTTAAAATTTGCATTTATTACTATTTTTACTTAAAGGGTGTGTTCATGTTAGTGTTTAGTCATAAAACAGATTTACAATAACGTTTTTACAGATTCTAAAAAAGTGAACATAGGGTCAATTAATATCTCTTTGAGAGGAGCTGAGAATATACAGTGCAGAGCAATTACTTATTATTTCACATAAAACTATTTTCAACTGAGATATTTTCCTTTATTTAAAATGTATCTTTATTGTTGAAAATATTACAGATGTCCCTTTGTTTTAGTTTTTTATTTTTTTCCATTAACCCCCTCCACCCTGCACCTGTCCCTTCCAGGCCTTCGCCAGACTATTGTCTGTGTCCATGAGCTATTCCTATATGCATATAATTTCCCTGGTTAATCTCTCCCCTCCCAAACCCCTCACCCCTACTTTTCCTCTGAAATTCATCAGTCTGTTCCATGCTTCTATGTCTCTGGATCTATTTGGTTCATCAGTTTATTTTGTTCATTAGATTCCATATATGAGTGATATCATGATTATCACAGAGATGCAAATTAAACGATAATGAGATATCACCTCACACCTGTCAGAATGGCTATCATCAACAAATCAACAAATGACAAGTGTTGGTGAGGACGTGGAGAAAAGGGAACCCTAGTGCACTGTTGGTGTTGCAGCCACTGTTAAAAACAGTATGGAATTTCCTAAAAAAAAATTAGAAATGGAATTCCCATTTGACCCAGCAATCCCACTTCTAGGAATATATCCTAAGAACCCTGAAACACCAATCAGAAAGAATATATGTACCCCTACGTTCATAGCAGCACAATTTACAATAGCTAAGTGCTCATCAGCAGATGAGTTGATAAAACTGCCATGGTAGCCCTAGCCGGTTTGGCTCAGTGGATAGAGGGTTGGCCTGCAGACTGAAGGGTCCTAGGTTCGATTCCGGCCAAGGGCGCATGCCTGGGTTGTAGGCCCCATCCCCAGTGGGGGGCATACAGGAGGCAGCCAATCAATGATTCTCTCTCATCATTGATGTTTCTATCTCTCTATCCTTCTCCCTTCCTCTCTGAAATCAATAAAACTATATTTTTTTAAAAAATAATTCTATTAAAAAAACTTCTGTGGTACATTTACACAATGTGATACATTTACACAGCTGTAAAAAAAAAAAGGAACTCTTACCATTTGCAACAGCATGGAAAGTGCCAGAAAGTAAATATTTAGGCTTGATTTCTGTTGCACCTACTAAGCCAGCTGTGGCCAAACTACGGCCTGCAGGCCGGATCCGCCCCCTTTGAAATGAATAAAACTATTGAAAAAAAAAAGACCGTACCCTTTTATGTAATGATGTTTACTTTGAATTTATATTAGTTCACACAAACACTCCATCCATGCTTTTGTTCCGGCCCTCCGGTCCAGTTTAAGAACCCATTGTGGCCCTCGAGTCAAAAAGTTTGCCCACCCCTGCACTAAGCCCTAACATTATAGTACAAAAACAGCATAGACATATGCAAGTGAAAAGGTGTGCCTTTGTTCTGATAATCCCTGCTGTGGCCATAGGGTATCAATTCCCTTTCTAAAGAAGTCAATACTTAGCTTTTTCTGTCTGGCTTATTTCACTTAGCATGATATAATCAAAATCCATCCATGTTGTAAAAAAGAGCAGTATTTCATCTTTTCTTATGGCTGAGTAGTATTCCATAGGATATAAGTACCACACCTTCTTTATCCAATCATCTATGAAAGGGCACTTTGGTAGTTTCCATGTCTTGGCCACAGTGAATAATTCTTCAATGAACATAGGGGTGCATATATCTCTGTTTTCAAATTTTTCAGTTAAATATAGAGCAAAAGGGTTTCTAAGTCAAATGGTAACCATATTCTTAATTTTTTTTTGAGAAGTTTCCATACTGTTTTCCATAGTGTCTGTACCAGTCTGCATTCCCACCAGCAGTGAATGAGGGTTCCTTTTTCTTCACATTTCCAACACTTGTTATTACATGTATTGTTGATAATAGCCATTCTAACAGGTGTGAGGTTGTATGATTTCACTCATATGAAGGATATAAAACTGAAAGCAACAAATAAACACACAAAAAAAACAAATGAAAACTGATAGACACTAACAGCAGTATGGTGGTTACCAGAGGGAAAGGGGTAAGGGGGTAGTAAATGTTAAAGATGATACACTGATACAAAGTTGGGTGGTGGCACAGAGTACAATATGGAGATGAGGTATCATTGAACTGTACATGATAAACCTATATAATTTTATGAACCAATGTCCTCCTAATAAAATTAATTTTTAAAAGTCAATATTGTATTATATTTTATTGGACAACAGGAATAATTTTTCAGAACACTTTAAGTACATGTTTAAAATGTTTCAGCTGAAATTAAATTTACATTGGAAATAAGGTGATAAAGATTATGTTCTTACTGAATAATGTAGCATTTCTGTGCTTTACACAGAATTGAATAGATTGTTTATTTAGCCTTAAATTTCTATTTTGTGAAGGAAACCTGTTCTAGTGTTAGAATATGAAAAATCCCTTTGTCGTAAAGTACTTTCACGTAATTGAAGGAGAATGATCTCAACAGCTAAAGAGACTTAAATTTAATTTCCAGTTACAGCTATATGAGCTTAAAGAATGTACCTAATATACTGTGTCTTGGTTTATCCATCTGTTAAATAGGGACCTTTGCTTTGAAGAGTAAATTATTAATATACTAGAGGCCCTGTGCATAAAATTCATGCACTCGAGGGTGTCCTGCAGCCAAGCCCCTCACAGTCCAGGAGTCCTCAGGGGATGTCTGACTGATGGCTTAGGCCCACTCCGCTCTCCAGCCTGTGAGCCTGGCTTCTGTCTGAGCATTGCTCCCCATGTGGGAGTGCACTGACCACCAGGGGGCAGCCCTGCATTGAGCGTCTTTGTCCTGGTGGTCAGTGCATGACATAGCGACTGGTCATTCTGCTGTTTGGTCAATTTGCATATTAGCCTTTAATATATAGGATGATGCATTTAAAGTTCCAGACACATGGCAGGTGCTCAAGAAACATTAAACTCTCACCCCATATTCTTCAGCTTTCTACTAAAACAGCACTAGACTTGAAGAAAGAATCACATTTTTTTAGTACTGTTCTTTAGTGGCAGAGAAGGGAGACCTAAAAGGTTGAGGAAGAAGATATCCTTGATCCTGATTTTTTGGCTCTTAATTTTCCTTCACTAACTTTGTTCAAATGGAATATTGTCATATCATCATAATTCAGGAGATTTGGAATGGCCTGAGTATTAATCCAGCTAATATATAGTGCCCTCATCAACTCACCTGGGGAAGAGTATCTGACAGTTCAAATTAGGATAAAATCCTCATAGGTTGTTAGAACAATCCAGAAATCCAGTCTTTGCAGTGAAAAATCATTCATAACCTCAACTGTCTTTACATAACCTTTTAATAGTTCAATTTATTTTCAGAACTCTCTAACAAAGACAAATTCTAAATTTATTTTCATAATTGGAAAATTGTGAAATAATTGATCAAAAATTCAATGCTAAAATTATGATTACATACTATGAATAAAAGAATGTATCTGTATAAAACTATAAAAAAAACACATTAAGAGAGTATAACCCTTTATTTCATAACAAGTTACTGAGTTTATTTTGTACTTATAATCATGAAAGTACAGAACACTTTGAACATTTGAGATAGATACCTTTGTCACATTCACAAAATGCTCCTAGAACAATGAGGCAGAAACAGACAACATAGCCATTGCAATCACAAGCCATAAAATTTTATTGTATGAAGCCTCTATATACACTTAACAAACATAAACAGCTGTTGTTACAGTGATTTATTAAGACCCGAAATATATCCATTTAGGTGAACCATGTCTTAAAATCTGTTAATTAGCCCTTTCTTCTCAACTGCATTGCAGGTTCTTCTTAGCCATCCACAGACTCAAAGGTTCAATATATATTTCATTGTCCTAAAAATTTATTTATTTTGAGACAAATATTTTAAGAGTTGTTTGAGAGTCAGAAATCAAATCCTGGATTTGTCTGGTTCTACAGCAGCCTATTTCTATTCACTGTTCTGTTTCTTTCCTCTCTTTGTCTAAATACAACCCTATCCCCTCAGTTAGAAAGAAAAAAAAAAGTTATTTTAAGAGAAAGCCCTTTAATAAGCAACATTATTTAAGAAATAATAACCTGGACAGAACTGCCTTATGATTTTTTATTTTAGGATATTATTTTTTTCTTTATCTCTAATGTGGGAAAATCGAACATCAGTAGAAAAAAAATTAAGCATTTGACTAACAATGTTCAAAGGAACAGCAAAGATTGTAGGACATCCAGAATTTCCTTGCTGTGGTCCAGTGTCTAGTACACACAAATGTGTACAATACAGGACCGCCTCTCCCCTCAGAAACTCCATGCCACTCAGTGGAGGTTCTGTATTAATCACAGCTTCATGTATGTCACTTATACTTTCTTATTCAGGGGCTATCTTTCCTCCTTCTCAATTGAACTTCTATCACCAGAGCACTGACCTTCATCCTCTCTTACCGCATATGGAGCTCCCTACCTGGCTTTTCTTACTCCAAACATCACACACTGATAAGATGAAACTTCTGCAGTATCACTGATGGCTCTTTGGTGCTCAGGCATCTTTGTGAACTCTTCAAATGTCTGGTATTACCCAACCTCCTGAGGATCATATTCTTGCCTCTCTACCATGGGCCTCTTCCTAGCGTCATCTTTGATCATCTCCATATAAATCTTAACCTCCAATAAATCTTAACCTTAAAATAAAATTTTTATTTAAGCCCATGCTTCTGTTTCTTTATCCAAGCTGTTTACTTAACGGAAGGTGTGAGTTCTGTTAATTTCACCTATTGACATATTGAATCTCAAGCTCCCATCTCTAAACACATATCCTCCAAGAAACGTTCCCCAAGTTCTCTTCCTTTAATTGTATAATCATCTGATTACATGTTCCTTGAGAGTTCATCTTTATGCATTCCCTACTGTATCTATGTATCTTATACATAAAAAGTGCATAATATTTGAGTTTGGTTATGTCACTTTCAATATGCAAACACAAAAGCGACTGAACTGACCTTACATTTCTAGAGCAATGTGGTCAATAGTGTTTGGAAACTCCATTTGGAAAGATATTTTGCTTTGTTTTGTATTCTTTTGTTTTTATGGAGACTTAGTAAGTGTTTCTGTGACGTTAAAGTGGCTTCTCAAGGGCCTCCTAGCAGTGAAAAACAGTGATGATCAATAGAAATATTATACAATATTTCTGGACTTTGTGTTGTATGACATTGAGGAGTGACACAAATTTGATGATGTAAAGAAAAATAGCTTGGTCAAAAATTATTCTCAAAATCTTTTGGGTGAGAGAAATGCTAAATCATTAAACATCTATTGTATCACTTCAATTCTAACACTATGATCCATGAAATAATCACAAGTGTGGTATCTTGCTACAGGTAACTTAGCAAGAGTCAAAATAGTCACTGCTATAAAACTTCAATAATTTTAGATGTATTTATTCATTTGTTATGTGATTATTAAGTCTATGTAATCAACATACAAGATGTATCTTGTTGTAACATATTGACTTGGAATGTAATTTCACATTTTACAATTATGGGCTCTTTGATGTGAAAGTACTCTCAACCATTTTTTTAAATTCTAAATCGTTGGCAAGCATGCTGCCCTCAATTGTGGCCTTGCTCTTAAGCAAATACATAGCATATTTTATGAGTACATATTGATGTCAGAATATGGGAACACATTAAAGAAAAAAAGAAAACCTGGTGATTGTTCATTTATTTACACAAATTTACTTTGCTTTAAATTAGAGTTCATCCATTTTAAAAACTCCTCTACAAAATATGTCTTTAACTTAAAATAAATCCAATAAATTGTGGAATTCCTGTTCAAAATAAAACTTTGTATTTAGACGAATTTACTAAGGGATTTGCCCGTTTCTCTAGTAAATTCCCAGATAATCTTAAGTGACTTTTGTTTGTTTGTTTGTTCTTTTCAGAAACTATTTGGTATTTTAGGAATTAATTTCAAGTGAGTCTAATTTATCTTACCATGCAATTGTAAATCCAAGAGAATAAAGGTGTACCAGTCACAATATTCTTTCTCAGAATGTCTAGATCTTGGTCACTTATTTAGAAGGTGGTCTATGTGAATTAACTTTTCCCCAAATTATTCTAGATCCTTCTGCTCATTATTCTTCTCATCCTCTGTATCCATTTTTTTAAGTTAGTGTTATAAACATTTAAAGTAGCTAGAAAACACATTCCAGAATCCAATAAATTAAAACATAACTCACAGGAGAAAGAGGAGTGTTTTTAAACAATTATTTCTCAAATGGCAAAACATTTTAAAGAGAAAAGAATAGGAATTCCACTGCAGTCCCTTGGAAAATACATTCTACTTGATTTCTTGCAAAAGGAGTTGAACTGCACTTTTGCCCTCTTATTCTCACTTTTAGAAATAATATATGCATACCTCTTTTTCTGATGTACGTGTTTACATAAAACTGCACAAAGTACCACTGGCCTTGAAAAACAAAGTGGTTGTTTTGATGGTATGTACAATGAAGGGATATAGAAAAACATCTTTTATTATTTTTATCAATTTTATTTCCACTTGTAAATATTGCCAACATTCAAAACCAGGTTAATGGAACACCAATGAGAAAATCAAAGCTACTTATACTAAGCATGTTTAAGTATTTTAAAATATAATCATGCTCAGACAGACTTGAAGAAAATCCCAGAATTAACTTTGCCACCATGATAATGAGCAAGTTGCAGCCAAAAACTGCATTCCCTTGGAGAATGCATTATGGAAATGGCTATCATACATTTGAATGAAGAGTTTTATTCTTCATGGGTACTTTTTTATTTAACTCTAAATTAATGTTCACCTTAAGAATATCTATAAATTCTGGATGTTATACAAATGAATGCATGAATAACTCATAAATGGATATATTACATGGCCAAAGTTTAATTTGGCTCTCCATTCAAAACAAGCAGTGTCGGTGGATAATTGGGCATTATTGTTCAATTTATGCTTTTTTTCCCCCCCAGAAGTTTATAAGCATAGTAAAAATTCAGACATATCTGGGGAGCACACAATGACATACATTTAGATTTGTAATAACTATACTCTAAAAACGTAAGTATAACATGACTGACCCTCACTCATGTATTCATTAACCATGTGAAGGAGTTATTGTATTAAAAACTAGAATGTCAAATGTACAGGTGATAGCTTCATCCACTTAACAAGATAGGCCTTTATCAGAAACTTCATCCTGATAGTTGCTCTTGGCAATGGAAACCATTCTTAACTTTTACCTCCAAGATCACTCTGGAGATTTTCTAGAAAATTAGGTGATCGTGAATGAATACAGGTTTTTAAATAAACAATTGATATGCCAAACTAGTTACAAGAAAATAAAGATTAAAGCCTAAAGTTAACTCCCTCTTAACAAAAGACATGTTTTGGAAGCTATTAACCAACAGGCTTTACATTAGAATGAAACTTTCTCTGCTCCTGTGTCTAGTAATTTAGATCCCCCCACACTCATGCTCATTAGAGGTGCCTCTAACATATTCCACCTTTAACCTGACTTTTGGGCCTGCTACCATCTCCTAGAAAAGAGAATATTATAAAGATTTATAACAAAGTTGTAAAACTGACAGGGTCCAAATTTAGGAGATGGAAAAGGCAATATATGACAAATTCCTAAAACGGCGTTTCCAGAACTTTTCTAGTCTGAAAAATGTTAATAGTTCATATTTAAGACCATGCCCTCGGTTTGAACTGTTACTCAATTTGCTAGGTAATAATTCTTTAACCACAAAGCACAGTTCCTCAGTGTTTTTGTTAATTTAGGGAATGTAACACTTGCAGAGCATACAGAAAAAAATCAATTCTTTCTCCATTTAATTCCAGTCTTGGGAGAGCGAAATATTTCAGTGTTAACTCCTTTTACTACATAAATGCTAAAAAGTAGAGCATAATATGGTTAGATGTAACAATCTTATATTTTTTACTTTGTATTTTAAAAAGATGACTTCGGTGGTGTCCATCCTAGTTTGTAAATCATCAAAATATTATATATAATCTTATTAACGAATGTCACCTCAATAAATTAAAGTAAAAAAAAATAAATGTAACAAGAGTTCTAGTTAATACTGTCAGGAAATAGACTTCACTAAAACAGATAAAAAATTGGCCTTTTAACTATGTAAAATTGGCATGTTATTATTTAATTAATAAAGAGTTTATAAATAAGTTAATTTCTTCCTTGGAGTTAAACATCTTGAAAATAAATCCCAGGAAATCATGGCTTTATGTTTTTAAAATCCTCTATTCCAAATAGGGCATACAAATAAAAAGAAAGAAAAAAACAATTAACAATATTTTCTAGGTGAAAAATTACTCCATAAATATTAGGCATTAGAATAGGCTCACTCATATATAGATCATATTTAAATAAATCATGTATTAAAATTATTATGTCTTTAAAATATGAATCCAGGAACATAATCCAAAATCCTAATGTGATTTAAGTAAAATAAATAAAATTTAAGTAAAAAATATATGAGTATTTTAATAGATTGCATTTTACAAGTAATCTGTGTTACCTAAATTTAAGTAACTTAATATGCAAATTGCTACTTTACCGACCTATGAAAGTCTTAAAATGATTACAATAATATTCACATTTTGGTCATTGTTTCTCTGAATTTTACATTTAAACTTCATGTTACTGAAGTACAATAGATTATATTGGATTTAGTCAAATTTCTTATGCTTTTTCTTAGCAAGTAGAACTTATAAGTAAAGATAGGCAACCCAATAAACCAGATTGAACAGCGCAAAGGCTGTTGGGAAAAATATTCGCGAATAAGAGTCGATTTTGGCAATGCGGATGTGGATCCTTCCCTTCCTCCAGGACCCTGTCCTGCAGTCCTCAAAGCAGCAGAAGAAGCTGGCACAGTCTTTGCCCTCCAGACACTGGTACCCGTGATCGTCTTCTGCTTGTGGCAGAGAAATGCTATTCATTGGAATCAGAGTGGATCCAAGGTGGAGTCCAGGAGATATCTGTGTAACATAATAAGTGAGAAAGAGAACAGCATTATAAAAAAGATCAATCTGTCCCCGCAAGGCGAATTCTAAGAGAATTCAGTGAAAATAATCTTGGTTTGAAAAATCAAAGAGGGCCCATGGACACGGGCAGTAGGGTGGTTAAGACCTGCAGGGGGTGGGTAGGGGTTCCTTGGATGGGGGGTAAAGGAAGAGAGGGAAATGGGAGACATCTGTAATACTGTCAACAATAAAAAATAGATATATTATTAAAAAATAAAAAAGGAAAAAGTATTCAATTTTAGTGTGTTTTTATATTATTTACTTTGTAGCACACAACTTAATATTATTTTACATCTCGAAGATTTCACATAAACTCTCAGAGATGAAATATATGCTATACCTTCAGAAAGATGATCCACTAAAATATTAACCATAACTGTATTCTAAAACAAACTATATTTCTATGATATTTTACTCTGAAACATTTACAATGCCATAAATGTCTACTTGCTATTATATTATATTATGCAAGTTATTTATTTTAGTAATATTGAGAAAAATAGCAAAGGTGACATTTTGATAAACAAGTTTTGAGAAACTGTGAGTGAATTAAAAAATGATGTAATGGGGGTTGTAGTAGTGGATAAGCTCAAGGCATCATACTTTGGGGAAAGAATGGGTAGGAGTTAAAAACTCAAGAGTTCAAACTTTGTCTAATTTTACCAATGTAGCTATCCACAAAGCTAAAATTATATTAGCACCTAATTTTATTTTTATAGCTGTGATGAGTATATTTCATAACTTATGTAAAATGATCAGGCTTCATCTTGCCCATCTTACTATTATTATCAGGATTATTTGGGATACATGTCAAATTAATTTTTATGACAACAGGTTCTGAATAATAATTAAATAAGAAAATATTTTTAAATATAAAAATTAAGCAATCCAGGATACTATGATACATTAAAACAATCACTTTGGAGTCAGACCGGCTTCGGCAAAAATCCCAGTTCTGCCAATAGAGTTGTGTATGACCTTGAACAGGAAATGTGACTGTTCTTATGCCTCTGCGCCTTCTGCTATACAAGTTACAATGACAACACATGGATCTATTTGGTGATCAGATGAGATAATGTACACAAAGCACCAAGCAAACCATTTGAAACATAGCAAGCATTCAGCTGCCAACAGGCAACGCTTAAAGTTGGTATTGTTACTGCTTGTATTGATTCCTGAACAGCATCTATATAAAAGCCTAAGCAACCATTACAACAGAACAACCAGCAGGACCAGAACCACCGGTCCTATGATGTGCACTGACCACCAGGGGGCAGATGCTCAATGCAGGAGCTTCCCCTGACCTTCGGGCCCTGGTTGCCAGATGGGGCCTGTGGCAAACCTTCCAGTCCCTCCCAGCAACCAGGAGGCCCCTATCACCCAATTGGGGCCAGGCACCAGGCTTGGACAGGGAACTGGGGGTGGTGTTGGTGGACATGGCCACTTTCCCAGGGGTGCCGAGGGCCGGCTCCCATCTTGGGGCTTGCTGCCAACCTCCTGGATCCCTCCCTACAGCCAGCAGGCCCTGATCACCCAATCGGGGCCAGGCCCTGGGCTGTGATGGCCAGCTGGGGATGGGTGTCAGCAACCAACCTCCTGAGGCACCTGGATGGGAGGTTTTGGCCTCTCTCTGGCTACTAGGGCAGAGGTGATGGAGATGGAAGTGTGGTGAGAATGCAGGGTGTCTGCCAAACTCCCTCTCACTCCCTCTGCCACACTCCCCTGGGACACCAGGGTTTGCCCAGCAGGGAAGCCCCCGCGCTCAGATGCCGGGTGCCACGAGGGGCCCACCCCACACCCGCGTGACCTCTTCTAGGTGAGCTGGGCTGCAGCCACTGGGGCCACAGGGACCAGTTGGGGTCCCCATGGGTTCGTGCAGGAGCTGGTCTGCGAGGCCAGCCGGGAGAGAGTGAGCTGATCGCCCGGCTTCCCTGCAGCATCGCTGGGTGGCCTAGAGGCCCGTGCTGCGCCCTGGCCCGCGGCATCTGGCCGTGCTCACCGCATCTCCGTGTGGGGACTCAGGCACCCTGACTCAGGCAGAGAGGGGCATGTGGAGGCCCAGGGGTCCAGGTGCTGCTCAGGGACCAGAGGTCAGCTGGGACCTGCCCTTCCATCCCAGATACTGGCACTTCGATTGCTGGCCAGGCCTAGGGACCGCACCCGGGCACAAATTTCATTCACTGGGCCTCTATTATATCATAATTGGCTATAAAGTATGTTAACACAACCAACAATAAAAAACCAGATCTTATAAAAAAAAAAAAAAGGTTACCAGAAAAAAACATTAATAACTCCTTGAATATAATGGCAAGTAAAATATGAATGGAGATTTCAGTTTTAGTAACACTTATTCTTCAAAACTTCTGCATATTTAAGGCTTATCTTAAGATGAGATTTTACAGCTTATTATAATCAGTGGTTTTATTGTCTAAACAGCAAGTACAATGCTGACATTATTAAAATTGTTTTAACCTTATCTAAATTCTTCTAATGAAAATGTTCATATATTTTTAGTCTTAAATTTAAAATAAATATATCACAAAGCCATGACAAATAAATATTGTATGGGAATATTTTAAAAGTGAAAAACAAAACCTTATAACTTCTTAAAATGTGGATTTACATTTAAATCCATTTTATTTCTAAAGAGGAATATAGACTCCAAACCACTAAATTATAAAAATTCAGTGTATGCAAACAGAAGCAAATAATCACATTTTGTGATATTTTAAAAAGATAAATGCATCAGACAAGTCATAATATCCATATTAAAAACAAAATGTGCAGCCTGAAGATAAGGAGAAATGCCCTAAACACAAATAAATTCATGACTCCACCAGCTTAGATGTATCATAAAAAGCAGAGACAGCGTTTATTAAATGTTAATGAAAGATCTCTTCAAGTTGACACTTGTGGATACTTTATAAGACTCCTAAATTTTAGTGGCGCACTAAAATGATGTAAAAAACGGAAACATCTGTATTCATTTCCCTGTCACTTAAAACTTAAGTAGTTTAAATGCTCATCAGAGTGAAAAGTGATTAAAATACAAGTTTGTTATTTGGGAATTTCAAGGGTATATGGTATAAAACACATTTCATATATCCCTCAGAACTGCCATAAATGGAAATATAGTGTGTTTGTCAGAAAATATCGATTGTATATGAAAGGGATGATTAAACACTAACCTGCACAAAGAGAGAAAAATTGCAAGTGAGTCACTTACAAAATGGATTAATCTCTAGTGGTCAAAGTTATGGAAACCTCCTATGACAGTGACACATTTATTGGCAATTTTCTAGTTTCCTGCTGTCCCCCCAAAATACCAAAAATTCAGAAACTGAGAGAAACCACACTTTAATGATTGATTAATGTGAATAGAAATATACATTATAAGTGATGAAAAAATAGTTAAGAGCTGATGCAATACCATTAAAATGAATATTTTGATTGGCAGATCTGTCACCCAGAAACTACTGAAAGATTAATCAGAATACAAACATTCCAAACCTTATTTATCTGAAGTGCAACTATATTACCCAGCTTGTAACCCTTCAATAAATATCCTCTGCCCCCTCCCAAAATAGCAAGGATTGAAAAAATAAATGAGTTTAAGTGATAAAAAAAAGAAATGACAAAATTAAATAAAATTTATTCTTACTTTGAATGATAAAGTTTTGAGAACATACCTTTTTTGTTATTTTAAAAGTCACTAAGAATATAGCTGAATGTAACATTTTGAAAAATGGATTACATTCTTCTTATTACGTATGCATATTATCTGGTTGTATATTAAACACTATATTACATATATGAGTAACTTGGTTAAATATACAAAGTATATTTTAAGTACCAAGACATACTTCTATCAATTAAATATTATTAAATAGTAAATAAAACATTTATGTACAAATTATATGTGTGTGTATTTACATGATATAATTATTACATCATATGTTAACATCATCAATTATATGTTATCAAATATTAGTAATATGAATAGAATACATTATTAGGTCACGTTATTGATATTATATAATAGTGACTGATATTACTATTATTAAATTTTTTATTTAAAAAGTTGTACTTGAAAATGCTAACCTAAGCATATGTTTTCTCCTCTCACAAAACCAGTCAGAATTTCAAAACTTACAAAATGCACTTCAGTGTTAAAAACACATAAAGGTGCCGAAACCGGTTTGGCTCAGTGGATAGAGCGTCGGCTTGCGGACTGAAGGGTCCCAGGTTCGATTCCGGTCAAGGGCATGTACCTGGGTTGCGGGCACATCCCCAGTGGGAGATGTGCAGGAGGCAGCTGATCAATGTTTCTCTCTCATCGATGTTTCTGACTTTCTATCTCTCTCCCTTCCTCTCTGTAAAAAAATCAATAAAATATATTAAAAAAAAAACACACATAAAGGTGAGTCTTGGTGATGCTGAGCTGCCCATCAGCATGTCAGAATTTGTGATGAGTTTATAAAAGGCAAAGAACAGATGGAAACATGCCAATGGATAAAGCTGACTCAAGGAAGCCACACTTCAGAAAAGGCTCAGGAAATGGGAACAGGATGTGGGATTTGTTCTGTCCAACAAAGTTTCAGAGTGTGGGAGTTGTTTTGGCCACCAACACTGACTTTAGGTAGGAAGAATGGAAATGATATACAGGACCACAATATGGCCTTAAATATTTGACATGCCCATCCCCAGAAGAGCTGCATACAGCCTCATCTCAGCACTACACACTTGCTAAGTTAGTGTTTCACTGTGTTGGAGCATGAAATCAAGATATTTCAATAAAACATATCCTTTAAAAATATGTTTTACTTATGCACATCATAGGAAATAGTCTGCGCCTGAAAAAGTATTTGAAACCAGTCACTTAACTGCTAATTCCCTTGGAGTATCTTTGTTTACTTTTGACTTTTACATTGGACTGCTATTTGTATTGCACTTTGTTATCTGGCATTTACATGTCTACTGTACTTTTCTACAACTAGATTTGAAGATCCTGAAAGCAGAAAACACATTCTATCATTCTTCTCTCCAAAGTGTCTTGTTCATGGCTGGTGAAATAAATCTCTATCATTTTACATTTTAATCAAATTGAGAGATTATTAATAAGTTCTGTCCTCTAATGGGTATACCAGGCCACTGGTGTGAGTATAAGATAGTTTCCTGAGGTTTCTAATCATCTATATGTTGAGTACTCTAATTTCAAAATTAACTACTCTTCAGTTAGTAATGATTAGTTTACTACTATTGTATTAATGTGACCTTTACCTGATTCATAAATAATGTTTATTACATGTTCCAACATAGTTAACTTTTCATTTTTTGGTTTTTGTTTTGTTTTGGAAAATATATGTTGACTCAAACAAACAAAAATCATATTTTTAATGAGTAGAAATAAAAACATAATGACATATATTGGATGGGAACATGGACCAAATCAAAATGTCATTGACAATCACAATGAAAATTAAAGAAGAAAGGAAAGAATGTTGAAAAGAGAAAAGAAGAAGTTAAGGAAGAAAGGATAGAGGAAGGAAGGAAGGAAGGAAGGAAGGAAGGAAGGAAGGAAGGAAGGAAGGAAGGAAGGAAGGAAGGAAGGAAGGAAGGATATATCATATGGCTAGTAAAGTAGAAAGCATCCTAATTGATTTATGTTTTTCTAAGAAGGTTCACTGAAGCCAAAAAATCTATTGTGTTAAAATATCAGCTGTTTCTAATGAAAATAAATCGGGGTATTCTGGGATCCTCAGTTAAGTTGTCATAGAGACATCAACAAAGGGGATTTTTGGTTTTGCTCAATAACAGACTTATTGACCATTCACTGACTCTAGTCAAAGTTTTTGGTCCTGGCCTGACTATTGTCATAGTAATTTAAGGTTAAAAAAAGGAAAAATACTGTATTTTAAACTACTCAGAATTTTGAGCTTATAAAAAGAAATGTAGGGAGATGGAAGGAAGGTGAAAGAAGGAGGGAGGAGAGAGGACGACAAGGGGAGAGGGGGAGAGAGAGAAAAAGAGAAAGATGAGAGAGAAATAGAGAGGGAGAGAGAGAGAGAGAGAGAGAGAGAGAGAGAGAGAGAGAGAGAGAACTCTATGTTATGCATTTGATTACTGTGACTGAAACAGAAGAAAATCAGATACACAAAGCTCTTAGATAGGATATTTGAGAAAATAGCAAGCAGAGGTGCCTAGTCTTAATAAAAGTGTACTCATATTGATTTACCTGATTAGCAAGAATATATGACTGAACCAGGCAGGGAGTCAGATTTGATTACTGACCTCAGTTTTTCACTCAAAGTGACATTTACTATTGAAAGAGCTCATGAGCCGAAACCGGTTTGGCTCAGTGGATAGAGCGTCGGCCTGCGGACTGAAAGGTCCCCAGTTCGATTCCGGTCAAGGGCATGTACCTGGGTTGCGGGCACATCCCCAGTGGGGGGTGTGCAGGAGGCAGCTGATCGATGTTTCTCTCTCATCGATGTTTCTGGCTCTCTATCTCTCTCCCTTCCTCTCTGTAAAAAAATCAATAAAATATATTTAAAAAAAAAAAAAAAAAAAAAGAAAGAGCTCATGAATCACAGAAAGTAAAGACTATAGAACTTTCTTATGGATAGCTCTAAAGAAAATAAGTTTTGTACCCAGGTAGTCAATTATAATAGGTCAAATTTAACTTTTATCTGGCTTTGAAATATAGTGCTTCAAAGGGCTCATTTATTTTTTTAATGTGCTATATCTATTATTTTCTTCATTGATTAAGGTATTACATATGTGTCCTCATTTAATTTTTATTCCTTATTTTTTCACCTTTAGTATTTTTGTTTCCTGGGCCTTATGCTAAATTTTGAATACACAGCATGTATATTTTATATCAAATAACTGTTCTAAAGCAGTGCTTAGAACAAGGGTGACTTTAATAAATATTTGGTGAACGAATGATTATCATAATAGTACAGTTTGCACTCCAGTTTGTAGCTTCCTGAGTAAATGTGACATGCAATGTGATTGAGAGTGCATGATGTAGAATTAAAGTGATTAGCAGCAGCCACTTATTGGTTGAGTGTCCTTAGATGCTATAAAAATAGTACCTACATGATATTCTTAGAATTAGATTAGAGAACGCATGTGATATTGTACACTGACTGACTTTCATTCCCAATTTCCAAAAGTAAAATTTCAAGGTAGTACCTGAACAGAGCTATGGATGAATATATGATGAAATGGAAATTCCAGAAGAGGATGATTGGCTTTGATTCAAAGAAAATGGTAGAAAACCTGCATTTTTCCTTACCTAAAATTTAGCGGATCAATATTAAAGTTGACATCATTGTCCTTTGATAATTTGCCCACTTACAGGTTATAATATGTGCTATGCATAAGTTAAAATAGCGTTAACTTGAGACACTCGTAGGCTAATTCTACAATGTAAGTTCTCAAATGTGTACTGCCAGTTACTGCACTCTCCTTTCTTGGAATATTGTGGGAATCTGAAAACAAATTCACAAAGATTTGTGCCTTAGAGTATTACATGAAAAGTAAAATATAATTTATAAGTATGGCAAAGCTTTATAAAGAAACTAACGAAAAAGGGGGAGGGAGAAAAATCATCGAATCCTAGAACTTACAAGCTTAGGAGATAATGTGGAAAACTCTATGCCTCACTGTATAAACACTATGGGAGGCTTATCGTGGCCATTTGATACAGTTGTCATTTATTTGGGTATTTTGGAACAGATCCACATTGAAATCATTTTCTGCAGTCAGCAGCGAAGTGCCTTTTTAAATTAATATTGGAGAAACGGATGTTTACTTTCTGAGTTCTCTGAGAAAAGGTAATAAGGGTTACAAACTTGCGCTCAGGCACTAAGAAAGACCTGGATGTGAGTCATGGATCCTTCACTTCCTGCGGCTATCCTTGTGCAAATTACTGAACTTGTACTCATATGAGCATAATGAAATCACACATGTAAAATACTTAGAGGAACACCTGATGTGATCATTGTTAGATATTACTTGAAGGTTTTAAAGTGGCCTTTATATCAAGAAATTATAGTCAATCATCCAACACTTGAGTATCTTAGAATCAATTATATCAACTTGATGTGACATACGTTAGGATAGATACATGATAGGGAAGAGGGAGTAGTAGAGTATAAATATGCAGAAACAAAAAACAAACAACAAAAAAAAAAACAACAAAGAAAAAAAAAACCTGTATGGCTATGCATTTCAAACACAGCTGAATACCAACGTTAAAGAGGAATCTTTGTCTCTACAAGGTAAGCTAATTTTGTGGGCCACCTGTTTTTCAAATTCTAAACACAAATGTGGGATCTCTTTAAAGAATGATCTTAAACACTTTTTTTAGGTATAAGAACCTAGCACTTGGGAAAATTCACGGCACATGAAACGAGTCTCTACAAAGGTGATCCAAGAGTCTCTTCTAAGAGGAAATACACTAGTAAATGCACTGTCCTTGGTGGGCAATGTGAGGTGCTCCAATTTCATTTTATTTTTGTTTATATTTTGTCAGGGTTCCTCAAGCACCCATATTTGTCTAAGTAAGTATAACATGCGTATTTAAACAGTATCTCTAATATTACATTGCCATTTAGAAAATAAAGATTTTTAACGTACGGAGGCCTTGTGTTTTAGCTTTCTGTCTCTAGCAGCCTTTGCTCGTTCGTTGCTGGTAAAATAATGCAAGGTGCCATATTCCATCAAGGCTGCAAAAACGAAAATGAAACACACAGAAACAAAGAGATCCATCGCAGTCACGTAGGAAACCTTAGGTAAGGACTTCCTGGCTATGGTACTCAGAGTGGTCATGGTCAAAACTGTGGTAATGCCTGCGGAGGGAGGGAAACAAATAGAAGATGAAAAATAACCTCACAGACCGTTTTCATCCTTTCTTCTGATTTGGCAATATTGTGAGCAGCAATAAACAATGGACACAAAAGGGTATGATTACTGTGATTTACAGGGGAAAGAAATACTGGTAACCATAGCTACATTATGTTCAATGTGTTCTCCTGTCCGTGTTTTAGTCATCTAAATTCCGTGGACTGCAAGGACGTGACTCCCTGTACCCATCCTTCCCTTGCTCTATAGTAACAGACTATTCGATGTTTAACTGTCACAAGGCTGCCTGTACACCTACTTTTACCCCGCCCTGCAAAAAGGTATTTATTTTATGTGTTCTTAAAGGGGATACTTAGACTATAGACTTTAAATCTTTCTTCATTTCTAATATCAGCATTATAAAGCTATAACTTCTGCCAGGCTGGTATGGCTAAGTGGATTGAGCGTTGTCCTGTGGACCAAAAGGCCCTGGATTTGATTCCCAGGTCAGGGCACATGCCTGAGTTATGGGCTCGATCCCCAGGAGGGGGCATGCATAAAGCAGCCGATCTATGTGTCTCTCTCATCGTTGATTTTATCTCTTTCTCCTTCTCCTTCCCTCTCCCTCTAAAAATAAATAAAAACATATTTAAAACTATAATTTCCCTTTAAGCAATGCTTTACCTGTGTTTTGCAAATATTTATATATATTAAATATCTATTAAATTTATTTTGAAACATTTTCTAATTTCTCTTTGATCCAAGGGTTATCTAAAAGGGCATGCTTTAATTTCTAAATATATGAAGGCATTATTATACATATTATTTTTAGAGTATATTTTATGATATACTCTGGAAAATTTTAGTCTTTTGAATTCTATCGTGTTATTAAGCAGATTCTCTAATGTTTCCTCTATGGCTTTCCTGTTCAAAATCCTATAATCTCCTACCACATTTGGAATAAAAACCAAGAAGTCCTTAAAGTCCTTAGAAAAACCTACTAAACTTTATGTAATCACACCACTGCCCACCTCTCTAATTTCATTTTTTACCACTTCTCAGTCAGCCCCAGCCACAGGTACCTTTCTGAACTCCAAGCATGGCATGGCGAGGAAGGTCCGCTTCAGAACCTTCTGTTCTCCCTGCCTGCACCATCTTTCTACCGGTTATCCACCAGGCCAGCTGCCGCACTGCCCAAGTCCCTGCTACCTCCTCAGAGAGGTCTAGCCCGACTCCACAACATAAAATACCAAACATTATGTCTATCAACAGCTAGTGCCATTCTCTAGCCATGTTTTTGCTTTCTCTTTATAACCTTTATTACTCATTGAAATTTTTTCTATGCTTTTTATATTTGTACATTAACTCTATATGCCACAAAAACATAAATGCCATAGACATGAGGATTTCACAAATATTGTTCACTAATAATACTAAAGCGCCTAGAACGCTGCCTCTTTCATCAAAAGCATTTGATACAAGTTTGTAAAAATGCAATGTGGAATAAATGAGCTCGGAGAACTTTCCTTCAAATATCAAAAGCTTTATATTCCAGCTACATAGGATCCACAGTTATAAGATATTCTTCAAGATAGATCTGAGTATCACTTATCTTTAAACTTGCTATACTAATATTAAAATATTAATTCATGCAAAAATTCCACAACTGGCTATTTTCTTTCATGAAACTGTGGAATATGATTTTTGGCTTCAGACACATCCAATAGTATAATTAATTTATTCAAATCCTTTTTGGAAAAATACAAGAATAATGTTTTAAAACAAAAATATAATATCTGTTATATTCAAAGTAGCATATAAATAATCTAAAATCATTTCTTTTCCCTTGGCATGAAATGTAATTTGAAATTACAATTATTTTAAATAGAAAACAAATCTCAGGTATGAGTGCATTTTATCCACTAGCTATGTCTACATTTCTGCTTAGACTCCCAAAGGAAATGCGTTTCCAAGCATAGAGCTGGATGCCTCGGGCTTTATCTTGCTACTTTTATGTGATTTGCATTCTACTGTATTTATGAGTGAAGTTATTCACCAGCTATCATAGAAACAAAATGAAAATCTCTTTGCTATTGAAAAAAGCAAAAGCTCTAACTTTCTTTGTTTTGTAAGACACAATTTTCAGTAATGTGATTCACTTCCTGCACTATTGTATTCTTGGGAATTGATCAATGAATTGTCATTGTATGTTAATGCATGAATTTAAGGTGTCATCTATAATAATGAATGCAAAATATGCTAATTAGACCAGATGTCCTTCTGGATGACCTTCCTGACGAAGCCAGGGCTGCTAGGGAAGCCTGGGTCCTGGGTGCCTGCTGGCGGCCAGAGAGAAGCCTGGACCCCGGGTACCAGAGGGAAGCCAGTGCCAGCAGCTGGGGGAAGGAAGGCTTACTCTTTCATGAATTTTGTGTATTGGGCCTTTAGTTTTTTAAACAAATGTATAGTAATTAGAAAATTTTTTTTATATGATGTTGATTATTGTAATGGGTTGCTAAAGAATGAAAACAAAAGTCTATTATATCAAGTGTGAATTACAAATTACCTTTTAAATCAGTGTTATGTTATAGGAAACTCTCAGAAGTATTCACAGACTACGTCCACAGTCTATAGATTACCAAAGCCTATAAGATAATTGTTTCTGCCCTGGCCAGTGTTGCCAAGTGGCTAGAGCACTGGCCTGTACACCAGAGGGTTGCAGTTTCCTTCCTGGTCATGGGCACATGCCTGGGTTGCAGGTTCCTTCCCTGGCCCTGGCCAGGGCATATGTGGTACACATCAATAGTTCTCTCTCTCTCTCCCCCAGCCTCCCTCCCACTTTCTCTAAAAATCAATGGAAAAAATATCCTTGGGTGAGGAGTAATAACAACAACAACAAAAAGATTCTTGTTCCTTTCAGCAACCTGCCCTTTAGAACAGTTGACTATTCATTAGCACCATTGTCAGAGTAAGGCACTTCAAAGCCTTCTTAACACACACTAGTCAATAAATGTTGGCTATTAGTGATCCAGCTAAAAAAAGAAAATAAAATCTTGATGAAAAGTGATTGCAATTGTTGACTAAATTAAATTCAGTGCTTCTGTATGATTTTTATGTGTTAATTCTTGCTGTGTATGCATGCTTTCCTTGGCCTCTAGTAGTGGAAACAATAAACATATTTTCTGAAGTTTTAAGTTCTTTGCATTCCTATTTCATTTTGCTTTTCATGTATGCATTTCAACACTATATTGCAGTAGAGTAACTTAATTTTTGCTTGATTGTAGTGTAGAGGAATATTCTAATATATTCAACAATAAAGTTTATCACATTAAAATATTTGTAAAAGTCCCATGTTATTATAGCATAATATTATGTGTCGTACCCAGTGAGGTTCTTGCAGGTACTGCATCTTTATTGATCCAGAAAGACACCCAAGAAAGAACAACTGTCAGAATACATGGGATGTAGGTCTGAATAGTGAAATATCCCATTCGTCTGCTCAGGTCAAAAAAAATTGTCATGATAACATAATCCCCTGAAAGAAAAAAAAAAGGTTTTATTTTGGTTATAAAATAAATACAAAAGTATAGAGTCCAACCCATAGATTGAAATACAAATGCTATTTCACTAATTTTGTGTTTCTTTCTTACCAGAGATTGTGTGATAAATTTCAGTTGAGTTCCGCAACCCTACAAATGCAAACTGATATAATCTCCAATATTTAGGATCAGCCACTTCTACAGAAGGTTTTTTCCACTTATATTCAATTTCATTTTTAGGGTATCCATCTAGATAATATATTGAAATAAAATATATAAATTAGCAAGATCCAAATCTGTTACAGTTACCAGACCAACATTATCCAAAGACAAATTTTTTGAAATTCTTCTTCACTCTTCTACTATATGTCAAAAAATACCCCATAAAACTTGTGTATATTTTAAAGAATAATGATAATTCATGTGACTCCACATAAATTAGGAAATAGAACCCTGCTAGCATCCAGGAAATCTCATGTGACAACCCCAATATAGCATTTCCTCTCCCAACTAGAGGTAAACACTAACCTGCTTTCTCAGATAATTCTTTAATTTTTTGTAGTTATAGATATTATGGTATGCATTTCTGAAAAAAAATAGTTTATTTTTTTGAACTCTACTTGATTGCTGCTTTACTGAATTATTATTTTATATTTTGCTTCTTTAAAAATATTTATGCAGCCCTGACTGGTTTGGCTCAGTGGATAGAGCGTAGGCCTGCAGACTGAAGGGTCCCAGGTTCAATACCGGCCAAGGGCATGTACCTTGGTTGTGGGCACATCCCCAGTAGGATGTGTGCAAGAGGCAGCTGATCGATGTTTCTGTCTCATCGATGTTTCTAACTCTCTATCCCTCTCTCTTCCTCTCTGTGAAAAATCAATAAAATATATATTTAAAAAATAAATAAATAAAAATATTTATGCAGTAGATTTTTTTGTATGTTTTGTATCCTGCAACTTTACTGTATTTGTTTATTGTTTCTAATAGTATTTTGATGGAGTCTTTAGGGTTTTCTATATACAGAATCATATTACCCACAAAAAGTGACAGTCATACTTCTTCCTTATTTGGATGCTTTTATTTCTTTCTCTTGCCTTATTGCTCTTGTTAAGACTTCCAGGACTAGCTATATATCCTATCTAATAATAGACAAACATGGTAATTAACCATGCCTCCGCTACGCTTCCCTTTGGCTAATCAGGGCGATATGCAAATTAACTGCCAACCAAGATGGCGGCCGGCAGCCACGCAGCTGAAGCCAACAGGAGGCTTGGTTGCCCCAGCAATGGAGGAAGCCAAGATTCCCCGCCTGCCACAGCCGGGCTCTGAGCTGCACTCTAAGCAACTATGTTGCAATTATAGAAGCTAAACAAACCCCAGATACCTGCTTTCAGCCAGCTGGCCTCAGAGCTGGAGCCGCAACAAAGTTTCAATTACAGAAGGTAAATAAATCCCAGAATAACAAAAAAAAAAGAAAAAAAGGAGAGACTGGGAGCTTCAGTTGCAGGCTTGGCTCGCCTAAAAACAGCCCTCAGCCCCTCATCCAGGCTTGCCAGGCACCCCAGTGTGCACCCCCACCCTAAAGGGGGTTTGAGCAGCCTGCAAACAGACATCAGCCCCTTACCCAGGCTGGCCAGGCACCCCAGCAGGACCCCCACCCTGATCCAGGCCACCCTTCAGGGCAAACCAGCCGGCCCCCACCCATGCACCAGGCCTCTATTTTATATAATAAATGGGTAATATGCAAATTTAACCAGCAGAATGACTGGGAATGACTGGTCACTATGACACACACTGACCACCAGGGAGCAGACGCTCAATGCAGGAGCTGCCTTCTGGTGGTCAGTGAGCTCCCACATGGAGGAGCTCTGCTCAGCCACAAGTCAGGTTCACGGCTGCCAGTACAGCGGTGGTGGTGAGAGCCTTTCCTGCCTCCTCAGCAGCGCTAAGGTTGTCTGACTGCAGCTTAGGTCTGCTCCCCGCTGGCAAGTGGACATCCCCCGAAGGCTGCCGGGCTGCCAGAGGGATGTCTGACTGCCAGTTTAGGCCCAATCCCCTGGGGAGCAGGCCTCAGCCAGCAGATGGTCAACCCCCGAGGAGTCCCAGACTGTGAGAGGGCACAGGCTGGGCTGAGGGACCTCCCCCCTCCCCCCCCCCCCCACCGAGTGCACAAATTTTTGTGCACCGGGCCTCTAATATATATATAAAAGACTAATAGGCAAAGTATCCCCTTGGGAATTTGGTCAGGAGACCGGGAGTTTGATAACTCACTATGATGTGCGCTGACCACCGGGGGGCACTGGGGAGTAAAGGAAGGCCCCCACTGGCAGCTGGCAGCTGAGAAAGGAAGGCCCTGGCCAGCAGCCAGAAGACCCTGATGGGTCCTGATCACCTGCCAGGCCTAGGGACCCTACCTGTGCAAAAATATTGTGCACCGGGCCTCTAGTGTTGAATAAGAGTGGTGAGAATGGACATCCTTGTCTTATTCCTAATCTTAGAAAAAACTTTCAGTTTTTCACAATTGACTATATTAGGTGAGGGTTTCTCATATATGGCCTTTATTATGTGAAGGTACTTTTCTTCTATGCCCATTTTATTGAGTGTTTTAATCAGAAATGGATATTGTATCTTATCAGATGCATTTTCTGCATCTATTGATAAGGTCATACGATTTTTTAATCTTTTGTTAATGTGGCGTATTACATTGATTGATTTGCATATGCCGAAACGTCATTGTGCCTCTAGAATGAATTCCACTTGATCATAATGTATTAATTGTTTAATATATTGTTGCATTCCATTTGATAGTGTTTTATTTAGGACTTTTGCACCAGTATTCATCAGAGATATTGGTCTATAGTTTTCTTTCTTGTGTTACCGTTGGCGATTTTTGGTGTCAGCATTAAGCTGCCACATAAAATGGCAGGAAGTATGGTCTCTTCTTCCTTTTCTTTTGTTTTTTGAAAAGTTTGAGCAGGATAGGTATCAAGTCTTTTTGAATGTTTGGTAGAATTCACTGGTGAAGCCATCTGGTCCTGGACTTTTATATTTTAGGAGGTTTTTGATGGTTGTTTTAATTTCCTCTCTATTGACCAGTCTGTTTAGATTTTCCAATTCTTTATGATTCAGTCTAGAAAGTAATATATTTCTAGGAATTTATCCATTTCTCCTAAGTTAAAGAATTTGGTGGAATATAGTCTTTCATAATGCTCTAGTATGAACCTTTGTACATCTGTGGTGTCTGTGGTAACTTCTGTTTCATTTCCCATTTTGTTTATATGAGTTTTTTCTCTTTTTTCCTTAGCGAGTCAGCCAGGGGTTTGTCCATTTTATTAATCTTTTCAAAGAATCAGATCTTTGCTGTATTAATATTTTTTGTGTGTAGTCCTTTTGTTCACTATTTCTTTTAATTCGGCTCTAATTTTTACTATTTCCTTGCTTAGGTTGATTTTGGGTCATTTTTGTTCTTTGTTTTCTAGGTCCTTAAGATTTAATGTTAGGTTTTTTACTTGGTATTTCTCTTGCTTCTTGAGATTGGCCTGTAATGATATAAACTTCCCTCTTATTACTGCTTTCGCTACATCCCAGACATTTTGATATGTTGTTTTGTTATTCTCATTAGTCTCTATATATCTGTTGATCTAAGAAATTATTATGTACTTTATCACTTACAGCTTGAAAATTCTAGTGGACAGGAATGTTCATCCATAGGAAAGTTATGAAGCTGAAGATAACATTCTGCATTAATTGTCAATCTATTTAGATGGAAAAAATAAATATTAAAAATGAGAAGTAATTTCAAATATTGTAAATATTTTCTCTAGTTGTCAAGCATAATTTTGGCCTACAATAATGAACTTTGATATACTAGGAAATAATACTATTATCTTTAAATCTTAAGTGGCAATATTATAACATTCATAAATGAGTTAGATAATTCTAACATTTCCCTCTCTAGCCAACTAAACTATCTCTGTATCCAGTTAGTAGAATGTCTTTTTACAGTTAAAAATTTGTGCTTCAGGGGATCAATACACATACATATGGGCTTGTGCATGTGCACACACACAAACAATTAGCAGAGTGTACATGGTTAAGTATGATAAGTTTTTCTCTTAACTTATCATGAACATCTTTCCATTATGAGTTATCCTTAAGAATAATCCATTAGATATGCTCATGACAATGAATTAGATAAACCTGAATAGTACACATCAGCATTCATTTAATCTTTTCTTAAGGACTTTTTTTACTACATTATAAAAAAAAATCACTGTGTTACTCTGAACTTGAGTGTTTTAAAAAAATTTCACCATACTCATTTTAATGTATAAAAGGAGCATCATAGGTCTTACTTACTCTGCAACTTTAAAAAGTGGAAATTCATGAATTGACCAAATATTAGCACGAAAAATAAGTTAGAGCAATGACACTTTTTAAAACAGTACTACCTTAAAGTATATAGGACTCGTCCGTCATTCCAAATTCGAAGCAGACGATTAGGAGTCGTTATCCAATGAGCATCAGATTTTCTTGAATTTCTGAAGAAAGTATCAGGAATCCAAATTTTCCCAACCATATTACTGTTAAGTACAAGCACTTTCATGGTACTATTGAATTTTAAACGACTATCAAACCAGGTTTGGGCAAAAATAATATCAATTGTGTATTCCTGAAAGACAAAAAGAAGATAATAGCATGTAATAGTAAAGCCACTCTTTTGTACATTTTCTTTAGATGTTTGAATTTTTATATTTAAAAAGTTTCTATAAGTTAATAGCAATTAAACTTGGTCTTTTGGGACAAAAAAAAAATGTCATAATCCAATTTTTTTTTAATTGTTTACAAGAGTCATGTAAAAATAATCCAATATTTCTAGTAATCACTGCTGCTTAATGTGGCTTTATTTTTTGGAAATTTTATTCAAGATTTTATAATATGTTGGATATTATCATTAAATACAAAAGCAAATTGTCTTGTTAACAATTACATTACTTTTGTGATATTCACATTGTGCTTAAGTCACAGAAAACAATACGAAGTAAAAAATTAAAAATTGCCCTGATCAGTTTGGCTCAGTGGATGGAGCGTCGGCCTGCGGACTCAAGGGTCCCAGTTTCGATTCCGGTCAAGGGCATGTACCTTGGTTGCAGGCACATCCCCGGTGGGGAGTGTGCAAGAGGCACCTGATCGATGTTTCTCTCTCATCGATGTTTCTGACTCTCTATCTCTCTCCCTTCCTCTCTGTAAAAAATCAATAAAATATATTTTTAAAAAAATTAAGATATTAATATTCACCAAATTACCTAAAATCCCTTACATTATTTTTGTACAAAAAATTAATTATGATTACTTAGATTACTGTTTTCAATTGTTTTAAAGCAAAGACACATAAACACACACACCACGCTATTCTTGTGTTATCTTCATAATAGTTTTCATTCATGCCTAGCCTGACCTCCTGCTTCTCAGGCTGGATGTATTTTCTTTGGGAGAAATTATACTTGATCCAAACAGCCTTTTCGACTGACACAAATGATGAACCATTCAGAGTCTAAGAGTGTAACCTGGGTTAATGACATGGTTTCTAGTTTTAATAGTAAATGAAATAGTAAGAAGGCTCACGCCCATTCTGAGGAGTAGATCATCAGTAGATATGGTAGATCTCAGGAAGAGTATTTAATCTACATGATGTGCCAGAATTTTGTTGTTCATTGGCATGTAGTCAAGTGGCACAAACAGCTTAAAATAATGGAAGAGGCATACATATGTGCCAGGAGTATGGCTAGGCGAAGATCCAACATTGGTTGCTAGAGGAAACCTCATGCTACTTGGTGGGGATATTTGGCTGCAGTATTCCAAACTAACAGGGCATTAAAAGTGACACTTGATAATTACCTGTCCGAGGGGTGGGGTTTAGCAAGCAGCTGTGAATTTTCCTTAGGAGCAGCTGACAGGATCTTCTTTAGAATACCTGTTTATAAAAGTGCTAACCACTGTTGAAAGAGCAATGACTTCTGAAGTGTCAAACTCTCCCAAGCAGAGAGTATTGAGGACATGTGAAATTTTTCTATTCAAAGTTATCCCCTCAATCTAGGATCAAGGAGAGAATGAAGTCTTCATAATCTGTCCTTCCCAAATCCATAACAGAGGTTAATATTTCCAAGGTCTTTTAAATTACTAATCCTTAATAAGTGTCTCACTAAGAAGGTCATTAAAATTTGTGCCGTTTTATATGTCATCGAAAATACAATTTTGTTTACTCGTTTGTATTAGTGTAATTTCCAGAAAATGATTCAACTGTTCTTGTACTTCATGTTCCCATTTAGAGGTTATAATGAGCTGCATAATAAATAAGCAAAAGAAACATGAAAAGAAAATTCCATTTATCCAGAACAAGTGCAATAGCTTCTAGGATAAACATTTGGAGATAAGGAACAGGGCTTTTAACATATGTGAGAGCCAATGAACATTATGAAATTTACTTTGCTTCCTCGAAAGTGAGTTGAGAACACAGCATTAGTAAGTAAAGATGAAGAAGTGAGCCATTTTGATTTCTAACTCCATTAAGTCAAACCATAATTGATGAAAGTTTATGTAGTATAGTCTTCCCATTACACTGTCAGCTTTCCAATTATGCATGTGTCTCATACTTAACTAGCTAATTCAATATTACTGTCTTTCTAGTAATGAAAGAAAAACTTCATATAAAATGCAGACCTGCCTAAGAAATTATTGTAGGTGAATAATTTCATTACAAAATTTGGTTGATTGCGATCTGGTCTTCCCACCTGGAAATTAATCTCTCCCTAAACTATCTATTCACATGTCCAGATATTATGAGGGGCCAGATAATGGTTAGCAGTAAATCAAATCTAAGGGCTACAGACATGTTGAGAAAAGGTACAAGTGTAGTTTGCAGGAAGGAGATGAAGTTTCAGTCTTGAGTCAAATGCAGTCTGGAGAAAGAATCTCTCTTCCTCAGGGGACCTCACTCAGTGCTTTCTCTTAAAGCTTTTATCTGATTGGACGGTGTCCTCCTACCTTATAAAGGGTAATCTGATTTACCGAAAGTCTAGTTATTTAAATGTTAATCACATCTAAAAAAATGCCTTTACAGCAACATGCAGACTTTATTCGTCAAGCCAAGCTTGATATCAGAACCACCAAGTAATACAGGTCCATTCTACCACATTAGCATGT
Source organism: Myotis myotis (assembly GCF_014108235.1). Classification (NCBI taxonomy): domain Eukaryota; kingdom Metazoa; phylum Chordata; class Mammalia; order Chiroptera; family Vespertilionidae; genus Myotis; species Myotis myotis. Next base: position 28,722,024 of record NW_023416313.1, read on the forward strand.
CTACTAATCTATAAAGACAAAATTGTAACTAACCTGGGGCTCTCTATCTTGAAAATAATTCAAAATAGAGACCTCCAAAATCTAACTAAGATGTGTCAGAGGTCTCAGAGGTGTGGGTGGAATGACAGTTGTGATATAATGAGTGAAAAGACACATTACTATAAAATATGCATAATATTATGGTATTTAGTAAAGCTATCTACAGAGTTATTAAATTGGAAGTAACAATGATGAATACTGGATAACAACCATCTAGAATATTTTTTTCTTTCACTTAAATCAAATTTCTAACTTTCCCATATTAGACATGAATTTCTTCTATAATAAACAGAAACACTATTTTTATGACATTTTTTTCATATAAAACAGCATAAGGTCATCATTTGCAACTTAAAATATATATGAGCTCATACACAGCCTTTTTCTTGGCCCTTGACCTTCTGTATTGCTGTATTTTTTATTGTTTAGACATTCTCCCCACTAGGTTTTAGCTTCTCTGAAGGAAGGAAGCCAATATATTTTAGTGGGAAATAACCACCTGTTACAATATAGGTAGTAAGTACATGTAAGGCAAGCAAAACCATGATATAAGAGAGAAATATATTTGTTTATATCAAAAACTAATCTCATTTTTATATTATTTGAAGATCATAGATTAATTTAATTTTCAAATTCTAAGATCTTTAATGCCATATATATGGGTAAATGAATGAGCATACTGAGAAAGAGGCATAGAAATGAAAACAACACTATTCATTTATAATTTCTTATTTGATCTCTCTTAGTGTTGAATCAAAACGTACCTATATTTTATATTGTTTTAAAATAAAGCCTGTGAAAAGTAGATTTAAGTAGCTAATGCCAAAAATAATATGTTAATGCAATATAAAAAAGTAAAGAAATTAAAACTATGGTAATAAGCTTTAAAGTATTGTACAAACGAAGAAAATAACGTTTAAACTGTTAAATATAAATTCTTTTTTTTCAATTACTTTAATTCATCACATCCAGAAAGACTAAACTCCTTCTCTTCCCCTCCATTAGTATATGCAGGTCAATTTTCAAGATAGGAAAAAAAAATCTTGTTTTTTATGGTTTTTTTAACTCATAATTTCTCAAATTAATATACCTATCAAGAAGTAACAGTTTCCTTTTAACATAGTATAAGGAATAAACAGGGTTTCTTTGATATGTACAAGCTATGCTTCAGATTCTATTTTCTTAAATCGAGAAGCTGCAATAACAAAAAATGAGAGGAAGGAACACGAGGTACGAGCAGAGAAAAAGAGAGAGAGTGATAAACATATTGAACGTTAGGTCCAGTTGCACAAATCATGTTGAAGAAATGTGTTCCTTAAAATTGAAGAAATTCATGGAGAAAAATTTGTTTGTGAGCACCAGCTTTTCTAGTGTATTTAGAATGTTTGAACACAGTTATACGCCTCAAGAGTTTATTACCAAAAATTAGGTTGATATAAGAAGAGAAAGCAAAAAAGACTTAAAAGTCATTTCTCACCATATTCAAATAAATTATTAAACTATACACCTACCCCCCCCACACACACACACATTTGATACTTGGCCATCCCACTTGTAAAACCACCCTCTTGCTTGCTTAATTATATTCAAGTCTGCCTGCTTGATTGCACTCACATTCAAAGCAATTTTGTTCATTTGATGAAAACTGAATTTTAATTTTTCTGTATTGTTTAGTTAAAAAAGTCTTCTATGTAAACTGCTCCTCATTAATCCCTAATACTTCTCTTTTAATAAACAGTATCAAACATTCTTAATTTTTTCCTGTATGTACTTCAGTATCACCGTTTTAATAACAATTTAATTTAATTAGCCTTTAAAAAACTATCACTGTTCCAGGTCACAAGTGTATAATTTGTGTCACCGGGAAAATGAATCTTCAGTACTATGAAACTTTTATAAAGTTAGATTATCATAAATGGCTCTTGGTATCCATTCTTGTTAAATATCTCTGGAACACTAACATAACCTTGAATCCTATTTCTGTTTATTTTAACAACTATATATTTTTCTTTAATGAATTCATTAAAATTGAAAACAAAGGCCCAGAGCAAAAAAATATACAATTCATGAAAATGTAGACTTCCATATGCTCTAACAGGCTTATCTCCTCTAAGCATTGGTTAATTAAAAATGAGCATTTTAAGATTCTCCTAAAAAGAAAATTAACATTTCAGTTATATATTGTTTTATGAAATCTCATATTTGCATAATGTTAAATAATATATACATATATTTAGAATGATTTGTCTTTATAATAATCAACTGGTGTATAGGAATTCGATTTAAACAGAGCTAACACTAAAAATTTCATTGAAACTTTTTTTTTTCTTGGCTTATTTGCCACTGCTTTATCATAATTTTCTTGCCAACCTTGCTATGTTATTTACAGCAGCCTCATATGAGGTACATATTCCTTAAATGTACATATTCCTTAAAGTCTGATATCCATTTCTTTTTTTTTTTCTCTTTACAACATTGTTTTCGCCATGTCTCAGGATTTAGCTAATTACTGACAGATATTTGCTCCAGTGCTAACATTTCCTGAGAGTTAGTTTCTAATTTCAGACTGTCAAATTCAACTTCTCCGCAGCCTATTCATATTCATTTGCAATGAGGTAACAAAGATGTCCTGGTGTGGCCCCAATCCTGTCAGTACCACAGTCAGTGCAGACAGCTGTGAAAGTTCATGACAATCATAGGAACATCATATTGAGTAAGAAAAAAAAAAAAAAGCCTGACTATAATACCATGAGAATGAGCAGACACAGGCACTTGTTAGGCGTGATGACTATTTGGATACAAAGTGGTTAAATCCTTGTAATAGAGAAACAACTTGACTGCTGTAATAATGAATATGTAAAATAAGAGACCAAATCAGCAAAATCTTAGAGAATTATATTCAGATGGTGTTATGGGCTGAAGTGCATTACCACAAAATTCATATGAAGCCCTAACCCTCAGTACCTCAGAATGTGAAGTACCTGGAGCTAAGTCCTTTAAGGGGGTTTTTAAATTACAATAAGGTTATTGGACTGGGCCCTAAGCAAATCTGACTGGTGTCCTTTTAGAAGATAAAATTCGGACACACAAAGAGACACCAGGTATGTGCTTGCAGAGAGAATAGTTCATGTGAGGACACAGCAAGATGGTAGGCATTTGAAAACAAAGAAGAAAGGGTTTGAAAAAACTAAACTTGCTACAATCTTGATTTGGACTACTGTGTTTCAGAACTGGAAAAAATAAATGTCTGTTGTCTGAGCCACCTAGTCTGTAGTTTTTTGCTTTGTTTTGTTTGTTTTTTGGTGTCTTGAAAGGCTAACAGAGATTACAAAATCAAGAGAGAGGAATATAAGACCCTATTGAGTCCACTGAATGGGCCCTAGGAAGTAATTTGACTCACAGAAACGGGATTATTAGGGTTTGGGGCAGAACACTTTTAACCATTTTTAAAAATTTTGATGGGTTCTATGGAGGAGTTAATTATGTCTTTAAATCAGTAATAAAATGCTATCCATTCAATTTGTAAAGATAAAACATAAATAACACACTTTATCATTTTCCATCCTAAATGGCCTTCCTTTGAATTTTCTTATTTTCTTTCCTTTCATCTCTCTCTCCAATATCTACCACCATTCTCATCACAATCTCTTCTCAGTGAAGTATGTCAAAATCATAAAAGTAAACTACATTCCCACTATGGACCCAACAACACATGTTGCTTGTCTATTCCTATAACCCATGTTATGTCTACAGGGACCTGTGACAAGAAGTGGGATATGAGACCAATTTTGAGGATGGAGGAGGGATTTAAAATTCAATTATTATTTATTTTCTACCTTCATCATTTCATGGAATTTCATCTAGCAAAGATAACCAGTTCCACCTAACTGCCAACACCAGTGGGCCCAATTTAATCCATTTTTCATTGGATTCTCACGTACATTGACAATTGATAATTAGTTCCTTCTTCTTCATGCTCTTTATTTTTTCTAATTATATAATATCATATGTTCCTGGTTCTTCGCCTAACCCTCTCACTTTCATACGTCCCTTTTTTGCACCCCTCTTTCTTCCATCTGTATTTTAAATAGTAACTCTACCATCTGCAAAGTCTTCTCATTTATATACATTGGAGTCAGCCTATGCACCACCAATTAACCTCTAAATTCTGAGTTCACTCATCTAATATTTCTTAAATGTACTAGTGTCTTCTCCAGCTCAATTGCTACTACTCTAGGTAAGGCCTTCATGATCTATTGTCCAGACTAATGCATTAACCTCTTAACTGGTCACTCTAAAGCTGGCTTGGCCCCTTGCATCCATCTTCTATGCTTTTGTATAGAATATATAAAAGATAAATCTGTGGCCCTGGCCGGTGTGGCTCAGTTGGTTGGAGCACCAACCTGTACACAGAAAGTCTGCAAATTCCATTTCTGGTCAGGACATACTTAGGCTGTGGGTTCATTCTGATCTGGGCCCTTATGAAGGGTAACCAGTCAATGTTTCTTTCTCTCTCTCTCTCTCTCTCTCTCTCTCTCTCTCTCTCTCTCTCTCTCTCTCTCCCCCTCCTCTTTCTCTCCCTCTCTCCATTCTCTTACTCTAAAATCAATAAACATATCCTTGAGTGAGTGAGGACTATATATATATTATATCTGCCTATAATATGCTTGTGATAAAAAGCTTCCAGTCATTTCTTTTACCCAATGGGATATAATTCATATAATACATAAACTTCCTGTTATGGCTTACATGACCATCCTTAATAAGGCATCTAAACATTATTTTAATTCTTTTCCTTGCATTTATGTTCCAGGCTTATCAATTTGCTGGACAGTCTCCTGATCTTCTCAGTCTGCTTTGGGCCTCTATGGCTCTGTTCCTGCTCTGTCCTCTGCAGGCAGTCCCTTTCCTTCTCCGACTGCTCTCCCCTCAGTCCTTCTGGTTATCTTCTCCCAGATTTCTTCAGGGACCCACTCGTGATGGCTCAGGTGATAAGCTTTTATTCCCTAGCATAGACCCTACCATTGAAGTCAAGGGTTACATATTCTTAGCTATGGGAATATTTTAGCTCCAGTTGTTCATACCTGGCATGTAGGAATTGGAGGTATTGCCCTCAACTGATTAAGAATTAATGATCAGAAATACTTGCATGTTCATTCCATTACTGAGGTATATACTCAAGAATTCCATGCCACAGTTTTGTTCTTTTAATGTTCATTACTCACCATATTTATGGGATCTACTGGTCCAATGCTATTTACATAAATATCAGTTTCAATTACTGTGGGCCTCACTGCAAAACATCAAAGAAAAAATGGTCAAGGACATGATCAAAGGTTTCATTAAATAGAACTTAGTTTTAAAAATCTAAATGAGTATTACTATTTATTTTTTAAATAATAAAGCATCCCTCACTAGAAAATGAAGGAACACAAAATGTTACAGAAACATAAACACCTTTCAGTTTACAAGTTGATTTTACAAAGTATATTTTTGACTGAAAACATCCTAGTGCACAACCTAAAAATGTTTTTAAAATACCTAAATAATTTATTAAATCTAAGGAAGTGAATTCAATAAAAATTGCTAGATAATTTTCTCTATAACAGTCACAGAATTTTAGAATTTGCGTGGATTTTAGAGCCTATTGTTTTCCTTTCCCTGCTCCTCCCTTGTTGTTAACAATATTTCTGTAGGTTGTTCATAGTTGGCTCCAGTTTAAGGTAGATTTTTACTTAATTCTCACAGAGTATAAGTTATTAATGTCATATGAACTTCATGTTTATACAACCATTTGTGTTTTTTCAGTATGTCTTTAAGTTGTATATACAGTATTTTATATTCTATTAAAATGTGTAGCACAGGTCAGTATTATAAAGATTTATCAAATGATATGATTACAGTATATCCATAATCATGCCATATTTGATTATGATTTAGGCTTTCAACCTTTGCCAGGTATTTTTGGTTCCTATAATGAGATTTACCATAATAATGATAATGATAATTTCTACTCATAAGATTTTTGTTTGCTATGAGAAACATTCTCACATAATTTCTTTTATCCCCCTTTCTTCACAAAATATGATATAAATGGTTTATTCTATGATATATCAAATGCTTCTTGAGGAATATCTGTAAAAGTTTCACAAAGTAGATAAGAAAAAAATCTATTTTATATAGATTTTTACAAAATCCATATAAAACTCAGTTTTATAAAGAGACTAGAGACCTGGTGCACAAAAATTTGTGCATTCAGGGGAAGGAGGGTCCCTCAGCCCGGCCTGCACCCTCTTGCAGTCCAGTACCCCTCGGGGGATGTCCACTTGCTGGATTAGGCCCGCTTCCCGGGGAGATTGGGCCTAAGCTGGCAGTCAGACATACCTCTGGCAGCCCAGGAGCCCTCAGGGGATGTCTAACTGCTGGCTTAGGCCCGCTCCCTGCCTAAGCCGCAGTTGGACATCCTTAGCACTGCTGAGGAGGCAGGAGAGGCTCCCACCACACCACTGTGCTGGCAGCTGTTAGCCCAGCTTGTGGCTGAGCAGAGCTCCCCCTGGAGGAGCGCACTGACCACCAGGGGGCAGCTCCTGCATTGAGCATCTGCCCCTGGTAGTCAGTGTGCATCATAGCTACTGGTTGTTCCCGGTAGTTCTGCAGTTAGGGTCAATTTGCATATTACCCTTTTATTATATAGGATAGTGCAAATGAAATAAAGCAGAAAAAAACAACTTGTAGTATAAATGTTTCTAAGGTAGCATGTTTTTGGTAATATTTACTCAGTTCTCCTTTCTAAACTTTAATTTCTCTTCCTGGCCTAGTATTTGCCACTCTTACAATTCAGATTCTATGTTCCCCCTGCAGGATGCTCCTCCTCCTCTATTACCTGGCTGAGTCTGTCTGAGTCTCTGTTTAGTCCCATGTCTCCCAGGCTAGCAAGCTTCAGTGGGAAACCTGAAGCATTTTGAAACACAGTGCCTGTACAATTATATAACAACATTTAATCTTACCCTCTGCAATTAAAAAAAAAACAACAACTACACTTAGAAACCCATAACATTTAAATAGTTTGTTTTTCGTCAAGCAAAGAATTTATTTTATGGCATACATATTTCTTAGCTAGAAAAAGAAATGATTTGTTAGAAATAGTTTCAGTACAAAACTATAGGTTCACAGACCTATACATGACAGTGTAATTTGATTTGCTATCCAATAATTAGATTTCTTAAATAAAAGTAGCTCATATGATTTATAGAAGGTTTTATAATTTAACTTAGGCTAATGACTTCTGAGAGGAGGTGCTTTAACCACTTGCCATTTATTTTGACTAGCTATGAATTGCAGCCAATAACTATAATATAATTAAGCGAATTATAGCTAGATTTACAGAATGGTTCTTATGAAAGCCAATTAATAACTAGGCAATCGGTTTATTAGTTTCACTCCTCAGTATATTCGCTACCATTTATAAGCAATTAAGTGCAACATACCACTCTTACTTAATTAGATATTTTCAGTTCATTTGATAAATCAACAAACACTGACTACCTGTTCTTTATTTCATGATACTAAGGACTGAATAGTTCTATGCCAAGAAGTTAATGATTCCTGAGGACATTTTTATATGTAGGACATACTTTTCACAATTAAAGTGTAGAAAGTTTTAGATATGAGTGATATATCCTGGTTTTCTGATATCAACAGAAATGTATTTATGCAATGTATTTACACTTGCATTGAAACTCCAAATATAGAGAATTAAATCTAGTAAAATATATTTAATACTTCATTACAGGAAATATTAATAAAAAAGAAATATGTACATTGAAAAATATGTAATGCTCATGAATTTGGTATGATAAAAATTCAATAAAGTAAAGATTTCAATCTCCCTATAATTGGCCATATATTTAATGCAATCTCAAAAATAATATTTCCTGATTTACATATTTTGTTTGTTTTAAGGATTTGGTGGAGGGGCTTAGAAGTTAATTATGTTATAAAGTTTACATATAAAGGCAAATGACCTAGAATAGGAATCTCAAAGTGGAACAAAGTAGGATTACATATACTAAATACTAGAGGCCCAGTGCACAAATTTGTGTACTGTTGGGGTCCGGCCGGGGGGAGGGGCCCTGGGCATTCGGGGGGCCGACCCCGCCCCCTGATTGAACTCGAGTCAAACTCCCGGTTGAGGGGACAATTTGCATATTACCCTTCTATTATATAGGATAATATCAAGGATTATAATTCTACATTAATTAAAACACAGTGTGACTTTGGCACAAAATTAGAATTCCTATTTCTCAAATATTCTCTTTTATAAAATATCTCTCTAATCCTCAGATAGTTTCATTAAACTTTGCTGTTGCATCTTTCATTGTAGCAGTTGTAAAGTAATTACATCAGAAAAGTTTACATGCCTTTATTCTAATAATTAGTGCTATTCCAATTAATACTTGTCAAACCCAGCACTCTAACATACATCAGACACTCAAGAAATATGTGATCTAAAATTAAAATAATATCAGTAAATATGGTTTTTATAGTCCCCAAATCTCAGAAGATAACTAAAAACTTACCTCCTATATCTGGGCGAAGTTTATTGTCATAGCCTTGCAGCAATGAATTGAGAATTTGTGTTATATCTCCTTCATGAATCTTTGGTGCCAAGACCCAGGTTTTGTTCACTGTTAAATCCTCATCATCTTCATCATCTGCTTTATCAACACTAAATAATCCCAAAAATAAAATGGATGATAGGAAGTTAACCAAATTGGGTATTTTAAAAAACTAGTTCAAGATTATTATACTTTTGTTAGGGAATAGTAAGTAAGAGGGGGGAAAAGTGTTAGAATTATTTTATATTCAGTAAGACTAGTGTATTCATCATATGAACTCTACTAATATAATAACACTCAAATGTTAAAAATTTATTACAAGAAATGTAACACAATATTAAAATAAAATAATATTACAATAATAAAATAATTATTGGCCATCCCCACAATGGTCCTTAAAGGCCTTAGAAATTATTCACTGAAAATGTGAATGGTGGCCCTAGATTTGTGCAGGACACAATCTGGACAACTATATGTGGTGACTCTAAATAACCACACCCCAAAATAAAAATTAAAAGATAAATGAATACAGGTAAAGTTGTAACATTAGTGTGATAACATGTATAAAAATGCATGCATACCAAAGAAGAAATGAGGAAAAATGAGTGAAGAAAGGGTTGAAGTAAAAAGAAACAAGTATTGAACACATCTATGCTTTTTCCTTTTAAGTTAGAAGAACCAAGAGATATTTTTCCAAAAACTTTGTCAGAGGTTGTCGTATCATCAAATCCAACATGGGTGACACCCTCCACATATATTTGGGGGGCATGGCTCTCAAATTTTAGAACTAGAAGTTAGAATTTAGGGACCCAATAGCCCACTGCTATTTTCCAGTAGAAAACTGGAAACAGTGGGGAACTAGCCAAGCCCAAGCACAACCCTAGGAATCAAGCTCTAACTCTCCAGTTAATGCTTCCTGCTAAGAATTCAGCTTACTTCTGAATCGTGGTAGAAAATGAAGTAATATAGATATTTATCTACAACTCATCATAAGTAACAGGCTACTCTTACTTTATTACCCATAAGTAACTCCATCTTTGTTTGAAGAAGATAATCTGGGACTTAACACACCCTACTGTAGTAAGCCTTAGTCCTCCAGTGAAAAGGGTCAAAACACTAAACACTTATACTAGTAAAATCAGGTAAGTTCATACTATAATTTTTATTTATATATATTTCAAAGATTGGCTTCTGTCCAATAGTGAATATGCAAGTTATCCATTCAGACCTATTTTTCTTTGGATCTAATATTATCTAATGCAGCTCCCACACCATTTATATTTTTTTAAAAGTCCAGTTTTATTCAGATATAATTGACATAGAATATTGTATAAGTTGAAGGTATATGACATAATGATATAATATATGTGTATATTGAAAAAATGATTACCAAAATAAGTTTAGTTAACATCCACCCTCTTCATCCTTAATGAGTATAAATTAGCATTACAAATTAAAACTTAAGTTTACATTATTTACTATCTCATTTGATCTTCACAATAAACCTACTGATAGTCATTATTGGAGTATGTTATTATTCTCAATATTTCTCCTCTCCTTCCTGTCAGAGAATTATACTTTCCACTCCACTGACTTCTAACTTAGGGTTAAAATGCTCCTTCTTGCCAGAGGATTATACACCCCCATCTCACTGAACTTGTGTGGCCTGTGATTTGCTTTGACTAATGAAAAATATGTGATATGTGTCACTACTGAGCAGGAGGCTTAATGTAAGTTCACGATTCACCATATAGCTCTTGTCCTGCTACCAGAAGACTAGCCATCCTGACAGAGGCTACTCTATTCCTTCACTCTGGGAGGGAAGGTAACATGGACAGAGCCACAGTCAACACACAGTGAACATATAGACTAAACAAGAAATAAACAATCAGTGTTGTAAGCCATGAGATTTGGGGGTAGTTTATTACTACAGTATACAATTTTTATTCCTATGTAAACTATTAGGGTGCATTTAGTTAATAGAATTTTGAAGTGCTCATTTATATTAATTGTTGTGACATATTTAACTTCAAAAAGTATATACTACTGGTACAGTAGTATGATTTCCTTTCACATATTTGTAGTTTTTACAGTATCAGCATCCTTGTATTCCAGAAAGTGCATGCTCATAGTGATTTATATTCCCCTTTTCACAGCTAGCTCAAAGGTAATATGAAAATTGACCTCAATGATAGTACAAAGCTATCTTTCCTCATTTTTGGCAATAACAGGAAAACATTTATTAAGGTTAACTTTTCCACATCTTCTTTCCAAACTCTTAGAATTATCTTCAATCTAGTCATTAATTACCTTGAATATCATATTGGTAATATTTTGATGATTAAAGAGTACTTGTCATCATTTCTAAAATAGTTAATATAACATATCTGACATATTAATGTCTTTCACAGACTCAAAGATATTTGTAGCATTTATATGTGTTGGATGAGTGAGTGTTCAAACCATTTGGGGAAAACAATTATGATTTTAGGTAATATTCTGAGAAATTCTACACATGTTCAAGGACTTCTTTAAATAATTTGAATGCACATAATCTTATTTACATTTAAGTTCTTGACTATTTTAATTTACTAATTATTTATTTTAAATTTGATGTATTGCTGTTATTACCTGCTACTGAATGCATATAATGCATCATTCAGTGCCTGCCATGTTTCAGAAACTATGTACTAAGTTTCTTCCACATGTTATGTAATTTACTCCAGAGTAATGTATTAAAGAAAATATTAGTAGTTCTATTTTACAGATGTAAATTGGGTTTATAGATTTCCAAGGACATACACTATTAAATAATATAGCCAGGATTTAAAACAATATTGATTGAGTTTGAAGACTTGTTTCTTCTTTCCTTTGAAGTTTGCACAATATAATTTCATTTTATCTTTATTATACAAATCAGGGTGGTTGGATTTGGAGTTTTCTAATTCATAATCACATGCATCAGTGATGCTAAGTAATTTGAAGTACATTCGGATTGTGCATGGGTAGGATGCCTTGTGTCTGCCTTTGAGTTCTGAGAAGTTAAAATAATAATCTCAAGGAATCACACACCTTCTCTGTTGAGAAAGACTATCTAACGTGTGTACATATCCAATCCAACTCTGTAATTCACATATGGAGAAATATTACGTACTACAAATGTGGTATGTGCTGAAACACAGAGACAAATAACATTACATTCATGATCTAAACTAGCTTATTTTTGTAATGAAGGAAAAACTAATAAAATGATACATAATTCATGGACATGGGCAACAGTGAGATGATTTAGGGGGAAGGGGGAATGGAGGTAGAAGAGGATATAGAGGGGATAAATGGTGGTGGAAAAAAAAATAAAATAAATGATACAGAAAACCATTACATATAAAGATGCTTATCACAGTATTATCTGTGGCAGGCAAATTTTAAACATTATGACTATGTTTAAGTAAATTATGATTTATTCATATGATGCAATTAATGTTATATGAAAAATAACATGTACCACTATTTTAAAACTATTATTAAAACTGATTATTAAAACTGATTTATAGAATGGCTAAAGATTTAATGGAAAGTAGCCTAATGAATACACTAAGCAGGCTACAATCATAGAGACAGACAAAACTTATTTATTTTTGGTATATTTATAGTATACTATAATCTTTCTGTATAATTTTGAAATATAAATACACAAAAATGAGTTAACTTGACATTCATTCCTATCTTTTCCTATGCACCGCCAGATAGTGCTCTGAAACACATTTCTAATCATAACAAATAAATAATTAACTGGAGCCTCTTATAGAGAGAAGCAGAGCTCTATCACCTGCCAAGAAATCGATAGTGGCAGCTCTGAAAATTTGCAACTCTGTTCTCCTGCCATGGGGACATAGCTGATTGACAGCCCCATCGCCAGTCCTCTGGAGGAGCGCCGTCTTTGCACCAGACCCCTAGCAAGTCAATCAATGAATATAAACCATTTTTCATACACAGGATAAACATTCATTGAGGTTTACCCCGGATGGCCTGGTTTACACCTGTTTTTCCAGAATACTAGCAATTATTAATAGCACCCTCCTTCACTGGCAAAGTGACCTAATTTGGATGGTAAATTATACAGTCACCCTGAGTATAGTTCATATAAAGGTGAGTGTGAATGTCCTGGTTCTGACTCCAGGGGAAGGCTCTTCCATTAGCCTGTTCAGAAAAGGCGGATGAACCTCCAAATCCAGGCCTCCTCTGTGATCTATTGGCCATGGCAACTTAAATTGTGTTTATTCATAAACATCAGCTCCTATAAGCATAGTGGTCAAGTGACAAGTTTCAGTAAAGAACATGCCTGTCATGTTTCAGAGGAGAAGAGACCCTAATGTCAAAGCCTATGAGTACTAGCTTTTAAAGAGTAAGTGTAAGCTCTGATTTTAAGATAGAGAAGTCAAAGAAAATAAAATAAGAAATTTAAGAAAAAAAATTGCTATTTTCTTTTCACCTTTATACTGTATTTGTTAAATTCTTTTGTATAAAAAATTCTTTGTAGGTTTTTAGTTTTTTTTTTTATTACTTATTAAAGTTGGTAGGGAAGTAAAATATCTAAAAAAGTGATATGTAACAGACTTACCAATCTGAACTGTCAGGGTTGTAGGGAGGTAAAATCACTCGATGTGGTGATTATTTTATTAACACAAAGAAATATGGGACCCACCATTTGACACACAAAGAGAGGAATGACTTGAAATTTAGGAGGGCAAAGGGAGCCAAGACAAGAAAGTTAAGTAGCTGTTCTCTGCTATGTGTTTACAATCTGTTCAGTGCTTAGCTCTAGCAGGAAGTTGATCACATTGCATCTTTTTCTAAAAATTCTTTATTGTTTAAAGAATTACATATGTCTCCCTTTTCCCCCCATTGACCTCTCCCCAGCCGTTTCCACCCCCCAGCATATGCCCTCACCCCCCTACTGTCTGTGTCCCTGGGTTATGCTTATATGCATGCATACAAGTCCTTTGGTTGCTCTCTTATTCCCCAGCTCCGCTGCCTTCCCTCTGAGGTTTGGCCGTCTGTTCAAAGCTTCTATGTCCCTGGATCTATTTTTGTTCATCAGTTTATGTTGTTCATTGTATTCCACAAATGAGTAAGATCATGTGATATTTATCTCTTTCCGACTGGCTTATTTCACTTAGCATAATGCTGTTGCAAATGGGAAGAGTTCCTTCTTTTTTTTTACAGCAGTGTAGTATTCCATCGTGTAGATGTACCAGTTTTATTTTCCACGTATCTGCTGATGGGCACTTAGGCTATTTCCAAATCTTAGCTATTGTCAATTGTGCTGCTGTGGAACCCTCATTTTTAATTTCATATTGCATCTTTTTTTTAAAAAAAAAATTATTGATTTTAGAGAAGGAGAGAAAGATAGAAACATCAATAATGAGAGAGAGTCACTGTTTGGCTGCCTTCTGTATGGCCCCTACTAAGGGTCGAGCCTACAATCTAGGCATGTGCCCTGGCCTGGAATCAAACTGTGCCCTCCTAGTTCATAGGTCCATGCTCAACCACTGGGCCACACCAGGTGGGCTTTTTAAAAATATTTCACATTGAATCTTAATTGACAACTTTACTTACTTGTGGCACTAATCTCCTTGAAGCCATTCAATGTCATATCATTAGTACTTAGTCTACCCCTTAACAAATAACAGGTGTTCAATTAAAAAAAAATGTACTTACTGAATAAATGGAAAGAATATCAAAGCTCATCTTGCTGTTTGCAGGTAAAATTACAGTGAATGAAAAAAAAAAGCTAAAAACTATTACTATTAGCCTTAATAGGATAATTACATTATTGTAGCTTACCTAATATAAAATTAGCTTTTAAAACACAGTAGCTTTCTGATATTATTACTAATTCATCATAAACAAAAATTGATTTCCTTCCCAATAAAAATAATTTAAAAATATATAACAGAGAAAGTTTAAGTCAATTTAAAGAAATTGAAAAGTAAATTGAAGAACATAATAACAGAAAAATAGAAAGGTAAAATAAATGTTTTTGCTATGAAAAAATATTGTCAATATATAATTCCCCAATTAGTTTATAGTTTTTTTTTTAGGATAGATGTATCAGCACTCATTTTTTAAAAATATATTTTATTCATTTTTTACAGAGAGGAAGGAAGAGGGATAGAGAGTTAGAAACATCGATGAGAGAGAAACATCGATCAGCTGCCTCCTGCACACCCCCCCACTGGGGAAGTGCCTGCAACCAAGGTGCATGCCCTTGACCAGAATCGAAACTGGGACCCTTCAGTCTGTAGGCCGATGCCCTATCCACTGAGCCAAACCAGTTAGGGCTAGTTTATAAATTTAATGAAATTTTAATCAGAAACCCAGAGTTCGTATATATTAGGTTAAAATCAGTATATTTAACTAGAAGAATCAAGATGAGGGGTTAGAATAAATTATTGAAAAAAAGTTTTGTTAGATGAAATCAGCCAGTGTGCGGCTCAGTGGTTGAGTGTCAACCTATGAACCAGGAGGTCACTTCCATTCCTGGTCAGGGCACATGCCAGTGTGAGGCGTGCAGGAGGCAGCTGATCAATGATTCTCTCTCATCATTGATGTGTCTATTTCTTTCTCCCTCTCGATTACTCTCTCTGAAATCAATAAAAATATATTAAAAAAGGTGCTCTGCCAGAATACACGAAAAACAAAGTTACCGTATTCCATACCATATTGTAGTAATACAGAAGGAAATTAGTGAAAACATAATCTAGCGCTCAAATTCAGATCCAAGTTGTTTGAAATTTACTATATGATAAAAGTGACTAGCCAGTTTGGATATGAGAAAATAAATTATTCAATCAATTGTATTGAAATGCTTATTAAGCCCCTTAAAAGAACACAAATTAGAGTCCTACTTATATAAAAAATTACAGATTATATAATAAAAATCAAAATATAGTAAATAAAGTATGAAACTATTAAGGGAGATATTGGGGGAAAAAATTGATCTTTGGGGTAAGGAGGCCTTCTGAGTAGCATGTAACCAAAATAAAATAGAAAAAGAAAGATATAAAAATAGAAAAAATAACTTATGGATGACATGACACAATTTAGAGAAAGACTAAAGACACAGGAAAGGCTGAGACAAAGACATTTATAACATAATTGGTATACATTATTCGGGGGGGGGGACAAAAAATTGATGAAATTATGCTAACATTTATTGTTACCTAAGGAAAATAAGTTAGTTAAAAATGTGACAAATTTTAGCCATCACATTGGCAGAACATTAAATGATCCATTACTTCAAGTACTGATGGTAATATGGATAAGTAGCAGTTTTGCAACCATTAAGAGAAAACTGAATTATTTTATGGTAAGTAATTTGGAAATATTAATGAAATATGGAAATTAAAGAGATGTACATATGTATGTATGTACAAAAAATGATGTATGATAAAATAAAATAGAATCTATTATGAAATAATTTAGTAAGTTATGATTCTTCTATAATATAGAATACAACATTGTCATTGAAATGTAGGTACAACTGATTTCTAGATTAGTATACTAATCAAGAAAGCTATCTCTAATATTAAATATGTGCCAAAAACAAGTGTTTGATTTCATTTAAATAAAAATTTAAATATACAAATGGGCATACACATGCAGTTTGGTGATAGATCTTAAATATCACAGTAAATACTACTAATAAAACAATATATTTTGCCAATTTTAGGAGTATTGCTTTTGTTTTCTTTATTTACGTTGTTAGACAGGCCTACTCTGTTCTTTAAAAATGTTTAGAGCCCTGGTTCAGTGGGTTGAGTGTCAGCCCTTACAACCAAGGGGTTACAGGTGTGGTTCCTGGTCAGGGCACATACTATTACTGGGTTGCAGGCCATCCCTGGTGGGGGCGTGCAAAGGGAGCCAATAGATATTTATTTCTCTCTCCCTCTTTCTTCCTCTCTCTCTAAATATAAATAAAAATATTTTGAAAAATGTTTAGGAATTGGAAACCATGAGTCCAATAAATAATCTTTAGGTAGTTCGTGAGTAGCCAAATATTATAAATGTTCTTTTGGAACTATTTTTGTGCGGTTTTTGTTTGTTTGTTTTGAGGATGGTAAAGAAACCTTAATTGTCATTATGGTCTTTAAAGAAATGACAAGTGGATTAAAGGACTTGTATGCATGCATATTAGCATAACCACTGGACACAGACACTGGGGCAGTGGGGGATTGCCCGGGGTGGGAATGGCTGGGCAGGGGGGCGGGGGGTCCATTGGGGAAAAAGGAGACATATGTAAAACTTTAGACAATAAAAAAATGAACATCAAATTCCTCACTGTTCCAATTTATATCCATAGAAATTGACAACATAAATTGGACTTAGAAACAATACAACTCTTTATGACATTCACATTCTCTGTTTTATATGCTCTTCCACATCAGATAAATTCTACAAGGCTGCTAAAAATTCCATAAAGTAGAGGCACAATATTGAGATTTGTTACATTTTAAAATTTATTAAAAGATTGAAATTAAATGATAGAAAGTAATGGGAATTAGATCCTCTACATGTGGAAATATATACTTTTCCCCCTAAATCTTGGGGTCATAAAATTAGAGATAAAATATTTTCATTGACATAAGGATCCTTTCAGATTATTCACTTCAAAATGGAGAGAATACAAATGAGTAGAACAAAACCAGCAAAAACACTCTAGTTAATTCTAGTTATGACAGTTTGAAGGTTTTTAAAACAAATTCTAACTAAGGAAATGGCAGAAACAAATGCACATTCATAAGCCACCTGCACAGAGCAACAAATTGGTTGAAAGAACACATGTCTGAATAACACAAATATAATCCAGAAAAAAAGCTTTGTGCTAGTCAATATGGCTATTTTGTGGAACAGGTAATCCTTATTCAAGATACTCTACTGCATGTGTTGAAAGTTTCTTCTAATAATGATATACATCTAGAAGGACTGAGAGGTGAATGATGTCCTTGTATTTAAGCAATTCACAAATTGTACAACCGTAAGTGATAGTTTTAAAAATGTGCCCAAAGATTTAACTCTTTGGCCAGAGCCCCTGATTCTAGCAGACTTGGAGAACCAAATCACACCCCGATCACACCAATATTAAAATACATATGGCCTTTAATAAGATGTTACCATTTTATCGTTATATGTTAAATGATAAGAATAAAGGCTCTCCTAGAAGGTATAGGTATATTGTTTTCAAAAGAAATTACTAAATTTTGAGACCATACATAGGCCCCATAATAGCAATGCTATCTTTCTATCTCTCTATTCTTCAGTAACATTGGCCCAAACTTATCCCACTGAAAGCTCAGAGTATTCAAACTTTTCCCAGAGTTGCAATTCCCAGCCTCTTTGGTGTCCCCACTACAGCTCATCTAGAATTCTGAGTAGAATTTATAGCATTTTATGTCTTTGCTTGTTTATATTAATAAACAAGTCTCAACATAAACTTCTAGAGTTTATGTCCACTGGCAGCAGAGGCCCCGCCCTCCTTGTCCTATGTACCTAGCATATATACAGTCACATATATGTCCTATATACATTGCACAAACACTACAAGGGCAGGGATTGTGTTTTTCTTACCACTGTTTCTCAGGTCTCAGAACTCAGCACATAGTTATCGCTAAATGAATGCTAAGGTGGACTAAGGGAAGAGGGGAAATTGGGGGATATCTGTAATGCTGTCAACAATAAAAAATACAATTATTTTTTTTTTTAAATTTTACTGAGTGAATTAATAGCTAAGAGTACTTCCTGAAACACAGGGCTTCAGTTGGTAAAACTATTTTGTGTACCGACAGAATTAGGTTCTGAAATATTTAAAAGTAGAAAAAGCCCTAACAGGTTTGGCTCAATGGATAGAGCGCCAGCCTGTGGACTGAAAGGTCCCAGGTTCGATTCCGGTCAAGAGCATGTACCTTGGTTGTGGGCACATCCCCAGTAGGAGGTGTGCAGGAGGCAGCTGATTGATGTTTCACTCTCATCAATGTTTCTAACTCTCTATCCCTTTCCCTTCCTCTCTGGAAAAAAATCAATAAAATATATTTAAAAAAAATAAAAGTAGAAAAATACCATATATTGTCATTTGCCTCCCACAGAATACAAGAATTCTAACAAGATTTTGCTTGAATGAGCTTAGTGATAAGGCATCCTTGATTTTGTTACAGAGCATTTGATTTAAAAGAAAAATCCCTGCACACAGTTTTCACTACATGGTTATGGTGTGTCTATTTCACATAGACATAAGAAATTTAACTCTGATTTTACATAGCATCATTAAAAATCAGTAGCCATCAGACTCCTCAACAAAACTTAGCTAAATTCCAAATTTCTTGCTTTTAACCCTTTATCTTATGGTTTTTTTTTATAGATCAAGTACTCCAGTTTGTTAGTTTTACCCAAATAAATAATCTAGTACTATCCTATCTAATAAAAAAGAAACATGGTAATTAGACCATACCTCTGCTACCCTTCCCATTGGCTAATCAGGGTGATATGCAAATTAACTGCCACCCAAGATGGCGGCCGGCAGCCAGGCAGCTTGAAGCGAACATGAGGCTTGCTTCCTCCAGTGATGGAGGAAGCCAATGTTCCCCGCCTGCCTTGCCGGCCTCTGAACTTACAGTTTGAAACATTGTTAAAAATATAGAAGCTCGCCAAAGCTGGTTTGGCTCAGTGGATAGAGCATCGGCCTGCGGACTAAAAGGTCCCAGGTTCGATTCCGGTCAAGGGCATGTACCTGGGTTGCGGGCACATCCCCAGTAGGAGGTGTGCAGGAGGCAGCTGATCGATGTTTCTCTCTCATCAATGTTTCTAACTCTCTTTCTCTCTCCCTTCCTCTCTGTAAAAAATCAATAAAATATATTAAAAAAAAAAAAAATATATATATATATATATATATATATATATATAGAAGCTAAACAAAACCCAGGAAACCTGCTTTCAGCCAGCCGGGATCTCAGAGCTGGAGTTGAAACAGTGTTTCGATTATAGTACCCAAACAAACCAGATACCTGCTTTCAGCAGCCGAGGCCTAAGAGCTGGAGCCAAGCCTCAGAGTTAAAGCTGGCCCAGAATAAAAAAAAAAAAAAAAAAAGAAAAGAAAAAGAATAAAAGGAGCAGTTGGGAGCTTCAGTCACCCGCCAGGCTGAAAACAGCCCTCAGCCCCTCACCCAGACTGGCCAGGCACCCCAGTAGGGACCCCCACCCTGAAGGGTGTGTGACCAGCTGCAAACAGCCCTCAGCCCCTCACCCAGGCTGGCCAGGCACCCCAGTGGGGACCCCCACCCTGATCCAGGACACCCTTCAGGGCAAACCAGCCGGCCCCCACCTGTGCACCAGGCCTCTATCCTATATAGTAAAAGGGTAATATGCCTCCCAGCACCTGGATCAGCGGAGCCGCGAGGCCTCCCGGCACCAGGATCAGCATGACAGGGGGCAGCGCCCAAACCCCTGATTGCCCTGTGGCTCTGTGTGTGACAGGGGGCGGGCCTACAACCTCCCTATCCGCCCTGCTCTGTTCGTGACAGGGGAAGACACCCCAACCCCCTGATCAGCCCTGCTCTGTGCCTGATAGGGGGGAGCTCCCCAACCCCCTGATCGCCCTGCGGCTCTATATGTGACAGGGTGCGGAGCTCCAACCACCCCCCACCATGGGCCCTGCTCTGTGTGTGACAGGGTAGAGCCATAACCTCCCCATCAGCCCTGCCCTGAGTGTGACAGTGGCGGCGCCCCAACCCCTTGATTGGCCCTGCTCTGTGGGTGATAGAGGGTGGCGCCCCAACACCCCCCCCAACGGGCCCTGCTCTGTGTGTGACGGGGTAGAGCCATAACCTCCCCATCCACCCTGCTCTGTGTGTGACAGGGGGCAGCGCCCCAACTCCCCAATCAGCCCTGCTCTGAGCCTGACCAGGGGCTGCACCTAGGGATTGGGCCTGCCCTCTGCCACCCGGGAGCAGGCCTAAGCCAGCAGGTCGTTATCTCCCGAGGGGTCCCAGACTGCGAGAGGGCACAGGCCTGCCTGAGGGACCCCCCTTCTCACCCCCCCCCCCCCGGTGCACAAATTTTTGTGCACCGGGCCTCTAGTACATAATATTTCAGATCTTGTGATTGGTACACAGTAGACTTTTATACTTACTGCACTTCTATCAATTGCACTAGCCTCCCTCTCCTTTCTTTTCCTCCTTCTCTCCCTTATTTTATTTCCTTCATCCACAGTCATGTGCTTTTTTGCTGTTGTTTGACTTACATAACATATGTAACCTGAGAGTTGTGCTGGTTTAGACTGAATACTCTGGGCATAGAATATGTGGATTTGAGTCTTGGATTCAGAACTTATTAGCAAGATGATCTTTAGTGAATTTCTAGAAAATGCTGTGCCCCTGTGTTCCCATCTGTAAAATGGGGAGAGTGACAGTATCTAGGCTTTTTTCTTCCTTCATATCTGATTGGTAACTCTGCTAAGTTTAACCTTCTAGGCTGGACATTTGTCTTTAGATTTTTAGAGACATCTCCCCCCTAGTCTTCCTGTATTGCTGAGAGACATCCATGGCTCTCTAATTCCTTTTCCTTGATTGTGATCTACTCCATCAGCATCGTCTATCCTTAAACACTCAGAATTTCCTGTTTATCTTTGAAGTTCAAAAGGCATATTTTCTTATTTTGACTACAAGCTGTTTTCTTTTGATACCATAAGTCAAGGTTTTTGCAGTGAGTATAAGCTCGCTCTCTCTCTCTCTCCCTCTCCCCCTCTCTCTCTCCCTCTTTCTCTCTCTTAGACATGAACTAAACTTACGTCTACTTCATTCACCAATGTAAACCTAGCATGCTGCGAGTTTTCAATCAATATTTGTTGTAAAAGAATGATCTATTTCAAATCCAAAAGATATTAACGCACAAGAATCCAAGGACTTCACTTTATTGCCTTTAAACCACTGTAACTAGGATAAATAATACTAGGATCAGTGGATTCCACAGAGTATCTGCTATTATGCTTTTTCAGTTAACATTTTAAGTGTTATGTTCTTTCCACACATGTTTTATCTTGATCTTGAAACAATCTGGGAAGGTAGATGTCATTTTTATTTTTCACAAATGAGGACTCTCTGCCTCAAAGATTTGCCTGAAATCACCCTGGTGGGAAATGGTAGAGCCAAAACCAGAATCTGATTAGAAAGTTTCGGGTTCTTTACTGGTACCATGCAGATATTGAGTTACTCTCCTGAAGCCAGTATGTTCAATTTATGTCCACTTCTTTTTTTTCCCCACGGTAGTGATTTGTCATATTTTGATAATATCTTGAGTCAGTTTTTCAGTTTTCCACCCTATTTTTTCTCTTTTTGAGGATTCCACCTTCACATATTATTTTCTTAGACAAGTTTCAACCACCTTTATATAAGTATACAATATTAAATTAGTCTTCTCAATGTTTGAATGAAAGGTCAAACAGTTTCTTTCATTAGTTAGTCAAGTGTGTCTCATAGGATAAAATAAAACAAAATAATGGCATACCCAAAAGACTCTATACACAGGTGATTTATCAATTATAGCATTTGAATTTTAGCTTCAAAAATCTTTTTTTCAGTCTTTTAAAAAGTTAATTATCATGAAACATCATACTTAGTTTTTTTGCCCTCAAGTTTGAATGGTTATCATAAGTGTCAGAAATTAAGCAAATAATCTAGATGACTAAGAAAAAATTCATTGACAACTACCTCCGCATATTTAGTCAATATATATGACTAAAATTACTTTGAAATTATATATGTTATAAAGCAAGTGTATTTGAATATTTTTATTTGGGCAACTGAATACTAAATTGTATATAACCCTATATAATAAAAGGGTTATATGCAAATAGACCAAATAGCAGAATGACTGGTCACTATGACATGCACTGACCACAAGGGGGCAGAGGCTCAACGCAGAAGCTGCCACCTGGTGGTTAGTGCACTCCTCCACAGCAACGCTAAGGACATCCGACTGCCAGCTTAGACATCCCCCAGCAGTCAGACATCCCGTGAGAGCTCCCAGACTGCAAAAGGCATAGATCAGACTGAACCCTTGCCCCCAAGTGCACAAATTCTGTGCACCGGGCCTCTAGTTGATTCATAAAATTGTTTTAAAAAATGAAAACCTGTTATTTTTCTTGTGCTCTCTCAAATATAGCTTCTTGGTCAAAGCTTGCAATAAATTACTTTTTAAAACAGCTGATATATCAAACACTTTGCAACTCTTTTAGAAATCTAATTATAAATAGATTTTTCCCAACATTAAAAAAAAGTTAAATCAAGCTTAAGAGATTTTAAGCAACTTGTCAAGATGCCATATAGCTTCGCAGAGAATGAAGCACAGAACCATAACTATAGCTTCAGTTACAGCAATGAGACAGGTTTTCATAGTTCAGGAATATAAAAATCAATATACTGTCCCTCCTTTGTGCTCTTAACAGAAACTAACAAGGAAATAAGCTCTTGTCTCTGCTGAGATAAGAAATAATAGGTCCTACTTTGGTAAGTCTCAAAATAGATGACTTTGATGATTTATTTTAGAAACCAGCATAAGACACCAAAATTCTTACACACAGAACCATATATGATTAGTTTTGAAAAGGCTCTTCAAAAGACAAAGAAAGGGAGAAAATCCATAAGTGTAAATGGTTTATATATGTTGACATCAATTATCTCGAACTTAATATTAAGAAGATAAAAACTTTACCACACTGTAACTACTTTGAAAAATGAAGACATGAACTCTCATAATTGAGGCCCTACAAGTTCATTATAACAATAAAATATAGTTTTTAGAATATTTGTCCACTGGCTAGAATAATCCAGATTATCTATTGAACTAGGATGAAATGAATCATTTATATATTTGAACACATAACACCTCTTTCTGACTCAATAATACATATGGTATGAACAATATAGGGACTTTCCTATTAGAACTTCCTCCTTTAAAAGTCCTAAGAAAAAGCCAGTGAAACAATTATTGAGTTATTTCTAAGTTTCAGTTCAAATCCTGGACATATTGCATGTGAAAAGTTAAGCAATCATAAACGATCTACTAGTGCCCTATATTCCCTAGATGAAGAAACTCTCCAGGGGTTAAGGACTCTTGACACATAAAATCATGTCCCCAGACTGCCAGAACCCATCTCTGTCCACTGCAACACACAGCTCTTTAACAACTCCCAACTTTTTAAATTATGAGCAGCTAGAAGAGAATTCTGGGGCCAGTTATGATGATCATCACGTAAGTATTACCAAACACCAAATTACTGTTTAAAACAACGCAACTCTTTATGCCCTTAAGTAAGCAGTTGCCTATTAGGTTGTAAGGAAAACTTGCACTTCTAATGATAAAGGAGCACACAGGTTGTTATTTCAAAAAACCACTGGCTAAATCTGCTTTTATTTATGAGAACACAGATTCGTTTGTAATATTGTGAAGATGCATGAGAGCCCTGATATTTATTTTATAAAAATCTTTTCTGTAATTTTCCCACTATATATATATATATATATATATATATATATACACACATACATACATATATTCAAAGAAATAAGCCCTTATGACAAAACTTACATATAAGGAATAGTTAATCAACCAGCATGTTTGTGTCCATGCAACATATTTAAGTTTCTAAAGAAAAAGTATTAAAAAACTTTAAAAAAAAGAAGCACTGAGTGTCAAACATTTTCTGGCATGTCTAGTATTACTTAGCATAATTCAATCCATTCTCTATTTTCAGAGAGAAAATATAGTTGTTCTATCTGCTGGTATTGACACAACTATTCACTGTTGGTATATACTAAAATTAGTCATCATAATAATTCATTTTAGCAATGATGCAAGTAGTTATAAAGGCATGTTTTCATCTGCATAGCAATTGTGTCTTACTCTTGAGGATCACATCATACAATAATATAATTTTAAATGTAGATTTATATAAAACAAAGTCACACAATATACTCATACTTCGGCTACTCAGTATGTCTAAGATCCTTATAGCATCTGTGCCCTAATCTATATATTTTAACTTTGTTCATCAACTACTTCTATAGCTAGATACAATACCTGAGCAGTTTGATATTTTTTTTGAATGATTTAAAAGTTTTATTGAAAGGTATCACAACCCAAGCAGACCTGTTAAATTGGAGGCTTGGGGTTGATATTGTCAGTCTCTCTCTGTCTTTTTCACAACACACACACACACACACACACACACACACACACACACAGAACATCATTTCTATCACCATACAATTTTTATTTTCATGTAGACAGACAATTAAAATAAAAATCTTTGGAATCTGGCTTAATAAAATATATCTATTTCTAACATAAATATAACACAAGAACCTGGTAGATTTTAACCATATTTATAATTTACTTTGATGTAAAACCCTCCCCCCTCCCCCAGCATAGCAAAAAAAGGGGGAGGGGTAAGGAAAACCAAAACATTTGTATGTAGAAAAGCATCATACATACCAGGCTGTGAAACTTGTTAGTTTCTAAAGTAACCATTCCTATAAAATGCGGAATCATTAGAAAGTTCATCAGTGTCATTTATTCACTAAATTTAGTAGGAAACCCATTTCTACACCCCCCATCCCCATTCCCCACTCCCAGTAACTGAGTCTTGACTAGTTTTGACCACGTTTCCAAACGAAAACAGCTGGAGTAACCTCCATGCTCCACACAGAGGTTCATTTCCTTCTGTCTGAAAATGGGGAGACCTCCTCAGAAAAGAAAAGGATGGGGAAATATTGCACGGGTACCTGGGGAAATGCAAATGACTTAGAATGGTTTGGGGGGAAGAAAAGAAAAAGCCAGCGGGAAGGGGGTAGGCACGGAAGAATAGTTCTCAGTCCTTGCATTTACTCACCAGCTTCCCAAATGCAGGGTCAGCAACAAGAACATCAGCCTCACGCCTCTACTTTGACTCCACAGAAGAAGAGGGGAGAAGAGAAAAGCTTTCCAAGAACCCATCAGAATCGCTTTTTCTTTTCCGCTGAATTCTTCACGCCAGGACTTTTCCTCCCACCTAAGCTGCCGCCCGGGGAAGGAGCACCAGAAGGGAAAGTGTGGGAAGGCGATACACCTCCCGACCAGGTAGGATGCGACTCCCCGCGGAATGGAGCCGGGAGCCAATCGGACCGAGAGGATGCTGGCATAAATTATCTGCAAGCCGTTTGGGCCAATCAACGACCCCGAGAGGCGGGCCTCCCCCTACTAGAAATCGAGCCCAGTGGGGAAAAGGGCTCCGTCTTTCCCAAAGAAAAACAAACCTCTTCTCTCCCTCGCAGCCCCGGGAGCGTTGGCGTGGCCAGGACAGCTTTCCTCCCGAGGGAAGGAGGCGCCCCGCTCGCTCCGGGCCTGACTCTTCGGGCGCCGCCGCCTCCTTCCGCTCCCGCGTCTGGATTCGGAATCTGCCTTCCGAGACCCGTGGGAAGATTGCAGCCCCCTAATTGGTTTTCCCCGGGCTCGCGCAGGTTCTGCTAATTTTTGTTAATTATCCTTCATTTGGAGTGTAGGAGGGCGTCTCATTTCTCGAAGCAGCCCCAGCACCTGGCACAATGCCCGGCACCAAGGAGTCCCTAAAATCCCGAATGAATGAATGAATGGGCGTGCTCCGTGCATTCCTGGCTATCGCGTTTCCTAACTCCTTTTTCTCCGTCTTTACGAGTGAGATGATTTGCATTCTCCTCTCCCCCGGCACCAGGAGATGGTACTAATGAATAATGCCAGGCACGAACTACCTCATTTTATAAAAAAACGTAAACAAAAATCCGGTTTGGAAAAGGTCCTCTGAGCCGTAGGAGTTACAGACCTGGTACACGGGTGATGTTGTTCTCCTCGCCCTCCCCAGTTGCCTTTGCATTTGTTGAGCTCCAGTGTTTGGTACCCAACTTCAGAGGCTCTGCTTTGAGTTTGCAGCAGAGCTCAACAGTTGCCAGGGCAACCAGAAAGCCTCTGGCAGCTTGAACAACTGTACAGGCGAAGACAGTGATGGTGGTGGAAGCAGGCTCGCTGCCCAGCCGTTTCTGCTTTTATGCCTTCCTAAATCCCTGCTTCCCACCCAGGACGCTCGGGGTTGCGTCTTTGATGGTCTCGTTAATCACCACGTGGAATTGGCCAGATTCAGGGGTGAACTACAATTTACCACATAGTTACCCACGAGCATTTGTCTCCCCGCAAACAGTTCAAGGCAGAAGTAACAGCGTCTACCCAACCTTCTGAAATCACTTCACTGGGTTTGGCGGTAGCAACGTTACAGATTATTTTCTTGCCCAGGATAACAGATGGTGCAATGCTGGGCTTTTTCTCCCTCTCTGTGATTGATTCTCCATCTTTTCATTCTCCTCTGAAAATAGGTATTGACCCCCTTGTGATTCTTCTCAACGTTAATTAGGCAGCATTATTCTCTTCCACAAAGCACGTTAGTCAAGGCAGCTAATACTAAATAATCTATATAACAATAAAGTTCCATTATTGATTTTGAGGTGAATGAATTAGTTAAAGGCGGTGCCAATATAAATTTGTATTGTCTTCTTTCTATTTTTCCAGCTTCCATTAAGAATGTGCTTTGGATAGCTAGTGCAACTGTTGTATTGGATGCACACACTAATTCATTGATCTGATTAGCCTGGTGAACTAGGAATTACTTCACTAGAAGTATGTAGTGAATAACAAATATTTATTTCGTTATTCTTTGTGTTTCGATAAGATTTTTGCATATATTAATGGGAATATGATATTGCATAGTGTTACACAATAGTAGTAATGGTTCCTCCATCAAAAATATGTACTAAGATTTTACCCTGATTGTTTTTATATGTAACTGAAAGATACTGAGAACAGTTAAGAGACATCAATGGAGAGGAAAAGTGAAGGATATACCCCCTTGGGTAGTTACATGTTGCCTGCTTATTCTTATAAATGATAAAGAACTAGAGTAATTTTCAAGATGGGAAATTTCCTGTATTTTTCAAAATCTAGTTTTGGCCAATTTTGTGCTGAACTTTTTAAGGTTTATTTCATCCCTTTCTTTCAAGCACTTTTCCCTGACTCTTTATTTCTATGTCTCATCTTTGATTTTTCTTTTCTTTTTTACAATATATGTCTCCTGGGAAGCTGATCTTATTCCGCTGTCACAGTTAGTTACAATTCCCTGTAAACGGTGTGAAAGGAACCTGAGCCCTCAAGAACCTGAAGAAGGAATGATGATGTGGGGTCTTAGTCAGGTGTCTTGACCCTGACAGTCTGTCTCATTCAATGTAATAAGCCAGCTGTGTGGGGGTGGAGGGAGAAGGGTGACATATATTATGAGTCCTGAAGAAAGCTAAGAAGGTACATTTACTCAACAAACAAACCATAGTCTCCCATAGAGGGAACACTCACCGGGAAACATCAGGTGTCTTACATGATTCTAGATTAGAAGCCAATGGTTGCTTATAAATACGGACCTGGAGAAAATTCTCTCTTCCATTGTGGTAGTGGATTCCAATGACAGGTAATTTGACAACATTTCTCAGTGTCAAAGATATGTTCAGTTGTCACATCTTGGGAGGTGGGTTAATCTACTGGCACCTAGAGGGTAGAGTCCAGAGTTTCTGCTGCACAATCACAAATTCAAAAGCAAGCGGTCACACAGCAAAGTATTATAAGGTTCAAACTTTCAACAGTACCAAGGTTGAGATGCCTTGCAATACGGATGGGTGGCTAGATTTCATTGCAGCTGAAGATTTCCTTACATTGTCACTGAAGTCACCATTGCCCTTCTCCTTCCTTTGAAAGACTGAGCCATAACCATTACCCAGTAGTTTTGTATCTAGCTGTAATTATTATCAAATCATAGTGAGCAGTAATATTCATTTTTGTAAAATTTGTACAGGTATCACCTTAAAATGAAATGCTTGGGGTACCTATTAAAAATGCAAAGTAATGAAATTATCTCCAGATCTAGACAATTATAAATTTTTAGTAATTATAATTTTGGGGATTATCATGCCTCCAGAAGTTTAAGAAATATTGTCCTATAAATGTCTTACAAAGTGATGAGTGAGACAGTGATCTGATTCTGAACGTACTATCCTGGCCCTAGCAAAGTTGGATTTTGGCATGATTCATCAGGCCATTGTTAATTTATTCATTCAAAAATTAATTAAAAAACTCTGTGCCTAATATTAGAAATACAATGGTGAACAATATTTACCTCATTGTGCCCCAGTTTCTTCATGTGTAAGAGGGAGATGAAAATTCTACTTAGGTTCTAGAGTTGTTTTAAGGATTAACTGGATTAATTCAAGGGGATCACTTAAAACAGTACATGTATAAAAGAAATTACTCAAAAAAAGGTTAGTTGCCATTGTTATTAACTCATTGAGAGTAGGTTTAAAATCTAATTTATTCACTCTAATCTTTAGTACAATATCTGGAACCGAATATTAACTTCTAGAATGCACAGTCTAATAGGGAAGATGGAGGGGTTCAGGAGACACTGGTGTTCTCATCCACCTCAGCATCATCCTGATAATGTTGACCTGAACAAGAAGATATTTTGAGTCGTGTTCCAGTTCTCCCAGTACACTTCTCTTCTTTTTTAAAATATGTTTTTATCGATTTTTAGAGAGAGAGAAGAAGGGAGAGTGATAGAGATAGAAACATCAATGAAAGAAAAACATCATCGATTATCTGCCTCCTGCACACCCACTACTGGGGATCGAGCCTGCAACCGGGGCATGTGCCCCCACAGGGAATTGAACCAGTGACCTCTTGGTTCATGGGTCGATGTTCAAACACTGAGCAACAGTGGCTGAGCAGCACTTTTTTTCTTATGGCCACAAGCTATATACTTCAGTCAAAACAACAACTGCAGGTTTCCAAACCAATCACCCACTGTCATATTTTATTGTCTTGTCATGCTACTGCCTCAGCATAGGGGGCCCTTACCCCTTCTTCATCTGTTTAGAGTCTCTTCATTCTTCATTCTTCCTGATTAAGTTTAAGGGTCACTTTATTTTTTTTCCTCTATTGATTGTTCACTGCATGCTAGCCTGTGGTATAGGTCTGTCTATTAATAATAAGTGATATTTATTGTGTTCACTATATGTCACCAGGCATTATTCTTAATGGTTTCAAATTATAGGTACATATAGTTCTCTTTTCACTTAAAACTACCACTTCATATTTATATCATAGAACATATTTTTTGAAACTATCTGTGTTTCTTCTCAAACTGTTATGTGTTTTTAAATTTTATACCTTTAAGATTTATAGTGCTTATTAGACTTGGTATTATATTATGTATATGTTCAATGTTATTGTAGTATATTTATATTTAATATTATGTGTATATTTGATCAATGCCTTGCTCTCTCTCTAGAACATACCACCATGAAGGCAGGGATTTTATTTATGTTCATCACCACTTCTGTTCAAAGCAGAGGCTAGCAGGTAATAATCCCTTCATTAATATCTGTAGAATGAATAAGTATTCAATGTATAATTGAATATATAACACATGGATGTATTTAATTACTTTATATATTTCTGTAGCCATTAAGGGATCTCTTTTACTAGCCTTGGTCTCAAGGGCTCATATCTAAATAGACAAAAGTCAAATCTTGTTGCTTGATTTATTCCTTCCCAACAGAACATAGGAATCAATTATTTTTCCAATTTACAGGTTGCCATGATCAAAACTTTAAAAACCCAGGCATCTTAGTTTATGCAATCAAATTATTATTTATTGTAAACAGAAGAAAGGGCCAGCACAGAGAGATTTCAAGACTGAGAGCACACCCCTTTCTTTGTTCATCTGTTCAGGATCAGTCTTGTACTTGGCCCCTAGAGTGCAGCCAAGAAAGGGAGTCTGGAAGCTGGTCCTTGGTGGCAGGTGGCAATGGATCTATCTATCGCTTCTAACCCTAAGTCTAGCCCTTTTGTTGTTGTTTGTTTCTGTGTTATACTTTCTGAATCTGAATGTTTGCCACTTGTTCTCTCCACTCTTTCTTCTATCTTCCATATTTTCCTTTTTACACCAGCATGTAAGTGTGCTCATGCATAACATTAAAATATACATAGATATTGTATTAACCTTCTTTCTTTCATGCCTATCACTTTCTCTCATTAATAGTTGTCTTTCTCTACTTGTTCACCACCCAAACTCTCATCAGTCTTTGTGGTCTGACTTGTGTCCCCATGACACCAATGCCTCCATGTTGCTAAATCCAGTAGAAGTTTCTCATACTCACCTGTATGGTCTCTCCTCTGCATTCAATCCAGTTGACCATCCCTCTTTCTCAAAACACTCCCGGAGGTTATGATGCAATGCTTTCCTGGCTTTTCTGCTAAGTCTTTAGCAAACACTTTTTAGGCTTGCTTTTAGGCTGGTTCTACCCAATTTAAATATTTGAGGATCCCTCAAAGATCAGTTCTTTCCTTTTCCATCACACTCTCACATTGTGCAGACTCACCTATATCTCAAGTTACATATATTGTTTTAAAACTGAAATATAGTCCCTCAAATAATAATGTAAGTCCAGGAATTTCTATTGGGTTTTAGACACATATATCCAACTAATATCAGCCAGCTAGTCAAACCAAAGACCTCTGTTTTGCTTAATATCTGTGTTATCTAATTATCATGAACTCTTTCGATATTTCCAAATATTATTTCTAATGTATCCAGGGTAAATAGATTGCAGTGATCATGGATCATAAATTAAGATAGCCTGGGTTCCAACTCAAGATTCCCTACTAATAAGAGTAAAAAGCTTATTTTGCAATGCCTTAATTCCCATATGATTGCTGTGAATTAAATTAGTCAATGTATATAAAGCTCTTAGAACAGTGCCTCACACATAGTAAGGGCTCAGATAACTTTAATGAATACAATTAAACAATGCTATTGTTAGAATCATTATCCAACTTTCTATCTCTACTGGCACATAATCCAAACAGCCATCATCTCTTACTTGGATTACTATCACACCTTCCATTTCCAATGTTGCCCGCCTCTAATTATTCTTTACATAAATATCACAATGGTCTTTGTAAAGGTGTAAACCCGATGATGCTCTGCTTAAACACGCAGTGATGTCCTGTTGTACATAGGACAAAAATTGAGTGTTATGATCATGGCCTTTGAGACACTCCAGCTTCGGGCCCCCATGCCGCCCTCCCCGCACCACCTTGGCAGCTCTTTCCTTCCCTCAGTATGTTTCAGCCACGATGGCCTGCCTTCAGCATTGTCATTGCCATGACTTGTTGATAGGGGCTTGGGAGATGATTTCGCTCTAGCTCAGTGGTTCTCAACCTTCCTAATGCCGTGACCCTTTCATACAGTTCCTCATGTGGTGGTGACCCCCGATTTCATTGTTACACATTGAACATAATTAAAGCATAGTGATTCATCACAAAAACAATATGTAATTATATATGTGTTTTCCGATGGTCTTAGGCGACTCCTGTGAAAGGCTTGTTTGACCCCTAAAGGGGTCGCGACCCACAGGTTGAGAAGCGCTGCTAGCTGGATGACTCTATCTCTTCACTCTTGATCTGGCTATTTTCTTGTCCCTGTTAGTCTCCGTTTCACTGGCACATCTTCAAAGAAAGCCCAATTTCCCCAAATCATTTTAAGTGCTCATTATGTCATCTAGAAGCACTCAGTTTTTTCCTTTCTTACACTTGCTATATTATATAATTCACGGATTTATTTAATTCAAGAAATAGTCACTGAGCCCTGGGATTTCAAGCACGTTTCTACATACTCCAAATACCATCATAAACTAAATTTCATTCTATTGAGCTTTCTACAATATAAATCATACACTTTTATTTTTAAACACATTTTAAAAAACCATGTATTTAATTTTTTGTCTCTTATCTGGACCGTGACTTTTTGATACATAGAGAATTGGTCCTTTTTCCTTTTTCCACACTTTACCAATGTTTGCTTTACTGTCTTATTATAGCCATTTGTTAAATGAATAAATGAATTAAGGAATGAACTAAAATGTTCATGCACTTACTATCTCTATAACTTTGATTATTATTTTTCATTTTTGTAAGCTTACATTTATTCTCTATAAAAGTATAGGATATTAATATGAAGTTTGTTGAGTTGATGTAATATTATTAGATAATATGAGAATACTTAACACATCATAACCCTCAATAATTGGCAAGAATTTAGAATTAGGTGGGTAAATGTTTATAAGCTTATGAATTATGTAATTAAGTTATATTAGAAAAAGGAAGGAATGTAAAGTCAGGCAACATAAATTTAAATCCTGTCTACAATAATTATTTTTGTGATCTTTGGCAAACCACAATATCTCTCTGAACTTCAGATTTCTCACTTACAAAATGGAAATGACAATGATTTCTACCATGATAAGTATGAATAGCAAATCAAGTAACCTTAGTATAACTCTTGATAAACTATTAAGTTATATAGAATTATCAATTACTGATTTTATTATTATTACATTTTGATGATCAAAATGACAATAATAATTCTAAAAGACATGAAAAAGAAATACAAAATATCGAGAGCTAACAATTATATAGTCCTCACAATTTTCTAAATATTGGGTACCATAGTGATTTACTAGTAGTTATCTTAACTTATTAAAAGCCTTTAGCAATCCTGTGACGCTGTTACCGTGTAATCCATTACTTTACAGATGAGAAAACTAAAGAACAGAGATTTAGTAAATTCCCAGGTCACACAGCTAGTAAGTGGCAGAGGGGGATTTCAGTCTAGTGATCAGGTTTCAGAGCTCATTTTATGACCTGCTATGTGATGTCTTTTGGATGACAGATGAGTCATGATTTCTGCTTTGAAGGAAATTGTTCATATTTCTGCCAAGGACATGTTTCCCCCCTCAGGTTAACCAACATTGTTATTTCAGTGACTATATACCAGGGCATTATTGTCCTGAAGACCTTTCATATTTTATTTTAAAAGGCCATCCCATAAAAATGCCAAAGGTGGGAAAGGGGTTTTGAAGAATGATCCTTAAGCAGCCATGTTTCAAAGGAATATAGTCCTGTTTAGGATATGAGACACTTACAGGAAAGAGGTCCAGCATTTGAAGATTTATCAAAGCCTGACATTTAATAACAACCTAAAGGTCTTGATGAAGCTTTATTATACCAATTATTCATTTGCCTCATATATAGCCTAATATATTTTATTTTAAAATGTCTTGCTAACAGGAGTGGTATTGAAATAGTAGCACCCTCCAGTGTGTGTTGGAATGGCTCCTATCTAGTACCAAACTCCTTACTCATCCAGTTCATAGCACAAAATGTATCTATTTATGTGGGTTTGACTAACAGCTAAAGAATAATGTAGTTTCCTATGGTAATTAAAACCCAGAGAGAGAGCCTCCTCTACTTGCATTTTTTCATCCTCACTTTCTCACTGTAGCTCTTGGTTCAACAAAGAATGCAACAACTATGTGTAAATACTGGGAAAACATTTATAAATTTATAATCTTCAGGTCTCCTCTTAGCCCCATGAGAAAGTGCCATGTGCACTAAGAGTTGTTTTATTGACAGCCATCTGCGGCTTATTTGTATAGAAATGAATTCTAAGTATGTTGGATCAGAGCATAAGGAATATAATGCTATGTTATCAAAATGCATTGGAATGAGTACATGTTCTAAGCAAAGATACTGGATTTAATATGTTTAATCAAGGAGCAAAAGGTATTTGCTTTAATGGTTGACTAAACCTTGACCCAAAGGTAACAAATAATAAAGTTTAAAAAAAAAAGCGATATTGAAAGTAAGTATCCCAAAGTTTTAGAAAGAAATGCATGATAGCATGGATTTATCCTGCTCACCAACTCCAATTTATGCCTCTAACTTTGTCCAAGTTCACTTTCTTAACTTTCATGTATTCATCAAGGAAGCTGCTATCAAAATAGGTTCCCCAAATTCAATGGACAGCAGAGGCAATAGCTTCTTTTTAACCTCTAACCAGATCGCAACTACTAAAGAAGTAAATTAAACAAGAAAGTTAATTCAATATTTATGTTTTCTTCTCATGTGGTTTATTTTGAATTTCATATTTCACTCTTCCTCTGATTTGTAAAGGAATTTTTCTTAATCTAATTAAACTGTTACCATAAGTATGAATTAATGAGTGTGAAGTTATATAGTACATATTTTTCTGTTAAAAAACACCTTTAAAATATTAATGGGAAATGATTTTGAAATTGCTGTAACATATTTATTCTTATTTGAAAATGGTACAGATTGTGTTTTACATCTATGTATATGACATAGAAGCCAGTAAGATGTACTCTTGGCTTCTATGTGAGCATGCATATTCAGTTCCTCTCTATCAGTGCCCTTTATATTTGACCCCCTTTACCCTTTACTACTACCCCCTTTCCTCTGGCAGCCTCCATACTGTTGTCTGGGTCTATGAGTTTTTGTTTGTTTGTTTTTCTTGTGTGTTCATTTGTTGCTTTCAAGGAAAAATAAGAAAAATCTTCCAGAACTTAGATAATCCGTCTGAAGGAGATATTTAGAGGCCCATTTAATGTGTTTTCCTTAAGAAAAGAACAAAGAAAATGGAAGAGAAAAAAATGCATGTTGCTTTTATTGTTGCTGTCCTTGTTTTGTTGTTGTTGTTGTTTCTTTTCTTTTTTCTTTCTTTTTATTTTTTTTTTGGGGGGGGGGAGGGAGAATTTCCCTGGAAGTAATCCTCAGATTGAAGATTCTATTAAATTATTTTAAGTTTAATGAAAAAAATTTATTTCATTCTTTCCTTTAACTCTGACCTATGAACACACTGGGAAAAAATAGAAATCTTAAAATAAAAGAAAATTTAAAAGCTTTAAATGGAAAGAAATTAGTAACTTTAAAGTAATAATAAAATTTGCATCACATTTCTCTATTTCAATCAGGATATTAGAAGTAACATATGTCTTTATATTTCTAAATTAAAATTTTCAACTATGAACTGTGTTCCCAGTAATACTTTAAATTTTGAAGATAAACAGTGATTGTCAGTCAAAAATTACTCTCCAGATATTGTTAGTTCATTGTTTTATTATTTTAAGAGTTTTGAAAGAATTACATGAGAATGTAAGGCAGGTTTGTTTTTTACAAAGCGACTTAAAGGAACAGATAGAAAATACAATAAACATTAGCTACAAAATAAAATGATTAAAACAATATTTAAAATCTAAATTATTTCTTTTGCATAGTGAAAGACATTAAGCTATCAATCAAAGTCTTTATTTTAAAATAGTTGATGATTATACTGTAAAATGTAGGCCTGATTAAAGTAATAATAAGTTACAATAATATGGTTAATCACTGGAATAAAAAATGGTTTAGTTTAA
The DNA here is from genome assembly GCF_014108235.1 of Myotis myotis. Lineage (NCBI taxonomy): Eukaryota > Metazoa > Chordata > Mammalia > Chiroptera > Vespertilionidae > Myotis > Myotis myotis. Next base: position 28,758,109 of record NW_023416313.1, read on the forward strand.
TTATCCTTATTGAATAAAGGTGAAAAATCTTACGATAATATTGGTACATATTTTTAAAAAAGCATTCAAGTAATCTAACATACGTTCATTACTCCAAAGAAATAATAACACATTTACATTTAAATTTTTAGTTACTAAAAACATCTATCAGAAATCTATAAAAAAATTCAAACTTAATGGTGAAAAATGAGATATATTTTCCAATTATAGTTAAGGACTAGATAAGAATGATGCTATTATGCAACACTATGAGTATTTTTTTACTGACTTTCTTTTTTTAAAATATAGTTTTATTGATTTCAAAGAGGAAAGGAGAGGGAGAGAGAGAGAGAAACATCAATGATGAGAGAGAATCATTGTTCAGCTGCCTCTTGCATTCCCCACACTGGGGATCAAGCCCAGAACCAGAGCATGTGCCTTGATTGGGAATCGAACTGTGACCTCCTGGTTCATAGGTCAAAGCTCAACCACTGAGCCATGCTGGCCAGGCTGTCATATCTATTTTAGAAGGATACAAAATATACTCTTCATCAGCTTAAAACTTAGTTACAGAAATAACATGGTGGACACAAATCAAAGGAATTCATAATACTGTGCCATAAATAATAAACACCAAGGGAGGTTAACTGGTAAAAGTTATTTACGGATTGAATGAGGGCCCAAATTGCTTTATGTGGAACTTAACTTGCATGTGGAAAGACAAGGACTTGCTGAGATGCACGTCAGCCCTGACCACTCTGGTTAAATAGGGATGTTTGCTTCAGACCATGGTACTTGTGCATAGAAATTCTGAAAAGTTGTGAGGCTAGTCTTACGAGTGCTAACTTCTGGTACTGTTGTGCTTATTTCATTTTATTTGTAAAGAGTAGAGACAGGAGGTTTACTCCAGTGTTTTCATGTAGAATTATTAGGAAAAAGTGCGACTGGCTGCAGTAAGTCAGTTAAAAGCTACTACAGTGATTTCTGTGAAATGATAAATATTAAAGTGGTGACAGAGGAAATGTGACAGAAGTTTGTCAGACTTTGGGTATTTTCTGAAGTAAATGTCCACTTTCATTTTTTGGAAAACATATAATATGGAAATAAATTAAAACCCAATCAGGTTTAGTTGCTACTTTCTGACATTTCTATGTCTCCGGCACTAGTTTGAACATTAAAATACATAAAATTGTTAATGAAACCTCTTTCATAAATCCATAAAATCAGAATGTCATGAGAAAAATGAGCATATCTGGAAGAGCAACAACTATATTTAATCATAATACAAGACACTTTATTAAGCACTCAGTGAATATGTGTTAAGCAGCATATGTTTAAAATAGTAGACATAAGAAAACAGCATATATCGCATATCAATACTGACATTTCAAGCATTTTATTGCACATATACACATATGATTCAGGATTTATAAAAAGTTTTGAGAAATCAATACACAAAAAGTCATTTGGTATGATTATTTAAACTAGGGAAATTAGATCACTGATAACTAAGGCTTTATGCTTTGATTAAAAACTATAACCCTTTGAAATTAAGAACTGAGATTTTATTAATGCAAAAATCTGGGAACTCAATAATCCAAGTTTTGCATGGCTAATGCATTTTGTCAAGTTCTACATTCTTGTTTAAAATAAACTAGTTGATTTAAAATAGTTTAAAATAAACTATTATGGGTTAATAGCTAAATGAGTAGGAGCTTGTCAATAGAGAGCCTACTATATCCCTGTCTTGAACTAGATGTACATTATTATCAGGTGGAATTTTATAAGACTGCATTTTAATTAGTATAGTCATAATTCAAAATGATTAATCACATGTCTAGTTTTATTTTTTACACAAATCTATTAATAATCCTTTTAATGTGTAACTGTTGCTATGCTTTTAAACATATATAATGCCATTTGTATACAAAAAAGCCCCAAAACACAACACACTTTCCCCCTCAAATAACAATATGTCACTCATAAGAGGCTAAATTATACGGCAGAAACAAACAACAACAGAATTGGGCAATGAGTACACTTCTCGTGTATGTTCCATGTGCCATGGAGGTCAGCAGAGGCGTTCTGCTCATTGTAGTCACTTAAAGGCTCAGACAGACAGAACCCACCTCGATACCTTCTCAAAGGTCACTGTAGCAGGAGGGGTGACATATGATGAACCATGCACGATGTTAAAGATTCCATTGAGAAAGTCCACATTCCAGTAGCCGAAGTAAGTCACATAGTCACTTCAAACTTGGAAGAAGACCTAAATATAGAGGAATAGCCTTAAGGAGCATCACAAAGATGTGTGAAATAATTTCACAACTTGATCTGGAAATGTTTCTGCATGAGAGTGGCTAAAAATAATTTGCCATGATGAATTAATGCTATAAAATACTTCAAAGCTTTGTATTCCATAAAAGCTTAAATTTATACATCTTCTGTACGGTGGTGTGTTAGTAAACAGTTTGTAATCACTCTGAGCAAGACACTTTATATCTAATGGATTTGCCTCTCTTCTGAAAAATTTGTAAAATGTTCATTATTGGAAAAATAAAGATAAATCTGATTCCACTTTTTGGCCCAGTATTTAGCCAAAAAGACCGTCAATCTCTTCTAAATTAGCACAAGTGGTAATGAAATAATTGAATTTTTTTAAAATAAAAAATAAGTCCTGTAAATAATAACAGAAATTTCAATATGCCTTGCCAAATAATCCCAAAATGGAAAATGAAGATGCCTATGTTTTAGAATATAATCTATGTGACTTGATGAATACGTCCTCCAAGCATACCTGAAATTTTAAGTCATCATTTTTATGGATGCATTTAACCACCGTTTACATACTGACCTCATTTTCTCAACAACCTAAGGCCTCTGAACACTCATTCCATTCCAGAAGTAATTTTATTCAAAGTCTGTGGGGAAAGGTTAGCACAATCAAAATGAATATATTACCTTAAATTTTATGTCTCCTTAGCTCTCTGATTCACTGCATCTATCTCTTAAGCTCTTGGCCTTTACACATCCCTCGACACAGATTCAAATAATGTGAAAAATATATTACATTGCAATTTGTGTGAAATATAAGAAATGCCAGGTTTTTAATGGAAATGAATATAAGTTCTGAATAAGTGAAGTGGCTATAATTTTTGAGACACAAAAATATTTTTCTGAGTCATTGAATAAGAAAACTAGACACATTAATTATCATTATGCATATGAGAGAGCAGGAGAGGGAGGGAGGAAGGGCAAGGGAGAAAGGAGAGAGAAGGAAGAGAGGGAGGGGGAGAGAGAGTCAGATTTGCTTTTTAAATCACCTCATGACCTTACAGTAATATACACTTCAAGATGTTATTAGTTTACTTCAAGATTTTATTTAATATGCATGTTAAATATAGGACCCTTAATAAGAGGAAAGGAGATTTGCATCCATTAGAATCTACTATCTTTAGACATGATGGTATAAGCCTATGGACAGGTAAGTAACAAATAAATGATAGATATACAGGCAGATGCATGCCTATGTACATACATGTTTACATATAATATGTGTATATAAATACATATATATGTACATTAGGTGAGATGTTTTCTAGACCTGCTTTAATTTTCTCATTTATAAAATGAAGAATCTAATACCCACCTCATTAAATAAGATAATTATTAAAAGCATGTATGGCCTCTCCTCTGTCCTCTTTATTCAATGTCCTATCTTATGGCCATTCTTCATTCATTCATGCTACATTTTGCTTTATTTTTTAGTGCATGCCAGTTTCCAGGTTGTGCAGGCACTGGGGATTCCTTGTGTAATAAAACATACACAAAGTAACTGCTCTTGTGGAACCTATATTCCACTGACTCAGTAACATTTAAAAAGAAAAAAATTGCTAGTGAAACTGATTTCATGGTTGTTACCCTACACTTTTGATAACTAATTAGTTGAAGGTAATGTCCAAAAAAATGAGCCTTCCTGTGTTGTTTCAATGAAATAAGTATACCATTTACCTTCTGCCTTTCAGACCTTTATAGATAAAACCTCATTTTAATGTAGAGTAATACCCAAGCATACATTGAAGTTATCATTTAAAAATGTAGACAAAGAAAGTTTCTGTATTTGTCCACAGTTTCCACCTATTATAGTTCAATACAACCACTTTCTTTTGGTTGTTAGTAGTATCATGTAGTTATGGCCTGTGACTTACTGGGGTTCTTTTTTAAACCCTAATAGCCAACATTATGCCTAGGAGTCATATAGCAAAACACAGCTCTTTATTGTGTCTGCTAAAATAAATTGTTTCCAACATGTCAGGAAGAAAATCTATATTTTCTATGCACAATTTTGATGTCATGAACCAGAAGCCTATAATGCCAGAATAGAAGTCAGGCCAGAAACTATAACACAGTTCAGCCCCTGTATTTGTTATTTTAAAACACTTTTAAATAAAATCCTAAGTAGATAATGTGAAGGTGTTACTATATTATCTTTCGTAAAAAGGAAAATTTGGTCACTAAAAAATAAAAACAAACTGAAGGGTAAGTACAAAGTACTGACAATTAAAACATTATGAAATGAAAATTACACAATTAGGCTAAGAGAGTAGTGGAAAATCTGTACACAAATACTCCCACTTTTTATCAAAAAGTACTATTATATTGGGATTGTGAAATATTTTAAAACTGATTCAGGTGATGAATGTACGACATAGTATAATTAATAATTGTTGAATTTTTACACTAGAAAGATGTGACTTTTATATATAAATATACCTTAGTAAATTATAAAAAAGTAATATTATGATGAGTTATAACATAATTATTATGAGTTAACATTATATTATACTAGAGGCCCAGTGTAAGAATTCGTGCACAGGTGGAGTCCCTCCGCCTGGCTGGTGATGGAGACAATAGGGGCTGTTTTGCCCAGTCCCGACTGGGGACAGCCAGACAGAGGAGGGACCATGGAAGGGCTCCAGGGTTTGTCCAGCCCTCTGGCCCAGTCCTGATGGGCCAGAACCCAGCAGCAAGCTAACCTAATGGTTGGAGCATTTGCCTTCTGGGGGTCAGTGTGCATCATAATGACTGATCAGACACCTAGCACATTACACTTTTATTATGTACGATGAATTAAACATCTAATTCAAGGAATTAGAAAATAGCAAAGAAAAACTAAGGCAAAAAATATAAAGCATAAATTAATCAATTAGATTAATAAAGTCAATAGACACAAGTATTTTTAAGAGGCGTTTATTTTAAAAACATCAAATAGACTAGTATAAATGAGAAAAAACTTAAATTCACAAAATTACAAATTGCAAAGTCTCAGAGATGGGGAATATTTTATTAGAATTATCTGAGGAAAGTTTGCTTAACTTTATTTTTATAGATTGGAAAACCTGATATGAAAGGCAAAATATTTTATAAAAATACAAATTCTTAATTTAACCCCAAAAATTAAATTTACAAAGTTGCACAGATCAGTTGTCATGAATGTACAGAAAGAAAAATAAACTTCCAAATCTTGCCAATAAAAGGCTGTTCTGATGACCAGCTACCTCAGCATGACCTGGAGGTTGTAGGAAATGCAGAATCTTGAGCCCCATCTACACTTTCTGAATCAGTCTATATTTTCACAAAGTCTTAATGACTCATATTTAACATGAAGTTCAATACACATTGTTCTACAGTTGAGAAAAATTCTCAGCTGAATTTTATCAAACATTCTAGGAACAGATTATGTTAGTATCATTAAAGTATTTTAGGGCAAAAGGAGATGTGAAAAGTTCCTAGATTGTGAAATTCTATGGAAAATTATAAAAAAGGGGAGCATAAATTTTATATGAAAATATATAAAAGGTGAACAAAAAATAGCCTAATCTCTTCTATACATCCTGATGCAAAGTTTAATATCTTATTCTTTGAATGTAGCAACCCTTTAAAAATAACACACCATGAACAAACAATGTTTAAAAATATTTGTCATAACATCTATATAATAAAGAGGTAATACGCAAATTAACCTTCACGCCCTCACAAGATGGTTGCCTACAACCAGGCTGGCAGCGGGGTTAGTGAGGGCGAACAAATGATTGAACAGCAGGCTGCGTGGGGCGACCAGGCCAGCTGGGGAGGGCCATGAGGGGCAACCAGGCCAGCGGAGAAGGGGCAGTTGGGGGTGACCAGGCCAGCGGGGGGGCAGTTAGGGGCTACCAGGCTGGCAGAGGGGGGCAGTTGTTGGAGACCAGGCCAGCAGGGGGGGAAGTTAAGGGTGACCAGGCTGGCAGGGGTGGTGAAGTTGGGGGCAACCAGGCTGGCAGAGGGGGGGCAGTTGGAGGTGACCAGGCTGGCAGGGGGGGCAGTAAGGGGTGAACAGGCCAGCAGGGGGGAATATTAGGGGCCACCAGGTAGGCAGGCAGGTGATTGATCAGCAGCCAGCTTTCCCCATTCTAATATATTATCTGGCAGTGGTTTTTCTTAAGTGATCTTACAGCTGTAGATCCTTCTTTTTTTTGTTTTTGCATTATTTTGCATTCATTCTTTGACATTTCTGGATTTTTGTTGCTGTTCCTTAGAAATCTTGCTAGTTGTGTTACAATATGGAGCAAACCATTTTTTTTTTTCACACTGATTTTAAATGCCACCTTTATCATATAATAAATATGAGCAGTACATTTTCTTGGTAAAATCTCAATATTTTTATGGGTCTATTGTTTTCTGTACCACAATAAAATCCTGTTTATTACTGTTGCCTCATACATGTATCCGCTCTCTTTGAGGAATGGTTTCCCTAAATATCTATACTAATAAAAGGGTAATATGCAAATTGGTCATGATGCCCTCACAGTCATGACCAGATATGCTAATTAGTCATGACCAGCTTGCACCCTCTCCAATCCGGGACCCCTTGGGGGATGTCTGACTGCTGGTTTAGGCCATTGGGGGTGACCGGGCCGGCAGAGGAGGGCAGTTGGGGGTGATTGGGCTGGCAAGGTAGGGCAGTTGGGGGCAATCGGGCTGACAGGGGAGGGCAGTTGGGGGCAATTGGGCTGGCAGGGTAGGGCAGTTGGGGGCAATCGGGCTGACAGGGGAGGGCAGTTGGGCTGGCAAAGGAACAGTTAGGCATCGATCAGGCTGGCAGGGGAGTGTTTAGGGGATGATCAGGCTGGCAGGCAGAAGCGGTTAGAAGCAATCAGACAGGCAGGCAGGCAGGTGAGCAATTGGGAGCCAGCAGTCCTGGATTGTGAGACATAAACCACCCAAAAAATAAAAAATAAAAAGATTGATAAATTTGAGTTTGCCTAAATTAAAAAATATCTGTACAAAAACTATCATAAACAGACACAAATGCAAACATTATACTGTAAAATTTATAGTAAGCAGATTTCAAAGATTGCCCCCAAGATTTTTACTCTCTGATACACACATGTTAGTATCATCCCTTCTCAAGTGTGGATGTAACTTGTGATTTGCTTCTAACCAATAGAACATAGCGAAGGTGAATGATTTTACAGATGTGATTAAGGTCCCTAATGGGTTGATTTTGAATTAATCAAAAGAGTGATGAGTCTGTCCTGATCTAAAAGGTGAGCTCTTTTAAAGTAGGTCCAGAACTTCCCTGGAAGAAGGGATAGAAAGTAACATAATTTCTCCCACTTGCCTTGAAGAATTAAGCTCTCATGTTTTGAGAAAACTTGTGAGACAGTCAGGTGGCTTTGGACTATGGGCAGCCTCCAGGACCTGGAATTGACACTGAACATTTTATTTTGGGTAGCTAAACTGAGACTCTGGGCTATAATTATAAATCCTCTTAATTTGTTTAAAATATGTATCAATGCATTTATTACTTTCATAACAGATTTTAAGAAAGCATACATGGAGAAAGAAACAAGTAAAGTCAGAAGATATGAAAACAGTGAGAAGAGACTATTACTAAAAATAAGATATTAGTTAAGGCCATAACTAGATGGAAATGAGATGTTGACCTTTTTCTTTATAATGAGATGTTTAAATGCCAATAAAAACATACAGCAATAAAGAAAGAGAATTTGAAAATAAAACAAAGTAGGAAATGGTAGAATGAGAGCCTCAAGAATGAAGAAAGTAATGGATGTGAAAAGATGCTTCATCATTTAGCAATCAGCCTTACTGTTTACAAAACCTGCAATACTTGGACCTATGGCCCACTGCATCATTGAAAGACAGCATCATAAATCATTTTTAACATTTTTCTATATGCCTTTTTTCCCCTAGTAACTGTATCATTTCCACCCAGAAATCATAGCATAACACTGAATCAGAAAGTAGCCTAGAGTATGTAATCCCTTGATTTTCCATTTTGCATTGAAGAAGGAGGCAAAGAGAGGCCTGACTTCGACACAGTAATTCTCAAGTGAAAAGAGAGGTCAGAGAGCGAAGTATAGAATATAGTTGTGCCCAGTAGGAGGGAAAGTATCTGACAGAGCTGTCACATTTGTAATCTAATTTTATCCTGAGACACATCCTTGAAGCAGGTAAGCTGGGGCTTATTATTTTTATATTTTTAAGGAATACCTGAGGTGCCAAAAGGTTAAGTGATCTTGCTCTATTGAGATTTCTGTACATATTTTGCCGATATCTACCTACAATACGAGGGGAAAACTAGAGGCGTCAATGATTTTTTTTCTGATGATAAAAACACCTTGTGATTGTTTTCGAAAGCTTGAAGAGTTCTATGTTCTTTAAAATTTCATCTCCTTTACCATTAAGTATATTTTCATTTCCTGATCCAAAGATTTCTTGACAGTAGTTGTCTTGGGAAGGAAGAGAGTACGGATGATTTTCCATTTTCCTCTTTATTCTTTTATATTACTTTGCTACAATAAGTATGTATAAGATTTATAATTCTCAAGCTATAATTACTTTAAATTTTCCAAATTTACTTTAATGGATATTAAAAGACTTTCTGACTAGATAACCATGTTTAATCTATACTTAAAAATATATAATGCAACCTAAAATATTTTTTTAAAAGAACAGTATGTTTTTTATTGAAGAATAGAGTAAATATTAAAATGAGATAAGAAGCTGTTCAGAGTACTGGTTACAAACATGAACTCTGAAACTGGGCTGCTTGGGTTCATATCTATGCTCTCTGTGACATAATAAAGCTCTACAAACATTTGTTGCTGATGACAATTGGGCAGAATGGTTAAGTTGAACAAATCTTATCTTCAGTAAAAGTTGTGGTAAAAACTTTATGGCCTTCTACAGACTACTCAACCTTTTTAAAATTCAGTGTTTTCACATATAAATTAGGACTATAGCACTTTGTTTACAAAGTTCATTGAACCAATAATGATTGCTATTTATTACTAATTATATTGTTGCTAGCGCTAAAGTATTCATTATCACTGCTATTTTGATAATGACGAAGCTTAATTACTCTGGCATAATGAATTTCATGAAGAATTCATTGTTTTATTTTTTACATTATTATACATTTTGTACATTGACTAGGTGATTCTCTGAACCAGCGTTAACAATATAATCCAGAGATGTCAGAGATATAAACACAGTTCTACCAGTATCAGATTAGTAAATATATTAGAGAAAGGGCAGTTTCTCTATTTTACCATAAAATGATGGTAAGTCCCTTACATATTCATTTAGCTTCGATAAGAAGATCCACAGTCTTTCACTCAACAGACATTTCAGGGGAAATTTGCAATTTATTGATCAATCTCAGAACCACTTCTAACATTCTAAGAAGGACTAATATCAGCTTCTCTAATCCACTTATCATCACCCATGTTTCCTCCATTAAACAAATATTGACTGTGTACTTAGCATATGCCAAACATTGTTCTTGGGTTTGGAGACACATCAATAAATAGCAAGACAGACAAGTTCGCTTTTCTTGTCAAGCTTAGAATACAAGGAGGAAAATAAGAAACAAATATGTAAATAAGATCATTTCAGCTCTTTTAAATATCATGGAAAAAAACAAAACAAAACAGTAATTTGAAAGTGAGTGACTCAGTAGGGATGAAAGGCAAAATATTACCCAAGGAAAGACTTCTCTAATAATTCATTGACATTGGAGGTGATATCTGAATGACAAAAAGGAAAAATGCTTGAGAAGACCAAGCGAAGAATATTGCAAGCAGAAGGAAATGCCATGAGCAGCGTAATGAGTGAGACTGAGAATGATGTGAGATTGTGGCAGGAAACAATGGCTGGAATCTGTATAGACTTGTAGACCTGATCATGCCTGAAGGCGAACTCTCCTTGATCTCTGAACCGCTATGGGAAGAGGTTGCCTGTCAATGGGGGTGACTAGCATCTGGGGAACATCATGCTGGCTGTGATCTAGGGTGCTGTAGTGAGAGGGCCCCTCAGATCAACTGCAACCACATGAATTTGCTTAAATCTCAGACTTTACTTCTTTACTGCTGCTATAACTGGACTAAATACATTTTGCTGTGTTCACACTTTGTTCTAAGCAAAGTGCATTATTTAAAAATTCAATAATAAAATAAGTAAATAATGATCTCTCTTCAACTTTGTGGGTGAATGGTTTTATTTTAGGAGGCTAAGGATCTCAATATTATATAATAAATATAATGTTAAAAATGCCTTATACAGTATCCTCCCATGTTAGAAATTAAAGATATTTTCTTTAACACATTCTAAATTTTAAATTTAACTCTTTAAGAAAAGTAGATTTTTATGTAATGCCTCAGAAAAAACTAGAGGAATATGGGTATAAGACACCATTTTCTCCTCTCACTTATGATCCATTCAGATGAGTCATTCAAAATGAGCATTCACCATCACAGCACTAAAGCAACAACTGTTCACCGAAATGTTACAGGAAAAAAGATAAGAGCAGACTGATTTTCCCCTCCCCACAATTTCCCCAATCTTCCAAGGCAAAACCTTCAGAGGAAAGAACATACTCCCCCGCAAAGCTTTTGCTCGCAATAGAGGCTGTCGTTGTGACTCCTTTGGGCCATGTTTTGACTGCTGCTAATCTTTCATTTCGTTGGTTTATTATATGTGGGTAAGTTTTGTTCTTTCTCTAGTGATAGTAGGAGATCATGTACACTATAATATGTGATCAAGAGTGTGAGACTATCCGGCAAAGCTCTGAACCAAACTCTCAGTCTTCTTGCCATGAATACCATAGATTACATTTTCCTAGCTTACCTTGCAGACAGGTGTGGCAATTTATATATTGCTAATCAATAGAACATAAGCAAAGAGTTATCTATCACTTTCTGAACTGGTCTATTAATATCTCTGGCCACATTGTTGCTTCAACTGTCAGATTGATGATGACAAGCCCTGCAAGCCCAACGCCAGGAATCTGAGATGTTGGAGTCAGATGTGAAGAAGCCCGGATCCGAATCATCTCGTGGAGAGTCGTTAGGGATCAGGAATTCCCATCTTGGAATTGTATGAGAGTAAGAAATAACTTCCTTTTGTGTTTGTGGCATCTTTGATGCATTTATAACAGCTATTGTTACCTTGAGGGAACAAGCATTTTAATTCAGAAAAAGAAAATACAAACTTAACTATTTTCTTCAGCATCAAATAAAGGTAGTTCTATGAGAATCTGAAACATCTATGCTTTCAGCACACAATTGCTAATGGAAGTCTTCCTTTAAGAAAAATAAACCTTCACATTTGCTGAAAAGCCACCTTGTATTACCAGGACATTGATTGCTAGAAATAGTTAATAAGAACAGATAACATTGAATCACCAAAACTGAAAAAGTAGAATGAATTATTAATAACGTGTTTTGGCTAAGTAAGGGAAATATGTCCACATAAGAAAATTATGTTCTGTTTTTAACCAACTTCAAAACTCCTTGGACCACAATTATACATAGGGGGATAATATAAGGAAATTAAGGCATGTTTGTCTGTGATTATATTCAGTGAAACTATTGCATATGATATTACAGCCAGATTTTGCAAAGGGTATTTGTGAAAAGTTAGAAATGTTTTTATGAGTACTCTTAAAAACTATGAAAGAGCTCAAAGCTGATTTAAATATATGCAGTGCAAACAAATGTATTACAAATAGTGGAATGAATCTTGGCAAATTAATATTTTTGACAGGTGGGAATGAGCGTTCTATTACATAGTTTTCTATTTCAAACTTTTAACAAATAATTGCAAACTTCTCCAAGGTATTCAGCTTAGAAATTGCTTGACTGTCAAAGGGCTTATTCTGACATCTTATTCAGAGATGCTATATTTTTCATAATATGTGTAGAATTAGTTTTCTTTGCCCTGAGGGATTTTAAAGCATCTGAGATCATGCATCGTGATTAAAGAGAAACTGAACAGTTAAATCTTTAGATACATGTGACAAGGAATAAGACTATTCCTCTATATTATCCAGCCAATTCTTTGGCTGCCTGCCAGTGATGTGCAATCAGATGGAAATTTCTGTCGAGATACACAGCCTCTGAAGTAGAAGGTCCATATCATAGCTCCCAATAGAAATACAAATGTCAGCTGAGATGGTTTGAGCCTTCCAGTGTGCTGGCTTTACTCTTCCTTTATAATTCAAATAATTAATATCTCTTCATCATTCAACTGGACACCCAGGGCCTCTTTTTTATCTTCAAATGTCTGGCTACCTAGTGCAAGCTGATTAGAGGAGCTAGTTTTCTTCTCAACACCTCTACACTTGTCTCTTCTTTTAGGCCAATTTGGGACCAGCAGAGTATTTTTAAAACAAAAGTACATGGAACTTAAAAGGAAATTACTAGTATACTCTCTATTAGTGCTGCAAGCTTTTTACATCAGTTGTAGTTCTACATCGCCACTTGTCTTTGCTCCCTTTCTCCATAGCATTGCTTCTTATTATCTTACTAATAAAAGCCCAGGTGGTCCTCACGCCATCACAATCCATCACCAGGAGGCGGGGCCCAGCGGCTCTGCACAGCCCAGCGGCGGTGTATGGGGCGGCACTCCGGGACTCAGGACTTGGGGCTGTCCAATGGTGCAGGCGGGGTCCCGGGTCTCGCGAGATTTCGCACGCTGGGTCACTAGTCTATATATATATATATTGCAAATCCTCACTCAAGGATATTTTTCCACTGATTTTTAGAGAGAGTGGAAGGAAGTGGGATAGACAAAGAGAGAGAAACATCTATATGAGAGACACATCAATTGGTTGCCTCCTGCACATGCCTGACCAGGGCCAGGGATTCAGCCTGCAACAGAAGTACATGTCCTTGAATGGAATTGACCCCAGAATCCTTTAGTCTGCAGTCTGATGCTCTATCCACTGAGCCAAATTGGCCAGAGCTATTGTTATATTTTTAAAAATCTATAATCCACTTTAAATTCTGCTGTAAATATATTTATTGCTTTCTTAAAGTTAGTTTAAGACATGTGTCTTCCAACCCCAGGGTAGATGGACTCCTGTGGGGACTTAGTGCTGTGTAAACTTCAAAGATCCAGGACTTTCTAAATTGTTTTCAAAATATTTTAGTAAATGAATTATTAAAGTAACCTATGATCCTGAAATAAATTATTGAAGTTGAATCTCACTTTTCTCCTTATTAGGTGGTTGACCTTTGACAGATTATTTAAACGCTCTTCCTTAGCTAAGAAATAAAAATAGCTAATAGGTCTATGACATAGGATTGTTGTCAGTTCATGTACGTAAGGTACTTGGTGCTTGGCACATAATAAGCATCATGTATGCATTGATTATTAATATAACAATTATTATAAACCTAGAGGCCTGATGCACAAATTTGTGCAAGGAGCTCGGACCCCCGCCACCGTGGCTTCATCCAGATGTCCAGTCTAATTAGCATATGACCCTTTTATTATTATAGATGCTTCAGAAATACCATGTATAAGCACCATCTGTGAAATTCCAAACTAACAGAAAATCAGAATAATGTGGTCCTGGCTTTGATTCCTACCTCTGCCCTTTAATAGCCTACTATTCAAGCTACTATGTAAGCCTTCTGGGCCTCAATTTCCTAATCTGTAAAACCGGCAAAGTGACTTTACACTATTGTTCAGGGATTCAATGATATAAATAGAAGCATGCTTCTAGAGAGTTCATTCAAAATCCCCAGTATGAGTATCCTTTACTCATTCCATTTGTTTTGATACCTGCCTCAGGTGTGTCTTTTTAGCCTATAGTCACTTGATGAGGGTAAAATAACCAATGTGCAAGGTGTTAGATAGTTTGGAGATAGAGAGACAAAATAAACCATCACACCTAAACCTGTCACATTTTACTCTACACTCCTGCTAAACAAACCAACAGAAAATCCTAAAGTGTGGGATCTTCAAAAGAGTGAAATCTGTTGCACACATAAAACATGTCACATTTTATTCCTGACAGTTTCTGTAGCACAGCAAGATTTATTTTTACACTCTTTAAACGAAAACATGGATGTAACTCAGGTGGTAAGATTTGTTAACATCATGATATTAGATTAAAATAAAATTCAAGCAATGACTGATAATCACAAGGATTATTATTTTCTTTAGTTTCAGAAAACGCAGTTGGAAATATTTAATACTCCAATTTTTTTCTTTGCTAATGGTTTTGATTATTAAAATACATGATTTGGAGAGAGAAAAAGGATGATCAAAATTTCAAGAACAATTAACTTGTTCTACAATACAGCTGGTGACTTTTAAAGAACAAATTTCTAGAAATTTTATACTTATAATCATGTGTTAGTTACCTATGCTAATGAAGAGAGTTAATGATATTAAATTGTATCCAAAAACAACCCAGCTGGGTGTGGCTCAGTGATTGAGCATGACCCAGGAACCAAGAGGTCACCAGTTGGATTACCCTGAGGTTGTGGGCTCCATCCCCATTAGGGGGTGTGCAGGAGGCAGCTGATAACCAATAGATAATTCTCAATGATTCTTTCTCATCATTGATGTCTCCATCTCTCTCTCCCTCTCCCTTCTTTTCTGAAATCAATAAAGATATATTTTAAAAAAAGTAAATTGTATCCAAAACCTCTTCTAAATATTCAATTTTTGCAAGATAATAAGAGAATAACCAAATAGCCATATATATATATATATATTAATACAACAAAATCAGGTACTGCAATTTCTTTTATAAAATAGAAGCTAATGAGTGAACAAATGGATATAAGCTGAGAACTGGAATGTATTCTCCTCTTTTAAGTAAAGAAAGAGCAGAAAGAGATTTGGGGCTCTCAGGTTTCTAAGTTGTTTTTCTTGTTGTTATTTTATTTTGTAATAATGAGAAATCTTTGCATCCATAAAACATCTATACAATATATCATTTTTCTTGAAATATTTACTACTAAATATAATTATTCTTTAGACATCTTGAGATTGAAACACAGATGAAGTAAAAATACAGTGTCTATTATAACAGGAGTCCAAACCAATTTGTGATTTCAGATTAAAGAGACCCTTGTGTTCTATATCTGGGTGCTTTGATGTTCAACCCAACATATAAGTTACATTTTCTGTCTGTCTTCCTGAAACTAGCAAAATTAGCATTTTTAAGTAGTATAACTCCAGAGCCAGTCCATCCACCTAGGGGGAAAGGTCAACTCAAGAATGTTGAGGAAGTGCAATATCTTTAATATTTTAAAATTTTCCCATTGACAGAACATTTATAAAAGACATAATGGCATTTCTTGGTCTTTGGGGGTACTATTTGGATCCATATATGCTCTCTGTTTTAGTTAGGGTTGCCATATTTACTATCCTTTCAGTTTCAAAAACCAGAAAGATGGAATTAATCTTCCATCTCCTTTCTCTCTTTATAACCTATGCCTAATCAGTCACTGAGATCAATTCATTCAACCCCTAATTGGCTCTTTAATCCACTTATGCCCATATTTCCATCATTTATGTGAAGAAATATAATTTCTTGCTAGAATCACTGAAACAATCTCCTAAGTGATATCTGTATGTTCAGCTCTCCCCCACCTTTTCCCATTATCCCCAGTATAGCCAGAATGATTCTAAAATGAAAATTTTGACATATTTCCATGCATAAACCTTTAATGTCTCCTCAAAGTACATAGAATAAAGCCCACATTTAGAATAAATTAACTCCCAAGACCCTTTATAACTTGATTCTTCCTTATCTATACTAATAAAAGCCTAGGTAGTCCTCGCGCCCTCGCAGGACATGTTCACGTCATCACAAGATAGCTGTCACAAGATAGCTGCCCCCATGTCATCACAAGATGGCCACCACAAGATGACTGGCAGGGGAGGGCAGTTGTGGGTGATCAGGCCAGCAGGGGAGGCCAGTTGGGGACAATCGGGCCAGCAGGGGAGCAGTTAGGTGTCAATCAAGCCGGCAGGGGAGCAGTAAGGGGGCAATCAGGCAAGCAGGCAAGTGGTTAGGAGCCAGCAGTTGGACATCCCCCGAGGGGTCCCAGATTGGAGAGGGTTCAGACTGGGCTGAGGCACCCCCCCCCCCCATGCACGCATTTCATGCACCGGGCCTTTAGTCTCTTCATAAAATCCCTTCACTTCATCAATTTATATTCCAGTTACATGGTACTCCATTTTTTCCTTTAAATCCATACACTTTACACACCATCTTTCTGAAACAGCCTCTTCCACCCTGTGTAACTCCTACTCATTATTCAGTTCTTAGCCTAGATGACATTGTCTCTTGGACTCTTTGCTGAATATTGTTCTCAGCCATACACCCCAAAGTGAGGAAGGCAGAGTGGCTAAATTCAATATATAATCTGCCTACAGGGCTATTACAATGAAAAGGTGATTAAAATGAGTGGCTAAATGTACTGTTAATTTAATATAGCTGAAGAAAAGAAAAATTCTCTGCAACTTTAATTTTTATTTATCATAAGATTTTGATACACAGAATTCATCGATTTTCTAACACAGCAGCTAATAGTGCTCTTATCATTATTTAAAGTGAATCAAATATCCCTGAGACTGAATGGAGGAGGAAAGTGAAAAAAATACATGTAAACAAATTTTTAGCAGGCCTTAAATTCTCACTTCAATATTTACTAGTTCTATGAATATGGGAAGTAACTTACTAGTAAATTGTTTGAATTTTAGTGTCTGCTTGGGGAAAAATACATGATAAAAATATTATCTATCTCATAGGGCTGATGTGATAATTAAATGAATTAATACACAAAAAACGATTCATCTTACAGTGTCAGATACATAGTAATCATCCAATAAATATTATTTTTTTTAATATATTTTATTGATTTTTTACAGAGAGGAAGGGAGAGGGATAGAGAGTTAGAAACATCGATGAGAGAGAAACATCAATCAGCTGCCTCCTGCACATCTCCCACTGGGGATGTGCCCGCAACCCATGTACATGCCCTTGACCAGAATCGAACCTGGGACCTTTCAGTCCGCAGGCCGATGCTCTATCCACTGAGCCAAACCAGTTTCGGCCAATAAATATTATTATTAGTAGTAATATTGGTAGTTGTTTTAAGAGAAGTAAACGTCTGTAAATAAGAGTAATTTAAAACATTCAATATATTTTACAAATTAAGCAAAATGAACTATTATATCAGTGATCTCCTTCACAATGGGCCTTTAATATTACACATGAGGTCAACTCTCATTAAGTAGTTTTTATTTCTAGAAATATTGAATCACCAAAGAAATGTATTTGAAAAATCATTAAAGCCAAAAGGTATTTGTTCTTATAATCTAATCTAATAAAAGAGAAACATGAAAATTGACGGCACCTCTGCTACACCTCAAGCCACACCAACCAGCCAATCAGCGCAACTATATGCAAATTAACCCAACCAAGAGTCAGCCATGGAGCTGGAGCAAGCAGGAGGCTTGGTTGGCCCAGCGATGGAGGAAGCCAAGCTTCCCGCCTGCCCTGGCCAGCTGTGGCCTCCGCTCAAGGCAACAAAGTTTCAATTATGGAAGATAAATAAATCCCAGATACCTGCTTCCATCCAGTCTCCACTGGGAGGTTGGGTGGCTGGGAGTCGTGGCCAGCCTGCAAACAGCCATCAGCCCCTCACCAGGCTGGCCAGGCACCCCAGCAGGGACCCCACCCTGAAGGGGCTGTGGCCAGCCTGAAAACAGCCATTAGCCACTCACCCAGGCTGGCCAGGCACCCCAGCGGGACCCCCACCCTGACCCGGGACACACTTCAGGGCACACCAGCCGGCCCCCACCCATGCACCAGGCCTCTATCCTATATAATAAAAGGGTAATATGCAAACTTACCCTAACAGCAGAACAACTGGGAATGACTGGTCACTATGACACACACTGACCACCAGGGGGCAGACGCTCAATGCAGGAGCTGCGCCCTGGTGGTCAGTGTGCTCCCACAGGGGGAGCTCTGCTCAGCCACAAGCCAGTCTGACAGCTGCCAGTACAGCGGTGGTGGTGGGAGCCTCTCTCGCTTCCTCAGCAGCACTAAGATGTCCAACTGCAGCTTAGGCCTGCTCCCCACTGGCAAGTGGACATCCCCTGAGGGCTCCCGGGCTGCCAGAGGGATGTCTGACTGCCAGCTTAGGCCCAATCCCCTGGGGAGCGGGTCTAAGCCAGCAGGTGGTCATTCCCCTAGGAGTCCCAGACTATGAGAGGGCACAGGCCGAGCTGAGGGAACCCCCCCCCCCCCCGAGTGCACAAATTTTTGTGCACTGGGCTCTAGTATGTTAATAAAATTAGTAAACTTTTAGTTAGAATTCTGTCTCAATAGAATCCCTCTTATTGGCTAGGCACTGGGTTGCTGGAGTAATTGCTACATTTTTCAGCCTCTCTGGCAGCTAGTTTTATTCACCTTTGATTAAGTTCTGAGCAATAAGATGAAAGCAGACTCTTCCTTATAAGACAGCTGGCACATGCCACATGTCCCTTTTTCTTTGTCCTTAAAGCCTTTCTTTTGGCTGAATAGAAATATGATGGCTGAGGATAAAATAACCATTTTAATCCACGAAGTGCTTTAGGGAGTGGAGGCAATGAAAGAGTGAACAACAGGCTGGAACAAGATGAATTCCAGTAAACCTGGAGCAAAGCCATGACTGCCTGCCTTCAGACATAAACAAAAGTAAATCCATGTATTTCTGTCTTACTTAAGCCCACTGTTATTTTTAGCCACTGCTAACTTAAATCCAAAATTACTTCTAATTGATAGAGATAGATATTTGTGGGAGGAAAAGACTCTCACAGAGATACCTTCTATTTATTTAATTAGAAATAAGGTGGAGCATCAATTGAGAATTAATTATACGGGTGAGATGAAGTTGAAGTTTTGAATAGAGATAAGAAATAAAATGATCTTTTCAGAAAGTAAGAATATTAGGGAACAAGATAGTCTTGATGGATAATTATAATTCACTCTGGCAGTAGTGACAGTGATTTAAGATTGTACTATAGGGTGTCCCAAAATTCACGCAAGATATGAACTTTGTGTGAGCATTAACAACAACAACAACAAAATAATAGCCTAATTTTACTTGGTTTATTGAATCAGATTCTAATATCTGTTGCCCTTTGATTTCAATCCCTTCAATTTGATAAGCATTACCAAGTACCAATTATGGCCCAGGAGCAGGGACAATGAAGATCAATGAATACCACGGTTTTGCGTATGTGCCAGCAAAGTCATGGAGGCCATTTACTGGATTTGCTATTCCATACATAACCCTATAATGAAGAATTTAAGAATCAATAAAAAATTTACAATTTTTAATTATAAACTTGTGTTTTCTATCAAAATTACTTCTTGCGTAAATTTTGGGACACCCTATAGTTTAACAAGTAGTATAACTTTTCTCCATCATGCTTCAGATGTCTGGATTGAAGTGCAGAGAAGGAAAATAAGTTAGAAACAATGAGATATGGGTTTTACCAAGAATATGAAGGAGACAAAGTATAGCAGAAATTGAGGGTGTTCGCCAGAGATTTATTATAATAAATGAAGCAGAGGACCTAGATTAGTCCAAAAGGAAAGATAAATGATGAGGTCAGTAGCTGTAGGTTTTAATGAACTTTAAAATTTTACAGAAACTCAGGAAGGGACATGAAGAATTAAAAATGTTTGCTGAAATTGGAACAATCAAATTCAAGATTTTCTAACTTCTAAGACTTTTATTTTCCTTCCTGCCTTTGGTAAAAACAGGACTGGACAAAATGTTGACACAACTGCCTTATGCATCCTATATAATAAAAGGGTAAGAGGCAAATTAACCCTAACGGCAGAATGACTGGGAACGAACAGTTGCTATTATGCACACTGATCACCAGGGGGCAGATGCTCAATTCAGGAGCTTCCCCCTGGTGATCAGTGCGCTTCCATGTGGGGGGTGTGGGGGCGGTGCCACTCAGCCAGAAGCTGGCTCATGGCTGACCAGCACAGCAGCAGTGGTGGGAGCCTCTCCTGTCTCCACAGCAGTGCTAAGGATGTCCTACTAACAGCTCCATGGGGAGAGGGCCTAAGCTGTTAGTTGGACATCCCCCAAGGGCTCCTGAACTGCGAGAGGGATATGTGACTGCCAGCTTAGGCCCAATCCCCTGGAGAGCAGGCCTAAACTGGTAGGTGGACATCCCCCGAGGGATCCTGGACTGCAAGAGGGCACAGGCCGGGCTGAGGGAGCCCCCTGAGTGCACGAATTTTCATGCACCAGGCCTGTAGTATACAAATAAAACCAATACTGTATAATGAGAAAATTCTAAACCTTTCAAAAAATAAATAAATAAAATGGTCTTTAAAAACATGTTCTCAGTGGGTATACATAAGGTCTGGGTATAGAATCATTATTGCACAAAGAATCATCCTAGTAATTATTATAAACATATACAATGCTGATACAAACATAGGCATCCCTTATTATCCAAACTGTCATTATGTGCACTTGCAAACCCAATAGAATTGAATATATTTTCTTCTTAGATTCTTGTGAAGGAAACTGTATTCCTTACTATATAAATTCTTACTCCCATGTCTCTTTTTTTATATTTGAAATAGGAAGTTCAATAAATCTATATAGTAAGGGAATATATTATATTTTTCTTTCAATCTTCAATTTAAAAAGTGTTTTATTTCAAACATTTTGAACTATCTATAATAATAAGAGTATAATACGCTAATTAGACCAGATGACCTTCCGGATGAAACCAGGGCTGCAAGGGCCGAGCAAGCCAAGAGAGGAGTTGAAAAAATGCCACATAGCTAACCATCTCATGAAGATAACATTCAAATAGCAGCTGTGAGGGCCAAGGCAAGATACTGCGGCTGTGAGGGCTGAACCCCTTGCAGAATTTCAGTATTATTAATAAAGCTTAGTAAAATACCTTAGCACTATTCACATTTTTTATTCACATGTCCATTGAATTGGTCTCTCTTATTCAGTGATATCCTGCTTAGATTTGGTCTTAAGATTTTTCTGCCTCCTCAGAAGTTTTTAAGCCATTTTACTTTGATTCTTCATTTGACTATTTTTAAAAAGGAAATCTTGCCAAAAACACAAAAAAATACATAGAAAATCTATGTTCCTGACATTTTTTCATGTAAAATGGCTTATAAGATTTCAAACAGCTCCGTATGTCAGAAGTCATTTTCAAAGAGTGAAGTTTAATGTGCAGAGGTGGCCAGGCTGGGCTGAGATTGCTGGTATTAATGGGTGTCTACATCTCTTTTGTATTTCACAGGTGGTGTTCATTAGCACTGCCAAGTGATTTAAATTGGATAGGTTATGAGCATAATTTCACATGGCTGAAAGTCGGCAGACAAAGGAAGATCATAAATTGTAATATATGATTGTGGAAGTTAATTTCATTCCCAGGGGGATTAGGATTCTTGCAACAGACGTACACTTTAACCTTCTTGTTATTTCCATTAAAGAGAGGAGTTGAAAAAAATGCCACATCAGTATAATGTATAGATCCTGAAGAATTATGGGCTTTGAGAATTTATTAAAGGCATGATTTAAAAGGTGCTGCAGAAATCACAGCCATCCATAGGCCATTAGCTTCAGACACATTGGACAGAGCCTCAAAGATAGACTGTAGTCAGACAGAAAATGAATATACTCCACGTCAGCAGAATCATTCTATGTTCTTTGAACATAAACACTTATTTAAGTTAAAGTTCTAATGAGGCAGAAAGACAAAAATGAACTCTGAGAAAACATGAAAAATAATTCACCGAAGAAGTTACAGGTGAAGCTGTGTCTTGAAGGCTGAAAGGGTTTTCAGCAAGCAAAAGTGGCAAGAACGTAGGGTGTATGCCAGGGAAATGGGAAACACACAAAGCCACACAGAAGGAATACATACAAGCCATGTAGAGACCGGAAATACCCCACTGCCCAGAGAGGATGAAGTAAGTGCTTGAAGGAAAGGGCAAAGACAAATGGCAATGTAATAGGGTCTATCATTTAGAATATGGTCATATTATGAAGGGCTCCTATGTGTAGTTTGAATTTTATCTTCGTGAGATGGTTAGCTATTGAACAGTACACTGACATGATCAGACTTTGCTTTTAGAAAGAAACCACTGCTTGGGAGAATGAAGGGTGATAAGAATGGAAAGAGGCAAGGTGAGGAGGTCTTGCGAGATGCTGAGGGAAAGCGACAGACGCTATGTGAAAGCAGTGGCAGCAGGAGTGAAGAAAAGGGAAGGTTCCAAGGGACCATTCAAAGAAAGGAGCAACACGTTTTTTCCAGCTGGACACGGGGTATTTGCTCTTTACAAAATTGATGCAGGAGTGAAAATAAGAGTGGGAAAAATGGAGACAACGGTGACTGTAGACATTGTCTTCTGACTAATTGCAAGGGTGTGGCCACCTAGATGGCCAGTGCCTCAGATACCTTTCTGAGTGGTGGTTCTGCCACTCGGGGACGTGTATGGTGGTGAGTATGAGAATCTTCATGCATGTGAAGGTGGTAACATATGTTTCCACATCAGCTTTCAGGTGACATCCTCTTTGAAGTGGCCCCTTAACAGTAAACAAAGCAAAACAGAACAATAAAATTAAATGGGTGGATAAGGTGAATACGAAATCACTTCACATTTACTGAAGACCCCTGACAGCCAATCCTATGCTGCAAGGACAATTCATTTTGTGAAATTAAGACATTGACTATAAATATAAAGCTCTTCAATATGATTTTCCCCTAAAATCCACCATTAGTATTTATTAAAGTAAAATATACCTAAGGCACTCACTCGCTGGATATAAAATGCTGGGGATAGGTCACATAAGTTACACAGAGCACAGCTTTTAGAGGCCACCACAGTACAAAGCCCTGTGAAAGAACCAACAGCCCTCTGAAATGTTTCTCCTCACTGAGCCCTACATTATTAACTGGACTTTACTCATGACTGCCTTAGAAATGGGCATATTTTGACTGATTTATAAATAAGGAGCCTCATGTAATCCACATCAAAGTTTATTAATCTGAAATAGAGATAACAGAACAATTATTGCCACCATCTTCACAAAACCACACATCAGGTCATCATGTTATGATTTTCATCCATCGGGGGAACTCTGGAAATTACCAAAATGAGGGTGCTACAGAGTTGTTCCAATAGCCTTTGGGAAGGAAATGTTTAATGGGTGAACGACAAACGTCCTTGTCTTATTACGAAAGTCATTTATTTGTAAGTAATTGGTCTCTGTAGTTTAAGAATTATTTTTATAGGAGACTGTAAATTTGCCCCTCTTTATACTGTAAGATGACACTAATCAATATAAAACACAAAATTAGATCATCAATTTGCATTTGCTCCCACGTCTCCTTGACCGCTATAGATTTATGCAATTAAATCTTGAGTCTACTAAAAGGATAGTTTTAAGAGGAAAAACATTTTAATATTACCACTATATTTAAAAACAGCCTCAAATGTGCAGCTAAATCAGTTAGCCCTTTGGGACATGACAATTTTTCCAACTTTTATCAAATCTGAAGATGCTGCAGAGACTCCATTTTACTCAGGACTTGAGCAAATCAATAAGTTGAGGATATTTTATATGTCAAAACTATTTAATAAATAATCCAGTACAATTTGTGGTTGTAAGAATCTAGTATAATAAGTGTGGTTGAATTTTAACTTACAGTATTTATCTAAGGGTTTTCTGCATATCCCTCCTCTCAGGCACTTTTAACTTCTTTCATTTACGTATTACTGGGCTTTAGATATTCACTTTGTAAGCAATCACAAAGACTATACATGACAGACATATTATCATACATGCAAAGAAGCAACATTTTTCACCTTCAAGAAATGTCAGGGCTGCATAATGGTAAGTTGGTGCTCATGTCCCTTTCTGTACCTCTTCTTGGTTGCGTGTCACTGGGGAAGGTACTGAACTCCACTGTGCCACAGACTTTCCACTGCTACAGTGGGCATAATATTAGTACCTTCCTCATATTTTCTATGATAATTAAATGAGTGAGTTCATTAAGCAATTATTTGTGCAGTGCATGCAAAGTTAACCTAACTTAATACATGTTAGCTTTTATTGGTAAGAACTGAACTGTAGAGAAAGGAAGAGAAAATTGAATATCTTAAAAAAACAAAGAAATGGGTAAGTCTGGATTCTTGTAGATGGAATAGCGGGGATGAGAGTGAAGGGGACCTGAGAGCAGAATGGGAAACTGACTGAGGGCCAAATTGCTTGATGAATTCATTCCGAAACCAGAGTCTGGATGTCACAGCCTGTTGATAGTTCACCATTTGTTAATGGCCTTACTGACATTTGGTCCTGGTCAAAATGTTCACAGACACATTTGGTCCATGACAGAAGGCTCCTGATATTCGGCTCTCTGAACCACAAAGGCTTACTATTGGCAATACAGCCTCAGCATGATTATTGTGCCAGTAAAACGTGATAGTACTTTTATGTGTTAATCCTGTAAACAAAAAATAGACATAAACTTTGTGGGCTATGTGAACCCAGCGATATTTTCTAAGTGTGAATGTTTTGACAGGACCAAATATGAAGGGTCGTTTGGTATGGGTCAAGTAAGCTCATGAGTGTTTTGGAGAGACCCACACTTCAAGGACCTTTGGTTGTGGACCAAGTGTTTCCATGGATTTTTTTTGGACAGGAACTAATGTTTGCTAACCAGCAATGAAACATTTTCCCAAACACATCTGAACACGGTGATGCAGCCACCTGGTAGAGGACGATGGCACATTAGGTCAGCTGACCCTGTGATCATGGTGGGACTGGAAATGAGTAGATAGAGATTTTCCTCTGAGCAAGGTCAGCAATAAACACATTGCCTCTGTTATACACGGTTCTGATGGCAGGGTCGGACACACTTCTCTGCTTTTTAATTTAAATGCCAACACATTTACACACATTTAAAAAGGAATACACTTCAAACTATCACAATAGAAAAGGTTTAGCAGTTAACATATTGCTTGTCCTATAAGGCACTCTTGTAATTACAAGAATGAGGGACCATTATTTTAATTATAAAAATAAAATATGGACCATTTATGGAAGTCTATCACCAAAAAAAAAAATAGTAACAAGACCATTCTTTCTTGTACCACCTGATATTTTTCTCTAAATTATAAAAAGAAAGTTTATACTAATATTATCACTTCTGTACAGCAACTCACCAAAAAGTTGATTGGGAACTGAGAAATGGCAATGACACTTGCCATTGCATCCTGTAAACAGTTTAATTTCTAGAACTTAAGTGCTATGGATGAAGAGAGAAACAGTGCCTTCTGGTGATTGGATTTAAAATAATAATAATGATGATAACCACGAGAATGACAATGATTTGTAACATTTGTTGAGCAATCAATACGTAATGGACACTGTATGTTACTTAATTCAGGGAGTATATGATAATGAATCTAAATTGCATTAAATGCAATGAAGAAATATAAAGGGTAAGCAACTATTGTGGTTAATTGAAGCAATAAGATACGATCTGGGAAAAATAAATGTATTACATCTCTCTTCCTAATCCAGCAGTTTTTCCTCTATAAAGGACTCTCAAAATTCCACCTGCATCTTTTATAATTAACCTATATCCAATATCTGATTCAGAAATAAGATAGTGTCAACAGATCACTGGCAGTTCCTCTCTTGGTGACAGACTCAGAGTAATTAAAATGTGAAAGTGATGTATACAATCAGAACTACCACAATGCTAATCTGTAATAACAAAGACTTATTATTAAGGCAAAAACATTGCTAGCCCATATATCTTGCACATTATTTCACTGTAGGCATTCCTAAATGAGAGTACAAATACTGACGAAGACTTAGCTCAGTGTGGAAGCAATCAGAACAAAGGAATATGAAATTGAATATTAAAATAAAATAGACTCACTTTGCCTCATGCACTCATCTGGCAATATCTTACCCATGGTAAAGGAACTGTGTATCTAATGTGATTGCTAAGTCTTTCTCTTTTGGGGTAGAGCGTGGATGGGCACTGAAAATGTTTGCTTCTAAGGATCTACTTTTGTTATGTTTCTGTTGCTGACCAACAAATTCCAATTCAAATTTTCTATTTTGAAATGTTAAAACTTATAATCAGGTTATATTTTTAGCCCATACATCCTGGAAGATATTTTGTCACTTAAATATTAATTTGAAGCTTCTCTTTCTGACTTTAGGGTTTAAGTCTCAGAGAACACATTTAGTTCTTTGATTTATAGTATTTTGAGAAATAAGGGTAAATACCTAATTGAGCCTAAATTTTTGATGTGAGGTAAAATATTCTGGACCTACAATATAATATTGTCAATTATCTGGCTAGTAAAATGCCTTTCAATGGAGAAATCCAGCATGCCATATGTGCATTCACTATGTAATTCTTAAGACGATCGGAAGAATAATAATTGGAATCGCATAAAAAGTGAAAAGACTTCCAGCTGTGATCCACTTGCTCAGATGCTCAGCAAGACAAATTTCATTTTTCTTGACTTTCAATCTGCAGTTGTTATACCATAAATAACTTCTCTTTGTACATTAGCTTTAAATATGCATGCCCACTCATGCCATTATTCTTAACCTTCGTGAACAGCTGGATTTATTTTAAAAAAATTACAAAAACAGCACTCTCTTTTTCTTTGACAGAGAATGAAATGAGAGGAAATTTTAAAACATTTACAACAATATTTGAATGAAATGGCAACCAGGAAAGATGTCGAGGCCTTTCCTGGCTTTCTCATCCATTAGCTGCTGTTTCCCAGTTGGCAGAGAGCTGCACTCTTCCTAATGAAGCCCGTGTGCCCCGTATTGCTTGCCCTATAATTTTATCGACAGAGTGAGCTGTTGTCTATGAGAAGAGAGAACCACACACTCCATTATCTTTCCAATAAGCCTGAAAATTATTTGTTTAAAAATCTTCCCCACTGTCACATTCAGAAGTGTTTGCAAAAATGATTGCTATAGATCCCCCTCTAATTATAATTTCAGAGTTGCCGCATAGTCATTCTCTCCTAAATGTCAATAAGACACTGAACTTGAGGTTTAAATAACACCTGTCTTCCATGGCTTTGTTTCTTTACCAAGAGTTGTCCCTTCTTTAGTCATCGATATTTTGGCCCACAAATCGCTTTCTTCTCATGCATTCAATTATTCCCTTTTCATTCTTATGAAAGCACTTCACAATGCATCTTCTGGACAGATTGTACCAAATCCTTAATCTCCCTCTTCACAGCCCACAACATCATCACATAATAGTGCTGGATTTTATTGAATACAGCATTTTATTGCTGATGTCTTTTTTAGCTTATGGAATACTATTAATTCTGGGGTCTTTTTCTGCCACATTTGCCCAGTTTCCTTTCTAAATCATTTTTATCATATGGTCCTATGCAATTTTTTATAATTTCAAGACCCTTATAGGGATTAAATTGTTCTTTGTATATAGATAATTTATGTGTTTTTTAAAAACTCTGGCCAGACTTCTCAATTTCCTCTTTATTCTAGATCTATATAACTTCTCATGAACCAAGCCAATTTGAAATACTATTGATTCCTGCCCAGCCAGTGTGGCTCAGTAGTTGAGCATTGACCTATGAACCAGGAGGTCATGGTTCGATTCCTGATCAGGGCACCTGCCTGGGTTGCAGGCTCCATCCCCAGTGTGGGGCATGAAGAAGGCAGCTGATCAATGTTTCTCTCTCATTATTGATGTTTCTATCTCTCTCTCCCTCTCCCATCCTCTCTGAAATCAATAACAACATATTTTAAAAAAATAAATACTATTGATTCCTGACATTATATTTCAATATCCAATACATATTTTTCTTACCAAATATATACCATTCCCTATAATTATCCGTTCTTCCCTAGTCTTTCCACATCATGGAATATATGGAATATATGGCAAATATATGGCAGGTATATTTTATTCCTTCTTTAAAGAATTTGCATTAATTATCTCAAATCACTGTCTTTTTCATACAAGTATTTATACATGATATTAAAAAAAGTAGCTACAAACCCTCTTGCCTGCATTAGGAGGGGCAAGAAGGCATCAGAAAATGATTAGAGATCTGAGTGAAAGTATTTTCTGCTTTACTTGCTAATTAGCTTTCAAAGATGAGTTTGCATATAATTATCATTTTTAATATGTAGTTTATTTAGAGTATATTTTATTTATAATACATTAGAAATCAATGCCTTATGAAGAATTTGGTGGCATGATTCTCAACATCTACTGCACCATACTCTGAAGGAGTCAGGTTAGTATCTTCATTTTTCAGATTCCTGCCCAGCTTAAGCTCTAGATTTTATTTAGATTCCACTAAATAAGTAAACTCACACAATATACGACAAATGAAAGCCCAAAGAATGAAGGACATATCTTGCTTCTGCTATTTTTCTAGCATATACTAAGAGATTTGTGTATGTGTTTTTTCTACAATAACATCAGCAGTAATTTTACTCTTTTAGCTCCAAAAGACTTGAAAACAGGCACAGGCATTTTCCTGCTTTCGATTTCAGATCACAGTATTGTCCCACATCTCGACGTAATGGCAGTTACTTGGCCATGATGCTTGATAGTGACAATGGTACTAGTTCTGCCACGTGTGGTTTCCTGGTTAGAGAAGAGGTAGCAGACTAGGTAGTTTAGCCTGTAGTACATCTGAGAGAATCCTAACCCAGAACTTCTTTTCATAATCTTCCAATAGGCTCTATATGGTTCATATCCTGTATTTAAATGTATCCTTATTTCTTTGTCTGCATATTAACAATTATTGATAAAATAACTAATGACAGGAGTGTCATTCTTAACAAAATGATAATTTTGAGTTAATTAAGTGAACTAGATGAGTTTAAGGTTGGCAATTTTCCTACTAACATGAGATAGGACATGGACAGTCCAAGGCATGCAATGTTAAAAGTGTTACTTAAATTATGAGCGGTAGTAAATGATATTGGTTGAAGCAGTAGATTTAGAGATTTGTGACTGTGTTTCAATCAGGTTCTACCATACACTCACTGTGTGATCTTTAGCAAGTTATTTACTTTATCTGTTTCAATCTCCTTATCTATATAGTAATAGTACTAACTTATAGCTCTGTTATGAAAATAATAAAAATAATATATGTAAAGTACCTAGAAAGATGTCTAACAGGGAGTAGTTTTCTTTTATTTGTATCATTATATTTGTTACTACCATTGTTGTGGTTGTTGTTATTTGCCAAGATTCTATCCTACATGCGAGCTAACAAGTTAGCCAGCCGAGCTTTTCAGATTACTGGTAGAAAGAAATGAGATTCTTGGGTCAGATACAAAGGACAGTTGTTTACTCAAAGCAATAGCAATAAGCATCTCATCATGTTAGCATCCATTTCCTGAGCCACAGTTCCTGCAGAACAACAAAAAGTGATGGGTTACATCCTAGAATAGGTTACATTATAAAAAGGAATTTCAAGCTAGGGAACTTGAATCTCTTGTAATGAGCAATAAACTTGTCTGACTTTTGCCCCAGACAGAGACATTATTTGTATCATAATGGACTGTAGACAACTTGATTTTTCTACCATCTTATCTTTCAAGGCTGTTTGCTAAAACAAACATACTTGAAAAGATAGTCTGGGACAAAGGCAGGCAGCGTCTTTCTTGACAATATGTGTACAAATACAGAGGCCCATGGAGAATTGTTTCAAAAAGATCTGCCCCTTGTTTCTACACGGTCTTGGCTTCTGGTGAATTTTTTCATGAGTATATGCCACTTTATTGATTCCTCTGATCAATCTAGCTGACAGAGGCTTGGATTATATCTATTCATTGTATGTCATACAGCATTTAACCATGGCTACTATCAACTCTACTCCAAGAAGAAGGATGAAGCAAACCTGCCATACTGACCACAACAGTGGTGTTCCATATTCTCAAAACCAAATCCCATAAATCATCAGGGTCTAGCTTAGAGATCGGGACATTTTTCCTGAATGTTTTTGTATTAGCCTTTCTACTTATATTGAAGCATTAATCCATGCAAAACAGAATGTATTCACAATTGCACAGACTCAGCCCTGGCCCTCAAGGAGGAAGTCTAGGACTATTCTATCATCCCTAACAACCCTGGCCAGCGAATTGAGGATGACCTGAATATCTTTATGTGTCAAGGTGGTGTCATTGATTATTTCAGGTAAAGACAGGAAACAAATTTCCTACCACCTTTTCTAACGGAATGACTCCCATTGCAGGGATAAACTGCCCTTGGGATGCATATAAATAATGAGACAGTGATCTCGCCAAGAAGCCCTCCTGAACCATCAAAGATAACCTTGTTTTGAAAAGAGCTCTGTAGTCCGAGGACTAAATGATCTACTGGCAATGTCTCCTTAAATACTTGAAGGTCTCTAAAGTCCAATTCACCATGTTTTATTGAGGAATGCAAGTTAGTGCCTGGTTTCTACACAAGAATTATAGTTTTGAAGCACACATGGTTCCCGTGAGGGAAAGGTGTTATTTGCAATTGTCTAGGTCCTCCAACTGGGTCCTATATAAGTTCAGGGGCACAGGTTGGCAGTACTTCCAATGAAGCTGAGAATAAAATAAACATAAAATGGTCACAGGAAGAGACAAGTTATAATTATGAAACAGTCCTTCTGTAAAATGATGGACAGAAGTATTCACTCATAATTTCTCTCTTGCACTGTATGTATTTGCATATATATTTTTCTTTTATCTCTCTCTTTCTTTTGCCCATATTTTACATTTTTACTTAGCCCACGGTTGTGGAGATAGACTTTATATAATTATGAAATGTCAACACATAATTGTGATTGTACTAATGGATTGAGACTGAACACCTCCCAAAAAATATGCAATGACTGCCTAAATTTATTTCCTTTTTCTTTTTTAAGAGTTATTAAATGTGTATTTGTTGTTCAGTGCTGGCTCTATGGTGACTGATATGACCTTTTTGTTCTGTGTGTGTGTGTGTGTGTGTGTGTGTGTGTGCATGTGCAAATTTAGGTATCATAAGAAGGATATTTGTGGAAACAGAGTAGCCAATGAGTAAACTGTGGTAAATGTAGTTAACTGTCAATAAGGAAACTTCTTATATTTTGGAAGTTTGAAAACACAATGTAGTTTTGGATCAAGCAACATCATACTGGAATCCTAATTATGGGTCTTTCTGATTGAAGCAGTGATGGTATAGATTTTGGACCAGTGATTTCTTTCAATCTTCACCCAAGGATATGTTTTTATTAATTTTAGAGAGTGAGGAAGGGAGGGGCAGGAGAGAGAGAGAGAGAGAGAGAGAGAGAGAGAGAGAGAAAGAGAGAGAAAGAGAGAGAGAGAGAGATGATAGATGAAAGAAACATTGATTGGATGTCTCCCATACGTGCCCTGACTGGGGACCAAAACCATAACCTAGATATGTGCCCTAATTGGGAATCAAACCTGCAACCCTTGGGTATATGAAATGATGCCCCAACCAACTGAGCCACACAGCTAGGACACCAGTGATTTTTTAATCATAGAAGTGATAACATCCTTTTTTGCCCCAGTCCTATAGTGGAGATGCTAAAATTTTCTTAAAAAGTTATCCAAGAGGAAAAACCAAGATGGCGGCATAGGTAAACACCGGAAATTGCTGCCTCCCACAACAACTTAAAAAATACAACGAAAAGACAAAACGGACATCATCCAGAACTACAGAAAGGCTGGCTGAGTGGAAATTCTACAACTAGAAGGAAAGAGAAAAGCACACTGAGACTCAGAGGAGCTGCGGAAGTGCAGAGGTACAGAGGCTCGAGCCCGCGCAGAAAGGGCTGGCAACTGAGAAGGTGGCTGTCTTTTGGAATCGGGAGTGACTCACAAGCTCCCGACTGCTCTGAACTCCAGTTCCGGAAATTCTCTGGGGACCCAGGACTCATATGGGGAGAAACTGGACTGTCTGGCAACGGGCAGAACTCGGAACTTGAGGGTGGCTTTCTCTCGGAGGTGCATGCAGCAATTACCAGGACATTGAGATGCAGGGCCCCTTAGGGCAGGGCTGAGGATCAGCCATAGCTGCTTACTCCACCCTATTGATTCCCTGAGACCCCTGCCACACCCAAGCTGTGGCAGAGGCTTTTGCATATGAATGCCCTGGCCCTTTGCAATCTCAAAATTACCTAACAAACTGCAGCTGGGCCAGACAGATGCAGAACTTCCAAGAGAAGGCCCAAGGCCCCACAGCAGTTTGCATTGCTTCACAGCTGGGCCTCATCTGGGCACCTCCAAACCCCCAAAAAGGAAGGGGAATCTGAAGATCTCTTCATAGCTCCTGCTGGGTAGCCTCAGGCAGAGGCTAAATTAGCACCTCCTTAGATCCAAGAGCCAGTGTACCCAGTGATCAGAATGGGACCATCCAGATTACAACTCCTCAGATCCATAAGGGACACACTCAGGGGGCAGACTAAGTGAGCACCAAAGCCCCACTGAAGCAAGTCTTGCCCCGGAGGGGTGTCTCCAGCACAGAAGTTCTCCCACTGCAGACACAGCTGATTCTCACAGCCAATTGGCCTGGAGTTCAATTCCTCCCAGTGATACCTACAACTGCCGGGAGCCGGTCCATCTGTTTCAAGGGACGTGGCATATATGGCATACTGTTCTTAATATGTTTGCTCACCTTCTTGGCACTATGTGTTTTAACCAAGGTCTCTGAGAAAGGTTGTTTCCCCAGGTAGGGATTTTCCCCTGAAGTTAGGGAGGGAATAAAACCTCTTAACTAGTGCCAGGGGGTAATTAATCACTTTAATTACGAACAATCATGCTTAAGCTACATAATCTTTACTCCCTGGAATGGAGATAAGAAACGCCCTAACCTTTGTAATAGAGATTGATAGGATTGAATCAACTGGTATAAATACAGATGTAATAAGACAGCAAGACACAGAACTTAGAATACGGAACCAAGAGAGACAGAACCTACACAGAACGTTCTCTAGAGACAGAAGAACTTCGCTGGAGAGAACATGGCAAAAGATCCTGGACAGAAACTGGCCTCAGAACCTAAAGACAGAACCTAGCGAGAGAACATGGCAAAAGATCCTGGACTGAACCTGACTACAGAAATTGGCAAGAGAACCTGACTAGAACCTGGTGACTGAACCTGGCTGGAGAACCTGGACAGAACCTGGCTGGAGAACCTAGTGAGGGAACATGGCTACAGAACGTGGCTAGAGAACCTTGCTATGATGATCATCTGAACGCCCTCTCCATGTCATTCCTTCTTCGCCGACTCCATCTACACCTTTGGGGACCCCTGGACCTGCTGGGGTTGGACCCCGGCATCTGGCGCCCGAACAGGGACCCCTAGGTAAGCCCCACTCTCGGGATGGATAGGACTCCACCGTAGGAAGAGGGTGGATAGTCTTTGCTGACTCTGTCTACGCCTTTGGGAACCCCTGGACCCGCTGGGGTTGGACCCCGGCATCTGGCGCCCGAACAGGGACCCCTAGGTAAGCGCCCCGCACTCGGGACGGATAGGACTCCACTGTAGGAAGAGGGTGGATAGTCTTTGCCCCACAATCGGGACGGATCAGACTCCACCATAGGAAGAGGGTGGATAGTCTTCGCCGACTCCGTCCACACCTTTGGGAACCCCTGGAACAGGATTCCCCTATAGATTGATAGGATTGAATCAACTGGTATAAATACAGATGTAACAAGACAGAACTTAGAACACAGAACCTACTCAGAACCTTGAGACAGAAGACTTCGCTGGAGAGAACATGGCAAAAGATCCTGGACTGAACCTGACTACAGAAATGGGCAAGAGAACCTGACTAGAACCTGGTGACTGAACCTGGCTGGAGAACCTGGACAGAACCTGGCTGGAGAACCTAGCAAGAGAACATGGACACAGAACCTGGCTGGAGAACCTAGCGAGGGAACATGGACACGGAACCTGGCTGGAGAACCTGGAGAACCTAGCAAGAGAACATGTACACAGAAACTGGCTGGAGATCCTAAGCAGAACCTCTCTGGAGATCCAGACCAGAACTTGGCTGGAGATCCTGGCTGGAGATCCTGGCTAGGCTGCTGATCAACTGAACATTGTCTCCGCGTCATTCCTTCTTCACCGACTCCATCCACACCTTTGGGGACCCCTGGACCAGCTGGGGCAGGACCCCGGCATCTGGCGCCCGAACAGAGACCCCTAGGTAAGCCCCACTCTCGGGATGGATAGGACTCCACCATAGGAAGAGGGTGGATAGTCTTCGCCGACTCCGTCCACACCTTTGGGAACCCCTGGAACAGGATTCCCCTAGGTAAGCCCCCCCCCTATTGAGAACCCCACATTTGGGACGGATAGGACTCCACCAGGGTACTTCAGACCCCCCTATAGAGGATAAGTAGGGTAAGAAGGTGGATAGTACAGAACTTAGATTGAGAAGATGTGCCATACTGAGTCCAAAGAAAGAAGACTCTGTATTGATTCTTAGATTGAGAAGATGTGCCATACTGAGTCCAAAGAAAGAAGACTCTGTATTGATCTTTAGATTAAGAAAATGTGCCATACTGAGTCTAAAAAAATAAGACTCTGTATTGATCTCTTAACTCATATGCTTGCTAGCAGAGGAATTAAGGTTACTCCCAGTCAGACAGAATGTTTTATACAAGAAGTATGTCCATGCTTTTCTGAGGAAGGAAAGGTAAATGTAAAGGCATGGGAGGAGATAGGCCCAAGGAGCCTTATCCTTAACCCCACTGCAGCCTTTCCACCCCGGGAAAGTGCAGGATTGGCAAGCTCTCCCTGGGGTGATAGATCAGGACTCAGGTAATAGCGGAAAGCGCCAATCCTACTCTTAAAATGGATACAAGAGAGCATTTCGGGGTTTTCTTTTTAATGCCCGCTTTTAAAAAATAAAAAAGGGGGAATTTGCCGGGAGCCGGTCCATCTGTTTCAAGGGACCTGGCATATATGGCATACTGTTCTTAATATGTTTGCTCACCTTCTTGGCACTATGTGTTTTAACCAAGGTCTCTGAGAAAGGTTGTTTCCCCAGATAGGGATTTTCCCCTGAAGTTAGGGAGGGAATAAAACCTCTTAACTAGTGCCAGGTGGGTAATTAATCACTTTAACTACGAACAATCATGCTTAAGCTACATAATCTTTACTCCCTGGAATGGAGATAAGAAACGCCCTAACCTTTGTAATAGAGATTGATAGGATTGAATCAACTGGTATAAATACAGATGTAATAAGACAGCAAGACACAGAACTTAGAATACGGAACCAAGAGAGACAGAACCTACACAGAACGTTCTCTAGAGACAGAAGAACTTCGCTGGAGAGAACATGGCAAAAGATCCTGGACAGAAACTGGCCTCAGAACCTAAAGACAGAACCTAGCGAGAGAACATGGCAAAAGATCCTGGACTGAACCTGACTACAGAAATTGGCAAGAGAACCTGACTAGAACCTGGTGACTGAACCTGGCTGGAGAACCTGGACAGAACCTGGCTGGAGAACCTAGCAAGGGAACATGGCTACAGAACGTGGCTAGAGAACCTTGCTATGATGATCATCTGAACGCCCTCTCCATGTCATTCCTTCTTCGCCGACTCCATCTACACCTTTGGGGACCCCTGGACCTGCTGGGGTTGGACCTCGGCATCTGGCGCCTGAACAGGGACCCCTAGGTAAGCCCCACTCTCGGGATGGATAGGACTCCACCGTAGGAAGAGGGTGGATAGTCTTCGCTGACTCTGTCTACGCCTTTGGGAACCCCTGGACCCGCTGGGGTTGGACCCCGGCATCTGGCGCCCGAACAGGGACCCCTAGGTAAGCCCCACTCTCGGGATGGATAGGACTCCACTGTAGGAAGAGGGTGGATAGTCTTCACTGACTCTGTCTACGCCTTTGGGAACCCCTGGACCTGCTGGGGTTGGACCCCGGCATACAACAATCAAGGCTTAACTACAACATGACTATAACAAGACTGTGCACAAAGCCCACAAAGGGGTGAACCAAGAGTGTCCACCTTAGGTAATTAGGGAGGCTGAGCCACTGGGCCCTATAGGACACCTAGCACAAAGCCACTCTACCAACACAGGGAAGCATAAAAAATGTGGAGACAAAGAAACAGGTCACAAATGACAGAAATGGAGGAAAGCAAACGACTGCATATAGAGTTCAAAACCATGGTTATAAGGTTTTTCAAGAATTTTATGGAAACTGCCAATAAATTTAGTGAGACCCTGGAGGATATGAAAAAAGACCAACTAGAAATTAAACATACACTGACTGAAATAATGAATAATATACAGAGATCCAACAGCAGACAAGAGAATCCCAAGAATCAAGTCAAAGATTTGAAATATGAAGAAACAAAAAATACCCAACTGGAAAAGAAAAAAGAAAAAAGAATCCAAAAATATGAAGATAGTGTAAGGAGCCTCTGGGACAGCTTCAAGCGTACCAACATCCGAATTATAGGGGTGCCAGAAGAAGAGAGAAGGCAAGATATTGAAAACCTATTTGAATAAATAATGACAGAAAACTTTCCCTACCTGGTGAAAGAAATAGACTTACAAGTCCAGGAAGTGCAGAGAACCCCAAACAAAAGTAATCCAAAGAGGACCACACCAAGACACATAATAATTAAAATGCCAAGAGCAAAAGACAAAGAGAGAATCTTAAAAGCAGCAAGAGAAAGACAGTCAGTTACCTACAAGGGAGTACCCATACGACTCTCAGCTGATTTTTCAACAGAAACTATGCAGGCCAGAAGAGAGTGGCAAGAAATATTTAAAGTGATGAATGGCAAAAACTTACAACCAAGATTACTTTATCCAGCAAAGCTATCATTCAGAATTGAAGGTCAGATAAAGAGCTTCCCAGATAAGAAATAGCTAAAGGAGTTCATCACCGCCAAACCAGCATTATATGAAATGCTGAAAGGTATTCTTTAAGAAGAACAAGAAGAAAAAGGTAAAGATAAAAATTATGAACAGCAAATACATATCTATCAACAAGTGAATCTAAAAATCAAGTGAATAAAAAATCTGAAGAACAGAGTAAACTGGTGAATATAATAGAACCAGGGGCATGGAAAGGGAGTGGACTGACAATTCTTGGGGAGAAAAGGATGTGAGGGTGCAGGAAGAGACTGGACAAAAAATTGTACACCTATGGATGAGGACAGTGGGAAGGGTAAGGGCAGAGGGTGGGGTTCGAACTAGGTGGAGGAGAGCTATGGGGGGATAAAAAGAGGAACAACTGTAATAATCTGAACAATAAAGATTTAATTAAAAAACAAAAACAAAAAAATAGAATGATAAAAAAAGTTATCCAATATTCTAATTTAGTAAACTTCCTAACAATCTGTACATTCCTTTAAAAACGCTTTAAAAAATAATTTTGTGCTTAAAACACCTATAATGGACTGTTTTCTTCAACTTAATTCTGATTAACATAGTACCAAAGGTTTACTCTATAAAAATAATTATTTATAATTTTATTTATGACATAGGAAACTTGAATGCCCTTTAAACTATTGGCACAACTCATATAAGATGAATACTCTTCACATTCCTGTATATTTTCTTCTATAATTGTCTGCAATAATTCTAATTCTTTTGAAGTTAAAAATCAAACTCAATTTATGTAAACTTTACTGCTTTGAGTAATTGTCTTCTTCAGGCATTGACTTTTTAAGTAGTTTCATATTTTAGAAATGAGCACAATGTTTATAGAGATATTTTCAGGTTTTCCATGAATAGGTAATTACAAATGAAGTGTGTGTGTGTTTAATACCAAATACTAACATGATGGCCACAGCTGCATACTACTATATGCAATCTGAAAACATTTCCTAGGCACTCATCTCTTAGTAAGAAGATTTTGTTTTGTTATTCAATTGAGTTATAGAAGGTACAACTCTTATAGACAATGATGATAGATTGAATGTTTTGGTATCATCAAGCTTTTGAGCTTTTAAGTAAATCTGGCTGAAGTCAATTGCCAAGATTACTTTTGAGGGATTTATTCCCTCAGGAAATCTGTTACTCCGTACCATTTATTGAGCATCTATAATAATAAAAGGGTAATATGTTAATTAGCCCAGACATCTTCCAGACGTCATTCCGGACATCCTTCTTGATGAAGAGCTGGGGGAAGCCAGTCAGGTCCCCGGTGCCTGCGACAGCTGGAGGAGGGAAGCCTGGGTCCAAGGTGCTGGAGGGAAGCTGGTGCCGGCAACCAGGGGGAAGGAAGGCCTACTCTTGCATGAATTTTTGTGCATCAGGCCTCTAGTTTAGTATAAGCAGAGAACTGAAGTCTGTAATAGAGCATAGGAAAATCAGTTAATGCAACATTTTGTGAAATGGTGACACTTATTTGCCCAAGATGTGTTATATGACTGAAGTTACATCAATAAAATTAATCAAACAAACACCCTAAGAGATGGGATCTGAGAGCAACCACTTGTCTCAGTTTCCCTGGTTACCTTCCCTAGTGCTCTGCCACAGAACATAGTTTCACCGTGAATTTTAAACACGAAAGCAATTTATATTAATATAAATTCAGGGCAAGAGAATTGTAGAATAACTATGTAATATAATGGAAATACCATGGAATTTGAAATTCAAAATAATAAAACTGTGATATTAGGCAAGTTAATTAGCCTTAGTGCAAAAGAAATTTTCTAGAAGGAGATACAGTTACATGTTGGAAACAAGAAAGAAACATTAAGGAACATGGGGGATAGACTAAGAAGATCTAAAATACATTTAATGGGCATTCAGGAACAAGAGAAGAGACAGGATAGAGCAGAAAGAACGTTATTGAAAAACTAGAAGCCCGGTGCAGGGGTTCGTGCACCGGTGGGGTTCCTCGGCCTGGCCTGTGCCCCCTCACAATCTGGGACCCTTTGGGGGATGTTGGAGAGCCAGTTTTGGCCCGATTCCCGCAGGCCAGGCCAAGGGACCTCACTGGTGCATGAATCTGTGCACCAGGCCTGTAGTATGCATATAAGATCTTTGGTTAATCTCTTCCCAACCTCCCTCCTCCCCTTCCCTCTGAGATTCATCAGTCTGTTCCATGTTTCCATGCCTGTGGTTTCCGCTCCTGCATTGAGCATCTGCCCCCTGATGGTCAGTGTGCATCATAGCTACCGGTAGGTGGGCTGGTCGGCTGGTTGGCTAGTCGCTTAGGCTTTTATATCTATAATAATAACAGTGTAATATGCTAATTAGACCGGACATTCTTCTGGACAACCTTCCAGATGAAGCCAAGGCTGAGAGGGAAGCCCAGGTCCCAGATGCCTGCTGGCAGCTAGAGGGAAGCACAGGTCCCAGGTGCTGGAAGGAAACCCGGGTCCAGGTGCCAGAGGGAAGCCAGTGCGGCAGCCGGAGGAAGGAAGGCCTACTCTTGGACAAATTTCATGCATTGGGCCTCTAGTATATAGATATGATGACTGAGAATTTTCCATACTTGATTACAAAAACAATCCACAAATTAAAATATTCTCACTGAATTTCAATCAAAAGCTTTGTAAAAGATGGGCATAATGCCTGCCATTGAAATATTATAGACTAATGGGGTAAACAAATATTGAGTAAGTGTGGGCAGGATGATCAACACAGGAACATGCAATTAAGTTTTCCACAAGGGTGACTTGGAACGTCATACACAGCCTAGGTTAGGGGAGGGCTATGGAAAGGGCACTAGCTTCACTGTATAAACAGGCCAGAGATGCAACAGGACTTCTCCCCTGTAATACAATGCCTGTTAGTGGGCTAGCTGAGAAGGGCAAACAAGAAACTATGTGGAACCCAATTTTTCCCTATATAAGTTTACAAAGTTTTATGAGAGTTCATCTATGGTATACTCAAATCAAATAATAAACTATAAGTTATTATCTAGTGTTTCAGTTCTATTGTTATAAAAATATAAGCAATAGCTACATAAATTTTTTTTTTTTGTATTTAAATGTTTATTATATTATTCATGTTAACTGAAGTCCTTTAACAGAGACTGTCTTAAATATGTGTTAAATTCAGGCTATGTCTTATTGCCTACATTATTTTTTTTTATTTTATTTTTTATTTTTTTTTTATTGCTTAAAGTATTACAAAGGGTATTACATATGTGTCCATTTTATCCCCCCGCCCTAGACAGTCCCCTAGCCTCCCCTATCCCCCAATGTCTTATGTCCACTGGTTATGCTTCTATGCATGCATACAAGTCCTTTAGTTGATCTCTTACCCCCCTACCTCCTGCCCCGCAACCCTCCCCAGCCTTCCTGCTGCAGTTTGACAATCTGTTTGAGGCAGCTCTGCCTCTGTATCTATTATTGTTCAAAAGTTTATAATGGTCTCTATTATCCATGAATGAGTGAGATCATGTGGTATTTTTCCTTCATTGACTGGCTTATTTCACTTAGCATAATGCTCTCCAGTTCCATCCATGACGTTGCAAATGGTAAGAGTTCCTTCCTTTTTAGAGCAGCATAGTATTCCATCGTGTAGATGTACCACAGTTTTCTAATCCATTCATCTACTGATGGGCACTTAGGCTGTTTCCAGATCTTAGCTATGGTGAATTGTGCTGCTATGAACATAGGGGTGCATATATCCTTTCTGATTGGTGTTTCTGTTTCTTGGGATATATTCCTAGAAGTGGGATCACAGGGTCAAATGGGAGTTCCATTTTCAGTTTTTTAAGGAAACTCCATACTGTCTTCCATAGTGGCTGCACCAGTCTGCATTCCCACCAGCAGTGCACAAGTGTTCCTTTTTCTCCACATCCTCTCCAGCACTTGTCGTTTGTTGATTTGTTGATGATAGCCAGTCTGACAGGTGTGAGATGGTACCTCATTGTTGTTTTGATTTGCATCTCTCGGATGATTAGTGACTTTGAGCATGTTTTCATATGTCTCTTGGCTTTCTGAATGTCCTCTTTTGAAAGGTGTCTATTTAGGTCCTTTGCCCATTTTTTGATTGGATTGTTTATCTTCCTTTTGTTAAGTGCAATAGC
Source organism: Myotis myotis (assembly GCF_014108235.1). Classification (NCBI taxonomy): domain Eukaryota; kingdom Metazoa; phylum Chordata; class Mammalia; order Chiroptera; family Vespertilionidae; genus Myotis; species Myotis myotis. The sequence continues at coordinate 28,799,521 of NW_023416313.1, forward strand.
TACATAAAATTTAAAGTACTAATTGATGTTCAATATTACAGAAATTATAATAATATATGCTTAAAATGAGTCATTCATGGTGACATCTTGTATAAATAGAACTTCATTCTTCTGAGCAACTAGAGAAATTATAAAATACTGCTTTCAGAAATTAGTACTGTACTACCTTAAAATATGCTAATCAAATAAGTAAAGTTTATATTAAATATGTTAGATGTGACTACTATTCCTATGATATAAAAAGTACCCTAATTATAACCTATGAATAAAAAGCAGCAATATAATAAATGCACATTTAGCTATTTAAATTAATATTAAGGGAAATAAATTATAGTTTTTGAAAATATGGAAGGCTAAGTGTTCAAATCTTTTTAAAAAACATTTTATTGATTTTTAAGAGAAAGGGAGAGAGAGAGAAAAACTTGGATGTGAGAGCAAAGCATCTATCAGTAACCTCCAGCATGCCCCCTGCTGGTGACGATGGCCACAACCTGGGCATGTGCCCTGACCAGGAATCAAAATGGCATCCCTTTCAGTGCAAAGACATCCAACCAACTGAGCCACAGCAGCCAGGGCAAGTTTCAATCTTGATTGTAGGTTCGTGATACTCAAATTCAAAGACCGATTATTGATTATTTTAATCTTCTGCTATTGTCTGCTGCAACTCCGTGACTAAAATAATATTCTATTCACTTCTCATTACTTTATTTCATTTTATTTATTTTATCTCACATTAGAGTGTCCCAGCATGTACTGTGAGCACAATAGGTAATGAAGGTGAAGAAGCTGTAGCTCCATTGTTGGTCATCAATAGGGACTCTACCTCCCTCATTTACAACATGTGCTTCAATTCCATTCCACTTCTCATCTCTTCACCCTCTTGTTCTGGCCTTGTTCTTGCAGTTTGAATGTGTTGATTGTCCTTGCCCTAGAATATATTTCTTGCCAGAATAATTTATGTTTGAAATTAAGCTTTAATCTCTTTCCAGTAACAGAGAGTAAAACTGGAGTTACTAGAAGCTAGGCTATGATAAGAAAACGAAGATGAAAAAATTGAGTGGTGGTTGCCAGAGGCTGATGGGAGAGGCTGAGGGGTCATGGGGAATTATTGTTTACTAGAGGCTTGGTGTACGAATTCATGCACAGGTGGGGTCCCTCCGTGTAGCCTGCGGGGATTGGACCCTAGCTTGCACCCCCAGGCTCTCAGCCCTGCAGCCCCACCTGGCACCATGCCTTGGACTGGTGCCACCCCTTCACCTGCTCCACCATCCCTCCTGCGTGGTGATTGATAGGGGCCAAGGCTCCCCGCCCGGCTCCCTCAGTGCTTGGGAGCCGGGTGGTAGCCCTACCTCTTGCTGTCTGCAGGGCAATCAGCGGGGCTATTGGGCCCCCTCTAACACTTGCCTTAGCCTGGCACCACTGACTCACCTGCTCCACCATCCCACTGTGGTCTGGCTCTCATCAGGGCCCATTGGGGCCAGCAATGCCTCCACTGCTGCCCTCTGCCAGCGCTGTGTCACTGATGCCCACCGTGTTTTGCGCCACCCCCTGGTGGTCAGTGCATGTCACAGTGAACGGTCAAACTCCTGGTTGAGGGGAAAATTTTCATATTAGGCTTTTATTATATAGGATTAGTTCAGTTTTACAAAATGAAGAGAGTTCTGGGATGGATGTTGGTGATGGTTGCACAACAATGTGAATGTACTTAATACCACTGAATTGTACCCTTAAAAGTGGTTAAGACAATAAATTTTATGTTATATATATTTTGCCAGTTTTTAAAAATGAAAAAAACGGACACCAATAGAATATTTATTTCCCGTATATTGTGATGAAAACATCATCCATTTACGTTCTTTCAATAAAGTACACTTTTGTCTAATAGAATATAATTCTGATACATTTCTTTAGAGATAAAAAAAAAAATTGTCTTCTAAGAGAACTCCACATATTAATCATGACTCAATTACCTGAGCCACCAATCACCCCCACTTATTGAGGGACTGTGCTGACAGGGGCAATTATTAGCATAGTAAAGTAGATGGCCTGTCATCCCAATGTAAACAAAGCATGAGTAATTTTAATAAGAGATGAATATAGCAAAATCTATAAAATATCTGTGTTCTTGGCTCTCCTACATGTTAATTAGTTGTATTTTTATATTTTATACATTACACAGACAGAAATATTAACAGTTCAATTATAAATTATCTCATCCTTAAGTAGTTGAGTTGTATCAATTGGAAAATGCAATGATTAATATGAACATTGAGAGCAAGTCTTTTTATTTTCTCCTTTTAAAAATATTTTTAAATTTTATTTTCCGTTTTGGAGTTTTTCAAAGTAAAAAAACAATCTTATTTGACTATAGTAGTCAATGTTTTGATGTATATGCTGAACCTTGGGCATCGTTCAATGGGCACTGACTCTCTCCCAGCAGGGGGGTGGGCCAGCAACAGTGCTTATCATTTTTACTGTAGATAATACAGCTGATTCGACCAAATTGCTCCTATTTTTATTTAACTGAAAACCAAAGTAAGTCTTATTATTCTAACATCGCTAAAGTCTGTAACCCATCCTACCTTCCCTGAGTTCTGGTGCTTTAATGTTTTGTATTGATTCGAGTTGTTTTCCTGAACAGGATGCAAGGGTGATTTCTTTCCTGTGTCCTTGTCCAGATAGATTTGAAGAATGAAGCCAGAGACAAAAGGTGGTAGGTGATAAGGGTGGAAATTTATTGGAAGCAAGTACAGACTCCCATGTAGGTAGGGGATCTCAAAGGGGTAACCCACAAAGCCCCCTTTTCTAAGGTTTATAAAGGCTGTAGTTCTTTAATGCTCTCTTCATGCTCCCATCTAATTGGACCCCTTCCCCACTTTATGGTCCCATCTCTTCTAATTGGTCACTCTTTTTGCAGAATATGAGCTTCAAAGCCCCAAACCCACCTGGGGCCTCCCTCTTTCTCTCCCCCTTATCTTGTAACACTTAACGCCTGTGAAAATCTATTTTCCTCGTTCTGCCATTTGTTGGCATTTCCCTATCCTCTGGGAAAGTATGTTTCCTTTCCCCCTATACTCCGTGACTTCTCATCTTCTATGAATGTACGTCTTCCTCTCCCCTTATCCTTTGGTACCTTTTTTATTTTCTGTGAATGTATGCCTTCTGGCGGCTCCCAACCCTCATTCCTCCCCCATGGATCCTCTTTATTCCTAAGACTTCCTAAACCTGCCTATTTTATCCCTAAAATTCCTTTCAGTAGGAGACATGTTATATCCTTTCCCTGAGTTCCTTTGATGCTCACATTATCTAAAAGTTGCTCTTGCTCTTAATAAAAGGGGTCAAGGCTAAGACGCTGACTTTTTGTAAGTCAAATGCAACTTCCAGCATAATACTCTACCTTAATTTCAATATTACCTGAAGTTACCTAGAAGAGTTAAATTACTAGATCGCATACCAGAATATCAAAAAGAGGAGTGTAATTACATAAAGTAAAAGTCGAAAAAAGAAAAATTAGAAAATTAAAAATATGTTCTCCTCAGGTACAGATTCAGTCGTCTGAAACGGTTTTGACTTCAGATGAGCCTTAGGGTGTCCCAGTACATACCCATTGAAATCTCCTTGTAAGCTCATTTAAGGGGCAGACATTATGACTTTTAAATATTGATAAATTCTTTCATTTTTTTTGCCATTTTATGTGTATTTTAGTTTGGAAGGAAAGCAAGAGCAATTAAAGGCTTATATGCTTCCATTATTAGTTAACATCTTTTTAGTATTTTACATTTTAAGACATAATTTAGGAATTCTCCATAGATTATTTTATTGATTCATGGAATGAATGTTATACAATTTCAAGCCATTAAAGGAACTAGGTGTTTCACAAAAATAAATGTTCTCAGGTAAATGATCATCAAGAAATTAAGCTCCAACATGTTCACTGAAATTGTGAAATTAACATTCCAATTAAGCTATATAAAAGGCTATGTATACCATTTGTTTTAAGGTTGCAGTCAACCTTCTGGTATCTTAAGAGTGTATAAATAAAACCCCGTGTTTTTCTTTCTTATCTAGCCTCTTTCTATAGTTTAAAAGAAGACCGTTTCAAGGGAGAAAGGTATGCAGCCTAGAAAATCCACAGTTGTCCCCACTAAAACTACAAATTCAGAGAGATAATGCAGAAAAGGGAGAGGAAACCTTGGGAAGCAACACTCCCTCAGCCTTCTCTTTACACCCAGGAGAGATGGGTTGCTCACACCCCTCCCCCTGGTCATTTTGTTGTGTTTTCACTCACCTCCTTGATAAAAATCCCTGGCCCGCACTGAGAGGGTCAGATGGGTTTGTGAGGACTAGGAAAAATCCCCCATTTTCCCAGGGTGCTAGCAGTCAAATAAACTCATTTCCTTTTACCAGCACCTGTCTCATGAGTTTGGTTTTCATTGCAGCAGGCGGCAGAATCCAAGTTATTAATAAAGAAAGGTTAAAAGTATTTAAAAATACCCATTTCCCACATTTCTTAAACCCAGATCAAAATTCAATGTTGCCCTAGCTCAGCGGTTCTCAACCTGTGGGTCGCAACCCCTTTGGGGGTCGAACGACCCTTTCACAGGGTTCGCCTAAGACCACTGAAAAACACATATATAATTACATATTGTTTTTGTGATTAATCACTATGCTTTAATTATGTTCAATTTGTAACAATGAAAATACATCCTGCATGTCAGATATTTACATTACGATTCATAACAGTAGCAAAAGTACAGTTATGAAGTAGCAACAAAAATAATTTTATGGTTGAGGGTCACCACAACATGAGGAACTGTATTAAAGGGTTGCTGCATTAGGATGGTTGAGAACCACTGCCCTAGCTGGTTTGGCTCAGTGGGTAGAATGTTGGCTTGAGGACTGAAAGGTCCCAGGTTCGATTCATGTCAAGGGCACATGTCCAGGTTGTGGGCTCGATCCCCAGTGGGGGACTTGCAGGAGGCAGCTGATCCATGATTCTCTCTCATCATAGTTGTATCTATCTCACCCTCCCTCTCCCTTCCTCTCTGAAATCAATAAAAATATATTTTAAAAAAACAAGTTAAGAAACAACATTTCAAATCAAAAGTCACATTTATAGTAAATTCAAGTCTTGTAAGCAAACATGCAATGATTAAAGTACAAAAAACACAATTTTCAGATCAAATATATTTAAATTAATTTTAATAAGTACAAAAAGATAATGTTTAGCATTAATTTGCATGTGATTAATCAGGAATTTTTTAAATAGCAAGCATAATGACACATTCAATAAAGGTCAAATTATCTTACATACATAAAAAATAGCGACTTTTCCCAATTACAACAAGGTCACAAATTATAAATATTATTAGCTCCTGAATGATTTCCTAAAACTGGAAAACCTACCATACAAGGATACCATCACCCCAAAATTTTCAAGTTTCACCTAATGTGACTATTTAATGTTTACAATTAGAACTTTATCATGCATTCTTTGTGCATATGCTTTTTTTTTTATCAACTTGTACAAAGGGAAAATATTTTAGTCTTTTTTTTTTGTTTTGCCTTGTTTTTCTAATGTAGCAACAAATATGAAGCTTTTTATAGTTTCCATGTATGCCACCTCTATGAAAAATATTTCATCATAGTCATGTTACTCAGTTTGGAGCACACCAAACCAGATTACATTTGTTCAGAAAAATCTTGAAAAAAAATTGGATACCAACAAACTTGAAATCAACTATGGAGCAGGCACCCAAGATCAACAACGAACAATCAAAGACTTACTCATAGATGGTCAAGTTTAATTCATGAATATTGTAGCTCAAAGTTCAACTTCCCTTAGGCCTTTCTAATTACACATTAAACTTCTTTACACATTATGCTGGGCATAAAACACAAGTGCTTCCACTACTGTGTTGAATATTTTAAATATAAATTAATTGTGAATGAATCCATGAGGCATCATTCCTAAAGTAATTCTATTTAACTACTTTGTTTTCCTTCCCTAGGACCAATCATTTGCACAAATACACTTTGTTGGAGGTACTTATTTATCCAGGCTTGCATCTGGCAGCATGTTGTGGTAAAGTTGGTCTTCTGAAACTAAGCATGAAAAACTCCAATTTTCACACCAACCAAGCTAATTCAACACTTAGATTCCCTGCACTGGCATTTATTTTTGGTCAGTTTAGGCTTCCTCCTATTTATAATAGTTTGTAAGAACTTGTTTGATGAAATCAACACATAACATTTGAAGTCCAGTGGATTTAAATGCCATGAAACCATCAACATGATCAATAAAAACTTCTCCAATCCCTTACAAAACTGGCATAAAAGAGAAGAACATAAAGAAGGAAGTGTTTCTTTTGTGTGTTTAATCAACTTTAAGCATTTTGTTATACATTATAAGTACATATGGGTCAAAACAGAAAAATATAATGTATTCCCAAACTCTAAACTGTAACCGATGTTAGTAAACAGCTATTTTCACAAAAGTAGATTCTTGGTTGCTGTGAAGTTCACTTTTAGTTTTGCTTGATTTTACTGTGTAGAGAGCAGATAGTGGCCTTCTTATTGGATTGATGCTCCCCAAAATATATGAATATAAAGTTGAGTTAAAGCAAAAAAAAAAATATATAGCTTTTTTTTACTTTGCCTGAAATATGTGTTAGAGTGGCATGTTGGTGTACTATATAGAAAATTTAAGCTTCCACACCTTTAAGGATCACACAGTGATTACGGTAGTTGTGAGGACTGAATGAGTAATAACTTTGACTAGCATGCAATGATAGCATGTGCTCTTAGATGAACTCTCTATAATAATATGCTTAGAACTGTTTCAATTTAAAAAGGTGTGCAACTAACCAGTAGTGAATGTAGATGGCTTGCTACTTGCAAATGAACAACCAGATGTTTAACTAAATGGAAGCTTTCACAAACCTCCACTGAGAAACTTGAAGTTAAAATATTTTTTTCTATTATAATTTACAAGCAGAATTGTGACATCATGGTTAATTTAATGGCTCAAAAGAACCAAATAGAAGTGTATCAGAAAAAAATGGTTATTCCTTTATAAGAAGGCTATTTCTAGCTATTTCTATAGCTCAACTAAATTCCAATTAATAAGTTTATTACAGATCAACTTAAAAAGCTAATCTATTGGCTCAGTGAATTGATAATTTAATTAGAGCTACATTTGTGATTGGATCCATTAATAAAATAAATTGTTTATATTTCATAGGTTTGTCTAAACTTCTCAAAATATTATTTCATAACTGGGAAATACATGCACACACATACACACTCATGTACATGCACACACTTACTTATAATCAAAGTTAAGACCTAAAGGTTCTTTGGGGCTATTGCTCTAAACTGAAACATAAATATGTTATTCACACCTCCTGGCAATATTAATTGATGTAATGCATTAAATACAACACAGAGGGGATGACCTGAAGTGGGGTATATAATTACATATATATAAGAAAATGCTGTCTATGTAAAAAATATTTCAACTAAATAAAATTGAGACCAGTGGTCTAAATAAGTTGGAAAGTTAAGAATTTTAAGGAAATAACATGATATAAAATTCTTATAAGAAGTAGATATTGAATAATTTATTGAATGTCACCTTCTCCAAATACCTTTTACATGAACTTGATCTATTTCAGGGTTTCAATCATGGTGCATACCTTGATAGAATCATGACTGTTAGGTATTTCAATATATACTTATGCATGTATAATTTCTCCTCTTTATTAGGAAATTAAAAGAGAAAATGCTTCACATAGTTTAATTAGTAACAACTCATTATTCTGGTGGCGTTGTCTCTTCTTTTCTTGTTTTAGAGACCCTAAATTTGCCTTTGATAAAACTATGAGTGCTTAACACGAATGGAAAATATGATTACTTTTATATAATGTTGACAAAACAAGATTATAAATATTAAAAATATTTATTAAATAGTGAATTTAATTTTTAAAGCATGCATAGAAGCAAATATCATAATTTGTCTTTTCCATGTCATTATTAGTGATTTAGATACAATGTCTTTGGTTCCCAAGCAGACAGTCAAAACTGCATCGTTTGCAATTTAATTTTTATGATTATGTATATTTTGGATTAAGAAAAGGGAAGCTCAAGGTGCCTATGCAACCCCAATTAAAAGGAAAATAAGTGCAATACAGGGTATCAATGGGCCAGCTCATGATTCCTTTGAAATTCTGAATATTTTTATATGAAAAAAATCAGGCAATTGCTCCAAAATATGCTGATAAATGTAGAAATGCCAGAAGGCTAATACCAGAAGCAACCTGTGTAACAAACCTACCAATATGACCTCAGATTTCAAATTAAGCAATAAACATTTTAGTGTTTCACGGGCACTAGTTGAAAAAAATTCTTAATAGATGCCTGAAGAACCATGACTTTGCAGGAGGTGACCTAAGCTACTTCCCTTGTCCTCCCAATAGAATGATAAGAGGCCAGGCCAGAGTCCACTATCCACTGAATCCATAGAGCTTGGGTGTCCATTGGAATCTATGATATCATAGCAGAATTCTGTGCCCTTGGCCAGGAATATAAAAAGAGCCACATCATAAACATGTGAAAAGTATGAGAGAAATAAGGGTTTCTGTGTTCTTTTTAAATAAGTTATGAACCATTTAAGCAAATGTGGCTCAAGGGCATCAGTTATCCAAAACTGAGATAAATTCAAAATACAGAGATTCCCTGAAAAGACTACTAAATATTGATTGACACTTAAAAATCATTGAAGGTTAAAAAAAAACATTAAATGGTTATATTAATTCCATTTTTATATTTAAAAAACCTAGGAGCATGGAAGGGAGAAAAGAAACAGTTACCATCTTAGCACACTATCGATCTCATAGGCAAGTAAGCAACTCTCGGTGCTAAATTGATTTCTATGTTCCGTTTAGTCGTTTATTTTAAGTCTTTCTAAGAATGAGATGTACTTTACTTTTTAACTCAGTTCTGTGGATATGACGTGAGTGGTAGTAACAGCCTTCCCATTGCATAACACATAGTTGGAGGTAAAAAATATTTGTTGAGCAATTAGCTGAATCAGAGCAGTAGCTATACAAAAATGAGATTTTATTTCCATACATGTACATGTATTTGTCTACATTTTGTATATTCTGTAACCCATTACATTAACGTACAACTACATAAAATAAGCATAATGTTATGAACCAAAGAGAACACGTACTATATTTAAAATGTTTCCCCCCAAAATAGTCATTTTAATATGCCACTTCTAATTTGTATTTTAAAGTGGTTTATGGAAGAGAGAATAACTGTGAAGACGATGGTTTTATGATTTAAAGTCCTTTTTCCATGGAGCAACCTCCTTTTCTCCAGCAAGATCAAAGGCTCTCTTTGGTTTATCTAAACTTTAAGAGATTAAATAATTTGTGAAAAATTTACTGAAGTTATAGAAATAATAGGAAATCCTGACCATAAGCTTTAAACTGCCAGGTTGTCATCAGGCTCAAATAAGATTTTAACAATTGAAACAAAAAATCAAATAACAATAATTATAACTTTTCTGGTCAATCTACAATTAATTTTAATAAAATGGATGCCATCAAATGTAGATTCAATCCTTTGCTGAAGGTGTAGACGAGTCTTTTCTTTTGTCCTGCAGAAACAGCCATTTACATATCTACATATTTTTAAATGTATGATTTATAGTCAGACATTAAAGGGCCAGTGCAGAACTTATAAGGACAATATTTTTAAGGTGTCTAATAATGGCATATCATACAAAGCATTTTTATTGCTTGCTTTCAACACTGTGGACATTCTGGGACTATTGCACACTTCCCTAAACTACATAAAAGAGTTATGCTATATTTAAATGTGGAAGAAAATAGGATATCTTCCATTTCAATGTATACACAAAGTGCACATTTTAAAACTATTTAGATAAAAAATAAAGTGTTTCTGAAATGGGATTAAAGAAATACATATATTGGCTCATATAATACTTTTCTTTTATTAAGGACTAGCGGCCCAATGCACGAAATTTATGCAAGAGTATGCCTTCCTTCCCCCGGCTGCCAGCACCAGCTTCCCCCGGCTGGCACCTGGGACCCGGGCTTCCCTTGCAGCCCTGGCTTCATCCAGAAGGTCTTCTGGAAGGACGTCCAGTCTAATTAGCATATTACTCTTTTTTTATTATAGATGATAGATTGCATTTTGTGAGGGAATGTTTACTGTCAAGGCTGTCTTCAGGGTGAATTCTGTTAAACAGATGCATTTGTGACCTTGGTAATAAGATAACCATGCAAAGCACATAATAAAAACCACACTAAAACGAAGAAAACATAAAACATTTTAGACTAGGCAAAGGGATAGCAGTTTTTGTGCCTTTGCTTACTTCAATAAGATAATCATTTTACTGATTTTATGAATGTATCTATTTATGCACTATTCTGAAATACTGTACAAAATTGCAAGAAATGCCACTATTTGACTACTGATGTTGCTACAAAAACACCATCATATCTACTAGTAAAAGTCAACTAATAACTGCTAATGTGTATGTGACTCAAAAGGATTTTAAGTTTGCCAAAAACATTGAATCCAGGCATAAGACACAATTGTTACCTTCTATTAACATGTTTGAGGGGCATAAAGAGCATTTTTTTGAATATTAGAAGAAAAATAAAATTCATCCATAAATAATTATATAAAGTAGAAAAATTTAGTTTTTAATTTAGCCACTTGTTTGTGTATGTGTTCTAAGGTAGCTAATTGTGTGTGTGTGTGTGTGTGTGTGTTATGTGTGTGCGTATGAACTGATTTGCGATCTTGGTGATGCTTTGAAGTTGCAGTTTAAAAATGTTCAACTCTTACCAAAACCTCTCCCAGTATACAAAGCTGTTGTAAATTTGAGTCAGTGAAATTTAAAGTTGCAATTTACAAAAGCAGATTTACGTTGAATTCTTATCTGAGAGTGCTGCTTTCAAGACAGAAGAAATGTGCCAACTCACTGCCCTTTCCATTGTAATTGGTGGCTTCTGAGTCCTGATGAAAAGAAGCCTTAAGGCAGAATTTGCAGTAAACAGGAAAGAAGAGAATCATGTAAGTGTTCACCTACATATCTATATTCTGTGACACCTGTGAGTTCTCAGTGCTGGGAGTTTCTGGCACAATTTTCTACTCCAATATGAAAGCTGCTCCACAGCAGCCAAACGGGGTGCTTTTTCCAGTCTCCAGCACCGAGAAAATTGAGCTGATCAATTTCAAAACAACACATACCTGGAAAGAGTAAGACACATTTTTATTTTACTTTTTCAAACAATTTAAGAGAGTTTCCAATGATTAAAATGACCATAAGGATTTCCATTATGACTTTCAAATAAACTCTGATGCTAAAAATGTAATGACCATGGCATTCTGATAGTCATTAAATTCTAGGCATCCAGATCGGTGTTACTCGTAATTATTTGGGCTTGTCATGCTATCATATGTACATGGCTATAGATACTATAGAGAGGAATTAAAAGCTGATGTCAAATCTCTAGTGTTCCTTCTAATGTGTGCTAAGCTTCCAATTATGCTAGGAGGGATTTTGACCACCCAAGAAGGGACTGAAGTTGCTGATATGAGGTTCTGTTATTTAGAAGAATTGATCCTGGAATTACAATGTTATCTTACATTACAGTTAAGCAACAGTAGAAAAACACTTCTATATAAGACCCAAGTCAAAAAAAGTTCATAAAGTGTGGTAGAGGGTCTCCAGTTTCATCGCTGTTACAAGAGGAAATAAATCAGGTCGTCTGAAATCCATCTTAAGCCAGTTCCTAGGGTAAGTCACGATTTGGGCACGAGGTACTTTCTGCCTACAGTTCCACGCAGTAGCAAATTCACGTCTCCTTGAAAGGTGTACGGTTAAGCTATATCGCTATATACATACTGTACATGTTGGTTCACCAATTAGCAGTTATTAGTCAGACTGTACAGAGCAAAACAAACCGAGCTTCATGGTGCTACGCATCCCAAAGTTAACCTGTGCCTACACTCAAGGACTGACCCCTAAAACAGGTTCCCTGTTTAAATACGTAGCCCAGTAAACCAGATTAAAGGTACCGAACAAAACTGGGAAGACTATTCTAGACATTCTGTCAATTTTGCTAACACTGTTGAAGGTTTTCTTGGCTTCGGCTGGCTTGTTCTCCGGCTTCTTGTTGGGTTCTGGCGTGGCTGCGCTCTTGGAGATGGTGGAGAGAACTGGGTCTTTTGAAAGATTCGGGGCATAATTGGCAACAGCCACTGCATAGGCGTTGTTCTGGATCATGACAGAGGCTTTCTCTTTTTTCTATTGAAAAACACAAGAATTAACAGAACGTGGGTTGAGCCTGTCTCTTAACACTTTCCAAACTTCAGTTCAAATTGTGAAGAAGAGTATTTTGATAAACATCATTATCCACCAGAAATAAAGAATGTAGGGAAATAAATAAAAGAAGTTTATAAAGTCCTAAAACCATGAAGGTGAGGATGCCCTCCGAATAAGATCAATGGTACCATTTTCCTGGAGAGCCATTTTTTTGTTCCCATTGAAACAATAACACACAACTGTAATACATGACACAACAATTTTGACTACTATAAGTAACTCACATATTTGTTGAATGAGTGAGTGACTAAGTGAAATGCAAAAATATTTCAACAAGGGGAATGATCATTTATAATGAATGATTTCAGATTCTGAATAAAGAAATTTAATTTCTTTAACTTGATAGCAGGATTTCCACCCTTCATGTCACACTCAAACACCAGTGCTTCACTCAGACGGTAAAAAATTGTAACCATATGTAGGTGGCAGTGTAATGAACACTAAAAACATAAGGAGGAAGATGAAATACAAACTTTTTATTTTATTTTTGCTAGCTTATCCACAACCTGTTTCTCCTCATAATCCCCAGTTTAGGTCTCATGACTCTAGTCGGGGTCACTGTTAACTCCTGCCTGGATGAATGGATATTCCTGTATGCTCTCCCAGCCTGGAGTGACCTTGTCCAACCATTAGACACACTCTGGCCAAGGGATTTTTTAAAAAGACATAAATGGGATCATGTCACTCTTCTGCCTAAATCTCTTTAGTATTATATCTTGGAACTTGCAGTAAAATCAACACTTCTTACCAAGGCCTTTTTTCTTTTGCTTATGATATACAAGTCCATGAAAATAGCTTCTGTTTTCAGAATATTTCCTTGTTTGGTGCCTCTGGCCCTGCTACTTCTGCAGCCTCATTCCTTCCATTCATCCTGATTTTCACATGATCCATTCCCTCTCCAATGTGGATCTTGGTTGAAATGTCATTTCCTCAGAAAGGCATTCCTTAACTACTCTACCAGAGTCCTTGTTCCCATGTAAGCTCTTTCATCACACTCAGCTTATTTTATCCACATCATGATATTTTTCACAATGTGTAAATCCCTTCTTTAGTTGTGTGATTATTTTATTGGCACATAATATGTAGCTGAATTAACAAAGCCAGAAAATATCAACAGTGTTTACCAGCATTTTTATATTAATATAAATGTATTGTTAGTTATTAAAATGCAAATAAAATGGAGCCAGCAATGAATTATACAAAATAGTGAATAGTGTAAATCAACAGAATTAGAGGACCAATCGGCCTAGAACAGGATCAGTTATTTTGAATTAAAAATTCTCAAAATATTTGTGTAAAATAAGATCGGAAAGGGCCCCTGAAAGGACAGGAGGTTCTGAAAACAGGGCTGGATCCTCTGTCCTTCACTGGCATCTGGCTTTTCCCTCTCCTTTTCCCCGGATGAGACATTCTTCCAGACCGGGCTGGAGTAGAAGAGGAAATGGGGCGCGGGATTACGTTCTGCATCTTCATACGCAGTGAAAACATAGCCTTTCTGCAGTAGTGACACTTGTAGTTACCGTGTTACAAATGGACAGCGATGGTGAGTTGATAGCTAACACTTTCCCAGCACTAGTATGTGTCAGGTTGAATGATAAGCCTCGGTGTCATCTGTGACAAACTTCACTACTGGGTAGGAAGTAAGTTCTACTATTAACCCCATGTTACAAATTCAGAAAGGGAGGCTAGAGAGGTTTCGTGACATGACCAGGCCTCGCGTTTATTCAATGGATGAAAAAGTACACAAACTTAGATGGGTGTGACTTCTAACCTCTGCTTTAAACACCATGCAATGTGAGTTTCACTCTGAGGAAGCAGTTTGAAACTTAGAAGTACTCGTTACTAAAATAGTCCAATTTATGTTACTGGGTCAATTTTCGATAAGGACTCTTAACCCACAAAGTATGTAACGTATGGTGTTTATATTATTTCAACTACACCTAAGCATCACTTAAAATGACATCACATTTCATTTCTAGAGAATTGGGGCCTTGAGAATATTTCTTAACATCTCCCTTCTTCAGCTTCTAGTTTGATTAAAATGGAAGTAATTACACCAAATCCATATCGAACTTTTGTGAGAATCAAATGAACTAATGTAAGTATTTGAGCCACAATGAAATACATAGTATTCAGTGGAGAGTAGTGAGAGTCAGAATTCAATTACAAGCTAGATAATAATTACTGGTATATAAGATATTTAAAAATGTACTTTTTGATTTTGGAAGAAAACATAAACACTGTACAAAGGAGCTCAAAGGAGGTTTGGTGGAAGAGAGACATTTAAGTTGGGTTAGGAATTATGGTGTACAGTTTAGACTTTAGACAAAGAAACATAACATATTCATGTTGCCTGCTACAAGGGCAGCTACCGATAGAACTCTATACTAACTCTTACCAGCACCCTTTCTGTCCCCCTTCAATTGTAAGTAACTGCACAGGTGGTACCAAAAATACGTAACAAACTCTAGGGCAGAGGCACTAACAAATGAGAACACCAGAATTCTCACTCACTGTTTCACTAGACTTCACCTACATAAGCCTACAAGTTTTTAAAACATGAAATATCCAGAAATGAATTAAGGTTACTTTCACTGCCAACCTAAATCTATATACCCTTTTGAATTCCCTAACCTGCGAATAACACCTCAAGAAAGCTAGGAACAGTAATCAACCCACAGGGGTCCCCTGTGTCAAGTACATTTTACCCAGACTCAGCTTAGAATCACATCTGTTAAGACATAAGTTAGTCCCCTGTAAATGTGCTTCCACAGCACCCTCGTGCTTGTTTCTCTGTGGCATATCTTTGTTGCATCTTCTTTTTCCCCTTCCACTTGATTGCAAGCTCCTTGGAGGCACAGACTACGCAATGCGGAGCTCCTAGCAGGCTCTAAAAATGTTTGCTTAATGGTAAATGAATGGCAGGTACTGAGATGATGACTCTGATTTTATGTACATACATATACATATATAATATGTACAAACATTAGTTTTTTGTAGAATATAATCATATTTCTGCATAGGCTTAAGTAAAACTTGCTACATAGTGAAATAGAATTAGCCACTTCTTAAAAGTAAGCCATCTTGGTTACTATGCAGTTAAAATGCATGTATTTTTTCTTAAAGAAAGTTTATACTACTAGTATAACATCTTAGTTCAATTTCATGATGGTGTTCTAAGAGATATTAATAGGAAAATATATTATAGAAGTGGTAAATCATATTTAGAAAAAAATTCACCTTATAATGAAATTACTTTCATATAGTAGATTATAATGTTAAAGATATTATACATAAAAAATAATGCATTCTCAGATCAAGATTTTATCTACATTGTGTATGTTCCTAAAGCATCCTGTAATTCTCTATTCTAACACTTAACACATCTTTGAATTGTTTATTAATTTCTATATTTCTTCTGGAAGATAAGAATAAGTATTATAGTGAGGGTAAGATCTATGTCGCCAGTGCTAGCACAAACTTAGTATATATTTGAAAATTAAAATAACAGTAATAATAATAATGACTGAATTCAAACTTTATTTAGCAATCACTATATGCTAACCCCTGTGAAAAGCCCATTACATGGATAATTTTACTAACTGTTAAAAAACCAATCTTTAGCATAGGTATAATAAACATACTAACAAAATAGAATTATTTTGAAGATGAAGAAATTAGTATAAAAATGTTAAATGAGCAAAGATTAAAGCTTACATTTAAACTGAGACAATTAATTTCAGAGTATAAGATTTTTATTACTAAACTATAGGAAACAAATATATTTCAGCAATTTTTCTGAAAAAAAAATTGAACAGGCATGAGATTATCTAATATTATTTTAAAATATTTTGTGGCACATTGCCTGGCCAGCGTGGCTCAGTGGTTGAGCATCGACCTGTGAACCAGGAGGTAACTGTTCTATTCCTGGCCAGGGCACATGCCTGAGCTGAAGGCTTGATCTCCAGTATGGGGCATGCAGGAGGCAGCCCATCAATGATTCTCTCTCATTATTGACATTTCTATCTCTCTCCCTCTCTCTCTTCCTGAAACTCATATAAGTGAGAAGGGGGATAATGTGGCTTATGAACAAAATCAGTAAATGATGCATTTTTTACACTAGTTAGGGAAAATGTAAATTATGCCACTATAAAAGTTGTTGATGTTGCTATCAAAGTGGAATGAAAAGGAAATATAACCGACATTAATTAAATTCTATTTTTAAAATGATGTTTTATAGAATTCAGGATATTCTGAACTTATTATTTTATTGGAGTTCTGAATATATATTTAAAAACTCAGGTCTAGACATTTTCTGATTACAGAAATCGAAATGTCTTACACCAGAGTGGCTAACCAATCTTGGCTTCCTTATAGTACTAGGTAAAATAATGTGCTAATATCTTCAGCAATTGCTCTATCTAAAATATAGACACCTACCGGCCTGACACATAAATAAAAAGAACCACCACATAGGTTTAGAGTTGGAAAGAATCTCAAACTTGTCCCATAGAACAAGGAGCTTTTGTAAATATAACACTACATATAATAGACTTTGGAGAAAACACCACATCTCCATAGTGGTAACTACGCTCTTTCTACATCCCATGTTGTGTTTTTACAGTCATTGTGGTGACTAGAGAGCCCATTACTTGTAAAACAACATGCTCCCTGGCCAGACAATGGTATTAACTATCTGCTAACCCTCCTGACTAAGAAAAGTGATACTTACAGAAAATCCTTTGAAGGTTACACAGTCCATCCACTTCTCTAAGTACTCTAAAGTCTTTCCTTGGATTAAACTGGGCCATGAGAAAGCTATATATTTAGACCATATTAGCTTAGATCCTTGAAGAATTGCCTTCACTGAGTTGTATGTTAATGTAATGCCTTCAGTTTTTATTGAAGGGGACTACAAGAAACATCAATATGAAATTAATTACTGCATTTATTGGAAAAAATGTTGACATTACTACTTGCAACAGTACCCAGTTTTCCCTGATATAAAACCCATATGATGTTGTTTTAAAAAGAGAATTCAGTGTAAGAAAATCTTTTTTTTTCTGAGGGAATTGATGCTTCCATGTTTTGATGAAAGAAATATAACTACCTCCCCACGTCATGGTTTACTGTGGTAGCCAAGAAACTCAATTTGAAACTTAGTTACTCTACCTATGAACTACAGGTAATGTTTTGGCCCAATGGTGGACAAACTGATAGTTTATTTTCCTTCATTGTGATGCCCTTCTTCTATTTATATATGATTTTATAATAATTTAAGTACATGCATTTTTCTGGTAAACTGCCTGAAATGCTTTTGGAACAATGCAGGATGTTAAAAAAAGAAAAAAGAAAAGAAATTAAACAACAAAAAGACTTGAAAAGTGATGTTTTTCATGAGTTGTATGAAGTGAATCACAAAATAATGACATGCCTCATATTAGTTTGGGTATTATATTGCTATGTCTCTGCTTTAATAATTTAATATCTAGTTTATTTCCAGAGAATATGCTTTGCTTTGGACGGCATAGGACCACTGATTA
The DNA here is from genome assembly GCF_014108235.1 of Myotis myotis. NCBI lineage: Eukaryota > Metazoa > Chordata > Mammalia > Chiroptera > Vespertilionidae > Myotis > Myotis myotis. Next base: position 28,817,494 of record NW_023416313.1, read on the forward strand.
AGGTTTAGAAATGGAAACCATCTCAACAGGTTAAAGTTGATTATTTTAAAATTTTATCTCAAATAAATTATGTGCTAAACAGTACGCGAGGAAATGGCAAAGAAAATGATGAATAAAACAAAACTCTTAGAGCATGTAACCTGCTGTCAGAAACAGATTTCTTTACAATCAATCTATAATTTGATGAAGTTACATAAAAGAATTTGTACGGGTCTGCAGAAACATTATGGAAATTAGATTTGTTTGGACAGTTTCAAGATTTAAGTAAAATCAGATGGATCTTATGTAATAAGTTAGAGTTCATTGGTTAGGGAAGGGAGGCAAGGGCATTTTAGCCAAGGATATCAGCACATCTAATGTCCTGGAGATGTGTAGAAGCATGATGCCTGAGATGTGTGTAATGGTTGGAGGAAGAATATGAGCATGGACTATAGATTTTTGTTTAATATTGAGTCCACCATTTGTTAGATAGGTGATCCTAAGCATGTAACTTTATTTGGCTAATCCTATATGTTCTCATTTCCAAAATGAAGATATTCCCAGGCACATAGTAGTAAGCGCCCAATAAAGAACAAACATTAATTTTCTTATCATTGATCATGCATTTAAATAGATGAGCACACTATATACTTGGACCATATTAGCTTGGATGTTTGAAAGATTGCCTTCAACAATTCAAAAAAGTAATGAAAAAGTAAACAAGTAGATTTCTGGTTTAGAAAGATAACTCTGGAACTAATTTAGAGGATGGATTTGGGGGAGGTATGATTAAAGAGAATAAGAAATAAAGAGACTCAAACAAAAGAGAGATGGCAAGAGCATAGTCTATGACATGTAATTTGGAGAATGGACATCATTTAATCATTGGTTAGATGTTAAGGGAAACTTCCAAGTTTTGGTATGTGATACTAGGTTTTGCCATGAAATGAGATACACATGCAAAATAGCCATGGGCAGGGGAAAGATATACAAATAAATTTAGGAGGTTTATTTTTCTTTGTTGTTTCTTTCATTTATAAAAGACATGTAAAGATTGAGATGTTATATTCAAGTATAAGTTGCCTAGGGAACAGGTTAGGTATGTGATCCTCGAAGTTAAAGGAGAGGCATGGACTACACTTATAGATAATTACTGTGGAAGGTAAGATAAAGGTGTGGTTGTCAATTTGATTTGTTCTACTTTGTTAATCCATGCTGTATTTATTGAGCAACAAATATATACAAAGCCCTATGCAAAGAGACAGGAATAAATGATTTATTAAAATAAGCATGATCATTGTTATCATGAAGGAGTTGAGACATGAATATGCAATTACAGACTGTGATACTCTAATGCAAAAGAAGAGGGTACTAGACACACTTACAAAGGGATCTAATTATTTGAAGGGGGAGCAAGAAATCAGGAGCTTCCTGGGGACTGGCATTTGTACTGAGGAGGAATAGGGATTGTCTATTTCGGGACAACAAAGTGCTGGACAGTTTGCTTCGTGTGGCACATGTTCCTACAAATATTGTCAGTAAAACCCTTGAAGTGAGAACACATAGTGAATAGTAAAAACTAAAACAACATAACATAAAGCCAAATGATGTCTGGGGATATACAAGAGCAGATGCTAGGGAGCCTGGATCCCTGCTGAACTCAGGCACAGAATCTCAAAGACTAGAATGAATAGTGGTAGCAGCCAGATTTTGAGGGAAGGAAGTTTATATTCCAACACTCTTTTTAAAATATATATGTGTGTGTGTGTGTGTGTGTGTGTGTGTGTGTGTATATATATATATATATATATATATATATATATATATATATATATATGTATATATATTAATTTCAGAGAGGAAGGGAGAGGGAGAGAGAGAGATAGAAACATCAATGATGAGAAAATCATTGATCGGCTGCCTCCTGCACACCTTCTACTGGGGATCGAGTCCGCAACCCGGGCATGTGCCCTTGACTGGAATCGAACCCAGGACCCTTCAGTCCACAGGCTGACGCTCTATTCACTGAGCCAAACTGGCTAGGGCTCCAAGACTCTTTTTAAAGAGGAAAAAAAGATGAAATATTGCTGACTTGAGCCTGGAATGGAGTTCTGGAGTATAACAGTATTCAATGGGTTCCCCAATTGGGATCCATTGAGAACAATTGGAAAATTATTATCTGATCCGACAATGTAAAGATTATTGGTCCCCTTCAGTTACAGGACAATAAATAGAAAAGGAATCAGATTACAGTAGGTTGAAAATTAAATTGAAAGTGAGAACATGGCACTGTGAGCAATGCTTTCAAAAAGCTCAAATGGAGAAAAAGAGGGAAGAATCTGAGGATAGGGGAATGGGTGACCTAGGCTCTGGAGTTTTATTTCTGTATTTACGGTAAATTAAGCATAGTAAGCATCTTCATAAAATGAAAGGACAGAGGCATTTATAAAGAAAATACGGCTTTGAATAAATAACAAAAAAATAATAATAATAACCACGGACCAATGTTGAGAAAGGAGCAGCAAGTAAAGGGGATACGCTCTGGAGTGCAATAATTAGCCCCAGGCCAGTGGAAGGGCATTGGACGTAAGGGAAGGTTCCAGAAGAACTCAGAGAGTTGCATAATAGGTACTTTTATATGTGGAAGGGTATAAAAATTTGGAGTGGATCATTTGATCCAGCACTACATTTAGATGAAGAGGGCTTTGTTGTCTAATTTCACACCTGAGGCTAAAAGTGATGTAAAATCTTGACCAAGATCACAAAACAAGGTATGTTTTGTCTTCTAAGAAGAGCGCTCAAATATAACTTGAATATGAATTGAGATTTATTTATTTAACTTTAAAGATCATCAGAGCACAATCTACAAGTACACTATATTAAATACACATTTCTTATTTTTAAACACATAACATTGATATATATGCCTCAGTGATTATTTTTTTATGAGGCAAATTAATACTTGCCAGCTAACAAATTTTCAAGAAGTTTTCATATACTTTTCAGATACTTTGGCAGATACCATACTTTAACTGCATTTGTTCATGATTATGAAAGCAGAGAACCGCCAGTCTGATTAGAATAAAAGGATACCGATATGGTCTGTGGCTTAATACTATTTCCAGAAAATTATTCTTTTTTACTTAAAAATTAATCTAAAGAAAACTAAAGCAGAGGTAGACTGCACTGATTTTTTTTTAAGGAAGATGGTAGGCTACTCCATTTTCCTCCAGGTCTAAGGAAATGTTTATTTCCAAGGTAAGTTTAGGAAACACTTCCCAAAATTCATTTGGATCATGAAATTGGATTGAGTACCCATTTGTAAATTCACCAATGTAAAGTTTTGAAACTTTTCCATGAAGGAAAAGCATTCTTCTCATTAATATTGCATTGCCAGATTTAAAATCAGAAACTCATTCATTTTTTATTCAACAGAAATTTCTGAAGTACCTGCACTGTGCTTGGCACTCTAGCTGTGAATGAGTAAAACAATAAAAACAAGCAATGTGCCTGATGTAATGTTCCCACTGAATGAACCCCTAAACTTGAACCTCTGGGAACTGAAATAATAGAAACCTTATTAGTTGTTTTCCTGCATATTAGGTCGTAATATCAATTATTTGGACCTAGACTTGTTTTCATTATGTGTGATCTGATATGTGGGTAATACTTAAATCCAGTATTCATAACTCGTAGGTTATTGCATTTAAAATGCATTATTAAGAATGTGGTTTTTTGCATAAATAAGTACTTCTATTTTCCAAGTTCAGGGGTTTAGAAGGCATGTTATTTGATTTGCCAAATCACAATGCCAACTTGATTGGCACCCTCATAGCATTGAAATACAATATATCAATAAATTTCTGTATGGGACATTTATACCACAAACCATTGTTTATCATTTGTGACACACTCCCAAATAACTAACATTTTATCTTCAAAATTATGCTAGTATGAAAGTGCATATATAACCCATATAACTAAAAAGATGTAATTTCACAGATAACAATGAAAAAGCAGTATACTACATGGGGAATGAAAACACAAATCAACAATAAAATGTAATGGAAATGCTGAACACTTTAACAAACAGCACTTTAACAAACAGCAAACATGGAGGTTAAAAAGAGAAAATTAATCAGGTTTCCTTTAATATTTACTCATTACTGTTAGTATGCAAAACACAGTTTATAAAATGAAATAAACCAGAACTAATTAAAACTTCAACGGTTTACAAAATCAGGTTAAAAGGCAGGGCATTTAAACTATTACATGTGTGTATGCTTAAACTGCAATATGATCATAGAAATTAGGAAAATTATTTATATTGAAATAAATGAAAAAAGAAATCAGCAAGTATGTTATTTCAAATGTAATGGAAGAGCATTTAAGTAGATATATTACTAAAAAAAAATCCTCCAACTAGAACTTTTTACTCTTATTAAGAAAACTGTATCTCATTGTGGTATATCCAAAGCCTGCTATTAAGGCAGATGAGTAATAATCCATAGAATAAGAAAAACAAACAAACAGCTGGTATATCAATGTACAAACCCCCCACTAGCTTCCATACTGGAAATCAACAATCCCCAAAGAAGTTAATCTTTTTTTTTTTTTATTGCTTAAAGTATTACAAAGGGTATTACATATGTGTCCATTTTATCCCCCCGCCCTAGACAGTCCCCTAGCCTCCCCTAAGAAGTTAATCTTTAAAATAAGTAACTTTCTCTTATAGACTCCATGAGCAACTTAAAATTTCTAGACATTCCAGCACCTACCCACGTATTTCAGGCAACATGGGAGAGGGAACAATGATGCAAGCAGCAGAAATGGGGGTAGGTGCACAGTAGTAACTCAATCCACTGATAGGGCCTGAAATTCTATAGTAGGTCAAGGTGATGCCCGTTTTTCTTCCCAAATCTCTTCATTATGAATCACTGTGGTGTCAAGAGAGTCAACCTAACGACCAGACAGATTTGGGTTCAAGTATTCTTTTTCACTACCTGTGCGAGCTCTGGAAAGTAACTTCATTAAACCTCAGCTTCTTTATCAGATAAAAAAAAAGATAATTAAAAAGAGACTCTAGTTATAAAGTTGATGTGAAGATTATATGATAGAGCTTATGTAGAAAACCAGCACAGTTCCTGATACAGAGTCAGAGCTAACCAGATGCTAGGGTGAGGTTCTATCGGAAATATTACTACTATAAGCACTCCTAAAGGATTTCAGGCAAGAGCACACTTCAAAATAAATTTTTATGACATATATACATATATATATCTATCTACCAGGTATTCTCTTAATCATGGTGAGAAGGAAGTTCTCACTTACCTTGTCATTTACTACACTCTTCCCATCCCAAGCCCATCCTCTTTTGGTGAAGTAATTAACAGTTGCAAATTCAATTAGGGCAGAGAACACAAATGCATAACAAACAGCAATAAACCAGTCCATGGCAGTAGCATAAGCCACTTTGGGGAGAGAATTCCGAGCACTGATGCTTAAAGTTGTCATTGTTAGGACAGTTGTTACACCTGCAGAAGAAAAAATAGAAACCAGAAACATCAACAGATCCTAGCGGGGAAGCATTATAATTAGTTTTTTGTCTTTGTTTTCCAAAGCAACTTTCAGGGCCACATTTTTTCACTGTAAAAATAAAATCAAACAAACAAACAAGGACAACAAAAACTACTGGGAGAGATGACCCTGAAATGCTTTGTTTTCATTTTTGTTTGTCTGCATCCCTTTGTTCCCTTCTTCAGTACAGTTGGGGGTAAAAAGACTGGTGAGTCCGCAGTACAATTTCCTATGAGGAAAAGTCAGCACTTTAAATTGACCTACTATCCATTAATGTTATTTTTTTAAATCCCACATTAAGTCTCACATTGATTTGTTCATCCTTTATTTGAACTATGTAAGGCAATGGACCAACCCTCCTCACCGATGATTACAATGGAACTATGATGAAGTTCTTCATTCTAAGTATGGCTTCCTCAGTATGAAGTTAGTTCTAGATTGCATAGCATCATAAGGACATAATTTCTTTCATAATGGAGTGTAAGACCTATAGACAATAAAACAAGCAACTAAACCAAAACCTTATAAAATGTAAACTACTTTTAAAGAATATTTTACATTTCTTTTTGTTTAGATAATAATCTTGTTCCCCTTGTGCACTGTCATGGTCATTTTAAGCCAAGAAAACATCATAGGAATTTCAGGATGAATCTGCAATGTTTCACCATATTCAAATCTTCCCCATCTCTGAACTGTATTTGTATTTACCTGATGTTGGAAACTTGACAATGGAATTGCTAACACTGATGGTAAGTTCTATCCTCCCTCCCTCCCTTCCTTTTTCTCTTTCCCCTGGAATGATAAGGTTCTCAGAGGCCAGCGTCTCTGACTGCTAGTTCAGCTCAGCCTGGCCCCCCTGCACTGCAGACAGAGCGGGGCGTTAAATAAAGGGGCGCACTTACCTGGGACGCACACAAACCGTCCACATGCCTGTCTGCCTCCCAACAATGGACATTTTCCTACACCCAGAAGGGTCTTCATAAATGTATGTTCCCCAAACATTTCTTTAGCAGACTGTTTCTTCCCTTATCACTTCTGTGTGACTGCTATAAGGCAAAGCTTGCGGAGACATTTAAGTCTCTTTTTCATAAAAAACAGGCAAGTATCTTAAAGTGCTTTCAGCCCTAAAATTTGATGTCTATATGTGAACAATATATGACCATTCCCTGTACACAAGCAATGTCTAACATTAAGCTTTTTAATAAATATTCCATTGTTATTCTGTGTAGTATTTCTATTTCAAGGTGTAGGTGTCAAAAACCACAACTCATGGTAACTGAGCAAATAGTGTCAAAGTAAAGGAGTGACAGGTATTGGGTGAAGACATGCACTTACAGGAGAAAATCAAATCAGGGGCCGTGATGTCAGCATAGAGATGGACACTGAATGCCACAGCCAGACACCCGAGTTCTCATTTTGTGACCTTGGGGAGATTCCCTAACCCAGTGGTTTTCAACCTGTGGGTTGCGACCCCTTTGGGGGTCGAACGACCCTTTCACAGGGGTCACCTAAGACCATCGGAAAACACATATATAATTACATATTGTTTTTGTGATCAATCACTATGCTTTCATTATGTTCAATTTGTAACAATGAAATTGGGGGTCACCACAACATGAGGAACTGTATTAAAGGGTCGCGGCATTAGGAAGGTTGAGAACCACTGCTAGCCTCTTTGTAAAGTGGGGATTGTGAACAGTGTTTTCCCATAGTGTTAGAGCAACGATGGGCTACTGCCTATAAAGCAGCGTCTCTATTTTAAAAAAAAAACCCTCAGTGCTTGTGTCAAAATAAAAATCACCCTGAAAGCAATGTCAAAACAGATTTAAGTCAAAAATTAAAATAAAATCCTCCTGTAGTCCTTTATCCCCATGAAATGCTTGTGTGGGAGTATTTGTGACTGGATTGGGGGGGTGGGTGCAAGGTAGGAAGGAGAAGTCTTAGGCACAAAAACTGCAATAGAACAGAAATGTAAAATTGTTGGATACCACCTGCTGGTTACTGCCAGAAATGGCAGAAACAACAGGCATTCTAATAACATGTGGGGTTTTCTCCCTTCAGCCTAATGAACAAAGAAATAATACCTCCTTCCAGATAATAACAACAACAACAACAACGTTAAAATAACATTTAAAAATACAGTGTAGATGCAGTATGAAACGCTGCATTTTATTTTACTTTATTTGTAAGGGTGTGGTTCTAATTCATAACTGTACTACATCTGAATGGTGAAACTTCTATGTGTTAGAGACAGAACTAGAACTTGGATAACATATCTTTGTCATAAGACCCAAGAACTCAAACTTCAAGAATTTAAAATGGGTGAGACTTTAGAAACAGTCTATATGATCTAGAAGAAAATGTTTGAAAGGATAATTATAGTGTGGATAAGACTATGAGGAATTACACATTTTTTTCTCTTTGCTTACCTGAATATTTCATGGATTTTAATAAATACAAAACGCATACCCCTTTCCCCAAATTATGTTCTTCCTGAAATCCTGTTCCCAGAGAAAGGCCGTTTTCACACTCCAGGCTGAAGCTGTGTGACATGTATTACCTATCTGTCTGTTTACCTAGAATCTTTTCCTTGTTACTCATTCCCTTTTTCATTTAGCTAACTTCAATTCCCTCTCTTAATAAATTATTGGGTGCCTACTAGAGGCCAGGGACATTTCTAGGCACTGGGAACACACCAATGAACAAACAGTTAAGATCCCTGCACCAAAGTGGTGCACAGTCTACCGATGCCGTGGTACACACAGCTCAGTTTGTTCCTTCTGCGGGATTTCTACCCTAAAGGCTCCTATGGCCTGGTCTTATGCATACCACTGTCAGATCATGTCCATTTTGTTGTTGTTGTTGTTGTTAATCCTCACCCAAGGATATTTTTTTCCCATTGATTTTTAGAGGGGGTGGAAGGGAGAGAGAGAAACACTGATGTGAGAGAGACACATCCATTGGTTGCCTCCCACACGTGCCCTGGCTGGGGCCAGGAATGGACCTGCATTCCAGCATGTGTCCTTGACAAGGAATTGAACCCGAGACCCTTTGGTGCGTGGGGCTAATGCTCTAACTACTGAAATACACCGGCCAGGGGAAATCATGTCCATTTTGAATTTTCTGTTGGTTTGCATGACTGTATACTCCCATCAGCTATATGGTTTATAGCCTCCGTGCCTTCTCCCCAAATTACAAAAGAACCATAGTAGCAGGTTAACGGTCACTGAAGAGGTTTTAAATCAATTATGAAATATGTATTGAAATTACTCCCCCAGTGATGTGTAATTGATAACCACTGTCCTAGTTGGATCATTGCAAGAATTCTCCTTCATTTATAAAGCGAGCATCCATAATTCCGTCCCCATTCTGTGCTGGACTCTGCAGAACTATGAGTGGAAATGTGAGCAAAACCAAATAAGCCAACACATGTGCTCAAAAAACAAAACAAAAAAAAGCACAATGTAAACTAACATCACAACTGGGCAGTGTTGATGATGGACTGCAAGCAGGTGATCTACCTAGACTTTGATGTTGGGTTAGGCTTCCCTCAGGAAATCAGGGGAAATTTTGTTCGGGGGGTCACCAGACAAGAGGAAATCACTAGACTTAGAAAAGAACATGCATGGAAGCCCAGGGACACGGGGAATGTGGCATTTCAGAGGAGTAGAGAGAGGCTTGCAAGGCAGGAATGTAGCAGATAAGGGTTTCATGGAAGATGAGGCCAAAGGGGAGGCAGGAACCAGACTCTCAGAGCCTGTTACACTGTATGGAGGTGAGATAATTTGTTTTCAAGAGCAGTGGGAAACCATTACATACAGAGTTCATTTCAAACAGGGTAGTGACATAATCAGAGTTTCTTGCTTAAAAGAGTACTTTGGCTGTTGTTCCTCTGTTGTTAATGTGATTTGTTGTTTTTCTTCTCTTGTTTTTCTAACATTGTCTTTTTCCTTTTGCGTTACTGCATTTTGAATATGATATTCATTGACTTATTTGAGGCCTTCATAATTTCTTACCTGGATGATACCAATTACCTCTTAACTAGTTACTCTGCATCACTCAGACCATTTCAATTTATTTTCACATTATCCATAATAGTTTTCCCTAAACTCCATGCATCCATTTACCCTCTTACTAAAACACCTTGCAAGCAGTTTCCATGGTTTTGGCATAGGATGTGAGCCTATGCATGGCCTGGCCCCGGTCTGTCCGGCCACCCTTACACACAAATGATCCCTGTGCCTGAGATCCACCAGGCAGTGATTTGCTGTTCTCCATATGCTCCACGTTGCTTTTGATCATTTTGTAAGTCTTCTGCTTAGAACATTATGCTAATTTGCTAGGCTTGACTTGATGCTTCTTACCTTTGGGCTTCTCTGACTTCCTCAGATATAACTGCTTCCTTCTGTTGCCCTTAGCTTATTTGGGAATATTTCTCTCCAGGGAACCTATGATCCTTCACTTCGCTTATTTATTTACGTGTCTGTCTCACTCCTCCACACGGAGCAGCTGGTGGGCACATGGCTCATCAGACCTTTTTAAAATGCTGCCACCTAACTCATATTCTGGCAACAGCAAACACTCACTACCTGTTGGTTCACCAAGTGAAGGGATTAATTTAAAAAAACTGAAAAGGAACACGGATGGATCATATTTACAGATTCTATAAAAAGGAATGTACAAGTTAAGAATCTAGTGAGCTTTAGAATGAAACAGGTTTAATCACATCACAATGTAAAAATGTGATGTAAAAAGTATAAATTGATGCCTTCTATACATTAATCTCATATTCTTACATTACTCCAGATATAATAATGGAAAGTACCACTAAGGAGCATCTACTATATGCAATATCTAGGATAATAAATGTGTAATATGCTAATTAGACCTGACATCCTTCCAGATGTCCTTCTGGACGACCTCCGGATGAAGCAGGGGCTGCGAGGGAATCCCAGGTCCCGGGTGCCAGAGGGAAGCCGGTGTTGGCAGCCGGGGGAAGTAAGGCATACTCTTGCAAGAATTTCGTGCATCTATTATAAGAACTCTTTACATATTAAAGTGCTTATCCCACATAACAACCCTGTGAGTTAGGTATTGTTATCATCCTCCTTTACAACAAGGAAGCTGAGGCTAAGTGATTTTGAGTACCCACTAAAGATCACACTGTTCTCAAACAATAGAGGTGGGACAGACACCCACTCAGTCTGCCTCAAAAGTCCTCATTCTTCTCCAAATTACTAATATACTGCCTAATCTACAAACAGGATTCCCTTTCAATGCCAATTGCATGTCCACATCATGCATTTTTCAGGGCTCTGAATCTAACCTTTGCATTTTCCTGCTGGGGCCCCTACTATCTTTGTAATTTCAGGTTTATATCATGCATTAAAGTGTTTAAACTGCTTGAGGAGTGGCTGTGCATAGTGACGAATGTGCACTAAAGTCAGGCAAGGATTTAGATTCTGCTTCTGACACAGCAGCTTCCTGACCTTGCTGAGCTCCTCATCTACAAAACGGAAATAACATTTCTTCAGGCTGTTGGAAGGATAAAGTATGAGCATATATGCTTCATATATAGCACTGCCCAACAAATGTTAAATTTTCCCTTCTTTCCCACTCTCTCTCTGAGCCTCGGCGACTTCATCTCTAAAGTGGGAACACTAGATAATACAGTGGGGCCTTGACTGGTGAGTGTCCCGACTAACGAGTTTTTTGAGATACCAGCTGTCTCTCGGCCGATTTTTTGCATTGAGTTGATAGAGTAATTTGAGTTAACGAGCTCCTTAATGAGCTCCTTAACGAGCTCGGTCTTGGAAGGAATTAAACTCGTAAGTCAAGGCCACACTGTATCTGCAAATGACCTATTTGGAACCTGTCAAATAAAGATCACTGGCTCCCCTGTTATTTCTAAGCACATTAGGTCCCCAACGTGAGGATAAAAAAGCTAAGAATCCAAACCAAGGATGCAAGTGTCCCATCTAGTGGTGGTTTAAGAAAAATCAAAGGACACAGGGATTGTACTGCTTAAATGGCTACCTAGAAAGACTTGGGCTATTTTATTTTAGTTATTCATTTCCCCCTTCAGAAATAATTGACTTGCCTCACAAGGAAAGAGAAAGCTTTCAGCCAGATTCCCTGTATTCTTCCATTGTTCCAAGAAAGCCTGACATCTTTTCAGAGTGGGCACTTGCTTTTCTGGTCTTATTAAACCCATCATTTTCATTTCATTTCGCCCAGTCTGAACTACTATGTTCCTGGAATTTTAAAAGGATACAATTCAATTCTATAAAGCAGGCATAATTTGAGAGCCTGGTGCTATAAAATGGACTCATCTGTGTCATTATTTCTTAAGACCAATCTGCTGTTAAGAAATACCCACGTCATCATTTATTACATCTGAGAAGTGATTTCCAAGAAATCTTGTCTGATTCACATCTAATCATAAGTGAAATCAGAAGTGCGTGGAAGTTCTCCATTAAGGTAAGGTTGGATCTAAACATGGTTAAATACGGTCTGCCAGGGCCATCACTAGGGGACCCCTGTGCCAATGCTCCATTACCCCAAAACGTACAACCTGATGTAACTGCTAAATGTTACAGTAGTTGTTATGGATTGCATATCTGCCTTTCCCAAAAATTCATCTGTTGAAATCTCATTCCTGATGTGATGGTATTTGGGATTGGGGCATTGGAGAGGCAATTTGGTCATGAGGGTGAGCCCTCATGGGTGGAATTAGTGCCCTTATAATAAGAAGCCAGAGAGCGAGTTCACTGTTTTTCCTCCATGTGACGAAATGATGGGAAGTCGACAGGCTACAATCTGAAAAAGGGCTCTTACCAGAACCCCACCGACCCCAGCAGGCTGGTAGCCTGATCTCGGACTTCCAGCCTCCACAACTGTGAGAAATAAACACTGTTGTCTGTAACGGACCAGTCTATGGTACTCTGTTAAAACAGTAATATTCTTATTTCATGAGTTTAAAGGGAAATAATATATTCAGTCTGATGACAATAAGACAATAAATGAACAGGAGACCATAGAAAACATGCGCTGTGTAAACTCGTTGTTTCCAAACCCTTTTATATTTCAATCTTATAACTGCATTGCCATAAATTTCAGGGTGACTGTTCAAACGCTAGTAGTCTTGGTGATTTCTTATAGCTACCTGTGTTATTTAAGTGGGGAGATATTATGTTATTTATGATGAATAATACATTATTAAAAAATTTTATTCACAAAAAGTGAATAAAAATTCACTTTAATCAGTACTTTAATTAAATACTTTAATCAGTACTTGCTGAAATGAATAGTTAACTAGAGAAAATTTAACTAATGAATAGTTAACTAGAGAAAATTTTCTTGAAAGACTAGTACATATTTGAAAATAAATAATAGCTTTTCTTCTCTTTTTGAAAGTTAGAAACTAAGAATATGTATGCACTAAAAATTTAGTTATAGTGAAACTAAATATTTAATGGCTCAGACTGGTGTAAATAGTAATGTAATTATAGTTGAAGAGTCATTATTTTCACTATATAAAAGGTTGATAATTCAAAAAAATATATTTAAAATAAAAACCCTTCCTGTTAAAACATGAAATCTCCCTCATATATTCTATAAGGTTATCAAGATTTCACAGATGAGTATCAGGACCAAGTATACTATACAGCAATGCTAGTAATCAAGTTCTTCATCTCAGATTAAACTGAAGTTTTTAATGACTAAGGTCATCCTAGTATAAGTAGTTATGCCTTTTTAAAGACCTGGATTAACTAGGTTAATTCCACTTAAAAATGTGACATATGACACCCCAGCAGGATAGAACTTTGAAAAGCGAGTTAATGGATTAGTTGCTCTACCATAATCTGATAGTACCAACTTTTGGACAAGGAATTGAGCAAGGAATCTGAAATACCTTAATCAGTACTTGCTGAAATGAATAGTTAACTAGAATTCAAATCTGGATGTTTACCTCAAGTTCTGGTACTGGTCTATGTTTGGTCAGCCTGACTCTCAAACAGAAATTACCCAGAATATTTCTGATTTCAGTCTCAAAAAAAAAAAAGGAAACAGTCATTTGATGGCATAATGGTGCAGTATAAAAAGTGAAACAATTAGAGTTGGAGAGTTGTAAGGTCAAGTTCTTTCTTTTTACTGACCTGCTCTGTGATTATGGAATAGCCTCTCAACAGTTCTGGGTTTTCATGTTCTTGTCTGAAAGGGGGAGGCACTTACTGTACTAACTGGAGATTTCTTTTCTTGGAATTTAACAATGAGTAAATCTGAGTTGCCTACGCAGTATATGATGCATAGAAAGTGCTTACACAAAGACTATTTGAATAGGTTTTTCTCATCACTATGACTATGTGGATGTCAGTGTAGGAAATGAGATTGGTTAAACTGTCCCCATGACTTGAGTGGTCATAACTATATTGAAGTAATATTTGCACATCCTAGAAAAAATCTAAAAACAGAAAACTCAAGGACAGACCCATCGTATATATTTTTAATTCTCTAGCCATACTTTTACTCATAATTCATTCTCATCAATCAAGCTCCACCAGGCTACCTATCTTCCTGAAACAACTGTTAAGCCTGCCTCTAGACTAGAACTCCCAAGCCTTACTAATTTTCCTTGCCATGGCTTATTATATATTTTGCTTCAGTCACTTTCCTAATTGCCAGGGGCTGACTAGGATGAGAGTCTGACAGCAGGGGGGGCGGGGGGCAAGCTGGTGGGCTGGCAGCTTGCCAATCAGCATGTGCTGCCGAGTGCCAAAGTCAATTCTGGGATGCCAGGTGTGCTGCCTGTTAGCACTCCGCAGCCCAGGTCTCTGGAAAGACAGGCATTTGGATGAGTTTTGCAGATACTGTGTCTGCCCTGCACTGGCTTTCTGTTCATTGGTTTCATATCCTGGTACCACCCAGGCATCCTGCTCCTGCTGCCACCTTCTCTCTACTTTCCAGTTAAAACCATGTGTGTCTCCTTCTAAGGCTGCCCCAACTCTTCAGCCGGGGCAGGCTAAAGCTGCGCCCAGGTTACTTTCTGATTCTCTCTCAATTATTTCAGCTTTGTTGAGGTATCATTTACAAGCTTATAAAAACAGAGAGTACAATGGGGATGGGAGAAACATGGAGAGGCTGGGAAAAGGGTACAAACTTTCAATTATAAGATGAATAATGTCTGAGGATCTATATATAACATGGTGACTATAGTTGATAATACTGTGTAATTGACATTTTCTAAGAGAATAGAACTTAAGTGTTTTCATGAAAAATAAAAAGAAAACAAGGTAAATATGTGAGGTGATGGGTGTGCTAATCAATTCTATGGTGAGAATCCTTTCCCAATGTATATGAATTCATCACTTTAAACACATTAATTATATTACAATTTTGTTGGCCTGGGGGTTTGGGGCCAGCTAGGTAGCAGCAACTGGATTTAGTGTGGAGTTTTTAGATCATGACATATCAGCTTGACCCCCTGAGGGGCTGAGGTCATCTATAAGACCAGTAATAGTGTCAAAACGACAGAGCCCAAGACAAACTCTGGACAGCAAGGTGCAGATGAGCTTTCCTGGTGGGCATATTCTGTGTGTGTTGTCATGCAGCAATGCCAGGAAAGTAATGCCGACCCTGCCTCCATGGGGAGAAGAAAATGGAAGCTCTGCATTTGGATCTCTGCCTGGAGTGTACTCTATGTGCTGCTTCCCTTGGCTGATTTTAATCTCGTTCTTTTCTTTGAAATAAACTATAACTGTGCCTGTAACAGATTTCCGTGTCTTCTGTGAGTCCTTATAGTATGTTACCAACCTCGAGGATAGTTCTGGGAACCCCCTGAATTTATAGCTGGTGTCAATACCACTGCAGCCCTCTGCATTATGTTCCCTCTAAACTTCAAAGTTGGCTAGCCTATTGCAATGGATAATTTTTGTTTATTTTTTGTCTAATATCTATTAAACTTTTTTTTTGAAACTAACACTCTGATACTGCAATTAAGAGAGTCAGGAAATTAACTTGCCCACATTGTTAGTCTATATGGTTTTAGATTTGCTAACCTAAATCTAGTTGAACTCACAAATGTATGCGTTTATCATTTCTTTCTATTATTTATCTATCTAATCTATCTATCTGCCTACCTATCTATCTATCCATCTATGAATCTGTCTATATAAAATCATTTTCTCTTTACTTACTTATCGTCTCAGTATTAGGTCAAGTAAATTGATCTGATAATTGGTCTTTAGATTCATTGTCCCTCATTTTAAAAGAAAGGTAAATATAATTGCCTTTTTTGAAATTTAAATTCTAATGAGGAAGACAAATTAAACAAAAGTATATTTTCCTATAAAATATTAGAAGATCATATAGACAATGAAGAATAAAACAGAGTAGGACCAGGGGAAGCAGAAGAGGTGGGACTGGGTAGCAGTTTGCATTTTGAGTTAGATAGTCAGGTAGGCCTCCTTTGAAACGATGACAATTGAGAGAGCCCTAAGGAAGTAACGGAATGATCCACACAGATTTCTGGGGGAAGAGAAGTCCAGGCAGAGGAAACAGATAAAGCTGATAGGTGAGTGCCTTGCATGTTCATGAAATGAGGAGGTCAGTGTGGATGTCAGGAGAAGGGTGAGGGATAGGCAAGGTGGCAGAAGTTGAGCTTGGAGAGGAAGGGAGTTCATATGGCATAGACCATACTGACTTCGGAAGAAACATTGCTTTGACTCTGGGTATATTGGTGAGCCAATGGGTTTGGAGTATGCCTGTATGCCTGTGATATTAGCTGACTTACATTTTGAAAGGATCACTATGGCTACCATGTTGAAAACAAACTAGCACAAGGGTGGAAGCAAGACACACTTTAGAGTCTAGTGCAGTGCTATGCACTGAATGTTTGTGCCCCTCCAAAATTCACATGTTGAGGCCCTAACACCCAGTGTGGTTGTATTTGGAGATGGGGGCCCTAAGAAAATAATTAAAGTTAATCCAGGTCATATGTTGGGGCCCTGATTCAATAGGATTAAGTAGGATTAGTGTCCTTGTAATAATACACACCACTGAGGGTGCACACACACCCAGGAAAGGCCGTGTGAGGACATGATGAGAAGGAAAGCATCTGCAAACCAGGAAGAGAGCTCTCATAGGAAATGGACCCTGATGGATTGGTTTATTTGACTATGGATTATTTGCCTCCAGAACTGTGAGGGGAGGGAGAGAAAGTATGTTATTTAAGCCATGGAGTTTGTGGTGTTTTGTTATGGCAGCCCACACAGACTAAGACATGCAGTGATCATGAAGAGATGATAGGGCTCAATCTAGGGTACAAGCAAGGTTACAAGTGGACTAGATTTTGAGAAGAATATTTAAAGTTCGGTTTGTGCATATTGAATTTGAATGCCTACTGGATTCCAAGTGGAGATGTAAGGAAGGGACAGTTAGATGTATATGTATGTAGTTGAAGGAAGAGCTCTGGACAGAAACTATAAATTTGGTAATTAGCACATGAAAATTGTAGTAAGCTATGATAAATATGAAATCAAAAAAGTAGAGAGTACAGAGAAGAGAATGGCCACATATTGAGCCTTGGTGCCCTCTGGCATTTAGGTAGTCTGGGAAAGAGTAGGAACCTACAAAGGAGACTGAGTAAGCATGAGAAGGGAGAGAAAAATCAAAAGTGAATGGTTTTCATGGGAACCAAATAATATACTTTCCAAGAAATTTCCAGTTAGTGGAAGGGGAGTGCTCTATCAAAGGCTGCTGATAGGCCAAGTAAATTGATCTGAGAATTGGCAATTAGACTTAGCAATGCAGAGGATCTCAACAGAAACAGTTTTGGTGGAGTCAGGGAGATAGAAGCCTGATTAGAATGGTTTTAAAAGATCATAGAAGGGGGAAAATTGGGTACAATAAACTCTTTCAAGTAAACCTGCTTACAAAGAGAGTGAAGAAACTAAGTGGAAGCCAAGGAATTAGTAGAGTCAGGGAATTTGAGTTGAGAATTTGGTGAATAATGCCATATTTGTATTTCTGTTAGGGATGATTAAGTAAGGATCACAGACACTGATGACATTAGAGGGGGAGGATTGCTGGAATAATGTCTTTCAGCAAGTGAGAAGATATATGTTCTAATGCACTAGCGAATGTGTCAGCATTACATAGAAACACAGTCAAGCAGAATTTGTGGGTATAGAAGCTTGGGAAGATGAGGTTGTGGGATTCTAGAGAAGTTCTTTCTAGTTGCTTCAATTTTCACAATGAAGTAGAAGTCAGATTATCACAGAGCTAAGTGAAATATAAATGATATACAAGATCAGAGGGTGAGGATGTCTGAGAAGTTACTCCCATTTAATAAGTCTTCAGTTATCCTTTCCTTCAGGAACTACTCATCCTCCACTTTCAGAATGCATGTGACAATACCTACTGACTCAGAGTGGGCCTGTAACCCAAGACTTGCTAAAAGTGTGTACCTGGCTATGAGGATGGTATCAGGGGTGAGAAATGACTCTTGACCAACCAATAAGCCTCAATTATGAAACTTTGATATGGGATGCACATCTAAGACAGTGTTTCTTGTGAATATCTATATAATTAATTAAGAATGAAGTTCACAAAGAGGCAGAAGCCAGTTTGACTTGGGTTTCATTTCATGATAATTAAAGGAGTCTTGACTAAAACTGAACACACAATGATATAATTTACTTTTAAAGAAATGTCAAAGATTCTAAAATTCCCTCAAACAAACCAAACACTGATGATATGATGTCAAAGGAGCTAGATTTCTGCCCAGTGATGTCTTCCCTATAGTTTCTAGCCTTCATTGCTCCTGAAAAGTGATTACTGCTATTCAAACTAAAAGAGATCTAACCATCCTTTACATATTTCTTGATATGAAAGAGAGAATTAAGTATTAGGTAATAAACACTAATAATAATAGCCAATAATTACACAGCATTAACTATGTGCCAGAATAGTTTTAGTTTTTTATTTGCATTTAGTATGAATGCGTGTATGTGTTTATTTTTTAAACCACCTCACAAAGTAGATATTTTTTTTAATATATTTTATTGATTTTTTACAGAGAGGAAGGGAGAAAGACAGAGAGCCAGAAACATCGATGAGAGAGAAACATCGATCAGCTGCCTCCTGCACGCTCTGCACTGGGGATGTGTCCGCAACCAAGGTACATGCTCCTTTCCAGAATCGGACCTGGGACCCTTCAGTCCGCAGGCCGACGCTCTATCCACTGAGCCAAACCGGTCAGGGCGCAAAGTAGATATTATAGTCATAGTTCTAGTGAGGGGTGAAACTATGGTGTAGAGAGGTTAAGAAACTTGTCAGAAATTACATAATTTGATAGTTGTAGAGCCAAATACTCTGGTTCCAACATATGTGCTTTTAATCATTTAAGGCCTTGCAGCAAACAAATTATTTTCTTATTGTAATAGAAACCACTAGCTTGCAATCTCTTATTTAGTCAATCCATAATATTAGAACACTAAATTTATTCAGGATGGCAATTTCTCAGAATTTCTGGTTATGACATCAAGTTCAGCTGATGCTATATAAATAGAAATTATCGGGAGGAGGGACTTCTGGGAAAGCTCTTTTACGTTGAACAGAGAGCCGGAAGAGGTCTTTTGCCCTTTTGCTTATCCCTTCCTGTTTTGCGGGTATGAAAGTGACCGTTGGAAACCAGCAGTCTTTTTGGCCCATGACACAAAACTCCATGCTAAGGCTATCAAAGGAGAAAGAAAGAGACTGAGTGTCCTACGCCCAAGGTGTTGCCATACCTGTCTTGGACTATCTACTTGTGGACTTCTTTTACATGAAAAAAAAAAAACCACATCAACACCATTTTCTATATTTAAGCCACTATATTTTGGAATCCATGGTATAAACCAGGGGTCCTCAAACTACAGCCCGTGGGCCACATGCAAATACAAATATTGTATTTGTTTCTGTTTTGTTTTTTTACTTCAAAATAAGATATGTGCAGTGTGCATAGGAATTTGTTCATAGTTTTTTTAAAATTATAGTCTGGCCCTCCAACGGTCTGAGGGACAGTGAACTGGCCCCCCGTTTAAAAAGTTTGAGGACCCCTGGTATAAACAGTCATATTTATCCATGGAACTAACAAGAAAAATAAATAATCCAAAAATATCCCTTTTGGAGTTTTGATTATTTCAAAATTTATATAAGACAGGCGTCTAGGCCCTTTCACAGCCAGGAACTTAGTAGGCAAAATAAGGCATTTGACCTCCCTGTACTCGCCTACCAAAGCTATACCTTAAGAGATGTTGGTTACTTTATTTTAGTTTTTAATTGAAAAACTTCTCTGTTCCATCTCTGTCCCATAATATTAATACAAAAATAACAGGAAATATTTATCATATATAAATTTATTCACACACTATATCCATATGTTCAAATGTAAGCTGACAGTCTCTTATTCATGTGTTAACTTTTCTGTAAATTTGAAAAGTGTTTGGCTTAACATATCATTGGTAAGTTCTTTATGATTATTATTTATATAAAGTTCTAAAGGATGTTACACAACTGAAAGACACAGCAGCCACAATTTCACAAAAGAATCCATATGTCTATGCAAATATGAAGGTAGGTTTGTTCATTGTCAACATTCTGCTTATTCACAGGAGCCTTGAAAGCACAAAACCTGAAATATTAAGTGAAAAGTTTCCAAAGTGCTTTCTTATGTTACTGGCAACAGAGAGCAGCTACGATCAGCGGTTCTCAACCTATGGGTCGTGACCCCTTTGGGGGTCGAACGACCCTTTCACAGGGGTCGCCTAAGACCATCCTGCATATCAGATATTTACATTTTTATTCATAACAGTAGCAACATTACAGTTATGAAGCAGCAACGGAAATAATTTTATGGTTGTGGGTCACCACAACATGAGGAACTGTATTTAAAGGGCCAGAAGGTTGAGAACCACTGAGCTACGTTATAATGAAGGAAGTGGCTTTTGGTTTTTGCTCGAGGATGTATCCCAAGCAGCTAGGACAGTGCTGATAAAAATAGCCATTCAATAAGTATTTGTTAATGCTGAACGAACTGAGCGTGAACACTCAAATTCAAAGCAGGCTTTCATCATTGCGAGATACATGGACAGCCCTTTTGAAGAAATACTTTTGAAATATATCAAGCTGGATCGACAACCATAAAATGAATGCAATATACGAAAAGGGAAAAGATAAAACCCAACACAAGGGAGGAAAATCTCTCATATCCAGGGGCACACATCTAATTTCAGCTCCTCGGCTAACTGTCTTGTTTGCTCCGTTTTCTTATTCTATTCACAGCATGAAGCCAGACCTCAGAGGTTGAGAAATTTGACATCTGTCTCCCAGAGCATATTAATTTCTTAACGGTAATAGTTTTTTCCTGGGGTGGGTTACTCATCACTGAAAGCCTTGGAGGCAGGAGGAGGGCAGGTGATTCAGGGATCTCTCATGAGCTTGTAAACATGGCTGCGGAATTAGAGAGAGCGTCTTGGAGAAAATAGAAATGTTGCTTAGGTAACAGCTATCTGTCAGTCAGATGATGATAGTCAAGCTCAAAAGGGGAAAGAAAACAATAAAGAATGGAATATGGTTGTAGAAAAAGGGAGCTCAGGCAGGCATCTTTCAAATCCCATTCTAAACAGAAAATAAAATTCGTGTTTATCTTTTATTTGAACACACACACACACACACACACACACACACACACACACACCGTCACATGGAATTATGTTTATTACAAGCTTACACAGAATAACTTGCAGAGAAAATACTAAGGATAATTTTACCATCTAACAGCCTAAATTTGCATGAAAATATGACTTTTTGACCCTTAAACTTATATTATAAATAATTTATATAAAAATTTGCACATTTGTTGTAGGTAAACCTAGCAGCCTTGATGCTAACACATTCTGCTGATTCAAAGTTAAATACTTATTCTTCTATTTAGCTCCCCTCTACAGACAGGCAGAGTCCTCTACTTGCTCCTTTTAGCATATTCATCTATGTGCTTCATGCTACAAAATCTCTATTTACCTCAATGGAATTTTATTTTATTTTCCTCACATTGACCAAACAAGTAACTTATTATTTTATTTTGTCTGACTTGTCATGCATTTACATATAAATTTGGGTCTTTCTGGAATATCAATTCTGTCATTTTCTTCTCTGTTTTTAATTATTGTGCTGGTTTGCCATTCATATATTTTCTTTTGCAAAGAGTCCATTCAAATTCTTTGTCTATTTTTGAAATCTAGTTTTTGGTCTTTTTGTTGTTGTTGTTGTAAGCATTCTTTATTTATTTAGGATATAAAATCCTTGTCAGATACATGATTTGAAAAACATTTTCAACCATATGTAAGTTGTCTCTTCACATTGCTGATAATGTTCTTTGAGGTATAAAATTTTTAATTTAATTAAATGTTTCTATTGTTTCTTTGTTACTCGTGCTTCTTGTGTCAAATCTAAGAAACCATTGTTGGATTCAAGGTCAGAAAGATTTATCCTATGTTTTCTTCTAATAGTTTTATATTTTTAGATGTTACATGAAAGTTTTGTATCCATTGGAGTGTATTGTTGAATCTGGAGTGGGGTAGGGTTCCAACTTCATTCTTTTACATATGAAGTCTTCTAACTGTCTCAGCAATATTTGATTAAGAGACCTCTACATCTCCATAGAATGTTCATAGCACCCTTGTTGAAAATCAATTTGCCATATATATTTGAGTTTGTTACTGGACTCTTGGTTTTATCCCATTGATCTATATACCCATGACTATGCCACTATGACACTGTTGATTAAGGTAGATTCATACTAAGTTTTGAAACTGGAAAGTCCACCAACTTTGTTTTAATTTATTAATATTGTCAGGGGAGGAGGAGGAATAGAGGCATCTGAAATAGTGTCAACAATAAAAAATTAAAATTAAAAAAATTAAAAAACATATTATTTTGGATATTTAGAGCCCCCTTGCAGTTGGATATGAATTTGAGGATCAGCTTTTGCCCTTTATGTAAAAAAGGTCATTTTTGACTTTTGTTAGTTATTGAATTGAATTTATATATCACTTTGAGGACTATTCTCATCTTAACAGTATTGTCTACAAATCCATGACCATGGGATATCTTACCTTTAACTAGGTCTTCTTTAATTTCTTTCAGCAAAGTTTTATAGTTTTAAGTGAACAGGTCTTTCAGCTACTTGCTTAAATTTATTCCTAAGTATTTTATTATTTTGGATGTTATTGTAAATGGGGTTATTTTCTTAATTTCCTTTTGAATTATTCATTGTTGAGAATCAAACTGATTTTTTTTGCATTTAGAATAAGAATAGCTAACAGGTATATAGAATGTATTAAATACCAAGATTGTTCTAAGAGTTTTACACATGTCTATCTTCTCAAAACACTATCTATGGTGGTTTCCTATAGCTTATAAGATAAAGGTAACTTGTATTGACATGACTTACACACTTTCTTACACACTTCCATCTGTATGTATCTCATGGACTCTGGGTCACCAAACACACTATGTTCTTTCACTCCTTGATGTCATGTCATTACACAATTTATCAGTTTTGGCTTAGGATTCTTGCCCCTGCTCATCTGTCTGGGAATCTCCTACTCTTCCTTCAAGATTTAGCTCAAATGTTATCTCAGCTACTGAATCAATTCTCCTAGATCCAAGCTGCTGTTTTCTGTAACAATTTGCACATGCCTCTTTTACAGTGGCTTCAGCTTGCCACGCCATTATCTTTTCGGCTTATCTTGCTGCCCTCCACTCTAGGGCCTGGAGCAGTATCTGGCACAGCAGATCCTCAGTGAAACTTTTGTAAATGACTGAGTGATCCAAATACAGAAAAGTAATTTATCCTATCACAAAATGTGCTCAGCCTAGCTCATATATCCGAAGAGCAGTCACCAAATTTTCCTGCTTGGTTTAAATGAAGAAAATTACATTTGAACCGGAGCTCTCTTGATCTGCAGCCAAAGGCTCTTCCAATGAGCTATCATCAGAGGCACCAACGACAGAGGCAGCCACTATCCTACCAGGCAGCCAGCATCACAAGAGGAAGACACTATTCGACAGGCAGCTTCTGTGGGGAGAGGTAGCCTCTATCATGACTGGCAGCAACTCCATCCAGCACTGTCTCTAGAGGAGCTACTATCGCCAGAGGCAACGACTCAGCTGGGAATTATTGGAGAGGCAGCCACGGGGGCCTGCCTGCCACAGCACCTACTAGTGCATGGCCATTTCCACCATAAGTCTAATACTAAGGAGGGAAATACTTTATGGTCTGGAATGGGAAGAGCTTTAATGAGGTTATTGCTTGTTTTGTTCATTAGATCTCATGCATGAGTGGGGTCGTGGGGGGCTTGTCTCTCTCTTGCTGGCTTATTGCTCTTGGTGTGGTGCTCTCAGACCCATCCATGCTGTTGTAGGTGGTGGGATTTCTTTCTTTTGTACCTTCGAGCTGTGGTCCATTGTGTAAATGTACCTAATTGGTTTTTAAGCTAATATCCATTTACTTATGTTATATTTATGCATAGTAAAAGTCTGTGAGAAAACACCAATACAAAAGTCTCCCTAAAATCTGGAGGTGTTGGAAGCAGATCATAGACATCTGATCCAACCAGTAGAGGCCAAGGAGACCCCTGGCCAGCCTGTCTCTGACAAGTGGGCACCAAACCTGTATGGGGCCCAGGATGGGAGGGGGAGTAGGGGGGTGTTGGCACAGTGGTTGAACGTCTACCTATGAACCAGGATATTACAGTTCTATTCCTGGTCAGGTAGCAGCTTGATGCCCAGTGTGGGGTTTGCAGGAGGCAGCCAATCAATGATTCTCTCTCATTATTGATGTTTCTATCTCCCTCTCCCTTCCTCTCTGAAATCAATAAAAATGCATTTAAAAAAAACAAACCAAAAAAACCCGTGTGGGAACTGCTGCAGAGATGGCAGCCTGCTACCCATCCATGCCTCCCCTCACACACCCAGCCCACTCTGGGTAGAGACAGGCCTGTTATTAGAAGGATCTTTATTTTATTGAGGCCAGAACATCATTCCCTAAAATTATGTTCTTCAGTCCATGATTTGCCTCAGCTGGTCCTTAGTTGGCCAAGAATTAGTCCCTGAGGGACCTAAAAACCCAATTGGGTGATTTTCATGATGAAAGCATAGAATGACGATGCTATGTAAGAAGCGAGTCTTAATGAGACTCAGTGGGGATGAGGTGGGGCAGTGGATGACTGGCATCAGCTCTGGCAGGGGCGCTGGGGAGCCAGCAAGCAGCAGAAGAAATTGAACCTCAAGACAAAAAAAGCTTACAATGAACCATCCTGCTTTCTCTGCGTCTCTCCTGCCCTGGCATCTAGTGCATCAGAAGGGAGTGCTAGGCTAAAAGTTACGAAATTTAGATCTGGGTCCCAGCCTAACCTTACTTGGAAAGGTCATTTAAGCTCTCCTCAACACAGTTTCCTCATCTGTAATATTGGTTAATTATGCCTAGTCTTTCAGGCAACATAATCTATCTCTGCTTTTATTTTACTTTTCGGCCTTTAGTTTTCTTTGCATCATGTAAAACTGTATTTACAATCTCTTGTTTATACATTTTAAGGTATCTCACATCTTTTTGGAAATATGGTGTGGACTAAATATAAACATACATAAATTTTTTTAAAAGAAAATTAAATACGCAAGTAAACACACTAATGTAGTATATGAGATGAGTCTCTTCCTCTCTTTCAGTCTCTAACTTAAAGTCCTAAGATCATCTTTGTTTATCTAAAAACAAACAAAAAAAATAAACATAGCATCTATAAATGTGCTACTGTTCTTCTCTAAGTTAAAACTTCTAACAATATTCTATTTATACTAACAGAGACAAATGTTGAGAAGCAAAATGACTCAACAGAAAGTAGATTGAATGTACTTCCAGAAGATTTGAGTACTGTTCATATTCCTTACTAGAGGCCCAATGCACAAAATTTGTGCAAGAGTAAGCCTTCCTTCCTCCGGTTGCCAGCACCGGCTTCCCTCTGGCACCCAGGACCTGGGCTTCCCTCCCAGCCCTGGCTTTGTCCAGTATGTCGTCTGGAAGGACATACGGAAAGATGTTTGGTCTAATTAGCATATTACGGTTTTATTATTATAGATGAGCACCAAGGACTCTGTAATTTACCTTCTGGGCCTCAGTTTCCTCATCTGTAACATGAAGCAAATACCCCCTGCCCCACACACAGCGAACTACTGGTGTGAGTACCAAGAGGGAGAACGCTTTTGAAAGTACGCAATGAAACATACTGTGCTGTACAGCGAAGCGTGTAGTTATTCACTCACCAAATACTGTCCTTGCAGGCACAGATTCTCTGTTAAGCCAGAATGACACTTGGGAGAGAATGACAGTCATGATGCAAGGCAGATATGTCTGAATCACAAAATACCCAATTTTTCTTTTCAAGTGGAAATGAGCTGTCATTACGGTATATTCACCTAGAAAAATAAGGTAAGAAGTTTAAGGAACTGGAATAGGCAATAGTTCGCACATTTTGGAAATGGAAATGAAACAGATTAGAGAAAGAACAGTCTCTGATTTGAAAAAAATCCTCTATCACATATATGACATGAGAAGTTTATAATTTTTAAATGCCTCCTTAGCTCAGCAAGAGTATTTAAAAGAGGATTTTAATATTCCCAAGAAACCTGCTCAGCATGTGTACGGTATGGCATTTGTTTTTCTCTCTAGGTCATACTTATTGATCAAAGGAGTAATAAATGCTCTCAGGTCCCTCATCCCCACCGGTACCAACCTCAAGTTCAGGTCTCTCTGGTTTTTTAAAAGATTGATCGCTAGCCACATCTCCAAGGCTGATCTTCTGGCCCAGATTTCCCACTGCTGACCCTGTCACCAATTCTGATTTTCTCAGTGTTGTATCTCTGCTCTCATTCTCTACAGTCAGTTCTATCCCATCCTCACTGCCTTCCTTCCTGCTCCCTGGTTTTACATCTGCTGGATGGAAGCGCATTAAGCCACACAGCTGCCTTTTCCTAGAGGAGAGTGGCCTTCAGAAAGCACATCAGCTTCCTCACATAGGCCAACAGTAGTGATCTGTAATCAAGAGTTGAAATATCTAAAATAAAGGGAAAGGAATTGGAACACTAAGGGAGCGATAATGCTATTTGAAGGTAAAACTGACTTGACTGAGAAGATACAGGCTTCTTTAATATGAAGTATATTTTAGACTAGTGTTTCTCAAACTTCAATGCACACCTAAGGAATCTTCTTGGAATCTTGTTAAAATACAGATCCTAAATTTATAAGGGATCAAGCCTGAGATTCTGAATTTCTAAAAAAAAAAAAAAAACAACACAAAACCTCATGCACAATCTATAATGCTAGCTCTTGGACCTCAAGAACAAAAGATTTTAAACAAACTGGGTCATTTCCAATGACTTTAACCCATTGATTTTCTTAACTAACTTTTCTTTAGACTCACTTTACTAACCTGTACTGGACTTAATTGTCTCCTTCCCAATTGATTGGCCCAACAGGTCATACTGATTTAACCTGGAGCCATCAGGAGCAACTTGTACTGAATCAGATGCATTGTAAGTCCAAATATAAGTGACCTCTGAGGTTGTATATGCATCTGTAGGAGATCAGAAAAAAGATCTGTTTTATCATTTTAGTAAGAACCATCAGTAAAGTGCAACATCAAAAGTTGTATACTTCATAGAATAATTGTTGACTAAAATAAATCATTTTTGATATGTACAGATCATATTTTTTAGGGTAAAACGTGCCTTTGAAATTTACAGCTTCAATATGAAGGGTGTGAAGCAAATAAAGAGAGACAAACAAGATCATGAGACTATTTTCTTTGCAACCACTTTGAGGGGTAAAGAACACATTTATCTTTAGAGTCTGCAAAAATCAGTGGGCCTTGAGATAATAAAAACATCTCCCATAGTCTCAAGGTGGTAGAAGTCACTGTGGTAAACAGATTATGAATGCCATGGCTCAGGTAATTAGTTTAGAAATAACACTCACTCATGAAATGACAATCATAATCCAAAATAATATTGCTTTCTAGACATAAATTAATTTCATTAAGAATTAAATGACAGCTATCATACATGATACAATGCATTTCATTAGAAAGATGAGGACTGATTATTGAAAAACATGTAAAATAAATGAGAATGATATAATTTCCTCAAGTTGTAAATGCTTTTTAAAACATTTTCATTTTATTATTTTATTTTATTGATTTTTTTTTTACAGAGAGGAAGGGAGACGGATAGAGAGTTAAAAACATCGATGAGAGATAAACATTGATCAGCTGCCTCCTGTACAACCCCTACTGGGGATGTGCCCAAAACCAAGGTACATGCCCTTGACCGGAATCGAACCTGGGACCCTTCAGTCCGCAGGCTGATGCTCAATCCACTGAGCCAAACCAGTTAGGGCAACATTTTCATTTTAAAATTAATTTATACACCCAGATCTCACTGGACTCTACTTTCATCGCCTTTCAGGTAAGTTATGGATTGGTAAGAAAAGACTAAAGACATACAGACCAGGTATAATTTCCTGTTTTATTTGGCCAAGGAAGAATTTAGCACAAGTGAGATGACTCTAGAACCGGAGGGCAGGCAGCATGCCTTATCTTAGCTGTCCCATGACCCTGGCATTTCCTTTGCTCCTGTATGTCCTGGTGGGGGAGCAGCTGAGCTCTCTATGCAGACAGTCTCTCCACAGTTGAATAAACAGATAACTCTTGCTCCTCTACTGACCTTGTGAAGAAATTCTATGCACTTTTGCTCATGAGAATGTTTTGAAATATTAGTCACCTCTGGTATTTGAGCAAAACTCAGTGCCATGGCCACATTCTCACTTAACAGAGAGAAAGGACCAGCTGTTTCAATTGCTTCTAGACCTTGAGCAAAACTCACCACCCTGCTCATATTCTCAATGAAGGGAGAGAAAGGACCAGCTGTCTCTGCCAACATCTCTGTCTCTAACTATCCAGGACGTGGTGGTCCTCACCTTGATCCAAAGTTTGGGATCATAAATCCATTTGCATTTAAACTTCAGTAACAGTAAAAAGAATTTAAGTTTGAATCTTTATCTCAGTGTGGTCTTTTAATAGTTTTCTGAATGTCGCTACTAAATGTTAATATCTGTTAAACACTGATTTCATTGTACATGTATTCATCTACATTCACAATAAATCATATTTCATAATTTTTGAAATAGGATATTATATATCTATATATATATCTTTATGTATAAGTGTATTTAATAGTAGAGATATATTTATAGAGTTTACATATGAATAAATTCTACTTATTTTAAGGTTCAATTTTTTTTTTTAATTTTAAATATTTCACCATTGATGGCTGCTAAGATTAGATAAGTAACATCAGTAATGTGGATAACTAGCAATTCATTTGCAAATTATCATGGCCCTGTTTTCAATAAAATTCAAATGGCACATAATTTAATAAATCAAAGACACATCACTTGTACTATTTTATATCAGAAAGTCTTACAATACTCAAATAGTTGTGAGTCTTAATAAATTATAAACTTTTTTAAAAGTAATTGCAACTTTGCTTTTGAGTCTGATGCTACTCTTAAATATAAATAAGAGGAAATGAAACCCTAGTGAGACATAGATGGGCAGGAACTCTATCTGATTCACATTTATACTTTCAGCACTTGGTACCATGCCTGACACATGCAAAAGTTTTCAACTCATTCTTGCCACATTAATGAATATGCTCATAATGTTTTGATTGTTATTTATTATTAAATATAAAAATCTGGATAGGAACACAATAATCTGTTAAAGAAAATGACTGATCCTTCCCAGGTCTTCTATACAAAAGAGATTATTTCATTAGTGGTATAGAAATATGTGGGTGTTTTTGTTTTGTTTTTAATTTGGGGTCTGGAGACAGAAGACATAGCAGAAAGTTGTGCAGTGAGGAATAGAGGCACTCCCTGGTACACTAACACACATCTAAACCAGGAGGCCATAGCAACGTTTCTCAGGAAACTATAAAAGGAGATAAAGACAATTTATATTACAAATTTCATTATAAATTCCTTCTCTAAATTTTCTTTAAATAATTTTATTTAATTCTGTTAAATAACTCATTTTTAATGCTACTGTATATCTAACATCGCATGCATACTAATTCTTAGTAGTTGGTAACCAACAAAATCCCAAGATAGTTTTTAATTAATTTTTGTGCAAAAAGACAACTTTCCATTTATTTTGGGCTAATGCACAGAATACACTGAGATGCCCATTCAGGGAGGGCATATATAACAATATGAGGCAATAGGGAGAAAAACTGAATTCAAAAGTATAAACTTATAGAAAAGATGCTTCTTTTACTTCAGAACAGTGATCAAGTTCCAGAAAGCCCATCATTTGGGGGGAAAATAAAGGGGCTTTGGAACAATACAGGCAAAGGGCATGACTTGCTTCTGTCATATTTGTTGTGCCAACATCTTACGGTTCAAGTTGGCCTGTGAGTCTATGTCCACATTCTGGTGTTCATTCCTTTAACATTTATGCATCAAGTGCCTCCCATTGGCAAGGATAAATAAAAGACTATTTACTGTGTCAAAAATAAACATGAAGAAAACTACCTAAGAACAATTAAACAGAGAATGCCTAACAACAAACTCTATGTTTTGCCCATATCGCTTCTAGATATAGACAACCATATTCTCAAGCATGCACTATTCCACTACTCTGTAGAAACACTGCTAAGAGTTTGTTATTTTCACTTAAAATAATTTCAGATGTATTTATTTCATAGTCAGAATGGTAACATCACCTCAGTTATATTTGGTGTCTTACTAGCTCTTTCTTGTCCACTGAAAATGCCTTTCCTTCTTCCAGCATTACTGCATCGTGACTAAACCCTTTCTTTGGTATCAAGGCTTTTGAAAATGTTCTCTTTAATGCCACTTATGCAATGCAAATGAGTTTTCCTCCGCCACATCTGCTGAGTTTTTTCAACATCATATTTACGTTGTGTAACATGATTGACTATCTTAAATAATTTTGGGAAAAATGCCAGGATTGAAGTGGTGGTTTCCATGACAATAAAGGAAGGCTTTGTAGTTAAACAAAGAAGAGATTCTCAAAGAAAATTGAGAGCTGACACTTTTTGTAGGAATGGACAGAAAAAAACAAAATTGAACTTATTCCACAAAACTATGGTCATCAAAATAATTAGAGGCTTTGTCATTCATACATGCCATCATTCTTCCCTTTTCTTGGTACAGTCTGTGGGGAGAAGGCAACTGCTCAGTCAGAAATCTTTTTAATCATGTTAGAGAACTGCATTTCTATTCACAAAGAGGAAAAGTCAAAAGCTAACCTGGATGGGCAAAGATAGGGGTGCCAGAAAGAGCAAAATTTCTGAAAAGGTCATGCAATGGGACACGTTCACACAGAGAGAGGCTCTTCAGTAGTGTCCATGAATTGATCCTGAACCTGCCCTGAATGCCTCATGGGCCTAGGGAGATGACTTGACCTTCCCTCTTTTCAATTATTCCAGGAGAGCAAATGCTTCTGCTTGACATACAAGCTATAACCTCAGTGACCTAAAGAAAGTCAAATGCACAGAGCCATTTCTGAAATATTCTATGTACACAGAAGGAGGCTGCATGTAGTAATCCAGCGACAGCATCTCCTTCAAATGTATTTTAAGAAAATAAGAAAGAAAGAAAAACAAAACACTTTCCATTAGTTAGAAAGCAGAAAGATAATTGCATAGATCCAACATCTGTGCCTGCCATTTGCAACAAGCTGATAACTACTTTAATAAACAATAGAATCTATCCCTTAGAATTCATTCTTAGTTGACAAAAATGAAACATTCATTTCGCATTTTCATGGACTTTGAGCATTTTTTTCATATGTCTCTTGGCCTTCTTTATGTCCATTTTGGACAAGTGTCTATTTAGGTCCTTTGCCCATTTTTTTATTGGATTGGTTGTCTTCCTTTTGTTAAGTTGTATGAGTTCCTTATACATTTTGGAAATGAACCCCTTATCAGATGTATCATTGGCAAATATGTTCTCCCATGCAGTAGGCTTCCTTTTCATTTTGTTTATGGTTTCTTTTACTGTGCAGGAGCATTTTATAATGATGCTGCATTTTTAAAGTGCTAGTATTTGGCAAATAAGGTAAATGACATAGTCCTGATCTTCAAGGAGCTCCTAACCTAGCTTACATACTTAGGCAGACATATAATTTTTTTATTACCAATAATGTAAATGATAATGAAACACCATGATTCAAATATAATGATATTTGGGAGTACAATAGGGTTAGCCAATTCTGTGATGGAAATCAGCATGCCTTTTAATTCTGCATCCTACCTGGCAAGTATTAAGCATTGCATAATATGAGAAGAAACTATAACATTAAGCAGTGTTGCTGACTATCCTTGCTATTTT
Source organism: Myotis myotis (assembly GCF_014108235.1). Lineage (NCBI taxonomy): Eukaryota > Metazoa > Chordata > Mammalia > Chiroptera > Vespertilionidae > Myotis > Myotis myotis. The sequence continues at coordinate 28,849,562 of NW_023416313.1, forward strand.
TTACCCAAAAAAATGTAACTCCAATCCCATACTTACAGCTGCCAAATTTCAGAGGGCATGAATGAGCATCCATTGGAAAATCCTCCAAATGCATTGGACATTCAGCTTGAACTGTAAGCCTAAAAAGTCAAAATCCCACTCTTTGTTTAAATAAGTTGGCAAGTCAGGATAAATCACTCCTTACTGTTGTCAACAAAATTAATGATGAGGTAGGACTTTCATTATAGCATCTTTGGTTAATTAACATTGAAACCTGATTCTATTCTATCACATTTAGATGATCTGGCAGAAGACATTAGCCATATACAAAATCTGAGCTCAAGTAACAATATTTATGTACAAATATACTTAACCATTTTTTAGTCTGTGATTTGTTAAAAAGTAAAGAAGTTATATTTGCATTGTGAAAGGCTATTTTCCCATTAGTTTCACAATTCCTATTTGAAATATTAGAGAAAAAAATGAAAAAATATCTATAGTGAAAACAATGTCATTTTCTTCCCCATCATCTCATCAACAACCATATAATAAAACTGATATAAGAATTCAATATTGGCTCGCAGGAACTTCCCTCGAGATTACATAGACTTTGAATCAGTATCATATTTAGACTCATGAATATAAATATAGAAATAGGTACAGATGCACATATAGATGTATCTCCTAAAAATAGCTTGTTGAGACTAGACTGTTGGCTAAATTATGAATGTTATATATAATTTTTTCAGTATCTTCATCACAATAAAGACTAATCAGCAAATTTATAATAAAGTTATTCAGTACTCCATGGCACACAAAGGTAAAGTAGATAAAACATGAACTAAATCAAACATACAGAAAAATCTCTTATAATGAGCAAAACAAATGTGATCAACAATTTACTTATAGATTATATACTTCTAAGAGAGTATTTAAGAATAACCCCAGGCAATATTTCCAAAACTATGTGTGTTCTCTGTCTATATTTTGTTTAAACCCCAGATTTCCAATTATTGTTTGATCCATAGGAATGATCAAAGTGTGTAAAATCTCAGGAGTACTGCCTCTGTTTTTCAAGATTTTAGAGAAAAAGGAGGAAACAATAGAAAACATTTTCATTTTAGGTAATGGTCATTTAGTAATGAGCCCGAAAGAGCTTTTTCTTTAAAGATTAGGACTGCATGAATGCCCCTTCTCAAATAATTTTTCACAATTGAAATCTACCACTTAACATTTCATATGAAATAATAAATACATCAAATGCCTGTAAGACACATCTGTCTATGGGTAATGCTGATTAAAGTCATCCATGCTTCAGAGACTTTATTAAACATTTAATTTTAGAATATACATCATTGTATTAGATTTGTGATGACTTTCTTTTTTACATAATACCAACATTTTAAAAGATGAATTCATGGGAATAGTTAAAAATGGAATAATAGTGTCAACATCTGTATATTTCTTTAGCTAATTTTTTAAAGGTTGAATCAGTGAAATTGATGTTACATGACACATTGATTTACAAAATGGCAATTTCACATGGTTCCATCTAAGACATATGTTTAAGGTATCCAATTTACTTCGAAGCTTTGGTAAATAAAAACTGAGTTTAAAAATATGTTTTCTTTAAAATAACTTCATAAGGAGAAACAAAATATTAAATGAAGTAAAAGCTTGCTTAAAAATCACTTAACTTTTTTGATGGGTTATTTAATGAGATATTAAAAATAAAATTATATGCTGGTATAAAGAAAAATTGAAGTCATGCCTTTATACTGTACTTAATTAAAATGAAGTGTGAAAGATAAAGAGCCAAAAATTAATCCTTAATAGTAAAGGCAATTCTTAAAATTTTACACACTAAAATGAGAATCGAACTCATAACTATCATTCCAGGTTTATTCTTTAATGTGCATGCAATTACAAAGTATATTATAACTACTACAATAACCTATTATGACAATGTTTGGCTTGTGCCAATGTTGACCTTGATAACCAGGTTAGCCAGTTTTTTAATACATGAATTACTCAGTATTTAAAGGCATCACAGCAAACCTACACACATACCTCATTGTGTACAGCAGTGTCCCATCGTCCTGGATTCTAAGAAGCTTATTGGGCATTGTCATGTTATGAGCTACCGATTTTTTCCCATTGTGAAAGAAGGTGTCTGGAGTCCAGATTTTACTAGCCATTAAATTGTTAAGTCGAAGGATATTCATAGGACCTTTAAATTTTAACCTTTCATCTTTCCACTTTTGTCGGAAGAACACATCTATTGTATACTCCTGAAATATAAAATAACATTCTTAGGGAAACAATAAATGTAGATACAAGGACTACAAAACTCCAACCAATAATATAGTTTCAAAAGAGGGAAAGATACATTGATAGAAGTAAATTTTGAATCAGAAAGATCCTTCCTTTCTCTTATCAATAAATGTTGCCACTGTCAGTATTTGTACTTACACAATTAACTACATTTTATTATGGAGATAATAAATAAATATACTTTATCTGGTCTTTTCAGTTGAACAAGGTCTCAGTTCAAACTGCTTTACTTCACCCTGTAATTTAGAACTACTTGGAGAGGGGGCATGCTTGGGGCAGGGTCTGGGTGGATTGATTTGTCATTTATCTTAAGGAAGAAATAGCAGGGATCCTTCTCCATAGCCAAAAAAAAGAAACAAGTATTAAACGCACTGTCAGATCTGTATGAGTCATCATCTCTGTTGCCAAAGAAACGGTAGAATATCTTATTTTATAAAATACTAAAATAAATGGTGAGATATCATATTGTTAGCAAGAATGCATTAGGGGATAATGATTTTAGCAAAGTTTATTTTATGAAATCAGTTGTAATAAAAAGACTTTGAAAGTTATTAGTTATTGCATTTGGTAAGTTACTGTTTTTGTATGTAAATACAAATAATTTACAATTAAACTCCTTCAGGTTGAAATGTAATATTAATTATTCATACAGATCAGTTTGTGATCCATTCCTTTATTATCATTCTCCAGCATTTTTTTAGCTGAATCTCTCTCTTTCTCTCTCCTTCTTTCTCTCTTTCTCTCTCTTTTTTTCTCTCTCTCTCATTGCCTCTCTCCCTCTTCCTCCTTCCCTTCTTGCCTTTCACTTTCTATCTCTGCCTTTCTCAGCATAATAGAATGTACACATTTTAGATGAGCTACACAATTCACAATTGTGATTAATACTGACAATCTATTGGATGTTCACATTTCTGTCATTATTACCAATGTATGTTTTTGCACATACTCACATGATAAATAATTAAAATTTTCAATTACACATTTGAGATTGGAAATTCAATAACTGTCCTTTGACCACAATGTCACAGTTATCACATGGAAGAAAATAAATGCTTCAGCAATTGGCAATTTCACTCAAGTACGACTGTGTGTGTAAAAAAAGGCAGATTAGCCATGGCCAGTGTGGCTCAGTTGGTTGCTGGTTGTCCTGTGCAATGAAAGGTCATAAGTATGATTCCCGGTCAGGGCACATACCCTGGTTGCAGGTTCAGTCCTCCATTGGGGTGTGTATGGGAGGCTCAATAAAAACATAGTTTAAAAAGGGCAGATTAAAACTGTCAAATACTTATGAAAATATCAAATCATTTGTGCACATCTTAATCAAGCAAAAGAAAGGACATGATTCTCAGCAACCCCTCAACAATGGACTGGATGGAGATAATGAGTATGAGCCATGGGTAATGGCATATGAATAGGTTATGAAAGTGGCTCTGGGTTGTGCTCCTAATTTTTAGGAGGAAAATTCATAATCAAACGAACCTCACTCTCCATGGTTTAGTCATTGTTTTAAAGGTTGAATTCTGTTAGATGGAATTCAATTAACAACAACAAAAAACTAGATTAAGAAATGAGTCCTTGGGTATGATAAGTTTTTACACAGGTGTTCCTTTCCAACTGTGGTTCCCTAAAATTAAACTGAATGTGAATCCCCATGACATTTACTTTTCCAGGTAAATAATGTATTTAACATCTTCTTATAAAATTTCCAATTCCATTTTTCCATTTCCGTAAAATGATGGTATGTTTTATTGGTTTTAGAACTCACTGCTATAGCAATCATCTCCTACAGACATACCACATAAGAAACACTAAGTTTTCCAAACAGTAAATTTTAGACGATCTTTTTTAAAAAACATTCAAGAACATCATTTGTTTTCCTGTTTTGTTGTTATATTTTTATTGATTTCAGAGAGGAAAGGAAAGGGAGAGATAAAAATATCAATGATGAAAGATCATCATTGATAGGCTGCCTCTGGGGATCCAGCCCATAACCGGGTCATCCCCAGGCATGTGCCCTGACTGGTAATCAAACCTTGACCTCCTGGTTCACAGATTGATGCTCAACCACTGAGACTCACCAGCCGGGCAACACCATTTGCTTCTGAGCATTCACAGTGAACGAAGTTGAACCATGCCAACCTATCCAGTGTGCTCTGAGCCTTTTTCTCCTACTTTCACCAGGCACATTCATGCTGTTCTCTAGATAATTCTAATGATCCTCACACTTTACCACTCCTCAAATAGAGCAAATTCCTTATCCTCCCGAACCAAGAGCTTTACTCACAACCACACTCCCAGTCCCTTGAATGCCTGGAAATACATGATCGGGTCTCTATCTATCTTTATTACTCATAAAGCATTCCATTATGGCAAAATTATACATTTGTTCCTCTGCCTCCCAACGGGAATGCAAATTGTCAAGAAAGGGGCCATGGCTTTCATTTGTATGGTCATTTAGTAATGAGCCCAAAAGAGCTTTTTCTTTAAAGATTAGGACTGCATGAATGCCCCTTCTCAAATAATTTTTCACAATTGAAATCATCTTTTAAAATGTTGGTATTATTTACTTGTCTTCCGACATACAAGAGAGTATAAAGAATATTAAAAATACCTTTTAACCATCAGCAGCAGAAATGTCATCACAGATGTTATTGAAGCCTTCCCTCTCCTGTTTATTTCATCTCAATCACACTGCCTTAGTCTCTAAGAAAATCATTTTCTCGAATTTGGGGTGTATCGCACCCATACATGTACTTACCCATTTACCATGCACATCTATGTATCATGTGTCATATTTTTAACGTTTACAGAAATGGGACCGTACTGTGTATATTTTTCTGACACTCGCTTTTTTCAATTACATAGTTGAGATTTATCCGTGCCAATATATCTCATCATACTTTCATTTTCACTGCTACATAGGAAATTTCACAATATTCTATTGTAAGAATATTTCACAATATTCATTTTACTCCTTTCTTGCCGGGAGCCGGTCCATCCTTGCTGTTTCAAAGGACCTGGCATATATGGCATACTGTTCTTAATATGTTTGCTCACCTTCTTGGCACTATGTGTTTTAACCAAGGTCTCTGAGAAAGGTTGTTTCCCCAGGTAGGTATTTTCCCCTGAAGTTAGGGAGGGAATAAAACCTCTTAACTAAGTGCCAGGCGGGTAATTAATCACTTTAACTACGAGCAATCATGCTTAAGCTACATAATCTTTACTCCCTGGAATGGAGATAAGAAACGCCCTAACCTTTGTAATAGAGATTGATAGGATTGAATCAACTGGTATAAATACAGATGTAATAAGACAGCAAGACACAGAACTTAGAACACAGAACTTAGAACACAGAACTTAGAATACGGAACCAAGAGAGACAGAACCTAGGCACAGAACCTACACAGAACGTTCTCTAGAGACAGAAGAACTTCGCTGGAGAGAACATGGCAAAAGTTCCTGGGCAGAAACTGGCCTCAGAACCTAGAGACAGAACCTAGCGAGAGAACATGGCAAAAGATCCTTGACTGAACCTGACTACAGAAATTGGCAAGAGAACCTGACTAGAACCTGGTAACTGAACCTGGCTGGAGAACCCGGACAGAACCTGGCTGGGGAACCTAGTGAGAGAACACGGACACAGAACCTGGCTAGAGAACCTAGCAAGAGAACATGGACACAGAACTTGGCTGAAGATCTGAAGCAGAACTTCACTGGAGATCCAGACCAGAACTTGGCTGGAGATCCCGGCTGGAGATCCTGGCTAGGCTGCTGATCAACTGAACACTGTCTCCGTGTCCTTCCTTCTTCGCCGACTCCGTCTACACCTTTGGGGACCCCTGGACCCGCTGGGGTTGGACCCCGGCACTTTCTCTTAAATATTTTCCTATTTCCAGTTTGTCACTATTATAAGCAATACTGCAATAAAAATTGTTACACCATGATTTTAGTACAAAAGTGTAACAGTTAGTCTAGAGCAAAGGTCAGCAAACTTTTTCAATAATGGCACAGAGAGTAAATGTTTTAGGCTTTGCAGCCATATGGTCAGTTTCACAACTATTCCATTCTGCTATTGTGTGAAAGTCCCCACAGGGAACACATAAATGGGTGAGAGTGGTATGTTCCCACACGTTTTTGTTCGAAAGAATAGGCAGCTGACAGGATTTGGCCCATGGGCCGGAGTATGCCCACTACTGCTCTAGAGTAAATTATAAGTTGGGTTACTGGGATGTGTTGCATGTGCATCTTCAAAATAACAAGATATAGTCAAATTTAAATCCTAAGAAGTGTATACATGTATATACCCACTAGCAATGTATAACCTTTCTTGATTCTTTACAACTTGGGGTAAAGAGAATACTTCATGTTAGCTATGATGCTTGGTGTGAAATGTTTCATAGTGCTACCATTTGGATTTCCCTGTTAACTAGTGAAATTTAACAAATCTTTATGTTTATTAAATACTCTAGTTTTCTCTTATGGATTTTCTGTTCATTTCATTTACTCAGTTTTCTTAAGGTTGCCTTTTTCTTATTGAGTTACAGAAATTCTTTATATTTTCTATATAGGAGTATTTTTTTTAAACACAGACTCAATAAGAATACTAATCAAGATCATAAGCTATACAATATATCATAATTACAACAGTGGGTAAGTCGGTTAAATTGCCTGCCACCATTAGCTAAAAGATGAATCATAAGTAAGAATACAAAATAATAACAAGAATAATAATAACACAAATAAATAATGAATAATAATACAAGAATAAACTGTGTTGTAAGTATTCATAACTATACACCTATTTTTGCCAAGTCCTTAAATCCCTGTATGTTTCTTATAAAAATGTAAAAGTTCTGCTTTTAATATTTAGGTCCTGGAACTATTCTGCATCATATGAAATAAAAATCCAACCTTTTTTTTCTAATGGGAAAAACAATTTTCTATTAAGCCATCCATCTTTCCCCACAGATCTCATGTATCTAGTGTCAATATAGGTATGAATCTGTTTCCCCCCCCCCCATCATTTGTTTACCTCTGCATTGGTTCCAAAGTCATGATTACTATCACTATATCATAATTATAATTAATAATATTTTAATTATAGTCCAATCAATTTTTATTATGATTTTGATTTTTGATTTTCTTTATGTAGGAGATATTGTAAAGTGTGTTTTTATATTTTCAAATGTATTGCTTTACTTATATTTTTTTCAATGGTGTTTAATTGTATTGCATTTGTAATAAGGGACTATGCTCTGAAGATACCAATTTATTCCAAAGTTTTTTTAGTATCTTGAGATTTCTTGTTGAATCTGACCATCTCCATCCTTTAATGGTAATTCAGTCTATTTACACTTAATGTGATTACTAATATATTGAACATATGCTCACATTATATAATTTTTATCAGGGATAATTAAACTAGTGAAGATAAAGGAATAATTTATATACATGTTTCACGATTAACTAATGAAAATAAACCAGAAACAATCTCTAGAAAATTGAGAAGGAAGAACCATAAACACACACGCGCGCACACACACACACACACACGGAAAAGAGGGAGAGAAAAAAAATTAAGAAGCATACAGAGATCAATAGTGTCAAATAGTGCTGAAATATCTTGAAAGCTTTGTAGAAATAGTTCAAAAGCTAGAATACAATGGATTGAGGCAAGTTGGTTATAACTTAGAGGGTATAATGGGGGAAAAGTACTCTTACCCAATCTTGAATTTGTAAATGCCATTACGGGAAATCAATGTTTCACTTGTAATATCTAGAGATTACCTAATATCATTCTTTAGCTACTTCCAAGAAAAAAACCACCTAAAATGCAGGAGATTAAAATAGCAATCAGTTATTATTATCTCAGAAGTATGAGACTAGGGATCAGTGGACCTCACCTGGCTCAGATGATCTCAGACGTTCTTAGTCCTGCATCTGAGGATGAGCTGGCCACTGGCTGATCTGGGCCCACATCCTTGTAGGGACACTGGGGCAACTCAGCTCTGCTCCAGGTGTCCTGTCCTCCTTCGGGGACCACTGGGCTACCTAGAGCTTATCTTTCTCATGACAATGGCACAGTACAAAATAACCAACCAGGCTCATTTCAACCCATTGCTTGTGTTTAATGTCTTTTAACAAGCCATTGGCCAAAACAAGTCACTTGGTTGAGGTGAGTGACAAGTGTTATAATAGGTCACCCTATGCTTAGTGGAAGGGCATTACAAAAGGAAGCAGAATTAGAGCAGGTATACAAAGAAGGGAATAGGGACCATCATTGCCAATCATTGCAACCTATCACACTAGCCCTTTGTGAGAGAAAAATAAAATGTTTTTGTAAATGAATAAAGAGTTTGAGAGCATCTAAAACTTCACTTCCCCATGTGACTCCAATGAAAGACTCAGTGATCTAATACAAGGGAGGCAAGTTGGTTATAACTTAGTAAAAATAACTGTAACCAACTGCATTGTACCTACATGAAAAGAAAACCTATGAGCTGAAGCGTGATTATCAGAGCAATGGTTTACAAAGAAGGGTGTGCACATCCATTTAGATATAGGAAGAAAATGCTACAATCTTTATTTCTACATAGAATTCTTATCTAAACATAGAGAGTAAAGAAAGCTTTGCTGGTCAACAATACCTGGAATGATACCGGCACTCTCACCATGTCCACAAGTCGATGAAGGTCAATGCATGCAAGACATCTTATGGGAAGAAAAGGAGCCTCCAACAGGGCCCTCTCAGTGATGCCTCATTCATTTGCTCTCAGTGGACTGTGATTTATACATAATTAAATTTGCAAGTGATCACATCTAGTTCTGATTAAACCCCCTCTAATGAAAATAGACAAATGGCTTCAAGAGATTATTACTAAACGACACCATGGGTCGAAAAACACACTAATAATTGCATAAGCACAAGTGGACAACAAGAAATGGGATATCTGTTCTATGAGCTCTTCATCAGCCACATTAAACATGATGAGCTAAATCAACTCTAAAATAAAATCTGCAAAAGCAAATTTAGAAGTATACTAAAGCTATTTAAAATATGGGTTTAGACTCACTGTTTTAATGATAACCTTTATTTTAAGTACCTTGAAATACTGGTTAATGATAGCATAAGGCAATTGCAAATAATGAGTTGTTTGAAAACTAAACATTCAGAACACGAAGACAAATATCTAAAATTGGTGGTTGTATTTTTAAAATTAGTGTGATGGCTCAGTAACCAATAGCCAATAATGCACTTCTCAATTTGAATTTATATACCTTTTGCATCTACAACAATCATCAAAAAAAACATTAAAATATGATTTAGAGTCAGACCTTTGATTGCTATATTATAATAAAGCACATTTAAACATATTAATTGCTAAAATATTATCATGAACAGCAATCTTAAATGGTAGCAAAAATAAGTATATTTTATTAATAAATATAACAGTAATTCCTGAACAATAAGTGATTTAACTTTATATCGTTCCAATTTCTGCTTTGGTGTTTACTTTATATTTTAATATGTTAGTACAAAAGTATACAGATATAGAAATACATAAATAAGTGCAGTTGATCCACTAGTTTTTGTGGGTTTGCTTTCTATATTTAAAAGGCAGAGTAAGTAGACAACCAAATAATATTTAATGGATATCTACTAAGCATAACAGGATTTCCAAACAAATTATTTACATGTGATTGCCTTAAATTCATATAAAATGCACATTCTCAGTATTTAAAAAAAACAGAAAAATTCCTTAAAAGAAACTTAGATTTCACCATGAGTATACTAGTACACTTTTATAGTAATAGTTTGATTTGTATGTTATAGAATATTGTTAGAGAAATACAGAACAATGCATCCTCTTCATACAAATTCATGGACCCATGAACTGAGATTCTAAAAGAAATCAGTAATAACAAGAGTAAAAACAAAATCTTTTAGGAATACACAAAGAAGCAAATTTAGGAAACACTAAAAAATTCACAAGGACATATCAGCATGCAGCTAACCTATGGCCAATATACTGGAGAAGTGAGACTAATAATTGGATAAAAATGAAATGAAGGAATTCACATAGTTCCATATTTCAAAAATAATTTACCAGAAATGTAATCTTTTAAAAGATGGGGTGATAGATAAATTCCGTGGTTTTCCTGTGTCCAAGCTTGTTAGGGGCAAAATCAAGAGAGGGATACAATTTCCAGTCCAATACTGCAAACAAGAAAATCACTCTCTATTGCATAGTTTATTGCATAAACATGATTTCAAGGACACACTGACTTAGTGAAGACATCATATTTTTAGTGCCTGGGTACATTAATTATAAGTCAATGCTTGTAGCCTGTTTTGATGAATTATGTCCAAATGGCAGGGCTGTTCTTGGAGTAATTTCCCATTTACTTTGATCTACTGAGTGTATTTTAACAGTGTGTTTCTTTTTTTTTATTATTATTCATTTTATTTATTTATTTATTTATTTATTTATTTATTTATTTATTTATTTATTTTGGCATCACCATTTATCCCTCTATATGCTCCTCCTCCACCACCTGCCCCGCCTCCCACCACAATCACCACACACATGGACACAGACAAGAGTGTGTTCCTTGTATGACAAATGAAAAAGTAGCCACCCTCTCCCTTACCTCTCTAGCCTGGTGTTCAGCAATCCTCTCCCATCATACGCTCTCCTGCAGCAATACTGATATTGCAGGGCCTCTAAGGCCTCATGCTCAATCTTAGAACCCAAACTCATTGACCTCTGCTGCAGTATCTCTTCCCTATCAACCCCTTCATTTGGCCACATTTACTTCACTTTGAGAACAAGGGTCATAACCACCTTCTTGCATGCATTAAAAATAAACAATAATTAGTCTATGAATAAATGAATGAGGAGGACTCATTGGAAATTAAATATTGCAACAAGGATTCTGGGAACAACAGCACAAAGGGTATATAAGGAGAAAGGCATCATCAGAGACAGAAGAAAAACTCTCAGGTATCTTACAAAAAGAGTCATCAGTATGCAATACCGTAATTCTTAAATTCACAGGTAAGAATGTTGGCATGTGTCTGTTTGAATAACTATATTAAGCTAATCACAGTGGGCATTTATTGTATATAATAGTAATATTTTAGAGAATCTTGACATATATCAAAAAAGCGACGCCATAGTAAGTCCTCTGGTAACAGAGATCTACTATGTTTTAGTTTTATTTAGGAATACTTTGGCTTTGGGAAGGCAATTGGCTCTAAGTCCCTTTTTGATCTGACTCAGAGTTATGTTCTAGTCTCATCTCCTTTCGTATCCCTAATAGTATTCTAGGCTTCTATTATACTGACCTTTTACATTTCACTAAACTCAACAAACACTTCTAATTTTTGCCAAAACGTTCTTCTCATTATATAGCTGGCCAACCAATCCCTATTTGTCCTCCTTAGCTCTTTCCTTTTCCTAGAAGCCTTCTCAGGTGTAGATATCCTCAGCACACATCCCCTCTACTACCATATTAATTCATAAACACTGCAGTAAAAAACATGATCACACTGTTTTAAAATGATAATTTTTTCTTAGTCCCGCAACCCCCCCCCCCCCCACGCTGCGAACAACTTGAGGGCAGCACTGCTTATACCTACGTATTTCAGTTCTCAGCACTGTGACAGACACAGAGTATGTACTTAGTAAATCTTGTTGAAATGAACAAACACAACTCATGCCTTCTCGTAGCTCAGCGTGCAGGAAAAGGAAAGCTATGTGAAGGTTTTTAGTATCCAGTGTGAAAAGTCATAAGAAATGTGTGAACGCCATGTGGTGGAGCACAAGGACCAGAAGGGCTGCCTCTCCTTGGAGTAGCCTAGAGAAACATCAGAGAAGATGAAATGTGAGCTTGGCCTTGAGTAAATGAAAGATCTCCAGTTGGCAACAGAGGAGCGAAGCACAACAAAAACAGGGGAAAACATGTGCAAAGCCAGAGAGCTGTTAAAGATAATGGCATGCTCGGAGAACAGTGAGAAGTTCAATGCCATCTTTAAAAATAAAAGCCTTCCAGCCACTGCCCTCTGTCTCGCCTCCTTGCCTCAACCACGCTGCTTAAAAATGTCTCCACCACTCTTTACCCATTTCCTCACCTCCCACTAGCTCAGCCCACTGCAATCTGGTTGCTGTTACCACGATCAGCAAATATCTCCCTGTTCTTTATCTAATGACACACTCGAATCCTTTTCTTGACTTTACTACAATATATAACACTGTTGTCATCTCTCTACTTTTTCAATACTCTCCTGCATTCGCATGAAAAGCACATTCTCCGGGTTTTGTGGGAAACCCTCGGGAAAATCCTCATCTTGGGATCTGATACCCTCTGTGTCTTCCAAATATCTACCTGGAATGGTGTCTCCTGGAAAATGTATGGGACTGACACCAATGGATAATATATTATTCTTAATCAAGATATACAAGTTCAGTGCCCTCCCAAGAACACAGATTCCACCCTGGCAATCTGGGGAAAAACATGCAACCTCTGCAATGTTGTTATTTTTTTTAATCACTCAGGTTCAGAAATCATAGCTGTTTGTTATTTAGTTTATACAAAAGAATTGAGGGGGAGGGGTGGTAGGGAGTGCTATTTTCTGAAGAAGCCAAGAGAGCTATGACTGGATGTCCTTGGTTCTCACACCCTCCCTCCTGCAAGATGAAAAAGGACGGAGTCAAACCAGTCAGACTACCTTTACTTGCCCTCTTTTGTGAAATTGTTACCGCATTCCCTAGGTGAGGTTTTACTGTGGGCAACACCTATGGGTTCAACCCATTACTGAACAAATCATATCCTATCTTGACTAAGGGCTGCAAGTGAAAAATATACTGATCATTGCACATCGTTGTATCTAATCCTATCTAATAAAAGGCTAATATGCAAATCAACTTAACAACAGAACCACCAGTTGCTATGATGCACACTGACCACCACGGGGCAGATGCTCGATGCATTTTGAGGAATATTTTTAAAAACTATAAGAGGGTGCTGAAAAATATTGGCTGAAGGAATGCATGTTCCCCAAGTCTAAACCCTATCCTTCCACAATATCAATAACCTTACAATAATCAACTTATACAAGCCAACTTTAAAGTGAGTATACTTTATGTCTTTACTTTTGATATGTAATATTTGCCATATTTGCAGCGGTCATTTACAAATGACAACTTCTGATAAAGGTTTGCATCTAAGTCCAGTATCAAGTTTTGACCAAATATTGACATATAACAACTCTCTAAAACCTTCCTATGGTCTCTATTATCCATGAATGAGTGAGATCATGTGGTATTTTTCCTTCATTGACTGGCTTATTTCACTTAGCATAATGCTCTCCAGTTCCATCCATGCCGTTGCAAATGGTAAGAGTTCCTTCCTTTTTACAGCAGTGTAGTATTCCATCGTGTAGATGTACCACAGTTTTCTAATCCATTCATCTACTGATGGGCACTTAGGCTGTTTCCAGATCTTAGCTATGGTGAATTGTGCTGCTATGAACATAGGGGTGCATATATCCTTTCTGATTGGTGTTTCTGGTTTCTTGGGATATATTCCTAGAAGTGGGATCACAGGGTCAAATGGGAGTTCCATTTTCAGTTTTTTGAGGAAACTCCATACTGTCTTCCATAGTGGCTGCACCAGTCTGCATTCCAAACTTTTGAACAATAATAGGTAGAGAGGCAGAGCTGCCTCAAACAGATTGTCAAACTGCAGCGGGAAGGCCGGGGAGGGTTGGGGGGCGGGAGGGGGGTAAGAGATCAACCAAAGGACTTGTATGCATGCATATAAGCATAACCAATGGACATAAGACACTGGGGGATAGGGGAGGCCAGGGGATTGTCAAGGGCTGGGGGGAAAAAAGACGCATATGTAATACCCTTTGTAATACTTTAAGCAATTAAAAAAAAAAAGATTAGTTCAAGCTTAAAAAAAATAAAAAATAAAACCTTCCTATGATGTTAATTACCAAACAACATAATATCCCAATGACTTCTGGAGGATCTAAGTGACACTAAACACTGTTTTGATAACATAAAAAGTAAGGTCTAGAAACCAAGGTCACTGCTTACCCTGCCTGGCTACTTCTTAATGGCCTGATGGTAATCTCTGAATCAGTCATGTTGAGATGACTTCAAAGTTCCCATTGTTCAAGTTCTAACCTTAATACTTAGCACTGCAAGAGATAACCATTTGAGCTGAGGTTCTTAGCCTAATTTTTGGTGCAGTAATTGATGGCAATACCATTATACCTTAAAAATATGCACACACAGTAAAAGTGTTTACAATATGGGAAAAGCCTTCTATATAGAAACCAATGAGAAAAATTATCAATGAGTGAGTTATAAATTTCTAAAATGCACATGCCTACTAAAAACTTTGTCAATTGTCAACTGCTAGTGCATTCCAAAGTTTAATTACCTTCTTACGAATTGTTTAAATGTTGAAATAAAATAATTAAACTTAATTGCAGACACTGTAATTAGAAACTAATTATAATTTAGAACTTCACCTTTCTCCGGACAATTACACTGGTTAATGATTCTGAGATACAGTTTACGTGTGCGTGTGTGTGTTTGTTCTCTGGGTTTTTAATACTTTCTGCTATGCTGCTTTTCTCTCTCAAGCTAATGTCACAGCATATCTGCATCACTGACCTGAACAGGAAGACTTGGGGGTTTAGGTCTTGCTTCAGTGTGTGCATTGCATAGAAATGAGTGTATCTGCTAAGCTGATAAAAGTAAAATTAAATTTATCCTTTACTTTTCTTCCATTGCCTAATTGCTTCCGCAAGCCATTTTTATATATGGCTGATAATGATATGGGTTATATTTTCCCTTACCATTACAATAACTTTATTTCTATTTAAAGTGTCACAGCCAAGCATGGTTTCTTGATTGGAAATATAAATTTAATATAAATTCAAACTTTCCCTCATTATCTCACTTTCCAGCAAAAAATAATATCAAGGTTGAGAATCACTCCGTTTGATCATCAAAAAGATCAGATTATTTCTTTTCACAAAATACATACATGCTTTTAAATGGAGTGCTGTCTTCACTGGTAGATGTGCAATATCACTAATTATGTATATTTGTATATGTCGGTGTTACATTTGTATATAGATAATTCAGGTTTCATTTTCCCCATCTTCATCATGCTTCTCTAGATTTGGACAAATAGCAAACAGTACCTGTTGTGTGATCAAACCACCTCTTGGCTCTCATTCAAAATCCTCCCCATTCCACACATTATTATGTATACCAATTATCAGTGTATTGCCTCTCAGCTCCAAATCCACCCTCCTTTCCCCTTCTCGGCGATACTGCAGAAGGACTCTGTCAACACTGGCCCTTTGCCAGCTGGCACAATGTTAGGCTTTGTCAACAAAAGGTATGGGAGTAATCTTTTGATGTCCTAGCAAAAGAAGACGACTCTCTCTGTGCTTCTCTTGGGGATTCAGATGCCTCGTCACTCTTTGCGTTGCTTCAAAAGGTTGGTATGCGAGGAGTTTCCAGCCACCAGGCAGGATATGCTTACACACCAGCTTCAGCAAAGACCCTCCCAGGTTTCTTCACCAGCGACAGGGGCATGCTCCTGGAGCACCAACTTATTCTTCACTGAGCTCTGACTCAGCCTTCAGTGTCAAGGCACTCTGCCAAGTCCTCACTGTCTTCCTTGTTCATGATGCTTCACTCCTAGAAGCAGACGTTGCCTACTGCGTTTGCTAATTCTGCATTGATTGGTTTTCTTTTACCCTGTTTTATTATTTAACCACTTCTACCAGTTCATAATTAATTATATTGGATTTTCCCTGCTCAAATGACCGTTGTGGATTCTTTCCTCTGACTGGATGCTGATGATAGGTGCTCACTTGGTGGCCTTGCAATTAATCAGACTTCCTCCAAGCAAGCTACTGGTAAGACTGAGTAAGCAGGTGAATAAAGATAGAAATAAAGTAGAAAATTGGACATGACCAAAGAGAATTCTGTAGGACTGTGTTAGGCTGGGATATTCAGAGAAATGTAACATTAGAAAACTGTTGAGGGCCCACAAAGCTTTCAACAGCCTCTGATGTAAAATATGTATTTCATTTGGGAAAATATCTCAATATATAGGCTCCTGTGCACACATACGTACACACACTCACATACAAATACATTCCAAAACAGAAAAATAAAATTAAAAAATCAAAGTGATTTTTTTAAATGTTGCCAACCATAATTCCACTCAACTCAATTATATATAGTTTGGAATGTAAGTCAATTTTAATGTTTAATATAAAGTGTGGTAGAGGCCTCCAAAATAAATCAAATCATGAGTGTGTTAAAATTTTTAAAAGTTCTTAGGTGAAGTTCACTGAAGAGTCCAAATTTTGCCTGGCTGGCATGGCTCAGTGGTTGAGCACTGACCTATGGACCAAGAAGCCACTGTTCGATCCCCGTGTTGTGGGCTTGATCCCAGTGTGGGGTATGCAGGAGGCAGCTAGTCAATGATTCTCTGTCATCATTGATGTTTCTATATATCTTTCCCTCTCTGAAATCAATAAATTATATTTTTTTAAAAGCGAGCAAATTTTGATTTCAATTAAAAAATGAAGAAGTTTAAATTTTTTGTTGTTGCTAATGACTACAGGCCTAACATTATCTACCAGCTTTTTATTTTTATTTATTTATTTGCATATAAACATTAACGTTTATTTTATTTTTCTCATTTCAATGTTTTATTAAAATACCTTGTTTATAGGGACAACCAAGAAAAACATACATCATTTATATGTAAAATATAATGAACATAGGCTCTTGGGAATGTAGATTTTTAAAATTTCAAAGCTTTCATAAAAACAATGACAGCAGCAGACAGGACCACAGACACACAACAGCATGATTGGCTGATCATGACCACCTCACTGGGACATGGTCCCGTCCCAGTTCTGACACACGTTATGCTAAATCTTCAAGTCTTAACTTTGCACATCAGTATCCCCTATTCTTCATTTCAACTTGACATCAGTAGATTCCTTATGTTAACTGTTAAACTTCAATTTTAATTGCAGAATTATAATGCCTTTTCCCATTATTTTCCTTACTTTATTTTTCTCATAACTCATGATTTGTAGAAATATATAAATTTGCCAACTTTCCCTGAAAGGAAGTCTTAAATGGAAACAATAGCTAAATAATTGCAGTTTCTTTCCCTTCCCTTTTAAAAAAAAGTCAGCTTCATTGCGGTATAAATGACAAATAAAATTGTAAGATATTTAAAGTGTGCATTGTAGCAATTTAATGTACCTATACATTGTGAAAGAATTCCCCTCCATCTAGCTCAACTATTTATCTTTTGTGTGTGTGACATTTGTTTAAGTTCTACTCTTTTAGAAATTTGAATTATACAATACAGTGTTATTAAGTATAGTCACCATAGTTTACATTAGACCCTCAGACCTTTTTTATCTTATAGCTGAAAGTTTGCACTCTTACACCCACCTCTCCCTATCCCCACCCCCAGACCCTGACAACCATATTTTTACTCTTTCTATGAGCTTAATTTTTTTATTTGACATAAAAGTAATACACATGGAATTTGTCTTTCTCTGTTAATTCACTTAGCATAATGCCCTAAAGATCAATCCATCTTGTAGCAAATGGCAGGATTTTGTTATTTCTCATGGCTAAATAACATCCCTCTGTGGATATATACCATGTTTCTATACCTTGGTTATTGTGAATTAGCCTATCATGAACATGGGAGGGCAGATACCTCTTTGTGATCCTAATTTCATTTCCTTGGGATGGATACTCAGAAGTGGGATTGCTGGATCCTATGGATTATATTTTTAAATTTTTGAGGATCCTCCATAGTGTTTTCCACAGTGGCTGTACCATCTTACATGCCCACAAACAGTGCACAAGGGTTCCATTTTCTCCACATCCTCACCAATACTATTAACTCTTGTCTTTTCAGTGACTATATATATATTAAAAAGGACTAATCAAAACCCCAAGCTACAATGGCGCACTACAGATACAAAAGGATTAGCATCCTTAACTCTCATGTATTTGGCTAGAACAAATAGGCATGAGTCAATCACATAATCCTATAAAACTAAAAATACTCCTTTCTTCTAAACAAATTATTCCTCCCAACTTTGTATATATTAAGTAAAAGCAGTATTTAATGAAAAACTCACCATATCTGTATCTGAGACAGGGCCAAAACTGGTCACGTAGATGTTAGTGAAGACTTCAGTAATACTGTCTGATAGGAGAAAAGGAGATTGAAAATAGATGTTATGTAATGAGAGGCACAGGAGACAGAAGTGGCCAAGTTCATGGCATGGTTAGAAAACTGTGATATTTAGGAATATTGCTCTTTCTTTTCAACTTTCAGAACCAACAAAAATATCTAGGTTGCTCACTTATTTCATAGGTTCTAGCAACCCTAAATGCAAAATTCCTAGAAGTATTAAGATCTTCTTACTTGGAAACTACAACTGACTAGAGCATTCTTTTGTATGCATATTTCTCAAAATTAATAGTTTCTTAGAATCTATCATAATTGAACTAGTTTTCATAAATTTTCCATAGGTACTGAAAATAAAATATAGTTAGCATGATTACTCTGTGATATAGTCCTGTATTTGATATTTAAACTAAATGTTTCAGATGGTACTTAATGATGGTAGAGATTTAGTTTTTAGGTTGTAAATTAATGAATCTTCTGAATAAAGCAAAAAACAGATGGCTAATCATTACAAATAAATATAATCCATATTAATATAAAAGTTATTATTCAGTGATATAAAAATAAAAGCAAATAACATACATTAATCACACTGGATTACTTCCAAACAAGCTCGCTTTTAAATGTATTTAAGAATGCCGAAATTGCCAAGACTTATTTAGCATTCATCTTATTTAATTCATCTTAATTGAATTAAAGTCTATAGTTATGTCCCTTATTGACTGTAACACAATTAACTGGATTGCTCTGTTAGCCAGGTGATTTTAAATAAGGCAAATAGTGAGGGGGTGGGGGGCGGGAGTATTTAAGAGAAAAACATTTTAAATGTTCTTATAAAAAAATGCATCATTAATTTCTACCATTATACAGTCAGGGGATAAAAATAAAATAAAAATTTCTATCATCATGAAATGAATGTCTTATCTAGTAACTATCAAATTTTTAATTCTAGACAAACAATACCGTGAAATTTTTTAATATTATATGGGACATGCATTTATAATCATGAAAGAGAGAGGAGATGAAGTCTGGGATATTGAATCCACTATGGCAAAACCAAAGAAATAAAAAGAATATGAAAAAGCAGAGTAGACTTCTTCAAAAGGCTTTACACATACTAATCAACATAACAAACCTATGAGATCGATGTTCTCTTATCCCAATGTGTGTGTACACTTATGTACAGAAAAGTAAGAGATTATGCCCAATGACCCACTTAGAATCCAAGCAATCAGGCTCCTGAGCCCTCAGGGTAAACCAAAGCCTTATACACAGTCCACATAAATTTGAAATAAAAGTGTGTTCTCATTAACTACATATTTGTATTCACCACAATACTCTGTGCTAAAGACATAGTTACAGTGTTCCAAATATAGTCATTCAACTTTATTATATGTATATACTATTCTATTACAAAAACTGTATTTATGAAATTTTATTATAAAACTGATTTGAAACCTAAATCCTATACAATAAAGCGTGATATGCAAATTGACCATCACTCCAACACACAAGATGGCCACCCCCATGTGGTCAAAGATGGCTACCACAAGATGACCAGCAGGAGAGGGCAGTTGTGGGCAATCAGGCCAGCAGGGGAGGGCAGTTAGGAGGGACCAGGCCAACAAGGGAGGACATTTAGGGGGGACCGGGCCGGCAGAGGAGAGCAGTTGGGGGCGATCATGCCTGTAAGGGAGGACAGTTGGGGAGACCAGGCCGGCAGGGGAGGGCAGTTAGGGGTGACCAGGCTGGCAGGGGAGGGCAGTTTGGGGCAATCGGGCCGGCAGGGGAGCAGTTAGGCATTGATCAGGCTGACAGGGGAGTGGTTAGGGGGTGATCAGGCTGGCAGGCAGAAGCAGTTAGGGGCAATCAGGCAGGCAGGCAGGCAGGCAAGCAGTTGGGAGCCAGCAGTCCTGAATTGTGAGAGGGATGTCTGACTGCCCGTTTAAGTAGGCAGTCGGACATCCCTTGAGGGGTTCCCAGATTGGAGAGGGTGCAGATTGGGCTGAGAGAGCCCCCCCATGCACCAATTTCATACACTGGGCCTCTAGTATATTTATAAAGTTAATTCTCAGCTGCCACCTGCTCCAAAGACCTGCACAGAGTCAGCTTCATGGATATGCAACTTGTGCAACTGCATAAGACCCTGTGCTCAGAAAAGCCCCATGCTCAGTTTAATGTTCTATAATTACTATTTTTAAATTTATTTTTTAATATTCTTGTTTAAATTGAATTTTTAGAGAGAGAGGTAGGGAGAGAGAGAAAGAGATTGGCTGCCTCTGGCATGTCCCCTATTGGGATTGAGCCTGCAACCTGGGCATGTGCCCTGACTGGAAATTGAACCGGCAACCTTTTGTTGCACAGGAGGATACCCAACCTACTGAGCAATACCACCTGGCTATTTTTAAATTTCTTAATCATTTTCTGACTAAAGGCTCTGTATTTTCATCTTGTACTGGGCCTGTGCTGGACTAAATTATATATGTCGAAGGAAAGAAAGGAGGGAGGGAGAGAGGGAGGGAGGAAGGAAGGAAATGAGACCCAAGTTTGTTTCCCCTTCCCCTTATTTGCACAAAAATCAATAATACTATCACATTTATTCAATAAACAATTGAATAAAATTTTAGTAATTATTGATATTGATTTAAAATACTCCAGAGCAGAGAAATTAAAATGTTAAGGTAGTCTTCACCCAAGTAGAAGCAAATGCAATTGTCTTCCTTAGTCTGGAAGAGTAAACTTGAAAAAGAGAGATGGCAAAAATGTGTGAATATGTTTATGCTTAAGGATATGAACAATATCCACTACATGCCAAATGGAAAGCAAAGAATAAGGGAGAGTATTATCAGTACCTAATGGCTGCAGAGGAGTGCCAGCTAATAGTAAGAGTGAAAAATAAGATTTTACCATGAAAGTTCCAAGAGGAGAAAAAACTAAAGAGGAAGAAGATAAATATGCAAAGTTACCTTAAAGAAATGATTTCATGGTTTACTGACTTCATAAATATAGCTAAAGAATGTATGCATTGGAAGGAATATTCTTCAGCTATGAAAGTCCAGGAAAAAAAAATCAGCTAAGCACACACTGACCACAAATATCCAATAGGTACCCGAGATTGGAAAAAAGATTCTTGGTAATAAGACTTTGAGGATTTCCATAGGGATGGATGCCCAGAGCTGTAAATAATCAATAGGCATTAGTGGGATATTCTAGTGTGATGACTATACATATCTGATACGTCTAACACGGCTTTCCAGGGTTCTGCATTGGAAGTGCAATCTTGGATGATGATGGAGCTTTCCATAAGAGAAAGAAAGGGGAGCAAAGGGGAGGCCAGGGAAGTGGGGTGAGATTATATGAAGAGGGTAGAGGTAATTTTTGGATTCTGTCAAAGCCAACAGTATCTTCTGGTTTTATTTTGTTTACCCATGTGCATGTAGGACAGGGTTGCGTTATTAATGCCTGTTACAATACTCTGGTCCATGTGATGGATGGATGTCACACATAAACAAATACCACTGATACTCTGGAGCCACCCTAGTCTCCGCATTTTAGGTACCATGAGCGACCTTCTCAAATCCTGATCACTTTAGTGGACACAACAAGCACTGTCCTGCCTCAGTGCTTTCACGTTGGCATTTACTTCTCTTTCATTTTCGTTAACTGCTACTCTGCCTTTGGTCTCGATTTAAATGTTCGCTCAGAGCAGGGCTTTGCTACTTTTCCTGTATAATGGAAGCTCTCTTCTCTCATTTTTCTCTCTCTGACACTATGTTGTTTTCACAGGGTGTTTTAGAACTTGCCCTTATTTTTATGCCTTAATATTTTTGTTTTGTTTGTGTTTTGTCTGTCTTCCCAACTAGAATTTAAATTTGCTAGGGACAGAGACTGAGGCTTTTCTGTTCTGTTATGTCACCAGTGCTAGCACACCTGCTACATATCAGGTGCTTTATATGTGAATTAACAAGTTGTTTCTAATTATAGTTCATAGAGAACATATAACTCTCCCCAAAATATTTCATCAACATACAAAATGGCCCTGAAGCCCTGACTGGTTTGGCTCAGTGGATAGAGTGTCGGCCTGCGGACTGAAGGGTCCCAGGTTCAATTCCAGTCAAGGGCATGTACCTTGGTTGCGGGCATATGCCCAGTGGGGAGTGTGCAGGAGGCAGTTGATCGATGTTCCTCTCTCATCTATGTTTCTAACTCTCTATCCCTCTCCCTTCCTTTCTGTAAAAAATCAATAAAAATATATTTTTAAAAAATGGCCCTGAAGAGTGGTCACTGCTCGTAAGAAAGGGCACTGTCATTTGTAAAGTCAGAGACCAACTGCCCCTTGACAGAGGGAGGTGGAGAGCCTGGGAAATAGGTTCCCAATGAAGAAACAAAGTCACGGAAAAGGGGGAACTGTCGGTGGGAACTAAAATTTAACTGCTGAACAGAAAGAGGATTTTAACGGAAGCATCCACCATGCGTTACCTCAAAAATAATTGCTTATCAGCTAAATGTTTGGCTTTAGAAATATCAAGAGCAATATATGCAAAAATAAGAAGATCTTCCAGAGAGTTTTTCAAAGGCCAAATACATGAGTTTAATAACAAGTACTTAGGGATAAATAAGGAATGCGTGTGATAAACATAGAAGAATGTGTGACCCACAGAACAGTCATCCAATTCAGGGTGACAGCTAACTGGGGAGAGAGGAAGAGGAACAATCTACTGAGAGGCACCAAGGAGATTCTAATATATTTCTAATATTTTCCTTCTAAAACTGACATTAATTAATTTTGTCAACGTTTTAAGATTAGATAAAGCTGATCACAGAATCAATCATATTATTCTCTGTGCTTTTCTGAATGTTTGAAATACTTCAAAAAAAAGTAAATGGCCCTGAAGCATACCCAAAATTAACCCATAAATAATTTCAAGAAACGTTTAAATTAAGTCATGGAGATTACTCTTTACTAGGTAATAACAATCAAACTTACTTTAAAAAATATTTTGCAAAAGTCTTTTAAAATAGTTAAGTTTGGCTTATGAACATGGTTAACGTGTGCAGAAGTGTGGGGTATTTGGCTGTAAGGACAGACATAGGTTGTACTGAAAAATACCTGCAATGAGAATGCTGTCTCTCTCTCTCTCTCTCTCTCTCTCTCTCTCTCTCTCTCTCTCTCTCTCTCTCTCTCTCTCCATAGCATTCACCAAAGAACTTAGATATAGAGAATGGTATGTCCAGGGCTGTTGTACTAGAAATGCTATATCACATTTATAACAGTGGGCAAACAAACAGGGGAGATTAAAGAAAATATATCCAGTTTGAAAGATATTTCAATAATTAAAACAAAAGAAAAAAATAACATTGAGAACAGGAAAGCATAGAAATCAAAGGAATAGATTTTTTTCCCTAACGTGGTATTTTTAGAATATGCTGAAATAGGCCCTATTGTTTTACTATTAAGAGTATATTTAGCCAAAACCGGTTTGGCTCGGTGGATAGAGCATCGGCCTGCGGACTGAAAGGTCCCAGGTTCGATTCCGGTCAAGGGCATGTACCTGGGTTGTGGGCACATCCCCAGTGGGGGATGTGCAGGAGGCGGCTGATCGATGTTTCTCTCTCTCATCGATGTTTCTGACTCTCTATCTCTCTCCTTTCCTCTCTGTAAAAAATCAATAAAATATATTAAAAAAAAAAAAAGAGTATATTTAGAGCCTAGAAATGAGCATTTGCATAAAACAAATGAAAGAAGGCTGGAAAGTAAATGGATGGTGAATACATGAAAAAAACAAACAGAAAACATTTTCTGTAAATGTTTGTCAAAAAATATTTGGATGAAGTCATAAATAGTTGAACTATACTGGGTAATGTACTACACTAGCAATCAAACCTTCAAGCGAAAATTTCTAACATTTAGCAGGAATTAAATCATGTCTTTCTGTACAGCATTTTGTGAATGATTGACATACATTTGAAATTGGGCACTAATGCTGGTTACCAGTGGACAAAGATTTCAACACAATTGAACATAGCAGTGGGCTTTCTGTTATCTCTTCCGTGAGGTCCACCTTACCATCCTACTCAGATTCGCAGCCATTCCCTGTCTCCCCCTAACTCTAATATGTTCATTTACTTATTGTGTTTACTATTTGCTGTCTATAGCTACCAATATAATAGACACAAGCCAGATATTGCTATTTAAATTTTAATTAATTAAAATCAAATAAAATTAAAGATTTAGTTTCTCAGTCACACTAACCACATTTTCTCCACATATGACTTTGGCTACCATATTGGATAGCACAGTTGAACATTTTCATGGTCACAGAAATTTCTATAAGGTAATCCTACACTATATCCCCCCCACTAGCAGGTAAGCTCCATGAACACAGGGATTTTTATTTGCTCAAAAAAATAAAAGTCCAACACTGAACAACCCCTGACATAATGTATATTTTTAATAAATTTTTGTTGAATAGGTGAATCGTCATTCTTTCTCACAGAGCCACTTAAAGCAGACAGGGCTCTGTTATAATGCAGCTTTCCATAGCCTAATAAAGAGATATATCAGGCAAACAGCAAATAAGTATACAATTGCAGGAGTTATATATGCTATGAAAGAATATAACAAGAAAATATTAATTCTCCTGGAAACACCTTTTTTCACTTGGTTTCTGAAACACCACAATTTCTTGATTTTATTTGACTCCCACTTCTCTGAATCCTTTATTGCTATGCCTCCAACTATTAATATCAGAGTGTACCAACATTCATTTGGGGTTGGGGGTGGGTTCTCTATATTTAGTGCTCGATGGTTCCTTTCATTTAGTCACGGACTCTTTAATTTTTATTTACAGTCCAGAGCTTTCTTCTAAAATCTAGACTCCTATATCCAACTACCTAGTTGACATCTCCACTTGACTATCTAGTAATTTTCTCAAACTCATCATGATCCAAACAAAATTTATTTTTCTTTTCAAAATCAATTGTGCTTGCAGACTTCCCTATAATTGTTGTTGTTATTCCAACCCTTGGCCACAAATCTTGGTTTCACCCACAACATTTTTCTTTTAAACAGTAATTCTGGTTGAGTCTCAAAAATATCTGTAATCCTATCACTTCTCATCACCTAAAACTGTTACTACTACTCTTAAAGTTAACCTTATCTCTCTATAAAAATACTACTTCCCCTGATTCACCCTTATAGACTCTTATTTTATTTTGTTATAAAAGCTGTCATGAGATATAATTTACATTATATAAAATACACAATTTATAAGTGTCAATTCAGTGTTTTTGGTATAAAATGGTGCAACATCACTACTCTCTAACTTCAGGAAAAAAATTATAATCAGAAAGAAACCTTGAATCCATTAGCAGTTATTCCCTGTCCTCCCTCCCTCCAGGCTCTAGCAACTACTAATTCAGTTCTATTCCTATGTATTTTCCTATTCTAGATATTTCATATAAATTGAATCCCTTCTTTGCCTACTTTATAGAGGGGGGAGGGGTGTTTTTTAAGTCATAAATGGGTGTTGGATTTTGTCAAATACTTTTTTTGCACGCATGCAGAAAATCATAAAGCATTTGCCCTTTATTCTATTAATGTGACACTACATCAATTTATTTTCATGTGTTAAAGCAACTTTGCATACTAAGATAAATCTCACTTGGTTTTGGTGTGTAATGTTTTTATGTTGCTGGATTTGATTTGTTAGCATTTTGTTGAGCATTTATGTGTCTGTATCCATAAGGGATACTGGTCTACAGTTTTCTTGCACTATCTTTGTCTTGTTTAGTATCAGTGTGATACTGGACTAATAGAATGAGCTGAGGCATGTTCTCTCTTCTTCTATTTTTAGGGTATTTTGTGAAGGATTGGTGTTAATTCTCTTTTAAATGTTAGACAAAATTCATCAGTGAAGCCATATGGAACTGGGATTTGCTTTGAGGGAAGTTGTTTTGTTACTAATTCAGTCTCTTTCCTTGTATGTCTATTTAGGTTTGCTATTTCTTTTTGAGTTAGTTTTAGTATTTTTCATTATCCTAGGAATTTGTCCATTTCATCTAAGTAATTTAATGATTGTCATATAGCCAGTGTAGCTCAGTGGTTGAGCATTGACCCATGAACCAGGAGGTCACTGTTCAATTCCAGGTCAGGGCACATGCCCAGGTTGTGGGCTAGATCCCCAGTAGGGGGCATGAAAGAGGCAGCTGGTCAATGATTCTCTTTCATCATTGGTGGTTCTATCTCTTTCTTCTTCTCCCTTCCTCTCTCTGAAATCAATAAAAACATAAAAATAATAATTGTCATACAAATATAATACAACTGAGGTCCCTTACAGAATTTATGTAATATTTCCCTTAGAGATTCTCTGCCTAAGGGTTTTCCCTGGCTGTGCAGGGTGGACCAGAAGTGCAGAGAAGTTTATGCTCATAGAAAAAAAATCAACCAATAACTGATAGTATTTGAAGGTATTATAAATCAGGTTTCTCTCCCCCTCAGTGGAGACAACTCTAAGGAACCATTTCTGAGAGATCTGCAGTGGGATTAAGCCTCAATTGCCCTCGGCAGTAACCTGTTTATTAGTATACATTGCTCTGCCTCCCATCCCTTCCCTGTGTCACTTTCCCACCCTCTTTGCTAGTGCTTCCTGGTAATCCCAAATAATCCATATCATAGAGTGTCCTTCTGAGGGAAACCAAACACCAACTCTAAGCATCATTCACTTACTCTAAGAAGGAAAAATTATCATAGTTAAATACATGTATTCACTAGAGCTAACCACACAGCAATAAACTATACTATCCTCACCCCTGTAATTTAAATATTAATAAGAATATTAATAAGAATATAAATTTACCATACTAAGAGTAATGAAATCCCTTCAAGGAGATCAGGATACTAATAATTTTGCTCATCGTGTATCATAAATACAGTGCCATACACATATTTTTCTTAAAAGGTAGTCATTGGTATGCTTTGCTCTATCAGCAATAACAGCAGACATTTTGCTTCCTGGGTTAATCCCCATACACCTACATGCGCCACTGGCCATCAGTCAATTTCATACAAGTCAATCGATACTTATTAAGTGACTTTTGTGTATATGGCGCTTTGTGTTCCCTATGAAGAGTTGAAAACTTTGAATTTGATAACATATTTGCCACTTTTCTACCACAAAGAAATTGCTGCACCTCACCCAGTATCTTCCTTCCCGTAAACCCTTCAATACATATTTGATAAAAAGGAAAGACTTGAACAACACTCCATTTGTTCTGCATTTGGATGGTCAATAAATTGTCCATTATACAGGAAGAGTTCAGAAAAATAATAAAACCATTATGCACTATGTTTTGTTACAATCATTTTTCATTATAGTTTTAAATTTTGGTCTTTGATTTTTTAAATTTTTGCATTTTTTGTATATTCTGTTTGTTCTTATAGTTTTCCTTGTTTACCGTGTTTTTTTTTCCTACTAATGTAAATGTATTGATATTCATAGTATATCCTATTTGAGAATCCTGAACAAGAATTAAGATGCCTGCATGCTTTGAACAGGATACAAAAAAACTCTTAAAGGAGAAACTAAACAATCCCATCATGACTGTAACTGTTATTGGTAACAAATGGATTTGACTTTGAAATCACTTCAAGATCTATCTATTCCCAACAGGCTTTGAGACTGTTCTGGCCTCTAGAACCATCAGTAATAGAAGATCTGTAGTGCCTTCTCTCTCTTTGGAATGTGTTCCTTCAATTCCTAAAGATCCAGTTTGTTCTGATGAGGAAGCTGAGGACACACCTTCTCCCCAAAGTGCTAGTAAAGGAAATCAGTGGGGAAAGGGAAGACTGAGTGCACACTGAGTCCCATCCATTTAGTGGGACCATTGGCTCAATTAACAAATAGCTACTAAGGGCTTACCAAGTACAGTCCCGAGACATTCCCAGACTGACAGACAAGGGAGAGAATGCTCCCAAAGGGAAGCTGTATGCGGTACCAGAATCAACTGATGTCCCTCAAGGTAATGTTTCATCAAGCAATTGCTTCATGTTCAGTCTGGGACTGACAAGGGAAAGAGTAAAGATGTTCTCAAAGAGGCCACTTCTGCTAATACAAATGATATTCTCTTGTGAGGAGATTCTAGTGACCCAACCCCATTTCAAGTTGTTAAGGATGGCATCTAGAGCACATGGGGAGTCGGAACACTGAGTCCAAAGTTCAGTCCGGGCACAAGCTATGATAGATCTAATATCCCTGGGTTAGTTGGTAACTTGGAGCATACCAGCCACCAACTAGAAATCCTATGCTGTTCTTCAAACTAGCTTAGCAGGTTATAAAAATTTAAAATTAAAGACTATGCTGATATAAATTTACATTTTGTTCCCAAAATACATATTAATAAGAAAAGATTCTTATACCCAATATATAATAAAAATGAACTTTTATCTTTTAAGATTAAAATTATGTTATAGATCAATATAAACTGAGGATTCTTAATGCACTAAAATATAATTCATATGTAATTCATATATATTACTGATATCAAGGGATGGAAAAAATCGTACTGTATTCATTTTCTATATTAAAAAAATGGTATATAAGTTAAACACATTAACTGACATTTTCTTTTATGACCTTTTTACCATCATCACAGAATACTGCTATCGACAATATTTCTGTTGACCTTGCAAAATAATTTTTCTGTTAGTTATTACTATTTTGTAGAAGAAAATTATTTAAATGTAATAAAGTATAAACTTTTAAAATACAACCCGAACAATTTCAAAAGCTCTCAGATAGGCCATGGCTTTTAATCATTCAACATTTCCTGTCTTGCCTTCTCTATGTCTAGCCTTGGTGAGAGGCACCAACATCTTGTCACTTGTCGAGATTTTGCACTCAATCTGAACCTCTTACTCATTTCTACATTTTAATTTTTCACTGGATTCTGTTTCCTACATTTTTTGAATATTCCTTTCTGTTGGAAGCTACCCATTGTCTTCACTATCACAGAAGTGTAAACTAGGAGCCGGGAACACTGGTGAACCTTGAGCCCTAACAAGGGCCAGAGCTATGCACCGACTGTTTAGTCGAAACAATGGTAGCTAAGCAATTTCCTGACCAAATAGTCTCAGAGTAAATCTTTACTAATATTTACTGACCTTTAGGATAGTCTGTCTGTTACTGGAATTGCCTGCCTAAGGGCAATATGTGTATCCAAAATTGAATAAAAGGTGGCAAGGCCTAGGCACCAGGGGGAGTCCTTCCCCTTGCGTTGGACTTTCTACCTGGCCCCCAATATTTCCAAATTATTTCTTGTCTCATTTCTGTCATTTGCGCCCGGCCCTTCTCCAGATCCCAAACCCTGAACCACACGGGACGTGGCTCGCGCACCTTTCCACCCTATCCTCACTGGCAATAGCCTCTAGAGCAGCTTCTTTTAGTCTTCCTGCTTCTAGTTTCGCCAACTCCTATCTACCCTCCTTAATACTGCTAAAGTGTTCCTTCCTTATAAATTGTGTGATGACTCTTCTCTGGTCAAAATTGTTCTCACTGCTGCCCCTTTGCCAATAGATTAAGTGCATAGTTCATAGCATGGCATATAAGACCCTTCATAATCACCTTTGTGTTTCCTTCCTGGTGCCGTCCTATGTTGTGTACCTTACCCATACTACACCCCTTGCCATTCTCCTTCACCCTTTCTTTCTTTGTAGTTGCCCTTTACTCTAGTTTAAGCCTGACTTTAAAAAAAAAAAAAATCTGAAATAACACTTCTTCTCTGGGGTATTTAATTAGTCTTCCTGGTGGTGTCAGAAAGTGTTACTTCTTCAAATGAAATAATTAACACTATGTAACTTTCAATGCATGAGAAGTTATTAAGTGGTTGTGTGTCCCCCACCCTATTCACCATACAACAGACAGCTCCTAGCAATTTGCTCTATATGAGTAACATAGAATATCATAGATAATTGTAGAATGATACAAAGCCACATCCTAAAAATAATTTTATCAATCATTGTCTATGATGTAGTTTATATTTTCTTTAGAAATGTGGCTTTCAAGTTGGGAATTCATTTTGAGCTCCTTTTCGTTCAACTCTTGCCGGGGTCCAACCCCAGCGGGTCCAGGGGTCCCCACAGGTGTGGATGGAGTCAGCGAAGAAGAGATGACATGGAGACAGCGTTAAGTTGATCAGCAGCCTAGCCAGGATCTCTAGCCAGGATCTCCAGCCAAGCTCTGGTCTGGATCTCCAGCGAAGTTCTGGTTAGGATCTCCAGCCAGGTTCTGTGTCCATGTTCTCTTGCTAGGTTCTCCAGCCAGGTTCTGTCCAGGTTCTCCAGCCAGGTTCAGTCACCAGGTTCTAGTCAGGTTCTCTTGCCAATTTCTGTAGTCAGGTTCAGTCCAGGATCTTTTGCCATGTTCTCTCACTAGGTTCTGTCTCTAGGTTCTGAGGCCAGTTTCTGTCCAGGAACTTTTGCCATGTTCTCTCCAGTGAAGTTCTTCTGTCTGTAGGTTCTGTGTAGGTTCTGTGCCTCCTGGTTCTGTCTTCTTAGTTCTGTGTTCTAAGCTCTGTATTCTAAGTTCTGAGACTTGCTGTCTTGTTACATCTGTATTTATACCAGTTGATTCAATCCTATCAATCTCTATTACAAAGGTTAGGGATTTCTATCTCCATTCCAGGGAGTAAAGATTATGTAGCTAAGCAGATAGTATAGTGATTAATTACCCGCCTGGCACTAGTTGAGGGATTTTATTCCCTCCCTTAACTTCAGGGGCAAAATCCCTACCTGGGGGAAGAAGGTGAGCAAACATATTAAGAACAGTATGCCATATATGCCAGGTCCTTTGAAACAGCAAGGATGGACCGGCCCCCGGCAAACTCTAAATGGGTATCAGACTCTGAACAAGGGTAAGGTCATGCCAATCCTGTCACAATTAAATATGAAAAAAAATCAAAGTATGTATCTTGACATCTATGACTAATCTGAACTAAATTAGGCAAATTATGATGATGATGATAATTAATGAATAACAATCATATACGGAAAAAATTTAAAGCAAAATTTGAAATTTTGATGCTAAAAACATAAGATCATCTGATTTTATTTCAAGTAGAGTTTAGTTCTCACATTCAACAATCCAGCATTTTTCATCTACAACATTCCATGATTAAAGGCATGGAGAGCCTTGCTGGCAATATTACAAACTTTGCTATCTCTCCCCGAATCTCCTGGAAGAGTCTCAAAAAGAAACTCTTCTCACATGGATCTTATTGATATTCTAATGTGATGATAGTATCACTTTCTTCCTAAAAATAAATTTAGCTGAAAGTAACATAAAAGGAAAAAAGAACTCTCCTAAAGTAATTAACTTTATCACCTATCACCGGATGGTGTTTCCTGAGGGAATGCACATTGGAAAATGTTATGATTACTCTACACCTAACATGCAATTAGGAAATTTTAGAAATGTATGTAGCAACCTTTAAGTACTTAGCCTATCTGCTGAATTCCCATTCTGTGATACTACAAGAAACTTATCACCTATTAAGCTTATATTCTAGATTAAATGATCATATATGATCCAAACTTATTTTCATGATCACTCTATAAACTGCATAATTATATTCATTGTACTCCTCATCCAAATTAAACAGCTAATAAAACACATAGCCGCATTGAAATATTATTTTTGACTTGAAACCCCATGCTCATAACTATTTCAATAATAAAATGCATTCAAAACACAAAGACTGGTTGGTATCTTGAGTAGTGCCGGTATAATCAAACCATATAGATTGATTACATGCCTGTCATGTGCCAACCTCAAGGCATATATTTGGGGAGATATACTAATATGGAGTAATACTAAAGAAACTTACATTTCAGTTTAATAATCATTGTTAGTTTTGCAAAATATAAGGCTGTTTCAACTTTAGGATAAAACATTTACGTTTGTAAATGTGACACACATATATACATACATACATATACACACAATATTTAGTAAATATGTTAGACTATATAAATACATGTTTTATATGTTATATATGTATATATGTATATGTGTATACACACAGATATATATATATATATATATATATATATATATATATATATATATAGTGTGTGTGTGTGTGTGTGTGTGTATATCTGTGTGCATATATACATACCAATATAAAATTTTGTTGTTGCACTGCCCTATATTTAAATCAAAAGACATATTATTCTAACAAATCTGGAACTTCAGAAGAGGGCTACATGTAGGATGATACTGAAAATAAATAAATAAATTTTCTTTTTTTCTTTTTTCCTCCTTCAAAACAAAAACATGTTGAGAGGGTGTTACACTAAGTAATACACTTAGATAAATGACAAAGAACATGTAATATGTCACCATCATTTCTCAGAGAGAAAAAAAAAAGAAGTAAATATATTATTGCCTGTGCAATGTGCTTAAATGGTAAAAATAATGAAAATGCTAAGGTGTGGTGTGAGGAGGTAAATGGTGGGTGATGGTAAGGAGAGAGGTGGCACGGAATTCAAAGCTGGGGAGTCAGAGAAAAGCTGACTAAGCCATCCTTTTATCTGTAATATGGCTTCTTTTTATTTATTATTTTAATCTACTCTCAGTGCTGGGGTCCAACCCCAGCAGGTCCAGGGGTTCCCAAAGGTGTGGACGGAGTCGGCGAAGAAGGAATGACATGGAGACAGTGTTCAGTTGATCAGCAGCCTAGCCAGGATCTCCAGCCAGGATCTCCAGCCAAGTTCTGGTCTGGATCTCCAGAGAGGTTCTGCGTCCAGTTGTCTTGCTAGGTTCTCCAGCCAGGTTCTCCAGGTTCTCCAGCCAGGTTCTGTAGCCATGTTCCCTCGCTAGGTTTTCCAGTCAGGTTCTGTCCAGGTTCTCCAGCCAGGTTCAGTCTCTAGGTTCTTCAGCCAGGTTCAGTCACCAGGTTCTAGTCAGGTTCTCTTGCCATGTTCTATCCAGGTTCTGTAGCCAGGTTCTGTCTCTAGGTTCTTCAGCCAGGTTCTCTCGCTAGGTTCTGTCTCTAGGTTCTGTTGCCAGTTTCTGTCCAGGATCTTTTGCCATGTTCTCTCCAGCGAAGTTCTTCTGTCTCTAGGTTCTGTGTAGGTGCTGTCTTCTAAGTTCTGTCTTGTTACATCTGTATTTACACCAGTTGATTCCAATCCTATCAATCTCTATTCCAAAGGTTAGGGCGTTTCTTATCTCCATTCCAGGGAGTAAAGATTATGTAGCTTAAGCATGATTGTTCATAGTTAAAGTGATTAATTACCCGTCTGGCACTTAGTTAAGAGGTTTTATTCCCTCCCTAACTTCAGGGGAAAATCCCTACCTGGGGAAACAACATTTCTCAGAGAGGTGACCTTGGTTAAAACACATAGTGCCAAGAAGGTGAGCAAACATATTAAGAACAGTATGCCATATATGCCAGGTCCCTTGAAACAGCAAGCACGGACCAGCTCCCGGCATCTCAGAACCTTTCCCTTCTATCACTTTAACTCAATTTAATCCAGGCCTCATGTTTGTAACCTAAAAACAAATTATAGCTATTAACTTTAATGAATAAAAATACTTACGACAGGCCCTTTGAAGAAATTTTAGAAGATCTAGATTATTACTTAGAAGAAAATTCTAAGAAAGTAGATTTCAGCATCAGGCTAGGACCTCAATGTTAATTCAAAAACTGGTGGTAGAAGAAACTACAAGAAATGTTTCATTCTACACAGGAATGAAATAAAAGAATGAAAAAATGATAATTATGAGGTTTAAATGATGGAAGACTTCTCTGGTGGTCTTGCAAATTGTTTTGGAAGCTACACTTAGATCTTGTCAGGAAATGTCCATTTTAAATCAATGCAACTTCTCAAACAGCATTTTTTAACTTTGTTCTAAATGTGCCTCTGAACCTAATTATATCTTTATATTTTTCAGAACAATAATTTTTGTTTTAGACATTTTTCTATGAAAGAATAAGATAAAAAGAATTATTTTACAACCAAAATTTTAAAGTCAGAACATTTGAAAATTTATGTGTAGGTAATAACATTCAAGGCTTACACATGAAAAACTGACCGTTTAAGGAAAGTAATTATCCAACATATTTGAAATACAAAATTGGATTTGCTACTTACTCGTATATGGTATACCTTAAATTTCTCAGCTCCGATCATATCTCTTACAGAACATATTTTAATATAAATATTCAGGTTGTTTTCTTTCTTTTTGATTTGCATTTAAGTTTTACCATCTTTCCTTCTTTGTCTTGATATACTTTTATGAGCAGTTGACTACTCTCCCCTGTCCTAATTCCATTTCCAGCAGTGCTTCCTCTAAATTATTGTTATATAAACCTGTAAATTGATACATTTGGGGTTTTATAGGAAAACTAGAGGCCCAGTGCACGAAATTTGTGCACTGGTAGGGTCCCTAGTGGCTGCCAACTCTCAGCTGCCGGCTGCCAGCAGGGGCCTCCCTCCCTTCCCCCGGCTGGCCCTGCCCCCTGGTCAAACTCCCAGACAAACTCCAGGTGGAGAGAATAGTTGCATACTATGCTTTTATTATATAGGATGATCCCCATTTGTCCACCCTTACTTGTTCCTGACATTGCTGGTAGTCTTTTAAACTGCTGCACAGTTTTAGCTCTCGGGGCATTTTTAAAAGGCAGCTGTGGTACAACCTCCGCTAACAGATCAAAGACATTCACCCATGTTTGTCTTCACTCAGCTCAGAACATGGGACTCTCAGCCTTTTCCTGTAAGGGCATAGAATCACTGATAAATGAGACACTGCACCCCATGCTATAAAAACACATCCAGTTTATAGCCACAGGGACAGTGATAGCTAAGTCAAGGGATTTCATTTTGTGCCCTGATACTCTTCATCTGTGGCTCTTCTGTTTGGAACCCACACAACACTTCTGAACTCTATTTACAGCTGTTGGGGCTTGACATTTTGCTTATATTTGTGACTCACAAATTATAATGGGGAAAAAAAGAAAGCAAAACAGACATAATGAGTGAGCTTCATAATTTATTTTTCCTTTGGTCCTCCCAGAAAGAACACTTGTTTCTCCTCTCAGTGTGAAAGGTTTTACGTATGCCATCTGTAAATGTCCACAAGAATACAAATCCAATACAGAAACGAATCACAGAATTTCCAGGAAGTTCTGTGGCAGTTGTCCAGTTGCCTAAGGATATCTCACCACATAAAAAGAAGAACTGATCCCCATTTGTCCATGAAGGAGAAATTTTAGACCAACTTTTCAGGGCTAATTTAGTCAGATAATTTCATCCATTGCCATTTTTATTGACTGCACAGTACTTGTCTCTATGTGGCCAGAGAACAATGAAGCCAGATCACTACTAAGGATCTTAACAAGGAGACCATTTTCTGCAATCAAGAAGGCAGTAGGCATCCACATTGATTTTAGTGAAAGGCTGTAGCAAAGTGCCTGGATTATTTCATGATGGATAAATAAAAGGGCTGGACTTAGATTAAGCAGTAAAGCAATATTTTTTTTCTCTGAAAGGCCATATTATCTTTTAATGCCTTGCTGTTTTCTCTGAGCAGTAGAGTTATTCCTGTACCCTCAAAGATTCAATAATCATTTATTTCAACCCTATCATTTTCTTTCTGCTGTGGAGGATGCAAAGAAGTACAAGTGAGTTCTATTTTGAGAGCACAGAGCAGGAAGCTACAAATTGTAAAATAATAATAATAATAACTATTACATTTATTATAATTCTTACTGATTCTTAGGCCAAAACCTTGTAATTATCCTTGACTTTCCTCTTTCACACTCTCATCCATTCCAACAGGAAATCTGTCGGCTCTTTCATCAAAAGATACTCCAAATCCTGCCACCTATAAATATCTCTACCTCTACCACCTGGGTCCAAGCTGTCACCAGCTCTCACATAGATAACTGGTCTCCCAGGTGCCATCTTTACCCTTAGAGAGTCTACTATCATCACAGTACAAAAGATGAGTATCACAAAACTAGAGGCCCGGTGCATGAAAATTCATGCACTTGAGGGGTCAGTCAGCCCAGCCTGTGCCCTCTCACAGTCTGTGACCCCTCAGGGGATGTCCACCTGCTGGCTTAGGCCCACTCCCCAGGGATCAGGCCTCTGGTGATCAGACATCCTTCTGACAGTCCAGGAGCCCTCAGGGGATATCCAATTGACAACTTAGGCTGGGGGGGTGTGGGGTAGCGGGTTTAAGCCTTCAGTTGGACACCCTTAGTGCTGCCGAGGAGGCAGAAGAGGCTCCTGCCACGGCCACTGCACTTGCAGCCATCAGCCTGGCTTGTGGCTGAGTGGAGCTCCCCCTGTGGGAACACACTGACCACCAGGGGCAGCTCCTGTGATAAGCGTCTGCCCCCTGGTGGTCAGTGCATGTCATAGCGACCAGTCATTTCCAGAAGTTTTGCAATTAGGGTCAATTTGCATATTACCCTTTTATTATATAGGGAAAGGAAACGGAATCATGCCATACCTCTGCTCAGAATTCTAAAACAATTCCCCATTTCAGGCAGAGTAAAAGCTAGACCTCACAGGGTGGCCAATAATACCCTAAGTCAGGGGTGGGCAACCTTTTTGTGAGTGCATGCCAAAACCAGCAAAATCTCTGACTCCAAATTCTTCTGCGTGCCAACCCTAATTTTTTGAGAACATGTTACACCTACTTGATATCTCTTAAGGTGTACGTATGTGAAGAACCTTGAAGAAATAATAAAATTCATTCGAGCGACAAAAACACAGTATATGATGATAAAAAATACATTTATTTTTTAATGTATACATGTACACTGATAGTCCAACAGAAAACTTTATGACTCCATTTGATATTATCAGTGGGATTTTTGCTGCTGCATCACTGATGACAGAGATTTTACATCAGGTTTATATTTTGTGACCTTCAGAGATATGCACGAGCTATTACTTTCATCTGTCAGGCTACTCCTATTATGAGACTTAACAAAATTCATCACTGAGAACAAAGATTCACAAGCGTATATGGATGAAACGAAAACACTGGTCAGATCTAAGAAGGCAGGGAGAGTTAAGGGAGAGGCATAGAAATTGCTCTTCCTCTCTCTCATCAACCCATGTCTATGGTCTTTAAGATAACTTGTTATGTAAAATTATTTATTTATCTAAGATGCACCTACACTGAATTTATCTGAAAAATAAAAAAGTCGATATTAAGAAAAAAATTGTAAAAGGAACATTATAAGAGAGGGTCCCACGTGCCAGCAAAAGTTACTGGCATGACCTAAGTGATGTGGGATATTGTGGCCATTACATAACTTCATCCCTACTGATTTATCCTTGTATAGTCCTGGCCTTCTTGCTCTGGGCACACCCTCACCTTAAAGCCTTTGAATTGGCTGCATCCTTCCCCAACTTAGATGCTCTTTTCTTAGCCGTCCATGTAGGTAAGTCCTTCAACCTTCTTTAAATATTCATGGAAATGTCAACATCTCAATATTGATGAATCGATCTTAACTGGAAAATACTCATCATACTCCCAGTTTCCCCAGTACTTGTTTCCCTTCTCTACTTTTATTTATTTTCATTTTTCCCACAG
Source organism: Myotis myotis (assembly GCF_014108235.1). NCBI lineage: Eukaryota > Metazoa > Chordata > Mammalia > Chiroptera > Vespertilionidae > Myotis > Myotis myotis. The sequence continues at coordinate 28,887,766 of NW_023416313.1, forward strand.
TATTCGTCAGTCACGGCCATACCATATAATATACTTATTTACTGTGTTTATTTCTCCTTCAATCACTCAGATGTAAACTTAGGGGCTGATATCTCTTTGATTCACTGATATATTCCAATGGATTAGAACAACTGCAGACACATACTTGCCATATAGTAAATAGTTGTGAAATAAACGAGTAAACTTATGAAAGAATGAATAAAAAATAGCTCTTTTACTGAATGCATAAAATATATGCCAGTGCTCAGTGCTTTGCTAAGTATTGCATATATAAACTTTTCAAACCCTGTGAGCTAGGTATCACCCCTTCTTTTGGCAAATGCAGAAACTGAAATTTTGAAAGGTTTGTTCATTGCCCAAGGTTACACAGCAGGTGAGTGGCAGAGCCAAGATTGAAACTCATGTCCGACTCTAGGACTTGAGATGTTAGCCACCCCAACATGTTGAAAGTAATGACTTCTAGCAAGTTTCACCACACAGCTCTGCATAATCATAAAGTCTACACTGTGTAGGAAAGAATTTAACCTTTGTGGACTGGGAAGCAAAATGCAAGTCTCAAGATATACATAATTTAGAAACATTTTTAAAACAAGAAATTGGCTCATAATTTCTATAGAAAAAGAAAATACCACCACAGGGAACATGGGTGAATTTTAATTTGTTATCCTTTTAATTTATCTCATCATATTCTGTTCTCAATTATCTCCTGGGAATTACTCCTAAAGTTCTCTAATGTTCAACATCTGTTCCTGAAGCTTTGATTAATGTGAGACCCAAACCATTTGGTTACTTCAGCACTTTAAATTCAGCTAAGTGATTTAAAAAAACACACACACACATTCAAGTTACTAGTTTGGACTTAATGTAAACCAACCCACCAACTGATCCTCAGCTGCTCTCAGTGGTTCGTTTTGGATTCAGCTATGGTCACACAAATGACATCACTCCGTCCCACCTTGAGGAAGCATGGGAATCTTTTAACTTCCCTCACTCATGGGGCCAGTGTATCCCTGTGTTCCTATTATCTTATTTCAAATGTAAATTTGTCATCTACTTTGCCCCATCTATGTTAGAACTTAGATTCCAAAATTCTTTAGGATGAAGAGAGGCCTGGATATAATTACACACACTAACTCACTTTATAGATACCTTACAGGCAGCCTTGAGCTGAATAGACTCTTAACATGTACATTGTGATAAAAATATTTCTGTCTACTCTTTTCCAAGACACCCTCCACCCACCCACACCAGCACTTCACTTTCTCGTTTGTCCGGTGAGTCATATCAGCACTGGCAATTTATATTAAATGCTTCAATGCCAACTTATCGCTATTTTTGCCACTATTTTCTTAACCTACATAGTCCTTGTAACTGCAATTGTTCACTTCTTGAGGTCTAAATGTGGAAGAATGTATAAAGCAGTCAATATACTCCTGGCATTCCAATGCACTAAACAATATTTTTTAGGATTAAACATCTATCATGTTTTAAAAGTACTCCAACAGATTGTCTTTCCAAATGGTGCCTTAAACAGCAGTTGTCCCTTCCTTTGTTAGCACAGTGAAGAGATAATATATCCTTTGGGGTCAGGCTATGCTCAATTTCTGCCCCCCAGTAGGTCCTTTCACTGCAAATATCTTTTCTTAAATGTATTCTCAAATTTCTTTTTAAATCAAAACTATGATTAAATTAAAGAAAACAAGAGAAGAGTTTTTAAATGCACAAAGCATATATTTAAGCAATTCCTGCAGAGTAGCTCATTTTACATGTAGGACTCCTGATTCTCCCATTGCCAAAGATTCCCCCCGGGGCATAAGAACCCTCAAATAATCAGGTCTATGCCTGGCACAGAGCACTCCCAGAGTACAACTGCAAGAAAATACATTACAGTCTAATACGCTGTGCATTTTATGCCTTGTTTTCATTTATTTATAATTTTCTGCATTACTTTAAAGTATGACTAGGCCAATTAGGATGACAGCTCAATAGTAAAACCTTTTAAGGCTCTCAATGCATGCTCCATCAGCTTATTCGACCATTTAGAACTAAATGTGGTTTACAGAAGTTTTGTTTACATTTCTTTCCATTATTTTCATAATGGCACCGATGCACTGCCTATTTCAAGAGTCATGAGCACCCATCTCCATCTCCATTGAACCTGCTGAAATGTGACATTTCTCTCTTCGCACAAGGTGCCAACTTCATATCCCTGCAAACTGCTATTTGGATCATGGTGCTCAGTGCTCCCACCCACAGCAATCCTCATGAAAGAATACCACTTCCTCCCAAAGTCACCTTTTACACTCCTGAAATCGATTTTTTTCCAACCACTGCTCTACTGTGCTCCTCAGAAAACTTGAATAATGCTGGAGTTTTCTGGAAATCAAAATCAGCTTTCTCTGGCCCTGCTTGTAATCTCTTTGCCCAAGACTTCTGATTTTGTCCTCCTGTCCAGTCCCTCATTACAGATTTGCCAAAGCCAATCTGCTTCTCGATTTCTGACTTTCTTGACATTTCCCATTCAAGAACCTGTTTGCTGCAGCCTCTTCACACCCGTGTCCAGGCAGAAAACGTCTCTGCAATTATCGGGAGACTCACTGAGCAGAAAACACCACTGTTTTTCAGCTTTGGGAATTTATAGGATCTAACAGCTCCCCTCCCTGACATTTATCAAGCAATTACAGGGTCTCTGGCAGCAGTATTAGAATAAGTATGCCTGTGAGGAACCGAGAGTCTGCATAACAAAATCACTTCTGAGATTCACATGAACCCTGGGTCTGCAGAGGTTGTCACAGGACAATGAGGAACAAACGGGTTTCAGATTGAGCATCTTCTATTTTCCTAGGAAAGGAAAAGGAACAAGACATAATTGCTTGTTCCTCCCTGTGGAGGTTTGATATAAAGTTGGAAGAGCCCTGATTCCAAGCCCTCACATTGTCATGCAGATTTCCCTCTCTAGAGGGAACAGCACTGAAACACTTCCAGCCCCATTCTTTACCTATTCATACCTCCCCTGATAAAGAAGTAACTTATGTGACAAAACTGGGAGGAGGAACTGAACATGCTCGGCTCTGCTGCTCTTTGGTGCAGGGTCTGCCGGTCCCCAGCAGAGCGGTGTCTTCTCTTCTTGCTACCTGTGATCACACAATGGAGCCTGGGCCTGGCACCTAGAGACAAACCTGAGAGTGTCTCTTTCTGGCTACTCTATTGGGGTTCTACACACATAAAGAGTAACCAAGAGTATGGGTGTCCATCTGCAAGCCCAACTACACCCTGGGGTGGAGAATTCTGGAGCCTGATGATAAGCACACATCGAAACCACATTATCTCACCTAGCCTTGTCAGTAATGAAACGGATATTCTGATCTCCACATGTGAACTTTCTATGTCTAGTTCTGAGGAGGGATGTAAGAGAGGAATAAGGAAGTTTTATTACTGGCTTCATAGATGCTCAACAGCTAAAAAGAAATAATTATGCATGCTTTTCACCCAAAATGGTGAGTTTGCACTTGATTGGAATGTGTGGAGCTTAAAGATCTCAGTTTGAATCTGAATTCTGTCACTTACTACCTGCATAACATTAGGCAAGTTATTTAACCTCTTAGAGCCTCAGGTTTCCCCCACTGTGCATTGAACTACTACTAATGAGCACATACTATGTGCCAGGCACTGTTCTAGGGTCTGAGGACACACCATGAAGAAACAGACCAAAATGTCTGCCTTCAGGGACCATTCATTCTGTAAAACTGAAATAGTTCTACAACATAAGATCAGTATGAGGAGTAAATGGGTCAGTTTACGAGATGCAGTTAAAATGGTGCCTGGAGCATAGTAAGCTCTCAATCACTGATGATAATAATGACCTTGGCTTCATTTAGAGAAGCAATAGCAACTCTAACTGAGTAATTCCTGCTATTAAAGCAGTTCTTCTTTCTGTGTGATTGTCTCTGAGCTTTAGGATGTCCCATGATGCAAGGATGATTCTCTGGTGAAATATTTTATAGCTTCTGATTTCTCAACTCCGCTATCAAACCCTACACTCAGCTCCTTAGGGGATAATGTTATTTAATATGTTATGCTGTTTCAGGAGGAATTAGTCTTTGACTTTGAAAGTACAGAGCTTTCAATATGTATGTATGCTTGGTTTTGCAACATTTAGGTAAAACATGCTCTGTATATAGTACTTTTAATTAGATGAAGATAGGCAATATTTAAAAATATATTTTCTCATAATCTACTTTGTAACAGTTGAAGACAGCTATGAAGCCAATAAGAATGTTGCTAAACAGATTTGACAATTCTTTCAGAATAATTTACACCCAACCAGTATGGCTCAGTGGTTGAGCATCAAACTATGAAATAGGGGGTCACAGTTCGATTCCTGGTCAGAGCACTTGCCAGAGTTGTGGGCTTGATCTCCAGTGGGGGGCATGCAGGAGGCAGCTGATTAATGATTCTCATCACTGATGTTTCTATCTCTCTCTCCCTCTCCCTTCCTCTCTGAAATCAATAAAAAAATAAAAAGAATATTTTAATCATCACTATACTTATTGGCTAGTTAGGGATTCCAGGCTCACATGTTCACTGGTTTGGTACTAATATAGAAATGGTTACACTAGCACACTCCAGGTCCACACATAGCCAATTTTTACAATGCAACTCATCTAGATTTCATCTCAGACCAAACTCTCTGCACATTCTTCTATCAGAGTTATTTTATCTACATGCAACACCAGCTATGAGGATCTGATGTTAGAATCTGTCACTTGTTAGAATCTGTCCATTTGAATTCCTGTCTAACCATCTGTGATGGATCCATTAATCTCAGGCACATTGATGTTCTTTTTTTTTCTTTTTTCATTGAATTTATTGGGGTGACATGGGTTAACAAAATTCTACAGGTTTCAGGTACACAGTTCCACAACACATCATCTGTACACTGCATGTTTTGTCCACCACCCCAAGTCAGGACCCCTTCTATTCATAAGAAATGATTAATTGTTTTCACAGGTAATGGGTAACTATCAAACACAGCGCATTTCTCCATCCATTCATTCAATCACCAAAACACATCTGCACTTTAATCAAACACTGGGATCTGCAATTTTATCTTCATTTTGAAATGGGAAATCAAAACTGGGTGACCTTAAACATCATAATGTGCATGAGGTCCTAAAAATAATTAGTAGATCATTAACCAAAACATTTTCCTCTTGACCCAAAGTCTATCAAACTACAGACATGATCTGCAGACATTTACCAAAAACTGTTCATTTATGTTGTCAAATCTAATAAATATCACTCACTAGATTTTAAGGAGCTATTCTGAAGCAAAATCCTATAGGACAGTGGTTCTCAACCTTCCTAATGCTGCGACCCTTTAATACAGTTCCTCATGTTGTGGTGACCCCCAACCATAAAATTATTTTCGTTGCTACTTCCTAACTGTAATTTTGCTACTGTTATGAATTGTAATGTAAATATCTGATATGCAGGATGTATTTTCATTGTTACAAATTGAACATAATTAAAGCATAGTGATGAATCACAAAAACAATATGTAATTATATAAGTGTTTTCCGGTTATCTTAGGCGACCCCTGTGAAAGGGTCGTTCGACCCCCAAAGGGGTCACAACCCACAGGTTGAGAAACAGCTGCTATAGGACCTAGCATTCTCTGACACTGCACAGCCCACTTTCAGTTGTGGATACTCATGATATTCATTATAGTTTACGCTGTGTGACCCAGGAAAAGGGCACTGTCAATCTTTCTAATCCAGTCCAATATAAGATGATTGACAAGTGTCATATCTTTCTTTTCTCGGTAATGTGTTGCTAAAATAACCTATCTACAAATGCCTGCTTCTATTTTCTTAATAAAGCAACTAATATTTGAACAACTTTTGGTGAGCTCTCCATTTTTCAGATCTCTATTTTTTCAAAATAATTACTTTCAACTTGGAAGTACTCATATAGTGATGTTTAGTTTTCCATTACAATGAAATAATAAAAGAGAGCATAAAAGAACTGTAATAGAAGAGGAAGCTCCACTCACATCCCTGAAAAGATGGGGAGGTGGAGAGAAAAAAAACAACTAGAACTGTCCTACTAGTTCTAGGAGCAATGGAATGAGGTAAAATGCATTCTGGCTCTTTGGGAATGTGATTTGTTCAGGAAATCTAAAAGTAATAAAGACAAAATTCCCCAAAGCTTGAAAAACAAACTTTGTTCTAAAAAAATTGCATGGTAGAAATTAACTAATATTCCATATAACAAGGAAAGAACAATTTGGTAATTGAACTCACTCTAAAAATATTTAGGTGAAGTCATGATAACAGAACCATAAAAGCCTATTGAGTAAAAGGTTTAGGATTATCTTTAAACTTTTAATCACTGGTTGTAAGCATATGCTATATGGTTGCTGGTCATCCTATCTAATAAAAGAGAAACATGGTAATTAGCTGTACATCCGCTACCCTTCCCATTGGCTAATCAGGGCGATATGCAAATTAACTGCCAGCCAAGATGGTGGCTGGGAGCCAGGCAGCTTCAAGCAAACATGAGGCTTGCTTGCTTCAGTGACGGTGGACTCCAATGTTTCCCCGCCTGCCGCAGCCAGCCTGTGAGCTTGCAGTTTGAAACATTGTTACAGATACAGAAGCTAAACAAAACCCCAGAAACCTGCTTTCAGCCAGCCAGGATCTCAGAGCTGGAGTTGAAACAGTGTTTCAATTATAGAACCCAAAGAAACCAGATACCTGCTTTCAGCAGCCTCAGAACTAAAGCGGGCCCAGAATAAAAAAAAGAAAAAAGAAAAAAAGGAGCGGTTGGGAGTTTCAGTCACCCCCAGCCTGAAAACAGCCCTCAACCCCTCACCCAGACTGGCCAGGCACGCCAGTGGGGACCCCCACCCTGAAGGGTGTGTGACCAGCTGCAAACAGCCATCATCCCCTCATCCAGGCTGGCCAGGCACCCCAGTGGGGACCCCCACCCTGATCCAGGATACTCTTCAGGGCAAACCAGCCGGCCCCTACCCATGTACCAGGCCTCTATCCTATATAGTAAAAGGGTAATATGCCTCCCAGCACCTGGATCAGTGGAGCCGCGAGGCCTCCCGGCACCGGGATCAGCGTGACAGGGGGCAGCACCCAAACCCTTGATCGCCCTGCGGCTCTGTGTGTGATAGGGGACGGCGCCACAACCTCCCTATCCGCCCTGCTCTGTTCGTGACAGGGGAAGGCGCCCCAACCCCCTGATCAGCCCTGCTCTGTGCCTGATGGGGGGAGCTCCACAACCCCCTGATCACCCTGCGGCTCTGTGTGTGACAGGGTGCGGCGCCCCAACCCCCTGATTGGCCCTGCTCTGTGTGTAATGGGGTAGAGCCATAACCTCCCCATAGGCCCTGCCCTGAGTGTGACAGTGGCAGCGTCCCAACCCCCTGATCGGCCCTGCTCCTTGGGTGATAGAGGGTGGTGCCCCAACCCCCTGATCGGCCCTGCTCTGTGTGTGACAGGGTGCGGCGCCCCAATCCCCCTCCCCCCCCACACACGGGCCCTGCTCTGTGTGTGATGGGGTAGAGCGATAACCTCCCCATAGGCCCTACTCTGTGAGTGACAGGGGAGAGCTCCTCAACCCCCTGATGGGCCCTGCTCTGTGCATGACAGGGGGCAGTGCCCCAACCCCCTGATGGGCCCTGCTCTGTGAGTGACAGGGGGCAGCGCCCCAACCCCCTGATTGGCCCTGCTCTGTGCATGACAGGGGGTGGCGCCGCAACCTCCCCATCGACCCTGCCTTGAGTGTGACAGGGGGCGGTGCCCCAACCCCCCAATCGGCCCTACCCTGAGTGTGACTGAGGGTGGCATCGCAACCTCCTGATCCTCCCTGCTCTGTGCATGACAGGGGGTGGCGCCCCAACTCCCCAGTCGGCCCTGCTCTGAGCCGGACCAGGGGCTGCACCTAGGGATTGGGCCTGCCCTCTGCCACCCGGGAGCAGGTCTAAGCCAGCAGGTAGTTATCTCCCGAGGGGTCCCAGACTGCGAGAGGGCACAGGCCGGGCTGAGGGACCCCCCCCCCCCTGCTGAGTGCACAAATTTTTGTGTACCGGGCCTCTAGTTATTAATAAGAGAGAAGTTCAAGTCTTGGCAGACTTATATTCAGTAAAGCAATGGTTGGCAAAAGGACAAATGATGATCAAGCTAAACTGGTTTATTCAATTATTAAACATTTATTCTGTGATACTCACTGCAGGATGTTGTGCTAAGTGTTGTGAGGAAAAGACAATCAAGAAGATAATTCCTATAGTCAAGAAATTCTTAACCTACTCAGGAAGCTAAGGCATATACAAAAGTAACAATAATACAGACTTTTTCTGTATAGGCAAATGTCAGCAGTTTCCACCCATTTACCTAAGTCAAAAACCTCGAAGCCATCTTGATTTTTCTTCTTCTCCCATCTCTACTAGCCTAACAAGATAGATGAGAAGGGATGGACAGTGAGTGAATGTGGGAATGAAAGAATAAATATTTCCATAGTCCCACAAGGACGTAAGTGCCAGAAGAAGTGTTAAGAATTAGTGGAAAGAGCTAATAGGTGGGCATCAATGGATAGAACCAGGAGATATTTACAACTACAGAAGTAGAATAGGCAGGAGGTATTAAAGCCGATAAAATACTTTGCAAACATGCACACAGGAAGTCATCTGAATCCTGGGGAATAGAAGAATGAGACCACTATCAAGAATGAAAATGAGAGCAAGAAATATTTACAAGAATTGAAGAAGAAAGAGGTCATCAGAGAGAAAAAAAATCAGAAACACTCAATTACTAATAAAAAATATGACAAGATAATGGCCTATTTGAGACTATGTAATAACTTATAACTAATTTAGTAAGAAAAAGCTTAAAGAAAAAAAATAAACTTTATTATCTAGCATTTCTAATGTGTAATAATTTAGCCTTTCAGCTATAAAGTTAATATTCTGAGACTTATTTTTAAAGTATTTAATAAAGATGCAAGAACGTTAACAATCTTGTAATGGTTTTAAAAGCCATTTATTCAACGTAGGCAAAGGTGATAAAAATAAAATTAAACATTATGAATGCATCAGTAATGCACTTTAAAAGTCAGTCATTGTTGAATATATAATTTAATTCAGATTGATGACAATTTGGAGCCATAACTGATAAGTAAAAAATTGTTGAATGCATTTAAACTCTTCCATAAAAACTTTAAAGGAAAATAAATTCACATATAATGCATATAAACTATTACCCCTAGCTGATAATCTTGTCATATAAAAATAAATTGAAATTTCTTTATATCTTGCTAAGGGCTCATAAATAAGATATCTTGTAGCTCACGTGTCACTTCCTGTCATATCTTATCCTACAAATGGCATATTATCACCTCAACGTAATGTCCATTCCTATACAATTAAGGGGTTTGTAAGATCCCATAACTTGGAATCAGAGAAATCTAAGTTTGCATCTGAGTTATACACTAATAATTCTGTGATGCTGTGCAAATTACTCAAATTGCAGGTGCTGCCATTTGTTCACAGATGGGCTTCATAATGTCCATTCGTTTCAGTGCTTTTATCAGAAATAAATGAAATGGTGTCTGTAAAGTATGCTGTGCCTGGCACAGGTTAAACACTAGAAATCAGGTATATGTTTTACCAGCAATAGCAACTGTGTTAGTTTTATATTGCGTAACAAATTATTATAAACTTAGCAGCTAGAAACAATACCCACTTCTTAACGCATAGTTCTGTTGGTCAGAAGCCCAGCGTGCCCTGGCTGGGTTCTCTGCTCAGAACCTGAGGCTGAAATCAAGGAGTCACTGGGCTGTGCTCATTTCTGGAGGTTCTGGGGAAGAATCAGCTTCCAGCCTCATTCGGGTTGTTGGCCAATCCAGTGGCTTGCAGAGTTCCTTGTAAAACTCAGGTCCCCCTTTTCCTTGCTGCCTCTCAAGGCTCAAGTCTGATGTCCACAGTCCCTCCCACATGACCGACCCCCCCCCCCCCCCCAAGCCATGGAGACTCTCCTTCATGTCAAAATCCTTTCAGTGTCAAATCTCCAGGACTTCATTTCTGACCTCAACAGCCAGAGTTAAAGATCACATGTGATTAAGTCAGTCCCACCCGGATAATCTCTCTTTCTTAAAGGCAGAGTGTCGCCAAACTGGTTTGGCTCAGTGTGTAGAGCGTCGGCCAGCGGACTGAAGGGTCCCGGGTTCGATTCCGGTCAAGGGCATGTGCCTTGGTTGTGGGCACATCCCCACTGGGGGGCGTGCAGGAGGCAGCTGATCGATCTCTCTCATCGATGTTTCTAGCTCTCTGTCCCTCTCCCTTCTTCTCTGTGGAAGGTCAATAAAATATATTTTTTTAAAGCAAGGCATAGTGTCATATAACAAAATCTTACTATGGCACAGACACATTCACAGGACCTGTGAAACGGCAGGAATTGTCGGAGGCATCTCAGTATTCTACCTACCATGGTAGTTATTCTAACTGTTTTAATAATTGTCTATTGTACAACATTTTCAATCACTTTAAAAAGCTCCCTTTCTTAAGGTTTGAAGAAATAATTAATTATGATGAGAAACCTAATAAAGCCCCTCATGTTATTATACCATTAATGTTTAACTATGTTTATACACTGGAGATACAACATATCTAGGGAAGTTTGAATTTCTAAAGAAAAGCCAGAAGCTAAACTATCATTTACTTGCCTGTTTATGTTTTCTCAGAAACACCTTATTCTCTTGTTTTGTTCTGCACTTCCATAGATATAATCTTGAAAGCCAGCAATTCTCTTTCATTTAATTCATTGTGTGACAAGAAAGAGCAAGTAATTTACAGATCTTGATGAACTTCTGGAGTTTGATTCTCCCACTTAGAAGGGCTTCCCCAAAATGAGAAGTATAATCTCAAGTAGCCCTTAGGGTAAGCAGTTAAAGGTCATCCAATTCCACGGATTCTCTTAGAAAACAAATAACTAGTTATGCCCTATTTTAAAGAATCTTTCATTTTAACTTATTATTTCCTAAATTATAATGAAATTCCATATTAAGCCATATTAGTAAGTATCAAAGGGCAAGTGGGAAGTTCACCATTAAAAAAAAAAAAAAAAAAAAAAAAAAAAACAGAAAAGGAAGAAAGAAAGTTCACCATTAATGAACACCTACCACATGCCAGGAACTTTGATGGAAACATTATACACATAATTCAATTTAACCTTGTTAGCATTCATATGAATGTTCGTTTTTTTTAGACCTGTTTTACTTATGAAGAATGAGGATCAGAGAAGGTAACTAATGTGTACAAAAAACACATAATCAGAACATGCTAGACCCAGAATACAAACCTAGGTTTGTTGGACTACAAAACCTTATCTCTTTCCAAATACACAGTACTGCCTCATAAGATTAACATGGGTCAAAAGGAGACGAAAGAAAATAAAGAAGTTTTCACCCAATGCATTTTGGGGAAGGGTTCTTGATTTAATATTCCTTCATTGCTTTGGCTTTTATAGACATCCCTCTTTCATGTGTCATATTCTTTCAATGTGACTTATAATAAGCCAATCAAAGCTACAATTTATATGACTGAATGCATCAGCATTATTAATTCCACAAATAATTTAAGTATCAATTTATTATTTACCACGCAATATTGGAATTATCTACCTAAACCACATGGTCTTCTTGTATCCTTCTCATTAGCTGTTTCTGAGCAGAATAAGAGCAAAAACTCTGATTTATATCAAGTAAGGGCACATCCAGCAGTGTGAAAGTCAAAGATTCTGGCTTTACCTAATCAATGTCCTTTCTGTCCCTTCAAATTTAAACCAAGGTCCAAGGCTAGGATATTTGTCGTAGTCATTCATGGCTGATCAAGAAATGTGACAATAAGAACCCCTAAGCAAATGAGAGAGTGGGGTTGCAAACCATTCTTTACTTTCCAGAGGTACTTATCCAAAGACTAGTGATTACACAATTGTAATAAACAATAACTTCTTAACTCCTAGAGTAGAGATATTCTCATTACTATTCACCGCTTTTGTTGGATTTGGGGGTCCTTAATTCCTGATTGACCGGACAAAAGCCCTGGAGAAGGATGCATCACTTGGAATGCCCACTCTATCACACAACAATGGGCAAATCACTGGTCTCAGGCTCTTATTTTCTTACTAGTAAAGTGGGGATCATTGAATTACCTACTTCACAGGACAACTAATAAATATTAAATCATAGGTAACATGCTTAGTGTAATGCCTGGCACTCAAACCATGTTAGATGTTATTGTTAATTCATTATGACTATCATAATTTATGTTATAATATTCAATTAGATAACCTCTGAAAGACAACTGAAAAATTTAGAGTCTATATAAAACTAATAATAGTTCTGCATGATCTCAACATTGAAAAACACTTTAGTCTTATGCTACTCAGGCTTTTGAAATACATTTTTGTAGTTTTTTTTTGTACTGGTTTCTATCATGTGCATGTAGAGCTTTCATTTTGACATTAGAATGCAGTGGCATACGCCCTACAGACAACATTCTTTTGTTCAACAACCATGACTCACAGAGTCCCCAGTTCAGCAACAGCGAGGGCTACTGAATTAGTCCATTTCACTATATGAATTACAAACTCATCCTAATGGTTCCAATTTTATGTGGTACTGAATTTAAGGCTCAGCATGACAGCTGAAGCCATATATCAATCAACACAGTTTCTGAGAGGGATGACTCATTGTAAGGAAGGCCAGAAGTACAAGTCACTAAAATTGAAAGATAAAACTGATGGTTAAATGCCTAAACTGAGTGCCCCAAATAAGTAGGCATGCAAAGTACAGATGTGTCCATGTATTTTTAAGTGACTGTTGGATTCACATACATAATCAATTGGTAAATAGTGAATTCTAGGTACTGTGCCAGGCCCCGAGGACCCAGTAACAAACTAGAGAGACATGGTTCTGCGCCTCAGCCATTTAATTTCACTCTCCCCGCCAATTACTGTCACAGAGGTCGGGGATTTCAGACTAACACTTCAAAGACTATCTCCTCTTAAATATCTGCAGTTCAGGCTATGTCTTCCCAGCCCACATGCCAAAGCTCTTTATTCCTGGGAACTGGGAAAGAAGCTTTTAAAGGTACATCACATCAGTTGTGTCAAAATAGCATAACAATTAACTTCATGAAACAGGCTATGTATGTTACACACAAAACACTGTTGCTGAATTATATATATATCTTGAAACCAGATTTGGCCCAGGTCAACCAACATTCTAGTGTATTATCTGTCACTATTGAAGTTACACCCAGAGAAATAGGTGCTGTTTGCTAAGTATAGTAATCATTAAGTTGCCAGATATCTCCAGTTCTTCTACTTCTGAGTAAATGGTAGAGTTGACTTCCCTGCCCCTTGAAGCTAACCATGTTTACATGGCTTCCTTTGAGCAACAGAGTGTGAGCAGAAATGATGTTAGGTCACATCTGGGAAAAAGCTTCAGGTGGTAAGATGGCCACCTCTTTTCCCTGCCACAGTCACCAGCAATGTTTTAGACCAGGGGTGGGCAAACTTTTTGACTCGAGGGCCACAATGGGTTCTTAAACTGGACCGGAGGGCCGGAACAAAAGCATGGATGGAGTGTTTGTGTGAACTAATATAAATTCAAAGTAAACATCATTACATAAAAGGGTACGGTCTTTTTTTTTTTTAGTTTTATTCATTTCAAATGGGCCGGATCCGGCCCGCGGGCCATAGTTTGCCCACGGCTGTCTTAGACAGTGGATGTCCATCAGCCTGAGACCCTACGTGAAGACGATGTGTAGGAGAGCCCAAACCCCACACATTCAACCTCAGTGGACAGTGTTGGGTCATGAGTCGGATAAATAAGAGAGCAATAAACTTGATTGCTGTAAGCCAAGAGCTGTTACTGCTACATAAGCCAGTTCATTCAGGTTAATATACCTGGTAAACAAATGTAGGTCTCGAACACTATAAAAATGAAAGCCAGCTCAGAACAGTGATGCAAAAGCCCTTTTTGAGGTTATCCAGGAAATTGCTAGTGAGATTCGCTTGGTAACAGACTGATCTCATTATACATTTTACTTTTCATGTTGAATTAAATGGATACAAGTAAAGTACGATGAGAGAATGGAGGAAGGCACCATCATTTCAATCCAGAAACGTGGAGACAGATGATTTAGTCCAGTGTTTGAACGACCAGAATCAAAATCAAGAATATCTGATGAAATGCAGATTCCTAAACCCAAACCCAAACTGATGGAATACTTGAGGATTTGTTAAACTTATAGTTAACAAGTTATGCAAATGGTTCTTTCATGGCCTTCATGAGAAATACTGGTCTAGGGCCAGAGGCAGCAAAGTGATAAGGTTCAAGTGTGTCTTGTTTGAGAAGACAGGGTTTTGTTTGTTTTCATTTGGGTTAGGATTGTTGAGCATTTAAAATTTAAGAAACTTCCCATAAAAATCAATATGTCCAATGACTTTTGAAAAGTTATGGGAATATCTGGCAACTCTAATCTCAAACACTTACAGGCCAATCATCAGGTAAAACCCAGCTCCCTTCACACAGGAAGGCACACTTTCCAGTTCTTCAGTCTCTATAATGTCAACTCAATTCATCCCTTTATCTGTCCTGCCCAAAAGAAGCATAAGGGTTTGGTTCCCCTTATTCTGGTTTCAGGACATTGTTACACATACTGGAGATTATGTTCTGGAAAAATGAAAGTCACTGAAGAATGTTGAGGAAAAGAATTACCTACTCAAATGTAATTAAAAAATAAAAGTCTGGTTACATAGAAAATACGATAGAGTGAAATTTATGTACTCAAGTGTTTTATGGGTATTTTTTAGGGGTATGGAGGTCTTTGCTATTATTTAATGGTCAGATAGATAACTTGACATGGGCTAAATGAGATTTCTAGCTAAATGTAGAGGGCATACCCCTTTAATAGGAAAACTGTTGCTTAGTTTCAAATGCTGTCATCAATTTAATTTCATTTGCTATTTCTATCGGGAATCTCAGCCTGGGGTCACCAGATCTGCCATTAGAAGACAGAAATCCTCATTTCTAAATTTTTAAAGTTAATTATTTATTTATAAACAAGCTGGCCAATCAGTTAGATGTCTGTGTATAAGAGCATAGCACAAGTAGAATCAGGAGACCAGAAAGGAGTAAAGATAATTTGGAAAGTTATTCTCAGATGGATTTTCAGCTCTTGCAACTTGACAAATAGGGATGCCACTAACCATGCAAGGGAACCACAGGATGAAAAGCAGTTTTAGGTGGCAAAATTTACTTTCTAGGAGTTTGAGCAATTTCATGTATGAAAAAAACAGAGTATGTCGTTTGTCTATTCATCTATTCAACAAATATCATGATTACTATCTACCTCCTAGAAGCATTAAACATTCCTGGGCTAGAGCAATACACAAAGAGTAATAAATGTCTGCCTTTAGAGATCTCAGAGTCCAATCAGTGGAACACAGAGTTACAAAAGCGCACAATGATTTGATACCAAATGTAGTAACGGGTGATTTGTTCCGTAGAAATGTGGTGTGTGTGTGTGTGGGGGGGGGGTGCATATGTTAGTCATATAAGGCTGCTAAAAAGTAATAACGTCTAAGCTAGAACCAGGAGAAAGAAAAATGTGTTCCCGACAGAATCAATAGCCTGCCTAAAGGCCCACAGGCTAGCAAAAGCCAGATGTATTAAAAGATAAACACTGAAAGAAGGTCAGTGAATTCAGTCCCCTTTGCTCAAGATAGTGATATATAGTGAAAGATGAGGTCAGAACAGTGAACAGAGGCCAGAGCCTGTATCCACTACATTAAATTCTCCGGAGCTGATCCTGAAAGTGATGGGTGGTCATACAAGGGTGTTCATCTGGGCAATAAGGAGCAAGTTTGCATCATAAAACAGCATCAGGATGAGAGGTCATGCACATATGGATTAATGTTTGAGGTTAAAGGATGAATAAGAACCTTATTTTCTATTCATTTGCCTAGGGAAATCCTTAGAGTGAAAAGCAATGAGTTAAAACTACAGAAGCTTAGGAAGCACATATAAGAAGAGAGAAGATACACAGGAACCGAAGAATGAAACAGATGAAGAATGGTAAAGGGACACAGAATTGGGAGAAGGGAAGTGAATTTCAAGAGGAGCTAGATCCGTGGTCGGCAAACTGAGGCTCACAAGCCACATGCGGCTCTTTGACCCCTTGAGTGTGGCTCTTCCTAAGCCTTAGAAGTACCCTAATTAAGTTAATAACAATGTACCTACCTTTATAGTTTAAGTTTAAAAAATTTGGCTCCCAAAAGAAATTTCAATCGTTGTACTGTTGATATTTGGCTCTGCTGACTAATGAATTTGCCGACCACTGATATAACATCAAACAGAGCACTTCCAGGGTCCCTTCTCTTCATTCCATTCCATTCTCTATAATGCACCATGGGCTTGTACAACTTGGCAGCCGTAGCTGAGTACTGCCTTGCTATCAGTATGGCCCAAGGACTAGCAGCATCAGCAGCATCTGGGGGCCTATTAGACATGCAGACTCTTAAAATCCAGAGGGACAAACCCAATCAAAATCTGCATTTTAACAATCACCACCTTGGAAGTTCATATGCAATTCAACTTCTAAGTACTCTAGATTTATCATCTTATCATTGTCACTGATATTTTTTCATTTTTCAAAGCAGGAAATTGAGGCATAGAGAGGTTAAGTAACTTTTCTGTTAGCATTAGTAGATCTGGTAGGCATTGCTTGCAAGTAACTGACTGAATATCCAACCAATCTTCCTTGTAAGAAATCTCCAATTTTATTTAGGGCAGAAATGTGCCCAAGCCCAGGAAAGACACTTATTTTTCTCAGATGCTCTCCTAGCAGGAAATAGCTATGAGATAGAGGTGAGAACCAACTGCAAATGCTGGGAAGGTGTATTTTCCTGACGAAATGAACTAATGGAGCTGGTGCCTTCTCTTCCTTTAACTCCAGGCTGGGTCATGGAGATGATAGCTAGAGCTGCAGAAGCCAGAACTGAACACTAAGGAGGAAGACATAGAAAAATAGTCTGGGTTCTTGATGCTGTCTTTTAAGAATTCAACCAGTACTAACAGCACCTACCTCTAGACTTCTTGTTTGTGAGAAAAATTGATTTCCCACTGAAATCACTGTAGATAGATTTTTTTTCTGTTTCTTACAAACACATTCTTAACCGATAAAGGCTACAATGATATTATCCTATCACTTATATTTATTATTCTATCCCAATGTTAGGGAGCAAGGCTTCCTTTGTTTCCCAGTTGCTTCCCTGTGCACTATAAAAAGTCAGTGGGATTCTTGTGCCTTCTCCTAATGTCTTTGGACAGGAATATGTAAAGTACCACACCGCCTCTCTGAGTGGTGGGGGAAATTACAAAAATGACAGGTCACAGAACAGTTCCCTAGAGGGAAAGGCTCTGATGAAGAGACATGTGCTTTCCACCTGACTAACTCTCATACCCACTCACTGAAACATGCACCTACCCACTTTCTTCATCTGCTGATAGATTTGGCTTAACCTCCCAGCTGTTCTGAGGCAGCAGGGAAGGTGGCGGAAACTGCAGCTGCCCCCTGCCACTGGTGGCAGTTAGATATCTGAGTGTGACATGCCTGTATGAGAAGATGTCACCAAAAATGACAAAGAGCGGATTGGGTGTAGCAGCAGCTAAAGGAGAGTGACAAAGGCTGGCAACATCCGTGTAATAAGCAGAACTGCATCAAAATGTAAATATCTCCATCCTGAGTTAATGACTGGGTCCCATGGGAAAGCCTTCATGACCCTTGCCCAGCCGGCGTGGCTCAATGGTTGAGCATTGACCTATGGACCAGGAGGTTATGTTTCGATTCCTGGTCAGGGAACATGCCCGGGTTGCCAGCTCGATCCACAGTGGGGGACACGCATTCTCTCTCATCGGTGTTTCTCTCTCTCCCTCTCCCTCTACCTTCCTCTCTGAAGTCAATTTTAAAAAATATTAGAAAAAAAGGAACCCTACATAACCCTCCTTGCTAAAGCTATGAGTCATAAGACCAGTTTGGTGGCAGCCAAAAACACCTTCAAGAGCCCTTCAGATTACCTGAGAAGTCCGAAAGAATGCAAGTTGAAATGGATTCTTCTACAGCAATATTCTTACTACTTCATCTTCCTGATACTCTGATTTTAAGACTTCTGACACTGCCATTCTGGTTTATACGTTTTAAGAATAACAAGTCATGTTTGTCATTTAATCTCTTTTAAATGGGGACATACTTTACTCTAAACACTATTAATAGTCTGGTTCTATTTACTATTTCCTGTTAGTTATCTTTGATCTTGTAACTGTAATGGTTATTAAGGCAAAAGCTACTCACAATGCTAAATGAATATTCAGTTTTAATTTTTAGTGATCTAGGGATTTACTGTAAAGTTCTAATACAACATCCTTTAAAATGGCTCTACATTCACCTTTTATAACATTTCACCACCTAAGTTACCCCATTTACTCTCTTAAGATCCTAAAGCTCCAACTCCTCTAGTATCTGTTGGGCCCATTCTTTTGCTATTCTACAAAGCACAGTCATCAGACTCACATTTTTTGCTTCGATGATTATTCTCTCACATGCCCTAGATAACTAATTAAATCTACCCTCCTATATTCCCCTCTACCTGACCTGAACACCAGCCTCGCAATTCCATTTTCTTTTAATTAAGACTTCTTCCCTCTTGGTATCCAAATGTTAATCTTCCTTGTAAATCTGCCTGGCATTTTAGTTCACTGTTTTCTATCTTAAGAAATTGGAGAACTGCTCCATGCAATCATGGTAACAAAAATTAATTAGTTCCATTTACCACAATTCTCTGACTATGGCAGATTTGCTTAATTCTATTGTAAGAGCTTTTAAAAAATTCATAATTGAAAAATTTTGAACTCCCCAACCCAAATATCTGAGCAGTAATTCAGCATCTTTTACTTCAAATCTAAAACCTTGTTCGAGTACCTACGAGTCAAGTGGAAAACTTTCATCTCTTTTTAAATGTCTCCCACGACATTTGTTCCCTTCCTCCAACCACTCCTCCAATTCAGGCCTGGAGATCTCTTTGCCCTGGAAAGCTTTTAGTACACACCATTCTAAAAGCACTGTCCTTTCACCTTCTTAATGAAAGCCAAAGGCTTCCCCAATACTGACTAAAATACTTTGGATACCACTATAAAACATACTATAGATAATGGACTTGGGAATGCTATTAGGAGACATTTATAGTTCTTATCCTTTCTTCAACCTTCTTAACCTCAGGACATATCTCTACTCCTCCACTCATAGGAGAAATTCATTGTACCACTCATTAGATCATATTTCTGAAATATTTCTAAAATCTAGTAGACTTTACTAACCATCTCCATCAAATAGTTGAAAAGTGCAGTATCTTAATTTGGATATATATTTTTCTGTGAATACTAAATCAGAAGAAGAAAAGCCTTACCTTTTTATTATGCTTTAAATCAAAATCATAATATGCTAACTGATAATATCTTCTGATACAGATAGAATGGACCCATACACATGACTGGAACAATCTTTGTGCTACATTTTGCATTCGTTCCCCTAGCAGGGAGCTAACACCCTGGATGTTATTAAAGATGTTTATTAAAAGGATGTTCTTATAACAGAATACTATTTTTAAATTTTATCTGAAATCAATTTTTAATATGTTTTAAATATTAAAAAAACAAGTAGAAATTTCAAAAGATAAAAATTTACATCACTTAACTTATGTCAAATTAAGGTAAATATGGACTCATCCTTTCCTACATATTAGTTTTTTTAAATTTTTGAAAACATAATAAAAACTTACAAAGATTTGAAAACTACTACCTATGGTAAATTAGTTAAAAATTGAAAACGCAATAGGGATTCTAAGGGACCAATGTCTTATGATAAATTGATTTCCCTAATTTGATGAGCTTCTACATGAAATCTTTTTGAATTTAAACATTAATTTTATTCTCTTCATTCCTTACTCTTAAATGATAAAGTATGTACCTCAAGGAATGGGAGTATATCAAGTTAAAAATAAGTTTTCAGAATTCTGTTTTATCAGGAATATTAAAAATCCAAATACTTATTATATTACACCTCATGTCATTTATTTTTTTATTGCATAGGACATATCTAGTTATTATTTAACTCATCTGCAGCTGAAAACAAATTAAGAAGGGCAGAAAATAAGTTGCCCTTAAAAAGAGAACTGAGTAGTATCCAGAAGTTTCCATTGGGATTAACACTTACTTTCTTACATCTGGGAATGCCACACAACTCAAACACTCTCATCACCCCTACACCAGACATGCTCTCTGATTGCTATTTAGTTCCCTAGATAGCATGACTCAGCCTGGCAGTAAATATACCAGAAATCACTTCCACCTTTCTGAGATAAAACTTACAGTCCAACAAAAGAAATATAGCATGATTATATAGTATTCTTAATTAAGAAGGGAAAAAAAGAAACTAATGTCAAGGACACTCAAAAGGCAGAAAGAGCCAAAATCTGGTGTGATGTAAATTTCTGCAATGATTGGTTCTTGTTCATAATCGTATTTAAAGTAGGACCCAGCAAATCCTTGGCCCTTAGTAAAAATCAGTTGAATAAATGAACTCTGCATAAGGAACAGAACTATATATGGTACAAGTAAAAGTGATTTCTTACTTTTCTAAACTTCAATAGTATGTTCTTATAATGGGACAATGTGTTCTAGTGTTTCAAGTTATATTAACGATTATAGTGTATCTACCTTATCAGCCCTCCAAGGAAGATCATCCCCTGGAGACCATCACTACACATTTACGTTGTTATATCTTACAAATGTCTGGAACATAGGAAGTCTTCAATAGACATGTGTTAGGGAACAGCAAGCTAGAATAATTTCATTTGACTCCTTCTATGTTGATACATTGAAGAGTAATGAATTACTGACTGGCCAAGCTGTTTACTTGGCCATCGCCACTAGTAACATAGATTTCTACAATATGACTGAGCTGTAGCAATAAAAAAATAATACTAACACAAATGGATCAGTCATGCGTATGGTCCAGTTCATCCACTGTATGTTTACAGAGGAGGAAAAACAGAAACTCTTTGATTGCACTTGAGTTTAAATGCTAGAGGGCAACATACAGTGGGTGAGGCTTGTGCCTAAAAAAAGAAAAAAACAGCAATCCCTCAAAATTATGACTGAGGGCAACACCTTTCTAGAGGCAATGGTTGAGAGAATAAACTACTATTAACCAAAAATGTTTTAAGGGAAAAACAAAGCCTTGGTGTTAGATCATTAAAACATAGGTAATATTCTCTGGGTCACATACTTCGATGAGGTTACTTGGGTTTTGCTGGAGAGACGCTACTTGGGAATATAAATTTCACCATGCAATATAAGGCATAGTATTGCTTCCATGTACTCATTCTGCCTTTCCTGTGAAATAATTGCAAGCTACATATCTAGTTAAAAAAACAACCTGAGAAAATGTTCTGCAAAATTAGCTCACTCTAAACATTTCAGAAGAAGTCTGTCTTCGTAAGATTCTCTGATGAGGAGTGGGCAAGCAACACACAGCAGTAGTGAGGGTGTGCAGAAACACTAACATGTTCCTTAGTCTTGCCTTGAAATATTAGAAAGGATCCAAACATATGTCCATAACTTCCCATGTTGTGTGTGTGTGTGTGTGTGTGTGTGTGTGTAACCTAACATGCACTGTGATGAAGCCCATATTATTTCAGTGCCAGAGGGAGAGCCGCAGACCAGGCGACAACATTGAAGGAACTGACTTTGGAAGGCATGCCCAGAGTTTCAGCCTCCCTGGTAGAATCCCACTTCAGGCAGCGAGCACCTTTCTGCTTTCCATGTTTCATGCTTTCCACAAAGTAACTTTAAATAAATAGGAAATGACAAATGACTTGATATTAGTCACTGACACATTTCCTGAAAGCTATTTACACCCTTGTGTGAAATCACCCTAACTCATTTCCATTTTCTCACTCATGAAATAATCAAATGCGGCATTCCCATGACCTTTAGGCAAACTCAAGAGAGTAGAGAAGATCTGGTGGTAGAGAGTGAAAAAAGTCTCTGAAATTTTCCGATGCCGAGGCGTATTCTGAAAATTATCATCCCATGAACACTTCTAGGAATCCCAGAAATCTAAGTCAGATGGGAAGATAGACCAGAATCTAGCTTTCTCGTGCCGCTTGGAGAGCATCAGCCCCAATCACAGTGGCTGAATGAGATGAATCCCAAATCTCACAGCTTTTCAAAGAAGCTGAGTCCCCAATACCTGGACTTTACGTTCCCTCCATCTGAGATT
Organism: Myotis myotis; assembly: GCF_014108235.1. NCBI lineage: Eukaryota > Metazoa > Chordata > Mammalia > Chiroptera > Vespertilionidae > Myotis > Myotis myotis. Next base: position 28,910,180 of record NW_023416313.1, read on the forward strand.
AGAACTTCTTGACAGTTCAATCTCCTCCTTTGTGCTCATCCTGCAGCCTACTTTCCCCCTTCTCCCTCCTTAATTATTTAAGAGATCGAAGACCCCTCCAGATGCCTCCACCATCCCTCACCTCATATGTTGCTGGCAAGCATCAGGCATACACCCTCGAGTTGCAAGACCCAAAGCTTTTGGCATTGAAGTACCTGGCACATCCCAGGTTAGGCTGGTTGATATACTTCTTCCAGTTTTACGTCTCTAAAATCACCACTGATGTCTTATCATGAGCTTCTTTCCTGTAAATATAACTTTGCTCCTATAGGGAAATTCATTATCGTGAATTGATGATGCCAAATTGTTACATGTCATGATAATAATTACAAAAAGCACTAAATATGTCATACCTCTTTTGTGATAGGTTTTTTTTTTACAGAGATTCCATAAATATACAAAGGTGTGTCTGCCAAATGCAACTAATTGTATAAGAAAGACAAACATCTCCTTTCTTTAAAAGTGGGTTATATGAGCTATAATTTTATCATTTTTTAGTTGTCACAGCTGTTATAAATTAAGTGAAAGATTGGGTGATGCCCTTTATTGCATTCAGAGGAGTAATGGAATGGGACCAACAATAACAGCGATAATATAAATATGTGTTGAGGTTTTAGTCTGCATGTCAGAAACTGTCTGAAGGATTTAGATTTTAAAAAATTAAATCCAGCCCTAGCCGACTTGGCTCAGTGGATAAAGTGTCAGCCTGTGGAATGAAAGGTCCTGGGTTCAATTCCCGTCAAGGGCACATGCTGGGTTACGAGCTTGATCCCCAATTGGGGGTGTGCAGGAGGCAGCCAATCAATGATTCTCTCACATCATTGATGTTTCTATCTCTCTCTCTCTCTCCCTGTCCCTTCCTCTCTGAAATCAACAAAAATGTTTAAAAAAATTAAATCCAAGAAAACCAATGTCACATAATTTACTCTCATTGTACAAATAAAGAAGCAAAAGCAGCGAGAGGTTGAGTAACATGCTAAAAGTCTTGTAGTTAATATATGGTGGCAACAGAATTGAAATCCAGAGATGTTGGTATCCAGAAGCATTGATCTTAACCATTATTTATAGAGTAATAAGATGTTATTTTGAGGTCAGACTCCTCTTAGGTTCTGGAAGAGATCAGATTTTTCTATATTATTTTTGCCACTGAATAGCCTATAGTTTATTTTTATAAATTTGAGAGTAGTAAAATGCATAGAACATGCTATCACACATCTCCCTATAGCTTAAGGATAAGTATCCAAGAGTGAAGTTGAAAATTCACCCTCAGCCACTAAGTCTATGATTGTACATCATGTTTTTCATGGTTTTCAGCTGAAAGGTTCTTCAAGGTTTCAGAGTATAAAATGAGAGAATGGGGTGAGGGGAGAAAAAGGTTCCTCAAAACAGCTTTTGAAATGCAATTAAGCATGGTACTCAATCCAGATTTTCCAGACTGAATCTATAATTTAGATAGCAAGCCTTGTCATTTCTAATAGTTGTCACTGTTTAGCATTGTGGATGTTAGCTGTCAAAATATACAAGGCCTGTCTACACATTCATTTTTCCAATGACCCCATAAAATTCATCCAAAAAACAAATGTTGCTCCTTTCATCAGCTAACAATTGGAAAGCCTTTTATGGAATATAGAAATAGATGAGCCATACGATGAATTGTTAGCTCCAATGACTAAAATGAAGACAAAAGGGAAAAAAATTGATTCAGTTATTCATTCTAACTAATCTGAATGTGTGGTCTTGGTAGATAAGATATAAAGGCAACCCCATCTCAAGTTTCCAGGCTCACAAGGAAGTAAACCAAAAAATGCACAAGACATAGCAATATTTTCTGGTCATGATTTTAAAGGATAGATGATATTCTCCTTGAAGAACTCTGCTATTCCTAACAATATAATACTTACCAAGTGTACGTCACATTATGCTTTCTTAAGAATTTTAATTTACTAGGTGAGCCCCACAATATTCCTGTGAGATATAAACAGAGTAAGAACTTCTCCCATTTTACAGATGAGAAAATGAAGTCATAGTTCAGATAAATGAATCATCCCACATCACAGCTTGTTCATGGCAGAATTACATCTAAGATTAAATCAGGAGTCTGAGTAATAGGTGTAACAAAGATTCCAATTCACCAAGAATTCGGCCTTAAATATGCTGATATTAAGAGTGAAAGTCTAATATGATAATTAAATGACAATCGTTCCATTTATTTTAAGAATAAGTCCAAAAAAAAAAAAAAAGAAGTCCTATAGTTGATTCTTTTCCCGGTAGCATATTAAAATAAAATTAAATAAATAAATACAATTAATATTTATTCGAGATATGTTCAATGGAGTGCTTACCGATGCTTGTGAACCAAACAACAGATGGACCAAAATCCCTGACCTCAAATAGCCTATATTCTAGCAAAATAGACAAAAATAAGCAATTGACATAAATTAACAAAGATAGAAATTATCTTGTATTTATGTGGTTGGTCAGGATAGGTCTCATTGAGAAGGTGAGATCAATGGAGATCCAGGGAAAAGGCTCCCAGGAGTGTCTTGGTGCGCTCAGCGAGCAGAAAGGAAGCCAGTGTGACTGCAGCAACAGCAGCAGCAGCAGCAAGGAGAGCTGGGTGAGGTGAGGTCAGAGGGAGAACAGAGAGGCAGGTCCTGCAGGCCCTTGGAGGCCAGCACAAGAAATCCCGGCTTAATTATGAATGAAGTGGAAACCATTGCAGGGTTTTGAGCAGTTGAGTGGCAGGATCTGACTTAATTTTTAAGGAAGACCTATTATTAATCATTAAATATCTTAAAATTTTATCACTCAATATATTGCATAACCTTTGTTACATATATGAATCCCAATTTCCCTTCCTTCTCTCAGAATAAAATACAATTATGTCCACATTCCCACAGAAAATACCAGCGCTCAGAATGTCTAAGTATCTTGTCGAGATAAGATCTAGTAAGTGACACAGCCAGGTGAAAAGAATAACTTTTCTAACTCCTGGTCCAAAACTGATTGCTCTTTCTTGTGTATTCATTTATATGAAACTCACAAAGGAAAGAAAATAATAATTGAGATTAATTACCCAAATTATTCATCAATAGAGATGCTCAGCTTGATATATTAAAATAGAATCAAGCCCATTTTTCCCTTATTAATTTCTGGGACATAATGACACAGTAATTTCCCTGAACTTTCTATCTGGAATGACATGTGAACATTCAGGCTAAGAATTTTGGATGCAGAGGTAACCATAATAATAATTTAAATTTACAACAGTACATTTGGAAAGTTTTTCAAATTCTTTTAGTTATTATTTATTAACTTTCTGCTCTATACTAGTTACTGTGCTAAATTCTTTGCATACGTCATTCATCAAAACTCTAAGAATATTACTATCAGTACCCTCTTTCTATACAGGACTAATGTGACCCAGAGAGGCTCAGTACTCAAAGGTCATAGGACTGTTCAGTACCAGAACCAGGATTTTTCCTGAATCTCCGCAGTCTAAAGTTAAGTTCCCTTCACTAAGCAACACTACAATTCTGCAGCATGATGCTCAACATATCACTTCAACATGGTCAGCCAGATATGAGTAGCTCCATTTTACAGGTGATTAACTGGTCACAGAAAAGTTAATCAAGCCATCAACATTTATTTTACGGCCACAATATGCAAATCAATATTTAGTTGCTGAGGCACACAGGATTTATGATACAATATCTTGCCTCAATGAGCTTGCAATCTTGTTAAAGTAACAAGAGACACCTACAGAGGTAATAAATAACCCAAGATAGCACATAATAAGTACCAAATGGGATATAGAGCCAACAACTGCTAAAGAATTTCAAGAGAGAGAAAACTGAATCTGGGTGCTTCAATTTAGTTATGAAAAATCTTTACTAAAGAGGACTAGTGTTGAGGTGGTCCTTATAGGAAAGGTAAAGTTTAGATCATCAGAGAGGATGAGGAAAAATAATTTCAATGAGAGGCAGGTAATATGACCAAAGGCCATGGGAGAAGACTCGACTGGATTATCAAGGGAAAATGAATTGCTGCATTTGAAGTGCAGAACACATGAGAGGGAAAACAAAAAAATGAGACCAGAGAAGTAGATTGTAGAAAACCTTAATTGGCAACTTAGATATCTAAGGGAGGAGAGATGGAATAGATCTTGTTGAACTGTTAGTGTGTGGCACCAGCTTTATGTATATTTTTTGTTTATGTGATCCTATCATCAAACCTATGAAGTAAAAAGGGAGATACAGCATGGCTACTATAAATAAAAGGAAGCAGAGACTATCTGGCCACAGCTTAGCTTTGGGTGTGGGTGGAACCAAAACTTCAATCTAGATCTATCGGCCTCCAAGGCCCATGTTCTTTCCACTACTCCTCACGGCCATTGACTGAAGGCAATGGGGAGCCAAGGAAGATATCTAATCGAGAGACTAGAGTGACATATAAAAGCACCATAAGAATAAAAGAATACAAATAACATTACAATATGTATAACAGCAGATAAAATTTAGGGAACAAAAACACTAGGCAAGGAGATCCATTTAATCTATTGTATTAACCCAAATAATATGGTGACAGGGATCTATAGTTGAGTCCTGACAATGGCAGTAAAAATGAATGTACAGAATACTACAAAATAAATATAAAGAGATAAATGGCAACACCCATGTCCTGCAACAAGTCGTTTCTACTACCCACCATACAACCACAGTGTAATTCTTTCTCCTAGAGCCTCAGAGACAAAAGCCAGGGTCTAGCTCAAATATTTTTGATAGCACATCATTTACTTAAAAATAATAAAATCTATGGCTTAGGAAAAATATCTGCCTTAGTACAATCTACCTCTCAAATGTCTATCATGAATTGTGAAAGCCTTATGCTAGTCATATTTCTATTGTATATGTTTGGCAATAGCACATGGTCATGTATGCTAACATGGACAGTAGTACCTTATATTCATGAGCATTAGACATATTAATTACTAAGGAAATATTCTGTTCCTTTCCATTTTTTTTTTACTTTTGGAAAACTAAGTGTAGATTAGTCAACTGACTTATTTCTGGGAGATACAATGTGTCATATTTCTGGTTATGACACTTCTCTCTTAAGATGCAAGGTGCTTCGCAGGATTCAAATAAAAAAAGCAAATATCTCACGTTAGAAGGGATGAGTAACAATATTTTGACTCAGAATCCCTACTCTCACCTAATCTCCTTAGTATCATCCAGCTATGCTAAAAGATAATTAAAATTTAACATATTAGCCAAGCCTAATTTTCTTTACCTTCATGAATAAAAATAGATTGTTTTTCTGAGGTGAAAAAGGAATGTTTACATTTCAAGTCAAGCTGTGCCACAGCCCAATAAATGTAGGCCTACAGCTCACATATATGGAAAATGTCTTTGAAAGTTTCAAGAATGCCAAACCTGTGCTGCGTTTTAGAAATGCCACATGCTGCATAAGAAATATCATCACAGAATCCTAAAAAGAGTATGTGTTGAAATACAACTCAGACACTATTATTTATGCAGCTCATTTTTACATATCTGTACTGATATTAAAACAGGCATCTGTAAAATGTGGTGAGGGAAACCAAAGATGTTACAAGCATTTCTGCCCAATAATGTTACCCTTTAGCATACACTTAAGTTTACAAAACTTAGCTATTATAAATGAACTAATTTCAAAGCTACTCATGCCAAAGGTCAGGACTTATTTTCTATTAACTGTCTTTTTTAACACGTGAAATGCATTTATACATAAAATGTATCAGAATATACATACTGACCTTAACTTCTAAAGGCATTATTTCATGAGGGTTTCAAAAGAAAGTAAAAATCTGTTTACCTCCGAGTCCTGGTCTAAGCCGATTATCATAACCATCCAGGAGTCTGTCTAGAATTCTTGTAAAAATGGTGATGTTGTTTTCTGGCCCATCTTCTTGGATGTTAGCCAGCACCAACCTAAACAGATAATTTTACAAACTGATATATTATATATATATATATATATATAAATACATATATGTGTTTCGAAAATACCAACATGCTCTTCTTTCTTGATTTGAATTGCAAGGCTCCCTATTAGTGCAACCCATTTTCCTCTTCTTTCACTTCTATAAATGCCAGTATGTCTATGGGGAAGGTAAACGTGCTATGGAAAATGAATACTAAATACCAGATGATTAGAAAGTTTGATGTCAAAATTCTTCCAGATATCTACTACTCAGCATTGTGTGCGTGTCATCCCTTCCCCGGCCCCTAAAATCCATTCCCTAGGACAGTGATGGCGAACCTTTTGGGCTCGGCGTGTCAGCATTTTGAAAAACCCTAACTTAACTCTGGTGCCGCGTCACATATAGAAATTTTTTTATATTTGCAACCATAGTAAAACAAAGATTGATATTTTTGATATTTATTTTATATATTTAAATGCCATTTAACAAAGAAAAATCAACCAAAAAAATGAGTCCGCGTGTCACCTCTGACACGCGTGTCATAGGTTCGCCATTACTGCCCTAGAATATGTTATGATTGTAGATTATCACATGCAGACACTATTAATAGTGTTATTCCAACTACAATAATCCAAGGATCCCCTGAAATCGTTCTTCAGTGATGCGAATATTAATTGAGAAAAACATTGCTTCCTTCAAGGCACTAAATTTCTCTATCTTCCTCATGAATGTCTTCCTTTTTCTCTTTATGTCTTTTTCTCTTTTAAAGCAAGATGATTTCCTTACTTTGGGTATACCTCCACCCAATGGCCAAGTGCAATATAGACATCAGGGGAACTCTGCTGGCTGGGTTCCAGGCTCCTGTGCAGCCAGGAGGTGGAGGTGGGCTCTGAAAGGATCACAGCACACAGGGAACAGCAGAGAGCCTTAGAGGAGACCTGCTGCCTGGACTTGGAGGAGAGCGACAGGGGTCCCCCAGAGATTCAAATGCCCAGCTACTTTTGTAAGCCCGCCTGTGGTAAATTTGTGGAAAGAACAAATGGTCTCAAAATATCACAGGAAAGAGGGTTAAAAACAGTGATTTTTCTCCATTATTTGTCCATCAGAAAGCCAGAGGCCTGGTTTTGTGACATCCAGCAAATTGGTGCAGAAGCAAAGGATGTATAAAACAGAACGTCCCTTTGCACTGCCGTTTTTCCCAGAATGAATCAGAGATTTAAATTATTGGTCAAAAATAAATAAATAAATAAATAAATAAATAAAATCTTTTATATAATAGAATAAAATACTGGCATGAGCATTAGTGGTTAAATAGAGAACAAAAAACCTATAAAGAGAAATACAGTTAAGCTGAGGATTTTCAAAGATTATTAATTGACCTCCTTTGTTCACTCCTTTAAAATAAAAGATTCTATGTAATCTGCATGCTGAGCAAGATGTATTGTGTAAAGTATCATTGACAGAGTCCATTTGCATTTAAATGATTATACAGCTAGTAGCTAAAAATAGTCACAATACATCAGAAATTGGTAACCAACTGAAAATATTGTCTTGAAAGCAGAAAAATATTAAAACACCAATTGAAGATAAACATATTTAAATTATGTAAGCAAATTAGCTCATATCCTCCAGCCTCAAGCTTCTATATTGCCTTAAGCTAATTTTAAAATCAATCACTGAGAGAGCAGTCCCAAAGTTCCACATAGAGATTTTCAGTCAAAAGTGTTTTTTTAATTACATGTTACAGTTTCTTTCTAAAGTCAGTATTAAGGTGTTAATGAGATATTCTCCAATTAAAATAAGGCTTTATAAAGAGATTTTTCTCAATTCTAGAAAATATTTTCATACTTGGACAACTATTTAGAGAGGAAAATGAAAAATTTTAAGGGAAATGGAGATATAATAAGGGTGTTGTTTTGTTTTTGTTTTTTTTTAAAAAAGGAATGGTTACATGAACATTTTTATGACTTTTATACTTTACATCCCCTGTTATCTTAAAAGCATACTAAAGTCAATAAATAAAAGATGCCCATTGGTGATAAACAATCAGAAAAGACTATAGCTATGATGAAGTTACTGAAAGCAATAAAAATTATTTCATGTTTGTAGAACATAGGCAAAAAAAATAGTTGCATGTTTAAAATCAGTACTCTTTATGGTAGTAACCATTTTAAGAACAAAAGCTATCCAAATGAATAATGTAAAAAGTTGATTAATAAATCAAGCTTTTATCTTATTGTTTGTGATTGTGAAGTTGTATACTACCTCCACCTAGAGGCTTAAGGCTCACATATCAGTTAGGTTTTCTGTGTTGACTAAAAGAGCCAAGACCATTAAAAGAGAGAGAGAGAAGCAGAAAGGAAGAAAGAAAGAATGTAAGAAAGAAAGAAAGAAGAAAAATTAAGTTAACACTCAAATCATCTTAGTTTGTGCGGTTTGTGTGGCTTAAAGGAAAGCTGTTGACTCCCTCAGTGCATTTTGGTGTTATGATATGCATAGAACTTAATCAGTTCCTTGCAAGAACATGCCATTCAAAGGGTATTGTTTCCTTCAGTGATTTTTTTTTAAAAGACAATTTTTCTGTTCACTTTTGCATTTATAGCGAAAAGCATGAAGCAGTGAACTTTTTATCATCTCTGCCACTGCATAGTTCAGTTTCTTGGTACAATCCTTCTTCATTAGAAATAATACTTCAAGATACTCTAGCTTCTCAAAAGCCACCCCTACCCTGATGCCATTCAAGCAACACACCTTTACCCTGAATTAAAAGAGTCAAATACGATAAATGTCTCACCTGATTGGGTCCCACATCAAGAAAACAAAAAGCAGTAACTGCATGCTGTCGATGTTCAATTTCATCTTCATTGCAGCTCTGGTAAAGCCATGAAAGAAAACCAAAATACACTAAAAATTAAATTCAGCCCCACCATCCGAATAGCCCCAAAAGACTGCCATTTCAGTCGGTAATTGCATTTAAAGCTATGGAGGCTATTCCAGCAGAGTGAGTGTATGGTATGATGACTGGGTGAGCGAGGGTTGTATTTGGTGAGTTTTCTTCTTACTTCTTTCCTTTCCTTTTCTTTTTCTTTTCTTATTTATTATATTATTATTATTATTATTATTAATTATTTATTTATTTTTGACAGGCAGATGATCAAGTAATCACACTTTGCCCATCCTGAGCAAACACTGTTTTGTGCTCACACAGAGACATTCAAATGATAACACACGGGACCCTGAATTGACATAGGAGCTAGAGAAGAGTATGGGTTGGAGGGGAGAATGAAATGGGGGGGCGGGGGAGAGATGGGCACTTCAAGCCACCATCCCCTTCACCAAGGCCACCCCCGCGATCAAGGCGAGAAAAGCGGTGGGGGGTTAGGCGGGGGGGGGGGGGGGGGGCAGCCAGCCCACTTTTCCGATTGTTATTCCTTCCATTACAGTGAGCTGCAGTCCTCGCACCTTCCCTTCTTCGCTCCCTCTAAAATAAAATACCATCATCGCCCCCCCTGCCCATCCACAGTTGGCAAAGACCACGTCTGCGAGGCAGCCGGGTCAGGCTCCTCCGCTGAGAAACGCGGCGTCTGCCAGCTGCTCGGGGCTCCCAGGACCACCAGGCGGGCAGGAGCGCCGGGCGCCCGGGGTCAGCCCGGCTGGCAGGCTCCGTGGCGCCGCGTGCAAAGTTGAAGACTGTCAAAGAGCCGGGCGACCGTGCAGCCGCGCGGGGGTCTCCGCCCGCATTGCACTTGCCAACACGCTTCTCGTGATGGGTTCCGGAATTCTTTCACGGATGGGCTCGGAGGGAGGGGGCGGCCCGAACCTCCGCGGTTCCCGGGGCGCCGGAGAGAGTGCGGGAGCTGGGGCATGCCCGGGAGCAGGGGCACAGGGAAAGGGTCCCTGCTGGGACCAACGCGTGCGACCTTACCTGCAACCACTAGCAGACCTGGGGCTTTTCCTCCCTCGGCTCCGATCTTGAGCAGATAGGAAACTTGAGAGAGAAGAGAGCGCGAGAGACCGGCTGCAGCAGCCCAGCGAGCTGGAGCGGAGGGCTGGTGGGAGCCGGAGGAGCGCGGGGAGCAGCGGCGGCGCCGGAGTAGACGGCGAAGGCGTCCGTAGTGGCGCTGATGGGCGGAGGAGGAGGGAGAGGAGGAGGGGGGAGCGTTGGCTGGAGCGGGCGGGGGGGGGGGGGTGCGAGCGGAGGCGGCGCGGTGCGCGCTGGCAGCGGCGGGCGCGAGCCCCAGCTTGGAGGAGGAGGAAGAGGAGGAGGAGGAGGAGGAGCCAGGCCCGGGAGAAGGGCTACCCGAGATTCAGGGCAAGTGAGGACCCCCACCCTCACCCCGATCCCGGGGAACCGTTCCCCCGGCACCTGCAGCGGCACAGCCCCGGGCGGCGGCGGGAGCCTCGGGGCGCCTGGAGCGCTGCTCGCGGGCGTCCACACCTCGCGGGCGGAGCGGTGCCCACGGCCACCACAGACCGCTCCCCGCGGCGGCCCACCGGGCTCCCCGAGGAGGTTCCCAGGCGCTGCCGGTGGGTATGGGTGAGGCGTCGCTCATGCAATGTCTGTGGGTCCCTAGGTCCCCGCAGCCGCGCCCTGTCGCCAGCCCCCCAACATTTGGCTCTGGGGCGACGTGGCTGCGGAGGAGAGGTAAAGAGGTACCGCTCCCGCTGGAGGGCGAGGGGACTCATCACGCCTGTACTTAGTCATCAGCGCTTCCACGCAGGACCAAGTTCAAGGCACATTCGTGGAATCAGACAGCTGGAAGTTTCTCTGATTTCCCTGAGCCCTGGAGAGGCATCATTCATTCCTTCGCACTCCTGCCATCCACCGGAGCTTTCACCGCCAAGCTCTGAGGGTTGGAGACTTCCCTCAAGCTGCTCGGGAAAGTCCATGTGCAGAGTATGCGCCTTGGGAAACCTCCTGCGCACTCTCAGCGGCTATCTTCCCCAATCTCTTCCCACAGGCATCCTCCCTACCTGGTGAGCAAAGCAATCCACAGCTCTAAAAAGTTTACATCCGCCACCCCGACCCCTGGCCCGAGCAAAATTAGACAAGCAGTGTTTCTACTCCTTCTGCAGCGCTTTGATTCTTTTCCCCAGGGTGGGGGACAGAACAGAGCAGAATGCGAGGTTCTCCCCTCAGGGCTTTTTTTTTTTCCCTGGGAAAAGGAGACCTGTTGTAATTCCAGCCCCCATGGTACGCTTTCAGTATCCGGTGTTTGTTCTGTCTCTTTTTTCCTCTATTTAATCTGAGGCGATAAAATCCAAACGTGCAATTTGAAGGAGAGAGAGAGAGAGAGAGAGAGAGAGAGAGAGAGAGAGAGAGAGAGAGAGAGAAATTTTCCTTTTTCCTTTTTGTAGGGCACATAAGACAGAATGTTATGCACATCCTACTGAGGCAAAGCAGAGTGGTTGTTATCTCTTCGAGAAGTAGTTACAAACGTTGGACACTTTCAAAGGAAAGAGAAAAAGATAAGTATACTGACATGTTTCTGTCATATTACATTCGAAGTCGATATGTGCCAAACTGTTCAATTTCGTTAGTTTTGAACCAAAAATTCTGATGTTTTTCCTAGATGGTACAGTTTTCATAACAGCAGACACTGCTATTCCACATACATTTCAGCCTTCCTTTGAAGATGATGTGAGGAGGGTAAGACCTTTACATTGTAAATATTTCAAGCTGTTCTTTTTTAACCTAATAATTACCACTTTCTAAATATGTATTCAATACACTACAACCTAAACCAGTGGTCGGCAAACTCATCAGTCAACATAGCCAAATATCAACAGTACAACGATTGAAATTTCTTTTGAGAGCCACATTTTTTAAACTTAAACTATATAGGTAGGTACATTGTTATTAACTTAATTAGGATACTACTAAGGCTTAGGAAGAACCACACTCAGGGGGCCAAAGAGCCGCATGTGGCTCGCGAGCCACGATTTGCCGACCACTGACCTAAACAAACATTTACTCTCCTCTGTGCATGCTCTGTGAAGAATGGAACACCCCCTTTCTCCTCCATTGGTTAATATTTCCGTCCTGGCTTGCCCATTGCAGAGTCTAATTGAAATTCACAAAGATAAAAAGCATGCCATTTAAAACCTTGCAACTAGGCCCTAGTTGCTAGGGGATCTCAGCTTCTTCTACTTGGTGTGAGCACTTCACTTGCTACTGTATTTCCTGTTTTCCATTTCTGTGAGTCAATCTTCCTTAAAATCTTTATCACTTCGCCATTTAGGTTACTGCCAAGTTGTTTATATTTTGATAATGGAAGTTAAGCCGTGCATGGTTCCTTCCCAACTTTAATTGCTATGCGCCAACAAAACTTATCTTTCCTGAATGTCACAATTTTTGTCAATATCATCATAGATTAGTCTCATAGTTACCACTACAGTTTTGCCCTGGATTCTAATGCCAATTTATGGATTTTAGTTTAATTGCTTTATCTCAAAATTTTTATCTGTTGGAATGAATTACACCCAAAAAATTAGCCTTATCCAATTGGCACCCTTATTAAATACACAGTTCCGTGGCCATACAATCCGCTTACATGTAACTTCACAAGCTGTTTTCAATTATTGTTACCTTTGGCTTTTTTTTTTTTTTTTTACCTGTATGTTTAAACAGTCTATACATTTGGATATGCCCTTATTTGAGAGTGACTCACAAAACAGTGCATTACAACACCATGACCTTGTTTTTGCTCACAAAATACTTTGTGGTGTTATTGATGCCGGCTAGCCGTGATTTAAAGGGAATGGAAATCAGAAAAGCGGATTGCAGGCAGTTGGACATCTACGAGTGCTTATGGCTGCTTCCATGCTGATGCTTTACTGTGTCACTAGTCCAGGCAGACTTTTCATAGGAGTGTGCAGCTTCCACAGACATCTGACAGAGGCAGCCTCGTTTTCTTCTCCCTCCCTGTGATGGAGTGCAGTGAGCTGCCTGTGATTTGAAAGCCAGACTGTGTTGGTCGTGACTAAGCTCATCCTACCCACATTTTTTTTTTTTTTTTTGAGCATGTCCTAAGGCAACCAATCCTGTAGAAGAATTGACAACTAATTGGCCGCAGACAAATCCATTCCTGACCAGGCTAGGGCAGTGCAAAGCCTTCTGTCTTAACTTGTTTGAATTATTCTCCCAAGAATTAGATTGGGGAGGGGGGAGAGGTGGAGAGGGTTCGCTCATATATTTCCCATCCCCAACACCTGAGTCTCTAAGGGCATTTCCATATGAGGATCAAAAATAAAAAGAAATATGGAGAATTGAGGGATCTTGGTTTTGTCTGATTTCGATTTCCCGACATGTTGTAATATTGTATATTTTTGATATTCATTACAAAACTGTTCATGTTTTTGAACAGATATTTTGTAGAGCTTCCCCTTCAGGCCCAGCTATATAGGGCCTTGGCATTGATGATCCAAGGAACTACTACTCCATGTAACCTAGGAGACTTCGTGAATCTTTAAGTTTTATAAGATAATATGTATATATGTATATATACTAGTAATAGATGCATATTATATACACACATACAAACACAAATATACAGATATTTGTAGAAAGATAGACACATATCTGAACTAATAGCAATAGGCATAGGGATTTAAATAAGAATAGCATTTATATAACACATTTCTACAAAATGCATTTAGTCTTAATACCACAAAATTTGATCATAGTGATTTTTATATATTTTGAAGTACCAGACCTACTTTAACAAGAATGGCATCTCACTCTTTTACACATTTTGAAATATCAGCATGTATTTCATATAATAAACTTATATACATTTAGATACATTCCTATGTGAGTCATTCATTCAAGTGAGAATATAAACTGAGGAAAAATTAGGAACTAAAGCATAGACTACCCTCTTTTTGCAGAATTAAGTGTTATCCTGTACTTTTACTCAGAATGCTTTGTGTGCAAATTTGTTCTCACATATTCACAATTATCATTAAAACAACAGCAAGCAAGCAAACAAACAAAATCCTAGCCCTAGCCAGTGTGTCTCAATTGGTGGAAGCATCATCCTACATACATAAATGTTGAGGATTGATTCCCAGTCAGGGCATATGCCTAGATTGTGGGTTCTATGCCCCATTGGAGCATATACAGAAGGCAACCAATTGATGTTCTCTCTCACCTCTCATCTCTCTCTCTCTCCCTCTCCCTCTCCCTCTCTCTCTCCCTCTCCCTCTCCCTCTCCCTCTCCCTCTCCCTCTCCCTCTCCCTCTCCCTCTCCTTCTCCCTCTCCCTCTCCCTCTCCCTCTCTCCTCTTTTCCCTTCCACCCTCCCTTCAATCCTCCCTCTCCAAAGATATTAAAAAAAAAACCTGGAGCAACTATCCATTTTGTAATTTTCAAATCTAAAGCATGGCTTGATCAAGCTTCATATTTCCCTGTTAGTTTAATTTAGATGGATGGCTCTGACATGTCCACTAGGCTCTAAGATTCTGAAAGAAGAAACAGCTGGAAAGTGGGAGTAATTAGCCTTATAAGCAAATAATTCCAAAACTGCTCTGTTGTATTAATGTATCTAGGTCACATTTCATTAGAGCTAAATATATCATGTATACCAGCTCAGATAAACTCTGCACATTACATTCTTCAAATGAAGTAACTCTGTTTATAAAGTAACTTTACAAATCCTTGTCCAACTTGCAAATCAAATATATAATGCATTCAGGATATCTTGGTAGTTTCTAAGACTTTAAAATCTACTTACATCAAATACATATACAGAAATAATGCTTTTGCCTTCCTTTTCTGAAATTATAGATATAATTCCAGGTTATTCAATTGCTTCCTAAAAGAATAACAATTTTCATAATATAAGCCACAAGCTCTCTCATTGGAGAATCCTATATAATAAAAGCCTAATATTCTAAGTGTCCAGTTGGCCATTCAACCAATCAAAGCAAAATATGCTAATGATATGCTAAGGCCACTCAACCGCTTATTATGACCTTCACTGACCACCAGGGGGAAGACAGTCAGCTGGTCGACCAGTCACTATGATGTGCACTGACCACCAGGGGGGCAGATGCTCTGACCTGTAGATTAGCTTGCTTCTGGGGTCTGGCTGATAGGGACTGAGCGAGATGGGCTGAACATGCCCTGGAGCCCTCTGGCGGTCCCTCCTCAGCTGGCCAACCTCCTGCGTCCCTCCCTGGTCCCAATCATGCATCGGTGGGGTCCCTCGGCCTGGCCTGTACCCTCTCACAATCCAGGACCCCTCAGGGGATGTCAGAGAGCTGATCCCACAGGCCAGGCCAAGGGACCCCACTGGTGCATAAATTCGTGCACTGGGTCACTAGTTAGCTATAAATGTCATTTAAGGATAAGCTTCTCTATGATTGGTGGCTCTTTTACCAGTGAGGCAGGCAGCTTAAATAATAATCATAGCAATGAAAATAATAAAAATAGACCTATAGTCTTCTTTTGTAGAGTAACATAGATCCCATTCCAAATACCTTTTGTATATCCATTTCAGTTTCACAAGTAAGAGTTAGATTATTATTCCCCTTTCACTGATGAGAAACTTGAGGCATGGAAAGCTTCATCAGGCGCACAGTCTCCCAGTGGTATAGCCAGGAGTAGAGCCCAAGCAGTATGACTCCACAGTTTCCATGCTTAACTACACACTGTATCATGATAGCCAAACATCTGGCTTCTTATGTGCAGCCTCACCATCGATGTTCTGGACAAAATATTGGTGTTTTCAGGATAGTATGAATCTGTTAGTAACAGCAGTGTATGCATTCAACCAGTCTTATTGACTATTTTTATAGATAATCTGTTAGGTGCCATTCTGGATATAATGATGATTAGGGCACGTTCCCAACCCTCAAAGAGTTTACAGCAATTTGGAAAGGCATAAAATAACCTACATTGCTAATTTCAAACAAATGAAGACGAAGGCCAATATATGTTCTAAAAAGTTGTTTTCAGAGCAATATTACCTTTACTAGGTAGTAACATGCAGGTTAAGGAAAAAATAGCAATATAGGGAGCTTTTACTTGAATTAATAATTTTCAAATCTAGTTATTACCATATAACACTAAGTGGCTTATTATTGAGAACATGATTAAGTAGTTTCTGTGGCACAAAGAGCCACTTAAGCTCCTAGGACCAAGAAATGGTTATGTTCAAAATGAAAAAAAAAAAATCTATCTTGTATGGATAATTTTTAAAATTATAACACTTCATCATACAAAATTATGCAGAAGAATCCAATAATAGTAACAAAATCAGAAGATAGAGGGAGTCCAGAATCTGATTTGGGCCCATATATGTACTTCTCAGGTGGCATAAGATTGGTTCCCACTGGAGGATTATTCTAAGAGCATTATTTTTAGCACCAAAGCTCTTCTAGCCTGAGTGGAAGACAGGGTATGTGTATTGTGAAGTCAAAAATGAAAAATGTAATCAGGCCATGAGTATTTCATGAGCAGTCAGAGAGACATGAAAGAGAAAATAGAAACCAATTATTTCTAAGAAAATGTGAACAATTATGGCAAATTAATTATGTATCGATATCAAATGTTTTTAAATAATAATATGTAGATCATGTATCCTTGCTAGAGACCTTTTAGTATTTGTCGGAGTAACTTGCTCATAGATTTACAATAAATAATTGCAGGTTTCTTCGTAGAGTTGAACACTTTGGAATACAAATTGGAAGCCTTGATACCAGAGTCAAAAATGCCATGACCTTGGGCAGGCTCAATGATAATATACTGGTAACTCCAAGCTCTGTCTGGACATCTAGACACTATCTTTCCTCAAAAGATATCTTTTCTAGTGTACTCTATCTTACCACCATCCCCCACCAAAATCCTGAAACTGGGAGTCATTCTAAAATATTTTCCTAAATACCCTGCCCTCCTACACTCACACACACACACACACACACACACACACACACACACACACAGACACACTTTGCTGTTTCTGAGAAAATACCTCCTCCCGCTCCATTATCTGATCCATTCTCCCCATTGGCGATGCCATAGCCTTAGCTGTCTTCACTTGAACCACTGCAGTATCAGTAAGCAGTCTACACTCACACACACACTCTCTCACACACATACACACACACACACTTTGCTGTTTCTGAGAAAATACCTCCTCCCGCTCCATTATCTGATCCATTCTCCCCATTGGCGATGCCATGGCCTTAGCTGTCTTCACTTGAGCCACTGCAGTATCAGTAAGCAGTCTACACTCACACACACACACACACACACACACACACACACACACACACACACACTTTGCTGTTTCTGAGAAAATACCTCCTCCCGCTCCATTATCTGATCCATTCTCCCCATTGGCGATGCCATGGCCTTAGCTGTCTTCACTTGAGCCACTGCAGTATCAGTAAGCAGTAGCCTACTAACTAGTTTCTCCGACTCCCATCCCAGCTCTCTCCGGTTTGTTTGTTTTTCTCCAGGGCCAACAAAGAATGTTCCAAACCAATTTGATAATGTCACTGGATAATTTAAAATCCTTCTCGATAAAAGTATAAGGTGCAAAATCTTTTGCATTTTATATGTGACCCCTGTTTATCTCTCCAACCTCAACGCTGCTCTTTTCACGCCCATCTTTTCACAGCTGCACGCACATCCATAATCGGCATTCCTTTCTCAACACCATTCTGTCCTCTCTGCGCTCTACAAATGAAAATGTTTCCATTCTCTCAGCACCTAATGGTTTCATGGTCTCTGCTTTTGGTTCTCACTGCCCCATTCCTCCGGAATGCTGCTTTCATACTGTTTACCTGGTAAACACTTCAAACCTCAGCCCTGTAAACTATTTTTTACCCTACCATAAAAAACAAACAAACAAAAAATTCATATCTTCTCTTGTACTCCCGCGGAACTTAACGCAGGCATTTAACATGAAACCGAGAATATGTGATGGAACTTATTAACTTTTCTATCTCACTCTATTAGCCTGCTAGCTCTTTAAAGGCAATGAGCCTCATCTTAATCATCTTTCTTTTCCAAGTGCCTAGCACAGAATCAGACATCTATAATCTTTCAGGAAATTATTGAGGAATAAATGACAAGAAAAATGAATCAATGTGTGAATGAACAAGCTAATGAATAAATGAGAGAATACATGCCTTCATATGTACATACTTTCTTCAGAGGAAATGAGGTGCAACAGAGAGTAGTGGTTAAGCACTCAGACTCTAATGCTAAATACTTAAGTTCAAATCCTGGTTTTATTGCTTACTCGCAATGTTTGATAAGTTCCTTAGTCTTCGTATGCCTTTGTTTTGTTACATGCAGGATAAGGATAATTATAGGCCCTACCTCATATGGTTTGTAAATACTTAGTGAGTTGATATATATGCACGGAACAACACCTGGATCATAGACAACACTACGCAGTGTTTGTGGATATTATTAGAGGTTTTGAAAGCTGTTAGTTCACTGCCTGGAAATTTAGTAAATGAGATTTAGTTGTACTCCTTGCTTTTGAATTTATTGAATCTTTTGACTCACCTTTTCTTATATGTTCCCATCTACTGTTTCCTGACATTCGGATCCCCACCTCTGCAGAATAATTGGTCAGAACCCTCCACATGTATCCATATTCTCTTACGTTACCTTACTTTTTTTCTTTCATAAATGCAGTTCCCCTCATTCTCTCTTTTCTGCTCTTTCCTCCTGCCCTCCTTTTAATATGTGATGCCCTCCTTTTTATTCCAGTTTGGCCTGCATTTTATATTTTGCTAGTTCTCTATTGTCCCCTTTCTCTCCCTTTCCCAATAATATTCACATATAGCTTGAAGTCGGCATTGATGTACACACCTGTCTTTTGGCAAATGAACAAAAGTTTGTTTATAAGAGTACACACAGATAAGACATGTGTATTTAGGCAAGTGGGATGTGCATGCCTGCACTGCAAATGCCTGAACATCCTGTCTGTGTTTCTGTGTGTAGGACGCGGGATAAAGTCATGCTATTAAATCCACTCAAGTGTATTTTATTGATTCATGACTTTCTCTTTTGAATTGGTTCCTGGTTTGCCTGCAATAAAGAAATTGCCATATGCTGGGTGTTTTGCTTAAAAGAGACCCATATTTGGCCTTAGCTGGTTTGGCTCAGTGGATAGAGTGTCAGCCCACAGACTGAAGGGTCTAGGGTTCAATTCCGGTCAAGGTCACATAGCTTGGTTATAGGCTCAAGCCCCGGCCCTGTAGGGGCACTCTCTAAAAAATCAATAAAAAAAATCCTCAGGTGAGGATTAACAACAACAACAACAAAAAGAGCCATATTTGTAACATCCAGAGAGCCGAAGTCAGGACAACATAGATGATTCCAGCTGTGCTCCTAATCATATACCCAAGATTAAAATATGGCTACAAGGTTCCCTTCCTTTTTGGTGTGTGAGTTCCAGGAATTTAGTATCCACATATCACTCATCTGGAAATGAGACTAAGAGAACTTTTGCATTAGGAGTTAATAAATCATCTTTAAAGGCTTTCTTTGGGAAGGGAGAAATTTTAAAAGAGACTTATGACAGACATTAGTGCTGCCCAGAATACATTGCCAGTTTCCAGCCTAGGTGTATGAAAAGGCTGAATTTCCTTGCTCTCCTTGAAATTAGTGATGACAGTGGGACCTGCTCTGAGCACTGAAAGGCGAGCATGGGACACACGGGTCGTTTCCAATGGAAGGCGGATGAGCCGGTTCTCAGGCTGCCTCCTTCCCTGTTATCTGGTTGTGGCCAGTGATACTGCAAATGGTGGCTGTTCAGCAGGTCCATCAGTAAGAATGGCAACTATCCGAGCTCCTAGCTGACCATCCCTGAACATAGAGCATGGAGTAGGAATAAATATTAGCTGTTTGAAGCCTCTAAAATTTGTGGTGATGTTTGACCAGAAAACAACATAAAATAACCACCAAATAACTCAGCCTACCTAACTGCTGAAGGATGGAGAATAAAGGAAGTGTTATTTGAATACCAAATAGTGAAGGATGGAGTGGCACATAAAATATTTTCTGGCAGGAAAGACGTTCTGAAAGATTCTGAAATCACAGTCTATAAATAGTGGCTTGCCTAACTCTGAACCAATTGATTTCTTTGGTCTTCGGTAACATTTGTGCAGTGTTTCCATATCTTCACGGTTCTTCACTTTCCTTCGGCACCTAAACACCCAGAGGGGTTGAAACTGAGTCTGAGGTTATTTTTGCAAACAGTTTGTTTTTTTTAACCTCTACTTTATCCTTTCCCCCTGGGGCACAGACCTTGAACGTGGTGGCCGCGAGGATGAGAGGAGGGTATTCATTGAGCTCCAATGGGAACTTGCATTACAGGAACATCTGACAGGTCCCAGAAATGGGATGGAGAATTGTAAGAAGAGGAAAGTGGAGAAAAAAAGGTCTGACTGGTACAGCAAGGGCTAGATATCAAAATTAAAGAGGGATGGATAAGAAAACTTGTCCTGAAGAGGAATTCTAATTAAGAATATAACTCTACTACCTAAAGAAAAGCAAAAAAAAATGGACTCTGACCTAGCCATACAACGTGCAAATTCTAAAGTTATGTTCAGACATTTTCAACAATGTAGAAATGGCCAGTTAGTCTTTAAATTGAATACAAATGTTGTTGTCCTTACACAATTCACTGTAGCAAAAATTTCTAGGTGCAAACTGCTTTTAGCTAGTCAATCAAGATGATTCAAATGTAAACCACAGCAAGAATTTAACATTTAAATTGTGAAAAGTAATATATACACATCTTTAATAAGCTCATAAGGTGCCAGACACTATCATTTATCTCTCTTTTTATCTCTCACCATGCTTTTCATATTATAGGCACTCAGGAAGTGTTGCTAGAAGGAAGCATACGTGAGTGAATAAACAAATGAGTGAGTTAACAAATGATTGCAAGGATGTGTAGAAGAGTTCATAAATGTTATTCACTTGTAGCTCATCTGTTCTCCCCTTGTCCATCCTGAGCCTCTCTAGTCTTTATGGGATGGTCTCAGGGATCTTTCCAAAATACAGATCTGTTCATGTCATTGCATAACTTACAACTAATTGTTCACATATTTCCTATTTCTCATAGAGTCAAGACCAACATCCTTATCATAGCCATGGTCTTGGGTAACTTGACTCCTGCCTGGCCTTGAACCAGTTTCCCTTGCTCCATCAACACATGTCTTCTAGTTCCTAAAATGTGCCAGGTTTCCTATGGCCATTTCTCCTCCAGCCATAGGGCATTGCAGCTCAAGTTCTCTCTGCTGGAAAGCTCTTACTCCTCCCACTTACCTGTCTTGCACCTATTTTTTATTTAAAAAACTAGGAAGCACTTCCTCAAGAAAACTTCCTGGACAGAGCCCCCAGCCCATTGTCAGTTAGATTAAGAATTGTCTCGGTTCTTATCATTGTGAATGATCCTTAGATTCACATCTGTTCACCAACTGTGCTGTAGTACCATGAGTTCAGGGGCTATGCTTCTTTTTACTAAACGTTATATCCCTTGCAACCAGGACACTGTCTAACTTAGAGTAAGCGCCCAATAAATAGCTATTTTAAAAAATGAAGGAATAAATGAATGTGTAACAAATGCAAGATTGGATGTATAATGCTAGTTTCAAAACTAGCATCTCATATCCCTAAATATAAATCTGCAGTCCAGTAACTTGGATTGTTGCCACATTCACAGAGTCTAGGGAAAACTAATGGCTGAAAACCATGTCACTGATCCTCTGAACTTACGAGAAACGGGAAAGGGCACAGTTAGTGTTGATATAGAGGTGGAGGTTGTAGGTTAAATCAAGGTAGACTAGCAGGAGGAAATGATAAGAAAGATAACCACGGAAGACTGTTTCTGCTCATCCTGTGGTATTTGTTCATGATAAAGGCCAAGGGATTCTTGACTTCAAATGTTAGGCATTTTCCAGTGTTCAAGAATTGACCATCCCAATGAATTTTGCCTTAGTATTCTCTGCCTGGAATGGTGTGATCTATTCTTATTTAGCCGGAATATAGGACTAATTAGCAACCGCACCTCAACGATATGGATGCAAGATCTACAAATATTCTAAAAGGATTTTTGTCATGAAAGAATTGTAGTAGATAAAATATAAGATCCCTTTTATTTATTACATGTTCTTATAAAAATCTACATCTCTACTAAGAGACTAATTTCCCTAAGGATTTATCATACATGGGAATTTTTAGTAGTTTGTTTCCTTTTAATAAACACACTTGCATAGTTATATTTTTGTAAGAAATAAAAATAGATTGCCTCATGCCAAGTGTACCCAGAATTTGCATAATCTCAAAATCTTTGATACTATAGTTTTCAAGACACACAAAATAAAAATTTAGGGCAAAAACAGCACTTTTCAACAATTTAATAATTTATTACATTGAGCAACATCACAGCAGCATCAACAATGCCACTTTAGGCAAAGGTCTTTCAGAATTTCCATTTTGGGAATTTTTTATTTTGGTATCAGTTATTCTTAATCCTAAACTCTTTACCAATAGTCAAATGAATTGTTTATATGTCCCATATTTCTATAAATCCAAGTGTACCTAGAGAAATGTATTTTATGTAACATAAATATATAACTTAACAAATATTTGCAAATTTGTATGTACATGTATTTACAGCATGACCGGAAATAACAATTAAGACTTAGGAGTCAGTAAATTAGCTGCCACACAAATCTGACTTGCCCCTGTTTGGGTATAGAAAAGTTTAATGTGTTCTAGCCATTCTCATTTATGTATGTATGGTCTAATAGTTCTTGTGTGCGGCAATAGCAGTACCAAGTAGTTGCAACAAAGTCCATATGGCCCACAAGGCCTTTAAGAAAAAAATTTTGCCAAACTCTGATCTAAGTCAAAGGATTGCACATATGATCTGGGTAGCAATTTAGAAAAACTGGGTTGTATAACAGGGTGGTTTCTTTATACCTTGCTTCAACAATTACTATTTGGAAAGTTTCTTTCCAGTCCTGTGGAAAGGAATATTTTTCAATTAGTATCAAAACTGTCTTGGTGAATTGAATCTTTTTTCCCCCAGAGCAAAAATGAAAAATGTTTTATTTACAATTCATAGAAGGTAAAGCATCATATTAGGTGTTATTTTAAATTAAAAACAGAATTAAAATAGGTCATCACCCCTCAAGGAACAGTTTGATGAAAGAACACGTGATCTGAATCAAACGCATACACACACACACACACACACACACACACACACACACACTCAACACAAAACAACACTAAAATAAAAGTTCTTGTGTGCATCCTCCATGTGGGTGAGTGCCTTCCCCTGGTGTTCTCAAAACACTCTCTGCTTGCACTGTCACACTCTACTGTAAATATATGTCCACCTATCTTCCCAAATGGAATGTGAACTCCTTGAGGACAGGAACTAATGATTTACTCCTGTGTCTCCTGAGGCAATTGTCTCACAATTGTCAAGCAATTGACTGTCTACAAAATCAAGTTCTAATGCATTAGTCTCTCTACCAATGAATGTACACTATTGGGCTTTGACTCTTCTATTGTTTGGTTGAAGTTTAGGTATGTGAATAAAACATGGAGGTGGTGGCATTGGAGAAAAAGAGAGCTCCTTAAAATGTACAGTAGAAACATTAGTTGACAGCATGAAAGTGTTAGTGTAGTGACCTACCATTAACTATTTTAACTCCAGTTAAGAATAGAGAAACCTTTGGGGCAAAATAAAGAAAGGGGGTGTCACATTTTTCTTGTACTATTTTCCGTAGCCCATTTAACAGCTCCAAAGAATGGATTCCACCCTAAGCTCTGAAAATAACTGGATCAAACGAATGTAGAATTTTTTTGGAACCAGAGTTCCATGACCAGACCTCAAGGCATCCTTGTTGGAGTTCCATTCTTATCTGCCTTTGCAATTGTAGTGAGAGAGTTCTTTGATTGAGGTTGAGTGCCAACCACTACTTGGTTCTGGTAACTTGATTCCCACATTATTCTTCCACATCTGACTCCTGCTTTGGTTCCCTCTTTAACATACACTCGTTTTAAAGAATCA
Source organism: Myotis myotis (assembly GCF_014108235.1). NCBI lineage: Eukaryota > Metazoa > Chordata > Mammalia > Chiroptera > Vespertilionidae > Myotis > Myotis myotis. Next base: position 28,934,245 of record NW_023416313.1, read on the forward strand.
GTTACTGCCCTAGCTGGTTTGGCTCAGTGGATAGAGCGTCAGCCTGTGGACTCAAGGGTCCCAGGTTCAATTCCGGTCAAGGGCATGTACCTGGGTTGCAGGCACATCCCCAGTGAGGGGCGTGCAAGAGGCAGCTGAATCGATGTTTCTCTCTCTCTTATTGATGATTCTAACTCGCTATCCATCTCCCTTCCTCTCTGTAAAAAAAAAAAAAATCAATAAAATATATTTTAAAAAAAGAATCAGTTACTGTTTTGTTCTTCCTAGTCCTCTTGAAACTTGAAATCACAGTCTTGAACTTTCCATCTCTCTAGCTCTCATTTCCTTGTTTATTCTTTTCCTCTGCATTTTCTTAAGGTTTTATTGAACAGTAAAAAAAGGGCTTGGTCCATTAAGTGACATAATCCTAGAGGAGGCTGACAAAGTCTAATGGATTAAGAAGAACACTGTCTTTAAAGAATCATAGATTCAAGTGTTACAAGGGACCTTAAATGCCCTCTATTGTATCTCCACTTCTACTTGGACTGTGTCTGATCTATAAAACTGAATAACTTTAAGATTCCTTTGATTTTTATGTATTAAGTTATCTAGGAAGTTACTGAAGAATCCTCTTATCACCACCATCCCACCATATTCTTTCATTATATTTCCTGGGTGTAATTAATTTTAAATATTTTAGTAGAAGTAAGATTACACATATATATATGGACCAGTTAAATTTAACTAACATTCTAGAGGGAGTTACTTAGCCTAAGCAATGTCTCAATGTGGATTGATCAAAAGAAGAGAGAGAACTCATGAGCATTGACAATAGTGTCATGATTGTGGGGGGAGAATAGAGGGGAGTGGAGGTGGAAGATGGCATAGAGGGGATAAATGGTGATGGAAAAAATAAAGTAAATAAAATAAAAAAGAAATGTCTTGATGTGAATCAACCTTCTTTGAGTTAATTAATTTGCACCAGACCTTTGAGAAATAACCTTTTTTTGGTGATAGTAATGGGATTTAAGACATGTGGAAAATTAAGAGGAGTTTAAGAGAACACAATGTGTTCATATAAAAAAGGTGTGAGAAGACCAAGCCCGGCAATGACTAACATTCCATCTCTAGGGCCTTTGACCCAGAGACATCTTGCTGGGGGATCCACCCAGTTACAAAGCCTGCAGATCCTGCTATTAAAACTTCTATGTTCCACTCAGAGAGAGTGTTTTTTCATGAATGCCACTGGTCCATGACCCTGCAGGCAAAAGAGTGAATCTCTCTTAATTAAGTTAAAAAAGTTATTTAGCTATGTCTGCATATTAGGAAATATCTTCTGTTTGGCAGATTATGAAAAGACTAGAGGACCGGTGCACAAAAATTTGTGCACTCGGGGAGGGGGCGGGATGTCCCTCAGACTGACCTGTGCCCTCTTGCAGTCTGGGACCCCTTGGATGATGTCCACCTGCTGGCTTAGGCCCGCTCCCTGGGGGAACAGGCCTAAGCTGGCAATCAGACATCTTTCTGGCAGCCCAGGAGCCCTCGGGGGATGTCCACTTGCCAGCAGGGAGCAGGACATCCTTAGCGCTGCTGAGGAGGTGGGAGAGGCTCCCACCACCACTGCTGTACTGGCAGCCATCAGCCTGGCTTGTTGCTGAGCAGAGCTCCCCCTGTGGAGCACACTGACCACCAGGGGGCAGCTCCTACATTGAGCATCTGCCCCCTGGTGGTCAGTGTGTGTCATAATGACCAGTCATTCTTCTGTTAAGGTCAATTTGCATATTACCCTTTTATTATATAGGAGTGCCTGGCCAGCCTGGGTGAGGGGCTATGGCTGTTTGCAGGCTGGCCACAGCCCCGTCAGAATGGGGGGGACCTGCTAGGGTTCCTGGCCAGTCTGGGTGAGTGGATGATGGTTGTTTGCAGGCTTGCCACAGCCCCTTCAGGGTGGGGGTCCCCTGGGGTGCCTGGCCAGCCTGGTGAGTGGCTGATGGCTTTTTGCAGGCTGGCCACAGCCCCTTCAGGGTGGGGGTCCCTGCTGGGGTGCCTGGCCAGTTTGAGTGAGGGGCTGATGGCAGTTTTCAGGCTGGCCACAACCCCCAGCCACCCAAGCTCCCAGTGGAGGCTGGCTGGAAGTAGGTTTCTGGGATTTATTTGTCTTCTATAATTGAAACTTTGCTGCCATGAGTGGAGGCCTCAGCCGGCTCAGGGCTGGTGGGAAGCTTGGCTTCCTCCATTGCCCGGGCAACCAAGCCTCCTGCTTGCTCCAGCTCCGTGGCTGCTGGCCGCCATCTTGGTCGGGTTAATTTGCATATAGTTGCTCTGATTGGCTGGTGGGCATGGCTTAGGGTGTAGAGAAGGTATGGTCAATTAGCATCTTTGCCTGTTACTAGTGTAGATTTGCTTTTACTGTGATTTCACGTTAGATAGAGAGGTTGCAGGATGAGGACTTCTTCTAATCAGGCATGGTCCCTGATGTTTACCAAAACAATCTGACTTTTACTGAAGGACCCAAAGGGCTTGACATACTTGAGTAATTTGGAATCGTACACAGGAACTGGATTTGAAAATGATAAAATAAGGAGTGAGAAGCTGGTATGTAAGGAAAAGTTGCCAGGGCTTTAGAGTTGGCATAAGGTTGAAGGTAGCAATAGTGACACACGTTGGCTGGAACGAATACAGAAAGGGGAGGCTTACTCCCATCTGAGCCTAGGCTCTTGAGCTTGGACAAGTCCTTCCTGGGAAAAGAAACTTATACCGTATGTAGGAGAGCATGGGGCAGAAAAGGTACCTTATTTCTAGAACACTCATAGGTAATATGGAAAGCAATTCTTGAACATGGTTTGTTAGCGCACAAGTCAGAGTTAGAGGTATTTTCAATCTTAGCACACTTCCCAGAAAGAAAGCTCACCAGGACACCTGCCAGCATGAGACTGGAATTGAAAGATCACAAATGTACAGTCATTGATCAGGTCAGAAAGATGAAAGGTTAGCAAGTCTAAGCTACTAACCAAGAAATCACTGGATTCTATTAGAGTCTCCACTTTGGGGAAGGCATGATTAGTGATTTAATAACCAGGTCTGGGAAGGCTAAAACACTGCAAGAACAGGAAACCAAGCAGAGCCTTATACCATCTGGCCTTGGGAAGGACTATGTTGCTCCCACTTACAGACTGACTTTTATATCAGTGTCTATTTGGAAAAGATTAATATTCAAACCCCTCTCTCCCCTCACTAGCCATCTTCTCTTTCTCAAAATGCAGTAGATGAAATAAAAAATGTTCTGGTTCTTCCCATTTGGTGAAACTTTGGCTGCCATCACTGAGTGCCAAAGAGGGAACACTATGACTTTATTTTCTTCTATTACTTTGCACAAATATTATACCATACTGCATATGGTAGAAGTAAAGAGTTCATAAAAAATCTTTCTTAAATTAAAACAAATTGTCCATAGCCACTTATTTAAGAATTTTGTTAAAAACATAGTTTTATACTCATTTATAAAGCATCCAATAAAAAATAAATGTAAATGAGCACACAGTCTATATAATACATGGGTTCTGCATAAGTTATGTAACCTGGTTGTATAGCCCAAGCTATTTCAGTTTAATGGCTGAGTGGTTAAAATAAGCAGTTAATTTATAAAGTCATTAAATAGCTTTATACGGAACTGTTCTGATTGAATTTGCCAAAACTTTCAATTAGCTTCATCCAGTAATGATGTAGTAAGCAGGGTTAAAAGAAGGAGAGAAAGAAAAAAAGGTAGAGAAACAGAAGAACTTTGTTTTTCTTTTTTAACATATATTTTTATTGATTTCAGAGAGAGGAAAGGAAGGAGAGAGATAGAAACATTACTGATGAGAAAGAATCATTGACCAGCTGTGCCAGGGTTCTTGTCCCAGCATCTAGAAGGGTTCAGGAATCTGGAGAAGGGGCTGTGGATAGATTTAATAGAAATCCAGAGACTAATAAAGAATCAGGAGACGAAATATAATTTTGAAAGGCATTGGGGGTCAGAGGAGCTTAGCTAAAGGAGCTATAAGATCCAAGATCTTAAGTCTAAGGTCTTAGGTTCTCTTCATCCCCAGGACCCCCTGCTTTTTATTAACACAACTTGTCCTGAGGCAAGGTGGAGATATACACTTCAAAGGGTCAGGGTTTGGTACAGAGTCCATCTTCCGAATGGGGGAATTAGCCTACGGCTGTTCAGGTGCTTGGCCAGTAGGAGGCAATAACATGTAGATTAAGATGCTTTTTAGCTGTCTGGCAGCCACACTCAGTTTCCTATTCAGGTTTGGGGAAATGCCTTCAGCCATTCCCAGATGCAGGTGACTACATGTGTGACTCAACCCTGTTGAATCCCCAAGTCTCATCAACCTTTTGATGAAACTCTTGAAATTATGACATGCTGGAATTGGTGTCCGGCACAACTGCCTCCTGCGTGCCCCACACCGGGGATCGAGCCCTCAACCCAGGCATGTGCCCTGACCGGGAATTGAACCCTGACCTCCTGGTTCATAGGTCAATGCTCAACCATTGAGCAACACAGGCCGGGCAAGAGACAGAGCTTCTTAAGTTCATTTTGGCTGCTTTGATGGAGGAAAATTATTTTTAGTAAAATAATAATAACTTACATTTATTGAGCTTCTACTCTGTGCATGACACTATACAGAGAACCAGTTTCTTATAAGAGCCTTCTTAGATATTACCTCTGCTTTAAAAATTAGGAAAATAAGCCTCTGTCTGACATATTTTGCTTAGCATGATACTTTCAAGGTCCATCCGTGTTGTCATAAATGGCAGTATTTCATCTTTTCTTCTGGCTCAATAATATTCTACTGTATATATGTACCACATACAGATCATGTATCATATAAATGTACAATTGAAACCTATATAATTGTATTAACCAATGTCACCCCAATAAATTTAATAAATAAAGATAATGTCCAACTTAATTAAGTTATTCGTTCAAGGTGACAGAGCTACTCAGAACTGTATCCTGACTTTCATAAGCCTCAGTCACTTTTGTTTCCATGGGCCCCCTTTTCCATTAAAAAATAATAGTAATCAAATAAAATGTTAATTGCATGAGTATAAAAACAATTATTTCCTAGGCTGGATTCACTATTACATATTCATTATTATTATATTGTCTCATTCTGATTTTACGAGAAAATAGAATTAAGATATTTTTGTGAGTCTCTAAAAAAAATTATGGGCCCCAGGCAGCAAACTACTATGCTTAAAATGTGAGTTGGCCCTATAGACATAGCATTCAAACTCAGGCCTGTGTAGTGAGTTCAAAAACTATTCCCTTCTGTCTTACTCCCTTCATCTGGACCACCATCAAACCACTAACCTCTCATGTTTTTCCACTTCTCCCAAATTAAAAAAACATATACTAAGACAACAACCTCATCAGCCTAAATTCTACGAGTTCATGTAACTCCAATTACTTTGCTTCCAAGATATAAAACTCTAGAATTAGTTCAGGAATTTACAAAGAAAATTGTTATGATATTTGCAATCCTGCAAAGTAAAAAGAAATGCTTTGTTCACAGAAAAAAGCTAAAAAACCGTATGATTTAACTCATATGTAGGATATAAAACTGAAACTCATAGACACAGACAAAAGTATGTTGGCTACCAGAAGAAAGGGCGCGGGGGAAGGGGAGGGGGTGCGGGTGGAGGGTTACTAAAGAGTAAAGGGAGCCAGATATGATGGAAGATGATTTGACTTTGGGTAGTGGGCACACAATGCAATATACAGATCATGTATCATAGAAATCTATACTTGAAATGTATATAATCTCATTAACCAATGTCACCCCAATAAATGTAGTTAAAGAAGAAATATTTTGTTCATAATCATTTGAAATCTTAAAGCCATAAGGAGCAAAGATGGCTAACCTATCTTTATTATTTGTTTCTGTATTATTGAACTAAAACTACCTGCAGGTGCATGTGGCTATTTAAGGGGAATTGTAAATGGCTTTCATATCTCACTAACATAGTGAGGGTGTATAAATAGTTGCACATGGCAGATAATTAGTTTATGCCAACACATTATTGTGCTCATGAGCGTCTGGATATCAAGTACTTGGCAAAGGAGCCAAGGAAGTTCTTGCTAAAAAAGCACTACAAAGTTATCAGCAAAACGATGAGTGGTGATATCTAAGGAACACAAGTGATGTGCTAAACTTAGGCTAATGTATAAGATTTAAGTTAAACAACAAAATTCAGAGAAAAAGTAGCTATGCTTGATAATCAAGTAATAATGTGCTTAATATTAATGTTTCTTGGAACTTGTGTTTACCTTTTATTAATCTATAACAATAAAAGTATAATATGCTAACTAGACCAGACATCCTTCCAGACAACCTTCCTGCGAGGGAAGCCCAGGTCCCGGGTAGCCTGCCAGCGGCCAGAGGGAAGCCAGTGCCGGCAACCAGGGACAGGAAGGCCTACTCTTGCACAAATTTTGTGCATTGGGCCTCTAGTTTATTTATAAAATAGAAGGGAACAAATGCATAGATAAAGACACACATTTTATGTAAGTCAACATTTTCCACTTTATAGAAAACTATTAGAAAAATATTCAAAATGGTTTTTTTTCTATAAAAGAACACACACACATACAATACCACATTCTTTTAAAATTTTAAAATAAAGTCTAGGATAAATTGTCATTCTTTCTCCCACCAGGCTGTATGAAATTTGTCCATCCATGGAGAAGGTTAATGGCCTATTGCCCTCAGACATTTGGGGCATTATTTCTGTTATATTTCATGTACTGCTCAGCTTGGAGGTGAATAGGCCTCTTATTTGCTATTCATTGCAACACCAGATCATTGTCTTCCTGAATATCTCAATAGCCCAGCAACTTTGAAGCCAGTGTCTTCAGTATACAACCTCTTACCCTTTCTTGTTGCTATAATTTTCTACCTTTCACTCTTTTTTTCTAGTACATCAATTTCTATAATTCTATAAATAAGGGAGCCTGTTGACCCTACCATCTTTTTATTGTCCATGTTCTTGTATTTTTCTTAGCAGACTCAGATCCCATGACACATGATCATGCTTAGCCCCTGGATAGACCCCTCCTCATTCTTCTTTTACATTGTTGAACTAATTTTGGAAAAGTTCTATCTTGGTTGAACTCAACTCTCAACATATTAGGTCTAATGTTCAAACACTTGAGCAGCTGCACATGGTTAGTTAGAAACATACAATAACATGACCAAAATCCTCAAGCGAACCCCTAGTGCTCCAAGGCGATCAATCCACTATATTTCTTTAGGCAGTATTCTCTTTCTCTGCTGCATGATTATTTCATACCTCCTTATTTCTCCTCAAATATCCACAACTCCTCCCTCTCTCCCTCTCTGCTGATTATTTTGCTTCTCATAGAAGCAAAAAGATAAGATAGAGTTTTTGCATGTTCCCACCTCCAAATCTAAAATCCTACATGCACTTATATCTTCTCCCAGTGCACTAGCTCTATGCCCTCTTGTCTACTCAAAGGCATAACTAGACTCATTTTCCCTATTTGCTTCACAAAAATTCATTTTTCCCTAATATGGTCTTATTCCCACCAGCAAACAAACGTACTATAACCTAATTCATTAAAAATCAACAAACAAGAACCAAAAAACCTCTTGACCCTCCATTCTCCTACAATGACTCCCTAATAGATTTGCTTCTTTCAATAATACTCAGAAAAAGATGTCTATACTCAACGTTTCCACTACCTGAATTCCCTTTTTGTTCTTATACTCATATTAGCCCCAATTACGTTACTAAAAGAGTTCATGTTAATGATTTACAATGGCTTACATGTTGCCATATGCAAGGATCACTTACTTGTCAGTATCCATTTAATTGCTCTAACAGAATCTATAAAAGTTGCCCAGACCAGTCTCCTTGAAATACTGTCTTCCTTTGACTGCTTGGATACCACTTTGGTTAGTTATCCTCCTACTTCTCTGGCCATTACATCCTTGCCTTCTTTGCTGGGTCCTTCTCCTCTTCCCTAGCTCTCAACTTCAGAGTGACCAGGACTCTACCCTTAGACTGTATTTCTTCACTCTCTATGCTCACGCCTTAGGGGACCATTCATGACTTAACATACCAGGTACACACTGACTATTCCTGGAGTTTAGACTTACCTATCTAAGCACTTACTCGACATTTCCATTTAGATGTTTAATAGACACAGTAAGTTTATCATGACTGATACTCAACTCCTGGTCTTAATTTCCCAAATATGTTTCTCACAGTCTTCTACTCATTCATAAATGGCAATTTCATTCTTTATGTTGTTTAGATTCAAACTGTGAAATCCTTGTTGACCTTCCTCTTTCTCTCACAGTCAATATCTGATTTTTCCACAAATCTTTTTTTAAGTTTTATTTTATTGTTTAAAGTATTGCATATAGTATTACATACTAGTACATCTCCTTTTTCCCCCATTGACCTCCCCCCAGCCACCCCCATCCCCCAGCACATGCACTCACCCTGCCCCCCGCCCCCAGTGTCTGTGTCCATTGGTTATGCTTATATGCATGCATACAAGTCCTTTGGTTGATCTCTTACCTCCACCCCTCCCCCGCCTTCCCACTGAAGTTTGATGGTCTGTTCAATGCTTCTTTGTCTCTATATCTATTTTTGTTCATCAGTTTATGATGTTCATTATATTCCACAAATGAGTGAGATCATGTGCTATTCATCTTTCTCTGACTGGTTTATTTAGCTTAGCATAATGCTTTCCAGGTTCATCCATACTGTTGTGAATGGTAAGAGTTCTTTCCTTTTTACAGTTGTGTAGTATTCCATTGTGTAGATATACCACAGCTTTTTAATCCACTCATCTGCTGATGGGCATTTAGGTTATTTTCAAATCTTAGCTATTGTAAATTGTGCTGCTATGAACATAGGGGTGCATATGTCCTTTCTGACTGGTGTTTCTGAATTCTTGGGATATATTCCTAGAAGTGGGATTACTGGGTCAAATGGCAGTTCCATTTTTAATTTCTTGAGGAAACTCCATACTGTTTTCCACAGTGGCTGCACCAGTCTTTATTCCCACCAGCAGTGCACAAGGGATCCTTTTTCTCCACATCCTCATTAGCACGTGTCATTTGCTGATTTGTTGATGATAGCCATTCTGACAGGTGTGAGATGGTATCTCATTGTCCTTTTGATTTGCATCTCTCAGATGATTAGTGACTTTGAGTATGTTTTCATATGTCTCTTGGCCTTCTGTATGTCAGCTTTTGAAAGATGTCTATTTAAGTCCTTTGCCCATTTTTTGATTGGGTTGTTTATTTTCTTTTGGTTAAGATGTATGCATTCCCCATAAATTTTGGAGATTAGGCCCTTATAAGATGTAACATTGGCAGATATGTTCTCCCATGCAGTGGGCTTTCTTGTTGTTTTGTTGATGGTTTCTTTTGCTGTGCAGAAGCTTTTTATTTTGATGTAGTCCCATTTGTTTATTTTCTCTTTAGTTTCCATTGCCCTAGGAGCTGTATCAGTGAAGATACTACTTCAGCATATGTCTGATATTTTACTGCCTGTGGATTCTTCTAAGATTTTTATGGTTTCCCATCTTACATTTAAGTCCTTTATCCATTTTGAGTTTATTTTTGTGTATGGTGTAAGTTGGTGGTCTAGTTTCACTTTTTGTTAGGAAAATTGGTCAGGTACATCCATAAATATTTTGTTTCTGCCTTAAAAATATCTGGAATCTTTCCCATGCTCACTGACTCTACTGTTTAGTCCAAACCTAAACTCTATTACTATGAAAATTGCTGCTAGATGTCCTCTCTGCATCTCGTTTTGCCTCCCTATGGCCTATTTTCTACACACTTGCACCTCTGTGTAAGAGCTGCTTCTACTTCCAGCCATGTATATATTCATTTTGACTAATATTAATCATTTTCCGCTTCTTAAAGTTACTTAAAATCAATGTCATTTTTAACCAGAGTAGTATATCTCTGTGATTTAAACTCCCCAATTATAGAGATCTGAATCTAAACTCTGAAATCTATACTGAAGATCTGAAAACTGCTTCCCACCCCTAAGTTGCACCACTTCAGAGGCAACAATGTTTGACTTTTAAACTGTTTCCTCCAGCAATTATTTCTCTATGTACAAACCACATGAACAGATTGATATTTTCTGATTATTTGATTGCAAATATTGCCCACAGAGTTCCTGCTATGAGGATTTGGGTCTCTTACAGCTCAACCCCTCCTCTCCTTCTCATAGGCCCTATTTGGTTTCATCACTATTTCTAGTTGAATGAATAAATAGCACATGCATGATTATGGCTAGGTAAATATTTTGCTCTAGGGAGCCAAGTAGGGTAATTTTTATTCCATTTTCCTTCTTTTACAGTATTTTATTTTTCCCTGAAGTTTTAATTATCTTGCATTTTCCTGACTATAACACTCATGAAGTCAGGAATTCTACTGAGAACATCTCTTTCTTTACTTCTTTCTTTTATTCGAAAGACCTACCTTCTGAAGTCCTCATCCTCCTGTTCTAAATTAAATGATAGGCTTTGGAGCAAAAAATACTTACGATTTATTTGTTTAACCATGTGTGATTATTAAGAGGACTAAATGAGCCATATATGAAAATACATTATCAACTAAAAAATAACTAAAAATGCATGATGGTATTATTCTTATCACTATTAAAGTTACCATTCTCCTGTTGAGTTGTCAAATCACCTTTAAAAATGTCAGATACTAAATTCAAAACTCTAGAAAGAAGGATCTCATCCATCAATAACCCATATTCATGTTCAGCTGGGAGACAGCATGGAGTGTCCAAAGGAACACAGACTTTGTAATGAAAAGACCTGGATTTGAAATCCGTTTTCCCTAACTGATACTAGTTAAATCACTTAAACCTTTCAAACTTCAACTTCTAAAGTGTACTATAATGGCAAGAGCTGGTTATAATTAGGGTAGCTGGGGAAATTAGCCGCTGTAACAAACCTAGTGTCTGTAGTTTAAATTTTTTTCTTGTATGTGTAGCCACCCAATGTGGTTAGTCCAGGTGTGTGGTTAGCTCTCTCTCATGCAATACAGAGACCCAGGTTTTTCCTATATTGTGACTCTGCCAATTTTATGCAGCAGCATAAGAATAGGAGCACAGAGAAGGGCATACACATTATTTAAAAGCCTTGGCCCCGAAGCAATAGATCTCACTTCCCCTGCACTGGTGAAAAGAGTCACACCTTTACGAGTGAAGGGAGACTGAGAAATATAATTTCTCCCTAGACTGTCACTTTCTAGCAAATACTTATATCACATTTTACAATTTATGGAGGCCAGCTAGTTATCTTCTCCATGCTATTGCACAGGTGTTCGTGGGTTTAAATCCAGTACAACTAAAACTATTTCAGAAACTCTGATAATAAAAATATCAGCTGCGTGTATGAGTATGCATGTATGTGTTAAATGTAAATATTTCATTATTAGGATTACATGGCTGACTAAGTATCATCAGGGAATAACTTACCTTGTTCAATTTAACTCAACAGTTATTTTTAAAGCATTTGTTACATGCTTAGCACTATACTGGGTCCCAAACATAAAAAAGACAGACAGAAGTATTCTCTGCCCATGTAGAGCCAACAAACAACAATACAGGGGAGATACAGCAAATTGGTCCCAGTACGTGATGGCCGTGTCCATAAGCATTCAGGAAGCTATTAATTAGTGTTCCATTAGGGGGGAAAGGTGTACTTAAGAGGAAAAAACTGGAAAATATTGGGACAAGCAAAGCTAGACTGATGTCTGTCTAGCACAACTTCACATGCATTGTGACTATCCAAAAAAAAACCAAAAAACCCAAAACATTAAAATACAAATTCCTAAACTTATTTAGGTACTTCTATGCTCTCCTACAAAAATCTCGTGGAATATTGCCACTTGAGAATTTCATGAGGAGAGCATTTTCCCCCACAATTTTATCACAGTAATCTCATGAGTCAGGAACATAAAAATTTTACTCTGAATATTGTTTTTACTTTCTTTTGTGATGTGACTTGAATTTTAGATTGAAAAGCTCTCACATTTTTTCAGCTAAGTATCTTGAAAAACTTTCTCATTTAGTGCACTGCAGGAAACGAGAGAAAAAACACACACCATCTGTTGAGACTCTGAAATCAAACGCCCCAGGATGGGTATTTGAACATTTTCCTTTTTGTTTTGTTTTTTATTATTATTACTTACTTAATATATATCTTAGCCCTCCCCTGCCTTACTCGAGCCCCTCTGGTCACTGAAGTATCATTTCCAAAAACAATAAAGATTTATTCTATTCATGGGTTTCTTGAAGGACATGCTCTTGCAAACGTCTTAAGTTACTTTTTAGGAATCACGTATTACCATTCGAACTCTCGCTCTAACTCACTCCTGCGGTACAGACATACCTCAGAGACATTGTGAGTTCAGTTCCAGAGCGCTGCAATAAAGCAAGTATTGCACTAAAATGAGTTGTAATTCTTTTGCTGGTAGAAGGCCTTACCTTTAATTTGTAAAAAAAAAGAAAAAAAAATCTGTGAAGCTTAATAAAGCACAGTATAGTAAGATGAATTTTGCCTATACATGCTATTCAAACTTGTTTAGTAAAATGTCAATTGTAATTACTTCTAATCCACTTCTATCTGATCACCCATTTTCTTGTCTGATCCCTGCCTAGAACATTCCTCCCCAAAATATCCACTGTCTGTGATCAGCTATTACCACCTTGGAAAAATAACCTGACTACTTTACCTAAAAAATGGCTTCTCTTACGCTCTCTGTCTCTTTATCTTCTGTACTTTTTATCATGACACTTATCACTACTTGGTATTATATTAGATATTTGTTTAATTATTTCTCTACTGTCTGTCTCTCCAAATTAAATTTAAACTCCATGAGAGCAGGCTTTTTTTCATTTCATTCGCAAATGAATCCCAGAATCTGAAAGAGTATAGGGCATATAATAGGCCTCTAATAAATATATTTTGAATGAATGAATCCAGAGATAAGAAAAGGCAGGACCTAAGAGCCCTCTATAGTGCTTAAATTAGACGATTAAGAGGAAAAAAACATGAACAAGGTGGCCTTGACTTCCTACTGTTATCCCCTCACGAGGGGAGTCTGGCATAACACACCGATTCTAACTGATTACCCAGAGTGGCCCAAAGCAAGAGCCAAAACTGAGAAAGGCCTTTCTAATGAGCATTCAGCACCTAGTGTGAGCCGCATGCTTGGCTGAGTATTGGGCACTCAGGGATTATTTAGAAGTGTTCCTTGAGTTCCCAAGGCTTGTAGTTGAAAATACACACATAAATATAGTGCACCGTGGTAAGTAAAATAATGGAAGTATGTGTCCTGTAAATACTTTATGGAGCCTAAATTAGGACAGGCTCATACTGTGCTTGATGTAGTTGAGTTGGAGAGGACTTCAAAAGGATTCTTGTGCCAAATTAGTCTTTTACCTAAAACTTTGTATGTAATTAAGTCTTTTAACTTCTTATAAATTGACTTGATTAAGAAATCATAATTTAGTCTTAGAAATTATCATTTATTCTATTGAAAACCTTATTCCAATTAGTATTTATTCTCCTTGACAGACTGGAGACAGTTTTCTAGTCAGTTTATCCTAAGGAAATGTAGAAAAAGAATAATGCAGTTAGTGAAGCAAAATACATGTCAGAAATCTGACATCAGCTGAATTAAATTTTTTTATTGTTCACACAAAACTCATCAGGCAATTCTGAACACTTCAGTGACTTTGGGTGTTTTATGTGTAGCATTCAACTCAATTAAGCAGATGATATAGGTTGGAACCGATTTTAAGAAGAAAAAGTAAAGCATGAAAATAGTTTAATGGCATCTTTTATCATCTCTGAGGAAATGTTTTTAGAAGCAGTTGATCAGAAACAAAGTTATTTTCAAGTGGCTTGAAAACACAACACTATATGTTTTGTTTCTGTATACTTAGCTTAATAACTGTTCATTTGAGGTAAAACTTATATAAACTGGTAGATGGAGATAGTATATATGAAGCAAATTAGGATCACAAAATATAACATGCATCTCAAAATCGTTTCTTTGATTCCATCACCAACACACATACACACACATTTTATCTGGTTAAGTGAAATATGTTTTCAACAGCTTTAAACTTACTACATTGAATAGCTTAGGATACCAGACAACTTCTAAAATCTCTTAAATTGTCATGCACACGCTCTGAGCTGATACTCATAATCCTGGCACATAAAACAAAATGTCCTTTTACCTACCATTAGAGATTAATTCTTAATTCACACATTCCAGGTAGGGGAGGAACATGTATTCAAATTCACCCTCCAACAGAATTGACTGGCCATAGAAGCCTTTTAATAGCAGATTTTGACTGTGGGCCTCTGGAAGAAGGTTTGAGATCATCTGGTTAGGTAAAGAAAAAAAAAAAAACAACAAACAAAATGAGAGGTGGGGATAAATGAGCATAAGTGCTCTCTAGTTTATAAAATGGCTTAGGAAAATATCTACTCTAAAGTGTATTATTTTAAAAAGGTGCCCTTGAGAAGCCTCTAGGCTTAGTCATAGCCAGTATTTTAATGCAAACAATATATATAATTTATGGTCATTGAGACTATTAAAATGCTCTGGCCTAGGATTTCAACCGCTGATCAGCTGGATGGTATCCCCTTGAGTCAGGAAATGCATTGGCCAATTCAATCCTTTCAAAACAAATAAGAGAGAGAGAAGCACTGTTTGACTCTGGAAGGGGTATTGGCCAATACTGTGTTTCAATCTAAGGCCCAGTGCTAGTTGCTTCACCAGCAGACATTTGCACTTCCAACATACTGCAAAGCCTCAGTTTTATTCCCATATCCATCTCCTTGCCTCATGTGACCTGAATTCTTCCTGATCCAAGATAAACATAGTATCCTTACTTCCATTGATTGGTTTAGAGTTGAGCATGTAATCCAGTTTTAACTAATAGGACATGGTAGGAAATCTGCTAGGAGCTTCTGGAAAAGCCTTCTTCACTCCAAAACTGAGTCACCAAAGAAATGATTCTGTTTCTCCCACTGAACACTATAGTATCTGCAACAAAGGGATGGATCTGTAATAGCCATCTTGCAATTAAAAAGATCTCAGCCTGAGGGGACTACTGTAGTAGGAGGCATGAGAACAGAGAGATAAAAGACCCCTTGCCCAGAAGACATCACTGATTGACAAAAAACAAACAACAACAACAAAAAAAAACAAGTCTTAAAGCATTCTCTCAACTTTTCCTTTCGCTTTTTTTTTATTTTGGCATGATTGTTTCCTTATTATTAAAGCCATTTCTGTCACTGGGAGCCAAAACCACTTTATATAAAATCAAAGGGAAGAATCATGCCCAGCAATTGCCTTTATAATGCATTATTAAATTACAAGAAGGCGCAAAATTCAACTTTATTCACTGATATTTCTTCATTCCTAATTCTCACACCCAGACAAGGAAATATACTGCAAACATGTTGCAGCTGCTGAGTGACTCAGCCTGGCAGGTTTTCTGTCTGGAATTATGTGCTGCTCTGAGTATCTCTCATCAGACATTTACCCCAGGAGAGTGAGCATATGCATTCCACAGATATCTATTGGACATGCATTATGGAAGCTAGGGATGATGTGGAATATAGCAGCAGTCTAAGAAATGTTCTCAGCCTTCGTGATGCTGACCATGAAGGTAAGACAAGAAGGCATGAGTGCATAAAAACTAAATCCCACAAACTGAAAAGAGAAAAAGAATAGCATAATATGGAGCACTCAGTAGAGATGATGGAGTTTATATTATGCCTATAAGACAAGTCAAATAAGGAGATTCAGAAGGAGAAAGATTTTTCAGATTTATTTTTTAGCTGTGTATCATACCATAATGGACTAAGCCAAATAGGTCTAGAGCAGTGGTTCTCAATCTTCCTAATGCCGTGACCCTTTAATACAGTTCCTCATGTTGTGGTGACCCCCAGTTTCATTGTTACAAATTGAACATAATTAAAGCATAGTGATTAATCACAAAAACAATATGTAATTATATATGTGTTTTCCAAAGGTCTTAAGTGACCCCTGTGAAAGGGTCGTTCGACCCCCAAAGGGGTCGCGACCCACAGGTTGAGAACCGCTGGTCTAGAGACTATGAAACCAAAGGATGATGTAAGAGAGGAGTGAGAAATAAGAGAAGCAGACAAGATTAGGCTGCCTCAGGAAGCCTTGAACACCAGGCTAAGACCTTGACCCCATAGGTAAAAAGTAATTGGAGGTTTTGAACATGAAGTACAGCGGTGAAAAAAGTGTTTTTAAAAGAGAAATCTGGTGTCTGTATGAAAGATTGGAAGAGAAGAATTAGAAGCAGGATGCCAGCGAATATGCCATTGCAAAAATCTGTTCCCATGAGCAAAAGCAATCTTCATAATTTAGATCATTCAGCAAGGTTATCACTAAACAGAACTAAATGGATTTGAATGAAACTGACAACTCAGTAAAAGAAGAAAACCATCCTTAACCATTTAGATTAAAAAACAAGATACTGATTGATCTTTCTCTTTTGGAAACTACTATTATTGTGATAGAGCTTCATGTTCAATGTGGGAATTTCTAGGCGAAAGAAAGAGAGAAATGGGAGATCAATGGCATATGGTCCTTCATTCCATTGTTGCTGTTAATTCATGGTTGTAAGATCTGACTGTAGTAGTCAAGGGAAATAGCTGTTCCATTGTTCCGTAAACAACAGAAATAACCTTCATTAACCACGTTGGAAAACAAGAATGTCACTTTTTCTTAGCAGGATTTTTTTTTTGTTACTGTAGTGCTTAATTATGAGATTCATTTATTCAGCCTTTGTTTAAACAGTCTTTAATTATGAGGTTCGTTTATTCATATAAGCATTCATTCATTCATTCATTTCTCATATTTGAGAAATATTTATGGAGTGCCTCTCCTGCACTAGCTGTTCAGTGCTCATTACCAGAGATATGAACAAGACAACCTCTTTCCCCTTTGGAGTTCATAGTCCAGTTGGGAAATGATCTCAGGAACTATAAGCAGGTTTAACCTATAATTGTGATAAGGTTTATAATACAATCCACATAGGCTGCTTTGAAAGCTCACAGGAAAGAAAATGAACTTATTCTGGAAATCTTCTCAGAGAAATGAATCTCTGTTCTACTTCGATTACTTAATAGCTATGTTATCCTGAGCAAATTAATTAACTTCTATCTGCATCAATTTTTTTCATCTATAAAACAGAACCTCCTTTACAGGGCTGTTCTAAAGAGTAAATTTCGTGGGTGCGTGCGTGTGTGTGTGTGTGTGTGTGTGTGTGTGTGTGTGTGTGAAGGACTGCTACCTAATCAACCAACCAATCAATGAATG
This sequence comes from Myotis myotis, assembly GCF_014108235.1. Taxonomy (NCBI): domain Eukaryota; kingdom Metazoa; phylum Chordata; class Mammalia; order Chiroptera; family Vespertilionidae; genus Myotis; species Myotis myotis. Next base: position 28,951,665 of record NW_023416313.1, read on the forward strand.
TTAGAAATTATTATAATTATTTTTATTATCATAATTATTATCCAAAATCACACAAAAAAATGAGTAAGGGTTGCTTAAGAAAATGGAGCAGTAAGAAAAGGAGGCCGTTTGCATGCAGAAGAAAGGGCCTAACTGGTGGCTGTAGATGGGGAAATTGAGAGCATAGCTTACAGAGGGATGACAGTTCTTTCCAAGAGATCTATAAGTAATGAATTTTTGCTGCTGCCACATTTTTTCTCAATATCCAAGGGCTTGCTGCTTTCTTCCCCCTTATCTTAATGTACCCTGTTTTTCAGGCACCAACCTCTGTGTCTCACCAAATGGTGGCAACCAAAGTATGTCTCACTGTGTTTTCTGTATGGTGAGAAGGGGACTCTACTTCAAAGTTAAATTCTCACTCAGTTTAGAAACTCAGCTTAGAAACCTAAATGCTGAAAACCTTCCTGTGTATTACTTTTCTTAAAAACACTGAAATATAATTGACACATTATATTAGTTTTACATGTACAGATAATGATTTGATATTTGTATATATTGTGAATGATCACTACAATAAGTCTAGTTAACATCCATAGCCTCATAGAGTTACAATTTTTCTTGAGATGTAAAGTTTTAAGATATACTCTCTTACTGTTTATTAATTTTTTAATATATTGTTATTGATGTCAGAAAGGTAGGGACATGGAGAGAGAGAGAGAAACATCAATGGGAGAGAATCATTGATGGGCTGCCTCCTGCACGCCCCCGCTGGACATCAAACCTGCAACCCAGGCATGTGCCCTGACCAGGGAATCGAACGAGGACCTCCTGGTTCATAGGTCAATGCTCAACCACTGAGCCATGCCAGCTGAGCATCATTTTAACCAGATTACTTCCAACTCAAACATCCCAAAATTATATGCAAATGCTTGTCTATATGCACCTTTTCTTGGGAAGTTTTTATATGTTTTGTCCGATTCTCAAATGGATCTATGATCCCCAAACATTTGCTCTAAGAATCCATGATACTCCTGGGTCCCCCTTTATGACATAAATAACAGCATAAATTTTCTACCAGCTTAAAAATGATTTACATAGCCTTTATCTATTTAGATTTTCAGTTTATGGTATCTTCTGGGGCACTGAATTCCACAAGGATACTCTCCATTACAAAAAGTAATTATTTTTATTGTCCTGTACTAAAAATTCTTCAGACATCAAGCTATATATCCCTAAGTTTTAGCATTACAGGATCATGGGAACAAGTCCCCAGGGAGCAGCACTGTATGGCAGTGCTTCTCAGATATTCTTTGAGGAAAGATCTTTTTCTTTCTTTTTCCCTCTGATCTATTGTAGAGAGACACTGTTGTAAAATAAAATTTAAAAATGTGGCAATGTCAAATCTGTAAAAATTTCTAAGTGCATACTCTCTGTTTTTTGTGCTTATTATAGATCTGTATCAAATCAGTCCACAGACCAGAACCAGTCTTGGGTCAAAATTTGAGCAGCACTATTATAGAACACTGGAGGCAGAATGCACTATCTTCTATAGACATTTGCATTTATAAATGAATTGGTGAAGATTAAGTTGGCTTACATATTTTAGAGAAATTATTCTTTTTATTGTGGTAAAAATACATAGATCTGCCCTTTTAACAAATTTCAAATGCAGTATGTAGTCCAGTGTTGTTAAGTTTAAGCGAGGTGTTGTACAGCAAATCTCTAGAATTTTTCCATCTTGCGTGATTGAAATTCTATCCATTGAACAGTAATTCTCCCATCTTCCCCTCTCCTAAGAAAGAAATTACTGTTAATTGTTAAAATTCAATCATGAAAGATATAAGAAAGAGGGGCAAATTCTCAGCCCCATTTTATGTTATTAAATTAGATGACATGTAATCTATAATAATAAAAGGGTAATATGCTAATTAGACCGAATGGTGAACAACCTTCCTGATGACATTCTGGACAACCTTCTGGACAAAGCCACAGTCATTAGGGCCCAGGCGGCAGCCAGGGCTGCTGCTGCCTCAGCCCTCAGAGCCCCTTGCACAAATTTCATGCATTGGGCCTCTAGTTATATGATAAGACTCAACAAGAATAATGAATGCAATGAAGTTATTTCTCCTTCCATTCCCTTAGCATGCCTGAAAATGTTGCTGTGTTCTTCATTCACATAAAAGATTCACTATTACCCTATGTATAGCCTTTATTTTTAAAATAAGGATCTAAATGCAACTCTACTTCCAATGCACTTTATTCAGTCTTTATGTTATGATCATTACTTATACAAAATGTATGAAAAATGGAGTCAGATTTCAAGGTACTTACTATGTACCAGGAGAGAGAACATAGAACAAATCAAACACAAGGCATAGTAGGACCATCATCTTCTGAGGCATACAGAAAGTAAGAAGTAAAGTTTTTATGAGGAAGAAAGGACACTTTTTTGTAGGTGTAGTAATGAACCCTAATCTAATTAACATTTTACTTTTGTTGCTTCATTACTGCGTTATCTTGTGTGTTTTCATCTTTTAGGGGAAGTAATTTTACCATGTGTTTATTATGAGATACACATTCATTGTGCAACGATTCGGAAACTATAGGCCAGATATATTTAAGGACAAAGGTAATGAGATTGAAGATGCCCAAATGAAGAGATAACTAGGGGCTGGATCTTGGAGTTGTTCTGAAATGGCACATTTTTAAAACATGTACCTTCTAGATGCACAGAAAAAAAAATCATAATGTGAGTTGTCTTAAAGTGAAGTAGGTTGGAGAAGATGAGAGAGGTCACACCAATTTTCCTACATAAAATAGGCAAGATGCAAAGATCAAACTTAATTATTTTCAGGAAAGAAGAAATGTGATCATCTGAAAAACACAGGTAAAGGGATGGAATGAGGAGATAAAGGAAACAAGGGGCATTCTTAGAATAATTGTTACAGTGAATGTGTTGGAAAATCACCAAGATGTGCATAATGATACTTTCATTGAGAGCACAGTTCAGTTCTTGGAGTCATCAACATTGGGAAAATTTTCTGAACTGATTATGGGGAAATTCCCTGAGTCATCTTTAACATTGCTGAGGTAATTAAAACATTTTTCTAAGAAAGAAAATGCACAAAATTATGTCTGCATTCCTCTTCTAAATAAACATACAAAATGATTAAGTGTAGAAAATGACTCAGAGTCTATACTCACGACACTATAAGCCTTGCTTGTAAAATAGTTTATCTCTTTGATTAGATTTCATTAAAGGTAGACTTGGGTTCCTGTGTGATCATGATGAACAGCTTAATGAAATCTATCCACTGGATAAAAATCAAAAGCCAAATAAAAAATATAGTTATTTGATCAGGTCTTAACATAGTCTATTTATAACAGGGTGAGTACTGGCAGCTCACTCCTATATACTAGGGTCACAGTTCTAACTTCTTACTAAGTCATACCTGGACAGCCCACCACCACTTCAAATAGAAGAAATAATAATATATAGCTTATTATCCTCTCTTCTGTTGTTCTTTTGCTTCCTGTTTTCCTAAATTCTGTTGATGTCATTCTTATTCCAGGCACTCAAGTTAGAAATCTTAGAATAATTTTCTATGTTTTCTTTTATCTTGACATTTATTGCCAATATACTGTCAAATTTATTTGATTTTGAAGTAATAATAATGAAATAGGTACTATTCCTGAAAACTTACTATGATCTATGTTCCATGCTCCTTACTTTATATGTGTTATTTTATTAAATCCTCATCTTCATACAAATCTACAAGTAGTAACTTTATTATCCTCATTTGTAAAATGAGGTAAAGTAAAGCTTAGAGCAATCAGTAGCATGTCCAAATCCACACAGCTTCTAAACAGCGTAGCTAGGACATACTCCTTCAACTTTTTTCCATTGTAATGCAGTTTTCTCATTTAATATTTTATCATTTTTTTACTCCCTTTAAGCTTTCTCATACAGTGCTGCCTGGTGGATGTTTCTATAACACTTTCTTACTTGAATATCATAAATGTGTTTTAATCTATAATTATAAAAGGGTAATATGCTAATTAGACTGGACATCATTCTGGATGTCCTTCCTGACCAAGCCGGGGCTGGAGGGAAGCCAGCCCAGGTCCCAGGTGCCTGCCAGTGGCCAGAAGAGGGAAGCCCAGGTCCTGGGTGCAGGAGGGAAGCCGGTGCTGGCAGCTGGATGAAGGAAGGCCTACTCTTACATGAATTTTTGTGCATTGGGCCTCTAGTTGCTTAATAAAACAACTAAATTTCAAAAGCAAAGGGTCAAAACCTTTCATGCTTCTAATCCAATTGATCTTTCCAGCCTTATTTTCCCTCATACCCAGCCATACAATTCCCAGTTAATGTGGACAGTGACACAATCTTGAACCCAAATTCCTGATTTTCTTGAGATTTTAAAAGATATCAGGCAAATATGAAAAAAAAACCCTTTAAACTAAAACAAGTAATATATAATATATTCAAAAGGTGAGAGTAATATAGACTGACCCAGAAGTAGTTATGTAGGTGAAATATGATAGCCAAACCAACCTATTATAAGGCTTCTTGACCTTACACAAATAGACAGTATTTCTCCAGCAAAGTGGGCTTATTTGAGAACAATAAAGAATTGCAATTGGGGACATGCAATCTAATGATGAATCATGCTCAATTCCTGAGAACAAAGGAGGGACATGTTCTTTTATAGAGGAAAGGGGGAATTCAGAAAGGCAGTTGTAAACAAAGAGTCCATTGGAGGAAGCTGGGAGTTCACAGTGTAATGGCTTTTCATTGGCTGAGTTGTAACAGTCTTTCAGTGGTGGAGTGGTTGTTGGGAAAAGAGAAGATGCTCCTTCGTAGGGCTGAGGTGGTGGAGTGGAACAACAACTACCTGCTGGAGAAGTAAAAAACATCCATTCCTGCTGGGGTCCAACCCCAGCAGGTCCAGGGGTCCCCAAAGGTGTGGACGGAGTTGTCGAAGAAGGAATGACACGGAGGCAGCGTTCAGTTGATCAGTAGCCTAGCCAGGATCTCTAGCCAGGATCTCCAGCCAAGTTCTGGTGGTTATTGTCTTGTTACATCTGTATTTATACCAGTTGATTTTAATCCTGTCAATTTCTATTGCAAAGGTTAGGACGTTTCTTATCTCCATTCCAGGGAGTAAAGATTATGTAGCTTAAGCTTGATTGTTTGTAAAGTGATTAACTACCCGCCTGGCACTTAGTTAAGGGGTTTTATCCCCTCCCTAACTTCAGGGAAAAATCCCTACCTGGGGAAACAACCTTTCTCGGAGAGGTTACCTTGGTTAAAACAATAGCACTAAGGAGAGCAAACATATTAAGAACAGTATGCTATCTACGCCAGGTCCCTTGAAACATATGCTGTGCAGATGTTTCTTTTCTGCAGCGCCTGTGTCAAGCAGCAAGGATGGACCGGCTTCCGGCACATTCCTATTTAGGGTAACTGCTGACTAATGGTAGGGCACGAGAGCTCCTCCTGCAGACCCTCCCAACTTCCATTTAAATGAGGTTCCAATTTATTAATCTTCATAGGTATGCAATATGTTAGTGATTAGTTAGCAAATATTTTATTAATCAATTTGAAAATTTAACTTAAAAATTTCATATTATTAAACATATGTTTGATCAATCTATCATTTCTTCACTCAACTTTCTTAGAAAATCCAAACATAAGATATCTATCATTGAACATATTTGTGTTATTATTTTATACTATGTAAGATCAAATAGAAATATCAAAATCTCTCCATTTATAGGCAGCCTCATAGTTTGTATTTTAAGTAATGATCATTGCTTTTCTCTTCTTTTAGGTTTTATAAAAATATTTTATTAAAAATTCTAAACATAATTGGTAGGTTTCATTAAAAGAAGATTTTCAGTGCACCAAATAGTTTTTATTGGGTGATTTAAAAAATAACTTACATACGTTACAGAATAGCATTTTATGTCTTGCATCCCATGCATGAGAGAAAGAGGCCTGAAGCCCAGAAGTGCATGTATTTGGAAGACTGAGAATTCTATGGGCATGACATTTTCTAGCCAGATAAAAATACACATGCATATGTCTGTATGACTCATTCCACACAACTCAAAATTGCTGGAGAGTGGGTGTAGCTATGAATATTACTGCACAACGTAGTTTTCAAAGGAAAAAAAAACAAAACAAATTTGGCAGCTTCCAATCTTCCTGGAATACTTTAGATTAATTGGCATTTCAATTAATAAAATGCCCAACTAAAAATGCATTGAGAGAATGTCAAGTACTAGATAACAAATGAGGGAGAATGAATAATACAAAACCAAGGTGATAATGTTCAATATAAATGCACATATTTTGTCTGTCTGTCTGACTACATTTTAACTAAGTTAGGCCATATTTCAGCCAGTACATTGATATCTGACTGTACTTCTGTTTCATTGTATTTCACATACAAATTGTAATATCTGAGTCTTCCAAATATTCTTTTTTTTTACATTTGTAAACATCTTTTTGTAAATTGTGACTTGATTATTGGTTGTTAATGAGCCAAGTTCTAATAAATAAAAAATAATAAAGATAGCTTTAATAGGTATCATTTTTTAGTGTTTCCTTATACCAGATACTGTGGTCAGTGACTTTACACATATTGTCTCTTTTGAGCCTAATAGAAAAACAAACATAATTTTTTTAATATTATCCTTTTTGCTGTTTTCTTTTTTTCTTTGCAGGTGAAAAAAGCAAACAAAATAGTATACCATACTCTAGAAAGCTATTAAATTACATAGTCAGGATTCAGTCCCAGGTGTGTCTGATGCCAGATTCTGTCTCTAAACTAGCGTACTCTTCAGTATCTCTATTAAAGATTGTTTAAATTTTACAAAGGTTATGGGGCCAGTAATAAAAATTTAAAAAAGGTGAGAGGAATGGTTTAAAAGAATTCTCACAAAGGGCTAAACATATATGTAAAGTTTAATGTATAAACAACAATATCCTATATAATAAAAGCCTAATATGCTAAGTGTCCCATTGTCCAGTCGGCCATTCAACCAATCAATGCGTGATATGCTAATGATATGCTAAGGCCGCTCAACCACTCACTATGACATGCATTAACCCCAAGGGGGCAGATAGTCTACCAGTTGACCAGTCGCTATTACGTGCACTGACCACCAGGGGGCAGACGCTCCAACCAGTAGGTGAGCTTGCTGCTGTGGTCCGGCCGACTGGGACTGAGTGAGATAGGCCAGACATGCCCTGGAGCTCTCCTGTGGTCCCTCCCCAGCAAACCAACCTCCTGCATCTCTCCCCAGCCCTGATTGTGCACCAGTGGGGTACCTTGGCCTAGCCTGAGCCCTCTTGCAATCCTGGACCCCTCAGGGGATGTCAGAGAGCTAGTTATGGCTTGATCCCACAGGCCAGGCTGAGGGACCACACTGGTGCATGAATTTATGCACCAGGCTTCTAGTATTTATATAAATGCAATCTAGTCACTACATATTCTCATTTTCTATAAGTTGTTCAAATGATTTACCCAACTTTTGTGTAGCAAAACCAATACAAACATTTTAATTTTTACACAAAGGCTCATAGTAATATGCGGAAGTTGTGTAGGATGCATCTCATTGGAAAGTTTAGATAGACTAACTTTTATCTATAACAGAGTCCAGTGCATAGATTTTTGTCTTTGTAAATCATTTCATAGAAATTTTTGAAACTTGGATGGCTAATAAAGATTAAGTCCCACCAGACCAATAGTGAAAGAACCTACTTCATGAGGCCATGGCTATATGAGGGAGAGAAAATACAACAAAGGTACAGCACCCAGCTTTATGGTTCATTTCTATGCCCCCAAGTAGTCAGTGCTGGTCACTGCAGCTATTGCTAATGCTATTGATTATAAAATTGGCATTGTGAACCATGAAGACTTTGCTTGCTGTCCTGCCATCCATTTTATTGACTTAAGCATAAATGAGCATCAATCAGCAGATATTTACTTTGTGCACATTGAACAAAATACAAAGCAAACAAGAAAGCAGCATTACTTGTCTCTAATATTGTCTGTGCTCTTGTTACCTAGGCTCAAAGACTTTATTCACAAATTTGCAACTGTCTATTTGTTTGAGTCTAGCAAAATGGTTCATATTGATCTCAACTCTCTGGCTTCAAATAGCCCAATTTGTCTAAACAACACATTTGGCCTTTACTAGTCAAATCGCTTCAGCCTCTTCTAAACAATGATGATGAACATCAATTTCATTGAGAAAAAAATTGATGTCTTCTAAACATGGATTTTAAACTACAGAGTGAAAGGTATAGATTCCATCACAAAAGATGATTCATACTTATATAAAATGATTAAAACTACTAACATGACTTTAAGATTGGAAGTACTTTTTTCAGGACTTAAGTCACAAGCTTTAGTGACATTTGATCATTTAAAATGGGAAAAGCAAGATATGTCAATCAGAATGGTGTGGGCATCGAGTTAAGATTACTTTAAACAATATAAAATGTTTTAATGTAAAAATAATGATGCTATTTTATCTGTACATATAAAAACCTAAACGATCGTCTGACCATTCGACCATCCAACCAACAAGTAGCTATGATGCACACTGACCACCAGGGAGCAGACGCTCAATGCAGGAGCTGCCAAGCTGTGGTGACTTGGCAGTTGTGGTTCTCAGGTGACACACTTGGAACCAGAGAGGAGGGAGCCTGATTCCAGGGTGTGTCACCCAAGAACCGCCCTCTCACAATCTGGGACCCCTTAGTGGATGTCAGAGAGCCGGTTTTGGTCTGATTCCTGACCCCACTGGTGCATGAGTCCATGCACCATGCCTCTAGTATCTATATAAAGAGATGTAATGCCAAACAGTCATGATCTACATTCTCCCATTGATAAAACTATCTCATTTATTATTTTTTTGGAAGTAAACTTCCCAGATTTCTATTCAAAATTAAGGTATACGCTTCAGCAGAAAAGGCCTCTGTATAGAGCAGAATATTTCTGAGAAGAGTTTCTATCATAGCTTTTTTCTCTGCTGCCCTTCTAGTACAGAGTATCTAGGAGACAAGACACTTAGAAAATAGAGCAAAGCTCATTAGTTCTCACACATTAGTCAAAATGAAATTTTTAATATCTTCCTTCAGAATGTGGAGAGATCACTCGCCATAGAACACATCTTGAATCATATCCCTTAAAATATTTAAAATAATTTGCAACTTTATGCTATTCTAATACATTTTCAAGGGAAAGTCAAATTTAAACCAATGTCTGGATAAAATATATAGTTCAAGTCATTGAGGCAAAATTGTGTGTGCTTTAATCCTTAAGTTATTAACTTACTTTTACTGTCTTCTTAAAATAAAAAAAGAAATAAATGTTAACTGGGCCTCTGTGTAAATTCAAATGAAACAATTCACTAAATAAAGAGAATATATATTGTACAATGAATATATTTATTTGCATGGATTTTAGCTTTCTTGGAAATAAGAATTATAAAGAAATTATTATAGCACGAGTATAAGAAATAAAGTATTCCCCATACAACTATAATTCACAACTAGATGATTATTACCTTAGTAAAAGAGTTTTCTGTTTTTAAATACTGGATAATAAATTATGTAGGAAATATTGCACCAATTTGTCCATGGAGTAATGAGTTTTAGTGTAGTTGCAATGCAAAGGAATTTATTAAGATTGAGACATTACCAAGAGAAGCCTGATGCCTATATTAAAAAAAAAATAACTTAGAAAGTGGGATTTATTCAATGGTAGAGGGACAATATTCCTTCACATGTGTATGCGAATATGGCCTGTAGATGCCTGGGATTCATACATGAAGAACCCCCTTCACCAGACCTCAAGGTAGAACCTTCATCCAAATGATCAGAAACACTGTTTTAGAGTTTAGATTCTCACTCTTACAGACTCAGAAAGCTAAGAAACCTTTTAAGTAGATGAAGTATGGAGATATCTGTGTGGAAGAAACTCATATCACTTAAATCACTGAGAGCAATGCAAATAACAAAATGCTAAACTGTTAGTTAAAATGAAAACTATAACTCATGTGAAGCAGTACACTTAGGTCACTAATACAGGCAATTATAATCAGAAAGCTGCTTAGAAAACAGACTCAAAGCAAGATGATCTATGGGATTCAAATAAAATGACATCAACTTCTAGAATGTTATTGATCTCACAAAACATCCTGTGAATTCTGCAGGATTGTTATTGCCATCATCATTTATTATAAAGAAATAAAAATATATAGAAACTTAGAAAGGATACCATATTTTTTCCTATTTCCATCACTCAGAATTAACAAATGTTAAAATTTTAATACATTTTATTCTTTTTTAAATATATTTTTATTAATTTTAGAGAGGATGGGAGAAGGAGAGAAAGATAGAAACATCAATGATGAGAAAGAATCACTGATCGGCTGCTTCCTGCATGCCCCCTACTGGGGATTGAGCCTGAAACCTGGGCATGAGCCCTTGACCAGAATTGAACCTGGGACCCTCCAGTCTGCAGGCCGTCGTTCTATCCACTAAGCCAAACCAGTTGGGGCCACATTTTATTCTTAAAAACTTTAATTTATTAATACTTACATTTACATAATTTATATTATACATATGACATATACATGCATTGTCCCTTTGCTTATAAAACATTATAGGTAGAGTCCCTGGTTAAACTCACTGAGTCCCTTCTCTCATTTCTGGTATATTGCAAGTTGTTTTCTTGAGTCATGCAGAAGCTGTCAGAAAGAATGTTCATTTATATGAAAGTACTGAGTGTCTGTTGCCATACTGTCACTGTCAGCTGTTGACTCACTATCTGCTACTGCCCATTTAAAATGTATCCAGGGATATTGACAGCATGCTTACTCAATATAGCAGCCAGAGTATATTTTATGGTTGTAGATACAAACAAATAACATATGAAGAAAATATCACATAAAAGATACTACAACTGGTAACTCATTCTAGAAAGATAAACATAAAAAGTAAGAATTAAACAAACAAAAGAGAATTTTCACACCTCAAAAAGGAGCTGCATGGCAATCAAAAAGACAAGATTGGTATAAAAGAAGACATAATCCTTTTTAAAAATTATTAAATTTATTGGGATGGCATTGATTAATAAAATCATATAGGTTTCACCCTTGCCAGCATGCTCAGTGGTTAGAGCTTCAGATTGCTCACCAGAGGGTTGCAAGTTCCATTCCTGCCCTCCCATTGGGGCATATGTAGGAGGCAATCAATCAACGTGTCTCTCTTACATCTCTCTCTCTCTCTCTCTCTCTCTCTCTCTCTCTCTCTCTCTCCTCCACTTCCCTCCCTTTCACTTTTTCTAAAAATCAATGGAAAAAATACCAGCACTCCTCATACATATATATATATATATATATATATATATATATATATAGATAGATAGATAAATAGATACACACACACACATATATATAAATATATGTGTGTGTGTGTGTGTGCGCGTATATATGTACATATATATATGTTTCAAGTGTACAATTATATAATGCATCATTTATATAATGCATTTTGTGTTTACTACCCAAAGTCAAATCTACTTTCATCATCATATACACGGTGTCCCCCCAAAAATGTATACATACTATGCCTGTAGATTCTATTAATTATTCAAAGTGTGCATACACTTTTGGGGGACTCCTTGTATTTGATCCCTTGCCCTTTACTACCTGCCCCCTTCCCCCTGGCAACTACCATACTGTTGTCTGTGTGTATGAGTCTTTGTTTTGCTGGTTCATTTGTTGCTTTCCATTTTATATCCCACATATGAGTGAAATCATATGGTTCTTGACGATTTCTATCTGACTTATTTCACTTAGCATGATATAGTTCTTAGCTGGAAGAATAAAAAATAAAAGCACATATCTATTATGGATCTAAAATAAAAGCATGATAGCCTAGAATAGACATAATTGAGAAAGGCTTTGGGAAGAGGGGAATTTTTACCTTAACCATACTGGTCCTGGACAAAAGTTAATGAAGAGGAAAAGGAAGATGTTCTGCTGAGAAGGATGCTGCACAAAGCCACAGATGTGGAAATGGACCAGCCTTGTGTAGGCCATGTCACAGGATCACCTAGAGCAGTGGTTCTCCACCTTCCTGATGCCGCGACCCTTTAATACAGCTCCTCATGTTGTGGTGACCCCCAATTTCATTGTTACAAATTGAACATCATTAAAGCATAGTGGTTAATCACAAAAACAATATGAAATTATATATGTGTTTTCCGATGGTCTTAGGTGACCCCTGTGAAAGGGTCGTTCGACCCCCAAAGGGGTCGCGACCCAAAGGTTGAGAACCGCTGACCTAGAGTATGGCTCATGACAATTGTTGAGGAGATTTTAAAATTGGGGAACTCTTAATAGGCTTTAACGACAGGCTTTATCAAAATGATTTTCACTGATTAGCTTTCCTTTAATGGTGTTTTATAAAACATTGGTATTCTGATAGATCCTATTGCTATCTTCCTTCCCTCCAAAATAATAATATTGTGCTTGGGAACTTCTACCTACTAAATGCCCTCATGATAATTTACGGCAAGTATTAGCAAGCTGTAGTTTCTATGGGGTTGTCAGCAAAACATTTTTACATTTCTCCTGGCCAATTTGGCTCAGTGGATAGAGCCTGTGGACCAAAGGGTACGGGGTTCAATTCTGGTCAAGGGCATGTACCTTTGCCGGGGCCTGGTCAGGGTGTGTGTAGGAGGCAACCAGTAGATATGTTTCTCTCACATTGATGTTTCTCTCTGTCTTTCCTTCTCCCACCCTCTCCCCAAAAAAAATCGATGGAAAAATATCCTCGGGTGAGGATTAAGAAAAAACAAACAACAAACAAACAAACATCTTTACATTTATCACTTAAGTCACTGAACTCTTTTTCATAAGGTCAATAATTTTTTGGTTTGATAAAATTTGCAAGAGATAGTGGGAATAATTACAGATTTTTTAACAAGCTTCCAGAATGCTGAGCATCATCTTTCAGAGGCTGGAACCTGGAGAAGGTAATGTGTGGGGGTGGAGAGAGGAAACGGGAATTGCATCAAGAAATTGGCAAGGTAGCTAATGTCTTCATACAGGGGTGAGGTGATGAGCATGAGACCTGCATGGTGCAGAGAAAATGACAAGAAAAGGTGCAGCCTGAGAGACAATGAACAAAAGGGTGAGACAAAGGGCTTAAAGAGACCCATCAGGGCAAAAATGAAGTTCTATGAATGAATATGTAGACACTATGCAGAATAAAAGTAGGATTAATTAATTCAAAGGAAGTAGAATGTAGTTAACTAGTAAATGAGAAGATGATCCATGAAAGTTGGGTCATCCATGATATTAATATTTATATATATTTATATATACATGCTATTTACATATGTATAACTCCAGCCTATCAATATTGTGTGTGTGTGTGTGTGTGTATATATATACATACATTAATATTATGTAATTTTTAATTGTTTTTGAGCTTAAGGTCTAGAACCCAAAGGAGATTGTAATATTGAGTTCAGAAGACATAAACTGAAAAAAAGAAGACATAAACTGAGAAAAATAGAAATAAAATAATATTACAAAAGTACTAAAATTTATAATTGATGTGCTTTTCATAGAAAAAATGATGCCATGATTAATTTTTCTTGAAGCCCATGATGCAACAACAACAACAAAAAGTCAGTTAATTCTCTCTCCACTGCCAGTGCTGACTTCCTATGGAATGACTGAGTGAGAGAAGTTCGGCAATGGTCATTTCAATCACCTCCAGATTGATTTATTTTCAATTGCCAGCTCAGTCTGGTGAAAGGTGTTATCGTGGCAGTTAGAGATCCCCAGAGTAAAGCAGAACCTGAGAAGCAGTAATTTAAACTGTTCCACTTGGAGGCCTCTCGACCTAGAGAATCGCCATGGGGTTTCAATGATTGGAATCCTCTTTTGTTTATACTAATGCTACTTAGCTTGAGTCTTCTCAGTAGAGTGAAGGGTCCTTATGTAATTTCTCTCCATGCCTTTAGTAGGTAAAATGCATAGTGTATTGTCCTTCAGTTACAGTAATGTGACACTGGACCATTGTCACCATGGCAGAAGAAAATGTGAGGCATTTGCACAGATGACACTATCAACAATGTGTACAGCACTTTACCACTTTACAAAGTACTTGCACATTATTTTCTCATTTGGTATTAAACAATGCCAACATTATGTTTAAAATTATAAAAAATTGATTGAGTGCCTTCTCATGACTGTGCCAAGCATCACATAGCTAGTTACATGCTTTCCACCAGGATTTTACAATCTTGGGGCAGTAGCACCCTGGCTGTCTGTAAGTTCACATATTAATGCTTTTTTAGATTGTTTATTTCATTTTGTTAATAAACAATATGAACCTACTCTGATTACCTGAATGATCATATTATAATGGAATATCGAGAAATTTCAGTTCTTGCCTTAGAATTTGGGTTTGCAATCACATGGTATTTAATAACTAACAGCATCTAACATCAAATGCAATGCTTCTCTAACTGGAATTCAAAGGCTGAGTCATCTGTAGATGTTTTCTTCGAACGCTGGAGACTTGAAGTACAGGTTTCAGTTTTAGAAACAGAATCCACTAAAGCTAGCTTAAAAAAAAAAAAGAGAACACAACAAAACAATTTAGTACAGAGAATTATAAAATGATTTTCAGAATCACTGAGGACAGAAAGAATCTGTCTCAGTAGGAATGATTCCCAAAGATGCGACAGAAATAAGCAGCCAAGGAAGCTGCCACTGCTCCGCCATGAAATGCTGCCTGTGGAGTCAGCAGTCTGATGCCATAGCTACCGGCTCCAGAACCGCACAACTGTAGCTACAGCACACCGGCAACTTGCAATTCATCTCTGTGTGTCCAGTAGACGCAGCATGTAGCATGAGGCAGATGTTCAATACATAGTTATCGAAGAGGTGAATGGATATTCTTTCTTCAATATCCTGAAAAAGTCTTGAAGTCCATTTTGGCAAATGGCTGAAGGAATTAGGAAAGTTAACAATGTCCACCGAGAAAAGCTGGTTAACAATAATGTAAAAAGGAATTGTCGTAGACTTTGTAATTATTCAATGTAATTAGAGTTGACCCTTGACCAAAGTGGCTTTTAACTGGAGGGATCCACAGAAATATGAATTTTTTTCAATTGACCTAGACAATTCAAACACACCTTGTTCAAGGGTCAACTGGACATTGGGAATGTCCATGTTTGGAGGCCAAATAACGTTATACATGGATTTTCTACTGCACAGGTGGTCAGTGCACCTCGCTCCTTTTGTACAGGGTGAACTGTAGTCACTATGAAAAATCATAAACTGTGTAATTTCAGTGGCTCAAGAGGATAGCAGTTTATTTTTTACAGTCAAGTGAAAATTATAGGCAGTGGGAGGAATGGGGATACACTGCTTCATATTGCATTCTGAGGCCAGCGAGTTTGGGAGCAATGCATTGAAATAGCTGAGCCTTCTGCAGCCTAGATCAACGTTCAGTTGGAGTCTGCGAGGTAAGGGTGCTTATGGTCCAGGCCTTGAAGTGTCCACATAGCTTCTATTCACCTCCCATTGACAAGCTTAGTTGTACATCTCCAGCTGACTATAGCTGAGACAGTGAATACAGTAGCATTTTTTATTTTATCTACAAAAGAAATAGAAAATACATTTTAATGGACATAGCTGATTTCGTGACAATTTAGTGCAGAGCATTATAAAATTTGTTTTATAAAAATTATTGTGCTGAATCATATCGTGAATGCTGTTTTGTGAAATGTTCATAAATAATATAGACAGAAGAGTTTATCTGTAAAAGTAGCAATGATAGGACTTTAAGTATTCCTCTGAGACGACAGTGTTGGGGTTTCATACATCCCTGAGTAGTAAATAACAGCTTGTGAGATTTATCTTTTTTCCACACAACAGAACGAGGTCGTTCCCATTGCCCTAAGCATCTAAACGTTTCCCAAGGCAAGTGGGTCACAATTGCTGCCCCCTCCTCAATGTAGTATTTTCTGCTTTTTGACAAATAATGCACTACTCCTCCACCAATGATCTTGTATTTTATAGAATGTCATTTAATTGGCATGGATACAAAAAAATTTATCTCCTAAGTATGGACTCCTTAAAAATGGAAATTGATGTTTAATCTAGGTAGATGTGTGCAAAACAAAACAAAAACAAGAGATAAAAATTGTGAAGAGATGAAAGAAATGCAAAGGCAGGGGACAGAAAAGACTTAGAAAAGGGGCAAAACCCTGTAACTGCCCTGCATATATAGTTAGCCTCTTTCTATATGCTTCTATTTTTATGAGTGCCTCAAATTCAGTAAAATTATTTCTGACAATTGCTGGTTTTCTATGGTATTGTGAAATACAGCATATGAAAATATAGATATAAATAAAGAAATTGGAGACGACATTCCCAAGACTATCACTTGAAGAGGAGAATGAGGTCTTGGTCTCTAAGAATAATGTGTTGTAGGAAACTTACTTTTTGGTTAAGCCATAGAATCTTACCTGTTTTCCTCTAAAAGTAAAGAAAGTTTGAAAATCCCATAGACAAAAGGTTAAATTGCAAAAACTTAATTTTAGTTTTGACCTCTAAGAATATCTTACTTTCTCCCTTGAGCAGTTAAGACTTGGAAATGTGATTATCCTAATATAAATTTGGCTATTGCAATATCTTAACTTTATATTGACAATGCATTTTATTTTGTATAACATTTTATCTTTATAGCCCTTACACACAAGTCGCTCTCCCTCATTTTGTATATGTTTCTTGAAAATAATAACATTTCTCCATGACCTCCATACAAACCAGATAGCTAGTGATTGTGTGCTGACGTTGATTAGGGATGCATTCACACATTTTGTCCTGTCATCGGCATGTTATCAGAAAAACAAGGAGCTGATTAGTGTTCCCACAAACCATATGATTTTTTAAAGAAATTCTTAATAATTTTCACTAAATGTGTTTAAAGCTGCATACTTGCATTCAGTCAGTAATATATCATATCAGATGTAAGAACCACTAACTTTTTATTGTCATGGGCACCCTTTAATGCAAATGTCAAATGTTAACAGGTGACTAACACAAAGGTAGGGATATTGCTGAGCTACAGAGCCTTTCCCCAGTAGGAATTTGGCTTTTCCTGGGTCTCCTTTAAGGTGTCAGTGTGCATATAACATATCCTGAACGGATAGTAATTATATATACTCATATATCAGTCTTTCATCACCGCTATAGCCTAGATTGTGGGGAAGTAGATTGCAGAAGATCACAATCTCTCACAGATATAGCAGTGATAAAAGGCTGAGAATGAGTCTGCACTAGTGGATGTTCAATTCTAACTGACAAAAGGAATGTAAACCGACGAAGGAAATAAAGCAGCTAGTGATGTGTGCATAGAAAAAAATAAATCAGCAAAACGTGATAGAGACGGCTGTGATAGTGTACAGCTACGCAGAGGAGTCAGGGGAGATCTCTCAGGAGGTGGCATTCGTGCTAAGCCCTGAATGACAAAGTTGTCAGCCGTGTGAATATCGGGAGGAAGGGCTCTCCAGGGAAAAGCAAGTGTCGAGGCCGTAATGACAGAGCTGGATTTATTTGCAGACTGAGAAAAGGGGAGTGTGGCTGGAGACTAGAATGAGGGAGAGATGGGAAAGGAAGCCAGGCCCTATCTTTAGTGGTAATTTCCTGGACCTTCGTGCTAAGTGGGGGGCCTCCAGAGGGAAGACAGCTATCTGGAACTAATTGTGTAGAATATTCTTAGGGATTTTACATTTGAGTTATTTTTATCTGTATCAATGTTTCCAATTTCTCCCCAATATGGCTGTAATATCTATTTATTATGAAAATTTTAGAAAACAGAAAGTATAAAAACTAAGAATCATTTTAATCCCAAGCCTACAAGTAACGACTATGAGAATGTCCCCTGTGTACCCCCTTTTTCCTAGGTAATTACAGTAGGTGCCGGCAAACTCTTTCTCGAAGGGCTGAACAGGCAGTATGTTAGCTTTTGTGGGTCTTGTGATCTCTATCACAGAGATGACTCAACTCTGCTGTTATATCTGAAATATATAAAGACAAATGTAAATGAAGGAGCAAGACTGTGTTTCCAATAAAATTTTATTTGTGGACACTGTAATTTGAATTTCAGTCAATCTTCATGCATCACCAAATATTATTCCACCATTTAAGTATGTTGAAGAACATTGTTAGCTGGCTGGTTGTACAAAAACAAGCAGCTGGCCAGATTTGCCAGGGCCATCTCGAGCTGACCCTTAGTTTAGACACATAGATTTATATAAGTAGATATAGCTATATGTGTCTATATACATTGTATTTTCAATTAATAAAGAAATCAGGACCAAACACTATGTAGCTGTTTTGGAAACTACTAATCCTCACTAACTTTCATTTCATTCCATGGCAGGCGAAAGGGACACCTTGCCACCTCCTTTGCAGTTAACCAGACCGTGTGGCTAGTTGAGGTCACTGGGTTGAGGCGCTGAAGTTTGGGGATGAACCCTAAAGTCTCAGGTTGAGATGGCAGGGCCACCACATGGAAGCTGAGTAAGGTCCTGAGTCACCACTTGCCATCAAACATTGCTGAACGCACAGCAGATGCCACCTGATTGAGATATGAATCTTTACCTTTTAAGCCTCAGAGCTTTCGATAGTTGTTATTCCAGCAGAGCCTAGTCAGACCAATACAATGCTGCTTATGTTTGACTTTTAGCCTTTCAGAATGTATTCTGAAAAATCATCTTTGAAAGCAGCATCTTTATGGCAATATAATATTTCAGTATATGAAGGTCCATTGTAATGTATCTAAATAATCATTTAGCTCATTTTCAGACTTGAGCTATTTTCCAATTGTTGGCCCATATGAATTCAGCTACAATAAAAAAAAATCATTTACTTATGAATTTTGAAATTATAATCCTATATATTAAAAGGGTAATATGCAAACTGACCCTAACAGCAGAATGACTGGGAATGACTGGTCACTATGACACACACCGACCACCAGGGGGCAGATGCTCAATGTAGGAGCTGCCCCCTGGTGGTCAGTGCTCTCCCACAGGGGGAACTCTGCTCAGCCACAAGCCAGGCTGACTGCTGCCAGTACAGCGGTGGTGGTGGGAGCCTCTCCTGCCTCCTCAGCAGCACTAAGGATGTCCAACTTCAGCTTAGGCCTGCTCCCCTCTGGCAAGTGGACATCCCCCGAGGGCTGCTGGGCTGCCAGAGGGATGTCTGACTGACAGCTTGGGCCTGATCCCCCAGGGAGCGGGCCTAAGCCAGCAGGTGGACATCCTCTGAGGGGTCCCAGACTGCGAGAGGGCACAGGCTGGGCTGAGGGACCCCCTTGAGTGCACAGATTTTTGTGCACCGGGCCTCTAGTCTATATAATAAAAGCCCAGAGACTGTTTCAGTGGAACAACCAGAACAATTGGTCGCTATGACATGCACTGACCACCAGGAAGGCAGACACTCAATGTAGGAGCTGCCTCCGGTGGTGAATCTGCTCCCACAGCTGGAGCGCTGCTCAGCCAGAAGCTGGGCTCACAGCAGGTGAGCACAGCGGCAGTGGTGGGAGAGGCTCGCTACGCCAGCGCTAAGGAGAAGCAAGCCAAACAGTAAGGAGCAAGCAGGCAGGTGGTTTAAGAGTGAGGGGTCCTGGATTGAGAGAGGGCGCAGGCCGGGCTGAGGGACCTCCTCCTCCCCCCGGTGCACAAATTGCATGCATCGAGCCTCTAGTCATTGAGACAAAGTGCTGAATATGTTAAGGATCATTGGTATATATTCCAATATTACTCATTATACAGACTGAAACATTTGAAACTCTTCTTGGCCATATATCTTCCACAAGCATTTTATTATCATTAATAAATATATTTTTTTCTAAATCTTGCTTGATTTTATATGGAAAGTGGTATTGAGGAGGAATATAGGGGGCAACCTGGGAGGGGGGGCAGCTGGCAATCTGAATCTGTGCCAGTGACCAGTGACCTAGTGCACATTCTTGTCAGCCTATATTTAAGTCACTGCCCCTTCCTTAGGTGATAGTCTGTTTTCCTGGGTGCTCCCAGTCTTCAGGGGCCATAGGCCAGGAATTTGGCAGCTTGGCCAGAGGGAGGGTTGCTGGTGTCCACCCTGGCCAGGCATTTAGATGCAATCTAACTTCTCCATTCTAACTGACTCAGGAGGGACTATGAAAGCCCGCCACAAAAGCCCCGAAGTTAGGAAACACATAGGAAACAAAGACATTTAGGAATATATAAGGGGTGATCTCGTTGTATAAGGGGTTCAGGCTTTGGATCCCCTGAGCCAGCAGCGCTGCTTTAAATAAAGGGTTTTTTCCTGAATCTCTGAGTACTCCTTGTGTATTTCCCGGTCACCCGATAAATTCTGTAACAGTATTTCTATATTTTGTATTTCTTAACTAGTAAGGTTGAATTTTTTCACATTTTCTATTAATCTCTTGAATTTCCTTTTTTAAATTAACAGTTTGTTTAGGTCCTTTGCTCCTTCTTCTATTGAGGCATTTATCTATTTCTTAGTGATCATACTTTTTTATCAACAATATTATTTACTTACATTTTGCCTTATTTGCTGCACTTATTACTCTACATTTTTATTTGCCTGCTATTTTACATGATGTGGTATGCTTTTCCCATTTATGTGGATTTATTAAAGTTGGTGTAAGTCTGTCAGACTCTTTTTTTATAATTTCCTCATTCACTACCATGCTTATAACATTCTTTTCCATTCCAAAATAGATTTATGTATGCTAGTATTTTCTTCTTTCATAGTTTTCTTTTTACTAGTTGTGGTAGGCAGAATGATGGCCTCCCAAAGGAGGCCCACATCTTAACCCACAAGTCTGTGAATATGTTATCTTCTATGGCAAAAGAGACCTTGCCAATGTGACTAAGTTAAGGATCCTGAGATGGGGAAATTACCCTGGATTATGCAGGTGGGCCCACTGTATCACAAGAGTCCTCACAAGAGGGAGGCAGAAGGTTCAAAGTCAGAGGAAGACAAGTGATGATGAAAGCAGAGGACAGAGTGGTGAGGCCACTAGATAATGAATGCAGCCTTTAGACATGGAATAGCAAGGAACAGATTCTCCTATAGACCCTCCAGAAGGAACACAGCTCTGCTGACAGGATTTTCTCCCAGTAAAGCCCATTTCATACTTCTAACCTCCAGAACTGTAAGATAATAACCCTGTGAAGTTTGTGGTAATTTCTTACAGCAGCCACAGGAAATTCATATACCCTTGAATCCAGTTACTGTCTATAACCAACCACTTTAATTTAATCCACTTGGAAATTATTTTCTGCAGATATAAAAATGAGGTTTATTTTTATAAGAGCTAGAAAACAAGAAGGGTCTCAGAATTTTAAGGTTCTGGGATATTTATACCCTGCAGCCCAGATAGACTATTTCAAGGACTTTAAGCTCAGTGATATGCAATAAAGACAGAGAGAAGGTACTTTGGGTACTGCTGCCAGGTATTCAATTCCCAACTTGCTCATCACTGAAGTTCTACTTCAGGAGAAAGTACTCTCAGTTGAGGCCATTACGAAGGTAACCAGCTGGTTGCTGGCCCTCTGGAATCCTTTCTCCGTTCTTTCTGTGACTGTCAGCTATAGAACTCTATCAAAGGTTACCCACCAAAGGATCTAGAAATGTCAGCTAAAAACATCCCGATGATTCTTCTATAAATATGTTTCAAAGTTCAGTTTTATTATTTTATGATATCTGGCAACAATATTGAAATTATACAGGTTACTGCATTAGGTTTGGTGTCTGTTACTTTTCAACTTTCTTGGCTATTTGAATGTGGTATTTCTCCCTTCTGTTTTGCTTTATTTCAGCGGGAGGGAGGGGCATTCCTCTCTGATCTATAGTCCTCAACAAATTGAAATATTCTTCCTTAGCAAGGGGAGTTGTTTGCAATGGTTGAGTAAAGCTCTTTAATCAGACTGCCGAGTTTAAATCTTCCTCCACCACTCATCTGCCTATGACCTTGAGCAGCATATTGACCCTCTATGACCCTCGATTTTCTCTTTTATAAAATGGACACAATAATAGGAACTACGTTGTAAGAATAATTTGAGGCTTTCATTATATATAAGTGTAAAATATTTTGGCACGTCAAAATTCACACTTTTAATTTAATATTTTATTCTTTTTTTTCCCCCCTTATGTCCATTTCAAACCTTATCTACACTTCAACGCCCAAACTAATAACAGTTGAAAACTCATTTCGGCTCACCACTTACTATAACACTAATTCCCACCTTGGAACTTGCATAACGACTATATTAAAAATGAAATGTTGTTACCTCACAGGATTCATAATTACATACTGCCTTATTTTTCATTTTTATTTTTAAATCTTTTTTTCAACTAATGTATGTTTAATAACAAGGAATTGTTGGGATTTCTGATCCTCAGTTTCCCCATATCTAAGTGGATATACGAACAGTACTTAGAGGCATTTTTATGAAAACTAAATGAGTTAATGTATGTGAAACGCTCAGGACAATGCTGGCCCATAGGAAAAGCTAAATAAATGTTCATGTTTTTATCCAAAATATTATTATGCATAACACTATAAAATTAACTTTACAAAAAGACTCTACACTGTCTTAAAAGGCCTACTGCCTATGCCTGCCTTATACCACATTCTGAGTTGTCAATAGACATCAAATCAGTGACTGTCAAAGGCAAAAATGGATTGTGGATAATTAAGATTTGGATATAGAGTCATCCCCGGGAAAATCTCACGTGTGTTTAGACATGCGAATGTGTATTTACTTTAAATGGAAAAGACCGAGGAATGTGCAAACACCCTGCGTTTTATACAAACAATTGAGAGGATTCGGGCTGCCTGTCCATGAAGATGAGAGAAAACAATAATGGCAACAACAGAGAAAGAAAATAATAGCAGCACAAGGCTGATCTACACAAGAAATATCTAGAAGCAATCTGCATGAGCCCAGGGCGGTGGGGTGTTTATCTGCATGCCCATGCTAGTACTCTGTAACAAATTCAGTAAAAAGGGAGATGGGACAGAATTGAGAGGATTTGTGTGTTATGAGGGAATTTAGCTTGTAAAATATGGAAGAAGTTCCCTTTTTTTATAACGCCATGTGAAAAGCAGAAAATTCTCATAAGCTGAGAATATTTGGCAGAAGAATATTTGGGAAGAGGCCAGAAAAGAAGTTTCCTGAGATAACAAAGGATATTTCTAAAGTGCATGCTAATTACCAATGCCAGCTATTTTTGGGTGAAGTTTTAACTGGAAGGTCTGCTCCTTTCTAGATATATTTGCCAGTCAGAAGGGAAAACAGAGAGCAATCAGCCTCTGGGAAGTTCCTATTGTTTTAAAAATCTTCACCCCAGGATATGTTTATTGATTTTGGAGAGAGAGAGAGAGAGAGAGAGAGAGAGAGAGAGAGAGAGAGGTAGGTCGCCTCCCATACCTGGCCCAACTAGGGACTGAACACACAACCTGCATATGTGCCCTGACCAGGAGTCAAACCAGAGAGAAGACAAATGACACTGCTCCAACTAACTGAGCCACCCGACCAGGGCCCATTCTTATATATCCCAGTTTCTATACCCTGGCTTGTGTTGTTAGATTGTTTATGTAACTGCATTATTGTCAGCATCAACCATTTTTTTAATTAGTTCATTTATTCAACAGACATTGCTTACCATTCTATGGCATGAATTATGCTTGCTTTCTGGGAATGTGTCTGTGACTAATACTAATTATTATTTTTATTATTAATTGTAGTAGAGTAGACTTTAGGACAAATTTTATAGAGTATTTACTGTGAGTTATGCTGGAAATTGTTCTAAGAATTTGATTCTCACAAACAAAAAATTATAAGGCAAGTGTAATAATAGATCCAACATGTAGATGAAGAATTGAGGCCCAGAGCAGCGGGTGACTCTCCCCAGTCCATAATCTAGTACATGTCACGGCTGGTTGACTCCAATCGCCACCATGTAAAGATGCCTCTGAGATGACCGTGTGCCCTCAAAAAAACTGCCAGACTGGTGCAGAGAACCAGAGAGTTGTAATAACCAGATAGTTATCATAATGCCGTAAGGCATTATGAGAACACATATGAGAGGTATCCAATTTAGAGAATGAGAACAGGAAAGGGCTCATCTCAACTGAAACCTGATTCATAAAGTGGAATAATTAGATGTTGGGATGGGAGTTTGAAAGTGATGTGAAGAATGATTTTAAAAGCAAGTGAGTACAGAAAAGGCTTTCAAGAAGAAAGTCAATATTCCATAAGGCTGCAGAGACATTCAGTGGCGAGAGCAAGAGTAGAAAAACAAAGGGAAGGAAATCCCAGCGAAATAGCAAAAACCAAAGTACAGGTGAGAGAATTTGTCTGTTTCATCAAGGCAAAAAAGTGTTAAGAAAATGTCAAACAAAAATAAAACATAAGACATAAAATATGCACAGAAGAGAAAGTTAGGATCAGATTTGTGATATTAAAAATAGACACTACGATGACACAGAAAGGAAAATTAGAAATCAAAGAAATATTCTTTAAGAAAGAAAATGATGCCACACAAAACAGAAGGAATGTGTGCCATACCGAGGAACCAATCAATAAAAATTATGTAAAAATTATTTTACAGTGAGCATGTAGTGATTAAGGTAGAAAATAATGTTTCTCTTGGGCTTGATATTTGATGGTTTTCTGCTGAGTGTTTCAGCTCTTTAAAAAAATTCTAAAAAACCTTTGGAGTAAAGGTGTGTGACTACAAGGTGAAAGGCTGGGACAAGGTAATTTACTAATAATAATTATAAGGGAAAGATAAAAACATTAGAAACTAGAGGTCACTAACATTACTGAACACTGATCACAAGACGTAGACATCTCGCTGAAAGGTTGGCAAGCGCAGCAGAGGACATGACATGCGGGGCAAACGAGATGCCAGAGATCCAAAAATAGTTGATTGTGAATTTCGGGGCGGGGGGGGGGGGGAGGAAATCACTAATTCGCTTATTCAAAAATAGGACTTTGATGAATAACTACAATTATTTATTTAAATCTGGATCCAAAATAGTGTTTGCCAGATAAGACAGCTGAAATAAGTGAGGATATTCTATATCAAAGACCCACATTTTAATGCTCCATGGGTGGTGGAGGGAATAAATGATTGTGATAAGGAGAGTAAGGCAAGTCTACCCATGTAATTCTTTATTTTCATGTGTGCCCTGCAAATCCTTTCAAAAGAAAAAAATAACAAATCAGAGAGAAGACGAATGAAAATGGTTAAAAAAAGAGAGATGCTATTGTAGGGTTAATAAGCTTAGGTACCTGATGCAGATAATATCGTTTTGATAACAACAGACCAACTGAAGACGAGAATATTTAAAATCTGTAAAGGGTTCTCCAGGGAAGCTGAAACAACAGTCACAGTCCTGAAAAAAGGAGACAAAGGATCTGATAATAGAGAAGATACTGAAGGGCAGAACGGGCCACTGACAACGCTGGAATTATTTTGAGAGGAAGAAGATGCAAAACTACATTGGTGCAATGCAAATAGGAAAAAGGAAGATGAGCATAAACATAGAGGCTCTGACAATTATTTGGAAGCAGGATACGGCACATATAATTAAGCATTGCAAGTGCCAATTCGTATTTGCACTTTACAGCTCCCACCAACTGCATGCAGCTCCTTCATTAATGAGTCACTTTCCAGTCCTCATAGAACAGCATGGGCAAGAAACCTTAACAACGGGCTTCATATTTCTCCAGAGAGGATGAAATGATAAATGTCAATGTACTTATCAGTCTATGTTTTTGTCTTCAAACGCATAAGGCAAAACGTGGCACAAACTGGGAGCGGTGACCACAAAGCACGGTGGGAAAGCAGCCGATCTGGCTCTCACAGTCCCTTTAACACCAGACTTGACCACCCTCAGCTGTAAGGCTGGGCCAGTTACTTATCCAATAGGATCTTCTGTTTTCTCTTCATTTGTGAAAGGAAGAAAACAGAAGTGTAATCTGTATCCCAAAGTTATAGTGAGAGTTAAAGAGGTAATACGTGTAAAGTACTTAACACATAGGTGCTGAAATATTTGGGTAGATTTTAGTACAGGTAGAATTTTAAAATCTATAGACTCAGAAAGGGGGGAAAAAGAGAACATTAAAATAGTAAAGCAAGCCCTGGCCTGTGTGTCTCAGTTGGTTGGAGCTTCGTCCTGTACACTGAAAGGTCTAGGTTTGATTCTGGATCAGGGCATACACCTAAATTTTGAGTTCGAACCCCAGTCAGGGCCAGCATCAGGGGCAACCAGTCATTGTTTCTCTCTCTCTCTCTCTCTCTCTCTCTCTCTCTCTCTCTCTCTCTCAAATCGATAAACATATCCTCAGGTGAAGATTACAAAAAAACAATAATAATAAAACAAATAACTTGCGAAGGTTAGAAATGTTTCTATAGAGCTACTAGAAATCATTGCAATATGCAATAATTTACAAAAACAAAAACGCAAAAAGCACCTCCTGAGCATGAGAAATGTGAGAAGAGGAGACAAAGCAACATACCAGAAGGCATTTGAAGCCACTGGGCTATGGAGGGGGAAGGAGAAGGGACAGGTCCCAGTTGCAACTGCAGTATTTATGGTGCATTATTAGAAGAACTAGAGGCCCAGGGCACAAATTCATGCACCAGTGGGGTCCCTCAGCCTGGCCTGCGCCCTCTCGAAATCCAGGACCCCTCGGGGGATGTCAGAGAGCCAGTTTCAGCCCAATCCCCACAGGCCAGGCCAAGGGACCCCACTGGTGCATGAATCCATGCATAGGGCCTCTAGTATGCATATAAGATCTTGGTTAATCTCTTCCTGCCTTCCCTCCTCCCCCCTCGCCCTTTCCCTTTGAGATTCATCAGTCTGTTCCATGTTTCCATGCTGTGGTTTCCATTCCTGCATTGAACGTGTGCCCCCTGGTGGTCAGTATGAGTCAAGCTATGGGCTGGTCGGCTGGTCAGCCAGTTGGCTGGTCGCTTAGACTTAAATATAGATAGATAGATGATAGATAGATAGATAGATAGATAGATAGATAGATAGATAGATAGCAAAGAGAGCAAAAAAAGATGAGCCATACTCTTGAATGGATAGCAGAAAAGTCTAATACTATTTATTTATTTATTCATTCATTCATTCATTCATTCATTTATTCATGGATTTAACAAATATTTGCTGTGCTTACCATAGTTAAATAGAACTAACTGGTAAAATAAATTATATAAAAAATCACATGGAAAAAAAGAAATTAATGAGCACCACATACATTGTTTTTCTATGTAGTAGTCATATTTATTTAGTGTAATCTTTATTCTTGAAAGTATTATATATGTCACCTTTCTTTTCTTTTCAATGACCACTTGTAGCCCATGCCCGCCCCCAACCCCAGGTCTTCGCCACACTATTGTGTGTTTTCATGGGCTATGCACATATGCATATAACTTCCTCAATTAATCTCTCCTCACCCACCCCCCAGATTCATCAGTCTGTTCCATGCATCTATGTCTCTGGATCTCTTTTGTTCATCAGTTTAATTTGCTCATGAGATTCCACATATAAGTGAGATCATGTGAAACTTGTCTTTCTCTAACTGCCTTATTTCATTTAGTATAATACTCTCCAGCTTCCCTCCATGCTGTCTCAAAGGGTAAGAGATCTTTTTTTTTACTACTGGGTAGTGTTCCATGGTATAAATGTACCACAGCTTTCTTATCCACTCATCTACTAATGGGCAATAGGGCTATTTCCAGATCTTAGCTGTTATAAAGTGCACTGCTATGAGCATAGAGATGCATGTATTCTTTCTAATTGGTGTTTCAGGTTTCTTAGGACATATTCCTAGAAGTGGGATCACTGGGTCAAATGGCAGTTCTATTTTTAATTTTTTGAGGAAACTCCATACTGTTTTCCATAGTGGCTGCACCAGTCTGCATTCCCAACAGCAGTGTACTAGAGTTCCCTTTTCTCCACATCCTGGCTAGCACTTGTCATTTGTTGATTTGTTCATGGTAGCCATTCTGACAGGTGTGAGGTGATACCTCTTTGTCAATTTCTCTGATGATTGGTGACTTTGAGCATTTTTTTTTTGTCTCTTAGTCATCTGTACGTCCACGCTGGAGAAGTATCTATTTAGGTCCTTTACCCATTTAAAAATATATATATATATATATATTTGTAATTGATTTCAGAGAGGAATGGAGAGGGAGAGATAAAAACACCAATGATGAGAGAAAATCATTGATTGGCTGCCTCCTGCATGACACCTGACTGGGCATTGAGCCTGCAACCCAAGCATGTGCCCTGATGAATTGAACTGTGACCTTCTGGTTCATAAGTCAGCAGTCAACCACTGAGCCAAACTAGCTGGACCTTTTCCCACTTTTTTAAATTGGATTGTTTGCCTCACTTTTTGAAATTGAATGAGTTCTTTATATATTTTTTATTAACCCCTTATCAGATGTATCATTGGCAGATATGTTCTCCCATACAGAGGACTCCCTTTGCATTTTGTTGATGGCTTCTTTTGCTGTGCAGAAGCTTTTTATTTTGATCTAGTCCCATTTTTTTATTTTCTCCTTTGTTTCCCTTGCCCAAGGAGATGTATTGGCAAACATATCGCTATGAGAGATGTCTGAGATTTTGTTGCCTATGGTTTCTTTTATATATACATATAGATTTTTTATTGATTTTAGAGAGGAAGGGAGAGGGAGAGAGAGATAGAAACATCAATGATAAGAGCGAATCATTGATCACCTGCCTCCTGCATGTTCCCCACAGGGGACCAAGCCTGAAACCCAGGCATGTGCTCTTGACTGGAATCAAACCCAGGACCTTTCAGTCTCTGGAAAACACCCTAACCACTGAGCCAAACTGGTTAGGTCTGCCTACAGTTTCTGAATGGGTTAATAATGAGATCAAGAAAGAAATAAAAAAAATTCCTGGAAACAAGTGAAAATGAACACAAACAACCCCAAATCTATGGGACACAGCAAAAGCAGTCCTGAGAGGGAAGTTCATAGCATGACAGGACTACCTCAAAAAAACAAGAAAAATGTTTTAATAAACTATATAGCCCTAAAACTTAAAGAATTAGAAAGACAACAAAAAGAAAAGCCCAAGGTAAGTAGAAGGAAGGAAATAAGAAAGATTAGAGCAGAAATAAATGACATAGAGGCTAAAAAAAAATACAAAAGATCAATGAAACCAGAGATGGTTCTTTGAAAAGATAAACAAGATTGATGAACCTTATCCAGACTCACCAAGAAACAAATAGAGAGGACCCACATAAATAAAATCAGAAATGTAAGAGGTGAAGTAATGACTGACACCACAGAAATACAAAGGATTGTAACAAAACACTATGAACAACTATATGCCAACAAACTGCACAATGTGGAGGAAATGGACAAATTCCTAGAAAAATACTACCTTCCAAAACTGAATCAGGAAGAATCAGAAAACCTGAATAGGCTAATAACAACTGATGAAATTGAAGCAGTAATCAAAAAACTCCCAGCAAACAAAAATCTTGGTCTGGATGGCTTCACTGGGAGTTTTACCAAACACCCAAAAGAAAAACTAACAACTATCCTCCTCAAACTATTCCAAAAAATCCCAGGGGAACAAACACTTCTGACCTCTTTTTATGAGACCAGCATTATCCTAATTCCAAAACCAGTTAAAAACACTACAAAGAAAGAGAATTACAAGCCAGTATCCCTGATGAACATAGATGCCAAAATCCTCAACAAAATATTAACCAATTGAGTCCACATACATTTATTTGCATCAGATTAGAGTATGATATGTTTGATGGTGATTATGGATAAGAATCTATATCAAGATATTTTATGGCACTATGTATTTGTCACAGCCTCATGTGAAAACACCTAGTCCGAGTGTCACTAATTTGAACGCTGATTTTAGATGGACTTAATGTGAACATGCCAGGTCTGAGTTTCACAAATTGGAGGGATGGCTTTAGATGGACTCCACCCATAAACTGTACTTGGGGAATAGAGAGGAAGGCGAGCTTCACAATGGTTTTTGATTGGCCATTGAGCTGCTTTGCACATCCACAATTCATAGCCCTGGAGGAGGAGGAGGAGGAGGAGGAGGAGGAGGAGGAGGAGGAGGAGGAGGAGGAGGAGGAGGAACAGAAATGTATGAATCAAACAACGGTTGGCGCTCCTTCTGAACAGGGTCTGAGAAGACAGCTAGTTATGAATCCTACAAAAATAATCTTTAAACTATTCACATCATGGTAGACGGAAAAGATCTTCAAAAGATATAAATCATGAACATTATAAGAGATTATTATTCACTACTGACCTATGAACTCTACAAAGATCAGACTTTTTCATATGCATCTGTGTATACATAACACTCAAAACAGTGCCTGACACAAAAAAATGGCATTTCATATTTTTGGGACTGAAGTATTTGTTTGTGTTTTAATGGCCCTGCTTACTTAGGCCTTTGCACCTAATAAATTAAATCCCAGGGAGAGTTGTTGGTTTTTTAAGAAATTTCTGGCTGAAGCCATATTTTCTCTGCTCTTTCTGTAATAGGAACTTTAAGAAATATTTCTCCAGATTAAAAAAAAAAAAAGATTGGGCAAAATAGTGACTTGTCAGTTAGGCAACATAGTTGAACCAATCAAGTTAAATACCACTTTAAGAAATTTTTTTTTTCCCACCACAGCACAAATAAAGAAGTGAAAAATAAAATAAGCATTGCTGTATTTAAAAAGTACTTATAATGTCATGATGACACATAGTTTCTGTATTTATAATGTTGCTATCACTCAGCAAATGGCTGAGTACATTAGAAATAGAGCACAATATTATCAATTTTTTAAAAATAACACAACACAAAAGGTTGCCAAGATACCGAGCTTTTATCATTTCCAAAGCTTGTTTTCCTGGTTACTTTTGTTCTGTCTACCCTGTGACAATGTTTGTTGCTTTTGTTAAATCCAGTGTTCATTTTTATTGCTGTTGCTTGCTGCTGAGATGCACAAAAGGCTGACAACACTGTGTCTTTGGGTGAAGTTCCTCCGTCAGGGTGCAACTGAAGCTTATTTCCTATAATAATTTTTAAGAGTCTATATGGCATCAAGATTGCTTAGCTTCTGCCAAGTTTTTTTCCAGACAAAAATATATTCTTCTCACTTATCTAGTAATTGTGTTATGGGGTGGAATTCTCTCTCACACTCCCATGTATTATTGCCATGTGATATGTAAAACTGACTGTGCATGGAAATGTTACCAGATAAGAGTTAATACATAGAGGAGTTTATCTTCACACAGACCTCATCTTTTATCAAGGATTTAACAACCTTGAACATAGCCTGCTTTACATAATCAAGGAATGTACAGCCTAAAAGAGGAATGGCCCTAGACAAGTGAATTTCAATGATTGTCTCTGGGAAGTGGGATCAGTAGGGAAGAAGGGAAATTTCTTATTATATATCAAC
Organism: Myotis myotis; assembly: GCF_014108235.1. Taxonomy (NCBI): domain Eukaryota; kingdom Metazoa; phylum Chordata; class Mammalia; order Chiroptera; family Vespertilionidae; genus Myotis; species Myotis myotis. The sequence goes on from NW_023416313.1 coordinate 28,983,266, forward strand.
ATCTGTAACTATATCTATATCGTAACAAATATATTTGTAAGATTGTAATTCTGTTACAGAAATACATATCCTGTATAATAAAAGGCTAATATGCAAATTGTCCCCTTGGGAGTTCAACCAGGAGACTGAGAGTTTGATTGCTCACTATGTTGTGTGCTGACCACCAGGGGGCAGCACGGAACATGATGAGCCATCAGTGGCAGGCGGCAGGGTGCTGAGGGAGTAAGGAAAGGTGGAGGCGGGGAGGCGGGGAGGCTTGGCCAGGCCTAGGGAACCTACCCATGCACGAGTTTGGTGCACTAGGCCTCTAGTCTATATATAATTCAAATCAAATGGGCTTTTCTACACTTTCAATATTTTCTCTAACAGTTTTCATGTTCCAGAAAAATAAGTAGTGTAATACATGTCAAAGCAATACAGTTTGGAAACTTGTATAATTGTGGTCTAAGGTGCTTTGGAGACAAATCCCCTATTATTGAAGGGAAGCTGGCAAGGAACACTTCCCAAACCAAGTAACACCTCAGCTACTCTGTGATATATCATTACACACTGCTTTGCTTCCTCCTCTCTCACATGCCACATGCTAATTCCTATCCTCATGTCTTTCTGCAGTCCCATCATTAGAAAATAGTCACTCTTCTTCACTGGAGTGCCCATCCTGTCTTTCAAGCCTCAGTTCACAAGATGCATGTCCATCATTATTTGATGAGATGACTGTAAATGCCTTTTACTGGAAGCCTATCCTGAACAGTCCCATTCTATTATTAAATCCTGCACTTAGTTTCAAAAAATGAAGTGCAAAAATTCAAGGTTAGAGAAAACTCAGATTCATCTCAGTATCTGTGTGCCAAAGTGTGGTGCAGCTGCCAAAAATTAATGCACCTGTGGGCTGCATCTTAGGTCAACTTCATAGAACGGTAGGGCCTAGCCCTAGACCAAGAAAGATAATGGTGTCACTGTGCTCAAGGATCATATGATCACTTTTGAAGTATTGTAACTGCCACTGTGACATACTCAAACACGCTCAGAGAAGAGGGACCAAAATGGTAATGAGCTGGAACTCTGGAGAAAATGGACATATTTAACCTGAAAGAAAGAAGATTTGATATGTGTGATCTTTTTCTTCATGCATTTGAAAGATTTTCATGTGAAAGAAGAAATAGAAATGTTATTCATGTCTCCAAAAAGGGAAAAGTGCTAGGGCCAGAGGGAGGAAGTGATAACAGGTAGGTTGTCAGCTCAAGATGAAGGACAACTTTCTAATAATTAGAGAAAACATTAAAACTTATTCTGACACATAAAAATGGTAAGGGAGACTTTATTCAAGAATTGTAATAGAGGAGAGAGGTTGGGCTTAACTCCAAATACAACAAAGATGGCTGGGGTTTGATAGCCAGTGAACAGAGTAAGGGGATCAATGAATGGAAAATTAGTGAGAGGAGACATCAAAATTTGGGGATTCTTACTAACTAACCTGATTTAGCAGTATGCTTACTGAAGGCAGGCCATAGTGATTAGATATCAAGGGTGGGGATGAGGAATCTGATCAGCTATCCAGGGGTGATCAGATATCAAGGGTGGGTGATTCTTGCTAAACTGACTTAGGATTCTTGCTCAAGCTGGGCTTGTCAAAGACAGACAAGGAGACCTAGTTGAGAAGAGGTCTAAAAGAAGCCCAACTAAAGCTTAGTCAGTGGAGAGTCTCTGTCAATAATCATAATACTAATAATAGTAATGATGTTATATTTTTAAACAAATGATAAAAATTGTGGCTGCAGAGACTAACCTTCCCAAGGTCACTCAGCTAATGAGCAGAGAGCCCCACTGAGATGGGTAGGACTCCAGAGCTCCAACTGCATGTCAACCACAGAGCTCTCCCACCTTTTTCTTAGAAGAAGCTGCTGATATGATGGAGCACTTCTTTTCAGGGTTAGTCTTCAGCTGCAGGTTATTTCATCAGTGATGTTAGAGAAGAATTCCTGAGTTGGACAGGAGGTGAAGTGATTGCTGAGGTATGTTCTAATTTTAAGTGTTTCTCTGATTCAACTCTGATGATTGCTTCATTTTTCAATCTGGGCTAGAAGGAACCTAAACATAATCTAATCTTTCTCCACATCCTTGCCAACACTTGTTATTTCTTGTTTTTTTTAAAAAAATATATAATAGACTTTCTAACAGATATGAGATAATGTGTCATTGTGGCCAGCATGGAGACTATAAAATTATATTGCATATATGGAAGTTGCTCAAATCTGTAAAGTTCTCATCACAAGAAAAAACATATTGTAATTACGTGTGGTGGTGGATGTTAACTAGACCTATTGTGATAATCATTTTGCAACATAGACATAATGTCAAATCCTGTTAAACATCTAAAACTAATACAATGTTATTTGTCAATTCCATCTCAATTAAAAGTTACTGTATATGTACAAACCTTCTCAGTGGTTAGAGCATTGGCCCTAGCACAAAAGGGTTGCAGGTTTGATTCCCAGACAAGGGCACATACCTGGGTTGCAGGTTCAAGCCCTGCCCTGGTCAGGACACATACGGGAGGCAACCAATGGATGTGTCTCTCTCATATCTATGTTTTCTCTCTCTCTCTCTTTCTCCCTCTTTCCATCTCTTCCTTTCTCTCTAAAAATGCATGGAAAAATATCCTCCAGTGAGGATTAACAAAAAATATATATATTGTTCAATTAAAACTCTCATTTGAGAAGTGATAAAACTGAAAATAAGGACATAAAGTGAATTTTCCAAGATTATGTAGTAAATTGGTAGCCAAGCAGGGAAATTCCACTGACTCATGTGTCTGAGATTATGCTTTGCTATTATTCTGTAGTGTTCTAATCCGTATCCCACACCTCTTACTGACTGCTTTCCTTAAGCAGTATTTGTCACTCCCGCATAAGAAAGTGCGGTGGTTGCTTAACACATCCAATACCAAGGCTGCTTGACTTCTGAGATCCTCAAATGTCTGGTCTTTAACTGTTCTCTGCGTGGTTTACTTTTGTTCAGTGTTAAGAAAGAAGCAATGTGAATGAAAAACTTTTCCAACTACGATATTAACTCCTTCATTGCTCCAGGATATTTGTATTTAAAAAAAAACTGACATGCTGAACCAAATGAGGCGTTTCGGTTGGTATGACTTTGCTGCTTAAGTGAAAGGAGCTATTCGGGGAGAGGAATATCTCTTGCCTTGCAGTAGTGAAATGGCTCATCTTCCTGCACACGCCCAAGTTACCAACACACGCACACCTTGTTTCCTCCTCACAGCTGGCTCTAGATACACGGAGATAATTTCAGATTTTATAAGCTTTTCTCAAATTCCACTCTACCTAGGTTATTTTATTATCTTGGGTGTTATGCTATGAGGGCATGGATAATTTGGGGCTCCAATCAGCTGTTTAAATAGAATGCTGTTAGAGTTTCATATGCCAGCTCCTGGGAAGTGAACGAGTCTGGAGAATTGCACTGTCAGCATAACAAACCTTTGGACAAGACACCAAGTAACAGCTGCTTATGGATGGTCACTTTTTTATATTGTTGGCCAAGAACCTAAACATCTAGTCCTAATTAAACCAACTCTTTAGGACTGCTTTCCCAAAATGAAGTATGGTAGTTTATAATGCTAAATTATTTCGTTAATTTTAGGGAAAACAAAGCAACTAAGAACAAAGACAATAAATTTCATTTTTCTGTATTTTGTACCTATTAAATAATTTATTTTGTTTGGAGCAAAATCCAAACACACAGTGCTTGACTGAAGTAAACAAAAATAATTTGCAAAGTGCCTACTTGAAGAATGGGAGCTAAAATGTTATTTTTAATTGTAACTCAAGTCATTGCTAAAAACCTAAACAAGAACAAGAATAATACTGAAGAAAAGATTTTACTACATTAGACAAAAGATTGCAAGTTGCACTTTGTTAAAATATGTGACTCATGGGAGCATGAGATAAATTATGTCTTTCCAGCCCCAGTGATGCTCAATTACAGAGTTACTTTATTTTTTAAAAAATCGTTATTGTTGAAAGTATTACATATGTTCCCTCTTTTCTCCCATTGACTCCTTATCGCCCACTCCTGCCCCTTCCCAATAATACTTTATAGTTTGGATGGGACAACGAAAGACCTATACAGGGGCTTCTTTACTGCCTGGGGGAACTGGTTCTCAAAAGTTATAGAGAAACAAGTCTTAAGCATTCTCTATGAACATATAACCAGTGTTTCTGAGTACAATAAGGTAAGTGGACATGTGCAGGGAATAGGGAAGCCAGGCAGTTGGTCCAGTGTGGAGGTGTATTTCTTGGAGGGTTAGAATTCTCTGACTCCCATATTATGCTTCCTTCAGGACTAATTAGAGAAAATTAGAAGACTTTATCAAATGCTATGAATATGCATATTCTGTTATTTTCAGAAAGAATGGAGCACTTGGTAGAAGACCAGCTAGCAAGGTGGAAAGAACACTGAGTTTGGGATAAAAGGACAGACCTAGCTTTGAGCTCCAGCTCTGTCACATCTAACAGGCAACTTTGACAAAGTTAATTTCTCCCTCTATCCTCCTTAGATTTTTTCCTATGTTAAAAAAAGCCAATACCACTTTCTATATTTTATATAGTTTGCTGTAAAAATCAAATAAAATAATATAGGTGGATCATAAATTATGAAGTTATGCTAAATTACTCACTGGATTTTTAAAAGTGCTTACTTTATAAAATGCAGTATTTGAAATAGTTGGTACTAAAACAAACACACTTCTTTAGTGACATTTTATTAAAAATAATACTCGTTCCCTCAAGATGCTTGTTATTATGGCCACACCTACTTTTCCTTGTTTTAAATTCAACATTAATTTTCATCCTAAATGTAGCAGTTTGGGGTACTTGTTCTAAATCCAAACTCATGAGTTCAACCCTTAATTCTAACACTTACCAGAGACCTATGTTAATTCATTTTCCCTTTCACTGTCTATAGGGTGTTTTTTTTCCCCCTATAAATGGGGATAATAATAGCACTATTTAATCAATCAGGTTAAATGGAAGATTTAATGATATCATATATGTCATGTGCTCAGTATAATGCTTTACACATAGTAAGGACTCAATCCATGTTGTCTACAGTTATTATTTTCACATCAGCCCAGAGAATCAAATAAAGTGGAAACACCTATCTCACCTAAAGCTAACAATCTCTGTACCTGCATCCCTCATCCCATTCACTCTTGGTTTGTAAAAAAATTTTTGTTTGTCTCACACTTCCCCTATTTTCCCTTCCCTTAAGAACGTTCATTTCTATGCTTACTGTACACCAGCTTTAAACTTCCTGAGCCTTTGCAATTCTCCAGAACATTATTCAGGATGGCTTTTCTATATTTTAGTTGTAATTCCAGTTTGGTCCTGGGAGAGTGTCAGTGTAGCTTCCACTTAATACGCTGCCTTTTGTAGTGTGATTAGAAAGGTCAGGCCTAGATAAAGCTGTAAAGTAAGCAAGTGTGCCTTTAAGTTCTTTGTCTTCTTTATGCATTTCTATGAGGCTAAACATAATGACTACTGTGGAAGCATTTAGTTTTGATTGTGTTGGTGAGAGAGATATTTTAGACAATGGGCCATTTATGACCCCTGTAGAATACCACCAACAATTCTTTCTGCCATTTATATAGCTTAGAAAAATATCTCTCCACAAAAATCTAGTGACATAGATGGTAAGAACTGCTAATAGTACAAAAGCCAAATAGTAACCATTGTCACCATACTATTCAATAGAACTTACAGAAAACTACAGTGAAAGGCAGATGGATTGTGAATTTGAATTTTCTCCCTCTTTTTTTTTACTCTAACTTGTAGTGTTCATAAAGTTCATATTTACCACACCTTTGTTATCTCTTATTACATTCCTTAGTTTTATTCTGTCCTTTATTATGTCTATCGATACTATAAAAGGCCTGTGGCCCCAACGCCGTAACGACAAAAGACCAGCGAGGCTGTGAGCGTGGCAAGGCTCACGCAGGTGGGTGGGGCTGCGAGCGCAGTGGGGCATAGGTGGGTGGTCTCAGGCACTAGGCTTCTAGTCTATATATAAAAGCCTAAGTGACCGTTACAACCAGAACCATGAGAATGACCGGTCGACCAATCCCTATGATGCGCTGACCACCAGGGGCAGATGCTCAATGCAGGAGCTTCCCCCTGGTGGTCAGTGCACTCCCACAGCCAACTTACTGTGGCCGGCCAACCTCACATGGCCCCTCCCCCCCAGCCAGCCAGCCAACCTCCTGCAGCCCCACCCTGGCCAGCCAACCTCCCGTGGCACTTACCCCTGGCCAGCTGGCCAACCTCCTGTGGTCCCTCCTCCTGCCGGCCGGCCCCCCTGATAGGCTCCAATCTGAAGGCCCTCCCCTTGGCCGGCCAGCCCCCGATAGGCTTCAATCGCTGGCCAGGCCAAGGGACCCCACAGGGGCACGAACTTGTGCACCAGAGGGGTCCCTCAGCATGGCCTGCAGGATTGGGCCAAAACCAGCTCTCTGACATCCCCTGAGGGGTCCCAGGTTGCGAGAGGGTGCAGGCCAAGCTGAGGGACTCCACCGGAGCACAATTGGGGCTGGGGAGAGATGTGGGTGGTTGGCTAACCCCGGAGAGACTGTGAGAGGGCTCCAGGGCATGTCTGGCCTGTCTCACTCAGTCTAGATCAGCCAGACCCCAGCAGCAAGCTAACCTACCAGTTGGAGTGTCTGCCCTCTGGTGGTCAGTGCATGTCATAGTGAGCGATTGAGAGGCCTTAGCATATCATTAGCATATTTACACTTTGATTGGTTGAACTGACGACTGGACATTTAGCATATTAGGCTTTTATGATATAGGATAAGCCCTCTACTAATTCTGTTTTTTTTCCTTATTTTTAAGAAATGACATAGAGACTTTCTGGTTTAGCATCTTATGTGGGTGAGGAATATGAGAAATGAAAAAATTATCAAGCTGCTCTCTAAAAAGTTTTGATGTGTGCATATTACACATTGGGAAAACACATATGGACTTAAATGTTATGAGAGGGCAAGCAGTCCAGGAAAACTGCACATTTTTAAATGAATTGCTAGCACTTTAGATCCTGAAATGCTAATGAAAACATTAACACTTCCCAAGTGTTCAACATTAAAAGTCAGCATTTCAGGTAAGGACTCTAGCTCTTTCTTATGAGGTGATACTAATAATAGTTAACATTTGTTGAAGGTTTGCTATATGCCAAGCACAATTCTCAGCACACTGTATCTATTAAGTCATTTAATCTTTATAAAAACACTATGAGATGTGTACTGTTATAATTATTTCTATTATGAGAAGAGAAACTACAGCACAGAGGATTAAGTAGTTTGCCCAGAGATATTCTGCCAGGATCCAGTGTGAGCAGTTTGATTTTATAGCCTGTGCATTGACCACTATGCAAAATGGCTTTCAGGGGATAGGAGTTATTTTAATAACAGGAGCAGAGTAACTACTGGGAGCTTGGATATAGTATTGCAATGATGGGATGAAGCTTATTGTTATCATCTTAATGACTGGAGAATAAGCTTAGGTTTATATAAGAGAAATCAACAAATGAGAACAATAATTGAAAAAAAAATTCTAAAATTCTATGATACAAATGTGAGAAGGAATACATATATTACATATACTAGAGGCCCAATGCATGAAATTTGTGCACTGGGGGGGGGGGGTGTCCCTCAGTCCAGCCTGCACCCTCTCCAATCTTGGACCCATCGGGGAATGTCCGACTGCCAGTTGGACATCCCTCTCACAATCCAGGACTGCTGGCTCCTAACTGCTCACCTGCCTGCCTGCCTGATTGCCCCTAACTGCTTCTGCCTGCCAGCCTGTTTACCCCCTAACCACTTCCCTGCTGGCCTGATCGATGCCTAACTGCTCTTCTGCCGGCCCAGTTGCCCCCAACTGCCCTCCCCTGCTGACCTAATTGCTCCCAACTGCCCTCTCCTGCCAGCCATCTTGTGATGACATGGGGGCAGACATCTAGTGGTGACTATCTTGTGGTGGCCATCTTGTGGTGGACATCTTGTGATGATGTGGGGGTGGTCATCTTGAGACAACATGGGGGCGGTCATCTTGTGGCAGCCATCTTGTGATGACATGGGGGGTGACCATCTTGTGGCAGCCATCTTATGACAACATGGGGGCGGCAATCTTGTGACAGCATGGGGGTGGCCATCTTGTGATGATGTGAGGGCATGATGGTCACTTAGGTTTATATTAGTATAGATAATACATTATACATATATATTATATGTGTATACAAAAATTAATTACTCTTGCCTGGTCAGTATAGCTCAGTGATTGAGAGTCAACCAATGAACCAATAAGTCATGGTTCAAGTCTATGGTCAAGGCACATGCCTAGGTTGCAGGCTGGATCCCCAGTAGGGGGCATGCAGAAAGCAGCCAGTCAATGATTCTCCTCTCTCTGAAAGCAATAAAAACATGTCTTTAAAAAGGAAGAAAGAGAAAGAAAGAAGAAAGAAAGAAAGAAAGAAAGAAAGAGAGAGAGAGAGAGAGAGAGAGAGAGAGAGAGAGAGAGAGAAAGAAAGAAAGAAAGAAGGAAGGAAGGAAGGAAGGAAGGAAGGAAGGAAGGAAGGAAGGAAGGAAGGGAAATACACACAAAAAAATTTAAATTTAATTACTCTTAAATGGTGGTATTTTTTAACCAATTCCTTTGTATCTTCTTTTGATATTTGTGCCTTTTCTACATTTTACAAAAATGATCAAATGTTATGCCTATAATAGAAAAGTTGTTACAAAGAAAGAGCAAATGATGAACAACGTTTTTATATTTTAGAGAAAGTTTAAATGAGAAAAGTTAAAAGTGTTGATTAGATTTGGCATTTCAAACATAATTGACTTTTTCTAATGTGATTTCAAGATTATGGCTAATTTTCATTGCTATTTCAGTGGAGGTGAGTTCCTGTAAAGAAAGTGTCTGAATCTCATGTTCAATTCATTCATCTTTTAGTGTGCCGTTTTAATATGTGCTTGAGCCCAACATTATATGTAATGATTCTTATATTTTCTATTGAAAAATGTTAATATCAAAGGCTAATATCTCCAGATTTTACTCCTCAAAACCTGGTGCATTTCTTTTATCAATGTAAGGGTTGCAATTTAAATAGATGAAGCACAGCAAGGCAAGGCTTCATCTATATACAGCTGCCAATAGAATTGGGCAGGGTCTGACCCAGTGCCAAGTAGAAGTTAGCAAATTCTTTTGAAATAACATAGCTCAGAGGAAGAAGATCAGTGCCACTCTTCCAGGCAAAATGTCCAAAGAAAGGAAAGTACAAAATAAGGAAAAGGAAAACATGATCATTATTTTTATTTTTTATTTTGGCTACTAATTACATGTATTATGTAATTTAAGGTAGGAATGAAAAACAAACTACCTATACTTTCTGTTAGATTTTTTAATGGAATTCATGCATTTCAGAGTAATCAAGGAAAATGTCCAGGAATTTCAGGTATCAATATCAAGGAAGAGAGGAATTCAAGTCATCCACTTGTGTCCCTGTTGGATTAAAAAAATAAAACAAATTGCAAGGCATGAGAAAGAAACTGACACATTTTCACCTATAATGAGTAAAACGAAGGATCTTTAAAATGTTGGGAATTATTTGTATAGAAAAGGGACTCATTAGATTCATATGCTACCTGAGGGCTTAATGCTCTTATACATTTTTAAAAATAAGGTTCTTAATACTATGAATTTTGCTTAGAATTATACTTGATTTTATTTTTTATTTATTCAACAAATAGTTTTTGAGTATCTGCTCATAAAATCTGCCCGTCTACCAAGTACTCTTCCAGCATCGGGATAAATCTATGTGCAAACCCCAGCCACTTGTGATTTAATTCTGTAGGTGAGACAGAGTTGTTCTTTCAAGGTATCCACTCTTTCATTAAGATTGGTTTGACTGCTGTACATGTCAGGTCTGCTGCCCAAGTCAGGACTATGAAACAGGTGGCGATACCATGATTTTGCTTCAGTATCATGCAATCACCATTTCACCCACTGCAGGTCTGACCTCAATGCTGCTATTCACAACTCGTGAGTCTTAGTTTGTGTCTGACTGAGTGTGTGAAGCCAGGCCAGTAGTCTTCCATGGCTGTTGAAGAACCACCGGCTGTCTTCTATGCTGATGTAAGGAGGTATCTTGATAAAATGAAGTCCGGCAGGATTATAATGCTTGAGAATGCGTTCTTGCCTCATGTTGTCTGCCAACACTAAGTCCTGTTAGGCAATATCAGCACTGAAGGAAAGATCTCTGAATAGTCAGATGCAAAGCTGAGAGAAATTCTAACAAACTTTTTGGCTGGAGTTGAAACTGAAGCTCTCTCCTGCCTGGGTAGCTCAGATGGTTAAAGTGTTGCGCCAATACACCAAGGTTGCTGGTTCGATCCCCAGTCAGGGCACATACAAGGAGCAACCAATGAATGCGTAAGTAAGTGGAGCAACAAATTAATGTTTCTCCTACTGTCTTCCTTCCTCTCTGTCTCTCAAATTAATAAATTAAAAAAAGAAACTTAAACTTATATTGATTCATATTAAATATCAATTGGTCTTGCCATTGTTTCTTCTGATAATTATACTTGTAAAAAAGATTACTCTCATACTACTGATGTACAGAATTTGTGTTGAAAATTAAGATTCCATATTGCTTGGTAGAAAAAAATATATATATAATATTATGTTGCAATATGCTCTGAGGAAAACAAAATAAAAGTTTAGCAGAATAAATGGTGATATTGGAAAGGATGGCTGTTATTTTAGATTGAATAAGTCAAGACATTAAAGGTGAAAATTTTAAATAAATGCTTGGATGGAATAAAGGTCATTAATTAAGAAATAATTCAACAAAGAACAGTATAATGATAAAAAAGTAATTAAGGGTTATGATCTAAATTTTATGCACATATAGTCTGGCATGTAATCTTAAAAGACCTTGCTACTTCATGACAAAATGCTTTTATTATAAAAAGGATAGGGGTTGAAGGTGAAAATTGCCAAAAACTATCAAGTGAGAACATGGACAAATTGATTCATTTAAATTCTTTATTTTTAAATTTAATATATCTTCATTGAAATAAAATGTATATAGAAACAGAGATCCACCCTCTACCCCCAGAATGTCTTTTGTAAGTATGGGACATACATTTTAAGAACAATTCTAAAGGCAGACAGTTCAATTTGATAAAGTAATTTAAAAAAAAAAAAAAAAAAAAAAAAAACATGTCCTTCAGGGTAACTATTCTATATAATAAAACGCTAAAGTGCAAAAAAACTGAACAGCAGAACAACCGAACAACCAGTCGCTATGATGTGTGCTGACCACCAGTATCCATGCACTAAACATAGCAAGTATTGGCAACAGGCAGCAGAGCGCGAAACATGGCAGGCATTGGGTGTGGCAGGATGGTGAAACAGGTGAGCAGGGGCGCCAGACCAAGATGGGGAGCCAGTCACTGTCTTTGGTGTGAGCCTCTGTTAGTTACTGAAACTTCTTTGCTCCTGCACGCCGTGGTCCCTCCTGGCACTTGCACCTTTTGCCGGTGCCAGCCCCACTCACACTTGCTGCCGGTGCTGAAGCCACCACTTGCACTCGCTGCTGGCACCTGGCACCGGCCCCAATAGTTCAGCACCATAAATGGGTGTGAGTGGCAGCTGCTGGCCCCAATTGCCCCTGAGGGCTTCTCCACCTCTCCCTGCTCCTGAGGGGTGATCGGGGCAGCAGTCGCTACTTGCACCTGCTGACAGCACCAGCCCCACTCACACCCGCTGCTGGCGCTGGCCCCAATCACTCTGTGCCATCAGCAGGTGCAACCAGGGCCAGCACCATCAGCTCATGGGAATGGCAGTGACGGGAACAGATATGCCAGAGGACAGGGAACCGGAGGCTGTACCAAGAGGAGCTTAGAGGGAGCATAGAGGATGGGCCAAGACCCGCCCCTGTGCCTACTGCAACCTCAGGGCCCACAGTTTCTTTCAAGGTGCACAAATTTGTGCACTGGACCCCTAGTGTTTTAATAAGTCCAATACTGACTCTCAACACCTAAAATAAATGACTGTCACAGATGTCTTATCTATAAAGAATATTCTAGAAAGACATATCATCATCAATGCATGAAGGGACTTCGTCATAAAATTCCACATTTGTGGAAGAGAAACTATGATGTAAAAGAATTAGATTTTTCATTTAATTGTTTCATATATTTTTAGGATTTAAAAATTCATTGGAGTTTCCTTTTATATCTAAAATGAAAAATTCTGGAAGAAATGTTGCCACTACCTTAATAACAATGAGAAATAGCCAGACAAATAAATCACAAAATATCTTTTCTTAGCTCATCAGGGATCTGCATTCCTAAATCAAATAAGAAGCCTGCAAGACAAGGTGGAACGGGATCCACCAAGCCCAAAACAGGACTGGCTTACAGACTGTCAGAGTATGATAAGACATAGTACCGCCCCCCCCCCCCCACACACACACACAAATAAGAAGAAATCAGCTAAAATTTTAATAAATTTCGGAGAAACTAAGATGGCGGCATAGGTAAACACCGGGAAATTGTCGCCTCACACAACAATTGAAAATTACCGCAAAGGACAGAGTAAACATCATCCAGAACAACAGAAAGGCTGGCTGAGTGTAAATTCTACAACTAGAAGGAAAGAAAAGCACGCTGAGAGCCAGAGGAGCTGCAGAGGTGAAGTGCAGAGGTTCAAGTGCAGAGGTACGGCGGCTCCCGCGCGCGAGTAAAGGGGGTGGCACCTGAGGACGCGGCTGTCTTTTTGAATCACAAGCTCCCGACTGCTCTGAACTCCGGTTCCGGGAAGTCTCTGGGGACCCAAGACTCATACGGGGAGAAGTTGGTCTGTCGGGCAGCGGGTGAACTTGAAGGCGGCTTTCCCTCAGAGGTGCTTGCAGCAATTAGCGGGTCACTGAGATCCGCGACTCCGGGCAGAGAATCAGCCATAGCTCCTTGATCCGCCCTTTGATTCCCTGAGACCCCGCCCCACCCAGGCTGCGGCAGAGGCTTTTGCATGTGAATGTACCTAACTGCAGCCGAGCCAGGCAGACCCGGAACTTCCAAGAGAAGGCCCAAGGCCCCGCAGCGGCTTGCATTGCTTCACAGCTGAGCCTCTTCGTGGCTCCTGCTGTGTGGCCTCAGGCAGAGGCTGAATTAGCACCTCCTTAGATCCAGGAGCCACTGTACCCAGTGGTCAGAGGGGGACCATCCAGACTGCAACTCCTCAGATCCATAAGGGACACACTCAGGGAGCAGACTCAGTGAGCACCAAAGCCCCACTGAAGCAAGTCTTGCCCCAGAAGGGTGTCTTCAGCACAGAAGTTCTCCCACTCCAGACACAGCTGATTCTCACAGCCAATTGGCCTGGAGGTCAATTCCTCCCAGTGATCCTACAACAACCAAGGCACCAAGAGTGCACTAAGAGTGTCCACCCCAGGTAACTGGGGAGGCTGAGCTATTGGGCCCTACAGGACACCTGGCATGCAGGGCCACTCTATCAACACAGGGAAGCTGCCAAAATGCGGAGACAAAGAAACAGGTCACAAATGGCAGAAATGGAGGAAAGCAAACGATTGGATATAGAGTTCAAGGCCACGTTTATAAGGTTTTTCAAGAATTTTATGGAAACCGCCGATAAATTTAATGAATCCCTCAATAAGTATAGTGAGACCATGGAGGACATGAAAAAGGACCAACTAGAAATTAAGCATACACTGACTGAAATAAAGAATAATTTACAGAGATCCAGCAGCAGACAAGAGGATCCCAAGAATCAAGTCAAAGATTTGAAATACAAAGAAACAAAAAATACCCAACCGAAAAAGAAAAAAGAAAAGAGATTCCAAAAATATGAAGATAGTGTAAGGAACCTCTGGGACAACTTCAAGCGTACCAACATCAGAATTATAGGGGTACCAGAAGGAGAGAGAGGGCAAGATATTGAAAACCTTTTTGAAGAAATAATGACAGAAAACTTCCCCTACCTGGTGAAAGAAATGGACTTACAAGTCCAGGAAGCGCAGAGAACCCCAAACAAAAGGAATCCAAAGAGGACCACACCAAGACACATCATAATTAAAATGCCAAGAGCAAAAGATAAAGAGAGAATCTTAAAAGCAGCAAGAGAAAGACAGTCAGTTACCTACAAGGGAGTACCCATACGACTGTCAGCTGATTTCTCAACAGAAACCATGCAGGCCAGAAGAGAGTGGCAAGAAATATGCAAAGTGATGAATAGCAAGAACCTGCAACCAAGATTACTTTATCCAGCAAAGCTATCATTCAGAATAGAAGGTCAGATAAAGAGCTTCACGGATAAGAAAAAGCTAAAGGAGTTCATCACCACCAAACCAGAATTATATGAAATGCTGAAAGGTATTCTTTAAGAAGAGGAAGAAGAAAAAGGAACTCTTACCATTTGCCACAGCATGGATGGAACTGGAGAGCGGATAAATACCACATGATCTCACTCATTTGTGGAATATAATGAACAACATAAACTGATGAACAAGGACTGATCCAGAGACGAAGAGGCATTGATTGGACTGTCGGGACTTGGAGGGAAGGTAGGGGAGGGTGGGGGTAAGGGGGAAAGATCAACCAAAGGACTTATATGCAAGCATATAGGCCTAATCAATGGACATGGACAACGGGGGGGTGAGGGCATGAGCGGGGGGGGGGGGGGAGTAGAGGGTAATGTGGGGACAAGGACACATATGTAATATCTTAATCAATAAAAAATATATTAAAAAAAAATAAATAAATTTCAAAGGCTGTTTTTAGGGAGAGAAACCACATAGAAGCCCTAGAGCTGTCAAAGCAAGAGGAATTTGTACCCACAGGTAGATTCTTATCCATGGACTTCTGCTGGGTGAGAGACAGGAGAGGGTCTCTCTTTTTAAACTTTTTTTTAGCATGTAAGAAGATATTATCTCTCCCTAGGAAAGTCACAAAGCTCTATCACCCTCTCTCAAAAGCCTTAAATCTCTGAAGGTGGAACGACAAACTATAACTCCCAGGTGGAGGCAAGTCCATTGTTACTGGAGGGGAAAACAACCCTCTACCCCAGGGGAAAGGGCACCAAAGAGTCCTGAGCACAGCATCTTACACCGATACTAGTAGACATCTCCTACATCTTGGGAGAAACAAAGGACTTACTATTGCATAAGACATGATAGAGCCACAAGGCACGATTTGACTGCCTACCATGGAAAAGAGCAGGAATACTGAGAGAACCTTACTGCTGAGGCCACACAAAGCCAACATAAGACTTAAAGGTGGGCTACCCCAATACCAGGTGAGCAAACACCAAGTACAAGACATGAGAATCCAACCTGGGGGGATGGACAAGACCTATGTAAAAGACCTCCTCTGTAGCACAGGCATACAGGGATGGCTGAAAATAAGACTAGAAAACAAACATTGAGACAAACCAACCACCAGTGACTACTGAGGGGCATCAAGACACTTTGTAAGGTAATGGATCTGTCCTAAATCTTGATGATATTGGTGGGAAAATGTATGTGAATGTATACCTAAAAAGAATGTATTTTACTGTCTATAAATGATACCTCCATAATCCTGATTTAAAACAAATGAACAAAACAAAGGAACTTATTGGAAACAATTAAGGAAAAAACCCATGAAAGTCAAGCAAAAAGCATGGTATATTCCTTGGCAACTTTACAGCATATTTTTATTGTTGACAATGTGGAGTAGTAAAGCTGGGACTTCACTAAAGTAATTCTGAAATATTTCTGTACAGAGTCTCTCTAGAGATATCTGGTGATCATGAAACTCAGGTTTCACTTCTCATAATGAAAGTTTAGTCATTTATCTGGCCTACTCTATCGCAATTTCTAGAATTCTGTTATGTCTTGATTTTGTTGGGACTTTCCTGTTTTTGCCCTTTTTAATGATTAATAACATCTATTTCCCTCTCCAAAGCATCCCCATTTGGCCAGTAAATCATATGGTCACCCCACTTAAGTATATGTCCTATTAGACACCCAACAGATTTAGGTAGAAGAATGGCTTTCTCCGCTTGGACTGGCTAAGAAAAAGTGAAGGTCGCGTTCAGTTCTCTGGACAGAGAAGGCTTTGTCAGCCTCAAGTTTGTCGTTACAGAAAAGAAAATGTTCAGGGTAATGTACTCAGCATCTGTAATATGCTATTATATATCAATTAGCATTTTGCTAAACACACTACAAATTCTGGTCAGCACTTTTCTTTAGCGAGTTAGTTTCAGAAAGTACACCTCCTCCAGCAGGAGCGCCCACATTGGTGCGGACTTGGACGCTGAGTTGAGCACATAATGACACCTTCCTGGCGCAGCTTGCATTAAAAAAATCTTCAAGATAAATCTGGCTCCAGGTTATTATCCTGCTTCATAATATCAACAAACACTTTCTCTTTTTAATCTCAAAATAAAATACTTAATTTCTCAAAAAAAGGAAAGTACACTCTAATGGCTAGAAATTAAATCTGAAACCATATTTAGCACTGAGTCCCACAGAGCATCAGCAGAGAGCCAAAGCAGAAACAAGCAAACAAACAAACAAAAAAGATGATGAGGTCAATGATGAGTTCTTCTCCAGGGTTTAATGAGATCAAGTTACAAATTCTTCCCTGTTCTTAGGTCATTACTCCACTTCCACCAATAGACAGAAAACACAAATTAGTATGGTAGGTATTTAAACTATTTATTAGAAATTCTATTAAGAGAGTGGCCTGGCCCCATTCCACAACTTAGTCTATTCCTTAAACAAATTAAATGAATAGGAACTATTACTGCATTCAAATGAAGCTGCTCTGAACTTCACAGGGAAGATGATAGGGCTAATATTTTGTCTCCATCACCAAATCCAAATATAAAATCCAACGACTGGATTATATGTTGCTTTTGGGGGGTAAGTGATAGTAAATAAAGCAAATTAAACTACTGAGGAAATTAGGAATCAAACTAAAGTTAAGAAGACTATTATAAAAAACTTTCTGTGTAAATATAAAAATATTCACCCCATTTTCATTCTTTGGGTCTTACTAAACCACACCCAATATTTAACTTATTTTCTCTTCTGAGTCATCATAAATATTATCAGTATGAAAAATTAATTCTCAAGATCCCTGTGAAACACCTGAAAATTTCTATTGATAAATCTAAAATAGCCAGAATTTAAACTGCAATTTGAGGAATTAAACTGCCATTGGTAAAGCAGTTAATGCTCAGGACGGGATAGCATAATTCCAAAGCAGTGTTCAAGCTGAAAACTCCATTTGGGCTATTTTACTCACTGTTCAGTTATTCTCAGCTATGAAGTAGGAGAGGCAATATAATTTACCTCAAGAAATAGGTGAGTCATTTTTCAGCAAAGCAGAAATTGTAGTCCAGTAATCCAGAAAATTTATTGAGGGAGCAGGACCTTGGAAGAAAAATATAGAGGAGAGATTGCTAAATTGTGTGTGACTTCTGTGAGAAGCAGACCTTCTTTATCACTTAGACTCTCATACCTGCTTGGGGTTTGGCTTTGTGGGGGGAAAAATAAAAGTACTTTCTGTTCAATCTGAGAATGTGTGGGGAAGCACGGGACTTGGTTGGAAAGTCTGTAAGGAGGATTCTCTGAAAGGTTGGGGGACTCTAGAGGGACCTTGCCTAAGGCAGCAGCCCCTGCCTTGACTTTTCCAAACAAGTCCAAGCCCCCAGGTGTTTTACTAGAATGTCTATGTTAAGTCTTTAGACCAGACCTTGTGGAAGCATGTGCTTTCTCAAGGATGCTCACCCTGCTGATAGTATCTAATAGTTAATTTTAGTTCAAGCTGTTGTTACAATAAAAGCCTAAGGAGGCAGTTGAATGGGGCTGTTTGGTTCTGATAGCCCCTTAGCCCTCTCTTTCACAGAAATGTGTGTAAGAGTAATCCATTCTGCGTCACTCAGGGTCTGCCGGTCAGTCCCAGCAAGAATGCAGGAAATATACCCAATAACTTTATGCCATATCAATTAAAGGATGTGGCAGTATTTGACAAGAGGATCAACATTTTTTCAATAAATAAACTAAACACCAAATATTTATTTTTAACATAAACTGTTCCTAAAATGTCCCCATAAGATTCAGGGAAAATATCCTTTTTATTCTTAAATAACAGTATAAAATCAATGTGGCTAGACTCACGCATATTTGTATAATTTGATTTTGTATTTTGTATATTGGATTGCATTATTTCACTTTGGATTCTTTATTCTATTTTATATGTGTCCTAAATTTTGTACTCTTTTGATATATAGAACCCATCTTTGTATAGATGTTTTATCAGCCAAAAAAGGGCAAATTACAATTTTGAAGACAGTTAAATGTGCTGGTATGGCAAAGGAGAAACACTTGTATAAATTCCAAGTTGTTGGTGATAGCCAAATCCAAAATCATCAAATTGCAGAATCATGTTCTTGAGGACAAGTAACTGTCTGTTCCATATACCTATGGGGAAACCCTGGCAATGATGAGCAGAGCTGACCCTGATGTGAAGGGACATTAAATCTATTAATTGTCTTGGTCATAGTACTCTAATTTCTCTGATAGAAAGAGGTTATCTTCAAGCTTAGAGCATTGGACCTTGGCAAACACTCAATGCCACCATTCTGGTGCTGATACGCATTGTTTTCCTCTGGGCAGGATGCAAAGGTGATTTCCCGGGTTCTTGTCCAGGTGGATTCTAAGAATGAAGCCATGGACAAAAGGTGGTACAGGAAAAGAGGGAAATTTATTGGGGAATAAACATAGACTCCAACATGGGGAGGGGGAGAGAGACCCTCTAAGTCCCTCTTTTCTAAGGTTTATAAAGGCTGCAGTTCTGTGTGTCCTGATATCCCCTCTGATTGGTCACTATAGCAGCTTCAGAGTTTAAACCCACATGGGGTCCCTCTCTTTTTCTCCCTTTTGTTTTTCTACTCCCTGTGGCCTTCGCTTTATTCTGTGAATGAATGGCTTCCTCTCCTTGGAAATGTATGCCTTTTGGCAACTCCGCCCCCCCCTCCCCCCCCTCGCTTTATTCTGTGAAGGTATGCCCTTTGGCAGCTCCCAGCCCGCCGGCTTTGCAGCCCTACAGTTCTCCCCTATGGGCCCTCTAATTCCTAAAGCTCCCTAAACCTGCCTATTTTACCCCTAAAAAGTCCTTTCAGTACTATAAAGGTTTAAATATATTTCTCTAATACTATCCACTGTGTGAAGTTATGAGGGAGAAGAACTTCATGAATCAATACAAAAGGAGTTCCTAGAGTTACATAATATCAAGCAAAGGAAGACCTAAATCTAAAATATTTGTTAAGCATCCAAAGAAATAAATTGATTCCAGATCTCAGAGTAAGAGTTAATTTCTAGGTAGGGAATACATTTTTCCAACAGTGATCATTGGAATAACTCATCCTTTCCTTCAATTATTAAACCACTAATTAAATATTTGAATAAAAGTAGACTGGTAGGAAGGTCATTGTAGTATTCAGAAGATAGTTGAGTAGGGTGGAGACAGAAAAAAATAACATCCAGTGGTAAGTGAAGTAAAACAAATTGGACATAAGAAGTTTTGGGGAATTAGTATCAAGAAGATCTTCCATACTTCTCTCTGGCAAACCTATTTGCAGGTAATAAAAGACTACAGGAAGCAAGAAGGGTTCAGGAAATTATAATCATGAGTTCAGTTTTAGTCATGTGGAATTTGAAATGCTTCTGGAAAGTCCAAGTATAAATATCAAATAAGCAAATAACTGTATGGATCTATAACTCAGAAAAAACATCTTGGTGGGTAAGGATTGAGTCCTGGAAATGGATGTGATCATGTGGGCGGTTAGGTTAAGAAGGAAAGGAAGTAGGAAAATACATAGGTGTTGAAGGAAAAAAGGGGTAAGAGACAAATGTAAGAAGAAAACTAAAAGGTATGTATTATGAAACAAAAGATCTATACTGATGAGAAATGAAGTCACGTAAGTAAATTGAAGTTGACTCCGTTTTCTTAGACACTATAGTTTTATTGAAGTGGTTCTGTCACTTTCAATTCAATACTTTGGATTATACTGAATTAAATTGTGAAAAAATATATAGGAAATAGAAGCACTGAGAAGCTCCTGAAAAATAATGTTTTCTCAGTTTTAAACATGGGGAAGAGAGGATGGCTGAGGACTCAGGGAGGTATTTGAGTTTAGTGGTAGGAGGTTGAAGTTCCAAAATACTGGCTTTTCTTTTCTACAGGAAATAAGAGACTTCTGAAACTGCTGAGTGTGATGACGTAGAAGAGGCTGGGAGCCTGGGTAGAACGGAGCGACCTGAACTTGTTATTGTGGAAAGTAGAACAATTAGGTGAATGGGGAGATGCCATTTAAAGTTCAAGCAGTGTTTATACTGGTGAACAAAAATTGACAATAGTGTCATTCTAATCTGGCTGTGTATTTTATCTCAGCTGATGGGGAGCATAAGACATTTTGGGGGCCTAGCAATCTGAATTTGTTCCAGTAACCTGCTTTCTACTGCACACTTTTGCTAGCCGATAATTAACTCCATTTGTGAGAGTATGTAGGGGACAAGCAGCCGGACTCTGTACCTATGTTAATCAATGTCCCTAATGCACATTCCTGAAGTCACTGCCCCTTCCTAATTATCTGGTCTTGCAAGAGCTATTTACCTACATACTCCCAATTTACAAGGGGCCATAAACCAAGGATGTAACAGCTTAACTAGAGGGATGTCACTGGCGCCATCCAGGATGGTCATTAGATACAATCTAAATTAACCATCTAACTGGTTCTCGAGGGGGTGGGGGAGGGCTGTGAGAGTCTACTACAGAAGCTGGTAGTTAGGAAACAAACTCAGAAATATATAAGGAGAAAATCTCATTGTTTTTTAAAATATAATTTATTGATTTTTTTACAGAGAGGAAGGGAGAGGGATAGAGAGTTAGAAACATCAATGAGAGAGAAACATCAATTAGCTGCCCCTTGTACACTCCCCACTGGGGTTGTGTCCGCAACCAAGGTACATGCCCTTGACCAGAATCGAACCTGGGACCCTTGAGTCCACAGGCCAACGCTCTATCCACTGAGCCACACCGGTTAGGGCAAAAATCTCATTGTTTAAGTTGTTCAGGATCTGGATCGTTGAGTCCCCTGAACCACCAGTGCTGCTTTGAATAAAGGCTTTTCCTGAAACCCCTGAGTGTCCAGCTGTCTTCTTCCACACCAATTCTAGAACAAGCAATGCTCCCTCACCCAGATGGAAGTGCAGGGAACAGTTGGGCTCATCAAGGAAGCCAAGAGTTTCAGGTTGGGAAGACAGTGTCTAAAATATGCACTCTAAGCTGTATACAGAAGGAAGTGAAGAAAGGAGGTAATGAGAAAGAAGATAAACCAGTAAGTTAAAAATCTCAGTAAGGCCAAAAAAGGAAAACATTATCGTGGAAATGTTTAAACAAAGAATTCTGGAAGAGTGGGAAGTTTGGGCTAGGGATTGGAATGTTTCAGTGAATAATTTTGGAAATGGGGGACTTGGGTGTTTACAAGTCCCCATAGTGTGATTGTATGAAGGTGTCATTAGATGGATGAATGATACTAGAAATGGTGTTATTTTCATTGAAGTGCAGTAGGAATGGAGGAGAATGTGGGTCAGACACCAAAGTTTTCACTGTATGCGGATTCCATGAGGTGAGCTAATACTGATCAGAAGAAGGCATGCAGAGCTGCAGAGCGAGGCAGATAAAAAAATGGGTTTCACTGCGAATCAGTGAATCGGTCTGAACCAGCCTTGAATCTGTGTCTTGTAAATTACTTGCTCAAGAGGACTGCAGAGGAAGCAGTGTCCACGGAGAGCAAATTGGAGAAAGTAGTGGAATGTAATGACTATTAAAATTGAGGCTGAGCCCAGCGGCTTGGCTCAGTGTTGAGCATTGACCCATGAACCAGGAGGTCACAGTTGGATACCTAGTCAGGGCACAGGCCCTGGTTGTGGGCTGGATCCCCAGTGTGGGGTGTACAGGAGGCAGCCAGCTGATCAATGATTCTCTCTCAGCACTGATGTTTCTATCTCTCTCTCCCTCTCCCTTCCTCTCTGAAATAAATAAAAATATGTTAAAAACAACAAAAATAACAACCAGAAAGCAGAAACAAAGCAAGCTCTGTTTAAAAAATTTGAGGCTGACATCAAAGGGTTAGATGATTGTGCAGTATTCATAGGATATAGAAGAATGTTCAACCTACAGCATTTGGGTCTAAGTTGCTATATTTAGCCTTCATTTATTTATTCATTTACTCATAAATAATTTGGAATACGATTAACAGTAAGAGCCAAAATTTACATAACTCACAGAAGCAACGTAATTATGCAAATTTTTGGAACCTCCTAATGAATAAATAAAAAGTCAGTTTCTGGTGAAAATGGAAAAGAAAACCAAAACAACTGAAAGGAACTTGGAATTTGGAAGAATGGGAAGGAGAAGGAGAAAAATGAAGCCCAGTTCCTACCATTTTCTGAGACATCCCCTTCAAATCCAATAAGAATGCATTTCAAAAATTATGCACACGCACACTGAGTCCTTTACCAGAATCACCTTTCTACATTTTGCAGTCACCTATTTACATTTCCAAGGGTGTAAGTTCTTCTTTAACTTCTCTGATACATTAAATATACTGTGTAAAGGGGGCACCTATTTGTTCTAACAAGCTGTTTCTTTGAGTGCAAATTCTATTTTTGAGTTAGTCAGACTTTCATAAACTTGGATTTTCTTAAATATGTGGTGATTAAGTTTATTGTAAAATTTTTGCAGCATCTTCTACTTCTAAAACTGCATCTTCCTGAAATAATTGTGGGTGTCACTGGCCAACGTCAGCTATCTGTGTTGGCCGTCTTTTCCTAATAGTCATGGATTAGAAATGCTACTTCTCTTCTACTTCCTATTATTTTATTTTTTTTGTGGGGAATTCATTGCAGTCTCTTATTTATTGATATTTCTCTTTCTTGCTTTCCAACATGATATATACTTACTTATTTTTAAAATGGTTCTATTATTTCTGAGTTTTACAGATATGGGGGAGGTGCAGAATGAATGCAGTCTATATTGGAATTAGAAATATTAACAAAACTGTACATACACCTGGAAATGATTCATTAGGGTGAAAACTAGAGCTTTGCCACAGCTACTTTTATCCCCAATAAAAGGTTAAGAAAATGTCATCACTTAATTAAAATTATTATTGCTGATTGAAAATTATTATTGGCTAGTTAAAATTATTATTGTCCACTTTATATGGTTAGTCAGTTTTTCAATCATATTGTTTTCAGTTTTCTGTAATGGGAATAATGGTATGTGCTTATTGGTTCCAAACTTCTGATATTTATTTGTAAAATTCTAAGAGCATATTAGTTTATCTATATAATAAAAGCCTAAATGACCATTAGGGTGGAACAACCAGAACAACTAGTTGCTATGATGAGCACTGACCACCAGGAGGCAGATGCTCAACACAGGAGCTGCCCTGGTGATCAGTGCACTCCCACAGCAGGAACGCTGCTCAGCTCACAGCTGGCAAGCACAGCAGCAGTGGCAGGAGCCTCTCCCACCTCTGCAGCAGTGCTAAGGATCAGCGGGCCAAGCAATAAGGAGCCTGCCACTAAGGAGTAGAGACCCGAGCTGTAAGGAGCGAGCAGGTGAGTGGTAAGGAGCAAGGGATCCCAGATTGCGAGAGGGATGTCCAACTGCTGGCTTAGACATGATCTTAAGCTGGCAGGCAGACATCCCCCAAGGGGTCCCAGACTGTGAGGACTTCAAGGAGAAAGAAAATTAATATCTGGGTGCATTACAGGGAAACTACAAAAAAAAAAAAAAAAAGGCAGAGAACATCTTAAAAGTTGTCAGAAGAAAACCGGCAGGCAGACATTTCTCAAGGGGTCCTGGACTGCAAAAGGGCTCGGGCCAGGCTTTGGGACCCCCCCGACACACACACACCCCCACACCCCATCCAGTGCACAAGATTTTGTGCACTGGGCTTCTAGTCTTTATATATTTGTTTCCCTAATGAATTATACATTTGGTTTCTCTCCAAGTCTATTTAATTTAATAGAATGTCTGGAATCACACCCTATTATAAGATGAAATAAAAGCAGCCTAAACTCTAGCAGGAAAACAACTTAATTAATCCATGAATATTAAAAAAGGAAATTGCATCAGAACTTGCTAAGCTGTGTGTGTACAAACCAAAGAAACAAGTATGTAAGATCATATATCATAACACAAGCAATATACATCTAGCCCATAAGGTGATGATCTAGACTTGAAATTCTGAAGTAAGTATAATGGTTCAGCTTTATGAATCTATAGCTTCAATATTTGTGTCTTTCTTCTCATAGAGATATGTCTAGTTTGCTAAAAATATCCCAGTAGGAAGAATTACAAAGCACCGTGTCCTTTTTTAAAGATTTAGCACATGGAACTTGGAGCCTCAAAGGAGCCCCAGTGAAATGTTAACATTTTACAAAAGTGAAACTAAAACTGAAGACCACCTAAATGTGGTCTCTAAATCTTGTTATGACAAAGGGAAACACAAATGCTGAGTATATTTCCAAAAATTTTTTCAAAAATAAAATTACTGACATGTATTGAATTTTTCCTATATGCAAACATTATATATTTAGCATACATTGCCTTAGAAATGTACGATAAAGGGTAAAATTTAGGGCCAGACTTTGGTCTATTAGTTAGAATCAAATCTCAGTGGGAGAGTCTTTCTGCCCCCGACCCAGGTAGGTCAACATAGAAATATAGCTAATAACTGAAAGTCACACGTTCCAGGACAGCAGGTATGAAATGACTAAACCCAAGAAGCTGGGAAGTAGCTGCTTGAGCAAACCTACCCCATGCAGTGTGGAAGTCCTCAGTTATTGTCAATAGAGTGTTTGGCTTGTTACCTTTTGTTTTGGTACATATTCCAGCAGTCCCGTAGGTTTTGAAATACCGAATAAATTGAAAATGGCATTCATCTCTTTGGAAAGCCGAGATAACTGGTCTTTTAAGGGGAAAAAAAACACATAAAAAATAAAATAAAATACCAAGTTCTAAAGGCCACCAAAACACACTAGAAAATTATGTAGAACCAGATAGAGACACACATACTGAGAGGATTAAAGAATAGAAGGCTTGATCATGTAGAGCTGAAATAAGTTTTGAGACGGACTTTGAAAAACTGGAGAATTTAACTTGGCAGGAATAAGAGTATCCACTTTCCTGGTGGTTAGAAAAGCATAAATGAAGTCTCCAGAAAAAGTAAACAGAAAATTTCCATAAATGTCATCAGTACTACAGTGCAGAGATGATATTTTGCAGTATTAAGAGGTTTATTGGAAGGATAAAATGAGTTAAGCATTTGAAGAATTTCACTAGATGTAATAAACTATACTGAGTAATTTTGTTATATGATGAAGGGTATAAGAAAAAAAAAAAGGAAAGGCTTTTTTTAGTTGCTTTTCTGTAATGGACACTGTACTAGGCTTATCTTCTGCAATCATCTCACCAAAGTAGGTGAACTGCTGGATAACAGCTGAGGCTTAGAAACATTAAACCACCCAAGGTTAAAGTGTGGATACTGGTATAATTTGCATTCAAAACCAAGTGTATTTGCTTCTAAAATACTTTCTTCCTTTATAGCACGGGGATTTAGAATACTTCTGACTCAAGTCCTATATTTCAATAACATATGCACACACTATACATATTTATTCTATGTATATGTACATATATGTATGTATATATGTAGAGATATATATATATATAAACTCTGCCTGTGGATTTATGTGTGTTTACAATTCTTGCTGTGAATATATATATATGTATATATATATATATTCATACATAGAAAAATGCATATATATGTATATACATGTGTTTATATGTGCACACAAATATATATTCACGGTCTGAAGTTCAATTATTCATTTAGCAAATTATTATTGAATAATGAACATGTGTAGGTAAGTTGAGTGACTTACAATTGTGAACCTAGCCCATCCATTCTGTTAGCTTACAATTTATCAAAAACTGGTGACCAACAAACCTCAATGCTAATCTTTTGTGTAACAGAAATCTTTGTTTATTAAAAGGAAATAAGCATTTAATAGAATTCTAAAGGTTTTAAGGTTTTGTTTAATGTATGTATCTTTTAATATCTATTTTATCTTTCAGGTATTTTTGGTTATAATTTAAAATAACACAAACTTTTTTCTGTAATTTTTTTTTGCCAGCCCTCAATTAAAATTCATAAAAAGGAATACTAAGATAATGAATGCCAGGGATCCTTCAGATGTTCATTCCTGTACAATACCCAATTTTTCCCAATTATTACCATTTTCCTTCTTGTACAGAACATCCTGCAACAGTTGCCAAGTACTTTTTAGAATCACAATCACAGAATAAAAGTGAACTTCAGTGATTTGGCTTATGTAGTGTCTTCAGTAGCAGCTCAGAGCATTGATTTGCCCCAATGGAATGCTGTTTCCGGAAAAAGGTGAATGAATCATTTTTATGGGCTAAAAGACTTTCTCTGCACGTCACCTTGCATTATTAATGGCTGATTCAATTTTGCTTGCTAGAATTGGAGTTCTTTCTAGTGTAAGGTAAAATGTAAGCAGTTGTCTTATGATTGCCTATATGACCAACCATTAATATCATGTAGACACAGGGCATTTTATTTCTCTTTTCCATATATTTGAATATTTTTAATTTCTATGTAAACTTCTGAAAGATACTTTTAGCAATAGTAATGCAATATTTTAAGGCATGGGCTTTGGAGTCAGACACACCTAGATTTGATTCTTGCATCTATCATTTAAGGCTAATATGACCTTTACAATGTTAATATCTCTCAGGCATAAAAAATAAGGAATGAAATTTCCAAATTTATTATAAGGATGAAAAAGAAAATAAAGGTTCTTAGTAAGGTTCTTGGCATGTAGGAAGCCCTTAATATTTGATAAGCTTAATAATTTGTCAGACACTTAGTTAAGAAATCAACAGTAAACATGGCAACCATTCAAGTTCATAAGTTATCATTGCACAGAGATTTGTATTTATTCACTTACTCTTTCAATTTCAGAGAAACATTCTATTTTCATATTTTGTGAACAGTTTCTTAATTGGACCACTGCTATATGTGTGGCAATATGCTAAATATTTGGATGCTTTATGATTCCAATCATTAAGGGGTTAAAATATATCTGAAAAGGAAAGATCAGGAAACATGAATCTGTGAATAATGCAAATGATATATAAACATGATGCACACTGTGTGATAGAGAAAGTGAATATATAGGAAAAGTAAAAGAATGAAATGAATGAAGATGAAAATTCAATATAGTCAGAAAAGACTTGATAAAGAAGTTAGGAACTTGAGTATAATCTTGAAAAGTAGTTATAATTTCTATAAACAGTTGGGGAAAGGTTCATTTTGATAATATATACTTTTGTGTCTCACTCACAGAAACTTGGAGTAAAGTATATATGTGTGTGTACACACACACACACACACACACACACACACACACACACACGCAATTCCTCTCTTTCTAATATGGAGACCCAGAAAATGTGTTACTGACTCAAGAACTTAACTCCTAGTCAGTGGTACAGCTCAAACAAATTGATGTCTAGGTCACCTGCTCCTATTCCAGTCCTTTTTATACTGCAACATGGAAAGTGAGGAAGCCTTCAAAAGTTCCTTGAGTTATTCTAATGAGATATGGACAAATCCTATCTTATTGCACAATGCCATATCCATTATAGATATTAGGACTACTAAGACTTTTCTTATACTCAGCTACCTCAGTGACTGCTTCCTGCACCATCAGTTTCAGAAGTGTGCTAGGGCTGGGTCCTACACGTTTATAAAAGTCAATTGTGTGCATTGCCTCACACATCCACTTTCAATGATGTTACACTTGCAGCTCGAAAACAGCCATGGTTGGAATATTTACACCATGGAAACCAGCAAATGCTACAAACTAAGTCTTTTTTCCTTCCTGCACACCACTGTTTAGAATCATAAATTTTATACAATTTCATTATTAAAATAGATAAAAATATGAGATTATGTTTTTACATTATATAACTTAACTTTAGAATAGATTGTGATATGTACAGGTCAAAGAAATGTCTTTAAATGAAAGTAGCAAAGATAGAGGAATTATTTCCTGGCCAGTGTGGCTCAGTTGTTGAGCATCAACCCATGAACCTGGAGGTCATGGTTCGATTCCGGTCAAGGCACATGACTGTGTTGTGAGCTCAATACACAGTAGGTGGCATGCAGGAGGCAGCAGATCCATGATATTTCTATCCCTCTCTATCCCTTCCTTTTGCTGAAATCAATAAAAACATTTTAAATTGAAAAAATTGAGGAATTATTAAGTGTATCAGAAGATTACCTCATAAGTAAAGAGGAACAATATTTTGATATATAATGAGTATGGACTTTGCAATTGTAATAAATTTTGTTAACCAATTAAATAGAAATAACCTATTTAACCATGAATGAATATATTCTATCTCAGGAACACAGGGCTATTACTATTTTAGAAAAATATATCAATCTAATCCAGTGAAATATGAAAATGATGATTACAATAAGTCTTTAACTTCATCAATAGGTTATTGGGACTTAAGCAAAAACAACATCTAACAAGGCCTCCTTGAATGTTGTACTCTAGGCTGTCACTTGTCTTGCCTATTGGCTCTGGTAATTTACCTATTTGTCATTCTTTCTATAAACCTGTCCTTAATGGAGAAAAATGTGTCTCTATGCTCTCTGAGCTGGTTAACCATATTCTTTATGAATGTACCTCCCTCTACACAGATTTCTTTCCTCTCTTGATCTTCTGCCAAACCCACATAACCAAACTTCTGTTAAGTAGAGCTATTTTCTTTCCTCCAACCCAATACTCCTAAGTATGACCAAGCTGATTGGCTGCACTATAAATTTCTGCTATTCAGCCTTAGCTGTTCTATAATGGGACCTGTTTATTCTTTTTATTTTCATCACTGCTTGACAGTGCAAGCCAGACATTGCAAACAAGAGGTTTTAAGTCTCGATTCAGTGCATAAAAACTTATCTTTGCCTTCACGGTATTCACAGTACTTAATTTTTTAAATGCTTTCCAACATTTTTTTAAAAAATGGCAATTTTATATAAAAATCCAGATGCATAAAATAAAAATTTAAAAAAAATAAGAAAGAAAGAAAAGAAAAATCTGGCCAGTACAACCTCTTTTAATGCATAGCTACAATAGGCTAGAACTTTTTTACCACTCTACTGAAATGTCTTTTTTTAAAACTACCAATGAGCTTATTACTGACAAAAAAAGTAGTTGTAGTCTGTTTTTAATTCATTTCATACCTCTGCAGCATTTTCTGATGATACTGTCCCTTTATATTAAAACTCTTGTAAAACAGTCACAATGAGATATGAAGACCTTTCTCTTCTTTCTACCAAACATAGGTTACTACTCAACTCACTTCAGGAAATACAAGATTCCAAATGCTTCCATTTCATGCTATGGATATAAATTCTCACACTGGTCGAGTATTCCTCTTACATCCCAGTCACACCTAGTACTCTCCTTAAAAACCTCACTTGTTCAGTCTTCCAAAATGTCTTCTTCAGAAGGATGCGGAAATCCCCACACATGCGCTCCATGAACTATGTTCTGTGAATAACAAAATTTGGTACCCAAATAAATATGAGAAGATTTTAACTGAAGTGAATCAATTTTGAAACCTGCCAGAGCCTTTAAAATGTTAATAATTAAGGAAGGTTTGACTTTAAAGACTTAAACTCTTTCCCAGGCTGGTCTGGCTAAGTTGATTGGGCATCGTCCATGCACCAAAAATCACCAGTTCAATTCCTGATGAGGGTATAAGCCCAGGTTGTGGGTTCAATCCCCGATGATCTGGGTGAGTGCAGGAGGCAACCAATCAATATTTCTCTCTCACATCTATGTTTGTGTGTTTTTTCTCCCTCACCCTCTCCCTTCTTCTCTCTCTAAAATTAATAACACATTTTTAAAAAGACTCAAATTCTAGAATTAGGATCACTAGGTTCAAATCCCAGGGCCACTCTTTCCTTTCTTTGTGGCCTTGAGTCACATCTATAATCTCTTTACCAGAGGATTTCTTTAGCTATGTCCTTGGCGTTCTCTTCAGAACATTTCTTCCTTCCTTCCTTCCTTCCTTCCTTCCTTCCTTCCTTCCTTCCTTCCTTCCTTCCTTCTTCCTTCCTTCCTTCCTTCCTTCCTTCCTTCCTTCCTTCCTTCTTTTCTTTTTTCTTTCTTTCCTTCCTTCCTTCTTTCTTTCTTTCTTTTTTTTTAATATGGAAAGGTTCAGAACTTTCTGAATATTTAAAGTCTATTTCCATTTTACATAACAATTTCTTCTTCAACTCAACCCTCTCCTCCAGCATCCTATATAAAAGCCCAGTGACTGAAATGGCAGAACGACCAGAATGACCAGAGACCAGAATGACCGCGGCCCCTCACCCCAGCTGTCCCTGAACCCCAGTAGGTACCCCCACCCTAATTGGGGGTGTGGCAGCCTGCAAACTGTCTGCAGACCCTCCCCACAGGTGGTCCTACCCCCAGCAGGGACCCCCTCCCTGATCCAGGGCTCCCATCAGGGCAGGCCAGCCAGCCCCAACCCATGCACCAGGCCTCTATCTTATATAATAAAATGGTAATATGCAAATTGACCCTAAAGGTGGAACAACCAGAAAGACCACTTGATCAGTCACTATGAGGCATACTGACCACCTCTCCATCTGTTTCCACAGCCGCAGGCTCTGATCGCCTGATGGCAAACAGGGAACTGGTGGTGAGTGGCAGGGGGTGTGGGCAGCACCAGGCCAAGGCCCCCACCCCACTGGTCACCCTACACACACAGGGTGACTTGTGGCATGGGCAGGGCCAGTGAGGAGTTGGGAATGGCCGACCTCTCATATGGCCTTGCTCTCAGGCCAGGCCTACGGACCATACCCACATATGAATTTCATGCACCAGGCCTCTAGTCCTACTATAAACAGTAAGGAGAACCCAAGCTTGCATGCTGTTTTAAGCCACTGTGTAATTAGTTACAAGGCAATAGACAACTCGTACACTTACTCACCTTACTACAGACCCATTTGAAGTAAGTTATGTAGAAGGCAACTGAGGCAGTCAAAGAGTATATGACTCACATCTATTTTAAGAGATAACTTACTGCAAGGGGTGTGGTTAACTAGAAGCTTGCAGCTTCCACAATTTGGGGATCCACTACATTGTTCTTACCACCACTCCCTTCCTTCCCCCGCCCCACCAAGCCTGTTCTCAGCCAATGTCTAAGCAGTGACTGGTGATATTAGAGCTGATACAGTTCTGCCCCATGTGGAACCCCTCCCAAGGTTAACCTTTGCTCTGGGCACTTCATCAGCTTGGTTGACATTTTCTCGGAAGTGTGTAGCAATTGGAGTTTCTTCCTTTACCCTCTCCTTTGTAGTGTCAGACAGGCATCGTGATCTGAAGCCTCTCTCCCTCTCTTTTATTCTTCTTTATTCGTCGAAGGTGCCTCTCCCAATAAATATCATATCCTTCTAATTCTGTCCTGGCATCAGCTTCCGAGAGAACTCAAATTGACATAAGAACCTTTTGACAGTTTTACAATTTTCCTCGTCTGGGACTTCAGCCTCAAGCTAGAAAGGCAGTTTCAGACACTGAGGAACACATGAAGGGTCAGCAGAGCAACGTCATCTGCAATTCTGCTGCTACCAATAATCCTCGTTGGCGCTGAGCATGTCACTACCTCCCTAGGGCTACTTTCTTTTTGTTAAAATGAGAGCATTGGATTAGATAATCTTTAATATTTTCCTTTCTCTTTCTACCTTCACCAAATGTAGAAGGAGAGCGGATATTACAAATGACTTAGGGATAAGTAAAAATAATGGGGAGTAAAATATAAAGTAAATGGAGAAAATATAACCAATGGAAGGACCCAAGAGAAAAGGATCATAATGCCACATTGGCCATTGCAAAGCAGTCCCTGGTTTATATTCTGACATGTTTTGTTCAAAAATGTTTGGATCTAGTGTTGATTTAACTGGTGCAGTTAATGGCAGGCATGCTTTATGCCATGTTATCACTTTTCTAGGAATTTCAGATTGTAAATTCCCTAGAGCTATGAATAAGGTGAAGGTCAGTTTGCTGTGCTTTTCTTTATTCTCCTGTGTGGTCCCCATGGACCCAGCCTGCCTTTCCTTCCTCTTAACCTGTTGACATGGCACACCGTTTCTCTTGGGCCTCCCTCCCCTCCCACATTTGCCTCCTCCGTGGTCTATCCTTTTGTGTAGGTGAGCGCAATTAAATAAACTGTAGCCTAACCACAAACACTCTATGTCATGTTATCATTGGCATATGCTGAAATTGATGAGCACTGCATATGCATATGACAGTGTCTAGATACATAGCTTTCCTAATGTCAATAAATCACTCTGTTCCCAGGAGAAGCCCAAAGTTCCCCCATAATAAGAGATAAATCAACCATTTGGAAATAAGCTATTCAATTCAGGAAATGTTCATTTAGATTATTAGGTAGGACTCATGGCATAAATGTACGCATTATAAGTGATTTTTCTGAAAACATAATATTATATCTACACAAATGACTTTACCTTTTCTTAAGTGAAAAGTTAGCTAGCAGGACTGTCTATGGCTAATTGAGTGCACTGACAGTATTAACAAAATAAATATAGATGGCATTTTTACACTTTAATATTTTTACACTTCATTAATAAAATAAATCTTTTTTATTAATGCAATGAGTCTATTAACTGAAGTAAAGCTTAATTTTTAAATGTAAATTATCCTAATACTGTACAAAGACACTCAAAATGACTCTATAATAATGTTAACACATATTTTACAATAGAGCACTAATTGGGTTGAGAATAAGAGAACAATTAGAAACATATATTAAATATTAATAATTTGTTTTTATATTTTTCTTTTTATATTTTTCACAGTGAAAGCATCTTCCATCTCTTTCTCTGGATACTTTTTCCTAAAAAAAACTATTACCTTAGAATTACTTTTTGATTAAATGTCTAAAATCACAAAAGGAACAAAAGACAAATTCTAAAGATTTTTTTAAAAAGGGGCTTGTTACCTGGCTGGTGTGGCTCAGTGGTTGAGTGTTGGACCATGAACCAGGAGGTCATGGTTCAATTCCTGGTCAGGGCACATGCCCAGGTTGCAGGCTCGATCCCCAGTGGGAGGTGTGCAATATTTTTCTTTCATAGGTGTTTCTCTCCATCTCTATGTCCCTTTCCCTTCCTCTCTTTAAAAAATCAATCTATCCTATCTAATAATAGACAAACATGGTAATTGAGCGTACCTTCGCTACACCTCCCATTGGCTAATCAGCATGATATGCAAATTAACCACCAACAAAGATGGTGGCTAATTTGCATACTGCAGGTAGGGTGGGACGGTGCCATCCCACCTGCCCCACCACCATCCAGGCCTGCTATCTGCGACCCAGGGTGGCGGGCATCCCGTGTGCACCCGGCCCGGGGCGGCCTGGTGGGGCAGCAGCGATCCACCGGTCCGCCTGGGCACCCCGTGTGTGACCCAACCTGGGGAAGGGAAAGCCAATTCCACGAATCTTTTTGTGCAACAGGCCTCTAGTATATATATAAAAGCCCAGCGACCAGAATGGTGGAATGACCAGAATGACCAAATGACCAGTGGCTATGATGCGCACTGCAGCAGCCAACCAGCCTCTTCTGGGCCCCAATCAGCTTGCAGCTCCTCTCCCCGGCCGGCCCCACCCTCAATCGCCCTCCCCACCTCTATTGGGAGCAGGGCCAGCCGGCCAACTACCTTCAGCCTGGCCTCCTCCCTTCAGCCTGGCCCAATGGGACCCCATCAGGGTGGGTTGGGAGGACCTCACCTGTGCAAGAATTCGTACACTGGGCCTATAGTAAAAATATATTTGGGAAAAAAGAGGGGCTTATTTACTTTAAGATAAGCTGTCTTTTAAATGTCTTCTGAATTTATGTGGTTTGATGTCATCAGTATCACATTAGCATAAAACAGGAATTCCCTTTGACCTAGCAGAACAACTGACAATGATAGTACTCTACTTTAAAATGACACATTTTCTTCTAAAGTGCCAGTAATGAGTCTGTTTGCTTTTCTTTGACTTCAGAATTATAGAGGACTTATCTATACAATATACAATCTATTCTACACACACAAAAAGGTGCTTTCTGAAACACAAATTAGATCTCTCCATACCCTACTCAGAGCTCTCATTGGCTTCTTGTCACTCTTTGAACAAAGCCACAGTGTGCAGGACAGTACATGATCTGGCTCCTGACTATTCCTTATTTCTCCTTATTTCTCACTTTGCTCTAGCATTCTGGGTTCCTCACTGAAACTCCACTTCCAAGTTGTTGTGCTTTTTTGTTTAGCCTGGAAGGTGAATAGCATCCCAGTGATGTGTGCACTCACTCCTTTGTCTTATTCTTGATGTTGCTCAAGTGCTATTTTCTCAGCAAGACTATTGCTGAATACCTTATTTTAAACTAGAGGCCCGGTGCACAAAAATTTGTGCACTCAGGGGGCATCCCTCAGCCCAGCCTGTGCCCTCTCACAGTCTGGGACCCCTCAGGGGATGTCCACCTGCTGGCTTAGGCCCACTCCCCAAGGGATTGGGCCTAAGCTGGCAGTCAGACATCCCTCTGACAGCCCGGGAGCCATCGGGGGATGTCCACTTGCCAGCAGGGAGCAGGCCTAAGCTGCAGTTGGACATCCTCAGCACTGCTGAGGAGGGGGGAGAAGCTCCCGCCACCACCGCTGTGCTGGCAGCCATCAGTCTGGCTTGTGGATGAGCAGAGCTCCCCATGTGGGAGCGCACTGACCACCAGGGGGCAGCTCCTGCATTGAGCGTCTGCCCCCTGGTGATCAGTGTGTGCCATAGTGACCAGTCATTCCCAGTCGTTCTGCTGTTAGGGTCAATTTGCATATTACCCTTTTCTTATATAGGATAGTATTCCGATCATCTAGATAACCTCTTTACCTTCCCAGCTTTATTCATCTCTTATCACTTTAACTGATATTATATTGCATATCTGTTTGTTTATGTGTTTGCTAGCACAAAGAGTTGTCTGTTTATACATCAACATGTAGAGCATTCTACCTGATGTGAAATGACTAAATGAAGGAATAGATGAATTAATGTATGAATGCAATGTGTTCTGCAAAGTTGGTAAGAAAATTGGAGACTTTGATACAACTCACCATTGTCAAGACACTTTTACACCCTGGAACTGCTATTCTTAATTTTAGTAAAATAAAGACAAATTGTTTTCACAAAGAGAAAGAAAAAGTGTGAATGTCTTTCTAATTCAATTGCTATGAACTACAAAACACAACAACCTTTGTTTACAAAGCTATTGCGTGACTTCTCACATTGTAGGTGTAGCTCATAGCACTCCCAGAAAAAGAAGGGGGGAAAATGTTGCTAAGGCAGCATTCTGCAGAGGCTGTTTATTTAACTTTATCTTCTGTGGGCATCAAAATATTTATCCTATAGTCCTAGTGCCAGTATTAGGGTTCTACAGAAAAACAGAACCCAGAGGAGATTATATATATATATATATATATATATATATATATATATATATATGTAAAAGAGAAAGAGAAAAGGAAAGAGGAGACAGACTGACAGACAGAGACAGACCGACAGACAGAGAAAGAATGAGGATCTGGCTCACATGATTTGCCTTCTGTGTGCTGGCACCCCAGTGGCGTAGTCCGGTCCCCGTCCAACAGCCTGAGAACCAGGGGAGCCAATCGTGCAAATCCCACTCTGAGAGCAGCAGGAGATGAAACGTCTCACTTTAATACTGAGACAGAAAGACAAATGAATGAATTCCTTCTTACTCCACCTTTTGTCCTATTTAAAGCCTCAATAAATTGGATGATATCCAGCCACATTGGTGAGAACAATTTACTGAGTTCATTGATTCACACACACATCTTAACACGCTCATGGACACATCAAGAAATAATGTTTAATCTGAGCAATCATGACCAGTCTAGTTGACACATAAAATTAATCACCACGGTGTTCTTTTTATTTTTAAGTACATTTTTATTGATTTTGGAGAGGAAGGGAGGGGCAGAGAGAGATAGAAACATCAATGATGAGAGAGAATCATTGATCAGCTGCCTCCTACACATCCTGCACTGGTGATCGAGCCCACAACCCAGGCATGTGCCCTCACCGGGAGTCAAACCATGATCTCCGGGTTCATAGGTCAACACTCAACCACTGAGCCATGCTGGCTGGGCACCACAAGGTTCTTATATGATATCTGATAGGTTTCTTGTAACTCAGAACTCTATAAAGGTAATTTTTTTGAGAATGACTACGCCTAAATTTAGGCACACTATAATTTAGTGCATATATATATATGCACTATTTCCTCTAATTAGTGCATATATATATGCACTAATTATATACATAGTGTCTCTCTCTCTAGAGAGAGAGACACTATGTATATAATTCGTGAAAGAACAATATACAATAATTTCTGATTCCTGATAGAGGTCTCCAGTGTCACACTATTAACAACAATTGTCCCATCTGAATTCTCTCCATAGTGCATACTTTAGCTGCAAACCATAATAGTTCATACCAAGATGTCTGCTTCTTGATTTAGGGATTGTCTAGTTCAGTGGTCGGCAAACTCATTAGTCAACAGAGCCAAATATCAACAGTACAATGATTGAAATTTCTTTTGAGAGCCAAATTTTTTAAACTTAAACTATAGAGGTAGGTATATTGTTATTAACTTAATTAGGGTACTCCTAAGGCTTAGGAAGAGCCACACTCAAGGGGCAAAAGAGGCGGGTGTGGCTCGCGAGCCGGTTTGCCGACCACTGGTCTAGTTAATAATTATAAACATGGAATTCGGTGTTAATATGAACTGGCTTCAATTCCCAGTCTTGAAATTAATAGCTATATGATTTTGAGCTATTTATTTAACTTCTCCAAGTTCCAGTTTCCTATGTTTAAAAATGATGTTAATAATTGTACATATTCCCTATGACTGTTAATTGGTCTTGAAAATAATAATATTATGAAATAGTCGATTAAGTACTAGGTATGTAGTAATCACACAATAAATATAAACTAGTATAAAAACAAAAGTGAATAATTATGTACTTGTATAATAAAATTATTTAATTTATAATTTGATGTGCTTTCTCAACATTAGACTTTAACTATTTGATCCTTAGCTGTTAATTCCTAATGGGGACTTTATTTCCTCTAATATGCTCTGCAATTTGTTGTATCAGATTGCAACTTGTCTATCTTTAGCCATTCTATGGGAACATAGTTCTTTATTCAGTCAATAATAGGCACAAGTTTTAATCCTTTTAGTAAGAAGCATCTCTCTTGCTTGACAAAGAGCTTTCCCACGGGTTAGAGGCATTGGTACCATGGTACTTCCTCTATAACACCACTAAGCTTTCCCCCGAAACTGTAAGTGTAAGTCAGGGAGTTCCCATTTTATCCTTTCATGCTCCTTGTTTGGGCTGCATGGAGTCTTATACACACTAAACATATTGTCACGAGCTGTTGCTACTGCATCAGATTTACCCAAAGTGTAGTTATGTCTCATACATTTTGAGACTTGGAGATAAAATGTCAATTCTTCAAAGGCACCACCTGAGGCTGTTGTATGATTCAAGCATTTTCATCTCTTCCGGCTCTTTTGCTTTGAAATCACTAAGGTTACTTGTAATCAAAGAACAAATATGATCACTCAAAGGAATTAGGGCTGGTAAATTTATAACTAACCCCCCTTATATCTGACTTCACATAGAGATTGTTTTTCATCTTTCTCTGCATGTCACAGAGCTCATCAAAATGAGAGCACAAATGTTTTCCAAGTCAACTCTACATACAGCTCAAAACTGTGAAATAATGGTGAAAAAGAAGCCTTTGGTGTATTATCAGTTCCACCCACCTGACTTTTTATTGCACTCAAGATACATCAATGACGTGACTAAGTTCTTAATGACTTTTTCTTAATTGGAGAAGGTTATATCATTTAGGAAAGGATACTTAAATATTCATATTTGAAGAGTGAGCATGCAGCATTTAGAAGGACAAGTTAATCTGCTTATGTTAATGAATAACTATCACATACAAATGTCATGATAGGTTTCAGGGGAATATAAAGATGATGTCTTAGCTCAGACTTCCATAACAAAATACCATAAACTGAGCAGCTTTTTAACAACAGAAATTTATTTCTAACATTTCTGGGGGCTAGAAGTCAGAGATCAGGATGTCAGCATCACCAGCTTCTGGTGAGACCTTCTTCCCAGGTAGCTAAGTTCTCATTGCATCCTGGTAGTTGGAAGGAGGGCTCTCTGGCTCTCTGACATCTTCCTATAAGGGCATTAATCCCATTATGACAGCTCTACTCTCATGATCCAATTACCTCCTAAAGACTCCACCTCCAATACCATCACTTTAGTATTACATGAATTTTTGAGGGGCCCATATAGAGTTTATAACAGATGACTTAAAATAGTTGCTGATCTCAAGCATTTCAGTATGGACTTGTAGACAAATAAGATATCACTCTATGGAGTCATAACCCTCAAGTATATAAACACTGTGCTAAAACCCCAAATTCATTGCATCAGGAAATCCTACTGTGTAGGCCTGAGCCCACAGTATACAGTACTCAGTGTGTCAAGGAAATATGCCATATTGAGTAGAAAGCAATCCCTCTTTGCAAACGGTCTTAACATCAGGTAGAAGAAAGGCTAAGGGAACAAATATCATAGCTCAAGGCAAGAGATTACATGCATAAACCTAAAGTTCTGTTAAACCTTAGTGTTTTCCATATCCATTCCCATGGCTGAGAATCTGAGGGAGCAAGGGGAAGAGACTCTTTCAGTCCAGCCCTACTTCCAGAAGTATTGGCGTCCCTGTTACCTGCTAGATTCTCACTGAAGCTCAAATTCTTGTTTCTCTGGGACTGATCATTGACTCCATCCCCTTCATACACCCTCAGCTCTGTGCTCTACTCTCCTGAGTGCTGCCTTTACATGAAGTTTGAGTCTTATACAGAGCCTACTGTTAGTCTTAGCCTTTGACCCTTTCCCTGCATTAATATTTTCTTCCTTCCTTTCTCCTTTGCTACCCTAGTGAAAAATGCTACCCTAGTAAAGAACCTCAGTTAGTCTCCAAAGATAGACTTTAGAAAGAGAAAATGAGTAGAAAGGTTGTCCTAGATGAAGGAAATCTTTGATTAATTGTGAGTACATGCCGGGAGCCGGTCCATAGTTGCTGTTTCAAAGGACCTGGCATATATGGCATACTGTTCTTAATATGTTTGCTCACTTTGGCACTATGTGTTTTAACCAAGGTCTCCTCTCTGAGAAAGGTTGTTTCCCCAGGTAGGGATTTTCCCCTGAAGTTAGGGAGGGAATAAAACCCCTCAACTAAGTGCCAGGCGGGTAATTAATCACTTTAACTATGAACAATCATGCTTAAGCTACATAATCTTTACTCCCTGGAATGGAGATAAGAAACGCCCTAACCTTTGGAATAGAGATTGATAGGATTGAATCAACTGGTATAAATACAGATGTAACAAGACAGCAAGACACAGAACTTAGAACACAGAACTTAGATTGAGAGAACATGGCAAAAGATCCTGGACTGAACCTGACTACAGAAATTGGCAAGAGAACCTGACTAGAACCTGGTGACTGAACCTAGCTGGAGAACCTGGACAGAACCTGGCTAGAGAACCTAGCGAGGGAACATGGCTACAGAACCTGGCTGGAGAACCTGGAGAGCCTAGCAAGAGAACATGGACACAGAACCTGGCTGGAGATCCGAACCAGAACTTCAGTGGAGATCCTGAACAGAACTTGGCTAGAGACCCTGACAAGAGAACCCGGCTATGATGATCAACTGAACGCTGCCTCTGTGTCGTTCCTTCTTCGCCGACTCCGTCCACACCTTTGGGGACCCCTGGACCTGCTGGGGTTGGACCCCGGCAAGTACATAAATGTATTGTCAGCTGAACTCCACTGAGAATAGTGGAGTATATGCAGCCGAGTTCTAATTCCATCAAAATTCTGGGCCTCGATATAATTCTTCTTTCCTCTGTTTGCCAGGGGAACCCCCTGGCAGTGTACAGAAAATGTGTGTGTGTGTATGCATGTGCCTGAGCAACAATGAGTTT
The DNA here is from genome assembly GCF_014108235.1 of Myotis myotis. Taxonomy (NCBI): domain Eukaryota; kingdom Metazoa; phylum Chordata; class Mammalia; order Chiroptera; family Vespertilionidae; genus Myotis; species Myotis myotis. The sequence continues at coordinate 29,023,669 of NW_023416313.1, forward strand.
CTTCATCAGGTAGTCAGATAATGTTTTGTTGTATGCCTCTGTGCTGACTGTGGGGATGGGATTCAATTGCAAAGTAATGAAAGGGTAGAGGAAGAAATATTACTATATTAAAGAATAAGCTTTCAAATATATTCCAAAGAACACCAGTAGGAGCTTAGGGAAAGCCTCATTTCACCTGCCAACTTTTCTAGTGCAGGTCAGGTATATAGCCTGTCTCCTGGGAGGATGGAAAAAGACATGCTGAATATGGCTGAGTGATAATGGGAACACAGAGGAGAAAATGATGACCCTTCTCTTACCTTTTTGTGTTTAGCAACAATATGAAGTCTAAATAGTAAAGTGTTTGATGATTTTGTTGTCAACGCAAGTAAAAATATTAAATTAGGTGCTTGCCTAGATTGCCATTTCCAGTTACTTTTATGGATAGACATAGATAGATGATAGGATGATGATGATGATGATGATGATGATGATGATGATGATGATGATGGATGATAGATAGATAGATGATAGATAGATAGATAGATAGATGATAGATAGATAGATAGATAGATAGATAGATAGATATGGATATAGATATATAGATAGAGCAATGAGGGATATTGGTACTATATTTTCATGGGGATTTTTCACTACTTCATGTTGATCTACCTGATTCATAACTGTTCTGTGTATGATTTCCCTTCTTTCTAATATGTAGATATTCCAGCTCTTCTTTTCCCCATCAACTATTTCTCAGGTAACATTTTCCCCACTTGCTTTCTTTCACTTTCATTCTACAGTCTCAGATTTATTTATTAGCTTAATCATCATTCATTGAGAAAAGTGAGAGACATCACAGACAAGGAAAAGAGAGTCGACTAAGGAGAAAATAAAAAACACACCTTTTTTCTAGGCTCTAGAAATGGTAAAAACTTTAGGCTTTCTACAAGACCTTCTAGAAAATAAGTTTGAATAAAACACAAATTATCAATCAGATCCCAAGAAAAATTTCATTATTGTCCCCTTAAATAAAGCAAATAAAAACACTTAGAGAAGAAGCATCAAAGACAGTAAGGGAAGCAGATTCAGTACCATCAGACATGAGTTTTATTCAAGAGGACTTCCTCTCTCTCTGAGGGGCACAGTTTCCTGTCTCCATCACCACTGGTACAGTGGAATAGGGAGCACAGACTTTCCACATCTGGAATTTTCTCTTTTCACATGAATAATTTAGAGCCCATTCTTTCATCTTTTCAATGATCCTTGAGATATGTGTGGCCATTATATTCTTCTGCAACAAGCAGGTTAAGCCATAGTGGCAAGTTTGCTTGTATATGGTACAAATTAAATAAGTAGGAATCACTGGTGTCTGAAATTTTTCTTCAAGGTTCTATAGAGTGTACATTAGAAATACCAACCCATGGTGTAGTACTCCGTGTGTGAATCATAGAGGAGACATTCGAGTATATGGCCCTGCTTCTAACACCATCATAAACCAGCAAATCAAAACCCAAATAGGTGCATTGGCTATGGCTAATTTCACAGGTTCCTGATGAATGAGCTGAAACCTGAACCCAAGACCCTACTTCCAATAATACATGCTTTAAGCTATAAGAGAAATATCTCTCAAATTTTAAAGTTCTAAAATATAAATGCATTTTGATTTTGCATTTGGTATTTCATGATTTAATCACTTTCTGCAAGAAAGCCTGCAAATGATAAAGAAGCCAGCCAGATAGCTACTCAGGTCTCAGCCAAGACTCTGAGCTCTGGGAAAAGGGAGAGCTACAGATTCAGGAAGGCACAGTCCCTCTGTGGGCGCAGCTTTTTCTAAGGAGATGTGACAAAAGCAAATGTCGCAGCACCAGGAATAGAGTACAGGCTTCTTGATCTCAGCGGGCCAAACAGTATTTGCTGCTTCTAAATTTCCAGGTAGTGAAGTATTTACTGTATGTGCTTCTAAGCACTATAGTGAGGTTTGGCTGGTCAAACGTATGGTGATACAACAGAGACTAGATTTTGGGTGGAGAGCACACAATGGAATATACAGCTGGTGTTTCATAAAATTGGACCCTGAAATTTCTATAGTGTTATTAACTGGTACCCCAACATGCCGGGAGCCAGTCCATCCTTGCTGTTTCAAAGGACCTGGCATATATGGCATACTGTTCTTAAAGTGTTTGCTCACCTTCTTGGCACTATGTGTTTTAACCAAGGTCTCCTCTCTGAGAAAGGTTGTTTCCCCAGGTAGGGATTTTTTCCCTGAAGTCAGGGAGGGGATAAAACTCCTTAACTAAGTGCCAGGTGGGTAGTTAATCACTTTAACTACAAACAATCATGCTTAAGCTACATAATCTTTACTCCCTGGAATGGAGATAAGAAACGCCCTAACCTTTGTAATAGAGATTGATAGGATTGAATCAACTGGTATAAATACAGATGTAACAAGACAGCAAGAGTCAGAACTTAGAATACAGAGCTTAGAACACAGAACTAAGAAGACAGAACCTACACAGAACCTACAGACAGAAGAACTTTGCTGGAGAGAACATGGCAAAAGATCCTGGACTGAACCTGACTACAGAAATTGGCAAGAGAACCTGACTAGAACCTGGTGACTGAACCTGGCTGGAGAACTTGGACAGAACCTGGCTGGAGAACCTAGCGAGGGAACATGGCTACAGAACCTGGCTGGAGAACCTGGAGAACCTAGCAAGAGAACATGGACACAGAACCTGGCTGGAGATCCTAAGCAGAACTTCGCTGGAGATCCAGACCAGAACTTGGCTGGAGATCCTGGCTAGAGATCCTGGCTAGGCTGCTGATTAACTGAACACTGTCTCCGTGTCCTTCCTTCTTCGCCGACTCCGTCTATACCTTTGGGGACCCCTGGACCTGCTGGGGTTGGACCCCGGCACCAACACATTTAATTTAATTTTTTAATTTAACAATTAAATTTAAAAATATTTTTAAATGTTTTAAAATTTAAAAATTAATAAAATAAACTGTCATTGCCAGACATCTCTGGATCAGATGCACCAAATTCCATTCTGCATGTAGGACCAAGAAAATAACTGGGAGAACAAATCATGAGGATCGCCCACAAACTCAAAACTCATTTCCTACTTCACAATCTCAGGATGGCACTAGCTTGATGCACTCCATGCTGAGGGAAAACACCTCACTAGGAGGCAGGTTTCTTGCCCAAAGCTACTGGAAATATCCACAGTGGCACAGACTGAAAATGCATATTTACAAGAGAGCATGCACCTGGCTCATGACTGCCACCTTTGCAAACTTCTACACTTTGTAAACAGGCTAAGTGTCACCCTCAATAACAGGAGGCTGGGCATGTAAATGAATTATCGGCTTAGAAAGGTGATTGCAGAACACAGAAATGAACTTCATGGAAGAGCTCTTTCAACTGAGTTTAAATTCACCGGTCAGAGATTAAAAACACCTGGAAGAGATTGAGTGGTGTCTTGACTAAGCTGCAACCAAGAAAATTTTCTCCATCACCTAGAAGGGTTTCTCCTCTGGTCTTTGGTATCATTTAAAACCTGAGTTCTGGGAGCTTTTTTATTCTGGAATAACTGGTTTTAGAAGGGAGCATTGGCTTGTTACCTTAATTTTAGAAATATGATCATTTTTGTTTTATTAGCTCTTTGACCTATAAAAAAGTGAGGCCCTACCATTTGTTGTTGAAAAAACACAGATCCTCAGACCATTACAAGAATTTGACTTACTCCACAACCAGTGCAAGCTGTAGCTGCTGATAGACTCAGGTCTACCCAAGCATGAAGAATCATCGCAGCTTAGACTGAAGTGAAGACATGGGAGAGGATATATTTTGAGCTTCTGTCTCTTCAAATTTTAATTAAAAGGATAAAAGAACTTGATTTCTTGAGTATGAAAGTGGGCTATATGTTTAGACTTTAATTTCATTCTGAGAAGTTCATAGGAATTTGCATTCCAATGTTAGCATCGTGACATTGGCATCTTGGAATATCTGAATGTTAGTTGCTCTCACTGCAGAATTTCTTATTTGTTATATGGCTGGACACATTATTGGATAAAAAATAGAATAGGGGGTAAACTCGGGCTTTGGGGTCTGAGTGTCCTTGGATTAGGTGTAATTAATACATGATTCTGATCCATTTCAGAACTTGGAAGGCAAACTATTGTCCTCACATGAGCCAAAGAAAAGCTTTAAGAGAGTAGTCATTAGTATGTGGGAGTGACATCATGAAAATAAGACTATCAAAACACTCTTCTGATCCCTTGTCTTGAGAGACAACAGCCAAACACTCTTTCTGTTAAACCTCATGTGTTTGTGGGAGTAAAAAGCATGGCCTCTTCCCCACTTCTGACTTCTTTGAGGAGGGATTTCCCATGAACATTCCTCACTTCTTGCCCTGCATCCTTCCCTCAATTTTTCTTTTAGAGAATGAATAAGAGCCAACACCTCTTAGCTCTGTGACACCAGGAAAATTTATTAAACTCCTTGTGCCTCCCATTTCTTATATATATAATGTGAACATTAATAGTTTCTATTTTATTAAGTCACTGTAAGTCAAATGTTATATGGAAAGTGGTTAGAAGAGTGCCTGTCTAAACAAGGTACTGTGTTTAAGCATTGACTATTATTTGTTAAATCTGCCTTCAATTTTCTTTAAATAATACTTTGTTCAAACCATTGCAAACTGCTTTGCTTGCTGAAATCATGGAGATGAGAGACTACTTTTTTCTCTTTGTTTTTAGGCATCAATTTTTTTAAAAAAATATGTTGTAGTGTAATGTCCCTTGGTTTATTATCTGAACATGAGAATAAGCAACCTATAAATTATTCTGGAACATTTATGAAGAGGAAATTATGAGAATATTGAGACTGCACTATAACTACTCTTCCCTTCTTTACCAAATTGAAACCATCTGAGATGAATATTTGGGAGAGGATTCTAGATGTGGAGATATAAGAGCAGGTGTGAAATAAATTCCTGAGGGAATAGTAGAGTAATTAGATTAGGGGAATCTATTTTCTATCATCTATTTATCAATGGACAATAAACATATATATAATAATTTTTTGAACTCCTAAAAATCGTTATTAAATTGTTGTAGAAGAAAATTACTTAAATATAATAAAGACTTTATCCAAATCAATAATTATTACCACAGATAAAGATAGATATCACCAAAACCATTTTATTTAAATTCAGGCTATGCAAGGAGATCCACCACCACCATTTATTATTTCATATCATGAATGCAACCATGCAATAAAATAAAATGCAATCAATAAATAGTATTTATAAAAAAATTAAATATAAGTAATAAGATGCATGGGTGAGTTGATTTCTTTTTACATAGACAAAAGCACAGTTCACTTTAAAAAATAAACTAATCCTATCTAATAAAAGAGAAACATGGTAATTAGCATACAACCGCTAACCTTCCCATTGGCTAATCAGGGTGATATGCAAATTAACTGCCAGCCAAGATGGCGGCCAGCAGCCAGGCAGCTTGAAACTAACATGAGGCTTGCTTGCTTCAGTGACGGAGGAAACCAACGTTCCCGCCTGCCTTGCCGGCCTCTGAGCCTGCAGTTTGAAACATTGTAATAAATATAGAAGCTAAACAAAACCCCAGAAACCTGCTTTTAGCAAGCCGGGATCTCAGAGCTGGAGTTATACATTGTTTCGATTATAGAACCGAAACAAACCAGATACCTGCTTTCAGCAGCAGAGGCCTCAGAGCTGGAGCCAAGCCTCAAAGCTAATGCTGGCCCGGAACTTAAAAAAAAGAAAAAAAGGAGCGGTTGGGAGCTTCAGTCACTCGCCAGCCTGAAAACAGCCCTCAGCCCCTCAACCAGACTGGCCAGGCACCCCAGTGGGGACCCCCACCCTGATCCAGGACACCCTTCAGGGCAAACCAGCCAGCCCCCACCCATGCACCAGGCCTCTATTCTATATAGTAAAAGGGTAATATGCCTCCCAGCACCGGGATCAGTGGAGCTGAGAGGCCTCCCGGCACCGGGATCAGTGTGACAGGGGGCAGCGCCCCAACCCCCTGATCAGCCCTGCTCTGTGGGTGATAGAAGGCAGCGCCCCAACCCCCACCCTACGGGCCCTGCTCTGTGTGTAACAGGGGGTGGTGCCCCAACTCCCCTATCGGCCCTACTCTGTGAGTGACAGGGCAGAGCTCCTCAAACCCCTGATTGGCCCTGCTCTGTGTGTGACAGGGGGGAGCTCCCCAACCCCCTGATGGGCCCTGCTCTGCCCGTGACAGGGGGTGGCGCCGCAACCTCCCCATTGACCCTGCCTTGAGTGTGACAGGGGGCGGTGCCCTAACCCCCCAATCGGCCCTACCCTGAGTGTGACTGAGGGTGGCATTGCAACCTCCCGATCCGCCCTGCACTGTGCATGCCAGGAGGCGGCGCCCCAACTCCCCAGTGGGCCCAGCTCTGAGCCCGAGCAAGGGCTACACCTAGGGATTGGGCCTGCCCTCTGCCACCCGGGAGCAGGCCTAAGCCAGCAGGTCGTTATCTCCCTAGGGGTCCCAGACTGAGAGAGGGCACAGGCCGGGCTGAGGGACCCCTCCCCCCCCCGAGTGCATAAATTTTTGTGCAACCTGCCTCTAGTCTATATGTATAAAACCCTAATATGCAAGTAGACCAAATGTCAGAACAACCAAACAACTGGTTGCTATGATAAATACTGACCACCAGGGGGTGCGCGCAGAACATGGTGGGCATGGGCTGCGGCGGGATGGTGGAGCAGGTGAACGGGGCGCCAGACCAAGGCAGGGTGCCTGTAGCTGTTATCGGGGTGAGTCTCTGGTGGTGACTGAAAATTCTTTGCTCCTGCTCACACTCTCTGCAGCTCCCAGTGCTGGGCCCTATCACTCAGTGCCATCAGTGAGTGTGAGTGGCGGCTGCCAGCCCCAATCACCCCTGAGGGCATCTCCACCTCCCCTGCTCCTGAGGGGTGATCAGGGCAGCAGCTGCCACTCTCACCAGCTGAAGGTGCTGGCCCCAATTGCTCCACACTGTTAGTGGGAGCGAGCAAGGCTGGAACCATCAGCGTGTGGGAGTGGCGGCAGTGGGAGCAGGGCTGCTGGCAGACAAGGGACTGGGGTCTGCAGCAGGAGGGGCTGGGCAGGGGCACAGAGGATGGGCCAAGACCGGCCCTGTGTCAACCACAGCCTCACAGCCCACAGTTTCTTTCAATGCGCACAAATTCATGCACTGGGCCCCTAGTAGAATAAATAAGACCATAAAGTTCCTGCACATTTGATTAACAAAAATTAATAATTTAATATTGTTTCTAATTTGGAAATACACATCTAGCAAAAAAAAAAAAATAGAAAGAGAATGTTTCATTTATTCATATTAGCTACAAAATTTATGAAATGCATATGAATGAAGTTAATAGTAAAGACAGGATCTGAAGGTATAAAATCTTATTGAAAGACATAAAACATACTGAACCAATTAAAACCTTATCATATTTTTGAACAGGAAGCCTCCATATCATTAATATGCTAATAGTTCCAAATTTAATGAGTAAATGTTAACACAATTCTAGTAAAAATCCCATTCATTAGAGATGAACTTATGGAAAGGGAGAAGGTGGAGTTTGAGAGGAATTGAAAAAAATATCTTACAGATTATGTAGAGAAATAAATGCCTAAAAGTCACAAATAAAATTTTGAAAAAGAATAGTGAATGAAACTTTCTTATTATATATCATAACACATTATAAAGCCTCTTTACTTAACACACCATTGACACTGAAATGAAAAATAAAGTAGTGAAACAAACTAGGTGGTCCAGAAATAAATTCTAATATATATATATATATATATATATATATATATATATAGCATATTAAAATTTTTAATAAATGCTATAACCAGCATTATCATTTTTCTATCATCATCATCATCATCATCATCACCATCATAGGATCACAGTTATCGTTATCATCATCACACCCTCCCAATACATACTTCTTGGCATTTAGTAAACTCTTATCAATATTGTTTGCATGGAATTGAGATATCAATAATTTAACCGCATCATATAAGAAAAATGAATCTGGAGAAGTATGTGGAGGTTTTGGATCAGTTGTGATGTATTTATAGTTCAGTGAGGTAACATATGTGAAAGCTTTGTGAATATGATAAATTACTTACATGTTATTCTTGACATTAATATCATTTTATATCCTTTAAGGTCAGAGACACACACAGAATTGATTTGCAGTACTTATGACATTATGGCAAATGTGCTAAATCATTGCTCTGTCTGTAGGAAGAAACAAAAAAAATCTTGCATTTCTATATGCTTTTCCAAGGTTTTGTGCTTAAGAGGACAGGAAAAGAGCATTAACATTCTCAAGAACCCAATCTCTTAAGGTAAACATCTATGTCTGTCCTCCTAGTTCCTAGGAGAAAAACAGTTGAGATGAGATTAACATTTACATATTTTAATTTAAGGAACATAGAAGCTCGCGAAAGGTGAATGTATAACCTGAATGATTTGCCTTGGTTCTGTTACATGCTTCCTCATTGAGATGCATTTCTTAGAGGTAAAAAAAAAAAAAAAAGGAAAGTGGAATCTGTTTTACTTCTGATGATAAAGTGCCCATTGTTGACTTTGTATAAGCCCTGAATATGGATTATAAGCTGTGTTCAAGTTTTTCACTGGTTTTAATGGTCCAAAGTGTTAAAATTTTTCTAGTCTAATTTTCTTTGGATGCTATTTCATCCTTTCTGAAGTTAGAGCTCTACTAGACACCTCAGTTTATGTTTTAATAGATAGATCCATTATAGTAGCAGGGAGTGGGAAGTGAGGACTTTTATTAGCTGGTCTCCAAGTGTTTTAAAGTTTGTAAATATGATAAGTACTAGCCATGGCATGTTTTGGATGTAATAAGAGCTTTTCTTTCCTGTTTTGCTTCTTTTCAACAATGTGAAAAGTCCTAATGGATCAATCATTTTGAAGGCTGCATGGCATCCTACAGGGGCAATATCATGGCTGCCATTAAGAATGCCGTGTTCGTCACCTTTTGATATAGAAGTGCTCTTTGTTTGCAGTTGAGATTGCAGATCATATAGGGGAAAAATAAATCCATGTTCTTATTACAAACTGTGATCAAGATCGACACAACCTATACACACACACCCACACACACACACACACACACACACACACACACATTATTCTTTTGTTCTATACCTCTGCTTCAGATTGGCTCTGATCTTAAAGTTCCACAAGAATTGAAATATAATTGAGTGCCTACTATGTGTCAGGTCCATAGTTGCTTCCACATGTGTTGTTTCATTTAATATGTATTAGTTTCCTATCATTGAGATATCATCGCCCTTTTTACCTGTGATCAAACAGAGACATAAATGTTCACAGGTATCTACAATTAAGTATCTGTGTTTTTCCCCGTCATATACTAGTAAATAGGATGACAGTCTGAGGCGAGACATCCAAAAGTGTAGTGCTCTCTTGACGCTCTCTTCTTGAACTTAAAGAATACATAACCATGCATTCAAGTGCTAAAGATAACCCAGCTGAGAGAATTGAGCATCAGGTACAATATTTTACACAGCACAACGTTTGGTTGGTTGTGGGAAATCATTGCCAATACCTCTGCAAACTCAGCTTAGGAAAAAATGACTCAAATATAACCAAAAAATCCTGTAAATCTTATTTTCATAGCAAGGAAAGAAAACTGATTCCTTAAGCAAATATATGTTATTATGTTGCTTTTGTTATTATCATCATCACATCATTATCATTTAGATACATCTTGGTTATTAAAATTTTAATGGTAAGTGATAAAAACATAACAATAATCTATTCAAACAATAAAAAATAATTATTTGGTTTACATATATGAAAAGTTAAAGAGTAGTTTTCAAGTAAACCTAAATCCAGTGATTTGAAAACTGTCAGAAAGACCGTGAAATTCTCTACCCATCTATCAGCACTCTTTTCTTTGTTGGCTCATTCTATGTCGGATCCTGTTCATGTGGTAGTAAAGTTGTTTCCTAGAAACTCAAGGCTTAAATGGTCCTTGTGCTTTCATTTCAGAAGAACATGTTTCACCATATATCTATGTCAGTCTCCACAGTATGTTCTGATTGGACCTGCTTGAAGCATGTGCCAAGCACTGGTTCCTCAGATAAGGGCACCCTGGATCTCATGCCCACTTCTATGGAAAGTTATCAGGGCTGTTCCTAAAATGGAACAAAAGGAAATAGAAGTTAGACAGAAAAACCAATGTTCTAAAAATTTGTGAAAGATGTAATACATTTGAGAAAAATGCATAAAGCATATGATCTCTTTGTATAATGCAACTTTAAGAGTAATAGGTGTGAACCCTGGTGTGGGAGGGAGACACCTACTAAGAAAGCCTAGCGGCCATTTCTACTCAGGGGCCTCTCATGCAACTGCACTTCACAGAGAAGCATGCACTAAGCTGCCTGCCTTTGCAGTGTACTGTTTGCCTGCACTGTGCTCCTACCACCCGAGCCAGCCTTTATAAAGGGGTTCCCAGAGTCCCAGTCCAACCAAGGACTGAGACTTTCCTATCTAATCAGAGCTATGCAGTTTCAACCAATCAGAGTGGCTCTATTTTAACTAATGAGGAAAGGGCCTTTTGGACCAATTAATCTGCCAGAATTTAGCAACCTCGTTTGCATAAGGATGGACCAATCAGAGACCTGGAGTGGGGACCCTTCTCTGTATAAGCCAGCTTTCTTCTAATGGGAAGATGCACTTTCCCTTTCCATTAAAGTATGAAGACTTTGTCTCCATGGCTGAACTGAAACACTGAAGATATCTCACCATCCAGCGCTGTCTCGTAGAGAGGCTCCTGACCCCAGGGCCAGCTGGCCTGAGAGCTGGTCCACAGCCATGCTGTTTTCACAGGTGGGCTGTAGCGTTATTGACCTGTTCCACAGCACTATTTTCACAGTCTGTTAAACAGTGCTACTGTTTGCATTGAATACAGTTGTCTTCTTTACTGCACCCCAAGTTGGGGATTCCTGTTGGCATTGAATTAGTGCCAAGGACCACCGGTTGACACATGTATAAAATCAAGTCCTCAAAATTTTTATTTTTCTCTTCCAAATATCTATACCTCATTTTTTTTCATGTGTAAATGCCTTTTAGATCTGACAATGCAGGACATAATGAGTAATTTTGTTGAACCGTGTGTTGGGAGGGAAGGAGGAGGAGTTGGGAGACAACGGTACATGTAGTAGGTAGTCTCCAGGTAAAATATATTTAAGTTGCATTCCGTTATCAAAGATTGGATTCAGAATTGGGACACCCACACAGTTCCATTTCAGAAGCATGCAAGGAAATAAATGTGAATCTGGAGAATCATGTAAGGTTATCCAGGAAAAAAACTACTCAAAAATGTATGAAGTTTAATAAAATGGTACAAGTTTAGTGAGTGGAATTATGTGTCAAAGCAAGTCATATAGAAGAATCTGGTATCAAGAGAGAAGGGAAAAGTTTGGAATCCTCTCATCCAAAAGAGAACATCGTCGTATTTAATGTTTACAAAAAGAATGAGTAAAAACATACTGCTGCATTATTAGACGTACAATGCTCAATTTTCATTGTTAAAATAATTCTTTTTATTAAAATAAACACATGAAAATGATCCTAAGAAGCAAATATGGTAAGGTCCATTCTTCAATAGTGTCCTCTTTTCTTCCTAGAGCTTACCCAAAGACAGAATTAAATTTTCAGCATCATTAAAAAATTGTTTCTACTTCCTAAAAATAGAATAATAGTTTTCCTAAGTAATGTTTTTTTAAGACATAATGCAAATACAATAACACCATTCAATCACTCAAGGAGGAATAATTTCATCAGTGTATAAAATTGGGTAGAAAATTTCCTATGTAAAGGAGAGACCTTCTTAAGAATTTGGATTTTTAGACAAATATGACTTCTCTGAAGAATACCAAAGTCTCCATTTATTTATGGTTCTACAGATTAATTTTGTGGCATATGTGATATATATAGGGTGTCCCAAAAATGTATTCACACACCTTGAATAATTAGAAAGGAAGTGTTTATTTAATACATCTCATTTTCAAAATTGAGCTATCAGCTGTTAAAGTGTGTATACATTTTTTGGAACATCCTGTATATACTTAAGATGCAAAAATTAGCCACAAAATTTTGGGTGTTTAGCCCATTGCCAGCATATGTGCCTTGTTTTTCTTGTTCAGGAACAAGTGCCAGAATTCTGATAATATAATTATCTCAAATATTTCAGCACATGGTTTTAATTAGAAAACCCTTGGACCTGGTAAAACAAACTCTTTATCTCAAGTAATGGATCTATTAATATTCAGTTTTCAAATTCATTTTTGTCTGTTAAAGAGATTGGCATTTATTATCATTGTTTTAATGATAGAAAGAATCTCCATAGTTTTGCTTTTAATTGGTCTCAGGTGAACAGTTTATAATTTACAAAGCCGTCTACCTGCAAATTGAAAATAATAACTGTTTACTTCCTTAATATAAAGAAAGCATAATATGCCTTAAACTTCCCAATTGTCCTTCTGGTCTAGATTTATTAATTCATTCATTCCACAAAGATTTATTTAAAAACTACTGAATTCTCAGTACAATTAACTGCAGATATTATTTCAATACATCACACTAAACTGAAAGGCAATGTTGCTCAGTGGATAGAGCATTGGCCTATGGACTAAAGGATCCCAGGTTCGATTCCAGTCCAAGGCACTTACCTTAGTTGCAGGCTCTTCCCTGGTCCGGGCCAGTGGAGGAGAAAACCAATCAATGTGTTTCTCTCACATAGGTATTTCTTTCTGTCTTTCCCTCATCTTTCCCTCTCTATATATCAATGGAAAAATATCCTAAGGTGAGGATTAAAATAAATAAATAAATAAATAAATAAATAAATAAATAAATAAATAAATAAGTGAGGTTACTCAAACTTTACTCTCTTCTGTCTTCAATGTGAGAAGAGTCCTTTACAACAGACAACTTCCCAAACATTCTCATTTCTTTATCTAAGGCCAGGACCTTTAGTGGCACTCTGCATTGTCTTTGACCAAGAGATTTTGATGACTTTTTATATGATGCAAATCAAATATGTATAATTATCTGTTCAAGTTGTAAATTTTTACCTTTCTTGTCTTGGTGATAAAGGGTTTCTGTGAGTACACACTCATATTTTGATGTGGGTATGCTGATCCCAAATAGATTTAATTTGATAGTTATTTCCAAAAATGGGAGTTTCTTGACCCCTGGGAACATTTATAATGCTGTATATCCAGGTGTTGTCTATAATAAGAAGCTGAGATCCCACAGAAAAAAAGTCAGAAAATAAGATGGAATACCCAAAGAGCAATATCATAAGCTCTTTCTTTTTGCCTCTCATGACATTCACCCTAAAAGTCTGTTATGGTAACTGGAAGAGGAATGAAATGAGGAAGTAATATAGAAGGTACTTTCTCTACACAGGAACACACACTATGTAAGTGGAAAAAAATATTCCTATAAATTGTGCTTAGATATGCAATTTTCAGACTCCAGGATGACAGTAGCCATTCATATATCTACCTTCTTCACATTAATTCAGAACCATACTGGTATCACAACTCAGCGTGAATGACCTCTTGGAAAAAATGGCAACCATACTAGAATTGTGTATACAAGTTGCTATGGTGTAACTGATTCTTTGCAGATTAGGAAGGCTCATAAGAGGAAGTACCATATTGTTTGCTAATGAGATGTTTACCTAGAAGAAACAGTAAGGAGGAATATTTCAAGCCCAAAGAGCTCATCTGCTAAGTCTATTAAGTATATAATAAAGCCAAATTTTAAAATGATGTTTCAAGATGAACACATTCTCTACATTTTCTCTTATGAATACAATTTCAATAAACTTTCACCAACATTCCAATGGAACCTGAGTAAGAACCGTTTGGATACTTTCATTCAGTATGCTACAATTATTAGAAATAAAGAATAACTTCAAGAGAGCAGCGGGATAATTTGGTAGTCAAGTGCAGCTTCAGATTCTCAAAAAGGAAGACTCAGTTTTTCAGGGTTTCTTCATAAAGTCCATCGGAAATGTGAATCTTTTTTCAGACACATTTACTGAAGAGCTATGTTCTCAGGTAACCTTTCTCTAGTAATGGAGACCCTCTTGCTTTCCATGCCATCCTGCGGCCTTGGACTTCATTTGCTTGACCTCATGTATACAGCATTCACAGTTGTGTCGTGGCCCCTGTTCCCAATTACCTACCTGTCCTACGCATACCACTATGTTTTACTTACCTGTTTAGAATTTTCCCACTTTGTTGCTTTCATTTGCATTATGCCTGGTGTGAAAATAAATCTTAGGATCTGTGTGGTTTTTTCCCCCTATGGATTACTGTTTAACTCAGGCAATAATCTAAAAAACAAAGGCATCCCATACAATTTTGCTATTCTCCTCCATGGACTATAACTAATGGCTGCCTGTGGATAACATTCTCTTCTGTAAAAGCAACCATTTTTTCAACCTTGTTACAGATTATGAAAATGATTAAAATGTGACATTATAGTGACCTATTAGAGCATAATGGCTCAAACCATGCACAGGAATGCAAAACATTTAAGACTATAAATTTCTACAAGAATATCTAGCTTATTTGTCTCTTGTGTTTCCTCTGCTGTGATTCTCACTCCCTTCATGGTAGAAGAATGTGTAATCATAAATCTGTGTTGGCTGCAGTGTCAAAGCAAGATTACACCAGGGGAAGAATCAAGTCCCTGCTCTATTGGAGCCAACAAAGACAACAGCATCAATCTGACCCTTTTATGACCTCATTCCCCAGGCCTCACTTCTCTCATCTCTGAAGGAGAGTGTGAGCTGATCCACCTATCATGTTTTTGCCCAATAAAGTGGCATGTGTTTGCAGAACATCTTGTTTTCCTCTTATTCATATTTTGACTTGGCATTTATAGCAGTTGGGTGGGAAAAAAAATCCACAGTCTGATTTGTCTGCAACAGACAGTCTAATTAAATTGGAGGGGAGGGACAGATGCACAAAGCTGCTGAACTGCTCATAATACAAAACATGCCAGTTTCGGTTTGGAAAAATCTAGCAAGATGGTGCCAACAATTTCTGCTCACTGAACTAGCTGAAGTGTATAATTATGTTAAGTTCTCTTATTTTAATTCCAATTTCACATATATAGCTGATGCATTTGAAAAGAGCTCAGAAGGCCATTATTTGGGCTATGATAAAAGAACTGAATACACATGATTCACAAATGTTGACATTTTTTTACTCAGATTTTTTAATATTAACGCGTTATTTTTACAAAAAAAATATTTATGCATAGTTTTTTTTTTTATCTTTCCCTATATGATTCAGATCCACGTCAGTTCTTTGATACTTAAAAACTGCTCCAAGAGCTCCAACTGCTCTTAGTAACATTGAAAACCTGAAGCGAACCTTTATGGACATGAACTCTTATGAACAGAAGCGCAAACTGCTTGAATCTCTAGTGGAAAATCCTGTCTGTCAAGCTGTTTTACAAGCTGTACTTTCAGTATATCATCATTATTTTAAATTGCTGTGGGCATTCATGTTGTTATTGTTGGACAGAATGCTAATCTCACACTGATCTGTCTATATCATTGAATCCTACCTCAAAAGTTGCAAAGGCCATAGACATCCTCACCTTTCAATGTGAATATATGTTTACATATTTGGACATAATACATGTTGAATTATGAATCCACTTTTTCAGAATAATTTACAAGATTTGTGCCTCCATTTGAATATAAAATGTTTTAAGAGATAATAGTTATAAATTCATCATTTAAACAACTTCATTAAAGAGCTGACAACTCAAAGAACCCTAATTGAAATACATCAAAAGTACCAAAGTACTTTATAAGAAAAAGATATTTATGTCTGTTGTTGCTCTAACAAAATTATGCAACAAGCACCACCAACAACAAAAGATTAAAATTTTTTTTTCCATGATCAAGAGAGGAAACAGTAAGTGAAAGCAGACACAGAGATGGCCCAAATTAATT
The DNA here is from genome assembly GCF_014108235.1 of Myotis myotis. NCBI lineage: Eukaryota > Metazoa > Chordata > Mammalia > Chiroptera > Vespertilionidae > Myotis > Myotis myotis. Next base: position 29,039,757 of record NW_023416313.1, read on the forward strand.
TTAACTTAAATATTATAAAAGTCCAAAACTTCCCATGGAAAAAGTATCCAACATGTAAGAAGAGATGGAAAATTTTGAGAGAGATGTGAAAACTACTAAAAAAGGGAAATGCTACATATGATAAATATATCATAATAACATGTGTGTAAATGCTTATAATAATTTAATGTTGTTTTAACAAGCAATAGAAAATATATTACCAATTAATAAAAGGAAAAATAAGGTAAATCTCCATGATTTATCTTTAACTGTTACTCAAACCAATAAATTAAAAAACAGAACTATTTGACACCTGGATAAAGATAAGTTTGGCACAGCAGTAACTTTCACCCCTTCATAAAATCTCATTTAAAAAACTAGTTTTATAAGAGGAATAAACTCAAGAACAAAGAGAGAAACCTGCTAGAAGCTGAAACCAGATGGAAACATAGTAATTAATTAAATTGATCCAAATTCTATCCAGAAAAGCTGAATCATGATGCAAAAATGAAAGCTGAGTCTCTCAGATGAGCCAATGCAGGTAAACAACAACAACAACAACAAAAAAGCCACACACACACACACACACACACACAAAAAAAAAAAAAACACAAAAAAAAACCCAGAAATTGGCAGTATCAGGTCTTTATGAAAGTTGGAATAAAGAAGGTAGAATAAAATAAGAAAGATAAGCTGAAAGTCTATTGAGACCCTCAGACCTTCTCTCTTCCTCTGCATAGCTAAGGATCTGCTTATCTTACACACACACACACACACACACACAGTATTAGGGCAGATGATAATTGGTGGTTTAACAGAAGAGGGCAAATTAGAATATTTCTGATCTGTGCTAAAGACCAGAGTACTATACTAATTACTGGGAAATGTAGACACTAAATATATTGTCTCACCAGGATCCCAGAACTGAAAGGCATAATTTATGTTCTGTAAGCAACTTGAAAGGGTGTTCCTGGAGTCTGGCCAGCCCAAGAGAAGAGTTCTAAAAGATTTTTTTTAAGGAATCTAATGAACCAAATAAAATGATGATCAAAAATACACCCAGAGTCATAGAAGCATGAACAGACTTTTGAACCTCAGAGGGAAGGCAGCGGAAGGTGGGTGGGAAGAGATCTACCAATGAACTTGTATGCATATATGCATAACCCATGGACACAGACAATGGTGTGGTGAGGGCTGGCGGGGATGACGAGAGTGGGCTGGAAGAGATTAATGGTGGGGGAGAAGGAGGACCTATGTAATACTTTCAACAATAAAGATTAAAAGAAAAATAAATAAATAAATAGGAGTGCTAGATTACCCTGCAGGAAAGCTCATAATCTTTTCCATATGCATAGATTACCCAATCAGTTTTTATTCACCTCTTTTATTTTTAAATTTTCTTATTTTTCTATTTCAATTGGCATTCACTATTATTTTATATTAGTCTCAAGTATACAGCATAGTAGGTGAATTTTTATATCATTTACAAAGTGATTTCCCCAATAACTCTAATACCTACCTAACACTGTATATAGTTTTATAATGTTATTTTATACTAGAGGCCCAGGGCACAAAAACTTGTGCACTGGGCGGGGGGGGTCCCCTCAGCCTGGCCTTCCCCCTCTCACAGCCTGGGAGCCCTCAGGGGATGTCCTACTGATGGCTTAGGCCCATTCCCTGCTTGCTTAGGCCTGCTCCCCTATCACCTCCTCACTGCTGCTGCCTCTGGCCTCCCTCTGCTGGAGGCAACTGGGCAATCAAGGGAAGGTGACACCCCTATCATGCCACTGCTGCTGCCACTGACAGCCCCCCGCAGTTGCTTGAGCCTCGGCCTGGCCCTCGCAGCCAAGGCTCAGGCAGCCACTGTGGCTTTGTCAGGAAGGACGTCCAGAAGACATCCAGTCTAATTAGCATATTACCCTTTTATTAGTATAGATTCCCTATGATGTACTTTACATCTCCATGACTATTTTGAAACTACCAATTTGTACTTCTTAATACCTTCACCTTTTCACACAGGCCCCCAATCCCACTTCCTTCCATCAACCATCAATTTGTTTTCTGGATTTTTAAGTCTGTTTCTCTTCTTCTGTTGTTGTTGCTTTTTAGATTCCACATCAAAGTAAACCATATAGTATTTGCCTTTTTCTGACTGGCATTTCACTTAGCATAATACTCTCTAGGTCCACCTGGGTTGTAGCAAGCGGTAAGATTTCATTCTGTGTATAGCTGACAAATATCCCATTGTGTACATATTCTATATCTTCTTTATCCAATCATCTGGTGATGGGCACTTGGGCTGCTGCCTCATCTTGTCAGTAAATAATGCTGCCTTGAATATAAGGGTGCATATATCTTTTCAGATTAGTGTTTAGGATTTATTTAGATATATTCCCAGAAGTACAATTTCTGGGTCATAAGTTAGTTCTATTTTTAATTTGTTGAGGAACCTTCATATTGTTTTTCATTGTGGCTACACCAATCTGTGTTCCCACCAACAGTGAAGGAGGGTTCCCCTTTTTCTACATCCTCACCAACACTTGTTGTTTGTTGACTTATTGATGACAGGCATTGTGACAGGTGTGGGCTTATATCTTCTTGTGGATTTAATTTGCATTTCCCTGATGATTAGTGACATCAAGTGACATTGAGCATCTCCTAATGTCTATTGGCCATCACTATGCCCTCTTTGAATAAATGTCTGTTCAGATCCTCTACCCATTTTTTTATTTTTATTTTTTTATTTTTTTAAAATATATTTTATTGATTTTTTACAGAGAGGAAGGGAGAGAGATAGAGAGTTAGAAACATCGATGAGAGAGAAACATCGATCAGCTGCCTCCTGCACACCCCCTACTGAGTATGTGCCCACAACCCAGGTACATGCCCTTGACCGGAATCGAACCTGGGACCTTTCAGTCCGCAGGCCGACGCTCTATCCACTGAGCCAAACCAGTTATGGCCATTTTTTAAATTAGATTGTGTTCTTTGTGTTAAATTGTATGCGTTCTTTACAAGTTCTTTACAAGTTCTTTACAAGATATTAACCCCTTATCAGATGTATCATTGGCAAATATTTTCTCCTAGACAGTAGTTTGTCTTTTTGTCTTGTTGATGGTTTCCTTTGCTGCACAAAAACTTTTACTTTGATGTAGTCCCATTTGTTTATTTTCTCTTTTGTTTCCCTTGCCTGAGGACATATATAAAATATTATTAACAGCAATGTCAGAGAGTTTACTGCCTATTATAATTCAGAAAGTTGTGATAGTGAAGAAAGTAGTTGAAGAAGATACAAATAAATGGAAGCATATACTGTTCTCATAAAAAGGAATAACTGACATCATTAAAATATCCATACTACCCAAATAAATCTATAGATTTACGGCAATCCCTATGAAAATACCAATGGCATTTTTCACAGAACTAAAAGAAATCATTCTAAAATTTATATGGATCCAAAAAAAGACTTCAAGTAGCACAATAATCTTAAGAAAGAAGAGCAAAGTTAGAGGCATCATGCTACCCAAAATCAAATTATACCACAGTTATAAATAATCAAAACAGCATAGTATTGGCATAAAAACAGACACACAGATCAATGGAACAGAATAGAGAGCCTAGAAAGAAACCCATGCATACAAGAATATACAGTGAGATAACGACATTCAATAAATGGTGTTGGGAAAACTGGACAAACATATGCAAATCAAATGAAACTAGACCACCTTCTAAACCATATACAAGAATAACTAAAAATGGATTAAAAACTTAAATATAAGTCTCGACACCATAAAACTTCCAGTCCCCTCTTTCAAATACAATCCTATAGTAAAAAGTGAAAAGACATTGGAGATACATCTTCATTGTCAAAAACAAACAGAAACAAGTAATAGAGAGAAGAAAAGCACACTCAAATACACATACACACAAACTTAGATATTTTCTAGAGAAATAAGAGAAATAAAAATATACTGGGAAAAGGAACATTTAGTGAACAAAGAAATGAGTCATTCAAAAATGAATGCACAATATTAGAAATGAAAAAAATCAGTATGATAAATGAAAGATAAAGTTCAGAAAATCTTGCAGAAAGTAAAACACTGAGATAAAAATAGTAAAGAAATAAAATAACCTAGAGGACTAACCTAGGTGCTTCAAAAAGAAGCATCAGAACATGGAAAGGGAGGAAATAAAAAATAAAGGCAAAAGAATTCAAGAAAACGTTCCAGATCTCAGAGTTATATGATTCCACATGGAAATATTTACCTGGTATCCAGGGCAATGGAGAAAATCCCCCAATAGGATTGTCTCATATGGCTGCACAGGTTGTAAAGTGTGCAGCTTTAGGGACATTATAAATGACCATGTGATTGAACCTCCTTTCACACATGCCTTCTGTAAAAGTGCCCTGGATTTCTGCAGTGCAACAACGTAGGTCATTGTGAAATTTTAGGAAACATAATAAGGAGAAGATGCTCTGAAATTTCTGAGAGAGGGAGACTTCATGTGCTCATATAAAACTTCTCAGCAAAAGTGAAAGCTAGAAAAAAAATGGAGAAAGTCTTTAAAACTCTTAGAGGAAATGCTTTCCCACTTAGAATCTTACAAGAAGCCAAACCTCAAGTGTGGGCCTAAAACAAACAAACAAATGATACGTTCACATGTGTTAGCTGTCCCCAGTGTTCCTCTCAGTGAGCTGGGGGAGCTCCTGGACATCTGATCCAGCAAAAGGAGGAATGAAAACAGAAATACGGGATTGATAAACGGGAGTTCCAAATTAGAGATAGATGGATGGAGTTATTAGTGTAATGGTGTGGGGAGATGCCAGCATAAAAACCATCAGACCTAAGGTTGAACCACTCTAAAGTGGAACAAGAAATTTCTGGAAAAGATTTTTTTCAAAAATATGGAATTGACAGAATGACTAATGTGACTGAATGAAATGAGTGATTACAATTAGGAAACAAATTGGGGACAGATAAGTGATGTGTTTAGAAAATGAAGCCAACATTTATAAAGGGCAATTATTAACTCTAAGGAAGAAAAAGTGTACAAGAATGAAGAGTAATATTGGCATAGTGCACGGCTCAGTTGGAAAGGCAGTACGTAATCATGATAGTTATAGTAATATAAATATTACATATGTTAAATATTTATCTATTAAATATAGATCCTACCAAAACTATGCTATAAGGACAATGACAAGTAGAGGAGATGGAAAGGATGGGGAATTATGAGGAGATTATGTGTGAGAAAGATTTAATCCTCCTTTCCCATATTGGGGAGTAAACTGATCATGCCAAAAAGGAGAAAATCAAAATGTAGTAGATAGAGCTATAGAGGGAATATGAAAAGAGTAAGTGGGATGTGGAACAAGGCCTGGGGAACGATTCCCTTCCCTAAATTGGCTGCAGAATAGATGAAAGCCTGCACTACAGATAATATGTACGTGTTGCAATTAGTCATTTGTTGTACAGCTAGTATCAGTATTTATGGTCTCTGTATATATGGGCAGGAACTGCTTCCTCTGTGGTTTATAAGCACTTCTGTTTCCTGCTGAAAAACGTCAACGGGGTGGTCAGTCTTGCCTAATTCTTACCAGTCCAGGTCCCTGGTATTATACACTGTACTCTCAATGCACATCGATCTTTGGGCACTATTGGAAAATGGATGATCAGGAACAACAATGAGGCTAATTTAACAGATACCCACCATCTCCTTTGCCTAGAACTTCATGTTGTTTTTATTATTCCTCTAATTTGGACTATAGTGGTTTAATTCTGTGGTTAAACTTTTAAAAGCAGTTTAGAGGCTGCAATTGGACTGCCTAGATTTGAGCTTTGGCTCCAAAACTTCTTATGTCTATAACATTAGGCAGCTGCTTTACCAAGCTTGGAGCCTCAATTTATTGATTTAAAAAGTGGTATTAATAGAGCTACCTACCTAAAAGAATTAGATGTTAAATGAAATAATCCATGTAATGAATTTATTGCAGTACTTGGCATTTAGTAAGTTCAAAGGAGGTGTTAGCTGTTATTTTTATAATCTTCTCAGCTTCAGGCTTAAAGGTCTCTCATTTGCCCTGAACTGCTCTCCTTCTTCAATAGCCTGGGCCACTTAGTTTCCGGATTGCCAACTGTCCAGCAGCCTGGGCTTTTATGCAAATGGAATCAGAGGGGCTGTCTGTGGCTTCCAGACATCTTCAAGACAAATAGGCAAATTGGATTGAAACAACCAGCTTGAATTACACAGGAGAAAACGGTAACAACACTCACAAGCACCTTCTGTAAAAATAACGAGAAGACAAGGCCATGGTCAAATATAGCAAAAGCAAAATAAAATGCCAAAGGTACAACTTTGAGTTTTTAGTTAAGTATATTTTGGTCTATGTAACATTCAGGAAAAGAAGGTAAATACATTTAAAAAGTGAGAATAAAAAAAGTCTGCACCAATCTGGAAAAATAGAATGAAAATAAACATAAGACTTTTAAAATAAACAAAGTTTTCTAGCTGTAAGGCAGTATAAATCCCCATAGTTAATTAAAACACCTGCATCCTCAGAGTCCTGAAAGCTTCTGAAAAATTCTAAAATATGTGTTTTGCTTCTAATTTTAGTTTATCATTGCTTTATCTAAAATTAGATACTGAGGACGAGCAATGAGGAATTACATAAAGAGCACTAAGGATCTAGCACAACTTGAACTTGTGTCAAGGTGTCTCAAAGGCTATTTTTGCATTAGATACAGTTACAATTCTAGATTATATGTCAGTAAAAGGTAGATGCATTATGACATTTTAAACTTGAATCACAACTTGTTTTTTTTAATTATTTAAACACTGTGCTATTGTGTATAATAAAAAGCATTTATTGGGTAAAATAATGAATAATACTTCCTTTTCTCCCCAACTCATGAACTGGAATCCAAAAACCTGAATGAGACATAAATGAAAAGGGTACTTAGACTGCCATCTAGTACGCGTTTTTCTGTATCGCATAATTTCCAAAGCTGTTTGAATAAATCTCTAGCTTTGGACCAAATATATGCTTAAGCATAGGGTTTTTTTATTATTAATGAAAATTATACATAAACCACACTTTTTACTCTTTGACCTAAATTTTTCTCCTAAATATTAATTTTTGAGTGTCTCAATCTGTATATCGATTGATTAGTACTTCATTCACTTGGCCCAGATACATAATTTTAACCTTTTAGGGATTTTTCTTCAAAGACCTCATTCAAAATATTCTTACTAACCTATTAGTTTATATCTCTAGAAAGTAGACAAATATTTGAGCCATGAGTCTCTCAGGATTAAATATGCTTTGTAAAAGTATTTAGTTTTTCAAGGAGAAAGCATTATAGTTATGCTGATAAATAACATTCGGTGGGAATATTTTTGTTAACAGTTTTCCCAAACTACATTCTGACAGCTATTTGCAAGCCTCCTGTCACTAACCACATAGCTCCCTGTCTACTCTTAGCTCCAAGAGAGGGAATGAACACAAAACCATCAGGGGCTGGAGACACAGAGGCACCCAAATACACTGTCTGAAGTGAGCAAGACCAAAAACTTTCTCAAGACTTACACTGAGCTTCTTTAAGATTGACATTGAAACTTCATCATAGTGATGTTCTAACTTGTCATCAGTTAAGAATAGACTAGAGTCCTAAGGACATTTAAGAATAGAGCAGAAACCCCAGGCCTTGCACACATCCTTGGAGCTCTTGCAGAAAATGAAAACAAAAAAAATTTTCAACTCTGCTACTGAGTAAAAAAAAACCTTGAGTGAACTGTGGACAGGCAATCTCAGGCTATTCAATTCAATTAAATCTCACACATTCTTACTGAGCTTCCAGTTTTGGGGGCCAAGAATAGACTTGTAAGAACAAGCAAATCATGGTATATCTCCTGAGCAGTTTACCATATTATGATGATACACATTTCAGGATTTTAAAAACTTTATTTTTTTTTTTTTGTTGGAGTGACAATATTATTATATTATCCTATATAATAAAAGGCTAATACTCAAATTGACCAAACAGCAGAATAATTTGTCTCTATGATGCACACTAACCACCAGGGGGAAGATGCTCAATGCAGGAGCTGCCCCCTGGTGGTCAGTGTGCTCCCACAGGGGGAGCGCCACTCAGCCAGAAGCCGGGCTAATGTCTGCTGAGCGCAGCAGTGGTGGCAGGAGCCTCTCCCACCTCCACAGCAGCACTAAGGACACTTCGGGGGATGTCCGACTGCCAGCTTAGGACATCAGATAATGGAGAGAGCACAGGCTGGGCTAAGGGACCCCTCCCCCCACCCCCATGTGCATGAATGTCATGCAATGCTGGTAATAAGATTATATAGACTCCAAGTACAGATTTCTATGACACATGATCTATATATTGCATTTGTGTTCCTACTACCCAAAGTCAAATCATCTCCTGACACCACATATTTGACCATCTTTACCCTTTACTACTGTCCCACATCAGAAAACTTTCAAAAGACTGTATTGTGATAGGGTGAAAACCTATTCTTGCAGATTTTCTATTGGAAGTTGGATAATTAACTGTCAGTTACACAGCTAAAAAGATTTTTGTACTGAGAGAAAAGTTAGATATCTTAATGCCATTTTAATGCATAATTATCTGATTTTGGTATAAGTAAAACCATTTCAATATAAATAGTCAAAGAAAAATGGAACATTATATTGCAATAAAAAGTGCAATTGTTTTATTCAATGGTAAAGTTTTAAATAATCTGGTACCTTAAAATATTAATATCAGGAAATACCCTTAAATTCTTTCAGTTATCTCTGCATTGTAGAAAAGCAATGTCAAAATAAATGCCAATTTTTTTAAAAATATATTTTATTGATTTTTTACAGAGAGGAAGGGAGAGAGATAGAGAGTTAGAAACATCGATGAGAGAGAAACATCGATCAGCCGCCTCCTGCACATCTCCTACTGGGGATGTGCCCGCAACCCAGGTACATGCCCTTGACCAGAATCGAACCTAGGACCTTTCAGTCCACAGGCCGACGCACTATCCACTGAGCAAAACCGGTTTCGGCAAAATGCCAAAATTTTAACCTATAATTGCGAGATAACTTAAGAATATTAACCATTTATCCTTTTTGTCTCTCAATATGTTTGTTATTTTTAATAATTTTTATCAGTACTTAGAATATCTAATTTGGAAAGACAAGTTCAAAATAACAATCCTGTTCTAATGTGCCAATGATTCTAAACAAAGCCCATTTCATTTCTGCAGCATGCTCACCAGAACCTTCCTTCAGTCACATCTACTCCATGACCTAATTTAAACAACTGCAAGGATTTGCATTTTTTTAAAAAACACCACCAATTATTGACACATATTTTAAAATGTAGAAAATTTAGCTAAAGCTGGATTCCAAAATAAATAAATGTTTTAAATGTGTTTATTAGCACAAAATTTTAAAAATAAATGAACAAAGCATTCAATTCAATACATATGAATTAAACCAATTCATATTATTCAATTCCTCTATATTTTAAATTTTAATGCAATTTAGCTTCCTTGGTTTCACATTAGATGCTCTCCTAAATTGATGTAAATATAATATACCTACCCTTTCTCTTCCATTTCATCTCCTCCATAAAGTCTTCTTTCTAGGTCAATATCTCGTAATAGTCAGCAGACCACTCAGGCCAGGTCTCTTTGGCCCAGGTTTCCAGTTTCCTGCTGCATTCATGTGCTTGGGTGGCCATAACAAAACACCAAGACCAGGTGGCTTGAACAACAGAAATTAGTTTCCACACAATTCTAGGGGCTAGACGTCTAAAAGCAAAGAATCAATATAATCAGTTTCTTCTGAGGCCTCTCCCCTTGGCTTGTAGATAGAAGTCTTCTTCTGATGTCTTTACCTGGTTTTCCATGTATGTCTGTGTCCTAATCTCCTCTTCTTAAGATCCCAGTCATATTGGGATCCTAAGTGACCTCATTTTATCTACATTAGCTCTTTGAAGGCCCTATCTCCAAATACAGCTGCATTCTAACATTCTAGGAATAAGGATATGAACATATGACTATTAGGAGGACACAAGCCTTTTACATCTATGTAGTTTATTTACTAAGTCATCTCATGTTAAAGGTTTCTCAAAATATCAATATTTTTCTCTCTTCTCTTAATTCATATTACTTATTTTTGAATTCCTTGTATTGTTATTCAACTATCTTAAAGTTATTTCTTACCCAAGTATATGGTAAATATCTTAAGAACAAATGTTGACCTCCTTTTCTGTATCAGATAGTGTACCACATTGCGCTTTATGGAAAGCAAATGTTCAATAAGTATTGTTGACCATATTTCCTGTGACTCCTGATGCTTTAAGATTTTCTGTCCTCTTTTTCACTTTTTCAGAAATCCAGCATTTTTAGATAAATGTTCAACTACGAGGGTTGCTGACTTCATAAGAGAAAGGAGTTTTCTGAAAATTAATAGTAATCTTTATTTGTATTTCAAACCTGTATCTTTTTATACATACTATAATTTCAAAAACTGTATAGTAAGCCTAGTTTAGTCACTGCTAGAGCTATTAAACCATGTTGGAGGTCTTGCTCAGTGCCTTCCTGGCACTCTCTGTCTTTGGAAAATGTTAAGCCTTTAACTCTAGCTATGACCCTGCATTATTAACAGAAATCACTGCTATTGAGTTTTCAAATTATTAAAATATTTTGTTTGTTTGTTTTATTTTTGTTCTTGTTCACCTCTTCTCTAGTTCTGCATAGAATCATTCATTACTCTATTCAGAGAGAATGTACTAAAAGTTTTGCAAGCTTTGAAATTATTAAGACCTGGGGTTAATTCAAGTTCTGCTAGATCATACTAACTTGCTAATTATTGCAGCATTCTCTTACGTTTTCTAGAACAATAATATAAACAAAATATTCACAACTTACTTTCTAAGATTCAATTAAGATATCATTGTTACTTGAGAATATTTTGAGTACATCAGTTCCCTACTGTACATCTGGATGTCTCATTCAAAGAACCAATCTTTTTTTTAATGTTTATAAACGCAACAATTCAGTAAATTGGTAAGTTATGAGATGAACATGTCATTTGGAAAGTCTTACCTGCTGTAATTTTTTCAAGACTATTTGCCAAACATGTTGAACTTTTCAAAAAGAAAAGTACTATTTTGTCATTTGGCTATTTGCCCAGGAGATATAACTTACAGGTTAGAACCCCTGGAAATATTGAATACATGCTTGCAGTTATATCTTGTGGAAATGGTGGTAGACTGAATTATCATTCCCAATATCTACTACCACCCCACTCATAATACTAGGATAATACCCACCCCACCCAATGTCATAAGATTCTCCAAAGAATAATGTAGAAAGAGTGCATATCCCTGCCTCATTATTTGGCGCTTGACTATGTGATGTACTTTTGACAATGTGACATGTGAATAGATGTGCTGTTGATCATGTTAAGAAGAGCTTTATAATTATTCTGGAGTCTGGTTCAGGCTCTCTTGTGTTACTTTCCTGTGCTCTGAGAATAGCATGATAAAAATAGCATAATAATACCCAGGTAGGAGCAGAATCTTCTGTCTGGGTCAAATGGAAGGCATGTTGGTGCAGACCTACCACTGGTCACCAGCCAGAACAAGATTATAGTAACCCTACCGAGTTTATGACACTCGAGCAAAACAATAAATGTTTGTATGCTGTTAAGTCCCTAAATCTTGGAGTTGTTTGGTACAGAGTATAATCTAGCAAATGCAAATGAATGTACTGCTCAGTAATTTGGATCATATATTCAAAAGAGACTTGTTATCCCTCTCCAAAAGGCAAAAGTTACTGTTGTATAATGGGCCATCACAGCACAAAGTGGCATGAATACTTGGCAGTTCTCTGCTGTATTTCTTCTTGATATTCTGTTAAGGATAACTCAGCTTTCTGGTTCATCCTGGGAAAATTTTTTTTCACTTTAATCCATGGTTATCATTTAGTTTATCTTAATAATATAGAAAAGTAAATTACTCCAGTATTTTAGCTTCTAACTTCTTTATTTAAGTCTTATTCATTCTTTGCTGAAATCATTCTACATTCCTGAATTTCTAATTAACAAAGGCTAATAACTAGAAAATTGTTATTATAAAAATTATATTTTAATCTTTCTAAGCACTTTAAAATATGAATTGCCATTTGAATATTTGAAAAATGCATCTGTTTAATTGTTTATTTGTATTTCAAACCTGTATCTTTTTTAACTCTATATTACTGAAAGATGTAACACATTCTACTTATCTGTTGTTTAATCATTCAACTTCTAGATTCCTGAATTATCTGGACTCATATTTTGTACCAGATATGGAGATCTTTAGAGCATCCCCCTATTTCATGGACATGTTACAGATAAACACACTAAGTTTCAGAGAGGTTACATGATGTTACTAAGAACACACAGCATGTGAATAGCAGAACTACAACTTTAACCTTGGATTTTTAAATCTCAATCCACTCTTTACTAAAACATGCCATGATTTAAAAGACTGTAGCCTCTAGACCAGTGGTTCTCAACCTTCCTAATGCCGCGACCCTTTAATACAGTTCCTCATGTTGTGGTGACCCCCAACCATAAAATTATTTTCGTTGCTACTTTATAACTGTAATTTTGCTACTGTTATGAATTGTAATGTAAATATCTGATATGCTATATGTGTTTTCCGATGGTCGCTACCCACAGGTTGAGAAACACTGCTCTAGACTGATTGGATTATTTGAGCATTGATGGGCAGGCAGTATGTGTAAGCATTTAGCAATTTTGATATTATCAATAGAACCATATAAAATTTAAGATTACAATTGTCTGAGGGCTTGTAAGAAAAAGAAATTTCCCCATGACTTAGCCTCCATTAATTATTCTTTAATGATTCTGTTAAAGGTTTCTTACCTAGCTTCTGGGTATGCACTTGGTAATTATAAGCATGTGATAAGCTTGACTCAACAGTATAATATTCAAAAGTCAAATATATGCACAGAAACTTACTAGGAATGTGTTTTATTTTTTTATTTTTAAAATCCTGACCTGATGACATTTTTCCATTGATTTTTTAGAGAGAGGGGGAGACAGAGAGAAATATCAATGTGAGAGAAACACATCAATTGGTTGCGTCCTAACCAGGGCCCAGGCCAAGGAGAAGCATGCAACTAAGGTATATGCCCTTGACAGGAATCGAACCTGGGACCCTTGGGTCCATAATCCGACCCTCTATCCAGTGAGCCAAACTGGCCAGGGCAGGAATCTATTTTAAATATCAATTATCACTTATGTCTATCTTTATGCATAGTTTAGTCATTAAAAATTACATAATTCAGTCAAGTTAATTTAACAAATAGTTTTTAACTCTCTAATGTATACGAGGCACTCTATTATATATGAGAAATACCAAGATGACTATGGTGTGGCTTTTGTTCTCAAAGTGTTCATATTCGAAAAAAGATGCCCACCAATCTCTGTGACAGTGTGGCCATCCACTCCAAAATCATATCATCTAAATGTTTAATTTATAGAAATGTATTCACCAAGAGCACAATACACCTCTCTCCCTCCATAGTACATTTATCTATCACTCTGTTTCCCCTTTTTTTGAAAAATGAAACGCTGCTCTCATTGAACACTAACACAAGTTCTGTCAGAGGCTGTGGCATTAGTTGCCAAGGTTGCATCTTTAGACGGCTCTGGAAAGTTGAACATGTTGCTCATGCAAAACATACTTAAATGTTATATTAGCATTCCCCAAATGCTCCCCCGTCCATCTGTGTTGATAAGCATTCAAATGCATCTCTAAAGACATTTTTACATTATTTTCTCAAATGTGAGGCAATTTTAAATTAGCAGCCAATTATTTTGAGTGAAAGGGCATTACATACGTGACTTTTTACCTAATTTACTCGGGTTAATATGAATTCCCAGTGAGTAATTGCTTTAGCAACTGTAATGATGAAGGAGCTTGAGGCGCCATGTGCCCTCCTGCCACACAGGCACAGGGATGCCCAGCTTGCGCTGCATCCTCCGAGAGTAGGAGAGCTGAGGCATCAATGAGACGTTCTGTTCCCTTTTGCATAATACGTCTTATTTTTTTTTTCAGGGGACTCGCTAGAATGAAGGCAGACAGTGGGATTGAAGCCATTCACAGCTGAAAATTTTTTAAAAATGATAAAAGACGCATTTTGGAATACCAAGTCTGTGATTCATGTCTGTTGCTTCTTTTAAGACATAACCCACAATTCACCTTTGAAAGAAATCTTTCCTTCAATCTCCATCTGTGAGTAAGGTGACCTTATAGTTTATTGTCTCACTAGAACACTGTTCAGAGTGAAATGGAGCTATGAATAATAGGGCTCAGACAACAGGCATAAACCGAACTGTCCCTGCTCAACCAGGATGGATGGCCACCTGATCCATGAAGCCAGCAAATCCCCCTGAAGATCCTCAGAGTATTTACTGCAGGTTTTACTTACTTGACATTCAGCATATGCCACTGAGTGTTGCTTCTATTATAGGTGCATGTTCCCTAGCCTTGACTTGCTTTACAATATCCTTTGAGAGCAGAGAAGATGGCTTTTACGTGTTTGTGTCTCCAGATCTTAACACAAACCCTACACACAGCACGTGCTCCCTAGATGTGTTTGAGGCAGTGATTGTGCAGAGGTAATGCTTAATTAGTGTTCGTCGAAGGAATCTGTATGAGTCAGGGTTCTCCAGAGACACAGAAGCCATAGGTTGTTATATAGAATACAAAGATAAAGATGTATACATCTATAAAGATGTTTATTATAAGGAATTGGCTCACGTAGTTATGGAGGGTGCCAAGTCCCAAGATCTATAGTTGGCAAACTAAAGACCCAGGAGAGCCCGTGTGTAGGTTCAGTGTGAGTCTGAAAGCCCGAGAACCAGGAGAGCTAATGGCGTAAGTTCCATTCTGAAAGCCAGAGTCTCAAGACCCAAAGAAGAGCTAAATTTTCAGTCTAAATGCAAAGGCAGGAAAAGACTCGTGTCTCAGCTCAGTCAGTCAGTAATTTCTTCCTACTCTTAGGAGGGTCTGCCTTTTTTGTCCTATTCAGGCTTGATTAGAAGGGACCGTCTATACTGGGGAGGGCAATCAGCTTTACTCAGTCTACTGATTCAAATGGTAATCTCATGCACCCTCACAGACAACCTGAGCATAATGTTTGACTAAATATCTGGGCACTGTGGCCCAGGCAAGTTGACACATGAAATTAACCATTACAGAATACATTGCATGATATTTGTAGTAGTAGTGACTTCAGTTAATATCATCACATTATTGCCTGCACAACTTGATTTTGGCTAAATGTATAATGGTTTCTTTCTACTATAAGATGATGATCTTCACTGCTTCCATTGGATTTCCCCAAAGTGGTTGATTATAATTATTAATACTATTAATACTTAGGGACTCTGAAGATACAATGGTGGATAGGGCATGGTTTCTGTCTTCAGAGACCTAAAGTTCTTATTTGAAAGAAGAGGTGAATACACATAAAAGATGACTCACAGTAGAGTCAATAAATCATGTAATGTCTGGAGTACAAACAGATGTACA
Organism: Myotis myotis; assembly: GCF_014108235.1. Taxonomy (NCBI): domain Eukaryota; kingdom Metazoa; phylum Chordata; class Mammalia; order Chiroptera; family Vespertilionidae; genus Myotis; species Myotis myotis. Next base: position 29,055,359 of record NW_023416313.1, read on the forward strand.
GAACAGTCTGGTGGAAAGTGTGAAAATTTGAAGTCTAAAATATATGTTTGTATAACATCTATACCATTTCAAAGAGACCTGCATTTGAATCCAGTCCTATGAATTAACAGCTGTGATTTTTTTAACTTTTTGAACTTTATTTATTCTAAAAAGTATGAATAATAATAAACTACTGCTATAATTATTAGGATTATTAACTGGAAGTATTAGTGTCAATACTATATGACACAGAGAAGAAATATATCATAGACAGCATAGCTATGTCTATTACATTTTATAGAACAGTTCTTTCAATCATTTGTTGGCCCAATCACTTTTCAATTATAGTTAGAGAATAATAGACACAGCTATGCCATCTATGGTATATTTCCTCTCTGTGTCATAGTATTGACAAGAATACTTCCAGTTAATAAATTCTATTATGTTTTAAGTTAACTAAATATTTAAACATCCTATATAATAAAAGTCTAATATGCTAAGTGTCCAGTAGACTGATTGGCCAGTCTACCAATCAAAGCATAGTACGCTAATGATATGCTAAGGCCACTCAACCACACACTATGACATGCACTGACCACCAGAGGGCAGACGCTCCAACTAGTAAGTTAGCTTGCTGCTGGGGTCCAGCCTATTGGGTCTGAGCAAGACGGGCCAGACATGTCCTGGAGCCCTCCAGTGGTAACTTCCTGGCTGGCCAATCTCCTGTGTCTCTTTCTGATCCCGATCGTGTACCAGTGGGGTCCCTCAGCCTGGCCTGCACCCTTTCGCAATCCGGGACCCCTTAGGGGATGCAGGCCATCCTGAGAGACCCCACTGGTGCATGAATTTGTGCACCGGGACTCTAATATATTATATAATTTACTCAGCACAATAATCTTTTGAGTTATTATTCACCACATTTAATGATAACAAAGAAAAAGTGCTCAGAATCATAGCTGTTTATATAATAATGATGATAATGATAATAATGGCAATAATGATTATAACAATATTTTATTATTCCACTATATTCATTTGTTATATTCCTTTGTAAGAATATATAATTGTGTATGAAAGAAAATTTCTAAACCTAATGATGCAACAGCAAGGAGAATGTGGAAAGCCCTAACCGGTTTGGATCAGTGGATAGAGCATCGTCCTGCGGACTCAAGGGTCCCAGGTTCGATTCCAGTCAAGGGCATGTGCCTTGGTTGCGGGCATATCCCCAGTGGGGGGTGTGCAGGAGGCAGCTGATCGATGTTTCTTTCTCATCTCCCTATCCCTCTCCCTTCCTTTCTGTAAAGAAAAGTCAGTGAAATATATTTAAAAAAAAAAAAAAAAGAATGTGGAAAAACAAAGTGAGGGCAACATTTTCAGGTGCCCCTCAAATTTTTCTAGGCCAAAAGCTAGAAAAGTCTATTATAAACTTTACTTTCACCACATAACTTTCAAAAAGGTCATTCTTTTTCACAGTGGAAAATAAATATTACAGAGTAAAATATACATATCCAAGAACCAACTTTGTAATGACTATGATTCAGCTAAAAAAAAAAAAAAAAAAAAAAAAAAAAAAAAAAAAAAAAAAAAAAAAGGAATACAAAAGCCATAGACATGTAGTTGTCGATATGTCTTCACTCTAACTCTGAACTTGGAGTAAATTCAGACAAAGAGGACATGATTTAATTTTTTAGGCCCAAAATAAGAATGGAAACATTTAAAGGCACACAAGCACACAAATAGACAGTCATGGAGGAGAGCAATGTAGAGCTAGAAGATTGAAAAAGAAGATCCAAAGAGGAACTGAGTGACTAAATGTTGAGGGTCCAATACAGTCAAGGTTCAAAGTATACTTAGAATTGTATATTAATTTGAATTTGGTGTGTTTGTATTTATACTTAAGGGTACCTGAAAGGATGCTTTGGAAGTCATCAGAGTAAAAAAAAAAAGTATCTTATTGATTTTCAAATGTGTAACTTTATTTTATTTTTATATTTACTTTATTTAAGTGCACATAGGAAAGGAGTGTGTAGTGATTGATAGCAAGTAGTCATTGTTTATCACTGCTCATATTTCTGTCTATATATCTCTGTTTCAGAATGTCTAACATTCCTTTTCAATTAATTGATCTTTATATCAACGAATCCTATGTCAAATAGTTTAGTATCAAAAAGACATAATTTAAAATTACTAGTATAGCTCTCAAGCTTGTTTCATTCTTGAGCAAGTAATTCAGGGAGAAAATAGCACCTACTCTAGAGTATTATGGGGTTAAATAATATATAAAGAGTTTAGCAGATTGAGATGATTTCATAAAGATTAATGATGCATCACTTTTTATTAAAGTAATAGATCCTTAATTCAAAGAAAAAGAATATGGAAATCTTTCATCTTTCTAAAACGTCATCCACTTTATTTTTCATTATTGTTGCCTCTTATTATGTCTATCCTTTACTTCATACCACTATCAGAGAAAAAGAAACAGAGAGGAAGAGGAGGAGTGAAAAAGAACTTTATCTAAAATTGGTTCAACCTTCACATTCTACAATGGTGTCAGGGAAAGAGAAGAAGAAAACACAGAGGGATGTACGCAATAGCTGGTTGATGGCTGGTAGAAGGCAAGGACTAAAAGTTGGATCGATAGAAAGATGTGATAAGAAAGAAAGGGTAGCCATGACCGTTTTGGCTCAGTGGATAGAGTGTCGGCCTGCGGACTGAAAGGTCCCAGGTTTGATTCCGGTCAAGGGCATGTACCTTGGTTGCGGGCACATCCCCAGTGGGAGGTGTGCGGGAGGCAGCTGATCAATGTTTCTCTCTCATTGATGTTTCTAACTCTCCATCTCTCTCCCTTCCTCTCTGTAAAAAATCAACAAAATATATTAAAAATAAAAAATAAAAAGAAAGGGTAGTCAAATGACAAACCATATTTTCAATAATATCTGAGGTTAACCAGCCCTTACTTGGGAGCCAAATATCTTTAAATACACCACTTAACTCTACAAACATCACAGGGTATCTTCACATCTAGTTCTTGAGATTTAGGTATAGGAAGCTTCCACGGAGCAAAATGTACCAAACTTTCGATGAATAATGGTTTGGCAAAACCTCATTGTGTTACCTACCCTTGTACTGAGATCACCACCTGGACAGATATATAAGTAAATTTGTTGTCATATTTTTGCTATTTTTAGCCTTTAGAATGTAATGTATTGGATTTGATGTAGAGGGAAAATATATACATGTCAAGATATTTGTTTAGCTATCAACTAGCAATGGAAACTTGGCCTAGTCCTTCAATATGAGGGCCTTGGTTTCTTCATTTGCATAATGTAAAATTATAACATTTTTCCACATTTCTATGAATTTTAAATACTAGCCCAAAACTCATCTGTGTAAAAAGTGAAAACTTTTGAAAGTCTTAGGTCATTCAATCTGTGGCCAGTGACTCATGACATCTAACACAGAATACTGCTTTAGTCCCATGTTAACCAAATGAACAATTACTAAACTTTACTTTTTCTTTCTGTAAAGCCTCCTGTAGGATCCTTCTGATAGGATAGAGTGCTTTTGTTTATACTCAAATCTATTAATTAGGGTAAGTTCATTGCACATTTCAATGCTCAGAAAATAAATGGACATGAAAGAGGGAAGTGATTGATATGGTTTTTATCTTATAATTAGCTATAAAAATCCTTTACTTTCTACTCCTTTTAGAAATCATAAATTTTAATTGCTTGTGTTTCTTAATTTAAAACTGCATTCAAACCAGCCATTTAAATGTGTCCAGTTTCTTATTTTAAAAGTAGATTCAACATAAGCCTTTCTTTGTGGTGGGAAGTTCTTGTTGTCCGCTATCAGAGAAAAATAATTATTTAGAATACAAACTCTTACTGTGCAATTAATGTAGCTGACACTGCTTGGCCCTGGAGATATTTTCTAGATTTAATTTTTAAATACATCCCTATTATGATTGCTTGTCAAACACATTTCTTCAAAAGAAAAGGGCACGAAAAAATTCTGATTCATTGAGAAGGGGCTGTTTCATCTTCATTTTTTTCACCTTTTGAGAGGCTCTCTCTTCAAGGCACCCTCACTGCACACCAATACTCCCTGGTGAAAAGGAATGCAGTTTCCTGATATATCCTATTCCCAGTAATAAACTTGGCATCTAGTGTTTAGTCTGCATCTCCAAAGCACTTGGTAAACATTAATTAATCCCAACAACACATTTGGGAAGTAGGCACACATTAATACTACCATGACAAAACTAGAGGTTTCCTGAAATTAAATGAGTTGCCTGAGGTTGCGTATCATGGTTACCATCAGAGCTGAAATTAGTTGCTGCTTCCCATTCTCATGTTGACACCTCATCAGTTCCCCTCCTGTCTTAAGAATAACCAAAGTCCACTTTCTTAGTAATTTTCATTGGATCAACAGTGTGTGGCAAATATACCTTTTATGCTTATATTAATAATTTTGGGCATGGCAAATTCAAATTTAGTGACCAACAAGGCAATAAAATAGATTTTCATTTCAGCTTGTAGTGACTACAAGATTTCATCTTCAAACAAGAGATTAGATGATGGTTGTCCAGGAAGGAAATGATACTCCCTTCAACTCCCTTAAGTTAGTTTGTAGATGTGTGTTTCAAAAATCCTGGTTCAAGATAAAGGCATATATTATATTTTTACCTTTATAGGTAGAATAGACTTTTATCAAAAGCAATGGCTAGCCGCTAGGCACTAAGGAAATACTTTGCAAAGTTTACAAATAGCATAATAATCTTCATTAGCATTTGTTGAACACTGAGTCCTTACTAAGAACTATTTGAAGCAAATAATTAATCATGGTCTAAACCTCATGGGTACATGCAATAGTCTTATTAATGTTTAATTGTAAGTAGCTGCAGTTGTACTTGCTCATAAAATCCCCAAATGAAATGCAGGTCACTCCTCAGCAATCCCTACATTCAATATCTCAGAATGTGTACGTTCTCTATCTCCCAAGTTAAGAAGCTCTACAAGACAGAGCCGTGCCCTGACACTTATCACAGAATTAACAGACTTTTGCCCTCTTCGTGTCCAACTGATAAACAGTCTTTGGTGAGCTGAACTCATGTTGCTGGTCTGCTAATTGGCCAGTTAGATTCATTTGGTGGTGCTGAGCCTCTAAACAAATTAAGGTTAATTGGAATCAGGAATGGATCAGCAACCTCAGTATTCAAACTGTTTAGCAATTCTCTTCAACTCATTTTTTAAAGGAAAAAATGCACAAGGAAAGTGAGGCTCATGCTCTCTGCCTGCCTCTATTGTGACTATATCTTAGAAATAATTCAAGAAGAATTATATGGGAGACAAGTGACAAATCACAACACAACAGGATCAACAGAATCAACTCCTCAAAGATACACCTTGTGAATGTCTTTTTTCTGTAGCTTTTCCAAATATGTCTCCATCTAATGCCTAAAGATTTTTCATTTTGTTATTTTGAGTTTTCTTTTGTAAAATAAAACCTAAGCCAGGAAAGGACCTGAACATGGCCAAATGATTTCATTCTCAGAGATTTTATTAAATCCATTTTCTAGATTAAGTAAAGGATCCCCCAAGTGGGTTAGAGAATTTTTTCCAAATTTCTATACCTAGGCTTTAGTATCTTGATCATCTGCTTCATAATTTACTGACTTTCAAATATGCATGTTGCCCCCATATTATTTCTAATAGTCAATACTTACCAGACACTCACTAAGTTCTAAGCAACAGCGAAATCTTTTGTACTCATTACATTGATGAACTCTTATAACAAACTTTATTCTTATTTCATAAAGAGGAACCACCCATTATTGAATTAACCTGATGGCCAGATCCCTACTACGTAGTCAATAACATTTATTCAACAGTGGTACTGTAAGCAATTGCAGAATCCGTCTCCTGCCAACTACCACACTGAATTAAAATCATAATATTGAGAGAAGGCTCCATCCATGGTTTACAAAAATGGTGTGCATCCATTCAGACCTTAGCAATGAGGGAGGAGCCTTGAGCAATCAAAGGGCACACCTCATTGGTTTTCCGCCTTTCAGTGGTCACTGTCCTTCACTGCATAATGCTCAGTTTCTTGAGAACTGTTGGTTCATATTGTTTTTGCCTGGTGTTTCCAGTGTTTCAGACAGGAAAGTATTTTTGGTCCCTACTTCTCCACCTAAGTTACTCATTAAACTTTTAAAATAAATTCGCAATCTTATTATCTAATTGTAAATCCAGTAAATATTTAACAACCACTTTAAAGGTGGCTTTTGATTAATATTTTCCCAACTTATGGTTCTATTTAGCTTCCCCAAATATGTAATGCAAATATATCATTAAAAGTATATTTGTATGCTGGGTAGGATTGCAAAGTTTATTATCTCCTCAGACCTGAGGATGGCTGACTGGGATCTTGGATACCTGAAACTCATGTGCATAAAAATGAAAAGAGTAGCAAAAACTCTTCTAGCAAACACAAATCCCACAAATTCTTAAGTAATTCATTTACATCTCATAATACTTCTAAATATAGTAAGTACTAAACTATTAAGATCATTACCATATTGTTTTCAAACTGTATGAAAATATTCATATTTTCAAATTAAAGTCTCAATCTAAAATGTATTTCTTCTTTAAATTACAGTTTATATAATGTAATGTAATAATAAATAAATAGGATCAGCTCTTTAATTTATCAACAATAAAGATTTTTTCCTTAAAATAACATAAAAGTATTGATGCTATTTGTTTGATTTCATCATGTTAACCTTTGATAAAAGATATTTACCCAATAAAGAAACTCTAACACTTTCTCAAGCAAATTGGGATTTCCATGCCTGAAAATCAAGATTTTATATTGCTTAAGAAGTTACGACAGGGACCTGGAAAGTGGGTTTTCTTTGCTTTTCTCCCCTTTCCTTTCTGCCCCTTTCCTTCTTTCTTTCTCTTTCTCCTCCCCTTCCCCTCCCCCCCCCCCCCCCCCCCCCCGCTTTAGACAAAACTAGAACATTCTGGAGCCTGTATGCTCACTAAACAGATACTATATTTACAAATGTGTTGGTCTTACAGGTCTCATCCCTGTATTCAAGTTACACAAGAGTCTAATTAGTCCATATGCCTTAAATTTCTACCCATCCATCTAGCCTTCATTCTCATTTCATTTTACATGTCTTTGGCTGTTTGTCAGATATTTCATTGTCTTCTTATCTATTTCTAAGACACTAATGACATTGCCTTGAATAATTCATGAAATACTTCTGAATGTTTAATTTTACCATCTCAACTGCATAGATGGACTTCTCTGTTTTTTCTTCTTTATTCTGATCAGGCAGCACCACTGATTTCATGTATATTTTAAGTCAGTTGTTAATGGATTTTGAGTGACATCCTGCTTTGTCTGGCTCAAGGGAAGTACACTAAAATTATACCAGCAATAGTGCTTAAGAAACTACACAATAAATTCAACAAAAAAATTTTAAAAAGCAAACAACAGTACATATCTATACTAATATAAGTGTAATATGCTAATTAGACCAGATGTCCTTCCGGATGACCTTCCAGACAAGCCAGGGCTGCAAGGGAAACTCGGGTCCTGGGTGTTGGAGGGAAGCCGGTGCGGGCAGCCAGGAGAAGGAAGGCCTACTCTTGCACGAATTACATGCATCAGGCCTCTAGTCTATAATAATAAAAGTGTAATATGCTGATTAGACCAGATGTCCTTCCGGAGGAAGCTGGGGCTGTGAGGGCCGAAGCAGCCACCATAGTTGCCTTGGGCCAAGGCAAGCCGCCACAGATGCGAGGGCTGAGCCCTTTGCACAAATTTCATGCATCAAAGCTCTAGTGGAAATATACATATGTAAATAACCAGACCCATGTTACCATTATGAGGTTTATCAAATTTTCTTATGGCGAATGAACGAACATTGTAAGAACATTTATGGTTTTGTCCTATTTAACACTTACTAATCAGTTAAATTGTATATAAGTGGGGGGCAGGGGGACAAAAGCTATATTGTGAAGGATATTGACCACTAATTCTCTATCTGGTTTCCCTGATGCCTCACAATTGAACTTTAACCATGCATTAAACCCTAAAAATACTGTTGATTCCTCATTGCAGTAATATAATTGGTTACTTTCATATATTTAATATAAATATTTTTATTGAATTATCTTTGTGATCCATTGTATGAAGAGTTATCAACAATAATCAATATTGTACAAATGTATTAAATGTTTTTTACAAAACACATATAACCTCTCTTCCAGTTATGAAAGAATATGAATAACAATAAGAAGAATAAATATTTCATTCCAAGATAAACTAGCATACTTATCTGAATTACACTAAATGTAAACAGCCAGAATAAGTGGGGCCCTTTGGTAAAGGTTATGTAAAAAAAACCTCACCAATATATTTGCTAATGTGCACTAATATTTATTTACTTCACTTTTGCTTAAACAGAGACAGAACTTTTAATAGAATCTCTGAAACATGACTACATAGGGGTCCACAGTATTAAAAAAAAAGTCATTCTATGTGTTGAATATTTTAGAGCACAACCCAATTACTAAAGGTGACTCTAACATTTTTAATCATGCTTTCACCCATTAGAAAGATAAGATCATTAATAATGAATATATTCACTGAAAATAAATAGTTAAATAGATTTGCTCCCAGTAGTAGGCTCCCAGCATCTGTTTACCTTCATCCTTAAATACAAATACAATCATCTAAAAAGTAAAGATGATGCACATTTCATAAATGGCCTACAGATATTTTCAAGAATTAAAAAATGTAGCTTGACTCTTCAGATAATGTGTACATTAAGAGTCTCCACTTACATGAATTTAACAACAAAAGTGAAATTACTGGAGGGAATAGGTTTTTATTTGTTTGCTTGTTTGTTTTGAGGTGGAGAGTTTGGAATTGTTTTGTTTTAAATAATATTCTCTTTCTTCTCTTTCATTATAACTGTCCCTTTTAAGGCAGAAAAAAAAGTATAGATGAACCTTTCCTTCCATCATTTGTTTACCTAGAACAAAGCAACACATTAACAGCTTGACACCCAAAGGTACTGTGTAACAGTAATTTTTAACGAAATCACAGATTTTAGAAACTATTCATTTTAACATTTGATACTTATTATGTTACTAACTTTTGTAAATAATTTCTTGGGTGAATATTTAAATGTTTACTTATGGTATAGTTACCGTGGTAACTATCTAGTTAATATTAAAATAGGAAGAAAGCAAGGCGGAGGCCAGACATTATAAGTATGGTCATCTGGGCAGCTTCACCAGGAAGCTGAAACGTCACACGCCCCGGGGAACCACAGGTTCGCCCCTGCAAATCACTGGGAGAAAGGGTCCAACAAAGGGAAGATGGATGGATGTGCAATGAAGTCCCAGGGATGTAGGGAAGGTACCTGCCTGTCAGTTTAGCCTTGGGAGCCATGGATTGGCTAGGGGGTAGAGCCCCTGCAAGCACACAAAATCCTGAAGGATTCATTAGATAAGCCCCTGGTTAAAAACCCAAAACAAAGAGTTCTCTCTCCCTTATTCCTCTTGCTTCGTCCCTGCTTCCTTGCATTTGCTTGCCCCAAGATCCTTGCTAGCCCGCTTTGTGGCTCTAGCAGCTGCCTGGACCATGGCCATGCAGACCCTACACTCAATGGACTGCAGCTGGGAACGCAAGCCGAGCCAGCCTGATGCTGGTCTGGACTGTGCAAACATAGAGCAGAAACTCTGGGCAGTGGTTTTGATTCCAGCCCTGCTGAAGACAAAATGGCAGGACAGAGGGAAGACGGGACTTTGGAGGGAAACGCCCTTCATGTTATAGCATCATTAAAGCTTCCCAGGAAACCTCATCCTCCCGAGGGGGCTTCAAGAAATTCTTGTTCCCGTGGCACCCCAAGAAGCCCACGTCCCCTGGGAACAGGTGAGGATGTAGAGGACACCTCACCAAACAACAGTAGGGAACTAGAGTATAATCCAAAGGTATACGTATAGATTCATTCCTGGGGTGGGTGTGTGTGTGTGTGTGTGTGTGTGTGTGTGTGTGTACTTCATTCCTCTACCTGACACATTTTAATTGATTCTTTTTAAAATATATATATATTTTTATTGATTTTAGAGAGGAAGGGAAAGGGGGAGAGAGAGACAGAAACATCAATGATGAAAAATCACTGATTGGCTACCTCCTGCATGGCTCACATTTGGGGATTGAGCCTGCAACCCAGGCATGTGCCCTGACTGGGAATCGAACCATGATCTCCTGGTTCAAAGGTGACACTCAACCACTGCGCCATGCCAGCCATGGCGATTCGTTTCTATACAAAGTGCTCTGCAAGATTCTGAGGTGTGGATGGATTAAAAAGTCACTCACTGTCAGGTGGAGGGGGTCATTGGGGAAAAAATGGGATATCTGTAATATTTTCAACAATAAAGATGTTTTAAAAAGCCACTTGCATCAGGACCATGTTATCTAGAAAAGACAAAAGGAACTAATCTGGAAAACTAAAGAATAGAAGTGGTTTGTGATTAAATTCCAAGTTATTGGGGGAGGCATAAGTCAGTGTTTTTTTTGCCTTCTACATTTTGAACAAAATGAGTGACTATAAAATAATTAAAATTATTAACCAAACAAACATTACCCAAACGAAACATAACCTAACTGCAGATTATTCCTCAAAATAATATTTTAATAGGCTACACATTTCAGTGTCTTGTGGAATTCTTTTTTTTTTTTTTTTTTTTTTTTAGTGGGAAGGTGATTCTCCAGAAATACCTTATGAAATTGCTTTCATTATTCTATATTTACATTTTAAAATCAAATTGTTAATACTCAAGCTATTCAAGACTGTTCTGCCAGGGGTGGGCAAACTTTTTGACTCAAGGGCCACAATGGGTTCTTAAACTGGACCGGAGGGCCGGAACAAAAGCATGGATGGAGTGTTTGTGTGAACTAATATAAATTCAAAGTAAACATCATTACATAAAAGGGTACAGTCTTTTTTGTTTGTTTGTTTTATTCATTTCAAATGGGCCAGATCCGGCCCGCAGGCCGTAGTTTGCCCACGGCTGTACAAGAGCCGTGTGGCCTTGAGCAAATTATTTTAATTCCTCTAAGCCCATTTTCTCCACTAAAAATATTAAATATACTTAGCTTATTGGGTACTTATAAAGACTAAATATGATATGTTCATTAAGCACTTAGTACAGTGCTCACTACACAGATTAGGTGCTCAATCAACATTAGTTGTTATTGTTATTATTTTATATTTTCAAAAAATCAGCTGATTTTTAAAATGCATTTTCAGAAAGGTGATGTTCCTAGAGAAGCTCAGTAAAATTCCTAGTAATTTCTAAACAGGAAATCTAAAAATGTGAATATCAGCAGCACTGTCATAACAAATCTGTTGAATTTCTGGGGCACCTGTTTCCAAGGAGAATCATTTCTGTTTGTATTCAATACTTTTTAAAACATCTGAGGTAACACTAAACAAACGCGGTTATTTAAATAGTCTTGTCATTGCACTTGAGTGCATCAGCAAGTTAACTTGATGTTTCTGTTAGGTGAGCTGAGGAGTCAGTAAAAGAGCTATCTAGTCCCTATCCAAGTCATTATCTACATTGCAAATGATTCCCAATCTCTAGTTCTAGTTCTAACCTGGAACTCTCTCTACCTATCTCTATCTCTATCTCTCTATCTCTATCTCTATCTCTATCTCTATCTCTATCTCTATTTCTATCCCTATCTCTCTCTCTCTCTCTCTCTCTCTCTCTCTCTCTCTCTCTCTCTATATATATATATATATATATATATGTGTGTGTGTGTGTATATATGTATATATATATGTATATATGTATATATATATATATATATATATATATATATATACATATCCTATCTATTAAAAGACAAAAAGGGTAATTAACTATATCTATACTACACTTCCCATTGGCTAATCAGGGGGATATGCAAATTAACTGCCAACAAAGATGGCGGCTGGCAGCCACGCAGCTGAAGTGAACAGGAGGTTTGCTTGCTCCAGTGATGGAGGAAGCCAAGGTTCCTCACCTGCCGCGGCCAGGCTCTGATCCCGAAAGCAACAATGTTTCAATTATAGAAACTAAACAAACCCCAGATACCTGCTTTCAGCCGGCCGCTGCCTCAGAGTTGGGAGCAACAGTGAGGGCAACAATGTTTCAATTATAGAAGATAAATAAATCTCAGAAAAAAAAAAAAGGAAAAAAGGAGAAGCTGGGAGCTTCAGTCGCCAGCCAGCCTGAAAACGGCCCTCAGCCCCTTATCCAGGCTGGCCAGGAACCCCAGTGGGGACCCCCACACTGAAGGGGTTGTGACCAGCTGCAAACAGCCATCAGCCCCTCATCCAGGTTGGCCAGGCACCCAAGCGGGACCCCCACCCTGATCCGGGACACCCTTCAGGGCAAACCCTCTGGCCCCCACCCGTGCACCAGGCCTCTATCCTATATAGTAAAAGGGTAATATGAAAACTGACCCTAACAGCAGAAAGACTGGGAATGACTGGTCACTATGACACAAACTGACCACCAGGGGGCAGACGCTCAATGCAGGAGCTGCCCACTGGTGGTCAGTGTGCTCCCACATGGGGGAGCTCTACTCAGCCACAAGCCAGGCTGATGGCTGCCAGTACAGCGGTGGTGGTGGGATCCTCTCCTGCCTCCTCAGCAGCGCTAAGGATGTCTGACTGCAGCTTAGACCTGCTCCCCGCTGGCAAGTGGACATCTCCCGAGGGCTGCCGGGCTGCCAGAGAAATGTCTGATTGCCATCTTAGGCCCAATCCCCTGGCGAGCAGGCCTAAGCCAGCAGGTGGTCATCCCCCGAGGGGTCCAGACTCGAGAGGGCACAGGCCAGGCTGAGGGACCCCCCACCCCCGAGTGCACAAATTTTTGTGCACCGGGCCTCTAGTGTATATATCCTATCTAATCAAAGAGAAACATGGTAATTAGCCATACGTCTGCTACCCTTCCCATCGGCTAATCAGGGCGATATGCAAATTAACTGCCAGCCAAGATGGCGGCCGGCAGCCAAGCAGCTTGAAGTGAACATGAGGCTTGCTTGCTTCAGTGACGGAGGACTCCAACGTTCCCTGCCTGCCGCTGCCGGCCTCTGAGCTTGCAGTTTGAAACATTGTTACAAATATAGAATCTAAACAAACTCCAGAAACCTGCTTTCAGCCAGCCGGGATCTCAGAGCTGGAGTTGAAACAGTGTTTCGATTATAGAACCCAAACAAACCACAAACCAGATACCTGCTTTCAGTAGAGGAGGCCTAAGAGTTGGAGCCAAGCCTCAGAGCTAAAGCTGGCCCAGAATAAAAAAGAAAAAAGGGAGCTGTTGGGAGCTTCAGTCACCCGCCAGCCTGAAAACAGCCCTCAGCCCTCACCCAGACTGGCCAGGCACCCCAGTGGGGACCCCCACCCTGAAGGGTGTGTGACCAGCTGCAAACAGCCATCATCCCCTCATCCAGGCTGGCCAGGCACCCCAGTGGGGACCCCCACCCTGATCTGGGACACCCTTCAGGGCAAACCAGCCTGCCCCCACCCGTGCACCAGGCCTCTATCCTATATAGTAAATGGATAATATGCCTCTCGGCACCGGGATCAGCGGCTCTGTGTGTGACAGGGGAAGGGGCCACAACCTCCCTATCCATCCTGCTCTGTTCGTGACAGGGGAAGGCACCCCAACCCCCTGATCAGCCCTGCTCTGTGCCTGATAGGGGGGAGCTCCCCAACCCCCTGATCGCCCTGTGGCTCTGTGTGTGACAGGGGTGAACTCCCCAAGCCCCTGATCGACCTGGCTCTGTGTGTGACAGGGTAAGGAGCCCCAACCCCCCCTGATGGGCCCTGCTCTGTGAGTGACAGGGGGCAGTGCCCCAACCCCCTGATTGGCCCTGCTCTGTGCGTGACAGGGGGTGGCGCTGCAACCTCCCCATCGACCCTGCCTTGAGTGTGACAGGGGGCGGTGCCCCACCCCCCAATCAGCCCTACCCTGAGCGTGACTGAGGGTGGCATCGTAACCTCCCGATCCGCCCTGCTCTGTGCATGACAGGGGGCGGCGCCCCAAATCCCCAATCAGCCCTGCTCTGAGTCCGACCAGGGGCTGCACCTAGGGATTGGGCCTGCCCTCTGCCAGCAGGTCGTTATCTCCCGAGGGGTCCCAGACTGCGAGAGGGCACAGGCTGGGCTGAGGAAACCCCCTCCCCCCCGAGTGCACAAATTTTTGTGCATCGGGCCTCTAATTAATATATATATATATATATATATATATATATATATATATATATATATATATATTAGTATATATCTATACCTCTATCTCTATCTCTCTCTATCTCTGTCGCTATCTCTATCACTATCTCTGGAACTTCAGATCCTTACGTATGTACACCTGACTTTCAGAAATTTTCCCTTCTAACTCTACCTACAACTCTAACTCTCCAGTACTGAACTATCTTCCCCATTCTTCTTGCAAATCTGCTTTTTCACATCTGAATGCTAGATATAGCCATTCACCTAGTGCCACATTTCAGAAACCTTAGAATCATCTTAGATGCCTTACTGCCACGTGTCTTATTTACCATGTGATATCCATATTCAAGAAATGTATTCAAGAAATGTTATTTGAACACAAGCACTGTTCTAGATTCTTCACTTATACAAGCAAAACTGTAATCAAAGTTCACCAAACCTTCTGCTATAGTATCTGCCTTCCTGTCCCTTCATTTTTCTCCCTAATCCAATATATGCACCACATTGCTTCCTTCATAACACCAATGCCATGTGCCCCCATACACTTCTTCACAGATATCATCTCTAAACATTTAGTTCATGCCATTTCCTATGGACTTTGTGGATATGCAATCAACAAAACTATTTGTTTGTTTTTAATGGTTCTCTGTGTTGGATGGTTTCATTTAAATATCCATGCTCTCTTGTCTACAGGCACTAGGATAAAACTAGTTAGAACCTTGGCTCTAACTTGAAGGAAAGTTCATGAATTTTTTAAAATGTAAATTTATGCATGGTGCTGTTTAGATGCTGTGGAAAGTAATTGTTCACAGAGTGAACTAACATAGAGATCATTTAATTCTTTAGGAATAAATCTTTTAACCAATATTTTTAGCCAGGCTAGAAAACAACTATGGAAACAAGTATAACCCAAAGATTTCTCAATCTTAGCACCATTGACATATTGGGCCAGACAAGCCTTTGTTGTAGGTGGGAAGAGGGGAGGTGCAGGCTTTCCTGTGCAGTGTAGGATGTGTAGCAGCATCCCTGGTCTATACCCACTAAATGCCAGTCGCACACCCTTCGCGCACCCCAATTGGTGATAACCAAAAATATCTGTCAACATTGCCAAATGTCCCCTGGAGGACAAAAAAGAAAAAAACCACTTCCACCTGAGAACCACTGATCTAAATCTTCTCAGTTCCCCAATCTTCCAGGTTCACCTTTCCTTGAGCATCTGAATAAGTTTCTTCAGCTCCCATCCCTTTAAATAGTACAGTGTGCTTGATAACGGAGCTTTAAGTTGCTCCTCATTCCACCCCTGAGGCAGCCTGAGCCTCCATTATGTCCTGGAACCTGCAATTGTCCTGCTCCTATGCTTGTTGACACTGTCTTCCTTCAGTTTTCCAAAAAATCAGCCACCAACTCTAAGGCTTATGCATTTGACAGATTTTGTAGATTGTTGATATATTTCAAAGGGTGTATACATTTTTTAGTGTAAGAGAATAATTACATGAGAGAAACAATTATACTGACCATCATGCCTGCAAAATTATTATCTCCTCCATTCAGAATATATTCATGTATCATTCTCTGTAATTCTTCCAGAAATATTTTATTGATAGGTACCTCCCTTCTCACATCATTGTCTTCTCTAATTTTTTTTTATCATCTTCACTCTTCTATCCTATGTAATAAAGAGGTAATATGCAAATTAACCTTCACGCCCTCACAAGATGGCTGCCTACAGCCAGGCCGGCAGGGGGATTAGTGAGGAGTGACCAAACAAGTGAACAAGCAGGCTGCGTAGGGTGACCAGGCCAGCAGGCGGTTAGTGAGGGATGACCAAATGACTGAGCAGCAGGCTGTGTGGGGTGACCAGGTTGGCAGGGGTGCCATGAGGGGCAACCAGGCCAGTAGAGGGGGGCAGTTGGGGGCAACTAGGCCAGCAGGGGGAGTAGTTGGGGTGACTAGGTCGGCAGAGGGTGTCAGTTGGGGGCAACCAGGCCCACAGAAGGGGCAGTAAGAGGCAACCAGGCCAGTGGGTGGGCAGTTAGGGGTGACCAGGCCAGCGGAGTGGTGTAGTTGAGGGCAACCAGGCCAGCAAGGAGGGCAGTTGGGGGCGATTGGGCTGGCAGGGGGGGCAGTGAGGGGCAACTAGGCCAGTGGGGGGAGCAGTTGGGGGCAGCAGGCCAGCAGAAGTGGCAGTGAGGGGTAACCAGGCTGGTGGGGGGGGCAGTTAGGAGCAGCCAGGCCAGCATGAAGAGGTAGTGAGGGGCAATCAGGCCTGCAGGCAGGTGAGCGATAAGGAGCCAGCAGTCCAGGACTGTAAACTGGACTGCCTGCACCCTCTCCAATCTGGGTCCCGGATTGGAGGGGGTGCAGGCTGGGCTGAGGGGACACCCCCATGCCATACACAAATTTTGTGCACCCGACCTCTAGTCTCTAGATAATTTCTAAAATCTCATTTTGCTGTGTAGAGCAAGTATGCTTTATTGCTTTTTCACATTCCCCCATTTCAGTCAATGCCCAGAAGAATTATGTCATTGAAGAAAGGTCCATTTGGACCTATCATAGTGTTTCTGTAAATATTAGAACTACTTCCCAGCAGTAAGTTCCCTTCATTGCTCTTAATCAGAATCTGTAACTCTAGGTACATATGAATCTAGTTATTTGCTTTTTTTTTTTTTCATCTCTGAGCTCCACAAGGGTAGGAACACATTTGGTCTTTTCAGCTATGCCCAGTGTTTAGTGCTTAATAAGCGTGCTATTTTTTTAATTTAATAAATGAATGCTATAGAAGTTTGTAGTAAGGAAGAAGGACACTGTAAATATACCAAAGATTAAATATAGGCTTTACTGATAGAACTAGTGGGTTCAGAATACGAATTAAATGAAGATATTTCTAAAGTGGCCTAGAATAGGGAAGAAGAAGAAGCCACCCAAACTGAATATAAGGTACTCATATTCTTTAACTTTAAAAGGATATGAGAAAAAGCATGTTGCATGCTCTTTCTCCTTATAATTAGGAGATACTTTTTAATTCCTTTGTACAAGATGTACAAGGGCAATTTCTATAATTACCTATTAAAGAAACCATGATAATTCCTTCAGTAACATGAATGACTAAAAATATAAACAATAACTTAGCATCGCATAGAATCTCTCTGAAACAAGAATTGAAACTCTCTCAGAATGTGAGTGAATACCAAAGGAAGGGAAGACACAGCCTCTGGACTTGTCCAGCATGGAATTTACACTGGGCAGAAGCCTAGGCTCCCTCAGTGCCAGAAGGATGACAGATAAATATACAAAACCTACTTCTATTCAAACACCCCCCAACAGTCCCCCTTCTCCACCTAAGCACACTTCCCAACAGGTCTGTCGGCATAAAGACATAGATTGAAGCTAAATTCATTTCAAAAGAACTGTTTAACTTCCACATGAAAAATGATGTCTTCTCTAAAGATAAATTTTCCTTTAGGAGATATATATATATATTACAACACACACACATGCACACACATAAAATATACATTAGCTAAATAGTGCCTGCTCAATTTAACAATTTAAGCTTAGAAACACTGACACTATGGGAACTTCAAAGGATTTGGAGGGATTTTAATTGCTTTATACACCATCCCTAATTTTTTAAAAAAAGAAGAAACTGTGCCTCAAAATTTGGACTCACATGTCTAAGGTCACTCACTTAGGCTAATGATAATCAAAAGAAGCCCCAAGATGCCAAGTCCTTCCTCATTGTCTTCCTACAACCCCAACCCATTTCCACGAAGCTTACAGCAGAACATACGGTTGGCCTTGCATTAATTGACTGTTTTTCTCTGTACACTTGTTACTACCCCATGATGACTAGTGCTGTACTAGAGATAAGAAGAATACAGCAACCAAAAAAAGGGTCTATTACTTGCTGGGGCTATGGGGGACACACAGCTGTTATGGAGGAAGAGCCATAGTGTGAACATAGTTTCTCTAAATAAAAACCCACATTGTTCCCAATATTACATTATCTATAATAATAAAAGCATAATATGCTAATTAGACCAGACAGCCAAACGACCTTCTAGACATCATTCCAGATGCCTTTCTGGATGAAGCCGCAGCAGCAGGGGCCAAAGCAGAGGCAGTTAGGGGTGATCAGGCAGGCAGGTGAGCGGTTAAGGGTGATCAGGCAGGCAGGTGAGTAGTTAGGAGCAATCAGGCACACAGGCAAGTGGCAAGGGGCAATCAGGCAGTCAGGCAAGTGGTTAGGGGTGATCAGGCAGTCAGGCAAGTGGTTAGGGGTTATCAGGCAGACAGGCAGAGGTGGTTAGGGGCGATCAGGCAGGCAGGCAAGCAGTTAGGGATGATCAGGCAGGTATGCAGAGTGGTTAGAGGCAATCAGGCAAACAGGCAGGCGAGCGGTTAGGAGCCAGCAGTCCCAGATTGCAAGAAGGTGCAGGCCGAGCTGAGGGATTTCCCCCTCCCCCACCCCCCTCCCTGTGCATGAATTTCGTGCACTGGGCCTCTAGTAAGGGATGAAACAAATAAAATGTCAAGAACTATGTCCAAAAAATCTTATTTTCTGTTCAAGATATTATCCTGTTTCACTCTCAAAACCCCCCTGAAATAATAAGAGAAACACAAAACTAAACCCAAAGCAGTGCAGGCGGTCCAAGGGACTTGCTGGATGGACCCACTCCAAAGCAGAAGCCGAAGAACTGAGACATCCTTTGCCCATGGATTGGAAAGAGGTCCCAACCTGAGCAACTAGAATTCTGGGATATTGCTAAGGTAAGAGCTACTGGGCTCTGAGAGAAGGAGAAAGCTTGAGACAGAACACCAGGTAATTAAGTAAAAGATAACAAAATTCTGAACAAAAATGCTCATTAGTAAAAGTGTATCTAAATAAACTACCTTCAGATGTATTGGCACTCACTAAAGAGGAATTTTTAGACATTGAAGAATTCAAAAAGTTAATTACCCACAAACTTATTTTTTTAAATTATTTATTGTTTAAAGTATTACATATGTCTCTTTTTCCCCCAATTCACCTTTCCCCAGCCACCCTCACCACCCAATACATGCCCTCACCCCCCTAGTGTCTGTGTCCATTGGTTATGCTCATATGCATGCATACAAGTTCTTTGGTTGATCTCTTACCCCCACCACCCACCCTTCCCCTCCTTCACTCTGAGGTTTGACAGCCTGTTCAATCCTTCTCTGTCTCTGGATCTATTTTTGTTCATCAGTTTATGTCATCCATTATAGTCCATAAATGAGTGAGATCATGTGATATTTATCTTTCTCCAACTGGCTACTTTCACTTAGCATAATGCTCTCCATGTCCATACATGCTGTTGCAAATGGTCAGAGTTCTTTCTTTTTTACAGAAGCATAGTATTCCATCGTTTAGATGTACCACAGTTTTCTAATCCACTCATCTGCTGATGGGCACTTAGGCTGTCTTCAAATCTTACCTATTGCAAATTGTGCTGCTATGAACACAGGGGTGCATATATCCTTTCTGATTGGTGTTTCTGATTTCTTGGGATATATTCCTAGCAGTGGGATCACTGGGTCAAATCGCAGTTCCGTTTTTAATTTTTTGAAGAAGCTCTATAATGTTCTCCACAGTGGCTGCACCAGTCTGCATTCCCAGCAGCAGTGCATGAGGGTTCCTTTTTCTCCGCATCCTCACCAGCACTTGTCATTTGTTGATTTGTTGATGATAGCCATTCTGACAGGTGTGAGATGGTATCTTATTGTTGTTTCAATTTGCATCTCTCGGATGATTAATGACTTTGAGAATGTTTTCATATGTCTCTTGGACTTCTGTATGTCCACTTTCAAAAAGTGTCTATTTAAGCCTTTTGCCAATTTTTTGATTGGATTGTTTATCTTCTTTCTGTTAAGATGTATGAGTTCCCTATAAATTTTGGAGATTAGGCCCTTATTGGATATAACATTGGCAAATATGTTCTCCCATGCAGGGGGCTTTCTTGTTGTTTTGCTGATGGTTTCTTTTGCTGTGCAAAAGATTTTTATTTTGATGAAGTCCCATTTGTTTATTTTCTCCTTAGTTTCCATTGCCCTATGAGCTGTATCAGTAAAGATATTGTTATGACATATATCTGATATTTTGCTGCATGTGGATTCCTCTAAGATTTTTATGGTTTCCCATCTTACATTTAAATCCTGTATCCATTTTGAGCTTATTTTGTTGTATGGTGTAACTCAGTGGTCTAGTTTTCATTTTTTTGCATGTATCTGTCCAATTTTCCCAATACCATTTATTGAAGAAGACTGTCTTGACTCCATTGTATGCTCTTGCCTCCTTTGTCAAATATTAATTGATCATAGTGGCTTGGGTCGATTTCTGGGTTTTCTGTTCTATCCCATTGATCTATATGTCTGTTCTTGTGCCAGTACCAGGCAGTTTTGAGAACAGTGGCTTTGTAATACAGCTTGATATATTGTGATCCCTCCAACTTTGCTGTTCTTTCTCAAAATTGCTGTGGCTATTCAGGGTTTTTTTATTCCATATGAATTTTTGGAAGGTTTGTTCTAGGTTTATGAAATATGCCATTGGTATTTTAATGGCATTGTATTAAATCTATAGATTGCTTTGGGTAGTATGGATATTTTTTTAAAAAATATATTTTATTGATTTTTCACAGAGAAGAAGGGAGAGAGAGAGAGTCAGAAACATCGATGAGAGAGAAACATTGATCAGCTGCCTCCTGCACATCTCCCACTGGGGATGCGCATGCAACCCAAGTACATGCCCTTGACCGGAATCGAACCCGGGACCTCTCAGTCCACAGGCCGACGCTCTATCCACTGAGCCAAACCAGTCTCGGCGGGTAGTATGGATATTTTAATGAAGTTGATTCTTCTAATTCATGAACACTGTATGTTCTTCCATTTGTTTATGTCTTCCTCTATCTCTTTTTTCAATGTCATGTAGTTTTCTAAGTAAAGGTCTTTTATCTCCTTAGTTAAGTTTATTCCTAGGTATCTTAATTTTTTTGGTGCGATGGTAAATGGGATTGTTTGTTTGTTTGTTTCTCTTTCTGTGAGATCATTATTAGTGTATAAAAAAGCCATAGATTTATGGGTGTTAATTTTGTATCCTGCTACATAGCCAAATTCATTTATTAAGTGTAGTAGTTTTTTAATGGAGTCTTTAGGGTTCTCTATGTACAATATGATGTCATCTGCAAATAATGAAAGTTTTACTTCTTCTTTTCCAATTTGGCTACCTTTTATTTCTTCGTCTTGTTTTATTGCTATGGCTGTCACTTCCAGTACTATGTCAAACAGGAATGGTGAGAGTGGGCATCCTTGTCTTGTTCCTGTTCTTAGGAGAAATAGTTTTAATTTTTGCCCATTGAGTATGATCTTGTCTGTAGGTTTGTCATATAAGGCTTTTATTATGTTGAGGTATTATCCCTCTATTCCCACTTTGCTGAGAGGTTTTATCAGGAAAGGGTGTTGTATTTTGTCAAATGCTTTTTCTGCATCAATTGATATGATTATGTTATTTTTTTCTCTCAATTTTTTTATGTGATGTACCACATTTATTGATTTGTGGATATTGTACCATCCTTGCATCCCCGGAATAAAAGAAAGATCATGGTGTATGATCTTTCTAATGTAATACTGGATCTGATTTGCTAGGATTTTGTTGAGGATTTTAGCATGTATGTTCATCAGAGATAGTGGCCTGTAATTCTACTTCTTTGTAGTGTCTTTATCTGGTTTTGGTATTAGGGTGATGCTGGCTTCATAGAAAGTGCTTGGAAGTGTTCCTTCCTCTTGAATTTTTTGGTATAGGCTGAGGAGGATAGGTTTTAGTTCTTCTTTGAATGTTTGGTAAAACTCCCGTTTAAAGCCGTCTGGCCCAGTGCTTTGTTTGCTGGAAGTTTTTTCATTGCTGCTTCAATTTCCTTCATAGCTAATGGCCTACTCAGATATTTTAGTTCTTTCAGATTAAGTTTGCAGGTTCTTTTAGGTTGACTAGTTTTTTGGAATAGAGTTGTTTGTTCATAGTAATTTTTTTTTTTTTTTACAATCCTTTGTATTTCTGTGGGGCTTGTTGTTATTTAACCTCTTTCATTTCTGATTTTGTTTTGTTGGGTCCTTTTTGCTTCTTGGTGACCCTGGCTGGAGGTTCATCAGTCTTGTTTATCCTTTCAAAGAACCAGCTCTTGCTTTCATTGATCTTTTGTATTTTTTTGTTTGTTTATTTGTTTTTGTCTCTATGTCATTTATTTCTGCTCTGATCTTTATTACGTCCTTCCTTCTGCTCACTCTGGGCTTTTATTGTTGCTCTCTTTCTAATTCTTTAAGTTGTAGAGTTAGATAACTTATTACCAGTTTTTTTATTTGTTTGTTTGTTTGTTTTTTGAGGTAGGCCTGTAATGATATGAATTTCCCTCTCAGGATTGCTTTCACTATGTCCCATAGATTTTGAATTCTTATGTTTTTATTGTCATTTGTTTCCAAGATGTTTTTTTTTATTTCTTCTTTGATCTCTTTGGTAGTCCAATCATTGCTTAATAACATGCTATTTAGCCTCCAAGTGTTTGAACTTTCTTATTGTTTTTATTGTAGTTGATTTCTAATATTATGCCATTGTGGTCTGAGAAGATGCTTGATATGATTTCAATCTTCTTGAATTTGAAGAGATTTTGCCTGTGTCCCAATATGTGGTCTATCTTTGAAAATGTCCCATGTGCACTTGAGAAGAATGTATATTCTGTGGATTTGGGGTGAAATGTTCTGAAGATGTTGATTAAGTCCATCTGATCTAATGAGTGTTTAGGATTGCTGTTTCTTTGCTGATTTTTTGTTTAGAGGATTTATACAGTGATGTCAATGGGGTATTAAAATACCCTACTATGATTGTATTGCTGTCAAGCTCTTCCTTGATGTCTTCCAAACTTTTTAAATGTATTTGGGTGCTCTTGCATTGAGTACATATATGTTTACCAGAGTTATGTCCTCTTGTTGTATCGATCCCTTTAGTATTATGAAGTGACCTTCCTTGTCTCTTGTTATTGCCTTCACTTTGAGGCCTATTTTGTCAGATATAAGTATTGCTACCCCACCTTTTTTTCATTTCCATTTGCCTGAAAGATATTTTCCCATCCCTTCACTTTAAGTCTGTGTGAGTCCCTTGTTCTGAGGTGGGTCCCTTATAGACAGTATATATCTAGGTCATGTTTTCTTATCCATTCAGCACTCCATGTCTTTTGATTGGAGCATTTAGTCCATTTACATTTAAGGATATTATTGATAGGTACTTGTTTGTAGCCATTTTTATTCCTTGTGCCTGTGTTCCTTCTTCCCTTTCTATTTCTTCCTTTTACAACAGTCTCTTTATCATTTCTTCCATTGCTGGCTTGGTAGTGATAAGCTCCCTTAACCCTTTTTATCTCCAAAGCTCTTGATTTCCCCTTCAATTTTGAATGATATCCTGGCTGGATAGAGTATTCTTTGGTCCAGTCCCTTGCTTTGCCTCACTTTGTATACTTTATTTCATTCCCTTCTGGCCTGATGTGTTTCTGTTGAGAAATCATTTGATAATCTAATGGGAGATCCTTTGTAGGTAACTCTCTGTCTCTCTCTTGCAGCTTTTAAGAGTCTCTTTTTGTCGTTAATGTTTGCGATTGTAATTACAACGTATCTTTGTGTTGGTATTTTTGGGTTCATCTTGTTTGGGACTCTCTGTGCTTGTGTGACTTTTTTCTTCCCCAAATCAGGTAAGTTTCTTCATTATTTCTTCAAATAGGTTTTCTAATCCTTGGTCCTCTTCTTATCCTTCTGGCACCCCTATTATATATATGTTGCTTCATTTCATGTTGTCCCAAAGCTCCCTTAGGCTCTCTTCCTGCTTTCTAATGTTTTTCTTCAATTGCTTTTCAGACTGTGTATGTTTTGTTGCCCTATATTCTAAATCACCAATTCAATCCTCTGCCTCTTCTAATCTACTATTGAAAACTTCCATTCTGTTTTTTATTGTAGCTATATCATTTTTTATTTCCTCTTGATTCTTACATAAGTTGATTTTCTCTTCCATCCAATTTATGAACTGTATGACCCTTACTCTAAATTCTTTTTCTGACATATTGCATGCCTCTTTTTATTTAGTTCCTTTTCTGGCGAATCCTTCTTTTCTTTCCTTGGGGTGTTGTTTCTTTATTTCCCCATTTTTGTTGTCTCTTTCTGGCCCTGGGTACCCTGTTTGGGGTTTGAGAGGTTATAGACCCTATTAGGACAATAGTCTGATACTGGGTCTGCCTTGGGTCTCACATCTTTATTGTCTCTGCTCTGAGTTGTATCCCCTTCTTCTTGGGATCTAGTCCTTCAGTTATCTGCTTCAGATGCTCGGGGTGTGGCAGAGAGTGCATAGTTTCTCTGGTGTGTGACCCCTTGTGAGGACCCAGAGCCATCTGGCATGCAATACACTGTGTTGCCCCAGCACCCATGGCAGGGTAGCACCCTAGATCCCTCTGGTAGCACCTTTGCAGTGTGTTCCTGTGGCCTCTGACTGGGCTCACTGGCTTTCTCTTGGTCACTGCCTCAGCACTCTCCTGTGGCCTGGAGTGAGGCATGTTCTGGGTTGCTGCAGGTAGCCCCTGCAGGACTGCCATAGGGGCTGGGAAGAAGTGGGTACAGGTTTCTCCAGGTCCTACAGTCCCCGTTTTCTTATAGCTTGGAGTGAGATGCATACTGGGTTTCTCCAGTTCACCCATACTCAGTGTGGAGTGGGGGCAGGTTGCCCTGGTTCTCTCAGTCTGCACTCTCCTTTTGCCCAGAGTGAGCTGTGCATGGGGTTGCTCTAGATGGCCCCAGCAAGACTGTCCCAGGGGTCAGGGTGGAGTAGGTGCAGGTTGCTCTGGGTCAAACAGTCGAAGTTCCCCTGTGGCCCTGAGTGAAGAGTGTGCTGGATTTTTCTGGGTCGCACCTCCTGGTTTGGGCTGAAGCAGGTATGGGTCCCAGAGGGCTGGTGAGGAGGCCTGGTGCAGGAGCTCACTCTGGTAGCAGGCACTTCCTGCAGACACCTGGAAGCCTGCCAGGAGGTACTGTGCCATTCACTGCCAGGGCACTATGGTGGTTCCATGTGGGTTATGGCTGGCAAGCGGTGTTCTCTAGCATCCTCTGCCCTTCCTTACAGAAAATTGTCTCCTCAGCTGGGTCTAATTTGTTAATTCAGGGTGAATGTCTCCAATTTAGTTGCTTTTCTGGCCTGACCCTAGGACAGTGATGGCGAACCTTTTGAGCTCGGTGTGTCAGCATTTTGAAAAACCCTAACTTAACTCTGGTGCTGTGTCACATATAGAAATTTTTTTATATTTGCAACCATAGTAAAACAAAAACTTATATTTTTGATATTTATTTTATATATTTAAATGCCATTTAACAAAGAAAAATCAACCAAAAAAAATGAGTTCGCGTGTCAGAGGTTCGCCATCACTGCCCTAGGAGGAGGTGCTTGCACTGCTGTCTATTAGGCCACCATTTTCTAGTTCTGAAGTCTGGGAAGTCCAAGATCAAGGCACCTACCAATGTGTTCCTGGAGAGAGCCCTCTCCCTAATTTTCAGAGGTATACCTTCTTGTTGCATCGGGGTCTATCCACAAACTTATTTTGAAAGAATTCCAAATCTACATATTACAGCAAAATTTTAAAAACAAATAATAGCTGAGAGGGATTAAACAACGTGTACTACCAAGATAAAAATGAATGACGACATTAATTATATACATATAATCCAAAGCAAAAAAAAAGTAAATAAAAAACAAATATATATATATTGAGTTCTCACCATGTGCCAGACACTATTTCAGGGTCTTTTCATTCCTTAAAATAAGGAGTTCTCAGATAAACTGATTGGGGAGATATACTTACCTAGTTTACAGATGAGGAATGGGGGCAAATATAGGTAAGTAATATCCAAGATCACTAAGTTAATAGTTTTGGAATTGGAATTTAAATTTGAATGATGGGATTTCAGGTCTCACTCTTTGAACCATTAAACCAAAAATGTACATAGAACCATCATTCTTAATTATTCAAGCATGGGGAGGAGGGAACCCATATATATCTTAACAATAGAAAGTATATGTCCACTAAAGAATATTAATTTAACTAAATCATATATATAATATATATAATGTGTATTTAACTTTTACATTCAACAATATCCATTATGTTGAGTGGAAGAAACTAGAAACAAAAGAATATATACAATATTATGTCCTTAACATAAATTTCCAAAACAGACACAGATAATATAGTAATAGATGTCTTAATAATTTAAGAGTGGTTATTGTTTTTTGTTTTTTTTTTTTTTTAATATATTTTATTGATTGTTTACAGAGAGGAAGGGAGAGAGATAGAGAGTTAGAAACATCGATGAGAGAGAAACATCGATCAGCTGCCTCCTGCACATCTCCCACTGGGGATATGCCCGCAACCCAGATACATGCCCTTGACCGGAATCAAACCTGGGACCTTTCAGTCCACAGGCTGACGCTCTATCCACTGAGCCAAACCGGTTTCGGCAAGAGTGGTTATTGTTATTTGGATTAATGACTGGAAAGGAGCATGAAGGTTGTTTCTGGGCTTTTCGATGTTAATGCTCTATATTTTGTCATTGGTCTGTTGATCACATTGTGAAAATTCACTGAATGCTATATTTAAGATTTCCAATCTAAATATATGTAAAAGCTTCCAGAAAAAAGAGATTGTACTTCATATGATATGTGTAGTATAATATGTACATGTTGCTACTCTATATCAGGATATGTCTTATAACCTTTTTATGCATTTGTCATTCATTGTGAATATCTGCCTGTCAATAATTGCACTTATATCAAAAATTTTCATATCTTTTGTTTATTCATCTGACTAAAATTTGAATCATTTTAACTCCAAATTAAATGCTACTATTTTTAATATAAGAAACAAAATGGGAATATATAAAGCATAGCAGATTAATAAATTAGCCACATTTTTAATGAATTTCTCTTTGAGATACATCAGTCTCAAGAGTCCTGAGAAATAAAGTAAATGCAATGAAATGATTGCAAAACAATTTAATTTCACATTTTTTTCTCTCTGGGTGAGTCATTTGCCTTTAAGATAGGAATAGTGCCATGACTCATATATTATTTGCTGATAGTGAAGAGTCAGCTTTTATGAACTAGAAACAATTAAGACTTCTATATAAAGACTGCAGAATACTCTCAGACCAGTTTCCAGTGGAAACACAAGTTGGGATAAAGTTGCATATTTTTAAGAAGTTGAGATATTTTCTTTTCTTCCTATAACTAGAAAAGTTCTATTCATCCTTCAAGACACTGCATGGTATCCTCTATGTATCAATCCTGCACGTCAACACATTGCTCTTTTCCATCCTATCTTGAACAATTGATCAACCATCGCTACTGTTGCATGCCTAATGACCCGTGTTCTTTATTTTAAAGCGTTGTTATTAATTGTATGCATCCATTTCTCCTTATTAAAAATGTATTCAGTGAATGGTATTGGCCTCCATAGACAAATTTTGAGGGGGGCGGGTTTCAAGAAGGTCTACCTTATTCTGCAATAGTCTCTCTCATGTCTTCAGATTACCACTTGCTTGATATTCTACAATTACTAAAAATAATTGACATAAATATCTTCAAAATTGAATTTAAATTATGTAAAAATATTTTAAATTATAATGCAATAAAAATTACAAAATGATGTCTAAATATTTCATAAGAACTATAGTGGGCAAAGAGAAGATTGGTGGCGGGGTGGGAGAAGAGACCAGGAGTGAATGTAGCACCTGTGGTTGATGGGAAGAAACTGGAACTGAGAAGGCCCCTCAGAAGAGGAGACAGACCAGCAAAGCATTAAGGGGAGAAAGAAAGAAGGGCTGACGGAGCGCCTGCTATGTGTGAGGGCTACATCTTCATAAACTGAATTGCACAGATGATGAAACTGAGGCAAGAAATGTCAGACATATACTATAATTCATCCAGGTACTTAGATATTAACACATACCAGTATCTGTAAACTTATCTCTAAAGCCCCTTTTTGCCACATTTGCCTTGATTTATTCGCAAGGGATATCTGGGTAAGAAAATAATTCATAGCTAGAACACATATATTTAAAATATATGATTTAGAAGACTGTTATTTGAATCATTTGTTGTTTTTTCAAAGTACCTCAAAAGATGCTATAGTGCTTTTTAAGAAGTAGCCTTTGTTTTTGAAAAGTACTATTAAATGTACAGTAGTTACAAATTCAGGATGAAGCTGGGAACAGATTTTGCACATAAAAATTATGTTTATTATTTACAGAAATCAAGTGGGGAAAGTCATCAGCAAACTAAAAAGCTTAATCGGGGGGAAAAAATAAACTAGGTCAATGCTACAAACTTCCAGATATTTTTGTGCCATCCACACATACCCCATCCCATAAGAACCAGCTGCTTTAAGAAACCATTATAACACATAGCTCTGTAACTTAGTGTTTTATAGCACAGAGAAGTTTAAGAACCACTGCCATAAAATATATATTATAGAACTCCTACCTATGATTTAACTGTGTTTATTTCGAAGTAATCACATTTAACAGCCTGTTACACATTTGGTTGGATACTTTCAATGGTAGTAAATCTTCCAATGAAAGCTAATTTATGCTTCAGAAAGAGAGAATGATCATTCAGGACCATAATTTCATTTGTCTCAAGAAGCATGTCCACACTGTTGATTTGTTCTTGAGGCTGGAAAACTAACAGAAGGTAATTCCCAGAAGTAAGTCCCGCCATGGGCTGAGTAATGGACAGCTCTTGGAACTTCAGCTTCCTTATTTTTCTAAATGGATTTGATTCTTTTTTTAATATATTTTTATTAATTTCAGAGAGGAAGAGAGAGGGAGAGAGAGATACAAATATCAATGATGAAAGGGACCCATTGGTCGTCTGCCTCCTGCACACCCCCTACTAGGAATCAAGCCTGCAACCCAGGCATGTGCCCTTGACCGGAATCAAACCTGGGACCTTTCAGTCCACAGGCTGGCGCTCTATCCACTGAGCCAAACAGCTAGGGCCAGCCTCCTTATTTTTGAAACAAGAATATAATGCCAAAGAACTTGTATGCATATATGCATAACCCACGGACATGGACAATAAGGTTGTGAAGGCCTAGGGAGGGGGCGGGGTGGACTAGAAGGGGTCAATGGGGGGAAAGGGGACATATATAATATTTTCAACAATAAAGCTTTGAAAATAAAAAAGTAAGTACTAAATAATAATAATGCCTACCACAAATAGTAGGCTTGTAGAGATTAAACAAATTAAACAAGATACTTAATGTGAAATAACAGGCAGTACTTCAGGTACTAAGGAATTGCTCAATCATAGATGAGTTTAAAGTGAACGTTTGACACAATTTAAGGGTGTAGTCTACATAGAAAAAAAAAGAACAACAGGAGATCTGAGGAAAAGCCAAACTATTTATTTTAAGGCAATCTTGATGAATTTAATCAGCTTAATACATAAATGGTGAATGAGTCATAACCCATTCCTGAGGAAGAAACACACAAAATAATAATGGCTCAGAAACTTAAGATGTTATAAGATGTAAAAATGTTATAGTCAATTTTCAAAGTATAATTTCTGTCATAATTGTTTATTTTTTAAATTTTGCTTAGTTGTATTTCATGTAATATCTCTAGCATCCCCAACTATATTTGCTTTTATCCCAAGCCATCAGACTTGGAACCTCAAGAATTTCTGATTTATAGATTTCCCCATCACCTACCCCCACAACCAACTCATTTCACCTTGGTGTGTCTGAATTACCTCCAGTCTGTCCTGTTTCCTCCGTCACCTGCACAGGGTAGGCTCTCATTGCTATCACTTGGATTACTGTAAGTTCTCCTGAGAGTTTGCCATTTACCATTTCACAATTGCCCATCTTGCATCACAGTGTCACATTAATCTTCAAACAGTGCAACAACAATCATGTCACTCCCTTGCTCAATGTCCTTCAATGTCTTCCAGTTTCCAAATAAATCAATTTCTAATTTTTTGCTATGGCATACAAGGCTCTCCAAAGTGCTGCTCCAGTATGTCTTTCTGGCTTTATCTCCCCAAATATTGTATATGCTGGTTCTATGCTATGACTTTCAATCTACGTTTTCATTTAATTCTTACAGTAGCCCAGTGATCAGGTATTAGCATTTCCAAATTATAGAAGAGTAAAATAATATTTATTTATGTTAACTTAATATTATTTATAATTATATGTTAAGTTTATATTTTCATATATCTTTATATTTTTTAAATATATTTCATTGATTTTTTTACAGAGAGGAAGGGAGAAGGATAGAGAGTTAGAAACATTGATGAGAGAGAAACATCGATCAGCTGCCTCCTGCACACTCCCCAGTGGGTATGTGACCGCAATCAAGGTACATGCCCTTGACCGAATCGAACCTGGGACCCTTGAGTCCACAGGCTGACGCTCTATCCACTGAGCCAAACTGGTTAGGGCTATCTTTATATTTTTAATTAACATTATTTACCAAATCCCACATAGAAAACCATTACTATGATTTAGATAGAATTTCTAACACCAAAGTCCTTGGAATTTTCAATGAGTACCTAATTTTATCAAGGCAAGGTATCTTCACTAGATTCTAAGACTCGGCTTCCAATTTTTATTGGCTGATAAACAAGGCATCCTCTTCTATAATTGTTATTTATACTTAGGGCCATATGGTTTTTGTTCTTTGGTTTACAGATAACAGACATTGGCAAGGGCTAACCTAGGCAAAACAGATTTATTGGAAGTCACTCAGAATCAAAAACTCTGTCTTCAAGCATTATAATGACAAAAACTGGAGCAGTTCTAAGGAATCTTAGCAAGTTCTATCATATGATGACTCAGTTTCAATCACTTCTGTCTTTGTGCAAACTTTCAAAAACCTGAAAGGTAGACTCTAATTGTCCCAGGTTGGATCATAACACTGAATGTTGAACCACTCACTCATATCCAAAGAACAAAAGTTTGAACATAGCTATAGCCTGTTTTACCAGGTAGTTGCCCAAATTTGTGTCGAATACATATGTTGGTTCTGCAAAGAGGTAATGCAGTCAACCCCATTAATCTGTTTGCATC
The DNA here is from genome assembly GCF_014108235.1 of Myotis myotis. Taxonomy (NCBI): domain Eukaryota; kingdom Metazoa; phylum Chordata; class Mammalia; order Chiroptera; family Vespertilionidae; genus Myotis; species Myotis myotis. Next base: position 29,086,820 of record NW_023416313.1, read on the forward strand.
TATGAATTATAAACTTTTAAAGAAATTTTATATAGGAAGATCTGCAGGATCTTAACATATGTTTTCTTATTCTGAATGCTATAAATATATTTTTAAAAATTATAAGAACAAGTTCATTCCTACAAAGGCCAAATTAAAAAAAAATAACATTGAAAAAATTGAAGAAAATTTAGTTCATTCATTGATTCATTGAAAAATATTTAAATATTTATTAGGTACTTAAGGTTTGTCTTGTGAATATATATAGTCATCTCCATAGGTGTGGGAAATATTAATATTATACAGACAGTGAGCTGGACTTAGCACCAGACTAAATTGTTAAAGGGAAACCAAGTCCAGCTGATACTGGAGTCCTTCTTGTAACAGCCATACAAATACTCTCCACTCTGAGTGAGTGAGTGTGTGTGTGTGTGTGTGTGTGTGTGTGTGTGTGTGTGTGTTTGAATTTGCAGTGGAATACATATGCCAGACTAGCATGAGAATGATTCAATAAGGACAAATCCAGAGTTAAAGAGAGTGTAGCTCAGCAGCATTAGAGAGGGAGGTGGTTGGGATCACTTGATTATGTGGTTCAAAAAGATGTAAAATTTTAAAAACCTTCTGGAGCTTCAAGTATCTATCAGCCCCGCCATCTGTAGCATGCCAGAATCCCTTGAGGAAAAGGAGCAAGCATGTTAGACTTTGGGGGCTAAGAATTACAGTCAAGAACTATGTCTGAGTTCCCCAAAAGTTGGCACCAATCAACCCACAAGGAGGCTTGAATCCAGGACAAAGAAAAATCCCCCAGAGAACCTCAGAAATATTTGGGGGAGAGGACCCACTAGGTAAAACTAGAGCTTTGCTAATAAACAGGTAATAACTCAAAGCTGTTGGGATTTGGCATGGTAATGTACATGTGACCACATCTGCAACCAATGCTAGTAAAGCCTGAGGCATACCCCTAGATAGTATAGACCCCAGCAAACTCCACCGCTTCCATCTTCTTTGCTTATTGAAGAAAAGTTATTAATTTGGAAGGACCTCTGGAAATTTGGAAACAGCCTAAGTGCCCATCAGCAGATGAGTGGATTAAAGAACAGTGGATTAAAGTACACAATGGAATACCATGCTGCTGTAAAAAGGAAGGAACTCCTACCATTTGCAACAGCATGGATGGAACTGGAGAGCATTATGCTAAGCGAAATAAGTCAGTTGGAGAAAGATAAATATCACATGGTCTCACTCATTTGTGGAATATAATGAACAACACAAATTGATGAACAAAGACAGATCCAGAGACAGAGAAGCATCAATCAGACCGTCAAATCTTAGAGGGAAGGCAGGGTAGAGTAGGGGGAGAGATCAACCAAAGGACTTGTATGCATGCACATAAGCATAGCCAATGGACACAGACACTAGGGGGGTGAGGGCAAGAGCGGGGGGGGAGGGGGCCTTGGTGGGCAATGAGGGGATAAGGACACATATGTAATACCTTAATCAATACAGATAAATAAATATATAAATAAATAAATAAATAAATAAATAAATAAATAAATAAATATCCTCGGGTGAGGATTAACCAAAAAAAAAAAAAGAAATTGAAGACAATCAAACAGCAATCGGTAAACAAGGTATATACTATGCCTGGTCTTATGATTTTACAGACCAGTTGAAAAAAAACAATAAATTTCTTCCGTCTATATTACCTGGCTCTTATATAGTTACTTAATAAACCATTTGGTCTCTATATTGGAGTATATCTTTTCCAGGTCGAATGTGGTATTATGTAAGGAGAAATTTAAGTTATAATGAAAATTATTTTCATCAATTCTGAAGCAAACACTAGGTTAAGAACGTTGTGGTCCTTGGCAGTAATTTGAATCATGAATTTCAACAAGTTTTTCAATAGTTCTAAGAAGGAAATACATAAGCAATAAAAAGACAAGGCACTGGTGAGAGATGGTTTAAGTAAGCTAGATTTCTGTACTAAGATAGCATATTTTCTTTTAAATAGAAAAGTAATTTTAGATTTTGCTATAATAATAAATGTGAAAGTATCATAGTTGTAGGATGACAGACGTAACCCTCTAATAAGAAGCACTCCCAATGTTTGCCAGAGACTGATTTCAAATATTTTATTTTTTTTTAAAGGGGAGAATGATGATTTTTATTTCTATTTTTTAAAAATATATTTTATTGATTTTTTACAGAGAGAAGGGAGAGGGATAGAGAGTTAGAAACATTGATGAGAGAGAAACATCGATTAGCTGTCTCCTGCACACTCCTTACTGGGGATGTGCCCACAACCAACGTACATGCCCTTGACCGGAATCGAACCTGGGACTCTTGAGTGTGCAGGCTAACACTCTATCCACTGAGCCAAACAGGTTAGGGCTTCAAATATTTTAAATAATTCTAACTAACCAGATGGAAATTTTGCAATAAGAGAAGCAGTTTTAGCCTTTTTAGAAATTATAATATGCTGGAAGTAGTTTCACACATCTGAGTATTTTCAAAATCAATATTTTTACAATTAATTTTCAACATCACTTCTCATTTACTTATTTTTCATGTTAAACATCTCCCATAAATCATTAGGAATATTGTAAATTTGTTTTTTAACAGAACTCTAAGTGGTAAATGTATTCATCATGTATTTAAATAATTATTGCCCTTTGCCTCTGTGACATATCTTTCCCATGTTCAGTTTTCTCCCTGCATGAATGTTCATTTTCATGTTTCCATTCTCTCATATCAAGCATTCAGCATTTTTGTGCCCAATTAGAGAGCAATAAAAATTCTACATTGCTTATTTGACATTAGTTAGTAATTCTAATAGGTAATAGAAATTAATAAAATAAAACTGCTTGTGGTTTTAAGAACATATTAGTTAACTGAATTAATAAACAGTCTATTATGGACTAAATTTTATGACAAAACTCAAGGAAGTGTATGATTCATCTATGACTTCCAGCTTCCTTAGGTATGTACACGGTCCTATGCAAATAACAAATCTCTCTCTTGTTTAATCATTCCAAATATAAAAAACACATTTTTTAACCTCACTTCACCATTATTTAATGAAAATCAGATGCAAGCTCTTTCCCATGTGAGGCCTTTGAATTTATGGTCCCCATCTAACAGGAAAGCAATTGTTCTGGTGTCTGTCTGCCTCTTCACCATGCAGTTCCTGGGTAAAACATATCACCTTGGGCCACCTGCAAGCACCCTACTGAATGGTTCACTACTCCATCCCCATCATTTTCTATCATAAAACTGTTTTTGATTTGCTTACTTACTATGTGAAATTATTTTATTGACATTTTTGTTTACTTTTTCCTTGCTTTTGAACCAAGTGGAATGAAAGCCCCATAGAGAATACTTTTGAAACAACTCCAGTAAATGAACAATATTTTATATATAGTAAATTATCAATCAATATTTCTGAATTACTTAATGAATCAATAAGAAAATGTATAAGTAAAAGTTTCTGTCATTCTGAAGCTAACTTCTGTTGGAGGCTTTGATTCTAGTGGAATGATTATTGTAGAGCAATATTCACATGGATTGTCATGCAAAATCCATGAGCAGAGAGAACAAACTGAACCCCAATTGTTGAAGAGTTTACCTTCCCAGGTTCTGCTTTTCTGACCACTATTTCCACAAATAAAGCATCAGTTATTCTCCTGCGGTCCTCATTCTTCTGAGGTTGTTTCTGCCATTAAATAAGGTTCCTCATTCATTCTCTCAAAGAAAGTGACTTTTTGTTTGTGTGTATGCTGGCTATTGTCTAACGGTAGGTGATGTTGGACGACTGACAGCCAGGCTTAAGTCAATGCCCCATTTTATCTCCTCTAAAGAGTGGCCCTTTTTTTCTCCCACATCTCGTGTTGGAGTTGAAGTTAACTTTTCCCAAAGAACTTGCATGTGTGGTAAAGCAATGAATACTGAATTTAAAAATGGGAAATAGTTGTTTAACAGGCCTCTTACATTGTTTAGTATGTTTCCACAAGAATTAATGGTTTAAAATTAGTTCAAACTATTATTACCATAAAAAGCTCAAAAATATTTTTTAAAAATTAAAAGAATGATTCTTTCTCCTTTTTCACCCATTCCCCTGATCCCCTCCCCTTCTGGCAACCATCAGTTTGTTCTCTGTATCTATACATCTGTTTCTATTTTATTTATTTACTCACTTTGTTTTTTAGATTCCACATATAAGTGAAATCATACAGTATTTGTCTTTCTCTGACTTATTTCACTTAGCAAAATACCCTCTAAGTCCATCCACATTGTTGTAAATGGCAAGATCTCATTCTTTTTTATGACTAAGTAATATCCCACTGTATATATATTATCACATCTTCTTTACCCATTTTTCTATTGATGGACACCTAGGTTGCTTCCATATCTTGGCTATTGTAAATAATGGGGGTGCATATATCTTTTCAAATTAGTGTTTTTTATTTTCTTTGAATAAATATCCAGAAGTGAAATTGCTGTGTCATATTGTAGTTATATTTTTAATTTTTTGAGGAACCTCTATACTATTTTCCATAATGGCTATACCAATTAATAATCATCCATAATAGTGCTCAAGGTACCCCTTTTCTTCACATCCTTGCCAATACTGTTTATTAGTTGTTGTTGTTGTTTTTATAATAGCCGTTCTGACAAGTGTGAATTAAAACCTCCACAAACAAATTCACAGAAATCTAATGTACAGAATAGAGTAAATAGTCACTATTATTATAGCTTTGTATGGTGACAGATAATTACTAGACTTGTGGTTATTACATTGTAAGGAATACAAATGTCAAATCACTATGCTCTACCCTTGAAACTAATACAATATTGTATGTCAACTACACTTTAATAAAAAATGAGACTTGAAATTCAGTTCTGCATTTGCAGGTTTATGTACATCAGTAAAACGTTATCCTAAAGAGAATAAAAACAGGCTAATTGCAACTTTACACCACCACTTTCATTCCTTGAATTGTTATAGTTCCCCAATGTCTTCTATAGCTGCTTAATTCCTTCATGCTTCAGTGTTCATGGCTAATGCTTAGAACATAGCTGTTGGGAATGGAGTGACCTAAAACTGCCCAAGTCATTGCATGAAGGACAATTTTGTAAAGACAATTAAATATCAGAGAAATTTTCTCATGGAGGGTCAAGTGAAGGTCTTCTACCACATCCTTACAAATTTAACTGTTATTGGCATTTCAATGTCACCTAACTTTAAATGTGGCAAGGTTAGGAGCACTTTCTGGGTATATTTTATTCAGGCATTTTTTCACAACCTTCTTTATAAACATAGTCTGCTCAGTTTGGGAGTGCCAGTCTTGGTTCTGTTGCTTATTGTCTACATGGTGGTTTTCTATATAAAGTCACCTATAAAATTAGTAGGTTGCGCAAGATCAGCATGAAATTGTACACTTCAGCCAGAGCACTGGTTGCTAAAATGTGACTTTTCTGTTATTCCTCGGCTCCAGAAGCTATGCTGACTCCCAAGTTCCTGCTGCTACAAGTAAAATTCCTCTATTAGTATTTCAAGGCTCTCTACCTTCTAAAGTTGCTCTCATTCATGTTAACTTCTTACTCCTCTAAACACACACATGGTCCACAGCAGAGAGGTGACCCATGACTTGAGTTTACCTCTTTAGTAACCATAACTGGTGCCATGCAAGCTCTACTGAAAATATAGTCCTTGTACCAGGACTGGGTACATGAACCTTTTTTTTTTTTTTTTTTTTTTTTTTTTTTACAGGCTGGGACAATGCAAAAGAAGAGTATTTAGAAATGTTTACAGTCACTTGACATTTTCATGACACTCAATACTTGACCAGTACATTTTTTTCATTAAAAGTTTTAGTTTTTCTTTACTTGCACCATGAGTTCCAGAGAGCAGGACCTGCATGCTGGCCATACTCAGCAAGACCACATTACAGTATGCCATTACTTAGCTTAACACGGCTACACCGAAAGTGTTTAAATAGGTGAGGAAATCTAAACACTTATTTATATTTGTAACTTACTTTTAGAATCACTTTCATTTTAAATCAATCTTGGTTTTAAATTTACATTTTAATATTATTAGCTGAATTAGGAAAGTAAATTTTCTATTTTTGTTTTGAATCTGAATTTAATTTTGTTGATGCAAACAAGCTTCATTTTTGTAAGAGAAGATACTCCTTTTCAGAATACAGCGGCAGTCATCAGCTAAATTATGGTGATGAAAATGATTGTGAAAAAAATAAAGGCCAAAGAAGTTTATATTATTTTCAATCCCATAATTGATGATGAAGTATTTAAAACCATTGTGTTCTAGGTAATGTACTGGCTGATGGGACAATGGAACCAATAAACTTAAACAGCCTTAACATTCAAAACATAAATGTTCGAAACCAAAGGTATCTTGTGAAAAAGAAAGCATATTGAATTAAAAAGCTGACTGAAGTGAATGTTTAATATGTAACCATAAATATTTTGTGAGCTTATGCCAAGTAGCACTATGAGCTGCTGACCCTAAAAGCATATGTATACATCACTGCTGAGCTTTCAGTACATGACTACTGCATGGGCATTTGCTTGAAAAATGGTGAGCGGAGCTGCAACAAAGTAGTGCAAGTACCAGTTTTTCACAACACTGTGCGTCAGCCTCAGAAACAAGCTAATGATGTGCAATAAAGTCAGTAAAGGGCTTCTTTTCAGCTTTTAAATTTCCCATCGCATTTACCAAATCCAGAGATATTCTTAGCATGGCAATTCTTTCTGTAGATGTGCAATTTGCACACGGACATTTTTAACATCATTATTTGTTAGTAATGCTTTTAACATAATAAACATGAAGCATATGAAAACATTCAGTTCAAGTTCCAGTTCTGTGTAGGGGTATGCTCTGCTGGTCCAGCCACAAAAGCAAGAAAGCAATCTGGAGTGCTTACCTGGATTTAGGAGCTGCTGCCAGAATATTAATCCCCGCTCTCCTTACTTCACTGAAATATTTTGATATTTAAAAAAACCTGTCAGATGCACTAAATGATGTGTTTAGTTCTGTAGTAAAAACTGTGAATCACTAAAAACTGAAGAGTCCGACTTAGGATTATTCTCTTTATTGGGAGATAATATGAAAGCTGATCATAAACTATTGTCATATGTTGAAATACAACTGCTATCAAGAAAACAATCTTGAAAATATTTGTAATGCAGAATTATTTGTGCAATACAAGAAACCAGTGTGGTCTGAGCACTTTAAAATTGTGAGTGGAGCATTCAGACTTAATACTTGGATGGTATTTTTTCTATTTTTCAGGATCATTATACACTCATGCAAAGGAGGAATGTAACCTGCTTTTCAATGGTAGATACAACTTAAAGGCAAAAACAAAAATGAAAAATTTGAAAGAAGAGAGCTTCTACAAAGTGTTATGATGCAGCCCAGAATTTAGTAACAATTACTAAGTAGATAGGTAGTGGTCTTGATAATTGATATGTATCTGTGAAAAGTTATTAACTAGGAGAAACTAAGATGGCAGTATAGGGAAACACCGAAATTGCTGCCTCCTGCAACAACTTCAAAACACAATAAAAGGACAGAACGGACATCATCCAGAACTTACAGGAGGGCTGGCGGAGTGGAAATTCTACAGCTAGAAGGAAAGAGAAAAGCACATTGAGGGTCAGGAGCTGCGGAAGTAAAGTGCAAAGGTACGGAGGCTTGAGAGTGCGCGGAAAGGGGCTGGTACCTGAGGAAGCAGCTGTCTTTTTGAATCGGGAGGGAGTCACAAGCTCCCAACTGCTCTGAACTCCGGTTCCGGGAAGTCTCTGGGGACCCAGGACTCCTACAGGGAGAAACTGGACTGTCTGGCAGCGGGCAGAACTCGGAACTTGAGGTCAGCTTTCCCTCAGAGGTGCTTGCAGCAATTAAATTATCAGGACACTGAGACGCGCGTGGCCCCTTAGGGCAGGGCTGAGAATCCGCCATAGTTCCTTGCTCCGTCCTTTGATTCCCTGAGACCCCGCCCCACCCAGGCGGTGGCAGAGGCTTTTGCATATGAATGCCCCGGCCCTTTGCAACCTGAAAATTACCTAAGGAATTGCAGCTGGGCCAGACAGACCCAGAACTTCCAAGAGAAGGCCCAAGGCCCCACAGCAGCTTGCATTGCTTCACAGCTGGACCTCATCAGGGCACCTCCAAACTCCAAAAAAGCAAGGGGAATCTGTGGTTCTCTTCATAGCTCCTGCTGGGTAACCTCCAAGAGCCAGTGTACCCAGTGGTCAGAGGGGGACCATCCGGATTACAACTCCTCAGATCCATAAGGGGCACACCCAGGGGGCAGATTCAGTGAGCACCAAAGCCCCACTGAAGCAAGTCTTGCCCCAGAAGGGTGTCTTCAGCACAGAAGTTCTCCCACTGCAGACACAGCCGATTCTCACTGCCAATTGGCCTGGAGGTCAATTCCTCCCAGTGATCCTACAACAATCAAGGCATAACTACAACAAGACTGTGCACAAAGCCCACAAGGGGGTGCACCAAGAGTGTCCACCTCAAGTAACGGGGGAGGCTGAGCCACTGGGCCCTACAGGACACCTAGCACACAAAACCACTCTACCAACACAGTGAAGCATAAAAAATGTGGAGACAAAGAAACAGGTCACAAATGACAGAAAAGGAGGAAAGCAAATGACTGGATATAGAGTTCAAAACCACGTTTATAAGGTTTTTCAAGAATTTTATGGAAACCACCGATAAATTTAGTGAGACCCTCAAGAAATCTAGTGAGACCCTCGAGGATATGAAAAAGGACCAACTAGAAATTAAGCATACACTGACTGAAATAAAGAATAATATATAGAGATCCAACAGCAGACAAGAGGATCCCAAGAATCAAGTCAAAGATTTGAAATACCAAAAAACAAAAAATACCCAACCGAAAAAGAAAAAAGAAAAAAGATTCCAAAAATATGAAGATAGTGTAAAGAGCCTCTGGGACAACTTCAAGCATACCAGCATCAGAATTATAGGGATACCAGAAGAAGAGAGAGGGCAAGATATTGAAAACCTATTTGAAGAAATAATGACAGAAAACTTCCCCTACCTGGTGAAAGAAATAGACTTACAAGTCCAGGAAGCGCAGAGAACCCCAAACAAAAGGAACCCAAAGAGGACCATACCAAGACACATCATAATTAAAATGCCAAGAGCAAAAGATAAAGAGAGAATCTTAAAAACAGCAAGAGAAAGAAAGTCAGTTACCTACAAGGGAGTACCCATACAACTGTCAGCTGATTTCTCAACAGAAACCATGCAGGCCAGAAGGGAGTGGCAAGAAATATTCAAAGTGATGAATACCAAGAACCTACAACCAAGATTACTTTATCCAGCAAAGCTATCATTCAGAATTGAAGGTCAGATAAAGAGCTTCACAGAGAAGGAAAAGCTAAAGGAGTTCATCACCACCAAACCAGGATTATATGAAATGCTGAAAGGTATTCTTTAAGAAGAGGAAGAAGAGCCCTGACTGGTTTGGCTCAGTGGATAGAGCGTCGGCCTGCGGACTGAAGAATCCCAGGTTCGATTCTGGTCAAGGGCATTTGCCTTGGTTGTGGGCACATCCCCAGTGGGAGGTGTGCAGGAGGCAGCTGATTGATGTTTCTCTCTCATCAATGTTTCTAGCTCTCTATCCCTCTCCCTTACTCTCTATAAAAAAATCAATAAAATATATTTAAAAAAAAGAGGAAGAAGAAAAAGGAACTCTTACCATTTCCCACAGCATGGATGGAATTGGAGAGAGGATAAATACCACATGATCTCACTCATTTGTGGAATACAATGATCAACATAAACTGATGAACACGGACTGATCCAGAGACGGAGAGGCATTGATTGGACTGTCGGGCCTTGGAGGGACGGTAGGGGAGGGTGGGGGTAAGGGGGAAAAATCAACCAAAGGACTTATATGCAAGCATATAGGCCTAACCAATGGACACGGACAACGGGGGCGGGGGGGAGGAGGGCATGAGGGGGGGGTAGGGGGTAACGTGGGGATAAGGACACATATGTAAGATCTTAATCAATAAAAAATATATTTAAAAAAACAAAACAAAACAAAAAGTTATCAACTAATTTGATATGATGATTTAAATTATTTTGCATCCAAGGAATATTTACTTATCAGATATTAATGAAATCCAAAATAAATTTCTTTCATCATAAGTTAAATTAAGTTTATCAATAACTTTCAGGATAAATTGTTGGCACTTCCTGTTGTAAAAATTGTGAATCACTAAAAACTGAAGAGTCAGATTTAGGATTATTCTCGTTATTGGGAGATAATTTGAAAGCTGATCATAAACTATTGTCATATATTGAAATACAATGGCCATCAAGAAAACTCTTGAAAATATTTACAATGCATTGAAGCATTAAAGATGAATTTTGAAAGTATAGCATCACTTTCATGAATGAAAGATAAAAATTAATATATTGACAACAAAAGGGGGCATATGTAATACTTTCAACAATAAATATTAAAAATGAATAAAAATTTTAAATTAAAAAATTTAATATATTGAACTTGTTGACATTTTTCTAAAATCACTGCTTTCATTGCTATCGACATGTTATGAGACTGACATTTCTATAGTGATTTTTTTAAATTAAAATGGCTTAGATATGTCATTGCCAGTGAATAATGTTGTTGTCAATAAAACCTACGTTAGGTAAATTAACACGCAAAGAATAAGTTCATTTGTTACAGTAAAATCTTTATATTTGATGGAGAGGATTTCTCTTCAAAGTGTGAAGTAGCTATTCAATATAAAGAATCACTATTTTACTCAAAACTTTTTAATTTTGATTATGGCACTATAATAAGTTCAACTGCAATTAGTAGTGACTCTCAGCATGAATCATAATATTTCAAACTTTCAATGAACAAACTGTAAAATTTTTATTTTTTTCTTTTCTCTTTCATAATGTTTCTTCTGATCATATATATTAAATGCAACAGAATGGAATTTTTTTAACTGATTTATTGCTTTAGATTGTTGAGACACAGTGTCCCATATTTTTATTGTTTGCAAGAATGATACAACATTAGGAACGCAGTAAATACTCAGCAAATACCTATGGATAGATCTATTTATATCAATAAGTTGGGTTACATTTATTGAATGAATCCATTTCTCCCAGTGGATGGCTATATTTATAGAGAGATTCATCTTACAGTTTTCATGGGTAGAAATCACTGGAGTACACCACAGGAATCTCACCATTCCTTTGTCACTGCTCTATTTTAATGCTGCTGCAATGTCGAACCATTTTATTAAGGAGAAAGTACCAAAGGCAAGCCACAGAATCAGTATTCAAGTGGGAAGAAAGAAGAGTATTAAGTAATCTATTAAGAGGAACATGAACAAGTGTACTTGGCAAAAGTATCTTACAAATTTTAACCTTGAGCATCTGTAAGGCTTTGGCTCTTTAAGATATCCCATCAAAGTAAAAATATCCCTGGAAACTTGGTTCATCATTGTTTTATCATTTAGGTAATTATGAGGGGGGAAAGGGAAAGGTGGGTTTCAGAGATCAGTTTCAATCCCTCCATAATTTTTTGGTGTAAAAATGAGCAAAATTTGCCAACATTGTCTATTATCATGTCAGGGTTAATGCAAAAGAGACACATTAACATTTTAGGACAGTTTAGATATAGGAAAGTATTCCCGGGAGACTTTTGAGTGAGAGAAGACACAGGAGCCTCTTTCCTCAGCAAGCAGATCCTTCTTAGAAAAGTCTTATGTCTTGGAAAACTGTATAGGTTAACATCTTCTCTCATCACTTCTACAACCCACTCCTATGTAGTCTAGCTGTTGTACCTATTTTTAAAACCTCTTAGTAGCACCAACGAAAGTCTTTCAGTTACTCCAGCCAGTTAAATAAAGAGTGGGGCAAAATTCATTGTTCTGAAGTTACTTCCATGTAACAAGCCCATTCTGGATCCTGAACCACTGAAATTGCCAGAGCCAAAAGGTTAAATTATGTTAGACAATAGAAAAAGAAAATGTCTTTGCAATATTTAAAAAGAAAGGTATCTGCTGAAATGCCTAAGAGAGTTTATAAAATTTACATAAAACCTTTATTGAAAAATAATTGGAAGCCACCCACAGCATGCTATAAAAAAATTCCCATTTTCTATCCTTTTTATTCTGACACTGTTACCATTCTTTGCCTGTAACATGGAAATTAAAACACAATAGTTTTTGCACAATATTTGACAATGCAGAATCTTGCTATATTATTATCAGTCTTTATTCTTGTCCTCTGAAAATAATCTAGACTATTAAATAACAAAAATATTTTTTGTTCTCCTCATTTATTTTACAATTTCAAGGATCATCTCAAAATAGCTTACAGCAGTCCATATCTTGCTATAAATGAACACCATTTTAATATTTACAGGTCATCATGTCTTTGAGCCACATGTTCTGAGAGAATGTATAAGGCCCTACATTAGACTGGGGGAAAATTAAAAACATATAGATAAACCTACATTTCTTGATCAGAAAATAATGTGAATTTTCTGATTAATCAAATCTATGCATATATATTCTGTCAACCAAAAAAATCGATGCACTTTTGCAGACCATTGGTCTATGGAACCTACTTAGAGTATATTGAAAATCTAGTTTGATTTTCTTTCCTCACATTATTGATGACATTTCAAAATACATATGTAGTTCAGTATTAGTAAAAAACAATCCAAAAAATTTAGAAGAGGAGAAACTCTATTGTTATGATAAAGTAGAAAGAATAATTGCTGTCCTTTTAGTCCTTTTTTTCTTTGAACTAAAACCATTTAAATTTCTCTCATCTAGCAGAATAGATAGAAACATTTGGTATAATGTTCACTCAATATCTTAAGATTCTACTTCTGAACACATTTAGGTGTTTTCTTTTTCCCTTTTTCTTATTTCTCTTTTTAACAGAGCAAGAAGCTATGCTTTATCATAGACAATTCATGGACAATAGGCGAGCTTGTGGCCCACTTTAGTCCTTACCCATCTGAATTTAAAATGCTATCACAAGCTTTCTTCTAAATCACCAAAACGTTAACGGGCTATTTTCTCTCTGAATTTCTACTTGGCACTTACTGTGAGCTTTGATGCTGCAATACCAATTCAAACTTCCTCTTCACTCTATGCCTAATATAAAAGGTTTCTCTTTCATCTTAATTTTTAAGATGATAAGCCATTTAGATTTGGTTCATCACTTTAATTTTGAAAGAAACTAACTCTTTGCTCTTCACCAGTTAAGAATAATATTTTAATATTCACACTAGAATGTTTGTATAAAAGACACTCCGCTAGCCGCTGGTAAGATTCAAAATATGTAATAAGGGATCCAGCGTGAGTGCCAGGTGATTTAGAGGGAGCCCGATCTTGAATTCTACCAGGATATCACACCAGCCATCATCGGAGACACGGGCTGGTGTGTCTATTCCAGGCGTTCATAATTCTGGAAGGAGTGAAAAATGTCAACAGTCTCTCAACCAGCCTTAGGTAAACAGGAGGAGGGTGAGAAAAGAAACAGGATTGTACAACCACCCTTTCGCCAAGAGCTCATTGAAACCAAATAGGCAGGGGGCTGGGAAAGGATGTGTGTTGGGACTAGGGGAGAAACAGAAGATCTAAAAACCTCATTTATTCTTCCAACGTGTTTATGAAACTTCGATAATATGGCTTAAGTGATTTTAGATAAAATTTTATTCTTTCATTCATTCACATACCAATATTCTCCATAAACAGTAGGGGTGAAACAGAAATAAGCAAATATATTAAAAGAAAAGTGGCAATACACATCTTTAAATCAGAATTTTGATTCTGTCCCCTGACCTATCTTTACCCATTTACTATAATCCTTTAATTTTGAATCCTGTGCAGTCTCCTAGTGTACATTAGAATACATTTTTGTACAGGATAGCTCATTTCAAACATTAGGACATTGACAGTAACCAGGCTTCACATTGGAATTGGCTGTTGCCACGTCAGCTGTACATTCTGCCCCGCCTTCTCTCTAGCATGTTCCATGTTTGCTTTACATACTCCTGTTCCCCTCATCTGCGGTGGCCTTTAGCTGGGATTGGCACGGTGTGGATTGACTGGTGGTGTGTTTATTTTCCAGGAAATCCCAGTGCTGCAGATTAGAAGGCATATGTCCAATTTTCTCTTCTGTTTGTATCATTTCTCTGTTCTCAGTTTCATTTATTTTCTGCACAGCATGTAAACCCAACAGGCACTATCAACATCGGCATCAGAGAGCCCTCTTAGAGAGGTTAATGGATTCGGGGGCAGAGTGACTCTAATTTTATACACTCGATGAAGGCATCTATTTTTTTTTAATTTAATGAGATCTTAAAAGTGATAGTGGGCGGTGTAAGGGAAAGAGCTGCTGCATTTTTTCTTGTTAAAAAATAGGTGGGTGGTAAAGAATTGAAAATGAAGCAAGTAAACCTCTTTAAATTTTTTGCTTTTTGATGTATTGAAAATCACTGAAATGGAGGAGAAAGATAGTCAGATCTGACCAATCCTATTCTTCTATGCCTTAATTTTTGTCCTGGCTTAGCAGCTTAAATTCGCGTTGAATCTTCATTGTTCAAAAAATTAAATAACACTAATTTCGGGCACCTTCCTGTGTAAATTCTGTATATTACATTTCAAGGGAGTTGTTCTTGGGAGTTAGTTTGAAAGGTGTTAAATGTGACTTTGTTGGAAAAAGCGTCAGTACATTGAACTTTTTTTAAATCCATTGCAACATTGTCTGACTTGATTGGAGTGTTTAATTCACTCATATTTAATGTGATTAGTGATATGGTTCAATTCGAATTTGCCATTTTGTTATTTGATTTTTTTATGTCTCATATTTTTGTGTCTTTATGATCCTTCTTATTTCCTCTTTTTGTTATAAATGAATATTTTATACTCTTTATACCATTTTAATTACTCTGCTGTTTTAAAGTTTTCATAGTGGCTGCTTTAGTGATATAATATGCATCTTTAACATATCACAGTCTACTCTGGTTAATTACCAATTTAAAATCTAAAAACATTGAACCAGATTAGCTTCATTGCCTCACCTTGGTTTTATGCTAATCATGTCTCTATATATAATCTATACTAATAAAAGGGTAATATGCTAATTAGACTGGACATCTTCTGGACAACCTTCCAGATGTCCTTCCAGACAAAACCATGGTGGTAGGGCCGAGGCAGAGGCAGTTAGGGGCGATCAGGCCAGCAGGGGAGAGAAGTTAGGGGGATCAGGCCAGCAGGGGAGAGCTGTTAGGGGGATCAGGCTGGCAGGCAGGTAAGCGATTAGAAGCCCATGGTCCTGGATTGCGAGAGGGATGTCCAACTGTCGGTTGGACATCCCTGCAAGAATTTGGCCTAATCCGGCAGTCAGACATCCCCTGAGGGGTCCCAGATTGGAGAGGGTGCAGGCTGGACTGAGGGACCCTGCCTATGCACGATTTCATGCACCAGGCCTCTAGTATATTATATCATTCTTACCTACATATTATATTTATCTACATATTTATAATATTCTAGTGCTCATCAAGTTTTACTTATGGCTACAAGTTACCATCTGAAGTTATTTATCTTTACCCTAAAACCTTCTCCTTTTTATAGCAAATGTCTGCCAATTTTTAAAAGAAGTATACTTATCTGTTTAGCTTCTCTGACAATGCCTTAATTTTGTCTTTGTTTTTGAGGGATTGTTTTGCTGGAAAAGAATCTTGATGGAAACATATTTTCTTTCAGTACTTTGACTATGTCACCTTACTGCCTTCTAGACTTCATTGTTTCTGATGAGGAATAATCATAACATTGTCCCTCTGTGTGATGCGTTGTTTTCACTTGGAGCTTAAGTGATATTTTCTTTGTCTTTGACTTTTAGCAGGTTGATTATGATGGGCAGAGATTGTGGTCAAACACCTCAAACCAATAAGACTTCCGCCTTTGCCAATGGGTTAAGAGATGCAAGTTGTAGCCTGTTCTCCACCTCCCTAGCCTTTCATATTTTGCTAGGATTTCTAAAGTCTTCTTCTCCCAAGAAGGTTCAGTTGTCATAGGGGAAGGTCTAGGAGTGATGAGTTTTCTCACTCATTATTTGGTTCTTTCACTTCATTGGTTCTCCCCAATAAATTGGCTTGCTGACTGGCCTAACCCAGAATGCAAACTTGAGCTAGATAACTGCAGATTTTCCCGTGATTTCACTACAGATCTGCCAGCCAAAAAAAGGTTTTCTCTCTTCACCCAGAATTGACATCTCTAGCAGAAGAGCTTCTTAGTTTTAAGGTATTGTTCTTCCAGATTAATTTGGAAGGGAGGCAGAGGTGAGGAGCAGCTCCAGACAAGAAGGCCATTGCTTCTACCTTTCTTAATTGGAACTTGTAATTCATTAAACTTTTAAATTTTTTATATGCCTCTAGTTAATATCCAATATCTTCATATGTTTCTGTTGATCATTTTATCCATTTTACATTTGTTTCCTGCAGAAGGGAATCACCTAGCCCCTCTGAAACCATTATTAGAAGCCCTATTATTATTAAATTCCTGGATGGTTTTCAGTGAAACTGCAATAAAAGAATAGGATTGTATCTAAGGGAAGGGGTGGGGGATACAGGTGTCCAAGACCTAAGTGAAAATTGAATATTGCTATTAAGCTGTTGGAAGACATATGCTTGTCCTCCAGAGATCCCATGCTTGCTATTACAGGTTAATAGAAGGTTAAGACTCTCCTGTAATCCTATTATATTTATTATAATTTATAAGTTTCAGATAAGAATTATCATGTTTGAACGTAGCTTGTGCATTTTTATAAAGTGAAAGTTTAAGTAAGATGTTATGGAATCTCCAAAGTTATAAATCCTAAAAATCTACCAAACAACTGATCACTTTGCCTCAGATCTCTGGGATTGTTATGGTTCATTATATGGTAGAAATATCATATTTTGTATCTGTTAGCCACAAAAAATTCCTTGACTAATATTTCACAGACATAATCAAGGATAGGCCCTTATATGCAACACTATTATTCTTGAAGAATGAAAGGTATACTAAGATAGCAAGTTATTATGGTGATCTTTTTTCCTTTATGTATATTTCATGATAAATAATTGTTAAACTACATAGTTGAGTCAAATTGAAAAAATATATATGATAAATAAACAATATATGATACAGATTACAACAGAGTAGTCTATATGTATTCTGTCCCATATAATACCATACTTACTAAGTAGCTCTATTAGCAATTTTGAGATCTCTAGTACATTGGGGGAAATGGCACACTGAAAAGGGGAAGGGAAATTTTCTTTGACATTTTCTAAGGGCTATCTCTTATTATATTAAGAAAGTATAGCATCATTTTATTGGAACCAGAAAAGGAGATAAATATTTTGCTCAAAACCCCAATCTCTGGTCCAGGAAAGCGTTTTATTGATTAGCCTTTGGGAAAATAAAAGTCACAGATTATAACTGTCAGTAAATACTGACTCTCTATGTCCCCCTACTTTTTCTATTCCCACTGGGATAGAGAACTAATTAAACTCTGACTCCAGAATGTAAAACCCAAAAGTTTCATAACCATGTCAGTGCCTTTAGATTGCCCAACTGTTGTCATGGAGATCAGAATTCATTGAACTTGACATTATAATCTGCATTAGCTTCTCTAAAAATGGTTAAATAGATGTAGTGTCAGAAGCTGTATGTCTTAAATTCCATTATTCACCTTGATTATTTGTTCTTTAATTTAGTTTGCTGTTTCTATTTATTGCTATAGCATATTTCAGAGAAAGTATATATAGGGTGTCCCCCAAAAATGTATACACACAGTTTGAATAATTATAAAGTCAGTGTTTCTTAAAAATACATTTCATTTTCAAAATTGAACTATCAGCTGTTAAAGTGTGTATATATATTTTTAATTAATTTATTTATTTTCATTTTTTATTGATTAAGGTTTTACATATGTGTCCTTATCTCCCCTTGCCCCCCTGACCCCCCTTCTCATACCCTCATGCCCCTGGTGTCTGTGTCCATTGGTTAGGCTTATATGCATGCATATAAGTCCCTTGATTGATCACTCCCCCTTACCCGGGCCTCCCCTACCTTCCCTCTGAGGTTTGATGGTTGGATCGATGCTTCTCTGTCTCTGGATCTGTTTTTTTTTTTTCATCAGTTTATGTTGTCCATTATATTCCACAAATGAGTGAGATCATGTGATATTTATCTTTCGCTGACTGGCTTATTTCGCTTAGTGTAATGCTCTCCAGTTCCATCTATGCTGTTGCAAATGGTAAGAATTCCTTCTTTTTTACCGCAGCATAGTATTCCATTGTGTAGATGTACCACAGTTTTTTAATCCACTCATCTGCTGATGGGCACTTAGGCTGTTTCCAAATCTTAGCTATGGTAAATTGTACTGCTATGAACATATGGGTGCATATATCCTTTCTGATTGGTGTTTCTAGTTTCTTGGAATATATTCCTAGAGGTGGGATCACTGGGTCAAATGGAAGTTCCATTTTTAGTTTTTTGAGGAAACTCCATACTGTTTCCACAGTGGCTGCACCAGTCTGCATTCCCACCAGCAGTGCAGGAGGGTTCCTTTTTCTCTGCATCCTCACCAGCACTTGTCATTTGTTGATTTGTTGATGATAGCCATTTGACAGGTGTGAGAAATATGCTGAAGCAATATCTTCACCAATACAGCTCCTAGGGCAATGGAAACTAAAGAGAAAATAAACAAATGGGACTACATCAAAATAAAAAGCTTCTGTACAGCAAAAGAAACCATCAACAAAACAAGAAAGCCCACTGCATGGGAGAACATATTTGCCAATGTTATCACTGATAAGGGTTTAATCTCCAGCATTTACAGGGAATTCATACAGCTTAACAAAAGAAAGATAAACAACCAAATCAAAAAATGGGCAACAGACCTGAATACTTTTTGAAAGAGGATATAAGAAAGGCCAAGAGACATATGAAAACATGCTCAGAGTCACTAATCATCTGAGAGATGCAAATCAAAATGACAATGCGGTACCATCTCACACCTGTCAGAAAGTGTGTTTATATTTTTGGGGATACCAAAACCAGTGGTACATATACACAGTGGAATACTATGCTGCTGTAAAAGAAAGAAAGAACTTTTACCATTTGCAACAGCATGGATGGAACTGGAAAGCATTACGCTAAGCGAAATAAGCCAGTCAGAGAAAGATAAATATCACATGATCTCACTCATTTGTGGAATATAATGGACAACATAAACTGATGAACAAAAATAGATCCAGAGGCAGAAAAGCATGGAACAAACCATCAGCCTTCAGAGGGAAGGCAAGGGAGGGGGTGGGGGTGGGGGGGAAGAAATCAACTAAAGGACTTGTATGCATACATATAAGCATAACCAATGGACACAGACAGCAGGGGGGTGAGGGAATGTGCTGGTGAGTGGGGGTGGCTGGGGAGAGGTAAATGGGGGGAAAAGACATATGTAATACTATATGTAATACTTTACCCATGGTCAGCAGCAAACTGCAGTTCGCGAGCCACATGCGGCTCTTTGGCCCCTTGAGTGTGGCTCTTCCTAAGCCTTAGGAGTACCCTAATTAAGTTAATAACAATGTACCTACCTATATAGTTTAAGTTTAAAAAATTTGGCTTTCCAAAGAAATTTCAATCGTACTGTTGATATTTGGCTCTGTTGACTAATGAGTTTGCTGACCACTGCTTTAAACAATAAAGAATCTAAAAAAAAGAAGAAGAAATAAAATGCACCTGGGGGAAGGAGTGGAGGAAAGGCACTGGAGAGAGAGAGAGAGAGAGAGACCCTGAGAAAAGAAGGTGGGGTTGTGTGCATGCTCCAGAGAGAGCGCCCCTGAGTCCTTTGTCTTGAGGGCTTTTATTTGCTCTCCAAAGGTGGAGACCCTAGGGGAGGTCCAAGGGGAAGATCTCCATAGTATAATCATCAGCTTTCCCGGTGTGTCCTTTCAGGATTGTGGTCTCTATTGATTGGTCAGCACTAGGGCAGCGGGTCATTAGTCCTCACAGTTGGTCCTGAAGTCGGCGATGGCATAGCTTCATCTGGTTTTGCTGCTTTCCTGGGCCTGGAGCAGAAACACAACTGAGGCCTAGATGTTATCTTTAGTTTGACCAAAACTCAGTCACTGTGGTCAACAGGCCTGAGGCTTTTTTCCTAATATAATTTGATGTGGGTCAGAACCTCATTGTCCTGAGGGCTTAATGTTTAAGGGAGTGGTAGTGCAAGGTTATGGCAGCCCTACAGTGAGTTTACATGCAGCAGTAGAATTGGGGAAAAGTGATACATCTTCCCAGTAAAGAACATATTTTACATTTTTTCATACCACAATGTTGGGAGAAGATATGGACTGACATACAGCACTCCTATTAATAGCCCTCCTCTGTGTGAATGCTTGTCCCTAAGATTTGTACTCAGGTACTGCTTCTCTCAGGCTTACCCCTGCCTAATGGAAATTCTAAATCACCCATAAGAGGAAAATTTTAGCAGGAACTTAATGTTCACAAGTTGAATTATAAACTGGCTTTGACCTTCTCCATAGGCATTCAAACTCTGCTTGTATGTACAGAGTAGTTGTTAGGGGTCAACTAGGACAATGATAATTATAATTCAATTGTTAATCATAATAAGAGCAATCCATAAGGATGATAGTATAATAATTACAATATGCATCAAAAACATACTGGCAGTAGACTAATGGCTAACCTATGGTCTGGCTCAATTATCAAGAAGAGTAATGAAGGCAGAAGGAGTGGCTATATGTATTCAGAGTATCTGCAGATTGGTTTACTTGTATTTGCATTTATATGGGATGAAATGGGTTGAGATTAAGTTTACTGATTAACAACTGACCATAGGGTTTTTGCCTTAAGAAAACCAAAGGCACCCTTACTGATTTGAGAAGATTTTCTAATTCACTAGGTCTTAGATATAGCAACCAATTAGAGGAACCACATGTCTGACTGAGGACTGACCTTTGGCAATGGAAAGAATTTTCACCTCGACTACACCAGATCAGTTCATTTGTAAATTCAACATCTTCATCTCAAGCTCAAGTATGTCTGAACCTTGCCTGACAATAATTAATCACAAAGACATACAGCAAAATGAGAGATCCAGTCAAGAATCCTAGACTTCAACAAGAGGATGCTAAGAAAAAATTACTTGGAGGTAACTTCATCCATATCCACACTGAAGTTAAAATGTTCCTCCTCTTTTCAATACACAGAGAGGGCCACCTGAAACAGGTATTTTGTAACTATAACCCGTTGGCACAGAAAGATGCACTCATGTGTGTACGCATCTGTGCACATGTGAGCATAACTGAATTTTATTATTATCTTGAAAATTAAATTTCTCTCTATAGTACTGTATGTAAACCTAAATTATCTTTTCTAAGTTTTCTTGTTAGGGGCCAAAATAATAATCATGTTCTGTTGACCATGATTGCTCTGTTCTGAGTAGAGAAAGCACATTCTAACCTGGCTGAGAGTTGAATGCCCTGAGACATGGGAGTTAACCTGGGAATGTGGTCCATTCATCTGAGAATTGCCTATCATCACGGAAGATTAACAACCTTGTTGCTGAAACAGTCTGGTCCCTGAGGCGGCCACACTTTTTGAACCCACCAGCCCCTATTGCCTATAACCTGTAACCCTATACCTTGCCTACTTCCCCATGCCTATAATTCCTACTTTCCCATATAATCTTTGTCCTTCTACCCAATATGAGCAGTTTCCTAATGAGAACATGCAGAAAGGGAGGGGGGAGGAGGGAAAGAGGAAAGGAAAAAAGGGCCATTATACTCCCTGAGCAGAGAAGCCAGCAATCTCAAGGCCTGGCAAGATAAAGTTGTCAGGTGCTTTTCATGAATTCTGGGAAGGTCACAACAAAATAAAAAAGGGACCTTGAGAATTAATCTGTACCAAAATAGTCAGCAGAGGAATTGTGAAGCCTATAGACAGGAGGGTATATGATGCCTCAGACCCCCACCCAACTTGCTTTTCAGATGAGCTGAGAGCCTGTCTGCATTTCATAAGACAGATGTAAAGGTTTACCTGCTTTGCTTTGCTTTTTCAATAAAGGTGCATGTTTTAATAAAGTGGCTTTTCACAAAGCAGTCAAGGTCTCTTGTATAAATTCATTTATATAACAAGACAAGGATTGTAGCTGGGGACAGCCTTCTCCCACTTACTCACAGGGCTGTCCAGTGACACCTCTCTGGTGTCGGTGAGAGGTGCCTGTAACAGATAGACAAGGGGTATGAGAACTATGTATCTGAGGACAAAGAGCTCACCTTTATAACTTCTATTAATCCTATATAATACAAGCCTAATATGCTAAGTGTCCGGTCGTCCAGTCAGCCATTTAACCAATCAAAGTGTAGTATACGCTAAGGCGGCTCAAACGCTCACTATGAGGTGCACTGACCACCAGGGGGAAGATGTTCCGACCAGTAGGTGAGCTTGCTGTTGGGGTCCGGCCAATCAGGACTGAGCCAGATGGGCCAGACGCACCCTGGAGCCCTCCCACAGTCCCTCCTAGGCTGGCCAACCTTCCACGTCCCTCCCCAGTCCCCATCAAGCACCAGTGGGGTCCCTCGAGCTGGCCTGCGCATTTGGGGGATGTCAGAGAGCCGGTTTCGGCCCATTCCCACAGTCCAGGCCAAGGGACCCCACTGTTGCACGAATTCATGCACCGAGCCTGTAGTTGTTGATAACAGCATAAATCATGATGTCACATTATCTTTTTTATGGCAGGCTCACATTCTATTCACTTTTTTATATTTCATCCTATTTGCTATCGTTACTTCTTTTTTTTTTTTGAGAAATAACAAGTTAAACATTAGGCTGTCAGTTTTGCCTCCTAACAACTTAAACTGGCACATCAAATATTTCTAGGTCTTAAAGAAAAGATTTTCCCAACACTGGACTTTCCCGTGTGCTTCTCATTTGCCTGTGCCTTACGTCAACATCAGCCCCAACCTAAGACCCTTATTTCCGGAAATGTTTTTACATTTACTTTTACTAAAACTTGGCAACTTACCTATGTACCTAATGCCCAGCTTTTCTTATCCTACACTCACTTTTTGCACTACATAAAATTCTGTGACTCACCACTACTTTCCCTGGCTTTTTGCCTTTCATATATTTTTAAACTTTGATATCTTTATGTCAGAGTTCTGCTCAAGGTCAGTCCATCTCATTATAAAAGATCAGAGATGATAGCTCTTCTTCAAACCACTCACTTATGATCAATAGCCTTTCTATAATAATTCATATGCTCTTCCATTTGGCTTCTGAGTCTATCTGATTTATCAAGAAAACATCAACTTGTATCATCCTATCTATACTAGAACCTAAGTTTTTATCATATATGGAGAATGGAACTTAAAGAAATTGGTAATCAGAAAGCTAAAGAATAGCACTAAGGAAGAAAGAAGCCTAAACATCTAAATTTGCCACTGTGCCTTTGAACCATAAGTCATATTTCAGATCTCATGTACTCCAGCGGTGACATTGTGAGAATTAATATCTCCGTGAGGCATTACATACTTACAAGTCAATTGCCTCCCCTTCCAATCATCTAGATGAGCATTTCCTAAGTCCTTCAGTGCCTACCGTTTTCACTGGGGTGTTTCAGAGAAAAAACTCTTTTCAGAAATGCAAACTGGATCAAATACAGTTCCAAAAGTGTCAGCTCAGGGGGAAAAATACAGAATCCAATCATACTTAGAGATTTTAGAGGCCCTGCAGCCCATCTCTTTGACTTTACAGACATAATCTAGAATTTTGCCACCCAGAGTGTGGCCCACAAACAGCAGGCAGGCACTGTTAAAAATGCAGAATTGCAAGCTCCACTCCTTCTCTGTTGAACAGGAATCCACATTTTCACAAGGTCCATGATTAGTATAAGCATAATAAAGTCTAAGAAACACTGGCATATAGACCAATTCTAGACTGGCAGCCGGTATCAGAGATGGTCAGGACTTGGGCATTATGTCTCCCATGGCCATTTCCCCCATGGCCCACTGTCCCCAGGGATGGCTCCTTGGTCTTCACTTTCTACCACAGTGGGTGTGTGCAACCTCTGCGATCACTGGTCGGCTTTCTGATGTGAGACCATGTCTTTCAGAGAAACAACATACCGAGTAAACCTACTAAGATGAGTTCTATTTGTTCAAAGGGCCTTACCTAATGGAACCAAAATAATTAATGGCTGGATATGAGCAAAAAAGCAGCCAGTGCCTTGAGGGAGTAATCCCGCTGAGGAACAATGTAATTTAAAGAGTTCCTACCAAGAAAAAGAGGCAGGTCAAAAATTAGACTTTAGTACACACAGAAATGGAGTAAATACAGGTATCAAATTGGTTAGAAATAAATAAGGATTCATAGACAAGCTCAAGGGATGAATTAACATTAAAATGTAATTTTAAAGTTAGATTGAACAGGACTGGGAACTGCTTCTGTTCTCTGAGATGTTCCAAATAAGCCACTTACACCAAACAAACAAAAACTATGAGTTTAGTGTTGCTATCAGTGTTCATGAGGATATCACCTATTTTTGAGACCATGACAACAGACTGTACTCTCTACTTTGGTTGGGGTCACCCAATGGTGGTCCTTGGTGCAGGCCTAAAATTATATAGGTTTCCAGTGTACAATTCTATAATGCATCATTTGTATATTATATTGTGTGTTCACCACCCAAAATGTTGTCTCCTTCTATTTATCCCCCCTTTAACCTCTTCCACCTCCCCCACCCCCCTTTGCCTCTGGTAACCATCATCCTGATGTCTGTGTCTGTGAGTTCTATGAGTTGATTTTGTTTTATTTTTGTTTACTCCCTTCACCTTTTTCACCCAGACCTCCAACACCCACCCACCCCCACAGCTGTCAGTCTGTTCTCGGTATTTATGAGTCTGTTTGTATTTTGTTTGCTTATAACACTTGCTCATTCTATACTCAGCTGAGCTGGTATAAGACCATTTTTTCTCATCTCAATAATGCATAGATGTTTTATTGTTCCACCCATCCAGAGCAGTCTTAAATACAGTAGAGAAGGGAATTGTATATTCTTATCACCTAATGTGCATACTGTTTGTAACCATATGTCATGTGGCTAAGCATTAAATTGAAGTTATTTTTTAAGTTGCTTTTGCAGAAGCACTATTTTTTCTTAATTCTCTTTAGAGTAAGCCAGATTCTGGGGTTGTTGTTTTTCAATTAAAAATAAAATTTCTCAGCTCATTTCCTTTTAAATTACCCTTAAACAATAACAAAGGATCCTTCTTCTCACTCAGTTACCCCAGGAACTTAACATTATATTTAAGATTTTTTGTAGAACCCTTGTCTCTCACTTAGGTTTTAAACAGTACAAAATTCACAAACCATTCAATGTAACTTAAGCTTTTACTCAATTGTTCATTTAAAGTGTAGGGTTTTTTTCATAATAGTTAAAGACTTGAAAATTGTTCAAAATGACTTCCTTTATAATTTCAAACCCCAAGTAATTGCTTTTTTTGTCTTCCAAATGTATTTCAAGATTGGCTATGTGTTGATGAGTTGAGTGGAGTCAGAGTACTGACTGTAGCAAAATTGACTAGACCTTTGCATAAACACATGATTTTTGTAATTAGAAATCTAATTCCACTTTCCCCTTGTCATTATCCACCAGTAGCAATACATTTTTATCACTTCATAACTTTTGTCACAAGATATGTGGCCTCCATCTCAAATTCTATCTCAATTTATTTTCCCTGATAAAATGTTTTTATTTTTCTTTCATGCTGAATTCTAATTAGTGCTATTTCTCTCCTTTAAAAAAAATCTATTTCCAAGAACCCTTGTCATACGCCTGGCAACTCTTTGCTCCAGCTCCATAATTTAGTCTTCTGGAAATCTATTAGTGACAGTCCTGGCACACTCTTTTTTCATGTGCGCAAGCCCTCCTTTGATCATTGCTCTTGAAAACCTTAGCCCCTTCAATTATGCTGCTTTCTTTGTGGAACGAAGTCATGTTGCACATCTCAGTCATATTTTATCAAAGCATAGAGTACCTGACTTGTGCCTTCCTCCATCCCTTATTGATTATTTTTTTCACATAGCAAAAGAGGCAACATCTTTTGATGTGCCTGGTTTCAATAAAATTCTATCAGGAAAAGGGCATAGTTGAAGCCTTCTCTTAAGTTTTAGTACCATGATCTGAGTAGTTTGTGTCCTTGGTAGCACTGCTTAAGGATCAACCTGATTCCCAAGACAGCTTATTGAATAACTCAAAGGGATGTCAATTTAAGTCTCAAAATACCATACTGTGGTAGTATATTACGGAAGCATTTGCTTCCCTTTCAGTGGCTCACAAAACAATCTCTTCTGTCGAGGTGAAAAAAATATTTTCAGAGAAAGTAATCATATGATACACAGAAGCACTGGCTTTAAGTAAGCTTCAGTCACATGTAATTAGGTAAGCTGCAAAATCTGCGTTTTATTGTTACACCACAGGAGTGGAAGTTTCCTAATCATTATGTATCTCTAAGTAAAGAAGACCCAACCACTCATAGCAAATGGACAGATACAATTTTCCACCACTAGGCTGAGAATTTTAGGAGTAGAGAACCATGTCATATTCACTTCCACATTAGTTCCTAGCAGAGTATCACACAAAACATGTTTGTTGAATTCAAGAAAATGTTCTTTTAACACATAGCTGGATATTTGTCCAGAAAAATTGGTTTACTCCAGAACAACAAAGAATTGCAATTCAGCATAGGCTATCTAATGGTGAACTACACAGAAGTCCAGAGAAACAAATTAAAAGAGTGCTTTTTTATGGATTTTGGAGGGAGTGTTGTTAACAATGAAACCATTCTGAAAGTTAAAAGAATAGTGACTTTTCATTGGCTGACCTATGGCAGCCTCCCATTGGCTGAGCCTTTAATGGGCAAGAGGGAAATCTTTTCTTCCTTCTGCTGAGGTAATGTAGTATCACTTCCTGTTGAAGATGCAAGGTACATCTCTTCCTGTTGGGGTCAGTTGTGTGCCTTGAGTGAAGTATATGAGAGTTCTCTCTTCTAACCTCCCTGATTCAATTTTAAGTGAGTTTCTTTTTGTTTAATAACTTTCACATTACTTATCTCTTTAAACTAATGATCCCATAACTTAGATTATTTGATTTTTTACAAATATTGATTGTATTTAGATACAGTCACTGCACATAATTCCAAGTTGTTTTTAACATCATAAATTCATGGTGAAAACAAGAAAGCAATGGAGAGAGAGACCTATGGAGCAGACATTTTGGTAAACAGTTCTTTTTATTTTTTTATTTTTTATTAATTAAATCTTTATTGTTCAGATTATTACAGTTGTTCCTCTTCCCCCCCCCCCCCCATCAATCCCCTCCACCCAGTTCCCACCCCACCCTCCTCCCTCACTCCCCATCCACTGTCCTCATCCATAGGTGCATGATTTTTGTCCAGTCTCTTCCCGCATCCCCTCACTCCATTTCCCCCCCAAGAATAGCCAGTCCACTCCCTTTCTATGCCCCTGATTCTATTATAATCACCAGTTCATTCTGTTCATCAGATTATTCACTTGATTTTCAGATTCACTTGTTGATAATGTGTATTTGTTGTTCATAATTTGTATCTTTACCTTTTTCTTCTTCTTCCTCTTCTTAAAGGATACCTTTCAGCATTTTATATAATACTGGTTTGGTGGTGATGAACTCCTTTAGCTTTTCCTTATCTGTGAAGCTCTTTATCTGACCTTCAATTCTGAATGATAACTTTGCTGGATAAAGTAATCTTGGTTGTAGATTCTTGGCATTCATCATTTTGAATATTTATTGCCACTCCCTTCTGGCCTGCATAGTTTCTGTTGAGAAATCAGCTGACAGTCGTATGGGTACTCCCTTGTAGGTAACTGACTTTCTTTCTCTTGCTGCTTTTAAGATTCTCTCGTTGTCTTTTGCTCTTGGCATTTTAATTATGATGTGTCTTGGTGTGGTCCTCTTTGGATTCCTTTTGTTTGGGGTTCTCTGCACTTCCTGGACTTGTAAGTCTATTTCTTTCACCAGGTGGGGGAAGTTTTCTGTCATTATTTCTTCAAATAGGTTTCAATATCTTGCTCTCTCTCTTCTTCTGGCACCCTTATATTTCGGATGTTGGTACGCTTGAAGCTGTCCCAGAGGCTCCTTACACTATCTTCGTATTTTTGGATTCTTTTTTCATTTTGCTTTTCCAGTTGGGTGTTTTTTCCTTCTTCGTATTTCAAATCGTTGACTTGATTCTTGCAATCCTCTAGTCTGCTGTTGGGAGTCTGTATAATATTCTTTATTTCAGTCAGTATATGCTTAATTTCTAGTTGGTCCTTTATCACAACATCGAGGGTCTCATTAGATTTCTTGTAGATCTCATTAAGTTTATCAGCAGTTTCCAGAAAATTCTTGAAAAACCTTAAAAGTGTGGTTTTGAACACTATATCCAGTCGTTTGCTTTCCTCCATTTCTGTCATTTGTGTCCTTTTTCTTTGTCTCCGCATTTTTTATGCTTCCCTGTGTTGATATAGTTGTTTTCTGTGCTGAGTGTCCTCTAGGGCCCAGTGGTTCAGCCTCCCCAATTACCTGAGGAGGACACTCTTGGTGCACCACCTTGTTGTCTTTGTGTACAGTCTTGTTGTAGTTAAGCCTTGATTGTTGTAGTTATCACTGGGAGGAATTGACCTCCAGGCCAATTGGCTGTGAGAATCAGCTGTGTCTGCAGTGGGAGAACTTCTGTGCTGGAGACACCCCTCTGGGGCAATACTTGCTTCAGTGGGGCTTTGGTGCTCACTGAGTCTGCCTCCTGAGTGTGTCCTTTATGGTTCCACGGAGCTGCAGACTGGATGGTCTTACTCTGACCTCTGGGTTTCCTGGCTCCTGGATCTCTAGAGGGGTGCTAATCTAGCCTTTGCCTGAGGCTATCCAGCAAAAGCCTCCCTGCAGGGCTTGGGTGGGGCAGGTCCCACGGGATCAACAGGGCGGGGCTAGCAGTTATGGCTGCTCTCAGTCCAGTCCTCAGAGGCTCTGCTTCCCAGTGTCCCGGTAATTGCTGCAAGCCCCTCAGAGAGAAAGCTGCCCTCGAGTTCCGACCAATGCCAGACAGTCCCCACAGACTCACCCGGAACTGGAGCTCAGAGCCTGAGACTCCCTCCCGATTAAAACGACAACCGCGCCCTCAGCCGCCAGCCCGCTCCGCATGCACTCCGCACCTTAGTATTTTACTTCCGTACCGTGCCTCCTCTGAGTCTCAGTATGCTTTTCTCTTTCCTTCTAGTTGTAGAATTTCCACTCAGCCAGCGTTCCTGTGGTTCTGGATGATGTCCGTTCCGTCTTTTAGTTGTATTTTTGAAGTGGTTGTTCGAGGCAGCAAACTCCGGTGTTTACCTATGCCGCCATCTTGGTTTTTCTCGGTAAACAGTTCTTGACTTAGAGAAGTACATGACAAGTGAGATCTTAAAGTTATGAAATTACTCGTATGTAACTTTAAACAATTATATTCAACTGAAAGATCAGTGTTGAGCCAAAATTTTGAAGTACTTTTATGAAAACTAAAGGAGATTATTATTTTACAGTAATTCTATTTGAGAAGTCAATACAATAGTAGTATCTTTCCTCTTAGTCCCTCTTCCATATTTTTACCTCAATATATTTTAGATATCACATGAAACACCTGCCTTGGTATTTGAACAGGTTTGAAAGGTTTTAAGCCTCAGTACATTTTCTCAGTGTTTTTAAAAATGGAAATCTTTTATATAGAATGGAAATCTTTTACTTCAGCAGTTTGAATGATGCAGCAATAACACTCTCCATGGGAGAGTTGAAGAAGCAATGAACTGCAAAGCATGAACTCAGGTGGTTGGATTTGGAAATCAAAAGAGCTCAAATTTCAAATGTACAAGATCGACACATATTCTAGTTCAAATAAAAATGTAGAAAGTCTGAGATTACTAGACATGTTTTAATTAAGCTACATATAACGCAAATATGCATAGATGGACTCTCGATGCTAGGTCTTTTAAGGATTTACCTCATTTAATAATCCCTAAACTGGGAAGAAATGTTAGTTCAAACAGGTTAGGTAATTTGATGGAAGGCACCTAGCCAATGATAAAAGAGGTGAGACATAATTGTAGACATGACTCAAAAAGGGAGCTGTTTCTTCTGTCTCATGCTGTCTCTCAATGAAGACAGAACAATTATCATAAAATTTGCATTTTTCCACTCTACAAAAAAGACTTGCCCTGAATTCAGGAATGATGAACTGCAATGAGGGCTCTGACAGAATTTGTTGGAAATTGAGCTTAACATCTTACAGTTTCCTCATCTAAAATTTGAGAATCTGAACTAGGGACTTTGAAGATCTTTTCACATCCAACAGTATATACTGTAATATTTTTGAGGTAAGATAATAATAAATAAGTAGAAGTAAATATAGATACTTTATAATGCAATTAAAATTACGTTTTCAGGGAAAACCACATATACTTAATTTTCTATTCACTAATCCATATTTTAAAAAATCAGAAAATTTACCTTTTAAGCATTTTAGTAATTTTCTTTAATATCTATGTTTACAACTCAAGGAACTCATATTATTGTTAAAAAAAATAGAAAATTCAACAGAAGATGTTGATTATCTCAATTTATTCATTTACTCCATCAGCATAAAACACATTAATAGGTTCCTAAAAGTATAATGACAAACTGAATTCTCCTTCTATTGGGCATTTTCTAGAATGGATACATATTTTTTTCCTCAAGAATTGTATTTGAGGATTGCAAAGGATCTATTGTGTTGATTGCCAGAATCATTGGTGTCAGATGTGCACATTGCTGTAATTATGATTTTTTTTGTAGTAATTAACTTGGTCCTGCCCAAAAAGAGTTCTTGCTTTTGTCCTGGGCTCCTAGGAGGTTACCTCTTAAATTTTGGGAATTTCTGAAGTGATAGGAATGCACTGTTGTTCCTGGTGGGACCCTCAGATTACACCTGATAGCTTGTGCTAATAAAAGAATCATAACCTGATTAAAGCAGCACTTATATATCATTCTTATGACTCTGCCTTAAATTAATTTTTCAACTGATTTATCATCTTTCATCATGAGTGTATTAAATAAGAAGGTTCCTACACAACAGAAATCCAACCCTACCCTCAAAATAAAAAACTAAATCTAAAAAGCCATCATCATTTCAATACCTAGAGGAAAAAATTGTTAACATTTGGGTAGAGAGAGAGAGACAAAGAGAAAGAAGAACAGAGGATTGACTTGAATATTTAAATTTGAGTCTAGACTATATCCCAGTATTTTAATGGATATACTAAATTTATCCTAATACATCTATGAGCTCATCCTTTTAATGCTATGTGAAAGGCAATTTATTTGGCATCTGGGTCTTTTAAAGATGAATAAGATTAAGTACCTTACTTTAAGATGCAAATAAAATCTAATATCAAAGATATTTTCTTAAAATACATTATATTCTTTTAATAAAATTTATTAAACATCTGCTATGTAATTCATCTATTTTATCATTGCAGATGGGCCAATAAATAAGAGAGACAGACATGATCCTCAGAATAATGGAGCTTTTATCTTATTGAAGGAAACAAACAGAAAACATAAATAAACAATAATAGCTCATAGTGGTTAATACTATGAATAAAAAAAAAATAGTGAAAATAAGCAGAGTAATATGAAAGAGTGCCTGGCTTGCTTTTCTAGATTGGGTGATGAGGGCCGGTATTTATAAGGCTTACTTTTAAGTTGAGTTCTGAATGATAAGAATCCATCTGCCAGACCCAAAACTGGGAGGAGCATTCCAAGCAGAATAAATAGTTAGTATTAATGCCTTAGTGTAGGAATAAGCTTAATATGTTTGATAAAAAGAAAGTCAATAATGCTAAATAGTATGTTGTCAGCCAGTAAGGGACTGTATCAGATCAAGTGTGAGAAGTAAGAGAACCAGATCAAGTAGAGAGTTTGGCTGTTACGTGTGATGGGAAGCCATTAAAAGTTATGGAGAGTATGGGAAAAGGTTATATAAGCGCAAGAGTCAAAGTAACAAGTCAGTTAGGGGACTAGAGAAGAGTCCAGGTGAGGGCCTATAGTGCCTTAGGGGGATGGGATGGAGATAAGCAAGTCATTTTACTCTTTGCTATCAGGGCCCAGACTTGCTAATGATTCAGATTTGGATTTGTTGAGTAAATGAAAACTAACACGTATATTTTCTGACTTTACAGTAAAACAATGCCTGACTTACATGAAGCACTCAGTAAATATCTGTTTAATCGTTGAGTCTTCTTCTTCCTTCTAATTCTCATTGACATTGTCCTGACTTAGATCCTCACCAACTCATTCTTGGTCATCTGCAACAATTTTCTAACTTCTCTTTTTTGTGTTATACTCCTAACATCAATGACTTTTCTAAAGTGATCTTTCTGGATCATATCTCTGCTCCTATTTCATGCTCAAAAACCTTCACTAACTCTGTACTGGCAAAGACGGTTGTGGGTTTTTTTCAAATACCAGAGTGCAACAGCATCATTTGATTCTTCAACCTTTAAGATCTCATTTAAAACCTAAAGAATTTTTAGAATGAGTCCATGTTACCTAAAATATTTTAAAATAAAATCAAATGTGAGACACCACACATTTCAAGGATCGCAAACCTTAGGAACGCCTCCAAAATAATTAAGAAATTTGACCTCAACTTATCGTTCCAGTCTTCTCTCTCCTTCTCTACTCACTGTCTCCACCCAATGCCTGAGGATGTGTAATAGCTAAATAATGTGTGGCATCACATTAGAGGGTGCGATTGTCACATATGAGAAAGGAAGTAGACACAAGCAGGTTAAGGAAAATAACAGGAAAGGGCACTTGGTTTTTCTGAGAATGGAAAATCGTCCATGATCTTTAATATTTAATTTCCCTAACTAAATTAATAATTCTAAAGGAACTGTTAGGTGAAAAAAATTCCACTTGGTGAAAAAACATGTTCCCAGTACAAATTATAATTTTAGTCAATATAGAGAATTGGTTAAAATCGACTTATTTTAAAGCTAAATAAAAAAGGTTTTTTAATTAGTGAGTTTTATTATTTATTATTACTCTCAATCATCACAAACTAAATAATTACATTTTATATTGTAAAAAATACAAGTGACAAAGTATATCATTCATTTTATTTCTTGTATCATTAAAAATTGGTTAATGATAACATGAATTTGAAGTTTAATTTTCAGAAAGAAAAATCTCTATATTTCTAAATTTGAAGATTTCTATAGTAAATATAAAGCAGATAATAAGATATTTATAACCAGATATTATAACCAGTAGCTTATACATGGGGGGTTTAAATTATTCATTCTATAATAGAGTTATTAAAGCTATAACAATATTACTATGAAGTGTAAAGGTAAGATATCCATCATAAAACTCAAGGCATTTCTGGTGGACTGAGTATATTTGGTTTCTCCTAAGAAGTCCTTTCTACTTCCTTCCATATGAAATACTCCTTCTCTGCAGAAAACATTTTCTCCTGCCATGTATTCTGTACTTTGCTTCCTGTTACTTGTGATTTCATCAGTTTATGTGTTTAAATTTTAATCCCATTCTCAACAGGCCATTTACTTCCCATTAGTATTCCTCTATAATCTGGGTACTCTTGTCAGCATATGAATCAGCAGCTCTACTTATAGTGTAATGGCTCAGCCAATCTGGCTTCCTCTAAGAATGTTTTTTAAAAATCATTTGCTTATAGTATCCATCTAGCCTTCATATTGTAACTCTACTGTGTCAGCATCCCTGGAAGAGGCCTTTCCAAATAACATGTGACCGATATTATACAACCAGAGATAGCTGAAAAACTCAGAAACCTTGAATCAAGCTGATCTAATCCACAGACAGAGGCCCCCATACATTTATTTACTAGGAATTTGAAATTTGAATACTGAGGGACTGAGACATCCTCTATAATAAAAGGCTAATATGTAAATCGACTGAACGGTGGAACAACTGGTCACTATGATGTGCACTGACCACCAGGGGGCAGATGCTCAACACAGGAGCTGTACCCTGGTGGTCAGTGCACTCCCACAGGGGGAGCACCGTTCAACCAGAAGCCGGGATCATGGCTGACAGCGGCAGTGGCAGGAGCCTCTCCTGCCTCTGCAGCAGCACTAAGGATGTCCGATTGAAGGCTTAGGCCCACTTCCTGGACATCCCCCGAGGGTTCCTAGACTGCGAAAGGGCACAGGCTGGGCTGAGGAACTCTCACAAGTTCACAAGTGCACGAATTTCATGCACTGGGCCTCTAGTTAGTTATAAAATGGGGCGAGTTGGGGGCTGGGAGGAGGGGCAGTAAGCATAGATCAGTGAAAATAAAATAAGAGAAACTAGAGTAAAGATCTACAAAAGCCAGTTGCTGGGCACCTAGAGCTAACCCAATTCTTGACTCTCTAAGGACTAGTTCTTCAGCCTTCGTGGATCTCTATGAGATTTTTTGTATCCTTTCTCTTCATTTGAGCAATGTGAAGTGGATTTCTGTTCATAATCAACCAAAGGATCCCAAAGACCAAAAATGTCACATATTCAATAACCCTGCTGTTTGTGTGTGCCATGTGTGTGTGAATTTTTCTGTTTCTTTATGTTTTATGTGATTATCTATATTTTCCAAAAATATAATTATTATATTGAATTAAACTGAGCAGAAATATTAAATAATACAATCAATGTAATGAATAATATAATCATTTTGTTTTTGCTTTGGCTTTGTTGATTATTTTGCTTTTAAAAATTTGTGCTTTAGCATTTTGTGCATTTCCTTAAAGTATTAAAATGTTTTTCAAAAGATGTGAATTTCTCCCTAACTAGGGGGGTAAATGGTTTGTTTTATATGCCAATTCCTCCATGCTTTATATATCTCTCAAGTAATCAGTCTATGACTGGAAATAGCCTGACTGCAAAGCCCACACCATCTTTAACAGACACCAGGTGATAGTCTATAAAGGAAAACACAGTACTTTAAAAAAGTAATAAAAGTTACACAGTAAGGAAATGCTTATAATCAAATCCTGAAATCAAACTCTCCCTGCTGTCATAAAG
The DNA here is from genome assembly GCF_014108235.1 of Myotis myotis. Classification (NCBI taxonomy): domain Eukaryota; kingdom Metazoa; phylum Chordata; class Mammalia; order Chiroptera; family Vespertilionidae; genus Myotis; species Myotis myotis. Next base: position 29,122,053 of record NW_023416313.1, read on the forward strand.
CCTTGACCAGCTTCTCTTAAAGCAAGAATATTTCAAAGCAGATCTTTGGGTGGCATAGAAACTGAGTCAGCCTGATTTATTTTAAAAGTATCATTTTGTTATTGTCATAATTAGCTCACTAATATTAATAATAGGAAGAGAGCAAAGGGGAGGCCAGACAGCTTCATCAGGAAGCTATAGCTTCATGCTCCCCAGGGAACAGCCTGTTCATTCTCTGCAGATCACTAGGGGAAGGAATTGAACAAAGGGGAAGGTGGGTGCTTGCACAGTAAAGTCAGGTGACATAGGGGAGGTGCTTGCCTGTCAGTCTAGGCCGGAAAACAATGGATTAGCTAGGGGGTATCAGAATCCCACCAATTTTGGAGAGTTAATGGTTTAGCTTGAAGAAGCTCCTGGTTACAGTCTCCTTGCTCTGGTCCTTTCTTGTTTTCTCTTGCTTCATGAACTGCACTCACTTGTGCACTTGCCAGCTCTCTCACCATAGTCCTGTGGCCTTAAGCAGCTGCATGGCCCATGGCTGTGCACACCCCAGATGCAGTGGACTGAACCTGGGAATACGAGCTAAACTAGCAGATGCTGGACTGGACTGGACTGGACTTTAATATGGAACAGATACCATGGGCTGTGGCCTTTATTCTGGCCCTGCTGAAGACAAAGTTGGACTTTTTCCATGGCAAGACACACAGAGATGGGACCTCATCCTTCTGGGGTTGGAGGAGGGGCCCTCAGGAAACATTTTTTCCTCATGGCACCCCAAAAATTCCACTTCCACCAATAAAAATTTTAACAACTTTATTAGAAATATAACCTCACACCCAACAAGTTCATCTGAACATTGACAAAGGTGAACTATAAGGCAATCAAAGTGATTGTCTACATGATACCAAATATCTAGATATTTAAGGTTAGGTATAGAAAACATCTAATTAAATAATAACATTGTCGTTTTTTATTCAGAGTATTAAATAAAAAATATTTCCATTTACACTGAGATTGTAAAAAGAAAGTGGTACAAACGTAGAGATAATTCTGTTGCTTAACCCATCTATGCCTTCAATTATCAAAGGAAAATGTTTTTCAGGGTGTGGTTGCTTGAGGATCTGAGTATCACCTAAGAACTAGTTCCAAGTACATTTCTCAGTCTGCAAACTTACTGAATTAGAACCTATGGGGCAGAGTCCAGGAATCTTGACTGTCAGTGGTTATAATGCAGCTAACATTTGAGGAACATTGCTCTGGAAAGGATTGCTGAGTGTGCACATTGTACCAGATGTAGAAAATCAAATCATTTACAACAGAATATATGGTCATACTAGAAAGATACTGTCACTGTCTCCTCACACACACACACAAAAAGTCATTTAAGTTTATCTTGTCACTGGAAAGGGACCAGGCTGAGGCAGGTCTGCCCCATCATGGTCTGCAATGGGTAAACCATTTGCTCCCAACTGTCCTTGGTTAGGGAAGATAAGCTGGCTACAATTGCTTGGCTTCTGTTCAGCTGTCTCAGTTTCCCCATTCCACTTGCCAAGAAGTTTTCTTAGCTTTACTGTCCTTCCTCTATGTGACGTCAACATGTTTTTAGACCCAGTGTTTCTCTAATGCACAACTCAAAGGGGTGCCCTTTGCATCATAATTTATGTGACTGGCCCTACTGCAGACGTATATGTCATACTCCCAATGACAAAACATTGTGGTCCTGGTGCTAGTAACACTTTACAAACTCCATTCTCACCTCTCTGTGCATTCATGAGGCACAACATTCAAAACAAAACACACACACACAACTGTGATAAATAATTGTGACATAGCATCATCATTTTGTTTTAAAATTTGCATGTTAAGCCTCTTTCACTTTTGAGTCTCTGCATCTTAATTTATGTTCAAATCTCTCAAGTATGTGTCCTCTGTTTGTGTTCCTCATGCATGAATTTAAATGAAAATTGTTTTCTTTTTTGGACATTTGGTAAAATCAGGAAAAAAGGCTTCATATGGCTATCTTTGTTTTGGGGGATATTCTAAAAATATTCAATTTGAGGAATTGGCTACCTGAGTATATCACAACCAGCTAGCATTCAAAACCAGCCTTGGAATTTCTACTTTCTCTCAATAACAGTTTGGTAAGGACAGGATTTGGCTGCAGTCTCAGGAACTCCATATGTTTGATTTAGAATATTTTCCATGTTGTCACTATTTTTTCACAGATGCACAGATGAGAGGCAATGTGGATGAAGCTGCCATAAAATACTAAGCTGTATTTTACAACAACCACACAACGACTACCAATGGATCCCTGCTGAAAATTGTCATGGGCAGTCCCTTCATTTTTTGTCTTTCTATTTAGGTAGCACAGAAAAAGAGAATTGGAAGCAACTCAAAGAAGTCATTCAGTATCTCATCCTGTCTCTAATACAGCTTGTACTTTGATCAACCCAAAGAGAAAGTTAATTTATCTTTTCGCTTTGAAATGCACAAAAAAGTAAAACTTGACAACATTCCAGCTGAAAGGTCTTTAATTAGCTTTAAAACCTATTGATTACCAATGCCAGATATGAACAAAGGAAGATAAGTCATGGCCCTTAGCCTTAAAATCCCATCATGGTCCCAAAGCACATTCAGTGAAGAACAACAAATGTCACATGCTTTGTACACTGAAGAGGCTCCACAACATTCCTGGGAGATGGGTGTTACTATTACCTCATTTTATAGACGAGGGAAACGATTTTCCCCAAGGCAGCCAACCAAGTTTGCAGAGTTAAGATTCACACCAAATTATTCTCATTCTGAAGCCCATTCTTATTCCAGTATATCACATTGCCACTTGGCTGGTGCCATCACTCTGACTGCTTTTCACGGCAGTGACAGTGAGCAGTGAGCTGGGGTTGCACACTAACATGAGGCGGAAACAGTCTTGGGTGTGTCTGACTCTCCAAATATGACTTCTGGAGACATACCGTCTAAAGCAGTCACTGAACATTCACACAGTTAGATAATTCAAACCTGATCCAATCTATTCCACCTCCTGACCTCACAGCAGACATGGTATAAAATACATTCTTCATGAGAATTTCTTATGATGACTCTTTCTCTGATTTAAGTAACTCTCCCCATTCCTTGTCTTAGTATGGATAATTTTAACAGGTGACTAGAGACTAAATTTAGGTCACATCAGCTGGAGCCAGAAGTAGTGGGTTTTGGAGGTGTCAAGTACATACATATCGCTCTATTTAAAAATTTAATGAAAATCACTTTATTTATTTGAAGTGGTGAAAACTCATGCAACATGTGTGAATTTATTCAAGAATAATTAAATGCAAAAAAAATTTCATACAAATTATCTTGGCTAACAGCCCTCCACAAGAGGTGTGCAGCCATCCCCCTCTGAAATATTGCTATATAGTAGAGCACACACAGAGCTAGAGATCCCTAACATCCCCTAATCTTCACAGTCTGGAGAAGACCATCCTTTGCCCAGATCTGGCTAGTCCCTCTCTCCTCTCTGCCTTGAACCCTTTGTGCTGTGCTGTGCAATATAGCAATCATTAGTTCCCTATAGCTGTTAGGCACACAAAGTGTGACCAGTCAGAATTAAGTGTTCTGTAAATATTTTCAAATACTGTATTTCAAAGACTTCCTATAAAAATAATAATCTTAAGTTTCTCATTGGGTTATATGTTGAAATAATATTTTAGATACACTAAGTTAAAATCTATTATTACAATTATTTTCAATTTTTCTTTTAAAAATATATGGCCACAGAATATTTAAAACTGTGTGTGTGGTTGACATTATATTTTTATCAGGCAGTTCTGCTCTAGGATAATTTCAGTTAAATTTGTTGATGAAGCTGTCCTTATGAATAACGTCCTAGATTGTAACTTCTTTTACAATGTTACTACAAATAAAAAAAAAATGAGCATACCCCTCCACCCCCAGAAGAACTTAGAAAGACAAAATTTTGGCTGTCTTAGAAGAGACAAATTGAAAACAGCACCTCTCTCTCTTTCTCTCTCTTTTTTCCTTGAGGAGTATCTAGTGAGAAATAAAGTGTTAGAATTTCTTAGAAGCAACTCAGAACTATCAGCACTATAGTAAGATTTAAATATCCATCCAAAGTTTTAAAAAAAAAGTTTCTCCATGATGCCACATAGCCTTTCTGTTCTGGGTTTCAGTTCTCATATTTCAAACACAGAAGAGGTTCCTAAGCTCTTTCCCATCTAGACCTCCTGTGCTCTCTGGAAACCACGACCTTCCTTTCCATGCCTTTAGACAGAGAAATAGTCAGGTTCCACCACAGTTTTAGCCTTATATCCCATAGAAAGTTAAACGTTTTATCCTGACACAATAGGCCACGCCACTTCTAGGTATATTGGATAGGCAGACTACGGCAAAACAGAACCACCAAACCATTGGCCATAATCCAATTATTTTTATTATTCAGAAAAAATTTCCTTCAGTTTCATTTACATGCTATTCTCCTTCTCGTAGAACAGGGCTCCCTGACTCCCTCAGTATCATTTCAATCAAGTGACTTTCCCACCTCTGTTTCCACCTCTGGATCCTGAGCCCCCTTGGGTTTCATAAAATGGTATGATGTTTGTGACTTGAGTGGTAGAAATAGTGATTTGATTCTGTGCTCAAGTTAAACAGTATGGAAAATGACTTGTTCCTGAAGGTGGATGCTTTTTTTTTTTTACAACTAAATCTGGTGATAATTTTAACTGCCATCAATACTCATTTTAGAAAAACAAATAGAAACGGCTTGTTATTGAAATTAGCAATGCTTGAAAAGGTCTGGAATTAATTGATGTCTACAGTCTTCTAACTTATGCCTGAAAAAATTCCAGAATCTAGTATTTTGTCTGCATTTCATAAGATATTGTAAAAGTATTTATTTTAATTTCTTTTTAGTGCTTACTATTCCAGAATATATTACATTTCTAAACTAATATCTCATATTGAAAACTTACCAAAGTTGACATGACTCAGCTGCAATTCAACAAAGTAAGATGCTATCCAAAAATTTCCCTCTTGGGGACATTACAAAAGTCTCCATTAACCTAAACTGTTGTTGTTTTTTGGCAAGTGTTTACACTGGCTAGTTCCATTACCTTGTTTATTTATGTTTTATTCATCAGTTCTAATGTAGATATGATTCTATTGACGCTTGATATTTTTAAGATATTGACATCTTTCCATTAAAACATTAAGCCAGATGGCTATTAATATTTCATAATAGGAGGTAATATATAATGATCTTTAATTTCTATAGAGGGTAATAGAATTTGGGGGGCAGTATTCTACCTTGGAATAATATTAGGAGAATTACATTATAGAGTGACTATACAAAAGCTTTTTCTAGACATATTTAAGAATCAGCAGGTTGGTGACTGTGGTTTAAGAATAATCTTGAAGAAAAATATTCTAAATATTTCCTCTATTGCCTTTATATCTCTTACATGGGGTTTTTAATTTCAGAAAGATGAGAAAACATAATGTATTGTGTCCAAACAAAAACAATTAACTGAGTAGTATTTTAGTCATCTGGGTGAACTGGTTGTCCAGTTTATATGAAATAAATACTACAAAGAATCTTTGATTGAAACTGCTAAATAGAGTAATCTATACTTACCATCTCTAATCCAATATTCACCAACTCGGTCGATTGCTCCCGCCAAAATCTTCTGCTGAAATAATTCACAGTAAGTCCACCAGGTCACCCATGCTCTCCTAGTATTGAATGCCAGTTTAGAGTACTACATTTATTGAGGGCATTGGCAAGTGACCTCATTAAATGCTTAGTAATTGAAAGTCTCTACTTCATTTTCTGAATACTATTTATGGTTTTTCTTGTACCTCTACATTTGTTCATTTGCAGATTTGTGTGCTTCCTGTCTTAATGACCGAAGGGAATATTTGCAGAAGTGTTAGAAGAGTTGAGTTAGCAAACAAAAGAAAGAGAGGACCCAGCGACTCACAAGAAAAGGCAGCCACTATCACCTCTGGGCGAGAGGGGGAAGGGGAAGACATGTACTCCTGGAGCCCAGAGAGAAATGACTCATGGAACAGATCCCTACTGTGGAAGCTTTCATTGCACCTGCTATAGGAGCAGTACAATGTAGGGTGGGAAGTAGGACAAGGAACTATTTCAATCTCTGATTCTCCCCCACCCCCCATAATCTCAATGCTTCTTTTGGTCAAACTTGACTGCAAAAAAAAAGCTTGAGAGGTACAGTTTCTGGAAGGGCAGCTTCCTGGGGACCAGAGCTGAGCAAAGACTTCAGAGAAGCCATCTGGATTGGGGGAGGAGGCAGACAGAAAGCCACGGATTTCAGGTATTCAATTGCCCTTGGAAATAGAGTAATCCCAAATTACAAACTACAAGGAAAATCTACTAACATTTTGTATTGCCAAACTTTTCTAATCTGGTAGGTAAAGAATAGAATGTTATGTTAATGGATATTTTGTAGTAAATTTATCCATGCACTTAATTTTTTCTCTGTGCACTGTTTGCTGGTTTATTTGTCTATTTTTCAAAAAAGTTGTTAGTATCTTCTCTCACTTATAAACACATCTTGGAATTAAATAAATTAACTCCTTGCTAACTATGTTGGAAATACCCCATCCCACCACTGCCCAAAAGCACCAACTATTAGCATTTTTGTATACATTCTGTCAGAAATTTTATATCCATACACAGCCATATATATGTACACCTTCTTCATATAAAGGAGCTATCCCCTTTAACATACATGGAAGCCTGGCTTGCAAACTCTTCAGTATGTGCTTCCATCCTTATTTTTCTTATTGACAGTATATTTTAGAGCAGTTTTCCTTATCACTGTATATTTAACTCACTTTTTTTAAAGGCCAATAACATTGCATTGTATGTATATACAATATTTTGTTGAAAAAAATCCCTTACCACTGACTATTTGTTTCTGCTCTTTGATATTACAAATAATGCTACACATTGTACATGCATTTTTAATGTATAGAGGTACACCTGTAGGAAATGATTGGGTTGGAAGATATGGACAGTTTTTTTCTTGATAGTTATTATAAAATGTTTAACCAAAGAAAAAGTTCCCATTTACATTCCATTAGCAATAAGAGAGAATCTGTGTTAATCAAAACACTTAATTTTTGCCAAACACAATAGACCAGAAATGAGATGTTATTGTAATGTTAATTGGCATGCCTTTGATTCTGAGTGAAGCTGGGCACAGTTCAAAATTTTCTAAGGTATTTGCATTTCTACTGCACAGAATCGTTGCTGGTGTTATGTATATTTGTGTATGGATATGAATATTTATATAAACTCTACCTTATTAATGCCATGTACATCTTTTACATTTCATAATTTTTGTTCCCTTGATCCATCTTGGTGTGTGGAAGGTAGACAGATCAAAGGACCAGAACAGAGAGACCCGAATGGAAGCAAATGCATATGGGGATTTAGCAAACAGAAATGTGGCATTTCACTTCAATAAGGAAAATCTACGTTTTCTTTTTCTTACAGTGTATAGAATGACTGCTAGCCAATTGGAACAAATAAAGCTTATTCCAACATCATTCTTTCACAAAAATATCTTTGAGAGAGATCAAAATAAAAAATGTAACAAATAATCTCATAGGAAATAGATAAAAATATGAGTACATCTATTCATTATCTTAGAATGGGAAATGACACTTCATGAGACACTCGTCCCAGAAAGGACAGAGAAAAAAACACTGTTGAAGTTGCACATGCCAAAACTGTTCAGTGTCAGTAAATAAAAATAATATTATACAAAAGTAAAAATGGCAAATAAACAAATAATAGGGCTATGTTTCTTAAAAATATAAACCTTTTCTATGTTTTAAAAGAATAACTCAACAACCCATTAGAAAAATGAGTAGGTTATATAAAGAAGTATTACCAATTTATAAACCTCTCTCATAATAAAAAAAAAATGCTCTTTACCTCCCAGGTTGACAAAAGTAAAAATATTTGTTAATATCAATACAACATTCTCATACAGTGGAAGGGAAAAATTGACTCAACCTCTTTGTAAAATCAATTTGGCAATAACAAAATGTAAGAAAGCACTTATTATCAGTTTAGAGATCTTACTTCTTGGAATCATTCTTGTATGGACATATGCAAAAACATATGCCCTGATGTTGTTTGGCGATGTTGTATTCCATCAGCATGTGCTAAGTGAGGAGCATGAAGCACTGAGCTGCATGTAGGGGATGCTCCTATTCGTGTTGCTATTTGATACGTGAGCCTTGACTGGAATGGAAACTTCTCTTGATTAAATATGAGTTCAAATGTTAGCATTTGAATGTGTTATTTAATTAATAGTAATGCAAGGAATAGTAAGATTTTTATTATCTAGTATCTTGACCTTAATAGTATGGTATGGTTTCTCCCATTTCAGATGGGCTGGTTATCTGGGAGTACTGAAATTTAATCTGCACTCCATCAACCTTCTCATAAGATCTATGCACAACAAACAAGACAACAGTGAGAAAGAGACTTTTAGCAGATGCTATCTTTGGTCCTGAACCTCAAATCTTGTAAACTTTTAAGTTGGGAACTTTGAAACTTGACCTGTCTCCTTCTCTATTTTACTCAAACTCTCCTCTCACATACACCTCCTCAACCTAAAGCAAGTTTTTAATATTATTACATTCTAATTTAATAGCAGGAAGATGTGCCAAAAAGGGAGAAGAAGGAGATTCCTGAGTTGTTGAGATGGCCAAGTTACCGACCTGTAAGAGTGGAGGAGGCATGGGAGAGACATTCAATTGGCGCTTGCCATGAACGTCTCACTGACTGTCACGGCTTGTTCAGTCTGAGATTCTAGAAACAGATTTATCCTTTAGGAGAAACAAGGAGAAGGTAAGGGTAAAATTTTGGAATCTTTTTTTTCTCCTAGAAACTACAAAATAACTCAAGTCTATATTGCAAACTCAGTCCTATATTCAGAGGCCCAGATATTTAATTGAATCAGAAATGAAGTCAGAATTAATATCTGATTCAATTAAATCTATTAATTTGTATATACCACTATTATCTCAAAATTAACTTGTCCCCAATTGAACCTATAATTTTCTCCTAAATCTGTTCCTCTTAGTATGATAATCCCTGGTTAACAGTAATATAGACCCTTAAGGTAAAAATGTAATGAGGTTCCTCCAGCATCGTTGACCAAGGCAAGAGAAACCCTGTACTGAGCCATACAATTTAAACAGCCCTCAATATTGTACACACAGACACACACACATATACATGCACACATGCGCACCCAACTGCACACACTATTAAGAAAGGCCTGGGCATCTCTGTCACTCTGAACCTGGCACTTAGACTGGCACAAGATGGACTGTATCACTAATATCTTTTCTTTTGATTAGTACCTTTCAGGCTCCATAAAAATATTCCTTATATATCTTGCCTTATTTTTGAAACAAAAGAGGACTGCTTTTGAATGATGGACAAGTGTGGGGATTGTGTCACTCCTGACCTCAGAAAGGGGCTTGGCTGTGGAGAGGAAGAGGATTTAAGCTGTGGCCATGCTTAGGGAAATAACAAGATAAATGACTGAACTCATCACATGCTCCTCAGACAGCAGGTGATCTTGCAATAATGAAACACCATTCCCCTTTAGCTCCAAGCATCCATTTCCTTATCCCCTTCATGTTCCTATTCGTAGATTCAGAGGTACTCAAGAATTAGTATCGTATTGCCTACTCCTCAAAGGACGCTGTAGAACATTTAGCAATATTAACAATTCATACTGATTTTAATTTTTTATATTAAAGGTCTAGAGGAAACATGCATGAAATAGGATACACTGGAAACCAGATAGATGTTAAATCCTATGATTGTATTTTAAATTATGAAACTAATTATTTTCATTTTTCATCTTAATTTTAATAGATAACTGAAATTGTTTTTGAAGGAAAATCTTCCCTAAAAATATGAAAGGTTATTTGTTAAGATTACTTAAATTTACCATTTTATTGGAAATAAATTATATATACTTTGAGTACAATTACGTTAGTTTTTAAACCCTTAAGCTATTGATTTAATAAAAATTGCTAATGAGAACACAAGTATAATAATTAAATTTAGCTATCTTTGATACTTGCCAATACTGTTATGTAAAATCATAGATTATAGTTAATCTGTCACTATGGATGTATAAAATTCATAGATTAATTCTATGTTAATCTGTCATTCTGGAATTATATTTTTTAGGATAGGAAGATAGAACATGTTTTAGTTTATGAGTTGTTAACTTTATAATTTTTGAATATTCCTGGTATATTGGCCTGCATTGGCTCATGCTTTGGGATCTTGAAATGTGAGAGACCGATCTTATCTTTCTAGTCCCCTCCTGCTCCCTCACCTTTCACATCCAACCCCTCACCAAGTCCTCCTAGTCCAACTTTTAAGTGCTTTTTAAATCTTTCCACTCTTTGATATTTTTTTGTTCCTGTCCTCAGGATTTTAACCTGGCTGATAACAATAGCCATTTCACTGGTCTCATATCCTCTGCTCACACTCTCATCAACTCTATTTTTTATACTCCTGAAAGAGGGGCTTTTCTACATATCAAACAAGTGAGGTCAAATACTTAAACACTTTGAGGGCATTACGCTAAGTGAGATAAATCAGACAGAAAGACAAATACAGTATGATATCACTTATTTGTGGAATCTAAAAAAGCTGACTTTTAAAAACAGAGTAGGAAGGCGGTTACCGTAAAAGAGCTAGAAGGTGGTAGATTTAGGGAGATGTTGTTTAAGGTTCATACTTGCAACTGGTAGGTGAATACTCCTGAAGATCCAATGCACAACATAGTGACAACAATACTGCATTATAATCTTCAAACTTGTTAAAAACTTACTTGTTCCTACCACAACAAAGGAGTGATAATTATGTGATGTGATAGAAGTGTAAGGCTACGATGGTAATCATATTGCATATATAAATATGTCAAGTCAACAAGTACCCCTTAAACTTTATAGTGTAATCTGTCATCATATCTTAATAAAAAGAAATTTTAAAAGAAATAAAATGAAGTTGGTAAACATTTAGAAAAAAAACACTGGGATTATTAGGAATCAGCACAAATAGAAATTAAAATATGTAAAACTATGCTGACTGCCACTGTGGTAGTTGTGGTAATTGTAGTGAGGGAGGTTTATATAATTATCAGACTGATGATATCTGAGTGGTTCTATGTATTGAGACTTTCAATAGTCACAGAATCTCTGAGATGAAAAAAAATACATAAATTTATAATCAATCCCAAAATGACTTATGGATAAAATCAGAACATGTTATCACAACATTCAAGGACACTGCATGGTAGAACTTCAATATATAATTTTGTCATTTTCTCATATACCTTATTCCTAGTCATACTAAATGGGTTTTTTTTAATAGGGTTTATTATTTAGAGTCTTAGTTTCATAGCAAAATCGACCAGAAAGTACCACAGTTCCCATTTCCCACTTGACCTCACACATGCATAGCCTCCCTAGCTATCAACATCCCACATCAGAGTGGCATATGTTAGAATCAATGAACCCACACTGATACATCGCTAACACCCACAGTCCATAGTTTGCATTAGAGTTCATTCTTGGTGTTGCACATCTATGGGTTTTACAAATGGACAATGAGCGATAGCCAGCGTTACAGTGAAAGTCTAAGAATCCCCTGTGCTCTGCCTATTCATCTCTCTCTTCTCTAGTCCCTGGCAACCTCTGATCTTTTCAATGGCTCCATTGTTTTGTTTTTACAGGTTTTTACTTGTTGTTAAGACAGAGTGACAAGTTCCATAGTTGCCACATAAGAAACCTCCAGATGTTATTTCCTTCATGTGTCCTAGTAGCTCTCTCACCTCAGTGCACCTACACTACTATTAATTACTCTACTTAGCTGGGCTTCTGTGTACTCACTACCACTGTCTATAATAACCTACAATGTGTGACAGGGATTTATTTTTGTTTGTTTCACTTGAAGATGGAAGCTATATTCCCAGTGTCTATATAAGGTATCAGGACACTATTGTTAACAAGCAGAAAACCAACCCAAATTAACTTAAGCTAAAAGAGAAATATATTAGCTTCTTTAGTAAGAAAATACATGCAGTGATTATTGCTTCAGGTTGGCTATTATGGAGAAGTTACTGTCATTTCATTCTCAGGCCGTACCCACATTTTAACTGTATCTGCCTGGAATGTGAATTAATGACCTTTACATGATGTGTGATGACTTGTAAGAACTGCTTGTATTTGTCTAACTTTAATCTGAAGAGTTAGACCATTTTTGACAGCATCAGTTAATAAATACATCATTTTTGAAGGGGTGTTGTAGATATTATTATTTTCAGAAAAACTAAAACAAAGGGAGAATTCCTGATCTGCCTTATTTACTTTCTAAATGGCAGAAATGACTGAAAGAAGGAAGAGATCTCAACACCAGCTGTGTCTGCAGTCCTCTGCTTGCTCATAATTCCCTGACTTATTCATTCACGAAACATTTATGGGGTGACGGCTCTCAGCAGGTGCTGTATAAGATACTGCACTTCTTTGCATTCTTTGCAATTGTCTTCCAATTATTTCCCCTGTGCTAAAAATACAACTATTACAATGCTTGCTATGTGTTTCTTTTCTTTATGCTTCTATTGTGTTTATGATTTATTTTAAAAATTTTGGCAACATGTATAACTACATGTAGATGATAACAGTATCCACAGAAAACTTAACTGGACATTTCCAAAACAAAACTCATGGTGTAGGGGAGTATTTTGGATAGGGAACAAATTTTAGTTTATTACAAAATTCTAAAATGTAACCATTACATACCATGATTGCAAAAATCAGCAAAGGTTCCAGGCAGATGATTCATGAAAGAAGAAACAAAAACAAATATATAAAATTTAAAAGCTTCAACCTAGTTAATTATTAAATAAAAATCAAGTAAAACAAGATTCAGTTTCTATCTATAATACTGGCATTTAAAAAATTAATACTATCTTATGTAGAGTGAATCGTGAGAGGAGCGCCTTACATACTGCTGAGTGATACATTTTTTTATGATAAAATTGTTGAATTTTATATTTTTAAAGTCTGATTCAGAATATTTATTTTTAAAATAAAATCCCAAAGAAATAATCAGAGGTGGGAATAAATATTTATGTAAAGAATGTCCATTGTAGCATTACTTCTAACAATGATAAGGGACAAAATATCATAAGTTGAAACCATGAGGAAATAATAAATTTATTATGATATACTCATGCATAAAATTGAGAATTATGTTTCATTTAGAATTTACTTATGAGTAATTATTCACATGGAAAATTCTCACTAAGTAATGTTGTGATCAATGTTGGATACAACGATGTGATACCATTGTAATTAGCTAGTTATTAATAAAAGAAAGGGAACAAAGGAGAGGTCAGACATTACAGGCATGTCATTTGGGCAGCTTCAATTTCACACCCCAGGGAACCACGGACCAGTCCCCACAGATTACTGGGGGAAGGGACTAGAAAAAGAGGAAATGGACACATGGGCAGTAAAGTTGAGATGGCATAGGGAAAATGCCTGTCAGTCAAACCTGGGAACAGAAATCACTGGCTAGAAGGGGTGGAGCCAATGCAAATCCTGTGAAAATTTTGCTATACATAATCCCCCAAACAAAGGAATTCTCTTGGCTTGTGTGTCTTTCTTTTTGTTTTTAAATATATATTTTATTGATTTTAGAAAGGGAGGTGGAGAGAGAGAGAGATAGAAACATCAATGATGAGAGAGAATCATTGATTGGCTGCCTCCTGCACGCCCCACAGTAGGAATCAAGTATACAACCCAGGCATGTGCCCTGACCGGAATCGAACTGTGACCTCCTGGTTCATAGGTTGATGCTTAACCACTGAGCCATGCCAAGAAGGGCTTGATAGCTAATTGGGCTTAAGTTTTAAAACAGAGCCTAGCAGCCATTTTTACACAGGGGCCTCTCACCCAAACTGCACTTCAGAGAGAAGCCTGAACTGAACTGCCTGCCTACACTGTGTCTCTGCTATCTGAGTCAGCCTTTATAAAGGAGTTTCTGTAATCCTATTTCAACCAATAAGACTGGGGCTTTTCCCATCCAATCGGAGCTGTGCAGCTCTGACCCACCAGAGAGGCTCTACATTGACCAATCAGGACAGTGCCTTTTGGACAAATCAGACTGCAAGGATTTGGAGTCTTCATTTGAATGAGGACAGACCAATCAGGGACCAGGGGAAGGAACTTTGTCCATATAAGCCAGCTCCCCTCAGGCTCTGGGAGTGCACTTTCCCTTTGAACCAAAGACTAAAGACTGTATTCCCTGGGCTGAGCTGAAGCACCAAAAATGTCTTGCCAGAGCAGAGTGGGGAAGGCCAGAGCAGACTGGCCCAGAACGGAGCAGACCAGCATAGAGCAGGCCAGACCATTGAGGAGCAAAGCAAAGCTGTCTAGCTGGAGAGGGAACTGGCCCCTGAGCTGCCTGGCCCCAGGGCTGCCTCACAGTGGTGCTGTGTCATAATTGAGCTATTTTGCACTGAATAAAGTTTCCGTTTTTACCATACCACAAATTACGGATTCCTGTTGGCACTGAATTCTAGCCAAGGACCATTAGTTGACACAGCATTGCCAGTCATTCTCAATATGAAATGATAATCAAGAATTCCCAGAAACTGAAGAAAAACCTTTATCAAAAGGAAGATCAGGATAAAAAATGTGAAGAAGTTACTATGATGAAAATATCAATTACCAGAGACTTGAAGAGAATTTTTGAAAAAAGAATTTTAACTCTAACTTGCAGAGGTTTGAAAAGGTTTGCAAGCTCAAAAATGGGGATAGGGTGGTACAAGAAAGGAACTATTAAATACTCATCTATCATACAAAGATATCCATACAAATGATTGAAATAGATTAACCAAGAAATACCAATTTAAGTTTATGATGTAGAGCCACAAGAAGAAATAAAAACAGAAAAACAATTAGAAAGCTGTAAAATTATTACAATAAGAGACTTAAGAGAAAAGGAGGTGGTATGGGAGATTATGGTTTTTTTATTTTAAACCTCTCTATACTGCTTGAGTTTTTAAAAGCATTTACTTGTATTATTTTGTTACAAATAAAAAAGTAATGTTAAAAATAGCAGGAAATGTGTTTAAAAATGCTTCTTAAAATAAGATTTCCTAACAAAAATCAGGCTTCAAAATTCACATTTGCTTTAAGTCTCACTCTAATTATGCATAGTAAAAACAGAAATGAGAAATCATCTCTGAAGTATTAATGGAATGATTTATTTTGTTGTCATTAAAATTATCTGGTCAAATATGTACTCTATGTGAATTAAATATTGAGAGGAAACTTTGGGATTTCAGCTACAACCATGATTGAAATTCTCCAAGCATTTTGCTAAATATCTCTTATGCCATCATTAAAGAAACAATGCCAACAAAAATTAAATCCTACTTTAAAAACATTGATGCTTTTCAATTAATTCTCCTCTGTCTTTTCTACCCATGACCTGTTTCCATCAAAGCCATGTGTGTGCTCACTCAGTAAGGAAATGGTGAGTCTCTAGTCACACACTGATCAGCAGCCTTAGACTGATAATGAGATGCTCCTCAGCTCAATGCCAGGGATTCCCTGCTGGGATCAGGTTCTCTGACAGCCAGGACTTTTCACCAATTTAAACTACAAAACAGCTTTGGATAAGTTGGTCCAGCTTTGCACTGCCTACAGAGCAGGCATGACAACATGTCTTTCCTGGCCCAAGTTGGCAAAGACCTTGGTAAATTCAAGGCTGTGAAAGGAAATCAGTTGAATAGAACATTTTGGACAAAGGAGAGAATTATGTGTCAAAAACAAATCAACTAATAAACAACTCCATCAATGCTTCTCTGATGGTGTAATCCCAAAAGACTATCCCAGCAGAAAAGATCACTGGAAAAGGTCACAGGAAATGATTGATTAAATGACTGCATCAAAATAAAAAATTCACCTGTCAAAATATCCTGAACAAATTTAAAAGGCAAATAATAAAATAAAACATTTGCAGCACATATGACTAAAAGAACTGACAGTTTCCTATGCAAAAAAAAATCTTACAACTGAATAGGACAAGAATGTCAGGGAAAATACATAAGCACATGCACACATCCACATACAAAATGATCTTATTTTAAAAGTAGAGCCCAGGGTACAAAATTCATGCATGGGTAGGGTCCCTAGGACTGGCTGGCAATCAGGGCTAATGGGGGACTTCCGGCTGCACACCAGGGCCTTCCTTCATTCTGTGCCACCCCCTGGTGGTCAGCACACATCATAGTGAACAATCAAACTCCCGGTCTCCGGTGGAACTCCCGAGGGGACACTTTGCATATTATCCTTTTATATATATAGATATCTGATGCTTGCCTTGGCCCATGTAGCTCTGCTGGTTGAGCATTATCCTATGCGCCAAAAGGTTGCCTATTCAATTCCTGGTCAGGGCACATGTTCCGGCTGTGGTCTAAATCCCCAGTAGGGGGTATGCAGGAGGCAACTGATTGATGATTCACTTTCACATCAGTGTTCCTCTCGCTTGCTCTCCCTTCCTCTCTCTTTAAAAATCACTAAAAAAAATGTTTAAAATATCTGATGCTATTGATCATAACATACAAATATGAATGGCATTTTTTAATTCTTGGTTTTTAATTTTGCTTTTAAAAATAAGATTACTAATGGGACTAAAGTATACTGAATTCCATATAGACTGGTGGAAGCTGGAAAAAATTATTTAAAGAGCATTTTGATAATATATGTCAAAAGTTTAAAAATAGTTATGGCTGTAAATGTCTCTCATAAGACTTTACTTAAAAATACCAAGAGCAGATTAAAAATGTGTGTATAAGGCTCCTTAGTACAGTATCATATAATTTCTAATAGTAACAAAGGATGAGTTTATATGTCTAACAGAAGAGAAATAACTTAGAGTCTAGATAGGTAACTCTCAAATCATACAAGCTTTACAAGCACAATAAAATACATTTAGTTAATAAAAGTTCTACTTCATAGGATAGTTAAGGATATCAAAGAAATAGCACACAAAATTCTTAAAACAATGCCTGGCACATAATAATAATGTGTTATTATTTAATAATTATTAGCCATCAGTATTAAAAGAACTTCATTGATAAACTTGCAACTGAATTTTTTTTATCAAATTTCACTCATTATATAGAATGACAGAAAGGTAAGTAGTTGAAAGAGTAAAAGCTTTGACATCAAACAAATGAGAATAATCATACAAATATTACATGTTTATTGGGGAATTTAAAGAAATAATGCATATTTATGGGGATCAAAATACCACAGTATTCAAATGAAGGCACTCTGTCATCATTATTAATCACAATGATTACCAAAAATACACTACAAATGAATAGCCTAAATGTATTTATTTTTATTGTGGAAAATTTCAAAATCTAAATACAAAAATAGAATATAGAAAATGAACTCACATGAACCCATGAAGTTCTAACTGAATATTTTCAAAAAAATGGCCACTCTGGTTTCACTTCTGAGGCCAACCCTAACACACACACTGGATTTTTAAAAATATATTTTATTGATTTCAGAGAGGAAAGGAGAAAGAGAGATAGAAACATCAAAGACAGGGAATTATTGATTGGCTGTCTCCTGCAGGCCCCTGACTGGGAATTGAGCCCGGAACCCGGGCCTGTGCCCTTGACCAGAATCAAACCTAGGACCCTTCAGTCTACAGGCCAACACTCTATCCACTGAGCCAAACTAGCCAGGGCCACACTGGATTATTTTTAAACAAATTCTAGAAGATGTCTTATAGTGTATCTCTTAGGGTGTCCTAGGGTGTATAATATTCTTTTATTTTTAACAAGGCCGTATCATTACAACTTAAACAATATTTAATATCATCACATGTTCTATCAGTGTTCAAATTCTCTATTGTCTCATATTTTTAGTCATTTCTTTGAATCAGGATCCAAGGATGATCCATAACAGTAAATTTTATGTTCTATTTAATATACTAGAGGCCCAGTGCACAACATTCGTGCATTCGGGGGATGGGGGATCCCTCAGCCCGGCCTGCACCCTTTTGTAGTCTGGGAGCCCTCTGGGGGTGCCCAGTCTCCACATGGAGTGGGCCTAAGCCATCAGTTGGACATTCTTAGTGCTGCTGCAGAGGCGGGAGAGGCTCTGGCCAGCCATCAACCTGGTTTCTTGTTGAGCAGGGCTTCCCCTGTGGGAGCACACTGACCACCAGGGGGCAGCTCCTGTGTTGAGCATCTGCCCTCTGGTGGTCAGTGCATGTCATAGCAACCAGTCGTTCCGCCATTTGGTCGATTTGCATATTACCTTTGTATTATATAGGACTAGAGGCCTGGTGCACGAATTTATGCATGGGTGAGGTCCCTTGGCCTGGCCAGTGATCAGGGCCAATGGGGGGGGGGAGCAGCTGGCTTGGGGGGGGGGGACTTCAGGATGCTGGCTGGGGGCTGGGGGGATGGATCGTGGGAGGTTGGCTGGTCACAGGAGGTTGGCTGTAGGAGGAACTAACCACCAGGAGGCAGATCTTGCATTGAGCATCTGCCCCCTGGTGGTCAGCACATGTTATAACAACCAGTTGACCAGCTGTTTGGCCATTCAGTCGTTCAGTTGCTTAGGCTTTTATATTTATAGACTAGTGGCCCAGTGCACGAAATCATGCATGGGGGGGGGAGCCTCAGCCCAGCTTGCACCCTCTCCAATCAGGGACATCCCTCTCACAAACTGAGACCACTGGCTCCTAACCGTTCATCTGCATGCCTGACTGATTGCCCCTAACTGCCTCTGCCTGCCTGCCTGATTGCCCCTAACCCCTCTGCCTTCCTGCCTGATTCCCCCTAACCTCTCTGCCTGCCTGCCTGATCACCCCTAACTGCCCTCCCCTTCCAGCCTGATCTCGCCCCCCAAATGCCCTCCTCTGCCAGCCTGGTTGCCCCCAACTGCCCTCCCCTGCCGGCCTGACCTCGCCCCCAACTGCCCTCTCCTGCCGCCCTGGTTGCCCCAACTGCCTTCCTCTGCTGGCCTGATCTTGCCCCAACAGCCCTCCCCTGCTGGCCTGATCTCACCACCAATGGCCCTCCCCTACCAGCCTGGTTGCCCTCAACTGCCCTCCCCTGCTGGCCTGATCGCCCCTAACTGCCTCTGCCTTGGCCTCCACCACCATGGCTTTGTCTGGAAGGAAGTCGGATGTCCAGAAGATGGCCTGTCGACCTGGTCTAATTAGCACAGGGATCCTCAAACTATGGCCCGCGGGCCACATGCAAATACAAATATTGTATTTGTTCCTGTTTTGGTTTTTTACTTCAAAATAAGATATGTGGGCCTAACCGGTTTGGCTCAGTGGATAGAGCGTCGGCCTGTGGACTGAAGGGTCCCAGGTTCGATACTTGTCATGGGCATGTACCTTGGCTGCGGGCACATCCCCAGTGGGTGTTGTGCAGGAGGCAGCTGATCAATGTTTCTCACTTATTGATGTTTCTAGCTCTCTATCCTTCTCCCTTCCTCTCTGTGGAAAGTCAATGAAATATATTTAAAATAAATAAATAAATAAGATATGTGCAGTGTGCATAGGAATTTGTTCATAGTTTTTTTTTTAAACTATAGCCCGGCCCTCCAACAGCCTGAGGGACAGTGAACTGGCCCCCTGTTTAAAATGTTTGAGGACCCCTGAATTACCATATTACCCTTTTATTAGTATAGATAGATTATATAGGATAGGATTTCTTAAATGGAGGCAAAAGCCTTTTTCAGCAGGAGGAAATGCTCTTGGCAGACAAAAATACATAATCCCTGTATCTGGACTGATAGCCAGCCATATACACTATACTGCCAAACTGGTCATTAAAAAATTGAACCACTTTCTTACACTTTACACCAAACAGCTGTTGCCCTTAAAACCCCTCTTCAGCCCCCACCTTAGGTTCTGCCTTTGCAGGTCACCCAGGTTAGGTTCTGACTGGTTGGTTTCCATGCCAGTCAGAGTCAAAAGCTCCGCCTCCTAGGCAGCCATAGGCTCCTCGCACTTCACCCAGATTTGGTTCTGATTGGTCAGTTTCTATGCCAGTCAGCGTCTCCGAGCCTATCTCTGGGTCTGATCAGGGATGCAGGGCTGATCAGCTGCCCCTGGGGAAGCCGGGTGAGAAACAGAGGTGAAGCTGCTGGTGAAGCCCAGAGAGAATGAGAGAGGTAACAGCTGATCAACAGCTGCCACGGAGGCTGCGGATCAGACCCTGCCTCTCTCTTTGGGCCTCTCTCTGGGCCTGATCCGCAGCCCCCTCAGCAGTCAGTGCTGGGTCACAGTGCCTGCAGCAGTGGCAGTCAGTGCTGGGTTGCCCCTAGAAGAAAGAAGGGTTATTATTACCTCAGCACTGACTTCCGGTTGGTCCAGCCTTCAGTCGTTATGGACCCTGGGTTTTTATAATTAGGATAGCATGTCCTAAAAATGTATACACACATTTTGAATAATTATAAAGACAGTGTTTATTGAAATACATTTCATTTTCAAAGTTGAATTATCAGCTGTTAAAGTGTGCATACATTTTTTGGTTCAACTTGTATATATGTTCCCATTCACTCTATGCCTTTCTTTGCCATTTATTTGCAGAGGACAATGGATATTTGTTCAAAAGAGTTTCCTAGTCTTGATTTTGCCTACTGTAGCTCCATGGTGTCCAAAATATCACTCTATCTCCTTATCTCCTTATTGGTAGTCAGGTGTGCATTCAATTTTTTGGGGGGGAGGGGGATGGAAATAGTAATTCATGGAAGGTATA
The DNA here is from genome assembly GCF_014108235.1 of Myotis myotis. Taxonomy (NCBI): domain Eukaryota; kingdom Metazoa; phylum Chordata; class Mammalia; order Chiroptera; family Vespertilionidae; genus Myotis; species Myotis myotis. The sequence continues at coordinate 29,142,941 of NW_023416313.1, forward strand.
TGTTCTTCCACCAGTAGACATATTATTTCTCATTTTCTCTTATTTTACAATATTAGTAGTCATGAATTATTATTTAAATCCATTCTTTCATCTGAATGATTGTATTTTAGAAAAATTCTCATTTTTTTTACTTAATAGCTAGAATATAAAAAGAAACAAATCCCGATTTGTTTATCCTTTGTTAGAATTTGTACAGAATAGGCAAGATGAATGCTAGATTCTTTTTTACTTATATTCCAGTTTTCAAAATACTGGGATGATTTCCTAATATCCTCTGAAGGGGGTAGTTGATTCAATATTAGAGGTTTTTTCTGATTCTCACAGACGCACACTTATCATGCTATAACAGGTAACAAGCCTGCTAGTTGCCTTTCACTGGATGCCAGTCTACAAGACTCCAGACTCAAAGATACCAGCACCCGTCATGCAGTGCCCGTTCCTCAGAGGTCTCAGTGCCAGTTCTGTTGACCCCTCTTTATGCTTCTGAGTTTCAATAACTGTAACTTCCCCCCTTTGTTTCCCCTGTCATAGCTGGTTGTTGTTTCCTATAGTTACTGCTCCTGTGATACCTTAGTGCTCCCATTTTCTTCCACTTCTATGATTTCATTTTTAAAATATGTAAATCTCAGAACAATTTGGAATCAATCCTGTGAAGAATGCCAGAAATGAAATCAGTTTTATCTCTTTTTCCTGTGATTAAAGAGTTAGTCCAACACCACTTATTAAAAAGTCCAGGTTTTTCTAGATGTTGTTTGTTCTTACATATGAATGTGTAATCAACATGACAAGCTCCAGACAAAAGCATTTAATACACGATAAAGGCAGTATTTAAATCAGTGGGGGACAAATTCTTATTGCTGGAGTGGAGAAATGTTGCTTTTGTGGCACTCAAAGGAAGAGGAGGCAAAACAGAAAAGCTAGCTAGCATCCTTTATTCCCCCATCCAGAGCGCCAGTCTCAGAACAGTGCCCCCTGCAGGCAGAGACTAACAAGTCAGGAGGCAAACAAATGTCAGTAGAGGCCCAGACTGCACTTCTGGTCAGTACTGTAATACTACCAGTGGGTTTTGAGGCTGAGACAAGAGTTTAATAACTGGCTATTTACAATTTATTTTGTTATTACAAAAGTATTGGCATGAATAGCATTCTGCACATACGTTTTCATGTATTTGCCAGTGCATTTTGAGATGGAGTACCCGAAATGAGGGTGCTGGGTCGAAGGATAAATGCAGAATGTTGTCAAATCCTCTCCAGGGAGACTTACCATTTTGCATTTCCAACAGCAATGCCCGGCAGTGCCTGTTTTCCCTCAGCCTCATCAAAATATAGTCAGTTTGGGACTTTTCCCAGTCTGATTGGTGAGAAAGAATATCTTAGTTTTGCTTTAGCTAGCACATTTCTTTTATTATGGAGAGTTATATTTTCATATATAAAAAGCAATTTGCATCTCTTTTTCTGTGAACTCTCTGCTCATATCAATTGCCCACTGATCTTACCTTTCTCCCTTCAGAAGGCATTTATGTATTAGGGATAGTAACTCTTTACACTGACAATTTTTAAATACCTTTTCCAATTAGTCATAGTGTTTTACACTTTTCTTATTAAATTTTTGCAATACAAAAATTAATCTTAATATGGTTAAATTTAATAATATTTTTTAATAATTTTTCTTATGTTATAAATTTCCCCATGTTTTCTTCTTATTTTATCACCTACATCTTTTTAAAATTTAGAGCTCTAAACCAGTTGGAATTTATTCTGTCTACAGTGTTAGAAATTGATACATTTTTATCTATTTTCCTTATGACTAACTAGTTATCCCAATACTACTTATTAAAGTTCATCTTTTCTCCAGTTTAAATACTGTCTTTTTCATTTATTAACTTTTCATATACAATTAGGTCTATTTACTAATTCCCTGTTCTTTCATATCAGTCTTTCTTCCATTTGTTCACAACAGCATAATGCTTTAGAGATAGAGACTCTGGAAAATGTTTTAATAACTTGTAGAGTCACCACTATTTCTGGAATTTTCATGTGTGGTTATTATTTGCTCTGCTAAATAAGTTTTATATTAACTTGCCAAATTCCAAAGAAATATCGTTTTCAGTATTTTCTTGGGAAGTTTTAATGTTACAAATTATCTCAGGGAAGGCCAAATTCTATATGACATTGAGTCTCCCCATCTAAGAACACTGTATGTGTTTTCATCTGTTCATAGAGACAAACAGACACTTGTTGAATATAAGTTTACATATATCTATTCTATGTGGTTATTTTCCCTTTATCTCATCCCTATCATCTTATTGAATGTTGATTTTATGATTTTATAATCTGATATCACCCTAAAATCATCTTATCATGTGTAGTTTCCCCACCAATTCTATCAGTTTTCCACATATATAATTCTATCATCTGCAAATGAATGCCTCCTGCTTTCCAGTTCTTATGCCTCTAAATTGTGTTTTTCTTTTTTTTTTCTTCTTTTTTTTAAAATATATTTTATTGATTTTTTACAGAGAGGAAGGGAGAGAGATAGAGAGTTAGAAACATCGATGAGAGAGAAACATCGATCAGCTGCCTCCTGCACATCTCCCACTGGGGATGTGCCCGCAACCCAGGTACATGCCCCTGACCGGAATCGAACCTGGGACCCTTCAGTCCGCAAGCCGACGCTCTATCCACTGAGCCAAACTGGTTTCGGCTCTAATTGTGTTTTTCTTGACTACTTTTATAAATTAACTAGAGGCCTGGTGCATGGATTCGTGCACCAGTAGGGTCCCTTGTCCTGGCCTGTGCCCTCTCACAATCCGGAACCCCTCAGGGGATGTTGGAGAGCTGGTTTCAGCCTGATCCCCACAGGCCCGATCTAGACAGGAGGGAGCCGATCCTGTGCATTGAGCATCTGCCCCCTGGTGGTCAGTGCACATCATAGCAATCGGTCGACCCATCAAGTGGTCGACCGGTCAAACAGTAGTTTAGGCTTTTATATATAGAGAGAACTGAAATTTAAAAATGTTAAATAGTAATAAAATTAGGGTAAAAGAAATTGAACTTAAGGCTTTTTTCTAATATATGCCTCTCATACATATTAGAATGTGTTTCATTGAGAAAAAGGTATGTGGCCAAATACAGTGCACTTGAAATTTGACATGCCCTAGCCTGTTCAGCTCAGTGATAGAACATCAGCCTGCAGACCAAATGGTCCTGTGTTTGATCTGGTCAAGGGGACATACCTTGGTTGCAGGCTCCTTGCCCTGGCCGGGGCATGTGCAGGAGGAAACCAGTCTTTGTGTTTCTCTCACAACCATGTCTTTCTCTGTCTTTCCCTCTCTAAAAGATCAATGGAAAAATATCCTCAGGTGAAGATTTAAAAAGAAATTTGACATAACTGCAAGCCTATGTTAACCTGAGGAACAGAAATGCCGGGGTCCAACCCCAGCAGGTCCAGGGGTCCCCAAAGGTGTAGACGGAGTCGGCGAAGAAGGAAGGACACGGAGACAGTGTTCAGTTGATCAGCAGCCTAGCCAGGATCTCCAGCCAGGATCTCCAGCCAAGTTCTGGTCTGGATCTCCAGCGAAGTTCTGCTGTTTATTGTCTTGTTACATCCGCATTTATACCAGTTGATTTTAATCCTGTCAAGTTCTATTACAAAGGTTAGGGCGTTTCTTATCTCCATTCCAGGGAGTAAAGATTATGTAGCTTAAACATGATTGTTTGTAGTTAAAGTGATTAACTACCCGCCTGGCACTTAGTTAAGGAGTTTCATCCCCTCCCTAACTTCAGGGAAAAATTCCTACCTGGGGAAACAACCTTTCTAGGAGAGGCATCCCCTCCCTGACTTCAGGGAAAAATTCCTACCTGGGGAAACAACCTTTCTTGGAGAGGTGACCTTGGTTAAAACACACAGCGCTAAGGGGAGCAAACATATTAAGAACAGTATGCTATATACGCCAGGTCCCTTGAAACATATGCTGTGCAGATGTTTCTTTCCTGCAGCGACTGTGTCAAGCAGCAAGGATGGACCGGCTTCCGGCAAATTCCCCCTTTTTTATTTTTTAAATGATAGCGCATGCAAATCAGTGGCCACCTCTCAGATTGGGCCATTTAAGTCTCGGAAGAAGAGTGGCAAGCAATGATAGTGAGCATAGCTATAAACATAGTGGATGGAGCGCAGAAGGAGCCCCATTCCTGTAGAAGGTTGCCAGCCTCTTCAGTCAAGGGATTTCAGCTGTCCTCAAGTTGTTGGTTTGATTGTCTTTGTTGGTCTGGCTAGCGGGCGGCGTCACTGGCGACAGGCTTCCCGAAGCGTCAGCAAGTTGAAGGGCTGCATCAAAGGGTCCATCAGGGCCGTGGTTGATGGTGGTGTCGATGTCCGAGGAGGAGTAAGCTGTGCCCTCTGGATCCAGCTGATATGGAAAATGGAGGGTAGTAGAAAAAGAAGAGAAAGCAAAAGAACTACAAGGCATGGAAGTGTTTTAGAAAAAAGAGGGAGAAGAAAGGGAAGAATGCAGCATCCTGACACAGCCCTTTCCTTCAGCTGCCCCTTTCCCTGTGGTCCAAGGTAGAAATGGGAAACAAGTCCTGTTGCAGTGAGAGGGCAGCTGCTGTCAGCCAGTCTCTGTCTTTACCTGGGTCCCGATCTGAGCTGGGCATGGGAAGCAGGAAGCAGCCATGGGGACAGGAGACCTTCCTCAGAAGGGCCGAGTGTTCAAGCCCCTGCACCATTGGGGAGGGGGGTCTGTGCCCCACCTTTGTTGCACCCCAAGTTTTCTCCTACTGGCCCCCGACTGTGCCTGTCTTAGGTTGCCCCACCCTGTGGAGTCTTACCCGTCGTTGACTACCAGCCATCTCTGGGCCAAGTAGGGTGATGTGAGGTTCAGTTTTGTCTCCTTGATAGCCTATGTCCCTCTGGCCTCCATGCCCAGCAACTGCCTTGGGATCCCCTTGCCTGCTGGCGGGGCTCTGGCATTGATCATAGGGAACTCAGGTTTCTTCTCTAGAGAGGGCCCAGCTTACGCCATTGGGCCAGAGACAGATCCATGGTACCAGCCACCATGCGGCTTCAACCTCAGCATGAACAGAGAGCTCAGGCAACAGCTATGGGCAATTGGATTGTAAGAAGAGGGTCCCTCTTGACACAACGGTAAGAGGGGCCAATACAGGACAAAGGAGAGTCCTGGAACAGGGCTTTCTCAGCCCAGGATGTCAGGCTCTTGGCCCAAGACAACTCCATGTATGGGGCATATACCAAACACCCCTAGTCACGGCATAAAAGGGAGATGCCCTTCCTGGAACAGTAGGGTAGGGAGATTCTAGAAAAGGCTGTGTTCAGGAAAGAAGGAGAAAGGCCAAAGAACCAGCAAACAAGTAGTTAGATTTTAAAAAAAGGAAAAAGGAAAGGAGATGTGGGGCAAAGCTGGGACATGTGGAAAGACAAAACGGAGGCACATGTGATCCTCCCAACGGACAGATTGTTCCAGCTCAGGGCTGCACATCTGCTGCAGACGGGCACTGGTCAGGTGTGCTATGATGAGGCAGAGATGGCGGGCGGTGAGACATAAGGTCGGACTAGACGGTCTGGAATCCACACAGGTGAGTCTGCGTCCTGTGGAAATATACAAGCATATCCTCTCCCCTGGGTTAAAAGTACATCAGGTCCCTTCCAGGCTCCTGTAAGCAAGTCTCTCCATTTGACGAGGGCTTTAGGTTTAGTTAGATCAGGGTTCCAATGCCTGTACATCGGGGAATTTCCCTCAGAATCTACATTTAGTATATTAATTACAAATTGAGCATGTTGTAGAACATGATGAGGAGAGGAATATTTAAACTCATTTTCTTGTAATTTTTTAATTTGTGTTTTTAAAGTTTGGTGAGCCCTTTCTACTATTGCTTGGCCTTGAGGATTGTAGGGTATTCCTGTAGTATGTGCGATGCCGAATGTAGAGCATAAGTTTTTAAAAGCTCTAGAGGTATAGGCAGGCCCATTGTCAGTTTTAAGTGCCCTTGGTATTCCTAGGTAGGAAAAGCATTGGAATAGATGTTGACTTACATCTTTAAAGGCTTCTCCTGTACGTGCAGAAGCAAGGATAACATGAGAAAAGGTATCAATACAAACATGCACATAGCAAAGTTTGCCAAAAGATGGGACATGAGTAATATCCATCTGCCATAAGTCACAGGGTCTAAGTCCTCTTGGATTAACTCCAGTAGCAGGGCTAGGAAAATGAGTAGGACAATGGCCACAGTCACGCACAATACTTCGAGCAGCTTCTCTAGATATGCGATAATATAGACGGAGAGCAGAAGCATTTTGATGGTGAATGGCATGAGACCGCCGGGCTTCTTCTAGAGCTGTACAAACTACTGGGCGAGTTAGTAAATCCGCCTGATAATTTTCTTCGCTTAAGGGTCCTGGTAGGCAGGAATGAGCTCTAATATGTCCAATATAGAAAGCCTTTTCTCGTTTGTGAATGCAAGTTTGTAGCTGAGTTAACAAAGAGAAAATGGCTGTTCTTCCTTGTGGGAGAGAGGCGGTCTCAATATGAGGAAATAATTTAACTATATATTGAGAGTCAGTGTACAAGTTAAAGGGAACCTGTTGCAATTGTTCAAAAGCATAAATGACTGCCAAAAGCTCTGTTCTCTGAGCTGACGTCTCTAGAGTTTGTTGAACATGGGTTATTGAGTCAATGATTGTTACTGCCCTACCATTAGAGGAACCATCTGTGAATACTAAGGAGGCAGGAGGTGATAATGGTTCTTTTGAACATTTGATAGGAAATATAAACGGATGTAGGGAGAGAAATTGCAATATAGGTGATCTTGGCAAATGATGTAAAATTTGTCCTGGGAAGTTACCTATAGCTATTTGCCACTCTTCTTCAAATTGTAATAGTGTGTCTAATTGTTCTCTTTTATAAGGTATTATTATCTCAGTAACTTCTCTTCCAAAGAGTTCGATACTGCGTCGTCTACCTTTGATAATGAGAGTGGCCACTAATGAGGGATAGGATGGTACAATCTTCCTAGGAGTGACAGGTAAATGTATCCATTCTAATGGTCCTTCCTGCCACAAGCATCCTGCAGGAGTATATTTAGTGGCTAGAATAATTAAGGCCCAAGATTTGGAATAATCTAGATACTGTAGTTGCTGTTTATTGATGGCCTGTTCTATTTTTGCTATAGCCTTTTCTCCTTCTACAGTTAATTGTCGGGGAGACTTAGGGTTAGAATCTCCCTTTAAAATGTCAAATAGAGGTTTTAAGTCAAGAGTGGTTATTTTTAGATATGGCCTGACCCAGTTGATATCACCTAATAGTTTCTGATAATCATTCAATGTGTTTAAATGATTTTTTCTTAATTGTAGAGGCTGATGGGTGATAGTAGAGGTATGTAATATTCTGCCTAAGTATGAAAAAGAAGGTTCAGTCTGAATCTTTTCTGGGGCTATTTTTAGACCATGTTCTTCTAAAGCAAGGATGGTCTGAGTAAGAATTTCCTGTAAAGTAGCCCGATCTTTATGAGCTAGTAAAATATCATCCATATAATGAATAAGATATAGATCTGAAAATTTCTTTCTAATAACTTGCAATGCCTGATCTACAAACTTTTGACATAATGTAGGACTATTTTTCATCCCTTGTGGGAGAACCTTCCATTGGTATCTCTGATAAGGCTGTTTAAAGTTTTCTGATGGTATGCTGAATGCGAATCTTTGACAATCAGCTGGGTGAAGAGGTATAGTGAAAAAACAATCCTGTAAGTCAATAACAACAACACAATACTCCTGTGGAATTGCCACAGGGGAGGGCAATCCAGGTTGTAAGGAGCCCATATCTTCCATGGTGGCATTTATGGCTCTTAGATCTTGCAAAAGTCTCCACTTGCCTGATTTCTTTCTTATTACAAATATGGGTGTGTTCCAGGGACTATTTGATGGCTCTATATGTCCCTCTGCTAATTGCTGATCAATTAATTGTCGGGCTGCTGATATTTTCTCAGATGTTAAGGGCCATTGCTCAACCCATACTGGTTGTGACGATTTCCAGACTATGGGATCAGCAGTCCTAAGGGCAATGGCCCCAATTACAGATCCTGTCGAGGAGTGTGAGGTATTACTTTCCTTTCCTAATCCCTTTCCTGGATTAAGTCTCGTGTCTAGCATCTGTGATGTTACTCTATCACTGGGGCTATATAATACAACTCCCATTTGAGACAAGATATCTCTTCCCCATAATGTAAAGGGGATAGTCGTAATTACATAGGGACAGAATGTTCCTGAATGTTGATCTTCATCAGCCCAAGTTAGAATCTGAGAACTCTTTTTTACATTAGATGCCTTGCCTAGTCCTACTAGGGAAGTGGAGGTGGTGTGCGTGGGCCATGAAGAGGGCCAATCCTTCCCTGCTATGCAGGAAACATCTGCTCCTGTATCCAATAGACCTTCAATTGGTTTTCCCTGAATTTGTAAAATTTGTGTAGGTCTAGTAGCATGGATTTCTTGTATCCAAAATGCTGCATCACTAGATCCAAAGCCTCCGGCCCCTCTAGCTTCCTGGGTAACAGCTGTCCCTATTTTATGTATTGGTAACAGGATTAATTGGGCAATTCTCTGGTTGGGCTGAATCCGTATAGTTGTGGTGGGTGGGGAAAGTAAAATCTGTATTTCTCCTGTGTAGTCTGCATCAACAACTCCTGGGATGACTAAGATCCCCTGTAACGAGGTGGAGCTCCGTCCTAATATTAAACCTACAGTTCCCTCAGGCAGCGGCCCAGACACTCCTGTAGGAATGGCTGCTACTGGCGAGTCTGGGGTTAGTGCTGCATGGGTGGTTGAGTGGAGGTCCAATCCTGCACTGCCTGGGGTTGCCCTGAAGAGGTCACTGACTGATCGAAATTTGCAAAGGGGTTGAAGGTTGATGCCCCTATTATTGCAGGGGCCTGGGGCTGGCCCCTTCTCAAGTTTCCCGATTGAGGTGATGGGATATAACCTCCTTGGGAGCTATTTGTAGAGTTTAAAGGCCGACCATTTTTATGGTATTTTGATCTACATTCCTTTGCCCAATGGAATCCTTTCTGACATCGGGGACAAACGGTTTTTGGAGGATTAATATTATTCCCTAATGTATTTCCAGGCTGTCGAGGAGCTTGCCATCTGGCCTGAGTATTATTATTTTTATTTGGGCATTCTCTGCTAAAGTGCCCAGATAAGCCACAAGAGTAGCAGTTCATATTTCTTTTATTACCTGTAGTATTGCTGGCTTGTCCTATAGCCTGTACATATTGAGGGTATGTCTCCCCTTTGAGAGCTGCAGCTATAGCTACACCCTGTATAAATGCTGGACTTACATCAGCACACTGTTTTATAAAATCATTTATAGTTCCTGTTCTGCGAATCGGCCTTAATAAAGCCTGACAGGTATTATTAGCATTTTCAAAAGCCAGTTGTTTGATTAGGATATCGGCTGCCTCTTTGTTATTGATTACTCTCTTGACTGCCTGCATGAGGCGAGAAAGGAAATCTTGATATGGTTCCTCGACCTTCTGTTTAACCTCTGTAAGGGTGGTGGTTTTTCCTGCTGTATAAGGTAGGGATTTCCAGGCACTTACTGCACAACTGGTTACTTTGGTAAGTGCCTCTGTGGGCATATTCATTTGCTCCTCAGCCGTGTTAAAATCACCTTCTCCTAATATCATGTCTAGGGTTATTCTTTTTCTGGTTTTTTCGCTAGTGGCTACAGCTTTCTTAGCAAGATCTTCATATTCAGTTTTCCATAATAAGTAATCGCCTCCTGAGAGACAGGCTTTACAAACCTGTGACCAATCATAAGGAGTCATCCATTTACTGGCTAGGGTTTCTACCAAGGTTTGTGTGTAAGGAGCTAGAGGTCCATATTCAGAGCAGGCCAATTTTAATTCTTTAAGTACTTTGTAAGGTATAGGCTCCAAGGTGGGGTTTCTATTCCCACCAGACTCATTCTCATATGTAACTGGGAAGCAGAGTGAGAATTCAAGATCTCCATTAGCTTCAGCTTCTCTTATCGCCCTTTGAAATTTAGACATGGAGCTCATAGGAGCCACAGGACCTGGTTTAGGCTTCCTTTCTAATTTGGGGAGCCTGTTTTGAATGGGAGGGCCATTCTCCTCTCTACTGACTGGAAAGGAACAATGGTCATGTTTATGATATTTATTCTCCTCCCGATCAGTAGGCATAGCTAAATTGCTTTTAGATTGAGCTGAAGACAATGATGATGTGTCCTCTCTGGGTGGAGCCGAGGGACTATTTAAATTTTGAGAAAGTTCAACCGTTTTTGCCTCTGGTGCCAAGGTGTCACAGATTGAATCCCAGAGGGAAAAGAAACATGGCAGGACCTTGTCAGATTCATGGTGTTTCTTTAATTGCTTTCCTACTTCAACCCAAGTTTTTAAATTAACAGTTCCATCCTCTGGAAGCCATTGACATACTTCTTCTATAAAACTTTCTGTCTCACTGGGAAAAACCTCAACTCCAATTCTGCTAGTAAGCATATGGGTTAAAAGATTAATACAGAGTCTTTTTTCTTTAGACTCAGTATGACCCATCTTGTCAATCTAAGTTCTGTACTAACTACCCGCTTACCCTACTTATCCTCTATAGGGGGGGTCTGAAGCACCCTACGGTGCAGTCCTATCCGTCCCAAGTACGGGGGGACTTACCTAAGGGAACCCTGTTCGGGCGCCAGATGCCGGGGTCCAACCCCAGCAGGTCCAGGGGTCCCCAAAGGTGTAGACGGAGTCGGCGAAGAAGGAAGGACACGGAGACAGTGTTCAGTTGATCAGCAGCCTAGCCAGGATCTCCAGCCAGGATCTCCAGCCAAGTTCTGGTCTGGATCTCCAGCGAAGTTCTGCTGTTTATTGTCTTGTTACATCCGCATTTATACCAGTTGATTTTAATCCTGTCAAGTTCTATTACAAAGGTTAGGGCGTTTCTTATCTCCATTCCAGGGAGTAAAGATTATGTAGCTTAAACATGATTGTTTGTAGTTAAAGTGATTAACTACCCGCCTGGCACTTAGTTAAGGAGTTTCATCCCCTCCCTAACTTCAGGGAAAAATTCCTACCTGGGGAAACAACCTTTCTAGGAGAGGCATCCCCTCCCTGACTTCAGGGAAAAATTCCTACCTGGGGAAACAACCTTTCTTGGAGAGGTGACCTTGGTTAAAACACACAGCGCTAAGGGGAGCAAACATATTAAGAACAGTATGCTATATACGCCAGGTCCCTTGAAACATATGCTGTGCAGATGTTTCTTTCCTGCAGCGACTGTGTCAAGCAGCAAGGATGGACCGGCTTCCGGCACAGAAAGTTTAAACATAGTTCTGTAACATACCTGACATACATATAAATTATCGCATGGCTTATGAATCTTTAGTTATTTCCTTAAAAAGTTTGAGAAATTCTATAAGCAGTGTGATTCGTATGCCTAAAATACTTTTGTGAATACATATGACTTATTAACCCAGAAAATATGCATGTTCTTATTGCTTTCTCTAGTTTTTGAAAAAGTAAATTCTGAATTTACGGAAGTTTGTCATACATCCATCATTCAGCATGTGTTTCAGCTGAAAAAGTTTAAAAGCTGCTTAATGTTAATATTGTTTCCATGGTAATATAGTGGAGTCACATCGTATATGCATTGAACTTAATCAAATTTAACTACCTAGGCTTGGAGCCAGAGAGAGAGAGAGAAACAGGGGGCTGAGACATAGATACAGAATAACAGAGACAACAAAAAGATAAAATATGCATATAGGGCAGAACATTCCATCGATTCCTCTGCTCTGTAAGTCTACATGCTCCTGAGTGCTTTATCACTTTCATTGTGCTCTTACAAAAGGGCATGTCCTCGCACTACTTACGCTATATTTGTCATGCATACATCTCAGTTAATGTATGTTGCTGTACACATTCTATTTCGAACAGAAAACTACATTAAACAAATACTGTTTTATGTGTAAAATAATTTTGAAAATACAATTTTTACCTTGCAGCTTATTTTACAGCCCATTCTTACATGACCCAAAGTCTAAACACCACTTTTGAAAATGAAGATTTCAATATCTGAGTTTTAAAGTAGGGTTAGCCTTTGTATGTAATACCAAAACTACATTGAGCAGTGGCTTGATATTAGAGAATGTGGCATCCATCTTTAGTTTCTATCACCTAGAGTAGTGCTATTCCTTGACGGTTCATTAATGGGCTGAAATCACCCTCATCATCCAACTTCCATCACTCATTTATCCATTGTACCAGATAAAAATTTATAGTTTTATTAAACATGTAACTCATTTAATCTGAAAATTCTGTAAATCAAGTATTATTTCCCTCAACTTTATAAGAACATGGGAGAGATGAGCCAGCTAAAGGGGCAAAGCTAGATTCTGAATAGAAATCTTCCTGAATTGAAAGTCTATACTATTTTAGGAACTTGCCTTTAATGTAAACATCAAGAAAGAACAATATTTTAAAAAAGTGATAGATCATTGTTCTCAAAACCGTATCTTTATTTCTGTAGTTAGCATCATACTTACCACTTAAATTTTGTCATTTATAAGATAGTTTTAAAATTGTCCTGCATGTATTATATAATAACACATCCATATACTTTTCTGTTGTTGTTATATTTATCAAACACCCATCAGTTATGGGTGTATGTCTGATTGGGAGATCTTTCATTTCAGGAAAATGTGAAATGTTTCCATGGAGATCAGCTTGAGATAGCCCAGTGACGAACTTCTTAGCTATAATTTCACATTGGTTTCTATGGTTTCCAGATAGGGAAAGAAAATGAAGTTGCAGATTTTTTTTGTAATGTAAAAGGTTATTGGAAAATAAGAGACACTGCTCAAATTAATGTCATCTCCCCCAGGAAAGCAACTGCTGTTATAGCAAAACATGAAAAATTTCATGATGTTGTACATCCATGCACTGTTCTATACTTGTAACAAACGAGCAACTATCATATTTTAACAATTTCCAAAATTAGCAGAAACTTCCCTTAAAAAGAGTGAATTCATAGTTGAAATCTCTCTTAAAAATGGTTACTGATAATTGGCTTGCAATCTCCCCTTCATTTTCATTACAGCACATCTTTGGAGACGTCACACAGTGCATCTGTTAAATCAGTTAAGGGCATGAGTGAAGAGTCTGGCACAGAGATACCGCCTTATTCATTATCCCTGAGATCAAATGATTTTGAGGGCCTTCCATGGTCCACAGGCCTGATGTTCCCCACCCCTGATCTAAATACTTAGAAAGATACTCAGCAGAGGAGTACTAATCATCACTATAACCCATTCTATCTCAGCCACTCCAAGCCTCCACAATGGCTCAGAGATAAAATGGTCATGACAGCAGGAATGGAGGTTATGTGTGGGCTCAACAAGGTACATGCACTCATAAGGACTAATCTGTTTATAGTCATTGTTCAGTGCCCAGTCGACCAAATGGACAGGTCAATACTGTACCTCCATTTGCAGCATTCCTTGGGGGAGGGGAAGGAAGCAGGTAGCCATCAGTGCCAGGTGAATTTCATTGGACCATTTCCATCAAGGAAAAGGTGGCACTTTGTTCTTTGAATACAGTTTCTAACAATATAGTTTTACCTTCTCTCCTGTGACTTTTCTGTAAATATCTTCATCTATGAAATTGCAAAATGTCTCATTTAACACCACAGCATACAGCAGAGCAGATTCTGATCAAGAAATGTATTTTACAGCAATGAAGTACATTAATGGTCTCGTGTAAATATAGGTACGATGTTTCCCTCCGCAGACAGAATGGTATAATGACCTTTTGAAGTGTTAGTTACAGCAATAGCTGCATAACACCACCTTGCAAAGCTGAGGCAATGTCTTCCAGATGTTGGATATGCTCTCAATAACCAACAAATACATGGTGCTATTTTTCCCAGAGCCAGGATTTATAGGACTGGGGTTCAAGAGTGGATCTGGGAGCGGCTGCTCCGAAATTACCCTTAGTGCTCCACTAGAGAAGTTTTTGTTTCCTCCTCCATGACTTTGGGCTTTGCTGGTCTACAAGTCTCAGTCTTCTACTAGGGATCACAGCAATGGCTCCATTAGACCGGAAGTTGAGAGTGGTACCCTTCCATGGGAAAGGGACTTTGTGAGAATTCATGAATTAGTTTTAAGAGGAAAAGTTGCATTATGTTAGGTAAAAACATGTTTTGCTGTTGTCTTCATCGGAATTATGGAAAAAAATATACACTGATGTCAAGTTGACAAAGGGTAAATTACTGTGGTTTCTAAGTGTAAACTTAGTTAAGTATTAGTTCTAATTCCCATAATTAATCCTATAATTCTATACTGCTTATACGGGTCCTATTCTCTGATCTGTCCCTAACACAATTAGTATGCAGAATATATAAAAAGCTTCTACAACTAAGATGAACTGAATATAGAAATGAAAAAGAAACAGAAAAGGCACACGAAAGAAAAACAAAACAAAACAAAAAGCTAACACAGGATGTTCAAACTCTTCAGTAATCAGGGAAATACGAATTAAAGCATAAACTACTACTGCACACTCATCAAAGTAGCAAATATTAACATGATTGAAAATTCTAAGAATGAGCTTGGGTTATCCCAAGAGGGAGTGGTAGACATTGGTTGGTGAGAATTTAAACTATTTAATCACTATGGGAAATAATTAGCAGTACTGATAAAGCTAAAAATGGGTATTCACAAAAACCTAAAATCTTATACCTAGGAAGGACCCTACGGAAACTTTCACAGACTAAAAATGGGTAGAAACATATAATATTCTTTATCTAGAGAATAATGATAGCATTCAAATATAATATACTGGAGATTGAGGAATAACACAGTTACCTTGAAGTTAGTCATTTAGAGGTGATATCCATTGCCAACTGTGGTTGGCAACCTATACATTCCCAATGATCCTTACCCTCAGGTAATCATAGCTTTGTATAATATCCTCCCTTTTTGTACAGCTCTGGTTTAGTGACTCACTTCTAGTGAGAAAAACTAAACTAAACTAAACAAAAAAAAAACTTCACTTCGCCCTAACTGGTTTGGCTCAGTGGATAGAGCATTGGCCTGTGGACTGAAGGGTCCCAGGTTCAATTCCAGCCCAGGCCATGTACCTTGGTTGCAGGCACATCCTCAGGAGGGGGTGTGCAGGAGGCAGCTGATCGATGTTTCTCTCTAATCAATGTGTCTAACTCTCTATCCTTCTCCCTTCCTCTCTGCAAAAAATTAATAAAATATATATTAAAAAAAACTTCAAGTAGTGCCGGGAGCCGGTCCATCCTTGCTGTTTCAAAGGACCTGGCATATATGGCATACTGTTCTTAAAATGTTTGCTCACCTTCTTGGCACTATGTGTTTTAACCAAGGTCTCCTCTCTGAGAAAGGTTGTTTCCCCAGGTAGGGATTTTCCCCTGAAGTTAGGGAGGGAATAAAACCCCTCAACTAAGTGCCAGGCGGGTAATTAATCACTTTAACTACAAACAATCATGCTTAAGCTACATAATCTTTACTCCCTGGAATGGAGATAAGAAACGCCCTAACCTTTGGAATAGAGACTGATAGGATTGGAATCAACGGGTATAAATACAGAAGTAACAACACAGAACTTAGAAGACAAAACCTACACAGAACCTAGAGACAGAAGAACTTCGCTGGAGAGAACATGGCAAAAGATCCTGGACTGAACCTGACTATAGAACATGGCAAGAGAACCTGACTAGAACCTGGCTACAGAACCTGGCTGGAGAACCTGGAGAACCTGGCTGGAGAACCTAGCAAGAGAACATGGACACAGAACCTGGCTGGAGATCTTAAGCAGAACCTCTCTGGAGATCCAGACCAGAACTTGGCTGGAGATCCTGGCTGGAGATCCTGGCTAGGCTGCTGATCAACTGAACACTGTCTCCGTGTCCTTCCTTCTTTGCCAACTCCGTCTACGCCTTTGGGAACCCCTGGACCTGCTGGGGTTGGACTCCGGCAAAGTAGTGGAGGTGATAGAATGTTACTTGCAAGATTAGGCTATAAAAAGACTGTGGCTCTTTCTTGGACACCCTCTCTTACTTTGAGGAAAGCCAGCTGCTACACTGAGAGTTCCCCTATGGAAAGACCCACATAACAGAGAATTGATATTTCCAACCAACATCCAGCGAGGTCCTAAGGCCAATCAATAGCTCTATAGAAAGTCAGGATGGGGATCTTCCCTCAGCTATGCCTGGAGATGATTATAGGCCTGTCTGAGGCTTTGATTGCAGAAATGTGAGATCCTGAACCAGAGACCTCCAGCAAAGTCATCCTTAGATCCTTGACTCATAGAAACTGTGAACTAATGCTTATTGTTTTAAGCCACTAAGTTTGGGATAATTTGTAAAATAGCAATAGATAACGAATATGTGCTCCTATAATCATTGCAAACCTACAGTGGTAAACAAATTCATCATTTCAGACTAACAGGGGCCCTGAATTATTTAAAGGCACCCATTAATTCATCTAATAATTACTGAAGGCCTAATCTATCAGGCTTTGTTATAGGAATAAAGTCATAAAAAAAAGCAGTCCAGAACCTATGCTTTTATGGAGTTTTTCACACAGACAATAAGCAATAAAATGTATCTTATGCCAGATGATGATGATTTCTATGGAGAAAAATAAAGCAAGGAAGCAGGATAGACAAAGCCTGTTTTAAGTAGGAGTTGCAATTTTTTAAAAAAAAAGCTCACAAGAGGATATATTTATTGATTTTAGAGAGAGATGGAGAGGAAGAGAGAGAAACATCAGTAGAGAAACACTGATCAGCTACCTCCCATACACACCCCCAGGGATTGAACCGACAACCTAGGTATGTGCCCTGACTGGGAATCAAACCCCCAACCTTTTGGTGCAGGGGACGACAGTTAACTAACTGAGCCACAGGGAGGGGTTGCAATTTTTAAAAGGGTAGCCAAAGCCTTCCCTGAAAAGAATATATGTGAACAAAACCCTGAAAAGTGCGAGGGAGCATGAGTCATACAGGATCTGGAGGAAGTGTGTCCCAAACAAGAAAAAGCAATTGGAAAAGTTTTGGTGCAGGAGTGAAATGAACCAGTACAGAATTTTAAGTGGCCTGTGCACCTTTCTCAGGATGTCAGCTTTAACTCTGCTGTGAAATAAAAGTCATTGGGTTTTGTCGGGCCAGTGTAGCTCAGTGGCTGAGCAACGACCTGTGAATCAGGTCAAGGTTCGATTCCCCATCAGGCCACATGCCCAGGATGCTGGCTAGAGCCCTAGTGGGAGGCATGCAGGAGGCAACCGATCAATAATTCTCTTTCATTATTCATGTTTCTCTCTCTCTCCCCCTTTCCTTTCCTCTCTGAAATCATACATATATATACACGGAGTGGCCAGATTATGACCACCTGACATTTGTAGGCAATTTAACCAAAGGCCTGTTCGAACCCCTTTGCTGTCTGCGGTTACCAAGATAAAATGTCTCCAATTCGTACAGGAACACAAGGATTGGACAGTTGAGCACTGAAAAAAAGTCATGTGGTCCGATGAATCACGTTTCCAGTTGCATCATTCAGATGGCAGAGTGAGAATTTGGCGGAAACAGCATGAAAGCATGCACCCCACATGCATGAGTACAGCCCTTCAAGCTGGTGGGGGCAGTGTTATGGTTTGGGGCATGTTTTCCTGGCATGATTTGGGCCCTTTAATTCGTGTGGAACAACATCTGAAGAGCACAACATACCTAAGTATCGTTGCTGTTCAGGTTCATCCTATCATGTTGATGGCGTATCCCAATGGAGATGGCTTCTTCCAAAAAGACAATGCGCCATGCCAAGGTGCTTGTATTGTGCAGGAGTGGTTTCAAGAACATGAGGGAGACTTTACCTTGCTTAGGTGGCCCCCACAATCACCAGATCTCAATCCAATTGAGCATTTGTGGGACAAAGTTAAAAGAGCCATTAGGCAGCTGGTTCCACAACCATCAAATCTCACAGAACTGGACAGTGCTATTCATTGGGTATGGTGTCAGATTCCTCGCATCACCTTTCAACATCTCGTGGAGTCAATGCCAAGAAGAATTGCCACAGTATTGAAGGCAAAAGGTGTCCCAATGAAGTACTGATGGGGTGGTCATAATAATCTGGCCACTCAGTGTATATCCTATCTAATAATAGAGAAACATGGTAATTAACCATAACTTCGCTACCCTTCCCATTGGCTAATCAGCAAGATATGCAAATTAACTGCCAACCAAGATGGCGGCCGGCAGCCAGGCAGCTGAAGCGAACAGGAGGCTTGCTTGCTCCAGTGAAGGAGGAAGCCAAGGTTCCCCACCTGCCACTGCCGGCCTCTGAGCTTACACTCTAAGAAACAATGTTGTAAGTAGAGAAGCTAAACCATCCCAGAAACCTGCTTTCAGCCAGCCGGGCTTCAGCCAGCAGGACTGCAACATTGTTTCAATTATAGAACAAACCCAGATACCTGCTTTCAGCAGGCGAGGTCTCAGAGCTGCAGCCGAGCCTCAGAGCTAAAGCCGGCTCTCAGCTCCAGTGATAGCCATAGAAGGTAAATAAATCCCAGAATTAGAAAAAAAAAAAGAAAAAAAGGAGAGATTGGGAGCTTTAGTCACCCACCAGCCTGAAAACGGCCCTCAGCTCCTCATCCAGACTGGCTAGGCACCCCAGTGGGGACCCCCACCCTGAAGGGGGTATGACCAGCTGAAAACAGCCATCATCTCCTCATCCAGGCTGGCCAGGCACCCAAGAGGGACCCCCACACTGAAGCAACAAGATGGCGGTTAATTTGCATACTGAAAGCGGCGGCAGCAGGCAAGGCTGTCCGCTGTCCCAGGACCCGGATCTGTGACCCTGCAAGACGGGGGACAGTGCTTGAAGCTGTCCACGGTCTGGGACCCGGATCCGTGACCTGGCGGGTGGGGCAGTGCTTGAGGCTGTCCACGGTCTGGGACCCGGATCCATGACCTGGCGGGCGGGGCAGCAGTGCTTGAGGCTGTCTGCGGTCTGGGACCCGGATCCATGACCTGCTGGGTGGGGGGCAGTGCTTGAGGCTGTCCGCGGTCCCGGGACCCGGATCTGTGACCCTGCCGGGCGGGGGGCAATGCTTGAGGCTGACCGCAGTCTGGGACCCGGATCTGTGACCCTGCCAGGCGGGGGGCAGTGCTTGAGGCTGTCCACGGTCCCAGGACCTGGATACGTGACCCTTCCCGGCAGGGCGGCAGCTTGCACAGCGGCAGATTGGCCGGGATTGGGCAGGGCAGGATGCCTGGCTTCCGCCCAGCCCCAGTCACTCTGGGCAGGTGAACAGCGCAGAGAGCCTCTGAACAGGGGAGGCAAGCAACGGAGGGCGGCCTGTGCTCCCCACATGGCGGTGGTGACAGCTGTGAGCGTGCCAAGCGGAGCCTGCAGGCTAAGCTGAAGTAGCGCCTGCAGGCCATCCGCACCCAGGAGTGGCTGTGCAAGACCTGCTTCCTGGCCCAGAAGGTGTAGGACCGCAGGGACAGCCACCGTGGCGGGCCAGACTGACGTCCTCCTGGCTGCACCACGGGGGTTTGTGGATCTGCAAAGCCAGAGGCCTCAGGTGTGCACATCCCCCCCTGGCATGCGAACATCCCCCAGCACACTGTCACCCTCCTGCGCCTGCAACAGTTGCAAACCAAGGCGTGTACAAGTTCCCCTCGCCTCTCCACCGCACTTCCATCAACCCGGCATGCCTAACACCCCCCACAGGATGTGCACACATCCCCTCTGATGCGCTCACGTCCTTTGGAGAGTGTCTGGGTGTTCTGGGTGCTGAGGGTGGGCGCCTGTGAGATGACAGTGAGAGGGCGGAGTGGTGATGCTCTGTTCCCACAGAGGCCAGTGCAGCTATGAAATCACCTCTACGGGGTTAATGCAGGTGCTGAGGTGGGAGCAGATGCAGACAGACACACCTGGTGAGCGCGGGCAGCCCTCGCTGAGGTGCCTTCGATCAGCGTTCAAGATCAAGAACCCAGAGGCAGGGAGGAATTCTGTCCTCTCAGTGAAACAGTGGGATAGTCGGGGCGACTGTAGAGGAATGTGCACTTTGGGTGCCAGCACCCATGAGCGAAGGCTGCCCTGACTGAGCCTCACTTGCTTGGGGCCTAGCGCACTCCTGCCGGGCAGCGGGTGACAGGACATGCTTTTCCGAATTAATGAGAGAAAACGTTGATTCTCCTGCTGTCCACGAAGGTGGAAAGTGAAGTGGGGAGACGTGGGGAGTGAGCGAGATTCCCTGTCTGGGGGGTCCCAAATCTGCTGTTGGTTTCTTTCACCGCTGACTAGAGATATACAGGGTGTCCCCCCAAAATGTATACACACTTTGAATACCAATGGTTTTAAGCATAAGAAAGAAACAACAATGGAGCTGTTATCTGTTAAAAGTGTGGGCACAAACAGGCAGTTGGACATTCCGAGGGGTCTCAGATTGGAGAGGGTGAAGGCCAGACTGAGGGGCCCCTTTCCCCCCCCCTACACCAGTGCACGAATTTCGTGCACCGGGCTACTAGTGTACTAATAAAAGGGTAATATGCTAATTAGACCAGACATCTTCCAGACAAAGCCACAGTGGTGGGGACCAAGGCAGAGGAGGTTAGGGGTGATCAGGCCGACAGGGGGGGGCAGTTAGGGGGCGATCAGGCTGGCAGGGGGGGAGCAGTTAGGGGGCAACCAGGCCAGCAGACAGAGGCAGTTAGGGGCCATCAGGCCAACAGGGGAGCAGTTAGAGGGCAATCAGGCTGGCAGGGAAGCATTTAGGGGGCGATCAGGCTGGTAGGGGAGCAGTTAGGGGGTGATCAGGCTGGCAGTCAGAGGCGGTTAGGGGCAATCAGGCCAGCAGGCAGGTGAGCAGTTAGGAGCCATCGATCCTGGATTGCGAGAGGATGTCCGACTGCCGGTTTAGGCCCAATCACTGCAGGAGGGGTCCCACATTGGAGAGGGTGCAGGCCAGGCTGAGGGACCCCCTTCCCATTCATGAATTTCATTCATTGGGCCTCTAGTATATATATATCTTTAAAAGTCATTGAGTTTTGAGAAAAGGAGTGATATGTTTTTAAATGATTGTTCTGGCTACTGTGCTTAAAAATGATTATGGGTCTCTTTCCCTGCAGCCGCGGAGTTGCGCAGAGGCGGAGGCTTGGGTGCGTTCAAGATTCGGCTCCACCCATAACCCGCCACCACGGAAGAGGGAGGCATTGCTGCTGGAGGTGTAATGGACGTTAATACTGCTTTGCACGAGGTGCTGAAGACCTCCCTCATCCACGATGGCCTCGCGCGCGCGGAATTCGCGAAGCTGCCAAAGCCTTAGACAAGCGCCAAGCCCACCTTCGTGTACTTGCATCCAACTATGATGAGCCTATGTCCGTCAAGTTGGTGGAGGCTCTTTGTGCTGAACACCAAATCAACTTAAGGTTGACGACAACAAGAAACTAGGGGAATGGGTAGGCCTCTATAAAATCAACAGAGAGGGAAAACCCCATAAAGTGGTTGGTTGTAGTTGCGTGGAGGTTAAGGACTATGGCAGAGAGTCTCAAGCAAAGGATGTCATCGAGAAATACTTCAAATGCCAGAAATAAACAAATAAACTTGGCTTTTGTTTTAAAAAAATGATTATGTATGGCAGAGTAGAGGGGGCAGGCTTGGGGGGACATCAGTGTAGACGTAAGGAGACCAGCTAGAAAGTTTTTATAATAATCCCAGGGAGAGAGTGGTGGTTCATATCAGGGAGAGAAAGCTGAAGGATGTTAAATGGTCAGATCGTGAATATGTTTTAAGAAAGATTCAACAGGATTTGTCAGATTATTCCTAGGGTACATATGTGTATATATCCACTGAGGGTACCTAGTGTAAATCATTAAGCCAGAAGCACAGATGCTTTATTAATTCTCCTTTCAAATATTTGTTATTCCTAATTCCCTATAATCTATATCCACTCTTACAACCATGTTTCCAGGCATTATAATAACTACTTTCAATGGCTTTAAAGGTTTCAATGTATTTTAATTTTTAAATTATGCTACATTTAAATGAGCAGCAGAGTGCTTAAATGAAAGGTTGTTTTTGAGACAATTCTGTGTTACAGTAACTGTGATGGTTACTTATCATTCCATTCTTTTGGAGTGACTCTGCCAACAGGGGACAGGTTCCATACTATTCCAATCTGTGTAGCTGTAAATAACCATGCAACAACACAGAAAATGGAGCCACTGGCTAGTATAGTGTCACCATATTTGTCATGGAAATCTGGGGAGTATTTCTTGTGGCTCTGTCTTGCCCTTATTTGCTGAAAGCTTCGAATCTTGACACTTCTCAATATATTTCTAGCCAAGGGAAACATCATGAAGGTGTGATGGGATTGCAGCCGCTGAGCTATTTCCTTGTAGACACCTGAAAAACAAACATTGAACAATGACATCTGATCTGCATTCATTTACTCTCTCTTTGAATGTTTCTCCCACAGCACCTCTCAAGTGTGCTGGTCATGTGAGTTTTGACATCATGATGTCCAGATTTGAGTCTCAGCTCTGCCCCTGATTAGCTGTGAGCTGGAGCAGTTACTTAACCTCTCTTTGCCTTCGTTTCTTCAATGGCAAACAGACAATAATGTTCAACGTCAGGGGGTATTGTGAGGATTACATGTGATAATCCTTAACAAAAACAACCACAAAGTAAGCACACAATGGATATTAGTTTTTCTATTCTTTGCAAACAGCCAATGGCTTGTTCCAGAGAGAGACTCCAAACTCATCAGCATGGCTGATAAAAGGACTAAAATACTCAATGTTTACAACAAACTAATTTCATTTGAAATTACAGGCCATTCACAGAGTATGTCCTCCTTCATCTGTTCCTTTTCTCCCTTCCTATTAACCTCCTTCTTCTCTTCCTTTCATCTCCTTCTACACCTGTAATTCCTCCATGCACCTTCCTAGAAGTAAAACTCTACTTATACTTTAAAGCCCATTCTAAAAGTCGTGCCTTCTGGGAAGTCTTCTCCAAAACCTCCCTAGGATAAGCTGCCTCTTTTCTTCACTACTACTCTTCTTAAAATCCCTCTCTCATAGTATGATTCACTGGCTTTATTATTTTTAAAGGCTTTGTTTTTTAGAGCAGTTTTGGGTTCAAAGCAAAATTGAGTGGGTAGTACAAAGTCCCCACGTATACAATGACTCCACATATGCATAGCTTCACCCTCTGTGCCAGAGTAGCACATTTATTACAATCAATGAACCTACATAGTAGTCCTTAAAGAGAGATGTTTTTCACAAATATTTTCTCCTAGCCTGTGGCTTTTCTTGTCATTCTTTTGAGGAATTATCTTCGTATTTTCCTCCAGTAGA
This sequence comes from Myotis myotis, assembly GCF_014108235.1. NCBI lineage: Eukaryota > Metazoa > Chordata > Mammalia > Chiroptera > Vespertilionidae > Myotis > Myotis myotis. The sequence goes on from NW_023416313.1 coordinate 29,166,352, forward strand.
CTGCAAGGTCCTCAAGAGCACGAGGTCTAGCTTTACATACACAGTGGCTGACAAAAGCATAGAAATAACTTTTTTGAACCAATGTGAAATGTAAGTATTGGTATCCTCATAAAAATCTAAACTTGATAACAAGTTAAAAACCATGAAATCAAATGTACATGTCATAAGAGCCCTATTTTATTTTTAAAATAGTTATACTGAAAGAGAGATCTAGAAGCAGAAACATATGAAGGAGTTCTATTTCTCTTCTCTGTGCAAACTGTCAAACAGTGTTCCGTCTCTAGTAATGACAGAAGCTAACTGTAGCCCAAATGCAAGCAACATGGATACAAAAGGGCCCAAGGTCAGTATTGTAACTGTTCACCAAGATTTGCCAACTCAAATGACTTTATTTCCAACTTAGGAAACAAGACCCTAAGGTTCTCTTTTATTTCCACCAAAATGTAAGTGTATTCATGATTGTGAAAAACAGGGCAAAAACAAAATGCATTTTTTCTGAGGTTCCAAATATTCAGAGTGTTTTTCCTGTTAGTCATGAATCTCTCCACCAAAAGTCTCCAAGGTTTTAATTCGTATTGAATTCAGAGAACAGGTTGAAGGTGAGATGGGTCAGGGTATGAAGGTGCAGCCTGAATCCAATACAAAAGCACTGTGGCACACTTCGCTTCCAGTCTTTAGGGAGGCACATAACCAAACAATAATGTGTGATAACAGGGATCTCCTGTGAGTCACTGACTCATGCCTGCTACTTTATGACAAATTGATTTCATTATTCCCATCCTCACAATGTTAAGTTGAAACTCAGATACTTTGTCTCTAGTGACATTGATCACACCCGTTTGTAGCTCAGTTCATCCTCTGGCTATTCCCACATCTGAGCAGCTTTTCTTTTCCATCTAGCCTGAGTTTTCTCATACCGATAAATGCCCAATCCTTAGAATTTTCCTCTAAGAACTCTTTCTATATAGTCTGTAGTTGCCATTTCATTATATAATAACCAAAATGTAGGTGTTTCATTCCTTTTTCCTTGTCAGCATCAGCTCTATCTGTCTCAGTTGCTTTTCTATATTACTTATATATACTTTTGTTTATAATACACACTTAAGAGCTTGCAACCCACTGATTAGAGAGTACTGCTGAACTCCACATGACTTACTTCTACAATAAATTTTGTGTTACTGCAGAGCCCTAAGCCTATTACCAAAAGAACTCAAGCAACAAGTTCTAATATCCATACAAAAGCATTAAAAAGGGACATATAGTGGAATAATAAAATGCAGGCAAAGAATGCATTTCTTAAAGTAGATGCTTTCTGTTGAAAACAAACTACAAAAAGATGGCAGAAGACAGATTTCTTTAGATAATATGAACAAAGTAAAGGTTCTCTCATGCCTGTGGCAATAAAAGAAAAGAAATATGTTCTGAATATAAACAGTTCAAGCGAGCAGAGTAACCTATGAGGGTGAAAAGGAAAGACTGTGTCATCTATTTTATATAGTAATTTTGAAGTTCAGTTCAGGAAAAATAACTAATACTAGACCTCAATTTAACTGGGATAAGGAGGTATATATAGATTTGAAGTTTTACTGGTAACAATAATCATTTCAAATCACTAAAGGTCATAAAAAGAAGTAAAGCAGTGGTACAGAAAGGAAACTAATACTTATTGAATATAAGCCAGAATTTTCCACATCTGCAAAAATGGTGTGAAATGGGAATTATTTACCTGCACTTCAAACAGAAGAACAGATGATAGGATAAGATGTGAACTCAATCCAATCAAGTCCTTTGATTCTAAATATGGTACATTTTTCACGTATGTCATGTTTTAAAGCATATTTAATTCTGAGTGCTAGAAACAAACAACTCTAGTGTGGTTACCACAGATGACCCTTTATTTGAAAACGGTTCAGTTCAGTTTACTATATATTTATTGACTGGCTACTGTGTATCAGGGCCTGGTCTGGGGGCAAGGATAGATACCATGCCTACTCCTGAGAAGCTTATGATAGAATGAGGAAATAAATGGATCCACTGTCCTAGGGGAGGATATAAGGCCAGATATGAAAAGTACATTTCAACCTGGGACTCCAGCAATAGGTTTAGAGAAAATGAGACCTAGCCTAGACACATTTTATCATAATAAAAAGCATTTAATGCTATCTATCCTATCTAATAATAGACAAACATGGTAATTGACCATACCTTCACTACATCTCCCATTGGCTAATCAGCATGATATGCAAATTAACCACCAACAAAGATGGAGGCTAATTTGCATACTGCAGGCATGGCAGGAAAGCGCAAGCCGCCAGCGTGCTGCCATCCAGTGTAGGCCGGCCCTAGAAGCCCCAGCAGCTGGCCTGCCTTGCTGCCCGGGACTTGATCAGCGGGGGTACCAGGTGGCAAGGCAGGCCCACCCCAGAAGCCCCAGCAGCCGTCTGATATGGCAGTAATTCTATCAGTAAGCACTCTGAAATTCAGTGGCATAAATGCACCAATTAAAAGACAAATTATGAGGGTGAATCAAAAACAAAACCCACTTTAAATATAAAGACACATATAGATTAAAAGTGAATGAATTAAACTGCAGCCTGTTTTGCTCAGTGGATAGAGCATTAGCCCATGGACTGAAGGGTCCCAGGTTCAATTCCAGTCAAGGGCATGGACCTCAGTTGTTGGCTTGATCCCCAGTCCCTATCAAAGCATGTGCAGGAGGCAACCAATCAACGTGTCTCTCCCTTTCCCTTCACTCTCTCTAAAATTCAACGAAAAAATATCCTTGGGTGAAGATTAACAAAAACAAAGTAAATGGATTAAGTAACATTAAAGAGATTATAAGAAAAATATATTCCAAATTTTATTAGTTGTATAATGGTTATGTTTAAATTATTAACACCTAAGAAATTGGGTGAAGGGTACATATAATATGCTGTAGTATTTTATAGTTTTTTTTACATGTATGAGATTTCAAATTAAAATATTAAAAAATTAGAAATTAATTAAAATATTAATTGAAATGTGTATGCATTACATGAAAAATCTAATTGCTTCTAGCACAATTTATTAAATTGTGCTAAAATTTACAAGGATTCAATTAAAAAATATCTTAATTCTAAATGATATAACAGAAAATATATAATAGTGCAGTTATAAGCACTTATCTGAAAATAAAAATTTAAAGAAGTGAATTTAAAGAAGGGATTGGCCAAAGAAAATATATGCACAACCCATGGACACAGACAACAGTATGGTGATGGCCAGAAAGAAGTGGGCGGCAAGAGCTGGGTAGAGGGGACAAAAGGGGGGAAATAGGGACATCCTATATAATAGTAATAAAAGGCTAATACTGTATGCACATTGACTGAATGGCAGAATGACCGGTTGCTATGATGCGCACTGGCCACCAGGGGAAAGACGCTCAATGCAGGAGCTGCCCCCTGGTGGTCAGTGCACTTCCATATAGGGAATGCCACTCAGCCAGAAGCTGGCTCATGGCTGGCCAGCGCAGTGGTGGTGGCAGGAGCCTCTCCCACCTCCGTGGCAGCACTAAGAATGTCCAACTAACAGTTTAGACCCAATCCCTTGTGGGCCTAAACCTTTGGTCGGACATCCCCCGAGGGCTCCCTGGCTGCCAGAAGGATGTCTGACTGCAAGCTTAGGCCTGATCCCCGGGGGAGTGGGCCTAAGTCGACAGGTGGACAAAGGGGTCCTGGACTGTGAATGGGCACAGGCTGGGCTGAGGGACCGTGCTCCCCCCCCCCCGCCCCCGAGTGCACAAATTTTTGTGCACCAGCCTCTCTAGTATATAAAAAGCCAGCGACCAGAACGCTGTAACGACTGGTCAGAGAATAGGTTGAAGGTGAGATGATGCCCACTGAGGCCAGCAAACCTGCCCAATCGGGGGTGAGGCCAGCCAGTCAACCACCCATTGCCCCTTCCCCAGTAACTTACCCCCTATCGGTCCCCCCACCCCATTTGGGGGCAGAGCCGGCTGGCCCACCACCCACAGCCCCTCCCCCCATGTCTTGCTCCACCCCTAATCAGTCCTCTGCACTTCAATCATGGGTGGGGCTCACCAAACAATTGCCTGTGGCCCCGCCCCCCAGCCGGCCTGGCCCTGAGTGGCCCCAATTGGGGTGGGCCAGCCGGCCAACCTCCCGCCATCTCCTCCTCCCGACAGGCCCAGTCCTGATCCGCCCCGATTGGAGCCAGGCTGGCCAGACCCCACCCGTGCACGAATTCATGAACTGGGCCTCTAGTAAATATATAAAAATAAATTATGGGGCATACCAAAAATGTTTTTTTGCAGATCTGACATAATATATACTTTTAATTTACAAAAACAAGTAATAGTACTAATTAACTACACTTTTTGCACCAAAGTGTCTTTTTATTTTACTTTAAAATCTTTATTGTTCAAAGTACTAAATATGCCCCTCCACTCCCCATTGACCTCCTCTAGCACACCCCTATGTTCATAGCAGCACAATTTACAATAGCTAAGATTTGGAAATAGTCCAAGTAACCACCAGCAGATGAGTGGATAAAAAATGTGGTACATTTACACAATGGAATACTACACAGCTATAAGAAAGAAATAACTCAACATTTGCAACAGCATGGGCCAGGAGAGTATTATGCTAACCGAAATAAGCCAGTCAGAGAAAGATATGTATCACATGATCTCACTCATATGTGAAATCTAATGAACAAAGTGACTTTTTGAAAACTCAGATGCCGAGTGGTGGGCACACAATGCAATATACAAATCATGTATCTTAGAAATGTACAGTTGTAATCTATACAATCTTCTTCACCAATGTCGCCCCAATACATGTTATTAAAAAGAGAAAAGAAAAAAGAAATTGAAAATACAACATTGGAGGAAAATATGTAGATATTGTGGCAAAAGCAAAAACTCAAGAGAGCAGAATTAGAGTGGGGCAGGGCCCCCTAGTAAGGCCACTAGTACTGGGTGGTCAGAGCTGAGGCAGCAATGCCCAGGGACAAGCCTAGAGGGATGAGGAAAGGGCACACATTAGGACTTTACATGCCTCGCCATGGACACTACTGACATTTTGGTCCTAGTGGTTCTTTGCTGTGGTGGTATGTCCTGTCAGTGCAGGGTGTTTAGTGCCATCCCTGCTTCTATATATTACATACCAGTAGTACCTAACTCCCTCAGTTGTGCCATTAAAAATGTATCTACAGACATTGCCAGATGTCACCAGGGAGCAAATTCATTCCTGGTTAAGAACAACTGTTGTACACAGAGCTGTGTTCTCTGTCATTTTCCCCGCAATCTTTAAAAGGACGTTGTTCTATAAAATACAGAAGGCTTAAACTCTAAGAAAATGCACTCTCTCTTTCCCTGTGATGGATGCATAAAGATTGCCATCAATGTTTTTCCTAAACTAATCTCAATTTTAAAAAAATGTTTTGCAGTATCGTTTAAATTAATTACTTAATCTATTAGGGCATCTGCTTCCTCACCCATAAAACAAACAAATGAAAAAAAGTGGAACTAATTTAGCTTTTCCCAAACCTGGCTGGCTCTGGGTCATCTGACATCTGTGTTTATAGAATGTAGATCCCTGGGCTTCATGACAAACTTACTGTAACAGAGTATCCAAGGAAGTAGCCAGAGAATCTGTATTTTTTAAAACAAGTTCTCAGGAGAATCCTGTCATCAGAAAAGTTTATGAGACACTGAATCAGATAATCTCTGAGGTCCTATCCGACTCTAACACTCTAGACCTTTCCAAAGAGAAAAACATTTTAGGAAGGCATTCATTCTTTTAGGCCACTGAAAAAGTACAGTAGTAATTGAATTCACCACCATGGTAATTTAGAAAGCAGTACCTGAGTGACCTGAAAGTTATAGAGACCGCCTGGGAATAAGCTGGTCAACAGAAACATTTGGCAACATTTACAAACAGTAAAAGCACTAGTGTTACTGGTATTTGGCTATATAGAGATTGATGCGCTCTGGAAGCAAAGGCTCCTATGCCAGGTAACTCAACTGTTAACACCTTCATTTCCACCTCCTTTTATTTCTACCCTTCTTTTTACAGCTTCAGAGTATCAGCACAAAATCAGAAATAAAAAGGCAATCTTCTTGAAATGAAAACACACATAACCTACACTGTCTTCCATTCATGAATGTATTTCTCAGAAGACTTTGCTGCTCTAGAAGGGACGAAGTGTACACAGTGCAAACTGTCTCGTATCAGGACTACTTAAGCCTTCTGCCTTTCCTAACAGGAAATACGGAAGCCCTGCAAGAAGCAATGCTGCTGGTGGAAATGCTGAACAATGGGTCTATTTCATATGTATTGGCATCATCTCCTGAGTCATTGAAATGATGGATGGTGTGGCCATGTGCTTAAGGCTGGGTATTATGTCACTTTATTAAGCCTAAAAAGTCACATAAATATATGCTACCTGAACAAATAAAAAGGCAGATTACAGCAGTGAAGTGTTATGCCAGGACACTTTGTGAGTTAATGTCCTCAAATATCAAATGTTGCCTGAAGAATGATGGGATAGAGGTATGTCCTCTCCCTCATATTCTTCACACTGAAAGTCTAAATGAACAGAGACTGTTTCCATCCTGTGTAGAACACTGAAGGTATTCAACAATCTCCATCCTGGGAATGATCACAGCGCTCATTCAGGCAGTACCTCGTACAGACCTTCTTATATGAATGTGGTTCACTCATTAAGTATCCACTATATTTCCTTCAGTCACAATGTGCTTTCAGCTATACTATTTCCCTCTTTCTGATAGCTATGTGTAAAAGAACAAAACAGGCTTTTCTCCCTGTCACATTGTAAGTCAGTGGCATTATTGTGCAATAATTCTTATTTTGTTTTCTATTAAACTTTAGCAAGCCCAGCAAATTTCCTCATGACAGTAACCACAACAGCCCTCTTTCTAAAAATTAATACATTGACTGGAATAACAGGGTCACCAATTTCCAATGTGTGAAATAGATGATAACATGAAAATACTTCAACATCCACTATGAGGAAATTTGCTGCACTCAGTGGTTCATAGATTGTTGCACAGTCAGGTCCTGCTAGAAGGGTCTATTTCAGTGAATTCAGCAAGTCAAAATATCTGGATAAATGCGTAACATCTTCTCCAACCTAATTTTGGAAAAGAAAGAGATCATGGCTGTGATATATTCCAGAAACTTTAAAAAATGTACCCAGAAAATGAAATGGAGTCATTGGAAGACATTAGGAATGGGAGTTACACTGTCTGATTTGCAGTTTAGATATTGCTCTGGCATTCGAGTGTGGGACAGGTATGGCGGGGGACACTGCAAATGCTCCAAGGAGAAATGATAAGGACCTGCACTTGCACAGTTCACCCAATTAAGGTTTCAAAGTGAGCCAGTCCCTTATTTCTGCAGTCACCATATTTCTGCATCCAATCCTCGGCTTTGCACAGCCAGACCTCATTTCTCTTGCAGAGGCACCGAATGGTGACAGCCTCTGAGAATCCACCTCATGCCAATGAAATTCTCAAGAACCTGATATATTAACTTTAAAAGCAGGTTATTCCATTGCAGTGGCTGAAATACATAATTTACTTTTAGCGTTGCTAGCTTGACACTTGTTCCACTTGTAAAGTGATCTTATATCAGTATTTCCCCAAACATCTGCCTACTTTACCAGTTCCATTTGGTCTTAATGGGTGCTTTCTTTAAAAAGGGGCTTCAATTGGATTCTTTGTCTTCCTTTTGTTAAGTTTTGAGTTCTTTATATATTTTAGAAATTAACTCCTTAGCACATGTATCATTGCCAAATATGTTTTCCCATACACTGGGCTCCCTTTTCATTTTGTTGATGGTTTCTTTTGCTGTTCAGAAACTTTTAATTTTGCCATAATCCCATTTGTTTATTTTCTCCTTAGTTTCTCTTATCCTGGGAGATGTATCTGCAAACATATTGCTATGAGAGATGTCTGAGATTTTGCTGCCTATGGCTTCTTCTAGAATTTTTATGGTTTCACAACTTATATTTAAGTCTTTATCCACTTTGAGTTTATTCTTCTGTATGGTATAAATGGATGGTCTAGTTTCATTTTTTAGCATATACCTATCCAATTTCCTCAACACCATTTATTTAAGAGACTGTTTTTACTACACTGTATGCTCATGCCTCCTTTGTCAAATATTAATTGAGCTTGGGTTGATTTCTGGGTTCTCTGTTCTGTTCCATTGATCTATATGCCTGTTCTTGTGCCAGTACCAGGTTGTTTTGATTTCACTGGCTTTTTAATATAACTTGATATATAGTATTGTGATTCCTCCAACTTTGTTCTTCTTCCTCAAGATTACTGCGGCTATTTGGAGTCAGTTTTGGTTCCATATGAATTTGTGGAGTATTTGTTCTAGATCTGTGAAATATGCCATTGGTATTTTAATAGGGATTGCATTAAATCTATAGATTGCTGTGGGCAGTATGGACATTTTGATGATGTTAATTATTCGAACCCATGAACATGATGTATAAGACAATCAAATTAGAAAAAGGGCAAGGGCCTAAACAGCCACTTCTCCAAAGAGGATATACCAATGGCCAAGAGACAACTGAAAAAATGCTCAAAGTCATTAATCATCAGAGAGATGCAAATTAAAAGAACAATGAAGTATCACCTTGCACCTGCCACATGGCTATCTTAAATAAATCAATAAAGAATAAGCGCTAGCAAGGATGTGGAGAAAAGGGAACCCTGATACACTGCTGGTGGGAATGCAGACTGGTGCAGCCACTGTGGAAAACAGTATGGAGTTTCCTCAAAAAATTAAATATGGAACTCCCATTTGACCCAGTGATCCCACTCCTAGAAATATATCCTAACAATCCCGAACACCAATCAGAAAGAATATATGCACCCTATGGTCATAGCAGCACTATTTACAATAGCTAAGATATGTAAACAGCCCAAATGCCCAAAAGTAGATGATTAGATAAAAATGCTGTGGTACATTTACACCATGGAATACTATGCAACTGTAAAAAAGAAGGATCTCTTACCCTTAGACACAGCATGGAGGAACTGGTGAGTATTATGCTAAGTGAAATAGGCCAGTCAAAGAAAGACAAGTATTATGTGATCTCACATATATGTGGAATCCAATAAATAAAATTAACTGTTGAAAAAAATAGATCCAGAGACAAAGAAGCATGGAACAGACAGTGGAATCTCAGAGGAAAGGAAGGAGAGGGGGTGGGAAGTAACTTATATGCATATATGTGTGCCCCACGGATACAAACAACAGTGTGGTGAAGGCCTGGGAGGGGGTGAGAGGTGGAAGCTGTCAATGTGGAAAAAGGGGACATCTGTAAAACTTTCAATTATAAAGATACATTTTTTTAAAAATGCTATCTCAAATGGACAAGTAAATAAAGATTCAGAAATTGTGCCCTGGGGTAAAGAGGGGGGTTCAATTTCATCCAAGTTTGCGAAATATGCAGGTAATCCTGTGAAATACTTCTTTATTGAAATATTTCCCAGACCTCTTCATGCTAATATTCCCAGTGATTCTCTGAGAGGGGTGGTGTATAGTGCTTTCCAAAATTAGTTGAACATGCCATACTTAACACGCACACACCGGGGCATATCTCCATATTAGTATTTTCCAGAACACACTTTGGGGAATACCAAAGGGTGTCTCCTTGTTCTCAATGATGTTACATGATTGTACTCTTTTCCAAAGGTTTAATAGTTCCAGGATGTATTTCTTACAGACTAATTGCTTCCTTATGGGGACTTTCAACATATAACTCAAGGAGTATAGAGTGGTAACAACACTCATAGTAGCAATTAACTCTAGCCTTCATTATGTGATTCTAACTTCTGCCTTCCTAATATTTGTGCAGACATTTCGCTCCTCCCCACATCTGCCTTTATTCATTAAATGCTCTATGAATAGAAAGATTGCATGATTCTCTAGTGGTCATTACATTTGCATCAATGCCCTCTAATTGCAGAATTTGAAACTTTCATTTAAATCTTAATTGAAAATGTACAAGTCAGTTCTGCCTTTAATCTAAGTATGCCACTGATACATTTATGTATCAGTGTTTAAAATGAAAATGTTTATTAACTTTTAGATATCCAAGATATTTTAATTTCGAAAGACACATGTATCAAGTATTTCTAATTTTTTCATGAAAATTGTTTGCTTTTTCCAACCAGAAATTAGAATAGTAAAGTAAAGGTCTACTCCAGAAGATAATTTTTACCAAATTCCAAATTCAGATTGAAATATATAGTGCTGCAAATAATCTTTTTCTTTTTTTCTGAAATCTCAGTTTTCATTTCTAACTTGGACTCTCCTTCTCCTTCTTAATTCTGCTCAAAATATAGCTGAAAATAAAACCTTTATGAGTAAGTCTTTTGTTATTGCCATCACCTGGGCAACTTATGGAGCATTTGCAGAGAAATTCCATTTGATGCGAAGAGCAATTAACAGCCCTGAAGTAGTAACTGTGACTACTTTGCAAGTTGTTTCGCTAAGACAGTTCTGTATTTCAATGCGATATATTTTTTTTCTTTTCACTCTCATAAATTGTGGAAACTTTAGAAAAACTTTTAAGAAGGTGTTGGTGTTTTACCTTTTTTTTCCTCTGATTTATATTCATTATTTGAAAATGAGGAAAGACTTTGGCCAGAGGGGCTGACTTTGGTAAACTATTTTCCCCTTGCAGATGCCTCAGAAGAAAGAGGGCCAGGATGCACTTTGCCAAACCTTGGGGCAGAGAGCCTACTTTGGTGAACTGATATTTCATTTTAGTTTTTATATTCCGGAGGGAAGAATGCTAAAGAAGAAAAGCAAGTCTGAAAAAGGTATCCATCTAAACATATCTGAACAGAAACTAAACACAGATTCTTGTTCTGAAACCCTAAGATTTCCAATTAAAATTATGGTTTCAAAGATGTTATCTTTAGTTTCACTTTCTTTAATCTAATGGAGTCTAAAATTTTATAGATGAAAAGGGCATTCTTAAACTAAATTAGCATAATTTAAGCATTGGAACATTTCTTAGTTGGAAAAGTATGATTTCTATGCAAATAGGCCATGATTTTGATTACACATACAATTTATATAGCTTAGAACCACTGCTGACAATGGAATTGTGGGCTTCTTTATATTGGTAATGTACTTTTTCACATTCATGGAATATAAGTCATAAGATCTGAAAGATCCAGGCATCACTTTAAATTGCCCTTTAATGTTTTTAGTAATCTTTTGGCCACTCTCCACATACGATATCATAAACATCATAAGGTCTTAGCGAACTGTCTTAGCGAAACAACTCGCAAAGAGGTCACAGTTACTACTTCAGGGCTGTTAATTGCTCTTCACATCAAATGGAATTTCTTCCATGTTGAGGAAGAAACTGGGTAGAAACAGAAGGATGGAGAGGAGAGAGTAAATCTATCAATCCAGATACCCCCTTCCTGGATTCACATTATAATTGAGGGAGAGGTGGAGAAGAACCAAACTCACATATGCATTTTTCTAATGCAGGTTAGTTTAAAAAGAGACACAAAGATCTATGTTAGAAACAGGTGAGGGACCTGAAACCTTTGTCCTGCTTTAGAATCAGGACAATGACTGGGAATGGAAGATGATGGCTTCCTGAGAGTGATAGGATGCTGTTACCAGAAGGAGGAGGAATGCGTACTGAGAGGGGAAAAATGATGTCCATTATACTGAAGAGAAATTTCATCCAATTTAAGGTCTATTGGAAATGGAGAAAACGAAGATTTGCTCATTAAATGACAGGGACCAGTGGACTGGATTCTCTCTAGTTCAGTGGTTCTCAACCTTCTGGCCCTTTAAATACAGTTCCTCATGTTGTGACCCAACCATAAAATTATTTTCGTTGCTACTTCATAACTTTAATGTTGCTACTGTTATGAACCATAATGTAAATATCTGATATGCAGGATGGTCTTAGGCGACCCCTGTGAAAGGGTCGTTCGACCGCCAAAGGGGTCGCGACCCACAGGTTGAGAACCGCTGCTCTAGTTTATCTCCATTTTGTTTCTACCATCAAAAGTTTTAAATAAATGGGTTGCACTGGCCAGGAGAAGTCAGTGGAGGAACAATAAGTATTGTGTAAGGATGGTATAGGTACACTCTTCTCTCTGCTTTTTAATTCCAAAACTGCAAGTGACACTTTCAAGTTTTTTTGATTCTCTAGAAAACCCTAAACATTATTGCAATTATTTTCTCTGACTTCTGTAGGAGAAACAGGTGTGCCTGGATCCTAGCTTCTCTAACTTCTATAGAAGAAACAGGTATGCCTCCATCCGTGCTTCTCTATCTTCTACAGAAGAGACAGGTGTGCCTGGATCCTTGCTTCAAAAAAAATTCAATTAAGCATAATTGAATTTTGCTTACGTAATTCAATTGAGATCCTATTATGTGACTGCAGCCTGCTAAGAACTAGTTTACTATACAGGAATGTTCAATTAGCAGAAGAGACAGACAGATAACCATAAGGTTTCAATGTGAAAATGTTATAACAGATATTATCTGGATGCTACATCACCAAAAATAAGAGGCACCTTTCCCATTCCAAGAGCTCATCGGAGCATCCTTGGAGCAACGAATGAATAAGCTAAGTTCTTAACAGGCTTAACCAGATAAAAAGAAATGGGGGTGTAAAGGTTTTTGAAGGGGTTTCTCCAAATATCAAGGCTAAAATATAATTTTAAAACACTTTGCCTTTAAAGGTGACCTTCAGGTTCAATCATATATAAATCAAGAGACTCTCTTTTAATGTCAAATTCATAACAGCAACACATGTAATGGTGGCATATAAGCATCATATTGAAATAGAACCCCTCTGGCTTTTTGCCAATTCTATAATGCATTCTCATCTTGCTTGAACATCATAAAATTTGTTTTTAATGTTACTAAGTGTAATAGTAGAAAAGCCTCAGAGACTTTAGGACAAATGTGCACAATTTTTAAGACTCAATAGGTACAAAATAATCTGAATTAAAATAGTTAGAATCTAATTGTGTTTAGAGTTAATAACACGAGGTGAAGCCATTTCTCATATTTACTTCAGAGCTCATAATGTTGCAATATCACCTATAACTATATAATTTACATTAAAGTGCCAGAAAATCTTGGAATTAATACAGGGAAAATAAATAGTAGCCATGCTTCATCAGGACTGGATTTAAGCTAGATTATTAGTATGCCTTACAACCATTGTCACATGTTATCTCAGAGCCTACAAATGGTAACTGCTGACATACTGGAAAAGTCCAAAAATACTGTTACAACATATACCCAGTAGCTAGATAATGCTGGGAATTCCATACATAAAATATTCATTTATTTAACTGCAGAAAATAATCCCAGAATGAAAAAAAAAATACTTTATGCCAAAACATCAATTACATTATGTAAATTGTACACAATATGAGAATGTGTAGAAGGATATTGCCCCATGAAAAAAGGGATCCAGTTTCAAAAACTACATACTGACCCTGGGCATTTTCTGAGCTTCCATTTATTCTTCTTGCGCTCTGCCCAGTTTTCATCCCATCATTCCATATAAGGAGGTATTACAAAGGTCAATAAATGACTCGGTCCCTAAAAAATGGACAGATTAAATCACTTTTCTTGACTTATCAGCTACAAAAACACCAATGATGTGTCCCTCCTCTGGATACCTCCTCCTCTGCAAGCTTTTAGAATATCCCCGTAAGTTTTCTTCCTATTTGTATAGCTACTTCTTAACAAGCTCATCTTCCTCTAACAGGTCCTTAATGCAGGAGTTTTTCATGATTCAGCACAGGCTTCCTTCTAATTTCACTTTATATACTCTTCCCTTCCCTCCCCTCACTTCTCTAGATATTCTTAGCCATACTAATAAACTTAATTATTATGAGCAATTAGTACCTCCCAAATTATATCTTCACATATAAACCCTCTTCTTAGTTTCAAGGCAATATATTAAATTGCCTTAACATCCTTCCTAAGATAATTCAAATTCTAAGATACTCAAAAGATAATTAAATGATGTGATGTCTGCAAAATTAATAGGCCTAACTGGTGTACAACCATGTTCTTCCATTCCCAAACTTGGTCCATACCAAGTAAATATCACCTCTTGCTCATGTAATTGTGCAAATTAAACTTAGAAATCATTCTCGATACCTATAACTCCCTTGAAACATTTAATACATCATTGGATTCTAATTTTTCATCCTGAAATCATCCCAAATCTATTAAATCCTCTCTGATCAAACTGTTTCCATCATAGTTCATCTTCTTTTCACATGTTTCCTTAAATGGTATTTCCGTAATACCTATGCCATTGGGTTCTCCCCACCCTGCAGAGTTATTGAGGTAAATTGACATGTAATATTGTGTAAGTTTAGGAGAACCAAGATGGCGGCATAGGTTAACGCCGGAGTTTGCTGCTTTGAACAACTACTTCAAAAGTGAAACCAAAAAACGGAAGGGACATCACCCAGAACCACAGGAACGCTGGCTGAGTGGAAGTCCTACAACTAGGAGGAAAGAGAAACGCATACGGACACTCAGAGGAGGCACAGTGCTGAAGGCAAATTCTGAGGTGTGGAGTGCTCGAGCGGGCTGGCGGCGGAGGGCGCGGTTGGCGTTTTCAATCGGGAGGGAGTCGCAGACTCTGAGCTCCAGATCCGGGCGAGTCTTTAGCGACCCAGACTCAAACGGGAGAAGCGGGACTGTCTGGCTTCGGTCAGAGCGAGTGCAGCTTTCTCTCCGAGGTTTGCAGCGGGTGCTGGGACTCAGAGAGGCAGAGCCCCTGGGGACAGGACTGAGAGCCGCCATAACTGCTCTCTCCGGCCCACCCTGTTGATCCTGTGCGACCCACCCCGCCCAAGCCCTGCACAGAGGCTTTTGCCGCATAGCCTCAGGCAAAGGCTAGATTAGCACCTCCCTAGAGGACAGAAGTTCTCTCACTGCTGACACAGCTGATTCTCATAGCCACTTGGCCTGGAGGTCAAACCCTCCCTGGAATTAGCTACAACAATCAAGATTTAACTATAAGACTGCGAACAAAGACCACTAGGGGGTGCACCAAGGAAGCATAACAAAATGCGGAGACAAAGAAACAGGACAAAATTGTCAATGGAAGATATAGAGTTCAGAACCACACTTTTAAGGTCTCTCAAGAACTGTTTAGAAGCTGCCGATAAACTTAATGAGATCTACAAGAAAACTAATAAGACCCTCGATCTTATATTGGGGAACCAACTAGAAATTAAGCATACACGGACTGAAATAACGAATATTATACAGACTCCCGACAGCAGACCAGAGGAGCGCAAGAATCAAGTCAATGATTTGAAATGCGAGGAAGCAAAAAACACCCAACCGGAAAAGCAAAATGAAAAAAGAATCCAAAAATGCGAGCATAGTGTAAGGAGCCTCTGGGACAGCTTCAAGCGTACCAACATCAGAATTATAGGGGTGCCAGAAGATGAGAGAGAGCAAGATATTGAAAACCTATTTGAAGAAATAATGACAGAAAACTTCCCCCACCTGGTGAAAGAAATGGACTTACAGGTCCAAGAAGCGCGGAGAACCCCAAACAAAAGGAATCCAAAGAGGACCACACCAAGACACATCATCATTAAAATGCCAAGAGCAAAAGATAAAGAGAGAATCTTAAAAACAGCAAGAGAAAGAAACTCAGTTACCTACAAGGGAATACCCATACGACTGTCAGCTGATTTCTCAACAGAAACTTTGCAGGCCAGAAGGGAGTGGCAAGAAATATTCAAAGTGATGAACAGCAAGAACCTACAACCAAGATTACTTTATCCAGCAAAGCTATCATTCAGAACTGAAGGTCAGATAAAGAGCTTCACAGATAAGGAAAAGCTAAAGGAGTTCATCACCACCAAACCAGGATTATATGAAATGCTGAAAGGTATCCTTTAAGAAGAGGAAGAGGAAGAAAAAGGTAAAGATACAAATTATGAACAACAAATATGCATTTATCAACAAGTGAATCTAAGAATCAAGTGAATAAATAATCTGATGAACAGAATGAACTGTTGATTATAATAGAATCAGGGACATAGAAAGGGAATGGACTGACTATTCCTGGGGGGGAAAGGGGTGTGGGAGATGCGGGAAGAGACTGGACAAAAATCGTGCACCTATGGATGAGGACAGTGGGTGGGGAGTGAGGGCGGAGGGTGGGGCGGGAACTGGGAGGAGGGGAGTTATGGGGGAAAAAAAAGAGGAACAAATGTAATAATCTGAACAATAAAGATTTAATTAAAAAAAAAAAGAAAAAAAAAAAATATTGTGTAAGTTTAAGGTATACAATGTGATTTGATATATGTGTATTTTGTGAAATGATCATCACAACAAAGTTGTTTAACACATCTATCACCTCACATAGTTACTCTTTTATGTGTTTGTGTGGTGAGAGGATTTAAGTTCTAATCTCTTAGTAAATTTCAAGAATACAATACAGTATTAACTACAGACACCAAGCAATACATTAGAGCACCAGAACTTACAACTAAAAATGTGTACCTTTTGACTAACATCTCCCCATTTCTCCCATCCCCTGTCTCTGGCAAAAACCCATATACTCTTTATTTCTATGAGTTAAGGTTTTTAAATTTTTTCCCCACATATAAACAAGATCATGAAATATTTATCTTTCTCTGTGTGACTTATTACACTTAGCATATTGTTTTCCAGATTCATCCATGTTGTCCTAAATGGCAGGATTTCCTTTCTTTGTTATGGCTGAATAATATGCCACTAAATATTATAGATAGATAGATAGATAGATAGATAGATAGATAGATACATTTTCTTTATGTATTAATTTGCCAACAAACAGATTGTTTCCTTAACTTGGCTATTGTAAACAAATCTAGAGAAGTGGGTGGTTGGCATGACCCAAGGAGAGACTCAGTCATCTCTTTCTCAACTAGCCATTATGCCAGCCATATATTTGGCAGGAATTTGATGACAGTCAACTTATGTCTCTGCTTCCTGGCAAGTGCCTAAAAGTTTAGATATTCTCTGTGTATTTTATTGATGAAAGCTTTATATATTTCCATCAACAGAAGTGCAAGTAGCAAAGCTGCTATTACATGAAAAAAAAAAAAAAAGATAAGGAAACATTCTACCGAAAGAAAGAAAGAAAGAAGAAAAGAAAAGAAAAGAAAAGAAAAGAAAAGAAAAGAAAAGAAAAGAAAAGAAAAGAAAAGAAAAGAAAAGAAAAGAAAAAGGAAGGAAGGAAGGAAGGAAGGAAGGAAGGAAGAGGAAGGAAGGAAGGAAGGAAGGAAGAAGAAAGAAAGAAAGAAAGAAAGAAAGAAAGAAGAAGAAAGAAAGAAAGAAAGAAAGAAAGAATAGTTCTGGATAAATGCAAATCTTTTTACCAGCATGTTTTTTTTATTAAGATTTCAATTTGCAATAATGTGGCAGGATTCATGAAAGTATACATATATTCTCAAAGCAGAGGTGTAGTGATAGAGGAACCCAGTCAAAGAAGCACAGGAGTTTAGCCAGTAGTAGTTATTCTGAGATCTTTTCCCCAAAATGTGAATTTGAACTTCAGTGTTCATGGTTTCATGTTGTGTGGAGACTAGCAACTGAAGCCTAAACCTGTCCAAGACAGGAAATCTATCTTCTTAGGACCGAGAGGCCAAAGGGTTATATCTTCAGGGAAAGGTTGGTTCAGGAATAACCATCTCTGCAGAAAACTACAAGAAAACTATTTCAAACCTTCCAATTACCTAGAGGACATGGGTTAAAACTGGTGATTAATGTTTTAAAGTTAGTCCTCCTGCAGGTTTACAGTCCATTTCATGCTGTCTTGATAATCTGAAAACTTTCAAACTGAGAATATGATTCAGAGATCCTAGACTCACAGAGTAAATGCACATAACTCCCCAGAAGAATAAACTTTTATCCCAAATCTCAGAGGATTTTCACAATTAAAAGTCTAAAGACAATGAGCAGCTCATAGACAGAAGTACCAAACGCCCAGGAAACAAGAAACCACAAGCAAGAACTAAATGAAGTGATAGAAAAAACCCACTTACAAGTACTTCAGATAATGGAATTATCACAGACTGTCTCCAAGGTACATATATCTGGCACATGCAAACAATATTTTTAAAAATCTTAAAATATTTCCTATGAACTGGAAATTATGAAGAATGACTAAGAAAAAAAATGACTAAGAATATTTGAAAAAAACAAAAACACAAAAAGAATTTCTATAAATACAAAAAAATAAAATTAAAAATCCAGCAAATATATTTAATGCCAGTCAGTCACAACTAAAGAGAGAGTTAAGAACAAGAGGGTAAATATGAGGAAATTATTAAAAATTGATTATAGAGAAACAAAGCTTAGGGTTCTCTTCCTTTTACTGACCCTTAAAACCACTCTGACTTAATTTCTCAGTCACTTAAGCTGACTGCAAATCCAACACGAGAAAATTTCTTGGAAGGCAGGTGAGTTACTTACATAGCAAGCTAAGTGTTCTCTTAGCAAGGCCTCAGCTCTTCCTCAATCAGAGCCTTTTTGAGTAGAAAGAACTTTAAAAAAGATGCTATGCCAGAAGAAGCCAGAGCTCCCTGAAAAATAGCCCTTGCTTCTGTGTTCAACCCGCTCGTCAGCAGAACCAGTAGCAGGGGGCCACCTAAATGGTAGCAGCTGGAGTGCGGTATAGTTTCCTGCTGCCAAGGTATCCATTAAAGAGCTGGCATAGGTTCCAGATGCACATTAGAAATGGCCTTTACTAAATACACAGTCTCCTCTTCCTTCCATGTATAGATTATAGTGCTTTAATTGGTCAATCTTTCCTACTGTGTTCTGGTCCCAGGACAGGGAGAGAGCTGAACTGTTCCTGGACGTGTTATGGTACTATTATGCTAAGAAAGTGTGAATAGAAACAAGGCTGAGAATGCATTTTCCAGAGGCTATTAGTTCCTTTTAGTTTTATGCCTAAAATCTGAATGTTTGGACTCAATATCCTACAATGTTTGAAACTCAAAGTTTCACTGCTTTGCTCCAAGGAAATATGGATCTTTGTTGGTCAACATGAGGAATTGCTTTCTGTTATGCCCATCTCAGACCTTTGGATGTATTAGGGATTAAAAATCAAGGAAACCCAGGAGAAATCAGAATTTCCAACTATAGGTCAGAAATTGTTGAGAAGAGTGAATTGTAAGAATCCTAAAATTCCCATCATCAAGGCACTTTACTGATCTTTTTAATCATAACTGTCATCTATTGTCTATATTCTTTTAAACCACCTTGGCAAGACTGTATATAACCACATGACCAGTATGATCCTGGGTATAGATCCAGGAAACTCTGGTCTCAGCTCTGCAATTAACTATGTAACCTTGGGCAGGGTGCAAACTCTCCTAGTTTCATTTTCATCACATGTAAATAAGGATGATAATAGCTACTGTAGTCTAAGGAGAAATGGCTTATAAGAGTAGGAATATAGGTGACAATGGAGTATTGTCCAGCAAAGAACAAGAGGATTCTTAACTCTAAAATTGTATATATTAAGCTATTCTAGCCATGCCTGTCCTCTGATTTTTTCCTATATAATAATAAACTTATTGAAAATAGAAACTTTTATTTATATCTCAATTCCTAGCATAGGTATCTTGCAAATAAAAGTTCTCAATAAATCCTTGCTGAGTAAATAAATTCTGATAGATTTAAGTCAAGACAGGTGTCCAGCTGTAGGGCCATAATGGAGAAGACAAGGGAATGTGGGAGTAAAAAGACAGTTATATAGTTTTCATTTGTCATATCAGTTAAAGGGAAAGATTCTATAAAGGGAAACCCACTTTTCCCACCCCCATGTATATTGGGTGTCTATATAAATTGACTGTCTCAATTTCCCTTTCTATAAAGGGAATAACTTCAAAAATATATAGAGAGAGACATTTCCCATTTCCCTATTTTTTCACATGTGTGGGCTTTATGTCAGATGGTCTTAGAGCAGACCCAAGGGTAGAATCCTATTCCTACCAATGGTGACCTATGTGGTCTTAACATTTTTCTTTATTTTCCAAAGGACTACATTTAAATCTTTATGCACAAAATGAGGCCTCTCATCTTGCGTCTATCAGAGTTTATGAACATGATCCTTATTCAACCAAATGCAGCCCCTATTTAAACAGACTTGATAAGTATGTGCTTAAATAATAACGTCCTGACCCCTGCCAAGTCATATGAACTTAAGAGGCAAGAGATCCAGTACAAGGCAGATATGGAGAATATGTTCTATATGATTTCTTATGTGGAAAACCAAAGCTTTGATTATATAAGCTAAAGATGAAACTATCATAGAATTCAAATATCATTTTTATTTGAAGCTGTATCCACATATGTGTATATATAAACTTATTTAAAATTTATTAACAATTATTTAGAGATTTAAAAAATACTGCCATATTAAAAGTACTATATATGTTATCAGATAATTCTGATTTCAGAAGTGCTTAAATGCAAAATACTCAAAACAATAAAATGTTTTCAGTTAAAGATATGCCAAGGAACAGAATAGTCAGCAAGTTTAGGTGCTTGAGTGGAGTGATCATAATCCAGTACCTGATCTTTACCCTCACAGAAATTCCTTTCTTTTTTTCAAGGATTTATGCAGGTTTCAAATGCACAGTCTTAGACACCAGGATGATTTACTGCTAGTGCCTACTCAGTGCAGTAGTCAGGATACCTACCTCCTCTAAGTAGAGACCCCAGGAAACCAAATTACTAAAGAAGTTTGTGAGATCAGTTTTAAATAAGAGGGTTTCTTTAATTGGATTATTGAATTTAGAGCATAGAACATGGATTTAAGGTCTACAGAAGCTAAAGAAAAAATGGGAAAATAGAAAATGGGTTGAAGGCTTCCATAAGAATCAGGTAGAAAATGTTTACACTTCAACAAAAATATATATATTCTCTATTTTCTCGAAACACATGAATAAAAATCCTATTTTAAAGCTGATTTAATTTTTCCATCCTAAGCACAGAGAAATCTTTACTATTACAAAGAAAATCCATGGTATTAGTATGATAAAAAATGAGAACGACACTAAGCTTCAGTGTCAGGAAGATATAGGCAATGTTGGAAACCGTGGTGAACTAATGAAATAATTTTGTTTCCACAAGAGACAACTGCACTAACTGTTGCCTTGTTGGAATTTGAGCTGGGTTTCTGGATCTAATTTATTTTTTTAAGAGAAATTTCACATCTGGATTATGAATGTAAAATTCCTTATTTTTAAGAGTAGATTTAATTTCTAAAAATAAGGTGTAGGCAAACAAAACACATCTGGAGATCATATTCACTCTATGGACTGCTTCCATAAGACTTATCTAGAGGAATTCTGCCATGGTCTGAGTGTTTGTATTCCCCCAAAATGCATGTTGAAATCCTAACCCCAAAGGTAATGGTACTAGGAGATGGAGCCTATGGGAGGTGTTTAAGCCTTGAAGGTGGAGCCCTCTTGAATGAGATTAATGCCTTTCAAAAGACACTCCAAAGAGAACCCTGACCCTTTCACTATGTGAGGGCACCATGAGAAGTTCACAGTCTTCAACCCAGAAGAGGGCCTTCACTCAAACTTGCTAGTACTTATCTCAGAACTCTGAGAGATAAATTTCAGTGTGTGGTATTTTATTACAGCAGCCTGAACAGATGAAGACAGATGTTTCAACAAAACAGTGACTAAACTTAATTTCATGATCCTGCAGTAATTGGACACATGTGCCCTCCTAACTCTCTCATTCTGCTGTTCTCTTTGGGCTAACCTGGATTTCTGTTCTCAGGCTCTGGTTTTCAGGAATTTGTGGACAGCCCATTAACAAGTTTCTTTCTACTAAGTCAGATACAGAATTGGTTAGTTTATGCTTTCAGTGGTTACTTTTCAGTCAAGAGGTTCACTTTTTTAATATTTTCATTTTCAATAGCTCAAAATAGCCATGATTCCCTTCAAGAAGGACTTACAATTTTTGCAAGTGATTCTCTTTGAAAGAGCCATCTTCCTAACTTGCATTGGCTAGCAACACATTCATAACTCATTATTTTAGGACGTGTTTCTACTATAATGACTAGAGGCCCAGTACACAAAAATTTGTGCACTCGGGGGAGGGGGGGGGTCCCTCAGTCTGGCCTGTGCCCTCTCGCAGTCTGGGACCCCTCAGGGGATGTCCACCTGCTGGCTTAGGCCCGCTCCCTAGGGGAACGGGCCTAAGCTGGCAGTCAGACATCCCTCTGGCAGCCCAGGAGACCTCGGGGGATGTCCACTTGCGAGCGGGGAGCAGGCTTAAGCTGCAGTCGGATATCCTTAGCACTGCTGAGGAGGCGGGAGAGGCTCCCGCCACCACCGCTGTGCTAGCAGCCATCAGCCTGGCTTGTGGTTGAGCAGAGCTCGCCCTGTGGGAGCACACTGACCACCAGGGGGTAGCTCCTGCATTAAGCGTCTGCCCCCTGGTGGTCAGTGTGTGTGTCATAGTGACCAGTCATTCCCAGTCATTCTGCTGTTAGGGTCAATTTACATATTACCCTTTTATTATATAGGATAGAGGCCTGGTGCATGGGTGGGGGGCAGCTGGTTTACCCTGAAGGGTGTCTTGGATCGGGGGGGGAGGGTGGTCCTGCTGGGGTGCCTGGCCAGCCTGGGTGAGGGGCTGAGGGCTGTTTTCAGACTGGCCACACCCCCTTCAGGGTGGGGGCGTCCCACTGGGGTGCCTGGGTGAGGGCCATTTTCAGTCTGGCCACACCCCCTTCAGAGTGGGGATCCCCACTGGGGTGCCTGGCCAGCCTGGGTGAGGGGCTGATGGCCGTTTTCAGGCTGGCCATGCCCCCTGGTGACCCAAGCTCCTAGCGTCTCCTTTTTTTCTTTTTTTTCCCTGGGATTTATTTATCTTCTATAATTGAAACTTTGTAGCCTTGAGCAGAGCCCAGGTCTGGCTGGAAGCCTGCCAGGCTCCCAGCCCCTCCTAGAGCAGAAGCCACGCTGGCTGGAAGCAGGTATCTGGGATTTATTTATGTTCTATAATTGAAACTTTGTAGCCTTGAGCGGAGCTGAGGGCCAGCCAGGGCAGGCGAGAAGCTTGGCTTCCTCCATTGCCGGGGGCAACCCAAGCCTTCTGCTAGCTCCAGCTCCATGGCCCCCGCCATCTCAGTTGGGTTAATTTGCATACTTGCTCCTGATTGGCTGGTGGGCGTGGATTGTGGGCATGGCTTGAGCGCAGCGGAGGGATGGTTAATTTGCATGTTTCTCTTTTATTAGATAGGATTATTTCAAAGACTATTTTGGATTTTCAATTTGCCTGACCTTTTCCTCAAATTCAGAAAAATTATACTAACTCCCTGTCTGACTATACTCAGCATTTCTCCAGTGCTCCAGTTTTATTTTTTATGCATATTACCAACTTTCCACTCTAAATCTTTTGTGGATATTCTTACTATGTTGGCACAAAGTAGAGTACTTGACTTTAAAGGGAAGGTGATATCTCTCTTATCCTTCTCCCATTAGTAAACTATGGTATATTTCCTCTAATTCCATGCACAAAGTATAATTTGTTGGTGTTGATGGCTAGAGTTTACTCTTTCTCTTTTCTCTTTTGTGTTATGCAACCTACTCCTCTTTCATATTTCCAACCACTTTGAAAGCTCAGTATTTGCCTGGATATACTGTCCCCTCAAATCTTATTGTTGGTGGATAAAGATGGTAGCTGACTACAAACCTGTTTGTGAGTGATGAAGGGACAATTTTTCCTAGGGCTGATCCTAACTCTAAAAGGGAAATAATACCAACATATTAAACATTTAATTAAATGTAAGATTTTCATTTTCACCAGCAAGTCATTACTCAGAACATAAGGCACTATATATAAAGACAGCTTACATTTACTTTGAAATATAACTAAAGATGTACTATTTCATTTTCAAAAAGATAACTGATGTTTCCATATTTTTTAAATAAAATTAGGTTACTATAAATTTTAATATTCTACTTTGTTACCTCAAGTACATAATTACCTCAACTCTACACATTATGTGTGATACTAATACTTAAAAATAAACTGCTAGTGTACATGGTTTGCTAGCCAGATTCTTTAGCATTATTTAAAATAATGACTAAAGAAAGACAACTTATATTCTTTATAGGAAAATACAAATTTGATTTCCAATCCTATATAATAAAAGCCTAATATGCTGTGTCCAACTGTTCGACCATTTGACCAGTCACTATGATGCGCGCTGACCAAAAGCCTAATATGCTGTGTCCAACTGTTTGACCATTCGACCAGTCGCTATGATGCGGCAGATGCTCCAACCAGTAGGTTAGCTTGCTGCTGGGGTCCGGCCAATCTGAACTGGGTGAGACAGGCCAGGAGAGCCGGTTTCAGCCTGATACCCACAGACCAGGCCAAGGGACCGTACTGGTGCACAAATCCGTGTACCAGGCCTCTAGTATGTTATAAAAAGCACATCTTATAAGATTGAATTTTGCAAATCAGAGTATGAGGCTTTCTGGAGCCAAATTTTACATTTTAGTCATATATTGTTAAAGGAATCATCTCTATTCAGTTTGGTGTTCTAATGCAAATGTAGAAAGTCACTGTATTTTAGTATGACTTTAAATCTTTCATCAAGGAAAGCATAAATGCCTAGATTTTATAATTTTACATTTCCCTGAAGAATAGTGCACATTACTGTGCAGTACTTTTATTAGCATAATATCTTACTGTTCAGTGGTAAATATGTTGTTTAAATGCTTTTGTCTAATTGGGTAATATTGCAATGAAGAGCCCCCTACATTAGATATGGATGTATAATAGGGAACTCCTGAATAATGTATTTTTCTCCACATACAAAGTAAAATCTTTTACAGTAGCAAGATACACAGAAACCCAAACCTTCCATTATTTACGATGTCTACAAGAACAGTAAATGGGGTTCAATGGGGCAAAAGTAAGACAAATTAGAACTTTCAGGGTAGATTTTTGGCTCAACATGAAAAGGATTATAGATGTGATAGTTATAAAGAAACAGGATTCCTTGGGAGGGAGCGAGATCTCTGTTATCTGAGGTGTTTCAAAGAGGCCTGATAATGGTGGAAAATTCAAAATTAAGCAGGACTATGGTCAACATTATTTCCAGGTCCCTGTCAAAAGGTAAGATGACAATAATTGGCAGTTTTAGAAAAGACAGTAGAGGATTTATTTAAACTGAATATTTATCTGAGCATATATTTATTGTGTATAAGGATTTTTCCTGTGCCCTGGAGATGAAATGGTGAATGAGACATACTTTTCTTACTTCGCAAAGCTTATACTCCTTTGGAGAAACCTGAAAACAGGCAATTACAGACAGGTTGAAAAGCATATGCTATTGGTTCTCAAACAGTATGAGACAATGAAGGATTATCTTGTAGACAGACAAACCCAAGCTTGAAGCATAGGAAATCAGGGTGGGGGTGGGGGGGAGTTAGAGGGGAAGAGAAGATGCTTTTAAAGGAATTTGCATGAGATAGAAACAGCAAAGTAGTCATGATAGCAAAAAACATAACTTTTTTTGGACTTATTTTACCATTTCCTGTTAAGATGTTTGGATTAGATCCTGATGGCCATGAGGGGCCACAAAGAATCTCAAGCTGGAGAGTAGTCTGATGATATATGTGTGTTATAGAAAGATAACTTATACACAACATGAAAAGGGGCATACCCGGAAGCAAGATGAGCACGGTAGTAAACTCAGCGGGGATTAGGAGTTTAAGGTAGTGGCAATGGAAATGTAGAGAAGGGGAGATGATCAAGAAATATTAACCTTTCCTGAATTAGTGACTGCTTATAGAGAAGATAAAAGAGTAGTTAATAATGCCTCTTGGATTTCTGTCTCCTTTCTTCAGCTAATTTATATTCTTTCAGCAGCTGGAGATGAGGCAATTAAGCTGTTGGATTTCTCCTTGCACCAGGAACAACTCAGTAAAGATCATGAGCCACACCCATTATTTACTCTACTAAAGGCTCTCCAAGAACTGTATACCTCATATCCAGGGTTTTTCTTAATAGCTAGTTAAAAGTTAAGTACTATATACTGTTTTCCTTCTGTTAACCTTCATGTTAAAACTAATCTATAACAGATCGTAATAAGGTAGTCTTAGTCAACCTTATTTTTAAGTTGACATCCCAATTTCTCCCTGCCATTTATGCCCTTCCACTGGATGAATATTAAATACTAACATTCTAAAGATACAGAAAGATTGCTGCATTGCCCAAAGTGAATGATGCATTTCTGTGCTAGTAAGCTTATGCCATGGAAAAAAGTACTCCTATATGGAACTAAAGAAACTAAACTGTTTTAAAAATGCATTTTCTGGCAATAAGAATTATAATTCTTTTTGGAAAATTTACTCCATGGCGGTAAAAACTTTTTTTTTGTTAAAAAAAAAAAAGAATATGTTTTCCATTGATTTTTTAGAGCGAGTGGAAGAGAAGAAACAAGGTGGGGGGGAGAATATGAGAGAGAGACATCAATTGGTTGCCTCCCGCACTCTTCCTGACCACGGCTGGGGTCTAACCTGCAACCCAGGTATGTGCCCTTGATGGGGAATTTAACACACAACTCGTAAGTGCACAGGCCGACACTCTAATAACTGAGCCACACCAGCCAGGGTGAAAAACGTGTATTTTTAATATAATTATCCTACTGTTGAGAGATATTTGTTCCTATGCCAAAGAAATCCGTCAGTGAGGCTGAAAGAGAAGGTCATGTAGTAGCTCATGTGATGTCTACATGATTGAAAATCAAGAGTTTTCAGGAAATATCTGCTTGATGTGTCAAAATACACTAATTTGGAAGTGATCTTCCTGAAATCTATCCTTATGCAAGGTAAGAACAAAGTTTGAAAAAAAATATTTTGGTGACTTAGAAGATGATGCAGTTTCATTAGATCTTAAGAAAGAAAATGTCTTAGCTTGGACTGCTATAACACAAAATCATAAACTAGGTGGCTTAAAATAAGATAGTGATTTCTCACAGTTCTGGGGGCTGGAAAGTCCAAGAACTTAGGTGCTGGTTGTTTCATATCTTGGTGAGAGTCTTCTTCTTGGCTTGCAGACTAATACCTCTCACTGTGTCCTCACTGTGGTCTCTCCTCCTCTTCTTAAAAGGACATTAATCACATCAGAGAAGCCCCACCATGATGACATCATCTAAATGTAATTACCTCCCAAAGTCCCCAACTCCAAGCACCATCACATTGGGGATTAAGGTTTCAACATTGGTTTCTGAATTCTCTGTGCTTCCAGTTTTTTCTCCGGGTAATACAGCACTTACAGGTAAAGGTATGCAGATCTTGAGTTTCATTACTTTTCATTACTACCCGACCCAAATGTTCAATGACTAGAACAAGAAAAATAAACATCATATATCAAATTATATTATGAGTGACCTACTTAAACAGTTTCCTACTGTTACACTCAAGTTTTAAAATGTGTTTTTATGCTAATGCATGCAATGAAGCCATTTCTAGAATCATTTTTAAATATAGCTATATTTTTAAATACAGCTATACCTTGGCATATTTAATCACATCAGCTAATGATCATCTGAATCATCTGATATATCAATTAGCTCCATCAGCATTAAAACATCTGCTAGTATTTTTAACATCTGTAAATTCAGCTAGCAGAATAATCAATGGAACTGAATTCTCACTGCAGCAACTCAACAGTCCCTCTGCCTAGTTTATTCATTTGTGAGAATCCCATTCTTTTCAAATAACAATATTTAATGTAGGATGCATGTGTTCTTATTATAATAAGTTTTCATAATTGCATATATTCAAAAATGCAACATAAAACACATATTACATGTTACTCTTGCATTATAAATACTGAAAATGTTTATACTTATTGATATAACTCTTTTGACAAAGAGAATGACTTTTACCAAGAAGAACCTAGAAATCATTCACCTAACTCCACAAATGTTAACTAAAAAATAGATGTTAATAGCTGCAATTCATTTAAAACTTGTATGCCGCAGACTCTTTCTGGAAGTTAACTTACAGCCTGGCCGGTGTGGCCCAGTGGTTGAGCATTGACTATGAACCAGGAAGTTGCAGTTCAGTTCCAGTCAGGGCACATGGCTGGGCTGCAGGCTTGATCCCGTGTAGGGTGTGCAGAAGGCAGTCGATCAATGATTCTCTCTCATCATTGATTTCTCTCTCTCTCCCCTCCCTTCCTCTCTGAAATAAATAAAAATATATTTTTTTACAAAGAAGTTGCCTTACATCACTACATTAATCACACTACCCAGAAAAGAATTTAATAAGCTTAGATTCAGTGACTTCAGTGGCTACCCATGGTTACATGGCTAGAATATGGTAAATCCAGTAGCAAAACTCAATTGTGACTGAAGCCAAAATGCTTGCTCTAAGTCTGTGACTGTCATGCTCTGTGCAATCACATCCTCACGTACAGAGCTGGTTACGAGATACAGCAATGAACAGCAGAGTCTATACTTCTCAGTCTGGTTGGGGAACACAGAGAGTATAAAACCAAATACTGTGTATGAGTAGCTCTTCGAGATGGCAGTACAAATAAAGCTAACACTTACTGGTAACACACCCACTAAGTCATGAGAATTAGGACCTGTCATGGCAGAACTAATGGCTGGCAAAGATCCTTTGGTTGACTAAGGAAGGAGAATGATCACACTTATGAAGTGGGTCATCCTATTTACCTAGAGCTTTCTTTGAAGTGGTGTCTAGCTAATGAAAACTCACACATGCTGAGACCATTTCATGAAGTTAGTTCACATTTTGTTTGTAAATGAACCAAACTCAAATCAGCTTAAGCTCCCCAAAACACAAACAAAAAACCAATTCACTTAACTGAAAAGGTTAGAAGGGGTACCTACATCAGATATCAAGTAATCAGACATCATTGTCAAGTTTCTGAATTTGTCAGCTTTATGTCCCTGTGCGGTTTCTTCATTCTTTTTACTAAAGGTAGGAGTCCTTTCTTTGGCAAAGGACTCAATGAAGACAACAGCATAAATTTATCTTCTATTTCCCAGTGTCTGTTTCATAAAAAGCTTTTAATTCACTAATCTTGGGTTATGTGCAAATCCCAGTCACAGCCAGACCTCAGTTATGTTACAATCTTCCTACACAACCCAATTACCTTTGGAAATAGCAGCCCCATCATAACCTCAATGAGTAGGAAAGGTGGCCAAGTAAAAGGCTCTCGTATTAGCAAAACCATTACTGCACACACAAAAATTAATTTGTGTATTATGAAACAATACTTTTATAAAACATAAAGTACTATATAAATTATGCCTTATGTATTACAGATGGAAAAGATTTAGGAAAAGAGACTATGTGAATTAAGTGAATGATCTATTTCTGTATTATTAAAAACCAACTAAAGTATAATTCTTCACCCTCAAGATCTATTTCAACCATACAAGGATCAATTCTGCCATGACAGGTTATAATTCTCATGACTCGAGTGTTTTACCAATAAGTGTTGACTTCTTAGCTTTATCTGGACCACTATCTAGAAGAGCTACTCATACACAGCATTTTCTTTGTAAAATGTTAAAAATCATCAATTATTAGCTCCTTGATCCTGCTAGTATTGTTATCTTTCAATTCACACAAGTTTATTATTTATTTGTTAAAAGTGTTTATTAAGGAGAATAATTATATAGTAATATTATACGTTTAATGCACATGAAAAAAATTTGGCATCAAACTGCAAGGAAAAATAATGTAATAGTATCCCAACAAATTTTTGGAATCTATTTCATTACTCTGAGTTTTAAAAATATATTTCAGTAGCATTAAAAATCATCAGATAAGGTATAACTTATTTTGTCTCATTCATCGCTTATGTAGTTATTGTTCTTTCTGATCTCAAAATCAGTAGAGCTTCACTTGTTCTGGTAATTGGACAGCAAATATTAATAATAGAGAGAGCAAAGGGGAGGCAGACATTATAAGCATGCTCATCTGGGCAGCTTCACCAGGAAGCTGAAACTTTGTGCTCCACAGGGAACCACTGGTCCATTCCTGAAGATCACTGGGAAAAGGGATCAAAGGGAAAATGGCAATGAAGTTGGGGTGATGCCTGGAAGGTGCTTACCTGTCAGTCTAACCTGGGAAAAAGATAATTGGCCAGAGGGGTTGAGCCACTGCAAGTGTACAAAATCCTGAAGGGTTAAATGCTTAAGCTCATAGTTACAATCCTGAGACAAAGAGTTCTTGCTCTCTCTTGTTCCTCTTGCCTTGCTCCTGCTTCCTTGCACTGGCCTGCTCTGTGACCTGCACTCACCAGCTATGTGACCTAAGCAGCCACAGGGCCATGTGGACCCTGCCCTCAATGGACTGCAGTTGGGAACACAAGCTAAGCCAGCCTGATGCTGGACTGAACTTTAATACAGAGTGAAGACTCAGGGCAGTGGCTTTAATTCTAGCCCTATTCAAGATAAGGCTGGACTTTTTCCATGGTGGGACAGAGGGAGATAGGATTTTGGAAACTCAGGGCTTTAATTCCACAGAAATAAAGCTTTTCCGCAATACCTCATCCTCCCATGGGGGCCTCAGGAAATTCCTTTGCTGTTGGCACCCCACCAAAAACACACTCACCTATACATTAAATGAATGGATGATACCCTGTTAAAGGAAGTTACACCATCACTAACCAGGGGCCGAGTACACGAATTTGTGCACCTTGAAAGGAACTGTGGGCCTCGAGGCTGCAGTGGGCACAGAGGCGGGTCGTGGCCCATCCTCTGCGCTGTCTACCGGCAGCCCCTCCTGCCAAAGCCCCCAGTGCCCTGTCTGCCAGCAGCCCCGCTCCCGCTGCCACCGCTCCCACACGCTGACAGAGCCAACCCCACTTGCACCTACTGACAGCACAGAGCAATTGGGGCCTGCGCCAGCAGCAGGTGCAAGTGGCGGCTGCTGCCCTAATTGCACCTCAGGAGCAGGGGGAGGTGGAAAAGCTCTGAGGGGTTATTGGGGCCAGCCTCCACCACTCACACCCACTGCCGGCACTGGAGCCACCACTTGCACCCACTGCTGGCACCCAGCGCTGGCCCCCATCTCTCAGCACCATTTGTGGGTGTGAGCAGTGGCTCCAGCACTGGCAGCAGGTGTGAGCAGCAGCTGCTGGCCCCGATCGCCCCTCAGGAGCAGAGGGAGGTGGAGAAGCCCTGAGGGGCAACAGGGACCGGCAGCTACCGCTTGCCCGCTGGTGCTGAGTGATCAGGGCAGTGGGTGCAAGAGGTAGCTCTGGCATCAGCAGCAGGTGTAAGCGCCAGGTAGGACTGCAGCACGTGGGAGCAAAGAATTTTCAGTAACCACCAGGGGCTCACCCTGATGACAGCGACTGGTGCCCCGCCTTGGTCTGGTGCCCCCCCCACCCATCACCTGCTCCACCATCCCACCACAGCTAATGTCCACCATGTTCTGTATGCACCCTCTGGTGGTCAGCATACATCATAGCGACCAGTTGTTCGGTTGTTCAGCCATTCAGTCTATTTGCATATTAGGGTTTTATATATATAGATTGGTGTGAAAACTACTGCCAATGGTCATACCTAACATACCTTTTTAAAAGTCATATTTCTCATTTCCATGCTTAAAGTCCTTTTGTTGTCACTCCACTACTACATTCTACCCAAATTAACAGCAGTAGTATGTGTGTTAATGTACTACAAAGAAAGGAAAAAAGAAAGCCTCAGTAAAAAGGATCTTCTCTATTTAACAACATGGATAGAGCAGAAGAGGGCTACCCAGGAGAGAAGTAGTTTTACCACACAGAAGTCCCGCCCAGTAGGAAACACGACTCTTCTATCTGCCAATCTGATTAATATGTCCTTTTCTAGGAACAAAGAAGGAAAATAAACAGAACAAGAAAACTCCATCTTATACCTATTTTCAGTATTGTGAAAAGAACAGAAATAATGTATGAAAGGGCCTACCAAAGGGACTGATAATAAACATTTAGTAGATGAAAGCAATTCGATCTTTTTGAAATTCAAAATAGATCTAGGTTTTATTTTCATGATTAAAAGGAAATACACATTCCTTGGAGAAAATTTTTAAAATTCAAGCGAACAAAAAAAGTAAAGCTGAAAACACTTGAATTCACACCAATTGGACTACTCAGTCATAACCACTGGTAAAACTTTGGTATGTAATTTGTCATATTCTTTGTAGCCTATATTTTGCACCTAAATACATAATGTAAACATCTTCTAATATTAACATCATTTTAATGCCCATGTACCCATTGAGTACATCCCTATACAGATGCAACATGTTTAAACCACTCTCACATTGCTGAGCACTATTGTTGAGTCCATTTTTCCCTCTAATAAGTGATACTGTGAGGGGCATAAATGTAGCTAAATATTAGTGTGCTTGCTTATTTTGGAAGAATAAATTTTCTGAGTTTAAAATTTTCTAATTGTAAAATTAATTTAAGTATTGCTATAATTAGTTACCTTTTCTCATTTAAATAGCCTTATTCAATATCTGTTTTCCATTTTAGACTGGCAAGTACATTTTTGAGAGGTTCAGATATGTTGTCTCCTTTTCCTTTCCCAGTCTTACTGAGATAATCTGGCTTTGTACTTCTTCCCCTCAGGGTTTACAGCTGGGTTGAAATAGGAAGCAGCTGGAGAAGCCTGTCCTTTATTAAAAAGCCTAACACCACTGAGAAGATTATGTCAGATATCATGGGGTGGAAAGCAGTAAGGTAAGGATGCCTGCTTAGAGAAAGACATGTCTATAGGTCCATTTGGTAGTACAGACCATAGCAGGTCCAGGGAGGTGACCAGACGTAAGAGCGTAAGGGTAGCAGGATAAGACATCTAAGAAACTTGAATCCTAGCGAAGAACTCATGCTCCATGTGTAGGATAGTAGAGAAAGTTCCTAGACTTCAAGTATCTGCTGTGAGCTTATAAAGATGATGATACTAACAAATATCACAGACAGGACAGTCAGAGGTCTTCCTCCATCATCTAACCATTGCAAATTCTTCTTGTGTGATTTTAGAGGGGATGGAAGACCAATCAAGATTCATAAGAAATTTCCTGGAAGAATGCCTTGCACACTGCAGGCACTCAATATTTACTGAATTAAAAAGTAAAAATACAATGAGAATGTCGGTGAAGTGTTGAAGGGATACTGAAGAGACTCTGCTGCACAGACAACATCTGAGGCAAGAATCCCAGGAGGCAGTGTTTGGCAGAGCCTTGCTATTTGAAGACCTCAGGACCTGTTCAACAGGACTTCATTAATCTGCAAGGAGGCTGGAGATGAAATCTGAAGTTACTTTCACACCCTCCTTGGCTCTACTTACTCTGTGTGCTCCCTGTTTTCTTTCCTGGGGCTTCAGTCTACTCTAGTTTAGTGGCTTTTACTTATCCAGTTTCTGAAGTATCTTCTCCTCAATTTCTGTTGGATGGCTTTTAGTCCTAACGTGTATGGCTTGTGATCCCCAATTATTTTTTTATTTATTTCTCCTGTTCTTTTATTATGTAAGTACATTTAAGATATCTACCCTTCTAACAAATCTTTAAGTATACCATCCAATACTGTTAAATATGATATTAACTCGCCAACCTATGGCTATCTCCCTTGTAGCTTTAGACTTCAGGTAACAAGACTTTCAATAAATGGAGCTGGATACTTAGACTTGGAGAGAATGTTTCCAAATTGAGAAAATAACATGAGCAAAAGAAAAGAAATAAAAAAGGGAAAATTAGAATAGCATTGTAGAAAATGTATCAGGAGAAAAGCCCCAAATTCCACAGTTTAACATGTTTGTTATCATTGGTCATTTATATTCAGTCCAACTATAAATCAATATAAATGGAACCAAGCAATGATGGAATTACAAAATATTTAAAAACTAAATTGAACAACAAATTTTGTTTCTATGACAGACAATAAAAACATTATATGTGACAGGATGACAGAGGTAAAAGTTGTCTTTTTAGAGTTTGGTGACATTGCTGTATCTGTAAAAGACTTATCCTAACATGCTATTTTTTAGTATAAGGGGTCATTTCTTAGTTTTAAAAAATATAAAAAGTGAAATAGCTATTTTAAAGAGTAATACATTTAAAATAAAAAGTTAGAAATTTAAGAAGTACTTCTAGCTAGCATGTTTTGACCAGTGATGATTTTTAGAATCCTTAGCATCCCCTAGATTAATAAAATACTGATTCTTGACATGTTGATATATATATAGTACATATATAATTAATAAATAAAGCTTACTGTCACACAAAAAAAGAAATATTAAAATTAAAGCAAGCCCTAGCCCGTTTGGCTCAGTAGATAGAGCATTGGCCTGTGGACTGAAGGGTCCTGGGTTCAATCCTGATCAAAGGCACATGCCAGGTTGTGGGCTCAATCCCCGGTTGGGGGCGTGCAGGAGGCAGCTGATCAATGATTCTCTCTCATCACTGATGGTTCTATCTCTCTCTCCCTGTACCTTCCACTCTGTAATCAAAAAATATATTTTTAAAAAATTAAAGCAAAACTATTAGTAAATTCATATTTCCCAGGTTAGTGACATACTACAGAAAACCATGAAAAATTCATAGAAAGCATGATTCTATCACAGTGCAAAGCAAAAAAACTTTGTTGACCTAAGTCCACGAATGATATATGGAACAAAATTATTGGTCCTCATAATTGTAGAGAGACTTAGGTGTGAAGGCTACCATTTCTAACAAGCACCATGCTGACTCAGCTAGTTTTCCAAATGTCTGCTTGTTCTACTTTCTGCTTCAGGCCCTAAGTCGCCCCTGGTGTGTTTTATCTTACTATGTGGTTTCTAAATTTCACAAAGTTTTTTTACTGGGAAGCAAAATTAAGTTGAGGTTTAGATAGAAAAAACTTACAGGACTCCATTTCACGGTCTGTGAATCCAATCAACGCTCAAAAATTAGAAGTTTGATTAGCTAACGTATATATTACTGAGGCCATTTACTTCTCTTTGGATGCTTGCCTCTTGTTTGTCAATTATCTACCTGCATTTCTACCAGTTAAGACCAAGGTATAGAAAAGTCCAAAAACAAACAAGTAAATAAAACTTTTGAATCATAGAACATAACAGATCAATACAGTGCCTCTCCCAACTTGTTATGTTAGTGATGGTTAAAAACAACCATTACCAAATATATATATATATATATATATATATATATATATATATATATGCAGATTTTAAAATTTTTACTATCAAGGAATGCTGCAATTGTTTACAGAATGAAAACATTATTTTGAGTTATCTGTATTACCATAGAATGAGCTATTTCTGGTGGGCATATTAGTTCATGACATTAATAGTGTCATGATCTTTGAACATCAGAGAAAAAAATGTTTCTTCCAATCCAAGGGAAAAAATATGAATTGTCATCCAAGTGAATCACTAAAGCTTCACCTGCACTCTAAACATTAAGCTGAGAAAGAGAAGACTTGTAGTTTTCAGAGTTTTTTTTTTGTGTGTGTGTGTGTGTGTGTGTTTTTCTCTCTCTCTCTCTGTAAATCCTGAATTGGTTTCTGTAAACTGGTCAGAGTACACTCTTTGGGGAATTACTTTTATAGATTCAATTAAAATGTATCCTACTAGCATTCTGAAAGTTCAGGTTTAGCAAACAGTGCAAGAGATGCTGAAATTTTAAATACTACATGACAGCCATTCCACCATGGGAGGGCACAGGGTGAAGACAGCTGTCTATGAAATCAGGAAGAGGCCTCCCACCATACACCTAATCTGCTGCTGCCTTGATCTTGAACTTCATCTACCCTCCAGAAATCTGAGACTAAATTTCTATTTATTAGTCACTTAGCCTATGGGTTTCTATGACAGCAGCCCTAACAAAATACAAAGTACTAAACACAAAATATTAAATCTAGTGAGTGTTCAATATGGGTTTCATTATTTTCACTGTATTTATTACTATGTATTATTCTTATCATGTTAGATTTCATTACATCTCCACATATGGCTTATCTACCTATTTGTTAATGCAGAGTAACTGCTTATTTCTCAAAACAGCTTACTTGTCTCACTTAAAAGGATTATTCATCCTATTCCTTTGAATCAAATGTTCACTTGTTTCTCATTTACTATGTACAGTTCTCTCCATCACTTAAATTTCAGGTTTAATATCAATACCTCCGTAATGCCTTCACTGAATACCACTCATCCCCTAAATCCAGAAGTGACCTCTCCTTCCTGTGGTCCCACACATACTGATTATATCCTGGTTTTCTGGGCTAACTGGCTTTTCTCCCTAGAAAATGTTCAACCTTTGAAGGTAGGATCCAATCACTACAAGCCTGCATTCTTATGGGTGCTTGGTGAATATATATATTTACTCATTTATAACGAGAACACACTCTAGTCCAAGGAATAATTAAGTTACTTCCTCTAAATCTATTCAAATCATAAATCCAATAAGAAAAATGTAATAACTTCAGAAGGCATTAAAAAAAGAAAAGAAAACAAAAAAACAACATGAGAAAGGTGAAACCCTCTCTGGAATTGACACTTAGTAATTAAAGAAAATAAGGTTATTGTACATTTTTCATAAAAAAATATTTTTGTAAGTTCGTTTTTAAAAGGACAGCAAAAATATTCTGGCTTCAACAATAACATCTTAAAATCAAGTATACTTTATGTGAAAACATATAATGTCTATAATTTTTATATCTGCCATCTAAGCACATCTTTATACCACAACATCTGCTTATAATAAAGAAACAGAGAAATTTGAGGCAGGAATAGAGTAAGCAATTCCTCTGTGTTGGGTGTGTTCTTTGTGATTCTATTAACTTACTTGGCAAATGCTTATTAAGCCCTAGCCTAAGGCTAGCCTCTGTAAATGACTCTCAGTTTGTACCCTAAATGTATGGGTTTTATTTCATTTGGAGGGAGCTAGCTAAATAGCCCCTGAAGAATCAGACTCCTGAGTCATTTATTCATATAAATAACATTTGCAGTATTTTGAATGATATTTTTTATCAATAACTTGGGTCACTCAATCTTCAAAACTAAAATTTATGTACATAAGTAATTTATTATTTTAGCACTGCTATGTTTGTCTTATTGTTGCTTCTTTTTCATTGTCACTACCACTTCAAGACTGTGCTATGTCAGACAATCAGTCATGCCAATCTATATTATATCCTGCCTTTGGTGATCTCACCATCCAATACATTCTAATTATTTTCGGCCCATATCTGTTCTAGTTCTCTATATCATCCTGGCACTTCCAAACTAAGCTTCTTACTATTCCCGAGACAAATCTGTTTAAAGAAAGCAATACATTAGTGGTGCCCTGGGGTCTACTGAGGGAAACACTACTGGATGAGCTTTGGACACATGCCTGACCATCATTTGAAACCATTTATCAATCCCATACTCTGCTGATGAAACACCTAATTATTTTTGCTTATGAATCAAACCCTAGTCTATTCTCAGTTTTCTGATTTTTTTCTCCAAAACTTATTTAGGGAGAGTGGAATTCCATTGTATACTTCAGTCCATTTCATAGGGTAATTCATGTTAGCCTCAGCTAATCCCTAATGTCTTAATATTCCATACTAATTAATTATCCAGGCTTTGAGTAAAAACAGTATCATAAAATACATGACATTTTACAATTCCAATGTTAATAAAATAATATGATTCTGAACAAAAGTGATTTTTTTAAATAGATTTGTAGGTGATTCTAGACTGACCTTCAGGTTTCCATTTGTCTCTTTTACTTCACATTGGATAGATTTATCTAGCAAATGACCTTGGGAAATTCTTCTGGACTGCTTTGCAGTTTGTTTGCTAGGACTAAGTGCTCTCTACCTTCAGAACTAAACTCCCAAAGAGACTAGGACTCTCAAAGATCTCAAAGTGCTGGACAGCAGGTTTTCTAACACTCAACTAAATAGCTAGTACCTAAGCCCAAACTGTCCATTTCTTCCCATGAAAGGTCTTTCTCACATTTGCCCCAAAGAAAACAATAGGTGTTGGAGTCCCTCTCCTGGGATCCAAACTCATGGAGCAAATAGCTCACTATCACCCAAGTGTTCCTTTCCAAAGGTCACTGAAAGTACAGGGGACCTAACTGCTGACCTCCTGCCTACAAGTTTCAACTTGCACCTAGTGATGCTTATTGGTATATCACCAACCTTTTACTACACTCTTCAAGAAAAGATGGTATTATAATTAACAGCTATTTTCAATTCTGTTTTTAGTATATACTCATGACATAATATAACAGAGTTCAAATGGGTACTGAGCCAAAGAGTATCTTAAAACCCCCAAATATTGTAGTTATCAGGAAGATCCAAATAACATGACTGATTAATTTCCAGAATTAGGTTTCAGCATCTGTATTAAGAATTCCTATTGTGTCCTTGAAAGACCAGGGATCCTTTAGAATGGTAAATACTTTGCTTAGAATCTTCCAGTTCTCAGCTAGACTGCCAAAGATGTTGACCTTCAGGTGCTAACCAAAAATATAATAAGGGGTCTACACTGCCCCAGAGTAGATGCTTTTGAAGTTACTTCGCTATTATTTGAACCAGTTACTTTTGCAAGATATTCTCAAAATCAATTACTCCCATTCTAGATTGCAGGAAGCCAAGGAGAATATGATTCATTAAGCATTGGCAACCTCCAATGGGATTGCATAACCCAAATGAAGTATTTGGCAGTGAAGTCACCCAAACTAGATCTTAAATGCTCTCTTTAACATTCATTGATTCATTATCAAAGTTAGATTCACCTCAATAATTTAATGATATTTCTGATTTTCCCCACCCCATCTGACAGAATATATTAAAAATGAGTAAGTGTGAGAAGACTGAGGAACAACTGAGGCCCCAAATTAAGTACCTAATACTAATACACAGAAGGACTGGCATCTTTGCCAGGAAGATAAGGAACTTATACAAAATTTGTGTATCCTTTTGTATGCATAGGACTTTAGAGCTTAAAGCAGATATACTTACTCTCAGAAGTGAGCTCCAGGCACAATGTCAATAGAGACAGCCCTTTCCTAGAGACTGTTCATTTCGACTTTAAGAGGACCTTTTGATAGACAGCAACCATCAGAGAAGTTACCTCTATAATGAAAGATCAGTCTGAGGTGGTTTTCATTTGTGTAAATACAACAAACCAGGCAGGTGTGTCAGTCTGAAGGGCCAGTGCAATTGCTGGGGTTGTAATAAGTTGTTTAGACTGCATGTCACATGGGTAGGTCTAGTAGGCCAAAGGAGATACCTATACAGGACTAGACAAGGGATTTAGGTTGAATGTATAGAACACATCTTGGATCGTGTCAATTGACAAGAACATGCTTACTTAGCTAGTTACTATGGCTTCTTTCACAAAATGTCAAATGAACACTGTTATTATAGAAATGCTGATGTTGAGAAAATCATGCATAAGTTTCCAGGTCTTTATACGTGGTCTTTTGGAGCACACAACTCTAATTATAAGTCAGGTAATCACCACCTCCAACATTACTGTCACTTCATACATGTTTTTCAAGAAACAAAGAATGAATTCTAGTTCTGCAATTTAGTTGAGGGATTCCTACTTTGAGTTAGCTCGCCAAAGGTAAGCCAGAAGGGTTTCTAACCACAGGAGAGGCTGAAAACTAGGTTGTCACATTTAAAGTGTCTCATGCTTGAGTTATTCTGTAAAGAAGTTTTAGAAAAGGAAATTAGAGGACTATGGGACTTGCTTAAATTATCCCCAGAACTATCTGTAGTAAAATTACTGGAACTTTAGAGACTGATGAGCTTAAGTACTTAGTCCTATAAAACTGTGAAGTCCTATACCTGAGGGGAATTCTGGCAGGGCTTAAAATTAGGCTTCCAGAGAAACCTATCCAAAGATAAAAGGTACCTGGAGTAGTCTACCTTTCAATCCTACGTGCATTGAAAGGATTGCTTTTACATGGTTTTAAATCAGCAATCATGTGTGTGGCAAATAACTTTCTATTTCATTAATAGAGGCCTGGTGCACAACATTTGTGCACTTGGGGGAAGGGGAGGGTCCCTCAGCCCAGCCTGTGCCCTCTCACAGTCAGACATCCTTAGAGCTGCTGCAGAGGCAGGAGAGGCTCCTGCCATCGCTACTGAGCTTGCCAGCCGTGAGCCCAGCTTCAGGCTGAGCAGCACTCCCGCTGTGGGAGTGCACTGACCACTGGGGGCAGCTCCTTTGTTGAGCATCTGCCCCCAGGTGGTCATTGTGTGTCATAACGACCGGTCATTCGGCTGGTCGGTCATTTTGCATATTAGCCTTTTTTGGACTGTGCTGATAATTTCTCTATTCCTTACATACCCAGCAAAAAAAGGGCAAATTGAGTCAGAGATTCATTGAAAAAAATGCCATGTTGCCCTCTAGAAGAGGGTTGCTAGATAAAATATTTTGGATACATTTATACTAAAAATTTATTCATTGTTTATCTAATATTCTAATTTAATCAGGTATCCTATATTTTTATTTGTAAAATAAATATTTATCTGATGTAGTCCCAGTTATTTTCTTAGTTTCCTTAGCCCTAGGAGATATATCCATAAACATATTGGTATGAGAGATGTCTGAGATTTTGCTGCCTATGGTTTCTTCAAAGACTTTGATGGTTTTATGACTTACATTTAAGTCTTTTATCCATTTTCAGTTTATTCTTGTGTCTGGTGTAAATTGGTGGTCTAGTTTCATTTTTTTTTTTTTTTTGCATGTATCTGTCCAATTTTCCCAACACCATTTATTAAAGAGACTATCTTTACTCTGGTGTATGTTCTTGCCTCATTTGTCAAATATTAATTGAGCATAATGGCTTGGGTCTATTTCTGGGGTCTCTGTTGATCTATAGGCCTGTTCTTGTACCAGTACCAAGCTGTTTTGATTACAGTGGCTTTTTGTATAACTTGATATCTGGTATTGTGATCCTCCGACTTTGTTCTTCCTTCTCAAGATTGATGTGGCTATTAGGGGTCTTTTTTTGGTTCCATATAAATTTTTGGAGATTTGTTCTACATCTGTGAAATATTGTCAATATTTTAATAGGGGTTGCACTGAATCTGTAGATTTCTTTGAGTAGTATGGACATTTTAATGATGATGTTTCCACTGTAATACTGGCTGCATATGGACAAGAATTAGAAGTTGCTGTCCTCTCACAACTTACTGAGATCCTTCTCTGAAGGCCTTGGAGCTTGTTTGTGAGCCTTTTAAAAGTGGGTGGTTGCCCTAGCTGGTTTGGCGCAGTGTATAGCAGGGGTGGGCAAACTTTTTGACTCGAGGGCCACAATGGGTTCTTAAACTGGACCGGAGAGCCGGAACAAAAGCATGGATGGAGTGTTTGTGTGAACTAATATAAATTCAAAGTAAACATCATTACATAAAAGGGTACGGTCTTTTTTTTTTTTTTTTAGTTTTATTCATTTCAAACGGGCCGGATCCGGCCCACGGGCCGTAGTTTGCCCACGGCTGGTATAGAGCATTGGCCTGCAGATTGAAGGGTCCTGGGTTAGATTCTAGTCAAGGGCACATTCCCAGGTTGCAGGCTTGATCCCCAGTAGGGGGCGTGCAGGAGGCAGCAGATCAATGATTCTCTCTCATTATTGATGTTTCTCTCTCTCTTTCCCTCTCCCTTCCTCTCTGAAATCAATTTAAATAAAAATAAACAAATTAAAGTGAGTAGCAGACTCAGGATTTTGCTTCATTTTGCCTTTTGGATTTAGTGTATGGAGACAAAGAATGATTCAACCTCAGCTCAGACAACAGGTCATAAGAAGTTAAAAGAAGAGCCAGACAAGAAAAAGGAACATTGAGGGAAAGCAATTAAACCTCAATTAAACAGAATAAGTGGTTAAAGAATAACTTGTTACCATTCTTTGCTAGAGTCTATTTTGATGGGTATGTGTATGGATGGACAACAGAAAGAATAAGAAAGGAACCAACAGTTATTTAAATGTTTACCAAGAGCCAGGCATTCTGCTATGCGATTTGCATGAATTATTTTATTCCATTCTAAAAACACTTTGAGGTACAGGTAGAATCATTATCCTCTTTCTGTTGATGAGGACACTGGGACTGAGGATTTAAGTATAGCTACAATGCAAATAGCCAAGCTTAGGTTCACATTTCCCTCATCAATCCCCTAAGTCTATGACCTCTCCCTACCACAAGCCGAATAAACTCAGTATCAACATTTTCACTGTACATTTTCTTCTATCATTCTTTAATTAGGCAACTTTAATTCACTAGCTAGGGCTCTAAACACTCTGAATAATTATATAATCAAGGCATAATCCTAGGTCACAAAGTATATAGCACTTTCTGAAATACTTTCCCCTCTTAAGAAAACATGATGAGTTAAAGCAAAAATAGCACAAAGGGCTTAAAGTCGGGTTGTAGAGTCAGGCTCAGTGAAATTTAAAGAAAAACAAGAAGATGGAGGAAAAGCAAGCCTCAAACTGGGGCAGCTGAAAGAGGACAGATTCTCTAATCATATCAGTAGTTTGGAGCTTTGCTATTGAGAAGAGTTGGAGCGTCACCCTATCCAGACCCTCTTCAAACATGTTTTTCCCTAAGCTTCAGATCTTGCTTTGTATGAGACATTTGAATAACGCTTTGAACCTACGCATTTCTCAGCAGAACATAGGAAAGACCTAATTAGAAATTTAAATTTCAGAAACACTAAAAATTGCAAAAGAGTTTTTTGGGTTTTTTTTTTACAAAGTACTGTGCGGTGGCTTCCAGTGCATCTTGTTATGCCCCTTCCAAGGGGTAACTTGCACTGACATCCATGCGGGAATGGATTGTTTGAAAACATCCAGAATGGCTGGACAAGTGAGAATGAGTGGAGAGAAAACTTGTATGTCAATTCTCAATTGTTCAATGCCCCTGTATGTATTCAGTCACCTTTATATCGAATCAACTGACATTAATCTCAGCACATCCAGGAGAAAGCAGAAAGAATGTTCGTTAGCATTTTTTATTGAAGGTCCGCTATGTTCAGAATATTGCAGTGAATTGTAAAGAATACTTTGCACGAAGACAGACTCCTAGACTTTAAGCATCTTTCAGTGGAATGGAAAACCAAAATAACAGAAATGTGCTTATTACTATGATCAATGAGTGCACACATTTTGTAATCATCGAAAAGTACCAATGATGGCATCTCAGTCTTATCTGTGCCATAAACATAAACCCTTGGCTCTGTGCTAACCATTTCGGACATGCCATTGTGGATAGCACACATTTTGTTTTAGTTACTCATTTGGCTGTCTTTCTTCCAGAAACACTGTAAGTTTCAAAAACAAAGAGACCATTATTTCTACCTATTAATATAATATATGGTGCTTTATATAATGGGTATTCAACAACTATTTTTGAATAAATGACTAAAATAAATGTTTTCAGAGTCACTCATTAGACATGTTCACACTCACCTCAAATTCTGCCCTTTTTAAAACAAAACCTTTAAAAAACATATTAGCTTCATTTGGCTGACAAGTGACAGAGTTTCTTGCATAATACAAATATTAAATGACGACTTCTCATAGGAAAAAACTATAAAATGAGGGTGATTCTGAGAACTCCCAAATCCACCTTTATTCATCAAAAGCCCCTTTTGTGACACCACTTTAGGATCACACCCCTTTCATTGGTTCTTCATATGTGAATTCAGCAGCTGTGCTAAGGGCTAGAAGTAGAGTAGCACCTCAATCTCAAGGAATTTATAGTCTGGAGGTAGAGAAAGCAATAAAAGCAACAAATAAAAATGTAACCATGGTTAAATGCTAAAGTAAAGCAGAGCTGTGTCAAGAAATCCCAATCTAGTCCCAAATAGGGATTAAAATATACAAGGCCAAATTCCAGACCTTGCTACTAAATGGCTTCATTCCAACAGGCAATTGCACCATTTCTTCAAGGCAGACTGTTAGGTACTCAGACTAAAATAATTCTCTAACTAATTTGATGATTTGGTTTCTGCTAAAACATAAAAACAGTTAAGCAGTATATCTCAAAGAGTAGTCAATCTTAAGGTAAAAGTCAAGATTTATATTCAACAGTCTATGGCACAGTCAACCACAATTAATACAGTTGAAGCCTGGGAATCTGAATTTTAACAAGTTCTTCAAGTAGGTTTTATGCATACACTAAGGTTACAGCCACTACCTTATGCTGACCTTGTTTACCTGAAAACCACCTCTGAGTTATCACCTGGTTGTTTTAGTTGACGCTCTTTTGTTCTGAATTCAACTCAAATACGGATTGTCAATTAACTATTTTTAACAAGGTGTCACATAACCTCAATAGAAAATCATGAGGTAGAAAGTCATGAGAGGCACTTGGAATGATGCACTAGAGAGAATTCAGTCCCTTTCATCACAGAAAATAATGTTAGCATAAATAATTCCTTTGGACAGAAATTACTTTTCAAGAAAAAAACAACAACCATGAACTCTATTTGGCAGAAACAGTTTTTGAAGTTTTCAGTAAATCCCAAACTAACCTTAAATATATTTGATCTTACATTTTACAGCCTTTAGGTGAACTGACATAAATTAGGACACAATGCAATAAGCAACAAGAGTGATCATATGCAGCAGTGTTTTTAGTGACACAACAACTGGACTTGGAGATATGTATACCGTGAAAACAGAAAATAGAAGAAGCTATTGTAACCTT
This sequence comes from Myotis myotis, assembly GCF_014108235.1. Taxonomy (NCBI): domain Eukaryota; kingdom Metazoa; phylum Chordata; class Mammalia; order Chiroptera; family Vespertilionidae; genus Myotis; species Myotis myotis. The sequence continues at coordinate 29,211,165 of NW_023416313.1, forward strand.
TTTAATTTCAAAGTAGTTTTAAGACTAAGAAAAATTATCTGATATGAGGAGGAACATCACATAATTACAGAGGGATCAATTCTTTGAGAATATGAAACAATTCTAAATGTACAGGAAGCTAACAAAAGAACTTCAAAATATATTAGATAAAGACTGATAGAGATGAAAGGAGAAAATTAAAAATCCACAATTACAATTGTAAACTTCAACACTCTTCTCTCAGTAATAGACAGAAAAATTAATCAGGAAATTTTTAAGTATAGAAATAACTTGAATATCACTATAAACCATCTGGCCCTAATTGAAATTTATAAAATAATTCACCAAACAGCAGCAGAACACAAATTTTTCTCAAGTGCACACATGACATTTAAAAAATACCATATCCTGGTCCATATATTTAGTTTTAAAAAAATTAAAAAGTACAAATAAAAACAAAGTACATTTTCAGACTATACGGGGAACATCAAATGATCATTTCATCACTACTTTTTTCCCCTCTGAAGAGAACATATTTATTTTTTCATATGTGTGACATGCTGCCAAGACTCATCTTTTTTTAAATCGAAAAACTATGTCAAGAATCATAATTCAGTTTTGTTGAACATTATGCAATAACAATGTCTCTCATTTCATAACAATCATTTGGTGACCATGGAGTAAGTATATATCATGGTGTCTATAAATAATCTATTTACAAATCCTTGGAAGAACTCTTTTTCTACCTCAACATGCACCCACTTTTACTAGTACCCTTTTGCAAAAAATGTTAACACCTATATTTACATATGAAAAAAGGTGGCATTACAAATACACATAAAAAGATGGATTTTTTCAATAAAAGATGTTAGGGCCACTAGTTTGCCAATTTGATTGCTTTCATGCATCTTTCTTTCACAAGTATTTTACTCTAATTAGTATTATTCCAACCCTATTCTTTTTCCCCTTGATTATGACTCTACCTCATCAGTTCAACAGTATAAATCCTCAATGACTCAAAGATTTAAGTATATGAAATGAATCTTCATAAAATTATTAAAGGAAGCCATGAAAAAATTTTAAAATAATCTAGAGGCAATACTGTTCACTAAACACATATTTTTTTAAAGTAATTTCTTTAAAATATGTAATGAATGGCAAAATCCTATAGGAATAATATCAAAAGACAAGCAAATTAAAAATGTAATGGCAACTAATACCATAAACAATGTACAAATCTCCAAGTCTTTCCAAAAAATCCCTGAAAAAATGGGCAAGTATATAAACTTCTAATAATTTCTCAAAATGAAAATATGAATAATTCTTAAACATGAAAATATTCTCAATCATAATAAGAGAAATAAAAGTCAAAAGCAAATTGAAAACATCTCCTTTTTTTCCCCTCAACAGATTGGTAAAGATTCAAAAAATTGAAAACACTGTGTTTATGAAACATGGTGTAAAAAAATGGGTGTTCTCATATATTGGAAATGTGTATGACATTATAACTTAAAATTTGGAAGCATCTACCAAAATTACAAATGCACATAATTTCTACTTTAAGGTATACTTGCACATAGACACAACTGTAGTACAAAGCTATTTGTTACAACATTGTTTATGGTAGCAAAATTAGCAAACCAAATGTTCTTCTAGTTTGTAAACATCCTATGTGAAAATGGATTGCTTTCAAAGTCATAAAAAAATGCAGTAACTGTTTTGAGATACACAAACACAACTTTTTTATTCTCAACCACAGTTTATATTCAGTACAATTCTGCACCAATTTCAGATGTACAGCAAAGTGGCCAGAAACCATGCACTCTACAGTTGAACATTATGAAATGTTCTACAGTTGAACGTTATGAAATGTTATACGGAGTGGTTACCCTGCTGACCCAAGCACCCACCTGGCACTATACCCAGTTATCTCTACACTAGAGGCCTGGTGCATGAAATTTGTGCACGGGGGGTAGGAGTCTCTCAGCCTAGCCTGCACTCTCTTGCAATCTGGGACCCCTCGGAAGATGTTCGACTGTCTAAACAGGCAGTCGGACCCTCTCGCAATCCAGGACTGCTGGCTCCTAACTGCTCGCTGCCTCCCTGCCTGCCTGATTGCCCCTAACCACTCTGCCTGCCTGTCTGATCACCCCTAACTGCTCGCCTGCCTGCCTGATCGCCCCTAACCACCTCTGCCTTGGTCCCCACGGCTTAGTCTAGAACAGTGATGGCGAACCTATGACATGCGTGTCAGAGGTGACACGTGAACTCATTTTTTTTGGTTGATTTTTCTTTGTTAAATGGCATTTAAATATATAAAATAAATATCAAAAATATAAATCTTTGTTTTACTATGGTTGCAAATATCAAAAAATTTCTGTATGTGACAGGGTACCAGAGTTAAGTTAGGGTTTTTCAAAATGCTGACACGCCGAGCTCAAAACGTTCGCCATCACTGGTCTAGAATGACGCCTGGAAGGTCATTCGACTGTCTGGTCTAATTAGCATATTATGCTTTTATTATTATAGATTATTGACAACATTCTCCATGCTGCAATCTACATCTCTGGCTATTCTGCAACTACCTACTTGTACTGCTTCATCCTGTCACCTTTTCCACCCGCCCTCCCTCCCCCCTGCAAAATCCCTTCCCTCTGACAACTGCCAGTCTGTTCTCTGTATCCATGAGTCTGTTTTGTTTGTTTATTTTGTGCAGTAGATTCCACATATATGTAAAATCATATGGTTTATTTTAGCCTATGTCAATCTCTTAAATTATCTTTTACATACTGTCTCCAGACTAATAACTATTATGATGGAAGTTTTAATCTCTTCATTATAAATTGAAATACTGAAAAATACTTTTAGCAAATGAGATTTAAAATACTTTTTTAAAAATAAAATATGAGTGAAAACTCTAGTTATCTAGAAATTTCTGATTTCCTTTAGTGATATAGAGTGGCAAATGATACACACACAAAAACAATATTAGACAATTCCATTACAAATAAATAACTACACATTTTCAATTTTTATACCTTTACAGTACTATAGAATGAGAAATCTGCTTCGGAGTATAAATAAAATATATATAAAATATATTTTTTCCAAATGCAAAAAAATATTTATCAATGATTGATATTAAGCAACAGAAAATAAGCATTAGTTGAAGAAAACTTTCAACAATGATTGAGTCACAAAGGAAATTCAACTCAACTCTGATCAAAGATCCAAGTAATTAGAAAACTGTTCAAAAGGCATTCTATTTAACCAAGTTTTTCACGCTGTAATTTAGTTATAAAAAATATATTTTTTCGTTATAAAAAATATCTGCACTACATTTTCCAAACATTCTATTTCCTAACAGATCATCTTTTTAGTAATGCCCACTATTGGTTATTTGGTTGTCATTCTTTATTGACACTTGAAGGAAGATGTGAGTTTAGTAACCAACCTTAGAAAAAAAATTTGAAATTTTTCAAATTGTCCCTGGCTTCTAATTCATACTGCATTAATTAATCTGCTCAGGCAGCTATAACAAAATATCATAGCCTGGGTTGCTTACACAAGAGAAATTTATTTCAGAGTTCTGGAGCCTGAGAACACTGAGATCAAAGTGCTGGCCAATCTGGTTCCTAGTAAGAGCTCTCTTCCTGGCTTGTATAGTGTCCAATCTGGTTGTGTCCTCACAGAGAGCTCTAGTCTCATCCTCTTGTTCTATTATTTATAGCTATAATTTTTGTAATACTAATTCCATTATGGATGTTCCACCACCACATCCTCATCTAAACTTAATTACCTCCTAAAAGCCCCACCTCCTGATATCATCATATTGGAAGTCAGGATTTCAACACATGAACTTTGGGGAAACAAACATTCAGCCCATAACACATACTTTGCAATTATATTTAATATGAAGTCAACACAGAACCTTAACCACATTTCTAGGAATCATCTCATCATAACAATTGTCACTCTGCACAATTTTACTGAATATTTTTTAATGTTCTCATATACTGGTATTCATGGGTCTCACCTGGGGAGCCTGTGCAACATAAAAATGAGATCTAATCCAAACATATAAATATAGATATAAGTTATTGAAAACAACTTGATTGCTATCATAGTAATTAGTCTTGAGACAGTATGTAAAAGAGAATTTAGAAGACTGACATAGGCTAAAATAAACCATATGGTTTCTCTATAAATTCTAACTACTGGCAGAAAAAAAAATCTCTCCCTATGTAACTTATGAGGATATTAGAAAGTAAGGGAAAAAAACTCACCACTTAAATCAAACTCCTTTGCAAATTCATAGCTGTTTCTTGATTATTATATGTCCTTGATCTCTTTTGGAAATCTAATGCAATCATCAAGTTATATTCATCAAATATTAATAGTTCACTATAAGCATACACTTTTTTATAAAAGTCAGGAATGTATGATTTTGGAAAGAGAATTCATTATCAGGATGAGAGGGGACTCATACAAAAGTAATGACAATTAAATATCCAATAAGGGTTTTTTGGTAACATTCTGCTTTATGTGTTCTTATACTGCCTCATGCTGTCTGTTGCCACATTTCAGAAATACCAAAGAACAACATAATGTATGGAGAACAATAATATTAATAAACCATTTCATTATTTATAAGTGAAGAAAGGTACAAAATGTCAGAACTCCTCATTTTGAAAGACTGAAGTAGAAATATTATAAAGAATACACAGATAAGGTGAACATGGATATTTACTAAATCCTAGATGCCGAGAAAGTAAATCTGGTAAGTAATATCCTCTTTGAAAGTACATTACTATGTTTCACAGATGAAGCAAAGCAGCCAAAAACTACAAGCAAAACAGTTTCAAAAAAAATTTAGGTGAGTTAAGCATTCTACATCAGCATCAAATTACAAAGGAAAGTTAAATTGTATTTAGGTCCCTCTTCTATGGCATTTGACATCATGGAAGATAATTATGCAGCCTCAGAGGTAGCATTTTCAAAGTAAAAAAATCATGAATGTACTACCTATATGTGTTACATTGAAAATAATTTCGATAATGTATAATACTTTTTTATTATTATACATACATATAGAATATGTAATTTATCTCAAACAGAAAAATATATAAAATGCAAAAAATTGCAGAAAACCACTAAAATTTAATTATGATTAGCACCCCTCATTAGATGAAGAGTATAGATGGAATATAATCATAGAAGCAAAAAACACCTGTTATCTATGTTAGTTGTTCTCTGTTTTATCAGGAAAATTTGACTTGTACCATAGAAGAGTATCTCTAACTTTCTATCAGACCCTACTGGTCATGAATCAAAACATATCTTAATCATTAATCCTGGATAGAGTAAAAGTATGGAATATTTTGTGATTGCACAAACATGTCTTGATGCCTTTTGGTATTCATAGCTCTTTCAAGTGTGTGGTAAACTGGAGATGGTCAGTCATTATTAAAACCTGAATCATTGGCAGCTTTCCTTTTATTCATCTGTCACAGTTAGAAAAAATAGTAATGTGCTCAAATTTCCTTCTGTAGCTTATCCGGAGTCCTAAGAATTCTGAATGGCATTTGGCCCAGTCCCAGACATTTTATTCTACATTGATTTTGCCGTTCCTGGAGCCTCTTTCTTTCTTTTTTAATTCAAAATCTGTTCCCAAAATAATCACAAGATCAATCACTAAAATCAATGCCAATGTCCCTGGACCCTCTTTTTAAATCAGATTCTTTGAGCATTTAATGCCTTTTTAAACATCAACTGGTTATAAATTTTAAGCTTTATTTTGAGACCATTTTCTTATTTTAACTCCTTTGAGTCTCTATGATTTTATAAATAGTGTCCTTATTATGGTCTGCTTCTGGCTTTCCTCACAGACATTGTGGAGTCCCGGAGCAGAGCAGCCTATTTTTTGAGCTCTCTTGAGGAGGCTTGTTCCCTATCCCTTTCTCACTGTGAGTTTGTTCAGGCTGATATTTTGATGTCTCCCTCGACTAACCCTGGCCTTTCAACCACTGAGCTTCAGTCTGCCTTCCTTGTTACAGTTCTTGGCTTTCTGCTTCAGTCTGTTCGTCAGTAGAATCCTTGGCAACTTGCTGTGTTGTTTCTTGCCCCTCTTCTCCACAGATTACTTTCACCAATTTGTCTTTTCAAAGACAGCCTGTCAGCAGTTCAAGGTGTGGATTTTATCTCTGGCCTACTAGACTGTTCATTTTAATTATTAGTAAGAGGCAGCAAGGCTGACACATAAAAGTAAGTGACCACCTACACTGTGTCTTTGAAAAGGCACAGGGTGCCTGAAATTCCAGATGAGAGATTCATTTCTCTGATTTCAAAAACATTAATATTTTAGGAAAGCTTGATCAAATAGCAAATACTCTCTTTTGCTTACCCTTATGTTTATCTGCATGCACTACTGTGTTACTTGTACTGTATATTGTAATTAATGTTTCTGTGCCCCCATGAGACCGTAAGCCATTTGCATAGGAATGGTGTTCCAGTCCTGATATCTTAGGATCTAGGATAGCATATGGTGACAGTAGTTCTAAATACCTATAGGAGGTATTTAGATCTACCGGTTGTTGAGTCAACAAATATATAGTTGGAGAGGTCAGAAACTTAATGCATTTGTTTTAACTGTAATACTAATTAGTAACAATTAGTTTTTGAGTCAATTGAGGCAACAGAAAATCCAAATAACAATGGTTTAAACACAACATGGTAAACTTTTCTCATGTAATGAGAAGTCCAAAGGAAGGAAATTACTGGTATCCATTTGGAAGTTCAAGATGTCATGGCTAAACTCTCAGTAATAATCCTACCTTTTAATGTTGAAAGGTAACTGCTCCAGTTCTAGTCACCCTGTGTAAATTTCAGGAATGAAGAAGAAACGGCCAAAAAGAAGATAAGGCAATATCTGTATCAAGAAAGCAAAACCTCTCCAGAAAGTCCATCATATTTCTGTTCATATTTCACTGGACAGAATTATGACAGATTTTGTCTCCCATAGCAACAAGAAGGATGAGAAAATATGGGGCCTGTATCATATATTCTCATATTCTCATATTCTCTTTCTCTCTCTCTCTCTCTCTCTCTCTCTCTCTCTCTCTCTCTCTCTCTCTCTCTCTCTCTCTCGTTCTGTTACCATATTTCTCTCCCTCTTTTCTTTGCCTGCAGCAATATCTGGACTTCTCAAATAAGGAGAGGAGAATGAATATTGAGTGAACCATAATAAATCTCTGTCACAGAGGGGTACTGAGTATATGAATTCTGGGAGAGTCAATGTAAATGTAAATGAAAGATAGTCAATGTAAATGAGAGAGCATATGCTGTCAGCTAATGGTTGCTGCACTGTTCTGCCCAGTAATGGCTGACAGGAATGAAGCATTTGGATCTATAAGTTTTAAAGCCTAATGGAGAGATGAGTTTCACAGGAATTCTAATTCCATTCATCCTCTTCATGAGCTTCATAAATAAAGTTTTCCCAAGCATTTTCTATATATCTGGCAATACATAGAGTAATATAATACTTGCCATCAAACCCCCCACTTTAAATTGAACTTTGCAATGACAGAGCTGAACATAGGGTCTTGCACTGGTCCACTGAAGAGGCACTAACTCAGCCTATGTGTGTGCTTTGTGGAGTGGGAGTTTAGTTGGGAAAGAATTGTCCTAGAAGGAGAAAATGGAGCTCCCCAAATGAAGTGCAGAAGGGTGTTAGTGGCACAGAGCATTAACTGGTAAAGGCATGGGAAGGAAAAGAAAGTAAAAAGTATTCTGAGATTTATAATTTTTTCAGTGGTGCAAACTACAGAATCCAAAGGGTGAGGATAATGGTAGTGAGCCAAATTAGAAGGGAAGTAAGCAAGAACCAAAGTGTTTTGAGAAAAAGACACTAAATGAATTAGTGTCAATGCTTTAGGAAAACTATATATTTAAGACTTGCTTTAAGAAAATTTACTGGACATAGGTATCATTGGAGAGAGAATATAATTAAAGGACTATTCCAATTGTTCAGGTGAGAAATATGAGGGCCTAACCCAAAATGATATTATGAGGGCCTAACCCAAATGAAACATCAGGGCCTAACCCAAACTGATTCCACAGACATTACACAAGTCTAAGTTAAAGAGCACATTCAAGAAATGTGTGTGTGTGTGTGTGTGTGTGTGTGTGTGTGTATGGGCATGGGAAAAAAGTGTAGAGGTGGGGCTAAAATGAAGGTAGAAAACTAAAATGACTTCCATTTTTTCACTCATTCATTGATTCAATGATGACTGAGCCAACCTTCCTAAGGATAGTGTGTGCTTGGAGTAATGTACTACCCAAGTAAGATGTAATAATACATACACTTGTCTGTATTAGTGCCTATACATCTGACCTAAGTATAACAGAAGTGAACCTCAACAAGAACATAGTTATTCAGCCATTGAAAATGAGGCCATGGAACCAAATGCCATTCACTGTGCTCTTAAATCATGGTTGAACAGTCTACTCCTTAGAGCAAATTTCAAAGACCAAGGGAATAATATGAAACACCAGATTTTATTTAACAAAGTATAGGCCTGATCATGCCATGTTTCCATGGTGAGTTACTTAGTAGACTTCAAAACCAATTATTAACAAAATAAGGAACTTATTACATTGGCCTCTGTAGCAATTAAAAGAGTAAGATCTGATATGTAAAATATCAGGAAAAATTCTTAAACCACAAGAAAAATGATGAAGGCTTCACAGAGCCAATTCAAGTAATTAGATACTTAAATAGAATAGCAAGGCACACAGGAACAGAGGATAGGCCCAGGTCCAGAGAAAAACCAACAGAAATGGTAAGTTAGAAGCATGCAACAGTTTTTAAAATTAGCATTTTATTATCCTGCCTTTACATTATGCATAAAGGATCCTTAAGGTTCACTAACCCAATAGTCCTTGTCACTGCTGTTACCAGCTCAACCATGCTTTTAACAAGGGCTCTCTTAATGCACTGCCCGGTTTGAAAAAAAAAAAAATGTGTAGCAGAATAAATGCCCTCAAGTCACTCTGGTTTCTGGACACAAAGAACATCCCTATTAAAGAATCCACCTCCTCTTTTTCAAAATTTCTGTTTCCTCTATGTTTACACATTGGGAGATTATTTGACCTTAAGAACAATGAAATCAACAAAGTAGCAGAAATGAGTGTGATTAAAACAAATGCATATCAGAATGGTGATGGTTCATTTTAAGTCAGAAAGACCATGATTAAAATCTTGGCATTTGCACTTACCAGGTTTCTTACCCTCTCTAAGGCTTATCAATAAAGTAGAAATACTAGCACCTAGTTCACAGAACTATTGTGAAAAGTAAATGTTCATGAGGCACTCAACCCCAAATCTGGCATATAGTAAGTGTTAAGTACATATTAATACAAAGGATGAGTTAACAGTATCCTGTGAAATAAGATTTGCATTTCATTTTACAGAAGAGATTGAATCTCTGCGAGGGTCATGGTGCTAGTAAAAATAAGAACTACTATTCAAACCCAGGTCTACTCTGGTAGGTTCACTGCTATGATTTTTTTTGTGTGTTTATTTTCTACATTTTAGAGATATCCTTTCAATAAGTCAGGATTTAATACAAATACAGTACTGAGCTTAAGGGTTCAGAATTAAATGAGAGTATGGAGAAGAAAATGAAAGTAAAAGCAGTGTATTGCAAACAGCTCAATATTATAAACATGCAAGTTATCAAGTTTAGAACATAAACCCTATGATAAATAGTTAAAACTATAAAGATAATTTAGTCTGGAGAAGAGACAGTAAAGGGAAATATAATAGCAATAACCAAATGTACAGAAATGCAGTTTAAAATATTATGCATACTTTCACTTTGTAAGGATGGTTTAATGATTCCCAAAGGACTAAAAATTAAATGCAAGGAAAAATGACAGTTATAAAGTAGGTACTGTGCTGTCAGTTTTGAATGAGTATCTATGGGGGTGGGGTCACTTAGGGGATAGATAAGAGCTCTATTTATGATTCAGGGATGAATTATGCTTATATTTGCAAGTTCTGAGGCTATGGGGAACTGCTGCGTTCTAAGAAAATCTCAAAACTTGGATTAATTTTTTCACACCATGAATATTTCAAAAAGAAAATGTAATGTTTGAATTTTCATGTTTAATTATTAAAGTGCCCATGAGTTTACCAAAAAAGGAAACCATGCACAGCAATTTGTCACTTAACAAAATTATTACCACCACAGAACTTGATTATCCTATAAAATTTTATCTCAGTATGTAATTTCACATTTACTAAGTGATATATTATTGGTTTTTAACCTAAAGATGATTACAAATTAGATATTCCCAAATTCTACTTTCAGGTTGACCACTGACTACAGATATAACTATGGATAAGGGCAAGAAAAAAATTAATTTATATTTATAGATAGTTATACATCATACTGACCAAATCAAACTAGCATTAAAAAAGATGCTTGTCACTATCTAATAGAAAAATGAGGTTTTAAAAACAATGTCTAAATTTCTCATAAACATATAATTTCTCATAAACATATGGTGTGACTGTATTCACACCAGGGGGCGATCTTAACACTGAAATGATGGATGACATTTTAAAACACGTGGTGGTTTCAGCTAGCCAAAATGAAGGGTTTTTTAAAAGCATGTAATACCTGCAACAAGAGCTCATCTCTCCAAAACTGTTGCCAGCATAACACAACTCCCTTTTCCTATCAAGTAAAACATTTTCTGCTGATAGGAAGTATCTTATTTTGAAAACATCTACCTATTTAGCCGGCATCTGTCTTATTCTTTCTGTGGTTGGGCTAATTCTGAATAATAAGTGAATCACTTAAAATTGCACACAACTTTAAAAACTTGTTTTATCATCAATGTCATTTTTTATAAAATATCCTACCAGAATTTCAGGGTTTTTTTTCTTTCATTAAAAAAAAGGAAAAGAAAAGAAAAAGGATTCTCAAAGTTATCTAAAGCTGACACTTATAATCTGGCCACTATGGGCCTTTTTCATATTTTCTCATTACCTGGTAGAAATTCTGAAGCTCAGATGATCTCCAAAAGTTCAAGATGCAGAATCCTAAAAATATAATTAGAAAATTATTGTAAAAATTCAAGAAAAAAGAAAAAGGCAAAAGACAAGTATGGGCTAAGTTACCCAGAAATGCAGGTAAATTACAAATGATACCTGCTTAAATAAACTTTAAGAAATAACTTAAAGTAGAAAGGAAAGAATGACAAAGTATGTGAAAAGAAGAAAAGATAGCTACACAACTTTCTATAATGGTAGAGAATGAGTTTATAAACTTTTCTCAAACATTATAGTTGAGGTCACTCCTTTTTTTTCTATCAGCTGCCTCCATGAGTCACCATCTACCTGTGCCCAAGTTCAAACAGAGAATGTTCTGGCCATGGTTCACCTAATATGTATAGACAGTGGAGAGCTACCTATCCCTCATGAGTTCAAAGAAACAGTCATGAACCTTTTTATGTTTGTAAGCTAAATCAAATTAACAAGCACATTACTGTCTCAAATCCTATTGATAGGGAAAAAAATCATTTTATAACAAGAGTAACAGTATAAAGTAAAAATTCACCTGGAAAAAATAATAGATTAACTAGTTTAGACCTAAGTGTATATGAATGATGGGACGTCATACCTATCCAGAAACATATTTTAACAGTTTTTGAGGATGTAGGGGAGAAGGAAGGAACAAAGAACATAGGATGAAAAAAAAATAGGCCATAGAGGAGAAAACTCCACAGAAAGTGTATGTTAGACTACCATTACCTGTGTTACTCCTTGATCTTTGGAGTGAAACAAGTACTGAAAGGTTCATTAAGGTATATGAAGCCTTGTTTGGTGAGAGGCAACATCTGACATGAAACAATCTGGTATATTGTAAAGAAAGCGATGTAGTTTCGATCAATAGCAAGACCAGAGAGTAGGCCCTGACCAGCTGCTAAAAATTGCTAATAGAGTTTACTCCCCACTAGGACTAGAATGGTTGCCAGGTAGCCACCAATTGACCCATATTTTAGATTACATTTAATGCCACTTGAAGATAGGGATACTAACCAGAAACAGCAAAGTTTTTTAAAAGGTTCGATAAACTGGTTTTTGGATAGGAAAGAATAGAAAAGTCAAGGATGACACAAAGGTTTTTGATTGGACAACTGAAAGGATAAAGCTGCCATTAAGTGGAACTGTAAAAAAAGCAGGTTATTAGGGGAAGTAATTATATTGACTATGGATATGTAAATTTGGAGATGTCCATTAGACATACCCAAGAGGAGCAATATAAAGTAAGCATTGACTGTATTAATGTGGAATTTAAATATGGTGGTCAAGCTTTTAAGTACAAAACTGAGCACTCTCCCTTCATTAACAGTATTTATATCCACAAGATACATAAATTGGGTGCAGACAGAGAAGAGATAGGGTGAAAGACTAGCCCTGGGATAGGTAGACTCCTGGGTGGCTCCATTATCCCAGCCTCCTGGTGGTCATGTCCTCCTATGAATGCCACTCCCTACTGTGTAGGCAGGACCTGTAACTTCTTTCTGACCAACAGAATACATGACAGGTTATATATGAATTACACTGTGTGGTCACATTATTACATTATATAAGTTTTTCCTTCACTAGCTAACTTTTGTGAAGCCAGCAGCCAAGTTGAGAACCCACTTGGCAAAGAACTGAGGGCAGCTTCTAGAAACTGAGGGCTGTCTCTAGCTGACATCTTATAAGATCTCCAGCCCCCAACAAACAAGAAAACTAAGACCTCACTCCTATACCTTCAAGAAAATAAATTCTGCCAACAACCTAAGCTTGGAAATAAATCCTTCTCTAGCCAAGCACTCAGATGACAACCTAAGCACCAGGTGACACTGTGACTATAGTCTCACAGAAGACCAAGTTAAGCTATGCCCAGACTTCTGATCCAAAGTAGGAAGTAGTAAGTATGTGTTGTTTTAAATCTAAATTTGTGGTAATTTGCAATAGAAAAGTAATGCAAGCTGTGGGTTAATACAACACTTAGAAGCCAAGGAAATATGGAAAAGCCAGGATAAAAAGGTAGGACAGTGAGGGAGGAGGAAAACCAGAAGAAAAGCATTTCTGAGAAGATTATATCCAGACTAGAGGCCCATTGCATGAAGAGATTCATGCAATAGGCCTTCCCTTCCCCTGGCTGCCGGCACCAGTTTTCCTCCGGCACTCGGGACCCAGGCCTTCGCTGCTCCGGCCAGAGCCTTCAGTCTTCACTCTGCAGCTTCGTGCCTACATATGCAAAATAACCTCCACCTTTGTTGGGTTAATTTGCATACTCTCCTGATTGGCTGGTGAGTGTAATGGAGGGATGGTCAATTTACATGTTTGTCTATTATTAGGTAAAATTCCTCAGAGAAATATGGAATAGAGATACTAATGAGCAAAGGGAAAACTGAATTCACTGACTTACTAAAGGCTCACAATTGAATGGGACACGAGAAGCCAAGTGGAGTCATCTCCATTCCAGCCTTAGGGTCTTCTACTTTTCCCCTTCCTAGGAGAAAGTGATAAGAGGCAGTGGGAATCGATAGATGCCAGAAAGCATTCAGTTCTTTCTGCTCCAGATCAGTGGTCACCAACCTTTTAGACCTCATGGATCACTGGTTGGTGACCACTGCTCTAGATGGTCATTCACTAACAATACTAGTCCTTGTGTTGAGAGTTAGAGCTGTTTTTTAACAAAGATGAATTCTTTAAAGATTTTTTTTGTAGGGCAAGGATCCCTGTAATCTAGCCAATTCTCAGGTAATCACCATTGAAAGGCATTAAGAGCAGCCAGGTCTAGTCACCTTCATACCAGCCTCCTTACAAGGAGAAAGTGGTAAGACGCAATGTTAACACATTGTATGCAGGAAACGTATTTATACATTTTACGTATTTATACGTTCTACCAGTGTAGTAGAGCATGGGACACGTATTAATACGTTTTTCATAGACTAGCAATAGAATGCGGGTAACGTATAAATACGTAAACTAAAGTTATCATAATTTTACTGAACGTTGCCATTTGCGCAATAACATTAGCAAAAATGGCCCGCGCCACCTGTTAGCGCACGATAAAAACTACCCGCAAACAATGTGTTAAGTAAAGGACATGTAAACCTATTAGGCTCCCAGTACACCAAATTAGTGCCAGAGTTGTGACTCTTTACTATTTATAAGCCCTTGAAAGTTGGTATTTTAAAACTGGCTAACACTTAATATTTTTTTAAAATATATTTTATTGATTTTTTGCAGAGAGGAAAAGAGAAGGATAGAGAGTTAGAAACATTGATGAGAGAGAAACATCAATCAGTTGCCTCCTGCACACCCCCCACCGGGGATGTGCTTGCAACCAAGGTACATGCCCTTGACAGGAATCGAACCTGGGACCCTTCAGTCCGCAGGCTGACACTCTATCCACTGAGCCAAACTGGTCAGGGCAATATTAATCAAAGTCAACTCATTTTAATTACTAAGAACCTAACATAACCTATTTTTAAATACTTCATTGTAATAACATGTTTAGGTTGGTTTTTAATTTATTTTTTCATCAATACAACTAAATTTAATGAGCATGTATTGCACGCAAGGCTTTGAATTAGATAGGTATAACCCAGGGAAAGAACCTGCCCTGCTTCTTTTTGTACATTTATAATTTGTATGCAAGTAAAGCACTGTCACATTGTGCCTTAATGTGATTAGTATTCAGCTTTTATCTAGATTTATATATAGTGAGCATCCTATTTATAAATATATGAAAGTCTAAACTACCAAACGACTGGTTGACCTGTCGCTATGACACACACTAACCACCAAGGGACAGACACTCAATGCACAGGATCGGGCCTGTGGGGATCGGGCCAGCGGGGATCAGGCTACCTCCTGTCTGACTCAAGCCTGCAGGGATCGGGCCAAAACCTACTATCTGACATCCCCTGAGGGGTCCCAGATTGCAAAAGGACGAGGCCAGACTGAGGGATCCCACTGGTGCATGAATCTGTGCACTGAGCCTCTAGTTTTCCTATGATGCTTTAAAATCTATTTCTTTTCCATTCATTCAATGTGATACATCACATAAACAGATCGAAATATAAAAATCACCTGATCATATCAATAGACAAAGAAAAAGCATTCAACAAAATCCAACACTCTTTTTGATAAAAACTCTCAGCAAAGTAGGAATAGAGGGATCATACTTCAATGTAATAAAGGCCATATATGACAAACCTACAGTACACATCATACTCAGTGGGCAAAAATCAAAAGTATTTCCCCAAAGAACAGGAACAAGACAGGAATGCCTGCTTTCACCACTCTTATTCAACATAGTACTGGAAGATCTAGCCACAGAGATCAGACAAGAAGAAAATATATAAGTCATTCAAATGAGAAAGAAATGTCATTATTCACAGATGACATGACATTGTACATAGAAAACCCTAACTGCTCCACCAAAAAACTACTAGGTTTAATAAATGAATTTAGCATTGTAGCAGGATACAAAATTAACACCCAGAAATCGATGATATATTTATACACCTATAATGAATTCTCAGAAATAGAAACTAAAAAAACAATACCATTTACTATTGCAACAAAAACATTAAGATACTTAAAACTATATTTTTATTACATAAATCACAAAGCATCAAGATACATTGAGTAGAAGGTACAATTATTTTTAAATTAGAATACTAATTAAGTACTACCTACTACTAATAATAATTAACTAAAAATTTCCTAATAAGTTGAACAAATATAATACAATCTATATCAACATATGTATCAATAGGTATCAAAAGATAGCTTTTTAGATTTTTCACATTTACTTTAGATAACTGGTTACCTAAAACACTGCGTTTTTTAAAAATGTTTTATACATAAATTTTTTAAAATTCCTTGCCCAAGGATATGCTTATTGATTTTCTGAGAGAGGGATTGGGGAGGGGGAGGGAGGGAGGAAGAGAGAGAAAGAGAAAGATTGACATGAGGAATAAACATCTATCAGTTGCTTCCGTTAACACACCCTGACTGGGAATCTAACCCAAAATCTAGGTATGTGTCCTGACCTGGAATTGAACCAACAACCTCTTGGTATTCAGAATGACACTCCAACCAACTGAGCTACACTGGCCAGGGCTTGAATTATTTTATGATAAAAAAAATAGTTTTATAAAAAATGTTTGGTTAGAAAGAGGAAAGAAAACATTGCTAGTTACATGACATCTTAATTTTAATCTTGGTTCTTCTTTAATCTTGGTTCTTCTTAATTATGAACTATCAGTTTGGTTTTTCTTTCACCCAATTGCATCTGTAATTTTTCAAGTACTATTAAATTTAGTAAAACTTCTGCAATAGAATACAAGGTATTTCTCTTCAAAGAATACATGAAAGAATATCTTAGTATAGATATGAAATTTGAACAGTACACAGTAGTCAAGATACCTAGCAGATTTGAGAATATGAGTAGGTAAATTCTAAACTAGCTCTATCCAAGATGGTAGGTAGCCACCAGTCATAAGTGGCTATTTAAATTTATTTTTATTTTAAATTTGTTAAAATAAAATAACTTCATTTAATGGGCAGACATGTCCAACATTGTAAAGAGTTCTATTGGATATTACTGCACTACACTATAAGCTCCATGAGGCTAGTGCAGGGGTGGGCAAACTTTTTGACTCGAGGGCCACAATGGGTTCTTAAACTGGACCGGAGGGCCGGAACAAAAGCATGGATGGAGTGTTTGTGTGAACTAATATAAATTCAAAGTAAACATCATTACATAAAAGGGTACGGTCTTTTTTTTTTTTTTTTTTTTTTTTTTAGTTTTATTCCTTTCAAACGGGCCCGATCTGGCCCGGGGGCCGTAGTTTGCCCACGGCTGGGCTAGTGGGTAGCAAAGTGCCTTAACACATAGTAATCACTCAAGACATATTTGTGAAAAGAATGAATAAGCAGAAGATAGTATCAGGAATAAAATCCATCAACACATAAGAGATATTTATTACAGAATTTTTATAAGACATTGGAAATAAGTTATATATTCAATAACAAAGTCATCAAAATAATAATGTTCTTATGATGAAATATTATAAAGCCATTTAAAGAAGTATTTAGAGCCCTAGCTGGCTTGGCTCGGTGTATAAAGCATTGGCCTGTAGAGCAAAGGGTCTCGGGTTCAATTCCAACCAAGAGCGTGTACCTTGGTTTCAGGCTCCTCTCCAGCCCAGGCCCTGGTCAGGGCTGTGCAGAAGGCAACCAATTGATGTGTTTCTCTCACATCAATGTTTCTGTCTGTCTTTCCCTCTCTCTTCCACTCTCCATAAAAAAAAATCAACGGAAAAAATATCCTCAGGTGGGAATATTCACAAAAGCAAAACAACAACAAAAAGAAGTATTTAGAAATAATTGACTTGGAAAGTTCTATAGATAAGTGAAGTAAGCCGTAGTAACATTTTAATAAGAAATAATTATCCTATATAATAAAAGCCTAATATGCAAATTGTCCCCTCAGGCTGTCATTCAACCAGGAGACCCTGAGTTTGACCACTTGCTAAGACTTGTACTGACGTCCAAGGGGCAGCATGGAAGATAGGGGGTGTCCATGACTCACTGTGACCTCTTGCCGGCTACCTGGGGGTGGGGGTGATGGGGATGAAGGTGCGGTGAGAATGTGAGGTGTCCGCCGAGCTCAGTCTCACTCCCCCGCTACCCTCTCCTGGGACACCAGGGCTTGTGGACCGAGGAAGCCCCACGCTCAGGTGCTGGTTGCCCACAAGGAGCCCGCCCTGCACCCGGGAAGACTCTTCCAGGTGAGCCGGGCTGCAGCCACCAGGACCGCAGGGGCTGATTAGGCTCTCTGTGGGTTCACGCAGGAACTGGTCTGCGAGGCCAGCCAGGAGAGGACGAGCTGCCCACCTGGCTTCCATGCGGCATCACTGGTTGGCTCAGAGGCCTGCGCTGCACCCCAGCCTATGGTGTCCTACCATGCTCACCGCAACTCTGTGTGGGGACTCGGGCACCATGACTCAGGCAGAGGGGGGTGAGCAGGGACCCAGGGCCCAGATGCTGCCCTGGGCCCAGAGGTCAGCTGGGACCTGCCTTTCCACATCAGATGCTGGCGCTTCAATTGCCAGTCAGGCCTAGGTACCGCACCCATGCACGAATTTCGTGCACTGGGCCTCTAGTGAAACTATAAACCCAAAAGTTAGAGTGAAATCTAGTTATTTGATTGTATTTTCTTTTTCTTTTGTCAATTCCTCCTTTTAAAGTTTTTATGTTAATGTTTTACTTTTCTCATGAAAATAAAAGAAAAATGTTTGGTTTTTTTAAGCTCATAGATTTAACCTATAAAGCCTAAATCTAGGATTGATTCCTAAAGAAATTAACAGAATATCCCAGCTAGTGTGGCTTGGTAGTTGAGTGTGGACCTATGAACCAGAAAGTCATGGTCCAATTCCTGGTTGTGGCACATGCCCAGGTTGCAGGTTTGAGCCCAGGTGAGGGTGAGGGTGGTTCAGGCAGCAGCCAATCAATGATTCTCTGTCATCATTGATGTTTCTATCCCTATCTCCCTCTCCCTTCCTCTCTGAAATAAATAAAAATATATTTAAATAAATTAACAGAATAACACTTAGAAAAAAATAATCATAAATGTTTACCTCATTATTTTAAAAAATCAAAGATTTCTGTATAAGAATATTCAATACTTACTCCTAATTTAAAATGAAGAAAGAAATGAAGAACAGAGTAAGAGAGAATAACAAAATATGCTAATCATCACAGAAGAAAACATGACAACAGCATGCTTCTGAGCAATATTAAATGTATGGCAAACTAGTCACATGTACTGGCTACTTTATGTGCTTCTTTAGTTACACAATGAGAAAAGATAAGCTAAAAATTACCTAGGCAATCTGATCCTAAATTTGTTGAACTTATATAATATAGAGGCAACAGGCAGTTGTTTAGACAGTGAAATACATGGAGCCAGAGAAATAGATAATTAACTATATTTACAATAGATTTCTCTGGGTATCAGGGTAACAATATTTTTCTTCATAGTTTTTAAAAAATATTTTTTATTATTGATTTTAGAGAGGAAGGGAGAGGGAGAGAGAGAGACAGAAACATCAATGATGAGAGAGATCAGCTGCCTCCTGCATACCCCCTCACTGAGGATTGAGCCCGCAACTGGGGTATGTGCCCTTACCGGGAATCAAACCATGATCTCCTGGTTCATAGATAGATACTCAACCACTGAGCCAGGCCAACTGGGCTTCTTCATACTTTTCAGTTTTAAAATATTCATAATTAAGTCTGGCTTATCAGAAAAAATAAAATATTATATTAAAAAATAGTCCTAAAATCTGAGTTATCTGCTTCCTCCAATTTTTTACAGACCATTATGGAATGAAACAGCCAGGCAGAGGAACAGGGTTTCCTTCCAAAGCCACTGACTAACATCACCTGGTTCAAACATGCTTGACTCCACATAATCACCTCAGCTCCACACTATACTGGGACACTGACTTTCACTGCTCAAGGTCACCTTACATGGACTTAACTATTCACCATGTTGTTCATATGTTCTACTTTTCAACTGCAAAGTCCAGTTTCTATTCTTTTAGTCTCCTCCCATTGTGGCTCATCCAGCATTGCATATAGCTTTTGATTTAAAAAAAAAAAAAAAAAAAACTATGTTGAACAGAAAATTTTCCCTTGAGTAGAAAGAAAGTGCACAATTTTTCATCCCAGCAGACACCTTTAAGTAGAAAGGGCAAAATTAATAGTTGAAGACTTAACTATTCTTAGGGGAAAAAGAGATATTTTAAGTAATTGGAAAAGTCTTGAGGCCAAGTTATTAATTCTTGGAAAATTCTTGAGGCAGATTTTTTTTATGCAACCAGTCATCATAGCTGAAGTGTATTTTTGTTTGTTTTTAAGGGGAAAGCATCAGTAAGGGATATGTTCAGTGGAAGAAAATCACAGCTATGTTAACTCTAGAATTTCACAGATGAGGTGAAATGGTGAATAGAAATAGAACAATTCAAACAATGGAGATAGTTTGCTATAACTGTGCAATAATGGTAGAAACTTTTAAATTTAAAAATTAAATTTCAAGCAGTCAGAGGTAAATCAGACTGAAAATTTTGTCAACATTATACCAGCTCTTCTTATACATGGGCATGACAGATGCAAACAGAACAGGAAAGGTACGCACCGGATGACAAGGTAGGCAGCTTAGTGGTAAGGGTACAGAAGCAGAAGTCTGACAGCAAGAGTCAAAAATCTCACCACTCTCACTACCTATCTAACTCTCAACAAGTTACCTAACCTTTCTTGACCTCAAATTTCCCTACTATAAAATGAGGATAATAGCAATACCTATCCCATATGGCTCTTGGGGGAATAAACTTATCCCACATATTAAGTTTAATAAGTACTTAGTTGATTTTGGGTGTGAGGTGAAGAACGTAACTATTTCAAGTGGAATCCATTTTATTTGGTTTACAAATATCACAAAAGCTTAATTTCTATTTAAAATTTAAACATCAATTTAGAGTCATTAATGTAGGTCCTAATTGGGGTTCTTCTACCTTGAGGTAAACTGTGGGCACACCACTTTCTTTTCTAAGCCCCGCGGTATGCTGGATAAGCATTCTCTTGCTGCTTTCAAACTCCTATGATCTATACAGCTGAGAAAAAAAAGTGTTTTAATACTGCTGCTTACAAAATATTTTCACAGCAGGAACTGAAATAGTGGAGCACTTCAACATATTTATGTAACAGCTAAATTAAACAAAGAGCGAGTATAATTTCCCAGTGGGAGAGCTACAGAAGTAAAAACTGATCAAAACAGAGAGTTTCAGAACATGTGCAATACAAAAGTATCCATGAACAGAAGAAAGGCCCTGGAAAACCAATCCTGGAGTTGCAAAGAGCAGAAAGAATAAGAGAAGCTTCTTTTTTTCCCTTCTCCTCTGCATTTTTCCTCCTTTATAAAGCCTTATTGAGAGATGAAAGGAATACTATTAACACATAAAGTGAATTCCACTGATATAGTTACACCATTTTACCTCATAATCTAATTTAACTAGTGTTTATTTTACTTACAGTGTGGTATAAATGTTAGTAGCTAGTGGGAATTTTTTTTTAAATATATTTTATTGATTTTTTACAGAGAGGAAGGGAGAGAGATAGAGAGTTAGAAACATCGATGAGAGAGAAACATCGATCAGCTGCCTCCTGCACATCTCCTACTGGGGATGTGCCCGCAACCCAGGTACATGCCCTTGACCAGAATCGAACCTGGGACCTTTCAGTCCGCAGGCTGATGCTCTATCCACTGAGCCAAACCGGTTTCGACAGGGAATTTTCATTAATTTTTTAAAAATCAAATGTCTGCTCTCTAGGAGTCTATTATAGTATATAATATTTATGTAGAGAGAGAATATATACTACATATAGAGAGAATATATATAAAATAAAATATATTATAATGAGAGAATAGGGTACAGTTAAAAATGAAAAGTAGAATGTATTCAAATACAAAAATACCTGGTTTAATTCCAGGATAGTAAATTCAAATAATTACCAGGTCCAAGAAGGCCAAGTAAATAAATGCAAAAGGCAAGGTAGATACTGTGCCAAATTGAAGCATGTTTCCTCAGAAAAGCTGCCCACTTGCCTGGCCGGCATTGACTCAGTGTTGAGCCTTGACCTATGAGCCAAGAGGTCACAGTTCCATTCCTGGTCAGGACACATTTTCAGGTTGCAGCCTAGATTCCCAGTAGGGGACACGCAGGAGGCAGGCAATCAATTATTCTCTTTCATCATTGATGTTTCTCTCTCTCTCTCTCTCTCATTACTCTCTCTCTCTCTTTTCCCTCTCTGAAATCAATAAAAATATACTTAAAAAATAAAGAGCAGATTTTTTTTTTTAAGGAAAAGCTGCCTACTTAGCACCTATGATTGCTCATTATTTGGGAATTAGATGTTTTAATTTTCTAAACAGAAACAAGAATCTAGATATTTATGTAATCTCCTGATTTTTTTTTAGGGTTGGAAAGTATTTAAAACATTGTATAAATCAAATAGATATACCTCTAAGGCATATGCATTCTGTGAGCTGTTCGTTTACAATATTTGGTTTATCAAGTGCTGTAGAAAATATTTGTCAGCACTTTAAGATGCTTCAGATATTTAACATGCTATAATTTTTTTTCTCATAAAACGCCAATTCTGACCATTTTATGGGGCACTGAGGATCAGGGAAGCTAATGTCAACAGTCACATAATAAGTAAGCAGATTTGGTTTCAAAACCAGGTTTATCAAACTCCAACGTCCATGCCCTATATATAAAAAAAAATGTTTAAAGATGTATGAAAAGAGAATTTTATGTTAGGCCTGGGAGAATAGTTAAGACCTGGGTAACCAAAGAGGTGATATGAAATGGTTTAATTAGAGACAATATGTGAAAAAGAAGAAGAAAATAGAAGCATGGTATTTCTAAAGAGTAGCTTAGAAACTGGCCTGGTCACAGTAGAAATTTCATATCAGGCAAACCAGGAAAAGTGACTTACACAGAAGACAGTAATAATATTTAATTTGATGTTCACCAAAAAACAGAACAGTAAAAGCTAGTAACCTTAAAGAAATCTTTTTCTATTCATGCTAATCTCCAGTGTCAAGTAATGATCAACAACACTCTTTATTGTCCTATTATTTTCCTAAGAGAAACCAATATTTCAAACAAAAGTGCCCTTTCTAGATAAATTATCCATAAAATTACATTCTTAATTTTATCTGAAGATTACTCAGTTTCCCCACAAAATGTCTTATTCCAGCATCTCAAAGCACATTATCTGCTCAACAAGGAGTTAAAAAGGTGCCCTGATCACTGGGAAGAAATTAATCCACATTCTTAAATAATGTGTTTAGTTTCAAACCACAAAAAGAAGGCTGATTCCTTTAAAAATCCAAATTGTATTATCTCCATTAAACAGCCCTTCCTTTGTGGAAAAATTAGAAATGGTATGTGTAAGGCTATTTATCTTGAACTAATATTGAAGAGATGGCCCAATATTCTTAGAATTTCTGATATTTATTTTCTTCTAAAGAAGCTGGGAAGCTGGTTTTATTACACGTAAAGTATGTTAATATTTTAAATTTTGGCTGAGTTTTAAAAATAACTTATGAACAAATAATAATAATAATAATAATAATAAATACTCTGCACACACTGCCCCCTGACCTGTAGTCTGTAACCTCTGGGTAAAGACTACAATAGTAAGCAAAACACAAGAACCTCCCACAGAGACATAAAGTGTAGAGAAAGATACAGAGATAGTATTAGGCAATTAAAAATTAAAATATTAAATTTGCAAAAGATGATTTGAGAACAAAAGGCTGTGGGGTCAGCTTCTCAGTGTTAAGGAAGCAGGAAGGCTCCCCAAGACCACTCAACTGTTAACCGAGACCTAAAGGAAAAGTAGAATTAGCCAGGGTTGGGGGCAGGGTGGGGTAGAATTGTAGCAATGAAATAGAAATGTCTCTTATTGATTATCTTTACCATGTCCTTCCCCGCCTCTGCCCCAATTGCTGAACCCTCAATTCCTTTATCTGGCTCTCAGGAATATACATTATCTTTGTTTCTTTTTTTCTATCTCAGGAAGGTAATTCTTCACAAATTATATCAAAAGAGGAATTCTATGGCATAGAGTCATGAAGTGAAATGGGATGACAATGTCAAAGAATGCTACCTACCTCGTAGGGCTCTGGTGATAACTTGATTAAATAGAAATTAAGTAAAGTAGGAAACACTTAGAATATGGTAGCAGCCCACTAGTATTTCTTAGAAGTATTATCATTTCCTTATTTATTTAAACCACAACTTGGTTTAAATAATGCTGGTCAAAGTATCAGGGACAAAAATTGAGGTTTGCTGGCTAAATGGATTAAAATATTAAGTACCCTAAAGAGAAAAATATATTTGTTTTCAGATTAAAATCCACTTTGTGTTTCAAGTGAAATTTAAGCAAGGCCTCTCTTAGTCTGTAAACTTCAGCTTTTCCATCTTATTTTTTTTAATGCATGGACATTTGGCTGAGATTTCTGTGAAAACTAAATTCATTCCATCATTTACAACACATGACCAAAATCCAATCCTCAACTTTAGTGTTTTATGCAAGAGCAACAAAGCTAGGAGGGGAAATGTCAGAATTTGCTTAAATTGTTATACTTTTGAGAGTCACAAAATATACAAAAGGCAACGCTCAGGTGTTTCTAGTTGCAGTGAAGACACAAGACAATCCCAAAGGAATGAAGTAGTTGAGTATAATTTCACCTCTGAAATCGTCACTGGCAATGTATTTTTCCAGTTGCAACCTCTAATGTGTAAAGCTAAAAAGCAACAAGCATATCTGCATTTTTAAGATTTTCTGGAGAGGACATGGAACAAAATAATTACAAAACAAGGAAATTAAAGATATTTTTAAATTCAATGGCAAATGCAAAATACTAGATTTTCATGTTTCTTTCAGATAATGCATTACCCACTCATGTTGCTTATCTTCTGGAGCCACTTTTCACCTTCCACTTTTTTTATTTGTTTCACTGTGTTCTCAAGCTGTCCCTGGAAAGAGGTCAGACTTGCTCTATCTTAATCCTCAGTATCCTAGCTCAGTATCTAGGCCCCAAACACAGGTCATTTTTTAACTGCCTAAATGACAGTTTTCTCTGCCTTCCATCCACAGTGTAAACATCCTCCAGATTAAATTTCCAAATATACCATTTCACCATGTTGCAGTACTGCTCAAGATCTTTCTGTTGTTTCAGTGATTATGAGAACAGCCCATACTTCTCAGTCTGACAGGTTCCAAGGCCCAGGGAATAACGTCCCATTTTAATTATCAAGTTAACCTCCTACGACATTCCAACTTTTTTTTTTTTTTTCAGAATAAACTCCTTTTTATCTCCATGCACCATTGCGTATTCTGCCTCAGTGACATTCCTCATATTCACCTCCTTTTCCCCCATCTCTTCAGCTGTCCAAATTTTCTCTATCCTCCAGGGTAAACTGAAGTATCATAAATCCTGTAAGAATTTTCAACTTCTCCAGTCCATAAGTCACAGTATTCCCTAAAAATATACTATATTTACCATATGACTATAAAATGCCAGGAAGTTTATATGTTGTGCTACACTGTTTCTCCTTTGGAACAATTGCTAATCCACGTAGATCATAAACTGCTTGGGTCATGGAATACTCCCTATAGGTGTTTTGCTTCCCTATTATGCATTGTGCTTTTTTCATGGCTAGAAACACACTAGATGTACAAGGACACAAAGTGGACTTGATATAATAACCTTTTTTTTTAAAGGGGGTTTACAAAATGCCATTCTGCTAAGTGTACTATTGTCTATAGTAGATTAATGATTGTCTAAGAGATATTAATGGGGCAAATCTATGTGCTGTGAAAGAAAGATTAAGTAGATATCAAATATTTATAAACAAAACAATAGGTTAAATATACTGACTGATAATACTTAAGTAATCTATTGATGACTCTCTCTATAAAGAGGACCACTGACTTTCAGAGTACCAAACTCAGTTTTCTGCCCTATTCTCTTAAGAAGAAACTTTTTGATTTTCTAAAACACGAAGTGAAAACAAAACAAAACAGAATAGGTAGAAGACAGCAAAGCAGACATGGCAGCCAGCTGTGAGAGGGGTACCCATAGTAATCCAGACAAGTGTATGAGAGCCCAGATGAGTCGAGGAGGGTGTTCACAGGGGAAATCTCCCTATGATGGAGTGTCAGGTCTAAACTGAGTGAGGAGGGCATCACCATGAAGGAGCAAAATGGAGTGAGCTATGAGGTGGGAAAGCATCCAAGCAAGAGAGAGGAGGCAAAGACCAGCACAGATATTCAGAACCAAGCAGAGTAAGTAGTGATCCCTATGAAAAGGTGGTCTGACATGAGATATCAGTACCTAAGCAAGATGAAAAAGGCAACCTTTGATGAGTGTGGCATAGTGTGAGGTGTCAAGAGCCTCAGTGGGTGAGAAGGATCTTCATATATGCAGTCTAGTCCATCAGGGAGAACTAGGAGTTCAAATGGAGTGAGGAGGATATATATGAGAGCAGCCTAGCACTGGATGTCAAAAGCCCAAGCAGGGTGAGAAACTCATCTCTACAGAGTGACTTAGGATAGGGTATAGGACCCCAAGTACAGTGAAGAGGACATCCACACACAGAGTGTCAGGGAGGCAAGGGCACCTGTGTGGGGGAGGTGATAAAAGGGAATATAGGCTATTTGTACATTATCTTTAATATTTCCTAGGAGAAATCAGGAAAAAGGTTATTCAGAATCAGAGATGAGAGTTGTACATATAGGCAAAATGAGAAAACTAAAATGCATCCTATGGTTTTAAGACTGGTATTGTACTAATGAGCACTCATGGTTTTCACTATTTAGAGAGAAATAATTATTGACATGACAGTGTGTGTGTGTGTGTGTGTAATACACATATCAATATTTCCTAGATCTATCTACTGTAAGACCTAGAAACAGTGACACTTCAAAAGAAATCAGTACAACTAACTCCAAAAGAAATCAGTACAACTAACTCCTGAGTCTTAGCTTCTATCATTCGCCACTAAAAAGAATCAGGCTACTTGGAGAAATTGCTGATTCTAGGCCTGAGACAGAAAAAGTACAAAATAAGCTACAAATATTAAAGATGAGGTTAATATTCAAACTAGATAAGAAATTCATACAACTTAATAGCTAAAAAATAAAATAACTCAGTTTTAAAAAAAATGAGCAAATGACCTAAATAGACATCTTTCCAAAGAGATATACAAATAGCCAACAGGCATATGAAAAGGTGCTCAGCACCTCTACTCATCAGGGAAATACAAATCAAAACCGCAGTGAGAAATCAACTCAAACATGTTAGGATAGCTATTTTAAAAAAGCCAAAGATAAGTACTGGTGAGATGTGAAGAAAAGGGAAATCTTGTACACTCTTGGTGGGAATATAATTTGGTACAGCCATTAAGAAAACCAGTAGGGAGTTTCCTCAAAACATTAAAAACACTTCTGGGGCCGAAACCGGTTTGGCTCAGTGGATAGAGCGTCGGCCTGCGGACTGAAAGGTCCCAGGTTCGATTCCGGTCAAGGGCATGTACCTGGGTTGCGGGCATATCCCCAGTAGGAGATGTGCAGGAGGCAGCTGATCGATGTTTCTCTCTCATCGATGTTTCTAACTCTCTATCTCTCTCCCTTCCTCTCTGTAAAAAATCAATAAAAAATATATTTAAAAAAAACAAAAAAAACCCACTTCTGGGTATATATCCAAAGGAAATGAAATCAGTCTCTTGAAGAGATATCTGCACCCCTATGTTCACAGCATCACTATTTATAATAGTCAAGACATAGAAATATAGGAATAACCTAAGTGTCCATCAATGAATAAATGGATAAAGAAAATTTCATATATATGTGGTATATATTTTTCTTTATCCACTTATATATCTATAGATCTTTTATATATATGTAAATAAAACATCTATTATGGAATATATTACATATGCATACATATTATGAATACATATGTATTCATTTTATGTAATCATATGTATTTATGTATTCACATTATATGTATTATGTATAGATAATATATGTGTATATATACAAAGTGAAATATTATTCATTCATTAATATATATAATAAAATATGTACTATGGAATATAACATATACATATGTATTATGGATACATATGTATTCATTTTGTGTTC
The DNA here is from genome assembly GCF_014108235.1 of Myotis myotis. Lineage (NCBI taxonomy): Eukaryota > Metazoa > Chordata > Mammalia > Chiroptera > Vespertilionidae > Myotis > Myotis myotis. The sequence goes on from NW_023416313.1 coordinate 29,239,018, forward strand.
ATATATATTTATGAATTCACATTATAGGTATTATACATAGATAATATATATGTATGTATACAAAGTAGAATATTATTCATTCATAAATATATATAAATAAAACATCTATTATGGAATATTATATACTTAGATATTATGAATCTTAATTATCAGTTTTAAGATAAGTTCTAAAGATCTACTGTATAAAATGGTGGGTGACTATAATTAATAATAATGTATTATATATTTGAAATTTCCTAAGAGAGTAAATCTTAAGTTTCACCACAAAAAAAAAGTTAACTGTGATGCACGAATATATTCATTAGCTTAACTGCATTAATCACTTCACAGTATACATTTATAACAATTCATAACATCATACAATTTAAATATATGAAATTATTATTTTTTAATCATATTATGTGTGTGTATATGTATGTGTGTGTGTGTGTATATATATGTATGTATAGATATCCTATCTAGTAATAGACAAACATGATAATTAACCATACCTCCGCTACGCTTCCCATTGGCTAATCAGGGCGATATGCAAATTAACTGCCAACCAAGATGGCGGCCGGCAGCCAGGCAGCTGAAGCGAACAGGAGGCTTGCTTGCTCCAGTGATGGAGGAAGCCAAGGTTCCCCGCCTGTCGCAGTCAGGCTCTGTGCTCCAGTCTAAGCACAATGTTGCAATTAGAGAAGCTAAACAATCCCCAGGTACCTGCTTTCAGCCAGCCGACCTTGGAGCTTAGAGAGCTAGTGATGGCAACAGAGTTTCAATTATAGAAGGTAAACAAACCCAGATACCTGCTTTCAGGGGCAACGGCCTCAGAGCTGGAGCTGGCTCTCAGCTCCAGTGACACTATAGAAGGTAAATAAATCCCAGAATAAAAAAAAAAGAAAAGATGCTGGGAGCTTCAGTCGCCCGCCAGCCTGAAAATGGCCCTAAGCCCCTCACCCAGGCTGGCCAGGCACCCCAGTGGGGACCCCAACCTAAAGGGGGTGTGACCAGTTGCAAACAGCCATCTGCCCATCATCCAGGCTGGCCAGGCACCCCAGCGGGACCCCCACCCTGATCTGAATCACCCTTCAGGGCAAACCAGCCAGCCCCCACCCGTGCACCAGGCCTCTATCCTATATAAATAAAGGGTAATATGCAAACTGACCCTAACAGCAGAAAGACTGGGAATGACTGGTCACTGTGACACACACTGACCACCAGGGGGCAGACACTCAATGCAGGAGCTGCTCCCTGGTGGTGTGATCTCACAGGGGGGAGCTCTGCTCAGCCACAAGCCAGGCTGATGGCTGCCAGTACAGCAGTGGTGGTAGGAACCTCTCCTGCCTCCTCAGCAGCGCTAAGGATGTCTGACTGCAGCTTAGGTCTGCTCCCCGCTGGCAAATGGACATCCCCCAAGGGCTGCCGGGCTGCCAGAGGGATGTCTGATTGTCATCTTAGGCCCAATCCCCTGGGGAGCAGGCCTAAGCCAGCAAGTGGTCACCCCTGAGGGGTCCCAGACTGCAAGAGGGCCCAGGCCGGGCTGAGGGACCCCCTACCCCCAAGTGCACAAATTTTTGTGCACCGGGCCTCTAGTATATATATAAAAGCCTAAGCGACCAGCTGACCAGCAGATCGGCCAACCGGTAGCTATGACGCACAATGACCACCAGGGGGCAGACACTCAATGCAGGAGATGCCGAGCAACAGCAACTTTGCAGAGTGCCCTCTCGCACTCCAGGTACACTTAGCAGTGGTTCTCAACCTTCTGGCCCTTTAAATACAGTTCCTATCCCTAGCCAGTTTGGCTCACTGGATAGAGGATCGGGCTGAGGACTGAAGGGTCCCAGGTTCAATTCCGGTCAAGGGCATGTACCTTGGTTGCAGGCACATCCCCAGTAGGGGGTGTGCAGGAGGCAGCTGATTGATGTTTCTCTCTTATTGATGTTTCTAACTCTCTATCCCTCTCCCTTCCTCTCTGTAAAAATCAATAAAATATATTTTAAAAAAATAAATAAATAAATAAATAAATAGTTCCTCATGTTGTGACCCAACCATAAAATTATTTGCATTGCTACTTCATAACTATAATGTTGCTACTGTTATTAATAGTAATTTAAATATCTGATATGCAAGATAGTCTTAGGCGACCCCTGTGAAAGGGTCGTTCGACTGCCAAAGGGGTCGCGACCCACAGGTTCAGAACCGCTGACTTAGGGGATGTTGGATTGCCAGTTTCAGCCTGATCGCCGCAGGCTAGGCTGAGCGACCCCACCTGCCGGAGGGACCTGCTCACTCCAGATACTCTTCAAGCCCTGGTGCCACCCTAGGTGCAGCCGACTGGAAAGGGACCAGGGGAGGTGGCTCCAGGGCGTGTCTGGCTGTCTCCCCCAGTCACACGCAGTGGGCAACCTTCTAATTAATTTCCCTTCATTGTGCATGAATCCGTGCATAGGGCCTCTAGTACTTCTATAAAGCTAGAAAAAAAGGAAAGGATAAGCTACAAAGTAAAGAAGTACTCAAATAATGGGACATATCCAAAGAGCAGAGAAGCCAGCTTATGTGGTCTACTGCTGCATATTGCAAACAATTCTGAACACAAAAATAAAATAGAAAGACTTTAGTTTTGTAGATAAAAATAACAAATTAAGCAACTTATTTCTGAGGAATAGGATATTTACGTAGCTCCAACACACCCTCCAATAAAATATTTATTACCAGGGAAAAGAGTTACTTTACAGTGAAGAAATCAGGCAGACACTACCTTAATCAAATAATTAAAGTGAATATCACTAGCAATGATACAAATTGAAATTGTGCACCACCTGGCCGAAACCGGTTTGGCTCAGTGGATGGAGTGTCGGCCTGCGGACTGGGGGGTCCCGGGTTCGATTCCGGTCGGGGGCATGTACCTGGGTTGTGGGCACATCCCCAGTAGGAGATGTGCAGAAGGCAGCTGATCTATGTTTCTCTCTCATCGATGTTTCTGACTCTCTATCTCTCTCCCTTCCTCTCTGTAAAAAATCAATAAAATATATTTAAAAAAAAAAAAAAAGAAATTGTGCACCACCTGACAAGATGCAAAGAAAACAAAAAAGCATTCTTTCTGTGGTTTCCTGACAAAGATGGCTGATCTGAATGTAATCATGAGGAAGCATCATACAAATTCATATTGAGGGAACACTGTACAAAATAACTGACCTGCAATCTTCAAAAGTGTCAAGGTCATAAGAGTCAAAGAAAATCTTGTGGAAATGTTCCATACTGAAGATATTAAAAAACAAAACAAAATGTGACATATAATTTTGAACTGGGTCCTTTTGCTATAAGTAATGTATTTGGAAAAACTGGAAATACTTGAATAGCATTTGAGATTTTCAGGATGTATCAAGGTTGATTTTTTGGTTTTGATGGTGGAACCATGATTACATGGAAGAATGTCCTTTTTTATAAAATCAAATCCCTAACATTCAAATGGTTCAGGGAAAATTGCATTAGTTGTACTGGGCTTCCAATTTTTCTCTAATTTTAGGATTTTGTGAAGAAATTATTAAAATAGATACTTTGAGTCCTTGTTTGCTAACCAGAAGAGTCATGCAAAAATTTAAATATAAATAAAATACCATTATTAAATACACATTCTTGATCTAAAACAAAACATTAGATGGAGTAGTTCAAAAGTTTGGGACAGCAATCAGACACATCTTTTAACAAAAATTCCACTTCCACAGTATAGAAAGTTTCTCTCCTCTCTTTCTAGTATCATGGGCATTATCGATCAAGAGAAATTCAGAACTGGTTAGTACAATTGATTGGTAGCTATGCAGAAAAATTTTACTGAAGGTTCTAGAATTTTAGATACAAAAAGATCTGTGTGACAACCAAACCTCTCTTCTTTCTAAACTCTGAAGTTTGGATTCCAGCTTGCCTGACTTACCTTCATCACTACTCTTGCCATATTTAAAAGATTAGAGAGACTAAGAGATGACAAAGATTGATTTCTTTTAAAAAATATATTTTTATTGATTTTTTACAGAGAGGAAGGGAGAAAGATAGAGAGTTAGAAACATCGATGAGGGAGAAACATCGATCAGCTGCCTCCTGCACATCTCCTACTGGGGATGTGCCCACAACCCTGGTACATGCCTTTGACCGGAATCGAACCTGGGACCTTTCAGTCCGCAGGCTGACGCTCTATCCACTGAGCCAAACCGGTTTCGGCTAAAGATTAATTTCTTTACTCAACCACACCTGTATGTGGTCTATATGGCACCATAAACTCTGCCAATAGCTATATATATCTAATAAATTACCCTAAACCATAAATCATTTTAATGAGTCCAATTGAACCTGGGCTACAAATAAACTTTTAATTATTAAAGTTTTACATTAATAGCTCAAGGAAAGTCCTGGTAAAGATAGTGCCTATGGCTACGACTTCCTCTGCTTTTACAGTACAGTTTGAACAGAACATCCTGTAAGCTTAGCTTTTTGCAATGTAGCATGAAGATTTTAAAGGCCCAAAGGATATTAGGTAGAGCCTAAATGAAATCAATCTTTTGAATGCCGTTTGATATAGTAGCTTGCAGAGTAGGGTAAGAATTTAATAGTAAACTCTGGTCATTTTCTTAAATATTACTATAGCCATAGGTCTTACCCCTTATCTGTCTTCAAATATCATTATTACTGCATACCTGTACTATTCCTCATTACTTCTGATGAATTTTGCAATTGGGAAGAGACATTTAATGAATAAGATGGTCATTAAATGGGCTCTTGGGTAATTTAATTTGAAGATTATAATTTCATATAAAATAGTCAAGTTCTATTTGTGATAAGCAGTGGGAAATAAAATTTCTACCTTAAACTTTTGACTAAAAAATAAATCAATGTGTATTATATTTTCATACTCTAGACTGAATCCTAGGTAAGGCTAGTACCAATCCTGAGTATAATTAAATCAACATCACATCTGGATTAAATATTTTAATTCTAGAAGAAAATGTTTAAGCATGTGAAGAACATTATTTATTGTTTTCAATTGATTTAACAATTCCAATCATTTATTTTCTTCATGCTTATTTAAAATAATTTCATAGATTTGATTTTGGTATATATCTTGGTCATTTAATTTAATTTAGGAAATAATCTCTCTGATTTGGTCCTTTCAAAGTCCCCTATCTTTCCATATTATTTTTGCACTGAAACATTTTCTGAAGTTCTCATTTACCATCTGATACAGTATTAAACATTTAATCTGTTTATTTTTGTTTTTTAATTTTCTGTTCTGCAATGATCCTTAATTATTTTGCTTAATAGAACATTCTAATTCTAGTTATCTCAATTTTGAAGTAATAGAAGACATTCTATTCAGCTATGCCTCGTGTCTGACATCAGATAGTAGGATAAATACAAAGATGAATAAGATATAACACTTTCCTTTAACAAATTTACAGTCTAGAATAAATACTTCAAAATTAGGCTTGATAACACAGGAAAGAGATTGCATTCCCCATAGCACCCTACTTATCTCAGCATTTAAATCTTCCACTGGAGGTGGAACCTATAATAATATAAGAGAAGGCGATAAATTGTTAGAGAAATTTGGTTTCTGGTCACAAGCTATCATCACTGACCCATTGGCCCAGTCACAGAAAACAGCACACAAAGCTTACCTAAATGACACTTTTTAAAAATTGGGTTTACGAGTCAAGAGATTTCTTTCTTTTTTTTTTTTTTTAATGTATTTTTATTGATTTCAGAGAGCGAGAGAGAGAAACATCAATGATGAGAGAGAATCATTGATCGGCTGCCTCCTGCACACCCCCTACTGGGGATCGAGCCCGCAACCAGGCATATGCCCTGACCAGGAATCGAACCGGTGACCTCTTGGTTCCTGAGTCAACGCTCAACCGCTGAGCCACACCCGGCTGGGCAAGAGATTTCTTTTTCGTGCTGGAATAAATGTACTGAATCAACTAATGGAAACTTCACCATGCAAACAACAGTTCAGTGTGTATAAGCCATGTGAAACCACCTTTTCAAAGGACTGGGGTGAAAGGTAGGCGTTAGGGATGAAAGATCTGCAACTGTCGCATGGCCATAGAAACTACCAAAACCGACATCATGTCAGCCTGGGAATATACCTAGTGCAAGTTTCAGGGACCGTCTTAAAAATTACTGATGTGCCAGATTCTTGTTAAAAAAAAACCCAACACTATCAACAAACATTTACTCCAGAATGATATGAAGAAAATGACCATGAAAACTATGAAAATATTTATTTTCACAATAAATAAAGTTATTAGTCCTTGGGGTCAATATATAATTATAGTAATTATAATTAACCACATATCTTTAAAATGAAGTTTATTTTAAAAGGATTCAATGAAGATGGTAAGTTTAGCTACTTCAAAGCAGCCCTGATTTATAAATGAAAGTGTCAAGATATAAACTAAAAGAAAAATGTAACTAATCATCAAGTTATTTCTCAAACAGGAACAGGCAGTAACCCAGAATCTATTTTCAGCCTTTCAGATAATAAACAGGTGAAACCAAAAGTTCAATATTAGGAAACATCTTTTCACAGATTTAAGGAACATTTGATTAAAGGAAAAAGAAACCCCCTAGGTGTACATAAAGGAGTCCACCTACTGGACAGAACTGTTAATTGGTGTGGAAAAAAATCATGAACAGGTATTTTATGCTCTAGGCAGAATTTTTCTCTAAAACTGGAAATGTAATGGCCCCCCTTTTTGTAACAATTAGCATTACAATTCTAACGAGGCAGAAATAATTAAGTCATTAAATGTGCTTGCCATCTAGGAGGACTAAATACAAATCAAATCTAATGAAAGAAAAAAGAGTCTGTCCAGATCTTGGCTGTTGTAGATAACACTGCTATGAACATAGGACTGCATACTAGTATACTGTTTCAAATTGGTGTTTAGGGAATCTCAGGATGTATTCCCAGGAGTGGAATATATCCATTTTTTATTTTATTATTATTATTTTTTTTAATCTTCACCCAGGGACATGTTTTTTTGTTTGTTTATTTTTACTTGGGGGGGGGGGGGAGGGGAGAAAGCAAGAGAAACACTGATCAGTTGCCTCCTATATGAGTTCCAGATTGGGGATTGAGCCCACAATCCAGGGATGTGCCATAACCATAAATTGAACTTGCAACCTTTTGGTGTACAGGACAATGCCCTAACCAACTAAGCCACCTGGCCAGGGCCATTTTTAATTTTTGAGGAAACTCCATACTGCTTTCTACAGTGGCTACACCAATCTTCATTTCTCACTAGTAGTATACTTGGATTCCCCTTTTCTCCACATCCTCATTAGCGCTTGTTGTTTGTTGATTTATTGATGATAGCCATTCTGGCAGGTGTGATATCTCATTATGTTTTTAATTTGCATCTCATTGATGATTCCTTACATTGAGCATTTTTTCATATGTCTATTGCTCGGTTGAATGTCCTGTTTGGAGAAATGTCTATTCTGGGTGAAAATGGGGATATCCGTAATAGTGTCAACAATAAAAATAAAATGAAAGAAGGGACGAAAAGGAAGGGAGAAATTAATCCCATCACTTCTTCATAATCTTCCTGTTTCATTTTGTTCACTTTTTCCTGAGAAGCATTTTAGGGAAGGGATAGATTTTAACATGCATTTTTCATAGAAAGATATTATGTCCTTCTAGTCTAAGGGCATCAGCCAAAAATAAAACAAACAAAAAAACCACTCATTTAAGAAACAAACATTTATTCTACTAGCCAAATGGATGTCAGTGAGAAAACAGGAAAAGGTTGCCTTATGTCTTTCATCTGCACACAACCTACTACCCAGGGCTCAGAGATTTCATCTAAGATCATGTACATAAAACTACTTTACAAAATAAATATCCCAGAAATATAAGATAATCAAATCTTATTTGAAAATCATAAGGAGCAGGCAGTCTTTCTACCTCTTTCCTTTCACCTCACCTCAGCAGAGTCAAACCTCTGCCCCCTGCAGGCAAGTTTGGAGAATGAAAACAAGGGCAGGACTTGGCCTAGTACAGGGATTTCTTTGCCACCTCCTGGACATGGCTCATTTCCACTTGGAGCTATTAATCAGGCCAAAACCAGTAGGCTGCCAACCCCTGCTGAAGGCATTGATGACCAAAATGGAAGGCCTACTTGCTGTGCTGACATCATTCTTAATGACTCAAACATCTGGAGAACAACATTTCACAGTGACAGTCAGAACTTCCCTGATAAATAATAACTCACATGCTGCACACTATGCATTAGAGCAGTGATGGTGAACCTTTTGAGCTCGGCGTGTCAGCATTTTGAAAAACCTAACTTAACTCTGGTGCCGTGTCACATATAGAAATTTTTTTATATTTGCAACCATAGTAAAACAAAGATTTATATTTTTGGTATTTATTTTATATATTTAAATGCGATTTAACAAAGAAAAATCAACCAAAAAAATGAGTTCGTGTGTCACCTCTGACACGCATGTCATAGGTTCACCAGCACTGCATTAGACGAACAGCAGGAGCAGTAAAGTGGTGTCCCTTAGAAGGTGCCACCAGAGCTTAGTGCTTTCCTTTGAGATAAAGGCTTTGGTATCTCAGAGAGGTGCTTTCAAATAATAGAATGCATTCCACCAAGACTTCAATGAATCCCTCTGGGATTATAGGAACTAAGCATATTTAGATCCTGGTTTATTTCCAGCTTGTTAATACCAATTTAAGAATATAAGTAATATTTTAAAAATAGATTTGTTTCAAATCACAAAAGTAACACATAGCTAGTCAAGTAACAGGGATAAGTTACTACATTTCTAAAGATGACAGACTACTATTGAATGATTATATGGCAATGCTATATCTTCCCTATTTCTCTTGTTTATATTTCCTCCAATTCCCAATTCTATCTCTTCCCCTAGTCCCCCTGTAGTATGCAGTTAGACAGGTATGAGCAGAGTAAGAATAGGCCAGGTATGGAAAGTCACCAGGGCAGAAAGCCCCAGGTGCCTATCAATGGATAATTGTAGGGTGGGACCTCACCCCAGGTGACCTTTCCTCCTCTAGCATATCTCTGATCATGTGGTTTAGATCCCCTGACCTTTCATATCAATGGTCATGCAGTTTGGATCCTCTCCTGACCTTTCTTCCCCTGAAATATTGCTAGCCCTGTGGTAGACCCCCATAGAGGAGAGCAAGGAGGCTGGAAAATAGCCTCAGTGGACTCTCATAAAAGCCCTTGCATGCACTCCCTTAAGCATTAAGTCCTCAAGACAATGAAGTTCTGACCTTTGTTCTTAGGAACAAAGCCTTGGGTCTACTGACCACAGAGATAGAGTTTGGTCAAACTAGAGATAACATATAGGCCTCAGTTGTGTTTCAGCTCCAGGCCCAGCAAGCAGCAACATCAGGCAGAGCCAGGCCGTGGCTGACATCAGGACCAGGTGTGAGGACTAATGACTCCCTCCACTGGGGCCCACCAATCAGTAGAGACCACAACCCTGAAAGGCCACAAACTAGAAAAGCTGATGGATATTCTATTGAGATTCTCCCCTGAGGAATAAGAACCTTCAAAATGGAGGATCCAGCGAGGCTCTCTCTCTAGACCACACCAGCACTTTTCCCCACCCCGTTCTTTCCCTGGCACACCCTCTCTCTGGAGCATGAAGAGCCTTTCCCTCTCTCCTTCCCCCAGGTGCATGTATCCTTGCCTTTCTTTTCCCTGAGCTCCAAGTGCTCTTCTTTTGCCTCTATAACTTGTTCCCTGAACCCACACAGCTCAGCTGGATCCCTTCTTCCACAGCTCCCTTCTCCAACTTCTGTGATTTTTCTAAGTAAACTTTTGCTTATATCTGAGTCTTGACTCTGAATTCTTTCTTAGCCAGAACTGAAGTACCAAAGTTGTTAAACCAAGGACTAACATCTGGTGCTGTTTCACTGCCAACACCCTCACCAAAATCAAAAAGCAAGCACCAACAGATAATCTTTAAGGAAAGTGGACAGCTATGTATCTGTACTTTTTGGTGTTCCTACAATGATAGTGTGTTAATTAAACAAACACATAGAGAAAGATGCATTTGGTAGAAGTAGTTAAACTACTCATAAAAAGTTTCCACATTTCCATCACCCACTTTGCTTATTTTCTGTATTCTCTTTGTCTAGGACTTAACATTCATACTTGTTAGGTCTGGCGTGGTGCTATTAGTGACCTGCCACCTGCTCCCTGGATTTAGATTGTCACAATCTTAGCAGTAGACTCTTCCCCATGTCCACCAAGCCTGACACCACAGTACTACTCCCTCCTATTTTCACTGATTGAATTCTGTTTTCCAATATGCTCTGGTGTGTCCAATCAGGCTTCTCTTCTCTTAAAGAGAGACTACAAAGGTCTGACAAAATGGACAAATGGACATTCAAGCACATGGAGAGTGGATTTTACTAGTAATTTCATGTAAAAGGATGCCTCCTAAGGAGCAGTTCATAATGAGGGCACAAAGTCAAATCCTCTCATATTTTAGAACAGGAATAAAGGACTCTGAACAGAAATATTGTTGGCTTACCCCAATTCTGTAAAAACATGCACAAACGATAAAACTGATAACACATCAAAATGTTAACAATGCTTGTTTCTGAGGAGTGGAAATTTGAATAATTACTTTTCTGCTTTTTCTACTACTGTTGTTTCCAATGTTTCCTCATTAGTTCAATCTGTATTACTTTTATTAGAGAAAAATGATTTTGACAAAGAAATAAATGCCAGTAGCTTGCATGCTAGGATATTCACCTAAGCTCTGAAATTTCTAACTAACCGCCTGCTGAGCCCAGCTCCCAACTCCAGAAATAATGAATCTAGCTGAAGGCAGTAGGACAGCAGACTTAAGCCCCCACTAAGCAGAACCAGAAATGTGTACTGAAGCTTTGTTAGCTACCCTGTGTGTCTAAGTAGAAAAGTAACCTAAGTCTAGGCGTCCCTTAGTACATGATATGTTTTAATAATCACATGGATTTGGCTTCTGTTCCAGTACAGATTAGCTGCTAAAAGCTGGGTCTGGCAACTGGCTGAGAATTATAATGGATTTAACCATGGACATACTCGCTTTACCTATCCCAAGAGAAAGAATGCTGCTCTAATGCAAATGGCACTCCTAAAACATTAATTATGCCTTATTCATTCATTCCCTAGATATTTACTCAATGTCTACCTAATGCCAGAACATTTTAGACTCTGGATATATAAGAGGACAAATCAGACCATGTTGCTTCCCAAAGAGATCTTACATTCTACTGGGAGATGTAGGTAATAAATAAATATATAAAGAAAAATAAAGCAGGGAAAAGGTGCTACGTTGACCAGTGCAGGCAGCTGTGAAGTTTTATCTGACAACCTGTCACTTAAACAGAGACTAAATGAAGTAAAAGAGAAAACCATGTAGCCCTGACCAGTTTGGTTCAGTGGATAGAGAGTCAGCCTGCAGACTGAAGGGTCCCAGGCTCGATTCCAGTCAAGAGCATGTACCTTGGCTGCGGGCACATCCCCAGTAGCGGGGTGTGCAGGAGGCAGCTGATCGATGTTTCTCTCTCACTGATGTTTCTAACTCTCTATCCCTCTCCCTTCCTCTCTGTGAAAAATCAATAAAATATATATTTTTTAAAAAAGAGCAAACCATGTGGACATTTGGATGAAGATCATTCTGGACAGAGGGAACAGCAAGTGCAAAGACTCTAAGGTAGAGTCCTTCTAGCAATTAGTAGAGCAGCTGGAGAACAGCCAGTAAGGTGAAAACTAGTTAGTTTGCAGTCAGATAATATAAGGCCTTTGGGTCACAGTAAGGATTTTTGACTTTATATTGAATATAACAGAAAATCATCAGAGGGTTTCTATTCAGAGGGTAGTAGCATATTTACATTTAAAAGGCTCTTTCTCATCCAGGGTGAATATAGGTAAAGGGGGATAAGAGTAAATACAAGGAGTAGGAGGATAAAGTCAGAGTGCAGGCTAGAGATGGTAATGGCTTGAATGAAAGTGGTAACAATAGAAATGGAGAGAGGTGGTGAGATTCCAAATAAATTTCAAATGTGTACAAACAACAGTTTTACTGATGTGAGATGTGAAATAAAGAGTAACATCAGGGGTGATTCAAAAGTTTCTGACCTGAGCAACTAGATGTTACCATTAATTTGAAGGGGAAAACTATGGGAGAAACAGATTGGGGGAGGGGGTAGAAAAGAATTCAAGATAGGGTATGTTTTGTATTGACAGACAGATATGGGTCTCAAGTTCAGGGGAAAGATTCAGGCCAGATATAGAATCTGGGGAGCCGTCAGTGTAAGGATGGTAACTAAAAGATAACCTAGGAAGTGAATGCATCAAAAGAAGAAAAGAGTCCTAGGACACTTCAGCATTTAAGGCAAAGGATCAGGCAGAAAGGACTGAAAGGGAGCGGCAACGAGACAAGAAGATGAGAAGAAAGATGCCCCAAAGTCAACTGAACAATATGACCAAAAGAATACACTTTGGCTCAGCTGGCGTGGCTCAGTGGTTGAGTGTCGATCTATGAACCAGGAGGTCATGATTCAATTCCAGGTCATGGCACATGCCCTGGTTGCGGGCTCCATCCCCAGTGCGGGTGTGCAGGAGGCAGCCGATCGATGAATTCTCTCTCACCATTGATGTTTCTATCTCTCTCTCCCTCTCCCTTCCTCTCTTAAATAAGTAAAAATATAAAAGAGTACACTTTGGATAATACAAGTATGTAAAGTTCCCTGGTCTTATTTCTGATCTCAGAGCCCTGGAGCAAAGAGATCAGCTTACCAGTACATTAAATTTAAGTTTTCCCTATCTCTTTGACATCTATGTAACAGACTAATGAATACTATGCCATCCCATTATGGATTAGTTTGTTTAGCTCTGAGCCCACTCTTGTTTCTTCCCCTTCTCCTCCAGCCTGTGTCACCAGGGAATTACACTGGATTCAGCACAAGTTAAAGAGACAACAAATTTTTTCAGGTAACACATCCTGAAAGTGGAGCTTGATTATGAGCATTGTAAAACCGAATTAAATTGCAGGCATGTTATTCTGATGCAGTGAAGAGAAAATGAGGCTCAGATGTAAGCAGGCTTCTTTTGTTCCTGTTCTGTGCAGTGGATCTCTTAGCATTTGTTTATTTCCTTACTCTTTCACCCTAGCAGTTAAATCTATTTTTAGCTATTGTTGGGCATCCTTCAGGAGAGGCAAATACTAAGGACTACAATGAATACAACCCAAAGGTTCCAAAGAACTGGCTTCTGAACGCCTCAATGTCAACACTTTTCCTCCCAGGAGAGTCAAGGACTTCCTCTTGCTAACTCTGTATATAGTCTAAAAAGAAATGAAAAGCAGAATCACACAAGTTGTTTACCAAATTTCACTGACATTTTTTATAATGTTCGTGGGACAAGTCTCTCAGGAATGTCACAGGAGTTAATACAGGTAGACAGTATAAGTGAACATTTTAAAAATTACTGTCATGTATGTTTGTTCCTATTATCCACGATACCATGATACAAGAACGGAAACACCCAAGGACAAGCATTCTTTGCATGAGTGTTACTTTGGGGACCTGCCATCAGTTTATATAGTAAGCAGAGCTTAGAGCACTTGAAGAGGTGATTTACTCAATGGTGCCTGATTTACCCCAAATCTTTGCCTTCCTTCCCCATGTGAATTTCCATTGTTAGGAAAATAACCATTAGAAGAAGAAAAAATCAAAGTAGCCTCCAAATCTTTGGAAAATATGACCAGAATAGGGCATTGTTATCCCCAGATCACTAGCTATTATGGGAAGGTATTTTTGATTTGTTGTTGTGTTGGCGATGGCGAGAATGGCACCAGGTGTTATAACAATCTGGTCAGACTGGACTTTTAGTCAGCAACCTCAGTACTTGAGTTCTGGCTAAGAAAGAAGTCAAGCCAAGGTTCAACAGAGAAAATTTATTTAGAAAGTCACAGAAGTAGAAGTGAGAGGTAGAGGAAATGGGCTCAGGAAACAAGTTACAGGGGCAAAAGAAGGGCCCTTGGAGCTTAGGAGAGAGGAAGGTAATGGTAAGGGGTTTCGGGCTTCATCCCCAGCTTAAATTTAATGTAAGCTGATGTCTTTGCTCCAGGACTCTGAGACCATTATCTTTGGGGTGAGGTCCTTGTTACCAGAGACTCTCCACCCTGGTAACCTTCTGTACCTGGCCCATTATCTTTACTCTGCTCATGTCTGTCTAACTGCCTACCACAATTGCAGAAATAATTTTTTCTAGACAAATTTATTTTAGGAGATTTTATTGTATTTATACTTTTTATAAGTAATTACAAATATTTACTGCCTTACCTAAATTTACATACATAAATTTTTATAAAGGGATCCCAAAATTGTATAAGCTTCAGGCTGCACCAAATCCACATCTTCCTGAGATAAAAATTATTGTTTAAAGTCATAGAGCTAGGAAAAATGATTAAAAGTGGGCTTATAATTAGGGCTGCTTGGTCTCAAAGAGTTATTTCTATTGCACTATCACCATGTTAATCAGTTAAACCTCCATGTGAATGACTTTCACCTTCTCTTAAGTATAAATAATTTTAGAAGGGAGAGAAAAATCTAGAGGCCTCTAAAGATGAGGATATCATTACACCCACAAAGAGGAGGTAGAGGTACCTAAAGATAAACTATTCCTACTTCACAATTTGCCTAGACTTGTGCCACTGACCTCCTGTTACAGGGCTGGCTAAAAAGAATTATTATTGAATATACATGAGTATGAACTTTTATTTTGTCCTTACCTTTGCATTTCCATAAATTTGACTATGGTTTCACAATCAGCATGCCATGAGATTGTCTGATTGGGGAAAAAGAAAAATCTGCAATATGCCCTTTGTTTATGGAAATCTCTATCTCAGAGGTACCAACCTACTTTTATTTTTAGATGCCTTGCATTATTGCGTCGATTGTGCTATTGGAAAATATACCCAGTGGCAATTTCATGACTTGCATACCCAATAAAAGCAATAAATAATTAAAGCTAGAATTAGGCATGCTAATAAGTGTACAGAATTGTTTCCTAAAACAATTACACCAGTAATGTAAAAAGGTTACAACAAGCAGAGAGACAAGCTAATCACACTTGAGATTTGATCATTTTTCTGAAAGATTCACAATTGCTCTGCTATTAAAGCTAGTGGGAAAAACTTCCTCTGGGGACTATTTTCCCTGGTTCATTTTGTACCATGCTATGAGGAGGAGGAGGAGGAGGAGGAGGAGGAGGAGGAGGAGGAGGAGGAGGAGGAGGAGGAAGAGGAAGAAGAGGAGGTAGAGGGAAGGGGAGGGAGGAGAAATGAACTAAAAACACAGGGTCTATAATAGGAATAAACCTCAATATATCTAATACACAGTTCTGGGCAACTGAATTATTTATTTTCTGCAAATAGCAAGCAACAGGCACCTTTTGTTTTTATTAATGCAGTTCAGCTGATATGAGTAGACAGAATTGAAACGAGGGGAATGTGTTTTATCATCTGTAGACAAATTTCAATTTTCTCTTTCAAGTACTACAGTTAAATGCATTTTCTTTGCAACCCAAAGACAGAAGATCTTGATTACTGATGCAAGAATAATCTCAGCCTTTGTGTGAAGATAGGGAAAATAAATAGTCTCTCTGGATGATGTGTCAGCTTGTGAACTTACAGAACAAGATATATTCTTGGAGGTAGGGAAATTAAATTAAGGTAAAATGGTACAACCATTAAAATGACAATTGAGGGCTTATTTTGTAGGCCTTGGCCTGCTTTCCAATTGTCCTTTGTCCTTAGCCTCACCCCAGGGCACAGACAATAGAACCAGAAACAAACAAGGTCAAGACAGGGGCAACTGTCTGGAAATACAGGTCATTCAGGCTGTGGGCCCAGTCAAGAACTGCCAGCTATTTTGTAAAATTAAGGTTCCAACTCCCTTCTCCTCTTCCCCTACAACCACTTTTATTTCAAGTCTTCAGACAGAAAAATACTTGATAACTCTCCAGATTTCTTCTGAGTTTTATCCATATGAAAAAAAAAAAATCAATCCAACACCTGTTTATTTGGGGTCTTTCTATAACAGGAGAATGCTTAGCATTCACCCTCTTGAATATTAGAAAAAGTTGTATTGCTCTGTCACTTGTACTTTATCCCCACTCAAAGGACAAACATTACTTGGGCTTCTGTTAAGAAACAGAGTAGTAATGTGTCCACAGTAGTACCAGAAGACACTAGTTTAGGAACCAGTCTATTATGACCCTCTCAAATGTTCTCAAGCACCCCCTCAGGATAGCTCATATAGCTGCCAACTCAGCGCTGCTCTGCCATTACTACCCACACTTCTTCCTGGCTACACTGCTCAAATAAAATAGCTCACTCTCAACTCACCTGATAAGTAATTCTGCAATAACTGGTGACCTAGTTTAATGTGCAAATTTACATTACAGGCCTCTTCATTTCACAAACCACCCCACCTTGGCTATTATTTAAACCACAAGATTAGTGAGGCCTTCTCAGACCTTTTTTTTTTTTTTTTTTTTTTTACTTCATCAAAATTTGACACAGCTGACCACATAAAGTGTAAGCCCTGACATCCGGTTTTTCCCTTTTTTATAATGCAAGTGCCTGATCTAAGTGAGATTTGATTGCCAAGACATCCACTTCAAAGATGGCTATCTGGAATAAACATTTCCATGGGCAGAACTAGATAAGGCGACAGGCCAAACCTCAGTTTCCTTTGTTTTACAGATCTTGATTGATTTAGATAACTGACGAGGCTGCTTGTTTTCTCTCTTCCCATTTCATGCTTTAAAGTCCCATTCTTAAATTTTAAACTCACCCCTAGAGTGAGCCCTCAAAACCCTAGGCCCCCAAGCTCAACCTCAATAAAAGCGGAACTCCAGGCTCTCTCCCCCTCCTCTCAATCCCAAAAACAAAGGGAGAAGGTCTCCCAGTTTCTTTTTGTCAATTCAAATTCACTTATATTTATCAATATAACTCCCTTAACTACTCAGGTAGAAATTAGGTGAGAGGCCAGGCATGTTATAACAATGGATCTTATACATGAAAGGAAACATCAGAAGTGGGAGGAAGTGTTCTACAATCCTTCCCACATACCATTTTCTCCAGCATTCTGTTCTCCTAAACCAGTGGTCGGCAAACTGTGGCTCGCGAGCCACATGCGGCTCTTTGGGCCCTTGAGTGTGGCTCTTCTACAAAATACCGACTTCTGCACATGGGCCACGAAGTTTCAATCGCACTGTACATGCGCGCCCGCACGTGGTATTTTGTGGAAGAGCCACACTCAAGGGGCCAAAGAGCCTCATGTGTCTCGCGAGCTGTGGTTTGCCGACCACTGTCCTAAACCATTGGAATTAATCATTAAGCTTCAGCTCAGAGAGGGGAGTAGCTTCCCTCCTGAGAAAGGAATCAGCAGCCTATCATGACTTTTCCTGCTCCCACCTTTATCAGTCAGCTGCCTCACCTATGACTTTGATTATCCTTCTGGGACCACCATTGGCAATTCATATTTTTCAGCCTGGAATCCTCCAACACAGGTCAAAAATCACATTAATTAAATTAAATTTGTAGTCATTCTATATCTAAAGTTGAAAATTTATTCTAAATTCTATTTCTTTTCCCAAGTTATGATCAGAATATTATCCAGCATTTCTATCAGAGGTCCTATAATTAAATCAAATGGCTTAAGTTCAAATAATAAAATTCTGATATTATAGAGATATCCCAAACTTTAAAATAACCTTTTTAAATTATTAAATTCCCAAGGAAAAACAAAAGTCCAAAAATTAAATCACCATGAAAGTTAAAATACAAAAAACCATTAAAGTTCAAAGGAATTACAGTCTATAGCCAAATTCTCAAGCTTGTGTAAACTACAGCTCAAAGACCTTAACACTGGACTATTTAAGTGAAAGTCCCAAACTCATCCTGACAAATTTCTTCTTTTACTTCCTCTCAGTCAAAGGCATTCTCAATGCCTGGAATGGGTAGAGTTCCTTCAGAGATTGAGAAATTATATCATGTCAGAAACAAGTTTTTACTAACTATTTTAAAGAGTTCAAAGAATCTGGAAAAAAGATAAAGTTGAATCTATATTATAATCCATGACATTAATAAACTCAAAAAAGAATTAACGACTTAAATGTAAAAAATAAACCATGAAAGTACGGAAAGAAAACACACTGCCGGGAGCCGGTCCATCCTTGCTGCTTGACACAGTTGCTGCAGGATAGAAACATCTGCACAGCATATGTTTCAAGGGACCTGGCGTATATAGCATACTGTTCTTAATATGTTTGCTCCCCTTAGCGCTGTGTGTTTTAGCCAAGGTCACCTCTCTGAGAAAGGTTGTTTCCCCAGGTAAGGATTTTTCCCTGAAGTTAGGGAGGGGATGAAACTCTTTAACTAAGTGCCAGGCGGGTAATTAATCACTTTAACTACGAACAATCATGCTTAAGCTACATAATCTTTACTCCCTGGAATGGAGATAAGAAACGCCCTAACCTTTGTAATAGAGATTGATAGGATTGAATCAACTGGTATAAATACAGATGTAACAAGACAGCAAGACACAGAACTTAGAAGACAGAACCTACCCAGAACCTAGAGACAGAAGAACTTCGCTGGAGAGAACATGGCAAAAGATCCTGGACTGAACCTGACTACAGAAATTGGCAAGAGAACCTGACTAGAACCTGGTGACTGAACCTGGCTGGAGAACCTAGCAAGAGAACATGGACACAGAACCTGGCTGGAGATCCTAACCAGAACTTGGCTGGAGATCCTAGCTAGAGATCCTGGCTAGGCTGCTGATCAACTGAACGCTGTCTCCGTGTCATTCCTTCTTTGCCGACTCTGTCCACACCTTTGGGGACCCCTGGACCTGCTGGGGTTGGACCCCGGCAACACACAAATTTGTTTCGTCAACCAATGGTATCAATTCAAATCCAACAGGAAACCACAATTTGGACCAGGAGCTTCTTAGTAAGTATCTTCTTTCTCAGGGTCAACACTTTACAAACGTGGCATGTGAACGACATTACTAAATATGATTCAAAACCCATAAAAGAAAATATGGTACTGAATCTCGAGAACAAACAAAACTGAAGCAGACTCATAGATACAGAGAACAGACTGGTAGTTCACAGAGGGGAGGAGGCAAAGGGGACTAGGTGAAAGATGAAAGGGTTAAGAAGCACAAATTGGAAGTTACAGAATAGGAAATATAGTCAATAATATTGTAATAACTATGTATGGTGTAAGGTGGGTACTATAAATATCATATACTTTGTAAAGTATATGAATATATAACCACTATGCTGTATACCTGAAAGTAATATAAAATAATATTGAATGCAAACTGAAATTTTAAAAAAATACAGTACTGATATATTTCACTATATTAAAAAATAAGTACAGTCAAAAGACAAATGACTCACTTAGAAAAATATAATAGAAACTAACATCACAGGCAACAGTAACTAGATATTGAACAACAATAGAACACTAAAAGCTTCTTAGAAAATGGGTAAAGAACATGAGAGCCAATTCACAGAAAAATAGCCCTTACAAAAATGAAAAAATATTCAACTCATTCATATTGTATTATTAAATAATAAATACAAGTTAAAACAACACTAAAATAACCTCTTTCACCTATCAGACTGGCAAAAATCTAACAATTTCATAATACTCTGTGGATGAGGCTATGATGAAGCATAATTCTCATGTTGTAAGAATGCAAAATGGTAAAAGATTTATGGAATTTGGCACTGTATGAAGAACACTAAACATGGATTTATCTGTTGATGCAGCAATCCAATTTCTAAAAATTTATACTACAGATATACCTGCCAAAAATGACAAGTATGTAAATTTACTTATTATCACACTATTTGTAATTGCAAAACAATGGAAATCACCAGTGTCCATCAATAGGTGAATGTTTAAATAAACTGTGATATAGTCAGATAACAGAATATTAATATTATGCAGCTATAAAAAAGAATGAGAAGCTCTTTACATACTCTTGTGTAAATATTTCCAGAAAACATGATTGATGTTGAGAAAAAAAAGAAAGAAAAAGGTGAAAAACAGTGTATAATTTGCTTTATTTTCTAGAGAAAAGGAAAAATTAAGAATATATATTTAAATATGCATGTATTTGTACTTAAAAAAAAAATGACTCAGGAGGCATACATACTACAGGACCTACTAAATTAGTCTGACCAGAACCAGATGCCTGGGTCTTTCTCTGTCACATACAAATTAATTAACCTCTGTGAACCTGCAATGGGGAATGAATGGGCTATACTACTTAGGTTAGTCTAACTAGCCATAGAACAGAACAAAAATGAGAATGTACTAACAAAGTAAGCTTACGAAAGAATCCTATATAATAAAAGCCTAATATAAGAAGTGTCCAACCATTCATTCATCCATTCGACCAGTCGCTATGACATGCACTGAACACCACGGGGCAGATGCTCTGACCAGTAGATTAGCTTGCTGCTGCAGTCCGGATCAGGGCTAGGCAAGACAGGTCAGACATGCCCTGGAGCCAACCTCCCACGGTCCCACCCCGGCCTCTAAAATATTTCTTCTAATTAACTTCCTTTCAATGTGCATGAATCTGTGCATCAGGCCTCTAGTTTATATATATAAAGCTACCCATGTTAATCTTAGTAAATGTGATTTACCCAGATTGTTACTCTAACCTTATTTTCCTCAAAACTGGACCTTGCTTGCTAAAAGTTGTTTGTGGTGGGGATTTTTTTTTTAGTATAATTTCAGGAGTTTCCATTCCTGTGTGAACCTAGGAAGCAGCCTGGCCTCACGACCCGCCCACCCCCACCCAAAAAAAAAAACAATTCATCTGACAAATATGCCCAGATGGCCAACTCAAGAATGGCGACCATAAAAATCCATCTCCACGTGCAGGGAAGTCATCCTGCACAGTCTATATATCCTGTACATCCTACACAAAATCTTTATGCTAACAAAATAACCTTCTTAATTAAATAACATATAATAAATAATATATCTCCCTCAGTTTGTGTGTCACAGATTCCAGAAAATATCTATTAATACATTAACTCTGACACTATGGATTCATCAAACGTGGGAGCAAAATGCACTTAGCTTCCATACTATCTCTCTCAAAGGATGACATTTGAAACATCCCTTCCTTCCAGAAAAGTTTAAATATCTGCACTAATAAAAGAGAAAAATGGTAATTGGCATACGGCGCTACCCTTTTCATTGGCTAATCAGGGCTATATGCAAATTAACTGCCAACAAAGATGGCGGCTAATTTGCATATGTAGGCACAATGCAGGGAGGCGAAAAGGAAAGCAGGAAGAAGCCCCCTGCCACTGACAGTGATCGGAAACCCAGGGGGAAGCTAAGAGGTGGGGGGCGGGGCAAAGGCGGCCCTGGGGCCGCCTTTGCCCTGCCCCCCAGCCATGATTGGAGAATCAGGCACCTTTGCTGCCCTGGCCAGTGATAGCAGGAAGTAGGGGTGGAGCCAGTGATGGGAGCTGGGCATGGTCGAAGCTGGCAGTCCCGGGAGCTAGGGGTCCCTTGCCTGGGCCTAAAGTGGAGCCCACGATCGTGGGGCCGCTGCAGCTGCGGGTCCCCGCTGCCTGGGCCAGACGCCTAGGCCAGAGGCGTTAGGCCTGGGCAGGGGCAGAGTCTGCAACCGTGGGGAGCTGGGGGTCCCCTGCCCAGGCCTAATGCTTCGGCCAGAGGCGTTAGGCCTGGGCAGGGGCAGAACCTGCAACCGCGGGGAGCTGGGGGTCCCCTGCCCAGGCCTGACACCTCTGCCGGAGGCCTCAGGCCTAGTCAAGGGGCTGATCCGGTGATTGGTGATCGGAGGGTGATGAGGGTCAACTCCTCTGGCCGAGGCATCAGGCCTGGGTGGGGGGCGGAGCCGGGGATTGGAGGGATATGATGGTCCCCTTACCCAGGCCTGAAGCCTGGGTCAGAGGCGTCAGGCTTGGGCGGGGGGTGGAGCAAGCCATCAGAGGGAGATGGGGGTCCCTGCCCAGGCATGATTCCTGGGCCAGAGGCCTCAGGCCTGGGCGGGGGTCAGAGCCAGTGATCGGGGGGAAATGGGGGTCCCCTGTCCAAGCCTGACACCTCTGGCAGAGGCGTCAGGCCTGGGCAAGGGGCCGATCAGGCGATCGGAGGGTGATGGGGGTCGACACCTCTGGCCGAGGCATCAGGCCTGGGCAAGGGGCAGAGCCAGCAATCAGAGGGGTCTGGGGGTCCCCTGCCCAGGCCTGACGCCTGGGCCAGAGGCATCAGGCCTGGGCTGGGGGCAGAACCAGTGATGGGGGGAAATGAGGGTCCCCTGCCCAGGCCTGACACCTCTGTCAGAGGAGTCAGGCCTGGGCAAGGGGCCGATCCTGCGATTGGAGGGTGATGGGGGTCAACGCCTGAGGGCTCCCAGTATGTAAGAGGGGGCAGGCTGGGCTGAGGGACACTCCCCCCCCCCCCCCGCCCACACCCAGTGCACGAATTTCGTGCACCGGGCCCCTAGTTTATAATAAAAATCACCAGATTCTATTTGCACATGAAAAATGTTTTAAAATCCTCTTCATTTTCATTCCCTCCTATAACCCTGTTTCTGGCTCTGTTACTGCTGGAATCAGAGACCATCTTATGAAACAGGGCCTACTATCTCCAGTAAGCAGGTATTTTCAATCCTATACTTATGACAGTGCTTCTTCCCATAACTCTTGATATGGAATTGCTAAACTCCCTCTGAGGGAGGGTTACTCTCTTATCCCATTTGCTATAGCTGGAATATCATTCTCAATAGATTCCTGAACTGAAGCTACAATTGCTTCTGAAACCTGAGCACCTCAAGGCCCAGTGAGAAGGAATACCTCTTCCAGGTGCTCATTTAAGGCAGTCTTTTCTCAGTGAATTATTCAGATTTTGAATAGCATTTTTATGCAATGTATTTTTTCCTGGAAATATGTCTCTAGTTTTTATTTTCTCCTATCCTCCAACTACACCTTTCAGAATGTTTTAATTTTTTAACTATTTAATCTGTTTAAGAACTGAGTTTCTAACTGCCTAAGCTGCTCATTAATTTGGTCTCCTCTCCAAATAATATTGCTTTTTGCTGGAAATGTATACATGTTTTCCTTTTTATCTTTTTTAGACATTAGCTAGTTCTAATATATTCCTCTATTTCTTAAATTCCAGAATTATCTCTATCATCAGTGATGAAATCATTAACTTCTGGGTCTATTAAAAACCTCTACTATTTAAACAAATCTTTTCTAATTCCTTGAGATGAGTAATTCCATGGAGGAATTTTTCTACCATCAGACCCACATCAAGTACATACAAGCTTAGTCTTAACTCCTTTTCTTGCCTGGCTCCTTCCAATATGCCTCATCTTGCTGAGCCATGTCTTGAGTCAATTCTTGGCATGTTCCTACAAGGCATAAGCTAGACCTATACAAAAATCTACAGTGACTCTATTACCTTGAAAATCACCTAATGATACTTTTTTGTGTATTTTACAGATCTTCCTAGTTTTTCCCAATTTTAAGATGCTGTTTTAACATATTTTACATCATCCCTTTTCTGTGACTTCTCAATAGTCTCCTGTTTCTAATCAAAAAGAGAGAGGCATAATCTTAAATGAAATGACTCCTTCAAAAAGAGTCAGATTTGGGAGCTAGGCCCCTATTCCAATCTAGTAACATACCTTGTTGTAGAGCACTTAGATTGCCTTGAATTTCCATTTCTCTCTTATAGGTATGTAGTTGAATTCAAATAGTTATTTTCTATGTCACCTCTGTCAAGTTAGTTTTGTATTTTCTCCTTTTCTCCTAAAAAAGTTTTATTTTCTTCCAGTCTATTTTTTTTTCTTTTGGCTTCATTCTTCCATTGTTCTATATTAACCCTGAAACTTGTTTTAAACTACTCCAACACTTTAAACTCCTAAGCAAAATCATTAGAACCAGAGCATTCCAAGCACAAGTCCTTTTATTTTTTACCCACTGTTTTTGCAATAATTTCATTGAATTGTATCTCATTCTCAATGTAAGAGGGTATATGCTCTTTACAGGAAGGGCCCTAATTATTTTTACTTTGATATGCATCAACACCCTATGGGCAGATTCACAGTTTGAATCTCAGCAATCGAAAGACATGGTCAGCCCTGGCCGTGTGGCTCAAGGTGGATAGACCTCAGCCCGGACGCCGAAGGGTCTGGGGTTTGATTCCTGGTCAAGGGCAGGACCTGGGCTGCAGTTCCATACCTGGTCCCTGTAGGAGCTTCAACGGGAGGCAACCAATCCATGTGTCTCTCTCACATTGAGGTTCCCCCCCCCCCTCCTTCCTTCCTCTCTCTCTAAAAATCAATGAAAACATTACCCTCAGGTGAGGATTAACAAGCACCCCCCCCCCCAAAAAAAAGTCATGGTCAAACCATATAGAATTATCCAATTCAGAGGCACTCAGATCAAAAAGTAGCAACTTTTAAACCCCAGGACAAGTCACGTGACTCCTGGATTTGTCTCTTCAGTGCTCCCTCTCTTGATTCCAATGCGGAGTCAAGCAATGTGCGAGGGATCGGAATCTGAGCGGACTTCCCCACCCCCCCCCTACCTCGACCCCCCACGCAGGCCTGGCACTGACTACTCACTGCAGGTACTCCCTGCAGGCACTGCTGGGTGCCATGGAAACCTCTGAGGCCGGGGAGAGGCTGCTGCATGAAAAGACCCCCACTGGAGTCAAACCCTTGTCTCAGACAAGGCGACTCAGAGAACACGTCCTGGACGCGGAGTCCCAGGGCAAGTGGCCAGTGGCCGCAGCCGTTGGGCCCGGAGGAACGATCAGGAACCTCCGCACTCCGTTCAGCCACGGCCTGCAGAGCCCCTCGCCTCGCCTTCGCTCACAGCCCCGCGCACGCGCACTTGCCTTTAGAGCAGTGGTTCTCAACCTGGGCTGCACATTAGAATCACCTGGGAATCTCTTTAAAATCCTGATTTCTGGGCCTCATCCTCCGGAAATTCTGTTCCTTTGTGATGGGGTGGGGGCCACAACTTTAGTAACAAAGAAACAGAATTTCCGGAGGGTGAGGCCCAGAAATCAGGATTTTAAAGAGATTCCCAGGTGATTCTACTGTGCAGCCCAGGTTGAGAACCACTGCTGTAGAGAAATACCTGTGCGATTACATAAAAACAGCCACTCGTGCGTGTGCAAAATCGCCGTAAATGGCCACCACCCTCTACAACCGGAAACGGGCGGTCCGTCTCAGTCCCAAACTCGCCAAGTCTCACACCTCCCTTGAGCCAGGCCAGGAGCTGGCCAGGAGCTTTACCCCGCAAGCCCTCCACGCACGGACTTCCTCTCTGGCTTCGTTTTACTTCAACCCTACTCTTTCCAAGATGCTGGGGAGTGAGGAGGGTCCGTGGGTAACGTCATTCTCTTCTCTAAGGGATTTAACTGAACAGAAGGAAAACAAAAATATTTACAACAGCGAGAAGAGATATTTAAAGCTGTGGCTGACAGATTACAGAACCCCAGAATTAAGAGAGATTTACCAACGACGTAACAGGCAGCCCCCGGGGAAGATGGCGCAGAGGTAAGTTCCCTCAGCCGCGCGGCCTGGAGGGGTGGCGTCACACCGGCACTTCCTCTTGGCAGCTCGTCCCCAGGCAGAAAGGAAGGGGCGGGTCACACACACACACACACACACACACACACGAACTGTCGCTTTCCAAGTTGACCAATCGGATAACTGATCACCAGCTCCACCGGAAGAAGGGAGCTAAGAGCAGCCGTTACGGGTGTTGTTCTCATATATGTCCCTCCACAGTGAGGTAACAGCAGGCAGGAAAGAAGTGTTCCCCCTCCTCGACATATTGCTTGGTCGCCCCTGTAGGGAGCTTTTCCTTCCGGGTCACAGCGGCCTGCTGGCAAGCTCCCTGGAGCTTTCTCTCAGCTGCATCTTCATCCCATGGGGTCACAGGGAACTTTGAGGGGTGCCCTCTCCTAAGCCTCCCGGGTTGTTAATTACTATGGTAACCATATGATATTATATTGTCGAAATTAGGATCCTTGAAAGTGAAAGGGGGCAATAAAATTAACTCAAATTATATTTGCGATGTTATACTGGTGAATTTATTGAAAGTGCATTTCAAAATTCATTTCGTTATTCAATTCTTTCTAAAAATAAGAATAACTATAGTCAAATAGAAACTTTAAAAAATGTCTTTAAAAATAACATAGAATGAAAATTATTGGTGTTTGTTGCTGCATTTCAATTACATTTCCAGTCTTAATTGTCTACTAGAAGCCTGGTGTACAACATTCGTGCACTGGGGCGGGGGTGGGTCCCTCAGCACAGCCTGTGCCCTCGCACAGTCTGGGACCCCTCAGGGGATGTCCGCTGAGGGGTCCTTAGCACTGCCCCAGAGGCGAGAGAGGTTCCTGCCACCGCCAATGCACTTGCCAGCCATGAGCCCGGCTTCTCCGCCTGCATTGAGAGCCTGCCC
Organism: Myotis myotis; assembly: GCF_014108235.1. NCBI lineage: Eukaryota > Metazoa > Chordata > Mammalia > Chiroptera > Vespertilionidae > Myotis > Myotis myotis. The sequence continues at coordinate 29,265,600 of NW_023416313.1, forward strand.
CCTGGTGGCCAGTGCACAATATAGCAAGCAGTCGTTCAGCTGTTTGGTCAATTTGCATATTAGCCTTTTATTATATAGGACTAGAGGCCTGGTGCACAAAAATTTGTGCACTCGGTGGGGGGATGGGGGTCCCTCAGCCCGGCCCTCTTGCAGTGTGGGACCCCTCAGGGGATGACCACCTGCTGGCTTAGGCCTGCTCCCCAGGGGATTGGGCCTAAACTGGCAATCAGACATCCCTCTGGCAGCCCAGGAACTCTCGGGGGATGTCCACTTGCCAGCGGGGAGCAGACCTAAGCTGTAGTCGGACATACTTAGCCCTGCTGAGGAGGCAGGAGAGGCTCCCACCACTACCACTCTACTGGCAGCCATCAGCCTGGCTTGTGGCTGAGCAGAGCTCCCCCTGTGGGAGCACACTGTCCACCAGGGGGCAGCTCCTGCATTGAGCGTCTTCCCCCTGGTGGTCAGTGTGTGTCATAGTGACCAGTCATTCCCAGTCGTTCTACTGTTAGGGTCAATTTGCATATTACTCTTTTATTATATAGGATATATAGGATACAACCAGATGACGGGCCGGTAGCTCTTATGTGCACTGACCACCAGGGGGCAGATGCTCAACACGGGAGCTGCCCCCTGGTGCTTAGTGCACTCCTACAACCAACCTCCAGTGGCTGGCCACCCTCCCATGGTCCCTCCCTCGGTTAGCCAGCTGGCCCCAATGGGCCCCACTGGGCCTCGATCACCAGCCAGGCCGAGGGACCCCATCCATGCACGAATTCAGTTATAATAGGAGCTACATAAAAAGAGTCTTCGTATGGGTTAATATGTTCAGAGGTACAATTATAAAATTTCAAAATTAACTATTATACATCATTCAAATGCCAGTTGAATTTCATTAGGTTATTTCTTGATTTTGTAGCAGTTAGTTTAAATGTTTTTCTATATTGCAAGCTTTCTTTTTCAATAACAGCAATCTGAAAAAGCTTCAAAATCAGAATTTTATTAGCACAATTTTTGAATTATTGGATTATAAATTTCTAAATGATTGTTCACACAATGCAACAATATTTTATGTTTTATTTATAAAACGTTCAGTACCTTTGTAGACCTTTTTAATTTATTTACAAAATATTTTTAAAGAATCAAATATTTGTAAAGTCCTATTTAGAAGCAACAAAGAAGAAACATGTGCTATTATGTTTAAAGGGTTTTTTGGTTTTTTTGGTACTCAAATCTCTAATTTTATCATAAACAAGTTTTGTAATTTTATTCATCAAATTGTTATATATGCCAATATTTGTGAATTTTGACAATTGTAGCTTATATGTCAATTGCAGTTTGGATGCATTTATAAATTACATTTACACCGTAGCCAATACCATGGATATAACTATTCCAAAGGTTTCTCAATAAGAATTTTTATTTTTTTTACTATGAACCTGTGCTCTGCCCAATATAAATTTACACTGTGCTTGGAGTAATTTTATTTTAAATATTATCCTTTAACACAATATACATTAATATTTAAAATAATAGCACATATTTTACTTTTAAAGATTTGATTTTTAAGTTTTTTATTTGATTTCATAAATTGAAAAGAAAAAAACAGATGGATATAGAAGTAACTCTGAAATATAGTGAAATGGATGGGATATAAAAGGGAATTTTTAGACATGTTCTTTGAGATTATATGTATACACCTTATGGTATTTCAGAAGTTCAAGTAAATAAATGAATTCACTTGATACTTGATTTTTTTTTATTGTTGTGCTATGTTTTTATGACTGTCACTGTTACTCTAATATTTCAATAGGATAAAAATAGTACAACCAATGGAATTTAGAAGAAAATGTTATAAAATATGTCTTGATCAAGAAAATTCTCAAGTCTAAAATAATTAGCTATACTAGCACTTATAAGATATGTTTACTTTATGATACCAAGCTACACAGCTTACAGCCTGACCATACACATGATTTTATGACAGGCTCTACTTCATGACTCCCAGTAAGTTTTTTGGTTTTTTATTAGCTTTTAAGCTGATAGTTTTTAGGTTATTTGACAGAACTGACATCTCCATTTATTTAGATCACTAGAGGCCTAGTGCACGAATTTGTGTACGAGTAAGGTCCCTAGGCATGTCCAGCAATCAGGGCTGATCTGTGGAAGGACTGACGGGATGATTGGGGAGCCCCCACTCACACCTGCCTTGGCCTGGTGCCACCCACTTATCATCCGCTTCCCCACCCCAATGCTGCCAACTGGGGCCTGCAGGCTGGAGGCCGCTCCTGCATTCAGCGTCTGCCCCCTGTTGGTCAGTGAGCATCATAGCAACTGGTCATTCTGCTGGTCGTTCCATCGTTCAGTTGATTTGCATATTAGGGTTTTATATAAATAAATTACTTGTTTCATTCAAATTGCCACTTAATTGGCTCAATTGCCAGCCCACCATTAGGTATGAAGTTAATTAACTAAATAAAGGAACAATTAGGGGATAGAGTAATATCAGCAGAAACATATGATATCCTCACTATCACAATCCCAAAGCTCAGAGTCATTTTACTTAATTGTGCTGCCATTTTTAGCTAAGGTTGAAGAAGTCACTCTCTTCTGGTAATTCTTTGCCCAGGAACCTGAATGACCTTTAACTTTACACTTATGTGACCTGATATTGTCACAGTCTTCTTTCATGTGTTAAAAGTAAAAAGATGTGTATCCTCTATGGATTTTATTGAAGGAAAAATGGTTCTTCCTTGCTCTCCTTTCTTCTTGATTGGTGTCAGAGGTGACAGGAAAATAGCAGCTTGGGTTATTTTTCATGTGTACTGATTAGATAAAGCTAATTATTCAAAGACCATTTTTAAAAATATCTCAGTGTGAAGAGTTTAGGGCCAACATATTTAAATTCACAGAGGTTTTTTAGTGAATGTTAGCATTCACTTAGTAGGCCACTGAATGATGTTAATATATTAAAGATGACTATAATTCATTGACACTTCTAGTTGAGAAGTGAGGATTGTCCACACTTCTTGAACCTGAGAGGACTCTGTAACTACTTTGACCTGTAAATTATGGCACAAGTGCCATATTTGTACCAGTTTGAAGGTGGGTATTAATTGACTTTCTGCTTCCACTTTCTATCTCTCAGAATGCTTGCTCTGGGGAAAGCTAGCTGCCCAGTAGATATGATTCATGAGATTCCCACGCTATGAGAAAGCACAAGGTAGCCACATAAAGAGAGAAAGTCTCAAATAGCCACCATGATGATAGCCCTTATGGTCCAGGTATCAGGCCTGTGAGTGTAAAAACATTGCTGTGACTCCATCCTCACCTGGCATTTACCTGTAAGTGTAAATTGTTGTTTTAAGCCACTAAATTTTGGGAAAGTTTACTAAACAGAAATAGAAAACTGGGATAGCATCCAACATGTATGACACACTTACCTATGTACCAGGTACTTCTCAAAACATGTTCACATGAATCAATTCATTTAAATATCAAAGCCACTCCTGAGATAATTAATTATCCTTATGTGATTGATGAGGAAACTGTGCAGCAGTGAGATGAAATAATATGCTTAAACTCACACACTATGAAGTGACATATGAATCTAGAGTCTCTGAGTCACCACTATGCTAACCTACCTCTAGGTAGTAAGTGAGGCGTTATGCTGTCATTTTACATATCTCAGTTTATAATGCCTCATTTACAATATTGTGCACGATTGCCTGACTAATAATTTTTGCCAACATGTATTAAACCATCAAAACCATTTTCAGCTTCATCACATCAGGTGGCAAGATGTATATACATAAACTATGATGGCAGTATAAAGACAGACAAAATTTGAAAGTAAAATCAATACCATTAATAAAGCCTAAGCAACCGAATGACTGGTCGACTGGTTGCTATGATGCACACTGACCACCAGGGGGCAGATGCTCCCACAGCCAACCTCCCATGGCTGGCCAACCTCCCGCGGTCCCTCCCCCTGGCCGGCTGGCCCCAATCAGCCTCGATTGGGACTGGGCGAGATGGCCCCAATTGGCCCCGATCACTGGCCAGACTGAGGGACCCCACCCATGCACGAATTTGTGCATCGGGCCTCTAGTATAAAAATAAATCTATAGCATGTACATTTATTTAGTTATATAGTACCAGACAATCTTCTTCCTTCAAAAGAACTTCTAACTCTTGAATGAGAGTCACTTGTATATAATCTTCTATCCATACAATATTACTAACATACATCATGTAGTCATAAGAGTAACATTGAAACATTGTAAAAAAAAATAAAATACTAGATCAAATGTAGTGTGTTCTTGAAGTGTTTATAGCCAGGAGTAGTAAGGAATTCTCAAAGAGGAAGGCATGTTAATGCAAGTGATATAACAAATCACTTTTTAAATTAAAAGTGTTATTTTTCCCTTTATACACCTTATATCTTTAGAGTATTTCTGCCCTCCATTTTTATTTTACAGCTTCCTCTCTATCTTTAAATTATTCTTACATTACAATTTAAAGATCAATTTATATCCTAAAGAAGTCATTTCTTGCCAACTAAGTAGGAGAAATGGCTGATTTAGTTAGTTTTGTTTTATAGCCACGAAACCAACACCATTCAATACAAGTAGCTAAATCAGCAACAGTTTGATTGTGTCCACAGCAGAATGATACTAAACAGCTATGTTTCTATGCAAACAAGTCAGAAATAAGAACAACAACAAGCTTAGATATACATCACATTATACTGATTGAAAAAGACTCATTATTTTTCTCTTCATTATCTAAACTTATGTTCTGTAGCCCAAGGTTAACTTTTAATTGTACATGATTTGAAAATTGATCTAGAAATAGTAGAATGGCATCCTTGCTCTTTAAAGTATTTCATTTCATTCTACTCCTGGCCAACTTTAAAAACCATTGTGGAACTTCTCTCAAAGTATTCCTTACCATTGTTGCTAATTTTTCTCACCCTTTTACTTCTTTTTCTTCCTACTCACACTACAGGAAGGAGTTTGGTACATGTTAGCATGCCATAGACAATGTACTAATATACTATTACTAAAATAAGGTTTTCATCGAACAACAATGGGATGGAAATGCTCTACTTTTGAAATCAGTGGAACTAGAACAAATTCTATTCTATAATTACTCATGAGAACATTTATTTCAAAACAATTTATATTGTCTGAATAAGGTACATTTTGTAATTCAAAGCATGATTATTTTCAAAGACACATAAATTTATTTGAATGCTTAAATGACAAAAATTCTCTGGGGATATAAAGAGAAAATGAGTTTTCAACCATGATATGAGTATGAAGCTGATCCTTTTAATTCTCTCTATATATTTTCTCACCAAGTGGCAGGTAAGGAAGAAATAATCAAGAACAGTAAAATTATGTTTATTATTCACCAAAAAATACAATTTTAAAATAACTATGAAATATATACATCTGAATCCCCCTCCAATTGATATCAAATAACTGTCAGAATTATGATTATAGATCCATGGTAATACCTTCATTTGGAAGCATTAAAAATGGTTGTTTTGGTCATAGTACCCAATCTTAAATTTGAATTGTATGAAGTAATTTGTTTTGCCTACTTCTGTTAAATAATGTTATTTTAACAAAATCTTATATAATAATAAAAGCGTAATCTGCTAATTAGACCGACGACCTTCTGGATGAAGCCGGGGCTGCAGGGGCCAAGGCAAGCCACCATGGGTGCGAGGGCCAAGCCCCTTGCATGGATTTCGTGCATCGGGCCTCTAGTATATAAATACTGTGAAGGATGTTGGCATGCTATCCTCTTTGGCAATCAGCTAACTTCAAATCCTATATAATAAAGAGCTAATATGCATATGGTCATCACACCCTCGCACCCCTGCGCCCTCACACCCTCGCACCGGAACTACTCAGACATTCAACACTGGGGAGAGAGGTATGGGGACCAGCCAGGCACAAACAAGCTTGTGAGAGAGGGATAGGGACCAGCCAGGCACAAATGAGCTCGCAAGAGAGGAATGGGGACCAGCCAGGCTGTGACCTGGGAGAGGGACAAGCCGCCCGCCCTGCAGCCCCCGGTGCCAGCGGCTGTGCCTGCACCTGTGGCCCGGGAGAGGGACAAGCCACCAGCCCCATGGTCCTGGGCGCCAGTGCCTGTGCCTACAGCCCGGGAGAGGGACAAGCCGCCCGTCCCGTGGTCCCAGACGCTGGCACCTGTGGCTGCAGCCCAGGCGAAGCCACCCACCCATGGTCCTCTGCTGCTGCAGCGGGCCCGGGTGAAGCCAACCTGGGTCCTGGGTGCCTGCGATCCAACCTGCTGGAGGAGGGAATCCTGGGTCCCAGGTGTGGGGCAAGGCAGAGGCAATTAGTGGTGATCAGGCCAGCAGGAGAGCAGTTAAGGGTAATCAGGCCAGTAGGGGAGCAGTTAGGGGTTATCAGGCAGGCAGGCAGAGGTGGTTAGGGGGTGATCAGGCAGGCAGACAGAGGGGTTAGGGGCCATCAGGCAGGCAGGCAGGCGAGCAGTTAGGAGTCAGCGGTGCCGGATTACAAGAGGCAGTTGGACATCCCCCAAGGGGTCCCAGATTGGAGAGGGTGCAGGCCGGGCTGAGGGCTTCCCTTCGTGCAAGAACTTCATGCACCAGGCCTCTAGTTATCTAATAAACTAAACCTACAGATGGCCAAACACTATGTAAGACTCCTCAGTTTATCATCAGACAATGGGCATATTGATTTTATTTATTTACTAGAGGCCCGGTGCACAAAAATTTGTGCACTCGGGGGGGAGGGGGGTCCCTCAGCCTGGCCTGTGCCCTCTCGCAGTCTGGGACCCCTCGGGAGATAACGACCTGCTGGCTTAGGCCTGCTCCCGGGTGGCAGAGGGAAGGCCCAATCCCTAGGTGCAGCCCCTGGTCGGGCTCAGAGCAGCGCTGCTTGGGGAGTTGGGGCGCCGCCCCCTGTCATGCATAGAGCATGGTGGATCAGGAGGTTGCGATGCCACCCTCAGTCACGCTCAGGGTAGGGCCGATTGGGGGGTTGGGGCACTGCCCCCTGTCACACTCAAGGCAGGGTCAATGGGGAGGTTGCGGCGCCACCCCCTGTCACGCACAGAGCAGGGCCCATCAGGGGGTTGGGGCGCCGCCACTGTCACACTCAGGGCAGGGCCGATGGGGAGGTTATGGCTCTACCTTGTCACACACAGAACAGGGCTGAAAGCAGGTTTCTGGGGTTTTGTTTAGCTTCTATATTTGTAACTATGTTTCAAACTGCAAGCTCAGAGGCCGGCAAGGCAGGCGGGGAATGTTGGAGTCCTCCGTCACTGAAGCAAGCAAGCTTCATGTTAACTTCAAGCTGCCTGGCTGCTGGCAGCTATCTTGGCTGGCAGTTAATTTGCATATCGCCCTGATTAGCCAATGGGAAGGGTAGCAGACATATGGCTAATTACCATGTTTCTCTTTTATTAGATAGGATTTTTATCTTTTTTTAATATAATTTATTGATTTTTTACAGAGAGGAAGGGAGAGGGATAGAGAGTTAGAAACATTGATGGGAGAGAAACGTCGATCAGCTGCCCCCTGGGTACATGCCCTCGACCGGAATCAAACCTGGGACCCTTCAGTCCATAGGCCGATGCTGTATCCACTAGCCAAACTGGTCAGGGTGATTTGATTTATTTTTTTAAATTTATCATTATTGTTGGAAGTATTTTAGATGTCCCCTTCCGCCCCCCCCCCCCCCCCCATTGACCCTCTCCACCCAACTCCCCAGGCCTTCACTGGACTATTGTCTGTGTCCATGCAGTATGCATATATGCATAAAGTTCTTTGGTTAATCTCTCCCCTCCTCCCCCACCCCCTCTGAGATTCCTCAGTTTGTTGCATGCGTCCATGTCTCTGGATCTGTTTCGTTCATCAGTTTATTTTGTTCATTAGATTCCACATATAAGTGAGACATATTGATTTTAGTCTTGTTAAACTTACAAGATAAAACTGAACTTGTGATCAGAGAGCATAGTTTATTCATCCTTTATCCAAACAAAATAATTTTACAAATAAAAACAGATATGTTACCAAATGATCATAATATATATGACAGACACTACAAAAGAGATGTTGAAACCATGAGAAAATGCCATGAACTAATTCAATGAAAGAGAATCATATATGGCATCAGTGAATGGGGACATTGGTGCTGTAATTTACAGGAGGTCATCAACAAGACCAGAGCAGGAGAAAGGAAATTGAGGCAAAGGATTAGCTTGAAAAGTCTTCTAAGGTATGGTCATGCAGATTATCTTTTAGAGAATTTCATCTTGTCCTGGGTGAATAGATCATAGAATAGGTGGAAGGAGGGAATGAAGGTGATATGAGAGTTGGGTTGTGTTGGACCATGAATGTCAGAGGAAGGAATTCACATTTTATCCCAAAGGTGATAGAGATTCAGTAGAGACTCTAAGGCAAGTGTGAAATGGACAGAAATAGTCTGACATCAGCATGTAAAATGGGCAAGGCAGGAGAGATGAGACCAAGGAGCCAGAAATTAGACCACCACTTGAGCAGAAATGCAAGGAGTAATTATGTAATGGACAATGATTACATTTCACTCAAAGTATACAATGAATGCCAGCCTTTTAGATCTGCTCTTTAAGGAGTGTATTTGAATAGTTCACTTGGCACAATCTCTACAGGGCATTTTCATTTCTATCTATAGTTTATTCTTAGAGTAGCCAGAAGGTTTTAGTTTATTCACAATGCAATCTTTTCTAAAATAAAGAGCAATAGCTTTCCCCCTCACATTTGCTTTTCTGCTAAAAGAAGCAATTAACCTAGTTTTGCTTATGAGTGAAGAATATATTGTTCTCATTTATCAGGGACTATTATCAGTATATAATGTATCAGAAAATTATGCACTTGAATATACACAAAAATAGAACAATGTCTTTAACCCTTTCATTTTGCATGTAGAAGAGAAAGGAATTTTTGTTCTCTTCTCTCCGTGGCAGGAATACCACAAACACTGGAGGAAAGTAGTTTTGCCATAATACTACATTTTTTTACTCTAAGGAGAGAGTAGGCTAAATGCAGTAAAGAAGAAATGAAAATGTTATCAGAATGTTAGAATAAGCATGCCAACTAAGATATCACCCTCTGTTAAGAGTACCCATGTATCCATCTGTTTACTTTTCAATTGATGAAAGAACATGGGGCATTGTGACAATATTATTCTACAAGTAGACATATGGGCCTTACTTAATAAATTATTTTAGCCATTAGCATTTATCTTAATGCTAATGATACAGATTCATGAATCTGTTTGCCTGGAATACCAAGTTGATGAATATTACCCTGAAGAGCTTTCAAATGAGAACATAATCCAAATCCAAAGCAATGTTATTATTTTACATTCTCCAGAATAAAAGGAGAGGGATAGCATTGAAGAACTCAGATTATGAGTGCATATTTGACATCAAGTAAACATACTAGAATATAACAACAAGACTTCCATGTAATTTCTTATGAGAGAAATTAATTCTCAGGATGCAGAGGATGACAATACAGATTAGGTACCATTGTAAACAAGTTCACAATTTTGAACTGCACCAGGGTGTATTTTCATAACCAAGCAGCCAGCATTGAGCTTCTGCTTCCAATTAGTCAGAAAAAAAATTAACCTTTAATTATTATATTCCAAGAATGAGCTTTGTAGAAATTATTAATAGATTAAAACAACTGAATGTAGCATAATCAGTTGATGTAATCCAGTTAGAAAAGTCATAATACCCCGACTAGTACATGTTCCATTACTTTATTTTTCCTACCTCTCTATTTAAGCTTATATTTGAGAATAGTTTTGGTTTTTATTTCCTCCCCTTTTTTACATTAGCCGTGGTTTTCTATTATCACTATTGAAAATAAAAGGCAGGCACTTTGGAACTAGTATTCAGTTTAGTTGGGACCAGGTTCTGGTGATCAGTGAGACCTTCAGAATTCCTTAAAGGCATAACACCATTAGTGTTCAAAGTGCTTCATTTCTCAAAATAATTATAGCTAATATTCTGAGCTAGATATTAAAAGGCATAAGCTCACATATTTTTATAAGTTAGCCTCATTCAGTTTCTCAGAAATTTATTTTGATCTCACAGGTTGGAATTAAGTTACAGATTGCTATTCTGTATTACTTTTGACTGATCAGAAATACACACACACACACACACACACACACACACACACACACATACACACATATATGATTCCCCTGCAGTTAATCAAAACCATATAGTTAAAGGTTTTCATTGTGCCAAATCATATTTCATGGGTCCTATAACTTTTCTTTATCCATTTCACCCACAAAGATTTTTTTCCAGCCATAAAAAGCTGGCAAAACTATACTCTAGTGATATTGGTTATTCAGGAAATTAGAGATGAGTGAAAACTAGGGGTATTCATGATAGGAGCTGGGCTTCTAGTTGAAATATCATGTCTCAAATGATACTATGACCAATTTAAAGGAAGGATACTTATTAAAAAATTCATAAACATAAAATATTCCAAATAAGTTTGTTTATTGTTTTAAATTTAAATAGAAAAAAAATATTAGCTATGTTTAATTTTAATGATTCCAGAGTTTAGCTCCAACACATCTTAAAATATAAGTATCTATGAGCAAATTTTATGTCAATTTAAATCATTATTTTAAATACTCATTCTCCAGTGAGAAATTGAACACTGAATTATTCCACAGTGCTATGCTCAGGTATGCATTTTATTTTAAGAAGCAAAGACAGTTTATTACTATGAGTAATAAGCTAGCTTATTACTTATAGTAAGCTTGTCTTGAGAACCAAGCTTCTCTTGAGAACCAAGAAAAGCTTGCTTAAAGAGACATTAAAAAATGATTTACTGAAGAATTATTTTAAAATATTAAAATGACATTTGATAATATTCCTCTTTTGAAAACAAATTTGCAAAAGCAAAATTATAAGGACTATGTTGTCTTCACTATAATGTAGCAAGGTAATACTCTTACACAGAATAAAATCATAAATTTCAGAGGCTTAAATGTGATTGCTATAAAATCAAGGAATGTGTATTTTATAAAAAGAAACAACACAAAACGGTATTTCTATAAAATAAAAATATCTTGATTACCAACATTTTTACTGTTTTAAATTCCACACTTTATTATTTGCTATTCTGATTGAGCAAGAATAATACAGCTCAAAATATAACAAGCTTAGCTTTCATGATATGACAAAATAAGCATTGTTATGTTTCTCTACTTTTGTAATAAAGAACATTTTCAATTAAACAATTTAAAATTATTCAGAGGGTAGGCATATATCCTTTTATTTCTCAGTGTGTGCAACACTCCAAATGAAAAACCAAACAGAATGCTTTCTTTTTATTCCTTCTTCAGTTCTCAATATTATTAGTGTAAATTCTTCAGAAAATTTTATTGTTGAGGATAAACCAGTTGAAAGTTTAACCTCTTGTTTACTATGGCCATTCATTGTCTTATAGCATACAGCATATGACTTTTCATGAAAATTGGATTTTGATTTATTTTCCAGTGAAACTCCCTTAAAATAATAAAAACTAACCTCAAGAATAATTTGTACGTATCTTAAAGATTGAAGCTCTGATTTATTGTATATTTGAATAGGAAACAGTATATATAATCAATAAAATGACAACAAACATGCTCCACTATATTAGCAAACATCTGCAAAGATGAAATGCAGACTATTATTCACAAATACAAAAGACTGAAAAGAATATGTCAGTGAAAGGTTAACTAAAATAATACATACTTTCTATAATTATTATTTATTTTCTTTCCCCCAAAGGGAAGTGTTTCTTATTGACTGTGTTTTCACTTATTTAATCCCGCTTTAATACTGGATTCCAATGATACCTGATATACAGAAGGGAAACTCATGTAGCTCTGGTTGTCAATAAAGGATACCAGGAAAAGATACTGTAGTCAACCCCTGATCCAAATGAAATACAAATGAAAGATGGTGATTTAGTTTAAAATGGTGAAATAAATGCATTTATAATTCTCTCATCTCCTACGAAATCCCTCCAACAATATAATGAAAACTTGGGGAAAACAAAATGAAAACCATGCCTGAAATTATAAGTAACTGACAACAAACTATGATAAATAGCTTTCAAATAGGGAGCCATTTGCACCAATAGGAAAAAGGAACTTGGCTGGCACATAACTTGGTAAGATACAGATTTCAATAAGTGTCACTGTCTTCGACATCCTCCAAAGACTGTTTGAAGTCATGAGATGAAGCATGAACAGTCAGGAGAAGAACAGAATCTCTCTTCATAGAATTGCAGTTATCTATTCCCACTGGTAGAATATGGGGTAGAGAAAAAAATTGCTAATAGACTATTTTTGGTAGTTGTGAAGCAGCCTGCTTGCATTACAGTGAGAAAATGGAAGAAAAGACAATAACCACTAGACCACTAACAACACTGAGAAAGTAAAACTGAGAGAGTGTTACCCTGTGAGCAACATATACCACCTGAATGTCAAAAATAGATAAAACAGATCTGAGGAGATGGGCTTAAATCCTGAAATTTAAGTTGCTGTTGTGGGCTGATCTAATTCATTTCCACACCATAGTTCATTCAGTAAATAGCTGGCTTCATTCAGTGATTAATAGAAAGAAACCAGACCAGAATATAGGCAAAGGAGACAAAAACACAATGGGAAAAAAAAAAAAAGATAAAGTTCATATCAAAGAAAATTTTTCATCAGAGGAATATGTATATAAATAGTTCACTATAGTCTCAAATAAATTATAGACATATCTCATTAATGGTGAGAAACAAAAATATATAATTTCAATAAAGAGGTTATAAAAACAGCAGAAATAAATGGAAAAAATGAAATAGCACAGACCAAGAAAGCAATGGGGAAAAAAATGAAACCAAAATGAAGTTGAAAATTACGTTAGAGGTTGCAACAGAGCATAAACACAACTGAAAACTCACTTGGGTTATGGTTGACACAAGTGAACTACAAATTTAAAAATACAAATATGGCTATTATAAATAGCTATAGAAACAAAGGGGATTTAAAATAATTAGCATTCTGAAAGAAAAAAATTATTTAGACACATAATAGAATAAAACTTGCTTGAAATAAAGATTGAAATCTGGGATAAAAAGAGTCCCCAAAATGACTTGCTTTGATTAAATACTAAATTTCAACAATCTCTTCAGTTTACTCCAGTATTTTTTAAAATATATTTTTATTGATTTCAGAGAAGAAGGGAGAGGAAGAGAGATAGAAACATCAATGATGAGAGAGAATCATTGATTGGCTGCCTCCTGCACATCCCCTACTGGGGACTGAGCTCGAAACCCTGGCATGTACCCTTGACCAGAATCGAACCCTGGACCCTTCAGTCCGCAGGCCGACGCTCTATACACTAAGCCAGTGGTTCTCAACCTTGGCTGCACATTAGAATCACCTGGGAATCTTTTTAAAATCCTGATTTCTGGGCCTCATCCTCCAGAAATTCTGTTTCTTTGTTACTAATGTTGTGGCCCCACCCCATAACAAAGAAACAGAATTTCTGGAGGATGAGGCCCAGAAATCAGGATTTTAAAGAGATTCCCAGGTAATTCCAATGTGCAGCCAAGGTTGAGAACCACTGCACTAAGCCAAACCGGCTAGGGCTACTCCAGTATTTTATCTTAAATTGAGGTAAAGGTAAATTTAAGTTTTTAATTATTTAGCAACAACTTTCATATATGGGATATTGGGCTCCTAAATTATAAAATTCTGCCTTTTATTCAATGTACCATTCTAATATTCTATACAAACACATCTATACAAAAAATATCTGGAGAGATATTCGTTAAATAGTAAATTTTTGGTGGTGAGATTTGAGATTGTTTTTTAATTTCTGCAATACATATATTATTTTTAACAATCATGTATCATTTTTACAAATAACAATGAAGTCATTGATATTTTAAATAAAACAAATGGAAGGCCAATAATAATTGAGAGAGAAAAGAAAAATGAGACATCTCAACTCTTGCAATACCTCTAGAGACTCATGGCCCATCATTCCATAGTTCATACAGCAACCAGGTGATTTATCTAAAACTGAAGCATAGTGTGTTCATTGTCATCTTATTATCCAGCAAGAATTTCAATAGATTGCCGTTAAACTGAAATCAAATCCAAACGTTTTAGTAATTTACACAAAACTATCTCTAATCCGGCCCTACAGGTACTTCCAACATCAACAGCTACCACTTCCCTGCATTCACTTCCCTACCCCCACCCCCCCATTACCCTGAACTATTTATAGTTGGAGTTCCCCTCTAAGTTCCAAATCTATACATCTCTTTTCATGCTTCAGGTGGTGCTAAAATGGTGCATTTGTTGTTTGTCTATTTGTAGGAGTACACAGAGGGGCTAGGATCCCAAATTATTCTATAAATATCAGTAATATCTCTGTGAAGGCTTCCCTGCCATCCCCATCAATTAAGTTATAAAATTGCATGTATCTTTTTTCTACCCTGTATATCAGTGCCATGCCAAGTAATATTAGAGTCCGTTGCAAAAGAAAATATCATTAATACTGATCTCATTTCTATATAAAATTTAGGTATTTGATTCACCCATGAATTTTGATTTTTTTAAATATTATTTTTTAAAATATGTTTTTATTGATTTTTTTAGAGAGAGAGGAAAGGAAAGGGAGAAAGAGAGAAACATCGATAGGTTGTCTCCTGCACGGCCCCTGCTGGGAATCGAGCCCACAACCAGGGCCTGTGCCCTGACCAGGAATGAGCTGGTGACATTTTGGCGCATGGGACAATGCTCAACCAACTGAGCCACATCGGCCAGGGCTAAATATTCTTTCAAAATATTGTTTATCTGCTTATTGTGGTTTTTGGCACCCTCATATTGCTAGGAGAGGGGCACGTAATAGAAATAGAATCACAGTTGTTTAATAGCTACTCAGTAGGAAGAGATTTTCTTACAGACCCTTGGGAAACTGGAGGGTGTATTGCAAGCAGAACAGGCCCTGGAGATAAGGCAGCCACGGAGCCCAGATGAGCCTGTCACTCAAAAGAAAATCCCGATCAAGGACAGGACCTATCTGAAGGGAGACAGTGTTCCGGGCTAATCTTTTCCAGGGCGAGTCTTTGCAAGGAAAATGAAAGAGGGCAGACCCTGGGAACTAACTTTAGAAATTTTCCCTCCAACTACCCATATATAAGGGCTGATTTGAGATGAAATGTCAGAGTGGTCTTTTCAGGCTGTACACCTGCCACTCTCTCAGATAAATGCGCCGCAAGAATTCAACCTTGTCTCTACTTATTTGATGGGCAACAGGAACCTTTGGTCTGGTTTCAAATTTATTTTTGTGCCCAAGGTGAGTGCTCACTCATATTACCCGAGTCTCAGCTCTATTCTATACTACTGTAGCACTTATGGTTCTTTGTCTTCACATATGTCATTGCTACCAGACTGGGACCCCCTGTAAGGAAAGGAACCAGTTTTGTTTATCCATGTACATCTAAAAATCAGCACAGTATCCAACATTACATACAGTTGGAAATCATTTAATTCAGATGAATAAAAACCCAGACAAGAGAAATAACCAAAATTCTTCAGTCTTTATAGAATATAATCTTCCACAGGGAAGAAAATAAATAATCTAAATGGGGAGATTTATTTCTTTTAAGATAAGGAAATGATGCCCTGACCGGTTTGGCTCAGTGGATAGAGCATCGGCCTGCGGACTGAGGGGTCCCGGGTTCAATTCCGGTCAAGGGCATGTACCTTGGTTGCGGGCACATCCCCAGTGGGAGGTGTGCAGGAGGCAGCTGATCGATGTTTCTCTCTCATCGATATTTCAAACTCCCTATCTTCTCCCTTCCTCTTTGTAAAAAATCAATAAAATATATTTTAAAAAAGATAAAGAAATGTTAATATTAAGATAAGGCCCAAGTCATGAGCTAAAAGTAATTAAGCAACGAACTAAAATCAATTCCTTCTCCCCCATAAATATATATTTATGGCACAAAGTATTGAGTGTATCTATTCCAAAAATATAGTCTATCTGAGAACCAGAGAATATTAAAATGGAAAGAAATCTTAGCTATTTTTTAATTTCACCTTCTTTTTGTAAATAGAAAATGAACTTAGAGAGTTTAAATGACATATCTAAAAGCACAATAGAGTAGGCAGAGCCAGAACTTGGAGTCAAGTCGTCCATTTCTCTGCTTGGTACTTTTCCACTAGAGGTTATTCACAAATCTAGAAGAGGGGACACTGGGAAACAGGGGAGTGGAGGGTAGGAACTTTTTCCTAGGTCAGACAGAATCACCAATTCACTGATAAAATAAACCACAAGTTTTATGTATTGCTTGAAACACAGTCACTGCTAAGGAGAGGTGATTGAAAAATGACCTTTTAAAGTTCATTCCAGCCTTATGCTTTTTATCTTTGTCACTAAATTCTCTATGATTCATTTCCTTCTATAAAAGAAGGCGCTTCTACTCTCTGCCTACTCTAATTTAAGATTGGTGAGGTCCAATTTTAAATACACATTATTCATATATTCTGTATTTGAACAAATGCAAGTCATTTTTAACTGTGGATTGACCATGTAAATCAATACTTGATCATGCTTGGAGGAAATTGGAAGTAATTATGTAGCATTTATTGTCCAATTTGGTGTTGAAAGCTAGGATATAGGTATTGGTACTGAATAAAACAATTCTGAATTTTATATAAAAAATAGAGACATACAAGGGCACTATTCTCAGCCAGAATTATTATTCTTCACAAATTGCCAGGACGTTGGGGTCTCATATGACTAATGAGATTTTCTAATGGTGAAAAGTGACTGGTTCTTCACAAGTGTTACATTTAATGTAGCTCTGAGTTATTAGAAAGATAGAAATGATGACCCCCTAGCCCCCCCCCCCAAAAAAAAAATTAGCCTTGCCCTAGCCAGTGTGTCAGTGGTTAGAGTGTCGGCCTGCACAATGAAGTGTCTCCTATTCAATTCCTGGTCAAGGGCACTTACCTTGGTTTCCAGTTCACTCCCCACCCTCCACAACCCCCAACCTCCCCAGCCCCCATCCGGGCACTTTCAGAGGCAACCAGTCCATGTGTCTCTCTCATGTCAAAATTTCTCTTTCTCTCTCTCCCTCTTCCTTTATCCCTTCCATTCTCTCTCAAAAAGGAATGGAAAAAATATCCTCAGGTGGGGATTAACAACAACAACAAATTAGCCTTGAATTAATTTGATGGAATTCAGTTAGGGAAAAGCAAATTATGCATTATTATTATTAACATTGTTTGCATATGAAATAATTCCTTTTTGTACTAATAATTAGACTTTCTGATCGATATATTATTCAAATTAACAATTAAGAATTCTTGGTTAATTTTGCCCTTTCTCTTTATATGGCCACTTTATTTAAAATGTTCTTCATGTGCAAAAGTAAGAAAAATACTATGAGTTCACTTGGATCTCTGCTCTATAAATCTAAAATCATTTATTTTTATCCATTGACCATCTATAAAATTTATAGGAGAAGAATTTATTCTTTAAAAGGGAGGCCAATTAAATACTTCTTAAGAATAAACTAAAAGATAAGCAAGGAGTAAGTTTCTCAGCAAAGAAATAAGGTCATTTCATTAGAAAAACGAACAATCATAGCTTCCTATATTTCAAGCATTGTCCTCAAGGCTAAAAATCTATTTACATTCATGAAATAATGCTTGATAAGTTTTGTGTACAAGAACTCTTTATTAAGTATATACATTTATACAAATTTTACTGGGCCTCATATTACTGGCCTCAATTTGTAAATAAGGGGTTGAGATTGGGTGATTTCTAAAGCATATTTCAGCCTTCAAACTGTTGATTATTTTAAATATCTAAAGAGATAACCAGTAAGGAATTCTCCAACATGACTCACAATTAATATTTGGCATTTGCACATGTTACAGGTCTCATACAAAGTTACTCGAAGGCAATGCAATAACTGAAAAACTAATACAAATTAATATCATTTCTTTTATAAAAAAAAAAATAAGAGATCCTGTTTTCAAAGTGGCCATTTCTTTTCAAATGTTCCCTCAAACATGCAGAACACATTCATTCACAAAAACTAGGTTAGGGAGACAGAGTAGTATAAAATAAAAATTTGGAAGCAATACAACACAAAAAATTGGACCTAGATTTAGCAGCATAAGACAGCTGCCAGAAATTCAATTAACTTGTTAAGCCTACCTAATGAAAAAGAAAAGTCAGTACATGAACATCCTGATAAATTGCATAACAGAGTCAGTGGCATCCTACCCTTGGGCTAGGGTTTTTTCTGTACCCCATTCCTGTGCTATTGCTCTTTTAATTCCAAACATCTCACCTTAGTTATGAAACTATACAGAGCTTCCCCTCCAAATGAACATGAAATTGTCCTGAAATACAGAACTACGGACAC
Organism: Myotis myotis; assembly: GCF_014108235.1. Taxonomy (NCBI): domain Eukaryota; kingdom Metazoa; phylum Chordata; class Mammalia; order Chiroptera; family Vespertilionidae; genus Myotis; species Myotis myotis. The sequence continues at coordinate 29,284,114 of NW_023416313.1, forward strand.
AGAAACCTCCCAGAAGTTTAGCATTTCACCAGCTAATACATTTCACCAAATCTATGTTGGGAAAAACATCTAAAAAGCCCTTGTGTTGAGTTCCTAATTCTGATGATTCTGTGATTCTGATCAAATTCTATTATGTGATACTGATCAAATTTCAGACAGGTAATCCATAAGGTCTTACAGTGCCCAGATTGCTACTTTCAGGCGCACAGTGATTTTCAGGTACAGAAAAATCTGTACCACATTTTCATGATATTTTGATGTCAATTGCTGAAGTACTCATGTGTACTTATCTCCAAAGTGGCTATGTGAACAATATACCTGTTTTCTCTATCAATGTGGGAGACAAATATTTTGAATATGTTTTCAGATTCTAGATCATGTATCTTCATTAAAGAATGCACTGGTTTCTGCTAGTTTATGGTTCATTCGCATGCGTTGACTATTCTATTTAAGTAATATTGTAGGCAAAGGTGAAGGAGCTTTCTAGAGAGACAATGTCTAGCATAGTGCCTGGGACACAGTAGGCTCTGAATAAACACACATTGAAGGAGTACAGAACTGAATGAACTACTATCAAAAGAATTAATACAATGAGTTAAACTTTGGCTCAAAGCACAAATTTCCAAGTCAACTGTTAAGTCCTGTTTGGTCAACATATGACAGGGCATGTATTTTCCCTGGTCTCTGTATTTCTTTTTGATGCAGCAGAGGTTTCACTCCATTGGTCAGTATTTGTTTAGTTCCATTTTCCTTTTAAAAATGTTTAATTTAACAGGAAAAGTCCTTTTCTGCAGAAACTAGGTAAGAGGATCTCCAAAGGTCACGGCATATAATATCTGATAAACAATTCTGATTAAGGGCAGTGCCACTGGGAAATTTAGGGTGGTTGGTTGATATTCATAGTGTATATTAAAAAATGCCATAGTCCGTTTTCAAATTTCAATGCATAAATATGCACCACATATTTCTAAGAGCCCTATTTCTCTCGTCCCAACTTTCCAAGATGGTCTGTATTCTGTCTAATTTGAATGCTGAATTGATTCTATTTAAATCATTTTTCTGAAATGAAAATTGGCTCACTTTCTTTTCACTGAGGAATTAATTAACTCTCCCAATAACTGGCTTGAATTTTTTCAAATGGGAAAATTACATAGGATTTTTATTTTAGTAAAGAACAATTGTTTATCTTTAAAAACATTTAAAAAGACATTCTGCATTCAAGTTCATCATATTTTAGGAAACTTCTATAGCAAAAAAAAATTACAGTAGACTTTCTGATTTCTCCATAGTGTCCTTGGATAAATAAACAACCCAATAGACCATGTTAAATGCCCCAAATGTTACTGGAAAGAGAATGCGGGCATACTTGTCTATTTTACTTGTGCCAGATCCAGGAGGTGGTGGGGCAGAAGGAGGAGGAGTGGCTGACAACTTCCCAGAAGCCCCTACGGTATTAACTGTTGTCTTAATTCGCCCCAGTCTTGATCCAAACACATGGTGGGTAAAAGCAGGTCCTGCTGAAGCTTGCGGGGACACATACCCAGTTCTGCTAGGAGTAGAAGAAGCAGATGGTAGTGCTCTTGCAGCAGATATAGTTTCAGCGGCATTTGCATGGCTGAATGGGTTTGGACTGGAAGCTAAGTAAGTCTGTGATGTGGCCTCAGAAGCTGCTTGAACAGTCATGGAAGATCTGCTCGAATGGTTTCCTACCTCGGTTCTGATGCCAACGTCAGATTCAGACTGAACCAAAACATTTGTTCTTTTCCTCATGTTCAGATTGGCATTTGTGTTCTGAAAAGATATAATCAAAATTACATTGGTATGTCATTTTATATAGATTTATGCAAAATTTAAATGGATCAAATCATTAGAACTAGTTGTTTCCATAAAATAGACCTTTATTAATATGCTATAATCAGCTTGATATAAAGGCTTACCAAAAAGAATGTGTACATATCTGAAACTGAATCAAAAATTTTCTTTTTTGAAATTGTTATCCATTCCTATAAATAATTAGGATTTAAATCTATAAAAAGAAGATTAGGCTTTTATGAGCATAAACTAGAGTTATACTTGACTTTAAGGATTCAGGATGATGGCAGTACAACTTATTTGTTCAGTTTTATTGTAAATAATATTCTGTGATATGTTGTGTACATTTCAGTGATTTTTATATAGTTTGCTTTATAAACAAGAAAAACTTTACTTATTCTTGTGCATAGAATAACAATAATAATAACCATCCACATGTGCATGCCATTCTTTAAAAAAAATCCAAAAGCTTTCATTTCTAAGTCCCTGGAATTTATTTTCATACTAGTAGTCTTCTATAAGCAATCATACACAACATTATAAATCCAGAAATCCTAATGCATTTTAGATTTTTACCATAATCAATAATACAAAAACAAAAAAAACAGATTTTAAATAAAATGTTGTATTAGACATATAAACAGGATCACCATTGCATAAATATCTAAGTTCAAATTATTTATGTATAAAAATGTTTCAATAAACATGAAATTCAGTATTTTCCATCAAATTATATTCTGTGTAAAACAAAACTACACTTGAATGAAGATGCATGAAAAGTATTAAAAGTAATGCTCCTTGTATTTTGACAGACATGATAAATAACTGTATAGCCAACTATAGATTGTCCACACTAGTGAAGGAAAGTAATTGCTCAAATTATTCAAATGTCTGTCCTTAGCTATAGTTTGATTGTTTTGCAAAGATGTTTGTTTCTTAATTACATTTATTCTAAGTTATATTAAGGGTAAATAGTAATTGCTTTCTATATACTCTTCCCCTACCATTTCATGAAATAAATGATGGGTGAGAAGATGGAGAAGTAGAAGAGAGACAGAGGAAGAACAGCTCACAAGTGTATGATTCAGAAGCCAGCCTACAAGAAATTTCACAGATATTACATACAATTAATTAATAATCCACTTTACAGAAAAATGGTTGGTCTACAAATATAATCTTTTTTCAATACCACACTCATCAAGCAGGTTAAATGTGTTCAACCCATATTTCATATATTTGTGAATTATGACTTCAAGTTTTCTGAGAAAGAAAATAAGCCTCACAAGGTGAGAGCCATAACAGGATCTGAGAGTCTTCGAGAGCGTTCTTCCTGTCAGCCTGGAGGATTCTTCTAAGTAGATTGCAGTTGAACTCTTGAGAACTTGTCTAACATATGGCATCTAATTTCAGTGGAGACAATTTAAACCAAAATTGACATCAACCTAAAAAGTGAATTATCATAATTTACCCAGAACATTTACTCTACAAAGCACACTGTACACATCACTTAATTAACCCTCAGATTTTGAGTCCCTTTTTTTTTTACACAAAAGGATAACCATTCATTGATTACCTTTAATTCTAAAATGTAATACACATGGTGAAGAATATAAAGAAGTGTAAGGTATATCCACAACATTTAAAAAGCTTACACTATTATTGGTAAGGTAAAATGAATACCCATGCACATGATACAATAAAATATGTAACAAATATACTAAGAAGAGAAGGAAGAGAGTAATAAAAGGACCAATTGGACGAGCAAGAGAGAAATACGTAGTTTCAAATACCGTATAATCTGATATTTTCTTATTGCCTTTTCCACCAAAAGTTAGGTCATATATAATCTTTAGAAACCCATCTTCTTCATAAACATAAACTCTAAGAATTGGATACAGTGGGGCCTTGACTTAAGAGTTTAATTCGTTCTGAGACCGAGCTTGTTAAGGAGCGCGTTAACTCAAATTACTCTATCAACTCAATGCAAAAAATTGGCCGAGAGACAGCAGATATCTCAAAAAACGCGTTAGTCGGGACACTCGTAAGTCAAGTATACTTCCATTTCTGGCCAAAATGGAGCCACAGAGACAGAATTTACTCTCCTGCATGAAGTGACTGGACAAAGCCCCACCCAGGTTGCTCAGTTGGTTGGAGAGTCACTCCCTACCCAAAAAGGTTGTGATTGGATTCCAGGCCAGGCACATACCTAGGAGGCAGGTTTGATCTCCAGATGGGGCAAGTATAGGAGACAACTGGTCAATGTTTATCTCTCCCATCAATGTATTTCTCTCTCTCCACCCCCTCCCCCTTCCCCTCTCTCTCAAATCAATGAACATATCCTTGGGTAAGGATTTAAAAAAGAAAAAAAGGATTTAAACTTAAAATAAAGGAAATATGTGAAATAAAAATTGTTTTTTGAAGAGGCTGGGCACTAGACAACATAGAACCATAATCACTGGGGGGAAAAAAAGGAAAGAAACAACCTTGAGAGAGTCCTATGCTTTGGTGCAGAAAGGGAGAATCTGGGCAAAAGCTGGCAGACTCCCTGAACTGAGGAGATGGAGCTGAGAATCTAGGGAAATCAAGGTGGTTAGCGTTCACAGGAAAAAGTAACAGAGAAGTGTATGCTGAAAAAAGGAGAGAACTCCAAATGTCTGAAGAGTCCCATTGAGTATTTTGCTAAGCACAGATCAGATTAAGGGGGTGGGGAGAATTAACTACCAAAGGCTGCAAGAAGAACCACCTGAAAGGATTAGAAGCAGTACCTGGCATATACTAAACCAGTGGATATGCCTGTTCCCACCAGCCAGACTGGAATATCTCAACATTCAAATAAAATTTGGCAGAGTACTCAGAAGGCATTTGCCTCAGTAATATGAATGACCAACTCCATACACTGATCTAGTCTTGCATAATGAATCTTAAAAGTAAGACCTAAAAAGATGAAACTAATTCTAAGTAACCTAAGTGCACCCCACAAGAAATCACAAGCACATTTATCAGATCTTATCTTCTTTTCCTCTAGATCAATATCCTTCTGGAACTTCCTGAAATCCCAACTGTGAATTATGTTCTAATGGTTGCTTGAATAATTCATCCTCCCTCTTCATATCCACGCCTCACCTTCAGGATCTGGAGCCTATTTTCCTACAGGCTTCCTTATGACTTTCTCTGGCCAACAGTGTGGTGGAAGTGATAGTGTGCACTTCCAGGTCTTCGCCTTAAGAGCCCTGGCTTGCCTCTACTCTCAGAACATTGCCACCATCATAAGAACAGAGGTGGGCTAGCCTGATGGAGAAATCTTTCAGAGCAGAATCAGTCATCCTAGGGAGGTTTATCCTAGAAGCCAATAGCTAACTGATCACTAGACATGTGAGTTTGCTCCAGCTAAGAGACAATGGACTGCCCAGCCAATCCTAATCCAGATCAACAGAACTTTCTAATTCACTCACAGTATTAAAAGCAAAAATAAATTGTTGTATGCTAATTAAGTTTTGTAGTTGTTTGTTATGCAGCATGGTTGTGGCACTAGATAACATATGTAGACCAACTAAACCAAGGGCCCTAAAGGAGGTATTCCCAAAACTCTGGAGAGGAGAAGTTCCCCAGACATTCTGGGATAATTAGAAGGTGGTCCTGCCCAGAATGCATCAAAGACCATTTGTAGACCCAATTGCCCAACTCCACACACTAGTTAAAGGACCAAGATATTTTGCCCTCTATAACCCCATTCTTAAAGAATCACAACATTTTAAAACTGCAAGAGTTTTTTAGTGATCAACTTATTCCAGTTCCTCATTTACAGTAGGGAAAAATCCAAGCAGAAAGGTCATGACTGAATGGAAGGCATACACTGAGTTACTTAACTAAGTGTTCTGCCATATTGTACAGCCTCTTCGTGCACAGATGTGGAGGAGGCATTAAAATACTTAATAAACTACTCCTTTTGAGTCATTCGAGTCAGTCAAGTATATGTAAGTCAATTATATTGTTAAAAATTATTTGAGACTTGGAAGTCAGAAATGAGTACAGCTTGTTCTTTCCATGTCATAATGGAGCATTAATTAACAATTCCATGGAAGGATTATTAAGTTTCTAGGAGAATTTACTTGAGTTTGATTTTGCTATTTAATATTGGATTTGAGCCAAATACTATGAAGTTATATATTAACTTGAAGGCTCTTGTCCAGTAAAAAGACCACCAAAGTTATGATTTTGTTGCCCTGTAGGATGTTAACCACTTCTGTATCTGACATAGCAACCTCATCCTAACATTTACTTTTTTATTTTTTAAAAAACGTATTTTATTGATTTTTTACAGAGAAGAAGGGAAAGGGATAGAGAGTTAGAAACATCGATGAGAGAGATCGATCAGCTGCCTCCTGCACACCCCCTACTGGGGATGTGCCCACAACCAAGGTACATTCCCTTGACCAGAATTGAACCCAGGACCCCTCAGTCCGCAGGCTGATGCTCTATCCACTGAGCCAAACCAGTTCGGCAACATTTATTTTTTTAAAGTTACTTGTAGTTATTACTCATAAATATTTTGAACCCATTTTATCGTTTAAGTGGTTCTCTCATTAATTAATGAGTTGAACATTACTTTGCCTTAATTAATGTCCATTCAATATTTGTTTGCAATGTTTTTGAAAATTTGAAAATTATATTCTGACAACATCTATAATTAGACAAATTATAATCTATACTAATAATAGAGGAATATGCAAATTGTCCAGGACACTGTCACAGTAACAGTAACAACCGAACAGCAGGCTGTGTGGGTTGACCAGGCCAGCAGGGGTGTTAGTGAGGGATGACCAAAAGACTAAACAAGCAGGCTGCATGGGGTGACCAGGCTGGCAGGGGGGGGGGGCGGGGGGGGCAGTTAGGGGCAATCAGGCCAGCAGGCAGAGATGGTTAGGGGTGATCAGGATGTTGGGGGGGGGCAGTTAGGGGCGATCAGGCAGGCAGGCTAGTGAGCAGTTAGGAGCCAGCAGTCCCAGATTGTGAGAGGGATGTCCCAGATTGGAGAGGGTGCAGGCTGGGCTAAGGGGACCCCCCCTCACCCCCATGCACGAATTTCATGCACCGGGCCTCTAGTTATCAAATATGTGTAAAGAAAATGTCTGGAGAGAAAAGTGATCCCAAGTCAAAGAGATGAGCTCAATCTATGGTGATTGAAAAAAATAATCAACAAAGTGAGAGACTTGATGAAAATGGAGGGAGCAGTATGAAGTGTGCCACTTAGGATTATCACCTGAAAAGAAAGGTTGAATCTTTAAGATTACCAGTGAACTTCTAGAGCAGGGGTCCTCAAACTACGGCCTGCAGGCCACATGCAAATACAAATACTGTATTTGTTCCCGTTTTGTTTTTTTACTTCAAAATAAGATATGTGCAGTGTGCATAGAAATTTGTTCATAGTTTTTTTTTAAACTATAGTCCGGCCCTCCAACGGTCTGAGGGACAGTGAACTGGCCCCCTGTTTAAAAAGTTTGAGGACCCCTGTTCTAGAGTATAAAGACCATCTTACTAATCATTGTAAGCTAATGAACAGAGCAGGCACCTACTTCATTTTAAAATAAATTTTAATGGAATGGATATAGAACAGAATCAAGATTATTTTTCAAATTAAGAAAATTAAAGAAAAACTGTACAAATATTTTCTACCTGACCTCCAGATTACTATTTCTTAGTTTATGGGTCAGATTTCTAGACTATTGCAGACAGTCCTAGAGCACGGAAATTATTTTGACTCAATCCCAAGGGTGACTGAGAATACCTAAAAAGTCTCTCAATACTCTATTATCAGAACATATAAAGGAAAGAAAATTAGACTGATTTGAGGCTTAAATCTTTGCTCTCTGCCAAACAGCCAAAGAATACTCAAGTTATTTGGGACTAATGTCTCAAGGTCTACTATGTAAAAAGTGTGTCATTTTCCATGGTGACAAACCACAAAAGGATTGAGAATTCTGATGATCTCCCTGGCACAGGACTCACTAGGAATAATATTCACACAGTTTTCAAGTTTTGGAACAAACTAATGTGTCAGTCAGAGTAATGTTATGTTTCATACAGTGTTCAGAGACTTGAGTGGCTCCATCAGTATTCAGCAGACACAGTGGATACAAACAAGAAAAGTACCTCAGCTTCATTTGAATTTTAAAAAATGATTTAGTTTGAAATCATTTTGTCATTAGTCACAATAGCCCGAAGCAGGGAAACTGGTGGGATAGAGAAGGGAGGTGGCAGATTCAAACATCACCAACAAATTAAAGCAGCAACAGGCAAACAGGAGCAAATCCAAGCAATTTGTCAATCATGACTGTGATCTGACACAGTTTCTAAAGAAGTATTATCAACTGCGAAAATGAAAATTCATCTAAACTTATTACTCTAGCCACAATGAGATAAAGTGACTAATACGAAGTTTGTAGAACACAAGCTACATTCATATTGCCTGCTTGAGAAGCTAAGGAAGTTTAATAAAATGTAATTTAACTCTCTAAATTAAAAACAAACAAGGCTAATAATGAACAGGTTTATCTTCTAGAATATCAATGAGTCACATACAAAAAAAATCCAATAATGTAAAGCTATGTATTCAGGGCCATTTCGACAGGGCTTCAGGGGCTAGCCACACATCCTATTTAATAAGGAAATAAACAAGTAGGGGGGAGCAGCTGAAACCAGACTCCAAGGTAGAGATTTACTGAGGGCTATCAGTAGTGTTTTAAGAAAATGGAAATGAAAAACACCCCCTTCAAATAAACATGCTAAATATTTCACACACAGTTACCAGGGGGCTCTGTCAGACATTGAACAACAAATGTAGTAATGAAAACGCTGAGTTTCCTATTTATTGTATTTCATTTCCTCCCAATGTTAGCATTTAATTGAATGTTTGTATTTCCATAAGCTATAGAAATATTACTTTCAATATCAGGAACTGGGATAAGAAATTTATGTCTTCAGTTGGGGGACTACCAGAGAACAAGGTCTTAAAGAGTTCACTCACTTCCTATTTACATATTTAGAAGTTAAAAATGCAAAATATTAGGATTTCTTGAAGATCTGTGATTTTTGTGGTTAGTTTTGTTATAGGGATTCTTAGTACTTCTTCTCCGCGCACCCCCCCGCCCCCCCCCCCCCCCCGCCATGCTTTGTATATTAAATATGTGTCTCCAGTAAAAGAAATCTCTTTGTCAGAGACTTCAGTAGTCAGAGCACAGGTTCTAAGTTTGATCAAGCGATCTTGACCTGGATTTGCTCCAGGAGATACATTCACTATTGCGGCCAGCATAACCCTAGAGATGGTAGAGGGCAAAGGATATGCCACTCACTTTCTCCAAATGCAAACACGAAGCTGGATGATTCTTCTCTTGCTCAATAATGAAAAGCAGCATTGTAGTCACTCTAAATGTTTATAAGAATGAACACTGGGCTCTAGCCAGGTGGCTCAGTTGGTTGGAGTGTCATCCCATACACCAAAAAAAAGAGGTTGTCGGTTTGATTCCCAGTCAGGGCACATATCTAGGTTGAGGGTTCAATCCTCAATACGGGTGTGTAAGGGAGGCAACCGATCGCTGTTTCTCACATTGTTGTTTCTCTCTCTCTCTCTCTTTCTCTCTCTCTCTCTCATACACACACACACACACACACACACACACACACACACACACACACACACATATACACACATCCCTAAAAATCAATAGAAACATATCCTCTGGTGAGGATTTAAAAAGAAAAGAATAAACATTGGGAGTTAGTTAAAAACAGTTATATCAGATCACTGGCCTCTCTGTGACTTTTCCAATTATCAGTGAAGTCCAGATACTGGAACTCAGGGAAACCACAAAGACTGGAAGAACTGTTGCCATCCAAAGTACAGGACTATATTCACACCTCATTCTACGAATAAAAAGACACACCTAGAACATTGGCTCATAATTAGAACTTTGGCAACCCAGTTTGACTGGCACACTTTCTAAATATAACAGAATATTTTTAAAATTTGTATCTGTGAATATATTGGCCATTATAGTGTCACTCTTCTTTTTTATCTATTTTAATTACAGTAATCAAAACTACTTTCTTCCACATATAAATTGGAAGCAAGAAATGAGTCCATGAAGGGCATCAAATGGGATGTAGAAAGAAACAAATGTCCAAGAAGGCTTTAAAAAAAAGAAAAAGAAAAAGAAAGAAATATTAAGAGGTTTTAATCACTGCTATAGACTGAATTGTGTCCCTTCAAAATTCATATGTTGACATCCTGATACTCCCCCATTCCCGATAAGATCTTGGAGGAAGTGATTAGGTTAAAAGAGGTCATAAGGATGGAGCCCTGCTGAGACAGAGCTGCTGCGCTCCTGAAAGAGGAAGAGGCATTGAAGAGCACTTCTCAGAGTCACATAGGGACACAGCAAGAAGACAGCCATCTGCACGCCAGGAAAAGAGCCCTCACCAGAATCCAAAACCTGCTGGAACCTTGGTCTTGAACTTCCTATCCTCTAACCAATGGGAAAATAAATTTTGGCTGTTTAAGCCATCCAATCTATGTTATTTTGCTATGGTCGCCTGAGCAGACTAAGACAATCAATCATCCAACTTTAGTAAAAATAAATTCAGAACACACACAATTTTAAGATTTTTAAATATTGTATATTAACTAACCTTTTCATAGGGAAAAAAATAAAAGCTAAACAAACTTGCAGCTTTCTCCTTTCAGATACTCTCTTCGTTTCTGGTCTGCTCTGCCCTCTCTTCCTCATTGAGTGAGTATACTTATCTTATAACCCCAAATCCTAGGTAGAGTCAAGATAAAAGGCAGAGAAACTGAGATGCATTTGGCAAGAATTAAGCATTGATCTGTTTGCAGTATTTTTAGTCATCCTTTATTAATAAAAATAGTAGGGGCTTCTACAGCCTCTGCCTAAATTGTCCCAGCTGCCTGGATACCTTGAGTCACTTTCAGTTTCTCTTCACCCAAATCAGAGGATTTCAGTTAACTGGGGCTTTTTTTTTTTTTTTTTTTTTTAAGATGTTTTTAAAATTGATTTTGAGAGAGAGGGAGTGGGAGAGAGAGAAACATTGATTGGCTGCCTCCTGCACACCCCCTACCTGGGATTAGGGATCTAGCCCAAAACCAGGGCATATGCCCTGACTGGGAATCAGACCAGCAACCTTTCAGTTCATAGGAGGATGACCAACCGATTGAGCCACACCTGCCAGTGTTAACCGGGGCTTTATTTGACCTTCAGTTTGAATTTAGCTCCAGATTTCACTTCAACTGCCCACTATTTTTCCCTAAACATTTTTGCCTCTCTTTAGATTATGACTTTTTTTAATCCTCACCTTAGGATATGTTCATTACTTTTAGAAAAAGAGGGAGAGAAAGAGAAACATTGATGGGTTGCCTTCCTTACGCACCCCAACCAGGTATCGAACCCACAACCTTTTGGTGTAGGGACAACACTCCTACCAACTGAACCACCAGACCAGGGCCAGATTATGACTTTTATGTGTGACTGTGTATGTTTATGTGTGAATGTGTGTACATTTATTATGGATTTCAGAGCATGTATTTATTTAAATATTGGAAAGGTGTAATTAACCTAACTTATAACCTTTTCACACTTTATATTAAAAATATTTTTTAATTCTTAAAAGTAGATTAATATATGTAATGATATCTGATAAAACATTGTAAAAAGAATCTTGCTAGGTTTTTCAATTCCTAACTTGGGTGGCCAAATACATTCATTTTTTAAAGCATCCACATCATATGGAAATGAGTTATTTCGGTTTCAAAATATTCAGAAAATCTCATTTAAACTTAGAAAATGCTTGTACAATGCCTTTTCCTTAATATAGACTTGATATGATTTGTTCATAATGAAATTGTGCTATGACAAATAGCCATCCAGAAAGACGTAGATTCATGCCAACACTATAGGAGGCTGGCATAGCAAGTAATCCAAGTCACAGTTTTATCTGCATCAGCAAAGGCAACAGAGGTACTATCCAAAAAGCAATAATTTATCAACACCAAATCCTCAGTATATACTTCTGCTGGGGGAGGGAGAGGTGGAATTCCACAGCCCAAGCATTATCAGCCACAGCCCTTTGTGAATTCATAGCTATGCAGCAGAGGAAGTCTGTGATGAGCCAAGGACCTTACCTGAAGTAGCCTGAGTTTGGAATATTGGACAATGTTTGCCTACTGAATCTAAACATTTATAATAGCTTTAATAGATTTTTTGGAGAAAAAAGCTCAAGTCCTATGCTTCACCTTTTGTTGGAAGTAACAGAAGGGCCACAATTAATCTCATAAGCAATAAAGGACCCATTAAATACATTGATTCACTCAACCAAATCATTTATTTACAAATATGTATGAAGTGCTCAACTTTTAAAATTATTTTGCTTGGGATTGGGAGTACAGAGATGAAAAATAGTCCTTGAAATTTTTCATAGGAATTATAAAAAATTATAATACTAAATGGTATAAAGGAAAATTAGAGGAATTAAAAAATACATTACCTAGCCTGAATGCTGGGAAAATCTCTTTGTGAAAGTGGCACAAGAGCTGAAACATTAGGAATGAGCAAGAAGGTGAAACTAGGGGAAAGGTGAACTAGGGGAAAGAACTATGGGGAAAGGGAAGAAAAGTTTTGTGGTGGTGGGCACAATTTTCAAAGATTTTTCTCAGTGGGATAAAAATAAGGAAAGCCAATAATCTTCCTTGTCAATTAAAATTTGAGATCTCTTAAGGATGTTCTAAAATTCGCCTTTTCTCAATTTACTCTTATTGGCTTTTGAAGTGGGCAATTAAAGCAATGTTTTCCATTCAGGGACCACTCTAACATAACTAAGGTCTGATATTGGCATTTCCTGACAGGCATCTTGAATCTATATCAACCTCTCTACCATTTATTGAACACTTACTATAAATCAAGTACTACATTAAATGGTTTCCACAAATAACCTCCCATATTTATTACAACCACCAAGAAGGTAGTATTAATATTCTATTTTTTCCAATGAGGACACTGAAGCTTAGAAAAGTTGGTATTTCTCCTAAGGTAAGATAATTATCGGTTAGTCATAATTTGAATCCCAAACCCACATGTCTAACCACTTCAGGAAACTGTATACGATAGCAAATATGTATGTTAATGGGACTGAAAGAAAGCAGAAAAGAATTTACCATAAATATGTCCACAGTAACATAAACTAGGTAAGTGACATTTATGAACAATTTGATTTTTCAGACTTTGATTTGATTTAAATTTACTTAGTTTTATTATAAGCTAAAAACTGTATTATCCTTATAGCTACATTATCTCACGAAAGCAAAACAAATAAAAAAAAACCTTCCTCTGGTTAATTCTACCTTTCTAATGTGAGTGAAAATTGCTCTAGAGTTTTTATGAATTACTAGAGGCCCGGTGCATGAATTCATGCACAGGTGGGGTCCCTCGGGGTGGCCTGCGGGGATAGGCCCCCAGCTTATGCCCCCAGCTCACAGCCCCACAGCCCCACCTGGCACCCTGTCTTGGCTTAGCACCGGCCCCCTCACCTGCTCCACCATCCTGTCTGTGTGGGGCAATAGGTTGGGGCCTGAACCCCGCCCCCCCCAGCTCCCTCAGTGCCTGGGAGCCAGGTGGCAGCCCAGCCCCCCGCTGCCGCTGGTCACTGTCTGTGGGGCAATCGGCCCCCCACTCACACCTGCCTTGGTCTGGTGCTGCCCGCTCACCTGCTCCACCATCGCACCATGGTCCCGCTCTTGTTGGGGCCCATGGGGGCCAGCAGTGTCTCCACTGCCAGTGCCGAGTTACCGACACCCGCCATGTTCCACGCTGCCCCCTCATGGTCAGCGCACATCATAGTGAGCGGTCAAACTCCCAGTCGAACGACTGCCCGAGGGGACAATTTGCATGTTAGGCTTTTATTATATAGGATTTTTGCTTCCATTCTTCCTAATATTCTTCCTATTTCTTTGGTGATTGGTTGTCATAATGTACTTATAGAAATTACTTTGTATCCTAGATATTTTATACATTTAGGCCTAAAAGATAGTTATAAATAGGTCTACATTAGATGATTTACTCTACAGAAAATTTTATCTTAACAACAAATACAATCCACTTGAGCAAATATTTTTAATTGAATAAAAGACAACCTATTCAAGTTGTTTTAGAAATTAATCAACATCACCACCTAAAATCTCATCTCCTATGTGATAAAAAAAAAAAAAAATATTTCCATCATGTTCTTCTGCAAGAGGGAAACTGTGCTCCAACTTTCTTTGATAAATTTTCCCTTAAGTTTCAATATAGCACTTTCAAAGATGTGTAAAAATTGACTTCAAATAGATGGTGAACCTGAAACATTTTTTCCCCCGGTGCAGAGGACCCTGCAATTTCAACTTCAACTGTAACCCAGGGAAGGTATCAACATAAGCACTATCTCTACTCTAGTTGCTGACTTGAGAATGATTCTTAAACATGTAGTTATCTACAAATAATTAAAGTTAATAAAGCTCAATAATGCATGTGCCAAATTAGGTATAATGTAAATGTGTGTACACATGTGTATGTAGCAGAACAGGACTCCTGAAGCCACCTATTTTTCAATGCTCTGATATTTTCAAAATCAATCTCCTGCTATACTCTTTACAAATGGAAGCACAGTCCATTGGTATAAAGCCTACGTTGAATTATCCTGTTAACACAATTCATTATAAACCTACTCTATCTACTGTAAAACAGTACAGCAGAATAAACTGATATTCTACCATGACATGGATTGGTAGCTCTTATATTGTCAAATAGATAAGTCCCCCAATAGTTGAAGCCACTTTGGTTTCCCTCCAGGAAATAATTTGGCTTGTCCCGAGGAGGAGTACCATGCTGTAAGCTACAGTTTCCAACGGGGCATTATCAAAACCACCCAACATTTAACAAGGCTCTCATCCTGAAACAGCTCGCTCATCCAAAGTGAAAATGTTAAACCTTCCTCTGAGCCTAGATTATCTTACTTGAGCAAGAAAATAAGGTATTAGACTATTTGGCATGTTGTACCACTTTAAAACAAGAAAAGCCAATTTTGCACTTCAGTAAAGGCAGATTGCAAATGTAGCATGAATTGAACCAGTAGCTGAGTTGCAATTTACAGCAAGTGGCTCATCAGCACATTAATGTATATCACCAAGATAACTGCTTCGGCCAAGCAGACCTGAAACTAGGAGACTCACATATCTGGTTGGAAGCAAGGCAAATGTGCCTTCTATAAAAATCTATAACACAAATCTTAAAACCCACAGCTACCAAACACCTATCTTCATTATCATTCTTGTATAGCAGTATACTAATAGTTAGAAAAAAATTATCAGAACCATAGGTTCTGAAATTGGGTTGATTCAAGATTTAGCCTCTCTGCTTCAGATTTGTCTTGGGTAAAATGAAGATAATAAGGATAACTACTTCTTAGAGTTATTGATGGAGCAATGTCTGTAAAGTGCTTAACAGACTGCCTACCGTGGTTGGCAAACTGCGGCTCGAGAGCCGCATGCGGCTCGTTGGCCCCTTGAGTGCGGCTATTCCTAAGCCTTAGGAGTACCCTAATTAAGTTAATAACAATGTACCTACCTATACAGCTTAAGTTTAAAAAATTTAGCTCTCAAAAGAAATTTTAATCATTGTACTGTTGACATTTGGCTCTGTTGACTGAGTTTGCCGACCACTGGCCTAGAATACGGTAAGTGATCCACACTCGAATATTATTATTATATTGTTGTCATTTCATATCCAAAGACAAGTAGGTAAGTAGGTAGGTCCCATGAGGTAAAATAGTGCTATGTAAGTTTCCACGAATTCTGTACTCAGATACTCACTGTATTTTCTCACAGAACTAACTGTTAAATGAATACTATAACTACCCATCTCAGGAAACGTTGGAGATTTATGGGAATGCTACATTTTGTGCTCTGTTCAAAATTCATCTCCTTTCCTAATCCCTAGGTGAAGATAATCAGCTCCACTCCTTGGAGCAATGCTAAGAACTAGCAAAAACCTAACTTCCTAGATCTGCCAACTGTAGGAAGAGATAATTAAGGGCTCCAATTTAAAAGGTTTCCTTCTGGGCTGATGGATGCTTAAAGATAGGAATAAAATCAAGAATCCTGTAGATATTGTTCTACTTAATTATATTAGCAATTTAATGAATGTTTGCACTCTCACAACATATTACGGACTTAAATTTCTCTCATGTTATAAAGAAGCAAATGCAGCCCAGCCGGCATGGCTCGGTGGTTGAGCATCCACCTATGAACCAGAAGGTCATGATTCGATTCCTGGTCAGAGCACATGCCCAGCTTGTGGGCTCCATCCCCAGCATGGGACTTGCAGGAGGCAACTGATCAATGATTCTCTCTCATCATTGATGTCTCTCTCTCTCTCTCTCTCTCTCTCTCTCTCTCTTCCTCTCTGAAATCAATAAAAATATATTTACAAATAAAAAATAAAAAAAAATAAAGAAGCAAATGCAAACATCATCTCCAACAATTTCTTGAACCTTTGACCCTTTCTAGTTGCTACTTTATCACTGCCAATTTGGGGGGAAATTGTCTACACATACTGTTTCCACTTCTTCATTTGCCATTTATTCTTTAGCCGACAGTTATTTTATTACCTTCCCCTCACCATCTTTCTCTTGAAACTCTTTGTAGATTATTCCAATAGTCTCTTTTTGAAATCTGTGTCTTACTGTCAGCGCAGCATCTAACACTATTGATCACTGCTTCCTTCTTTGAATGTTCCCCATAAAATCCATAATCTAGTGCTGTTCATCTTATTTCAGTCTCCAGTGTGGGATTCTCTTCCTCTACTTAATCTTAAATGTTATCTTTCCATAGGATTGAACTCTGGGACATCTTGCTATTCTGATACTTCAGGTGAGTAAACCTATCCTGTGGCTTGAATTGCTATCTTTACAACAATAGCATAAATTCAATGTCTACTTCCCAAATTTTTTCTAACCTGTAGACCTATATGTCCAGCAGGACACCATTCAGATGAATACCATTTATTCATTCACCTATGCACGCATTTATTCATTCAATTATTTCACACATATTTATTAAGTGCCTATTTATGTTAGGCACTGATCTTGGCTCTGTTGATGCAAAGTGGGGAAAAGTCCCAAATTTCTACCCTATGACACATTCTTACCACTGTCCAAAGTCTAATTTTTGTACAAATATATTCATATTCAATGAACCCAATATATTTAGTCAAATAAATACATCCCTATTGTTGTATTTTAGATTTTAGATATCAGCACACTATCCAGCTATCTTTCCAAGCCACAAAACTTCAGTATTACTTATTCTTTTCCACTAATGTCAGTACTTTTCCAATCTATTTTTCTATCTCTCTCCCCGTCCCACTCAGTGGGAGAGTTTTGAGGCATGTTCCACACATACCCTGGGAGTCTCTTGCATGGTAAGCATGCACTAGTAATTCTACTCATTGACCATACTTTATTGGATTTTCTTCTTTCTCCTTTTTTTATCCCACTTCCCTCACAGAGCTTCTTGCCATCACCTCAAAATTAAATTGCTTGCGCACAAATCCTTGCAATGGTGACAGTTTTGGGGGAAAGCCAATGACAATGCCTGGATTATAGCCAAGATGTCTCTTCACTTACTTCAAGTGTGAGCTGTACTGTCTTGCTTCTGGGTCTTTGTGCATTCTCTTCTAATTGCCTTCTTTCCTCCATCTTCTTTGCCTCCCCTTTATGTTCTCTAAAATAGTACTTAGCGAATTCTTCCTCTGAGAAGTTTAATCTGATACCCCCACTACCCTCATCAGAATCCCTCCACTCCCAACCCCCAACAGAGAGTCTAATCCAGGTGGTTTTATCTTCACACAGTTTCTTATGCTTTTTCCTAGCCCAGTATACAGCACACTGTGTGAGTTCCTCCCAAGAATATACATTTCTTTAGGGCTACTACAGAGGCTTACTGTTCTCCTTTCCTCACTGACTAGCACAGAACCAAGCTCTAAAAAGTGTTCAATAAAGTAAGTCGAATGAACAAATAATAAATCTATACAAAATCATTTTGAAATAAATAAACAGCAAAATCATTCCCTCCTATACGCTCAGCACAGCAAAAATGAGTCTCACACAATGTGTCTCAGGAGATAAGTAGTTGGCAAAGCTATATAGCCAAAAGCAGCACTTTTAAATCCACTTGAAAACCAGATGACTGTCATTTACTCTATCCAGATTATACTTCCTGGGCCACTATAGTAGTTAATGGACTGTTTAATGAGTTGATCCTAGAATATTAGCTGATAACCAGAATTAAATGTGTTCCCTCTCCTAGTTCATATGCTGCCTGTTTAAAAAGTATGCCTAAAATTTTAAAAAGAAGAAAAATCACCTAAAAAAAATTAAAGTATGACTGCATGATTGCTGCTGAGCACATGAGAGTCCCCTCCTGGATCAACCTCCCCTCTCCTCTTCCCCCTGCCTGCCACACAGGAAAAGCATGAGGCCCACCGGCACCAACCTGCCTCCCCAGGAACAAAGTGATGAGGAACATAGCTTCTCCTTCTTCCAATTGCCTGAAACACATAGCCTGTGGCTGAAATAGCTTCTTCAGCAAGGGCTGGGTTTTTCCTCTCAATCATAGTTGTAAAGCTATCAGTTATTGAAAAGCTGATTTTCAAAGCACACACTAGAACAGCTTTTCTGTACAGCTGCAATGCTATTTAAATCTCCCATGACTCTATCCACAAACCCAAGAAAATTCTAAGCTGAAATACTGCTCTTAGAAAGGACATAGCAAAATAAGACCTGATGGGGGGGAAAACTCAGAAGTGAAACCTGGCCATTCATTTTAATACTGAGATTATAAAATCAGGCCTGTGGCTTCTAGTCTCCCTCCTCCCCCCTTCCCCCCCCCCCCCCGCCCCCGCCACCACCACTCGCCCCCGGCTAGAACACCTGAAAGCACTCTTTGGAAGGTCAGCCCAGAAGGCTCTTCTGTGAGACTCTGGCAGACATTCGCTTTCGCAGTCTGCCTTGGAGACATTCTTGAACAGACCTCCGAAATGTGGATGAATGCTGCACCTTCTGCTGTCATGAGGTTGGAAGTGGGAGTAGAATAAACATTAAAGACAATGCTTTGGAGACGGAGATCAATGGGAGGCACAGATCAGCCTTGGAAAGACCCAACTTTTTAACCCAAGTTTCTGCTCCACAGTACATCTCAAGTCCTATGTCCAGTACTATTGTGGGAGAATTCCCAGTAACCCTATTGGTGATTTGGCAACACTGGTGCCACATCTCACATAACCAGCCATACCATTCCCCTGCTGTGGTAAGCAGTTCCACCGCAACTGTTCAGGTGTCTCTGTGAAAACTTTTAGACGCCAGACAGCTACACTGCAATTGGAGTTTCCTTCATTTAAGACATTCGATTTCATCAAATTACCTACCAAACGAAATTATACTGAGCATAAGTCACTATTATAAATATTTCAGAGCCATTCACTTTGAAGCTGTTGATGAAAACAAGCTGACTATGCTTAAGAACGTTTACTGAAAGCATTGACCAATGAAGAGCCATGATGAGAATTGTTCTGTGCCCCATCAAGTATTATGCAGCCCTGTGGTTCATTTCTACTATTTCTTTCTTTTTTTAAAAAAATATTTTATTGATTTCTTACAGAGAGGAAGGGAGAGGGACAGAGAGTTAGAAACATCAATGAGAGAAACATCGATCAGCTGCCTCCTACACACCCCCTACTGGGGATGTGCCTGCAACCAAGGTACATGCCCTTGACTGGAATCAAACCTGGGACCCTTCAGTCTGCAGGCCGACGCTCTATTCACTGAGCCAAACCGGTTAGGGCCATTTCTACTATTTCTTAGCTCCCAGTAGAATGGACTTTCCAGCCTGGGGCTAAATGAACACTTGCTAAATTATTGATTTATTTCAAGTAAAGAAATGCCACGATATCCTATTTATATGACAGGATTATTGTAAAATGTAAGGCATGGGATCTTACACAGCCTCAAAACCTTGGCACTCGACAAATATGTGTCACATGAATGAATAAGTGAATTTGCATAATTTTAGATCCTGGTGTTTATGAAAAAGTTACTAAATACCTGTGCATTGACAGTTCCACGCAATGGTCTTGAGTCATTTGACCACAACGAATGAATAAAAAGCTCAGCAGGGCCAAAGAAAATTAGGATCTAATCCATATGCTAAAGCATTGCATAACTAATAAATGAAAATGTAATGCCATTTTGAGCTCTTGTTGAGCTGTGGAAGCCTGCTGGTCCCTGGGTTTTAAAATACTTTCCCAGCATACTAAAATTAGAACTCTTTCTCATGTTGTTCTTTCCTTTGTTTCCATAGGAAACAGTGACTTTCAGTCATCCAAGATGACACAACATAGACTGCTGAATTGAATGCCACACTGCAGTTGCCAAGGAGATAATGTATGTCATTCCTACAAATAACACGTTGTTCATGCCTTCATTTTCTTTATCTAGCTTTTTAAGGTTTTTTTTTTTTTTCCTGCCTCAACTGAATTCAGATAATGTTCACTGTGAACTGACGGAAACATTGCTTTTTTAAAAATGTGTTTACCCCATTTCCCAAAGCACTTGATCGCATCACACATGCCGTCTGTGGAAGGTCTGAGCATATTTTATGCCGATTTTGGAACCAATGATTCAGCAGTTTTCACTGGGGGGAAAATGCATCCTGATTTCTGTCTGCTTGCGTTCTAAGTAAAGGTCCAATTAAATCCACACCTGGCACTAACATATTCCAGTTTAAAATGGTCCACCACAAATGCAGCTGCATTCAGTTGAATTTACATAGGAAGGAAAGGAGTAAGCAAGCCAGAAATAAAAAGATGGAAGGAAAGAAGGAAGGAAGGAGGGAAGGAAGGAAGGAAGAAAGAGGAAGGGAAGGAACGAAGACAAGGAGAAAAGTAGGGAAACATGTTTATTGAGCACCTGCAGTATTCTAGATTAAACATCTGTAAGATAAACAAAGATAATTTTAAAAATTTAAGATCTTGGCTGACATCATCCAGCTGGCAAGAGTTTGAGTACGTATTTGAACTTGAGCATGCCTCATTCACAAATATGTGTTTTCCAGGTATTTAGTGCTGCATAACAATCCCCCTAAATGACCATGGCTTTAAGCAATGGCAACCATTTTAACATTATCCTTCATGGGATTGAAGGGTAACTGGACTCAGCCAAGAGGCTCTCATTCAGGCTCTCTCATGTAGTTTCAGGCAGAGAGGCTGGGGCTGGCGTCACCTTGAAGGTGTCTTCCTTCACATGCCTGGCAGTTGGAGCGGGGGCTGTCAGTGGAATACCTTACCTGAGGTCTCCTCATGTGTCCTGGGATTCAAGAATGGGGTCTCAGGTGGGCCAGCCTCAAAGTCATAAAGCCCCACTTCTACTGTGGTCACAAGCACAGCCCAAATCAAGGGTTAGAGAACATAGACACCACCTGACATTGTAAGAAATGCATGTAGACGGCCATTGTGTGTGGGGGAGCAGAGGGTGGGGAGTGGGAGAAGTGAGTGGGGGGGCTGGAAGGGGTGTCTTACTCCAGCCATCCTCAGAATTGTTTTCTAGTACAACATATTTTTGGCAATACACAGGAATGCCTCAAAAGGCCCGAGATTCAGGTTTCACAAGCTCTTTGTCTGCTTGGTAGAGCAATTGGGAAGGAAACAGTTAAAATGACCAGTCTAAAAAGAGAAATGGAACAACTCTTATTGTCAACTTGATGAATTGTGAGAAACAGAACACTGAAATTAAACTTTGTAATGAGTTTTCAGATTAAATTTTGTGTGCATTGTCAATTTTCAAAGCATTTGGACATCATAAAAACCAACTTAGCACTACGACTGTATTGTAGCGTATTAAGATAAGTTACACTATATAACATTACCCAAAAATTGTTCTTCTCTAATTTAGCTTTCTGGTTCCTTGAGTACCTGGATAAATGGGAGTTTCCTACATTAATTACAGGTATACCTGCTCAGCATAGGGAATGCATATGTGGAAACCATAGCACCAAAGGAATTTCTGTTATAGGGAGTAGCATAGCTCACTTGGAGCTATGCTCTTATCATCTTAATCTATTACCTGTTATCAATATATCAGGAGGCTTCTGGCTAATGTCTTATCTTATCAGCACTCTTTAATGTTGTTCTGATACTTAACCTAGCTGGCCAAGACCATGCACCCATCCAGCTGATCTGAAACAGCCTTAAGACCTCCGCTGAACATTTGAACTTTCACCATTAAAATACTCACATTTGTTTATCCTTTGGAAATCTATCAAACTACTATCACAAATAAGAATACCTCAGCCAGAAAATAGGATATTAAAGACACAATGGGAAAACACCATCAAGAAAATACAATAATCAGATGGTGGGAAGCTTTCAAACTGGGGAAGAATATTATGGTGAGCTAGGGGAAAAGCAACAGCAAATTTCATCTCATTGCTTTCATTGCTGAGAGGGTATGATTGTGCTCACTCTACTGTGCTGGCAGATTGGCCTGGAATAAACATATATAGCGTTCATGTTTAATGTAGCTATTTTTGAGACGAACGGCTCTGTAATAAATCAGGCTGTGCTATGCGGTGCTAAATCGGGTCTATCAAGCAGAATACCAGCAATAATTCCAAACAACTGCAGTGGTCTATCCAGAATGTGACAATTGGATTTGTGCCTCTTTCTTCCCATATGTGTCCAGCATCTATTCTCATTCAGGCCAACATATATGATGAAACTTTAGTGCTTCACAAAAAATACCCTAAAAATTGAAGTGCTCAGGAAACACACAAAGCAGATCTCAGGAAGTGACATGGAAGAAAGGACATCTTATTCAATACTTCTCGCTTTCCTATTTCTGATTTCACCCTACATGTTTCAGCCTCAAATTTTACATCTTCCTGTATCTTGATTCCACCACCCCCCTCCCCATGAGAATCTGATAACAAAATTCCTGAGAGCAAAGCAAGAGTATCTATTTATCTTAAATTGCATAACAATTGTGCCGTGTAATAAACATTGCAGCACAATGAAGAGTTGAGATCCTTTTTACTTCTCAGTTTTCTTCAGTATTATGTGTCTTGGGCCTTTATAATGCTATGATTTTTAATACTGAGTAGCAAGTCTCTCTTAATGGCTACAAAATGACTGCAGAGTAACCAGGAAGTTAATTTTAGCCAATAATTATCTCAAATTGTCTTATGAGATTCTGAAATCCCCTATTTGTTGTAATTTTAACCTTTAACTCTATTATAGCCTACCTATTACAGGCATATATATCTAGACTACTATTGGAAACATTTAATTTAAATACTTTGGCAAATGTTCAATGCTAGAAGACTGCTTATTTTATATTTGCTTCTTCATTAAGTCAAGACAAGATACTTTTGTCCAGAACAAATGCTAAACTGCATAGGTACAAGGACAATAGGCATAAACTCAGCAGCTACAGTAAAACAAGGACAAGATCAAGCTATCCATTATACATTAATTGAAAAAAAATACTAATTTACAATTTGCTAGGCATTTGAAGATGACAGGAAAGTTATGCATGTTTCAAGATAATTTTTAAATCTTTCCATATGATATCTCAATGATGCTCCAAAATACATTGCTTTAAAGTATATATATAGCAATGACTTTGATAAAATAAATTTGGCCTTGTACAAGGAGGTATTATCCATTGCGAATGTGCAAAACGAATAATTTATGGAGTTTTGAAAAATAAAATGCAATTCATAAAGAAACACCATGGAACAATATGTATAAGAGAAAAAACTTAAATAGCAAATGCTCCTGAAGGAGAGATTTGTGTGATTTTTTTTAATTAACAAAAAACAAATAGGATTCGCCATATCAAATCTCATTCTATTTTTATGAATTGCTCAGGGATACTCATATAACTTTCTGTTGGCAGATCAAGTCCCCATTGAACATAATCTATTTAAATCTTGTTCATGGATAATAGGTAACCTTACTGGTGCCATTTTTAGATCAGCCCGTTGGCAAACATTAAGCAGAAAGCGTGTTAACATTTTTCAGGATCGGCTAAGGCTTTAGCAAAGTGGCTTTATTGCTTGCAGAGAAGCAGCGGTGAGCCAGGCATAGGGGAGAGGGCCTGTTAAGCTCTGCATCTGTACACGCCTCCACTGCTTCAAGTCAAAATAAACTAAACTAACAAAGCTATCCTACTGAGATCATGAAGACGCCCACAAAGGACAGGCCCCAGCAGCCACAGGCACATTGAATATAGCTCCAAGGCATTCTCAGCTCCAACCTAAGTCTTTACCTTGAAAACAAGTAAACTAACTAATGAATTTTAGAATGCTAGTCATCAATATAATACGGGGACAATTTTTTACTAATTACCTGTTTTGTTGTTAAAAAAAAAAAAAAAAAAAAAAGGCAGCTGATAAAGGCAATTGTAAGTCAAATCCAGGCCACATTTTTAGTTCAAAAGACCATTTTGCTCTGTTGTGTGATTTTTTTAAACCAGTTTTGACCAGCAAAAATGGTGTTTTCAATAGTGTTTCACCTAATAAAACCGAGCTTTTCTCAAAACAAACACGGGCCCATTTCTTCATGGACGGAGTAGCCAGTGAAGGTCAAGTGCCTAGCCCATGCTGCCCACTTATTACTGCTTCCACATTTTTAGAGTTTAGGATCTGCTCTAAGAATATAACTAGTCAGTTACTAAATGGCTGCACAGCTCTTGCTAATTTTCTGGGAAGCACCTTTCCAGCTCTAAGGAGGCCTCCTTTTCTCTTCTTGCAAGCAGGATGCCCTTGTTAGAGCTTCTCCATTCAAACCAGCTCTCAGAAGGGTAGCGATTAGATCCGTTTGTCCCCATATAAAACCAGAGGACATTTCCAGGTATAACCTGGACAGCTAATTGAGCATGACTCTCACATCTCATGGAGTAGCCCATCTTCATTAGGAGAAAGAGATACCCAAACAACAAAACTAAGAGTCCAAGGCACAGCCAATGAAAGAACTGTGAGAGTAGTTGCTTCATATGAAAGTCCACAGAAGCCAGGCGGCTTTGGGTCAAGAATAAAAGCTTTATAGATTTCCTTTAGTAACCCCAAAGCTATGTGTGGGCCTCAAAAATTAAAAAAGCAATGCTGAAATGAAAGTTTATGAAAGTTTTTCCTATTGTTGTTGTCATCTAGGACTTCTCTTTCCTGTCATTGTTAATATTGTTAATAATATTTTCCAGAGATTCATTCTTTCACTCATTGCATTCATTTATTCCTTCACTCATTGACTCAGTCAACACATTGGATGGAATTTTCTGGGCACCAGGCTCTGTGTTAAGCATTGGTCTTAAAGTTTGTAATATCCATACCCCAGATGTTCAGAAGTGCCCATAATTGGTTATGCTAGACACAACAGTATACTCATATTGTATAAGAAGAGTTGACTTTCTGCTCTTTGGATATAGACTCCTCACCACCTTTGGCCAAGTTCTCTTTGAAATTGTCAATTCTCAAGTGCCAAAGACCTGGCCAAGAGAAAGTAAAGGTGTGCTAAATGGTGGAGTCTTTCTTCCCTTATACCTCATCCCTTTATCTAATATTTTCATCACATAATATTTTATAATATTCACATTAAGGTGGTTGGGCTTTGGAAAACATTTTAGAAAGGCAAAAATAGAAAGTGCTCACAGAGAAACTAAAGGCCACCTTCATCCTCACACTCTTGTTCCTTTCTCTGAATCCCCTAATGACAGCCTCTTCTCTGACCATGGAACCCACAATTGTTTCCAATTAGCCAAACAAAAGTAAGTCAAAGTAACTTGTTTTAGCCAACCTGTCTCCAAAAGAGAGAAGGAATTTGAGTGAAAGGGAAAATTCACTGGACTACATGAAACTTGAGAAAATTAAGAAATCCTCCTACTAGTCATCTATATAAAGGC
Organism: Myotis myotis; assembly: GCF_014108235.1. NCBI lineage: Eukaryota > Metazoa > Chordata > Mammalia > Chiroptera > Vespertilionidae > Myotis > Myotis myotis. The sequence goes on from NW_023416313.1 coordinate 29,309,974, forward strand.
ATTAGAATTATAAGAACTGAAGCCAAGTTCAAGAAAGAGAAATTGAGAGAGGCAGAAGAGAATCCTACAGAATAACTGATAACATAAATGTGAAAATCCAGGCCCACTAATAAAGGCAACAGTACAAGAGAGCTTGGAAAAGAATAGGGTTTGTTATTCAAGCAAAATGCTAGGCAGGGTAAGAAGCCTGTGGAATATCAAACACCAGAAAATATTGAGAAAAACATATTATGCCATATAATCTGAGTGCAAAGTGTCCTCTTTTTAAAATGACCAAAATGTATAATAATTTCCTTCTACCAAAGACACTTTATACATAATGTTCTCGAATTCATTTAAGTAAAATAATAATACCCAAACTGATGTTTCTTGAAACTTTTACATCATCTGAGGCCAAAGGAAAAGCTGGAGATTAAGTGATGTATATTATAAAAATTAGCCTCTCAAAATAGCAAGAGCAACACTGGAAATTTAGCGAAATAAACCAGAAGAAACGAATAATCTTACTCAGTAGCTTAAGGAAAAGAACTTGCTGGAAACATTAAGAGAATTTGTTTCAGGGTGGCTGCATCTTTTTGAAGATGACTGAATTTTTATTTTTTTCACTCCAAAAAGAAGTAGTGGACCATTCACACTGCTAACATAGATGGAAAACACACCACCAAATTAATAAAAATGTGACACACCATACAAATATTTTGATAATAAAACTTCCCAAGGGAAAACGTATGGTTCTCCCACACACGGCTGTACTAGGCAATCGTGCCTCTATTTCAGTTGTATGAGAAATGAAATCAATCAGTGGGTGGTCCTTTGAGCATTTGCTAGGCTCTTAGCAAATCTGTGCCAGATGTGCTGGAGAGGTAACAGAGTAAATGGAGAAGCAATAAAAATTCCAACAATATGATAATAGCTTAATCATTATGTGGCAATTCTAGAATAATCTTTAAGATAGTTCATAAATATCACAAAGGAATTAATGATATTAACAGTAACGAGCTGGCTCATTTCCTTGTTACTTTCCTTCAGTTTGCTGACCATCAATAAAAGATGCCTCATAAACAGGCTGAGTTCTCCCAAAGACCCTCCCAGAGTTCAGCATTTTTCTTTACAGATCCCTTGTCCCTCCAGAATATTTGCTCCTCTTGATCATTTGCATCACTGTACTTTGTCACATTGTATAAATTTGTTGAGGGCAAAAACTCTCTCATGAACTTCTTTAAAATTTCCCCCACAATCTGTAAAACATTCTACTGGAAATATGTTGTAAATAAATAGTATAAATTTAATATATTAGTGCATGTAAGACAGATTTTTCAAACCAAAAAATAAGAATAATGCTTTGAATGTTTTTTAAATGCTTAAAAGGTGAAAAAATATAATTTGGAAAATTATGGGTTTGTCTTCAGTTTGTTGAAATGGCTTTGCTAAATCAAATGGGGTTTCTTTTTTTTTTTTTTAGCCTTGACAAAAACCCATATATATTTTATGCAAATTTGGAGGTAAGGAGAGTGTTAACTAATTGTGACTTGGGCATCTATGTAAATGGAACTACTAGCTAAGGCAGGGGTGGGCAAACTTTTTGACTCGAGGGCCACAGTGGGTTCTTAAACTGGACCGGAGGGCCGGAACAAAAGCATGGATGGAGTGTTTGTGTGAACTAATATAAATTCAAAGTAAACATCATCACATAAAAGGGTACGGTCTTTTTTTTCAATAGTTTTATTCATTTCAAACGGGCGGATCTGGCCCGGGGGCCGTAGTTGGCCCACGGCTGATAAGGGATTGGGCTTATTTATAAATGGGATAAAGTTTCAAAGCATAGCTTATATTTTCTGCAATGGGGAAACAACACATTTTAGGAAAAACTAGGACTGTGTTAATTAGTGAGCATACAGTGATAGTCATAGTGAAGGGTTGGCAGTCATAGTCATAGGTTATAACTGAGGGATAGTAATTTCTAGTGGATTTAAATCTTGGCTCAGTTGCTTAGCAGCTGTATGATTTTGGACAAATCACTTAAGTCTCTGTGTCTGAAAAAAATAGGACAGGGTTGCTATAACAATTATATGAGTTAATGCATGTAAAATGTTTAAAATACTATCTGCAATGTGATAGTACAGTATAGTTGATGCTTTTGTGGCTGTTGGAACAGTATGGACTTTTGCTGAATAGGTGAACATAAAATAAGCTGAATATTTAATTTGATCTAACTCAGTGAACCCAAAAGGAGCCATCCTCTCTCTAATAAGTTTTTATTAAATTAAGCACATGTTAGAGTATAAACAATCTTGCATTAGTTATAGAGAGTGTATGAGTTTGTAATAACAGATTTTTAAGTTAGAAGGAAATTTACATATAAACTTCCCTATTTTTATCTTCTAACAAATAGAAAAATAAAAACCCAAATATTGGGTTATATGATCAGAGCTATACTGGGGAACTGAGGACAGAGATGAAATCTCTTTATGCCCACCTGTTTTCTCTAGGTGAGAAGCAACATCACACATCTGAAAGTGTCCAAAATACTTCACCAAGGCTCATTTTCATCAACCATAAAATTATATAGATAGCAACACAACAACTCATCCTGGATTGTATGTATATATAACTATATGTATATGCAACAACATATATGCAACAACATACACACACACACACACACACACACACACACATTATATACAAATGGCACATAGTAGACAGTAATGATAGTGGTGGTGATAATAATGATGATGATGGCAACATGCTACCTCTTTAAATTCTATGTACTATATAAGTACACTTCATAGCTTATTCTTTTGTCATGATATTTGTAAACCAATAATACATGAAAATAAATGAACAAAGTTACTAATAATCTGTATCTATACCACACACACACACACACACACACACACACACATACACTACACTAAATTATACTAAGTTCACAAGATGCTTTACTTCTTCCCTGAATACTAGCTAACATATCTAGCCCTCTTAATGTAGCATTAAAATCATAGCACTTCCCTTCTGGAGGAGGAAATAGCCTAAATTGTCAATTATGATGCTAATGTTGTCATTTTACTTCCCAGGTGATGTTATTATCAATGATTATCAAAATGTGCACAATATTGTTTCACTAAGGTACTAAAATTGATTGTCTCTCCTCCTTTTGTCATTTTGAATGATATCCTTTATTTATTTATTTGCAATTCAAAGACTAAGTTGAAATCTCAGCTTAACTCTTTCTGATATAATTTGTCATTACTCTCTCTACCGTTCCTTCACAGTATTTTGCATATTTATCATTATTTAATTATTTGAAATTAATTATTGAATGTCTACCTCTCTATTACTCTCAGATCTACAAAGGAAGTGAACACAGTATTCCAAGTGTATTGACACTTAATAGGTATTCTATAAATATAATAGGTTCCCAGTGTGTAGTTGGATATATAGATTAGTATTTCAACAGGGAGGTCTAAGGTAGCAGTGAAGGTTTGAGCATAAGTTTAAACTATTATAAGCGTGCTAGAATTACCCTAAAATAAAAACTCAGACCATATACTATAAACTAAATATAGTCACCCACACAATTAGTGGCCTGTTTCCTTCATGAGACTAAGTTCCTAGGTCTGTGTTTGAATCCACAGTGCCTTGTATGGTGACTGGTGCACAGTAGTTGCTTGGTAAACTCTTCGTAAATGACTAGCTGAGATTCATCCTCATACATTAGCAACATGACATTTTCTCATGAATCAGCACATGACACATAACAAAACTAACAGATAACAAACACAGCTGGAAATAAAACCTAATCCGGATATTCTTGTCACTTAAATCATACAGTTTAATAATTGTGCAATTAAACAATTACTCATTGCCTAAAGAGCATTACTATCTACAGAACATTCTGTACTGAAAAAGGTATGGGTTTGGGGAGGTACAGTTTATATAAGATTTAAAGAATGTCATTAAACTACTGTCAGAAGCACATCTAAATGTCAAGTGAATTGACAGCACTGCTTCAGGTCCTTGTTCAAACTGCCAAGGAAAGAGGTTTGAAACTAAGTCAAGATATGAACAAAATAAGGACAAATGGAAAAATGAAAGTTTTTTGCATACTAGCTTAAACTATTTTAAAAACAGCATTTCTAAGAGGAGCTTTGAGAATAACTGAAATGAAAACCTGAAACTGACCTAGTTTGTACACCCCCTTGGAATGGAATGAAGCTTGTACATTACTAACCACTGGGAAATCATTGTATTTAACATCAATATCACTCACAGTCACTGATATCTGTGCAAATGATATAACTAAAATGACCAAAAGACAGCCAACCATACTTTCCTCATAATACACAACTGCACTTGTAGGCTTATTTCAGCCTTTTGTTTTGCTTTATTTTCTTTTAAAACATCCTCCTCGGTTATCTCTTGCTGCCCACTAGCGAAGTCCACCTGCTGACAAGGGTGTCTCAGAACGGTAAGAAGGTCATCTGCTGTTCCAGAGGCTCATAGTGACCCAGCTCAAGCTCACTTCTTCCATCTGCCTGATGTTCACATTTACTCCAGGAAGAAAGAATCTATCTATCTATATAAAAGCCTAAGCAACTGTTTGACCATTCAACCGTTCAACCAGTTCCTATGATGACCACCAGGGGGCAGACGTTCAATGCAGGAGCTGCCCCCTGGTGGTCAGTGCACGCCCACAGTGGGAGCACAGCTCAGCTGACCAACGGGCGCCAGATGCCAGGCTCATGGCTGGCAAATGCAGCTTTGGCAACATGAGCCTCTCCCGTGGACACTCCCCCTGTGCGCTCCACCCCCAGCCAGACCACAACTGGGATTGGGACCAGCATTGGGACTGACCGGGGGCGAGCCTGTGGCCGCTTCTCGGTCATGGGCATGCCGGTATTGCCTCAGACGGGTGTGCGGAGACTGCAGCAGAGCGGCAGCAAGCCTGCGGAGCAGAGCGGCAGGGGCGGCAGGCGCAGCAGGGCTGGGGTGAGCAGGAGCAGTGCTGTGCCCAGCCTAGGCTCGGGCTCCTCCCCGGCTGCCTGCCGCTTCCAGCACTACTACATCCCTCGGGGGATGTTGGACTGATGGTTTCGCCGCAGGCCACGCCGAGGGACCCCACCGGTGCAAGGTGTACCGGGCCTCCAGTTTTGTTTAAAAGACCAATGTTTTTGGAAATTGGTGATAAATATATTAGTTTTGGAGTCACCAGACCTCCTATCATCTGATTTCTATAATTGGCTCATTATAATCCATCAATAAAAACAACTGTATTACATACTATGTTATGTGCTATATGAAGCCATGAACAATTTTATTAAAGAGCTCACCTCCTGGCTAGGCAAATATAGCAATCATATGAAACAGTTCAAGCAAACTACTTCAGGATATTATAAATGATAAATTTTGTAAAGCAAAAGATGCTGAAAGAAATAAAAGATAATAATAATCATAGCCATTACTTACTGGGTACCAAGCATTGTTCCTGTACTTTATATGAATAATGTAATTTAATTCACACTATAAGCTTTTCTGGTAGGTTTTATTATTAGCCAATTTGTAGATGTGGATTCTTGAGACCCTATTCCGGAGATCCTTGAGATCAGCTTGAATGAGCCAAATATGAAAAATAAGGCTAGAGTTTTACTTTGAAGGATGGGGAGTGAAAATGGAGCTTTTCCTCCATGCTCTTGAATTATGGAATCCAAGGTGTACCTTGAATTATTGAGATATTTTTATATTGTCTTTTTCTTAAAAAGAGCAAATAGCTCTTTAATTTTAGAAATATTCTTGTAAGTATCTATGAACACTTTAAAATGAAGAATCATTACAGTAAAAATAAAAGAGGCAAAGCCATTAGGTAGATGGGGAAGGAAAGGTAAACAGTGGAAAAGTATACACTTGTAGTTTTAAAAAGTAGCCATTATTATCCTGGGATAGGAGAAAATATTCTACTGTGGAACTTTCTACCTAGCTAAACTTGAACTAATTCGCTACTTCATTAATTGTGCCTCCTTTCCTTCTTGTCCTAGTGAATGATGCTACCCCCATCCATCTCATTCTCCATTTCCCTCACCTCACATTTCTAATTAGTCATTAAGGCTTGAGGCTTAAAAGTATAGGGTTTGCTGGCTTGACCTGGCCACTTACCAGAGAGATGACCTTTGGCAGACTACCTCATCCCTACATATTAACATCTTCCCTGGCTAAAACATGGATAAAAATAGAACATATGTGATATGTTTTAAGAATTAAGTTATATATATAGTAAAAGATCTTATTATTGGAACATAAAAAGCATTCAAAGTATTTTACTATTATTATTGATCCATAGAAATATGAACAAAAGACTGTGTTAAGCTGATCATTTTATATGTATACTAGAGGCCCAATGCACAAAATTCGTGCATGGAGGGGGGAGTTCCCTCAGCCAGCCTGCACCCACTCCAATCGGGGACCCCTCTCACAATCTGGGACCGCTGGCTCCTAACCACTCACCTGCCTGCCTGCCTGATTGCCCCTAACCCCACTGCCTGCATGCCTGATCGCCCCTGACCTCTCTGCCTGTCTGCCTGATTGACCCTAATTGTCCTCCCCTGCCAGCCTGATTGAGCCCCCAACTGCTCTCCCCTGCCAGGCTGAACTCACCCCCAACTGCCTCTGCCTGCCTGATCACCCCTAACTGCCCTCCCTTGCCGGTCTGATCTCGTCCCCAACTGCCCTCCCCTGCCATCCTGATCTCGCCCCCAATGGTCCTCCCCTGCTGGCCTGATCACCCCTGCCTCTACCTGCCTGATTGCCCCTAACTGCCCTCCCCTGCCAGTCTGATTTTGCCCCCAACTGCCCTCCCCTGCTGGTCTGATCTTGCCCCCAACTGCCCTCCTCTGCCAGTCTGATTTCGCCCCCAACTACCCTTCCCTGCCAGCCTGATTGCCTCTAACTGCCTCTGCCTGTCTGATCACCCCTAACTGCCCTCCCCAGCCGGCCTGATCTCACCCTCAGCTGCCCTCCTCTGCCGGCCAATTTGGTTCTGATTGGTCAGTTTCTATGCCAGTCAGTGTCTCTGGGCCTATCAACGGGGCCTGATCAGAAAGGCAGGGCTGAGCCCAGGTGGAGGCCTGGGGAGAAATAGAGGCGGGGCTGTTGGCCAGGCCGGGAGAGAAAGAGAGGCAAGTTCTGATCAACGACTGCCACAGAGGCTATGGATCAGACCCTGCCTCTCTCTCTGCAGGCCTGATCCGCAGCCCTGGAGGCAGTCAGTGCTGAGTCCAGGCACCTACAGCGGCGCCGACCATGGCAACCCAGCACTGACTTCCTGTCCAGTCGAGCCTTCGGTTGTAACGACCCTGGCTCTTTATTATATAGATTAATATCTTCTTTATAGACATAAATAGTATAAAATGCAGTATCAGAGAAAAAGCTCTGTACTCACACACAGCTGAATTAATTTAAATATTGGGTTTACTATCTCTGAATATGTCACTTAACAACTAACTGCAAGCCTCAGTTTCTTCATCTCTAAAATAGTTACTGTGAGCTTGAAATTATGCAATATACTGAAGCATATCACATAGTACCTAACACAATTTAAGAGCTCAAGTAATGTTAGTTATTATATCATTATTTTTTTCCCACAAGATTCAATACGTAGGTACACTAATGCATACTTTCCGACTGAATAAGGACCACAGACTCTATGTTCAAGTGATTTTTAAAAAAAAAATTATAATTTGATTAAGAAATCTTCCTTTTTATTTTATTGTTACTTATTTTTCAAAATACCCTATTAGTCCAAATCATCTGCATCAGTGAGACAGTAGACACTCTAAGAAGTAGCAAGGGTATGGAAGGATAGAACCACAAGAATGGACCTCAACTCAAACATTGAAAGGACAGAGTCAAAGGCAGAATCAGAGTGATGCTGAGTCAAAACAGAACAGCTGCCTTTGCCTCGTGAGATGCTCAAAGACATATTCAAGCTGCCCATAGTTGCTATTAGATCCTGCCAATCGGCCTTTTTCCCTTGCTTCATGAATATTCCATAAACCATAAGCTTTTCAATTCCCAAAGAATAGAAATGGTCACTGTAAACCTCTGCCAGGCCATTAACAGTTTATAGATTCCATATAGTAACAATAAGTCAAACCACTACTGATGTAGACTCTGAAGGCAATAACAGAGGAGGATTTTAAGCACATTTTAAACATCATTTAAATAAGCAAACAGCCATACAAGTTGAAACACATCTTTGAATTAGCAAATTTCACCTATCTGATCAGAAACTCCACTGAAACACCAAATCTTATAAGATTCCAGAATATTTATTTACACTAAAGTGTTTTAAAATTTTGCTCTTAACATACCTTTCCCCTTGATTTCCTCCTCCTTATTTATCCTTTTATTTTCTTCTCTCTCCCTCAATTTTAATATATCCTCAACCTTAAAAGTTGAACTTAATATTGAAGCCATTCAATGGCAACTGACACTCCAAAGCCAGCTGTGCTCTGGCAGCAATCTGGAGTCAGGAGGTTGGGTATGCCAACCCATTAATCACTGTCTTTAGAACACAGACATTCTCCAAGTAAACTGCTGAGGAGATCTAAGTCATCACACATATACAGTACACTTGTAGAGGACATAAAGCATACGATGGATATTTTAACTACATTTATTATAAAATGTCTTTTCAACTTTTAAATGCTAAGACTCTATGCCCTTCACAAATTTCATCTTCTTGATCTTGAATATGCCATTTGCACACAGCACGTGACCCAATGCTGTCAACAGGAGTTGCTGAAATCAGAGCAGACTTAGCCAATTGGATGTGCTCAGCCAAGCATTTACCAGCAGTGACAATTACTATAGTGAAGAGATACGTTACAAGGAGCAAATAAAATATTATGGGTTTTGTTCCTACATTTGGAAATTCTGAAAAATAGTTTTATTCTGATTAAGTGGCACTTTTAAGTATTTATAATATTCTACTCTAATACTAGTGCAAGGAGTCTCATTACTTTGCAAAAATGAAAAAAGAACTATAGCAACTCACTATAAACAGAAAAAATTATATATGTAAAATGTTTCTACATTTAGAATCTTTGGAAATGAGCAACTACTGGGTCAAGAGGGAGTTTATAGCTATATGGGAGAGTCAGTATACTTTATAATTTCAACATTACTAGAAAATCATAAGTAGAAATATGTTGATCTAAAATTTAAAATTAACCACCAGTGATATAAAACGATGACATATAGCTTCCAAAGTACATGAGAAACAAAAGAATATGAAAATTTTAACAATAAAAATACATTACAAACCTTAATATTAAGAAATAATGTTTTAAAATATTATAACCAGACCAAATATAATTAGAAGCTAAAGGCATTATATGGGGGGAAAAGTTATTTTATGATTAAATGCATAGACTAATATAGAAATGGAGCAGTTATAAATGTTTACATGTTGAGTGTCACATATCAAAGAGTATAAAACAAAAATAGTTAAAATACAAAACAAACATAAATAATCATAATATTAGTAAGAAGATTTTTCATATCATTTTTGGTATTTGAATGATTAAGAAGCGGTAACTGATTAAGAGGGTGATATAATGATGTTTTAAGTAAAATTGATTTAATAACTAAAATTAACTTTCAAATTGCCATTAAACATTTATAAGCTTTCAGCATAACTCAGGGGGTAACAAAAATATCAACAACATTCAAATCTACACAGGTAACATCTCTGAGCTAAAAATAAACAGGGAGCTAAATAAACAAACAAAATCCCATTTGGAAACTTTAATATTTTCTTCCCAATAATTCTTAGCTTATAGAGAAAACCATTAACATAATTGAAGAATATTTCGCAAATAATTATGACAATATAGAAAGTTATGAGTATGGTCAAAACTATATCCAAAGGAAATCTCATTGTAATAAGAGAAACTTTATTATTAAATAAAAAGCCATGAAAATAAGTGAGAATTAAACTCAAGAAGCTAGGTAAAAGAGTTAACAGAATTAACTTGAAATTAAACAAATAAATATATCCAAGAATTGATATGTTTTAAAAAGGGTGATCTCACTCATATGTGGGACATACTGATCAACATGATTTGATAAACAAGAATAGATTCAGAGACAAATGGTGGGGGGAGGGGAGGTTAGAGAGCAATCAGAGGACTTGTATGCATGCATATTAGCATAACCAATGGGCACAGACACTGGGGCGGTGGGAGCCTGCCCGGGGTGGGAATGGTTGGGGGGTGGGTCAATGGAGGGGGGGAAGGCAGAGACATATGTAGAACTTTAGACAATAAATAAATAAATAAGGAACAGTAAATAGAATTATTCTACCAAGATCTCAAATCAACAAAGGAAAGCAAATAAGAGTAAAAGGCAGAGAGGGCTACCTACGGGGAATGGGAAAGAGAATAATCAGGGTTTTTAACTGAAAATAGTATACAAAATCCATTGTAATAATTTTGAAAATCTTGATGAAATGAATTTCTTTGGAAGAAAATGTAAATAAGCTACCCAAACTTTCTCAATGGGATGGTAGTAATTTTCCTACCAGCTCACATGCCATTCTAGAAGAACCAGCACCCAGGGCCTTCTAGGGGCAGAGTTATAAACTGTAGGACCCAACAGTTAATCCCTGCCCGAGTGAACACCAAACCTAATTTGTTAAACTGCCGTCTTCTCTCGGAGGACTTACTTCCTGATCACCTGTATGCTGAACAAAATCCCCTCCTCCTCATACTACCCCAGTATTCCTTCAGAGTGTCTCAGCACTACTATCAGCTAACACTCCGAGTGCTTTATTATTTATCATTTTAAAATATCATGTCTCCTTTTCTTTGTCTTACATACTTACATGTCAACTCCGTAGTGTAGGATATTGTATTGGGGGTGGGGAGTGTATATTTTTGATTCTCAGACCATCAACAGGGTCTGGTACATCATTGGTATGAAATGTCTATTTGTTAAATGAATAGGGGGTGGGGGGAGAAAGAATGAATGAGCAAGTAAGAGAATGAGTTATTACCTACAGAGAATAAAGTTGATGATTTATATACATTTGGATTTGGGCACATACAAACAAAAGGAGTTTTAGGCTACCATTTGTGGCAACGACAATAAAGCTGTGTATAAATGACCACAGACACTGCTGATCCAAGAAAGAAGCTGAATGAGTGAGAGTGAAAGAAGGAGAGCAGAACATCCCAGAAAGAGGGGGAGGGGAGGGTGAAGAGAATGGGGAAGGGGAGGTGGGAGGCTTCCTGTTTGCTTTCTTACTTTCATGATGATCTTGCTGTTTGTACAACTGGAGTCCGTAAGGAAAACATCACTTTAAGGTTTTTTTTTGTGTTTTTTTAATCACGTAAATGTCCAATGTGAATTACAGTAGCTCTTGTTTGTTTCCACATCCTTTGGCTCTGTCCCTTGACAAGAAGATTTCTCAATCTTCAATGTACATCAACTACAACTCTAGGTCTTCCTATTTATAGGTTTTATTTCCTTATGTAATACAAGGGCACAGGCCCTGCCCAGCCCCATGGGATAGTTCTCACATGTTCAGAACCACTGCTTTACTCTGTTCAGTGGACTCTGTTCAAAGCACATTTCCAACCCAGTCAAAGATAAGCGCAGGTTCCTCTTAATAGTATACAGAAGATGCTGCCCCTTTCTCTGAAAAACGTTTAATGTTGAAAAGAACTTTCAAACAACCAGCACCATCTGGCTCTTCCAAAGCTATTTAATCTTTAAGTCATTAATCATAATTATAAAATTTAAATTTATAATTATCCCTTCATATTTTCCTGGATTTTTAAATGTCTTACAAATTGTCACTGGTATTTCAAGTTTTCATCCCCACCCCCACCCCCACCCCCGCAATGTAAATGTAACCAAGAAACTCAAATCTTAAATTGAAGGAAATTGAGTCAAATACCTGCAGGGGTGTTTCAGGGTGCATTGCTCTCAGCAATGGAGCAGCTGTCATTTCCTGGAGAGCTTTCGATGTCTTCTTTTTGGCTTTTTCTATTTGAATATTGGTAAAATAATTGACAGCAGCAAACTCAATAAGGGCGGAAAATACAAAAGCAAAGCAGACAGCTATGAACCAATCCATGGCAGTGGCATAGGACACTTTGGGCAAAGAATGCCGTGCACTGATGCTCAGTGTGGTCATGGTGAGGACTGTGGTGATTCCTTTAAAGCAAAAGAGCAAAGAGACAAAATACTTCACCATTACTTCTCTGCAAAAACAAACAGAACAAGGAGGGTGGGGTGGGTGGTGGGGTAACAAACTTTATAATTCAAACCGAATCATCTTTGATGGAAGAGACTAAGCCTAGTGGTTCAATGGAATTAGAATGGGCTTTTCCATTGTTGGCTCAGTGTGCCTTTGATTAAGTTATGAAAACTCACTTGATACCAACCTATTGGGTCTGCCATATTGATTAAAAGTATATAAGGCACCTAGTGTAATATTGTATCTGAGCCAACATACCTGAGAAACTCCACACACACACCTACTAGGAAGTGCTACTCATTGAAGCACTGATTCTCAACCAGGAGTAGCAAGTTGGTAGCATGGAATATTGGGGCATTTTTTTGTGGTAGGCATGGTCCATTGCTACTGAGACTCACTACCAGAAAAAAACACAAATTGTAGATTCTTATCATCTTTAACTAAATATTACCTATTGAATTAAAATAATAAATTTACTAGTTGTGAAAGACAATTTATATAAAACAATAGATGTATATTCCTGAACAAATAGATTTATAGAACATTTTGGTATTAAAAATATTAAACATCTACCACCCACCACTTTATGATTGGGAGGAAAATATTTACAACAAGAATAGAGGTACTTCCCTTTCATCAGTAGGCTCCTAAAGAATATCACCCCCAGAAGAGCCTTTTCCTCAATCTGGAAAAAGGTTAGTCCCTATTCTCAATGGAAAAATTCTGCTTGCCACTGAAACTATAGAGAAATGAATTATTTAAGGATGTTAGTATTTGTACAGTAGTTGTCCCTTTCTTTATCATTGTCTATCTTTATATCTAACCTGTATTATCTAGTTAAGCTTGGATATTTCTCTGGGGATTTACTAAACCCATTCTATATATTGTGTATAATTGCTTCATAATTGACACGCCTAGTTGTTTGGGGATGATGATAATGATGACAACAATGATGATGATGGAGGCATCTAAACTATATATTTCAATCCATGCCTATCCTTGCTGAAAGCCAAACTATATATGTTAGACTGAAGAGATTATGAGCCTCATACAACAATAAAGGAATAACAGTATTTTTATTTGGGGAGAAATTATCTTGTCTTCTCAGATCAGCATTTAATTATACCTGCCTTGTATTGTTTCTTAGTTGTTCCAACTTTATTGGATGTAGCCTCTGTGAGAGCAAACGTGTCTAATATTGCTCCAGAATTTACCATAATATATATCATAGCGCCAAGCACATGATAAATGCACAGTAAATAAAAGCTCATTTTTTTTCAGCTCCTCACCAATCCATTTTCTCTCCAGTCCCTTCTGGATTGTCAATGTTTAGAACATGAAAAATTAGAACACTGTGCAGTGTACGAGCTATAGATCTTAAAACAATCCATAAACTATATAGTGAATGGAATTGGAGAATTTGGTTGTATTCCCTTTTAAAAAACATTTTGTGTTATTTTTAGCACTTTATTAGTATAAAATAGATTTTAAAATATTTTTTTGGTCAAACATAAATCTCTATGAAAATGCAATATGAAATTACTGGAGTTTGTTTCAGAAAATGACCTTACAAAGTTAAGGCCTCCTTTTTAAATCTCAGGAAAATGGCATCATTTCCATGCTGGCTGGGAGATGCATTGAATAAATCCTAAATTAGTTTTGAAAAATTTTAGCTACAAAGTTTAAAAATAAATTAATTTATCTTCTTATTCATAATACTTTAAGTTTAATGGCCTATTAAGTGTTCAAGAAAATTCGACAACTTTCTTAGGTATATTTCCTCTAACATCATAGAAATTATGCTGAAAGCAGTAGAAAATAAAATATGAAGAGTACAGCTTAATAAGAATACTACCCAGAACTCATAAAATTCTACAGAGATCATAATGTAACAACAACAACAACAAAAAGACCCTAAACAATAAAATTGAATATAAGCAACTTAGAATTCCTCATGTTGCTTTGAACATTTTTTTCGGGGTGGGGTGGGGAGAAGGGATAAAACAATTTATCCTGAGGACCAAAAGTAGCGCTCTTCTTCTCCTGCTGTCGTAGGAAGAAATTACCTTATTAATGTTGAGCAAGCAGAATACTAATGCAATTATTGAGCCATGAATTGAAAAATTACTTTCTGATTGTTAAGGGGTAAACCATCAAGTTCAGGATGTTAAATGATACTATGGCCATCAATGCAAAAAAAAATGTTGGATATGTGGCCACTTTCTAATTCTATTTCATTATTTCGAGTCAACTTGATTTTAAAGTTTGTGGAGTAGCCCTCCAAATAGTATGGCTCATATTTTATGACTGGTGCCAAAATTAGGATAGTGATTGGCATAAACAATTGGCTAAATATTTGAAGTGTCCATCTCTTTAGATATTAAAAAGTTCTCTCTGCCAGAAGTTCAAATTTAAAGAACTCCCAGCATGATAGGGATGTGCTTCTTCCACCTGCCTTAGGTGAAGCATTTGGTTAAATAAACACCAACAGAATAAGAAGCAGAAGCCAACCCTTCAGCTCAGAAGCCATGCTTTTGCTGTATCTAGAAAGACAGTGCATCTGTTTCAATGGCTTAGCTGGCATTTACCCTTGAAAACATTTCAATAACCATAGAATATTTTTGACACATTCAAGTATTGATGCCAGTCCGTTTTTAGAATGCTGAATATGCACTGCATTGGCTGGTTCAGGAGCTGGGAGAAGACGTGTGTGAGTAGGCTAAGGCTATACCCAAGAGCAAAATTCTGGCTGCTCACTCCTAGAAAAATGAACTGGTAATGACTTAGATATGCCAGTTGGCATTTATCCAGGTTTAATGTTTTACTATACTGGAATAATTAGAAAACTTAAAGGCATACAACTTTGGAGATAGAAGGCCTTTGGAGAGATTTAGCTCACTGTACTTCTCATATTTACACGGATTGGTTTTGTGTGTGTGTGTGTGTGTGTGTGTGTGTTTTGTTTTTGAATTATCTCTAATGAATACCTGACCCAGCAAATTCTCTTCTTGAGCAAAAAGGAAAATAAGAATCAGGGAAGATAAATACAAGCCTGGAATTTTTTACCTAACTCTCAAATGAAATACATTGCTAATGCCCCTCAATACTTAAAACTTAACTTTCTTAGAAAAATACCATCCCAGAGCCTCAATGAATAGTCTAATTATTACCATTTTGACATATCTTAGGTTTTTGAGGACATACTTGTTGGGCATAATTTAGCTGGTCAATCAAAACCAAAAAATATCTTGGCACATGAGCATAAGACAGAGGCAAATGTCACATATTAAGTTGAAAAGGCTACCCACAAAGTATTTTCAGCTCATATCCATACAATCTCCACTCAGAAGCTCTGGAATTTTCCACAAGCCACAATGATAGTTCCTGAAATATTAGTATTATTTTTACTAGGAGACGTTAAGGGACTAATTTGGTGCTCAGCTTTACCTACCCCCTGTAAAGGGAGAATGTCAGAGTAGAAATGGCAGAGAAATTGTCTTGGGTCCATCACTTTTAAGTATATGACTTCATGAAAGTTTCTTCATCGCTCTGAGTCATTTTTCTTATTCATAAATATTAATATAGCCTACTCACTGAGTTATTGTGAAGATGAAATAAGATGTCTCCTATCAGCATATGGCAAATCTTATAGTCATTATTAATAGAATTGCCATTATCTTTACTGTATGCTAATTAATTTCCTTACAGGGTCTTCTCTGGAGAGGAAATGCTGGGTGGGTGCAGCTGTGACCAATGCTATCACTCCCCACAGCACTGAACGTTTTTATGACTTGGGGATATACTGAACAGAACAGTGGCTACCAGTTTGTAGCCAACCAAGAAAACTTTCAAAACTTATCAAACACTAACAATGACATACAGAGAACCTTCACATTATAGCGTCAAGTTGTGATTCTCAAATGAGGCAGGTGGCAGCATGGTTGCCATAATAATAAATGATACTCAAATAATATTTACTGTCAGGTAGGCACTGTTCCAAGTGCTTTATCCAAATTAACTCATTTAATCCACATGGCAGCCCTCGGGATCTCATCCTGCTTTGACACATGAGGAAACAGGCAGAAGTAACTCATTGAAGGATCACAGCTAATCCGTGGTAGACCGTGGGGTTAGAAGCTAGGCTTCTGGAACCAGAGAGTCTGCCCTATGACACCATGGCCTCTTCATCAGAGGCACCAATAATGGGTCAGTCTTTCTGTTCTAGAAATTCTTTAGGACCATAAAAAATGAGAATACTATGTGCACAAGTGATTTGATTTTTAATGATGACAGTTCCTGAAATGTTAATATTATTTATACTAGGATAAGTGAAGGGACAGATATGGTGATCAGCTTCACATCCTTCCTACCAGGTCAGGCGGCCTGTCCGGTTAGTATGAGCACTAAACGAAATAAATGAGATAACTTAGCAGAGTGCCTGTTGATACACAACAGAACAATGTTTTCTTTAAAAAACAATTAAAAGTCAAGGAAATCAAGTCAGAACAAAATTAACCTCCCCTACATAAGAGAAGTATGGGAGAGAGTAACTAAGATGTTCTAAGGGCTCCATACACCCTGTATATAATGAGCACTGCATGTAAATCTAAATTCTCATTAGTCTGTGAAGAAGAGATGTATTGTCACAATTTTATGGGTGGAGAAAATAAGTGGCAGGTTGCAGTTTGGACTACTATTGTAGTCCCAAACTTAGATTTGTTGCTTTCTCTCTTCCACACCTATTTTTTTCTTTATTGATTAAGGTATTACATATGTGTCCTTATCCCCCTATTGCCGCCCACCCCTCCCCACCCATGCCCTCACCCCCTGGTGTCTGTGTCCATTGGTTAGGCTTAAATGCATGCATACAAGTCCTTTGGTTGATCTCTCCCCCTGGCCCCACCCTCCCCTACCTTCCCTCTCAGGTTTGATGATCTGATCGATGCTTCTCTGTCTCTGAATCTGTTTTTGTTCATCAGTTTATGTTGTTCATTATATTCCACAAATGAGTGAGATCATGTGATATTTATCTTTCTCTGACTGGCTTATTTCGCTTAGCATAATGCTCCACACCTATTTTTAATAGTTTAAATGTATTCAATGCTTGCAATGTGCAGTTTACTCTTTAATTCTCACAACTCTACGTATCTTGTGCTATTATACAAGCTGGCTGCCTTCCTAAGGTCACACCCTGGCCCCCATCAACCCTTCTGGGAGTTTCCCCAGTAAGATTTCAATGCCTTTTCTAAGATTAAAGGTGTGTGGGTGGGTGGGGGCTGCCTATGGAAAATCCCCATAGTCAAGTCCACTGAAGAAACTATGACTCCTCATCATTTGTTTTCTACAGGATGGGGAAGTGGGATGAAAAGCTCCCAGGCCCCTCCCTAGCTCCTTCTCACCAGCATCCCTTCAGCTCTCAGTGAGAAAGGCTATTACATCAGGGCTTTGGCTCTACCAAGTAGAAAAGGCAGGGGGAGATTGGTATCTCTTGTGAGAACTGTTCTTCCATTCCAGAGAAATTCTGATTTTTTTTTTCCTTCTAATATCACTATTGAATGCTTCCACTACTCACAATCAACAGGAAAATAATGAAGAAATATATTTAATCAGGTAGCATAACTAATAGCATAACTAATTTTATTTAAAAGCATGGCTGATATATAAAAGATTTATTTAACAGCTATAAAGTTTAAAACTCCTATATTCTGGACTTCATATAGTTTAGAATATAATATATAAAAAGCCACCTTAAAAACAAAAAAAAAAAATGTTCTGTTTAAAAAAATGTAGATAGGTAACAATGAACTAATAACCTAAGCATATACCTCCCAACTCAACGCATCTAAACCCTTTGCATTTTGTTCCTCTTCATTAAAAGGCAAATGATTCTAGACTTTCATATTCATTCAGCCATGACTTTTGTTTTATTTTAAGCTCCCAGTGCATTTCATTTTAACACCTATATATAATTTTAATTCAATTACGTAGCATTAGGCTAGGAGCCCAAGAATACCACCAAAAGTGAAACTATATCCAGATTCACACTCTTCACTTTCCTGCTCTCAATAAGGGAAAACTGATGGGCCCCAAAGAAAGGGATGAACTGCCTATATCCCCTCAAGCCTTATTACTTTGTCTTGTCTGGTTAAGAAATGAAAGCTTATATGATTCTTTACTCAGCACAGTCTGATATATTACTGTTTAATATTTTCTTAGAAATTATATCTAAAAGCCATTCCCGTGAAATCATGAGCAAATATAATATGAATAAAAATACACAAGAAATGAATTTCAATTACCAAATACAGTCCTAGCTGGAACGGATTCCTTATTTATCCAGAATGAAACTTGTGAAAGAATCACTGTCATAATACATGGAATGTACGTCTGAATCATAAAATAACCCATCTTTCGTCTGAGGTGGAAGTATACCGTCATAACAACATATTCACCTACAAATAAAACATAATGAAAATGTATTATTGGTCCTGCAGCTATTCAATGGCTTCCAAACCATATTTTAGACTAACAAAAAGCATTCTAGGCAAAAAAAAAAAAAAAAAATCTGTTGTGCACAGCAAACAAACATGGAGAAATATACAGTTCTTAACTTGGGGGTGGGGGACTATATTGTATATCATTACGTAGAAAAGCACTTTTGTTCTACATGGTGATTAAGCAATTTAAGAAAGTAAGCTATAACTTTCAAAAATTTCTTATATTGCTTTCTATTTTAAAGGCCTAGTACTATGAAAGCAATTAGATTTCATTTCCAACATCTTTAGAGAAAATTTAGACCTAACTTTAAATCACTGGAAAATGAAAATACATACACCTAAACCTTAAATTTAAAAATAATTTAAATACACAGATAAACATTTTATATATGCATACTAGTATGCTGCTTTATTGCCTTAGTTTTAGGAAAGAACTGTATTTCTCAATGTTATACATATGTATACATATATGGATAAAGAGACATAGATAACATAGAGCCATATATAACATTCCCAAGTTCAGGAATATTTTATTGACATTTAGACAAAAATCTAAAAAGCTAATAAGGAAAACAAACCATAAGATTTCTTGAGTTGATAAATTTTTTAATGTTACATCTAAGAGGAACATATTAAGAGAGACTTAGGAGTCAGTAGCCTCATTCTCAAACTGTGAAACCAAAGATTCAGAATTCTCAAATCTCACTTGTTTTCAATTCCACTTGCAGGCTAGAAAATAAATGTTTTCAAAAATACTTTTTCCTGGCAATATGTGCATGTAAGAAATAGTTTCAGAACAAGCAATAATCAGGCAATTTTTCCCATTAAATATAAAGACAAAATCTTATGATTCTTTCCATTTACATTTTAAAAGCAAATACAGACCAAGAATCACTGAGAATAATCATCCATCTACCCATGTGACATCTTTAACATATACCCTCAATGTATTTTGTAACTAAGCTTTATATTTTGCTTTTACTTTGGTAAAGAGAGGGAAAGCAGCACCACAAAATTGGGCAAGATAAAAAAAAGATTTTAGAAAAGTATCAATAAAACAGGAAAAGCCAGTGTCCAAACATCAGGAGTCAGGATTCCTGTCTCAGAATTCTGTTGAAAATAGTGTTAATATAACTGATTACTGGCTTTTATTTCTGAATAAGAAAATCAACTTACATCTCAATAACTCAGAATTTATTTTAAACTAAAAATATAAATTTAAAAATTCTGAACTATGATTTATGCCTCAACTCTATTCCTAGAATATTTTTGTTGTCCCCTCCCCCCCCCAAAAAAAACCCACTAGATATTTCCATTAAAAAGCTAGGACAAAACTCCATTGCTATTAACTTTAATTGTTAAAAGATCTCACCCGTAATGGATTTGATGGTTTCACTTGATACGGTTTGCCCAATCAAGTCATACTGAACTAAGCTGGAAGATTCCTTGGGGACTTCTACTGATTTCTCGGGACCTTTTGTCCAGGTATAAATCATCTCACTCTTCGGGTACGCATCTGAATAAGAGCACAGAATGTGATTAGAGTCCGTACTCCTTTCTCCTCAGCACTGATTGATGGTGAACACGCTTTAAGAATATTACACTTGTTCAAGAAAGATGGAATAAATGAAAAACAACAGTCATTATGACTTACTTAAACACGTTTAAGATTTAGAACACTGTAGATATTAAATAAATAGCTTCTGCATATTTATTTTATGCCAAAGAAATTGAAGGAGGAGAGACTAAAACTAAAGCAACTATAATGCTATATCTGCATCAATGCACTTGGATATGTTTCCCTACTAATAAGCAGTTGAAAAGCAGAAATAATAAACGCCCCCAAAAAGCAGCCAAATTGCTACTTCTTTCCATTCCAATTCACTTCCAATGCTTGACCAATATTAACTCTTCTGTCCTAATACAACTCTGCCAATTAGATACGTATGAAAGGCTGCCTGTAATAATACAACAAAAACAAAATAAACACTACTGTTGGGAGAGCTCTCCAGGAGGCACCTATTCCAGACTCTGCCTTTGGGCAATACCCATGCTGTCTGGCCATGCGGTTTGTAAAGCTCTTCAGGGAATATAATTACACAACCAGCTCCACTACCTTTAAACTCTTACAATCAGGACATTTTTCCTTCCATCTTCAACAAATCCCTCCCAGCAGCAATTTAAGCTCATTTTCTATTATTCGATGTTCAATGTAAATGGAGACCAGCTGCTTGCTTACCAGTCTGCCCAGAACAGAAAGCCTGGCTCACACACAAGTAAGTTCAAAAGAACCAAGATAAATTGTGTACTACGCTCCACAAACCTTCCTAAAATGGCTAGAGCACAGTAGGTCCTCGGAGGAATTGTTTAATTCTACAAAAGGAGTTGATACCTAGGGAAACTATCTTTACAAAGGACTTGGCAAAACAAACTATGAGGCCTGTGCTGTCATTTAGCAGTATATAGTCATGTCTCAATATTGATCTCCTGGAGTGTATTCATGCTTACTCAGACATTACAAGTGCCCAAATACTATGTTCCTGCCCCTGATATTTTAAATCAGGTAGCCTTCTCTGGGCTAGCCTACCTTGCTAGACTAATCTTTTTCTTAATGATTTAATATTTGAAGCCAGGTTGGGGGGGGGGGGGTGCATGAAATGGGTGAAGGTAATCAAAAGCTGTATCTCTCTTTTTAATTCCAAATCTGAAAAAATCAACTTCCAAGGAGTAATTTCTTTATTTTGTGCATGTCTTTATCGATTACTAGCTATGTTCAAGTCACTCTGAAGAGTACTTTCTATGAGAACCCCCGGGGGGGGGGCGGGGAGCGGCGGGGAGGAGTGGAGTGGTGGAATTGGGCGGAAAAGATAAAACCCTAGATAAGAACTATCTGGGTGAAATATAAATTACTATAGCTCAAATGAATTTTAATTCTGGCCCCAGTTAGAACAACTTGTCTGTCTATGTATTTTTCTGTTTTCATCTTCTTTCACCGAGTTACTGGTCAGGGAGCAAGCGAGTATCTTTAGCTTCAAGTTCATCCACTGACTATTGTGCTTACCAGAGGTTATAAAAAGAATGGTGACTGCTGATTCTTATTAAGTTAAGCAATGAGCAATGATAACAGCAGGCAAGTTTCACAATCAGTGCGACTAAGAATCTGAAGCAATAGTAAAAACCAGCATCTATTTTTGGCAAATTCTGATTAAATCAAATATTTGAGGCAAACATTAGAAGAGGCAGTCAAATTTTGCTGCCATTTCAGAGAAGGGAACTTAGGGGAAAAGAATTCTATATTCTTTCCTATTCATCCTCTTGCTTTTGCTTCCACAATATATCCCAAATCCATTGATCTCACACCTTTTCCTCTAGTACCATCTGATTCTAAGCCATCTCAATCTTTGATTATACTAAAACAATAGCCTCCAAATTTTCTCTGCTTTTATTCTCTGGCCTCTCTACAATCATTCTCCATAGAAAAGCTAAAGTGAAATTGTGAAATGTTAGTCAAAGAACACCACATCCCTTAGTTAAGCCCTCCAAAGGCACTATATTTCTTGGCCTTGCCTACAAATCAGACCAATCTCCTACTATACTTTTTGTCATGCTTCAGCCACTTTGAAACTAACAATGCTGCTTATATTTTTCTAACCTATGTCATGTCAAAAAGCCCTGACCCATCTTTGGCCTTTTTCTTTTCAAGTCTGCCATAAAGGACTCTGCTTGTAACAGAACAAAACAAAACAAACAAAATAGTTTATGACTTGTTTTGTTACACCACCAACACAAGGAGTTCAGAGGCCTAAATTTCACACTAACCATTAATCCGTTATTTATGACACAGCCAGTCTACCTAGGCTATCTGCAGAAATAAGGTTTTGGTTTTGGGGGGAAAGATGATTGTTTTGACTTCTTTACTTAAATATATTAGATAACAAACAGTCTCCTAAAAGTCAAATTTTGTACAGTTGTTGTCATGGACAAAAATTTAAATATAGGATTATGTAAAATTATGCAAATATATAGCTATCAGCTTACATGAGATAATGATTAACACTAACAAAATTTTTATTATAACTTACAACTCCCAAATTTCAAAGGGCATGCATGACCATCCATGGGGAAATCCACCAATCTCATGGGACACTCCGCACTTATGGTGAGTCTATGATGGAAAATACAATTAGAATAATTTTTTTCTCTCTAAAAAAAATTATAGAATCTTAAAAGGAAGGAAGGAATGAAGGAAGAAAGGAAGGCAGACAGGCAAGAAGGAAAATGAGGGAGAATAAAGATAAAAAGGGAATAAGGAAAAAAAAGACTACCTCATTGTGTATAAAATAGTGCCGTTTCTCATAATTCTAAAAAGCTTATTTGGGGCTGTCATATTATGTGAGACAGACTTCTTTCCATTCCTGAAGAAAGTATCAGGAGTCCATACTTTTGTTACCATCATGTTGTTCAATCTCAAAATTTCAATGGGACCATCATATTTTAGTCTTTTGTCAATCCATGTCTGTCTGAAGAACACATCCATTGTGTATTCCTAAGAAAAGTAGTTTGTGACATATTCAAATAACAGATGATTACACATAAACATACAAAAAAATGAATTAAATTCTAGTCTCTTTCCCACTCATATAAAAGACTGCCCAAATAAAAACTAAATTAATAGCAGCAGAAACTTCCTTAAATCAATGGAACAAAAAGATTTTCGACAATTAAAGCATGTTATACTAGTATCCATACATTTATTAGATAAATTACCATACATATTAATCATTCACAAATAATAACTATAGCCCTGGTTGGTGTGGCTCACTTGGTTGAGCATTATCCTATGCACTGAAGGTTGGGGGTTAATTCCCAGTCAGGGTACATACCCAGGTTGTGGGCTCCATCTCCAGTAGGAGGTGAGCAGGAGATAACCTATCAATGTTCCACTCTCACATCATGATTCTCTCTCTCCTTCTCCCTTCCTCTCTCTCTAAAAAATCAATAAAAATATTTTTTAAAAATAATAACCTATAATAATAAAAGTATAATATGCTAATTAGACCAGACAGCCAAATGACCTTCCCGATGAAGCCGGGGCTGCAAGGGCTGAGCTCCTTGCACAAATTTCATGCACTGGGCCTCTAGTAAATATAATAAAACTGCCAGCACCAGGTAATTATAGTTGCACTTTACTTTAGACCAGGTAGCAAAATTAGTGACTGTGTAACAAATATCATTGCACAATGAACCATAAAATTGTCAGCATGTCTTTAAGACAAATTAAAATATATGAATAAACTTTATGCTCATAAAATTTATTAACCCTTTGTATACCATAAGCATCTATAGATGCTTTAAAAATCATTTTTTGTAAGAATTTGCAACTGAAAATGTTCAAGCACACCCGAATTGTGAGTAATATATTTATTTTTATACTATTCATTGCAAATTAATTTTTTAATTAAATTCAAAATATCGTGGCATGTGAAGCTGGTTTCTGTTTCGGACGCTTGGCAGTTAACTGGTTAAAATTAGTCCAGGAGCCCCAGAGTCAAGTAAAAAAGTTAAGTGGTCAAAATGTTTGACCTTGAAACAAAACATATTTAATATTAGCACAATTGAATGGATGAATTCATCTTGACCAGTGCTTGGTGTTCTAAGTTCCTTAAACATGAGAGAAAGCAAGGGAGAGGAGGGGCGGGTGGGGATGGGGAATGAGCCATTGAGCCAACATGGAACACTAAATGCAATCAGGACTACAATATAAAGTTTCATACCAAAAACAATTGCAATCACTACTTTTCTCCCCTTCAAAAATTTTCTAAGGGAAAAGAATACTACGTACAAGGTTGTGTCACGGAGACCAGTAACAGGAAAGTTCTTTTCTTTGTTGAAAATGACTCCAAGCCAAAAACTCCAATGTTAGAGCTAAAATGCAAATTCAATGTCTTACTTCTTATAAACTTCTGAGCCTAATTAGGCTGTTCTTTGACTTTCTAGCTCTAACTTTGTGTGATTGACAGCAAAATACATATTAATTGCCCTCTTTTCTGTTTCTTTTCTTCAAATCTCAAGAAGTGCATTAAATTTTCTTAACTACCTACCATTTCAACATCAGAAACAGGTCCAAAGCTGGTGACATATATGTCAGTTTTTACTTCTGTAACAGGACCTAGTGGGTATGAAGTAAATAAGTGTGAAAAAATAATTACCAATTTTACAGGCAAGGTGGGCTTTGATTATCAAAGAGTAAATACAGATACGACATCTCATATTTTTACAAACATCTTCAATTTTCAGTGAGATAATGCATCTCTAAAAAAAAAAAAATGTAGCCAAAAGAAGAACAAAACCAGAAAGCAGTATTTACTTACAGGCAAACCAAACAAATCAAAACCAAAAAATACCAATTACTTACCAGAAACTTGTTTCTTCAAAGATATATCACCCCCAGGCACTGTTAAGACAGGCAGTGCAGAGAACAAAAGCTTTAGCCTTTGTGATTTTTTTATAGTCCGTCATCTGATTGGCCTTTTAGTAAAGAAGTGAGCTTTTAAAAAGAGAGAACTTAGCCGCAGGTAAGGAGGAGAAAAACATAAAGTCTGCAAGAAATGTACCTTCAGAGAGTTGAGGATACTGGTAAATAACAGGCACAAATATAATTCATGTCACCTTTAACAATAGGCAGACCATCCACTGGCAATTGGGATCAAAGACAAGCTCTCCTCTAAATCAGACCTATTCATGCTCTGCCATCTAAAAGCTGTGTGATCTTGGGCAAGTTACTTATCCCCTCAGTAGCAGCAACCATACATATAAGGCAAGATTGTTGATAGGGATCAAATGAAACTGCTCATATGAGACTATGAACCAGAGAGTCTTTCACAGAAGTATTTATTAAGTACAGTGGGGCCTTGACTTACGAGTGTCCCGACTAACGAGTTTTTTCGAGATACGAGCCATCTCTCGGCCGATTTTTTGCTTTGAGTTGCGAGCTAAAATTCGGGTTACGAGCCAGATTCAGATACCCCACCGCTAGTTGACAGAGCGAAATGTCACAGTGAACGCCACAACATCAGCCCAGCATCACGTGTCTCACTCGTTCACTTTTGATTTGACATACTAGTAATTTGAGTTACGAGCTCCGCCACGGAACGAATTAAACTCGTAAGTCAAGGCCCCACTGTAGTAGCTTCTCTTTGCTTCTGATAATGGCCACACTGAGATTCTTTCCTAGGCCTAAATAAGACTGGTGCAGGAACAAATATATGGGTGTGTTTGCATCTTGACAATGGGCTGACACAGACTGTAGACAAAGGAAAATTGCCACAACCTGGATTTAGCACGATGTGAAAAATCAAGAATTCTGGAATTCAAATTTGAGTCTAACACTTTTTAATTGTTTGATTTTGCCCAAGTCATGTATCCTCGGAGGTAAACGTTTTAATAACAGAAATAACATATGTAAATCACATGTTCCTGTCTCTAGAACATAATGTGTTCAATAACGATAGTAGTTATTTGTATATATAATATAGCTTTTTATTATTAACAAAGATAAAAATTGTCTTCTTGAACATCATTTCTTTACAAGATGATTTATAATACTCTATGACCTGGGGCTATGTACTCCATACTGAAGAAAAAAAATAACATCTGTTATCAAGATAAACTATTCCCCTTGGATACTGGTTGGGTGAATGAATTTATTCCAAAAATGACAAAGAGAAGTTGGTATAGCTTAATGCCCTAGGTCTAAAGTTATCCTCATAAAAATGAATCAGAATATTTCTTCCTGTTTAGGATGAAGCCTGAGCCATTGAAAGAAAAAATACTTTGAAGGGAAATGAGAAAATTCTTTCCTGAATAAGTATCCTAAAAATATATATATGTATATCCTTTAGAAGTTCAGCCAGAGAAAAGGCATAGATCAAGCTGATCTGTCATGAGTTTTCATTTTTATTTATTTTTTATTTTTTCTAATATATATTTTATTGATTTTTTACAGCGAGGAAGGGAGAGGGATAGAGAGTTAGAAACATCCATGAGAGAGAAACATGGATCAGCTGCCTCCTGCACACTCCCTACTGGGGATGTGCCTGCAACCAAGGTACATGCCCTTGACCGGAATCGAACCTGGGACCCTTCAGTCCCCAGGCTGATGCTCTACCCAGTGAGCCAAACCAGCTAGGGCATGAGTTTTCATTTTGAAAAAATAACACCTTTGGAAAACAGAGAACGTATGAGAAGTTAGTTGAATTGTTATTTGAATGAGCAACTTGAAACTACAAAAAGATAGTAGTAATAACTCATTAAAGCAGAACTGTTCCAGGAAGAGATAGGTATCCAGGAAGCGGGTAACATGTGTTGAACCTTAGAAGATGGAGATTTCACTCAGAGTGGCCCAAGGGTGGGAATAATCACTCTGCTAGTTCCTTAAGGACAATTACTAAAGTATTAAAAGCACCGTTTTACACTGTAAGTCTGGACAAGGAGAGATAAGTTACTTAGAAGAATTAAAGTTGAGTATATTGGGACAACTAGACTGTTTGACAAGATTCTTGAGAAAAATCAAAAGTTACTTTGAAGATCAACTTAGGGCAGTGAATCCCAGACTTTTACTGGATCAGAATCCCCTGGAAGCCTTGTGAAAGCACAGATTGCTGATTCAGTGGGACTAAGGTGGGGCTTATTTGCAAATCTAACAGGTTCCTAGGTGATGATGTTCATTTGACTCCAGTTTACAGGCAATGTGCATCTGTTGTTTTTAGATAGTATGGCTCCTGGAAAATATGTACAGGATAGGTATCTATGGGAGTGGGGGAAGTAGAGGAGAGGGAGGAATTAAGCCAATGACATTTTCCCTTATAAATTTATTTCAAGGTGTGTGGGTTTATGCTAATTCTACTTGAAGCATAATGGTTCTATGATATTAATGGGTAGTTTCAAAGATTACATAATATATCACTTTTCAGTGATTCTTGAAAAGGTTTTGCATTCAGAATTTCAACCTTGGCATTTGTGACATTGCTCAGTATTTGCTTTATCTGGCATTCAAAATCTTTGAGATTGAGGGAGGTCCTAAAAACATATGATGGGTAAAGGGGTCTCATTGAGATGCTCATTCAATAAACATTTTTTTGAATGAGCATTTGCTGTGTGCCAGGTTCCATGCTAGGCCCTGGTGCTGACTGTGCTAAATGAGACTAATGAGTTCCCTGCCTCATGGAGTGAACATGTTACTGGAGAAGTCAGAGTAAAATAAAGAAATAAATTCAATGGAAGAATACTGTCATTCAAAAGGGGAACAAAAGAGGCTGGTAATTGTGTGAGAGACTGGGAGGGCCACTCTTGATTTCTTAGCCACTCTTCCAGCATAAACCATAGAAAGAGCTGAAATGATCGCATTCCAGGCACAGAGAACTTTAGGGGGAAAGCTCAGCGGCAGAAAATACCGTAGTGTGTTTAAGGACTAGGAAAAGGCCAATGCAACTGGAGCAAAGCAAGTGAAGAAGAGAATGAGAAGAAATAAAAGCCACAGAGACAAAGCAAAAACCAGGGTGAGTGGACATATTCTGAAAGTGGCATCTTTTAAACAACATATTTATAATATATGTTATAGTAACAGTTCTTAAAACTACATGGGAAAAACTTGTAGAAATTGCAGTGACTGATGGGAAACACATAAAGAGGTTGTTGTGGGCTAAATTATGGTCCTCCCAAATTTATATTAAAGTTCTAACTCCCAGTACCTCAGAATGTGACCATATTTGGAGTTAGGGTCTTTAAAAAGGGAATTCAATTAAAATAAGGTCAGTAGGATGGGCCCTAAGCTAATGTGACTTGCGTCCTTATAAAAAGAGGAGATTAGAACACAGGAACACACAGAAGAAAGACCATGTGAAGACACAGAGGCAAGACAGCCATCTATAAGCAAAAGGTAGAGGACTCAAAAGACACCAACCCTGCTAACACCTTGATCTTGGACGTTGAGCCTCCAGAACTGTGAAAAAATAAACTTGTTATTGTTTAAGCTACTCAGTTTGTGGTACTTTGTTATGACAATCTGAGCAAATAAATACAGAGGTCCATCATTTTTCCCATGTTTTCCCCCAGTGTTCTCACTCTCATATGTCGCACAGCTCTGCCTCTGCGTACAGGTTGTGGTAAGATGCTTGATTTGTATCCTTTAATCATCAAGGATTCAAAGTAAGGAAATTTTATGATCTGAATTGTATGTTTTACAAAATCACTCAGGCAGTTGTATGGACAACAAAGTTTAGGGGGGCAAAAGCATGAGAAAGGTTTTTCTAAGAGGCTGTCATCCTAGTCCTGCTGAGGAATGACGGTGCCCTGAACTAGAGATAAGACCAAGAGGATGGGGAGTGGACAGATGAAGGGGCATGTTGTGTGTGGAACTGCTCACAGTGAATGGGGTTTCTCCAAAGGACAATAAACAGGTATATAATAATTCTATGACTTGAAGGTTTACTATGTATAAGGCAGGCTACAAGGCTCTTCCCATATGCTATTTCATTTTTAAAAAAATATATTTTATTGATTTTTTACAGAGAGGAAGGGAGAGGGATAGAGAGTTAGAAACATCCATGAGAGAGAAACATGGATCAGCTGCCTCCTGCACACCCCCTACTGGGGATGTGCCCCCAACCAAGGTACATGCCCTTGACCGGAATCGAACCTGGGACTCTTCAGTTCACAGGCCGACGCCCTAGCCACTGAGCCAAACTGGTCAGGGCTGCTACTTCATTTAATCCTCTCACCAACCCCCAAAGGTGATATTATCATGAGAATTTTATGGATATGGAAACTGAGCTAACAGAGATTAAATATTCTATGCCAGAGTCAGAATTATAACTCCCTTGTATTGATCTCCATAGTATGTTCTAGCTTTACTACACTAATTATATCCTTAAATAATTAATCAGTAATTAATTATGTTATATAATTTTATATCTAGTATGTAACCGCCATGCCTACATTTCCTGTTTTGTTTCTGAGTAGCTTCTGAACTGTGTTCCTGCAGCTCTTTCTATGCCTTTGCTCAGCTTGAGTCTCTCTTTCTCCCATTAACAGCAAAGAAAGAATCTTAAGCCTCCTTGAAGTCCCCAACTTTCATAGTGCTTTGCACACACTAGATGCTGAGTAACTATGTGTTTGATTGTGTTCCTAATACCATCCCAGTCGTGACGTAAAAACCTCCCCAAAGGAAAAATTACTGAGATTCATTTGTTACATCAGTTAAGCTAAAAATATTTCCCGATAAAAACAGGAACTGCAGCTTATTTATATTTGTATCCACTCCCAGAACTAATCCCAGGCCTTAGATGTAATAGGTTTCCAATAAATCAGTTCTCAGGGAATAATTGTAGCTATGCAATTAAGAATAATTCTTAGGGACGCTTCCTCTAACAGTACTGATTAAGATGTTCAGATCAACCTTTCTAAGAGCATAATGACATAGAAACCAGATAGTTTTGGCTTGGGAGGCCTTCTCATAATTTTATACGCATTTGTATAACATCAAAGATGTGTTCTATTTTAAAAATTCCACTTCTTTAGGAGATGTGTTTTAATCCCAAAATATGATGGGTAGTTTATAAGGCAAATAAAGTGACTTTGAACAATCTTTGAAAGAGCCAAAACTACAATATCAAATTCAGGGAAATAGTCTGGTATTATTAATGGAGCTAACTGGCTTGGAAGGTAGGAAGGCAATTAACAATGTTATCAGATGATTTTCCATTGTTAATTACGTTAGCTCTATAGACCTGACCAAAGGATATCACTATTTAATTTCTCTCCCAATAACAGTGTCCAGTTTGCTGTCACACCAGGAGAAAGACCTAGCCTTTTGGTGCTGTTGAAACTAGTCAATATTTGTTCTCCACACGGCCTCCCCACGTATGCACTGGAGGAGACGTTTCTGCTTTTCAGACATCTACATCTATGCATCAAGGTTTCTCTTACTAAATACTATTGATGCATCTCCAAAAAACAAGAAACTTAAAGTATTTAAGAAGTACATCAACAACAATAAGGAATCTTGAGTGAAATATTTCTTTAAAATCTCTAATTTTGCTCATCATTTAGAAAACAGAAATACTAGCCTTCCTGCATATTAAACAAACAAAGGATATCAATTGATATCACAGAGTAAGCAGAAAACTATAGAGTTTTACTTAGATAACATTAAAGATTAGTGTTGCCTATGTCCCTGTGATCCTTCTAACAGTACAGGTCAACTTTTTATATAAAGAAATTACATATATATGAAAAACATTTTTTTTAAAAAAACAGTAAGATATGGGCAAAGATGAAATGCAATTCACAGATGGAAAACTCTTGTAGGCAAAAAAAGATTTAAAAAGCTGTTCAACCACATTAAAAATTAAAAAAAATTGAAATCATTTCAAAACAAAATACCATTTCAAGGATTCTATGGAGATTGTACATATATTTATATATGTGGAGAGTTGAAGGATTTGTGGATCCTGAATCTCATATTCACTGTAAATGGGAGTTTGAATTTGTAAAACTATCACAGAAAACAGTTTGGCATTATCTCATCAAGTTGAACTCCCACTTACACTAAGATCCACAAAAATCTATTCCTGAATACATATGCAAAAAAACCCACAAAAAACCAAATTCTTGTACATTTAAAGCAGGAAATTTAGGCCAGAACATTCACAGCATTACAATCTTGGAAACAAGCAAAATGCCTCCTGCCAACAGAGCAGATGAATAAACTCGTTCCTTGCAATGGGAATATCACACAGCAGTCAAAGTGATCGATCTATGGCAGCATAAGTGAAAAAAGCATCAAAGGATTATATATCATGTTCAAAACAATTACATTTTTAAAATTTAATTTATTAAAAACTAAAGTTGAGCCAAAACAATATTCAAAGAAAAGCTATGGATCATGTTTAAAGGGACTCAGGATGCTGATTACTTTGGGTGGAGAAGACAGGAAGATAGGATGAGGGAAACCACACACCAGAATAAAAGTTGATTCCAAGGCTGTGCTGTTTGATGATTTCACTGGTATGTTTATTATATAATGGTAAATGAAGGAATAGATGAATGGGTGAATAAAAAGAAGGCTATGCGTGACCAATAATGAGAATCTGTCATGAACCAATGATGAGTAATCAAAATCCAATTCGTGCACTAAAGTCTTTTTAAAATAAATACAGTAAAAAGGCCTAGAGAATGATAAACAATTGTAACATGATGTATTTTCTTTTCATCTAAAAGAAAACTAACAACCAAGTGAAGCATTATCTAAACATCCACCAAGTTACTAATAACCTATATTTAGATTTTACAATGCCTATTTCAGGAAACTCCAAAAGCAATTTGCGTATCCTTTCCCTAAAAAAAAAAAAAGCAAATATATAATAGCACTATATATCTTTTTTTGTTATACTGAGAGCATAAGAAAGTAAATTATGTTCTGGGTTCTATAGTCCCTTGTCTTCTCAAGGGCATCATTCTTTCAGTTATCCCTTCCATCCAATCTAATATTAAATTATCCTTGAACAGATTATTGAACAGATTATTCTAGTAGTACACAAACAGAATACAATATTTCTAATCTTAATAAAGAGGCAACCTTCCCTCTTCTCTTCACTTTCACTTGTAAGTTTCTGGGAATAACAAACCCCAAATAAAAAACTATATTCATTGCCTCTAATTCTTCCCTTTTTATTCACTCCATCATCCATTGTAATTTGGTTTTCATGCTCAGGATCCACTAAAATTCTCTTTGTCAGTATTATTCGTTTTTCCCTTTTGGTAGTAACCATTCCCACAAACTTTAACAAATAATCTTATTCCTCCCATTTTTAAAAAGGCTCTTTTGATTCTACTTCCCCTTCCATTTACCATCCAATTATTCTACTCCCCTGTACAAATGCCCAGACAAAAAACTCCCATTCTCTCTTAAACCCATCCAGAATTACATACCCATCACACCACCAAAGCTGAGCTTGTCCAAATTACTAAAGTTATAAATATTGGTAAATCTAGTGGTCAATTCTATGTTATCTTTCTTAATCTGTCAAGAGAATTAGATATAATTGATCAATTCTGCCTCCTCTTTGAAAAAGAAAATTTAACTTACATCCAGTATACACACTCTTCTTGCACGGTTTTCCTTCTACCTCAAAGACCACTCCTTAGTCTTCCTGGAACAGAGATTCCTTCTCCTCTTTTCCCACCTCCTAACACTGCAGATTTCAGAGATCAAATATGTGGATATCCTTTCTATCACCCTTTAACTCCTTGATAATCCCTTTAGTGTTATGGCTTTAAATTCCATATATATTGTCATACCCATCATCCCTGCATTCCAGGCTCATCTCCACTTAATATCTAATAGGAATCCCAAACTTAACATATCCACATGCAAATCATTCATCTGCATCCCCAGTTTGCTTCTGCCACAGTCTTGGCAACTCCAGTTTTCTAAATGTTCAGGTCAAAAACTTTGGAGTCAGACTTGATATCTCTCTTTTTCTCACATCCTACATTCTAGTTGACATCAGTAGACTAGGACTTTAAAATATAACCAGAAACCAATCATTCCTTACAACCTTACAAACTTCTCTGCCACCAACTTGGTCAAAATGCCCATCATCTCTTGCCTAATTTATTGTGAAAACCTCTCTGCATTTGCCTTGGACCCCGACCCCTGACTGCCTGTTCTCAATCCAGCAACCAAGGTGAGCCTCTGAAAATTCTCCTTGGGGCCCTGGCTGGGTAGCTCACTTGGGTAGAGCATCATCTCTATATGCCAAGGTGGTGGGTTCAATCCCTGCTCAGGGCACATACAAGAATCAACCAATGAATGCATAAAGAAGTGGAACACAACATCCATGTTTCTCTTTTCCTTCCCCTCTCCCCCGCCCCTCTCAAATCAATCAGTAAAAATAATAATGAAACAAAATTAGCCTGGGGTCTTTCCCCCTGCTGGAATCCCTCTAATCACTGACAAGACTCAAAGAAAAGTTCTTACCAGCCTGCAAATCTTTATATAACATCACCCTTATATCACACTGGCCCCTTCTCACTCCTGCAGGGACAATGCCTTCCACGCTTAGGGTCTTTGCACCTAGAGTAGCCAAAAAACTCCATCCAAATGTGGCCTTATGCCCTTACCTACTTAGTATCATTGTTCAAATGTCACCTTCTCATTTAAGTATTCCCTAACTACTAGAGTTAAACCTGCAACCTCCTCACTTGCTTTAAAGCAGTTGTCAACCTGACATATTCTATATTTTATTTCTGTTGCTTAGTTTCTAGAATTCCAGCTCATGAGGGCAGAAAATTGCACCTCCTTCACTCTCTAATGTATCACCAGGGCCATCATAGAACAGTGCCTGGCACATATTATAAGACTAATGAATATTTGATGAAAAGTTAATGAATTAAAATATCTCCATGTAGCCAAGGCCTAAGCTTACTTAATAACTTAGAGAAATTTGAGAGGTGCATCATCCCTCCTCCTTAATACATTCTATTCCTGTGAATTATATAACTTCATACTCTTCTAGTGTCTTTATCATCTTCTACTCTTTTTCGATCTCCTTTGATAACTCTACATACGTTTTCTACATTTCCTCAATTGTTAATGTTCCTCAAGGCTTGGTCCTGGTCTCTTTTTCTGCTATTTTCTATGTTCTCACCGAGATATCTATTCTCACAGCATTATACGCTGATGACTCTCATATATCTCCAGACAAAGCCTTTCTCTGATATCTAGACCAGTACAACCATCCAGAAATTACATCTGTATCCTTAATTTAACATGTACAAATATCAACTCTTGATTTTACCCCCACCCTTATTGTTCCTCCTCCAGTCCTCCCCAGTTTAAATAACACCATTCTTTGCCCAATTTCTCAAAATAAAATTACAGGAGTTATTTTGATTTCTCTCTTTCCTTTAACACCCATTTGCAATCCATATCCATTCTTTATTGAATTATACTTCCAAAATACATCTAACTTTTATCCACTTATACCCTTTTTTACTACACCTACTATCTTATTCTAAGCCACCATTAACTTAATGGGGAGAACTAAAAAAGAGCTTCATTTGTCACCCTGCTTCCAATGTTGTCCCATTTCCTCATCTAAGCCTTTATTCTGTAGCCAGAGATGTCACATTACAATCTAAGTCATGGGATGTTATTACCTTCAATATTAACTAAAAACTCCAATGGCTTCCAAGTTCACTAAAAGAATAATCTAAGCTCCTTTAGAGGAGGATATTTAAAGTCTTGCCTGATATGGCTTTGGCCTACCACTCCAAACTAGTCCTGTGAGATTCTTCCTCCTGCTTTCTGGCTAAAGCACACTGAATTCCTTTCACTATCTAAATCACATTAATTTCGTAGAATCCTTGAGATCTTTAGAATTTTCTGTTGCTTTGTTTGTTTGTTTGCTTTTTTGCATGAAAACAACTTTTGCTTACCCTTTCCATGTCTGGCACCCTTAGGTCTCAGCTTCAAAGACTTCTTTGACCACCGTATCTAAAATAGGTCCCTCACCCTATTTATTCTCTCTTCTTACCTTGCTACTGAATTGTCCCATAGCAACATCTTTGTTTTTGTTTTTGTTTTTTCTTTGTTTTTTTCATCCCTCTACACCACTTACCTATTAATTTCACCAGGGCTTGTGTCTGATTAAAAATTATATCTTCACATCCTAACATTGCTACTGACACATAGTAGTCTAAATTTCTACTGGTTGAATGAATGAATGAATGAATGAATATGGCAAATCAGAAGAGAATGAAGCTGTAATTTTCTGCTGCTTTGTGGATATGAAGAGTTCTTTTCATCTATATATTTTTTAAAAAATATTTTTCTGTTGACAGAAAATTAATAAAGCTAATTAGTTGAATATAAACAGAAAATGTATTTAATTTTTACGTTGGGATATAGACTACTTGAAAATGTGAGGCCATTTTCATTTATGTGGAAAATTATTCAAAATTTACCTAAGTGTATATATACACTTTGCCATGTTGGCTTTTCCATTTTAAAATGTTATTAAAGCTTTAAAATAAAAGTTCTCATTTCATTCCTTTGGGGGAAATGTAGTTTTGCTTATTTTAATGACCTACTTAGATAGTAACAAGAAGAAATGTTAATGAAAATCTGACTCTTGGTAAACAGAAGGATTTAAGGAAGACTTAGAAATGGAGGTAGCAATACAGCAGTAGCCTAAGGTTTTAAAGACTAAGGTGTGGGTGGTGGTCTTGTCCACTATT
This sequence comes from Myotis myotis, assembly GCF_014108235.1. Taxonomy (NCBI): domain Eukaryota; kingdom Metazoa; phylum Chordata; class Mammalia; order Chiroptera; family Vespertilionidae; genus Myotis; species Myotis myotis. The sequence goes on from NW_023416313.1 coordinate 29,346,034, forward strand.
AGTTCAAGGGTTCTCGGGCAATTCATTGGAACTTTTCTCTAGTGCCCTTTGTAACAGAAATGATGTCTGCCCTGTTTATTTTGTTGTGTTATTATAATAATCTTATTTGATATTGTTATATGAAAATGTTTTCAAAACTTTAGAGGACTCCATGAATGTGAAATCCTATTATGCTAGTGAGCACCCTTGCAAAACTGACCCTAATGCTCCACTCTTATTTCAGAGAGGTTGAGAAAGATGTTCTAAGGCAATTTTATATATTGAGGCCCAGTGCATGAAAATCGTGCACTGGGGGGGCGGGGGGGGGAGTCCGTCAGCCTGGCCTGTGCCCTCTCGCAGTCTGGGACCCCTTGGGGATGTCCTTCTGCTGGCTTAGGCCTGCGGGAAGCGAGCCTACGCCAGCAGGCGGACATCCCCCAAGGGATCCCAGTGCTGCTGCAGAGGCAGGAGAGGCTCCCACCATATCCACTGTACTCACCAGCTATGAGCTCTGCTTCTGGCTGAGCGATGCTCCCCCTGTGGGAGCACACTGACCACCAGGCGGCAGCTCCTGCGTTAAGCATCTGCCCCCTGGTGGTCAGTGCACGTCATAGCAACCAGTCGTTCCACCGTTCGGTCTATTTACATATTAGCCTTTTATTATATAGGCTAAGCATTTATTATTTCAAATCATGTACACCAAGAGGCTGAGATGAACAACAGTTTGTGTAAGCCTTCAATAAGTGGGAAATGGGTAAGGGCTGGCTTCCTGAACAATCTCCTGGTGGTCAGGACCCTAGCTATGCATCTTTCAGAAGACTTACAACAGTGTTGAAAGTGGATAATGGCACAGGGGGATGCTTTTCTAGCTCCTCGGTGGCTTGGATGCCACTTCTAAGCAGGTAGAAGCTACTTCAGGATGCTAGCAGACTGATTTGTCAGAGACTGAATAAACTTCACCCATCAGAAGTCCTGATCTAGCTTTCACACCATGCCTCCTTCCTTCTCTTCTCACCTTTCCCCCCTTTCTTCTCCAATTGGAGAATGTGGGAAACCAGTGAGAGGAGATCCTGGAGGGATGAAAAGAAGAGAACTATTTCAGTTCCTTTTAGTTCCCCCATTGCAAGCTGTGCTGCTGAGTTAAAAATATGCAATTTAGTTTCTAAATCTATTTCAACCCTTTCCTGGCCTACTGAGCAATCACAAACCGTCCGGTTTCAATTCAGATCTTTGCTTTCAGCTTTACTTTAAATGGAACACAGCTAAGTTGTACAAACAGATATAAAGTCAATGCTCCACAAAGAGCAAAGGTAGGATGAAAGGAACCAGGATGTAGATCCATATTTATAGCATACTGGTCAAAACCTGAATTGTTTTCATTTTATTTTTAAAATGCCAAACTTTCCACAAAGTATAAAATTTCAAAGAAGGGATCACACTTGTGGCTTCCAAGAGTCTCTGCTAAGGATGCATTTAGTTATTATTTTCAGTGAATTCTATTTCATTTACAACAGCCTGTAAACAGGTTACACATTTTCTGCAGGTGAGAATTACTATTCCTTTGTCACATTTGGCATACTACGCATTTACAGACAATGACCCACTTCTAAAAAATGAATCACATTTACCACCAACATTTATAAACAGAGCCAAAAAAAAAAAAATTGTGCTATAGTAAATTTGTACTGATTAATCAACTGCTAACACTCGAAGTAAGGTGAATTCAACCCCTTCCCATAAAACTATAAAAAGTATCTCCAGGTGGGTAAAGCAGATCACTTGGCAGTGACAAGTAAGATGACTAATAATGCCTTTGAGATATTTCAGCAGCACTGCAGCTAACCAAAATCCAGCAATGGCCCACGTAGACTGATTTCACTCATGTTATTGTCCGTATAATATTATGGGAGAGGGTAGTTGGTAAAAAGAGCCTATCTACAGTGGATCCCTTCTTCCTTTTCCATTAGAATTTGTATCGTAACTAACTGGGCAAATATTATTTTAGCTCTCAACGTTTAATAATAAAACCATAGTTTCGATTATAAATTTTCACTTTAACTTATGTTCAGGTGCATCAATTCTTTAAGGAATATTTAAGCAACATGTGATTTAATACTCCTGCTTTTTCTCCCCTTTACTTGAAATGTCACGTTTAAAACCTTTATGAGCAGATAAATCTTCTCTTATTGGCATCATATAGATTTAAATGCTATCACATCACCCGAAACATTCTCCACAAAATTATGTTGGCTCTAAAGTGTTAATTCCCCAGTCACTTATGAAAGACTGTGCACTGACAAATGATTCGCTTTTGTAAGAGAGCCTCTTTTCAGATTTGCTTAAAGGCCATCACAGAGCTGAGCAGCCCACCCCTGGAGAAGCATGTGAAAAGGACCAGGGGAATCTTTCATCCTCCTCACTCATATTTATCACTGTCAACACACAAAGGTTGAATTAATACCCTCATGGCTCTCCATAACCTTCTCATGAAATCCAGAAAAGAGTGGTTTGGATCAGAAGACCTGGCCCGACTCCAGTCTATCATTATTAATATGCTGTGTTCCTGTCTAAACATCTTTGTCAAACGAGAAGAACAAAAGGACTCCAAAGATTCATCCAGTTCTACTTTATCCGATTCTATTTTGTTTTTTCCAACAGGTCTTTGTAACCCGGGTCCACACTCCTTCTACATCACATCTAATCCTGGACTCTCTCACAGGATTGTTCTGCTCCCTTTTACTCTCTCCATTTTCCCATCATCTTATCTCCTACACATCCTCAACAGGAAGCTGAAATTCCTCCAAGCTTCCAATACATGTCATGTGATCCTCATCGCACAGCATGTGATCTCCTCCCAATCTGCATGGGTTTGTCTTTTAAATACACAACCTGAATTGGGTTCACATCATGCCCGGGCCCCTTGCTAAATGTAAACTTGCACCACCTCCTGACCTCCCCAAGCCTCAGTTTCTTCGTCTGTAAAATGGGAATAGTAATAGCTTTCGCTCACAGTTGTTGTGAGGGTTGAACAGTAATGCCTATGAAATAGATGATATGAACATTCTAATAAATACCTACAATATTAGTTGTCATTGTTGTTATTACTACTGCTACTAGAATGTCAGCTCCCTTAAGAAAAAGTCTGTATCTTCAACTCATTTCCTGAGAAGGATCAAGCGCATTGTGTGATGGGAATAAACAGGGACTTGTTGGTCAGAAGACCTGGGCCCACACTTCTGATGAAGTCCGCAGTCTTCTCTGAATTGGTCTGAGAGGGAGTCTGAAGTGAAGAATCGTTATCTTGAGATTTCTGTAAACCTTGTACTTAGCACAGTGCCTGCCACATAGGTTTTTATTATGTAAGCAAAGGGAATAGAAGTATGCAAAAGAGCAACAGTATTGTTATGGATGCACCTCTATTCGACCTTTTATAAATATTTATTATAGAAATAAAACCGAAACACCTCTGACTGCAAAGTCTTAGGAGAGAAGCAAATGGCCCCTCCCCAAATAAATAAAAAAATGCCTCCCACTGTAGAAGAGAAAACAACGGGGTTCTCCAGCAGAGCAGGCAGCTTCCTGCCCCAGATTCATGTCCTAGGTAGAGAACAAGGCCGAGGTTTTGGCTGGGGGACTGACACCACGTGGGAGCACAGGGGACATAGGATCAGCTGTTTCCAATGCAACCTGCTCTGAGACAAATGGCCAGGTCCAGGGGAACCCCCTGCTCAGGGCACGAGGCAGCGGGGCAGCTGAGCCCCAAGTTCCCATTTTTTACTTTCCCCTCCAACCTCCCCCTCCCAGCAGTCAGGTCCCCGGGAGGTAATTAGTGTGGGGGAGAAGCAAAGCTTCCGAGGGGGCAGGGGCGGGGAACGTTTGGGGGCGGTCTTCCTGCCAGAGGTCTTTCTTAGGGGAGGAGAGGGAGGAAGGGGTGTCAGAGGGGAGGGTGGGATGGAGAGGAAGATAAATAGATTGATATTGCAATTTTACACGCGAGGCATACCTAATGATACTCCCACAGACAGACAGACAGGCAGACCGAGAGAGGGACAGACAGGACACACTTGAGCGTTTGAAATCGTTCATACCCCCAAATCCAGGACGCAGCCTGTTGTCGTAACCATCCAGTAAACTGTCCAAGATGCGGGTAAAATTTTCCGGGCATAATTTCTCCTCCTTTGGGTTCTGTCCTGGGGATTCGTTTAAACTGCGGATGAAAAAAAAACAAAAAACCGGGGGTGGAGGGGGTTATTTTAAGAATCACAGAACAGGTGGGTAACAGGTTTATCTTCCATGGAAAGAGTCGTTGCCCCAGGCTAAAGGAGGCAAAGCTGAAGGATAATGGAGAGGAAGGGGCAGGGAGACGCACCGCGCGCACACGAACCCCAACACCCCCACTCTTCTTTGCACCCGGTGGCCCTCCGGCTCTCCGCGTCTACGCAGTCACAGAAAAGCCTGGCTCCGGCTCCTGACTTTACAGCGCAGACAGGAGGGTCCGGTTTGCCCTGTGAGGGGCAGACGGCCGGAGAGGTCCGGGAGCAGGCCACATCGCCACCTTCCCCTAGGGCCCCCCAACCCCCAGGACCCCCGAGAACTCACCAAGCCTCCAGGCACAGGATGTGCAGGAGGGCGAAACTGACTCCGAAGGACGTCGCGATCGCGGGTACCTTCTTGGCAGAAACCATCTTTGCAACATGCCATACTTTAAGCCTGATCACGGTTCCAGGCTCTCCGGATGCCCTGAGCAGGGTGCGAGGCGAGGGCAGAGCTCTGCACGGCGTGCGCACACTCGCGCTCACACTGGCCCGCGCTCACTCCCCCCTCCCTCCCTCGCGGAGCTCCCGATGTGGATGGAGAGCGATGTACACGATCAACACCCTTTCATGCCCGCACCCCGCAGCTCCCGGGTCGGTGGTGGCTAGCTTTCGCCGGAAAGCTGAGCAAGTTCTTCCCGACCTTGAACTCTGGGGCGCAGGGCCGGGGTCTCCAGGCGCGAGGAGGGGCCCACGCGCCCCCACCCCAAGCGCATCACTGCCCACGGCCCTGCTTAGCTTGCACTTCTCGCTCTCGGTCCCCCTCTCTACCGCTGGGATTTGGATCCAACCAAGGAAGCTCCTCCCTCCTAAGGTTGTTCGGGACCTGTTTGCACCCATTTTCAGGCTGGAGGCGGAAAAGGGCAGGATGACAAAGGCTTGCTGGGCGGAAGGGTGGGCGACCGCGGTTAGGAAAGTGATGCGGTCCAGACTGAAAGCTACCTCTGAGACTCCCTTTTAGGTGTTGGGGGCGGCGAAAGAACTGAGATTCTTCCTGGCAAAAGGGGTTGCAACTCACTGAGCGGACTCCTGAACTATTCGGAAGTGGACTTGAGCCTCACTCTGTAGTAGATGCATTTCCCAAGCTGTTGCTGTGAAGATACCGAATTCCTTTACTATACCTGCCTCCCACCTGGCAGACACAGGGCCTCGCTATCCTGTCCCATTCTTTCCTCAGAAGAGGGGGAGAGATAGAGACAAAATCACTACATCTTTTGCTTTGTGTGACACTCAACAGGCACTCTTTTCTTCCATAATAGAGCTGACTGAATTCAGAGGTTTGTTGCTTTAGTGCGGTAGAAAGGATGGCTGGGGAGAGGGAGAGGAGAGATACAGGGAAAAGAGAAAAATGTGTGTGTGTGTGTGTGTGTGTGTGTGTGTGTGTGTGTGAGAGAGAGAGAGAGAGAGAGAGAGAGGAAAAGAGAGTGCAGACTTATGAAGGTGTTCAGTTATACCTCTTAACTTTTTTCTTTAAAGGTAACATAAGTCTTTGATTGCTCTGTTTAATAGAATTTGAATTGGGTCCAAGTACACTATCCCCAAACATCATTGTATTATGTCAGCCACATGTTATAAATTTACCATAGAGATTTATATCTGATTTGGTGGGATGCAAATAATATAGATCATAGATCATCCTACTCCTAAAGTCTTAGGATGGACCCCCAGAGTCCACAATAATTATGAAATTCCTTGAAAATGAATGCATGTAAGTATTCGTATTTCTGTGGGACTGTTCATAACTTTCATCAGTTTCTCAAAGGTTATGGACAACTATAGTATGGACTGATGTTTTAATATAAAAGATAGCACATGTAGTAGAACACTCAACCAAGTGATTAAACACTTGTGACTAATTTGTGACAGTGTGACAATCATCTCTATCTCATTTGGTAAACTTTCTATTGCCAGTTTCTATACACTATTATGTTGACTTTGGATCTCCTTTGAAGGTATTTGTTATGAATTTATCAAATGACCAAATAAAATGAATAATTTGAAAGGTTTCAACCTGTTCTTACTTTCCCTTAATTATTTCTGGTAAATATTGAACCAATTTTAACCATTTGAAAAGGGTAATGATGTGAATCACTGTTTTAAAATCTAGAGGTTTATGGATATACACTAGTTGAGACATTTTGGTTTCAAGAGTATAGAAGCTACCAATTACTTTTATGCTAATGCATTTCTTTGTCCCATGTATTTAAGATAAGTGAGAAGAATCAATTTGATGCTCTTTAGTCATGCCTTTCCTTGTTGGTATGAAACCAAAGTTTCTACTGAAAGTTTACTTGTATGCTGGCCCGTTATTGTCTGATGATAGATTTTGATATCCTTAACAGGTCTCAAAACTGTGCCTATTGTATTAAAAATTACTACATAAAAATAATAATCTGGGGTACCTTAACAGATTCTATTTGAATGAACATTTCATGATAGCAGTTGATACTTCTTCCAAAATAAGTAATTTTTTTGCCATATAGCTAATGCAGATTTAGTTATTTCAATGTGATTATTTGAAAGAATAATAGTTGGGCAACAATTGTATCTTATCTGAATAATTTCTATATATAAAATTTGAAAATTTAACTATTATATTGTTTTTAAGTTATTAAGTATTTTTCTAATTCTCCATGATTAAGTTAGGCATTGAAGTGATACATCTATACTTAATAGTCTCCCATTTCCCTCATTCATTTAAATTACAATAAGAAATACTAGCTCTCTAATATCAGCTTTTGTTTCATTGGAAAATCCAATGTTTTATAATAAATAAAAATATATATATTTTAAGGTCCTGGAATCCAAGTAATGAATTTAATAAATACTTTGTAAACTCATTTTCAAATGGCTAGTAATGTGAGAAGCATTATTTTATTTTTTAGAGCTTGAATTTTGGAATGACTTCTTAGAGTAATTTTAAGACAATTTATAGTCAATTCCAAAGAGAGCCATGATTTCATGTTAGTGTGTGTGTGAATGGTTTATAAAGTTTATACAGAAATATTAGAAGGAACATTCCCTTGATTGTACATGCGTTTATGTGTGTGTATTTCCAAGTTTCTAGGGGAAAAATACTATTATCAAGTGATAGATTTTTTTGTTCAATACCTGATAGTAATGATTAGCAAGGTCAATTTATGCATTACCAATAGTGCCCCAAATTAAACATATTGTTAAATTTGCTGCCAAGTTCCTACTTTGTGATAAGTATATTATCTTTATCTTCTTTCTTTCTTTCTCTCTCTCTCTCTCTCTCTCTCTCTCTCTCTCTCTCTCTCTCTCTTTCTTTTTGAGGGTTGTGTTCTCTGAGGCCTCTCTCCACAGTTTATTGATGGTCATCTCCTCACTGTCTCCTTATGTGGTCTTTTTTTATGTATGCATGCATGTCTGTGTCCAAATTTCCTCTTCTTAAGAGGACATAGTCATATTGGATTAAGAACCACTCTAAAGATCTCAGTTTAACTCAATTGTCTTTTTAAAATCTTATTTTTCCAAATCGAGGCACATTCTGAGGCACTGGAGGTTAGGACTTAAGAATATGAATTTGGTGCTTGGCCAGCTCAGTGGTTGAATGTCGACCTATGAACCAAGAGGTTATAGTTTTATTCTCCATCAGAGCACATGCCAGGGTTGCGGGCTCAATCTCCAGTGTGGGGCGTGCAGGAGGCAGCTGGTCAATGATTCTTTCTCATCATTGATATTTCTCTCTCTCCCTCTCCCTTCCCTTCTGAAACCAATAAAAACATATATTTTTTTTAAAAGAATATGAATTTGATTGGGGAAACATAATTCAGTCTATAACAGTGCTGAAGCTTCAACTATATAAAAAAATGAAACTAATATACATATGAGTTTGTAAGTTCATTAAGCCATAAAAGCTATACTTGTTATTATTATGTCTAGTAATGATGATGATCTTTATTATTGTAATAATACCAATTCTTATTTATTCATAGCTAATATAATTTAAATGTTCAGAAAAACACAAGTAGTTAGATATTCATTTCCAAATTTTGTAAAGAAACTGAACCTTAGAAATGTTAACTAATTTGCTCATAGTTAGTTACATGACCAAAAAATAGAAAGGTCAAAATTTTATTCAGTTTCTCTGGAGAATTACTTTGGAAGAATTTTTTTCGTTTTGTTTTTTAATTTGATATGTGTATGTATTGTGAAATGATTAGCACAATAAGGTTAGTTAACACATCCATCCCATTATATAGTTGCCTTTATCTGTATGTGTAGTATGAACATTTAAGATCTATTCTCTCAGCAAATTTCAAGTATACAACACAGTATTGTCAACTGTATTCACCTTGCTATATTTTAGATTCCTAGAACTTCTGCACCCTGTAATTGAAAATGTGTACCCTTTGACCAACATCTCCCACACCCCCAACCCTTGGCAAACACTAATTACTCTGTTTCTATGAGTTTAGCATTTTTAGATTATACATATTAGTTCTCTTTCTATATTGTCTTGTTTCAAGAGTGATATGGGACTAATACCACCAATTTGGAAAGCCATTTGGCAAAATATTAAAGTTAATTATGATCATACCCTATGATCAAGCCATCACATGCCTGTTTTATAGGCCATAGAAACTCCCAAACTTACAACAGTATATTTGTAATAGTGGACAATTTGAAACAAATTAAATGTTCTTTAGCAGGGAAATGGATACATAATATTGTGGTATAAATTGAGTACTATTAAGCAATTAAAATGAAAGAAATCAGGTATATGTATTAATATGGTATATGTCAGGAATATAATGTAAATAAAATGCAAGTGGTGGAATAATACCTTCAGTAAATTATTATTCATACAAAATTTAAAGCATAAAAGATAACGTACATTGTTTAATGGTACATTTGTAGTGATCTGAAAGCTGCTTGGAAAAGTTAACACCAAATTAGAGATAATGAGCATCTGTGGAGAGGAAGAAAGAAATGGGATAAGGAACGTTGGTTACTACAACTTTTTATTTAATGCTTTATCTCATTTTTTAAAATCTGAAGCAAATATGACAAAATGTTAAATCTTGACAAATCTGGTAATAGACACTTGGGTTTTCATTATATTACTTTTTCATATTTTTCTGATTATCTTTTGCCGTATATAACAAAACATTAAAAACTAGCTTAAAACAACAATTTATGATGATCTCTCGGTATTCATGGCTAGACAAGGCTCATTTGGCTGTTCTCCTTGGAAATTCCTCACCCTGGGTGGTTAGATGGTGGGTACAGGTGCAGTTATCAGAAGGTTTGACTGAAAGTCATAGAAGTCATAGAGTGACACCACTCTTGCATTCTACTGGTCAAATTAAGTTGCAGGACCCAATCAGGTCCATATAGAGGGGATGCACAAGGTCAGGTTACTGGGAGACATGGCTTATTGGGTGGCCATATATACTTTTTATATGCCTGTAATATTCATAGAAAAAGTCAAGAACATTTTATAAAAATGGTGTGATGGAAAATTTTATGTGTCAGCTTGGCTTGGCCACAGTACACAGATATATGGTCAAACATTGTTCTAGATGCTCCTGTGAAGGAATTTTTTTAGATGAGGTTAATATTTAAACCTGAAGATTTGAATAAAGTAGATTATGCTCCATGACGTGGGTGGGCCTCATCCAACCAGTTGAAGGCCTTGATAGAAAAAAGACTGACCTACCCAGAGGAAGGGGGAATTCTGCCATTGGACCACCTTCAGACTTGAACTGGAACTCTTTCCTGATTTGCCAGTCTGCTGACCCACCCTAGAGTTCAGATCTTGGACATGCCAGTCTCCATTATTCTGTGAGTCAATTTCTTAAAATACGTGATCTCTCTCTCTCTCTCCCCCTCACTTCTCTGTTTCCTCCTCCCTATTGGTTCAGTTTCTTAGAAGAACCCTAATTTAGCACAAGTAGTGTGGAGATACAAGACTGTTTATCGAATCTTTTAGGTAAAGTAAAATTTAATCACTATGTCCATTCAACAAGTTAAAAATGTTCTCTTTTCTTTCAAATGCCAATAAATTGTTCCCCCAAAAGTGGTATGAAATTATTATAGAATTTTGAATCTTATTTTATAAAAGCTTATTGTCATTGTGGCCTATAATTTGTGACAGAGGTAAGGACTCATGTGAGCATTTATAAATGTTAATACACATGAGCCATAATTTTGGTTCTAAATTAATCACTATATTTTAATTTTATATTTTTGTTTTTTTTAATCAGTTAAATAATACATGTTTATTATAGGAATTTTGGAGATTATGAAACACCAGCAAAAAAATAAAACAAATTGTGTATAGTGCAATTATTCAACTAAAACTATTCTTGACTCTTTCTTTAAAAAATGGGGGCAGGGCTAAGCCTTGAAAGAAATAGCACCATTTTATTTATAAGCTTTCGGGAAAATAATAGTGCATGCACATATTTGGCAATTAAATAAGCCCAAGAAGCAAAGATGTGGAATGTATTGTATATTTTATTATACATATTTTCATTAGATCTTTTCATTTTATCAGTTTTTTTACTAGTGATATTGAGATTCCTATTCAAATATGTACATAAATAGAAGAAGACTAAATTAGCCTAAAGGATATATTTATTTTTACTAATTATTCTAGATACATATATTCGGCTCTTCAAAATATTTAAATAACAGAAATATTTAAAGAAAATCATAATGGCAGATATTTGTGTGACTTTTCCAGTATTTTAAGATTCTCAATACTGATTCACAGATCAGAGTTACACAAAGTAAATAATCAAAGTATCACAGGTGTACACTGTCTGCCATCAAGCCCACACAACATTTGCAACTAAATTTTCCCGTGAAGACTCAACACGACACAACGGTAATATATTTGGTCCTCAGAAGATTCCGGAGCCAGACTGCTCTTCATTACCATCTGGTGGCAACTGCATGGAGTGGCATTAACCATAATTATAAACGAGAGTTAAAGGAACTGAATGTCATACTTAAGAACAGAGAGGAGAACCTATTACTGATGAATACTAAAAATGTGTGAGGTAAAATCGAAACCAAAGAGGAATTTGGGACTTCCTTTACAATAAAATGTGCACCAGAAAAAGCTATTTATTGGGAACATTTTACAATTGATGAAAGTTGAATGTCTGATAAATATGATATCTGAATAGCATGTTTTCCAAATCATAACTATTTGTTTTATAACATAAAAAAGACATTGCAATTCTTTTTATTTTATTGATAAATTAGATGTAACCCTTTTTCTGGATTTACTAAATCATTTAGTCATACATATATTTCACATGCCATTTGCCAAGAAATACCCTTTTCTATTTTATTTACCTGGTAAGCACTTACATGTCCTTAAAATTTTAGTTTACATGGTGCCTTGCTATCTGTGCCCTCTGGCTAAAGGTCCTGCTAGTCATCCCTCCAGATTATTGTTGCATTATCTGCAGATCATTTGCCTGATGGTTTCTTTTTATTACAACGGAGTTTCTCAAGGGTGGGGAAAGTGTCATATTCATTCTTATAAGCATTTAGTATTTATGCAAGGAATGAATTCAGGAGGTTCACTGTTTCTTAGGAAATTTAAATCAAAGGAAACTTTTCACATTTCAGGCTAACCAGACAGTGAAACAAGAACAGAGATAGTTAGGTTTTGGAGAAAGTAAATGTTGATAGTAAGCTTTCACATTTCCCACTTGCATCATAGAATTGCAAAGCACCAGTAGAACCCAAGAAATCTGTACTTCTTAATCTCTGCACTTCTTTCATCCAGCCCCCCAAATCCCCTCCTCTCTGGCATCCATCAATCTATTCTCTATATCTTTTTTTTTTAATTGATTTTTTTACAGAGAGGAAGGGAAAGGGATAGAGAGTTAGAAACACCGATGAGAGAGACACATCAATCAGCTGCCTCCTGCACACCTCCTACTGGGGATGTGCCCACAACCAAGGTACATGCCCTTGACCGGAATCGAACCTGGGACCTTTCAGTCCACAGGCCGACGCTCTATCCACTGAGCCAGACCGGTTAGGGCAATTCTCTATATCTTTAAGCCTGGTTTTACTTGGTTCATTTAGGTTGTTAGATTCCCATATAAGTAGAATCAGGTGGTATTTGTCTTTTTATGTCTGGCTTATTTTCTTTAGCATAAGACTCTCCAGGTCCATCCATGCTTTAGCAAATAGTAAGATTTCATTCTTTTTTTATGGCTGAATAGTATTCTATTGTGTAAATGTACCACCATTTTTTTTAATCCACTCATCTTCTGTTGGGAACTTGGGCTGCATCCATATCATTGCTATCCTATATAATAAAAGGCTAATATGCAAATTGACCGAATGGTGGAACGACTGATAGCTATGACATGCACTGACCCCCAGGGGGCAGATGCTCAATGCAGGAACTGCCCCTTGGTGGTCAGTGCGCTCAGCAAGAAGCCAGGCTCACGGCTGGCGAGTGCAGCAGCGGTGGCGGAAGCCACTCCCACCTCTGTGGCAGCACTAAGGATGTCCAACTAATAGCTTAGGTCCCCTTCTCAGACAAATGTCTGACTGTCAGACATCCCTGGAGGGCTCCTGGACTGTGAGAGGGCACAGGCCGGGCTGAAGGACCCTCCCCTCCCCTCGAGTGCTTGAATATCATGTACCAGGCCTCTAGTTATAAATAATACTACAATTAACACTGGGGTGCATATATTCTTTCAAATTAATTAGTCTTTTAGGTTTTTCAAATATATGCCCAGAAGTGGAATCACTGGGTCATAAGGCAATTCCATTTTTTGATTTTTGAGGAACCTCCACACTGTTTCCCACAGTGGCTGCACCAGTCTGCATTTCCACCAACAGTGCCTGCGTGTTTCTTTTTCTCTACATTCTCACCCACACTTGTTGTTTATTGATTAAGCGCCAACACTTGTTTGTTGATTTATCATGATAGCCTTTCAGGCAAGTGTGGGGTGTTATCTTATTGAGGTTTTAATTTGCATTTCTCTGATGGATAGTTATGTTGAGCATCTTTTTATATGTCTATTGGCCATGTATACGTATGTCTTCTTAGGAGAAGTATCTATTCAGGTCCTCTGCTCACTTTTTAATTGAGTTATTTGTTTTTTTGATGTCGAGTTCTTTATACATTTTGGATATTAACCCCTTATCAGATGCATCATTGGCAAATATTTTCATTGATTCAGGTTATCTTTATGTTTTGTTGATGATTTCTGTGCTATGCAAAAACGTTTTAGTTTGATGTAGTCCCATTTGTTTATTTTTTCCTTTTGTTTCCCTTGCCTGAGAAAATATGTCAGAATAAATATTGCTAGGAGAAATGTCAGAGATTTTACTGCCTTTGAGGCAGCAAGTTGGGACCTAAAGAGTATTATGCTAAGCAAAATAAACTAGTGAGAGAAAGACAAATATCACATGATACCACTCATATGTGGAATCTAATGAACAAAATAAAATGACAAACAAAATAGATCCAGAGACATGGAAACATGCAACAGACTGAGAATCCTCAGAAGGAAGAGGGAGTGGGGAGGGAAGAGATCAACCAAAGAAAGAACTTATACACATAACCCATGGACACAGACAACAGTGGTGTGGGGTGAAGGCCCGGGGAGGGGATGGGAGGGAGAGGAGGGGGCCAAGAGGGAGGAAAAAGGGAACATTTGTAATACTTTCAATAATAAAGATAAATTAAAAAATAATAACATGTTAAAAACAAGAGATTTGGATGGGCCGTCCAAGCTCTTGCAGATAAACTAAGAATTCTTAGTCTGCCAAAGCTGACAATTAAACCAGGTTTCTGCTCAGCTCTGGTGAAAGGTGGCTGTTCTGTCCCAGATTCTCAGCCAGTCTCAGCTGTGGTGCATATTCAAGGAAGCTTTCTCAGTGAGTGGTACACAATGTCTTGACCTCTCTTTGATAAATAACAAGGCAATGTAGCAAAAACTGCATTGGTATTTCTCTTCCATAAGCCCCACAAACATCAAGTTCACATCCCTGCCTCTGACATAATGGCTACTATAGAAATTTATGTTTTCTGGGCTCTCACAATATGAACTAGAAAGAAAAAAAAAGGAGTGCTTAAGTCTGGAAGAATTAATGAGGTCAAAAATCTCTTATTGAAAGAATATCAGAGGCAAGAGTCATGTTCAAGCAGTTTCATCAGAACAGTCTAAGACTAGACTTCAACTTACCCTTGCAATTTATATGATTCAGAACTTGCTCCTTATTCCCTGAGACTCAGTCTCACTGGTAGCTTAGACTTGAATCTGAATCCTGTTGTTATTCTCTTTGCCCAGGTAGTGAAATCCTGGGTTGGAGTTCCCATTCTTATATATTTCCCTGGTACAACTCTCCATATGTCAACTTGGACATTTGACTGCTTGGTGCTCTTCATCCTCATAAGGATGTGCCCTAATCTTATTTGTCTGAACACACTGTTCTTTATGTTAGATTTCACTAAGCTGCTTGGTACCAGTCTTCACTGAGACAGACTTGTTGTCTACATTTCCTGATTTCCATGTTCTCCTCCCAGTATCTGGGTTTCTTCCAGACTTAAGCTCTCCCAAAGCCTACCTCCACTTCCCAGTGTCTTCTAGGCTCTTCCACATGATTGATACTGGCTGGGCTATTCTTAGCCTTTCCCTCCTCTGCCTCACATCTGAAAACACACACTACTGTCTCCAGAACTGAATCAGCAATGGATTTCAAGTCTCAAGTATTCAACAGGTATGAGGACTCACGAGTCAGTTCACAATCAGCTGAATAATAGGGTTCAAAACGAAGACACAGAACATTGGACAACAAAAACAAAGTATTTCTTTTCCTTTCTTTTCTTTTTAATGTTTAAGGCATGATTAGATGATCATATTAACAGAGCATCATTCTATAATAAAACATTGCCAAAACACTATCCAGTCCAGACCTTGTCATAGACTATCCTATATAATAATCCTATATAATAAAGAGGTAATATGCAAATTGGCCATCACACCCTCGCACAAGATGGCAGCCCCCATGTGGTCACAAGATGGCCAGCAGGGGAGGGCAGTTGAGGGCGATCAGGCCAGCAGGGGAGCAGTTAGGCGTCATCAGGCTGGCAGGGGAGTGGTTAGGGGGTGATCAGGCTGGCAGGCAGCCAGCAGTCCCAGATTGGAGAGGGTGCAGGCTGGGCTGAGGGACAACCCCCCAACCGGTGTATGAATTTTGTGTACTGGGCCTCTAGTTAAACATAAAGAACTTTAAAAATTATTTAAATCAATTCTCTGTTTCCTACTCTGGTTTTCCTTTAATGATTACATTGTAATTACTGTGTTGCATACAAATGAAGGTAATACGGTAAGCAATGCAGAGATTAGTTTATTTTGTTAGTACAAGTAAATATGATTAATTGAAATGTTGGCTCATTTCCCTGACAACTTTTATTGTTGTGAAGTATCATGCCATCTCTATATTACACTTATAATGTAGCAATGTTCTTGCATCCTCCTCCCCAAAGCTTGAATTTTTATGGGCTCTGACCTATTCTATTGGCTCCCCCAATTTCCAGCTGTTGCTTTTCGGGAACATCTCTTCACTGCTCTGGGATTCATTTTCATCATTTGCAAAATAAGGACTATGATAGTACCTGTTTTCTAGAACTGTTAACAAGGATTAAATGTGTTAATATATGTTAAAAAGAATCCCAAGAGTGCCTGGAACATGGTGAGTGCTAACAAAGTGTTAGTTATATTAGTAACTAAGACATTAGATTTTTAAAACTGGCACTTTTTAAAAAAAAACAAAAAAACCTCATTGCCACTGATGGAGAGAACGTCTTTCTATGGCTAGAGGTAAAATAAACTCAAAAGTGTTAAAACATTAGGGAGTTAACAATTCGGTGCGAATAAGTTTTAGTTCAGGTGAAAATGAAGGCATGAGACAATTTGCAGTTTTAATGGCGGATGGAATACCAAGGTCAAGGTACCTGGAAAATGAAAGGAAGTGCAACTGAGTGGGGAAAGTTAGCGAAAGAGGATACTGGTGGCTCAGAGTCAAACTGTAAAGATTTTGCAATTGGTTGGAGCAGGTCTTGGAGAGGAAGTGGCTTTCAGTTGACCAGTGATCCTGACTTTTGGAGGCTCCTCACCCACTTTTGGAATCTACCGTGGGCCCACCATCCCCTACACCAGGAGCTGTTTCAAGGACATAGGCGTGAGAGAATAAGGTGTTGTTGAGACCTTAAGCCTCCCTGTTACTTTACAAGATTCTAGCGGGCATGGGCAGAGATATACCATTCCTCTGCAACCGACAAGGAGCCAGTATGCGAATCAACACAATGTTGTCCTGAAGGCCTCCTGTTATTGCTGCTGCTGGAGTGAATTCCACTGTGTGATCAGGGTACGCCTGTCTTTCCTGATTGACTGTGGACACACACGGAGCCTGCAACAGGGATCCCGCTCTAGGTTGAGGGGGCGCAATAGGCATCAAGCCCAGCTGTGAACTGTCTGGGCAGCCAATACTAAGAAAACTGGCAGCGAGATGGCTGTGGGGCTGAGCCAAGGACATCTACATTTTGTACTGCTTGCCTGGGGCTAAAAACCAGGTGCAGGGATGGATGGATGGAAGTGAGGTCCTACATGGGGCCAAATGGTCATGCTTGCCGGGAAAGTGCAGCACGTACCAGACGCGCGCCAGACTGTTCCCACGGAGATCTGTCTGTGGGCGCGCGGACCTGCTCTCCGCGGTGAGTGTGGTCCAATCCCTTGCGGTGGGGTTTATGAATATGACTAATCCAGGCTTCACTTTGTGTTTTTCAAACTGTTCCAACTCCGGGGCAGCTCATATGTTTATACTCTCTAAGCAAAATACATTTCTCTGGACAGGGAAAAACGCTTCCCCTTTTCAAGTTTTATGATTTGTGCTTCAATCTAATTTTACATGTTTGATGAATATATCAACATTTTCTCCCCAGCTATTTATGATTTGTAAGCTTCTATCTAAACATCTACCTATCATTAATGTTCATTTTTTAAAATATTTCAAAATACAGGCAAAAAACCAAACACCCACCCAAAACAGAGAACGATATAACACACATCCAGAGGCTCCACATTCAGCTTTATTAAATTCTAACATTTCGTCAAAATTGACTCAGAATCTATTTCATAGAAACAAAACATTACAGATACTATTGAAATTTCCTGAGTACTCTACCAAAACTGCCCTTCCATCTCTAAAAGTAACCATCATATTGAACTTGGTCATTCTTTTTCCATGCATCCTATATAATAAAAGCCTAATATGCAAAATGTTTAACTGGGAGTTTGAACAGAAGTTCGACCGCTCACTATGATGTGCGCTGACCATCAAGGAGAGGCATGGAACATGGCGCTGGCAGTGGGCAGCAGTAGAGGCATTGCTGGCCCCAGTGGGCCCCAATGAGAGCGGGACCGGGGTGGGATGGTAAAGTATGTGAGCAGGCAGCGGGTGCGAGTGGGGGCCCGATTGTCCCGCTGATCACCCCACAAATGGCGACCGGTGGTGGCAGTGGGGGAGGGGGGGAGGGCGTGGGGCTGCCATCTGTCTCCTTAGTGCTGAGGGAGCCAGGTGGGGGTTCCAGCCCTGATCGATTGCCCTGCAAGCGAGATGGTGGAGCAGGTGAGGGGGCAGCATCAGGCCACAGTGGGGTGCCAGGCAGGGCTGCGAGGCTGGGGGCACAAGTTGGGGCCCAATCCCCACAGGCCACCCCGAGGGACCCCACCCCTGCAGGAATTTGTGCACCAGGCCTCTAGTATTTACATATTATCATTGCATATGTATGTATTCAAAATCAATAGCATTATCAGGCTTTTTAAAAAATATATTTTTATTGATTTCAGAGAGGAAGGGAGAGAGAGAGATAGATACATCAATGATGAGATAGAATCATTGATCAGCTGCCTCCTGCACACTGTGATTGAGCCTGCAACCCAGAACCTAGGCATGTGCCCTGACCTGGAATCAAACGGTGACCTCTTAGTTCATAGGTTGTCACTCAACCACTGAGCCACACTGGCCAGGCTATTTATCATGCTTTTAATATTTTTATATACAGTATCATCATGCAATTTTCTTTTTAAATTAACTTTATGTTTTTGAAATTCCTTATTTTTGTTCACATCATGGTAATTAACCCTAGCTTATACAACAAATAGCAAAATAAGATAAAAATGGTATTTCTCTTTCATGTAAAATCCAAGGCTGTTTACTCCCATAAAATCCCTAATAGAGTTCCTCCAATAAATGATTCACAGATCTGAGCGTCTTCCATCCCATGGCTCCTCTTAGACTCCCCTCCCCCTAGTCACTGAAGTGGGAAAAAGAGGAAAAGTAGGGAGAATACACTAGGTATTTAACCATGTTGGCTAAAAAGTAACTCATATTTCTCATGACATTTTTCTATTGCTTGGAACATGCCCCACGGTCACTCTAACTGCAAGGGAGTTTCTGAGATGCAAAAACAACACCAAATGGTTTCATAACATTAATTACAAAGTGGTGCCATTAATTGTCTAATTTAATTTGTAGAGATTTGTCTGTGGTATATCAGTGTACTACATAAGTAATGGGCAGATGTGCTGCACTCAGCATGGCCATGGGTGAACCTTAGGCGGGGTGGGCGGTGAAGGATTAGAAAAGACAGACAAGAGAATTCCTAGAGGAGGACACAAGCTGGGACGGGTGTGTGTGTGTGTGTGTGTGTGTGTGTGTGTGTGTGGTGTGTGTGTCGGGGGGAAATATATCCAGCTAACTACAGAACTGTGGGAAAATGTTCAAATAGAAGTTTTAACCAAATGCTGCAGCAGCTAGAATATTAGGCATAACTATACCTTGAATTTCCCAGGGATGACATGGGCAGAGAAGCACTGTAGAACTAGAATCCAGCATGTAAAATGCTTGCTCCTCTTTATACAGAAAATCGGAGCAGTTCAGTGTTGAATATCAAGTACCTTGTAATGCGGAGGAGTTTAATGAAGGAAAACAATAGAAATAATATAAATTATAAGGCATGGTTTCTTATGTCCCTTGGGACAAAATATGAACCAGGCTGCAAAAGCCAAAGGTTCTTTAAAAATGCTTAACTCTTTGCCATATAAAAATTAACATTCTTGTGTACAAAATAAAAAGTAAAATCTGTTATTTTTGATTATTTTTCTTTCCCATAATTAAAAATGTTCCAGGTCTTTAATAATAATTTAATAGAAAAATTTTGGTAAACTTCAATCATTTGAGTTGTAGTTTAGTGACATTTTAGTGAATTATAAAATTGATTAATGATTTTCTGAAAAAAAAAATAATAATCACATCCAGAAATGTTCTTTACTGTCCTCTAGGTGTCAACATTTTTATTATGCAGACAATTTAATGAACAAAATGATGTTTTTTGGTTGAAATGAGTGTAGAAACAGTTTTTGAACTAGGTCCTAAAAATGCCTGACTTATTTTATTAGAAAATTTAACTTTTCATAAATATCATGGTTTGTTTTAAAAGAAGAGATAGAGAATAACAGAATTAATGCATTTTTTTAAATTTTTTTGGACTGGAGAAAGGGCTAATGAGTTATATAGAAACAGAGATATTTGGAGTTAGCTGACCAGAAATTACATGTACTAGGTGTGTGGCCTTCTTCACATCGTATTGTTTCTATGTATCTCACTATTTCTCACCTCAAAATGCGAGTGTTGGATAAGAATGTTAAATTTCCTGCTGATGTTATCATTCAATAAGTCTAAAGAAGTGTTTGGCGCCCTAACCGGTTTGGCTCAATGGATAGAGCATTGGCCTGCGAACTCAAGGGTCCCAGGTTCGATTCCGGTCAAGGGCATGTATCTTGGTTGCGGGCACATCCCCAGTAGGGAGTGTGCAGGAGGCAGCTGATCGATGTTTCTAACTCTCTATCCCTCTCCCTTCCTCTCTGTGAAAAATCAATAAAATATATATTAAAAAAAAATGTTTGGCAACATGCTTTTGATATAACTGTCATAAAAAGTATTATAACTCTGACAATGATGTGACATTATACACCATAAGCATGATGCTTTGCTGATGATTGCATTATTCACTCATTTACTGATACTCCTCAGAAAATTTAAAATGAACATTTTCTTAACTGAGTACTATATACAGTATAACTTCAGAGAAATATTGAGAAAATGAGATAGACTTGTAGGAAAATTGTACTGTGGCAACTAGTGTAGGAAGCCACCTAACACCTAACCCCAAATAAATACATAAGAAACAATTGGAAACAAATAGGAAAATATAAAATAAAAAACATAACTGTAAATACCCATATGACTTCATTTAACTTTACCCCTTAAAGGGCCTATCTCAAATACAGTCACATTGAGGGTAAGGCTTCAAAATATGAATTTGGGGGAACACACAATTAAGTCCATAACAAATCATCTGCATGTGGATGACTTTTTATTTTATATCTCCAGCCAAGACCTCTTTTTTGAAATGGAGTTTTCCACATAGATCCAATTTACATGTCCCAAACTGAAAACATAAACCCCCTTTCCCAAACTGTTTCTTCACATCCTCAACTCCTCAGACAGTGGCAACCCTGCATCTGCTCAACTCAGAGACTGCACAGTCATCCTTAATTTCTCTCTTTCCTGCGCTCACACCCATATCCAGTCTGTCCAAGAGCGCTAGTAACGCTAGCTTCAAAATATAACCAGGAAATGACCACTTCTCATCCCTTCCCTACTCCTATGATTTCCCACCTGGTTTAGGGCCTAACTCCTTCCACCTTTACCCTTTAACAATCTATATTCTAGAGTAGCTACAGTGATTCTGTTAAAAAAAGCATGCCAGATTATGCTATTCTGCATATCAAATTTTTGCAGTGGCTTTTTATCTTACTTAGAATAAATCCTTTAACTCTCTAACGCATCTCCTATTGCTTTATCTGCCTCTCACTCTTCCCTAGCATCACTGGCCTCCTTAAATATACCAGATCCATTCCTACTTAAGTTTCTATACACTTGCTGTTTTCTGTTGGCAATGTTCTTCTTCCTCATAGATCAACATGGACCACTCCATGACTGTCCATAGCTCTTCACTCAAATATTAACTTTTCAATGAGATCTTCCCTGACCACTATTTTTAAAGCTTTAACAAACATTCCTTCTCAGATTCCTATTTCTTTTTTTTCTTTTTCTTTTTTAGGGGGAGGGGGGTCATTTTTTGTCATTAATTTATTCTTTTTTGACATTATTTAATAGACACCTAAATAAGCACCTATATCAGGTGGTTAAGGATACAAAGATGATACAATACCCCTACTCTCTTTTTTTTTTTTTAGCTTTTTCCCTTTATTGATTAAGATATTACAAATGTGTCCTTGCCCCCCCAATGTCCTCTCATCTCCCCAATCCTGCCCTCACCCTCACCCCCTGTTGCCCACATCCTATTTCTATTCTCTGGTTTGCCCTTTTTTCCCCTCCTACCACTATCTTAATATATAGTATGCTTTACGTATTACCTTGCTTAAGGTCCCTCTCCCTTACTGGAATATAAACTCCATAATGACAAGAATGGTTTTTTATCTGTTTTGGTCACTGCTGTATACTCAGTATTTAGAATAGTGCTTGGATCATATTAGACATTCAATAAATATTGCTGGATTTATTTATGTATTTACCAATAATTCAATGAGTATTTATTGTATATATAATCTGTGGCAGACACAATTATAGATAAGAGGTATGCAAAGGTGAGCTAAAGTAAAAGTTTATTTCCCTTACAGAGCTTCAACTTTGTAGTTTTATTGTAAGAACTAGAGGCCCAGTGCATGGATTCGTGCACTGCTGGGGTCCCTCAGCCTGGCCTGTGCCCTCTCACAATCCGGGACCCCTTGGGGGATTTCAGAGAGCACATGCATGAATTCGTGCACCGGGCTGGTTTCAGCCAGATCCCTGCAGGCCAGGCCGAGGGACCCCACCAGTATAGGAATCCGTGCACTGGGCCTCTAGTATGCATATAAAATCTTTGGTTAATCTCTTCCCCCTTCCCTCTGAGATTCATCAGTCTATTCCATGTTTCCATGCCTGTAGTTTCTGCTCCTGCGTTGAGCATCTGCCCCCTAGTGGTCAGTGCTTGTCATAGCTGTTGGTCAGTCAGCCAGTTGGCCAGTCGCCTAGGCTTTTATATAGAGAGATGCATATGAGAGTAAAAAGCACAGAAGTCTCAGACACAGGAAATGCTGAGCCACTAGGGATAACAGATATCATGAAGTTGGAAATGGAAATGGAAGTCATTCATGGCAGCCCACAAGCGTCTCTATTTTGGGCTCCTCTCCAGGTGCGGAGATCTTCAGTCATGTGTGGTCTTCACCCCAGGGTTCTACCCTATCATTATCTCAACTACTATCCCAGTTACTTCTGCCTGCGGGGGGAATTCTCTATTATCTGTTCACCAGCATTTGGATATCTCACCCTCCACCTTTTCTCCATCAGAAGCAGTGTAGCACAGTGGTTAATAATACTGGCTTTGGGTTTTTACTTTGTGAGCAGGAACCTGGCTCTGTCCCATCTAAACTATGTGACCAATAACAGGTTGCCCTTTCCATCTGTTGTTCTTTTGAAAAATCCTGGAAACTGAATACAACATTAGCAAAGTTTAGAGTTGATATTTATAAATGTCCTAATGTATGAAAAAAAAAAAGACTTAAAACAGTGCTTGGCATATAGTAAGCACTAAATAAATTATTGTTTTCGTTTTTAATTCATAGTTTCTACTTAAGAAGTATGGTTTATTCAAAGGATATGCTTCTTTCTTCCTGCGTTATGAGAACCTGTCAACTTCATGGCACCCCCTCTAACTCATAAATGTTTAAGTTCTGGGCTTATTGCCTGTGGCTGCAGAATAATTTCTGGACTTTTTGCCTATGGCTGCAGAATAATTTCTTAACAATTACCTTCCATTTCACTGACTTTAACATAAAAATTAGAGAAGAATTTGCTGTGCTGGCTTATCACTTCATTTTATGTCTTAATTTTCTCTTCCTTGTGTTGATGTTTTGTTTTGCTGTAATAATCTTTAGGCAATTCTGCTGAAAGGAACTATGGGGGCAAATCGTTCGCAGTCCTTTTATGTCTAAAAATGACTTTGTTTTGCCAAAACAACTGAATGCTAGTTTGTGAGAGTATAGAATTAGCACTTCAAAGTCACTTTAGCTCAGAATTTTACAAACAGTGCTTCATTGATTTGTCTGATGCACAGGTTATTAAACTTGTGTTTGTTTTTCTCTCGCTAACAACAAAAAAAAAATTCTGGACTAAATTGCTGTAAAAATGACAAATTATTCCCTTTTCTATGTGGATAATACGATTTCTTTTTCTCAAGAGAATTTCGGATTTTTTTTTTCTTTATCCAGGGTGCTCTGGAAATTCACCAGAATATGACTAATTAATGCTGTTTAACATTCAATGAGCTTGTTCAATCATAAAACTAATAACTTTTGTCATTTCTGGGACATTTCTATTTCTTTTATTATCTCCCCTTCTTTTCCTTCTTATGAAACTTCAGGATCTCTTTTCAATGACTATTTTGTCCTTTGTAATGCAATTTTGATAATTACTTAATTTTATCATCTGCCTCACTAATAAAATTTTCATTTCTGTCATTCAATTCACCTATCAAATTTTCTTTTAAAATTTTCCATTACATTTTGATATCCTAGGACACCATTTTTTCCCCCTCCTTATTTATTTATTTATTTATTTATTTATTTATTTATTTATTTATTTATTTATTTTTTTGCTTAAAGTATTACAAAGGGTATTACATATGTGTCCTCCCCCCCCCCCGACAGTCCCCTAGCCTCCCTACCCCCCAGTGTCTTATGTCCATTGGTTATGCTTATATGCTTGCATACAAGTCTTTCGGTTGATCTCTTACCCCCCTCCCTCCCGCCCCTCAACCCTCCCCAGCCTTCCCGCTGCAGTTTGACAATCTGTTTGAGGCAGCTCTGCCTCTGTATCTATTATTGTTCAAAAGTTTATAATGGTCTCTATTATCCGTGAATGAGTGAGATCATGTGGTATTTTTCCTTCATTGACTGGCTTATTTCACTTAGCCTAATGCTCTCCAGTTCCATCCATGCTGTTGCAAATGGTAAGAGTTCCTTCCTTTTTAGAGCAGCATAGTATTCCATCGTGTAGATGTACCACAGTCCATTCATCTACTGATGGGCACTTAGGCTGTTTCCAGATCTTAGCTATGATGAATTGTGCTCCTATGAACATAGGGGTGCATATATCCTTTCTGATTGGTGTTTCTGGTTTTTTGGGATATATTCCTAGAAGTGGGATCACAGGGTCAAGTGGGAGTTCCATTTTCAGTTTTTTGAGGACACTCCATACTGGCTTCCATAGTGGCTGCACCAGTCTGCATTCCCACCAGCAGTGCACGAGTGTTCCTTTTTCTCCACATCCTCTCCAGCACTTGTCGTTTGTTGATTTGTTGATGATAGCCATTCTGACAGGTGTGAGATGGTACCTCATTGTTGTTTTGATTTGCATCTCTTGGATGATTAGTGACTTTGAGCATGTTTTCATATGTCTCTTGGCTTTCTGAATGTCCTCTTTTGAAAGGTGTCTATTTAGGTCCTTTGCCCATTTTTTGATTGGATTGTTTATCTTCCTTTTGTTAAGTTGTATGAGCTCCCTATAAATTTTGGAGATTAGGCCCTTATCAGATATGACATTGGCAAATACGTTTTCCCACACAGTGGGTTTTCTTGTTGTTTTGTTGATGGTTTCTTTTGCTGTGCAGAAGCTTTTTATTTTGATGTAGTCCCATTTGTTCATTTTCTCTTTCGTTTCAAGTGCCCTAGGAGCTGTATCAGTGAAGAAATTGCTTCGGCATATGTCTGAGATTTTGTTGCCTTTGGATTCTTCTAGAATTTTTATGGTTTCCTGTTGTACATTTAAGTCCTTTATCCATTTTGAGTTTATTTTTGTGTATGGTGTAAGCTGGTGGTCTAGTTTCATTTTCTTGCATATATCTGTCCAATTTTCCCAACACCATTTATTGAAGAGACTATCTTGGCTCCATTGTATGTTCTTGCCTCCTTTGTCAAATATTAATTGAGCATATTGGTTCGGGCCGATTTCTGGGCTCTCTAATCTATTCCATTGATCTATATACCTGTTCTTGTGCCAGTACCAGGCAGTTTTGAGAACAGTGGCTTTGTAATACATCTTGATATCTGGTATTGAGATCCCACCTACTTTGTTCTTTTTCAGGATTGCTGCAGCTATTCGGGGTCTTTTTTTATTCCAGATGAATTTTTGGAGAGTTCCTTCTAGATCTGTGAAGTATGCTAGGACACCATTTTTTTAATTTTTTTATTTTTTGTCGTTGTTGTTTGTTTTTGCCTAACAATTTGTTCTCTTTATAAGGAACTCTGTATATACTTGAATTTTTCTCAAGCTATTAAAGTAGTCTTACTTTCCATAAGGATTTAGTTTTCTGCTTGTGGAATTTATTCCCATTCCTTCATGAATTGGTTTTCCTTAAATATTTGCTACTTATGGTGACCTGTATGTATATTCATATTAAACAGTATTTCATTTCTTAAACCCAAATTAGAATTGTTTTATGTTATGGTTATTACATTTCTGATTCTGGAAGGGAAGGAACCTGTAACTTGTGAATATTCTTCCCCATATCTATTCAGCTTTAATATATAGAAGTGACTTTATGACTGAAAAAAATATTTGGTTGCTTAAAATGTTTTAGGATTTAGCTAAAACATTTAGCTAAATGTTTTATCTCCAAGAGGGAGGATGGTTTTATACATTTACTTTCTTTACTCAGAAATTATTATTTTTTTAATTAATGAATTGCTCTGTCACTGTATCATTTAAGCACACCGTTCAAATTTCTAGGTTTTCCAAAATTTTCTTCAAATCCCGCCTAAAATAATTAGAAAAATTTCAATGACAACAAGATAAAAATGACCAGCTAGTAATGTTATGATCTCCACTTAGTTATGGTGAACATGTATTTAATATAGGGCAAGAAAAACTTGTTTATTTTCCAACCAGATTTCCTACTTCCTTTCTCCAGTTTAATTCTTGTTTAGCTGACAGCTGATACCCAAAAATGTGGATGTTGCTTGAGTCCCAGTTCTTGTCTCATGAAAATGGAAGAACGAAATTGCGGACAAAAACAATGAATGAAACCAAAGTGTATTAGAAGCCAGTCCCGGAAAAGGTGCACTAATAGCTGGGGTTGCAAGAGTAGGCAGTGCCTGGAGTTTCCTTTCCCTGTCATAGTTGGGAGTAGCTTAGCATCCGAGCTAATTAGCCTAAGCCCAGGTGTGGAGGCCCACAGGCCACCTGGGCGCAAGGACGTGCCCAGCCACCACCCATGGAAGAGAGCGGAGGGAAGGGCACGCCCTTTAACTTAGGGGCAGGTAGTCTTGCTAGCTCCTTATTGGTCTTTTCAAAGAATTCTGCCTTAGCAATAGCCTTTGGATTGGTTTACACGCCCAGCTGCTTTGTGATTGGTCATCGGCAGGCTGCCTGTCTTGGCACTACCCATACATTTTAAAGTTCATGCCGGTGGGCGTGCCCTCCCTTCCCCCAGTCTGGGGACCTTACTGGGGCTCCTGGTTCTATTCCTTTTCTGTGGTCCCTCCGCTATGCACCTGGCCTCCTCCTGTCTCCTCACAGCAGGACTTACTCTCTTCTTCATGTTAGTCCCTCCTGTCCTCCTCCATCACCCCAGTCCATCGCCCCTGCGAACTCAGTTTTGCTCAGTTCTCCCTGAAGTACCACCATCTTGTCACCACGGGCTCCACTGTGTAGCCAGAAGCCGTGGCCTATGTTCCCTCCAAGGTCTGACCTCTGCGAATTCACGGTCTGGCACCAAGTATGGACTCCCTTGGGGGCCTTCCCTGACACTGCAGGGTAAGCTAGGAAGTTCTGGTTTCTAGCATGTTTTGCATTATAAGCGGGGTGTGCGGATGTGTTTACCCAGGTGTTTATCTTTTATTTTTGTGTAATCCTGAACATCTTTTTGAGTCAATGAATGAGCCCAGAGGCTAGTGGTCGGCAAATACATTAGTCAACAGAGCCAAATATCAACAGTACAACGATTAAAATTTCTTTTGAGAGCCAAATTTTTTAAACTTAAACTATACAGGTAGGTACATTGTTATTAACTTAATTAGGGTACTCCTAAGGCTTAGGAAGAGCCACACTCCAGGGGCCAAAGAGCCGCATGTGGCTCGAGAGCCACAGTTTGCCGACCACTATAGACCAGTGGTTCTCAACCTGGGGGTCGAACGACCCTTTCACAGGGTTCTCCTAAGACCATCAGAAAATACATCTATAATTACATATTGTTTTTGTGATTAATCACTGTGCTTTAATTATGTTCAATTTGTAACAATGAAATTGGGGGTCACCACAACATGAGGAACTGTATTAAAGGGTCGCGGCATTAGGAAGGTTGAGAACCATTGGTCTAGGCAAAAAAATGTTCCCCCGGATACTCACCTGGCTATTTGTAACATTTTTGTTACCCGGTTAATCCCAGGTACTAAAAGTTTAGTCTGTGAAGCCAGTGAGATGAAAAGTGTAAATAATTTCTACTAAAAAAAAAAAAAAAAAAAAAATACCAGTAAAATCTCCGCACATGGACGGTTGTGAATGGCAGCATTTTTAAGTGACAGTTGACAGCATCATGTCACTGGTAGCACCCTTAGCAGCCATTGTCTTTGACATTCTCCTTCCCGTGGCACCACATTGGTCAGCCAGCTTTCAGGTGACCCTTTATAAGATTCTGTTTGGGGAGCAGAGGCCTATTGTGCTTAAAGAAAAAAAAAAAATCTCAAATTCTGGCTTGTTCTGAAAATGCAAATAACTCGTAACACAGATAAATCTAAAGGCATTTAATTACATAGGCTTTACAAAAATCACATAATTACCTCAGTAGAGGTTAATAAGTATTTGGTGGTGGCAAAATTTTTTTCATAATTAATAGCGTACTGGTAAAAGAGTATAGACTGCCATTAGATTGCATGAATTTGGATTCTGTCTCTGTCATTTAATTTTTGATACTGGGTAAATTAATGAACTTTCTGTGTCTCAGCGCCCTCATCAGTAAAACACAACTAATTATAGTATCACACTTCATAAGGTATTATAAGCACTAATTATGTTAAGTGTTTAAAAAATTATTGGTAAATAATAAGCTTATAAAATGTTTATTATTCTTACTAATCAGTATTGGCATTTTTAATAAAAGCACTAACTTGAAATCTATTAATAAGACACAGTATATATTTTAAAACAAGGAATCATATATTCGTTTAGGTAGAATTCTCCTTAAACAAGAAAATAATACCCTTGTAATCACTAAAAAATAGTGGAGTTCCATTTTTAGTTTTTTGAGAAAACTCCATACTGTTCTCCACAGTGGCTGCACCAGTCTGCATTCCCACCAGCAGTGCACAAGGGGTCCTTTTTCTCCACATCCTCTCCAGCCCTTGTTTGTTGATTTGTTGATGATAGCCAGTCTGACAGGTGTAAGATGGTACCGCATTGTTGTTTTGATTTGCATATCTCGAATGATTAGTGACTTTGAGTGTGTTTTCATATGTCTCTTGGCCTTCTATATGTTCTCTTTCAAAAAGTATCTATTTAGGTCCGTTGCCCATTTTTTGATTGGGTTGTTTATCTTCCTTTTGTATGAGTTCCCTGTAAATGTTGGAGATTAAACCCTTATCAGTGATAACATTGGCAAATATGTTCTCCCATGCAGTGGGCTTTCTTGTTGTTTTGTTGATGGTTTCTTTTGCTGTGCAGAAGCTTTTTATTTTGATGTAGTCCCATTTGTTTACTTTCTCTTTAGTTTCCATTGCCCTAGGAGTTGTTTCCTCAAAAAAGTAAAAATGGAACTCCCATTTGACCCAGTGATCCCTCTTCTAGGAATATATCCCAATAAACTAGAAATAGCAATCAGAAATGATATATGCACCCCTATGTTCATAGCAGCACAATTTACCATGGCTAAGATTTGGAAACAGCAGTGCCCATCAGCAAATGAGTGGATTAAAAAACTGTGGTATATCTACACAATGGAATACTATGTTGCAGTAAAAAAGAAGGAATTCTTACCATTTGCAACAGCATGGATGGAACTGGAGAGATTATGCTAAGTGAAATAAGCCAGTAAGAGAAAGATAAATATCGCATGATCTCACTCATTTGTGGAATATAATGAACAACATAAACTGATGAACAAAAACATATCCAGGGTCAGAGAAGAATCAATCAGAACGCCAGACCTCAGAGGGAAGGTAGGGGAGGGTGAGAGTTAGGGGGAGAGATCAACTAAAGGACCTGTATGCATGCATATAAGCCTAACCAATGGACACAGACACCAGGAGGGTGAGGGCATGAGTGTGGGGGGGGAGGGTGAGGGGCAAAGTGGGGATAAGGTCACATATGTAATACATTAATCAGTAAAGAAAAATACTGGAAATAGAGTTCCTGGACATAGTAATTTGAGAAGTAATTCAAAAGAAGTATAAATATATAAAAATAATAAAATATGAATTCATTTATTGAAGATAACATAATTTACAAAAATGCTATAGCATGATGCTTAAAAAGTAAAAATAAATTAAAATGTACTTGGATATATGACATGATATAACTTTTAGTCTCAAAAGTCCACATTATATTATATAAATTAGAAGAGCTGAAAAATACCAAGTAAAAAAAAAAAGGAAGACATTTTTTCATATTAGCAGCTAAAAATCTGTTAAATAACTGGCTTTTATGTAGCCTGAAACACAAGAGACTTTTTAAAAGAATATAATAAACCCATAGATAATACATTCATATGGAAAAATTAAGTGAGACCATTTTCATTAACACAGAAACAATACCACTTAAGTTAATTAGTAGGTTTACTATAATAACAGTTTCACAAGATTTTATAATCAATAAAATAATACAGTGCTTAATCTATAAAATAAAGTGTTAAAACATAACAAAGGATATGTAAACATTTTAAAAGGTAATAATAGTGTGGCTACCTTGCCAAAATTAAAATTTTACTAATAGTGATAGTGATAAAAATATATCATGTCATAAATGAAAGTGTGTACCTTGATCAATTATAAAATGAATAAATTCTTGAGATCTAATGCACAGCATGATTATAAATAAAAATACTATATTGCATACTTGAAATTTGCAAGGAAAGTAGATCTTAAGTATTCTGATCACACACACAATGATAACTATGTGAGGTGATGGACATGTTAATTAATTTGACTGTGGTAACATTTCACAATGTATATTGAAGCATCATTATATGTATTATATAATTGAGTATGTTATTTTCAATGACATTATGTGTTACATGTTACATATTGCATATTTTATATATAAATAATACTAGGTTAAATCAGAAAACATGATCAATGAAACAGAATGAAAATTCCACATATAGATTTAATAAATAGTATAATGCATGGCTATTAATATTAAAAATTGTTCTTAAGATAAATTGTGGTAATATATATTATCTCCAAAGTTTCTGAAATTATATTTTCCACAGTATTCGTAATACTTGGTGTTAAACCTTTTTAAAACCGAAAACTAAGGTGCTATGTATCCATCTATAATACCTTTTTGTGCATGTAATTAGGTAAAGGTTTACTTTTTTTGTCCCTGACAGGTCATAAATTGTCTCCACAGCATTTATCGAATAGTTTATTTTTACCTAAAAGAGAGGGATATATTTATGCTCTTTATTTGGTTGTACTATCTTTTCTTGTCTCTGTGTGAATCCCACTGTTTCATGAACTGAACACTCACTGCTTCAATTTCTATAGTTCAATAGGTCCTGGTATCTCAAAGATAAGTGTCCCTTAACCTCCCTCTTTTTTTTTCTTCAAAAATTTCTTGTCCTTTTTCTCTTCCGGTTTAATCTTGCATTTGAGTTTTAGGGTTGGTTTCTTAATTCCCACTGCAAATGTTTGAACTTTGATTCAAATGGATGATATTTCTTAGAGTGGGTACAATTGACATCTTTAGTTATTGAGTCTCCCGTCTCAAATATGGTACATTTTCCTTTGGCTAGGTCTTACTTTATGTCCATCCATAATGTTATATAGATTCTCTCTAAAGCTCTGCAACATCTCTGTTTTAGTTATTCTTGGGTACATTGAAGTTTTTGCTATTATTGTAATGAAGTAAGTTTTCCCATTATGTTTTCTTGTTGGTAACTGCTGTGGATAGTAATGCTGGTAACATGTATTTAAATGTTGTTTGATCTTCATTCCAGCCAGCTGGCCTAACTCTCTTATTGTAGTCTTATATGTATGGAGATGCTGTTAGATTTTCTTTCTAGGCAGACTTACCATGTGGAAATAAGGAAATCTTAGTTCCTTTTTTATTTTTCTATGATTTTCCCCCCAATTTTATTTGTCTCATTGAAATATCATACCTCTGGTAAAATGTTGAATATTCATATTTTCATGGAAGTGCCTCTATCACAATTAATTATTTTTCAGGTATATGATTTAAAAACAATTTTATAATTGTATTCATATCAATATACAGTTTTTTAAAATTTTTTCTCCTTTGACCAGCATTTGTCAAAGAGAAAATATGTTCTATATTCACTTATTATATGATGAATGGTTATTATGCATGTACCTATCTATTATTTCTATGATTTCATTTTTTACCTTTAAGTCCTTCCTTCATCTGAAACTTATTTTAATAAAAACTATAAGGAAAT
Organism: Myotis myotis; assembly: GCF_014108235.1. Lineage (NCBI taxonomy): Eukaryota > Metazoa > Chordata > Mammalia > Chiroptera > Vespertilionidae > Myotis > Myotis myotis. The sequence continues at coordinate 29,378,137 of NW_023416313.1, forward strand.
GCTTTTATAATATTAATTATTTTTTCAAAGCGATATTTTTTCTATTATTCATTAGAAAACATGTTATTTATCCACTAATTTGAAACATTAATTTAACCAAATGCTTAATTTTTTATACTGAAGTTAATATCTGGAAAATGCAGGATTGAATTAGGATGGGCACTTCTTTATTCTTTATTTATGTTTAAGAACCTCCTTTATAGTACTTCCAAACAATTATTATCACCTTTCTTTCACATACATCCAAGCTAATATATCCATTCACATAAGATTTTAAACTAAGTTGAGGACAAATAATAATGGACTAATTATGACTGCAGAGTTGCATACTTGCTAGGCACATAATAGATGCTCAATAAAAAGAAGCCATACTGACTGCAGTGAACTTTAGTTATAATCTTAAATTATAAAATTAAATACTTATTATTTTGTTTTAACAAATTCTGTAGTACTCCTTTTAGGGTGTTTCATCTACATTAGAGCTACACAGTGTCATTGATATAGCTTATTAAAGAGAGCTTTAGCCTATACATTATTTGTCTGGATTCAGTATTTACAAGAATAAATAAATAAGCCGGACTAATTTGTAAGTGAAACCATCATTTCCAAGTTTGATCCCAATTCAAAACAGAATTTAAAGCTGCTTATTCTATATTCTAATCAATAAGCATATTCACTAAGAGTATGTAAGAATATGTCTTGATCTTCAGACACTTCCATCTTAGTTGGGTGATTATTTTTAGGATCCTCCTTCAGTCCTTCTAAGAGTTATCAGAAGATAATAGTTGTAGGAATAGCTTGAACAGAAAGTGGAAATTGATTTGAATCTTGAAGGAGGGAAGCTCTTAATTAAGAGCGTTGGTTTTGGGGAAAGACAAGCAACTTCACAGAGAACGTAAGTATTGGCTTTTTCAAGCCACAATAAATCCCACACTGTTTCTGGATCTGGTGATTTTTAATTTTTTAAATTAATTACTTATTTCTTATTTTAAATTTATTTCTTTCCCAATTAGTGCCAGAAATTATTCAAGGCAACTTACACACTATATATATTCAGTGCAACATACTGTTTTTAAGTTAGTAAAGTGTGAAAAAGGAAAAACAAATTTAGAATTCCAAGTCATCATGGAGAAATGTAATATATCAAAATTCAGGTCATTAAGATCTTACATCATTATTAAAGCTGAATTGTACCTATAAATCTAATATTCTCAGTGGCCAAAGAAAATAGGGAAATTAATGAATTATAAGATTCATATTGCCCATAAGATAAAAGCTATTTAGGAAGTGAAAACATTTTCAGAATACTAGGTCTCATACATAAGATACTAAGTGATACACTGGGCTTTATCCTCAATAGCATCCCAATAATAGATGTGATAATGAATATCTTATGAGTTCTTGTAGTGTGCTTCCATGTAGGTGGAAGGCATAATTTAAAAGCCAAATTCAGTGAAATTGATCTGAACTGGGGAATGCTAAACATTAGAATTCAAGTATACAAAGTCAGTGATATTCTTTCTTAATGCTAGAATAAAATCTTGGCTCTTTAACAGACATTGTTAAATAAAATCCTGGTGGTTGTTCAAAAGGAGCTTTGGGGATGTATGACCAACTGGAAAACATATATCCCAGTAAAAGTTTTATAAGTTACACAAACACAGTAAACACCAAACTAAATGCTTCTTTTTATGAATAGAATTTGGCTAGCAAGGCTGACAATTTGCAACCACTCATAGATAGATCAATTGACAAATTCCATGTGCAAAGGGACTCTGTATGCTGTCTTTTTCACTGTTGTATCACCAGCTTTTAGCATAGTGCCTGACAGTTGATGTTCAATACATACTTGAGGAATAAATGAGTGAACAAATAAAGTAAATGTCCACAGATCTAATTTTCTACAGCCTGGCTTTTGCAAAGAGCTGTGCAGTATAGAGAGGTTCTTTGCTTCAGTGAGAACCTGAATAACAAATATTCTCTTTACCCATTAAAGAGGATCCATATAAATTAAAGAGGTAGACTTCACATACTTTTAAGAAAATTAAGAAAACAGATTAAGAGCTAACATTGTCCCCAGAAGAAGTAGCCTCATAGTTTAGGGTTGGTATGAGGCTCAAATGAGAAAATAAAATTAATTTATATGAATAGTTTCAAGATCTACATTTTTATAAATGTTTGTACAGTTCATTAGCACCTTCTGAAAGTTTCCAAGCCCTGAGCTCCCCAATTATTTGATGCTCCCATTATACTTTAGAAACCTTGCACTAGTCTATGACCTCTCCATGCTGCAGTTCCCTTTGCTTGGGGTTGTAATAATAACCCTTCTTTCTTCTCATTTTCCCTGTCTGTTTCCTCTTTTGGGGTCTATATTTCAAAACATAGGGTAGTTAGGTTCATAAATTCTGGGTTGAAACACAGATTCCACCATTTATTAGCTGTTTGATATTAAACTAGTTACATTACCCTAATTCATTCCTAGCATCATTATCTATAAAATGAGAATAATATATATCACATTTATATTATTATAAAGTTAAAAGAGGTAATAGGTAATGTATACACAATAACCAGTAAATAGTCAGCAAATGACAAATGTTAATTGTTCTTATGATTATTCTACCAGAACATTCTGTCTAAAGCCTAAATCTGACCTTGACCATTCCTACTTAAAACCTCCAGTGATTTCCAGAAGCTCATATCTGCATAGTTCTGTATGTAATTTTATTTATAGTCTGGCTTCAGTTTCCCTTTACACCTTCATCACCTACCATCCCTACCTCCTTGGTTTATATTCTGCTCAGTTTTTTCAGGGTGTAGCTATTCAAGCAGACCAGTATTTTAAGTCTCTAGGATTTGGCAGATGTTGTTCCCTCCTTCTGGAATACCCCTCTCTCCCTGCTCTGGCAAAAAAGATTTCTCTTCTGAAACCATATCCTACTTCTCCCTGGTAGAATTAACAGCCTTCCTGTCACCATAACACTGTCTAGAGATCTATATTTAATATGCCTATATTTTTACCCCTCTGTCTGATTTGTGAATTTGTCTAGGACAGGAATCCTCTTTAATGAACCAACCCCTAGCCCAGGGCTTCCCTCCTAACTTGTGCTCAGTGACATTTATCAAATTGCATTGTTTGAATTTATTTTAATTCACACAACTGTTGCTCCTACAGAACCCCAATCTGCTTGCAAACAGAGGTTAGACCCTCTGGGTGTTTCAGAGCCCCTTCTGGGTTACTATATACCAGCTAACATACTGGCAATTTATGAAAGAGATTTTCCTCACTAGAACCTAGAAGAAAAGTGGAACTTGGGCCCAGTGGCCATAGAAAAAGGATAGCCTGCCCAGAGATGCTGTCTCATTGCTTGTCCCCGCTCCTGCCTCCGTCCTAGGCTGCAGAGACTAAAAGGGGGAGGGAAGAAAGGAAGCGGGGGCGGGGGAGGAACTGACCCGCCCCTCCCCTCCCTCCCACAGAGATGGGCTACTCTAACAGGGAAGTCTTAAAAAGCCTCCCAGGGGGACCAGATTCTTGGAGGCCTCAAATATTCCTGGGTTTCCTCTGCCTTTTCCCTTCTTCTCTGGCTTTCCCTCTTCAATTCACTTCATTCTCCACCCCACCCACCGCCAAGCTTTCCTCCCTCCCCCTTCCCATCACACACACACACACACACACACACACACACACACACTGGCGACCAGAGAACCGCCCTCTCTCTAAACTCCCAGTTCTGGGACCGCTGTGACTGTTACCGAAAGGTTCCAATCACAGGCAGCCTTAGCCAGATGCCTGCGAGTTGAGTTAAAAAAAAAAAAAAAAGGCAGGTTGAGGGCATAGAGGAAAAAGATCATAGCAACCTCCAATCCCAAAACACATGCACTTAGGATTCCCAGCAAGCAGACAGCAGGAAATCTCCGACTACTCCGAGGACGCAGAGCACCACAAACAGGAACTTTAAAGGGATTGAAATCTGTTGCCTGTTCCACTAGGAATATTGTTTGCAAGGCACAAGGTGTCTTTTGGTCGAGAGCACCCTCTGCGCATGCGCAGGTCCATTCGGGAATTACTGCCCTGCCGCCGACTAAGTTGCATTCCTTGAATCTTCGCCGAAAAGACAATTCTTTAATCAGAGTTAGTAATGTGGACAGTGCATAATCGAGAGAGTCTGGGGCTTCTCTCTTTCCCTGTGATGATTGCCATGGTCTGTTGTGCACACAGGTGAGCTATTTTTTTTTTCCTTCCTGAGTGTTTTTCTTGTTACATGCTTGCTGGATCATGTAGCTTGTTATTTGGGGGTAGGTGTGCCTATCTATTTTTATGTCTGCTCGCAGTTTGTGCTCATTCTGAATACGGTCCCTACTTCTTCCCTTCAGCGCCAATGAGCCCAGCAACATGTCATACGTGAAAGAGACAGTGGACAGATTGCTCAAAGGATATGACATTCGCTTGCGGCCGGACTTTGGAGGTAAAGCTTCATCTTTTTTCAACCTGTAACCCACACCTAGTTCTCTTTTCCTGACAAAGATAAATGTCAGAAAAAATAAAAAGCATGTAATTTTCGTAAGCGTGCACTATGCCCTACGCCTTGGGCACACACACACACACACACACACACACGCACACACACGCACACACACGCACACACACACGCACGCGCACACACACACGCACACACACAGGATCCCCCCAGTAGCAGGTGGATGAAACCCCAGGCAGAGCCAACCTTACCCCGGCCCGACACACCCTCTGCATAGTCACTGCATCACGCGTGTGCCCACACCTGTTTTCCCAAGCTGTCTCCCCCCCCCCCCCCCCCCCCCGGAGGGATGGGAGTACAGGGAGCCCATTCAGAATGTAGGAAGTGCCAAGGAAGCCCCTGTCCCCTCCCCAGTCTGTCGCCACTCTGAGAATATGCCCATAATACGTCCCATCTCCCCGGCAGGGCCCCCCGTGGACGTCGGGATGCGGATCGATGTCGCCAGCATAGACATGGTTTCCGAAGTGAACATGGTGAGTGGTCTCAGGACGGGCTCGCGGCTGGGCTTACGCAGATACGAAATGGACCGGTCCCCGCGTCCTCTGCGTTTCATTGGCGGTCATCTCGCCCCGGCCGCGGGAGTCCCAGTCCGCGTGCGCTCCCCGCTCTGGCACACACACACTCCCTGTGGCCCCTGGTTTGCATCGTATTTGGGGGACACACACACACACACACACACACACACACACACACACACACACACACTCGGGCTACTGCGGTGTTCCGGAGGAAACGTGCGCGGCACTATTTGGGGAAAGACGGGTGGGGCGGAGTCTGAGCGGGACTCGAGCAGGGTTTCCTTTGGTGTTCCGATGCCGAGGGCACCATCTGCCGGCAGCAGGCGGCCTGCACTTGGGTGTTCGGACCCAGGTCCGCAGCCTCCTTTTCTCCAGGTCGGTTCCCCGCAGTCTGGAGCCGGACAGACCCAGTCCCAGCACCGAGTACACAAGCACACGGAGGAGGTTTCGGTGTCCCCGCCCTCCGTCCAGGCTCCAGCACACCCCGTGGCAGGAGCAACAGGCTGAGACAATAGTCCATGCTTGCTAATGCGAAAGTGCTCAAGCCAGCTTCTGGGCAGGCTCGTGTTGTTCCCGTGTGTGTGTGGGGGGGGGTGGGGGGGGGGGGGGGGGGTGTTGATGAATTTGCCTTGTTGCATTTTGCAAATCTAAGATGAAACAGAATGACTCCGGTTATTGCTTTGTTTTGCCCTGGAAACTTAAGCGTGCTGCCAAAGCCTGCTGGTTAAAAGGATGGTGGAAGGAAGGGGGCGAGAGTTAACAGCGCAGTCTTTTCATTTCCAAGGGTTAACATTCTATTGTGTGTTTTTTCTCTCCTCCCTTTCTGAAGCTATTGCAAAAATGGATTGAAATCATATCTGACAGTTTCTCTATTGGCTGGTTCCAACCACTGAGGGGTAGCAGTTTTCTAGTTGTTAGAGTTTCTAACTGTTGCTTCCGGCAAGGCAGGCGGGAAAGCCTGTTGCTTTTCTAGAACAAACCACCTAGGGAACAGCTAGATCTAGGTGAGCAACATGTCATTTTTTTTCCGCTTGCGAAAAAAATATTGTGGCCGTAGAAATTTAGAGAGCCTGAATAATTTAAAGACTATAACCTTTAGGGATTTTATCCGTTTATAGTTGTAAAGCCTATTGAATTGTCTTTTCATTTCATTACTAGTGTGCCATTCTATTTTAACATGCTAAGGTTTAAGAATTTTTTAAAGATTTGGACAGGAAGGGGGAAATACGTTTATAATCTATTGAATATGATTATAATAAAAAGTATGACTATTACATTTCTGTATTTTATAGTTGTAACTTACCCAACTTTATTTTTTAAATTGATTTGTCAATTACAGTTGACATACTGTAATTATGTCATATTAGTAACATTGTGATTAGGCATTTACATACCTTAGGAAGTGCTCACCCCAATAGTAATCTACCCAGATTTAAATAGCTTATTTAAAATACTATTTCAAAATAAGTCATCTAATTATTGTATTAGAAAAAGAAAAACAATTTTTAAAAAGTAATGCACAATGAATATTTTCTGATGTGAAAATGATTTTTAATAGACTGACTTATTTAAAATATTTTGTTCACATACATGTCACTAAAACAAAGCAACCCAAAACACAATATTTACAAACACTGGGTAGCATAATAACATGTACATATGCAAATCATGCTCAATCTATGCTATTGCAGCTAAACAAATTAGAAAAAAACAAGTAATATGTATCATGTAGATAAATAATAACATTTTTATCCTTTTATTTTGGTCTCTTGTAAGTACCCACATAAGTAATTTATAAAATAGGAGATTAGGAGAGCTCAAAGGGAATCAATGCCTTTGCCAGTAGTAAGTATTCTGTTTGGCACATTATACTTTTTAGAATTGTAAAAAATGTATAATTCTGTTGACTATATTTACAAACACCTTTTCAGTTTTTTTTTTTTTAATTTGAATTGGGAAGTTTCTATTAACCCAAACAACCACCACAACAAAAAAAGCTCTGTATTGAATTTCATATATAAGCTCAGAAAAATAATTTAATTGCGGTGCCACTGGAAATAGCTCCTAATGATGGAATAATACAATCTATTTACTCACTCCGCGATGTGTATATGTACTTGCTTTAAAAAAATATTCACTGAGCCGATAAATCAATGAAAAATACCTTCTACTAAAATATGAATTACCTTTCCACAAAAGTGTTAGAGCTATATGGGAAAATAAAAAGCACTAGCACTGAAAAAATAATAAAACTTGACTTGCTTATTCTTCTTTGTTTCTCCTTTTAATGATAGCTACCAACAAGACCTGAGGTTTATTTAATATTTTCTCTGACAAAACATTGAAGTGAATAGATTGGAAATAACTCCAAGAAAAATGGAAAACAAAGAGGAATTTTAGGATTGAGGGTTCTGTATAAACACAGCCTGGATAGTTTATCCTGGTTAAGAGAATGGTCTATAATATGCTTTGGTTTTTAGATAATGTAAGTAGGGGGGAAATGTCTATGGGAAATAACACCATTGCTTATTTTATTAATCATGCTTTAGTAGCCTGATGGACAGTAACTTTTGAAGTTATGTAATAGGAAATGTTCACCAAAATTAATTTAAAAAATAAGAATGGACAAATAATATAATAACATAGCTTTAAGGAAAATTCAGACAAAAATTCATTACTAAAGCATTGCTCATTTTTATATTCTTATTCATTATTGCTATTATCCACCCATCCATAGCTGGGAAAATGACATGATAATCATACATTACATTAATGGGTTTGAAACTAGGTTATGTTAATTTTGTTATTTTTTAAATTATAATATAATTCCATATTGGTTTATGGGATTGTTTGTTTTAAAGACTAGCATAATATCAAAAATATTTTCTGATTTATATACTTCAGGATAGAAAATATTTTTCCCAAATAAAAAAGTAAAATAGACAGCTTTTATAGTCAATGATCTCTGCTATCCAGAATCATAGTTACTGAACAGTGAATGCAAAGCCTCTGTAGAATAATACTAATGCAGAAAAAAATAGATACTTAAGAGCAAGGCTTTTCTTTTCAGGAAATAATATTATTGATTGAATTAAGAAGGATTTTCTTCTGACATCATGTGATATATTGTGTATGTGCCAGTGACTATAAACCACTGTGATTTCCATTTATTGTTATATTAACCTCTCAACAATTTCTGTCAAGCCCTACACACACACATACACACACACACACACACACACTCACACACACACACACACACACACACACACACACACACACTTTCTAGGATGATTAAAAATGGACAGGAGGCAGTTGGGACAAAAAGAGACAGTAGCCTCCAGAAATTGCCTTAAAGTAACCACTAACATCTCCTAATATAAGCCCAGTGAAACAGATAACAATAAGCAAGTCTTCTCTTTGTAGTAGCTGTAGTAGACTTGGGAAACATGATATTAACTACATGCAAACAAGTGGGTGAACTCTTGTATTTCATATTTCAAGGACTTTTAAAGAGGTGGCTTCTTTTGAACAAGTAGGAGTTCCAACCACAGAGCTCCCTGATCTAAAGACACCATGGCCCACGTGACCACTCCCAGAAGACTTTACATCTATTGAGTCCTGATTTAAAGTAGCCATTCCCAGTAATAGATGACTGACAAGTATTTATTTTCTTTCCTTCCTTCATGCATGGATGGATGCAACTGTGAATTTTCTTATATACATTATAAATAATAAAAACAACCAAAAGAAAAAAAAAAAGAACTAAAATAAGTCAACTGTATAAATAATGCCTAAAAGAAAAGCAAATATAATTCACTAAACATCAGTGTTGCTAAAGTCCACTGTTGTTGCTGTTGTTATTTTAATATTTGATTCCAGGTTCTGTTACTCCCTTCAATTTATCTCTATTTACCATCATCTTGGTAACACAAAATAGTAACCACCTGTCAGAATCACTCCTCTCCCCACCTATTTCTTCAAATCAGTGTTTCTCTATCTTTTAAGTGTATCGGAATCACTCTGAACTTTAAAATATTAAAATGCAAATTCTAAATCAGAGGTCTGGGATGGGGTTGGACAGTGCATTTTTAACAACTCCCAGTGATGCCAATCACTGATATGGGACACACTCTGAGCAGCAAAGGCTGCAGTACATCATTCTAAGATTTAGCATTATTAACAAATGAACGTCTTTTTTTTCTGTTAAGTTTCTCTAGGAATAGTATTATTCCAAGTTTCCAAATTAAGTCTCAAGTTAATTTCCAGGTAGTTTAAACAGGTAGCTGTGTTCAAGAGGAAAATTTAGTTTAGTAATTGATGATAAGCAACAGAATAAAGGCAAGAGCCTGGATAACAGGGCTTGACTTACCCTAATAAGCAGCCCTCCTCACTGTGTCAATACTTATGAGTCAGCCAACCTTAAATGATGGCTGTGAAAATATTGCCAAGCACTGTCATTCTGACACTGCCATCCTGCTGCTTTACAGAACACCAATGACTTCTCTTCTTCAGAATAGAGAACAGTGCAAACTGTTTTTGCCCCTATTGAGGCGCTTGCAATAGCTTTGTAAAATAGCCTCAACATACTCTTGCTGCTGTCAGTAAATTCTCTGAGGTTATAACAGAATTCCTTTGCAAATAGAGGAAATAGGTCAGTACCATTTAAAGGGAGGAAAAGATATCAGCAGTTAAATAAAGACATAAATAAAATTTTGTCTTATATGAGTAATTGATCAGGTCTCACTTTTAGGTGCTGGGTTACAATATTCTACCATCTGGAAAAGCTGACAGAGGAAAAACTTCCCTTTGCCTCTCTGTTTGGAGAGAGCATAAAGATCTTTTTATGCCTCAAGCCACTTCTAAGCAATCCTATCCAGATTTTTAAGAGTTTGAGTTCACATTTGAAAGTCTTTGTTTTTAGGATCACAAGGCCACACTGGGTATTAAAATGTGTAATACAATAGTAACATTTATTGAACATATCCTATGTATCCAGTATGGTTATTAAATAGTTTTTCCTTTTTGTATTAGTAGCTCATTTAATCCTCTGTTTAAGGCTATGCAGTAATTATGAGGTTGAGAGAGGAAGACTTTGGTTGAGAGAGGGTAAAGAGTTGTTCAGAAGATATATAGCTGGCAAATAGCAGAGCCAGAATTTGAAATCAGGCAGCCTGACTCCAGGGGCTGGTTCCTATCTGCTAGGTAACTCAAAAATTATCCCTGGAATTTAGCTTTGGAACCTTGAGTGAGTCATTTGACTTCTCTGGGCCTCAGGTGTCTCCTCTGTAAAATGAAGGTAAATGACATGATGGCTAAACCTATTTATAATTCAGATATTCAATGATATAAACTTAGACCATTAAAGAGTTCAGATTATCAAAATCAAGATTCTTCCTCTCCATCTTATTCTCTAGTCCATCTGTAAATTTTATTTTCCCGTTATATGTGTCAACCAACAAGTATTTATTGAATTCCCACTGAGTACAAACGATGATAGTCTCCTGGGAACATAGCAGCAATTACTGCAGGCAATTCAGGCTTCTTGAATCATCATTTTAGTTGGTCATGGCATTATCTTCCTTTTTTCACCTACTTAAACAGATCCCCAAAGACAGAAATGAGAAATGTTGGCTCAATAGTCTTCAAAATGAGACTTGACTGATGCTTGGTTTATATTGTATTGAATATTGGAACCAGGACCAAATTAGAAATATTTCTGTCTGATACTGTCCATTGTATTCAAACTGGGAACATTGTTCCACTACTGCCAAACTAATACTTTTTTCAACACTCAATGTGAAACAGAAGGAAACTGTTATTTTCTAGGACTGAAATATCCTAAAGGATTTACCTATTGCACCTAAAATCTTTCCATCAGGTGGTCTGGTAGCAAGGGTGTTTATCTCAACTGAATATCACTTATGTCTGATGCTTTCTGTTTTGGCATGCCTCCCAAAGTCTTAATAGCACCCTCAAAACACACATAAGTGAAAATTTGCATTGCCCAGCCGGCATGGCTTAGTGGTTGAGTGCTGATCTATGAACCAGGAGGTCATGGTTAAATTCCCTGTCAGGGCACATGCCCAGGTTGCAGGCTCGATCCCCAGTGGGGGGGTGTGCAGGAGGCAGCTGATCAATGATTCTCTCTCATCGATGTTTCTATCTCTCTCTCCTCCCCCTTCCTTTCTGAAATCAATAAAAATCTATACATATAAAAGCCTAAGCAACTGTTCAACCATTTGACCAGTTGCTATGACACGCACTGACCACCAGGGGACAGACACTCAATGCAGGTGCTGCCACCTGGCGGTAATTGCACTCCCACAGTGGGAGCGCCGCTCATCTGACTGATGGGCCCAGGCGCCAGGCTCAGCGCTGGTGAGCACAGGTGCGGTGTCATGAGCCTCTCCTACAGACACTCCCCCTGTATACCCCTCCCCCATCTGGACTGGTACCAGGATTGGGACTGACTGGGTGCGAGCCTACAGCTGCTTCTCATGGGCACGCGGATATCTCCCTAGGACGGATGTGGAGACCACAGCAGAGCAGTAGAGAGCCTACCTAGTGATTGCGGCAGGTGCAGCAGGCCCAGGATGAGTGGGAGCAGTGTGGCACCTGGCCCGGGCTCAGGCTCCTCCTGGCTGCCTGCTGCTTTACACACTGCTATATCCCTCTGGGGATGTTGGACTGCCGGTTTTGGCCCGATCCCTGCAGGTCACGTTGAGGGGCCTCTAGTCTACACTAGTAAAAGAGAAAGATGCAAATTAACCATCACTCTGTCACTCTGCCACTCCTCTACACCCACAAGCCACGCCCACCAGCCAATCAGGAGAGAATATGCAAATTAACCCAACTAAGATGGCGGGGGCCATGGAGCTGGAGCGAGCAGGAGGCTTGGGTTGCCCCCAGCGATGGAGGAAGCCAAGCTTCCCACTTGCCCTGGCCGGCCCTGGGCTCTGCTCAAGGCTACAAAGTTTCAATTATAGAAGATAAATAAATCCCAGATACCTGCTTCCAGCCTGCCCTGCCCTTCGCTCAAAGAGGTGCTGGGAAAAAAAGAAAAGAAAAAAAGGAGTGGCTGGGAGCTTGGGTCACCGGGGTGTGTGGCTAGCCTGGATACGGCCCTCAGCCCCTCACACAGGCTGGCCACACCCTCGTGGGGTGAGGGTCCCCACTGGGGGGCTTAGCCAGCCTGAAAACCGCCCTCAGCCCCTCACCCAAACTGGCCAGGCACCCCAGCAGGACCCCCCTCCCTGAAGGGCCTGTGGCCAGCCTGCAAATAGCCATCAGCCCCTCACTCAGGCTGGCCAGGCACCCCAGCCAGACCCCCATCCTGATCCGGGACATCCTTCAGGGCAAACCAGCCGGCCTCCACCCGTGCACCAGGCCTCTATCCTATATAATAAAAGGGTAATATGCAAATTGACCCTAACAGCAGAACAACTGGGAATGACTGGTCACTATGACACACACTGACCACCAGGGGGCAGACACTCAATGCAGGAGCTGCCCCCTGGCGGTCAGTGCGCTCCCACAGGGGGAGCTCTGCTCAGCCACAAGCCAGGCTGATGGCTGCCAGTACAGCGGTGGTGGTGGGAGCCTCTCCTGCCTCCTCAGCAGTGCTAAGGATGTCCGACTGCAGCTTAGGTCTGCTCCCTGCTGGCAAGTGGACATCCCCCAAGGGGTCCCGGGCTACCAGAGGGATGTCTGACGGGCAGTTTGGGCCCGCTCCCCTGGGGAGTGGGCCTAAGCCAGCAGGTGGACATCCCCCGAGGGGTCCCAGACTGCGAGAGGGCACAGGCTGGGCTGAGGGACCCCCCGAGTGCACACATTTTTGTGCACCAGGCCTCTAATATATATATTAAAAAGAAAGAAAACTTGCATTCTCAAGGATGGTAAAGCATTTTAAAAGAAAAATGGTATTAAATTTTTCCAAGTGATTTAGTTTCATAAATCAAATGGCATTATTATCCTTGAGGATAATAGGAAGATGGATGAATATATGCTTATAATTGATTACATGTTAGTACAGAATTTCCCCATAAAGTTTTTCAGAGCACTGAATCCTATTTTTCATAAAATCACCATCCACCAAGTTTCTGTATTTTAGAATACTCCTGTTTTCAGCAGATTTTGCATTTCATGAAATCTCTTAACTGCTATCTACTGAAAGAAGTCAATAGTCAGTAGTAAATAACAATCTATTACATGGCACTTGGAAGAAATGCTCAAGAAAGGGTTTATAATTAATTCTACCAGAGGTGATAACTTAGAAAGAAGGCTGGCCACAAAAAGGATGTGTGGGTTTCTTTCATGAGCCTAGTTACCTCATTTTCATAGTATTTTTTCTGCCAGTAATTATTTCTGCTACCCCTTATGCCTAGGGTATTCCCACCCTTGCAGCTCCAATAAAACCCATCATTATATTGTATATTTAAGATTAAAGGCCATTTTTCCAAGAGCATTCCTTCAACTACTCTTGTGAATAAAGCCGATGAGATGTCCTGTGGCATTTACACTCTTTAAAAATATATATATATTTAAATCTTCTATTCCAGAGTGAAGATTTTACCCCTTTGAAAGATTTTGAAACATCCATAGTTAACATGGTCTTGGGTGTTTGGGCCCAACATATGCTTATAGACAACTACAGGCCTGGTGCACAATTTTGTGCACGGGTGGGGTCCCTTGGCCTGGCTGGTGATCGGGGCCAATAGGGGCCAATGGGGGCCAGCTGGCTGGGGAGGGACCACGAGAGGTTGGCCAGCCGGTGCCAGTCAGGCTGATCGGGGCTGGCTGGCCAACCTAGACAATTAGTCTTTTTTCATGGTCTAAACTGGGCTCTAAGGATGGAAATATGACCAAGACATGCTTGTATTTGTCATATAATTCATCATTATATTGAATTATATGACAAATACAAGCATGTCTTGGTCATATTCCCTACTTTCAAGTATTTTAAAGAGTACAAAACTATATATACATGAAGTTATTTTAGGACAATGTGGTAGATGCTGTGATAGAGACAGACAAGTCCAGGATCCTGTGGGTGCACGGAAGGGTGGTTTCTCAGGCATGGTGAAGGGCTAATGCTTGACATGAATCTTAAAGAGGCTGGTTAGTCCGTACCATGTATAGGCTGCAAATGAATAGAAAAACCTTCCAAACCAAAGGAAGGGCATAGGCATTAGCAGGTGTGCCTGAAAACAGCATGGAGTGTTCTGGGAACTACAGGTAATTCACCATGGTGAGAACTTAAAGGGCATTGGGAAGATTGTCAAGAGATAAGACAGAATTCTAAAAGCAGAGTAAAACAATGTTAGTGAATGTTCTCACTTATATAAAAAGAAGCCTCTCTAGAAACATATATATTTATATATTTGTATAGGCACTGGCAGTATCTGGAAGAATACACAAGAAATGAGTAACAGGGTTTCTCTTAGAAGTGGACCCAGGACTAGGAGAATGAGTTGGAGGGATACTTATAGTTCTTTATATATCCTTTTGAATTTTTTGCTTAAAAAATATTATGCTGACCCCCTCCACCCTGCACCCGCCCCTCCCAGGCCTTCACCATACTATAGTCTGTCCACGGACCCCCCATATATGTTAATCACTTCCCACTCACCCACCCACCCTCACCTGCTTTCTGAGATTCATCGATCTGTTCTACCCTTCTCTGTTTTTGAATAAGATACTTCTGGGAACATTGAGGTAGAATAGTAAAAATTGGAACTATCCCGGAAAAGACTAGTTTCTTGGTAACTCTTACAGTTCTGTTCACAAATAAGGCAAATTGTCCAGAGAGAAATCCTGGGGCCCATAGACGTGGTGGCAGAAATGGGCTGGTTAGAGATGTGGAGAAAGGGTGCTGGCCAAAGGCAGCGACTACAGTGCAGTCAACTTTAATCTCTAGCAACATTGTTCTTTATCTAGGAAGACCTGGGCCCTGACAGGATTGAGACCAAACTTTTCAAATTCCCCCAGAGAAGTGATCTTTATATTCTGTTTCAGTTGCCTTTATAAAACCATAGAGGTGGGGAAAATAGATGTGTGGGGAGCCCACTTACGTAGCACCTGCTCTCTTCTCCATGGTGTCCCTAAAATGATTCCAAGCAGCGAAATCAGTGTGAGTTCTCATATAAATCGTATTTGGGATGTGATGAAACTGGGTATAACAGACAGCACAAGTGCGGCCCATAGTGTGCCCGGAGAAATGAAGCCTAGCTTCTAGGCAGTTAAAGAGGGGCTCCCAGGAGCTTTGCAGAAGAACTGAAACAATTGAAAAGCCTGGTGGGGATGATTTTAAATAAGAATTCACCCTCCCCCCCACAAATGGTCTCCTAGAAAGAGGATATCTATTTAAACAAAGGCATGTTCAGAGATTTTTTTATTTAGTTTAGAGGAAGAGGCAGAGAAGCAGCTCAGGGAATATATTCAAATAAAGAGGGTTCAAATAAAGGTAGCCATTAGCAATCAGCTATTCCAGCCCTACCTCAACTGAAAAGGAGCACAGGTTTAAGGCCCCTTGAATATAAGTGAAAAGTCAGAGGCTAGATGCCTGGCTCCTGTCGCTGAAAGGATTCATCAGGCAAGTTGCTAGGAGTATATCCTGCTTGAATGAGAGGGTTTGTTTGGGGGAGTAGATTTGTTGAACACTATGGGGGGAATGAAAGGGGAGGAATAGATTTGTTGAACACTAGGGCCTCTGCCTACTCTAACCCTCTGTGACTCATGGGAAGGTTTTTCTTCTTCTGATCTATTATTTTCAGGGTGATGATATACAATTCTCTGATCAAGAGAAACAGTTTTGTGGTTTTCAGAGAGACAGTTCAATGACATTTATCTGAAATCCTTCCTGTGCCTAGAATGTTTTTTCATGTCAGAGGCCATCATTTCTCCCTCCTAGCAATCCTCTCCCACCCAAATGCACCTAGAGCTACTTCAAAACCCACCGGAAGTCATCTTGCTTCTGCAGAGCCTTTTCTGTAGCCACACTAGAGAGAATTCTGCTGGAGAACAGGTATTGGGCAGATAAAAAATCAAGACCCTGAAAAGACAAAAGACCCAATATAAGCAATGATCATCTTTCAGCATGCAGAAGGTTTTTACTTATTAACCTCGTCCTTTTCTCTCACACTATATAAGCTCCAGGAAGTTTCGGATTGTATTTTTTATGCTTTTTATGTAACTCCTTGCATATTACAGGGACTTAATAACAAATAACATTTGTTATGATTATAAAAGAATTTTTCTAGTCATAAAAAAGAGTAATAATGGCATTTAAAATTTTAATTCTGGAATTAATAGTTTCTCTGTCAGGCCTACCTTATACCTTCATCTGTAATTTTCTTTTATGTTGATCATGAATCATGAGCTGTTTCCATAGAAACAACTTCATCACATGGCATAGCTAGTTTCACAGACACAAAGTCACTTCATACAAATATCAATGCTTGCCTGTGTGTGTGTGTGTGTGTGTGTGTGTGTGTGTGTGTGTGTGCGCGCGCGCGCGCGCGCACTTCGGCGAGCTTCTTGACTTACAGTGGGGGTATGTTCTGACAAACCCATCCTCCACTGAAAATAGCATTAAGTAAAAAATGCATTTAATGCACCTAACCTCCCGAACATCACAGCTCAGCCTAGCCTGTCTTACATGTGCTCAGAACACTTATATTAGCCTGCACTTGGGAAATTATGTTGAGTTTCATCTCAAGACTCATTGCCTTCCTCTTCTCAGCAGCAGGAAACACAGATGGGTGTTTCATAGACGTGATGGGATGCGAAAACACAGTACACAGTATCCAGAAAATGCTGGCAACATGATACACTTTAGAGTATGGATTGTTTGTCCTGTGATTCACTGCCGCTGCCCAGCGCCAGGAAAGAGTATCATAATCATGTCACTAGCCTGGTGAAAAGTCAAAATTCAAAATTTGAAGCACTGACTTCATATTTCTACTGGCTAGGTATCAATTTTGCAACATTTTAAAGTTGGAAAATTCTAAGTCAAGGCATGGTAGGTTGGAGTCCTCTATACTTATGCATGTATATACTTACATGCATACAACTTTATTTTAAAATATGTTTTTATTGAGATCAAAGAGGAAGGGAGAGGGAGAGAGAGATTGAAACATCAATGATGAGAATCACTGATCTGATCAGCTGCATCTTGCATGCCCCCTACTGGGGATCAAGCCTGCAACCCCTTCCTGTGCCCTGACCAGGAATCGAATCATGACCACCAGGTTCATAGGTTGATGTTCAACCACTGAGCCACACTGGCCAGGCCACACACACATGACTTTTATCAGCTTTAGAAATAATGACTGCTTTTCACTTTCAAAATGTTATTTCCATACGGGCACCTGGACTGTCACTATTTCTGGACACATTTAAGAGATTATTAAAGAATAAATTGATTAATGACTACAAAATGAATGGCATTTAAAAATAAGGAAAATCAACCAAAAAATATAGTATGGAAAAGGGGTTCTTTAGCCAATCTCGAGACGTTTTGGATCAGATAAGTTAAATTTTAAAAGATAACCAAGAAACTTAAAATTTTAAAATACTGTGTAAAGTAAAAAATATGTCTAATCCAGAATTATATATTTAATATATAAGTATATGTGCCTATATATATATATATATATATATATATATATATATATTTACCTCTGTCTATGTCTGTCTATCTATATCTAGTCATTTTTGCTTCCAATTGTGTCCTTGCAATTACATGGTATGTTTGCTTTAAAATGTCAACTTTTGTCTGAAACTCTCACATCCACACAGTAATTTGTTATAGCTAGTGTGTTAAATCAACTACCACATTACATAATGATAAAATATTCTTTCCACTGACATCACAACCCCTCTGCCCTGTCCCCTACTCCATCCCCAAAACACACACA
This sequence comes from Myotis myotis, assembly GCF_014108235.1. NCBI lineage: Eukaryota > Metazoa > Chordata > Mammalia > Chiroptera > Vespertilionidae > Myotis > Myotis myotis. The sequence continues at coordinate 29,396,113 of NW_023416313.1, forward strand.
AGTCAGTACATCTCAAATAAACAACTGAGGAAATAAAAACTCCAGTTCAAACTGACTCCTGAGTTGAGGCAGATGAGAGGAGAGAAAAAGATTCACTATAAAGGTTAATAATGTTGGTCAGTTGAACACTTTGGCTTAGTGTGTTGAGATCTGATTTTTAGAAGTTTTGAAGTTGGGAATAAGAGAAAGACAGGATGAAAAATTTGGAGAGTAGGATGTATTCACAAAACTGAAACATCATATTCAGTCCTTGTTGAGTTGTTGGTGCAAATCTCCTAAGTCAATGCAGATGCCACTTCGGGAGATACCCACAAGCTGTGTCGTCATGAAGTTTGAAGGGGATTTCATAACCTGGTTCTCTGAATTTGTGGAAGAGAATGACTTTCAGGATCAACAGGTGGTATCTGCCTTACTGTGTTCAAAATCAGTGTCGTACAATGTAAGCATATCTTGATGAATTGGTTTTGCCTTGGCACCTATGCAGCTATTCCACATTTAAATTTTCACTTGTGTGATTCTGCAAAATGGACAGAGATATATGAATCCAAAGTCAAACAAACCAAACGCCATTATTCCTTTTCAGTACTATTCAGTCTTACTGAGTGGAGGTTTGTTTTTGAGTCAAAATATGGGCTTCTGTTGGTAGTGTATGTAGGGGGCATCTACTGAAGGTGATTTCAGGTTAATTGGGAAGTGACCCGCTTGAAATGCCTCCGTCAGATCTCAATATCTTCAGCTTTGACTATACTGAAATACAAATAACCCTGAGAGAGTCAACAATGATTGTAGTTTTCATTTCCTGTATTTAAACCAGAGTGTGAATGAATGGTTGAATGAGCAAACAGGTTTGTTTAAGGGACAGAGATGAGAAAAGGACATGAGGAGAGAGGGAAAACGAGTTATTTTATACTTTTGCCCAGAATCAGCAGTTTCCTGACTTTGGGACCTGAGATGAAACTGCTAGAAAAAAATGGCTCAGGTGTGCTGAGACAGCATTGTTCACGCTGATCCCTGATTTGAAAGGCATTTGGCTGGATTTGACAGTGATGCCCAATATTTTGTAGCCTAAGATGTGAAATGAACAAATTCACCTCTATTCTCTCTAGGTGTAGCATCCATGCTGACTGGGCAAGATAACGATAATGTCTTGTAGATTAAAAAACCTGATGAATCTCATAGTTAAAATCAGTGTCTAGCAGGCAGCACACAGGCAATTTTTTAAGTCCAGACACTCCCTATCTGGCAAATATAATTTTGGTGTTTTCCCTTAAGTATGTTCCCCTTGAATGTGCTTCTGTCAGGTTCTGTTTCAATAATTTTAAATCACTTTGAAATGTCTGAATGATGTTGTATCCTAATTTATACTCTGAAGTATAAATCTAATGACATGCTTAAGTCCTTTTGTTTTTAGTTCCATGTAAAATAGAAATAATAATTTCTGTTCCACGTATTCCAGGGAGCTGTGAGAATTAAAAGAGAGAAGTCATGTACAAATATGTTCTGTACATGTGATGTATAATCTTTAAATTGCTATATAAATTTTAAGTGTTGGTATTTTTATTATTTTTCTATTATATTTCAGATTTTGAATGAATTTATCTATTTTTCTTTATTCATTAAGGCATTACATATGTCTCTTTTTCCCTCCATTGCCCGCCCCCCCCCCCCCCCCCCCGCACATGGTCTCACCGCTCTAGTGTCTGTGTCCATTGGTTATGCTTATGCATGCAAGTCCTTTGGTTGATCTCTAACCCCTTCCCCACTCTCCCCTGCCTTCCCTCTGAGGTTTGATGGTCTGTTCGATACTTCTCTGTCTCTGGATCTATTTTTGTCCTTCAGTTTATGTTGTTAGTTATATTCCACAAATGAGTGAGATCATGCGATATTTATCTTTCTCTGACTGGCTTATTTCACTTAGCATAATGCTCTCCAGGTCCATCCATACTGTTGCAAATGGTAGGAGTTGTTTCTTTTTTACAGCAACATATATTCCATTGTGAAGATGTACTCAGTTTTTAATCCACTCATCTGCTGATGGGCATTTAGGCTGATTCCAAATCTTAGCTATGATGAATTGTGCTGCTATGAACATAGGGGTGCATATATCCTTTCTGATTGCTTTTTCTGATTTCTTGGGATATATTCCTAAATGTGGGATTATTGGGTCAAATGGGAGTTCCAATTTTAGTTTTTTGAGGGAACTCCACAGTGGCTGCACCAGCCTGCATTTTCACCAGCAGTTCATGAGTGTTCCTCTTTCTCCACATCCTTACTAGCACTTGTCGTTTGTTGATTTGTTGATAATAGCCATTCTGACAGGTGTGAGATGGTACCTCATTGTCGTTTTGACTTGCATCTCTTGGATGATTAGTGACTTTGAGCATGTTTTAATATGTCTCTTGGCCTTCTATATGTCCTCTTTTGAAAAGTGTCTATTTAGGTCCTTTGTCCATTTTTTTTATTGGATTGTTTATCTTCCTTTTTTTAAGTTGTATGAGCTCCCTGTAAATTTTGGAGATTAAAACCTTATCAGAGATCACATTCGCAAGTATGTTCTCCCATGCAGTAGGCTCTCCTGTTGTTTCATTGATTTTTTTTTCTGTGCAGAAGCCTTCTCTACCTTGATGTAGTCATATTTGTTTATTTTTTCATTTGTTTCCAATTGCCCTAGGAGCTATATCAGTAAAGATATTGCTACAACATATGTCTGGTATTTTGCTGCCTGTGGATCCTCTAAGATTTTTATGATTTCCCATCTTACATTTAAGCCCTTTATCCATTTTGAGTTTATTTTTGTGTATGGTGTATGGTGTAAGTTGGTGGTCTAGTTTCATTTTTTTGCACATATCTGTCCAATTTTTCCAACACCATTTATTGAAGAGACTGTCTTGACTCTAGTGTATGCTTTTGCCTTCTTTGTCAAATATTAATTGAGCATAGAGGCTTGGGTTGATTTCTGGGTTCTCTGTTCTGTTCCATTGGTGTATATGTCTGTTCTTGTGCTAGTACCAGGCAGTTTTGAGAACCGTGGTGTTTTAGTATAGCTTGACATCTGGTATTGAGATTCTTCCTACTTTGTACTTCTTTCTCAGGATTTGGGAATAGCTGCGGCCACTTGGGGTCTTTTTTTATTCCATACTAGAGGCCTGGTGCACAAAATTCATGTATGGGTGGTGTCCCTAGGCCTGGCCGGTGATCAGGGCTGATCGAGGCCATGCCAATCAGGGCTGGGTCGGAGAGGAGGTGATGGTCGCCGGGCCGGGTGTGGAAGGAATGGATGCTGGATGCCACCACTGCCATTGTCAGCACCCTTCCACTGCGTGGTTCTCTGCCTCCCCCACTCCTTCTTCCCTCGCCACCAGGCCACCACGACAGTGGGCAGGCAGCAGGCCGATTGGGGCTGCTGGCCTGAGAGAGGGACAGGGCATGGGAGGTTGGCCAGTCATGGGGAGGGACCGCAGGAGGTTGGCCAGCCGGGGTAGGTTGGCTGTGGGAGTGTACTGACCACCAGGGGGCAGCTCCTGTGTTGAGCACCTGGCCCCTAGTGGTCAGTGCGTGTTATAGCAACTGGTGGTTCCAGTCGTTCTGGTTGCTTAGGCTGATATATATATATATATATATATATATATATATATATATATATATACACACACTAGAGGTCCGGTGCACTACATTTGTGCACTGGAGGCAGAGGGGGGTTCCCTTCAGCCAGACCTGTGCCCTTTCACAGTCTGGGAGCCCTCAGGGGATGTCCGACTGATGGCTTAAGCCCGCTCCCCACAGAGAGTGGGACTAAGCCATCAGTTGGACATCCTTAGTGCTGCCACAGAGGTAGGAGAGGCTCCTGCCACCACCGCTGCGCTAGCCAGCCGTCAGCCTGGCTTCTGGCTGAGTGGCACTCCCCCTTTGTGAGCACACTGACCACCAGGGTGCAGCTCCTGCATTGAGTGTCTACCCCCTGGTGGTCAATGCGCATCATAGCAGCTGGTCGTTCTGCTGTTTGGTCAATTTGCATATTAGCCTTTTATTATATAGGATATAGATGAATTTTTGGAGAGTTTGTTCTAGGTCTGTGAAATATGCCACTGGTATTTTAATGGGGATTGCATTGAATCCATAGATTGCTTTGGGTAGTATGGACATTTTAATGATGTTGATTCTACCAATCCATGAACATGGTATGTTCTTCCATTTGTTTATGTCTTCCTCTATGTCTTTTTTTAAACATCCTGTATGTTTCCAAGTATAGGTCTTTTACCTCCTTAGTTAAGTTTATCCCTAGGTATCTTAATTTCTTTGTTGCAATGGTAAATGGGATTTTTAAAAAATCTCTCTTTTGTAAGTTCACTATTGGTGTATAAAAATGCCAAAGATTTCTGGGTATTAAGTTTATATCCTGCTCCATTGCTGAATTCATTTATTAAGTCTAAGAATTTTTGATGGAGTCTTTAGGGTTTTCTATGTACAGTATCATGTCATCTGTGAATAATGACAGTTTTACTTCCTTTTTTCCAATTTGAATCCCTTTTATTTCTTCTTCTTGTTTAATCGCTATGGCTAGCACTTCTAATACTGTGTCAAACAGGAGTGGTGAGAGTGGGCATCCTGTCTTGTTCCTGTTCTTAGGTGAAATGGTTTTAGTTTTAGCCTAAAACATTGAGTATGATGTTTGTCATACAAGACTTTTATTATGTTGAGGTATGATCCCTCCATTGCTACTTTGCTGAGGGTTTTTATCAAGAAAGGGTGTTTGATTTTGTCAAATGCTTTTTCTGAATCAATTTATATGACTATGTGACTTTTATCTTCCAATTTGTTTGTTATGTATCACATTTATTGGTTTGCAGATATTGTACCATCCTTGCATCCCCGGAATAAATCCAACTTGGTCATGGTGTATGATCTTTCTAATGTAATGTTGGAACTGATTTGCTAGAATTTTGTTGAGGATTTTGGCATCTATGTTCATGAGGGATATTGGTCTGTAATTCTCTGTCTTTGTATTGTCTTTATATGGTTTTGGGATTAGGGTAATGCTGGCTTCATAGAAAGAGCTTGCAAGTGTTCCTTCCTCTTGCATTTTTTGGAATAGTCTGAGGAGGTTAAGTTTAGTTCTTCTTTGAATGTTTAGTAAAACTCCCCTGTGAGACTGTCTGTCCCAGGGCTTTTGTTTGCTGAAAGTTTTTTGATTACTGATTCAATTTCCTCCATAGTTATTGGCCTATTGAGATTATTTGATTCTTCCTGATTGAGTTTTGGGAAATCGTATTTTTCTATGAAAATGTCCATTTCCTCTAGGTTGTCTAGTTTGTTGGAAAAGAGTTGCTCATAGTAATTTTTTATAATGCTTTGTATTTCTGTGGGGTCTGTTGTTATTTCACCTCTTTCATTTCTGATTTTCTTTATATAGGTCCTCTCTCTGTGCTTCTTGTTGAGCCTGGCTAGAGGTTCATCAATCTTGTTTATCCTTTCAAAGAACCAGCTCTTGTTTTCTTTTCTTTTCTTTTTCTTTTTTTGTGGGGGGTTGGGGGGGACTCTATGTCATTTATTTCTGCTCCGATCTTTATTATCTCCTTCCTTCTGCTCACTCTGGGCTTTTTTTATTGCTCTCTTTCTAATTCTTTAAGTTGTAGAGTTAGATAATTAATTATCAGTTTTTCTTGTTTTTTGAGGTAGGCCTGTAATGCTATGAACTTCCCTCTCAGGACTGCTTTCACTATGTCTCATAGAATTTGGATTTTCATTCTCATTCGTTTGCAAGATGTTTTTTAATTTCTTCTTTGATCTCTTTGGTAACCCAATTATTTTTTAATAGCATGCTATTCAGGCTCCAAGTGTTTGAATTTTTTTATTGTAGTTGATTTCTAATATTATGCCATTGTGGTCTGAGAAGATGCTTGATATGATTTCAGTCTCCTTGAATTTGGAGAGACTTTGCCCATGACCCAATATGTGATCTAACTTTGAAAATGTCCCACGTGAACTTGAGAAGAATGTATATAACATAGCTTTGGGGTGAAATGTTCTGAAGATGTCAATTAAGTCCATCTGACTAGTGAGTCATTTAGGATTGCTGTTTTTTTGCTCATTTTTTGTCTAGAGCAGTGGTTCTCAACCTTCTGGCCCTTTAAATGCAGTTCCTCATGTTGTGACCCAACCATAAAATTATTTTCGTTGCTACTTCATAACTGTAATGTTGTTACTGTTATGAATCATAATGTAAATATCTGATATACAGGATGGTCTTAGGCAAACCCTGTGAAAGGGTCGTTCGACCGCCAAAAGGGTCGCGACCCACAGGTTGAGATCCACTGGTCTAGAGGATTTATCAATGGGGTATTAAAGTCCCCTACTATGATTGTATTGTTGTCACCCTTGATATCTTCAAGAAGTTTTTTATGTATTTGGGTGCTCCTGCATTGGGGCATATATGTTTACCAGAGCTATATCCTCTTGTTGTATCAATCCCTTTAGTATTATGAAGTGGCCTTAGCTCTTGTTATGGCTTTCACTCTGAGGTCTATTTTGTCAGATATAAATATTGCTACCCCAGCTTTTTTTTTCATTTCCATTTGCCTGAAAGGTATTTTTCCATCCCTTCACTTTCAGCCTGTGTGCGTCCCTTGTTCTGAGGTGGGTCTCTTGTAGGCAGCATATGTATGGGTCATGTTTTCTTATCCATTCAGCCACTAGATGTCATTTGATTGAAGCATTTATGTTTAAAGTTATTACTGATAGGTAGTTGTTTGTAGCCATTTTTATTTTTTGTACCTGTGTTCCTTCTTCTCTTTTTATTTCTTTTTTTTTACACCAGTCCCTTTAGCATTTCTTGCATTGGTGTCTTGGTAGTGATAAACTTCCTTAGCCTTTTTTTTGCCTGTGAAGCTCCTGATTTCCCCTCCAATTTTGAATGATAGTCTTGCTGGATAGAGTATTCTTGGATTCAGTCCCTTGCTTTGCATCACTTTGCATACTTCCTTCCATTTCTTTCTGGCCTGATGTATTTCTGTTGAGAAATCATTTGATAATCTAATGGGAGATCCCTTGTAGGTAACTCTCTGTGTCTCTCTTGCAGCCTTTAAGAGTCTCTCTTTGTCACTAATGTTTACCATAATAATTACAAAGTGTCTTTGTGTGGGTCTTTTTGGTTTCACATTGTTTGGAACTCTTTGCTTGTGTGACTTTTTTCTTCCCCAAATCGGGGAAGTTTCCTGACATTTCTTCAAATAGGTTTTCTAACCCTTGCTCTTGTTGTTCTGAAACCCCTATTACAAGTATTTTGCTTTGTTTCATGTTGTCCCAAAGCTCCCTTAGTCTCTCCTGCCTTTTCATTTTTTTCTCTAATTTCAGTTCCAATTGGGTGTATTTTGTTGCCCTGTCTTCTAATTCACTAATTCAGTCCTCCGCTTCTTGTGGTACACTGTTGAAACCTTCCATAATGTTTTTTATTGAATCTGTATCACTCTTTATTTCCCCTTGATTCTTACATAAGTTTTTGATTTTCTCATCCATCCAGTTTATGAACTCTAGGACCATTGTTTTTAATTCTTTTTCTGACATATTGCATGCCTCCATTTTATTTAGTTCATTTTCTGAGGATTCCGCCTTACCTTTCCTTTGTGGGTTGTTTCTTTGTCTCCCCATTTTTGCTCTCCTGGAGGGATCTCAGTGTTGAGTCGCGTAGGGCCTGTGACTGCAGTGATGGGTTTGGTGGCAGGTCTTGTGGTCACCAGTCCCAGGGTCGAAGTGGCAGGGTTGGCAGATGGTTGCATGGTCCTGGCTTCTGGGGTCGATGCGTCAGGCTTGGCTGGCATGTTTGCAGCAGCAACTCCTCATGCAGTTGTGGTTTCCGGGGCTAAAGCATTGGGCTGGTGGGAGGAGAGCATACTTTGGAACTCACAGGAGCCTGCAGCTGGGGAGACTGGAGTCCTGGTGTCTGTCGGTCTGAAGCTGAGGCAGCAGGTCCCTGTTTAGAGTGGCTGTAGGGTCCTGGGTGGTTTCTGAGGACACCCTGGGTGGAAGTGAGCTGGGCTCCCAGTCACAGCAGCTCTCCCCTTCAAGATGGCATGGCCTCTGCAGCAGAGCCAGCTGCTCCAGGAGTGATTTCAGCATTAGCAGGGACTGCCTGGCTAGGCAAGCTCAGTCCACCAGCCCCTGGAAGTCCTGCAGGATCTAACCATCACACACACACAGACACACACACACACACACACACACACACACACACACACCATACGTCCACACACTCCTCTTTTGCTTCCTCACTCATTCACACTCTCTTCCTCACTGCTATCCTCCCAGTTGCCATCTTCCAAGTCCAAATTTCTCTCTTTTTAATGCCAAGACATCAGGAGTAACATTTATATCATGCATATTCAAATATAATAATATTTTATATGATCTTTTCATTGTGCAGTTGAAATTCACAATACTTCTAATTGTGAAATTTTTCTGTGAGATGACAGAAAAAAATGGAAAGAATTTCCCCCACTTTTCCTCCTGATCATGTTTTCTTGGTACTCTTGGCTCTCTGGGGTCTCTCAAACATAAAGTTTCAGCCTGTAAAGGGACCTCCCAAAGCTCTCTGAATTTCATATTTTGTATTACTCCCAATTATGTGGAAGAAATGAAATACATGGTTTTCAATGGGATTCATCTAGGGATTAGAGCTCTGGCATTGACTTAGTTATATAATTTACTTATAACCCTTAGTTGCAAGATATGTTACTTTGGCATTAATTTAGTCTAGGGTAATCATGTAATTTATTGTCCTGATATGCACTTTTGATAATGAATGGGAACACCATTAATATTACCTGGTACAAGAAGTGTAAACCAATACTGTCTTGGGAAAGCTAGGTTTATGATCATCCTATGCCACACAAAGCTTGAATTTTTTCATCTTTAAAATGGGGAAAAATGATACTTTTTTCTTAAGTCATTGAATGAAAAATAAGATAATGTGTTGTCTGACTTGGGGAAAAGACTTTTTCTTCTTCTCCACCTCCCCCTCCTCTTTCTTCTCCTCCTTATTCTTCATTATTGTGTACCAAGAACTGTTATCAGTTCTTTATATGTAAATTAGAGGCCCGATGTATGAAAATTGTGCACTTGGGGGCTCCCTCAGCCTGGCCTGCACCCTCTCACAGTCCAGGACTCCTTGGGGGATATCCCCTTGCCGGCTTAGGCCCGCTCCCTGGGGGATTGGGCCTAAACTGGCATTCTGACATCCCTCTGGCAGCCCGAGAGTCCTAGGGGGATGTCCAGCTAACAGCTTAAACCACAGTCAGACATCCTTAGCACTGCTGAGGAGGCAGGAGAGGTTCCCACCACAGCCGCTGTGCTCGCAGCCGTCAGCCCAGCTTGTGGCTGAGCAGAGCTCCCCCTGTGGGAGCACACTGACTACCAGGGGACAGCTCCTGCATTGAGTGTCTGCCCCCTGGTGGTCAGTGTGTGTTATAGCGACCAGTCATTCCCTGTAGTTCCACTGTTAGGGTCAATTTGCATTTTATCCTTTTATTATATAGGGTATCAAAATATAATTAGGTGGATTATGAGATCACCTAATAAGAATCTTTTCACTAAAGTTTGAGATAATCAAACTAATAAAAACATTATCTATCAGCTCACCTTTGCTCACCAAGTACTTCATAAGAGCAAAGAAACTTGCTAAGAATTATGAGTTATTAAAAATTATAGGATTTGCCTGACCAGCATGGCTCAGTGGTTGAGTGTCAACCTATGAACCACGAGTCATGGTTCCATTCCCGTTCAGGGCACATGCCTGGGTTGCAGGCTCTATCCCCAGTAGGGGGTGTGCAGGAGGCAGCCAATCAATGATTCTCTCTCATCATTGATGTTTCTATCTTTCTCTCCCTTTCCCTTCCTCTCAGAAATGAATAAAAAATATATTTAAAAAAATATATCCTCTGGTGAGGATTAAACAATTATATTAAAAAATTGTAGGATTTAGTTTATTCCTTCAAGGAACAGCCAAGAATTTCACTGAGAAGATAAGTTATGAAAAGATAACTGTCTTCATGATATCATACTAGAGCAAAAGTAGTACTAATAAAGGGATCCTGAAGATGAGATCACAACTCATTACATGGTAGATAAGAGAGTGCAACCAAGCTGAGATGTTTAAGAGGAGAATAATGTAGGTAGGAAGATGATAGCTAGTCCAGGCAGAGAAAATGGTACTAAGAAGTCTCTAGAGATAAGATTACAAGGTCTGGAGATTTATCCTGTAGTCTCTATAATAATACAGTACTTACTGAACACTGTTACAAAGCCGGTTCTATTCTAAGTACCTTAAAAATATTAATCCACATAATCCATAATGAAGCATTATGAAGCATATATTATTATCTCTATTTTATTAATAAGGAAACTGAGATGTAGAAAAGTTAAGTAACTTGCCCTAAGTGACACAACCATGAAGTGATAGAGCTGTGACTTGCACCAAGGTGGATTGACTTCAGAGTCTATGTGTAGAAGTTAGGTTACTAAACCAGTTAGATCATAAAACATCATTACTTCTAGTAACATTGAAAGGTAGAGAAGTTTCAAAGATTAGGAAATATGGTCAATATTTAGCAAAATGCATTAGCAATTGCTATTATTTACCCCAGAATTAAACATTATAAATATTAAGTTGTGGCTTGATTAATGTCTTCAGGTTTATGAAAATGTATGATCTAGTCCCTGATTGAAATCACATTGGAACGATTGTATACAAGGTATTACTTAAAGAGCTGTGTTAGGAATTTATTGGAAATAGGAAGAAAGAATAGATTTGATGCCCCTTCTGAGAGAACTCTTAAAGAAAGAAGCAAAGTTTAGATTAGACATAAGGAAGAACATCTTAACTGAGATGAGTAAGAAGATGCTGGAAGGAGCTACCAAGAGTAGTTGGGAAATGTCCTTCCTTAAAAAGCTTCAGAACAAGAAAAGATAATTATGTCTGTCCTAGTTGGCTTATACAGCTCTTCTATCCAAAGCCAAGAGGACAAGACAAGAAATATTATTTTTTTAGGACCCTTCCTGATGAAGGAATTTTATTTTCTAAGATTTTTTTTTTACTTGATACTTATAAAAAGTCCATTGTAAGATCTTGTATAATTACCACATTTTGATCACCTTTATAGTATATATAATTCAGGATTACAGCAACACTCAGAGGCAGTGTCAGGGCACTTGGCTGGGTTGTCATTAATTCAGTTGCTCTTTCTGAACAACTAATTTATTGACCTTATGGTGCACAGTACTCACACTTATATCTCAGAAAAAGTTGCATGTCACTAACCATTAGGGTAGTTAATAAAGAAAAGATGCAGGAGACATTAAATACTCAAATGCCAAGGGTCTCCTGTAATGAGAGCTTATTGAAAACTTTGCCAGTGTCTTTCACACAGGGCAGGCTGAGTTAAACATGTTGAATTAAATTTATAATGTAATGCATTCAACTCAAATCTGTGTATACTTCTGTATGCAGTCCAGGAAAAAGAAAGACAACCCATAATGTTAAGTATAGAAATAGTTATTAAAATATAATTAATATGTACCATTTATTTGGTACCAGAATAAATACTTGAGATCAGTTTTTACAAGATCCATCAGATAGAGGAATATTTAACTTCCCAATTTCACAGATAAAGAACTGAATCCAGGTAGGTTGATTTGTGTTGGAGTTGTGTGGAAAACGCAGGCCTGTTTGATTTCAGAACCAGACATTTAACCCCCTCTTTTGGGTTCTGGGACCCAATTGCAATGTGGTTGTTTCTGTGTGTGGGGGGGAGGATATTTCTCACATATACACCAAGCAAATGGGTGTCCTACAGTTCAACTCAGTTCTGACACTACTTATCCAGTGATCGATCCTATCAGGTTCCACAGGTTAAAGGTTCAGTTCTATAGGACTGCCCCCCACTTTCGATGCTACTTGCAAGCCCAGGTTGCTTGCACTTATATAACCAACTGTAAATCAGAGGTTTCCATGACCTCCTTTTAGGGTTCAATTCTTTTTTGCTAGAGCAGCTCACAGAACTCAGAGAAACATTTTACTTACTAGATCATTGGTTTATTATAAAAGGATATCACTGAGAACAGTCAGATGGAAGAGATGCAGAGGGCAAGGTATGGGGAAGGGGTGCAGAGCTTCCAGGCCCTCACCATGAACGCCACTCTGCCAGCACTTCCACGTGTTCACCAACCTGGAATCTCTCCAAACCCCATCCTTTTGAGTTTGATGGATGGAGCTTCATTGCATAGGCATGATGGATTATATCATTGGCCATTGGTGATTGAACCCCATCTTCAGCTCCTCTCCCCTGCCTGGAGGTCAGGGGGTGAGACTGAAACTTCCAATCCTCTAATCCTTTGGGTGGTAACCTGGCAACCTTCCAAAAGTCACCTCATTAACATAACAGAAGACTACTTTATCACTCACAGTACTTGGGAAATTCCAAGGGTTTTAGGATTTCTGTGCCAAAAAAGAGGAAGGATAGAGGAGAAGACGACTAAATCTGTATTTCTTATAAATCACAATATTATGATCCCTTTCTCATTTTATCCAACAATCTTTTTTTTCTTCTATTTTGGAGTTTACTCTGAATTGTGTTATTAAGAGCAACAGATCTTTTATTTCTGTAAGTGAAGGGTCAGTCAGAATCCCTCCCAAAGCATTGAGGTTTGAATTTCAGGCCACAAAGGAGCATTAGCATGGGGAATAGTTGGTGTTCTTGCTCAGATTCAACTGGATTAATTTCCTGGACGGAGCCTTACCTCTTAATCTTGCGATCAGAAACATTAAAAAAAAAACGCCTCTCACCCGAGGAGAGGGTTGTTTGGTGGGAACCCAGGTTGCTGTTTCTCCCTCCATTGGCGTCTTTGTCATGGTCCTTGTCATGGCTCATGACACAGGCAGCATAACATTTTTCCTGTTGGGTTCGCTTGCAAGGAGGATTTGTTTGTTTGAGTCCAACATGAAGACTCAGAAAATCTAAAATCTGTTATTTTCCAATTCACAAGATTTCCTGCCAGTAGACAGAAAGAACTGCTCTCTAACCGGGGCAGGATTCTCTGATGGGGGGTGGGGTGGGCAGGCTCCAACAACAAGATGGAGAAGCATGGCAACTGATTCTTGGTGAGGAGAGTAGGGAAGCTAATTAGACGACCCATTTCTGGGACCAGAAGACAGAAAAGGCTCAGGTATATTTAGCTGTTTTTATTTTTCCCACTGAACAACTGGGAGAGAAATCAAACAGGAAAATGTAAAGGTCAGATCATCTCATCACTGTCCTTTCAGAACTGGGAAATCACATTAAGAAATGCAGATGGCAACTGGAGGTTAAAATAGCAAGTTATTATTACCCACGTAGCTTACAGGAGGTGTTTTTTCAAATTTCTGCCTCCTAGAATAATAGGCACTAAACAATTTAAAACACTTCCGTGTCTTTTGGCTTGATCTAAATGATGACAGTGGAAATATGACAATCACTTAGCTTGCTTCTACAGAAATAAAAACCAAAAGGATTTACTGTAGAAGAACAGTATATTTATGAAGGAGGAGACATTCATAGAACACGGTTAAAAGAAAAACGACTTGCTTGAAATAAACTGTTGTTTCTGTATTTCAAAAATGCAAAGTTAGGCTATTCGAGAGACTTCTAAATTGTGCTAAAGCCATTCCAGACTTTCACATTTACCTTTTTTTTTTTTTTTGGTATTAAATAAAGCATAGTACTGCTACTCACCAATACAGATCTTTCTATCTTTGTTCATCCCTTACAGCTAAAGAATAATATCTGCTCTTTTGTCTCACTGGGGACAGTAGCAAGGACAGGCTTAACTACGTATGTGCTCTCACTGCAGGTGGCAGCCCCATGCAGGTTTGGGCATGCACAGGTCAAGGATATTGCTAAGTTCCTGGGAGGTGGGGTGGAGTGGGTGCAGCACAAGATGGAATTCAGGAAGAGTTATAATTTTAGGCATAATGCTTTGTGGGTTTTACTGAGGTATGAAATTATGCCATTTCAGAATGACTTTCATAATTGAAATCATCAGACCAGTATATTATTTTGTAACTTCTAAAGCCCTTTACCTTCTGATTTTATTGGAGAGTTACTAGAAAAGAAAAATCCTGTCAGCCAGTAAACATATATACATATATATGTAATAACCCATATGACTGTATATGATATAACTATATATGATATAAATATATATATGAGATGAAAGTTAGAAATTCCCAAGAAGTTGTTTTTTGTATGCGCTGAAATTCTAGATACAAAGAGGAAAATAAAGGCCAATTGCAAACAGTTCAGGGAAGCAAAGACTAATTTTGATGAATAACAGTTTATAGATACCTGCTTATTATCTTTGTTGGACAGCTGCTTTGCAGATGGCTTGCTATAAGTAGACATTCAGCACTGAGAGAAGGACTATTTTCCCACAAATTATCTCCTTTGCATTCAGAAGCAAATTAACAGCAAATGTTCAATACCATCTCATGACTCTTCACATTCTCTCTTCCTCACTTTACATGAATGAAAGAAAAACTTCAATTACAAACTCAATTTCAATATCATTGATAATTCTTCTCTCTTCTATCTTTCCATCCTTTATACCATCTTTCCCCCTCTGTTTCCTTAATTTAGTAGTTAATGGAGACTCTTTGGCTACCGTCTGTTCTGGGGAACCAGCACGGTAGAAAACGAATGGGTTCGTACTTGGCCCACCTTGGGTTCTGGCGCCCTTTGTGAGTCCTCTCTGTTCATTTCCTTGTCTCTGAGTGTTGGGGCAAGAAAAACAAATGTCATTCAAACTCTCAGAGCTTGCTTCTTTTTTCTCAAGCAGCAGGGCATAGTTTATATCAGTAGGAAAATAAATCTTTGGGGTGTCCCTTCCACTTGCTGAGAATAGCAGAGAGGAAGAAAGAGATGATTTCAAAGGCCCTGCCATTTCCTCTGTGGTGGAAGACCCAGAATAAGTGGGCCTTTGTTTAGGAGGTATGTTAATGAGCTTTTGGAAACACAAAATATGTGCAGAGTTACGAAGGGCAAAAGAGGGGGAATTCTGTGGGTAATAATATAGGGGAGGCAAGGCCAGAATATAAAATAGAGGGCTAGGGTAAAGAGGAAAACTAGAAACAAAAAGAGCTAAGAAACTAGATACGAAGTGGAAGTTCTCAGCAAACAATGCCCAGTGTTAGAGTGACTGAAAGAATTTAAAACAGGGATTTCATTATTTAGTATTATGTTATTTTCTTTGCTGTGATATAAAACATCACTGAATCTCTACTTTTTCAAAAAGTCTGTTATTGGTGCAGTTGCTTTGTTGGAATATTTCTGAGGTGCTGAGTTTCACATATGGGTCAGCATGGAGTTTAGGGAAGAGAGCAGTGTACTTAAGACCAGCCTATATAATAAAAGGCTAATATGAAAATAGAGTAAACTGTGGAACAACCGAACAACAGGTCGCTGTGACGTGCGCTGACCACCAAAGGGCACGTGTGGAACATGGCAGGTGTTGGCAGCAAGTGGCAGAGCATGGAACATGGCGGGTGTTGGCCATGGCGGGATGGTGGAGCAGGTGAGCAGGGGCGCCAGACCAAGGCGGGGAGCTGGTCGCTGTCATCAGGGTGAGCCTCTGGTGGTTACTGAAAATTTTTTGCTCCCATGCGCTGCAGTCCTGCCTGGTGCTCACACCCGCTGCCGGCGCCCCGTGCTGTCGGCCCCAATCGCCCCTCAGGGCTTCTCCACCTCCCCCTGCTCCTGTGGGGCGATTGGGGCAGCAGCTGCCCTTCGCACCCACTGATGGCGCTGGCCCGCTCACACCCCCTGCTGGCACCAGCCCCACTCACTCCGCGTTGTCAGCGGGTGCGAGCGGGGCCAGGGCTGTCCTTTAGGCTTACAATAGTACATGATAAAGGGCTTCGGTTAATTGATTTCAGTCTCAAAGGATGCCAACTGACATCTGGTTATGTATAAAACATTAATGCCACCATATGGGAAGCAGAAAACTTGGTGTCTAGAAGATGCTAAATAAACCTGGAACTCCTTCTTTTCACAGAAATAATATGGAGGCTCTGCTGCTATAGGAAAGGGATATGGGAAGACTTGAATTGAGGGCACAGAAAGACAGCCCAGGGCAGTAATGTATCATCATTGCTTCCTTCTATGATTTCCTACCAGACCTCCCACAGAGGTACAGAACCTCCTGGGTGACTGTTGATATCCATATGCAGATACGGGGCTGAAGGGGTGGGGAGAGGGGCCATCTGGCTATTAGTCCCATAGTATATGTACAATTATTTAAAAGCATATGGACCACCCAGTTAAAGTTATTTTATATACTTGTATACATAGCTCATGGACATGGGCAATAGGTTAGTGAAGACCTGGGGATGGGGAGGGGCTTGGAGGAAAGGGGAGGAGGGGGGAGGAATGGGAGATTTTTATAATACTGTCAACAATAAAGAATACATTTAAAAATAAATAAAGTTGTTTTGCAAACAGAATCACAAGGACAGAGCTATTACAGCCACAGAGTGCCTTAAGACAGAGCTACTATAGCCACAATGTGCCTTAAGACCCAGTTTGTGTTTCAGCCTTTTAAATATGAGAGGTACTTCAGCCCCAAATTCCAAAGCAATGCTTTAAACTCATTAGAGGCACATATACTGTTCCTCTTGCTGGCTCTGCTGATCCTTCTGTGTATATCCTGTGCTTTCTAACTTGCTGTGCAATTCTCTCATTGTTCTCTCTGACTTTATCTTAGCATTATGAGTCTTTCTGTCAATGTACTAGGTGTACTGGTTAATAATGGTGGGTTTTGTAATCAAAGAAAACACAGTAATTTCAAGAGAAACATCAAAAGTGCTTTATTCAAAGTAATGTCCATCGCTAGCTACACATTTCCCCATATTTCAGGTAATTTGTGGATACCATCCCAATAGAATTTTTTTTGTTTTGAGGCAAACCACTCAGAGACCCAATTTTCCACTTCTTCATACATTTTGAAGTGCTGCTCAGAAACTGTGTGTGCCATCCATCAGAACAAGTGGTAATCTGAAGGAGCAAGGTCTGGTGAATATGGCTGGAGGGTTAATGCTTCCCAGGCAAGATCTTTTAATGTGTCTTTAACTGGTTTTGAAGTGTGTGATGGTGCATCATCATGAAGCAAAATTACTTTGCCATGTCTTCTGGAACATTCTGGTCATTTCACAATCAAAGCATGGTTCAAATTGATTATTTGTTATCAGTAGCGATCAGTATTAATGGTTTCACCTGGTTTTAAAAGCTCATAATACACCACACCTTCCTGATCCCACCAAACGCAGAGCAGTGTCTTCTTTCCAAAGAGATTTGGCCTTGCAGTCGATGTTGATGACTGACCTGGATTAACCCATGATTTTGTGCGTTTGGGATTCTCAAAATAAATCCACTTTTCATTGCCAGTCACAATTCAATGCAAAAAAGACTTTTGTGCCATTGAAGCAACATTTTACTGAAGACTTTTCGGTTTACCATTTGTCTTTAATTCAGTTGATGTGGCACCCATTTTTCTTCCTTTAAAACCTTTTCCATTGCTTGGAAATGATCAAAAATTGTTTGCTGAGCAACGTTTAATCTTTCTGCAAGTTGTTTTTGAGTTTGACACGCACCTTCATCCAATAATGCTTGTAATTGTTGGCCTTCAAACTTTTTTGGTTGACCTGGACGTTCTTTGTCTTTCACATCAAAATCATCACTTTTAAAGTGTTTAAACCAGCATTCACAAGTATCTTGAGATGGAGCATGTTCGCCATAAGCTTCCCGAAGTATACGATAACTTTCAGCAGCACTTTTCTTCAAAATAAAGTAATGAATTATAACTTCCTGCAAATGCTCTTTTTTTGGCGTGAAATTTGACATTTTTAAGCGTAAAAATAACTATGATGTTAACACCTTCAGCAAATTTGACATATGAAGTTTTTTTTTAAATTAAATCTTTATTGTTCAGATTATTACATTTGTTCCTCTTTTTTCCCCCCATAACTCCCCTCCTCCCAGTTCCCACCCCACCTTCCACACTCACTCCCCACCCACTGTCCTCATCCATAGGTGCACGAGTTTTGTCCAGTCTCTTCCTGCATCTCCCACACCCCTTTACCCCCCAAGAATAGTCAGTCCATTCCGTTTCTATGTCCCTGATTCTATTGTAATCACCAGTTCATTCTGTACATCAGATTATTTATTCACTTGATTCTTAGATTCACTTGTTGATAGATGCATATTTGTTGTTCATAATTTGTATCTTTACCTTTTTCTTCTTCTTCCTCTTCTTAAAAGATACCTTTCAGCATTTCATATAATACTGGTTTGGTGGTGATGAACTCCTTTAGCTTTTCCTTAACTGTGAAGTTCTTTATCTGACCTTCAATTCTGAATGATAGTTTTGCTGGATAAAGTAATCTTAGTTGTAGGTTCTTGGTATTCATCACTTTGAATATTTCTTGCCACTCCCTTCTGGCCTGCAAAGTTTCTGTTGAGAAATCCGCTGACAGTCGTATGGGTACTCCCTTGTAGGTAACTGAGTTTCTTTCTATTGCTGCTTTTAAGATTCTCTCTTTGTCTTTTGCTCTTGGCATTTTAATTATGACGTGTCTTGGTGTGGTCCTCTTTGGATTCTTTTGTTTGGGGTTCTCTGCGCTTCCTGGACCTGCAAGTCTATTTCTTTCACCAGGTGGGGGAAGTTTTCTATCATTATTTCTTCAAATAGGTTTTCAATATCTTGCTCTCTCTCATCTTCTGGCACCCCTATAATTCTGATGTTGGTACGCTTGAAGCTGTCCCAGAGGCTCCTTACACTATCTTCGTATTTTCGGATTTTTTTTTCATTTTGCTTTTCCGGTTGGGTGTTTTTTGCTTCTTTGCATTTCAAATCTTTGACTTGATTCTTGCACTCCTCTGGTCTGCTGATGGGTGTCTGTATAATATTATTTATTTCAGTCAGTGTATGCTTAATTTCTAGTTGGTTCTTTATCACAACATCGAGGGTCTCATTAGATTTCTTGAGGGTCTCACTAAATTTATCGGCGGTTTCTAGAAAATTCTTGAAAAACCTTAAAAGTGTGGTTTTGAGCTCTATATCCTCCAATTCTGACATTTGTGTCCTGTTTCTTTGTCTCTGCATTTTTTATGCTTTCTTGGTGCACCCCCTAGTGGTCTTTGTGCACAGTCTTGTTGTAGTTAAGCCTTGATTGTTGTAGGTTTTACTGGGGGGGATTTGACCTCCAGGCCAACTTGCTGTGAGAATCAGCTGTTTCTGCAGTGGGAGAACTTCTGTCCTCTATAGAGGTGCCAATCTAGCCTTTGCCTGAGGCTATCCGGCAAATGCCTCTGTGCAGGGCTTGGGTGGGGCGGGTCCCAGGGGATCTACAGGGTGGGTGGAGTGAGCAGTTATGGCTGCTCTCAGTCCCGTCCCCAGGAGCTCTGCCTCTCAGAGTCCCAGCCACCACTGCCAACCTCGGAGAGAAAGCTGCCTTCGAGTTCCCCACCGAAGCCAGACAGTTCCGCTTCTCCCGTTTGAGTCTGGGTCCCTAGAGATCGCCCGGATCTGGAGCTCAGAGTCTGAGACTCCCTCCCGATTGAAACAGACAACCGCGCCCTCAGCCGCCAGCCCACTCCGCATGCACTCCACACCTTAGTATTTTATTTCAGCACTGTGCTTCCTCTGAGTCTCGGTATGCTTTTCTCTTTCCTCCTAGTTGTAGAACTTCCACTCAGCCAGCCTTCCTGTGGTTCTGGATGATGTCCATTCCGTCTTTTAGTTGTATTTTTGAAGTGGTTGTTTGAGGTAGCAAACTCTAGCGTTAACCTATGCTGCCATCTTGGTTCTGACATATGAAGTTTTGAAGCTTGTTGTCAATACAACAAAATAGCATACATATCAAATCGCATATATATCAACATATATATATGTGTAGCTCCAGCTATTGAAAAAATCCTCATTATTAACCGGTATACCTAGTATATATCCCTCTGTGGATTAGCTTCCAAAGCATTCAGTGGATTTAAACATATGCTTTAAACCAGCTGTCCTGATGGAAGCAGATAGAAGCTGCCCTGTGCCACCTTTGTTCCTGAGCATGGAGGTCCCTAGCTGGGCTCCTCTATTTGGCACACTGTTTAGGATCAAACAACTGGGTAGTTCATAAAGGGATAGGCATGTTGACAGAAAGCTGCATAATGTTAAGATAAATCCAGGGAAGTAAATGAGAGAACCAGACAGAACAATCGCATATGTGAAATAAGCATAGAAAGCAAAAGAAAGGAGGATGCGAGGCGGAGGAGGGAGATAGAATGAACACACAAGCAAGTGTGCTGGGCTGGGGCTAGTGTGAATTTAGTGAGTACAGTTAATGCTTGTGGAAATCAGAGAAAAAATTCAAATTAAGAGAAAAGGGAAGAGTATGTAGGTTGGGACACAGTTGCAGGTTGGGTTCCCCTGAACCTCTGAGTTTGAAATTTCTGTTTATCAGGTTATATTGGAGAACATTCTCAGGAAGTGAGTGGAACAGCACTAGTCAAAAGGAGAAGTGAAATCAAGATTTAGTTTTTGTCAATGTGTCTCTAACCCCAAGCAGAACTCTGCAGATAAAATGACCCTGCAGCCCTAACCAGTTTGGCTCAGTGGATAGAGCGTCAGCCTGCGGACTCAGGGGTCCCAGGTTTGATTCCAGTCAAGGGCATATACCAGTTGCGGGCACATCCCCAGTAGGGAGTGTGCAGGAAGCAGCTGATGGATGTTTCTCTCTCATCGATGTTTCTAACTCTATCCCTTTCCTTTCCTCTCTGTAAAGAATCAATAAAATATATTTAAAAAAATGACCCTGCAGAATTATTTGGCATTGAGGCATATAGCCTGGGTCTTAACACTCCACCTCCACCTAGTAGCTTCAGTATCAACCAGCCAGGTGATGTAGGCTATCCCTGAGAAAGAGCTGTGACCCTGAGCAGAGCGAGTGCCTCAGTCGAAGCAATTTTAGACAGAAACTCAGCTGAGAATTACCAGCCACCACTCCCAGCAGGTGGAAGAATCAGTGTTTCAGTCCTAAAAGGGGTGTGAGGTCTGGGCTGGGCTTCACAGCATCTCTCACACACCCCTGCAGTCAGAACACAGGTGAAAATGTGGACCAGAAGTAGTGAATTTCTCTCAGAAACCCTGGAGTTTAGTCTCATACTATTCACTATTTTATGTGCATTGGTCTTATCTCTTACCTAAACTTTAAACTCTTTGAGTACCACTATCATAATATATATATATTTTACCCTTTAATACTTTTTTTGGCTGAGTAATTGGCCAAATCTCAAATAGATAGAAAAACGGGTTCATTGTTTATGTGGTAATATGATACTGAAATAATAAAAACTCATATTTTGAGAAGACATAAAAGACTTTACATTGATCAAGTTTTTTTCCCTTTCTTTCCTTTTTTTCTGTCATGCATGCATATAAATGTCTTCTGAGTGAACTGGCTCTGTAACAGGCAGTCCAGTTGCTTAAAAATTCTAAAGAGAAGGTAAGGAACACCAAGGGATATATGTGGGAAAGTGAGAATCTACTTGCTTCAGTGGAAAGAACACTTGGCTGGAGTCTAAGGACCAGCCTCTGTTTCTTGATATCCTGTCGCTTACCATGTGACCTTGAAAAAAATCAATTGAACTCTCTGAGACACTTCTTTCTTCCTGTAATGATTAGGCACGATTTTGTGTGCTTTACCTTCCTGAATAGCAGTGGATATTGGGTAGAAGGATTGTGATAAGGATCAATGGGTAATGCCTGGTGCTTGTTTGATATGTTTGAGGTCTAAAAAGCAGTTCAAGAATAGTCTTATTATTAGTGTAAAATGAAATTTCTTAAAATTTTAATTTCACAAATTGTATTGTATATAGTAATTAAAAACTGATTTTAAAAAAGTAACCAGTAACAATAATAGAAGAAATATACTTTATTCATAATGGAAGACCCTGAATTGTTACATTGGCTTCTAGATTCTTTTTTCAAAGCGAGGGCTGGGTAATTAATGTGATTTCTCATATATGTTTATATACTAAACTTCATAAATTGGCATCTTTCAAACCAACATTTTCATTAACCAGGGGAAGTATGATATGGATACTTCCTGTGTCTAACAAAGTGATTTAATTGTTAGTGGGAAGAAAGATACTATAGATGTACATGTAGCATAGAATCTGGAACAGAGATGGTTCGGAAGAACTTCAAAATATTCAGGGAAGAAAGGTTAACCTTCAATAATTTCAGACTGCCAAACTTAATTATGGGTTGGAATTAAATGTTCTCCATTAATGCAATTATCCATTGCATTAAGATTGAAGGGTCTCAGTAGTGGCCTTTTTAATTACCTGTTTTCGTGTGGAAAGCACTCTCCTGGTAGTGGTAACCAAGCAGACACCATTTACATAGGCACGCACTCTGTCTAAACATTGTTTGCAATGCTAATTACATTCTCTAAATGGAATGACTTATTTTTTTATATTTGGCTGATCTTAAATTAAACAAGCCCCTCCTTAGCAGAGACAGAAATGCTGGGTGGAAGGTGAGATGTCTCATGGTGACAGAGCTGGACACTCAAACTGACACCATTTGCCAGCTGGGGAAATTACCAGCCATAGATCCGCCTTGTCTTTTCACACCTACTGTTACCTAAGCTTTGCCCTTCCCAGCCCACTCTGGGTACCCAGTGTTTTCATAGTTTTTATACCATAGTTACTCTACAAAGAAAAAATAAAAAGCCTGCCTTCAAGATTAGATTTAAAACCTATTTTCAATCATATTCAATCCATTGAGAAGGCTTAATCTGAACCTGTTTAGACGCATTGTGCTCATACAAAATGCAAAGACTGAATTCCAATAATGGGTTTTTAATAGTGAAATTTCTAGCATTGGTGAGTCCTAGGCCAAGGCATTCAATCATCAATGAACATCTATTTAGTATCTTCCATTTGGATGGCATCCATGATGCTCTGTTGATATTCTAGATCCCAACTCTTGTTCTACCCATGACCCAATCTGAGAGACAATAGTGTCATTATTTTTATTCAACATGAATCCTTATTGAAAATAGAGCTTAAATTGATTAAACACAAAGCCATAGAAACATGAGAAAAATCATTCTCTCAGAAATCTTTAAATCAGATCTTTCTCATGGTGGTGTCTCTGATTGAGCCTTCAATCTAGTAAAAAAGGAATGATCTCTTTAAGGATTATGGCACATGCATTTTTCTATTAAATAGCAGACATTTTTGAGCTTTTTAATACTATGTGACTCATTGGATTATTAAGATAATGATTAATATTGTTTTAAAAGAATTTCTCCAGTGTTGCGATTAAATATGAAAAGTTCCCACAAATTTAGAAACCATTAGAAAAGAACCTGGAGAAGACAATTCTAGAACATTTAATGCTTACACTAAAGATGAGTTTCTTTACAAAGTAAAACAATTGAATTTTTTCCCCGAGAAGGTAGGTTATACAGTGTACATCCAGTACAACTGAAGTCCAATGAACAATAGCTTAGTTATGTAATCTGTCACCATCTCACACATCCACCCTGGCTAGTGACATCATAATGCACTTTACAGAATCAATCCACATTTTCTCCTCATTGCTTAAATGAGTTGCAAGTCTGAGACATCTCCTAGAGGAGTATGTTTACTTGGTGCAAATATGGACAGCTATTTGGTAATGGTCTAACTCAGCAAGGTACATGTGGAATAGTCTCAACCACTAAGCTATGCATGGATTTTTTTTTTTTTAATACAAGTATGCCACCTAACGGAGATTTTATACAAAATATCTAGGACAGAAATGGGATTAAGTAGGTTCCTGATAGGGAGTGACTTTAGCTAGGATGGCAAAGTGACAAAATAGTGATAAAGGGCCCAACTCCGAGCAAGAGACTAGAGTCTGGAGACTGCATAATGCATAACACAGATGTCATATAAAAATGTGCAGTTGTAAAAACTACCATCTGAAAAAGGCACACAAAGCTGTAGTCGTGATAGGCAGGTGATTCATTCAGAACACAGTTTTGTGTAGCCTGTGAGGTTGAAGAATGCCAAGGATTCATGAGTCGCTGATAGTACCTAGACTTTCTATTTAGAGAACACAACATTCATTTATGTGCAGAATGGTCTGTCATCACTCAAGAAGCCCTTATTAATCACTGACCTGTACAGAGAGGCAGGTCATTGAACAAATAAGTAAACAGAATCTATTGGGGAAAAGTCTATATGGTTTCTATAAGTGGAAATCATGCCTGATTAAACAACCTGAATCCACTCAGGCGTGAACAGGTCTTTTATAAAATAGACAAATGCCTTGTAGACAAGGAACTGCCAATGGAAGTAATTTAATTAGACACGGAGAAAGCCTTTGACAAGGTAAACCTCAGGAGATATGTCATTAGAGGGACTTTCAAAAGGCTGGATATTCATGCATCCATGTTGAGAGATGTGTTCATGTGTCCAATAGAGGTCATATCACACAGGAATTTTCAAATTGTGCTCCTTGGACATTCACAGATGAGCCCTGAGGGCCA
Organism: Myotis myotis; assembly: GCF_014108235.1. Lineage (NCBI taxonomy): Eukaryota > Metazoa > Chordata > Mammalia > Chiroptera > Vespertilionidae > Myotis > Myotis myotis. The sequence continues at coordinate 29,420,723 of NW_023416313.1, forward strand.
TGGATGGCCAACGGAGCTGATAAGGGACTGGCTTCAATAAGGCAGTTCCATATTTATTTTACATGTTGAAGTTCCTAGTAAGGTTTCATTTGAATGGCTTGACAACAACTCCATCAAATTACCTTTGAAATCTCTTCTACTTTTATAAAGACTGTAATTATCATTCTGGTTTACTCCAGTGCATATAAAGTTTTATTCACCAAAGAACTTGAGTAAGTTTAATACATGAAAAAACCCCACACAGCACCATAGCGATAAATGACACATTTTCTAGTTAGAAAATAAATAAAATGCTGGGGCCTACTGAAAACCAATACTGAGGTCCATCTTATTAATTGATTAACTAATTAACTTGTAGTCAGTGAGAAGGCTGCAATATCCAGTTTTGCAGCTGAGTCTAATTTATCTTGGGAAAAATGTCAATTCGTTTGGCACAAATATTACTCTAATATTTATGCTAAGCAAAATTGAGGAGGAGTGCTATGAACTAATTCTGTCTTAGAGTAAGTTCTCTGCACCATGGGAGATTTAAGACGCCTCCAAATAGTCATATCCCAGTTTCACTCACCCGTGAGTAAGGGGTGAAAAGGCATACTGTTCACCCCTGGCCTTGCTTTGTGCTGTGTGGCATCCTGTGGTAAGACAAAGCCCTTTGACTTCTCTATTTCATATGACAAGTTCATAGATGTTATTTCTATTAATGTGGTTTCCTGGTGTCTGAGGAGTAATTAACATCTTAGACCTAAATGCTTTTTAATAATAGAGGCTTTGTGTCATTCTAAATATATTTTTTAGTATAACATAAAATCCTAAGGAAAAAAATAAGAAATTCTATGCTAAATAAACCTGTCATCCATCGAGCCCAGTGTTCTGTCTCTGATCGTCAAAAATGGCCATGGAAGGCCAAATCTTCCCCCTAAAATATGTATGTTAGAGATTGTATCCAACTTAATTACTTTGAACATAACCTGAGTGCTGGTGACTTCCAAATACATAGCTCTGGCCCTGAGCCTTCCTCCACACGTTTAGTGCCTTATTCAACTGCCTGCCAGTCCATTCTTATTATAAAAAAGGACCAATTCTTAAACACCATTATCTCAAAACTAGATTTATAACCCTTCCCTCCCCCAAACCAACACTTCTAGTATTCTCAGTTTCTGTGAATGACACTATGTAAGCACCAATATGTGGAGTCATCTTTGACTCCTCACTTACGTTCTTGCTACTGTTTTATACTGTCTCCAAACAAATGCACTTGAATGACAAGTCTCTGGTGTCAGCCGCATAGGAAGTGGTTCACAATCTCTTTCCATGCTTTATCATTCATAGATTTTTCTCAGAACAGGATTCAAAGCATGTATATGACCTTCCATGGTAAATTCTAACATATACAGGGTGTCCCCCAAAAATGTATACACAATTTAGCAGCTGATAGCTCAATTTTGAAAATGAAATGTATTTTAATAAACACTGCCTTTATAATTATTCAAAGTGTATGTATATATTTTGGGGGGATACCCTATATTCTACCTAGCTGATATTTCATAAACTATATACGATCTAACACAGAAACTAATGGAACTGGAGTGTAAACACAGGCCCGCCAGACTCTGAATGTACGACCCTCTTAAGGTCATCATCACTGAATCTCATAGCAAGTACAGCTGTAATGTTATCCATAAGTGGAGGGAAAACCCACAGAAATATCTCAGCTTTCCAGAGGTTTGCCTTATGACTGCAGAATGAACATATTTGCATTTGCATTGGTGAGAATTATTTGTTTTTCTCTCAGTAGAATTAACTTCCATAGGTCATTTTCAGTTATAGTAAATACAAGCAAAGAATTATAAAGAGTTTGAAATTTGGTAGAAAGCATACTAGGGATTTTCTTATTTTGACTTTATATGTAGTAAAAACCCCATTGTGGTCTCTGCTGAAGCCAGTGGCATGCCTGGTACCTCCCAGAGTTTCCCACTTTAACAGCCATCTCTGCAAGGGACAGATTGGTGGCTGGTATTACTGGATTCAGCAGCTTCACTTTAATTTCTAGTATGGAAATAGCCTTAGAATGAGTCATGTAAGCCCCACAAGAAAGGTGGCACTTTAAGATGAATGTGGAGCGTTGACCCCCACCATCTCCCCTTTTGTTCTTCATTACATTATTCAGAGTTGGTTGGATAAATCATACCATTATTCATCTTAAGCATTTTGCTATTAAAAGTAAGTGTCCAATTCCAGGATTTTATGATTTTAATTGAAGAATTAATGTCCCATGGCGAATCTACAATAAACATATTTAATCTTCCCTCCCATCATTATGAAATACAATATTACTAAAAAATAGCTTTCAAATCCATTTGTTTAAAAATATTTTGCTAAGAATATAATCATGCTCCATATGCTTCTATTTTTCAAAAGGTTTTAATATGTGATTTGAATTTCCCTTCAGGTTGGAAATCTGTACATCTGTAATTGAGCTGCCAACTCTCCCAGAGAAAAACTCAATTCTAAAATGACTTTTTATTTTCACCTAGCCATTCATTCTAAGGAAGCTAACAAAAGTGAACTCCATGTATGGTATTTTCCCCCCTTAAATTATTGGTCTCCTCTATGAAAATAATTCAGTTAAAGTTTGAGGAGTCATGTAGGCAAAATAAAGAGTTGGCTAAAACTGTTACTTGTTTGCTAGACTCAAGACAGTGAGGGAAAGGGGAATAGGCTGGGATACTGAGGCACGGTGCTTCCTTAGTTAATCCAACTAAGAAAATAACTTGCTTTTATGCAACTAGCTGGGTGGATTACCTGCACTTACCCAAACAGCGTTTTGAAGAAAAAACTGAACTAAAGAAATAAGTCATGTTAGTGAGCAAGGCAAAGTTCAAAATGCCTTTGCTTCCCACAGAAGCTACAAAATAGATCCAGAGACATAGAAGCATGGAACAGATTGTGGAATCTCAGAGGGAAGGTGCTGTAGGTTGCGGGGCTACGGGGGGAGGGGGTGGGCAGGAAGAGATCACCCAAAGGACTTGTATGAGTATATGCATAACCTATAGACACAGACAATAGGGTGGTGAAGTGGTGAAGGCCCAGGGCGTGGGGTGGGGGGCAGGGGAAGGTTTGAGGTGGGTTAGAAGATGTCAGTGGGGGAGAAAAAAAGTGGATTTATGTAATAGTTCCAACTATAGAGATTACAAAAAAGAAAGTATGTAAATGATTGCAGGAAAATGTCTTATCTTCAAAGTCATTACTCTGGGGAGGTGGTCTTCTTAGAATCAAATTTATCCATCCCTAGTTTCTCCCCTAAATTCTCATCACTGTGCGACTGCCTTAGCAATGTTTTCATTTGATTCATTTGGTAGTGTGTGCTTTTTTCCTCTGGTGAATTTGTCACATCAGCCTTGTTTCAGTTTAGCCCTTCTCAACTCTCACATGGTAATATCCATTCTTATTTTTCATTCCCACATTGAGTTCTGCATTCTGTAATAGTGACAGATATGGTGCTGCCAAGGTAGATCAGACTCATATTTATCTTCTCCTTGGAGAACTTATTGCATTATTTAGTATCATGAGGTCTTTTCATTTATGCTGCTTTGTGCCTTATTGGGTCCCAAAGTCCTGGTGAGCCCACTTCCAATCTGATGTGACACAGCTGATAGCATTTGAACTGCATCATTAAAGGGGCACTTGTAAGCCATTTATACCAGATTCCACTAAGAACAGAGGAAAACCAGACAGGGTCATTTTCTCAAAAGGATTTTTTCAGTCCTGAGCTATTCCCATCAGATTTCCAGTGACTCCTTCAGGTCAAGCTTGAAGCGATGTCTTTTTTTGACAAGCCAGAGAATAATTTATTTCTTGGTTCTTTTGCTGACACAGTGGAAACCTGTTTCCACCAGAAAAATACTAAGACTTTCTCTGGATGATTTGGCTTTTCTAAAATGTTCTTTGATGGTATATATATTTTAAATGATAATTTGTGAAAACTCCTATTTGTAAAATAGGTAAGGCATTTTATTTTAAGTTAGTTGCTAATTTATTTTAAATTAGTGACATGACTTGAATATTTAAATATATTTTAGGGCGATACAATAATTTACTTTTCTTCTCCAAAAGCAGAATTTTCTAACTCTTTGCCTAACGCTCAGGCGATTTCTTTATTACTTTCTGATTCTCTTAGAAATCTTGTAATGGAAAACACTCAAAGTCAGGAGACTCAGCCTTGTCATAGGAAGTAATGGGTCCTTCAACATATCTCTTACATTCCTTCTGTCTTGGTTTGCTCACCCAGTGGTGGTCTTACCCAGTTGATGTCTTTAAATACTAACAGTAATTCATTGATGACTAAAATTTATGTACTCAATGTCTGTGATGGGATGTGTGAAAAACCTCAGATTTTATGCATCCAAAACATTTATTCTAAACCAGTTCTCTCAGTGCTTTCCATTTTAAAACATGGTGCCACCATTAACTCAATGACCTAGGTGACAAATTGGTAACTGTCTTACACGTCATATCCCACCCATCAACAAATCCTGACAGACATGCCTTTAAATATATCCCAAATTTGATCACCCTCACCAAGTTCGGTGCCACCACCCAAATTCAAGCCATATTCCCTTCTCCCTGAATCATCAAAATAGTCTTTCAGCTTCCAGTATTTCCACCTTCAAATTTGTTCTCCATTAGAAGTCAGGGGGGTTATTTCTAAAACACCACTTGGAGTATATCACTTCTCTATTTAAAACCCTCTAATGGCTTCCTCACTTACCTAGAATAAAACCCAAAGACATTCTGCTAGCTCTTAAGGCCCTGAGCAATCTCTCCCTGGCAACTCCCCAAGCTTACTTCCATTCCTCTCCCTGGTACTCAGTTTCCTCAAGCCCTATTGACCCCCCCTCACCCCCCGTGTAGGCACTGAACATGATAAACATACTCCCCAGTCAGGGCCCAACAGGTGCTATGAGCCTGATGCATATACTATTTAGGAGACATGGTTTAGGGAAGAGAATATAAACATTGGATATAAAAGGGCATATTTAGAATAAGAAAATAAGTCACGGCAATTTACAAATTTGAATAAGCTGACAGCATAATATCATTAAGTTACTGCCCTCTGCACCTCGGCAGAGTGGGTGTAGGAGCATTCTTGGATTCCTACACTGGGAAGCCAGCAATAGCTGAGATCAAAAGTGACTGCAAACCACATAAACCCACTAGCACCTGACAACATGTATTTTCTCAATATTCCAACAATGACACTGGCCACTCCATCACTACCTGTCAGGAAGGAGGGAAGTGCAGTGGAAATAGAAGTAGCTGTGAAAAGAGGTAGCAACCATAACCAATTGTGGTTCAAGTTCCTTCTGGTGCAAATTTTATTTTTTAAAAAGTGACCCTGTGAACACAAGGCAAGGGCCCATCCCAGAGCCTTGGCAGGAGTCTGATCAAATGAGGAGCCTGAAAGCTTCAGCTTCCTTAGCATCAAGGTGGGTCTGCCTCTGGCCTGTGCATTTGCTTTTTCTCTTCCTGGATTATTATGCCCCCATTTGGTTCTCTATTTAAACATCCCTTCTTTAATGAGGCCTTTCTTGTATGTTCTAATTAAAGCAGCCTGTGCTGTCACTCTCTCTGCCCTTCCTGTACCCTGTAATTATAGCAATTATCGACCTAATATTATATTATCTATAATTTATATTATCCTATATAATAAGAGTGTAATATGCAAATTGACCGAATGGCAGAACGACCAGTCGGCAGGGGGCAGGGCCAGGGAGCAGGCAGCACCAGGCCAGCCAAGGCACGTGCCAGTGGGCAGAGGGAGGGAACGGTGATGGCGGGTGTGACGACCAGTGGCAGTGGAGGGGCGATGGGGGGGGGGGCGGCACTGTCCCCTGATTGGCCCGTCCAGTCACCTCCCACAGAGGAAGGCTGGGCTGCAGTGGTGGAGTGATGGTGGCGGTGCCATCCCGTGATTGGCTGCCAGTTCGCCTCCCGCAGAGGGAGGCTGGACTGTGGCTTAGGCCCGCTTGGGCCCAAGCTGTTAGTAGGACATCCCCTGAGGACTTTTGGACTGTGAGAGGGTGCAGGCTGGGCTGAGGAACCCTCCCCTCCAGTTAATAAACATCTCTATTAATTTATTGTTTGCTTCTCCTGCTAGAATGGCAGCACGTTGTCATTGCAAGGACATTGTTTTGCTCAATGGTGCATCCTCAAAGCCTAGAAGAGTTTTTGGTATGTAATAGGTGTTTAATAAATATCTATTGAATGAATTAATGGATGCATTATCTTGCAGATGTTTGTGAAAGCCAATGTGGTATGAGAACAGTAAGGTCTCATTGTTATAAAGACATTAGTGATTTGGTTTCGGCATCTCTAGAAGCCTGCTTCTTCACAGACAGGATATTTAATTGGGAAATACACAGGAAGGATTTTGGCAGTGCAACGAGAGATTTGGCTGGGTTTTAATTACGAATTTGTTAAAATTGGCTTGTACTCTGTGAAGTGATTTGAATGCCGTTCCCATGGTTTTACCTCACCGCTGGGAAAAACTGGTGACATTTTAAATGGCAGTCGACGTTGGAAAGACAAATGGCATATTAAAACCCACACACCAATGTGCCATGCTCCCTAAAACCAATAACAACACTTCTTAATAAAAGCAATGTTTCATCTCACGCATAATAAAGGTTCTTCCTTCCAACCCAAATGCACATTGTCTCTTTCAGGCAGACATGGGATTTTCCCCTCTTTAACAAAAATTGTAAAACTGCCTCCTTGTTGAAGCTATGCAATTTCTCTGTTTTCCCAGGATAGCTAGCCAGCTCGTCACTCACAAGGTGCTCCAATAACGAACTGACATCATGAAAACGTGAAGGAAGTATTGTGCAAAGAACTTTAAGACAAGGGAAAAATAAACCATTTGAATACTTTGGAATAGAATCCCAATGAGTGGTGAATGGCAATATCTTGAAATGTCCCTGTTTTCAATTATTCTTGATATAACAACTTCAGATTATTGGGTGTCACCAAAAGTTGTCAGGCTTTGGATTAGCCAAACACTGAAAACTCCTACAGATTGAAGAATTGATGGTTGTTCTAATTTTCTCTCCGTATGTTAGAAAATGAGGGATGAAAGGATGGCCTCTCTCCAAAATTCATAGAAGAATGAAACCATTCATAAACCTGGGATCAAAGAGTTTCTTAAGTCTGGAAAAGCTAGGTTAACCTTAACAAAAATTGACATTGAAAAGCAGCATTTGTTGATTTAATTCCTGAAAAAGAAATTTAGTGGGGCTCTCCACTAAATTTGGATAATAGGTTCTAAATAATGAGTTAGATATGTGTCCACTGATTTTGGATTATAGGTTCCAAATGTGTTAATTACAATTACGTGTCCTTCCTGTGTGTTAGGGTAAGTATGTTAAGAGGTGGAGATTTATAACTCATCAAAGTGTCTTCTATTTTGAGTCAATCAACTTAATGAATCAGCTGTAAAATGCATGAATCAGCTGTCAAGGTCCTGAGAACAGTTGCCTAGGTGCCCAGAACAAAGAAACCTGGTTCAGGAGGTGAAGCAATTAACAGCAGGGAGAGATGCCAAGCCATGGCTTCCTCCAGAAAGTAATGATTTCACCAACGTGGCCTTTTTTCACTCTGGGTTTTTATTCTAATTGAATCTCTTTTTTTAAAAAATTTTGCCTTCTTTCCTCCCATCCCCATTTTTGGAGGACTCATAGAATCTCCCTTACACAGGATTAATTTATCTTTGAGCCAGGAAACCTAAGATGGAACAGAAGACCACTGACCCCAAATCAATAATTTCCTCTTTTGTTACCCAGGTTAGGAAGCATCACCAGTCTTCCTAAACCCTCTGGAAACCTTGATGTTGCCTTCAAATCCTTTTCCCCTTAGTTACTGATTATCTATTTGTTGTTGTTGTTGTTTTAAATTTTATTTATTTATTTTAAAAAATATTTATTGTTGAAAATATTGTATATGTCCCCTTTTCTCCCCATTGACTCATTCTGGCCAGCCCCCAAACCCAGCCCCAGGCCTTCACCATCCTATTGTCTGTGTCCATGGGCTACTGATTATCTATTTTTGAGATGTTTCTCAGATCTGTCCTATTTTTAACCTCCTAATTCAGGCCTCCATTCTTCCTCTTAAAAAATGAAATTATTTTTTTTTAGTTATCTCCATCCATTCAGTTCAATCCTCCAGTGGACTCTCCAACCCAAACGTTCTGCTAGAGTTACCATAACACATATTTGTTGAAAACCTCTGCTGGTTTATGTGATATCATGTACATTCTTAACTCTGCAACTAACAATCAATAGCTTCCCTTTTTTGACCTTCACTAACTTTCGTGGTTGCATTTTCTTCTTCACTCCAGGTTATGCCTTCAGGAACCACACTCTTCAGCCACACTTCTCAATACTTCTGAGCTTTAAATATGCTTTTCTGACTAGAAAGTTCTTTTTCTCATGCCTGTCCATCAAAATCCTTTACACTGCCACCTCTTTAGAGCCTTCAACTTTCTCCTTAGAAAAACCATTCTTCCCCTTTTTTTAAATTTCCCATCTCTAGTACAGTTCCACTTCTCTCTTTCTCTTCCCAACAAAAATTCTTAAACATGTTAATTATACTCCCTACTTCCAATTTCTCTTCACACATTTCCCTTTGAACTCATTGAACTCATTGAAATTAGACTTCATCCTCACTATTCCACCAAGACAACTCATACCTGGATCAATGGAAACCTTCCCATTACTATAACCAGTGCTCAATTCCCAGTCATCTTACTCAGTGAGGATATTGCATATTTCCTTCTTGAAATATTTTTTTCATTTGCCTTTCAGGATGCCACTCATTTTAGGTTTCTTCTTTCTTTGTCAATGAATTCTTCCCAGTTCCCTTTGCTGGTTATTCATTCTCTCTCAACTTCTAATCTTTGGGTCTATTTTTCAGATCTTTGCTCTTTTCACCCCACTGCCTGAATAACTTCATCCAGTCAAATGGCTTTAAATACCACCTTCACTTTAAGAACTCTCAAAGTCAGAAATTTCAAGAATGGATTCCAGGCTATTTATCCAACTACCTACTTGACATTTCATTTAGATGTCTAATGTGCATCTCAAATGTAACATGTCCAAAGCCAAAATCCTGATTCCCAACCTTCTCTCTCTGACCTAGACTTCTCCCACAAATTTTTCTTTTTTAACGAGAAGAAAATGCATCTTTGTAATTGTTCACATCTTATCATCCATTTAATGGGATCATTCTTGATGACTTTCTTTAAGATCCCATATCAGATCTATTAGCAAGCCCTAAATGCTCCAGCTTTCTACTATGTTTACACTTCTCACAACTGCTACTGTGAGTCCTGGATTTTAGCAAAAGCTTTTGAGCTATTTTTTTTCCTTCTGTACTAAACCTCCATAATCTATATTCAACAGAGCAGCCAGAGTGCTACTTATAAATCCCAAGTCAGACCATGTTTCTTCTTGGCTCACACATTTCAATGACTTTCCTTTTCACTCAAAATAAAATTCCAGACCTAAATGTAGTCTATAAAATCTTTCTGGCCCTAGCTACTCTTCTGATTTGACTTTTCCCCAATCTTCCCTATCTATACTCCTATGAACCCAGCCACACATGCTTTCTTTCTGTTCCCAAACATTACAAGCATTCCCTTGACAAAGTCTTTCTAGTAGTTTTCTCTGCCTGGAATATATTTATTCAGATTCCTGGATGATTTTTCTGTCTCCCTTCCTTCAGGCCTCTGCTCAAATATTATTTTCTCAGTGAGGACCTCCCTGAGTATCCTGTATAAAATAGCACACACTCCCTTAACAGGGCCCCCTTCTAGCACTCCTTACCCTCATTACCTTATTTTTATTTTATCAATTAAACTTGTCAACTTATTACATATTTTCTCATTTTTGTGTTTTCCCATCTCTCTTCAATAGACAATGCTATGTCTAAAAGGGCAGAGACTTTAATATACTGGGTTATACTTTATTTCCAGTGTCTAGAACAGTGCAAAGCATATGGAAGGCATTTGATAGATATGCATTGAATAAGCTCTTTTCCTTTTTTTAAAAATTCTTAACTCTCAAGCTAACTAGTGGAAATATAATACATAAATAACCAAGTTTCAGCAAAGCATAGAATTCCTGTTCTATTTTAATTGGGTGATGAGGTGATGAGATGATGAAGCTGAGATTAGAATATCTTGAGAGCCATTATGTGATTGTAAATTCCTTTAAAAATCTCTATGATTTACAGGGGAAATGAAATCATTGTATTCTCTCAGTCATCAGCAAAAACAACAAGTAGATGTGATACAATGGAAAAAGACATGTTAACTGAATGGAAACAATATTTTCCTGCTTTGAAAAAGCTTCAAAATATCCTTTAAGTTATGCCCTCTCAAGCAAACTTTGACTCTCAAGTATATTTATTCAATCAGGAAAATTAATATTACATTGCAGTGTTTAGAGGTAGTGAGTTCTAGTGGCTTTACCATTTAATGAACTGATGACATTTACCATAGAGATATACATGGATTACAGTTCTGGAGAATATATTGTTGAGCATTTCTTTTGGTTTCACAGTCTAAGAAAAAAGTTAGAATTTAATATTTTATAACTCACAGCAGGTTACACATTCAAACTAAATATGTTTTAGCTGAAATTCTTCAAGCTACCAAAGGCCATTGCTACTAGAGGAAAAGGAAATGTTAGTTTATACTATACAAGCAGCATTATAAAGGAATCTGCTATTTTAGTCCTATAATATTGAGCTAAATACAACTTTTTACTACATGGAATCACGTTTGATAATGCTCCTCTAATGTACAGCTGAAAACATAAATTGCATAATGATCAGGCAGTGCTATAAATGTAATCTACTCATATATTCTTGCTTCCTTTTTTAAAAAGATTTTTAAACATTGATTTGAAAAGAGATAGAGAGAGAGAGAGAGAGAGAGAGAGAGAGAGAGAGAGAGAAACATTGATGTGAGAGCAGAACATTGACCCGTTGCCTCCTGCACATCCCCAACCAGGAATTGAGCCTATAACACAAGCGTGTGCCCCAATGGAGTATATAAACAGCAACCTTTTGGTGAACTGGCCAGCACCCAACCAACTGAGCCACACCAGCTAGGGGTCTTGCTTCTTAAGTATGATATTTTTGCAGCACTTGGTTATATATTGTATCACATAAAAAATACAGATTGATTTAGTAAGCTGGTTTCTATTTTCTCTTGTGATAGATTTCTTGAAATCCCTATTATTTATGTGTTGTCACTAATTTAATTTAATTAACATTCAGAAATTATACAGCCAATTTGGTGGTACTTTAAGTTAATGCAGTAATTTATCTGGCATTGTTAATGTGATTTTAAATGCTGACACTGTCAGCATTATTGAGTATTTACTGAATATTTCTGTTACTCAGCACACTTACAATGTTTTGTCTCTTTAAATTAGATAGTTATTATTAAAAGTCTGTACTTATCAAAAAAGGCTATTGAAACACAGATACAGTTAATTTCAATGAGTGTCCAGGATTGGATTAAATACAGACTCTCAATGGCAAGAGCTATTTTAACTGCCTAGGCAGCTTCTCTTCTTCTTACCTGCTTTGAAAATTATAAAGGGTCAAGGAAAATAAGCTTATCCTTGGTATTGTAGGAAAGAAAAAAATGTCATAGCCCTTCTACCATTCAAAGGCCTGGAAGTACTTAGAGCTCTCTTTATAAAAAATGGGTATGTTCTATAACAGGCATATTAAGACAAACTGTTAATTTGAAACAGTTTTTTTTCTTGTTTCTCCCATTCATTTGAGAAAATACTTTAGGTTAAGCTCCTTCAATGCTATATTGAGTATGCAAACATATACCAGATAATCCAATATTCTAAGTGGGCATAGTACAAAAGTGAGTGGAATTGTAGATGTAAACTCAGTAACAGAAGGTCAAACAAGTAAAAGGGAGGCTTTAAGATTACTCAAAGACTAAGGGAAAGTTGGAAATTGTGGTCTTTTATCTATCTACATTTCAAACAATCTCTTTGTTTTCAGTCGTTATTTTTGTCTTTCTATTCAACCAAGTTCTCTTGCATTTAAACTACCAGTATATAAATTTGAAAGCTTAATGCTCAGGGAAAAATAATTCATCTCTTCTGGCACCCAGGTACCACCTAGAGTGTCCTGTTAGTGACAGGAGTCCTTTTGCCACAGAAGTGGGAAGGCTCTCTTTCTGTTACTTAAAAATAGGTGACTTCACACACTATTTATCTGCTATGAGGTCAGCAAGCAGCCAGAATATAAATAGAAATGTCACTGGATATCATGGGATGAGTTTTTTGTGGGTTGATAGAAAAGACACAGATTAATAGGAATCTCTAACTCCCATTATTTTCTTTGGATTATCATTAATTTTAAACTATTATTAGATTATTTCTAAATAACAGAACATGTATAAGAAAAATACAATTTCCTCAGATATAATTTCATAAACAATGTTGCTCTTGCCAAGTATTTTTTAATGGTTTTTCTGGAAAAATAGGACTGATTTTCATAAAGTAAAACAACCTTACAAGAAAATATGCTTAAAGTACACAGGCATACCTCAGAGATATTATAAGTCAGATTCCAGACCACTTGTAATAAAACAAGTCACAGGACTGAGGCCCTTGCCCTATGGTGATCTCAGAAACCCTGAGGATAACCATTTAGGGTCAGAAAACAACAGCAATGGCTGCTAAAGGGGGTGAAGGAACAAGAAATCTTGCTTAAACATTTTAACCATTTCTGCTTTCCTAGGTCAGCCTGTTGAGCTTCAGCTTACAGAGCCATGGTGCTTTCTGTTTGGGGTTTAGTGAGGCTACTTTTACAATACCTGATTTCTGAAGAGAAGCTTCCCTGTCTGTTTAAATTTGGGCTCTGAAAAGAAATCTGACACTGATATGATGTCACAGCAGCAGGACAACAGGCTAAGAGGGCCAATCCCATCCTGGGATATGAAAGAGGCTCCCTCAAACAGTGCCATATAGCAGGTCACCCTCCATGTTTGTGTTCCCCCAAATTCATATGCCAAAGTCCCAAACCTCAATGTGATGGTATTTAGAGGTGTGACTTTGAGAAGTAATTGGCTGTAGATGAGCTCGTGATGATGGAGCCCCATGATAGGATTCGGTCCTGATAAGAAGAGAAAGAGATGCCAGAACTCGCTCTCTCTGCCACGTGAACACACAGAGAGAAGGTGACCATCTAAGCCAAGAAAGGGCCCTCACCAAGAACTGAATCTTCCATCGTTTTGATCTTGAACTTCCCACCTCCAGAACTGTGAGCAATAAATACCTGTTATATAAGTTAAAGAAAGTCACATGAATGTTTTGGTTGCCCAGTGCATATAAAAGTTATATTTACATTATACTGTAGTCTATTAAGTGGGTAATAGCATTATGCTTAGAAAAACAATGCAAATACCTTAATTGAATATACTTTCTTGCTAAAATATGTTAACTATCATCTGAGTCTTCAGTGAGTCATAATCTTTTTGTCGGTAGAGGACCTTGCCTTGATGTTGATGTCTGCTGATTGATCAGGGTGGTGGTTGCTGAAGGTTGGCGTGGCTATGGAAATTTCTTAAAATAAGACAGCAATAAAGTTTACCACCTTGATTGACTCTTCCTTTTGCAAATGATTTCTCTTAGCATGCAATGCTGTTTGATAGCATTTTCCCCACAGTAGAACTTATTTCAAAATTGGAGTCAATCCTCTCATACTCTGCTGCTGCTTTATCTACTAAATTTATGTAATATTCTAAATCCCTTGTTATCATTCAACAAACTTCACAGCATCTTAACCAGGAGTAGATTCCATCTCAAGAAACCACTTTACAGCATGGATGGAACTGGAGAGCATTATGCTAAGCGAAATAAGCCAGTCAGAGAAAGATAAATATCACATGATCTCACTCATTTATGGAATATAATGAACAACATAAACTGATGAACAAAAACAGATCCAGAGTCAGAGAAGAATCTATCAGACCGCCAAACCTAAGAGGGAAGGTAGGGGAGGGTGGGAGTTAGGGGGAGAGATCAACCAAAGGACTTGTATGCATGCATATAAGCCTAACCAATGGACACAGACACCAGGAGGGTGAGGGCATGAGTGGGGGTGGGGGTGAGGGGCAGAGGGGAGATAAGGTCACATATGTAATACCTTAATCAATAAAGAAAAGAAATAAAGTAAATGGGTTATATTTCAAGATTAAAAAGAAAAGAAAAGAAAAGAAAAGAAAGAAACCACTTTATTTGCTCATCCATAAGAAGCAACTCTTCTCCATTAAAGTTTTATCATGGGATTGTAACAATTAAATCACATCTTTAGGTTCCACTTCTGTTTCTAGTTCTCTTGCTATTTTTACCACATCTGCCTTTACTTCCTCCACAGAAGTCTTGAATTCCTAAAAGTCATCCAGGAGGGGGTGGAGTCAACATCTTCCAAACTCACATTAATGTTGATATGTTGAACTCTTCCCATCAATCTTGAATGTTCTTAATGACATCTAGAATGGGGAATCCGTTCAGAAGGTTTTCAATTTACTTTGCCCAGATCCATCACAGGAATTACAATCTATGGTAACTATTGCTTTACAAAATGCATTTCATAAGACTTAAAATTACTCCTTGAACCATAACCTGCAGAATGGATGTTGTGTTAACAATCATGAAAACAATATTAATCTCATTGTACATCGTGATCAGAGCTGTTGGGTGACCAGGTGCACTGTCAATGAACAGTAATATTTTGAAAGAATCTTTTTTTCTGAGCACCAGTTCTCAACAGTGAGCTTAAAATATTTAGTAAGCCATGGTATACACAAATATACTGTCATCTAGTCTTTGCTATTCTATTTATAGAGCACAGGCAGAATAGATTTAGCATAACTCTTAAGGGCCTGGGATTTTCAGAATGATAAATCAGCATTGGCTTCAAGTTCAAGTCATCAGCAGCATTAACGCCTAACAAGAAAGTCAGCCTGTCCTTTGAATCATTAAAACCAGGCATTGACTTATCATCTCTAGCTATGAAAGTCCTAGATGACATCTTCTCCTGGTATGTATAAGGCTGGTTCATCTATTGAAAATCTGTTTCTCAGTGTATCCAACTTCATTAATCATCTCAGATAGAACTTCTGGATAACTTACTGCAGCTTCTACAACAGCACTTGCTGCTTCACCTTGGACTTTTAAGTTATAGAGATGACTTCTTTCCTTAAACCTCATCAAACAACCTCTGCTGGCTTCCTCACCTCTCTCAGCCTTCATAGAAATGAAAAGTGTTGGGGCCTTGCTCTGACTTAGGCTTTAGCTTAAGGGAGTGTTGTGGCTGGTTTGATCTTCTATCCTTCTAAAACTTTCTCCATTCCAGCACTATGGCCACTTCACTTTCTTATTCATGTGTTCACTGAATTATCACTTTAAATTCCCTTCAATAACTTTTTTCTTTTGCATTCACAACTTGACCAACCATTTGACACAAGAGGCCTAGCATTTGGCCTATCTCAGATTTGACATGCCTTCTTCACTATGCTTAATGATTTCTAGCTTTTGATTTAAAGTGAGAGATATCTGATTCTTTCTTTTATTTGAACACTTAGAAGCCATTGTAAGGTTAATAACAAGTCTAATATTAATATTGTTGGGTCTCAGGGAATAGGAAGGACTGTGGAGGGGGAGACTGGGGAATGGCCGATCAGTGGAGCAATCAGAATACTCATACTTATTGATTAAGTTCACCATCTTATATAGTTGTGGTTCATGGAGTCCCCAAACAATTATAATAGTAACATCAAAGATCACTGACCACAGATCACCATAACAAATATAATTATGATAATATTTGAAATATTGTGAAAATTACTCAGATGTCATACAGAGACACCAACTGAGCAAATGCTGTTGGAAAATGGTGCCTGCCAATAGATTTGCTCCACACAGGGTTGCCACAAACCTTCAATTTGAAAAAAATAAAGTAATATATTTGAAGCACAATAAAACAAGTATGCCTGTATTTAAAAATGCCTGTATAAAAAGGAAGCAGATTAAAAACAAATGCAATGTGCTCAAATGTATCACTGAGGTTTGTGTCTAAAAGTGGTGAGCAATTAAAGAGTCTGTGTTTTGGTCTTTGAAAATTGATTCCCCCTTGTAGCATGCAAGGCTAATGTTTGATTTTTCTCAGATTAAACTTTATGAAATACTTCCTGAGATGCACTCAATAAAGAGCCAGGCGATTGCCTGGGCAGAGATGTTGAAGGCAGGACATCTTTACTTGTATAACAGGGATACTAATATTAAGAATTATTACAATGATTAAATGTTACAATGGCTATAAAGTGCTTAGCATGGTACTTGGTGCATAAGAAGTGCTCCAGAAATGTTAGTTTAGCTATTGTGACATTATTACTGTTATTACTAGGTAATACACAGCACGCTAGATCCAGAGGCAGGAGTAACTAACAGGAAAAACTTAGAAGAGGTGATATATGAGCCTTATCTAGAACATGACTATGCAGTCGTTCTGTAAAAATGGAAAGGAGATGAAGTTGGAAGAAATGTAATTACCAATGAGGTTGCAATTCTTAATTCAATTTCAAACCACTTATTTTTTTTCTCTACAAAGCACCAAAAGTAACTAGATGTGGTACTAGGAAAATCTAAGGATTATCTCAGCATTTAAGGGCAGATCACTTAAAATATCTATGCTACTGAAATGGAGGAATTTCCTTCCTTTCTTGCCAAGGTCTGGTGAGAAAGAGATATTTTTAGGGGAAGTTTCTTCCAAAATTAAAAAGGGCCTCCATGTGGATTTTCACTGCCAATTTGAGGCTGTACAAGTCATTTCTGTTTCACTGAGGAGCCACTAGCTCAGAATTAAATCAGTTGAGTTCAGAGAGAAGGGAAAGCTGCAGGGATTGTTTCTGTTGCAGCAGCAAATCAGAAAAATCCTGTGATTTTCCCCCTGCAGTTTCTAGCCTAACAAAAGCAGCACCCAGAAAGTTCCACAGGTCCTAGGTGCATTAGCTTTTGCAAATGTTATGAGCATGTTAACTTACACTGCAATATACGTAATTGGAGACGCATGCTTGGTGCTATTACAGTAAATAATTTAGTGATGCATTTAGAAATAAAGCCTGCATTCCAACTAGAGCTGTTCTCATGAATAGGCAAGAAAGTGCTTAGTCTTTCTGTCACAACATGTGAGTCAAATGTTAAATCTTTTCTCCAAAAATAATGAAGGGGAGAATGAAGCTTGCATTTCATCTTCTAGCCAGCATGTTTGTGATATATAGAGCATTCTTTTAAAAAATCTTTATTATTGAAAGTATTATATATGTCCCCTTTTCCCCCATTGACCTCTTCTAGCCCACCCCTGCCCCCACGCCAGACCTTCACCATCCTATTGTCTGTGTCCATAGGTTATGCATACAAGTTCTTTGGTTGATCTCTTCCCACCCACCCACCATCACCTGCCTTCCCTCTAAAGTTCAAAAGTCTATTCCAAGCTTATATGTCTCTTGTCCTATTTTGTTTATTTTGTTCATTAGATTCCACATATGAGTGAGATCACGCGATACTTATCTTTCTCTGACTGGTTTATTTTGCTTAGCATATACTCTCCAGGTCAATCCATGTTGTTGCAAATGGTAAGAGTTCTTTGTTTTTCATAGCATAGTATTCCATCGTGTAAATGTACCACAGCTTTTTTATCCATTCATCTTTTAGATGCTTTAAAAATGGACTTCTGTCTGCCCCCTTTGTGAGTCATTCCTGAAGGTGAACTGGTTGACTAGCCCCAGTCTGGGCTGTTGGTGGCCAGCCTAGAACCCTTAGAGCAGTGGTTCTCAACCTTCCTAATGCCGCGACCCTTTAATATAGTTCCTCATGTTGCGGTGACCCCCAATTTCACTGTTACAAATTGAACATAATTAAAGCATAGTGATTAATCACAAAAACAATATGTAATTATATATGTGTTTTCCGATGGTCTTAGGCGACCCCTGTGAAAGGGTCGTTCAACCCCCAAAGGGGTCGCGACCCACAGGTTGAGAACCGCTGCCTTAGAGGCTGGTGAATTCATTTCTAGCCAGCTATGAGTGTTGATGTTAAGACTCCCAGGAGTACTGCTGTTCTCTAGAGAATTGCCTTTAGTCCAATGGGATTCTTCCCTGAGAGGTTACCTACCACCCTCCCAGGAGCTAGCAGTCAATGACATAAAAAGGGCAGCCTCCTGGATTCAAGGTGGGACCAACTCTGTGGTGAGATTTGTATTCCAGGGTGTGGGATAGACAGGACTTTCTCCACCAGAGATCACATACTTGCTTAGCTATTTTCCCTATCGGGTTCCCACTCCTATTGCTTCCTTTCTGACGGCATTCCCTTAATAAATGCCTTTCCCAAGAAGCCCCATTTTAGGCTCTGCTTCTAAGGGAGCAGACCAAAGACAGCTTTTCTTTCTCTTTGGCTCACTGCTGAGATTCCAGGGCTTGTGACCAAATCATGAGTTAACCACCTCTCATGCCATAAGTTGGGCTATAAAATCACCTCAGTGCGACACATCATCTGCCAAGCCAAGCATACCTGTACTCAGCCTGCTTCTTTGTCTCCTTAACTCCCACAGCCAGCCCCTGAGCATCACATTCTCTCTACCCTTCCTGCAAGAAAACCTTGCATAACACAGTTTGTTGCATAAACCTGGAAGTACAATGGAACTCTATCAGAAACTAAAATGTACCCAAGTCCTGAAAGCCACTTTATCATTGGCACCACTGGATCCTAATAGAAAAAAAAATCTGAGTTTCTGGAGGTTAATATTTACTCCCTTCTTGGTTGGCTTGTTGCGGGCTACATTTCTGTTTTCAATAGAGTGGTTATTTAAAAACATTATGTCACAACCATTTTAAGAAGCTTTACACACAATATGCATTAAGCCACTCACCTGGTACCCATCACCTCTTTACCATCCACCTGGAGCATGGCAGAAAAATAATGAACTGAAGTGGTACATGCAATATCAATAAAATAGCTTTTTTTTTCTTATTCCATGTCATCTGTATGATGTACCTTAAAAATGCCTTTGAGGCAAATATATTTTGAATAGAATGTACAATCAGCAAATTTTCTATTATTTACAAATTACTAAGTATATACTGTCAAAACACTTCCTAAAAATACTTCATATTCTCTCAATCATGTTAAAAAGACACAATCACTCAAGGAAGAGTTTGCCTACAGAATATCACACCTTCTAAATAAAGTTTGAGGGAAACCACATGAGATACTTTGCTCCACTTTCATGTTTTGCTAAAAATGGGATTATTAATGACCTGCCGAGTCCTTTTTTTACAAGTCTCATTATCTCATGGTTTTTTGTTGTGTTTTTTTTTGTGTGTGTGTGTGTGTGCTTTACATTTTTTTTTTAGAGAGAGGAAGGGAGAGAGAGAGAGAGCGAGGCAGTGTGAGAAAGAAACATTGATATGAAAGTGAAACATCAATCAGTTGTGTCTTGTACACAACTCAACAGGGTATTGCACCTAAAACGTAGGTATGTGCCCTGACTAGGAATGGAATTCAGAACCATTTAGTGTACAGAATGCCACTCCAACCAACTGAGCCACCATGCCAGGGAGACTCATGTTTTTATTATTGACTAGAGGCCTGGTGCATGAATTCGTGCACTGGTGGGGTTCCTTGGCCTGGCCTGCAGGGATTGGGCTGAAACCGGCTCTCTGACATCCCCCGAGGGGTCCCTGGTTGCAAGAGGGCGCAGGCCAGGCTGAGGGACCCCACCAGTGCACGATCGGGGCCAGGGAGGGACCACGGGAGGGCTCAAGGGTGTGTCTGACCCATCTTGCCCAGTCCCAATCAGCCGGACCCCAGCAGCAAGCTAACCTACTGGTCGGAGTGTATGCCCCCTAGTGGTAAGTTCATGTCATAGCAACTGGCAGAATGGTTGAACAAACAGTTGGACACTTAGCATATTAGGCTTTTATTAATAGGATTAGAAATATAGCCACATTCAACAGATGCATGGCTAATTGAAGGTATAGGCTGTTCTCTCTTTTTTCCTTCTTTACACTTCACTTTCCCTAACTTCTTACCTTTCTATCCAACTTGCCACTTCCACACCATAAGTTTTTGCTATTTACATTGAAAATAATTACTTAATTTAAATTCTTTCTAAAATACAACCATTCAGCAACCTTGGAAGTTGAGTGAAAGAGAACAACATATGAAGTGAGGAGGCCTGACTTTTATTTCAGCTCTGTTTTTTCCTTCCTGTATGTCACCTTGATTTGTTTGCTTCTTAGTCTTTCTTAAAGCCTTCACTTTGAGCATCTGTAAAATGAGAGTGAGAGATCAGTGATCCTGAGGATATTTTTGAACTCTAATACCCTAACAATACTATAATTTCATTTCTGGACCCCTCCTCCTTGTCATCCAGTATCTAGCTTTTCTTATAGCAATGACTTATTGTTGGCCATTGGCCCTGGCCAAAAAGCTACTCCCAGACCTTTTTATCCTTCAGTTCATCTTTTCTATCCTAAGGGTTCACAGTCCTCTTCTGCAGGGCCCTACTTTCTGTATAGTAAATAAGTAGGGCCCTTCCCATTACGCATGCATGACTTCCACATGCATGGCAAATGGCAGACATTTCCTTCTCTGCTTCTGTGCAAAATTGGACTAATAATAGTATTCCATCAGTTGTGAAAGGTTAGGAGTTAGGAGGATGAGCGGGAAGAGTGAGTGTGAATTATTGAGTGTCATAGAAATGTAGTGTATTATGATAAATGAACACATTAGCATAGACTGCTGTATAATTTCTCTTAGGTATTCCTGTTCTTTTTAATAAGAACTTCAAGAGACAAATGTCTTAATCGAAAACAGTGACCCTGAAGGTCTTGTGAATACTCTGCCAGTCTGGTGGAGAGATGTCCGGGCGATGAGAGGAGCGTTATGGCACCTCTCCAGTTGTACTCCACAGTTTTGTAAGCAAAATGCAGATTTTTTTAAAGATTTGTGTCTTTATAGATCAAACTGCTTTAGCTATACTTAACAATACTGTGTAACCTACTCAATATTCAATATCAGTGCATCAGGTGGACGCATCTTTATGCTTTGAACAGTGTCCAGAAGCTGGGATGAAAAAGAAGGGGACTTAAATCTAATTCTCTAAGATTATGTTTTACAATGAATGGTAATCCTGAGGAATGAAACATTGTGAATTAAAAATCATCTCCGCTTAAGATGGCATAATGCAGCCTTTGATATTTCTGAAAAACTGTCCAAAACTAAGACCCAAAAGTACTTAATGGATCAATCATAACCACAAAATCAGATTTTTCTTTTCCCAAATCATTATGGGGAGAGAGCAATGAAGGCATGTTTATGCAAATAGAGAGACACTACTCAAGAGACCTTAGGCCTGGCATTTAAATTCTTAGATCCTCACTTTCTTCTTGTACAGAATTAAGATAACCTAAACCCCTTGATTGTTTTGAAGGTTCAATGAGAAAATGCATATTAAAGTAGCATAAATCAACTTGACACAATGGAGGTGATTAGTTCAATTCACATATGTGTTTTTTCTCTCTCTGAATTTCATGCAATATATTCTCTCTGTGCAGTGCTATAAACATTTAAATAAGTTGTGCTATTTTTGTGTTCATAGATCATAGTTTTATACCTTTAAAAATACATTTCCTTCATTTTTTTCTCATACTTAATGGTTAATGAATTTCAATTTATTCAATTTTAATATATTGAATGTTTTATATAGGGGACACAATAATGGCTTTTCCCTAAGGGATGGTTTTAGAACCCATGAAAACCCTTTCAATACCTACTGGCTATTGTGTATAGCAAATTTTCCATTTTCATTGACTGATGGGACAAGTGTCCTGACTAACAGGCAGAATAACCTCTGGAGAAAATGAATTTAACTTCTATTATTTACTTGTTTTGTGACCATATGAAAGGTTTATTTTTCTTGGCTTTATTATCTTCCACCGTAAAATAGGGATGGTATTGCTTGCTCTGCTTATTTCATGAAATTATTAAGTAGCTGCAAATAACTAGATAATATGTGAGTTATATAAAAAAATCACAATTTATGAAGTTACAATCAGTGTTATAATTGTCATTCTATATTTGGTTTTATTCAACTTTAGTCATCTGAAGCCGCCTTTATGGTTTTTATGATTTTTTGTGATTGGTAAGGATTGAGCTCTGACTTACATAGTATTTTATATCAACTCTATTTTGGTAACAAAATTAATTTATTTTCAAGATAAACTTTATATCACTCTTGCAAATGAAAAGCAATGCCATTTTGGAAAATAGAAGTAAACTTTACAAATAAATTTAATTTTTAAAATGCCATTAAATTCTAGTTTGGTGCTGCCACCTGCTATGCTTCCAACCTTTTGTTACCCTGTTAAAATCAGAGACTAGTAGATATTACAGAGGCATTACAAATTACATTTGTTTTATACCAAGGCTTTCTACTGTATGTAAATCAGAAGTACTGAAAGACATTTAAGAAGAGAATAATTTTCTCACTGTATCATTCTCTGTTATTTCTTTTTTTTTTTTTTAAATATATATTTTATTGATTTTTTACAGAGAGGAAGGGAGAGAGATAGAGAGTTAGAAGCACCGATGAGAGAGAAACATCGATCAGCTGCTTCCTGCACATCTCCCACTGGGGATATGCCCGCAACCCAGGTACATGCCCTTGACCGGAATCGAACCTGGGACCTTTCAGTCCGCAGGCCGACGCTCTATCCACTGAGCCAAACCGGTTTCGGCCTCTGTTATTTCTTTAATAACTTAAAATTATCTTGCCTACTATCTGTAGGACATGTCCCTGACTTGGAGGGAGATCAGTGCTGGGAGTCTGTATTCTACCCCAGACCTTGGCATGTCACCAATGTCCATGATCCTTAGTTTCTTAATTTCAAGTAAGGATGTTAAGATATAGTGTTTCTAGTCCTTTTCCATCTGACTTATTTCACTTAGCATGGTACTCTCAGGATCCATCCATGTTGTCACAATGGTAATATTTCTTGTAGTTTTTTATGGCTGAGTAGTATTTCTTTATGTAATCATGAGTTGAATGACACTTAGGTTGTGTCCATATCTTGGCTATTGTGAGTAATGCTGCAATGAACATAAGATTGCATATATCTTTACAAGTAAGTGTTTTCAAAATTTTGGGATAAATGCCCAATAAATTTAATTTAAAAAAAAGAGTGATTCTTTCCCCAAAATACTCTGTGGTCTATTTTATTTGTACATGCAAAAGAGATAGCACCTCATTTAGTAAATGCCTGAAAATATCTGAATTCTCATTTCTAGAAGAACAATCTTGTTCATCACAATGTTCCATCTTTATGAGAAAGGTCATTCTGAATTTCTATTGGCATCCCCAATTTAAGAGAATGCCAATTTATGAGGAAATCAGGGAATTTACTTTAATGGAAGATTATATGCAAGAGTATGTGAAATTATCAGATATTTATGAAAAATAGGATATCGTGACCTCTCCTGCTAAAGAGCTACAAAAATGTCTTGATTAATAGTATGTTTCTGAAAGGACAGATTAACCCACTTCCAACAAACTGAAATAAATACAGCACTAGATGAATTAAGGAGGCCATTAGTCTTGTATTACATGGGTTCTCATTGATTTAATGATGACTTGAAACTCAGGCTTTGATAATGTCTTCAGCTCTGCAAAGCAGGTTGTTTAAGTTGGTGGGTGACAGTGACCTATGCTCTCCATCACATATTTTAGACTTTGCTTTCTTGAGACAGTTGTTACACACATGTTGTACCCATATGTATTATATATTAATACAAGGTAGGCAAATTTTATTTGAATTCCTTTCAATTTTGGGGAACTTGCAGCTTTCTGTAAAGTTTTATTTTATTAAACATATGTTCTCATAAAGCCAATGACTGTACTATCCAATTTTCCCATTGGTTACCACAATAAAGTAACAAATGTCCATCAAAAGCTTTACATTTAAGGCCTGAGATTAGGGGCTTGCTCAGGTGAATTCTATCACATACAGTTCTATCATATTGCTAGCTACTCCTCCCATGCCAAGATCCTTCATCTCCTTGCCCCACACCAATGTCATCTAATACCTAGCTTACATCTCCTTTAGAATTGTGGTTCCTACTCTGGAATTCTTGCATCTGTTAATGATGCCACCATGATTTACCTTTACTTTACCACTAAATTATTCTGGTTCCTCTAGGCTCTACTCATCTATTCCATATTCTGATAAAAGACATACCTCACTAGAGCGTTTGCACAATCAGCCACTTGCTGTAGGTTCCCAACCAGCTCACTGTCTCCCAGCCCAAGTCTTCCAGCCCCTGAATATGGACATTAACTTTGTATTGCCTCATAGGGAAAAATATCACAGCTGTGAAGGGTAAAAAATAAGAAAAGACAGTTTGATTCCTCTAAATTAATACTAATTATTTTTCAATCTAAAGGAATTCTTAAAGTAAGTCATCAATATGAATGTAAAGTAGCAATTGTTTCTTTCATGGATGATAAATTAAATTAAAAGTCTCAAGGACCAACATCAATAACAATTTAAATAAGTAGAATGTGTAGAACTGAAATGCCACTCCATTTATATTTCAGCTTTCTGTGGGAATGCTCCTGCCAATATGTGGTTTTGGCTTTGCAAGGCAAACATAGGAGAAGCTATTTTTTTTGTCTTCTAGATCTTCAACTGGTAATCAGTATAACCTATCACCATTTAATTGGTTAAACTTGATTATTGTCTACCTTTACATATGTCTTCAAACCAAGCTTACTTATCCCTGAAGTTCAAGGTCAACCCAATTAAAATAAAGAAAAGATTATTAAAGCATCTTTGATGCGGGCAATATTTCTCTCTCTCCCTCTCCCTCCCTCCCTCTCTCTCTCTTCAGATTCTTTGAATAACCAGCATAGAGATCAGTAATCCTTCCCTAGAATTTGTTTATACTATTTATGAAGGCATAACTTGGCACAAAATAGAATTCTGTAATGGTAAGTATTAGTTTGGGGCTTCTCATACTGCTTGATTCATCCCTCAGGCTCAATTCTGCTTCAGGTTCTAAGGAGTTCAGAATGAGTCATAAAAACATAGCTCAGGTGCCCACAGTGTTCCCTGACAAAGCTAAGATGAGGCTCCTTACAAATGAGCATTTAAGTTGTTACTACCTCCAGATTGCACTGTGCACTTGAATTCTACATCATCAAAACCAATTTCTTATTTCTCTCTTGGGTATATTCTAAAATTACCCCCTTTTTAAACTTTAATTTTGTACAATCCTTGGGAATCTTTGGGCTGAAGTTGAGAAAGGTGACAGCTGGAACTACCACTTACTGTGGGACAGTGGGCAAGTTATTTTACCTGCTATTCTGTTCTCTTCATTTGAGAGGGCTATCAGTAACTTACTACATAATTTTGAGTAAGACAGCTCATCTTCAGTTTTCTCATCCCTAAAATGAAGACCTTGCTCTTGTCATCACTAGGTAATCTCTAAAATTCTATTTAGTCTATTTAAATATATTTAAAATATATTTTTATTGATTTCAGAGAGGAAGGGAGAGGGAGAATTAGAAACATCAATTATGAGAGAGAATCATTGATTGGCTGCCTCCTGCACTCCCCCTACTAGGGATCAAACCTGGGACCCTTCAGTCCACAAGTGGAAGCTCTATCCACTGAACAAAATCAGCCAGGGCTAGTCTATTATTTTTATTCATTGTCAGATAATTTAAAAATATATACCTGTGATAAATACTTGTCAACTAGTTACATAGCATTCCCCCCTTATGACACTGAAGCCTTGATGAAGAGAATCTATGGTATATAAATTGTTCTACATAAGATTTTGTGGCTTTTGTCTGTGTTTTAATCTATAAAACACTTTTTTTTTTTGCTCCCAAAACAAGGGAAAATGAGATTCACAAGTAAACAAAATTCAGTTCGTATTGATGTAACACTTAATTTTCTGTATTCATCAATTCACAGATTGTCTATGACAATAGAGCTCCTTTCTATATTGGCATTTGACAGAGAGATTGAAGCAGTATATTAAGCTACAGTAAAAAAAACAAATTTAGCCCTAGCTGGTTTGGCTCAGTGGAAAGAGTGCTGGTCTGCAGACTTGAAGGGTCCCAGGTTCAATTCTGGTCAAGGGCACATACCAGGGTTGCAGGCTTGCACCCCAATGGGGGGCATGCAGGAGGCAGCCAATCAACAATTCTCTCTCATCATTGATGTTTCTATCTTGTGGAGAGCGGCAGTGTTTGGACAGGTTCCAGCCTCGGACTAATGAGAGGGCACATTCCTCTCATGGCCACGTACAAGTCCCAGAACAATTATAGCCAGAGGCTATAGTTGTAAGCTTGAACCTGTGGTCCGAACACGTGGCCCCACTTGCCTGAGTGATGTGGGCTTGATAGAGTTCAGGTGCATGTAATTGAGCAGGCTCCAACCCAAGAGAATGTTGTAAACATCTTGACCACGCTCTTACTTTGCCTTGAGGAATCTGGCTATAAAATAAAGACAGGGCTTGTAGTCCATGGCGCTGTCGCTAGCTCTCCATCAGAGAGGCTCTCCATCAGAGAGGACAGCGTCCCACCCAGACCCAGCTTTTTCTCTTGTCTGTCTTTTCTCAATTCTTCACTGCCCCCTCTCAGGGTCACCGAACCTGGCTGAGCTGGCGTGGCACATAAAGTGCCCAAAGTGGGGCTGAGTATGCCATGGCCGTGCCAGCTTGTCACACTATCTCTCTCTCCCCCTCTCCCTTCCTCTCTGAAATCAATAAATATATATTTAAAAAAAAAAAAAAAACACAACAACCCGCCCCCCCCCAAAAAAAAAAAATTTAGAACAGGAGGTTTTTGCAAAAAAGAAAAAAGTCACACCTTTCAAGAGACCTTATTCTTCAAGGAAAGAAAATATTATATTGAATTACTTTAGTTTGTTGTTGCTACATAACAATCCAGTCCAAAATTTAGTCTTAAAATAATATATTTTAAATTTTTGCATGATTCTTTGGGTTGGTAATGGGGCAATTTTTTTGGTAGTCTAATTTGAAGTCACTGATGTGGCTGCAGTCATCTGGCAACTCGGTGGAGGATGGCTTTATTCACATCTGGCAATACAGACTGGCTATGCCGCCACCTCCAGCTGGATTCTCACTTCCACATCATGGTAATCCAAGGTTGCAAGCGGGCCAGAGTTGGACCTGCAAGGTCTCTTAAGGTTTAAGAAGAGTTTGCAGCATCATTTCTGCAACATTCTATTGCTCAAAGCATCTCAGATACAAGGTGAAGAAATAGACTCCAGCTTTTGATGGGAAGAATAGCAAAATCACATTGCAAAAGGTTTGAAACAGGGAGGAGTGATTTATTATAACAATCTGCCATGTCAACACTCTGTTTCCATAAAGACAATGTAAATCCTCATAGTCTTAACATTCTTGATTTTAAATACTGTATTAAATGAAGAAGAGTTTCTACAATTAAATAGAGAATAGTATGAAGAATTTTGGATAGATAACTACTTTCCAAATGTTGAGGATTCTTGGTCAAACATTCATCTGATTAAAGGTAAATTTATAGTCTATGGGAAATAGTTAATGGTTCTTTTGAATTTGAAATGGAATTTCCTTACCAAAAATCTTTTTATTTTCTTTCAAGGAAGTTATTGGCTACATAATTCTTATGATAGTTTACCTAAAGCAACCCACGTTAAAAACAAAAAACTAAATCTTTAGCACAGTCTTTTATATTAGAAGATTTGTAATAAACATGAAAAATGCAAAAGCTAGAGAAAGGATAATATTATTGCAAAGTATCCTATATAATAAAAGCCCAATATGCAATATAACCAAACAGCCGAATGACCGGCAGAACGACTAGTCACTATTATGCGCACTGACCACCAGGGGGCAGATGCTCAATGCAGGAGCTTCCCCCAGCCCACAGGCCCCAGGCCAGCCAAGGCAGGTGCTAGTGGTGGCCCCCCAATTGCCATGCTGGTCACCCCACAGATCGGCCCTGATTGCTGGCCAGGCCTAGTGACCCTACCCGTGCAAGAATTTTGTGCACAGGGCCTCTACTTGGTTTATAAAGAGAAATGACAAGCACTCAGGTGATCTGAACTTAGAATCTCATCAGTGAGGAAGTACACAGTCATTGAAGAATCAATAACGGGGTATGCTAAACCGAGCTGAAAACTAGAACAAAACTCATAGCATGGCTCTGTGGAATAAATACAAATGTGCCTGTGCATGTCAGATTATAGCACTCTTAATTTGTTGACCTATTACCCTGACCTGTGTCACAGGATGACTTGCAGTCTGCAGGAGTGTCTCTTGTGATCACTAAAATAGGGCTGTCATTTCTGCTAAGGCATCCACAAATTTGTTTTCAGTGCCTGGGAGGCTACTGGGGTGTGGTGCTCAGTACTGCTTCTGACGCTGCCATGGGAGTGGTCACTCTGTTTCTCCTAAATGTTGCTAGATTTCCCTATGTCCTCACGATGCTATAGAATATGGAATTTGGGGAATGTTGCTTTCTCCCCTGTTTTGTGCCACAATTTTTCAACTTTGCCCTTAGGCTCTACTTATTATACTCACATATCTCACAAAGCACTTCATGTATTTGCAAAGTCACTTCAACCTGTGCCTGCATTATCTGCATTATCCATGAGGATGGCATGGAGTAATTGTTTTAGTTAAGGTTCTCCAGAGAGACAGAACCAATAGAGGGTATATGTAGATATATGCTAGAAGAGATTTATTATAGGAACTGGCTCACACAGTTATGGAGGTCAGGAAGTCACACAATCTTCTGCCTTCAAACTGGAGAATCAAGAAAGTCAGTGATATAATTAATTCCAAAGGCAAAGAACTAAGGGAGTTATGAGTGTAAGTCCCAGAGTTCAGAGGCTCAAAAGTCAAGAGCTCCGATGTCTGAGAGCAGGATATAGATGACCCAGCTCAAGAGGACAGAGAGAGGGGGAGGGAGAAGGGGGATGGGGGGAGGATGAAGAGAGAGAGAGAGAGAGAGAGAGAGAGAGAGAGAGAGAGAGAGAGAGAACGAACTCACCATTCCTTTGATTTGTTGTTCTCTTGGGCCCCTCATAGGGTATGACCATGCCCACTCCCATTGCTGAGGATAGATCTTTTTACTTAGACTACTGAATCAAATGCTGATCTCTTCCAGAAACACCCTCACAGACACACCCAGAAACGATGTTTTTGCAGTTATCTGAGCATCCAGACAAGTTGACACATAAAACTAATCATTACAGTGATGAAGACAGGCTATTGTCCCCATTGACCATTTTTCTCCCCTGCTGAAGTGTTTCTCAAGCCTAGATGATGGGTATGATCTGATCAATAATAAGATGAGATCAATTTTGTCTGGTCAATAGAAAAAAATTATTAATATACTAGAGGCCCAGTGCACGGCATTTGTGCAGTTGGGGGAGGGAGGGGACCCTCAGCTCGGCTTGTGCCCTTTTGCAGTCTGGGAGCCCTCTGGGGATATCTGACTGATGGCTTAGGCCCATGAGGAGTGGGCCTAAGCTGTCAGTCAGGCATTCTTAGCGCTGCCACAGGGGCTGGGGAGGCTCCGGCCACTGCCACTGTGCTCGCCAGCCGTCAGCCCGGCTTCTGGTTGAGCGGGGCTTCCCTTGTGGGAGCGCACTGACCACCCGGGAGGGGGCAGCTTCTGTGTTGAGCATCTGCTCCCTGGTGATCCGTGCGCATCATAGCGACTAGTCCTTCCGCCATTTGGTTAATTTGCATATTACCCTTTTATTAGGTAGGATACTAAGGTTACCTTTTATACTATGCTTTTTGTTTTTGTCTTTTTTCCCCATATTGATTTCTCAAGAGAGTGGAAGGGAGGTAGGAGGGGGGAGAGAGAGATAGAGAAACATTGACGTGAGAGAGATATTCATTGGTGTCCTCCCACACGTGCCTTCACTGGAGCTGTGGAACCTGCAACCGAGGTACATGCCCTTGACTGTGAATCAAACCCCAAACCCTTCAGTCTGGGGGCTGAAATTCTAACTACTGATCAAAACCGACCAGGGCTACCATTTATACTGTTAAAATCTGGGAAGATAACAGAAACTATATGGAAGTAGGTATTATAAAAAATAATTTATATTAGTAATTATATTTAACAAAATAAATTCTAGGCTCTTTCAACCACAATAAGAGCAATTGAGAATATACCAGTTGTTTTCACATTATTTGCAAATAGCAGATTTAGGGCAGAAACCATACTTTTCTTTTGATAATTCTAGATAATAATATCTGGCCAATGTCATTTTAGTTCTATCTCATCTGTGACTGTTCTTTCTTCAGTAGATTGTCTAATCAGTAAACTGCTAATGTTATCAGACTTTTTTTGTTCAATATAAAAATAATTACTATTCTGATTGAGGAAGTTATTAATGCCATATATGACCCATCTGAGGGATAAGAAATTGAAAATAAGTTTGTTTACTTTTATATCCTGTTAGCAAAGAAGTTTGAATGACATTCTATTAATGTCACAAAATAGAAAATGTCTAATACAATCAATTGTAACCAGCCTTTTCTGCAAGAGACTTATCCCATCCCATCTATTTTAGATTACAAAATTGCACAAAAATGGTTATACAAAGCCATGCTACAGTGGTTCCTTTTAGTCATCTGAAATGTTCAAATCCAGAAGTTGTGTAAAACTGAAATCTGATGGTAGGAAGAAAAGGTAAAATGAGGAAGTGGGTGGAAATCAGTCAAACTGACTAATGAGATTTTCCTGGTGCCTGAGGAGACAAGCACAGCTTTGGAGAAGCCATTGAGGTGGTAACAATAGCATATTGGACTATTTTGGAGGTTTTTCAGTCTTCCTCCTCCTTACCTTTTCTACCCTCCAGAATTAAGGACAGAAACACTGGCTTAGGCTGACCCTTTCTATTGATCTCAAGGTACTGGGAAATAAAAAGCAGTTCTACCTTACTAACTGATGAGGATTAGAGAACCTGCTAAAATAAAAGTGTGGAAACAAGCAAACTTTACCAAGAAACTTCGGACATGTGAGTGAGGCTGGACTAGAACGTCTGGACCTTTGCAGCAGAGGATGAGCTCTCTGTCCGTCCTGCCCCTGCTGTGCAGTGTGAGGCAGGTGCGCCTGGCTTGGGACAGCTTTTTCCTACCTAGCACTCTCCTACTCTTTCTTCACGGGCCACTCAAGCATCACCTCTTCTAGGAGACTTTTTCAAACAATGCCTCCTATCTTCCTAAAGAATATAGGCTTCTAATACTCTGCTCCCATTGTGCATAACTCAGTAAGAACACTCACCACATTTTAATATGATCAGCTCGTTTATCCTAGAGGCAATTGTACCCCCCAGGGGACACTGGGTAGTGTCTGGAAATATTTTTGGTTGTGACATTTAAGGAGAAGGCTGCTTGCTACCATCATTTTGTGGGACAGAACCAGGGATGCTGCTAAACATCTTACAATGCACAGCACAGCCCCCCTCCACAAAGAACTGTCCTGCTCAGAAAGTCGATAGTGCTAAGCTTTAGAAGCCTTATAATAGCTCATTGTTAAGCTCTCACTAAATATTAGAACTTGTGCTAGGTTCAGAAGGGAGAGATAAATAGCAAGACAACAGGGTTGAGTTATTTGTTTACATAGCTGTCTCCATCTCCATATTCATGGTTTCAAGCAGAAACCATTCTTGAGACTCTGGCCTACAACCAGCCTCTTGGCCTAGTGTGTGGTGCAGCCATCCATTTACTTTCCTCAAGTCTAGAAATCGCCTTGGTCTGAGGTCATGCTACAGATACCAGTTGGCAATAACAGTTTCTGACATTATTCATAGTTGACCCACAGTCACTGCTCAATTATTTCAAATAACGATAAATACAAAAGGAAACTAGCAACACAACACAGGTCTTAACATTATTGTATAACTTCTTAAATAATTGGTTTTATAGGAAATTTTTCTCTTTTTCAAGTTTGATTAATTCACATAAGGAAGTTTTTGGAGAACTTTTCCTTAGAAAGATACATGTTTGGATTCCATGGGAGAGAAGTAGAATTGTTTCTTGTTCCTGGTGTTAAGAAAATGGTGTAATAATTTACCTGTATTACTTTTTGATGCATGTTAGTAATAGATTCTATAAAATTACCTGTCCTTTAATCAAAATTGCCTTTAAATATGAATCTTCTTAGAGTATCTCTGCCATAAGGTAGTAAAAGTTGTCGTTTTCATTTATTATATTTTGTTACAGTTGCCCATTATTTTCACATTACTTTTCAGGTCACCTATTAATCTCCAGAGTAATCAATGGGCAATGGTCCCTATAATCAATACTGTCACCCCTCACTCCAAATAAAAACAAAACCAGAAATACCAAAACCACAAGCTTGTCTTTTTATTTTAACTCCTTGGTATTGTGATTTGCTTGATTGTGGGAAATTACAAAGTTGTAGGCAGCAATTATTTACACCATCATTTTTTTCTGAAGACAGAAGGAAAAATATCTTATCTCCTATTTACCTACCAGAGTTCCAGATTATCACTTAATTGAAATAGCAAGGTAATCTGAGATTCAAAAACAACTTCCTAATCAAAGTGTAAGTAAAACATTGGAGGGAAAGTAATTTCTATCTTTTAATGTATATGTATATCAGAACCTTAAGAGTTGAAAATATTTTGTAATGTCACAAATGTGCACTGATGACCATGGTACAATCTCTCTTAAAATATGAGATTAAGGCCCTAGCCAGTTTGGCTCAGTGGATAGAGTGTCGACCTGTGGACTGAAGGGTCCCAGGTTCAATTCCGGTCAAGGGCATGTACCTTGGTTGTGGGCAAATCCCCAGTAGGCAGCTGATCGATGTTTCTCTCTCATCGATGTTTCTAACTCTCTGTCCCTCTCCCTTCCTCTCGGTAAAAATTCAATAAAATATATCTTTTTAAAAAATATGAGATTAAGTAATTCTAAAGGACCATTTTATGCTCTAAAATTACCTAATTGTAATAAATACGTTTTTTATGTACTTTTTCTTTATATGTATCGTCCAATAGAGAGAACAACTTTATACATTTGCTACCATTTCCACCTTATTTAGGAGCTTTAGAAAAGTAGTGATCACACTGCTTTCCATCTGCCCCTAGTGCTCTGTAGTGTCCTTTTAGTGACTGTGGGTATGGGCAGAGGAGTGCTATAGAGGGAGGGTGGGCTAGCACAGCTAGACAGGTAAGACTTCTGTCCAGCCTTACCTCAACCAGAGAAGCTTCTTGGGCTGTGGTTAAAATGTTTAAACTATTGTTATAAAAGGTCAAAATGCAAAAAAATAATTATAATAATTCTAATCACATACTGTTAAGATTTTATTGTTTAACTAGCGGCCCGGTGCACAAAATTTGTGCACGGGTAGGGTCCTAGGCCTGGTTGGCGATCAGGGCCAATCAAGTTCCCTGCCTCCCCGCCTCTTCCTTTCCTCGCTCCCTCAGCACCCTGCCACTGCCTCTGGTCATCCACCATGTTCCAGGCCTCCCCTTGGTGGTCAGCACATGTCATAGCAAGCAATTGAACTGGTCTCTCAGTTGAACTCCCGAGGGATCACTTTTCATATTAGCCATATATATATATGTAAGTCTAAGTGTTTTACATGTCTAGAGGGGCCTGAGTTTTAGCTTAAACTGTATCTCCTATAAGGATTAAGACTTCTGGAGTGCACCTGTGGAACTGGTGAACCATGCCGACTAGGGGGCAGAGTGGGGGGGTGGGGGTAGGAGAAAGAGAGAGAGAGCTGGCAGAAAAACTCTGGCTTAAAAACAACAATGACAACAGCAACAACAAAAAAAACCCTGATACAGCCTTACAGCCTAGTTTTGAGGATTTGGTAGGGGTAGAGCTGCTCAATGCGAATTAAAACTTATTCCACTACAATGTAGTGAGACATGGGGCACAATGCTTTGGAACCCCTTTAACAGGGTATTTAACAGATTTTATATAGAAAGAGAAATAAATGCAATTACTCATTGTGAGAAAACTCTGAACAACTCGGGGAACTTAGCTGCCCAGAAGTGATGATGGTGGTGCTAGGCAGGGGCTAGGAAATGCGACAGACCAAGCAGAAGTACCACAGGCACCTGGCTGACGTGGCATTTCCTGACAAGGGCAACAGCACTCTGGATGCAGCAACATGTGAATGATATGCAGTTCCCAGAAAAAAAAGGACCAGGGCAAGAAAAGAGGAAAAGTACTGTGCTTGGCAAATAATGGCTACAGGTGAGGAGCCTGGTTCACAGGGCATGTGTAAGAACTTTATGAGAACTTCAGATTTGTGCACATGCATCGGGGCCCAGGAGCCTTCGGAACATGATGACTAGTGTGTATGCCGCACCATTTGTACCTGCAGCCTGGTGAGGTCTGGGGAAAACACTGGGAACACTTGTGACTCATGAATTTCATAAATGTATTCGTGATTCATACTCATCTTTTAATCTTCACATTCTTCAGTTACTTTCATTAGCTGCCACTGCTGAGTTACTCTCTTGAAATATCACAGATGTGGATATTAATGTAGTCTTTGAAAATTGTGCTTATTCTTCAATGGAAAGGACTAGTATTTTGATAATTTAATGAGAAATTTCATTCCAAAGAGCAATCCCCTGCATCAGATTCCATAAGCCATGTGTCATCCTTACCTAGAATTTAAATGAGAATCATTACTTTATATTAACTTAAACTTTATCTTGGGGGAAGGAATCATCTGATAGACTAACCATATGTTTGAGGAATAATGCAAAGTCTTTCCAAATAAGCAATGCTTAGAGTAATGACAAATATTTCACTTTGCTTTTATTGAGCCTATTTTTATTCTTTTTAAAGGACTTTTGTCATGGAGTCATAGAACTGAAAACACCTCCATATGTCGTATAATCTGTCCTCCCGCCTTCACACAGATGGTGGTCTAGCATACTTCAATATATCTTCAGGGATCCCTTCTCGCTCTGCTCAGGCCAGTGTCAATAGTAAAACTTCCCCTGTGCGGAGAGAAAACACAGCCTCCTATACCCTGTATTGCTTTTAGATCCTGGAAGTCTTTTTGGTATTCTGTTATTCCTCTGTTTTGCTTTCCCACTGATGAGAATGGACATTCCAGGAGGAATAGTTTGTGACACAGGCCGCACTTGGGGAGAAAGGGCAGTAGAAACAAGACATGGCCACCGAAGTGAAGTAGACCCACCCATCCATTCCTGTGGAGAATTAGTGATTTTGTAACGGGAACAAGGCACATGCACAAATAAAAGTAATATAAGTAAGATATTTATTTTGTGGTAAATCTGTGTGGTAGGCAGAATAATGCTCCTGTTTCTTACTGATGCCTATGTCTTAATGCTTGGAATCTGTGAATTTGTTAGAAACTTTGCAGATGTCATAAGTTTGAAGACCTTGAGAGGGAGAGATTGTCCTGGATTACCCAGGTAGATACTATCTAATCACACACATCCTTAACAATGAAGAACCTTTCCCGGATGTTATAAGAAGGGTGAACGGTCAGAGTCAGAGGCAGACGTGCCTATGGAAGAATACTGAGATGCAAGAAGGGCGATACAATTGAATTTTATTGCTTAAAATTCTCCAGTGGCTTCCCACCTCAGTCGTAATAAAAACAAAAGGCCTCATAATGGCCACCAAAGCACTACACCATCCTACCCTTCTTCCTCTCACTCTGTTCCAGCCACACTGACCACTTTGCAGTTTCTAGAACTCATCTGATCTTAGGATTTTGAGACTGGTATATCTATAACCCAAAACCTCTTTTCTCAGACACCTTCTTAGGTCTTTGTTCCAATGATATCCATCAACCCAATCTTCCATGACCACAGATATGTTGTAATTATCCCTAATTTTTACTCCTATATTATGTATTCACTTTTCTTGAGTTATGTTCTTTGGTCACAAAGCCTTTTACACATATTACGTAACACCATTTTACTTATATTTTACTTATTTATATTGTTGTTTATCTTTCTCCCTCCATTAGAATGGAAGGCCCATTAAGGTACAGAGCTTTTTCTATTTTATTCATTGCTGACTCTTCAATATCTAGAATATTGCCTTGAACGTAATTTGTGCTTACTATATATTTGTTGAATAAATAAATAAAAATCACATTAGCATTAAAAGAGGAAATAACCTTGGGTGTTTATTGCCTTCTTGATGTCATACAAACAGTTATATTTAGTGTGACTCCAGTATACATTTTTTAAAAACAATATGAGTCTCTATACATACCAGGAATTTCATAGTTTATCTTGGGGTTACTTATGCTCACAGTTAGTCTTTCTCTAAGATATCTCAATTCTTCCAGCTTATTTCTTAAAACTTAGCTCCTTAGCCTTGGTACAATATATGCATGTCTGTGATTATGAAATTTGCCATGGCACCTGTTTGTATCACTAATTGGCCTTGTCAAACTGGGACATACTTAGCTGTATGTGTTTTCTTTCCACAGCCTCTTATTAAATTCAAGTGCATTGGACACAGTGGTTGTAACTGATTTCTTTATCATTAACAATTAGCATGGTAACCTGGAATGTAGTTTGTCTGTACACACTTTAAAAAGTGTTTTTCAATTGCATTTCTTTCTTCCTTCTCCCTTTATTTCCATTTTAACTTCATTAAAATTTGCCAAGCCTTCCCTGGAGTCAGGTCTCACTGTATCACCCCAAATCAATATAGCTATCATTTACTTTGGGGGTTTATTGATTCACTGTACCTGGTTTAAAGAGCTCATTACTGTGTTGGCATTTTATCATGAAACTTTACAAGGGAATGTTGTCATTTTCACAAAGGAATAACTCTAAACCCTTCTGCTGTCTGCCATTTGGGACTGTTTCTTTTTCTAATTAAGATTTCTACCAAATGTTATTCTTTTGTTTATTTTTTTTTCCAAATAAGAGTCTTGATATAGTTGGGTATTGAGACTGATTTATAACCTAAGACTGAATATGCTTTATATTTCACAGCATCCAATAAGACTAGGTTTTAAAATTAGCATTAAACATCCATTATCTCATTTGAATCTCACAACAGTATAGAGGCATGTGTAGGGTTAAATTTGACTGACTCACTACGACTCAGGTTTATATAAATTGTCTACAATTAAATAATTGTATAAGAATCTGAGGCAGGGAGTTATACTATGGTGTTACACTGTATTGTGATGGCTAGTATTGTGATGCCAATCTGGAGCCTTCCCAGGGGGCCATGTTCTTTGTTCTATAATAATTCCAGGTAGATGCCACAAGTTTGTGCTTATGTATTTTCACTGAAAGAAAATGCAACTTTTTAGAAGCAACTCATTCCATTATTGGTTGTGTCTTATTGTTAGAGAGCTCTTGTATCCAGGGGAAGAAGAATCTACATTACAGTGACTTCCATCCATTGGTTCTAGTTCTGGTTTCTGAAGCAACACAAAGTACTTTATTCTTTTATTTATTTATTTAAGTTTTAAAAAATTGTGTGTTGTGTTTTTTTATTTTTAGGTATAATTTGCATGCAGTCAAACTTTTATTTTTTCAGTCTACTGTCTATGAGTTGTTGTTTTATTACTTTAAATAATTTAATTTTTTTCAATTACAGTTCATATATAATATTAGCTTCAAGGGTACAACCCAGTGATTAGACATCATATAACTTACTAAGTGATCATTCTAATTAATCTCCCACCTATCTGAAACCATACATAGTTATTAGTATATTATTGACTATATTTCTTAAGCTATACTTTATATCTCCATGACTATTTTGTGATTACCTATTTGTACATTTAACCCCTTCACCTTTTCACCCATCCTCCCAATGCCCCTCCCATATGGCAACCTTCAAAATGTTCTCCATATCTATGAGTCTTTGTTCTACTTGTTTATTTACTTTGTTTTTTAGGTTCAGTTATTGATAGATATGTATTTATTGCCATTTTATTCATATTTTGATATTTTTTTCTTTTTATTCTTAAAGAAGATCCTTTTACATTTCTTATAATACTGATTTGGTGGTGATGAATTCTTTTAGCTTTTTCTTGTCTGTGAAGTTCTCTATCTGACCTTCAATTCTAAATGATAGCTTTGCTGGGTAGAGTAATCTTGGTTGTAGGTCTTTGCTTTTCATCAATTTGGATATTTCTTGCCAATCCCTTCTGGCCTGCAAAGTTCCTGTTGAGAAATCAGCTGACAGTCTTATGAGAGCTCCCTTGTAGTTAACTAACTGCTTTTCTCTTGCTACTTTTAAGATTCTCTCTTTGTCTTCAATCTTTGCCATTTTGATTATGATGTGTCTTGGTGTGGGCCTCTGGGTTCATCATGTTTGGACTCCCTGCACTTCTGGAGTTGTATATCTATTTCCTTCAGCAGGTTAGGGAAGTTTTTCATCATTTTTTTACATAGGTTTTCAATTTCTTGCTCTCTCTTCTCCTTCTGGCACCCCATGATGCCAATGTTGGTAATCTTGAAGTTGTTCCAAAGACTTCTTATACTTTCCTCATTTTTTAAATTCGTTTTTTCTTTTTGCTGCTTTGATTGGGTGTTTTCTGCCTCCTTATCTTCCAAATTTCTATTTTGACCCTATGCTTCAACTACTCCACTGTTGATTCCCTGTAATGTATTCTTCATTTCTGACTGGTTGTTTTATATTTTCTATCTCTTTTTATGTTCCCTCTCTATTTTTTGAAATTCTCATTCAGTTCCTCTATTCTTTTCCTAAGCTCATTTGAGCATCCTTATAACCAGTGTTTCAAACTCTGCATCTAGTAGATTAATTGTCTCCCTTTTGTTTAGTTCTTTTGCTGGAGTTTTGTCCTTTTTGTTGTTGTTGTTTGTTTTGTGTGTGTGTGTGTGTGTGTGTGTGTTTTACATTTGGGACATGTTTATTTGTCTCCTAAGTCTTAAGTCAAAATCTCCTCTGGTTTTTGCTGCCAGAAGTTATGGGTACTTCTTTTCCTGGCACTAGAACTCTAGGGTTGGGGGCTTGGGGTGGGGATGGGATCCCTTGCTCCTCAGAGAGACCTCTGCAGCTTAGACATCCCTCCCAACTTTTATCCACCACACATTCTTGTAGTACCAGCCCATTCCATGTCTCCACCCCTCCTACCAGTCTCACTGTGGCTTCTTTATATCCTTAGTTGTAGGACTCCTGTTCAGCTAGATTTCAGGTGGTTCTTAATGACAATGGTTCTGTAGTTTAGTTGTAATTTTGATGTGGTTGTGGGAGGATGAGAGTACCATATTTTTATCAATACCACCATCTTGACTAGAAGCCCAGGGTACTTTCTATTCTTCTCCACATTTGATATAACTATATAGTTACAACTCTGGTATAGAATCTACATCTTTGTTGTGACAATTTCACTAAAGGAAGAAAACATTAAAATAAGTTACAGAACAGAGTTTAGTGGGAAAATGCCAACATTATGACCTCAGGGAACCACAGTATCTGGTCATAGAATTTTGATCATATGACCCAAGTGTATTAAAGAGATGAAAGATTGAGAGTAAGTGCTGTAGGAAATGATCGTCATCTCTCTAAGGAGAATATATGAGATATATTCAACTCTTTATTCCTCCACTTTTGAGCTCTGGCAGACATATGTTATGAATTCTCCCAATGGCAAGATAAATCTACCTGGTTCCTTGTTCATTCCTTGAGCTACATCTAACAATGATGTCTACCTGCTAATGGAAATTCATAGTGACCATAACAACTATAGCTCTCCTAAATACAAATAAAGTTCATGATAAAAAAAATATATGAAAAAGCATTTCTGAGTGAATGGATTGCTCAATTTCCACTGCCTCAAAACTGCTTTTTCTTTAAGTCCCACAGAAGCAAGAAATATTTAGAGCTGGATATTTTCCCCCCACACAACACACCTGCAGAGATGTGCCTTTAGGGCTGCTGGATGATTTTCAAGCAAGAAAGTTAGGCAGAATAACTACAGGATGAAAAAGGAATTGTGCA
This sequence comes from Myotis myotis, assembly GCF_014108235.1. Lineage (NCBI taxonomy): Eukaryota > Metazoa > Chordata > Mammalia > Chiroptera > Vespertilionidae > Myotis > Myotis myotis. The sequence continues at coordinate 29,460,883 of NW_023416313.1, forward strand.
TGCTTCTGCAAGTGTATCCAAGACTAAGATGTCTAGTGTTATCAATGCTCTGCTTTAATGAGCATAAAATTCATGATAAAAGAGCCAACCAAACACTTTTCTGTAAACAAGTTAAATGCCTTATTTAGTGATTATAGAAAAGGCACTTAGTTGTAAATTTGCTTACATGATTTAAGAACATTTATATTCTATTTTACTCAGAAAACAACATTCAGAGATTATCCCAAGAGAAATATAATAAAGCAATCAGATGATACATATTTACTTTAGTTACTTTTTATATTTAAGGTAAATGCTCCAAGTTTTAAATACTTAAGAGACAGTTCAAGAGACTGCTATTTTGTTTTATATATTCAGAGGATGGGGACCTATTTCTAACTTAAGTGCAATAAAAATCAAATAACTAGAAAATTAATTCTAAAATAAATTTTGTTACGAAAAATGTTTCTTTAATAACATATTAAAAATAATAACTCATTCAGGAACATGTTTGTTGTATAATATTAATTTATAAAATTATAACTAAGAGCCTAAAACTGCTGATACAGATTTCAAATGTGTTTTTATTGCAGGAAGCTCTTTGGTTCCTTTGGATACAGGGTCTGAGCAGGAAAAGGTCATCGAAGAAAAGCTAGTTAGATTTTCCTAAAGAAAAGGAGCAAGATAGTATCATTTTCTTGGTCTTTTTAGTAGTATTATAAGTGAATCTGAGATGTTTTGATTATTTTTATATACAAATAATTTGGACTTATTTAAAAATATATTTTTATTGTTTTCAGAGAGGGAGAGAGAGATAGAAACATCAATGATGAGAGAGAATCATTGATTGGCTGCCTCCTGCATGCCCCCCACTGGGGATCGAGCCCACAACCTGGGCATGTGCTCTGACAAGAAATTGAACCATGAGCTCCTGGTTCATGGGTAGATGCTCAATCACTGAGTCATGACAGCTGGGCTGGACTTATTTTTGAATTTATGTGCAATTATAAGTGAAATAGACCCTTTTCTTCTAGAAGCCTCTCCTGATTCCTCAGTTAGAATCAATTATTCCTTTCTTAGCTCCCATAGCATTTCATCGATTTAAATAATGTATTAGTCAGCACTGCACTATGTTTTTGCCACCATATGTTGTGGAGAGATGGGATGGGAAGGGTAAGGGAGAGAAGCAATAAAAAAGTATATTCAATACTGGACTTACAGTAAAAGTAAAAAGTAGGAAGGATCTATCCTTAGCTATGAAAATATTTATATGAAAAGCCTATAAAATACTTATATGGAAACCTATGAAAAGCCAACTCAGCCCAAAGATCAGACTCAAAGAAGGAAATAGAGTTGATAGAAGGTCTTAAAGTTTGATAGAAGGGACTTGCAGGTACTTCTGAGATGTCAGCTTAAGTAAAATTATGAAGGTATAGAAGAGAATACATATGAGTGACATTAGAAAATCAGACACTTTTTTTAACGTAAGGGTGCATATGGGGGATGGACATACGAGGCTTGAAAGTTAGGTTGCAGTGAAATTGTGAACAATTTGGTATGCCCTGCTAAGAAGGTTAGACTTAATCCTCCATATATTAGAAGTTTTACATGATATCCACCTTCACTGGAGTAGATTTTCTTAGGAAGGGGTTTATCTGCATTCACATGTTTTTGAGCTAACTGGTATAGCCCTGTAAATACTTGTTGAATGAATATATGAGCATGAGTCATGCATGAAACCAGATTATTACGATATAATCAAAGGCTATGATGCTGAAAGAAATGTGCCATGCAGTAGCCTCAGAACAAGGGGAACAGAAATGCAGAGTTCAAAGGCAGCTTTGCCTTGTAAATGATTTTTAAATATGAAAAAAAGGATCATTATAAAAAGCACTTCATATATAAATTACTATGACTTTGCTTCAGCTTGGTGGGATATATACAATATCCAATATTTATAAGATCCATATAATTAGTACCTTTATCTTAACCACTTTGCTTTTGAGCCAAATTCCTTACTGCCACTGAACCAATAGCTCCTTTTAACAGTAGAACTAAAGAGAAGATAAAAAATATCACTTTTGCTTGAGATCATCTCTGCTGACCCCCATCCTGTGATGCTTTGCAGGTATTGTTTATGCTGGGCTCTCTCTAAGTGCTTTTTGTGAAAAACCATGTTGATGACATAGCTGTAAATATCACAGCAAGATGAAAATACATTTTTATTTTAAGAGCCAAAGCAACTAAATGATGGTGAAATGCACAGATATAGAGTATTTTATATTATGGGTTTGAAAATTTGGTTCTTATATGTGGAGTGCTTATTTCAGAAACAGAGTAAAATGGCAGATGGGTGTCCATTATTTCTTTGAAGTTAGAAAGGCATTTTTATAAAAACACCTCCTTTAACGCTGAAGTGTATTTCTAAATAAGAAGAGGGAAAGTGTCATTTTTTTTTTTTGGTAGGAAGCGCTAATAAACTCCATTCTGCCATTTTAAGTAGATTCTAGTTGAAAAATTGAAAAATGAAATGATCAAGAGTGGACCAACATTCAGCAAGTCCTCAAAAGGACTTGACTGTGAAGGTACAGGACAAAGGAAAGTCACAGTTTCACAGGCCTTACTAACCTATTTATAAACAGAGTCGATAGGTTTAGAGTACCAAAGAGAGAGGGAAGTTTGAGTTTAAGCTGGGATTTAAAATCAAGGTATATTTTTCTTTTGTTGTGTGTTATTCAAACACAAACCATTACCAACACACAAATATACCCTTAAGGACACCCTTCTAAGGGATTTTCAACCGATGTGCAGCAAGAGGCACACTGGTGTGCCACAAGAATTTTTAAAACATGCAATACCTGACTATTTAGTCAGACTCGCTGATCTCTTTTCCCTTAGATTGTTTAATAAAAAAAATGACAAGAGCCAATACAACAATAGTTGTTTGGTGTGAATGAAGCAAAAGTATGTCAGATGGGGCAAAAAATATATTTTCTGTGTGCCACAGATTTTAGTAATTAATTTATATGTGCCATGAGATGAAACAGGTTGAAAATCACTGTTCTAAGAGATATGAATCTAAGAATGAAAATGATCTTGCCCCTACTCTTAAAAGTTTAGGGATTGTTTTAAAGGTGAACAAGTAAGTAGAATAGTATGAGTGTGCACTAAAAGAGATAGAGGACCATAGGAGTTGCTGTGAAGAGTTGAGTTACCTTAACTAATCTGGGATTAAGGAGGCAGGGTAAGATTCCAAAAAAGTAAAGTCTAAGTTGAGTCCTGAAGACAGTTGGGCGTTACTTATTTAAAGAGGGTGAGAAACAAAATAGCAGAAATGAGCAAGAAAATTCAAGCTCTGAGAACTTCAAATTGTATAATGTGGCTGAAACATAAAGATCTACAAAGTGCTGAGAGATGAGGATGGAGGAAAAAGCAGGGTTCAGTACATGGAGGACAGGAAACGTAAAACATAAGAGTAACGTAATCAGATGGGTACTTTAGCTGCATTCATAAGACTGGGTTGAAAAGGCTAAGACTGGAGACAAGGAGAGCCATGAGGTTATTCCAACAGTCTTGATGTAGAATGCTGGGCCTCTGTCACATCAAAGGTGGAGAGATACAAAAAGTGTAAGGGAGGCAAATGAATAGTACTTAGTGATTACCTGGAGGTGAGGGAGAAGAGAACTTAAAGATGACTTCTAACTGCCCATGTGGACACTGATGAGCGATTGAACATTCTTTGAAATCTGGATCATGAAGGATGAGTATGGAGGCTGGTGTAAGGGGTTGGTAGAAATGAGGAAGGAGAGGATAAGTTGAGTTTTCCGTATCTGTGGGATACCAATGAAGAAGATCAAACATTGAGTTTAAGAATTTTACACAAGAGTTATGAATATATAGAAATAATGTAGGAAAAAGCCTTCTGTTCTTTATATCCTATAATCATTATTATTACTCATCTTTCACTATAACAATGTGAAAACCAGACCTATGGACGTCATGAATATTAAAGAGAGATTTTACAGTCTTTTCCTGGAAAACTTTTCCAAAATGGTAGTTTTCTATAGTTGAAAAATTATGAGGTAAAACCTATTGGAACCCAAATGATTTTATTTAATGCATAGTTTTCTTTGTAAAAACTGTTGCATAGTTAGTTTTATACTTAGATTTAGAAATACTTTTGTTATTAGATTAATACATATTATTCTATTTAGCTATATCATGGTACCAGTGGTCGGCAAACTCATTAGTCAACAGAGCCAAATATCAACAGTACTTCTTCAAAATAGACTTGCCCAGGCCGAAAACCAACTTCTGTGCATAGGCCATGAAGTTTCAATCGCACTGTACATGCGCCCCCACGTGGTATTTTGTGGAAGAGCCACACTCAAGGGGCCAAAGAACCCCATGTGGATCGTGAGCTGCAGTTTTCCGACCACGGGATATGCAGTTGAAGAAATTATCTTCTGTAATGTATATATTTTTCAACACAAGAAAGTTTAAACCAGTTCAAGTTGTTTCCAGTAAAATTCAGATTATATTTTATATTTACTTATATAAACTAGTCAATGGCTAAAACCACATGAATCAATTAATTAAATTGGATTAATAGTAAAATAATTTTTATATAATGTGCTTGGAGTTAACATTTGTCAAGTACCAACTATATCCTAGAGATCATGGTGTTTATCCTGCATTTCTTTATTTTCTGGTGTGTGTGTGTTTGTGTTGCTATAGTTTATGTGATAGAAAAATATTTGGTTAAATTTTTTATTATGTATAATTATATGTAGTAAGATTCACCCTTTGTACTACATAATTCTGAAAGTTTTGGCAGGTACATAGAGGTATGTAACCACTACAGTCAAGAAAGAGAAGAAAATACATCATTCCCCAAACTAATCCTGTGCCCTTTTACAGTCAAGTTCTTCCCCAACCCTCAGCCCTTGGCAACCTCTGGTCTATTTTCTGGCTTTAGGAATTTTTCATATAAATGGAAGCATATAGTATGCAGCCTTTTGACTCTGACTTCTTTCACTAATCATAATCTATTTGTGATTCATTGATGTTGTTTTGTGTGCCCTTATTCTGTTCCTTTTTATTGCTGAGTTTATTCCATTGTATGAATGTACTATAGTTTATCATTCCCTAATTGAGCAATATTTGGATTATTTTTGGTTCATGCATTGTGGCTATAAACAGTCATATACAGAGCATAGTGTGAAGATAAATGTTCATTTCATTTGGGTAAATACCTGTGACTGGGATTGTTGGTTGAGTGACAAGTATATATTTATTTTTATGAGGAAAAACATCCCTTTTGACTGTACCATTTTATGAGGAAAAACAACCCAGTTGACTGTACCATTTTGTATTAATATCAATAATCTATGAGAGTTCAAATGGCTTGCATTCTTAACATTTGGAATTGTCAGTATATTTTGCTTAGACAGTTAAAAATAAGAAAATCAATGGAAAGAGAAATAAAAAAATAAGAAAAGATAAATCTTATATTTGCTTCCATTTGTACCTTTCTAGCACTCTTTACTTCTTAAAATTTCAAGTTTCTGGTATCTGATTCTTTACATATTAAGAACTTTTTAAAAAATGTCTTTTAGTGCAAGAATACTGGTAATGAATTCTATTTATATTTGTACCAAAAATTTCATTTTCTCTTAATTTTTGAAAGATATTCTCACTGGATATAGAATCTTGGGTGACAGCCCACTCCCCTTTAGCATCTTAAAGCTTTCACTTCATTTTCTTCTGATAAACATGGTTTCTAATGAAAAATATATCATCATTCTCATCTTTGTTCTTCTGCATGTAATATATCTTTTTCTACGTCTGCCATCATGATTTTTTTCTTTATATTTAGTTTGCAGTTGTGTAAATATATTTGTGTCTACTTTTTTGTTTTTATTTATTTATTACTTCTTCTTTAAGCTCTGTAACTTTCATTAACTTTGGAAAAATCTCATTATTCGTCATTATGTCATCAAATTTTTTTCCTGCTGTATCCTTCTCTCTCTCTCTCTCTTTTGGATTTATAATACATGTACACTAGTCCACTTTTTATTTTCCCATAGCTCTTAGATGTTCTGTTCATTTTCTGTTGTTATTTCACTCTTTTATCTCCTTTTCCTTTTGAATAAATTTTCTTAATCTATGTTCAATTTCACAGATTTATTTTAACTGTGTCAAATTTATTAATTATCTCATAAAAAATTACTTATCTCTCTTACTTAACCTCTCTGAACCTCTGTTTACTCATCTTTAAAATAGTGCCAATGATATTAGTTCAATTCCTATAATAACCATTAGGGTTGCTGTAGGAATTAAATGAGTTAACATAAGTACAGTCCTTAGACTAGTAACAATATTTGGCGCGTAGTGATTTATAAGAATTACTAATATTTGTGAGGTAGGAAGAAAATCAATCTGGAGAAAAAATGAAAGTAGCTCTTGCCTCCTTTGTCAAATATTAATTAATCATAATAGCTTGGATCGATTTCTGGGTTATCTGTTCTGTTCCATTGATTGATATGTCTGTTCTTGTGCCAGTACCAGGCAGTTTTGAGAACAGTGGCTTTCTAGTATAGCTTGATATCTAGTATTGTGATCCCTCCAACTTTGTTCTTCTTTCTCAAGATTACTGCAGCTATTTGAGGTCTTTTTTTATTCCAGTTGAATTTTTGGAGAGTTTGTTCTAGATCTTTGAAGTTTGCCATTGGTATTTTAATGGGGATTGCATTGAATCTATAGATTGCTTTGGGTAGTAAGGACATTTTAATAATGTTGATTCTACCAATCCATGGACATGGTATATTCTTCCATTTGTTTATGTCTTCCTCTATCTCTTTTTTCAGCATCCTGTGATTTTCTGAGTCAAGGTCCTTTACCTCCTTGGTTAAATTTATTCCTAGGAATCTTAATTTTTTTGTAGCAGTGGTAAATAGGATTGTTTTTTTAGTTTCTCTTTCTGTGAGTTCATTATTGGTGTATAAAAAAAGCCACAGATTTCTGGGTGTTAAATTTTTATCCTGCTACATTGCCAAATTCATTTGTTAATTCTAGTAGTTTTTTGATGGAGTATTTAGATTTTTTATGTACAATATCATGTTATCTGTGAATAGTGACAATTTTACTTCTTCTTTTCCAATTTGGATGCTTTTTATTTCTTCTTCTTGTCTGATTGCTATGGCTAGCACTTCCAGTACTATGTTGAACAGGAGTGGTGAAAGTGGCCATCCCTGTCTTGCTCCTGTTCTTAGGGGAAATGGTTTTAGTTTTTTCCCATTGAGTATGATGTTGGCTATAGCTTTGTCATATGAGGCTTTTATTATGTTGAGGTATGATCCCTCTATTCCCACTTTGCTGAGAGTTTTTAATCAGGAAAGAGTGTTGGATTTTGTCAAATGCCTTTTTTGCATCAATTGATATGATTATGTGATTTTTGTCTCTCAGTCTGTTTATGTGATGTATCACATTTATTGATTTGCCACAAGATAGTCTCTTAAATAAATGGTGTTGGGAAAATTGGACAGACACATGCAAAGTAATGAAACTAGACCACCAACTTACACCATACACAAAAATAAACTCTAAATGGATAAAGGATTTAAATGTAATATGGAAAACCATAAAAATCTAAGAAGAAGCCATAGGCAGCAAAATAACAGATATTTGTCGTAGCAATATCTTGACCGAAACAGCTCCTAGGGCAATGGAAACTAAGGAGAAAATAAAAAAATGGGACTAAATCAAAATAAGAAGCGTTTGCACAGCAAAAGAAAACATCAATAAAACAACAAGAAAGCCCACTGCATGGGAGAACATATTTGCCAATATTATCTCTGATAAGGGTTTAGTCTCCGAAATTTATAGGGAATTCATGCAACTTAACAAAAGTAATATAAACAATCCAATAAAACAAATTGACAAAGGACCTAAATAGATACTTTTTGAAAGAGGACATAAGGAAGGCCAAGAGACATATGAAAACATGCTCAAAGTCACTAATCATCTGAGAGATGCAAGTCAAAACAACAATGAGGTACCATATCACACCTGTCAGAATGGCTGTCATCATCAAATCAACAAATGACAAGTGCTGGAGAGGATGCAGAGAAAAAGAACCCTCTTGCACTGCTGGTGGGAATGCAGACTTGTGCGGCCACTGTGAAAAACAGTATGGTGCTTCCTCAAAAAATTAAAAATGGAACTTCCATTTGACCCACTAATCCCACTTCTAGGAATATATCCTAAGAAAACAGAAACAGCAATCAAAAAGGATATATGCACCCTTGTGTTCATAGCAGCAGTTTACAATAGCTAAGATTTGGAAACAGCCTAAGTGCCCATCAGCAGATGAGTGAATTAAAAAACTGTGGAATACCACCCTGCTATAAAAAAGAAGGCATTCTTACCATTTGCAACAGCATGGATGAAACTGGAAAGCATTATGTTAAGGGAAATAAGCCAGTCAGAGAAAGATAAATATCACATGATCTCACTCATTTGTGGAATATAATGAACAACATAAACTGATGAACAAAAATAGAATCAGTCATAGAAGCATCAAACAGACTGTCCAACCTATGAGGGAAGGCGGGGGTGAGGGGATAAGAGATCAATCACAAAGGACTTGTATGCATGCGTATGAGCATAACCAACGGACACAGGCAAATGGGGGTTGGTGGTGGTGAGGGCATGTGCTGGTTGTGGGGGCAGCCAGGGAGAGGTCAATGGGGGAAAAAGGAGACTTATGTAATACTTTAAACAATGAAGAATTTAAATTAAAAAATAAAAGTAGCTTTCTATCCGTGATCCCAAATATTCATGGAATTTTCTTAAAACTTAGAATTTTCAGAAAACATAGTCTTTCATAAAAGAGTACTATATATATATATATATATATATATATATATATATATATATATAGTTAAAAGAAAAGCCTAGAAGAAATTAATAAAATCTGATAAAGGTGGACATTTTTGATCATTTATATTAGTGTGTGTTCTCACTTTCCATTATCTGGAAGCCAGCAATTGTGTTTACAATAACCCAAATCTCCTCCCTTTTCCAATTTAAATGATGCCACTTTGAATTCACTTCAGATGCATGGTTTTATAATTTTATATTCATGACACACTATTCATTTCCTCTGAACTTGCCTTGCTACACCAACAATCAGAATCCCCTCAGATAAATTTCAGACACTTTAAAATTAATTCTGAAAAGGTTGAGGAGGCCATTGAAATTTTTAAAGGACACTTTTAGTTTAGATCTCAGTGGTCATCTGAGTTAATATCCAGACTTATTACCACTTTTTAAATCATAAGTATATCCATGAAAGAACTGAGAAAGGATCAATAGAGAGGAGGAAACTTTGAAAAACTTTCGGGAATTAGCTGCCTTATGGTTTTATGGCATAAAATTTATGCGGAAGTAGTTCTAAAGTTGTCAGGTAAATACAAATCTTGTTAGAATCACATTGATGTAAACAGTACATCATGGATTTTTAACATTTCATTACTTGTTTAATAAAAAAGCATTAGTTTATGGCTCTGAATTTCAGAGATTCATCCAGAGTAATAACTATTAATCACAAACAAAATCTAAGAGAACTTTCATCTAATTAAGTTTTAACAAATAATCTATTACTCTTCATCCATATTATCATATTAATTTGTTTAGAATTACATGGTATAATCTTTGTGATTATTGCTTTTGGCTTGTATGAAGAGCCTATTTAGCGAGTACTAGTTTTCATTATAGGAAGTAGTAAAACAATGGCATAATTTACTTACATGTGTTATCTTAAGAGTCTTCTTTTTTGACAAATAAAAAAGACAAAGTCTTTTTTCTGACAAACTGGATCCATCCCTAATAGCCAGGATATTAAAGTGGATCATAAAAAATAAACATTATTTTTCACAGACTTTAAATTATCTATTATCTGGAGAGATTAACTCAGCTGCTGGAGTAAAGCTTGATGGACTTGTTAAAAGGCATTTGGTTCCTGAAGTGTCAGGGGTTACAAAACTGTTTATGACTTTGAGCTATTTTTAGAGTATTGAGATTGTTGTGAGGATTCAAATAAAATAATATGTGAAAGTTTTTTGAAGTATTAAAGCACTCTACAATTATATATCTTTGGGAGGTTATGGTATATCACTAATACTTTTAGCAGAGTACTAACATAATCAGATTTATTTTAGGATGATTAATATGAATATGGTCTGATGGATGGCCTACAGTGAGGAGAGACTACAGGCTAGGTGACCGGATAGAAGGCTATTTTCAATAGAGATTATTGGCCTGTGAGTGAATCAGTGGGAAAGGAAAAGACAGGACGAATAGAGATGTGAATAATTTAAGTGATCATTAAAGTTTCTTTGAATATTGACACTCATGATTAGAATGATTTAAAAAAATTATGCCTTGCCATCCATATACACACAATTTTATATGATTTATCTGAAATCTATAAACATCTCTATGTAGAGTGGGAGAGAGTGGCAAATGCTAGATAGTGTAGAGGTTTGGCTGTGGATTGATTTGGAAAAATGATCATGTCTTAATAAAATCAGGGACTACAAAAGGGACTTATAGGTGAGGGTGTGCATAGACTTGGGGTGGAAGCTAGGGAAAATATGATCAGTTAGGTTTTAGATATTTTTAATTTTAGAGGCTAACAGGCTATATAAGGGCAGATAATCTATCAGGTGTCTTGCTTGGGGTCCTGAAGCTCATGAAAGTGGTAGATTTAGAAAGTTAACTCTAACTTTGGAAGTTATCTGCATACAGAAGATGAATGCTGGGATTTGAAACCTAGAGTGGTTTGTTTATTTAATACCAGGAATTAAACTAGGACCTGGCTGGCATGGCTTCAACTGTTGAGCTTCAGCCTCTGAATCAGGAGGTCACTGTTCGATTCCTGGTCAGGCCACATGCCTGGATTCCAGTCTCAGTCCCCAGTGTGAGCTGTGCAAGAGGCAGCCAATCAATGATTCTCTCTCATCGTTGATGTTTCTATCTCTCCCTCTCCCTTCTTCTATGAAATCAATAAAAATATATTTAAAAAAATTAAACTAGGGCTTTGGATGTGCATTTCCAGGTGCTTATCATTGGTTATACATTTCTTTAGTATATGTGAAGCACAGTCCCAAAGCTAGTGTCAATGTGTAAGGCCTGTGAATTAAAATGGTACAAGCAGAATAAGAAAATGAAGGGGTTAATATTGTGGTGGAAGAAGGAAGCAAGGGATCAGAGGTTAAGGATCAACAGAGTGATGCTTATAGTCAAGAAGGAAACTATCATTTGCCAAGGAGGGAAAAAATGAAATGAATTCGTTCAGGAAAAAATGGGAACTTGAGAGGTGAATTGGATGAGGTTAGTGGTTCTGGACCATTTCTGAGAATATAACAAGTTGTCAGGAATTTCTTTTAAATATATTGGTCCAAATTTGATAGTTGGAAATATTTACCCAGATAATCAGCTGTTCTTTCATCTTCACCTTTTTTCTCTTCATTATCTCCCTTAAATAGATTTTTAACCATGTACAAATCTCCTAATTTTATCTGTTCTTATCATTAGATAAAGCCTTCTTCCATAAATAGTGGCAACTTCATTTTCCTGAACACAAAGCTATCTTTTCTTAATTGAATTACAATGAAAAGATTTGCAAGCCAAAGTGTACATCTTCTGAATAGTGCTATTTTGGGTATATCTTTGTTAAATCTTTGCTTAACCAGATCAGGGCACATGCCTGGGTTTCAGGCTCAATCCCCAGTGTGAGCTGTGCAAGAGACAGCCAATCAATGATTCTCTGTCAAATTATTTTTTTCAAACCATGTGTTAGTTAAGCAAATTTAATATAATCAGTAGTAATAAATCATATATATGTTTTATTCCAAAATACATATAAAAGAATCTGTTTTACAAGTGAAAAACATTTTTATTCATAGTAAATAAGATTGGATTTGATTTTCACTCAATTAAACTATTTTAATACATTCATGAAAGACAAGTTTGAGAATCCTATCTGCTTTGATACTGGTAGAGTGAAGGTTTACTAAACACCATCAATTCTGTCAGTGGAATCTAAAATATGAAGCAACATTAATTCCTTATTTAGAGAATCAATTGCCAAAATGTGGAAGTATGTGAGCTTCAATTTATTCAACAAATATTTACTGAGCTCTTACCATATGCCAAGGAGTTTTTAACCTAGATTTCTTTAAGAAACTGGGTGAGTTTCAACTATGAGGCAAGCAACTTCAGATTATAAGTGTAAATAAGGTTTACAATAAAAAGATCTTATTATGTTAAGCAAGAATCTGTCACTCCTCCAAAATTGAGTTGGATCTAGTTACAGATATTTTAAACTATGATTTAGGGAAAATAATGATGTACTCATTTTCAGTTGTTCAAGTGTTTGCTATCTCTTAGTACTAAACTAGAACTTCCAGGTAAAAATTAGTTTCAGTGTTATGTCATTTTATAGCTCTACTAGACTAGAGGCCCAGTGCACAAATTCACGCACCTGTGGGGTCCCTTGGCCTGGCTTGTGGGGTTGGGCCAAAACCGGCTCTCTGATATCCCCCATGGGGTCCTGGATTATGAGAGGGAGCAGGCCAGGCTGAGGGACCCCACCAGTGCATGATCAGGGCTGGGGAGAGACACGGGAGGTTGGCCAGCCGAGGAGGGACCGTGGGAGGGCTCCAAGGCATGTCTAGCCCATCTTGCTCAGTCCCAATCTGCCAGACCCCCAGCAGTGAGCTAACCTACTGGTCAGAGCGTCTGTCCCTGGTGGTCAGTGCACGTCATAGAGACTGGTTGACTATCTGTCCCCTGGTGGTCAGTGCATGTCATAGCGAGTGGTTGAGTGGCCTTAGCATATCATTAGCATATTACGCTTTCATTGGTTGAATGGTCAACTGGTCAACCGGACACTTAGCATATTAGGCTTTTATTATATGACATAAAATATGAGGGTACAATTGGCAGTTAAAGAACACTTTTCATAACTTCGTACAAATTCTGGTATTATTAAGATTCTGGGGAAGGATGGACAGAAGTAGCATGTGTCCAATTAAGAAATTACGTGTGAGGCCTGACAGGTATGGCTCAGCAGTTGAGATTCTAACCAGGAACTGAGTGGTTGCTGGTTTGATTCAGGTCAGGGCATTGATGTTTCTATCTCTCTCCCTCTCCTATCTCTCTCTAAAAAATCAATAAAAACATATTTTTAAAAAGATATTAGATATGAGGTCCAAAACAGAAAACTAAATTTCAGAGAGATACAAATTCAGGCTTTTAATCAGAAGTTATTTTAAATTAAGATTAATCTTCCTTAGTGTCACTTTAGGAGTTGGAGAGTAATAGAATTATTAACTTGAAATTGGTGCCTAGGCTGCCATTTCATTGCCTGAGAAAGATCTATTAGTATTAGAAATCCTGTGCAATCCAATAATCCTAGGGAGTGTTTTACTTATGTCTAATTTGAAAAACCATTTGGCATATTGGATGTCCTTCTTTCTCTTGATTTCCTCAGTGAAAAAAAGTAATATTTCCCTGGCCATGTAACTCAGTTGGTTGGAGTATGGTGCTGTACATACTCCCAGTCACGGCGTATACCTAGGTTTTGAGTTCTCAGCCTCAGGTAAGGATTTTTAAAAAAAGTAGTATTTTGTTATTTTATAGCAGAAAATGTTATGTTATATATACAGGACCTTTGGAGGGAGTCAGGCAGTTCTTAGTTTGATTATCATGTCCACCCCATAATGCTTTATGTGACCTTGGTGCAGTTATTTAAATTTTTGGATTTTCATTTGTTTTAAAAACTGCATAAGCCTGAGGATGAAAATGAAATAACGTATAGAATGTACACAGTGCCTCTCAGTTTATTTCCTTTTCTGTGTTAAGTATCCCGTATCCATAATTCATCCACTCATTTATTTATTCAACTAAGGAATTTAGTTCAATCAATGAATGCTGAGCATCTACTTTGGGCCAGACACCCGTATTGGGGAGGCAGCAGTGAAATAAAACAAACAAACAAACAAACAAAAAAGCCCTGCCCCTATGGCACTTATTTTTGTGTGTGGTGAAATGTAATTGCATATTTATTAAGAAAATTAGTCATGCGCTTGCCTCTGAAAGTATAAATGTATGTAATTATAAAATTATTGAAACTAAAAATTCCTCTCTAAATCTTTCTTTCATCTCTTACTTCTTTTTCTAAATTAAGCCCTTTCTGTCTTCCCTTCTAACTACAATACAATTTCATATCTTCCTCTATATTAAGCTTGGATGGAGTTGGAGGGTTGGTGAGGAGGGTATACAAAAGTAAGAATTTATATGTAACCTCGAGAAACTGAATGTTATAACAAGGAAAGAAACCACATAATTAGAAATAATAGTTCAATCCATGTGATAAAACATAAAACATAGTTACATGTTAGATGATAAGCACCAGTATAACCAATGAGCATTCAGAAAAGGGAGAAATAAGTCAATACAATTAGTCAAAATGAACTTCAAAAAGGAGATGCAATTTAAGACAACGTGAAAGGATTGGTAAATTTTAGATGCATGGAGATGGAGAAAACAGTCATATATGGGTAACTTTTTTCTTTTCTCTCTCTCTCAGCTCTGAATGCCCAGGTCCTTAATTAATATTTTTACCCTAGTTGTTCCAGATTTCCTTTTCATAAAACGCCTTGTCGATTTAAGAAGGCACAACCTGGAACCAAAAGATTTTTGTTGGCTTCATTAATAAATTCAAATTTTCCAGGTGTAATCTTTCATTATTCAATTTATTCAGCTATAAGGGAGAGAGATCCCTACAGTTATGCTTTTCAATAACAAAGAGCATACATACATAGTGTCCTTAGGCCGTCTATGATCAGGTAGGAAGGTCCGCCATCCTCTACCACCTAGGCCAGATGGTAAGGTGTGTGTCCACAGCTTTTTGGGAATCTATTATGCCTATCAGGACTCAGTTCCCTCTACTTCAAAGTTAGGGTTGTCAGACTGGTCAGTAATAGGTAATGCACGTATGTTCAGGTTAAGCCAACAACGTTTTGCTTTTTCATGCTTCTTTTCTGTCAACACTAATGAGTCAACATTGCCTGAATGTCTGAATAATGAAACACATCCCTGTTTAAAAGTATGTAACTGAAAATGAAATAAAAAATAAAGGCAGTTTTTTTAAAAAAAAGTTAGGGTTGTCTGAGTTAGAGATGCAGATGCAGCTTGCAGTCCTCCTTTGGTTCTAAAATGCTCTACCCCTCCTCACCAGCAGCATGCATTGTTCTCCGCCATCCCTCTCTCTTTCTATCTGCAGCGGTTTCGTTAGGCAGCTAAGCATTCCAGGGTGTGCCAAGAGAGGTGTCTTCACTCTTTTATCTCCCTCTACTTCCTGCACAGGTCATTCTCAGAGTAGTTTCTAAATACATACAGTGGTTGAGAAGAAATGGTTGTAACAGAAGGTGTGGAACTCTGGTTTTGGTTCATTTTAAAAAGTTTCTAAATATTTAAGGTAGGACAGCCTGTTTTTCTCTGTTCTTGACAGTCCCTCCATACCAAATTTAAGTACTAAAAGTGTCAATGAATCAAAATGTTCATCCTCATCCCTACCTGTATATTTTGTGGCCATCTGCCTGACCATGATTCTGGGCATGCGATATTAGCTATACTGTCCAAGAATTTGCTTACCCAGTCATCTTCATCAAGGAGGCAGGTAATTGAATGCCTGCCCAGATTTTTGGCATGTGGCTCTTTTTCTTTATTAGTTTGTGGCATTATTGCCAGTTTTATTTCACAGGTATTTTAATGAGAATCCTGGAAGACATTTATCAATTCACCTCCAGGTTGGCTGGGAAGTTACTCCAACTTCCATTTTTGAAGCCAGCACAAGCAACATAACTTGAGAAGCCCAGTGCAAAATAAAAATGCAAGGCCTCTTTTCCAAAATTCTTGAAAAGAGACTATGGACACAGAGTATTAAATCAAACATGGAGCCTCCTCAGTGCTAGGTTCTGTGCACTCGCAAAGGTCACATGCCCATGAAGCTGACATTGCTTAAAATTCTCTCCAGCTTTGGGTTTGATGCCGCTGTTGTCTCTTGATGTTTCTTTTCTCTCTCCTAGAGCTTCTCTTCTCATTGATTGACTTCACTCCTTGTCTTCCTTAAGTTCCCTAAATATGGGTAGATCAAGATTATATCCTTAGTGCACTGACATTATTTTTCTCCCATGTAATCCTCAGAAACATAAACTAAATCAATGATTTCAATCACTCTTTGCTGAGGATGATTCTAAGCTTAATATCTCCAGCTTTTGTGATTCTCATAAGTTTGAGATACAAATTTCTAATTACAAACAGACATTTATACTGACAGTTGATATGCCTATAATGGGCCCTTCATCTTATCTCTCAAACTGATTCCTTCATATGAATTTTATTTACTCTGGTTCTGAATATTTCCTTCCCTTGGCTTCACAAATCTAAGTAATAATTAACCTTTGATTTTTTTCTTAAATTTGGGCACTAACTTAATATTTTCTGATTTTTTTTTCACTTACTCTTTCTTGTCACATTGCCTGAATGCTTTAAGTACTTTTAATCTCTTTTATTTTTGGTGGGGGGATTAAGACAGCATAAATAAGTAATATCTCGACAAAAAAGACATGGAAAAATAGGTTAAAATGAAAACATCAATAATACTGTTTATTAAGGGTATGTTCAGCTTACATTATCCCTATATTTTTCTGAAACATTAGAGAATAATTTACAGACATAATAACCCTTTATTTTTTAGTATTTCATTGTGTATTTTCTAAGAAAAAGTATAATGGCTTACGTAATTGTAATTTAGTTATCCATTTCAGGACACACAACATTGTATATGGTTTTATCTAGTCCAAAATTCCCATTTTAATTTCATCAATTGATCCAATATTGTATTTTATAACATATCTATGTATATTTTTTTCTTAGTACAGGATCTATCTACTAAAGAATCATGAACTTCATTCAGTTGTCATATTTCTTTATTCTTTTAACTGGAACAATTTTCAGCCTTTTTTTGTCTTTTAAGACATGGACATTTGTGAAGATTTCAGGCTAGTTTTTTTTTAGAGGATGTTTCTCAATTTTACATTGAACTATACTTGCCATATAACATATTAGTTTGAAGTGTATGACACCATGATTTAATATTTGTATATATTGCAAAATAATCACCACATAAACTTATAGCATCTTTAAATCATGGGTGATACACTTGATTTTCATACACTTGATTTAAATTTTAGAAGCTATCCTACTTAAAAATGAACTGATAATTATTTTCATATAATGCTTTTTTATTCTAAAAAGAGAAAAAAAACAACTTTTATAGTATATAAATAATGAATTGGAAGACTTTTCCTGGCATATCAAGATTTTTAAATCAAAAGAACTGTGTTAACAAGATGTCATAAAACAAATTTACAGCAATAAGAAGTTTCTCTGATTATTCGAAATAAAAATATCATTTCTTACCTCTGTAAACTTAATCCAATTTCACATGAATGCTGAAACAAACCATATGGTGCTGTGCTTTTATTTGTATTATACTTCACAGATTCCCATTTTGTTTGCCTCATTTTATTCTTACTGTCAATGACCACATTCATGGGACTATGTCATTTTGCCAAGGACAACCTCAGAACATTTTCTACATTTAACCAGTATAAGCCATTCATAGCATTTATGTTAATTTGAGGGAAAATAAGCTTCAGCCTTCAAAAATATTTTTTGCAAATAGCCTGTGATTTTTAACTGTTAGTTTTATCTGAGCATTTTATAACAAAACAAATTGCCAAGGTTGGTCTATAGCTAGTTACCTAAAGGTTTGTTTCATTTTGCTTCCCTGAGAATTATTTGTCTGTTGTGCTGTTGAAGTATTTAGAAGTTCATTCCTAGCCCAGGACATTCATCGCAATTATTTGAATCAGCTCCCTGCAGATAGCCCTTAATATGGAATATCATTCACTTACAAAATAGTTGCTGCAGACACATCTGCCAGTGCTCAACCTGGCAGTAAAGATGTGTCAAAACCACTTCAAATTATGGACACACAGAGAATACCACTATACAGTAATGTTCAGTGTTATGATTTATCTTCATTTACTCTCTCTACTTATCTGGTCTCCTAAATCAGCAGAATTGTCATGGCTAAATATTTGGAACATGTAGTAGTAAATTAGTTTGGCTGTTCAACTCGCCGGGAGAGTTGGACGTGTACATTAATTTTTCATTGGAATATCTGATTAGATATTTGGTTCACTGGTCCTATGTTTTTACTGTTGTGATGATGATGCTCTGGAGCTTTCAGGGGGCAAGCAGAATAAAATGTAAACTGCGGTAAAGCTAAGAAACTACCAACTTTATGTACAATAGGGTCACTAAAGATTTTTATGTTATAAGAGAAGCAGGTCCTCTGAGTTTTTAGAAGATAGGTGAGTTATTTCTGAAGACCATGGCATCAAAGTATGCATGTTAGAGATGGGGTTCAGCCATGTGAAAATACCTAGCGTCTCCATGGCAAGCACCATGAGGCCTCCGGGTCTTTGCACGAGTATGCTTCCGCTCTAAACACCCTCTGCAGCCTTTCCAATTGCTAGTGAGGGTTCTGGTTTCCACTTGAGCCATTTGTCAGGATTCAGTTCTGGCACATCCTTCTCTCTGAAATCCTCGAAAGCAACAGTATCTCTTTATCATCGCACATCTCAAACCTCACACTCATAGTTGGCATTCTTTCAAACCCTAATAGAGTAGAACTCAGGAAAAGATAATACTTTTGCAATATCTCTGGTTCTACCATTTAATGTGACTAGGAGTTATCAGCTACAGGGTTACTTTTTGGTGTTAGGCTCTAGAAAATATCCTTGTTAAAGAATCAACTGAAAATTCTCATAGAAGATTTGCTTATAAATTACTCTGGTTATAAAATAACCTTTTTGTATATAATAAGGTTAGATTATGAAATATGTTGGGAGAAAATTGTTTAGACTACATAAGCTCAAGTTTTCTCATTTGTATGATAAGGAGAAATATATAAATAATATGATTAGGAACATTTTATTTTTTTAAAAATACTAGAAACATCCTATATAATAAAAGCCTAATATGCTAATTGTCCCCTTGGGCGGTCGTTCAACTGAGAAACCGAGAGTTCAACCATTCACTATAATGTGTGCTGACCACTCGGGGGCAGTGAGGAAAATGGCGGGCGACTACAGTGCGCTGCGACCTCTCGCCAGCTACCTGGGGGCGGGGGTGATGGGACAGAGGTTTGGTGAGAATCCAAGCTCTCTCTCACTCCCCCTGCTACCCTTCCCCAGGGTGCCAGGGCTCATGCTCCAGGGAAGCCACTGTGCTCAGGTGCCGGGCACCCACAAGGAGCCTATCCCACACCTGTGTAGCCTCTTCTGGGTGAGCCAGGCTGTAGCCACCTGGACCGCAGGGGCCAGTTGGGCTCTGCCGGAAGCCAGTCCATCCTTGCTGCTTGACACAGTCGCTGCAGGAAAGAAACATCTTCACAGCATATGTTTCAAGGGACCTGGCGTATATAGCATACTGTTCTTAATATGTTTGCTCCCCTTAGCGCTGTGTGTTTTAACCAAGGTCACCTCTCCGAGAAAGGTTGTTTCCCCAGGTAGGAATTTTTCCCTGAAGTCAGGGAGGGGATGCCTTTCCTAGAAAGGTTGTTTCCCCAGGTAGGAATTTTTCCCTGAAGTCAGGGAGGGGATGAAACTCCTTAACTAAGTGCCAGGCGGGCAGTTAATCACTACAAACAATCATGCTTAAACTACATAATCTTTACTCCCTGGAATGGAGATAAGAAACGCCCTAACCTTTGTAATAGAAATTGACAGGATTAAAATCAACTGGTATAAATACGGATGTAACAAGACAATAAACAGCAGAACTTCGCTGGAGATCCAGACCAGAACTTGGCTGGAGATCCTGGGGGGAGATCCTGGCTAGGCTGCTGATCAACTGAACACTGTCTCCGTGTCCTTCCTTCTTCGCCGACTCCATCCACACCTTTGGGGACCCCTGGACCTGCTGGGGTTGGACCCCGGCAGGGCTCCTTGTGGGTTCGTACAGGAACCAGTCTGTGAGGCCGGCTGGGAAAGAGTGTGCTGCCTGCTTGGCCTCTGTGTGCGCAGCTGGGCGGCCCAGAGGCCCACACTGTGCCCTGGCCCAAGGCTTCTGGCCACACTCACTGCATCTCCACATGGGGACTTGGGTGCCGTGACTCAGGCAGAGGGGTCACGTGGGGTCCCGTGGGCCCAGCTGCTTCCCGGGGACTAGAGATCAGCTGGGACCTGCCCTTCCATGCCAGACACTCACACTTCGATCACCGGCCAGGCCTAGGGACTGCACCTGTGCATGAATTTCGTGCACCGGGACTCTAGTTTTAAATAAAGTTTCTGGCACATAAGAGACAGTAAGTGAATGGTCACTATTACAAAATCACCTACCACACAGTCTAAGTTTTTATTGCCCTTTTCAAATAAAATTCTTAAAGACAGGTTCTAAAACTTATTCACCTATATATTCCCCACACATAGAATAGATTCTGGCACCCAGGTGGTGCTTAATAAATATTTATTAAAATAAAATATATAGGATATAAAATATTATGATGTAAATAGTTAACTTTTTATTACTGATTGGTGGAATGGGTCCAAAAAGAGATCTTTTGAATTTAGTCTAAGTGTTAAAACCTATGGTAATAAGGATGAAGATTAGTTCATAGTAAAAGTCATAGAGTTCAAATGCCAGTGAGTTTAAAGGACATTTAGCCCTTTAAAATATTAGTTTGCTTTCATTTTTGCCTATTAATTTCAGTGAATGTAACTAAAAAGACATTCATGGAATCAATATGAAATTCATTGACCAGAAAGATTCAGTCTAAAGTCATAAAAAGCTAGGTTTCATGTAACTATATCAATGATTTCACTCTTTTTTATGTGATAAAGTATTTTATATTATTTTCAGTTTCTAAATATGAATTGAAATTCTGTCAAAAGTTCTGTTGACTTGCCAGTAATTATATTAGCCTCTCAAATGTAATAGAAAACACTTTACCCATAATAAAAGCAATATTCAGAATTCCATATATTGACTTGGTTATGTATATGTGACCCCTGATGAAGTCCTTCAATCTTCCTTAGGAATAGATATGATGTAATTATTGAAGAGTAACCTCAGAGATGCATGTACATATAGTCACACAACACACTCCACACACGCTAATGTAAATATGCAAGTATACAAATGTACATATACCTTCAGAAATAAGCATCAGAGACTGCCAACAGATTGACTAGAAATTCATACCAACTGGATGATGAATTTCTAAGCCAAACACCTTCCCCTTCTATTAGCAACCACAAGGTGCAATGCAGGTGGTTGTCACATACACTGAGAGAAAAGAAAGAAGAGGGTTAATTAAACTAGATGTGGAATTATTTGGAGATAAAATAAATTAATAAGAGTTCAATAAAACACAAAACTTCATTTTTTTCCAGTAACACTTGCAAGCTATACATGCATAAGAAAACATGCTCTACCAGATTTTAAAACTTATAAAGTTATTGTAATTAAGACAGTGTGATATTGATATGAGAAGAGAAAAAAAGTTTATGTATATATAAATATATTTACCTATACATGCATGAAAATTTAGTATATAATAGCTTTACAAATCAGAGGAGAAAAGATTGTCTATTCAATAAAAGGTGTTGACAATTTAATTATACATATGCAATAATAGAACATTCTATTTTATTAATATTATACCTTAAATAAATTTCAGATATACATAAAACCAAAAGTAAAACATTCAAATTTAGAAGAAAATAGAGGCAAATATATATGACTTTATGAAAGAAAATATTTTTAACAAAATAAACGTTTGCTGAATTTGACCAGACCACCTCAAAACTAAACCTTTAATTTCAACCTAAGACACCAAGAACAAAGTTAATACACAAAATTCATACTGAGGGAAAATTTTTAAAGTGTGTATAAACACATAGCATTACTAGCTATAACATATAAAGCTACTACTCATTAGAAAATTAGGTAAAAAATATAAAAAGCTAATTTGCAGAAAGGAAAACTCATGTAGCCAATACATACCTAGGAAGAGGTTCAATGCAACTAATGAGGACATGTAAAATAAACAATGACACATTATTAACTATCCATCATGCAGGTATAAATTAAGGAGTCAATGGATATTGATTAGGAACACTCATGCCCTTCGGTAAGGAGTGTTAAGTGGTAGAAGCCTTGTACTGATAATATTTAGTATGGTTTAAGATGTATATAACATTTGACCCAAAGGATCTCACTTCCAGATACCTAATCAAGATAACTTGAACTCATAAGCACAAGTGGATATGTTCTAGAATGTTCATTGCAGCCTCGTTTAAGAAAATACTGAAAACAGCTGTCATGTTTATCATAGAAGAATGGATAAGCAAAGTGGCATACTCAAAATTAAATGCTTGAAGTCAGAGTGAGTGAACTAGAACTACCTTATATCAACATATAAAAATCTCAGAAATTTAATTTTGAACAAAAAATATGTTGCAAGTAACATGTATGTTATAGCTTGTATAATGTTTGAAAAGTTGCAAAAGAATTGTATCTACTTTATACAAAGAATTATATATACATATACATGAAGCAATAAAAGCATACATATAAAAGTTAAACATCAAAATCACCTCATAGCTACTTTGGCAATGAAATTTGGGAATGGATTCTGGGGGCATGCAAGATTCTTCAACCATATTGGTTATTATTAATTCTAAAAATTCAAAATTATATATTGCAAACTGGTAAGATTTATTAATAAGGCTGGTTAAGTTTTCAATGTACATCATCCACTCTAATATTCTGTAACTTTAAAAATAGTTGATAGTTAAAAATGCATTCTCTTTAAAAAGATCTTATTGCATTCCCTTTAAATATTAATGTTGATTAGATGGTTTAACATTTTGATTTTCAAAAATTATACACATAAATATATACTATGAGGAAGAGCAAAATATGGCGCACCAAAAATGCCACTTCGGCATGTTGATTATTTTGAATTAAAGTTACTTAAAAAACAGTGGCAC
This sequence comes from Myotis myotis, assembly GCF_014108235.1. Classification (NCBI taxonomy): domain Eukaryota; kingdom Metazoa; phylum Chordata; class Mammalia; order Chiroptera; family Vespertilionidae; genus Myotis; species Myotis myotis. The sequence continues at coordinate 29,484,063 of NW_023416313.1, forward strand.
AAGAACACTCTGACCCTCCTTTGTCCCCTTGAAAGCAGGAAGTAGATCTCCCATGTGAAGTTATCCTTCCTAAACCAGGAGGATAGAAGGCATCCTTATGACCAGAGATAGGGAATTCAAGGCTGAGAAAGCTGCATAAACAACTTTGTTACTTCTCCATTAATTTGCGACCGCAAGTAAAACCCCTTTGTTTTGTCAACCATCACAAATACTTGTTTCTTTATCTAAAGGATCTAAAAGCTTCCTGCTTTGATCACTCCTTTGGGCCTCATATCTTTGGGTTCCCTCTACAGTAAAATTGTGCTATCTTGATGTCAATTTAATAATTAGACCAGCCATAACAAAAATCCTAGAAGGGTACAAGAAAAAATTTCCTCTCCTACACTATATAACATATAAATACATATAAATACCATTAAACTGAGATATACTTAGACATTTGTCTATAAAAATGTATCTTGCATATAAAAATGGATTCCATCTCAAAGAATGTATATGCAAACTAATTTTCATTAAGTGCAGACATTTAAATTATTTTATGTAAGTGAAAGAAAACATTAGTTTGGAATTTTGAGGTGCTTTTCTTATAGTAGGAAATTACAAAATAAATGATCATGCTAAATAAACACCAAATATGTATAATTAAACAATGTTCTTTGATTTCAATACATCTCAAACGATTTAATTTATTCAGATTTCATTCTTAAAAAAATACTATGAATTTGTTAATCAAAATCTTGTGAGTAAAAAGATAGATACTTTTATTCATTGGTTTGGAAATCCATTCCTACAATGTCTAGACCTTTAACTCCTCTCCAGAGTACTGTTTGGGCTCTCAGACTCCACAAACAGCCTTGAGCGGAGCCTCTGGGGAAACCTTGTCAGCATTTAATATGTGATCATCCTGTCACCGTAATATTGCCCAGAGCTGTACTTCCAAAATCACATAACTGGATTTATGCTTGAAAATTTGGAATCCTTAGCGGTCAAGGAAATATTATTCTGCAGAGAGGTTTAAAATTTTAGTTGACAATGTTGAATCTCAACTTGCTGAACTCATCTGGGGTGAAATAACTTGCAGACTGGTTCTTCTTCCTTTTTTCCAGGAAAAGTCTTCCTTTTGCATTTGATATACTAGGCAACTGCAAGAGTCAAAGGACAATTATAAAATATCACGAAAGTAGCAATTTCAGAAAACAGCTACTATCCCTATGGCTGGATAAATTATGGGAAAAAGTTAAAATTATTAATACTCAGACACCTGGAACTGAAACTCGGGCCTTGGAGGGGTGGGCACTGCTAAGCAGAAGCTGGTGTCGCTAAGGGGACCAGGATGGAGCTGGTTCTGTAAGTGCTGGAAAAAGGGCAACAGCGGCTGTCACAGGACAGCCTTGCTGGGGGGAAGAAGCCTTGCTGAAGTCAGGCTCACAGGAACCTTATTGTGCAGTAGCTCGCAGGACACCCATAAGAAAGAGCGCCTTCCCTCTTCTCCAGCCTTGCATCCTCCCTCTAGCTCAGCGGTTCTCAACCTGTGGGTCGCGACCCCTTTGGGGGTCGAAGGACCCTTTCACAGGAGTCGCCTAAGACCATCGGAAAACACAGATATAATTACATATTGTTTTTGTGATTAATCACTATGCTTTACTTACATTCAATTTGTAACAATGAAATTGGGGGTCACCACAACATGAGGAACTGTATTAAAGGGTCGCAGCATTAGGAAGGTTGAGAACCACTGCTCTAGCTCCTCCCTCTAACTCCTTCTATTGGCAGATCCTAAGATGTGAACTGGCAACCCTGAAAGTTGTTTAATGGAGTTCCATATAGTCTCAGGACAGAAAGTGGAGGCTGAAACAGAAATAATTTAACAGCTGTCATATTGCCTATATTAATGTACAAAATTAAGAGGCTATCATTCTACAGTCTGAGGCAGATCTATGTACAGCCCAGAATTTTCCTGATGTCTGCAAATCCTCTTTTTGACATCATATACATCCCTGGTGATTATTTATTCAATAAATCCAGTATCTTTTGTTCATTTTTTAAAATGAAATTTCTTGACAACCATTTAACAAAAGTACTATTCTGAGCTAAAGATGAAATAAACTTGGTTTCTTTCTTCAAAGAATTTCAAAACCTAAAAAGCAAAATGAAAACATTTGTATAAATCACTAGGAGAATAAAAAGCCATGTAATCCAACTATACAGACTGAGGTCGCAAGGGCTTCAGATAGTTCTATCAATTCTTTAAACTAATTGGTAGAGGAGATCAAAAGGCCAAGGAATTATTTCTAAAATAATTTATTGCAGAGACCTTGTGGTCTTAAAGAATTGGTGGGATTTAAAATTGGATGTTGGCATTAGCAGGGCTTTACAGATAGGGAGAATGGCATATTAAATCTGGGCTTGCAGGAAAATAAAATATATATTTAAAAATGACAAAAATGCTACTGGAAAATTTTGAGCAAATAGAGAAAAAGTCACAAGGGTAAGCTAATGGCGATGTGAAGGCTGAGTCAGGGGAGAGAGACATACTGCCAAATATTGAGAAAGATCAGTAATGAAGCCGAACCAATAGAAAAGAGGGAATAAGGGACTTGAGCAAAATATATGTATCTTCCCATCTTTTTTTTTCCTACAGTAAGCCTTCATTTCTGCATAGGCTGGACGTGGCGCTAAAAGTGTTTTCTATGTAGGTGGTTATCCTCTGCTTCCACACTCATAATACACAGCTGTCCCTTTCCATGTTATTTGGAAGAATTATAAAAATAGGCCAAAATCAGATATAGTTGGAATTTTTAAAAATCATAAGAATAGCTCCTTATACTAAATCTCATTTCCTAGTTATAGCATCTTGTATGGATTGAATATTGATCATATTAATTAGAAGAGTAGTGGACTAAAGAACTTTATTGAGGTCAAGCATATAGGTATGAGATCAACATGCTATATAAAGGACTAGGATTGTGAAAAAGACTATAACAAACAAGCATACATATACACACACACATATATATATACACATATATACATATATACACACATACATACAAATATACATACATAAATGAAATTATTTAGTATTAGAATATTTGGATATACAAATTAAATTAGCCTCAACTAGTTTCTATGGCCATAATGCCCATGGAAATAAATAGGAAAATGTTTAGAAAAATTACGTTTTTTCTTTGTTTACTGCTACCACATTTTCTAAAACCCTGTCTTTTTCTTCATAAATTAATTCATCAGCCATTAAAGAGATTTGGCATCTAGTCTTTTTCTCCTCCCTTTCATGCATGTTTTCTCACTATCCCTTTGCTCATTTTCTGCTCTTCACATAAGCTACCTCAGCTGGGCTAAAGTCCAGGTTTGCCTTTTGCTATTTTTCTTTGCCTCTTACAAGCTGATATAAAGTCTTGGGCAGGGATATAAAGCCTCTGTGCTGCAAGTTATTTCTTCTGTAAAATGAGATTTAAAAGATTGCTTCCCACTGCGATGAATTAAAGATGTTTATTTTAAACTCTAAAGCAACCACTCAAACAGGTAAATGAAGGTAAGTAGTTAGTAACTCAATAGTAGACATAAGATAAAATACTAAACATTTATATAATCTAAAAGGAAGCAGAAAAGGGCAAAAAAAAAAAAAAAGAGGACGGATAGAAAACAGATAGCATAAGGTTGATTTAAATCTAACCATATCATTGATTACATTAAATATGAACTGTATGTAGACACGCCAAGAAAAGGCAGAGTGTCAGAATAATGTCTATAAGTAATCCATTTGGGGTATAAAGATGCAAATAAGTTAGAATAGTGCAAAGATGCATGCTTTAAACACTAATAAGAAAGCCAAAGAAATTATATTTCGAACTAAATGAAAATGAAGATCCCACAAATCAAAAGTGTGAAATTTAGCTAAAGTAGTGTTGAGAGGAAAATTGAAGCTTTAAATGCTTGTATTAAAAAATGTTCTTGCATCAGTGATCTAGCCTTCCATCATAAGGAGCTAGAAAGAGCAAAAGAATTAAATCAAATTATGTATAAGACAGAAAATTAATAAAGATAGGAGAGAAAATTCAATGTAATAGAAAAACTTCTACCTAAACTAATATAGCTAGGCTAATCAAAATAAAAAGATAAGACACATTATCAATATCATTAATAAAAGAAGAGTTGTAACTTCACTTCAAAAACTGTGCTGAGCAGGACACAAAAGACTGGATATTGTATAATTCTATTTATATGAAATTCTGGAAAAGGCAGATTTAGAATATAAAGAGCATGTTTTGTAGCTGATTTAATGTATAGGTTTCTTACTTTATTGAATTTCAGTTATCATGCTTCAGAGTTTTTTCCTTCTGTATATTTAGACATAACTCTCAGGGGCGGGCAAAGACCTTTACTTCCTGGGGAAGGTGAGTAGTGCCATGACTTAGTTCTCGATGTCACTATGTGGGACTCCTGCCTTTTCTTTCTCTCTTGATCTTGCCAGGCTCTGCCTTCTATTCTGTTGTTTTCAGTCTGCATCGCTCCAGTATGGGCTTGATTATATTGACTGGATCAGATAAATTGCTTAAGTACAAAATTGGTGACCTACTGGCCACCTATTTGTAGGAATTAATGAAAAATAAAATACTCTCAGCAATATAAATATATGTATTTGACCAAGATTGTACTAATGCTCCTCAAAAATGCTGCTGTGAATTTTCTCTTGGCATTTAGGAAAAGAGATTGCAGCAATCTTTTATATATCAGCCATTGAATTCATGATTTCCTGATGCTGGTCATGGACGTCCCCAGGCAAAGAACATGCTTTTAATGGGTAACTAAAATATTATAGTCTATTTCTCTATTTCTCTCATCTCTCATAAATATTTATTCACTATTGATGGGATGGCTTTGAGAGAGAGAGAGAGAGATAGAGAGAGAGAGAGACTGGTTTCTCATATTTTTTTCAGAGGAAATGCATGTGAATGAAATTTGTCTCACTTCAATAGAGTGTGACTCTGTAGGCTCTATCGCTAAATTTCAACTCACAGCGCAGTCATCCATTGCTGTGGAATCATAAATGCAGCATAGCAGCAGTGCTAGAGTGTGACAATTAAAGGTAGAATAGCTCTAGATAAGCTAATACATCCCATAACCTTAATCAGAGTCCTAAGAAGAGCTATTAGTAGTGATTGGATTTGCCATGAAAATACTAGTATCTTTACCAAAAGGCAACTCGCAGTTGTCAAAATCACTTCATAGGCAGTGAATTTCTGACATAATTTATTTCCAAATATGTCATTTCTTTTCACCTCTCCACATACCTCTCTCTCCGCATCCCTATCCAAAGGTACAGAAATTAAATGTTCTCTCAATTAACTGCAGGCCCATAACAGAATCTGCTCTCTAAAGCAATCATTGCAAAAGAGGCATGATGGACAATCACTAGCAATGCAAGCACAAATCTGAAATAAATGAGATGTTCTCCCCATCATCACCAAATAACATAAACCAACATGTACTGTCACCCTAAAAAGAACCCAGGTATTTCAAATATAAATAATATAAATGTGGAGTTAGTCTTGCCAAGTAAGTTTTATTTTAATGCATTCATTTAATTGGTAAATACTTTTTCTGTTGACATGATATTACATAATATAAAAAGGTGATATGATAGACACAGTTCCTGCCTTCAAGGCATTTATAGTTGAGTGAGAGAAACATAGAGTTAGATAAGCAACTGTGAATAGGTAATTAAGGGCCATGAGCCCTCTGCTGCAATGGGAGCCACTATGAACATAGCTGCCCTGGATTTCACTGGAGTCAATTTAAGACTTCTTGGAATAAGGCCAAAGAATTATTAGGATTAACCTACTCAGGCTGAGTAGAAGAAAGGGCAAAGAAGACTACTCCCCAAAAGAGGATGCATGAAGCCTTCAAAATTCCAGTTGAGGGGAGAGAATCAAACTGCCAGGAATAGAAAGGAGGTCTGTGTAGAAGACAATGGTTAAAAAGCAGGAAGTTAGATGTATAAATAGATAGGTAGGTAGATACATATAGATAATCCGGCTTTACTTTTCAAGTTAATTTTTAAGCATCCAACTGTTATTTTTTCCTTTTCTTTTTAGCATCCAGCTTCTGAAAAGTATATTGGAAAGTCTGCTACAATTTTCCCAGGAGACTGCATGTCCTCACATTTCTCGCCTAGATGATAATTACCTGTAATAATTTTCTAACTGATCCCCACAGCTCTTGCTCTCCACACCAAACCAGGGGTTTTCATTCCAAAATGCAGTTTTTTTCTTGTCACTCCCTTGCTTAAACCCTTCAGTCTCTCCACTGCTCTCAAGATAAAGGCCACAAACCTTATCCAAAGCTGGGTGGGTCAGCCCCTTCTCATCTTTGCGTGTTTGTGTCCTTGCACACTCCTCCATGATGTCTGGTTCAGCTATCATGGCTTTTCTGTCAGTTCCTGGAAAATACAGTGCTCCCTGTCTGAACCAGGGCCTTTGAACAAATTGTCCTCTTCACTTGAAGCCCACTCCTGCCTTTTATTTTATTTAATTGGTTCTTCTCAAATATGCTTCTTTGTGAATCCTTTCTGATCACTTCCCCCCACCCCCCAATCAGGAGTAGCCCAATCCTTGTATTACATTCTTTTATAGAGGCAGGGAATCTCTCTTATAACACTAATTAACATTTTATTTATATATTTAATTCTATAATTATTAGATTAGTGCCTGTCTCCTTCAGTAGGTCATTATCATAATGAGAACAGGGACTCCATATGCTCAAAGACCCAAAAGGATGAGAACTTTTTTGTTTTACTCACTACTATATCCCCAGATCTCAGCACTGGGATTGGCACACAGAAGAACTCACTAAATATTTTTTGATTAAAGAAAATATTTTATCTTTGAGAGAGCTAGTATCAAGGCAAGTTTTTAACGTCCTTTAGGTAAAATTACAGAGAACAGATCTATTGAAGATTGACTGGTGGTCAGACTAACAAGTAGCATAAAACCAAAGCTGAAGGTGTGTCTATGCTTTTGCAAAACCATCTCCACTTATGTCACACTGCCATGATTCATAGCTTCTGTGTGCTAATATTCACAAAAAAAATTGTGTTGTTCTTTGACCTGGAAGAAAACTGAAGAGGTCATTTTCTGCTAGCTTGAGTTCAATATTCCTTTTGGAGAATCTTGTTATTTCTGAATGTAAGTCAGTTTTATATAATGTAGCCCTCACTTTAGATTTCATCATTGCCTGCCCTGCAATACTAGGAAGCAGTGGGAAAATTTGCCAGATTTGGATATAGGAAATATTTCTAATTTTCAAATGAGCTATTCAGTGTTATAATACAATGAAAGAATGAATACCTGGAGTTTGACAGCCTAGTTTATATTTCTATTTGTTACCAACTCTCCATGAATTTGTGCAAACTATTGGTTTAAAGACTCTGAGTGTCTTCTAGCTGAAAAGAACTGTACCTAAGGACCATCACGATTTCTCTGGCAGATGAAAACAATATTTAATAGCTCATAGAATCAGAATACCATATTTAAATATATTTTCCTTAAAAAATGCAATTTAACTTGAAAATAGCCTCTTGGCTACTACTCCAGAAAGAAAAGAAGTTTAATGAGTTTTCATATATTGAGAACTAGGTTTATTTGCTTTGTTTTATTAAATCATATTTTATTAGATATTTAACTATGGTGATATTGAAGAAGAGTGAAAGTCAATTCATAAAACATTGCATTGGGCAGATTTCATTGGGAAAGTACCATTCAGGTTTAATTTCTTTCTTTTTTTACAGTTTTATTTTCTTTTTAGCAATATGAGTCATTGTTTATATGCTATATGCTAACTTCATCTTGCTATTTCCCTCTTGATGTGAGAGATAACATAACAACACATATCCTCATCTTAGTATTACTATTAAAATCCTCCTATGCCCTTATGGTGTTTTAGAACCTCTATGAAAAAGTTATCCCTTTTAGGTTTACATTAAAATTGCTTTTAAAAAGCTGAGCGATCATGTTGGGAAGAATATTTTTTATGTAGTTTAAGTTGATGACCTGAGCCCAGTCATTTATGTCCTCTGCTCTTGAAGAGTCAATTAGAAAGAAGATTTTGTAAGTAAGATGTCATGACAGTGAACAAAGAATAGAGCCATTAATGAGCTAGAAATATCAACAAATTTCTGGATTGTAGGAAAGTACATGGATAAGGGTAGCCTGTTGAAGTTAGATGGACATAGTCACCATTTAGAATATGTTCTGAAGACCCTGCCCCTGAGTAAGGAGTCAGCATGCCTGCAGACCCCCAGAGAGACTCCATGTAAGAATTAGAAGTATCTCTAATTCCTTCAGGAAAAAACTCATCTTGCCTTGCATGTCTGATTCCTCTGCTTGTAACATGCTTCCTTTTACCCTCTCTATATCTTTCTACCTCATTTCTTTCAAGTACCTGTTCAAATACCATCTATCAAACACTGAACCACTTTATTCAAACAAAGACTATTTCTCCCTTTCCCCTCAAAACCATCACTTGGCTTTAATTTTCTTCATAATACCTAACATATTATATTTTCATGTTTTAATTTGTTCAATATCTCTCTTGTAAAAGCAAGTAACCTTCCTAAGAATTTGTCTGTTTGGTTGACAAATTTGTAAACCATTAATAACAATTTGTGGATTGATTAAGTGAATGAATGATTGAAATGTGAATATGAACTTCTGTAGATGACCTTCACCCCAACTGCACACTTCCCTACTACAATATTTATAATAACTAGTACCTAGATATTTACTCCCAATTTGGCAGTGTGAGGAAAGGAAGTTATCTAAAGAATAAATAACGGGCCCAAAGAAACTGCAGCAACTAATGTAGATGTTAGTGCTTTGGGCAGAGGGTTCCCCAATATAATGGCTGGCTTCCTATCAATTTACCAAAGTCTACAGACTTCCAGTCAGTATATTTGCCTCATCCATAAACACAATGATCAATCGAGATTTGCCATATAATGAAGAAAGCATGTGGGATGACAAAGATCAAGCAGAACAAACAGAATTAAAGCCCAGGAGGTCTAAGATATAACTATTAGGGGTTCCAGAAAGAGAAAAAGAAAGGTAGGAGATTATCAATAAAACAACTAAATATCATTTCCTAGAAATGAAGAAAAGCATGGATTTTGAAATTCAAAGGGCCTAGTAAATATAAAAAAGAATAAATGACAAAAATACCACATATAGGAAAATCATTATGAAACTGCAGACCACTAAAGATAAAGGAAATATTTGAAAAGACCCCAGTGAAGCAGAAAAAATAAACAAACAACAGTAATTTTAAAAAATTCTTCACCAATAATGAATGAGAATCACGTTGGCATAAATTTATCTTCAACAGCATTTTAGCATACATAGATAATTGAGTTCAAAGTCTTGACAGAAAATGGTTTAAAATCTAAAATCCAGCAATTTATCAGTAAATTAAGAGTCAAGTAAAGACATTTCAAGATTTTCAGAGGCTCAAAGTTTACTTAGAAAATCACTTGAGAATGTTTATCAGAAAATCAAGAAGGTAAATTTTAAAAAAGATAGAAATACTTGGGATCCCTGGGTTAGCAAAAGCAGTAAAGAAAAATCCCATAAAGAAATCTCTGTGGTAAATGTAAAGAGAAATGAACTTACATGGGATCAAGCCTCTGGAAGACCTGATTCAATTCTGGTATCTAGAACACTAGTTCAGAAGAATATATGCACCCCTACATCAATTGCAACATTATTTACAATAGCCAAGAAATGGAAGTAACCCAAGTGCCTGATAATAGACAAGTGGATAAAAACCACTCATACATATATGCAATGGAATATTACTCAGCCATAAAGAAAGAATGAAATCTTACCATTTGTAACAGCATGGATGGACCTACTGGCTATTATGCTAAGTGAAATAAGTCAGTCAGAGAAAGACAAATACCATATAATTTTTTTATATGTGAAATCTAAAAGAACAATATAAATGAACAAACAAAACAGAAACAGACTCATGGATACAGACAACAGACTGATGGATGCCAGAGGGGAAGAGCATTGTGGGACTGGGTGAAAGTGTTGAAGGAATTGAGAAATATAAATTGGTAGTTACAAGGTAGTCATGGCAATGTAAAAACAGCATAGGGAATCCTATATAATAAAAGGCTAATATGCAAATTGACTGAACAATGGAATGACTGGGCGCTATGATGCGCATTGACCACCAGGGGGCAGATGCTCAATGCAGGAGCTGCCCACTGGTGGTCTGTAAGCTCCCACAGGGAGAGTGCCACTCAGCCAGAAGCTGGGCTCACGGCTGGCAAGTGCAGTGGAGGTGGAGCCTCTCCACCTCAGTGGCAGCACTAAGGATGTCCTACTGACAGCTTAGTCAGGGAGCAAGCCTAATCCAGCAGTCAGACATCCCCCGAGGGCTCCCAGACTCAGAGAGGGCACAGGCCGGGCTGAGGGACCCCCTCCCTCCAGTGCACAAATTTCATGCACAGGGCCTCTAGTATACTCAACAATATTGTGATAACTATGTATTGTGTCAGGTGGGTACTGGAAATATCAGGGGAACACTTTGTAAAGTATATGATTGTCTCACCACTGTATTTTACATCTGAAACTAATACAAAATAACATTGACTGTAAACTGTAATTGAAAAATTTTTAAGAACAGTTCTTTGGGGTTAAAAGGGAATGGTGTTAGAGAAAAATAAAGTCATTTGAAATTTTGAAATAATTTAAGATTAAGTTAAAAGCACAGAATATAAGTAAAAAAATAGAAATGTAAAAACTCTAAAAAAAATTAAGTTAAAGTCAATGTTTCTCAGAAAAAGGAATGGATTTCAAGCAATTAAGGAAGAAACCATATTAGGAATATGATTTCTTCCCCCATCTTCCAAACACACATGCAGGCATGTGTTTGGAAGATGGGGGAAGATACACACAAAGGTACATCCTAATATGAAGCAAATTAAAATTTGGCATTACTGGTGCAGCATTAAAAAAGGAATGCCCATATAGCCTTCCTTTGAGCTTTGAAGACTGACCCTGGAAAAGGAGGTAAGGAAGTATAATCACAGTGCACTACTTGGCTCTGCATTGAACTGTCTTCATAGTCATGAGAAAAGGATGCTATTCCTTGGTTTTTTAATTATAGACTAAATCTGTAGGCAAAGTACAAAAGATTTAATTGTGTCTATTGAGTGAAATGTTATCAAATCAGTCCTTATGAAGGAGAGCAAAACTAAAGCTGACAAAAATTGGGAGGTGGATACAAAGTGACATGAAGAATGCCGAAACCGGTTTGGCTCAGTGGATAGAGCGTCGGCCTGTGGACTGAAAGGTCCCGGGTTCGATTCCCGTCAAGGGCATGTACCTGGGTTGCGGGCACATCCCCAGTAGGGAGTGTGCAGGAGGCAGCTGATCGATGTTTCTCTCTCATCGATGTTTCTAACTTTCTATCTCTTTCCCTTCCTCTCTGTGAAAAATCAATAAAATATATTTAAAAAAAAAACAAAAAAAAACCAAAGTGACATGAAGAAAAACACAGTGTGTAAACATCCTCATTTTACAAAGTGGGGAGTCAAGAGAAAGTCTGTAGAAAATAAGTTCTAGAAACAGAAGAAAATATTTTAATTTCAAAGATTGCTAATAGAAGAAAACAATGCCACAATTAGATTGCAGAGAAGGGAAGATGTATGTGAGCTAAATCTTAATCTATAAGAGCAGAAAGTCTTAGATAGTGTTAGAATTTATAAATTATGGGAGAAATTAGGTATATTATTGAGAATTATGATAGCATCTACCAAAACTAAAAATAGAAATGTTTAAAAGTTTGAGCAGAGCCCTGGCTGGTGTGGCTCAGTTGGTTCGGAATCGCCCTATGCACCAACGGGTTGCTAGTTTGATTCCCGGTTGGGACACATGCCCAGGTTGCAGGCTCTATCCCCAGTAGGAGGTATACAGGAGGCAGCTGTTCGATGACTTCTTCTCACATCAATGTTTCTCTTTTTTTTTTGTCAACCCGCCCTGTTCTGCTGGGACTTTCTATCCTCCTCCTCTCGTTTCTTTCTTTTTTTTTTTTTTTAAATATATTTTATTGATTTTTTTACAGGGAGCAGGGGAGAGGGATAGAAAGTTAGAAACATCGATGAGAGAGAAACATTGATCAGCTGCCTCCTGCACACTCCCTACTGGGGATGTGCCCGCAACCAAGGTACATGCCCTTACCGGATTCAAACCTGGGACCTTTCAGTCCGCAGGCCAACTCTCTATCCACTGAGCCAAACTGGCTAAGGCTTCCTCTCGTTTCTTAAAAAGAGAAAGTTTGAGATGCAACAGAATAGGGATACTCCTTCTCTATTATTTTAGTATTTTAAAAATGCACATTGATTTTTTTTGATAAATTCTAATTAAAGTTTTTTAAAAAATGTGCAAAGACAAAAAAGTAAAAAAATTCAAGGACCTTTTCATCAAGTGCCAAAATATTAGAATGAGTGAGCATTACTTTAAAAAGAAAAAGTTATAAAAAAAAAAAGAGGTATATTTTGTAGCTTTTTATTTTGATGTAAGTGCAAATTTACAGAAAAGTTGCAAGAATTATACCCAAAATTTCCCTTTTGTTTACATTTTCCCATTTCCTCCATTAAATATTTGTTGCTTACAGACACACATACACACACACATTCTCTCATATTTTTTTCTGAACCATTTGAGACTAAATCGCAGACATTATGCTCTTTTATTCCTAAATATATCAGTGAGGATTTGTTAAGAACAAGGACATACCCTTACATAATTACAGTACAGTTATCAAAGTCAGGAAATTTAACATTGACACTTTGCTATTATCTATTCCAAAGTTCACATTCATATTTCCTTAATTGTTGCATAATGACTTTTATAGTTAGCTCTATTTTTCCCAGTTCAGTATCTAATCGAGGATCACAGATTGCATCATGCCACTTTAACATGGACTAGTTCATCGGTCTGTCTTTGTCTTTCATGACCTTGACATTTTTTAGGAGGCAGACAAGCTACATAATAGACTATCTCTCAATTTTCCTCATTCCCTGGTGCATCCATTTCCCTACAAAGATAGCTGAACTTTTTTGAATTGATCAGGATTGTGAATCTTTCTACCACTCTCCCTGCAGACTCTTAATCCTTCATGCAGACCTAGAAAGTATATCACTGGCATAAGACAGGCTGAGAGAGAAGGTGCTTCTGAAACAGTTTCCAACAGTCAATAATCACCTCATTGCCAGTAGTCCTCAGACCTCAGCCAAGCAGACATATAACAAAGGCTTCCAGACAGTAGGCTCTATTGCTTGTAGGGTCCACATCATCTCAATCTTTTTGCTTTTAACTTACCACCAACTTATGCATTTACATTATTTATACTCCTTTGAGCAACGAAGGAAGCTTTATAGTGGTTGACATGAGGTACTGATATTTTGAGCAGAAGAGTCACAGTATGGGAGGTGCTATGGGGGAAGAGGAGAGGGTCCATGCGATTGAGCAGTTGACAATGGGTTCCCACATTTTGATTTGCTTGCAACATATTGAGACATATGGTATTTGAAAGGTGAACATGGTGGTGTGGCGCAGGCAGGCTTATTAGTCATCTCAGATGGTGATTTAAGAAAAATTGAATTTATTTAAGGAGAAGTGTTGAATTCAGCGGATCTATGGATTATATTACATAGTTTTAATTAAACTAACTCTAACAAATTGGCATGTAATTTCAAAAGTTTTCTGCAAAGTAATCTCAGTTTGAAGTTCATGATAATAATGCAGGCACAGTTAAATAAGAAGAAGATGGCAGTACTATAACCAGACAACCAATGGTTTTGGGCTGCCTGTCACTACTTGAGCCAATTAAGCAGAGAGAGGGTTGGGCTGTATATGAGTGTTTATTTCAATAATGCCAGCAGTATGAGAGCAGCAGGAAAATCTGCTCTGCACTACCCCATAAGCCGCTGCTTATATTGGGTAGGACAGAGATTACATGGGGAAGTCAGTACAGATATTTTGAAATCATGTCTTTGAGAAAGTGAAGATCTCTACGGCTTACACCTGTTATTTGCATCCTGATCATCTGGGGAACTTGACAAAATACAGACTCCAGGGTCTCATGCTAGTTCTGTTGGGTCAAAGCCTCTGAGGAAGAGATCTAGGAAATTTCATTTTTAACCAACTCACCAGTTGGCTTAAGTCCATAATTGGACATTACAGAATTGAAGCCAGTACATAATTTTACCCAATAACTTAGATGAATTTATGTTAAGTTATTCTTAATGCTCTACTGCACCCTTCTCTAACATTAATGTTAGTATGAATCATCTGAGTCTGTTCAAAATGCACATTGAGTAGATCTAAGGTAGGGCCTGAGATTCTGCATTTCCAACAAGCTACCAAGTAATTCTGATGTTTTAGGTCTGTGTACTGCATTTCGAATAGGGCAGCTTTAGTGCACTACACAAAGGCTATGAAAAAATCAATAAGAATACATATACAATAGCCCCCTCCCTTACTGTGGTCCAAAATATTAAATAGAAAATTCCAGAAATCTCACTCCATCCTATCCAGGACATGAATTATCCCTTTGTCCAGTGTATCCACATTGTATATGCTACCAACCCATTACTCATTTAGTAGCTATTGGTTATCAGATCCACTTTGGTGGTATCACAGTGCTTGTGTTCAAGTAATCCATATTTTACTTAATAATGCACCCAAAAGGTAAGAGTAGTGATGCTGGCAATTCAGATGTGCCAAAAAAAAGCTGTAACGTGCTTCCTTTAAGTGAAAAGTGGAAGTTTTTGACTTAACAAGGAGAGAAAAAAGATTATATGCTGAGGCTGCTAAGATTTATGGTAAGAAAGAATCTTCTATCTGTGAGATTTTCAAGAAGGAAAAAAAAAAGTGTTTTAAATTTGCTCTCACACCTCAAACAGCAAAATTTATGACCAAAGTGTGTGATAAATGCTAAGTTAAGGTGGAAAAGGCATTCAATTTGTGGGTAGAAGACACGAACAGAAAACAGGTTTTGATTGACAGCAATATGTTGCACCAAAAAGTATTGAGCTTATGGAAGATATCAGCAAGAAATTCCATGAAACTTGAGACATTAAGACATTTGCTGCAAGTGAGGGATATTTACACAGATTCAAAATAGCTTTGGACTGAAAAATATAAAGTTTACTGGAGACAGAGAGGCCACAATCATATAGCTTTTGTTACAGTATAGTTATAATTATTCTATTTTATTATTAGTTATGATTGTTAATATCTTACTATTCCTAATTTATAAAGTAAACTTGATCACTGGTATGTATGTATGTATAGGATAAAACATAGTATGTATAGGGTTTGGTACAATCTGCAGTCTCACGCATCCACTGTTGGGGGATGGGGTGTGGGTTGTCTTGGAACATTTGCCCCATGGGTAAGGGGGGGGAACCACTATACTTAAAAGATTAAGTAAATCATAAATCTGGGCTGTGGAAAAATTAAAGTAGGACAACACTGATACAAATGTCACATGGGCACCCAGGTTGCTTGACATTATAGAGTTGTATAAGAAGACTACAATTTGCCTGGCAGCCAAATCAAATAAGAAATAGCACACTCTTACAAGGTCCCGGGATGCTTAAAACAATAACAAAAACATGCAAAATAAGCCTTAAGGAGAAGCACAAATTCTGTGAACACTGTGAAAAGTAATATATATTATAATTTTATAATTAAACTAGAGGCCTGATGCACAAAATTCATGCAAGGGGCTCAGCCCTCACAGCCCTGGCTTTGTCCGGAAGGATGTGTGGAAGGTTGTTCGGCTGTCCGGTGTCTATTAGCATATTATGCTTTTAGTGTTATAGATAATTTGCCTGACTTTTTCTTACTTTATTTCTCTTATCATAACAGGGAATTATCATTAAGAAACACCAGTTCTTGCCCTAGCTGGTTTGGCTCAGTGGATTGAGCGTCGGCCTGCAGACTGAAGGGCCCCATGTTCGATTCCGGCCAAGGGCACATGCTCGGGTTGTGTGCTTGATTCCCAGTGGGTGGTGTGCAGGAGGCAGCCAACCAATGTTTCTCTGTCATCATTGGTGTTTCTATCTCTCTCTCCCTCTCCCTTCCTCTCTGAAATCAATCAAAGAAATACATTATTTTTTAAAAAAGAAACACTAATTCTCTTGGAGCCAAAAAATTCAGATCAAAATATGCAACTCTCTGATGGCTTTGCTTGGTATCAATGTAAAATTTGTAAAGATAGATAAATGGAATGGGATGCCTTCTAATCAGGTTGGATGACAGGGAAATCTAGAAATTCCCAAAGGGCTCTTAAACTCTTTGTTCCTACCTTGGAGAAAAGGACAGAATTGTCTTAACAATGATCACATTTGTCAGGTGTGAGGTAAAAATAGTACATTGACATGCAAAACAAAATGGGTAACCTGATCACATGATCTATTAGTTATTTAGCTCTGACATTCATGTTTGCTGTTACCCTTCCCTCCCACCCCCTTAACTCCCATCAAGAGAAAGAACACCTTCCCTTTCCTTGACCTTGGGCCATGTATACATTAGTCCATTATTTCTTTGATTTGTTCTTTAAGATTAAGAGATCTTTGGTTCTAAAACAAAATAGAACTGACTTAAACTAGCTCATCAAGCAGGAGGTATATTCTATGTGGATATAGAGGCACATCTGATATACAAATTATTTAACAGACTTTTTTGCCAAGAGCCTAAGTATCCCTTCAGTTGTGAATCAAATATCTCATGTTCAATCCCTCAGGGTGTCTGTAAGAAAGGTAAGTTAAAAATTGGATTTTACTACCAGTGGCTCTAAGAAGAGCAAGATGGGAGGTAGAAACACTTAAAAACTAATGCAACTTCGGTGCCAATCAGTTTGAATGAGCTACAGTTATAAACAAACCGATATTCAGCTGAATCCCAGTCCTGTATAGGGATGTAAAATGCTAACCAAGGCTAGAGCTGTAGTGAGCCTCAGGAAAGGAATAGAAACTGGCATTAAAAATCTGCTAAGTGGAATAAGTCAGTCAGAGAAAGACAAGTATCACATGATCTCACTCATATGTGGAATCTAATGAACAAAATAAACTGATGAACAAAATAGATCCAGAGACAGAAGCATTTAACAGACTGTCTGTCAAACCTCAGAGGGAAGATGGGTGTGGGTGGATGGGGAGAGATCAACCAAAGAATATATATAATATACATATATTATATTATATTATATTATATTATATTATATTATATTATATTATATTATATTATATTATATATATGAATAATCAATGGGCACAGAGAATAGTTGGTAAAGGCCTGGGACGGGGGCCAGGGGTGGGCTAGAAGAGGTCAAAGTGGAAAGAAAGGGGTCGTATGTAATACTTTCAACAATAAAAATTTTTAATAATAATAATAAAGAAAATGTATCAGGACTCCTCCATTTCCTACAGTTGCTTCTGTCTACCTGCCTGCTTCATTCTTCTCTCTGTGAATAAGGTTCTGCTTCTTAGTCTGCATGATAAGTAGATGACGAGCATGTACAAGGTCTCAGCACAGAATTGTAATTTCTTAATTCAAATTCAGAATTTTCCGGAGAAAGCAGCTGGTCAGATTATTTCCTCCTAGTCCAGTCAACTGTGGCTAGGAGTGCTGAATCATATTCTATTAAAATGCCTGCTAGGGACTCAAGTGGTCATTATGCATATTGTATTTTATGTACCATGAAATGTATTTCTTGCCCTATTTTTGTTTACTCCTCTTATCTTGATTCATTTATATGCTATATTATTATTTTATAAAATTCAACAATCTTCCTTATTTTTTCTGAAGTTGGTAATCATTTCTCAGAAACACTCCATATTTTTATTAATGGTTTTTAAGCTATGACTAAAGACCCCGTTAGCTTGGATACCTGTTTTTTTTCTAAAGAGACTCATGATCCTCATTAACTTCAATAGGAATTCAAGTAAATATAAGCATCTATTATGCTGAACAACATCCCGAGACCATGTGTTAATATGTGACTACCCTTTTAAAGATGGTTCTGCCTCTATAGACACAGGCTCCATAACATACCCCCCTTGAAATGACTTTTTTATTTTTCTGACTCATATATAATTAAGTCAGACTATATTCCTTGAGGACAATAACTGTAAGCTAAGCATCAGTTAGATGCTAGAAAGAATGGATGAATAAAATAGAATTCCATCCCTAGGGAAGCTTACATTATAAAGGGAAGGCATTAAGGAAACAGGTAATATAAATGACTGTGATAAATGGAAAATAAAGATAATCAGAGAAGAAAGAAAATTCTAGTCTGAAGATAGATCTTGACAGTAAGTAGGAGAGAAGGAGATAAATCATCCAAGAGATGCAAATCAAAACAACAATGAGGTACCATCTCACACCTGTCAGATAAGATTTAGAAGTTATAAATGAAACAAATTGAGAGGGGGAAAACACCCACATAGTCATATCAATTGATGCAGAAAAAGCATTTAACAAAATCCAACATCCTTTCTTGATAAAAAACTCTCAACAAGGTGGGAATAGAAGGATCATACCTCAACATAATAAAAGCCATATATGACAAACCCATAGCCAACATCATACTCAATGGACAAAAACTAAAACCATTTCCCTTAAGAACAGGAACAAGACAGGGATGCCCACTCTCACCACTCCTGTTCGACATAGTACTGAAAGTATTAGCCATAGCAATTAGACAAGAAGAAGAAATAAAAGGCATCCAAATTGGAAAAGAAGTAAAACTGTCCTTATTCGCAGATAACATGATATTGTACATAAAAAACCCTAAAGACTCCATCAAAAAGCAATTAGACTTAATAAATGAATTCGGCAATGTAGCAGGATACAAAATTAACGCCAAGATATCTATGGCATTTCTATACACCAATAATGAACTTACAGAAAGAGAGACTAAAAAACAATCCCATTTACCATCACACCAAAAAAATTAAGATATCTAGGAATAAACTTAACTAAAGAGGTAAAAGACCTCTACTCAGAAAACTACAGGACATTGAAAAAAGAGATAGAGGAAGACATAAACAGATGGAAGAACATACCATGTTCATAGATTGGTAGAATCAACATCATTAAAATGTCCATACCACCTAAAGCAATCTATAAATTCAACGTACTCCCAATTAAAATACCAACAGTATATTTCACAGACCTAGAACGAACTCTCCAAAAATTCATCAGGAATAAAAAAGACCCAGAATAGCAACAGTGATCCTTAGAAAGAAGAACAAAGTAAGTGGGATCTCAATACCAGATATCAAGCTGTATTACAAAGCCACTGTTCTCAAAACTGCCTGGTACTGGCACAAGAACAGACATATAGATCAATGGAATAGAATAGAGAACCCAGAAGTCAACCCGAACCAATATGCACAATTAATATTTGACAAAGGAGTCAAGAACATACAATGGAGTCAAGACAGTCGCTTCAATAAATGGTGTTGGGAAAATTGGACAGATACATGCAAAAAAAATGAAACTAGACCACCAACTTACACCATACACAAAAATAAACTCAAAATGGATAAAGAACTTAAATGTAAGATGGGAAACCATAAAAATACTAGAGGAATCCAAAGGCAACAAAATCTCAGACATATGCCAAAGCAATTTCTTCACTGATACAGCTCCTAGGGCATTGGAAACTAAAGGGAAAATAAACAAATGGGACTACATCAAAATAAAAACCTTCTGCACAGCAAAAGAAACCATCAACAAAACAACAAGAAAGCCCACTGCATGGGAGAACATATTTGCCAATGATATTTCAGATAAGGGTTTAATCTCCAAAATTTACAAAGAACTCATACAGCTTAACAAAAGGAAGATAAACAATCCAATAAAAAAATGGGCGAAGGACCTAAACAGACACTTTTCGAAAGAGGACATACAGAAGGCAGAGAGACATATGAAAACATGCTCAAAGCACTAATCATCCAAGAGATGCAAACCAAAACAACAATGAGGTACCATCTCACACCTGTCAGAATGGCTATCATCAACAAATCAACAAACGACAAGTGCTGGAGAGGATTCGGAGAATAAGGAACACTCATGCACTACTGGTGGGAATGCAGACTGGTGCAGCCACTATGGAAGACAGTATGGAGTTTCCTCAAAAAGTTAAAAATGGAACTCCCATTTGACCCAGTAATCCCACTTCTAGGAATATATCCCAAGAAACCAGAAACACCATTCAGAAAGGATATATGCATCCCTATGTTCATAGCAGCACAATTTACCATAGCTAAGATTTGGAAACAGCCTAAGTGCCCATCAGCAGATGAATGGATTATAAAACTGTGGTACATCTACACAATGGAATACTACGCTCCTGTAAAATATAAGGATTTCTTACCATTTGCAACAGCATGGTTAGAACTGGAGAGCATTATGCTAAGTGAAATAAGCCAGTCAATGAAAGAAAAGTACCACATGATCTCACTCATTTATGGATAATAAAGAACATTATAAACTGATGAACAAAAATAGATACATAGGCAGAGTAGCATTGAACAGATTGTCAAACTACAGCAGGAAGGCCGGGGACGGTTGGGGAAAGGGGGGTAGGGGTGGGGAGAGATCAACCGAAGGACTTGTATGAATGCATATAAGCATAACCAATGGACACAAGACACTGGGGGGTAGGGGAGGCTGGGGTAAGGTCAAAGGGGGGGGAGGAGACATATGTAATACTCTTTGTAATACTTTAAGCAATAAAACAAAATTTAAAAAAATAATCTACCAACAATGAAAAAAAAAAAGAAGTTATAAATGAAGGATACTGGTCATTGATTGGATGGGAGGTTGGAGGTAAAAGAAGATAAGACAAAGTCAAGGATGACATCCAAGTAAATTGACAACCAAGATGGTGCTTGGAATGGAAAAGGTAAAGAATTACCACGTAATTGAGTGATTTTCAGTCTCTTTTATTAGGATTTGTATATATATTATAGGTTAAATTTATTACTTCTTTGTCACTTTCCTTTTATTAAAATGACCGCCACTTCATATTCCCCGTGTCCTCTTGGAAAGCATGATTTCTTTGACCTTGCCGGGGGCCAGAATTGCAGATGTATTTGTCATTATAAACTAAAAATATGCTGTTAACTGCACTAGAAAGTTTGTACCAATACCTTTAGCAGCAGTACCCTGGGATGACTTTTCTATGATGTTATGGAATAAGAGCAGCAAGCTAAAATGCTTTTCCCACCTTGTGGCTGGCAGGTGAAAACAGGAGGCTAGGAGGATGTCACCAAAAAACAAGTATTTTCTCTCCCTTATTTTAACTTGTCAATCGAGTGAGCAATGCCCGTCCAGCAGTGCTGACCCCGGGCACACTGTGAATTGTATAAAATGTGCTCTTCCATGGATACTCTCATTTTCTTCACCTGCGTTGTTTTCCTTCCCTTTTAGGGCATCGTGTTTGAAAATGTCAAGGGTTTCTACTGATTGCTCTATCTTGACAGGAGGTACACATGCACACAAATACTTCTAGATATAGATTTTAAAGTAAACCATATACCATAGGGACAGACAGGCATAATACATTCATTTTTAGTGTGGCCTCCCTAGGATTTTACATATCCTGTGGATACTAATGGTATATGGATGGAGAAAACATTTTGGAGGCGCTTGTGATATCAGACTCTACATGCAATTACCTTCTTCATTGCTGGGTCAGATTGACCTTGTATCTTGGGCTTTGTAGTTGCATAGATACTTGTCTTTCAGACAATAAATTCTAAATATACAGTTATATGCTAGTTAGGCGAATAATAATAATAATGTCAGCTCACATGCATTGAAAGGCTTAATACATGCTAGGTCTTCTTACGTACCTAATGTCCAACAAACTTGTTCCTGTCATAGGGCCTAGAACTATCTCTTATTTCTCTCTGAATCGCACTGAGAATGGAGAAGTTTTATATCTTGTTCATTGTTGCTTTCTCAGCAACTAAAACCATCTTTGCTGCATAATATGCACTGAATAAACTTCTCTAAGTATATGAATAAATACTGCTCATTAATTGTTTTATGTATATTTGTATTTTCTCCTTGCCCATACTAAAGACAGAGACATGATAAATTCCATATCTCACATAGGACCTAAAATTCTAGAACTGAAAATTCTGAGTACTAAAATATTATGGTGCCCTGACTGGTTTGGCTCAGTGGATAGAGCGTTGGCTTGCGGACTGAAGGGTCCCAGGTTCGATTCTGGTCAAGAGCATGTACCTTGGTTTCGGGCGCATCCCCAGTGGGGAGGGTGCAGGAGGCAGCTGATTGATGTTTCTCTCTTGATGTTTCTAGCTCTCTATCCTTCTCCCCTCCTCTCTGTAAAAAATCAATAAAATATATTTTAAAAAAATAAAAATAAAATATTACAGTGGGGCCTTGACTTACGAGTGTCCAGACTAACGAGTTTTTTGAGATACCAGATGTCTTTTTGCATTGAGTTGACCGAGTAATTTGAGTTAAGGAGCTCCTTAACGAGCTCGGTCTCAGAACGAATTAAACTCGTAAGTCAAGGCCCCACTGTACTGGTAAATCTGACTGAATGATAGATTTATGTTACTGAATACCAAAAACATATATACAACAAAGACACTTTAGGAGGTGTGTTAGTTTCCTATACCAGCCATAATAAAGTACACAAGCCAAGTGGCTTAAAACAATATAATTTTTCTCTCAGAGTTCTGGAGGCCAGAAATTTGAGATCAAGGTATCAGCAGGGCTGTGCTCCCTCTGAAGACTCTAAGAAAGAACCCATCTTTGTTTCTCCCAGCTTCTGGTGGCTCCCGGCTTCCTTGGTTTGGGGCTACACAACTCAAGCTTGGCTTTTGTGTTCACATCACTTTTGCCTCTTCTGTCAACTGTATCCTCCATGTATGTCGCTTATAAGGACACTTGTCATTCGCTTTAGGGATCACTGAATAATCCAGAATGATTTCAAAATCCTTAAGTTAATTACATCTGCAATCTACCTTATTCCCAAATAACTTTACATTCATAGATTCTGGGGATTAAGACAAGGACATATCTTTTGTGGGCCAACATTCAACACCTTATAGGAGGTATGTGGTATACCAGGGAGTATACTACAGTCTTGGAGTTGGGCATAGCTGGATTCAAAACCCAGCTTAGACATTTACCACTAGACCTTTAAATATCTCTCAATATGTTGTTTTATCACTACACCTGCTTTTATGAATTGCTAAGAATACTATGTGTGATAATGTATAGAAAGTGAATAGAAAAATATCTGGTCCATTGTAAATGCTCAAGATATGTTCCCATCCACTGTGGCTGCGTGACTCGGTTGGAGTGTTGTGCTATACACCAAGAGGTTGTGGGTTTGATTCCCGATCAAGGCACATACCTAAGTTGCAGGTTCAAGCCTCAGTTGGGGTGAGTGAGAGAAGCAATAGGTTCATGTTTCTCTCTCACATTGATGTTTTTCTCTCTCCCTCTCCTTTCCTCTCTCTCTAAAATCAAGAAACATGTCCTCAGGTGATGATTTAAAAATAAAAAATAAAAAATAAATATTCCCTTCCTTCTCACTTTCTATGGACTTTAGTGAAGGAACTTAATTAGTTTAAGGCTTTCTTCTGAATACCAGTTATAACTTTCACAGTATTTTATTGGCTACTTCTCTTGTCAAAGTCTTCTCAGGAATTATTCTTCTGTGGAATCTCGTAATCAAACCAATTAAAAAATATACTCAAGACTAAATACAACAAAACGTCTTTAAAAATTACAACTAAGCTTCTGTCCTTAAGAGTTTGCAATCAATATTTATTTTTAGATATATGGAGGTAGTTACAAATAAAGGGGATTGGTGATTTTCCTTGGGAGGGGTAATTAAATGGCTCATAAATATATCACTGTGTCTTCTATGACACTGTATCAAAAAAAAAAAGTATCTGTGAAATACCAGAGATGCTTACCTCAAGTCCTTATTTTGGCAATGCCAAAAATCTCTGAGATAGACTGTACTTAGGGCAAAATTAGAGGATTAATGAAATTAAAGATTTCAATAAAGGAACAAAATCTAGAACTTTTCGACATGTGAACTTCAAAAAATCCTTATTTATATGCCAAATAAATTAACGTAAGCTTGGATGGGGCAGGTGTTCACCGTTTCATAGCTAGAAATTAAATT
The DNA here is from genome assembly GCF_014108235.1 of Myotis myotis. NCBI lineage: Eukaryota > Metazoa > Chordata > Mammalia > Chiroptera > Vespertilionidae > Myotis > Myotis myotis. The sequence goes on from NW_023416313.1 coordinate 29,508,348, forward strand.
TACAGTAGAAGTTGAACATACTATGTGTCTGAATGAGGGCATTGTTTGATCAATTTATTCATCAATGCAAACATCCAAGAGTGTTGATAAATGTGTATTATACTCTGGATATTGTGCATAACATGGTAAAAAACAACAACGCATAAACACTTCCTTCCTATAAGGCAGAGTCCAGGAAGGAGTACAGACATGTAACTAGATAAATGCAATGTGGCATGCTCAGTTTAATACTAAGGCATAGGAGTAGCATAGAGGAGGGAAGAAGTAAATCCCCTGAGGTTCCAATGCTTAGGAGAATGCCTAGATAATAGTAACAACTCAAAAATAGTTGGTAGGTGAATAAGAGATTACCTTGGGGTAGGTTTCAAACAGTAGACATGTCTAAGTCAAAAATAGTAAGATCCTAAGCTAGGCACTTTCAGCTTATAAAGAGAATAGCCCTGTTACGATTATTTGAGTTGCTAATACATGGATGAGTCAGCACCCACAATAGTCTTAGCACCCTAATAGCTGGGCTTCACTGAATAATAGGATTTAAGATTCAGGATTAGCTCTAGAGATCCTCAGCAGTACCATTCAAATGACTCAGCTACTTGTCTTTGCTTTACCAGTAAACACATCTGATTCCCCTGCTTTTGGCAGCAACCCTTGCTAGTCTCCCTTTTTTCTACATACTGCATCTTCTCTGTGTGTCTTTGTTTCTGCTCCATGCTCCTAACTATGTTCCCTTCTGTGTGTCTTTACTTTTAAGAGTCTCTGTTCAGTACAGAGCAAACATAATGTGCAGAATGAATATTCATGGACAATTTATAGCCCACTGCCCAGTCTTTATAGGCCTATCTTTTAATTAGAGTTGTGGCTAGCCAGGGGAAGTCATTTGACCACAGTATGGTCAAATATGTATAAAATTAATTACTGTGGACATGGCACACCCTCAGAGAACTATTTCCTGTACTATATAACAACCACAAAGGGGATGCCAGTAGTATTGTGAGAACAATGGAAATAAAGCAACCTCTTGGGGTATCCCTGAGTTACACTTGCAGTAGTAAGAACTACTATTTGTTAAATATGTAATTATATAGTAAGTGCTATGCTAAGTCTTTATTACATTATCTCAATGAATTCCAATAAAATGATGAGGAAACTGGACCTCAGAAAGATTAAGTGACGAGGAAACTGGACCTCAGAAAGATTAAGTGACTTGGTAACAGAGCTAGTAAAAGGCAAAGCTTTGAATTCAGTTCTTGTTGACTCCAAATTCTATCCTCCAATTGTGATACTATTTGATTACAGTTTCTAAAAGTGCAGCTCCACAGTGGATTTTAGGGGTACTATCACAGCTAACAGCACATCATGCTCAACTAAGAAAGGAGTGCTCATGTATAATGTATTAGAGAGAAGACCGACCTATGTGCATATGACTGCTTTGTCATGTTATGAACAATCAGATCCCCAAATCTCCTCAGTTGGCTGTTTCCCTGGCCATGGTGACAATGATTTATTCAGTTTATATCAACATATTTAAATCTACTTAACATCTATTGTGTCTATGTTCTAGATTTTGCGGGCATACAAAGATAAATGAGACATGGACCACAGCCTCAAAAACATAAAGTAGGAGATAAGTGAATAGCTTAATCATGACCATTACAAGTGGAATGGGTAAATGTTATAGTAGAGACCTTAACAAGATAACAAAGGCCAGGGTAAGGGAAAGATTAATTTGGCTTAAATCGAGGATTGGAAGGTCTTTGAGGAAACTGGACTAAACCAGTTTAGTTTAGTGGGTAAGTAGAATTTTGACTTCCAAGAAGAGGAAAATACAACCAAAGGCATAGATAAGGAAAAATACAAGAATGTTAATGAAATAATAAGCAACCCTTTGTGTCTATAGCAGGGTACACCTAAGTGAGCAGGTAGTTAAGGGGGGAAAATGTTGGAAAAGTAAGTTGAGAAGATTGTTGAGAACCTTGCTTGTCAAAGAGGCGTCTGGTCATCTCTTTTTGGAGGTACAGCAAGTACAAACAATTGTATTCTTCCAAGTGAATCTTCCCTAAAATACAAATCAGGAAACCACAAAAATGCTGCCCATAGTGACTCCATACTTGACTATAGCCATCATTTGCATTCATGTGCAGCTGCAGGGTGGCAAGCCAGCATGAATTTTCCACCACGCTCCTGAAAACTGGGGCTCATGATGGCTATGCAGAGTTTCCTCTTCAAATATTTCAAATATGAAGGACACTGATTACACACATACATGCACACACTTACACCCAAGAAAGGGGATGGATCGAGGGAGAGAGAGATTGTACTGTGAGAACAGAAAGGATTTTTATTGACTTGTCTTTCATCTTGTGGAAGAAATGAGCATGATGCAGCATGTCTATTCATAGATCTCTAAAAACCATTTCTATTCAGGTGATCTTGTAAAATCAGGGAATGCATATATAACATAATGAATATTTAAATGTAATGGGAACCTCAGATCCTCCTGAAATTAAGGCATTTCAGTGACAACATCAGAAGGGGACTGACTCCAAAGGGATGAAAATTGTTACCATGGCAACTCCAAGGCTGACTCATTCATAGAGAACTCCTTAAACTTGTGATATGAGAGAAATTGCTTGAGGAATTTTAACGCGGTACCAAAATACACATTGCTCAATGCAGATGAGAAAATACATCAGCATAGCCTTTTTTTTTTCTCTCAAAGGCTCTTTCTGACATTTTTATATGAGAGCTCTCCTGTCCTCCAGTCTCTCCCATGTTCAGGATGGGGAAGTAGCTCGAGAGTAAGTGTGGAATATTGGAAGGAACTCAAGTTGCTATTAGGAAATAAAATTCAGCATTATGATTGAAGATATTACTTTAGTGGCCACACCGTTTGCTGATTCTTGATTTCTCCTCACATCTGACCAGGGGATTCGATTTTCAGTTTGCTTCAGCGTTACATGTTTTAAAAATAAATGTGCAAAACCAGAAGTAAGTTGGAGGTACAGGAAAACTCATAGTACCAGAAAGTAATAGAACTTTCTCTTTCTCAGTCTCCCCCTTTTCCTCTTTTTGTATTCGTGAAAATGTCATTTTTATAGGTGACACTAAGACATTTTCAGGCCTACAGTTCCTTTGGCTGCAATGGAAAGAGAGTGTAAAAGGAAACTGATAAAATTGAAAATGACATAAGTGGAGACAGGAGCAGATTTTATAGGATGAATGAAAGCATAGTCATTGCTCATTTAGGAACCTGAAGAACACTTAGGGAATACCCAGGTCACTGTTTCTCAAATTATATTCTGAAAATTAATAGCATACTACTCTCCTTGGAAGCATCTATCAAAAAATTTAAATTTCAGAACAGTTCTCCTCAGAATCATACTTAGTGGCCCAAGTAGTCCTGGTGGAAATTACGTACACTGAGTGTGAGAATCATTGATCTAAGCAATGTACTCGCTTTATCAGATGAAAGAGCTCCCTGTCTGGGAATTCGACTTGCCAAAGATTATCCATATGCTTAAAATTCACTTCTCCAGACCCTTAGATTATTCTCTTTAGCAAACCAAGTTTGCCACATGGATTTTTTTTTTTAAAGGTAACATATTTAGAAAATAATTTTAAGTGCTACAAAGGTTAGAAAATGACTAAATTAATACCTTTTAAATATGCTTAAAAGGAATGTGTTGGAATGTGACTCCACAATTTAACTAGAAATTTGATTGGCTGGGTGGTACAATATTCTGATCCATTTTTGTAGCTGATGTCTAACTTTGAAACATCCACCCACCTCCCTTAGTGGGTGGATAGGGCCCACTAAAAAAATAATAATATGCTTTAAAAAGTGAGCTTTACTTGTCCTTTACATCTTGCACTTTACATGAGAAAACACTTTTCTCAGCTAAAAATTGGAGTTTGTTAATATGTGTTTGGAGCATTATCTATAGATTTGGATACTTATGCTCTTCATCCTCAGCAATACTCCATCGCTTGAGTGATGACAGATGAAATGCCTTGCATTCACACACTGAAACAGCATTTTGGTTCTCAGTCAGTGGAAAAAGAAACACTGATACGCACTAAGCTTCTGTCCAGGGCCCTTGTCTTGCCTTAATACTTTGATAATTTTATTTAATCTGGTATCCTTAGTGTCGATAAGGACTCATTAATCTGTACCCCTGATCTCTCCACTCCCTTATATCATCTATAGTATTTATATCTCTACTTTAAGCACTTCAAATTAATATCCAAACCAAAAGCATCGGTGTTTTTCTAAATTTTGTACTTTTCTAGCACCTGCATTCTTTTCTTCCTCTCCCATACTTACAGCAATCAATTTAAATCTATTCTCTTTCCTTGCTATTTTTATCTTTCTTTTCCCTTTATATGACCCCTGTTTTTCTGCCCCCATTCAGACTAATAGTATGTTAGTAATAGTAACATACTGTAATTTTAAATTGTTTTTTAACTGGGCCAGCAGCCTAGGGATTTTTCTCATACTCTAGTCCATTGATTGGACAAGTAGGCTTTGGGCCTTCACTAGACTGCAGGCCCTGTGCTGAGCACTTGGGAATCACAAAACAGATGCACCCTCATGGAGTTCACAGTACCGTGGAGGAAACAGAAGAGCACCCAGCAGACTGCCCTGTACAGGCTATGATGAGAAGGCGCTGTGGGAGCATATGAGGGGCCAAACCCAGACCCCCTAGCTTCTGATGAGGGGAAAAAGTTACAATTTGGCTTTCAATTTGAGGCCTCCATCAGTAAGGGATAACCAGGCAAAAGGTCAGGAGAGGATGAATGAGTGTTCTAGGCCAAGACTTCACAACCATAGAAAATACATTGTGTTTGAGTAACTGAGAAGAGACCAGGGTGGCTGGATGACAGAGTGAAAAATGGAATCAAGTAAGAAGTGCAGCTGGAGAGACAGAAGCAGAGAGAGCACATTGCTTGCCCCGAGGGAGATTGTATTTTTAACCTCATAACATTGTGGGCCCATTGAAAGTTGAAACTTTGGGGCAACATAATCATATTTGCAATTTAAAAAATTGAAATAACACTTTATCTGCCACAACAAATAGATTAGGGAAGAGCAAGACTGAAAGCAGAAGGCTAGTTAGGAGCCTAAACCCCGTAAATCAGGTGAGAAATGATAAAGGCCCAACTAGATTATAGTAGCTGTAAATAGAATAAAGAGATATTTTTATGAATAGAAGTGCCAGGTTTTATTGATTTATTTAATGTGAAAGGTAAAGAAGAGAAGAGAGTCAAGAAAGACTCTCAGTTTCTGATTTGATCAATAGGGTGGGTGATTGTTTCATTCACTGAGAATGGGGGTGGAAATGGAGAAGGTGATTTCAGGGTCAGTGGTCATGATTATGTTTGGGGCATGGATAGTTCCTTCTTTTAGCATTCCATCATCTTGGTGTTAGAGGCATGGATGTAGAATATAGTAGCCCCTACCTTCAACCAAAGAATGCTCACCCGCTTCTTCTAGAGTGTTAGGCAAAATAAACACAATCTAAAGGAAGAGATTCTTAACCTGTAGGCATGTGCCAAGTTTGCTTTTAGTCTGTCACTTAGAAATAATTTCTAGCAAGGGAAATATAGTTGCTGCCTTAACTAATGATTAAGGAGGCTTTTACTTGGAAGTGGTAAAATATTTTTTAATGTGAAAGACATTCTACCATCAGAAAATCATTCTCCTTTCTGTACTCCTCGAGGATTATTATGGAACAAAAATGTCATCTTTCCCTCAGCTAACATCTGAAGAATCATCCAGAGCAGTGATGAACAACTGATTGTGTTTAGCATTCCGCGGGGATGCTGCGGCCCACGGATAAGAGCATGGCAGTGGCCTCCATTGTCACCACCAGCTGATGAAGGGGAGTTCATGGGTAACACATCAGAGAGGACTGAAAAGTCTACATTAGAACTGAATGTTAATGATTAATTGGCATCCATAAAAAAGCAAAGAAGTCAGTCTTAAGAGATAAAAGCCATGCCCTAGGATGAAAACCTTTTGTGCTTGTAATACAAACTTAGGACATTGCTTGTTATGTGACACAGTGGGAAGAACTAGGAATTTAAAGTAAAACAGAGTTGGGTTCAGAATTGCAGCTCTGGCATTTCCCAGCAGAGTTGCTTTGGGCATTCCTAAACCTCAGTTTCATCTATAAAAAGGAAATGTTAAATTCAACTTCATAGAGTTGTTGCAACGTTTAAATAATATATAGGAAACACCTAATAAACTACTTGCCATATAATTAAACCTTCAGTAATAGGCAGCTCTCATTAAACTTGATAGCTAAAGAGAATAAAAAAATATGTTATGTACTAACTTGTTATGTAATGTGTTAAGCTACTTGGTTTTCCTTATTTATTCAACTATAATTTTCAAAGTTTTTTAGACTATTACGTACCTTATTTCAAGTTATTATTCCAGCAGACTTGCTGATCATTTTCCTGCCCATCACATATATAAGAAGATTGATTTTTCAGACTAGTTGACAAATTTGCTTCAAGATCACAGAAGTAATGAACAATGAATCTTAAACTAGATTTCAACTTTCTATTTTAGCCAGACACCTAGTTGAGCCCAGCCAGTGTGGCTCAGTGGTTGAGCGTCAACCTATGAACTGGGAAGTCTCGGTTCATTCACAGTCAGGACACATGCCTGGGTTGCAGGCTTGATCCCCAGGGAGGAATGCAGGAGGCAGCCAGTCAGTGATTCTCTCTCATCATTGATATTTCTATCTCTCCCTCTTCCTTCTTCTCTGAATTCAATAATATATATATATATATATATATATATATATATATATATATATATATATATTAAAACTTAGTTGATGACTCAGTTTGTTTTGGCATGGTGTTAGCATGGAGGTCTTATTCCTCGCTGGGTCCAGTCTGTACTTAAATATGCATGTTTGATAATGAACCAAGGATGACTATGAAGTTACATGAGAGGGAAATTAAATTTATCAGAACTATTAGCTTCAGAATTTACAAACCATTCTTTCCATGCTTCCAAAGAAATTTCTAGAGTTTGATTTTTTTTTCCCTTCCTCTCTCATTATATAGCATAACATTGCCAAGATCCTTCCCTGCAGCAGTCTGCCAAGTCACTTTTTAGCCAGATCCAATAGAAGACCAACAGAAATTTGAGCAGATGCTCAAAATGAGTTTGAGCCACTGGAGATGGCCAATATGGATATTTATGTAGCTCTTTGGTTCTGTAAACCTGACCATGTTTTTTATAAATTTGAATTTAGCTCCATATTTAGAAAATGGTGCTACCAAAGGAGCAGACTGTGGCTTCATTTTTATTTACTTTAGCAAGTTATCATATTAAACTCCTGAGAATAGTATTATACTAGGCAAAAGATGCAATAAATACCAGTATTTGATATCTATCTATCTATCATCTATCTATTGAAAAACAGCGCTTTATTGCAGAATTATTTATAGTTGTAAAAATTTTGAAACTTCAATGAACATTAATATAATTATGATTAATTTCCATATGATAGTGTCTTTGTAGCCATTAAATGGAAGAAGCTATATCTCTACCCATTGATTTGGAGGAGTTTCTGTGCTGTACCATTAAGGAAAGAGTCACAGAACTGAATATAATGCTATATTTTATTTTAAAAATATTTTTATTGATTTCAGAGAGGAAGAGAGAGGGAAAGAGAATCATTGATCAGCTGCCTCCTGGATGCCCCACATTGGGAGTCGAGCCTGCAACTTGGGCATGTGCTCAGGGGGGGGAATTGTACCGTGACCTGCTGGTTCATAGGTCAAACTCAGCCACTGAGCCATGCCAGATATATTTTAAAAGTAATGACAAAAGCTCCATCTATATGTGTATGTGTTCCTATATAACTGTATGAGCATGAGCAACACACAAAGTGTTGCCCACCAAAATACCAATTGGCTGGTGACAAAAAAAAAATGGGATGGAGGAAGAGAGGTTGATAAGCAATAAACAAATAAAAAACAGTGAATAAATAAATAGCTGTGGAAAAGGTAACAATTTTCATGATTAAAAAAGTAGTATATATAGAAGACTTTTTTATTTATTTAAGTAGATAGAAAGAATAGGTAGTCACCAAACTTTTATTAAGAGAGCATGATAAAGTTGAAATTTGGGTATTATAATTTGCTACCCATTCTATTTGGAGAGTTCCTTGGTGTCTAAGAGATCATTACCCACAGTCTCCTAGAATTAATAATTTGGTGGAAATCCATCTTCCCCTTTGAAAGTCTGAAAATAAGATTCCTCAGAGTTAGCTAAGGATTTCTTCCTGGGAAGGTATTTAAAAGTTCTAAGAGATTATCAGAAATATTTGATTACTAAAAGAGAGATTACTGCATCCATTAACAATCCCTCCTTTTCCACCCTATAACTTTTTAAAAAGAGAGAGAGAGAGAGAGAGAGAGAGAGAAAGAGAGAGAGAGAGAAGAGAGAGAACGAGAGGAGAGAGAGGAGAGAGAGAGAAACATCGAGGAGAGAGAACCAATGATTGGCTGCCTCCAGCACACCCCCTACTGGGAATCAAGCAGTGACCTGACCATGAATCAAGCTGGTGACCTCTTGGTGCATGGGACAACACTCAACCAACTGAGCCGTGTCCACCAGGGCCACCCCATTAATTTTGTTAAGCATTCCTAAGGTCTTATTCTCCTCCAACAAAACAGTTCCAGACCTAAAATCCTTGCTGTTGACTACTCTATACACATTGCAAGATCACAAATCACAAGAGAAAACTATGTTCCTGGGCTAGAAAATTATGACATTTATTTTCCGTCTCTTCTAAGCAGTGTGTGTGTGTGTGTTTTGATAGAATCTTGGTTTAATTCTGATTCTCATATCCTATCCCAGCTTAACTCACTGCCTAGTTGGCTTTTTCGAGTTGCCCTGAGTTCCATATACTGCTTACCCTTCAGGTCATATATTCATAGCTCAACTCAATTGTCAACCGCCACATTCTGAATATTTCACTAGATCCTCCATGTAGCTGATTTGATTTCTGCTCTTATTTAGGTATTGGGGAAAATAGAAACACTAATTTTTTATGATCCTCTAGAACTAAGGAACTTTGAAAATAATCTAGTGTGTCATATATAATTAATTATATTGTTTAAAATGTCAGTGAAGTTTATGAATCATTTTCCTGATAAATTAATCATCAATCTAATATTATTTTATTTATAGTTTTGAATATTGACTAACTTGTAAATGAGCTTGAAAGTTTCACTGAATAGAGATCCATTTTTAAAGCTTTAGTATAAATAGGCTTATACTTCCAAGGTTTTGGAACTATCAATGAAATTTCATTTGATATACTTAAAAATGTTGAAAGTCACTGTGAATTCATTCCTAAAGAGTAACTTTGCTTTTAATGCCAGGTGTTTTTACCATCTCCCAGAAATTTATCAATTTTCTATATTAGTGGGAGTTATAGACTCATTAATCTTGAGTGGTTAGAAAATAGAATTCTGGATTATTAATTTTTTAGTTAACTGAAAGTCCTTATGTATATTATCTAAGGGTGACCAGTTTTTCAGAATTTAAGATGAATTTGCACTAACATGCTTAGTGCTGATATAAGGTGACCCAAAACACACAGCATTACCTAAGTCACACTTAGCTAACATATCTGAGCAGCTGCTATCCACTGTCCACTATGCTAGGGCCTAAATATAGAAACTTGTGTCCTTAAGGAGTTCAAAATCTAGTGGGACTGAGAAGTAATTACAAAATAAGTGCTACAGTCAAAGTAGAAGAGTGTTGTGGGAACTCAAAGGAGTGAGTGACTAATCTTAGAATCATATTTCCCAGGGGTTCTGTCCTCTTCTCACCTTGCACTGTCTCCATGGTGAGCTAATCCATTTCCAGGGCTTCATCTATCAACGTGACTCACATAGCTGTTTGTTATCCCCGAGTCCTGTTCTGGCCCATAAGGGCTTACTTGGTACCTCTGCGTTCAAATGCCACAGACACCCACAAAACAAACCAGCCCAAAATACATTAGTCATCCTCAGCTCCAAATCTTCAGTTCTCATTGTTATCTTACTCACTAAGGTCAGAAACCAAGTGGTCATCTTTGATGCTTCCTTCTAATCCCCCGATCAAAGGGTCACCAAATTCTGCCTTTCAGTGTTTCGCACACTGTTTCCTCTTCTTCACTCCCCTGTCAGGGATAACTCAACGCTGACTTATTTATCTATTCTGCAGGTTAATACCAGAGCTTGTAAAACTGATATTCTCCTACTTAATAATTTTGTCTCCTTGAGTAGGTAGCTGCCAATAAAGAAAAGTGGAACCACTCCAAGTTCTCTGAGTATGTCGATTGGAGGGAATTTCATGCAGGAATTTGGTTACACGGGTGATGGAAGAACTAAGAAGCCTACGGAGGGCAGCGGGCCAGCTTGGAAACAAGCAATGCTGAGTCTCACCCACTGGCCTATGAGTTACTTGAGGCAGGCAGGGGAAATGTATTCAACTTTTTCTCCCAGGCATCTGGTATAATACAATTATTTAAATACAGGGGTAGGCAAAAGTAGCTTAATAATAATAATAATACATAATGCAATAATTGATTAATAATAATTCAAGAATAAATTCATGATTTGTGTACTCACAGCTATACACCTATTTTTGCTCACCCCTGTATAGTCAATAATCATTAAATGTTGACAAAATGAATTAATTACTCTAAGAACCTAAGATCTTTTTGACTGAGAAGTTTCTAGAAAACTATCCCTGCTTCAGGCCCATTTCAATATATCTTACCATGGAAACAACTCTAATTATTTGAGAATTTGAGTCTTTAGATTCTAGAACATAAGACATTTAAACTGTTACCAAATGAAACAAATATTTTATCATTCCATTTTAAGAAATTGGATTCCTTGTATAGAAAAATGTTATATTTTTAAAGAAAATGAATATTTATAGTTTCTACAATAGATATTAAATTACAAATGCCGAACTTCTTATATTGATGTCATCTCAGCTTCATCTAGTGAGACTCTCATGTAGGTCTTTACTTCAGAACACAAGTACATACTTTAGTTGTCATGCCAATGTCATATGTGTTTCATATATCACAATGTGCCCATGTGACTCTCATTTGGTATAGGCCTATAACTCTTAATGTTTTTATTCACTGACAACGTTGGTTAATTACGAAATTGTTCAGAACACAATGCAAGACTGACAAAAATATCTGACTACACAGATGGATGAACCAAATGGGGTTATTTAGGATGAGACAAAGGTAAAAAAAAGATTATGATCTCTGAGGCATAGCATGAGGCTACAGTTGGTAAAAAAATAAAAATAAAAAAAATACCAATAATAAATAAGAATGTGGGCTTTGGCAACAATAAGAATGCCTGTATTTTAAAGATACAACAGAACATGACGAAGAAGTAAGCACAACAAACATATGCAGAATGAATATTAACATAATACTAAATGATGGTAAGATAAAAGTTTAGAAATTAACAGCCTATCTACAGATACAATGATGAATTTCTGTTGCAGATGTACATAATGGTGACAGTAATATGCAAAACATTAATTTAAACTGGAGGTTCCATTAGAAACAGATGTTGTGTGGTTCATTTCAATTACAGCTTATATTGGTTTATTTGTCAGGCCATTTATTACTATACTTCGTTTTCATGAGATGCAAATTGTATGGTTTTCTTTGTCCTATCTTTGCAGGAGGTATTAGTTATTACACTTAGTCTCCAGGTTACTTCTTCATTGTGGTTGACAGAGAATTGTCTTGATAGAAGTAAATGTTTTCCCTCTCTCCTTGTTCTCTTGGTTAATAAAACTAATATGTCTTCTCCACCCCTTTTTATTCAGTCATTTAGTAGCTCTGGGTCTCAGATTTCTCATAATACCTCTTTCTTTTTTTTAAATCAGGAGATGGACCAGATGATTGTTTTTCCTGAGTTTCCTTAATGTGTATAATTATTGTTTAATGAGATTCTAATATGGATGTTGATCAGCATCATTAATATGGCTCTTTCTGATTAGAGGAAATAAAGATGGAATCAACTTAGCACAAGGAAAGTGGAGTTTGTCATAATGAGACAAGAGCACTCATTAGAGGTTGAATTATTGAACATGTCCAGACCTCGTAAGAACTAGAAATAAAAGTAGAAAGTCTCTGTGAACTTGGTTGTTCATTCTATAACAATATCAGACCCTTCCTCTGATGGCTATTTTCTGCATCTTTATTTTCTTTCTTCCTTTGTAGGCTGGCTTCTTCTTTTCATTCAGAATCTCTCCCATCTCCAAACCTCATAATAGCAGTGCAACCCTAGTTACTATCATGACCTTTGCACTGGTCATACATCTATTGTCTCAGATCCTTTATCCAATAGCAAATTTCTGGGAGAGGACTCTGATTGATCCGTCTCATCTTTTTGAGCCAGGCACAAGTTTATTGCCTGCCTGTGGATCAAGTGCTCTTAAGCAAGATATCTACTCTCCATTTTCAAGGTGGATGGGGACAATATTAAATGATATAGAACTTGGCCTTGCTCAACCAGCAAGGGCTGTAGACAGGGCAGTTTCTATCACAAAGGGACTGTAAAAGTGGTAAACAACAATGCACAGCTCTACTACAGTCCTCCTTTGGGAGAAAACAACCTTAGCTTTGGAAAGAGCAGATATTGAGTTCATGTACAATGGAAAAATAATTTTCAGGAAAGAGGGATTTGTATTTGGGACCCCTTATAATGTATATTCACATGATGAAAGATAAAATACAAACGTGTGCAAGAACCCTGGGAATACATATATATATATATATATATATATATATATATATATATATATATATATATCCTGATTATATATGTGGCCTTTTTAAAAAAGAAAATTTTTAATTTTTTTAAAATTTCTTTATTGATTAAGGTATTACATATATGTCCTTATCCCACCATAACCCCCTATGTGGCCTTTTTTGAAATAATTTAAAAAGGAGGGGTTGCTCGCATGGGCCTTATGAATGGATGCAATATTGTAGGATGTTAAAGCACTATTTTGTCTCTTTACTAACAAATTAGACTGAAATGTGCTGATTGTGGAGGCAGCGAATAAGGGATGCTCACTTTTCCAACCCACTATGAAGTCTTCTTAGAGCTCATACTGGTAAAATGCATACCTCAATATATTTGCCTAACACATAACTCTTTTCCTCTATTTGGGTGCTAGATAATTAATGGATTTTTATCAAATGATTTCTCATGGTAAAGTGGCAAATTATACATGATCTAATGCCACCACTCACAAAGTGTCAAGGGGTATATTAAAGTCTTGGGGTAGACATATTAGAGTACATACTTTTCATAATAAATAATGATAGAAGATTTTGATATTTTTTCATGATACTAAAAAGAAAGATATATTCATCTAATGTAGGGTTTCTTAACCCTGGCACTACTGGCATTTTGAATCAAATAATTCTGTGCTGAGGTAACTGTACTGTGCAGTGCAATATATAGGGGCGTCCCTGGCTCTCCCCACAGATGCGAGTAGCACACAGCATTACTCCCAGCTGTCACAACGAAACTGCCTCCAGATGTTCCTAATGTGCTCGGGGGGGGGGGGGGGGTGTCAAAATTGCCCTGAATTTAAACTGCTATTAAAACAAGTGTAATTTCTATTCTTCAAAAGAATGACTTTCATTTGTTGTAAGTATTTTCTTATTTCTTTAAACATTTTTAGATTTAAAAAGTATGCCCTTCTGGAGCTCGATTGAGTACTCCAATTTGCTATCATCTATCTTCCTTTTCCTCAATGAACTGAATTTTGTCATGCCTGAGTTAGCCTGACCAATTTCATTAGCTCTCTCATACCCATTAATCCCATTAATTTGCCTCAGTATCAAAGAATCCCCTACGGCCTGTAGTTTCTAAATATGTCCCACTTCCATTTAAGGAGTAGCTTGCAAACCTGAGAAAGCAGATTGGAGACTTGTAAATATACTTGGGAAGAAAAATTATTTTAGTGGTTCCCACCAAATTATTAATACCTTTGATTTTTTTTCCCTGAACTTTCATTCTCCCTGGAGTGCTTGCACTTTGGACTAATGAAGAATTAATAGAAAATCTGTTGTATGAGGAAAAAAAATACAATAATTTTAATCTTTTCATTTCTATATAAAAATAGGATACACCAAAATGATGTCATAGGCTTTTTTATATTCAGATGTCACTGTTAATATTTATATTAAGCTTTAGAGGGAAAGAATAATGCATTTAAGGCACAGTTTGTCATCTCTCAGACACGTAGATCATAATGTCTATCATAGAGAATTTGCCGGTCTCACAAGGTTTGGAGAAGAATGGTGATAGTAGATATGAAGGGTTATAAAAACCACAGTGCACCCTCTGGGAGAAAGAGATTATTGTCTTGAGTAAGGTACAATGTAGATGGTCCTAAAAGAAGAGATTGCTGTGCTTTAGGTCTTTCCAAAATGTTTATCATTATCATTAACTTCAAAAAGTTTTTATTAAGGTTAGGAATCTCATATGTCTATATTTCATTTATCATATAATCAGGTTATAGATTAAAATAATAACCCTAGACATGCTTAGGAAGAAACACTCTGAAAGGTACTTGTCCCACATCACCCATTTCCAAATGTAACTTTGGAGCATAAATTTTCACTGAATTACTTCTTATTGAAAATAGAGTAAGTTATTGCTCTAATTTAAAACCATGATGTGACTTTTAGTCAATGTTTATTGAAAATAGTGTGAGTTGTGTAGAGAAAAGATCTTACTGCATGTGTATAGTTCTTTCTCTACGGGAAACAAAACAGTTTCCAGAAAGAGAAGGGAAAAATCACACACCCACAACCCCACCTCCCCCCAACACACACATTCAAATGTATGCAGAGATTACTCCTGCTTACATTATTTTCTCCTTTTCACTCTCCAATGTTTACTTACCACAAACTCATATTTTAATTATAGTGTATATTATTACAGTTTTATTTTGTCATTATAATCTTTCATACTTGACAATAATAAATGTTTTCCCAGTACACATTAAAACTATTGAGGAGAATATGGAGTAAGAATTTCACTTCATGGTCTTATTCTGAGGAAATCCTTCGTAGCACTCATGAGATTCTGGAAGTTTATGGGTATTCAACATGAGTATTTTTTCCTATTTATTGAATTTATTGGGGTGACACTGGTTAACAAAATTATACAGGTTTCAGGTGCACAATTCTACAACACATTATCTGTACACTGTCAAGTCTCTGTCCATCACCATTTATACCCCTATACCCTTCTCCACCTCCCCTCACCACCATCCCCCCCCACATTGAAACATGTATTCTATTGCTGATCATGCTGATTCCTATGGCAGAATTTACAATAACATGTCTTTGGCTAGTTATTACTTATCTTACACTGGCTGAATTACAAATAAGAAACCAACACCAAAACTTACAAGTGATCACAGTTGGTTGCTTATTTTCATGGTCAAAGAGGTCCTCTGCCTACAAGTACTTTAATAAGCATCTCTTTAAAAATAGAAATGCTTATGAAAATGAATATGTAATTTGGAAGTATGATATAAATCTTTAAATAGCAATGAACAATTTTGAAGATAATATTTGTGTAGCATGTTATAGTTTCTAAAGTACCTTCACCATAATTTTCCCAAGTAATGCTCACAGTAAGCCAGTAAAATGCTATTATTTCTAAAATGAGGCATTCGAAATATAAGGGGTTAAGTTAGTTGGTCATGGTTACATAGCTCTGCATGTGGTAGATCTTGGAATCAAGGTATTTTGGAATCTAAAGATCCAGAATTTTTCTAATTCATTTCCCTCTGAAAAGGTATGATGTTAATTTAAAGAGAACACAGATAAGAATGGTAACAATTAACAAGAGAATTGTGTATAAACCTGTGGGTTCCTTTGTAATTGAAGGTAAGGTGGAAGGAAGTTTTAGACATTTAAAGGGAATATTGCATGATTAATAGCAAATAGCATATATCCTTGTCATTGAACAAGAAATAATAAGCTTTGAATTATTGCAAGATGGTTTCTGAGTAAATAGTGTAAGCATTCTTGAATATAATGGTTAAAGGGCACTGAAACTCATTATCCAGACTGAATATTGTGTTATTCTTAAGAAATGCATAAATATCCATCCAGAGATCTAGATAAAGCGCAGTTTGCCCACATGTGAGGCATGATGTGAGTCAATGTTTCTCAACTAGTGAGTGGTATGTAGTGTACATACCACTCTGTAAAGCAATGGCATTGCACCAACATTGTGATGTCATTGCTACCATTTATTTTTTTTTAATGGACAACAATCATTTGTATTATTGGATTTCTTTAACCCTGTCTGATGTGGCTCATTTGGTTGGAGCATTGTTCCATACACTAAAGGGTGGTAGGTTTGATTTCCAGTCAGGGCACATACCTGGTTGCAGATTTGATCCCCAGTTGGGGCACTGCAGAAGGCAGCTGAACGATACTTCTCTCTCACACATCTCTCTCTCTCTCTCTCTCTCTCTCTCTCTCTCTCTCTCTCTCTCTCTCCTTTCTCCTTTCCTCTCACTGAAATTAAAAAAAAATAATAAAACCAGAAAATACAAAAACAGACAATTACAGATCTAAAATAATCATTCTATAATTTTTAGTGTAACCTTTTATAGGAGGTGAGAAAGCAAACTCAAGTACAAACCTATCTCTGACCTCAAACAAATTCCTGAAACAAAGCAGGGATGAGGGTAAGAGAAGAACTGATGAGCAGTTCCACCACTGTTGTCGTTCTCAGGCCAAATAAACATCTCCATCCAATGCTTTATAAACTACCTTTCAGGACTATTAGACAAGTTGTCATCTCTAGAAAGATTCAGATAATGGTATTAATAATCTTCATAGGGCAAACAACAGTATTCATTCAAAAGGCATTCACAGTTTGCAAAACACCCTCTCCTTTTACATGCATACATTTTTAGTTATTACTTAGCAAACATTCCCTCCAAATATGTAGTAAATATAATATCCAGAGGTCAATTTTTGTGAACATGGCTTGGTATAATTTTCCTTTTTGACCTTTCCTGTGATATCATCACCTTAACGTCAAATATTAAAATTCAATTAACTGTTTTTTTCTATGTTGGTGGGAATGGCTGTGCATGCATCTAATTATTGCTGTAGCACCTCTAACCTATTGGTTGCCTTGTGCTTAGAGGTGCAGATGTCAATATACTCACTCAAATGTATCCCCTTAAGGGACAGCAGGACGGGACCATGTGTCTCTGGGCATTCACAATACCACAAGCTATCACCTTCTTAACAAAAGTCCTCAGATGATGATGATGATGATGATGATGATGATGATGATAATGACGATGATAATGACGATGACAGTAAATTCTTTTTTGTTGTTTGTTTCCTTTATTTCACAGGATTATACACTCACCATGTATTTCCAGCAGTCTTGGAAAGACAAAAGGCTTTCTTATTCTGGAGTCCCGCTAAACCTCACACTAGACAACAGGGTAGCCGACCAACTCTGGGTACCAGATACGTACTTTCTGAATGACAAGAAATCATTCGTGCATGGGGTTACAGTGAAAAACCGAATGATCCGGCTGCATCCTGATGGAACAGTTCTGTATGGGCTCCGGTGAGTGGCTTGTGTTGCATGTTTTACTGTTGTTGTTGTGTTTTATGTTTCTTTCTTGAGGAAGTGGGCAGAGGGGAGAGAAGCAAGTAAGAAAATATCTAGAATCTTTTATCTGTATAATGCAATTATATTAAAAACCAGAAAATCTCTTTTGGAACCATTTGAGCTAAATCTAGGCAACTTTTTCCATTGAAGGTGAGTGAATTATTTGCCTTAAACTTTAAATAATAAACAGTAGTAAGAAAATGTCTGCCAGACAGAATTCACATCTAGGTTATTGTAGAAGTTATCTATTTTTTTTAACCAATTGCTTAATTATCTTAGAGCCACCCAGACTGAACTGTGTTCTAAGTATTCAGTATAACTACTTAATTATAAAAGGGAATTGGGTAACAATATTTTAAAGAAGTAGGACAATATTTGTGGTGACTTTGAGAAGATCCAAAGTGTTTGTTTTTTTTTAATTCTTGATTGTTTAAAGTATTACATATAGTATTACATATGTCTTCTTTTTCCCCCATTGACCTCTCCCCAGCCACCCTCACCCCCCAGCACATGCCCAACATGGTTTTATTACCTGAAATATCTATGTTTTACCTTGTATATTTAGGCATATGATTCATATTGAATTAATTTTTATTACATGTGAGGTAGGGATTGAGGTTCAGTTTTTCCATATGGCTATCTAGTTATTCCAGCAACACTTATTGGTGCCTTTGACTGAATAAGTAGGAGTCTATTCCTAGGCTCTCTTCTCTTCTATTGTTCTACTTGTCCATCCTTAGGCAGTTTCACAATACTTTAATTGCCATAACTCTGTTAAATTACCAAGTCAAGTCCCACAACTTTGTACTTACTGTTTAATATTGTTTTGGATATTAAAGGTCCTTTGCATCTGCCTACCAAAAGAGATTACTGAGATTATAATCAAGATTGCATTGAATCTGTAGGTCAGTTTAGGGAGAATTGACATGTTAAAATTATAAAGTCTTTTAATCAATGAACATAATATATCTACATTTAGTTAGTTTATGCTTAATTTATATCAGCAATGTTTTACACCATAGTGGATTTTGTTTTAATTCTTTGCATCTTTGAGAATCAAGTAGAAAAGAGGTATCATACACTTATAGAGGTCTATTATTTTATTTTATTTTTAAATTAAATCTTTATTGTTCAGATTATTACATTTGTTCCTCTTTTTTCCCCCTATAGCTCCCCTCCACCCGGTTCCTACCCACCCTCTGCCCTTACCTCCCCCACCCACTGTCCTCATCCATAGGTGTATTATTTTTGTCCAGTCTCTTCCCGCACCCCCCACACCTCTTTACCCCCTGAGAATAGTCAGTTAACCCCCTTTCTATGCCCCTGATTCTATTATATTCACCAGTTTATTCTGTTCATCAGATTATTTATTCACTGGATTTTTAGATTCACTTGTTGATAGATGTGTATTTGTTGTTCATAATTTGTATCTTTACCTTTGTCTTCTTCTTCCTCTTCTTAAAAGATACCTTTCAGCATTTCATATAATACTGGTTTGGTGGTGATGAACTCTTTTAGCCTTTTCTTATCTGTGAAGCTCTTTATCTGACCTTCAATTCTGAATGATAGTTTTGCTGGATAAAGTAATCTTGGTTGTAGGTTCTTGGTATTCATCACTTTGAATATTTCTTGCCACTCCCTTCTGGCCTGCAAAGTTTCTGTTGAGAATTCAGCTGACAGTCGTATGGGTACTTCCTTGTTGGTAACTGACTTTCTTTCTCTTACTGCTTCTAAGATTCTCTCTTTGTCTTTTGCTCTTGGCATTTTAATTATTATGTGTATTGGTGTGGTCCTCTTTGGATTCCTTTTGTTTGGGGTTCTCTGTGCTTCCTGGACTTGTAAGTCTATTTCTTTCACCAAGTAGGGGAAGTTTTCTGTCATTATTTCTTTAAATATGTTTTCAATATCTTGCTCTCTCTCATCTTCTGGCACCCCTATAATTCGGATGTTGGTTCGCTTGAAGTTGTCCCAGAGACTCCTTACACTATCTTCATATTTTTGGGTTCTTTTTTCTTTTTGTTTTTCTGGTTGGGTGGTTTTTGCTTCTTCGTATTTCAAATCTTTGACTTGATTCTTTCGATCCTCTAGTCTGCTGTTGGAACTCTGTATAATATTATTTCAGTCAGTGTATGCTTAATTTCTAGTTGGTCCTTTTTCATATCCTTGAGGGTCTCACTAGATTTCTTGAGGGTCTCACTAAATTTATCAGCGGTTTCTAGAAAATTCTTGAAAAATCTTATAAGTGTGGTTTTGAAATCTATATCCAGTAGTTTTCTTTCCTCCATTGCTGTCATTTGTGACCTGTTTCTTTGTCTTCGTATTTTTTATGATTGCCTGTGTTGATAGAGTGGCTTTCTGTGCTAGGTGTCCTATAGGGCCCAGTGGCTCAGCCTCCCCAATTACCTGAGGTGGACACTCTTGGTGCACCCCTTTGTGGGCTTTGTGCACAGTCTTGTTGTGGTTAAGCCTTGATTGTTGTAGGTATCACTGGGAGGAATTGACCTCTAGGCCAATTGTCTGTGAGAATCAGCTGTGCTTGCAGTGGGAGAATTTCTGTGCTGGAGACACCCTTCTGGGGAAAGACTTGCTTCTGTGGGGCTTTGGTGCTCACTGAGTCTGCCCCCTTAGTGTGTCCATTATGGATCTGAGGAGTTGTAATCTGGATGGTCCCAATCTGACCACTAGGTACACTGGCTCTTGGATCTCTAAGGAGGTGCTAATTTAGCCTCTTCCTGAGGCTACCCAGCAGGAGCTATGGAGAGATATGAAGATTCCTCTTCTTTGTTTGGGGTTTGGAGGTGCCCAGATGAGGCCCAGCTGTGAAGCAATGCAAGCTGCTGTGGGGCCTTGGGCCTTCTTTTGGAAGTTCTGGGTCTCTCTAACCCAGCTGCAGTTTGTTAGGTAATTTTCAGATTGCAAAGGGCCAAGCCTTTCATATGCAAAAGCCTCTGTGTATGTCTTGGGTGGGGCGGGGTCTCAGGGAATTAACAAGGTGGAGCAAGCAGCTATGGCTGCCCCTCAGTCCTACCCTAAGAGGCCCCGTGTCTCAGTGTCTCGGTAATCGCTGCAAGCACCTCTGAGAGAAAGCCACCCACAAGTTCCGACCGATGCCAGACAGTCCAGTTTCTCCCCATACGAGTCTGGGTCCCTAGAGACTCGCCCGGAACTGGAGTTCAGAGCAGTCGGGAGCTTGAGACTCCCTCTCGATTGAAAAAGACACCAGCGTCCTCCGTTGCCAGCCCTTTCCACGTGTGCTTCCATACCTCTGCACTTTACTTCTGCACCTCCTCTGAGTCTCAGTGTGCTTTTCTCTTTCCTTCTAGTTGTAGAATTTCCACTCAGCCAGCCTTCCTGTGGTTCTGGGTGATGTCTGTTTTGTCTTTTAGTTGTATTTTTGAAGTGGTTGTGCGAGGCATCAATTTCCAGTGTTTACCTATGCTGCCATCTTGGTTTCTCCCCTAGAGGTCTATTATTAACCCTCATGTAGTAGGGGTCCTTTTAGGCTACAGTTTTAGGCTAAAATTTAAATTAGCTGTCAGTTTTATGAATATCAAAATTATGACATACTATTATTATTGTAGGAAATGTAGAATAGTGTTTTTTAAATTCTTTTTGTCACCTTTTGTGATCCCTTTGAAAAGCTGATCAAAGCTATACATCCAGAGGCTCATTCAGCCTCAAACTTCCCTACTATTTTAGAGTGTTTATCAGCCTCCTTAAAAATTCTTCCTCACACCATTGACTTTGAGCTAAAACCTTTATTATGGGTCATAATCCTACAATTAATGTCTGTATGTTCACCCATACCCCCTAACAATATGCAAGTGGAAAAAATAAATCTTGATAAAACTTGTGAACTTAACCTAGTGGTTGGTTATCTTTAATCTTATTGCTGCATATTCTTTTCAGACTTTGCTCCATTCTTTTATTAAATTCCCCAGTCTTCCCTCTCTATTGGCTCTACCCCCCCACCCCCACCCCGTGTTCTCTTGGAGCACCCCTCCTTTGGTTTCTTCTACTTCTTCATCACTCATTTACTCCTCAATCTCCAAAACCATGGTGGCCCTCATCCATGTGACCTTCCTAAAATAGCTCTTTCAAAAATTCCCAGCACCAATTTCAATCTACACTCTTGACTTCTCTGAATAATTGAAGAGTGATGACTGACCTTGACTTCAGGAATTCCAAGACCCAACACAATTATTTCATTACTCTTGTTCTGTCTCTTCGCTATTCAATCACTTCTTCCTCTTTCGTTTCTAATAGTGCCCAACTCATTGAATTTAACAGCTTAAGTATCTAAAATCTCAAAATCACTGAGTACAGAAAAATATTTGTAATTGCTTACTGAGCATCTGTATCTGGATACCCTGCCAGGTCCTCCTGACATGACCCTTATTTCATATTATCTGTTTTTCCGTCCTACTCCTTTCCTACCTGCTAACAAAATCATCATCACCCTAGTCAATAGGCATAAATGCAGCATCTTTGACTTTACATCTCTTTTGTCCCTGAGATCCAATCTGCTGCTTTTACTCTATCTCAACCATCTCTATTTCCAAACCGTTCCCATCACCAAATAAATCAATATCCTCACTATATGTCACTTTCTGGCCAATTTCTTGTCTCAGTTTTTCCCCTTTTCATCACTGCTATCTTATTTTTTCCTACAGTGTGTGTCAGATCATATCACTCCCACATTAAAAAAAGTTTTCCACAGTCCCCATAAAAAGTATGTTTTCAGTCTTCTGTGTCGAATCTAAGACCCTCTATGTATAACCAAAGTTCTTTCCCACATTATTGCCCATTTTCTTCCTCTAAGGCCTTTAAAAACAACTTACTATTTTTTCTGAACACATCCAGGACATTTTAAATTAAATATGTCCCAAATATTGCATGAATCATATCTATACTAAAAAACAAAAAAAGAACAAAGGACTATTGCTATTTATTTGAAATTCAGATTTAACTGAGCATGTTGTATTTTATCTGGCAACCTTATAGCCCTACGGAAACGCACTCTCTTCTCTACCCCCAGAGACTTCCCCCTACTTCACTACTTTCTCCTTACTATCTTTTTAAGCCTTTCTCAAATTCCATTTCCTCCTTGAGGACTTTTGCAATCTTCCTAACCAGATAAAAACTCTCTCATTTGATACCTTACTTCACTTTAATCTCATAAAGGCCCTTGAGATTTGTTTGTAACTCTCTTATAATACTCTATCTTTCTGTCTTAGAGTTATTTTTCTGTGATGCAAACAAAATTGTATTTGTTGAAATGTGAACTCTATTTCCTTAACCTTTGTATACCCTCTCTCAAACCAAATCAATGTTGGAAAAATTGAAATGAAAATGTATAGGATATGTCCCCCAACTCAAGATAGTTATCAGCTACAACATTTCTGATATCTAAATGATGACTTTTAATAAAATAGAATCACTGCTGTTAATGACCAGATGTGTTCTGCCTCTTGTCCAAACATGATCCAGCTGGCTGCAAACCCCGATTTTCTCCAAGGCCTAGCCCTGTGGGTGCTGAAAGACTGTGTTTATCTTTCCATGAAAATGGCAGGCATGGAATGACTTAATTCTGGGAAGACATTTAGTGGCATATTTAACCTCCTTAAATTACCCTTTTGTTTGCATTTCCCTCCTAACCATGGCCTTGGCTTTTCTTTCAGAGTCCCATAATGCTTCTTTTTTGCAGCTTCTAGCAAATGTGAGCCCAGAGCCAGATGGCTTGAGGGTATAGGTGAGACTGGGCAGTGGAATTGGTAGTAAAAATCTTCCAGCCAAATACTAGCTCACACTGGTACTCAGTAAGTGTGTTGCAGAGTATGCATGTGGACTTGTGTCCACACACTGTAAGCAGACACAGTAAGATGTTCTTATCACATCATTTTAACTAACACCTAAATAAATAATTGAAACTACACAATGCCTCAGGCATTATGCTAAGTACTCTTCTGATACTGTTGTATTTAATCGTTACCATAACACTGAACTGTATACTATTTTTATGCTACTTTTATAGATACCAATACTAGGAGAACTGAAGTAACTTTACCTTTCTCATATTTTATTATTTACTTTCCATTTGTAAAATTTTTTAAATATTTATTGTTGAAAGTATTACATATGCTCCCTTTTTCTCCCCAATGACCCCTTCTAGCCTGCCCTCCCCAGCCCAGGCCCTCACCACCTTATGTCTGAGTCCATGGGTTATGCACATATGCATACAAGTTCTTTGGTTGATCTCTTCCTACCCACCCACCAACCCCCGCTTTCCCTCTGAGATAGGTCCAAGCTGATATACACATTACAATTGTCTGATGAATTACCTGAAATCTCTTTTACTCTAAATGTGTTCTATTCCTTTATTCCCCCTGGTAATTATTTTTAAATCATGTTATTTTTATGATTACATCTCCTTGTTGTAAATGTGTTCCTTTATTTCCCACAGCTGAGGCTTGGACAGGCGTATATTAGTTATTATGTTGTGTTTTGGCAAGGCGGCTTCCCAAGCCATATTGTGTACCTCTATCAGGAGACACAAATGCCCGGAGATCTCTTTTTGTGATCTGAAACTTGATGAGCAGATTTAGGCTTTGGCAATCTGATATAGCTACTGTAATAATCCCATTAATTTATATGTAATTGTATTAGTTTGCTATGGCTGCTGTAACAAAGTATCACACAATGTATAGCTCTGGAGGCTGCCAGGTTGGTTTCTTTTGAAGGCCATGAGGGAAGGATCTGTTCCAGGCCTCTCTCCTTGCCCTGTAGATGGCCTCTCCCTGTGTCTCTTCAGATCTCCTTCCTTCTGTGTGTATCTCTGTGTCACCTTTTTATAAGGACACCAGTCATAGTAGGCCTATGCTAATGATTTCACCTTAACTTGGTTACCACTGCAAAGACCATATCTCCAAATAAGGTCACATTCTAAGGTACTGGAGGTCAGGACTTCGATGTATGAATTTCGTGGGACACAATTCAGGCCGTAACAGTAACAAATTTTAGCAGTCTCTGATAACCTTTCCCTAAATTTATTTAGAGTTTGCAAAATGATATTGTTCTATCACTCCTTCTTTACTTATTAACTAAATTATTCTCTAAAGAAGAACTCTCCCTCATCAACTATTGGGTAATCCTGAGGTAAAGTTGGTACAATGAAGGTAGGATCCGTATTTGATTGTTCTTCCTCATTTAGCAGTTTTCAAATTAGCAAGTTGTTTCCCGAAAACCCCCAAATGTGATCACTCAGGTTTGGCATTTTGTTGTTTGTGTGTTTATCATCATGAAGTCACATGTTATAAACAGGTATGTCTGTTTCCATCCACTGTAGCTATTGTTATTTTTGATTCTCATTTTGTCTAACAATTGGCCAGGGGCAGACCCTTTAAATTGGCTCCTGAGTTCTTTCAACATGTCCCCAGTTGTCTCTGATAGCTTCCTTGTCTTCTGTTACACCAACTTGCACACTCTTTGTCCCAGAAATGGAGAAGATACATCATGAGTTCATACTGATGTTTCCAACGCAAGTTTAGAATTACAGAGCTTTAGTCAACTTCTTTGAATTAATTTTTGTTTCTTTTCCATTAAAAATATTGATTCTTAATATATTAAGATCTTATTTACTTACTTTATCCTATTAAATATGCATAATATATGCATGAGCATATATATATATATATATATATATATATATTATTCATAATAGCTTTTAAATAATAGTAGCAACATTATTGTTACTAATGATGTGACTACCAGAAGGGGGTTAAGATTTCTCTGCAGTCTCTTTTTTTTTTTTTGTCTTTAGGATATATCATGTTACAGATATTGAGTAGAATTACTATGTTGAAGTTATATTTTAGGTTTCAGTTTAGAACAGTTCCTTCCTGCAGGGTTAGTCTACTAGTTTACTTCATTTTGCTTTTGATTTTTAAAATTAACTTAATTTCATAATTATGTAAAACATTTGCATGGCTCTAAAGTCAAAACGTAAAACAAAGTCTTACCGCCTTTGCTGTCCCCACCCTTCTCCCATTCCTTTCCTTCCCCAAAGGTAAGCATTTTCATTTGTTTTGGGATTTTCCCTCCATTTTAACAGACACATATGTCTATTCCCATCTTTGCTAGAAGGTAGCATTGTACACCCACTAGTCTTTACTTTGTAAACTGATTTTGCAAAGCCACCATAAATGTTGGAAGCAGAGTTTTAACCCAGATCTTCTCATTTCAGCTCACACCCTTTGCACTTGCACAAAGCAGCCTATTACTGTCCTGTGTGAGTGTTTCTTTCGCTGAAGTTCATTTCTAGGAAGACAGTTGTTCTTGTGGATGCTTTCGCTTATCACTATTATAGAAATGAAAGTAATTGCAGAAGGTGCACAGCATGAATGGAGCTAGCTCTGCCAAGTGGGTGAGTTTTTTAAAAATGTACACAACTGTGTCAGGTTTGCTAGCACGTACTCATGACTCCAGATTCCAAAGAGACTCCTCTAAGCTTCTGCTTCAGAAATGTATCTAATGTTTACCAGAAACCTGTGGCCTGATGGGTGTGAGAACTCCCTACCGCATTTGCTTACTGAGCTCTACTCTGAATCAATTTTTTGATGTTCTTGACAGTGCCTGACTATGGGTTGTACAGGAGAACAAAACCAATGGCTACGTTTATTGAATATAAAAGAAAGAGAGAGTTTTCCACTATTCCTTGGAGGATCATCTCCTCCTGTCTTGGTTTTCATGATAAAGCAAAATAAAAAAGTAAAAACAATGATTTTGAGAATACAGATCCAAAAGGAAGCCTGCAGTGTTGATTTTAAAGGTAGTTTGGGGGTTCCTAAGTGTTTATGTTAGCTTTCTACATTGATTGTACACCCTGAAAAAAGTTATTCTCTCTCCCTACAGACTTTCCCTGTATAGAAGCAGTTACTATTATATTCAATAGTTCTGATCAGATCACATAGGGCTTACTTTCAGATGTTGGGCAAAAATATTGTTGATTGTAGAGAATAAATATGGGGGCTGGTGCAGTGTTTGCAGAGGAGGGCTGGCTGATATTGATAAATGCATCCTGTTAAGAGAAAGAAACTTTTACTTCAAATGGAAGAGGGGGGAAAAACAGGCCCTGCATAAAGAATAGATAGCTCACTTTATTAGAAAGACTGCCTGGAGACACTTCCCCCACCAAAGAGCACAGTATTGTTATTCCTCTCACACTGTGGTTGGCTTATATGCTAGAGTTTCATCAGTGGAGTACAGAAAGAGCTATTTAAAATGTTCTCCAGTGAAAGGGCTATACTTTTGTCTCTCAAAGATATATATTTTTTAATAGAGGCCCGATGCACGAAATTTGTGCAAGGGGCTCAGCCCCGGATGGCATGGTGGCCGCCTCTGCCTCGGCCCCTGCTACACGGCTTAGTCCTGAAGGTCATCTGGAAGGACACCTGGTCTAATTAGCATGTTGTGCTTTTATTATTATACATATTTCTTATTCATCTATTTATATATGAAAAGGTTTATTACAAAACGATGCTTGTTAGGGTATTCTTTTTGATCATTATAATATTATGATTACTTTAACTGCTAAATGAGCATTTTTAAATAATTATGCAGGTACTATAGCTATTGTGTGATTATGTGATCCGTGGCTGTGTAAGTACAATTAAATTAATTAAGTAAAAGATGGACCATAATTTATCTGAAAAGCAGCCACAGCCCCTCAAGTTCATAACCTTCATGAGTCTGTGGAATAACACCAATGTGAACTCTCAGGATAGAAGTAAATAACAGGAGGGCAAAACTGAAAGAAGAAGGAAGATGAAAGGAAGGAAAGAACAATGAAGGAAAGGAAAATCAAATATGTTAGATAATGTGCTGTGAATCTTAGAACCTAGTTATAGTATTACAAAGGACACTACTTCCAAAAAGGTGTATTAGGTTTTGACAACCGTTTGTGGATTTTAAAAGTATTCTACTCCATGATTCTCAATTCATTCCATTAAACCATCATTTTCAACTTTGGTATTTTAGCACTGCTGTCATGAGTTTTTGCCACAACTGTATATTATCTAAAATATTGATTTATTTTTTTACTTAAGTATATATGCATGTGTGTATATAAATGCATATAAAATTTTAAAGGAAGATTTTATTAGTCTTGTACATGAAAAAAACATTATTTAAAAAAAATAGAGATTAAAGTGCATCTAAGCTAGAAATTTTATTAAAATGTAAAAATGATTATCCATGTTCTATCTACAGTGATCTTTCCTTATTTGTAGAATTGAGATAATAATGTTGATTCTTGTTATAGGATATTAAATAAGTTAATAACAACAAAGGATTTACAGTATTCTTTTTTTTTAATTTAAACTCTTTATTGTTTAAAGCAGTGGTCGGCAAACTGCGGCTCGCGAGCCACATGCGGCTCTTTGGCCCCTTGAGTGTGGCTCTTCCACAAAATACTGACTTCTGCGCACGGGCCACGAAGTTTCAATCGCACTGTGTGTGTGTGCCGCATGTTGTATTTTGTGGAAGAGCCACACTCAAGGGGCCAAAGAACCGCATGTGGCTCGCGAGCCGCAGTTTGTCGACCACTGGTTTACAGTATTACATAAGTCTCCTTTTTCCCCCATTGACATCTCCTTGGCCTTTCCCACCCCACAACACATGCCCTCACCCCTACCCCCCATCTGTGTTCTTTGGTTATGCTCATATGCATGCATACATGTTTTTTGGTTGATCTCTTATCCCCTCACCCCCCACCTTCCCTCATAGGTTAGACAGTCTATTCTATGCTTCTATGACTCTGGTTCTATTTTTGTTATCAGTTTATGTTGTCCATTATATTCCACAAATGAGTGAGATCATGTGATATTTATCTTTCTCTGACTGGCTTGCTTTGCTTAGCATAATGCTCTCCAGTTCCATCCATGCTGTTGAAAATGGTAAGAATTCCTTCTTTTTTATAGCGGCGTAGTATTCCATTGTGTAGATGTATCACAGTTTTCTAATCCACTCATCTGCTGATGGGCACTTAGGCTGTTTTCAAATCTTGGCTATTGTAAATTGTGCAGCTATGAACATAGGGGTGCATATATCCATTCTTATTGCTGTTTCTGTTTTCTTGGGATATATTCCTAGGAGTGGGATTACTGGGTCAAATGGGAGTTCCACTTTTAGTTTTTTGAGGAAGCACCATACTGTTTTCCACAGTGGCCACACCAATCTGCATTTCCACCAGCAGTGAAGGAGGGTTCCTTTTTCTCCACATCCTCTCCAGTACTTGACATTTGTTGATTTGTTGATGATAGCCATTCTGACAGGTGTGAGATGGTACCTCATTGTTGTTTTGATTTGCATCTCTTAGATGATTAGTGACTTTGAGCATGTTTTCATATGTCTCTGGGCCTTCTGTAGGTCATCTTTTGAAAAGTGTCTATTGAGGTCCTTTGTCAATTTTTTGATTGGATTGTTTATCTTCCGTTGTGAAGTTGTATGAGTTCCTTATAAACTTTGGAGATTAAACCCTTATTGGAGATAACATTAGCAAATATGTTCTCCCATGCAGTGGGCTTTCTTATTGTTTTGTTGATGGTTTCTTTTGCTGTGCAGAAGCCTTTTATTTTGATGTAGTCCCATTTGTATATTTTCTTCTTAGTTACCATTGCCTTAGAAACGGCATCCGTAAAGATTTTGCTACTACAGATGTCTGCTACTTTGCTTCCTATGACTTCTTCTAACACTTTTATCATTTCCCGTCTTACATTTAAGTCCTTTATCCATTTTGAGTTTATTTTTGTGTATGGTGTAAGTTGGTGGTCTAGCTTCATTTTTTTTTTTTTTGTGGGGGGGGGTGAATCTGTCCAATTTTCCCAACACTATTTATTAAAAAGACTATCTTGACTCCATTGAATGCTCTTGCCTCCTTTGTCAAATATTAATTGAGCATAGTGGCTTGGGTTGACTTCTGGGTTCTCTGTTCTGTTCCACTGGTCTATGTCTGTTCTTGTGCCAGTACCAGGCAGTTTTGAGAACCGTGGCTTTTTAGGATAGCTTGATATCTGGTATTGTGATCCCTCCAACTTTGTTCTTCTTTCTCAAGATTGCTGCAGCTATTTGGGTTCTTTTTTTATTCAAGATGAATATTTGGAGAATTAGTTCCAGGTCTTTGAAGTATGCCATTGGTATTTTAATGGGGATTACATTGAATCTATGGATTGCTTTGGGTAGTATGGACATTTTAATGATGTTGATTCTACCAATCCTTGAACACAGTATATTCTTCCTTTGTTTATGTCTACCTCTATCTCTTTTTTCAGCATCCTTTAATTTTCTGAGTACAGGTCCTATACTTCCTTAGTTAAATTTACTCCTAGGTATCTTAATTTTTTGTTGCAGTGGTAAATGTGGTGGTTGTTTTTTAGTTTCGTTTTCTGTGAGTTCATTATTGGTATATAAAAAAAGCCATAGATTTCTGAGTTAATTTTGCTACATTGCCAAATTTATTTATTAAGCCTAGTAGTTTTTGATGGAATCTTTGGGGTTTTCTATGTACAATATCATGTCATCTGTGAGTCCCGGTGTCCGTGGGTCAGCAGCAGGTCCCTGGCCAGAGTGGCTGTAGGATCCCAGGTGGTGTCTGAGGGCCTCCTGGGTGGAGGTGAGGCTGAGTTCCCAATCACAGCTGATCTTTCCTTCAAGATGGCATGGCCTCTGTGGCAGAGCCGGCGCTCCAGGAGATATTACAGCAGGAGCAGAGGCTGCCTGGCTATGCAAGCCTAGTCCACCAGCCCCTGAAGGTCCTGCGTGATCTAGCTGTCCCTCATTCAGACACACACACACACACACACACACACACACACACACACACACACACACCACATGTCCACACACACCCCTTTCGCTCCCTCCCTCACTCACACTCTCTCCCTCACTGCCATCCTCCAGGCCACCATCTTGGAATCCTTACAACATTCTTTTTTTTTTTTTTAAGTATATTTTATTGATTTTTTACAGAGAGGAAGGAAGAAGGATAGAGAGTTAGAAACATCAATGAGAGAGACACATCGATCAGCTGCCTCCTGCACACTCCCCACTGGGGATGTGCCCACAACTAAGGTACATGCCCTTGACCAGAATCGAACCTGGGACCCTTCAGTGCGCAGGCCGATGCTCTATCCACTGAGCCAAACTGGTTAGGGCTCCTTTCAACATTCTTGACACATTGTAAGGGTCTGATGAACATTGACTTATATTCTCTAAAACTTGTGGTATATGTACTATAGATAATAAATACGTGCTAATGACATAATAATGAGCATTATAAAAATAAAGGCCCAAATTTTCTTTACTAACCTTTTGGGGTACCAAGTAAAAATTAATATACTTTTTAGCATTAGGTATCCTAGATTGTGAATTAGCTACCTTAAAAGCCACCAGTTGGCTATATTGTGATTCAACATCTAATATTATATACCAAAGGAACACCAGAGACTGTTTCTCAGACCTAAAATTTCAGATTGGTTTCTCTTTTCGAGATAATACTAAACCTGCTGCTACTTCTTATTATTAAGTACTATGACATCATAACTTTCAGATGTGGAGCAGTCGATGGAATATGATGCTTATGGATCATTCAGTATCCCATCACCATTTTGAAAGCAATAGTCTGCTTTAGAACAGAAATATCACAGAGGATTTCTGGAAAGATATGTGCCATTGAATACAGTAAGAAATCCCTAGCCTGTGTTGCTCAGTTGGTTGAACATTCTCCAATGCATGGAAAGTTCAATTTCCGGTCAGGGCACTTGCCTAGGCTATGGGCTTAATTCCTGGGAGGGTGGTTGGGGTGAAGGGGGGTGCATCCGAAGCAGCCAATCACATCAATATTTCTCTCTCTCTCTCTTTCCTCTTTCTCTTATATCAATAAAAATGTATTTTTTAAAAATACAATAAAAACCATATTTTTTAAGGCTACTAGTAGAGGTTTTAGAAAAATATTAACTTATTTTTTATATCAACCCAAGTAAACTAATTGGTGTTAATAGTATATTTTTGCAGTAAATCTAATATTGTTTTATTGTATCTAAAAAAAACCTAATGGAATAATAAGTACCATAATTTACTAGAATTAATGCCCCATTCTTTTGAGTGTCTCAACCCACAAAACATTTTGGAGAAAAAAATGTGTTTCCTACATAATACCCCCTCCTTATCTACCCCCCACCCCCACCCCCCAGTTTGGAACAGTGAATACTGTTTATACAAGTAAAGCATGCTTTGTTCTTTCCAGGACATAAATAGTTCTATCAAAGGAGCAGATTTTTGTCCAGAGAATTAGTACTTGCTTTTTCTAGGAAAATTTTAATTTTGTCTTTTCTAAACCTTTTTCTTCTTTTTAATAAAAACAAGAATGCAGCTATTGGCATAAAGCCAACCTATAATGAAAGCCAACCTGTAATGAAATCACACAAAGCTTGGAGCTAATAGAGCTGCCTGATCCATTGTTTCTCTAATTGGAAAGTGGTAGACAGTTCAATAACAATCCTATATAAAAGGCTAATATGCAAATGGTCCTCTTAGGAGTTTGACTGACCAGTTTGACCACTCACTATGACATGCACTGACCACCAGGGGGTGGTGTGGACTGAAGGAAGGCCCCAGCTGACAGCCAGCAGCCTGGGGAAGGAAGGCCCTAGCCGGCAGCCGGAAGGCCCTGATCAGCCCTGATCACCAGCCAGGAATACTGACCCTCCTGTGCACGAATTTTGTGCACGGGCCTCTAGTCTACATATATAAAAGGCTAATATGCTAAGTGTCCCTCCTACTGTCTGACTGGTCACTATGATGTGCACTGACCACCAGGGGGCAGACACTCACTGCAGGAGCTGCTAAGCTGCAGTGACTTGGCAGTGGTGGTTCTCAGGTGACGAACCAGAGAGGAGGGAGCCTGATTCCTCGCAGGGCTGCGTGATTCCATCTTCAGCCGTAGGTTATGTTGCTGCTGGGGCACTATCGGCCCCAAATCTGGTTTACTGCACACTTGCGTTTGTGTTCCACACCCTGTACAACAGCAACTTTGCAGAGTGCCCTCTTACACTCTGGGACCCCTCGGGAGATGTTGGAGAGCCATTTTCGGCCTGATCCCACAGGCCAGGCCAAGGGACTCCACCAGCCAGAGGGACCCCACTCACTCAGCAGACACTGGGGAGGGACCGCGGAAGTTTCACTCCAGGCCTTGTCCAGCTCATGTCGCCCAGTTCTGCCCCACCAGCCACCTTCTAATTAATTTCCTTTCAATGTGCATGAATCCATGCACCAGGTCACTAGAATAATGTAAATATGATTTTTATTTTTTAATTAAATCTTCACATTCTTACTGTTATGTTTTTGAACTTGTATAAAGTTGTTTAAAGCAGAGTTCTTTGTTCTTCCTAAACATCAAAGGATTACTGAAGATGGAGAAATGTATTGCTCTAGTATCTAGATTACTGTATTACATTTCAATAACTAAAGTGAAATCTTAAAAATAAATGAGCAACAGTTATAAATGTTATTTACAAATTTCTAGCTTCTCCATTAAAAAATGGACAATAACAGGAAAGATTATCTCTTTAGGTTCAAGAATATTTTACTCTCAGGAATGATAGCCATGGGCCCCAGGGCTTGCCAGCTTTTCAGTGTTTTATAAAAACATTTGAGACATGAAAAGGAAAAATTAGTGGCTCCAAGATAAGAAAGAAAATTCTGAGATTAAAATTATAATTATTAATTCAATTTCTCCAAATGTGACATTATATCTTCAAGTTACCTGGAGATTTTTTAAAAAAAAAAGATAAAACAAAATTATAAGCATTACATTAAAATTTATATGTACTGCATTTGCACAGGAATGCCTTAGGCCATGTGAATGCTCACAAGCACCTCACTTATGCCTCAATTACTTTGGAGTTTTCTACCTTTTCCCTTCTAGTCTTTCCTCTTTCAGTTCTATCCTGCAACCTACAAGCAGATTTGTTTTAAGAAAGCAGTATTTCATCATGTCTCTTTCTTGCTCAGGAAACTATTGACTCTCAATTTCTCATCACATCAAGTGGAAACTTCTCTCCAGACAGTCATGGCACTTCACAATTAGATCGACCCTTTTTACGCAGCCTCATTTAAGACTTTGCTCAACCATGAAGCCTTACACCACCAGTGTGGGCTTCCTTTTACTTTTCCTAATTACTTCACTGATTCTTATTTCCTAGTCTCCACTGTCATTCCCTTTCTTTTTCACTCAGCAATGAAAAGTCTTCCCCTTTCTTTTGAACTGTACATTGCTCAGATTCCAAGACCCAACTTAGAGATCACCTCTGAAAATCTCCTATAACTATTTCAACCCACATAGTTCTCCCTCTCTGTAATGACATAGCACTTGGAAATTTTTACAATTTAGCACTTAATTATAAAATGTCTTCTCCAATATATGTTAGTATCATCATCCCCAAAACAATAGAATCTTTTTGAGAATAGAATACAGTTCTTATACTCATTTCCCCACAGTGTGTACCACAGTTAGCACATTCAAGGCAAATGGCACACTTAGCATTTTACTTATTTACTTTCAAACTTCAGTCTTGCTTTTAACCATATCTCCCTGACTATCTCTCTTTTGTACTTAGATTTGCTCAATATTAAGGAGAAAGCTTACCCCTTATATGAAAATAAAACCTATATGAAAATGGAACCCTTACATGCAAATAATTGATCTTAAATGCTTAAGATTTTTCTGTAGTTCATGGGTAGAGGGCTTTATCTTTAATTAGAGGCCTTATGAACGAAACCTGTGCACTCAGAGGGGGCCCCTCAGCCGGGCCTGTGCCTTCTCACAGTCTGGAGCCCTTGGGGGATGTCCAACTGATGGCTTAGGCCTGCTCACCATGGGGAGAGGTTCCTGCCACTGCTGCTGCACTCACCAGCTGTGAGCCCGGCTCAGGGCTTCTGGCTGAGCAGTGCTCCCCATGTGGGAGTGCACTGACTACCATGGGACAGCTTCTGCATTGAGCATCTGCCCCCTGGTGGTCAGTGCATGCCATAACAACTAGTCATCCCACTGTTTGGTCAATTTGCATATTACCCTTTAATTATATAGGATTACTCATCTTTAAAGCAATTCCCTCTGAAAAATATATGCTTATTCTTCAAAATATTTTGACAACTTCTCTTTAAGAATTACATTTGAACCTTTGGCCATATGTTTAAATATTCAAGATGGTGGCAAATTGTTAGCTTGAAGGTGATTATTGGAAATAAATAAGTGTGGGAAATGAACTTGTGAACAAATTTGTTGATCAAAAACTGATTTCAACACACACACACACAATTTTTTATGTTTCATTAAATAATTATATAATTATATAAATAATACGTATTATAAATGAGAGTTGAAAAATACTTTAGCCAAGGAAACACACAAATGAAATAATTTCTTGTCTCCTCAATGGCATCACTTTAGCACTCTAATCTTATTTGTATTTTTTATACTTATTGCTTAGTTCAGATGGTGTAACATTAACATACTAGAGTCAAATAGAAGAACAATTCAACTTCTATCTTACTTCCACCCTCTCAGGTAAGGAGAATCGTATTCTTTTGGAAATGATTAAAACAAACATCATTTAGAAATTACTGAAAATGAGATAATTAACAAATTATAGGAGGACATTAACTTACTCAGAGAACATTTACTTATTCAGAGGACATTTAGTTAAATCAGTGCTCAGTTTGGATTTAGGATATACAATAAAAAAACTAGTCAATAATGATTCTAATATTTTTGACCTGAGGAACTGAAAGTACAGAGTTGGGGAAACTATGGACAATATAATTTTAGGAAGAAGTTAAGCATTCTTTGAGGGATATTATATGTGAAATGGTTGTACACATGCAATTGGAGAGGTTGATTGGCAGTTGGATTCAAAAACTTGAAGTCCAGGAGGGAGATCTGGATTCAGAGTCATTAGTATATAGATGGCCTTTAGAGTCATGTGACTAGATACTATCACCAAGGGAATTAGCATAGAAAGAATGGAGATGAGGCACAACAGGAGAAAGGAGAAGTCCCTCCAACATTTAGAGGTAGGGAGAGAAAAAACAACAACACAGGAAATTAAAAAGAAGCAGCCAGTGAATGTAGGAGGAAAACCAGGAAAATGTGGTTTCTTTGAAGCCCAATGAAGACAATGCTTCAAGGAAGTGAGAGGAATCCATTGTCTCAAGTGTTGCTGATCGGACAAATAACGTGAGGGTTCTTGGTGACTTTGACATGACCACATTGGGTGCAATAGTGAAGAGCAGAGGAAAGCTTATTAACTGGAATAGATTCAGGAGAGAAACGGAGGAGTGGAATTGTAAAAAAGGGCAGATTAGTGTTCTCTTTAGAAAAATACATTCGAGAAGAGCAATTTGATCATTTAGGAGAGAGAGTGAAGAGATATGGGGCAAGAAGATATGGGATCTACTGCACAAGTGGAGGCTTAGCCTTAAAAGCATGAGCAGTTCATTCATGTGGGTGTATACTCAGGTAACTGTGATGGTAGCGTTTAAGCATCACAATGACTTCTTAAGATAGGTGTTCCTTTTTATTTTTTCATTTTAAAATGGGGAAATGGAGGTACCAACAAGCTAAATAACTTAAGTGGCTGAGACAGAATTTGAAATGAAGCAATCTGAGTATTTTAAGATACGTACAGGATTCCACACAAGGTCAGATCTCAGCAACAATATTTTTCTCAGTTGTGGATTTCACATTGTGAGAACATTGAAAATCCAAAGAAGCACTACTAAAATAACAAAGAACTTGGAACTCTGTCATATCCAGGTAATGAAGCTCTGAAGATTATCCCTCTTGGATCTCCAATATAGTCGCTTATGTTTAAAAATGTAAGAAAAACAGAAGCTATGGGTTTAAATACTATTTAAAGAAAACAGGAGCAATATGTAGAAGGAACTCATTTACCTTGGAGAAATATAACTCACCTGAAATATTTGAAAGTCTCCAATTTCAAAGAAAGCTTATGCTTACTTTGTGTTGCTTCCAATAGAGGATCAATGACAAACATGTGGAACTTTCAGGGAACACATCAGTTCCATTTGCTGATCTTTGTGAATCTAACGTGAAAAGAGTACACTATAAATAGTCATCTTACATTCAAAAATGGAGTGACTACCTTGTTACTAGTGCCTCTTTGGAGAGAGGTAGGCTGATGGAAAGAAGTAAACTTGAGCTTTAGAATCAGAAGAACAGGCCCCACCACTTGCTGGTTTCATGCCTTAGGACCAGTTACTCAACTTCTCTGAACCTCAGTTTCCTCATTAATAAAATGCCTATAGTGATATCCATCTTTCTTTCAGGTTTTTGTAAGAATTAATGTGTGTTAAGTGAAAGAGCCGTGTTTTCTTCATTTGTTCATTTTGTCTTGTTTTTTTTCTCACATCAGTCTCTCCACTATTCAGAATGTTTAGACAGAGCTTAGATGAGCACAGATGTCAAAGATGCTGCAAATGGGATTCTGGCCCTGAGTGTGAGGTTGATTAAATGGATTATTAGGTGTATTATAATACCA
Organism: Myotis myotis; assembly: GCF_014108235.1. Lineage (NCBI taxonomy): Eukaryota > Metazoa > Chordata > Mammalia > Chiroptera > Vespertilionidae > Myotis > Myotis myotis. The sequence continues at coordinate 29,545,706 of NW_023416313.1, forward strand.
CATTACCATATAGCTAACATAAATGTTATTCATAAAGATTAAAATCATAGATGTTGGAGGTAGATCATCCTTGTAAATAATCATAAAATTCTTCAGTGTGTCAGCTATCTGACCTTGCACATGTCAATTTACCTGTCTATGCTTGAGTATCTGAGAAAGTATCATAATAGGACCAATGGAGCATGATTATTGAGATAAATACATGAAAAAGTGCATTTAAAATGCATAGCAAAGTGCCTGTCACATAGTAAGCACTCAGTAAATGGTAGCTATTTCTAGTCTTAGGGAGTGCTCTGTAGGCTAGTATTTATCTCTTTAAAGTGGTACTGCACTTCCTTGGGAGGTGTTGCTACTTTCAAGATCAAATGGGAGGCTCTTTCATCACCTCTTTAGAATCACTTGGATTACCTTTGATGATATCTGCTCCTAGCCCTTTAGAATCTCCCTAGGTTTGTTCAAGCTGGACAATGAAGAAGAATTTCATTCTTTTCTGTGCTCTGAGTTTTTTGAGTCATTGGATTATTGGGGCCAGAGAAGAATAAAGCCATTATCTTGGTACAGGAGACTCTGTTATTGCTCATTATTTTGAAGTATTATGTACTTTTGTCCTTTGTGTCACAGGATAATTCTGTACCAAGGAAACCATATAAGCAAAAAATATAGAATCATTTTTATTCACCTCCTATAAAAAGGGCAATGAGGAATGCCATTTTTAGAAAAAGACAGTCTTTGAAGATCAGCCTCCTTTGTGCCTTTTATCTAGAAATACACATGCCAAATGAGATGCTGAGAGGTTTGGTTTCTGCTGCGAAGCTTAAGAAAATTAGGGACTACAGCTGAATGCAGCATTTATGGTTTAATATTGAGAAAATAGAGTATAATGAGTGGGTTTTTTTCCAGGTTCTACTTTCAAGTTGTTTTCATCTTCATCTTTATTGTAAAAAAATTTGAAATATTACTACTTCATGACTGTGAGGATGATGAGCCGTACTCTTAAGTCATTTACTTTTTCCAAAATGGATGTTTTACTTGTTTTCAATATCTGAGAAAAATCAAAAGGAAACAATAGCGAAATAATTAGTTTACATGGTATATTTCAAAGAAAGTGGATAACTAATGTCCAACCAAACAAGCGTGGTGCTAAGAGGGCCATCTATCTCTGGAATACCCCAGAGTCTGAAAGGTGCTGGAGGAATGTCTCTCTCCTGACCTTTAGCAGCTGCAGCAACAAATTTGGGAAGAGTCACCTAAGTGCTCACTAGTCTAGGCACTTACCTATTCCCTTTTCCTAACTCTACTGGGGGACAAGAATGGGCATTGGAATCAAAGAACCCTGGACTCCAAATCATGGGGCATCCACTGGGACTTTGGGATCCATCCATTAAGATAAGATTATGAATTCAAATTAAGGTTTGGGATATAAGGGGATATTAATTCTCCTCTATAAACCAGAGACACTGATGAGTATCTGAAATATAGGTTGTGTTGTCTTACTTTTGTATATCCTGTATTTTCCCTCCACTGCAAGAATGGAAGCTCCTTATTGTGCTAGCAGGGAGTTAGAAACAAAATCAGGAATCACAGATAATAAAACTGGTGGTGGGACTGCTTCTGGGATTAGAATACCAGGCCACCTCTACTAGTATGCCGGGCAAAGTCAGGGGTAATTTATTTATTTTATTTTATTATTTTATTTTATTATTTTATTTTATTATTTTATTTTATTGAAGAAGGGAGAGGGAGGGAAGGAAAGAAGGAAATAGAGACAGATGATAGATAGATAGATAGATAGATGATAGATAGATAGATAGATAGATAGATGATAGATAGATAGATAGATAGATAGATAGATAGATAGATAGATAGATAGACAGATAGATAGACAGACATTGATGTGAGAGAGAAACATTGCACGTGCCCCAACAAGGCATCGAAACTGCTACCTACCTGGGTATGTGCCCTGACCAGGAATTGAACCTGCCACCTTTTGGTGTATGAGCCAATGCTCCAACAGCTGAGCCACACCAAAGAGGGTGAGGTCATTCTAATTAAATGATTTTGGCCTCTGAGGTGACCATGCCCCTGCTTATTGCAAAGAGCCTGAAATAATCCTTCACTCTAGAAATACTATTGAGAAACCACTACATACAACGTACTGTTACGACAAAATGCTGTTGCAACCAAAAATGTAAAGATCACTAAATAAAAAAAGAGGAAGCTGCTACTATTTGGACAAAAAGAGTGAAGTGTCTTGTTTCTTGTGTTCCACTCCATCTATCACCCAGCAGCATAGGAGACAAAGAGCATGAACACTGAAATGGATGCTGGAGTTCTAATTCTGGCTGCATAGCCTACTGCCTTTCTTCTCTTGAATAGTTACTTAATGTAGCAGTCTTTCAGTTTCCTCAGTCATAAGAAGGCAAAAATAATAGCGTCTATCTCTTAGGGTTGTTAGGACAGTAATGAGACATATATGTGAAGCATTTAGTACAATGCCTGGTACATAATTGGTGCTTATGAATAGCTGCTATTATGACTGTTATTATTATGATTACTGTTTTCTCAAGTGTAAGATTTCACAGTATTTATTTTCTCTTGTGTGTTTGGTAAATTTTGTTTATTAGCTCATCTTCCAGGGAAAATTACTCCTACAAACATTCTGAGATAATGCAAGCGTCTATGACCTCCTTGTAGGGCAGGATTGTGAAAGCTTCAGCCTCAAACCTGCAGAGGGGAATGGTTATACCCATATCTTGTATAAAGATATTTAGTTCTGACCCTGATTGGATGGCCAAGGTTCCAACCTTTTTCCTTGACTCTACAGCATAAGGCAACCTAGGATGGTGGCCCCAAACAGAGCAGTAACATGGCACACACGTGTAAATTGGGAGCACAGAAGGCTGAGTTTGAGCCCCCATATTTGCTTAGATCCTATGACTAGAAGACTAGTAACTTGGCATCCAAAAGTGAGTGACCTTGTTGTGTTGGAGGTTAAAAGAACTGGTTCATAGGTAACATGTGAGACTTTTCCTAGCATATCCCTGAAAATTGTGAAAGAGATTTCTCGAGTATTTTGGGGGGTGGGAGGGTGATAATCATGTATGCTATTGATTACTATTAATGTAATGCCTTTTAAACTCCAGGTTAGTATGATGCAGGAACGCATGAGAAGTAGAGATTTATGGTTCCACTCTACAGAAAATAAAGCATGACATTAAGATTTTCAAATAAAGAATCAGAAATATTTCCTTTTTTTATTATAAGCAAATGCTTTAGTAAAATCTCATATTTACCAAGTGGTAACACCCATGTTATAGAGTTCCTTTGATATTTAGAAAGAAAGACATTTTGTTGCTTATATTCATAGGGGACATTATTTGACTCAGAAAATAAAATCTTATTTCATTCCATACTGTGTAGATTTAATGTGGAATTCTGTTATAATTCTCTGGTTCTTGCTTGTTAAACTTTTAATGTTGTTCTTATACATAATACAAAAGTTTTTGCAAAAAATGTCAGTTGTTTTTTCTCATCCACATTCTTTCTGGACCTGTGATCTTCTATGCATCTAAAAGCATGCTCTATCCATTTATTTCTACCACGGAGCCCTACTATGACTTCTACCAACCTTTGGAAGTGAAGTGCTATGTAAATATCATCCTTTTTCTCAATTGCTGCTTCTAAACAAATCGCTCTGTTCTTTTGTTTTGTTTATAGCTTTTGTTTTTTATTAAATTGACATTGGTTAATAGGATCACACAAGTTTCAAGTGTACATTTCTATGATACATCATCTGTATATTGCATCATATGCCCATCACCCAAAATCAAATTATCTTCCATCACCATATGTTAGGCATATGTTAGGCACTCATCACCCAGTAGCCCCACCCACTTTCCTCGGCAACCACACACTGTTGCTTGTGTCCACAAGGCTCAGTTTTATATTCCACATGTGAGTGAAATTTTGATATCTATCTATTCCTCCCTCTTTCAATCACTGCTGCTGTTGCCTCGCATCGCCAAGAGGTGATAGCTGCCTTTCTATACAATCACATAACTCCATTTTTTTCTCATCTTATTTTACCTGCAATTAAATGAATTCTGCATCTAAATAAATAATAGTATGGGGCACTTAACTTTTTAGTTCCTTGACCTCCTGCTTCATTTATATCAAAAGCATACAAGAAACTGTACGCTTGGTCTACCTGCTTTTTTTATTTTAATATCATCATCTATCCTCCACAAGTTCTCAATAGTTATTCCAGGTCTTAGTCCCTTCCCAGTTCACCCACATTAGAATCCTATTCAGTCAGGATGTGATGGTTGGCTACAAATATGTGGTTCCCAGTATACTTTAAGAGCTTCTCTCATTTCCAGGAGGCTAGTGTCTACCCTTGATCACTCTAATAATCTACTTGCTTTTTTTCCATTCGTGGACAGAAGATAACATTGGAGAAAAGCACTCTTCATCATTCACTCTCTCTATAAGCCCATCACTCTACCAAAACAGTCATTGTTTTAGTCATTAGTCATCTTATAACTACCACCCCTTTCATCTGTCTTGTGAGGATGTTTTATGTCTCCAACTAGATCAGCGGTTCTCAACCTGTGGGTCGCGACCCCTTTGGGGGTCGAACTACCCTTTCACAGGGGTCGCCTAAGACCATATCAGATATTGACATTACAATTCATAACAGTAGCAAAATTACAGTTATGAAGTAGCAACGAAAATAATTTTATGGTTGGGGGTCACCACAACATGAGGAACTGTATTAAAAGGTTGCGGCATTAGGAAGGTTGAGAACCACTGAACTAGATTATCAGATTTGTAAGGGCAAAGACTCTACTATACATTTCTCTATCTCTTTAAGAATGGATATATTGGGACATAAGACACTGGGGGGTAGGGGAGGCCAGGGGGATGTCAAGGGTGCGGAAGGGGAAGGAGACATATTTAATACTCTTTGTAATACTTTAAGCAATAAAACAAAATTTTTTTTAAAAGAATGGATATATTTATTGTAAACATGTAATATTGTTTTTGAATAAGTGAATGGCTAGATGAATAAATGAATGAATGGTTGGATGGATAGAGGAATGATTGGATTTCCTTAAAAATCAATAAAAACTTTGTTTTTTCATCCTGCCTTACTTCACCCCACTGTAAGTCATAAGCAGTAGTGGTAGAACATCATTTGAACACTACACTGAAGCAATGCCAAGCCCTGCTCAGCTCAGTCCTTTGCCAATTTAATTGGCTTCCTTTTAACAACTTCTGTTGTACTCCTATGAGCTACATCAGACTACAGAAGCCAATTCAGGAATTCAGGTTCAAGGGTCAGATACAATGATAACTCAGCTGTGGTTACTTTGACTTGGCTTTGCTCCTTGATCTACAACACTTAGGGATACAAGATGGCATGAGTGGCCATGGCTCCCAGAGGCCTCCCTTAACCTTCACAATGATACATCTGCAGTTTGGTGGCCTTGATGGTCCTGACTGGGGGAGGTAATTATGAGATCAGAGCGTCCAGACATGCAGGATTTTTGAACATCACATCTTTTAGAGTAGTTGAAGAGTAGGTCAGGACTTAGAGGTCCACCTTGTTACCACAAAGTTATTACTTTGCTATACCATGATTATGTGTCTCACTTTTCATTTCATTCTGAGCCATGGCTTGGGTTATAGGGCAACAGACCTACCATATTTGCTTTCCCTCCTCTAAAATAGGTATTAGATTTATTTTTAATTTACTTTATTTTTATGGTGCCTCAGGATAGTTCTGCTTATATTTGTAATATTTTTGCAATGGAGTTATTTTCTCATAGCTCATCTCTGTGCTTTTATTAAAATGTCCAGTCCTTGGAACATAAAAGTTAACAAAATCTTTTGTTTTCCACTACACACCTCCTCAGGAGATTATTCACAGGCAGTAGGTTACCATAGCTCTCCTCTGGTCTTCCCAGAAAAAGGTGACCTTCCTTCTCTTAGTCCTTTTGCTCCCCTCAAAATAAATTCTTAGAAAGAACTAAAACTACTGCTCTTGGAAAATTGTTTATACCACCTCCACACCATGAAGTAAAAGGTCACAGCTTATGTGAAATCAGTCATATAATGGAATGAATTAAATTTCAGCTTCAAATCTAAAGGTCAAGATTTAAACTTCCTGACATAAGATATATAGAACCATCCACTGCTCACTTCCCTTGTAAAAAATAGTATTCGTGAGTGGAACAATGGAATCATACACAAGTGCACTCAAATTGTAGTTCTTATTACCTGTGAAACTTCAGAATAAATCTTATAGCACTTCAGTTTTCTCATCTGAAGACGCTAATGACACCAATTATGTCACAGGATTTCTATAATATGTATTGTATGTTACATCTAGCAAACAGTAAAAGTTCGATAATGGTAGTTATGGACCCCATTTTATAAATAAGTTATCTCAACAGATAGAAACAGTGATCAAATATTGGAATGCAATTCCCAGCTCTTTAGTCCTGGGGAAGAATTCCTTTAAGCTAATAGCAACAGATTGTCTTTTCTTTGGAACATGGTCCTTCTGTTCAGATATCTCATGGAGGAGTGCCATGCATGCTATACTGTACTTATCCAAGTGAAACCATCAAATGATGCTCAAAGTGGTCATAGCTGGTTATATATAGCTTTTCCAGAAGGTTCCCATGTGCTTAATTGAATGTCTTCTCAACTCCTTTCTGTGTGAATCCAAAATATGGCACCAAAACCAAACACATCTTTCAAAACTTTTTAAATTTTATTTTCATTGTTGACATTGTTAAAGACTAGAGGCCCGATACATGAAATTTGTGCAAGGGGTTCAGCCCTCGCAGCCGTGGCTTGGTCTAGAACAGTGGTTCTAAACTTGTGGGTCGTGATCCCTTTGCGGGTCAAATGACCCTTTCACAGGGGTCGCCTAAGACCATTGGAAAACACATATATAATTACATATTGTTTTTGTGATTAATCACTATGCTTTAATTATGTTCAATTTGTAACAATGAAAATACATCCTACATATCAGATATTTACATTATGATTCATAACAGTAGCAAAATTACAGTTATGAAGTGGCAATGAAAATAGTTTTATGGTTGGGGGTCACCACAACATGAGGAACTGTATTAAAGGGTTGCGGCATTAGGAAGGTTGAGAACCACTGGTCTAGAAGGTCATCTGGAAGGACGTCTAGAAGGTCGTTCAGCTGTCCGGTCTAATTAGTATATTACACTTTTATTATTATAGATGTTCCCCATTTTCCTCCCTTTTGCTCCCCTCCACCCAGATCCCACCCTCTGACCCTCACCACGTTGTTGTCTGTGCCCATAGGCTATGCATATATGTTCTTTGGATATTCTCTTCACCTTCTTCTATCCCATCTGCCCCACCCATCTCCCCTCTGACATCTGTCAGTCTGTACCATGTATCCATGTCTCTGGTTCTAATTTGTTCGTCAGTTTATTTTGTTCATTAGATTCCACATATTAGTGAGATCATATGGTATTTGTCTTTCTCTGACTGGCTTATTTCACTTAGTGTTATAATCTCCAGATCCATCCATGCTGTCATAAAAGGTTAGAGTTCCTTCCTGATTACAGCCATGTAGTATTCCATTGTGTAAATGTACCACAGCTTTTTTATCCACCTATGTACTGATGGGCACTTGGCTGTTTTCAGAGCTTGGTTATTGTGAACAATGCTGCTATGAACATAGGGGTGCATGTATTCCTTGTGATTGGTGTTTTGGTGTTCTAAGTATATATTTCCAGAAGTGGGATCGCTGGGTCAAAAGGCAGTTTCATTTTTAATATTTTGAGGAAACTTGATACTATTTTCCAGTGGCTGCACCAGTCTGCACTCCCACCAACAGTGCACTAGGGTTCCCTTTTCTCCACATCCTCTCCAGCACTTGCTGTTTGTTGATTTGTTGATGGTAGCCATTCTGGCAGGTGTGAAGTGATATCTCATTGTGGTTTCAATTTGCATCTCTCTGATGATTAGTGATGTTGAGAATTTTTTAAATATATATATATATATTGATTTTTAGAGAGAGAGGGAGGGAAAGGGAAAAGAGAGAAACATCCATGAGAAAGCAAAATATAAATCCATTGCCCCATGCATGCCTCCTACTGGAGATTGAGCCTGCAACCTGGGCATTTGTCCCAACTGAGAATAATACCAGCAACTTCTCAGTGCACGGAATGACATCTAACCAACTGAGCCATGCCAACCAGGTCTGAGCAGTTTTTATATGTCTGTTGGCCATCTGTACTAGTATGTCCTCTTTGGAAAGGTGTTTACTCAAGTCCTTTGCCCATTATTCAATTGGATTGTTTGTGTTCCTGATGTTGAGTTGTACAAGTTCTTTATATATTTTGGCAATTAACCCCTTAACAGATGTATCACTGACAAATATATTCTCCCATAAGTGGGTTTCCTTTTCATTTTTTTTATGGTTTCTTTTTCTGCGCAAAAGTTTTTTATTTTGATGTGGTCCCATCTTTTTATTTTTTCCCCTTTGTATTCCTTGCTCTAGGAGATATATTGGCAAAAATATTGCCACGAGATATGTCTGAGATTTTACTACCTATGTCTTATTCTAGGATTTTTATGGTTTTGTGACTTACATTTAAATCTTTTATCTATTTTGAGTTTATTCCTGTGTGTGGTGTAAGTTGGTAGTCTAGTTTCATTTTTATTCATGTACCTGTCTAATTTTCCCAGCACCATTTATTGAATAAACTGTCTTCACTCCATTGAATACTTTTGCCTCCTTTGTCAAATATTAATTGACCATATAGGCATGGATTGATTTCTGGGCTCTCTGTTCTATTCCATTGATCTATATGCCTGTTCTTATGGCAGTACCAAGCTGTTTTGATTATAATGGCCTCCTAGTATTAGTTTGATATCATTATGATCCTTCCAACTTCATTCTTCTTTCTCTAGGTTGCTGAGGCTATTGGGGGTCTTTTCTGTTACACATAAGTTTTTGGAATATTTTTCTAGGTCTGTAAAATATGCCATTGGTATTTTAATAGGGACCTTGTTGATTCTATTCATTTTTTACAAAGTAAAGAACTAATTGGTACGAGTGTTTAAAATAAAACACATCACTAGAGCAAAGCTGGGGGAGTCAGTCTTGCAGTGGATGAAGAAAATAGTGCATGTATGCCAGGTACAGGAATCAAACCTATAAGCCTAGTGGGGTCCTTATACATAATGTTATGGAAGTGATGAGCAATCCAAGTTTAGAAAATAGGCTCATATCTATTTCAACAAGGCGCTTCCTGGGAACAATGTGCAGGATGGAGTACAGGAAGGCTGAGGCTGTTTTGGATTTCTAGTAGCTGATGCATACTTGGAAACAAGAATGTTGTTAAGGAGCTAGGCATTTTCCTCCATGTACTCAGAGTCTGCCTTTTGTACTACCTTAGATTATGAGTTCCTGGAGGTGCAATAGCTGGTCTTATTCATCTTTCTTTCCCCAGGACCTAGCAGAGTTTCTGGAACTGTAGGTACTCAATAAATAATTTTTTCCTTGAATCAGCCTGGCCTGTTGTGTTGTTTTATTAATGCAGTGAGATCCCAGGCACTGTTACACGACACTGTTACACAAAGATGGAGACATCCTTAAGCCTTTCACTGCTGCCCAGTAGCCCATCTTTGATAAGAAGCAGCTATGCTGGAATTCATGATCTAAGAAAATTGCATTGGAAAATACAAGAAAGCACTTCAGGCCACCTTGGTCTGTTCTCCCTCCCCAGCAGGATAAAGCCATAACAAATGGTTCAATTAGAGGTAACTTTGAATTTCTACTTGATATGCTACCTTTACTAGGTTCAGTAAGTAGAATAGTGTGAAGATACTTGGTAATATTTCTCTGGGAAAAAAAAGCATTTGGTGCCATCTTTGGGGAAATTTAGTTATGAAAATAATTGAATGTGTCATATGGAGCATCTTCCGGCAGCTTACTCAACAGCTAAGGTAGTTAGTACTGCCCACATATTCCCTGCTAACCCTGTTCCACTTTATACAAATTAGTTCAATTGATGGTGAATTTGTAATGGATTTGGGAAACAAGAGAAGCATACCTATCACATACTGTACAATACTATAAACCAATATATAATATGTGCTAATAGCTTGTGACATATCTTTTTTAATCTTTCCAACAAACCGGATCATAGTCAGCATTTTCCTCCATATGTACTTATGAAAGTCATCACAACAATTTCCAAAGGCTTTTAAATCTCCCAACTTGAGAGCACAGTGAATATATTCTTTTGAGAATAAAAGAGAAAAGATATGGAACTAAAATTCTGAGATATTAAGCTGAGCAAGGCCACAAATTTAATAAGAAATGGAACCCCAGCTAGTGTGATTCCCAATTCCACTAGTTCTCAAACTTTAGTGTTGTTGTTGTTTTTTTCATTTTTACTGAGATACAATTGACATATAACATTGTATTAGTTTAAGGCATACTAAATAATGATTTGATATGTGTATATATTGTAAAATAATTACTATGATAAATTTAGTTGACATTCATTACTTACATAGTTACAATTTTTCTTCTTGTGATAAGAACTTTTAAGATCTACTCTCATAGCAATGTTCAAACATACAGTATTGAACATTACATCCTCAGTATTTACTTATTTTATAGCTAGAAGTTTCCACCAATTGACCACCTTCATCCATTTCCCTCACCTTCATCACACAAATTTGGCAACCACAAATTTGTTATCGATTCCAGTGGGTTTGCTTTGTGTGTGTGTGAATCATCTTGGGATCTTGTAAAAATGCGTATTTTGAGTTTGTTGTGCTATGTGTCTACGGTGGATCCTGAGATTCCAGGACCACATTTTAAGTATAAGTATTCAACCACTGTGGTTCTAACCCACTGCACTGGGCTCTGAGCATGGAAAACTCAACCTGGGCCAATGACAGTGACAGATGTTTCACTGTAAGCCCTGTGAGTGTAGGACCCAGTCTTACTCAAACATTGAATTTTTCCTTGGCCTAACATTGTACATTTTATTCCTTGAATTTTCCAATTTTTTAAAATAAAATTCAGGTCTTTTTGAGACATTAAACTCCCAGCAAAGTATTTATGATCCACTTCTTTTTTTCCCCCCTCTGTCTTTATGGATGATTTATTCTGAGGGCACAGGGAGAGCATGAATTAAAAAACACGTTGATGTTAGTATGGTCCACTTCTTATTCTTCCCCTCATCTGGAAGGAAAACGCCCGCATGGAAGTCAAGTTGGAGAATGAAAGAAAAATATGATCAGAGAGTCAGAGAACCTGCAGAGATCTAAGTCCCTAAACCAATGTTGACAAGATTTCACAAGGCCAAGAAAGACAAATAGCTCCAGAAGTTTTCTTCTTGTAGTTACTACAAAATGCCCAGCTCTTCCACACCTCAGGGCCATTTGTCCATCACTTTTCTGGGATTCTCTTTCCCCAAATCACCTGGTCAATTTCTTTCAGTTTTGAACTCAAATATCACCTCCAACAGAAAAGACCATTTTACCGAAAATAAATCCCCCACCTTTATTTTGCCCACCCTAAGCAATCCCCCAATATCCATAAATGCAGGAATTCCCTTCTTCCTTGCTCACCAATCTCAGTCACCCTCAATCATTAGTGAAATGCATAGCTCATGGAACAGAGTTCACAACTATTTGTTAAATACCCAAATGAAAGCTGAGCAGGATGAGACTAAGAAAATGCCAGTGTATTTGATAATTAGTAAATAAATTGTTATCACCCTTGGGTAAGAGTGGTTTCACTAAGGCTGTGGAAGTGAAAGAATACTTTGATGGAAATTAATTTAATTTATGTGCTTTTTAGAAGATTGGCCATGACAGGAAGAGTAATTATGAGGAAAGAACCAGGTAGGGAGTAAGGGGAGGAGATTTAGTGTCCTACATATTTGAATGTTTCTGTGAAGAAAAGAGAAAGGGTCCACAGCATGTGAGAAACTAAAAATGCAACAGACAAAAGAGTTAAACTATAGAATAAATAACAAAATGGAATTTCAGTTATTTAAGTGAAAACCCAAACAAATGAAGCAAAGAGACCCCCAAACACATAGAGAAAATGCAGATTTACAAACTGAAAAATGACGAATTATGACAAGTAGTCATTTAACGACTTCGAAGCACTTAAAATCCTAAATTATTCAATAAACCTGTGATAGCACCACGCTATAATTCACATTTTCTTTTTGTCATCCTTGAGTTCCTTCCTTTTTATTTTAAGGCTCAAGGGTGACCACACCAGAATCAGGGTAAGATGTAACTGGATGCTTGAGAGAGGTTCTTGAAAAAGACACACTGTGTCCCTGTGTCTTTAATGCCTACCAGTACTTCAATCCCAGCCTGATGGCAAATGGTGTGAATGCCAGAATGTGTCTGCATTGAGTGTAGCACCTATGCTGGTGGCTGTCCCTCTCTATAAGCTTTTGAAAGCCACTGCACCTGTTCTCTAAGGCTTTTGAATCACCTGACATCCAAGCACGGCGAATATATTCTTTTGTGAAAAAAAAAAAAAGGGAAAAACAATTTAGTTCAGCTCAAATTTGAGCAGAGTAAAAAAATGAAAAGGATATTTCAAAAATACATTTCAGTCTGTAATTTAATTATGAGCCATTATATGCTTTTTCCTTATTTTATCACTGATTATTTAAGATGTTCATACTACCTATTTCCAAAAGGTTTTTAAATGGCTTCTGGATTAAAATAAAGTTTGCACAATTTTAAAAATAAAGCAGAACAGATTTTATCTTAAGATAACAAATCATTTTTAAAAAATATATAGAACAATTTTGAATTACTTGTTTATAATAAATGTGTTATATATCTCCCTCCACCTGACAGACACCTTGAAATAAAAGATTATACTCTCCAACTATATGCTATAGTCCCACAAACAGTAGATTCTGCAATATACGGGGGGGGGGGCAAAAGTAGGTTTGCTGTTGTTTGTATGGGAAATAATACACTAATTAATAATACAATAATAATACAATAATAAACTGTGTTTTGTGTACTCACAACTGTAAACCTAGTTTTGCCCCATCCTGTATTTACTTAATGGTAAACATTTAAAAAATCAAAGTTGAGGAATATAAAATTAATCATTGATTCAGTTGTCAGGAGACCATATCAATATTAATTATAGCTTAACTTTATGAAGTCCTAAAGTACTGTTCTAATTGACTTACATGTATTGGCTCATTTAATCCTTAAAACAATCATAAGCTGTATTATTTTTAGCCCCATTTTAATAGATGAGGAAGCTAAGATATAGAGCAGGTAAGTAACTTCAACTTTACATGTCTAACAAGTAGAGAAGGTAGAAATTCCAGCCAAGGTGCTCAGGCACCAGAGCCCACGAGGCTGTTCACATAAGGAGGATGTTTTGATCCACGTGGAGCACTCACTTTATAAACAAACACAAGCTTTTAATCCTTCTCACAGCTCTCTGAGATATGTGGTGTGATCCATTTTACAAATAAACACATTGGAACTTAGAGCTGGGCTCCGTGCAATCTGTGAGCACTGACAATTTACTTAATCTCTTTAAGGCTCAAATTTCTCACTTGTAAAAAGGGTCAACATCAAATATCTCCTAGTTGGGGGCGGCGGGGGGGAATTAAAATAAAACATATATCTGAAGTGATAGATTCTACAGGTGTGGCTTTTTATAAAGAGTGTTTCCTAAGTCTGTCCTCCAGGAATGTCTTTCTCAAGGACCTTGGAGGCATTACTTTGAAATGTAATCATCAAGAAAAACAAGGGCCTTATCTCCCAGGCTCCAAGGGAGGGTAAGACCCTAACTTCCACAATGCCAATTAGCAAACAGATGGCCTAATCACATTGAGCAATCTCACCCATAAGGTTCCCTAATACATTTCCACTAACATTCAGGGCTTTAAAAACTCTTCCATCTTTTGTGTCTCTCCTACTGTGTGTCTTGAATTAAGTCTTCCTTGCTTGTTTAAAAATTAATCTAAGTTTTTTCCATAATAAAATAATTTATATTGAGCCTAAACCTACTTTATCAATACAATTTTGTGCAGAAATGGGATGAAGTATATGTCTGTGTGTGTGTGTGTGTGTGTGTGTGTGTTTGTATAGTGGATTTAAATTAAAATATTGCCTCATTATACAATTCTTCATTAAAGATTTGGAATCTTCATTACTTGACAGTGATAAAGTAAAATTATGCAAAATATGATTGATATCTGAGTGCCATTTTTATGACCAAGAAAAAATCAGCAGCTTCTTTTTTATCTAAATTCCATGCAAAATGCATTATTTCAGATACAGTATTCAAGAATGAGAGACAACAGATGATTATTCTGAAAATGACAGCATTAAACTACACTCTGCTTCTCTTTAAATTTTCACCAGTTTCATTAACTGTAAAATGGCTTATGCTTTGACTCTAGCACTCTCATCTCAACATCATTAATATACTGCTTTTCTGTTTTACAAAACTCATGTCAAGCTGATTAAACCAGGACATAAATGCAACAGTGCGGAAAAGAATTGACATCATTTTGTCAGATGGTCTCCTTGCCTAGAATCAGAAAGCAGCCTGAGCCATGTATTCCAAATGTGGAATGTGTTTCTTTAGTCAGCCTAAGGACCACATAATAATACACATACTCTTTTTAACCACCTTACATTTTTTTTTCAATGGCTAAATTCTATTTATAATGAGTAGTTGTTTCTGCCAGTCTTCTTGTTATGCCTTTTCCATCTGCCATTTCTGTTATTAAAAACGAGGAAAAATACATAATGATACCTCGTGGGGTTATTTTATCTCTTCTCCTCATCCCAGAACTGTTGTATTAAAATTCACATTTATCTTTTGCTTGCTTTATTTTAATAATATACTGAGAGTTCTATATTCTTACGACAAATATGGTTTTGCCCACGATGAGTCATCAGGTGGGTGTTATTCAATGTACAAAGGTTACTAAATAGAAGTATATTCTTTTTTAATATACTTTATTGATTTTTTACAGAGAGGAAGGGAGAGGGATAGATAGTTAGAAACATCGATGAGAGAGAAACATCAATCAGCTGCCTCCTGCACACCCCCTACTGGGGATGTGCCCACAACCAAGGTACATGCCCTTGACCGGAATCAAACCTGGGACCCTTCAGTCCGCAGGCCGACGCTCTATCCACTGAGCCAAACCGGTTAGGGCTATTCTTAAACACTTAATAAGATATTTTATTGAAGACCTTCTCAGTGAGGGTATTCCAAACAGTAACTGCGGGACTCAATGAATATACTCTAAAGAGAGAAGATTTGGTGTCAGTGAGAACTTGAGCCTTGATTCTTTAAGATGTGGCGCACTTAGCCTGTGAAGAATATAAAGCTCCTTAAAGAACCCAGCCACATATTAAGAAGTAACTTGGGACCAGGACAGAGGCATATCAAGGCTTTAGAAGCCAAGAGATGTACAGTTTAATACATAGTTGCAAGGCTCCTTCTAGGATCTTACAAAGGGTTCAGTAAAAATGAGAGGCCTTGAAATTGAAGTTTCATTAATTTCACAGTGATTTACCTCTTGACATTATGTAGGCAGAGGTGGGTGAGGTGGCTGGTGATGGTGCCCTACCGACATAAATCAATATCCCAAATTATGATTTCTAGTTTTAAAATAGTCCCACCACCTCAGTCTCAAAATTAAAACTGTGTAAATGTTCATGAGGATTACAATTCTGATAGAACTTTATGTCCACAAAATCTCATACCTCCAAATACTGAACAATATTTATGTATCCATTCATTCATTCATTCACTCATTTATCTTTGTCAATAGTGCTAAATTAAGCATTGACTAGGTTCAGGCACTGTCTTCAAGACTTCTGAATTCTTTTATTTAATTCTCTTAGCAAAAGGGAAAGAAACATGATTCTTAAAATTTTTATTATTGAGAAATTAAGACTTAAACAGTTTAGGTAATTTGCCTAAGATCACCAATGATTCTATAACAAACTCTTTTGTTTAATGTCAAAGACTATATAGTCATCCCTTCTCTGGCCCAAATGCAGTACTGTTTCTGTGGTTTAAAGTGAATAAGAAAAGTAAAGGCAGACCATGATAAACATTCAGAGTTTTGCTGAGAGCTCAAAACACATGTTATAGTAGTGAAAATTTTAAGACTTTTAGAACAAAATCAGTGGCAGTAACAGCTATTTATTCACCAAACACTGTGTCGAAAGCGGTCCCCGCCCCCCCCCCCCACACACACACACATATATATGAACATAATCTTGGTAAGCAAGGGCTATGGATCTGTGGATCTGTTTCAGTGATTCAATGAATTCTCAAATAGTCTCCTGACAGATCATTCTTGAGCAGAGAGTAGATTATTTGTCAGAATGAACAACTCATACATGAAATATAAGTGAATGCTCATGGACTAAGATAAATGGTCAGCTTTTCTAACAATTCCTTTTCAAGGACTTTCAGAAGTGTTCAGAGTCTATCTATTGGGGCCCGAGTCTTCACTGGTTTCATACTCTGTCATCTCATCCCCATGGTGGAAGCACCAGGGAGATCTGGCACTGATTGAGCCTAGAATCTTGAATGTCACCTCAAGGGCAGACCAGGTAAAGCACTGAGGTCTCTGTGCACAGGCAAACAAGCAAGATGGGTACAAAAAATCAGAAAAGAGTTCATCTCTCTCCACAAATAGGTCCAAATAATCCCCAATGATCCCCTAGAGTTATGGTTTACCAACAGATAGAGGTGTCTTGGGGACAAAGGGTACATAAATAGGGACTAGAACAAAGTTCAGACAAGTTAGCATCTAGGAAAATATATAGATAAACTCTTATCAGCATGGTGTTTTTGTAAAATAAAAATGCTGGTACTTTCCATCTGTGGAATTATGGTGTAGCCAGAATCAACATGCTCTCATTATATTTCTGTGCTTTTGTACAAACATTTTACCTTATGTGCATTATAGAGAATTTCACCAGTTTCTTGTCTTCCCACCACTAGAATGTGAGCTCCTTGAGGGCAATATTTACAATTCATTCATATTTGTAGCCCTTATGTGCTTCACACATAGGCTCTCTCAGTGTGTATGGGTTGAGTATAGACAAGACAGTGAGGCACAGTGAGATTTGAGTAAGTTAGGTATAGTAACAAATCAGTGGCAGAAACAGAATTAGGACAAAGTCCATGAGTTCTTGGCTAAGGCTCTCTTCATAAACTGCAGTAACAGCCAGGTGTCCTCTGGAGGTGGCCAGACAGCACTGAGAACTACTGCAGTTCCCAGGCATCTAGCATGATCAATGTGGAAAGTGATGTGTCTTATTCAACAGAGCTTGGTTTTGCTACAAAGCCCAGGACCTCCTATGTGTGCATTAATCTACAGTTGGTTTTGTGTCATTTGAGTAAATTTGTTCATTGGATTTTATTTTTCATGGATTACTCCTTTTTATTAATTGTATTTTCCAGGGTCTGATCTCTTCCATTCTGCCCCCAATTAATTAATGGCAATGTGGCATAATAAATAAAACCCATCTGCTGGCCCATTTTTGTTGACCTAATCAAATGACTCATTAGAACTGTTGATTTTTTTAAATATCCAGAACTAAATATGATAAAGGCAAATAGTGCTAAATTGTCCATTTCCCCAGGTGAATCAATAGTGCTGTTGTTATATTGTGGAATCCAAGCCCATAACTCTATTATAGTGCTTTCCAAGTCATATTATAAAATGTGTGAATATAAAAGCTATGATCTCCCATGGGAATATAGGCTTCTTGAGATAAGAAGCCACATCCTGTCTACCTTATTATTTCTAAGTCCTAGTGAGTAGCTAGCCTGTAACATATATTCAATACATGTTTGTTGAAGAAAAATAATAATATATTACTATTTTGCTCATTTGCATTGTAATTCAATATATGAGCCTTTTGTGATCTTTTGAATAATTTTATTTATAAAAGCACCTATGCTATTTTTCCATTCTGTGTATGTCACTCACTATGCCAGTCTGTACCACCTGAATTCTGTAAAATGCCACTATACATTCCCAATATAAAAATCACTATAAAGACTCTTTAATCACAGTATATCCCAAATCCCCTTCCCCCTTGTTCCCTGCCTTACCCCCACCTAGGTAAAACTGAATATTATGAGGAAGTATTGGGGAGAATTTGGCTTGGGGTCTGTAATATTGCCAGGCCTCAGCAGATCAAATGAAGTATTACACAAACTAATATCCTTTCTGGTCAGTTAGTTCAGAGCCTGCAAGAGCTTCTTGTCTAATGAAGTGAATTCCCATGACATACACAAGAGAGCCACGACGTTTTTAAGAATATTATATAAGCAGACACATTACCTGCTTGGACTGAAAGGGAAAGACATTACAAAATGAAAAAAAAGGCTCTTAGCTTCCTAAAGTCTAAGGCAAGGAACAGGCTAATTGTCAATTGCAACCACATGCTACCTTTCATAAGTGAAGGATGATTGTTGGGGTAGGACCTTTGCTCCAAATTGTGGAACCTGGAGCCACCAGTGATTATTCCCAAGCTTTAAACCCTAATGGAGTTTGCTTTGGTTATATTCCTAAATTTCTTAGGTCCAGTGACTACTTGTTTCCCTCCATTTTCTCACTTTTTGAATGGAAATATCTACAACTGTTTTCTTATGCATGTCTCACCATTGTTATTTTTTGGAGCAGGTAACTTGTTTTTTAGTTTCACAGTTGCACAGATGGAGAAGAATTTTTTTTAATCAAAGATGGATTATACCCAGAGTCTTACCCATAAAAACTTAGGAAATTTAGATAATTAGTGATGAATTTTTGAGCTCATGAGACCTCAGTAAGATTTTTGGTCTTGAGTTGATGTTGAAATGAGTTGAGACTTTTAGGAAACTTGAGATGAGGTAATGTATTTTACATCTGGGATGAGCATGAATCTTTGTGGGCCAGAGGGTTGGCTATGGTATGCTGAATAATGCCTCCCCCCCGCAAAAGATGTCCATTTCTAATTCCATTGTTTTCACACAGTTGGATTCAGCCATATTGAAAATGTGTTGTTTTTTAACCTGGATCACATGTGTTTTGTTATTATGCTTAAAATGTATGAATTTATTGCAACTACTTTAAATTTATGAAGTAGTTTATAATATAAATTATAAAAACAAAAATTATATATATATATAATATGCAAATGAGGTTGGGACTCCATAATGGTCACAACCAGCTCAGTAGGAAGGTGCGGGCATGGACCCAAGCCTGAGAGAATAACACAAAGGCGTGGCCTGGAGCCTGAGAGATCAACACAGAGGGGCGCCTGCTCCGAGCCACCATGGAGCGGCTGGGGGCACACACACACACACACACACACACACACACACACACACACGGGGTGCCTACTCTGAGCCTCCGACGTGGCTGGGGGCAGGCCCCCAATGGACACAAACACAGGGCGCCTGCTCCAACCCTCCGTGGTGCAGCTGGGGCAGGCCCCCAGCAGACACACACACACACACACACACACACACACACACACACGAGGCTCCTGCTCTGAGCCTCCATGGGGAGCAGGCCTAAGCCATCAGTAGGACATCCCCTGAGGGCTCCTGGACTGTAAGAAGGGGCAGGCTGGGCTGAAGGACCCCCACTCCCCAGTGCATGAATTTCATGCACCGGGCCTCTAGTCTATATATAATAGATCAAAGAGGAACAATACCAACTCAAAAGAGCACATGTGCTTATTTTCAGTGGCATGTTTCCTTTCTGTCTATTCCAAATTTTTGGAAGGATATAAGTTTCATTCTATTTTATAAGTGGCATAAAAGGGTAAACCTGTAGCCATGAAGGAATTGATATGGGACCTCCCATTCTAATCCACCATGTACTGCCCTCACTCCACAAATAATGCTCTGTCTCTTGTCTCTACACCCTCACCATCCTGACTTCAAACTAGCCTTCGTTCATTTAATAAGTATTTGTTGAATATATTGTATGGTTAAGGAATCATAACTTTTGAGATCCTTTCTATCCTATGTGAATAATCCACATTGGGTTTCACAAACACATAATCTCTTTTAGTAGTCAACTGGTTCCTATGGAGAAAGGGGACAACTGGAATACTTCCTGAGAACAGAGCTAGTGAAAGGAAAAACAAGCACAGACTTGACATGACTGTCTCAATGAGGTCATTTTCTTTGACTGGGGCAAGCACTTATGTTCCCAGAAGTGGTCTACACAGCCTTCTTCACTAGTGTGAAAAAGAACTCTTTCCCAGTAATAGAAAAATCCTATCTTAGAAATCTCCCAGGAACAATCAGTACTATATTAAAACTAGTTCTTTTGAACTGACCAGGCTTTTACAGAAAGAGAAGCAGACACTGGCTGCCTGATTGGGTGTCTGCCCATGTAAACAGAAGCCCAGTGTTCATCAGCACTCAATATCATGGCTCTGCGGGTCGGCTGTTGCACTCATTCACTCTCTAGTCTAAAGGGACACAGTGTCCTGGGTCTATGAAGTGGGCATGCGAGGCTTGAAAGAGAAAAAAACATGAGGCCTCTGCCGCCTCCACCTCCCATGTGGACACCCTGTAGGCAGGTTTCCCTGAAGAAAAATGCTGGTTTCTTTGGCTTTTAAGTATATCATCCATATTCACTCCTCGTCAGACTGCATAGATTAAGAAAATAAACAATCCCAAGCACTTGTAACTACAAAGAAAGTACTTTCCCTGCCTCCCCACCCTCAGGCATTCAATGACTAAAATCTACCTCCTGCCCTTTCACCACAGGGAATGGTTTGTATGCCTTCATTTTGCAATGTGCAAGGCATTGTTATGTTTCACATTCTCTGACCGAATGCCACTAATGCCTCTTCCTACATCTGAGCAGGGGAGTCTATCACTTGCATTCTTTCAGTCAGCATTTTAATTTCTCCACCCTCTATTCCACTTTGCTGAATCCCCCAACATATCACACAAACGATGATGGGGTAGGAGCTGAAGCATGAGTAGGAACGTTTGAAGCAAGTGAAAAAAGGGAGACAGAAAGAAGTGAGAATATCTATTTCTGCTGTTACAACCATCACTCCTTCCTGTCATTTTAGCACAGAGGTGCTCTGGTTGCTGATGGCAACCCTCAGTGTCACACACCGGTGGCACACAGCATATTTTTCCTGCATGGTCCCACGGGCACAGCGCCAGACTGCCATGCATATTGGTTTTCCTCTCATTCCATCGAGACATCACAGCGGCCCCCTCAGAGCGTAGGTGGAGGCAAAGCCTCCCTCCTGAGCAGGACAAGTGTATGCTCACAGCACTGCTCTTGGAACAACTCCCATGCTGCTCTGAGCCTTTTCCTTTTGCTCCTTCTGGGGTTCAGAAAATGAAAGCAAGGACCTCAGAGGACCTTAGGCAATCCTGAAGAATAAAAAATAAAACAGCCGGGTTAAAACCACCTCAGTAATTTCTCCGCGCTTGGCACTCTCCTTCTCTGAAACTATGACTGTGCAAGATGCTGAGAGAAAGAGAAAAATGGCATCTGGCCTTGAGCTTTCAAGGCAGGAGATGAATCTAACTTTAAGTGGGAAATCACGGTGGTCCTCTTTAGGAGGTGATTAAATCATCCGAGCTGGGTGCTTGCATAATTAGCATGCTGACACACTGGGCCTGGGATTTGTGGTTACATGCTTGGCACACACGAGTCCGGTGTCTGCTCACAACTGGCTGCACGTTGTGAGTTTTCAAAATTAGAACCACGGGCAGGGAATATGGTGCCAAATAGCACCGATTGGACAGATGTTTTAGCATGTCCAGGGCTCCTAAATCACTGTGATGCCTAGATCTTAGATCACAGGTCAAATATTATTGTTTGAGTAATTTAATCTGATTAGAGGTGATCTTGAAAGCTAATTCTTGTTCTCACTCTCCTCCCATGAGAAGTCCCCTAGCATACACATAAAAAAAAAAAACCAAAACTGCTCATCTAATCAAACACAATTCCCTTGGCTTATCTAGGGCTTTAATCTGTTGATAAGTCAACAGCCTCACACACGTGAAGTAAATGAGTTTCTGGTGGGTTTCAGGGCAGCTTCCCTGTATCTGCTTCACTCACCATTTCACATGCACACAGATACAGATGTGTGCACACAAAAGCAGTCTTATCAGCTTGCTGGTGTATGAAATTCCTGTCATAATAAACTCTACTTTTAATGCCAAGGCTTAACCTCCAAATACTCCTGAGAGAGAATGTAAATTTATACTGACTGATAACAGATTCTTTCGTGAGAATTGTTTTTTTATAGAAAGAAGGTCCTAGGATTATAATGAGATGGAGAGAAAAATGTGGCAGGGGAGATAAGAGCTGTCTATTTCTCAATTTTTTAGGATGTATTCAGTTCAAAGGAATTATGATGAAGTCACATGTTGAGATTTGGTTTATGTCACCCACATAAAACATGTTGGCTTGTAAGAATTTATGGGACACCTTTGATGTCAAAGTATTACCTTTTTCCTTGACTTTATTTCTTCTAAATTAATTTTGTCCGAAGCAAACACTTCAACATATCTTGATTTCACTTCACATTTTAAAAGCAATCTCATTTAAGGTTTATGTGAATGTATGTTCTGAAATACCTTCTGAAATTCTATAAAAAGCTGTGCTGGGATGGTTCTAAAGGTCATGCTCTGAAATTTTGGTATTACAGCCTCTTGGACAGCAGTTCTCAACCTGGGGGTCGCGACCCCTTTGACGGTCAAACGACCCTTTCACAGGGGTTACCTAAGACCATCCTGCATACCAGATATTTACATTATGATTCATAACAGTAGCAACACTACAGTTATGAAGTAGCAACGAAAATAATTTTATGGTTGGGTCACAACATGAGGAACTATATTTAAAGGGCCAGAAGGTTGAGAACCACTGCTCTTGAAGGTTTTCCAATTCCAGTTACTATCTAGAACAGAGGCTAACATTTTGCTTTATTCATTATCCTCCATCCCCTCTTTTTCCTTTGAGCTTCTGCAATTATTAAATAAAGGAAAAGTAATAGAAGAGAAGAAAATATCGTCTATGTAGTGCTCAACCAATCTCTTGAAGAGACTTTTCCTAAATATAATGTATTTGGGAGGGAGAAGTAATTTTACTGATTTTTTTCCAGAGGCATCTTTACCATTCTCCAACATTTTGTTCAACTTATCTGTAAATTCTCGGAGTTAACTAAGGCTTTATAGGCTTAACTACTAAAGAACCATTGGTATTTTCTTAACAAAATACTTCACTTTTGAGCATTAGGGTCACAGGATAAAACCAAACCAAACAAAAATGCCAAAATGTTCATAGCAGCACAATTCACCATAGCTAAGATTTGGAAATAGCCTAAGTGCCCATCAGCATACAACAGCATGGATGGGACTGGAGAGCATTATGCTAAGCGAAGCAAGCCAGTCAGAGAAAGATGAATATCACATGATCTCACTCATTTATGGAATATAATGAACAACATAAACTGATGAACAAAAACAGATCCAGAAACAGAGAAGCATTGATCAGACTGTCAAACCTCAGAGGGAAGGTAGAGGAGGGTGGGTATAAAGGGGAGAGATCAACCAAAGGACTTGTATGCATGCATATAAGCCTAACCAATGGACACAGACAGCAGGGGGTTGAGGGCATGAGTAGGGGGGGTCAATGGGGAAATAAGGACACATATGTAATACCTTAATCAATAAAGAAAAAAAAAGCCGAAGGAAAAAAATGCCTAATGAGAGAAACTGAAAGTAACTAGGGCAGAAAATTCTAACTCACAACAAAAGCCTTATTAAGAGTAACCCTCTTAAACTTTCTTAAATGTAACAGAAGGGAGACAATAACTACTAAGTTTAAGATTGAGGTGTACATAAATGTAAAGGTAGAAGGATCCAACAATTTACCTAGAAAAATTATCAGAAAAATAATTGGTACGACCTACTATATATCCAGTTGCTAGGAATCAGGATTTTCTATATACTAAAAATTGGGTCTAATTTCCCAGATTCCTTTAGCCTACGCTGCATGTGTGTGCTATACTATGAACTGAGTGTTTAGGAAATGTAATGTATAGTATCCATATAAACCTGTACCAGAGCTGTCTCTCTCAGTTCATTTCTATTAAGGCCCTTCTACTAAAAACAGGGACAAATGAGGAGCAAGCCGGGGGTGAGAAGGGGAATTAAGGATACTGTTCTACAGCTCTCTAGACTCTGAGGCATGTGAACTCATGGATCCAGATGTGCCAATAGACATGACATAGCAAACATGACTTAAAATGACCTTATAAAGTAATGAAAAAAAATGCCAACACACACACACACACACACACAACCCCACTGAATTTCTTTAAATTATGAATTGACCTTGAGGCTGTAGGCTTTCTCTTTGCCAGGATGAGGCTTTTTTATATTTTTTTATTCAGACACTCTGGTGGGAAAACATAGTTAAGAAAGAAGAATTAGTTAATCTGGCGGCGGCTAAAACCTATGGGGAAAATACTTGGTGCTAGGGGTTTTTTTATTTGTTTGCTCATTGTTTTAAAATTTATGGAGGCTCTAAATTCTATCACAGTCTATAAATTATTTTATTTATTTATTTTTTAATTTATTGGGGTGACATTGGTTCATAAACGTACATGTTTCAAGTGTACAACTCAATAAAACATCATCTGCACACTGCATTGTGTGCCCATTGCCTCAAGCAAAGTCTCTTTCCATCCCCATCCCCCCTCTCTGCCCACCTCCTCCTACTCCCCACCCTCCTTTCCTTCTGGCTAACACCACACTGTTGTCTATGTCTATGTGTTACGTATATATGTGTTGTTGTTATTTGCTTAATCTCTCCTTAGTAAAGAATGCTAAGGGTAGCAATGCGTTTCACATGGGAGCTGGATGGTTTATGATCTCCTTAAATATCGGATGGTCTCACATCTTTTTCAAAGCTATACCTAGTCCTACTCAATTTTTGCAACAGCATCTCCAGAAAATAGCCAATAAAATACCTAAAGTTTATATGTTTTATCCTTATTTTAAAACATAATGAATATTATCATTGAAAAATAAATATAATAGCTAACATTGTTTTGCATCTAAGTTTCATCATTTCGCTTAACTCTTACCACACTAAAAATCTGGTTTTATTATTTTTCTTATTTTGCCGAGGAAATCAAAGAATGGAGGTAACTCATCTGAAGTCACAGAACTAGCAAAGAGTAGTTAAATATATAACCCATACAGTCTAACTCAAACATGCAGTCAACATGTAAACATAGGGCTAAATAGTATAGATTTTAGTGCATTTAGAGACTAGGTTTCATTTTATTAAATTACTATTATGTCCCAGATTACAACAGAAAAAATATTTCCTGAATTTAAAATCCTGTTCAGAAGTCTAAAAGGCATTAAGCCACCATGACAGTGCCTTCTGTGAGTTGATTTTCCATTTTCCCAGCAATCTATAGATAAACTCAAACCTAACTCCTTGACACAGAAGAAAGGGACCAGATGTTTATAAAGAGACTAGAGGCCTGGTGCATGGATTCGTGTACTGGTGGGGTCCCTCAGACTGGCCTGCACCTCTGCACCTCTTGCAATCCGGACCCCTCAGGGGATGTCGGACTGCCGGTTTTGTCCCAATCCCCAGTGCTGACATCCCCCAAGGGATGTAGTAGTGTGTAAAACAGCAGGCAGCTGGGCACAGCACTGCCCCCGCTCACCCTGGCTCTGCTGCGCCTTCCACCGCCGCTCGGTAGCACACTGCCACGGAGGCGGGAGAGGCTCGTGCCACCGCAGCTGTGCTCACCAGCAGTGAGCCAGGTGTTTGGCACCTATCAGTCAGCTGAGTGGCGCTCCAGCAGTGGGAGCCCACTGACCATCAGGAGGCAGTGTCATAGCGACCTGCTGTTCGGTTGTTCGGTTCCTTAGGCTTTTACATAGAGAAAGGATTAGAATTTACTAGTGTATATCAATGACTTTGACAGGACATGTCAAAACTTGTAGCATCATGGCACAACTTGCACAAACTTGATGTAAGGTGAGCTTACTTATCTACCTAGTCCATCCATCAACTTGATTCTAATGTAACATTACATTTCTTTTTTAAAAATATTTTTATTTTTTTATTTTTTTAATTGTCTAAAGTATTACATATGTCTCCTTTTCCCCAATTGACCCTCCCCGGCCCCTTCCATCCCCAGGACAAGCCCACACCGCCCCAGTGTCGGTGTCCATTGATTATGCTCATATGCACGCATACAAGTCCTTTGGTCGATCTTTAACACCCCTCTCCCCTGCCTTCTCTCTGAGATTGAACAGTCTGTTCAGAGTTACCTTGTCTCTGGATCTATTTTTGTTCATCAGTTTATATTATTCATTATATCCTATATATGAGTGATGTACCACAGTATTTTAATCCACTCATCTGCTGATGGGCGCTTAGGCTGTTTCCAAATCTTAGCTATTGTAAATTGTGCTGCTATGAACATAGGGGTGCATATATCCTTTCTGATTGTTGTTTCTGTTTTCTTTGGGATATATTCCTAGGAGTGGGATTATTGGGTCGAATGGGAGTTCCATTTTTAACTTTTTGAGGAAACTCCATACTGTTTTCCACAGTGGCTGCACCAGTCTGAATTCCCACCAGCAGTGCATGAGGGTTCCTTTTTCTCCACATCCTCGCCAGCACTTGTCATTTGTTGATTTGTTGATGATAGCCATTCTGACAGGTGTGAGATGATAACTCATTGTTGTTTTGATTTACATCTCTTGGAAATCAATAAATGTGATACATCACATAAACAAACTGAGAGACAAAAATCACATAATCATATCAATTGATGCAGAAAAAGCATTTGAAAAAAATCCAACACCCTTTCCTGATAAAAACTCTCAGAAAAGTGGGAATAGAGGCATCATATCTCAACATGATAAAAGCATTATATGACAAACCTATAGCCAACATCATACCCAATGGGCAAAAACTAAAACCATTTCCCCTAAGAACAGGAACAAGATAGGAATGCCCACTTTCACCACTCCTGTTCAACATAGTACTGGAAGTGCTAGTCATAGCGATCAGACAAGAAGAAGAAATAAAAGGAATCCAAATTGGAAAAGAAGTAAAAATTGCCATTATTCGCAGATGACATGATATTGTACATAGAACCCCCCCCCCCAAAGGCTCCATTAAAAAACTACTAGACTTAATAAATGAATTTGGCAATGTAGCAGGATACAAAATTAATACCCAGAAATCTATCTTATTTTTATATAACAATAATGAACTCACAGAAAGAGCAACAAAAAAACAATCCCATTTACCATTGCACCAAAAAAATTAAGATACCTAAGAATAAACTTAACTATTGAGGTAAAATACCTGTACTCAGAAAACTACAGGGCATTGAAAAAAGAGATAGAAGAAGACATAAACAAATGGAAGAACATACCGTGTTCATGGATTGGTAGAATCAACATCATTAAAATGTCCATACTACCCAAAGCAATTTATAGATCCAATGCAATTCCCATTAAAATACCAAAGGCCTATTTCATAGACCTAGAAAAAACTATCCAAAAATTCATCTGGAATTTAAAAAAGACCCCAAATAGCCACAGCAATCCTGAGAAAGAAGAACAAAGTTGGAGGTATCACAATACCAGATATCAAGCTATACTACAAAGCCACCGTTCTCAAAACTGCCTGGTACTGGCACAAGAACAGACATATAGACCAATGGAACAGAAGAGAGAACCCAGAAATTGACCCAAGCCATTATGCTCAATTAATATTTGTCAAAGGAGGCAAGAACATACAATAGAGTCAAGACAGTCTTTTCAATAAATGGTGCTGGGAAAATTGGTCAGATACATGCAAAAAAATGAAACTAGACCACCAACTTACACCAAACACAAAAATAAACTCAAAATGGTTAAGAAATTAAATGTAAGATGAGAAACCATAAAAATCCTAGAAGACTCCATAGGCAGCAAAATATCAGACATAAGTCATAGCAATATCTTTACCTATACAGCTCCTAGGGCAATGGAAACTAAGGAGAAGATAAACAAATGGGACTACATCAAAATAAAAAGCTATCGCGCAGCAAAAGAAACCATCAACAAAACAAGAAAGCCCACTGCATGGGAGAACATACTTGCCAATGCTATCTCAGATAAGCGTTTAATCTATAACATTACATTTCACTTGAACTTCTCTCTTTCTATTTTCTTTAAAATTCCAAGTTCTGATTTTGTTTACTTATTAGTATGTGAACTCTAATTAGACGATAGGAATAGAAAACTATGCCAACATAATGATTGTCCTGGTTATTTACGTTTGCTTTAAGATTCTGCATTTTATGCCAATGACAAAAGCAGATGCATCAGAATTGACTTCTGTTGAAATTGACTTTCAGAAAAGTACCATACAATTGGATGTAGTATCCACAACTCTCATACTCTTACTCCCTTTTAGCTCTGTATACAAAACTGACTAGAAGTTAGCTAGTAGTCAACCTTTGTTAGAAAAGATGAGTATTGCAGGTATTGAAAGTATAATGCTGATGTTTTGATCCAGTGATTTCAAATATGCAGTATTTTTACAGAATATTATGAAAGCATTCACAGCAGCCTATTATATGCACAGATGATATATATACTGATGATGCTGATAGATAGAATTGCCTCCTCCTCACCCACATGGCCAGCTGTTTGTTACATTTATGCAAGTTTCCGTTCTATGTCATGCCTCTGTAGCACATGGAACTCCAATTCATTTTAGTCCAAAATGTACTCAGGTGAGTTGTAATTATATATTTAATCTAGAGAAGTCACTCTGTTTTAGAAAATATAGTTCAGTGAAAATATAGTTGGTAGATAATTCCTGGCTATGACTTCTTCATAGACCTTGGGAGAATTACTTTACTCTTAATCTGTTAAGTCTTTGGATTTACTTAGAGAAATTGAATAATAACTATATCAAAGAACTTTTCTGATGTGTACAGCAATATTCATAGTAGCATCAGTCATAATAGTCACAACCCAAGTGTCCATCAACAAATGAATGGATAAACAAAAAGTGGTACATGAATTTAATGGAATAGTATTGAGCTATAGAAAGAATGATCTGATACATTCTACGACATGATTGGTCTTGAAAGCATTATGCTAAGTAAAATTAACCAGGCACAAAAGACAAATATTTTATAATTCCAATTATGTGAATTATCTAGATTAGGCAAATTCATAGAGACAGAAAATAGATTAGATGTTACCAGAGGCTGACACAGGATGATTTTAAAACTTAGGAAATAAATAATGGTGATTGTTGTACAACATTGTGCATGCATTTCATGCCACTGAATTATACATTCAAAAAGGTGTCAAATGTCAAATTTTATGTTATATATTTACCAAAATTTTTTAAATGAATAATGTAACCCTGGCTGGATGGCTCAGATGGTTGGAACATGGTCACATACACCAAATGGTTGCGGGTTTGATTCATGGTCAGGGCACATACCTAGGTTGCAGGTCCAGTCCCCAGTTGGGACTCCAATGGGAGGCAACTGATCTCTCTCTCTCTCTCTCTCTCTCTCTCTCTCTCTCTCTCTCTCTCTCTCAAAAAAAATTAATTAAAAAAAACATATCCTCAGGTGAGGATTAAACAAACAATTTCAATGAATAATGTTATATGTCAAAGACATCAAATTATATACTTCAACTGAGTGAATTGTATGGTACGTGAATTACATGTCAATAAAGCTGTTTAAAAAACACAAAAATATATTCTGATGTTCACGTGGACAGCAGTAACTGTACACATGAGGAGGGGAGAAGGACTTAGGGTCTACACAGAGTGGTTGGTGTGGTATAGGAGTGAGAGCTGACACTGTTGTGCTCCCATGAATTCTCAGGTTTGCCTCTGATCCTTTTCCTGCTGGGAATGCTTTATACTCTAGTGGTATTTTCGTTTCTACCCTATAGATGGGTCCAGACATGACCCAATGGCTTTAAACCAAGTACTTTGTTAAGGCCTTGGTGCTGTCCACGTTATCTCTTATTAAGAATTGATGCCAAAACTGGTTTGGCTCAGTGGATAGAGCGTCGGCCTGCGGACTGAAAGGTCCCAGGTTCGATTCCGGTCAAGGGCATGTACCTGGGTTGCGGGCACATCTCCAGTGGGGGATGTGCAAGAGGCAGCTGATCAATGTTTCTCTCTCATTGATGTTTCTGACTCTCTATCTCTCTCCCTTCCGCTCTGTAAAAAATCAATAAAATATATTTTAAAAAAAAAAAGAATTGAGGGATAGGCTAGATATTGGCAACACTTGTCCTTATGAATGTGACTGTACTAAGCTGAAGATGATATTGCTCAAATTTGCCTGCCTTCCCCTTCAGTTACGCAGATATCACTTCACATCACAGACAGGGTTGCCCACCACATCTGAACCTTGAAAGCATTAATTATTAAATTATTTTTAGACCTTTCCATTTCTCCCCGAACTGAAATGTCCCTAGATACTTGATAACTTAAAAGCTTGTTATTTTCTTTTGGTTATATTGTCAGCTCCCCTAGTAGACTATGAATTTCCCATGGCAAGGACCCTGTGCTATTTATCTCCTCACTACAACCACAATGACTGGCCTGTCATAGACACACACACACAAAGTCAATGAATCAGTGAATGAAAGAATGGATCATAATGAATAGCATTGAAGAACCCTGTAGGTAAAATAAATTCTTCACTGATTTTTTAAAAAAAAAAAGAAGCATTGTTAAACATTTTCAGACATCAAAGTACATTTTGAATTATAAATAAAAAATTTAGAACATAAATGTTCAAAGAGAGAGAAAAAGAGAGGGAGGTAGAGAAAAATGAGGGAGGAGGAAAGAGCAAGAGCGAGTAAGTCAGAGAGAGAGAGAGAATAAATGAGAGCACAAATTATTAGCCCTCTGTCATTATCTTCATCTTTGCTAATCAAATATTGGAAGTATCTATTTCCTCGCCTGTCTCCCACCACTACACTGTAAGTTCTTTTAGGACAGACTATGGGAGTGAAAAAAAGTGTCCAGTTTTGTGACTAGTAGAAAATTTAGTGGGTCAGTCATCAATAAAGTATGTAGAAATGTACAGATAAGCCTTCCCACCACCCTAGCAGCCTCTGTAACTATAAAAACCCTTTCCTTACTGGTTGTGATGTATGTTTACAGTCCAAAATTTGAAGTCTTATGAAAGAAGAGCAAGACATTGCCTTTATCAACAAGCATAATTTCCTGCTTGTAGATTCCATGACAGAAATGGATCCAAGCCTGGCTAACTGTGTTTTCCAGTTCCAGAGCGTTCTCTGTTTACTTACTCAGACTGTAACTCAGTTGATGCGCCAGCACCAGGAAGGGGAGCATGCAGACCTTCCAATAGATCGTCTATTAATAGTAAAATCCCGTCACTTTTTTCTAAGAAATAATGCATATTAAATGTGTGCTCCAGATTTTTGACCCAATGCTTGACTTGATTCCAATAGAAAAATCAATGTAATTTATTTAACCTTACAGCCTGTATAATCACGAAAGCAAAGAGCTGAAATGCACACAGAGGCTGTGAAGCATATAAATGACCAAAGTTGAAATTTATAAAATGATAAATTATCCACATTAAATTTAGATAGCAGAAAGGAATCTCTCGGGGACCTACAGATTTTCGATTTCATATGAACATTTGTATTGGTGTCTGGCTGTTCCATTTAAGGTAACTATTTTTGCATTGTAGCATTTTCCCTGCATTATTTTTGTCTACTGCACACTATAAAAAGCTATTAATTTCAACTCCTGGATTAGATTCAATTTAATACTATGAGTAGTGATGTCTTCATACAAAATGATGCAGATTTAACTTTACTTGTTGCATATTACTCATTCATTCATGATTAATTAATTAAATATTTGTTGAGACTATTATGAATCAGACACCATGCCAGGTCTGAAGGACAGACAGAATGCACATAGTCTGTCCTAAAAGAACTTACAGTGTAGTGGTGGGAGACAGGCGAGGAAATAGATACTTCCAATATTTGATTAGCAAAGATGAAGATAATGACAGAGACCTAATCATTTATGCTCTCACTTATTCTCTCTCTCTCTCTCTCTCTCTCTCTCTCTCTCTCTCTCTCTCTCTCTGACTTACTTGCTCTTGATCTTTCCTCCTCCCTCATTTTCCTCTACTTCCCTCTCTTTTTCTCTCTCTTTGAACAATTTATGTTCTAAAATTTTTATCTATAATTCAAAATGTATTTTGATGTCTGAAAATGTTTAGCAATGCTTAACTGAGGCTAGAAAATTTTCTTACTGTTTTCCTCTGCTTCACGGTGAATTTGGTGAAGACTGTTTATTAGCTGACATTCTGTGATTCTCATTCCTCTCTTCTTATATAAGCATTGGTTGTCATCTTCTGATCATTGTGAAATATCTTATATTTTTCTGGGCCAGCAATAACAATTGCATGTAGTGTTGTGTGTGGCTTACAAAACTTCTTAGCTGAAGAGAGCTTTTTTCTGTCAGTCACAGAAAAAAAGGCATACCGTTTTGAAAATCATTAGTGCCTTCTTTTGTTCTTTAGAGATGTTGAGTTATCCTCTTATTTTGTGATTCTTTTCTACTTCAGTGAGAATCTTAATTTTCACAACTTTTTACCTTTTTTTCTCTTTATCACCAAGCCTCAAGTTTGTTCCTCATCTGCAGAAATTGTGTCTTATGGGACTGCAACCTCTGGTTCTGTGCACTTGCAATCCCCTTCCCTCCAGTGCTTGGCCTGAAAATCTTAATCCTGTGCTCATTGCTTCCCCTCTGATAATAGGACACCTTTTGTCTGGACTTAATAGGGTGTGTGTTCTATCACCCTTGCCCGCTTCTCCCTTCTCTGTAGTCTCCACCTGACACCGAGCTCCAGCATGGAAACTGTAGCTGGCTCCACCGATGTAGAAATAATTTTCATGCAAAATATGGCTATAAAGTATTCAAGTGTCATATATTATATTGCCACATTTTTAAAACATATTTTTATTGATTTCAGAGAGGAAGAGAGAGAGTGAGACAGAAACATCAATGATGAAGGAGAATCATTGATTGGCTGCCTCCTGCACGCCCCACACTGGAAACCAAACCCACAACCCAGGCATATGCCCTGACCCAGAATCGAACCTGATTCATAGGTTGATGCTCAACCACTGAGCAACACTGGCCAGGCTGTATTACCTCATTTTTATTATTAAATTTAAAAACTCTTCCCTCAAAATTGATCTCGTCCTAAAAGCCAGTGACATCAACAACAGTATCCGCCTCAACCTTCATTTTGCTTCCAAGTCACCAGTCAACAGAATTTCCTCATGAGAGAAGGCTAATTAATGTTGTGATAGAGACTTACAGAGGTCCCCAAATGTCTGTTCCTCCCTTTATATTAAAAAATAGAACACTAAGTTTTAGGTAGGCGTGTGATTTCCCTAAGTAAAGATGATTTAGCTTCCCTTATTGCAAAGTATCGACATAGAACATGTACTGATTAATGATATGTACCCAAAAGTGTCATGGTGAGATTTCTGTAAGGATCCCTAAGAGGAATAGGTGCACCCTTATTCACCCTTCTTTATTTTTATTGAATGTAATACCAACATAATGACTGGAGCTCAAGGAGCTGTCTTAAACATGTGGAATTCCCACATGTTCAAGATGGAAGAGCAAAAAGACAGAAATAGTATGGGCCATATCATTTCAGGAATGCTAAATTCCAGATTTCATTTAAGAAAGAGAGTACTAATATATGTGATTTTTAGTGCATTGTTATTTGAGGTTTTCTTTCCTTTTCATCCAGGAATTGGGGATAACTGCAGATTAAACAACTGCTTCTGTATAAACTGTAGCTTCTAAATTTGGCACTAACATCACCTTATATAAATGGCTCAGATAAGTGTAGTTCAGTTTGGAATAACCAAGAATAATGTTTCATCTATGCATTGAACTGTTATATGTATATGTGTATATATATGTATACATGTATATATATGTATACATATATATATATATATACTTCTTTCATCTTCTTGTTGATGTAATTGATCCTATATTATGACACTTGATCTATGATATTTAACTTACAATTACCATAATTTCTCCTAACTTTGTTTCTTTAAAAAGCTAATGCATATTTTGTAAGATTGAGTCTTAGATACCTTACAGTTTATGTTTCTATTGAAAATTAATTTCTTTTTCAGCTCTTATTTTATATTTAGTTATATTCAGTACTGCCGTTGATTTGAAAAAGTTGATTCTGTATCTAGCTACCTTCTTGAACTCTCATATTAATTCTAAAAGTTTGCTTGTAAATAACTCAGTTGTGTTTAAAGTGTTCAGTGATATAAATATCATTGCAAATTCAGTTCTTTACTGAGTCACACCCAGTTCAAAAGACTATGTTAGGTTAAGGAGGGAGAAAATAAAAATATGGATAAGTAAATAAGATTTAACCTGAATCAGTAAAAAGCTAATATACTTTGATATACTATAAGATATTGTTCTCTGTTATTATAAATGAGGATGAGAATAAAAAGAATCAGTCATACCCTTAGAAGAACCATTACTTTTAATTCCCCAGATATTTTAATATGCTGATCAAATTAATTTTTGGAATTCATTTAAGTCATTGCAATAACTTATTTACAGGAAATTAGCCTAGTTTAGAAATTTTGTTCACACTAAATAGATGCTCAAATACTCTAAGAAGTTACCTGAGTAAGAATGAATATCACCTCTTTAGAAGCCAGCGAGTCAAATTCTTCATTCATATTGGATGACACAGCTCCTCTCAAATTATTCACAAAAGAGCTTTATAACTGCATAAATTATTTCAAGTGGCTGATATCACATTCTATGAAATCTGTTACCTTAAATAAATGGCTGGTGTGGCTGTCTGAAATTGACAAATTGGAGTGAAATATATTACTCACAAAGAAAAATAGTCTCTCCGAGTTAAAAAATGAAAATAAATAGGGGAAAAAATGAATAAATATCACCATTTGAGGAGAGAGAAAAAAATGCTTGATTTTATGGGGAAAAATGTCTCTTTTTTAGCATCAAATAAGTCTTTTCAGTGTGAGTCGATTGTTTTTCACTCTTCAACTTATTTGAAGTTTATTATATTATATCAAATCATATTGATAATATAACTTTATTATATCTAATCTTTCGAGAATGCTCTAGAGAAAAGGAAAGGGTGTCTATGGCCTGTGTCTGAGACCAAACATAAAATGACATATTGTTGTTTTATATTCCACTTAGAAAAAAGTCATGGTGATTGTAGGAAACATGTGATGGGAAAGTAATCCCTTATCTTTTCCCCAGAATTAACCCCAATGATATTGTTGACTTTCAGCATCAGGGCTCTTTGTAATGAACCACTCTTTGCTGCCATTTCCATTCCTCTGAAGGATTTATTATAATGAAAACTATGGTCAGAGTAATATCTGGACTAAGAGTGCAAAACCACTTTCAGCCTTATACCCTGGTGGGTCAGTTGGTTGGAGCATTGTCCTGTACACCAAAAGGGTTTTGGGTTTGATTCCTGGCCAAGAAAATAATCACTGATAGCTGTCCAACAAGAATAAGAGAAGTCCAATGGCAAATGGACTTATGATAAAATAACTTTGCTAGTAATTGGTGAGTTAGCATGTCATACCCATTAGATTGAAAAAGTTTTAATAAAGCCTGTCAGTGACATGTTGGCAATAGGAATTCTCATGCGTTACTAAAGGGACTATACATTTGGAACAACCACTTAAAAAAAAGTTTTTATTGATTTCAGAGAGGAAGGGAGAGGGATAGAGAGACAGAAACATGGATGAGAGAGAAACATCATCAATTGGCTGCCTCCTGCACACCCCCTACCTGGGGATTGAGCCCACAACCTGGGCATGTGACATGACTCAGAATTGAACCATGACCTCTTGGTCAATGCTCAACCACTGAGCCACACCAGCTGGGCTGGAATAACCGGTTTGATAAACAACTAAGTCATATATAATAAACTGGATTTGTATATTCTTCTACTCAGGAATCCTAGCCTTAAGTTTATATTCTGACACATGTTTAAAAAGAAATGCAAGAAAATGTTTATTGTAGTATTTTTAATGGAATTTTCCTTGACCAGAGATATTTATGTAACTGTATAATATTGTGTGATATAGTTTTTTTGTCCTTGGATTGCAACCCACAGCAATACCCTTATCAGTGAGATTGAGTTATAAAGAGATCCTTCTAGAATGATGCAGTGGACAGACCAAGGTTTTGAGGCAAACTCATCTGTGTGAAATTGGGCAAATATATAACCCCTGAAGTAAGTTCAATTTCTGCTCCCAATGAGTATAATTAAACAGCACTGTTTTATAGAGTGGTGTAGCAGGTGTTAATGTGTCCATTACACAGATAAGGAAACTGACACTTAGGTGAAATAGTTTTTCCACGGCTAGTAAATGGTGGACCTAAGATTTGAATCTAATTTGCCTGACTTCAAAACTCTAGATTTTTTTTTTCCCCCCATCCCCTAATTCTCAGTTTTCGTAGTTTG
This sequence comes from Myotis myotis, assembly GCF_014108235.1. Lineage (NCBI taxonomy): Eukaryota > Metazoa > Chordata > Mammalia > Chiroptera > Vespertilionidae > Myotis > Myotis myotis. The sequence goes on from NW_023416313.1 coordinate 29,582,399, forward strand.
TTCCCTGACTGCTCACATAGGTACTGTGAGGTATTCCCCATACACTTCCTCTAGAAGTGCTTCCTGGTCTAAAGTTGTCTCCTTCCTCTCCTCTTCCATCTACTCCACAGTACCAAAACTCACTCTCTCAAGATAGCGAAATTCTGTTTAAGTAAACTGAGGTGATGACAAAAACTCGCTAACCTTTCTAAGGTATTTGCATATAACAAAAGGAACTTAACATTGAAGTGAATCTTAGTGAACTCAGAGCCCACTAACTTGTGAAAAACTATGATTCTGCATTGTGTTTTAAAGGATCTGTTAATCACTTATTTATTTTACTTATAGAGTGTGTGTTTTTTTAATTCACACCCGAGGATATTTTTCCCATTGATTTTTTTTTTTTTTTTTTTAGAGAGAGTGGAAGGGAGGAATGAGGGGGAGAGAGAGAGACATCGATTGGTTGCCTCCCCCACATGCCCTGACTGCAGATCAAGCCTGTAACCGAGACATGTGTCCTTGACTGAGAATCGAACCCGAGACCCTTTGGTCCTCGGGCTGATGCTCTAACCACTGAACAACTGGCCAGGACTAGAGTAACTTTTTAAAAGATGTTTCTTTCATTTAGATTTTTTAGACTACAGTTACAAAGAGAATAGAATATTTTCCTTTAACAGAATGTTGTTTATTCATTCAAACAATGGTTATTGATTGGAAGTCATTTAAGTATGCAGCCTTTTTTTAAGCCTCTTTATTATCTTTTTTTTTTTAATTAAATCTTTATTGTTCAGATTATTACATTTGTTCCTCTTTTTTTTCCCCCCATAACTCCCCTCCTCCCAGTTCCCGCCCCACCCTCCGCCCTCACTCCCCACCCACTGTCCTCATCCATAGGTGCACGATTTTTGTCCAGTCTCTTCCCGCATCTCCCACACCCCTTTCCCCCCCAGGAATAGTCAGTCCATTCCCTTTCTATGTCCCTGATTCTATTTGTAATCAACAGTTCATTCTGTTCATCAGATTATTTATTCACTTGATTCTTAGATTCACTTGTTGATAGATGCATATTTGTTGTTCATAATTTGTATCTTTACCTTTTTCTTCCTCTTCCTCTTCTTAAAGGATACCTTCAGCATTTCATATAATCCTGGTTTGGTGGTGATGAACTCCTTTAGCTTTTCCTTATCTGTGAAGCTCTTTATCTGACCTTCAATTCTGAATGATAGCTTTGCTGGATAAAGTAATCTTGGTTGTAGGTTCTTGGTATTCATCACTTTGAATATTTCTTGCCACTCCCTTCTGGCCTGCAAAGTTTCTGTTGAGAAATCAGCTGACAGTCGTATGGGTATTCCCTTGTAGGTAACTGAGTTTCTTTCTCTTGCTGTTTTTAAGATTCTCTCTTTATCTTTTGCTCTTGGCATTTTAATTATGATGTGTCTTGGTGTGGTCCTCTTTGGATTCCTTTTGTTTGGGGTTCTCCGCGCTTCTTGGACCTGTAAGTCCATTTCTTTCACCAGGTGGGGGAAGTTTTCTGTCATTATTTCTTCAAATAGGTTTTCAATATCTTGCTCTCTCTCATCTTCTGGCACCCCTATAATTCTGATGTTGGTACGCTTGAAGCTGTCCCAGAGGCTCCTTACACTATCCTCGCATTTTTGGATTCTTTTTTCATTTTGCTTTTCCGGTTGGGTGTTTTTTGCTTCCTCGCATTTCAAATCATTGACTTGATTCTTGCGCTCCTCTGGTCTGCTGTCGGGAGTCTGTATAATATTCGTTATTTCAGTCCGTGTATGCTTAATTTCTAGTTGGTTCCCCAATATAAGATCGAGGGTCTTATTAGTTTTCTTGTAGATCTCATTAAGTTTATTGGCGGCTTCTAAACAGTTTTTGAGAGACCTTAAAAGTGTGGTTCTGAACTCTATATCTTCCATTGACAATTTTGTCCTGTTTCTTTGTCTCCGCATTTTGTTATGCTTCCTTGGTGCACCCCCTAGTGGTCTTTGTTCGCAGTCTTATAGTTAAATCTTGATTGTTGTAGTTAATTCCAGGGAGGGTTTGACCTCCAGGCCAAGTGGCTATGAGAATCAGCTGTGTCAGCAGTGAGAGAACTTCTGTCCTCTAGGGAGGTGCTAATCTAGCCTTTGCCTGAGGCTATCCGGCAAATGCCTGTGTGCAGGGCTTGGGCGGGGCGGGTCGCACAGGATCAACAGGGTGGGCCAGAGAGAGCAGTTATGGCGGCTCTCAGTCCTGTCCCCAGGGGCTCTGCCTCTCTGAGTCCCAGCACCCGCTGCAAAGCTCAGAGAGAAAGCTGCACTCGCTCTGACCGAAGCCAGACAGTCCCGCTTCTCCCGTTTGAGTCTGGGTCCCTAAAGACTCGCCCGGATCTGGAGCTCAGAGTCTGCGACTCCCTCCGGATTGAAAACGCCAACCACGCCCTCCGCCGCCAGCCCGCTCCTTGCACTCCGCACCTCAGAATTTGACTTCAGCACTGCGCCTCCTCTGAGTGTCCGTATGCGTTTCTCTTTCCTCCTAGTTGTAGGACTTCCACTCAGCCAGCGTTCCTGTGGTTCTGGGTGATGTCCCTTCCGTTTTTTGGTTTCACTTTTGAAGTAATTGTTCAGAGCAGCAAACTCTGGCGTTAACCTATGCCGCCATCTTGGTTCTCCCTCAAAAACTCTAGATCTTAATTACTATACTAAGCTCTAGCTTAATGGCTTTTGGAAAATGAAGTGAGCTAAATTATTTGAAGCGTCTGACTCAGAACTTCCATGTGTGTGATGTTCAATGCATGTTTGCTGTAAGAATTTGAATGAATGATTGAAACTCATGCTGAATGCCCATCCAGTATTTTTATAGTTCATTTCAATTAAAACAGCCCAATTTCTGACAAAGGAAGTGGATAGAGAAAATATACTACTTATTTGGCTCTGACTGTACCACATGAATTAGATCTGTGCAGCATATTGACTAGTTTGTGTGACATCCAAGTGTCAGATAATTCTATGTTGATTGCTGGCAAGAAAATTAATATATCCAAGAAAAATGGACTTTTGGTGACAATACTGTCTATGATAGGCTGAAAATAATGCCCCCTCAATGATATAGTCACGCCCTAATCCCTTGAAGCTGGGAATATTATCTTATATGGAAAGAGAGTGTATTATCTTATTTTTCAAACAATGTAACTAAATTAAAGATGTCAAGGGAAAGAGTTTATTTTAGATTATCTAGGTGAGCCTGATGTGCAGCCACATGATCCCTTATAAGAGAGAGGCAGGGGGAGTTTGATACAGACACACACAGCAGAGAAGGCAGTGTGAAGACAGGGACAGATATTGGAGTGATATGATCACCAATTAAGGAAAGCTTAATTTAGGGAGCCACCTGAAACTGGAAGAGATGAGAGAGGGTTTCTAGAGTCTCAGGAGGTAGTATCTGTATAATAATATAACCCAAATCCAAGACCCTGATTTTTGGATTCTGGCCTCCAGAACTATAAGAGAATAAATTTGTGTTGTTTTAAGCCACCAAATGTGTAGTAATATGTTATAACACACTTGGGACTCTTGTCAGAGCCGGATTTGTAAGGTACAAGGCTTTAGAGACAGAGAAAAGAAACTCTGGGGCTGAGAATTGGTGTCAAAATGCTGGACCAGAAGCAAAGTCCTTGAGTTCCCATCCCTTGTTCCTTTCTAAAGCTACATGGGCACTGGCAAGACTTCAAGAGCTACTGGAAGATTCATATCAATTTACTAGCAAGACCTTTTGCACTAAAAAATACATGATGTTAGTAAAATTGATTTTTTTTATAAGATAAGTTTAAAATAATTAGCTATTTCAAGAGAATCAAATAGGAATAGAACAAATAGAAATGTCATGCGCTTAAATCATATTCGTGCTCTGTGTTAGTCATTTGGCTTCATTGGGCCTCAGTTCTTTCATCTGTAAAATGAGGAGGTTGAAAATATAATTATAGCTATGTCATGTTGCCAATGGTCTTGCAACCTATGACTCAATCACTAAAAACTGGAAATGTTCTACTTCTATGATGATAAATCACTTCCTTACTGCTGTAAATGTACTTAGAAGACAATAAAAAATTTCCTGGATGGAAGTGGAAATTAGTCTGTTATATGGTGCTTTTCATTATTGGACAACACAAAGTGACAATGGGATGGCTACCTGGAAAGTGTAAACCCTGGAGACAGACAAATTCCATTATTTGGGAGAGCAGATTAGCTTTTCATATTGACCAGAGAAATACCGTGAGCTCTTTGAGTACATGTACTATGCTTACACCAGGCTTGGGACATAATAGGGGTGCTCATGTTCACTGGAAAAGCCAATTGTGAGACCTTTATTACCAGATGCAGGCATGATGAGAAAATGATAATTACTGATGAACTTGGAGTATTGTGTCCATGTTCAAGACTCTGTTGGAGTTTAAATAAAAGTTTTCCATGGCAACAAACTGATGATGGCCATAATTATAATTAGCATATTGTATTTTTTAAAGTATTATATTCAGGGTTCCAAGTATCTTTAAGCCCTTTGTGTAGAGCATATTTTTCTAACAATTGCCTACAAACTAGTAGGTATTATTTTTCTAGTCTAAAAAAAAATGGAGGAAGCAAACCGTAAACTTGACTATAAATCTGGCTTTTGTCCATGGTATTAAAATTAAGTTGTCTCTCACCTGTCACAACAGCATTAGGGCCAAAGTCCCTCCTGGTGCTTGGAACAGTGTCCAACTCTAAAGCCCCACAGCCAGAGTCATTTTTTTCTACCTTTCAAACATAGAAGTCATCAGCTTGGCCCTCAAAGGTGATAAACTGACTTCTGGTATCTTTCACTGAGATAACCAGGGACTCATAATTGCAATTTTTAAATTTTATTCTATTAGGCATATTCTATATAATAAAAGACTAATATGCAAATCACCTGAAAGGCAGAACAGCCAGTCGCTATGACGTGCACTGACCACCAGGGGACAGACGCTTAATGCAGGAGCTGCCCCCTGGTGGTCAGTGTGCTCCCACAGGGGGAGCGCCGCTCAGCCAGAAGCCGGGCTGGTTTCTCCTTAGTGCTGCCTCAGAGGCTCATGGCTGGAAAGCGCAGCGGCAGTGGCAGGAACCTTTCTCGACTCCACAGCAGCGCTAAGGACCCCTCAGGGGATGTCTGACTGCAGGAGGGCACAGGCTGGCTAAGGGACTCCCCCAAACCCCCAGTGCACAAATGTCATGCACTGGGCCTCAAGTTTTATATATTTACATACATATTTATCTATTTTTACCATTCTTTGGCCTTAAGGTAGAACTTCCCTACTTCTCCTCTTTAATTTATTGGCCTGTTCCTCATCCTCTAACAGTCTTTGATCTATTAATCTTCCCCAGGTTTGTAAATCAACCCTTTTTTCATTTGGGCCACCCATGATCACCCACTTTTGTGACTTCAGTAATCACCATTTGGCTGAAAACTCTGATCTATCCTCTGAATCCCAAATCTGATTACACATACCCCCAACTGGATTTCAGATTTAATACTTAACGCATAGTTTAAATTCCAAGATAGAACTCATAATCTTCTGCAAACCTATTCCATCTCAACACAATACACTTCTGCTGTTAGTACCTGCATCTATCCTATTTTTCATACATCTTAATTGGACAGACTCAACTCCTCATAGTGTATCCAATGGGTCATTAAGTCCTTCAGATTCTACCTCAAAAATGCCCTTCTCAGTTTTCTGTCTTGTCTCCATCTCTACTTCCTCTGCCATAATTCAGATTATCACCTCCTTTTTTGTTTCTATCACAGTTCTTTTCTTCCCATTGTCTCTCTCTACTCTTGACTATTCTCCACACTCCTGCCAAAGTCCCATTGTCACAAAATGGAGCTTAATTACATTACTCTCTTACCCAGAAACCTCACTGAACCCCAAGAACCCCAGCTATTTGGAATAAAATTCTAACGTCTGTACTTGACATGTGAGGGGGTTTACAACCTGGACCCAACCTCTTTCATTATCTTTTGCTGCTCTTTGCCAAACACTTAGTACCACTGACATTGAACATCTTTAACTCTCTCTTCATATCCAAACCTTTTCAGGATTCTACTTTTTAAACGCATTTTTTGTTCACGATGTATTTTACTTCATAATAAAGCCTTTTCTTATTATCTGAAGAATGGTTAGTAGCTCCTGGTCTAAGTTCTCAGACCTTTTAGTTTTTATATATTTAAGTGCCAACTTACCTAATTGTACTAAAATTTCTCCGTTTATGTCAGTTCACATCAACAGACTGTATTAATGTATCACTTTCTATGTACAAGATTTTTAACAAATCTAAAAAGTGAAATTTGATATGCAGTACATTTTACAAATGACATACTAATTTCATTTTATGGTGTTTTAAAATTATGGTACATCTACTCAATGGAATACGATGCTGCAGTAAAAAAGAAGCAATTCTTACCATTTGCAACAGCATGGATGGAACTGGAGAGCATTATGCTAAGCAAAATAAGCCAGTCAGAGAAAGATAAATATCACATGATCTCACTCATATGTGGCATATAATGATCAACATAATTTGATGAACAAGAATAGATCCAGAGACAAATGGTAGGGGAGGGGGTGTTAGAGAGCAACCAAAGGACTTGTAGGCTCCAAGTGGTGGAATGAAGCCTGATGGCCTGGGGGCCGGAGCAGCAATGGCCAGGCCTGAGCAGCGAAGCCTCACGGCGCCGGGGCCGGTGGAGCAGCAAAGGCCTGGGTCCGGGTGCTGGAGGAAAACCAGTGCCAGCAGCCAGGGGAAAGGATGGCCTATTGCACGAATCTCTCTGTGCAACAGGCCTCTAGTAATAAGATCATATTAACCATATAACATCATCTCCATTGGTTTAAACAGAAGATTTCCTTAGAATGCAAACTATGAAGTTAATCATAAGAATTTAATAAAAGTTAAAGTTCTAAAGTTCTAAAGCATAAGGCAATGGTTTCTCACTCTAAAAATATGGCCACAATTCCATCACTTAAGGTTTGCTATGCTTCCCTGAGTTCAAAAACATTTGTAAGCACTCTAGTTCATTACCTTGTCTTCATTTTATGATAGAAGTCTATTTTCTACTTCTTTTACAAGATTTTTATTTGCTTTTCTTTTTCTGTAAGGCTTTTTCTTTTTTAATCTTCACCTGAGGATATTTTTTTCCATTTATTTTTAGAGAGACTGGAAGGAAGAGGGAGAGAGAAACACTGATGTGAGACATACACATTGATCAGTTGCCTTCTGCATGCCCCACACTGGGGATTGAGCCCACAACCCAGGCATGTGCCCTTGACCAGAATCAAACCTGGGACCCTTCAGTCTGCAGGTCAATGTTTTATCCACTGAGCCAAACTGGCTAGGGCTACACTAACATTTTTAAATGATACAGAAGAAAGGGAAACCCTGAAGGCAATTCAAGAAATGAAAGTTATTAGAGACAAAATTTGCCTGAATGTATGAAGGTAACTTTTTGCAAGGCAAATTGCTGTAAAATAAAAGAGCAGAATGAGGAAGACATAACAGATGAACACAATTGATAAACTTTTGCTATTGAAATATAGAGAAAAATGAGGTTAATATATATAGTTACTACATTAATTCTGTTTAATAAATGATAAAAAATAGCACACAAATGGAGAAATATAGGAAGTTAGCTAGTTGGGGGAAACTAGCCACATTCCACTAAAAATTAAGTTCCTGTAAATAAAGAGTCATTTCATTTTGATTTTTAAACAATGACTTTGGGGGAAGATGGAACAAACAGATAGTCTTATAGCGGCATTTGACACCATGAATGAAGCCAGCCCTTTAGAAGTAATATGGCATGAAAATAGGCTCTGAGAATCCACTCATGACCTCTGTCTAAATAGTTCCACTTCAAGGAATCTATCTCAGGAAATAAGCTGAGAATGGAAAACCAAGAGGATCCATTTATTTTGAATAAAAAATTGAAAAATACTGTAAGTTCTAAAAAATAGTAAAATTGTTGAGTCTACTAATAAAATACTAATGTAATGCATGAAATAAGTATGTGAACTGTGGCAATGCTAGGAAATGTTAACATCCTATATAATGAAAGGGTAATATGCAAATTGACCGTAAAGGCTGAATGGCATGCTATGATGTGCCCTGACCACCAGAGGGCAGACGTTCAATGCAGGAGCTGCCCCCTGGTGGTCAGTGTGCTCCCACAGAGGGAGCTCCATTCAGCCACAAGCAGGCTGATGGCTCCGAGCGCAGCAGTGTTGGCAGGAGTCTCTCCCATCTCCTTGGCAGTACTAAGGATGCAGGCCTAAGCCATCAGTCGGACATCCCCTGAGGGCTCCCAGACTGTGAGAGGATGCAGGTCGGGCTGAGGGACCCCTCCCCCCAGTGCACAAATTTCCATGCATCGGGCCTCTAGTAAAATTATATTATAAGTAAAGCCTGGTCAGTGTGGTTCAAAGATTGAGCATCAGCCCATGAACCAGGAGGTCATGGTTTGATTCCTGGTCAGGGCACATGCCCAGGTTGCAGGCTCCATCCCCAGTAGGGGACATGCAAGAGGCAACTGATTGATGTTTCTCATCAATGTTTCTATCTCTTTATCCCTTTCCCTTCTTCTCTCTAAAATCAATAAAACTATATTTTAGGAAAAAAGTAAAATTTCACCATATAAGAAGATCTTAACATATATGTGTCATTTCATATATATATACATATGTATACACATATCCTATATAATAAAAGGCTAATATTCAAATTGTCCCCTCCACCAGGAGTTCGACAGGAGAGTTCAACCAGGGGGTGGGGCCAACTGACCAACTTCCTGCGTCCCCTTCCGCCCCCCTCCCCAGGCTGGCCCAGCCTGATTGGCCCTGATGGGGGCAGGCCAGCTGGACCGCACCCGTGCACGAATATATAAATATATTTATATATTTATATGTTTATATGACATTTCATCCAAAAGTAACTGAATACACATTCTTCTCAAGTACATATGGAACATTCTCCAGGATAGAATACATATGACACCACAAAACAAGTCTTAATAAATTTAAGAAGATTGACATTATAACAAGCATCTTTTCTAACCACAATGGTATGAAACTAGAAATCAATAACAAGAAGAAAACTGGAAAATTCACAAATATATGGCAACTAAACAAAATGCAAACAAAAAAATGAAAAAAAACTCAATATAAATATTAAATAGATATCACCTTTTTTGCTGTCTTAATTATTTTCCAAAAAGAGAAAACATGAGCTAACAGATGAGACATAAAGTCTTCAACTGTGGTAGGAAGATCATTAGAAACATTAGTTAAGGATATAAGTTCATGGACAGCAAACAAATTTGTAGCTCAGACCATTTTATTTGGGACAGCTTTTATTTTCTTTTGTATTTTTTCTGTTGTGTTGTATTTTTTAACTTCTTCATTGATACATACAGTAAAACCAAAATTAAATGTCCATCTTGAGGTAGTTTCACAAATGTGTACATCCATGTATCTATCCCCAGATCAAGATATTGAATGTTTTCAACACTCTAGATGACTCATTGTAACCCTTCTCAAACAATACCCCACCCAAGGAAGTAACCACTATTCTGACTTCTCTCAGCATCTACTGTATTGCTTTTTAAAGAAAGTTTACACATATGGAATTATACAGCCGTTAACCCTTTGCATCTGCTTTCTTTTAAGTCAACATATATCAGTGAAAGTCATTTATGTTGTTGAATGTATCCGTTCATTCTTTTTTTTTTTTTTTGCATGTAATATTCCAGTGTGTACATATACCACATTTTAATTATTTATTTTCCTATTTGTGAACTTCTTTGCGTTAGGTCCAGGTTTGCTTATAAACATCTCTTGGTGAACATAAAGTCATATCTCTTGGGTATATATGTACTGAGAATGTGCATAGGAGGAGAATGGCTGAGATGAAGGCTAGGTGTATATCTTGCTTTAGTAGATACCGGCACATTGTCTAAGGCAGAAAAACTGAAGTAGCTGTGGGCCTCTCCAGTTAGCAATGGGTCTCATCACTTCTGCAGCCTTATTTATTTATATTATTTACTTATAGTCTTGTTTGGTCTGGTTCAGAAAGGCTTTGTTTGAGTTTGCAAGTCCTAATAGTAAAAGAACTTAGCACATTGGCTCGCCTGAAATTAAAAGCATCGGATTTTCAGTAGCAATGGCTTTTAAGTATTTCAGTTAAAGAAAGGTGAACTTTTCCAAGGACAGTGAACCATTCCTCTCAGGAGCAAGGTTACCTCAAAGTCAAGAGCAATCACTGTCTTTCACATTCCCAGTGATGCTCAGAGTGGATGCAGTCGTGTGCTCCGAGCCTTGGGCCTTCCTGCAACAGCTCGGCACCATCCTCGCTGGCTGTGCTCTGGCACTGCCTGCTGAGCCAGCCTAATTGGCCTTGCTCCTCTGCACTGCCACAGGGTCCGCGCTGAGGCCAAGGCAATCATTTCTGCACACATTCCCCCTGCAAGTCTCTTTCCTTTTCTTGTATTTCACTTAGTAAAATTAGTCACTACACATGGTGGATTAGCAGCAGCGGCAGCAGCTCGGCCTCCCCGGATTTACATGAATTTATTCTCAGTGGAGAGATCAAGAGGCAATTTATTCAGTTGTTGGCCTTGTTAGGAGTTGCCATCATCCCACCCTGCCGCTCTGTCTCAATAACATGTTTGTGATTACATATTATTTAGAATGATTATTCTCACTTTTGCAGGCAGCAACTAGGAGATAGTTTCCAGAGTCTAAACTTTCCTGAGCTAGTTTAAGAGCAAGAGGGGGAGCAAGAGAATAAAAGGTAGAAGTTTTAAAAAGTAGGCTAAAATGTCGAAATCTTGACTGATCATGAAACACCTCTCCAAGTCCCTATTTTTGCCAAGTTGCTCATCAGGCTATTTCTCTGAGAGGCAAGAGCTGTGTTTTCCAACAGACTATATCTAACACTGTGCTTGCATATGAGTAAATGGGCAATTCAGTTTTTCAAGAGTGGAGATATAAACATTGCATTGCTCTAAGGCTGCAGCCAGGGAAGAGGCAAGATCTCTGGCTGTCTGTACCAAATGAGAGGGGCACAGGTATGCCTCACCTCCTTCGTGCCTAAAGATATGCCGCAGCTCTGGACAGAGCTGAATACGGAACCATCAGGAGCTAGAAAGTAAATGTGCTTTTCCTTTCACAGCATCAGAATGCACAGAGAGCCTTACATTTTCGTGGCTTGTTTTCTTCTCACATGTAAGATGGGCATCACAATAATGCCAACCTTATAGGACTTTGGTGGAGATTAGGGGGATCAGGCCTTCCCAGGGCATAGTGTGGTACCTGGCACTTACATCATTCAACATCACCATCATTATTATTGTGACAATTATCATTGCGTTTCTTTTCCTTCTCCATCATCCCCTTCCTCTTCCTCCTCCTCTGCCCTCCAATTCCTACATAGAAAAATCACAAATTGTACATTCTCGTTAAAATGCCCTATGTGGCTAGAAGAGCCACAGAAAGTCCCAATCTGTAGACTCGAGCCCCTTTTTGTATGTAATGAATCAGCATTCCTCCTGTCACTTGCAGACAAGTTTCAGATCTTTGCAGTGCAGAAAGCTGTTACTTTCCTTCCTGTGTTTGAGCTCCACAGCATCATTTATAGTTTCACAGGTCATTTTTCCAGTGAAAGAAACTGAGATTTTGTGCACATTGATTTCTTGTGGTGGGTGGCAACAATACAAATTTCATGCTGAAAATGACTTCTTTTCCCTGAAGATAATTTGGGCTCAAGAGAAAGTGCTAAAATGTTGTAGGATGGAATGGTTGCTTTCATTCTCCATCCCCCTCCCCTTACAGCATGTAAGTGGTTATTGTGTTTTCGTGCTGGCTAGTGAGCAGGATGTCTGTACCTAACTGATGGTGAGGGTAGCAGCCTAGCGCACTGTGGGTATAATCTCACCAGGACTGTTCATATACTTCAGGCTTACATCAGAGGAACTTTCACCAACAATCTGCTCAGTGCCTTACAGCAGTGTTGACAAACATTTGCCTACCTTTCTCCCCTACTTGCAGGAAAGAAACCCTCCTCCAGAAAGGTCACATGCTCATCCACAGGCAATGCCCAAGAGTTGCTGAACTTGACCTCCAACTCTCACTTTCAGCCCATAAAATGGGAGCTATGGAGACACTAGTTAATATTTACTTAACATCTCTTTTGTTTCCTTTGATCACACAAAGGGACAGAAAGCATGGGTCTGGCTCCTTAAGAGTTTTAAACCTAGTATTCTCTGTGAGAGATTTCATAACTTAGGTTCTTTTTGTTTTTTTGTAATTTCTTTCCTGCATCCAGTATGTTAAAATGTAAAATGGGCAATTTCTTGATGTAACTAGTAATAAAGATGTACCGAGTGGCCAGTATTGGAATTTTTCAGATAGCCTATCAGTTTTGCTCTATGAATACAAAGTTCTCAGTTACTCAGAGAAAGAGCAGGGAGTTCTGATGTTCAATTATCCCTCATGTCAAGCAGTCACAGAAAGAACTGACCATTATCTTTGCTCCCTGGAAAACATTTTAGGGAATCTGGACTTTATTTCGTGATTAGACAGGAGGAGTGAGCAAGATGCACACATATCCAGGAAAGCAGGGAAGTTGACATTCACCAGACAACAATCAGCAAACATAGGTGTCAACATTATGGCACTGTTCTGTGAGACCTGGTAGAAAGCTATGGTGAACCACAAGGAAAGCAGCTGGTGAGGTAAAAAAGATGATAATACAATATTCCTAACTAGTTAGACTGTGCTTCTGGAGCACTGTGCTCAGGTTTAATCACCATGTTATTACATTTAGGAGACTGAGGAGCATTGTGCATGCACCTGTCTCTTCATTGAAAGAATAAAAAGAAAAAGGCTGCTTAGAAACACTTAGAAAGAATATCTGAGAATCTATTGCCAGTAGATGTCTTTGCTGTTTAATTGAACACATACATTCCTTTATTGTTCAGATTTCTTACCATGTCTGCATACTATTTTTAAGAAAATAAATGAGAGATCTTTAAATATACTTGGAGAAATTCAACAACAATGTGTTAACAACAATAATAACAGAAAATACTTTTATAGTGCTTAGTATGTCTCAGACACTACTCTAAGAACTTAATATACATTGATTACTTAATCCTCATTATAATCTTAAAGAAGTAGAAACAATCATTTTTCCCAATTTACAGATGATCAAAGTGATGCACAAAGAGGCCAAATAACTTGCCCCAGGTCACACCTCCGGGAACTGGGAAACCTTGATTTGAAGCAAGGCAGTGTCACTCCAGGTTCTGGGCTCTTAGCCAAATATACTATCATATCTAATAATAGAGAAACATGGTAATTAACTGTAACTTCACTACCCTTCCCATTGGCTAATCAGCAAGATATGCAAATTAACTGCCAACCAAGATGGCGGCCGGCAGCCAGACAGCTGAAGCGAACAGGAGGCTTGCTTGCTCCAGTGAAGAAGGAAGACAAGGTTTCCCGCCTGCCACTGCTGGGCTCTGAGCTTGCACTCTAAGAAACAATGTTGCAATTATAGAAGCTAAACAAACCCCAGAAACCTGCTTTCAGCCATCAGAGCTGGAGCTGCAACAGTTTTTCAATTACAGAAGCCAAACAAACCCAGATACCTGCTTTCAGCAGCCGAGGTCTCAGAGCTGGAGCTGAGCCTCAGAGCTAAAGCTGGCTCTCAGTCCCAGTGACAGCCATAGAAGGTAAATAAATCCCAGAATTAAAAAAAAAGAAAAAAAGGAGAGGTTGGGAGCTTCAGTCACCCGCCAGCCTGAAAATGGCCCTCAGCCCCTCACCCAGACTGGCCAGGCACCACAGTGGGGACCCCCACCCTGAAGGGGGTGTGACCAGCTGCAAACAGCCATCATCCCCTCATCCAGGCTGGCCAAGCACCTAAGTGGGACCCCCACCCTGATCTGGGACACCCTTCAGGGCAAAGCAGCTGGCCCCCACCCATGCACCAGGCCTCTATATAGTAAAAGGGTAATATGCAAACTGATCTTAACAGCAGAAGGACTGGGAATGACTGGTCACTATGACACACACTGACCACCAGAGGGCAGATGCTCAATGCAGGAGCTGCCCCCTGGTGGTCAGGGCGCTCTCACATGGGAGGAGCTCTGCTCAGCCACAAGCCAGGCTGATGGCTGCCAGTACAGCAGTGGTGGTGGGAGCCTCTCCTGCCTCCTCAGCAGCACTAAGGATGTCCAACTGCAGTTTAGGCCTGCTCTCTGCTGGCAAGTGGACATCCCCCGAGGGCTGCTGGGCTGCCAGAGAGATGTCTGATTGCCATCTTAGGCCCAATCCCCTGGGGAGCGGGCCTAAGCCAGCAGGTGGTCATCCCCTGAGGGGTCCCAGACTGCAAGAGGGCACAGGCCGGGCTGAGGGGCCCTCCTCCCCCCCGAGTGCACAAATTTTTGTGCACCACGCCTCTAGTCTATATTATAAAAACCAGCTGGCCCCTAACACCATAACAACCAGAGACTGGTCACCAGGAAGCTGGTATGTGGATGGGCGGGGCTGTGCACAGGTGGGTGGGGACTTGACTCTGGGTCTCGTGGATCGGCAGGACTCGGTGGAGTCCCTCGGCAGGTGGGACTCGGTGGAGTTCCATAGGGTAGTGGGGTCTGGGGTCCGGGTCTCGTGCCATTTCACATGCTGGATCACAAGTAAAGTAATAAAGTTAAAGGAAGAATATAGAGATGGTGTAAATTTTATTCTCATGAGAAATTCAAAAGGGAAGAGAAAGTTTTGTTTGTTTGTTTGTTTTAATCCTCACCCAGGTCATGTTTTCATTGATTTTAGAGAGAAAGGGAGAGAGAGAAACAATCTGTTGGTTGCCTCCTGGCATGGGTTTTGAGTATGTGCTCTGACCCTTTGGTGCACAGGATGACACTCCAACCAACTGAGCCACACCAGCCAGGGTGGGGAAGAGTTTATTAGTTTGTTTGTGTCTACAGAGAACCCCATTTGTAATACATGAGCTTGTATTAAAACAGAAATAAATGGAATTTTATGTACAAATGAACTTGACTGTCAGTTGAAGAGACTCTGGAATGGCAAACCAGGAGGGTGGCTTTGAAAATATGGCTTGGCTTTTTAAAAATTATTAAAAATGCCTCTGTAGAGTAATTATGGTAATTGAATGTTCTATACTCACCATTACCATTTCTCCTTTGTGATGCAAGGTCTCTCATCCTCTACTTCCATTTCCTTAGTCTTTCTTCTTCCACGATTAAGTATATTCTAGTGCCTTAAGGGATACTATCTTGAACCCTACCCATCCTTTTTATAGAAGTAACTTTCATTGATTGGTCCCATTACTCTTGCAAGGATGAAATTATGACAATTGAATAAAACATAAATCATTAAAGTAGTCTATGTGGAGTATGTGCAGGAAAACTAATAAAGAGATTTTTGAAGCTCACTTTTTTTAGGACACATTTTTCCAGTACATAAAGAAAAGGCCAAAGTAGTCAGCTATTTTTTTTAATGTCATAATTAAACTTCTTTAGTAAAATTGCTAATGGACTGATAATTGTATACTTTATTGAATATGCTGGTACTCATCAGTAATGTGGTCCATTAAATGAATTCTGTCTCTGACTTTGTTAAGATTAGAGTAGCAAATGAGCTGACAATGCTTACAAGTAAAAAATATAGGCTATTATACTGACAATGCGAGGCACCTTATTTTGGAAAGAAAGAAAGAAAGTAGAAGTTATAAAGTGGCTATTTTGTAAATGTGATAGATCATTTTCTCTTCTAGTTGTGTGTAGGGCCCATAATCAAGAAGATTGAGTCTTCTTGAATGTCTGCACCAGAGAACCTACTGTAGAGAATACCCCTGCTTTTAGTGAGAAATAAAATTGGAAGAAGCTTTCTCAATAATCCTGATAACCCCTATGTCCACTCCATTATATACTTAGCAGTTCTATAAAATCATAAATTACATTTTCTCTTACTGGAATATACATGATCAATGATGTTCCCCTCCCACAAAATAGGTTGTAATTTTTGTGCAATTTCTTTTCCAATAACTATATTGCCAGGCTCTTTCTCTTCCTTTGACAAAAGTGTATTAATATTCAAGAATCTGGGAGAGACGTTATTATATAAATAATCTTGAATCCTTATTAGTGTATGCAAAAATAATCATAAAGAAAATCTATTATTTTAAATATTACTTGTAGCAAATCTTATACCTAATCAGTTTTTGAGGAAAAAGTAGTTTGTCACAACAATATGGGAGAGAACTGACATATAGTAGCAAGTCTTCCATTTGCCTCGTGACCAACTGGAACTAAATTACATTGCCTACAAGAGAGCACTGTTCTCCTCTCTTTCTACCTAGCTTGAATTAAAAAGTGAATCCTTGAAAAAAACAACATATAATTAATTGCTTTCTCAGTGTTTCAAAGATAGCACAGTGTTTAAGTATCTGATTTGGAAGTCAGACAGACCTGAGTTCCAGTTTGGCTCTTCTACTTGCTGGATTTGTAATTCTGAACAAGTTACAAAACCCCTTTGAGCCTCAATTTCTTCATCTATAAAATGAGGCCAATTAAATCGAGTTTGAACCATTAACTGTTATTAGTAGGAGAAAGAATAGTTTCTTATCATTGGCATGTTTTCAGCAGAAATCTGATTACATAAAAGCTCCCTCCTTTCTCCTAACAAATGCATCAACCTTCTGAATAAATATTTGTACAAAACTATTTTCCCAAAAAGTTATCATAAGAGATAGGTTTCTTTTTTCAAACGTGAGAGTTCTCTGAACAAATAATTACTCGGATTCAATGAAGCTAACATTAATTTGTTAAAAACCAATCAGCAAATCAATCCTGGAGTCTTTGATGCCTGAAATGAGTCTTGAAGATGAATTAAATGCAACGGACATTCCAGAAAGAGATTATTAGCATGACCCCACGACTCAGAGGCAGTGAGTAGATCTGGAACTTGAGTGTACAACAGAATCACTTGGAGGGCTTTTGAAAACAAATAGCTGGGCCTCATCCCCCAAGTTTCTGGTTTAATAGGTTTCAGATAAAGCCTAATAATTTACCACTCTAACAGACTGTAGTTGACCTAATGATGTCAGTTTGGGCACACTTTGAGAACCATTGGAATAGGATAATGTATTCGGGGATTGCAAGGACTAGGGTTTGTCATTGATTAAATAATGCAATGAGCACATACCAGATATGGGCCTGAAGAGAAAGAAATGACTCAGGTCATGGAACAACCAAGGAATCTACTATGAGGGGTATAAGCTTAGTCTGAGGACCACTGTGGAAGCATCAGTGCTGTAGGGATAAATCTGGGATTGGGAAGCCTGCAATCTGGTTGGTTAGTTGAGGAGTTGGTGTAATAAACCTAGAGAGAGATGATAGGGGCTTGAGTTAAGTTAGAGTAGTGATAAAGATAAAATAGAACTTGATATATGAGGTCAAATGGAAGGAACTTAGTTGAAGATGCTCTTTGAGGACTCACTATAATAAACTATATTAACCATAATAGTTTTAATTGTATGTCAATATCATTTTGAATTATTTTATATATTTAAATTCATAATAAAATAGAACTGGTTTGAAAGAACTTAGTAGGTTCCACCCAACTACTGACCACTTTGACAATCTTTATCCATTTGGTAAACAATTCCCCAAAAATAATAATGATAGGTAATGTGCATTCAGTGCTTGCTCTGCACTAGGAACTATTCTGCATACACTGCTCTTAGTATTTACTTCATTCTCAACACACTATACAAAATGGGTACTATAGTTAGCCCTGCTTTACAGAAGAGGAAACCATGCTCACAGGTTAAGTCCTTTGCTGTTTCAGATATCTCCCATTTGACCCTCCAAATCCACTCCCCATTCTTTTCCATCTGTTTTCTGCCCCAAGAAGTTGACCTGTGTGGACAAGCTTCCAAGTGGGAGAAATGGGCAGGAGACCAGAGGGAGCAACAGAGTATGTCAAGTTTTATTCCCTTCTTGCATGTCCTATCACACTGACTGTGTTCCACAGCCAAGTGTCACAGATCCTCTGAAAGTGGCCCTGTCAACACAGCTTTCTCCTTCCTGGTTCCAGGAACCAATTCTTCCCCATGTCCCTTAAGGTGTAGGTGTAGTAACAGCTCTTTGGTTACTGAAACTAGGACACTGCACAACAGCCTTCATAGTTTCCTTATGAACTGTTTACAGTTTTAAAATTAGTCCCTTTATGAAATTCTTATCAAATTATGCTACTTTGAGCAATCACAGAACACAGCTAAACGGTAGAAGAAGCAGGGATTTGAATCCCACAAACTGATTCCATGCTTTTAGAGTACTGGGTGGGGAAGAGGGGAGCTGGAGGGGGGAATAGAAGGTTTGATAGGAAGATCTTCTCTTCTATATTTTGGAACTGAATGCAGAGAAAGGCAAAGAATGCGCATCTAGTTAAATGGATTTCTAGAAATCAAGAAAAGCTAAGAGGTTGAAAAAGACTAATGAAAATCCATTCTCTGGCCCCTTGACCAGTTCACCCTAATTGGGAAAGAAAAAAGACTCTCTACCCAGCCCTCAACACCTTTATATGACAGCAACAGTCTGTTTAAAAACAGATAGAGTCTAAAGCCCCGTCATTATGACGATATTAAGTGGCAACCCTTGGTTTTCTCATTCTCATACCTCACTCCAGTGCCTGCCCCTTCCATCAGCAAGACAGCAATTAAAATGGTGTGGCGAACAAATGACACAGGATGGAGTTTAAGTTTCTGTGAGGTTTCTGAAGAGGCCATTTAAACTAACAACCTCATCAAAGGATGTAGATGACCTTTGTTCAACGATGAAAACAGAGTTAGAGAATGAAAAGCAGCATTCCCAATAATGCTGCTTTATCTTTTCATATTCATATCCTGTTAAAAGAGCTAATTTCTTGCAGTGTGTGCTATCATACTCCTGATTATAGAGTGTCATGGATAGTGCTATAGACAGTTATATGAAGGTAAAGAAAACTATATATGAAATCATCAGAAAACAGATGGATGTTCAACTTTCCAGAACTGATTAGAATTGTTAATCTGAGTTCAGAGAAGGGTGCAGTCACAGCCAAGATGCCAGTTCCATGTGCTTGTGTTCGTTTTTGTAACGATGCATCGCCACCAATCCCTGTCTTACCCATAGATAAGTTTAAGCTATGCACTTGCCATTTTACATTTAAATATGTTATGTCCTTAATTAAGAAGTCAAAACCTAGGGGGATGTTGTTATAAAATTAAATGTAATATATTGAAAACATGGCAATGTGATCACTGTTGAGAAAATAATAAACTTGAGAAATGGAGAACAAATGAAAGTTACTAGAGGTAGCACACTTGTTTTTTTCTAGAAAATTGTAAAGTGACAACAAATACATATATAATACAAGAGTTTTAAAAATTCAGAATTTAGAAGAATGATAACTTACTGATCAAGAACTGATTTCCTAATGAATTACAATATTCAACATAGTTTATTTATGTGCACAAAATAACATGCGATATTTTATAAAACCACTGGAATGTTTACATTCAATGCGTATATGGTCAGAGACAGTTCAGTTTTTCCCCCAGAAACTGTCTTGTTAAATTGGGAATGAGTAGAACACCAGTTCACTGTGAAATCTAGATCTCTGGCCTCTAATCCCAGGGTTATTATTACTTTAGTAAATTTCTATTCTAATGAATTGCACAAAAACTATTAACAAAATGTCTTAGTTCCCATGCCCGTACCCAACTTTCTGTCTGCTCCTTTGGATTTAATCAAGTGCATCTATTCCAGGTCATGCCCATATGGAGCTGATGTAAGTGGATTGCAGCCTTGATTGGAACCTTCGTTGCTGCCATTGATGTGATCAATTCAGTCTTCACAGCCAAATTGTACACGCAGCAACAGACATCCATCTTTGAGACAGCCACATTTAACAATGTCAGCATGCCTCTGTCGATTTACTTTCAGCCACAGACAAGTGTGACCCTCACATTGGGCAGTAGGTTTTCCTACTAGACAGTTGCCCCCAAATTCTAAGGTTAATAATGAGATGATTCACCATCTATATAATCATAAACATAACATTTGTTTAGTTCCTGGCACCCAGCTCCAAAAACCCTCGGAATTTCCTAAGTGATGGGAATGGTTGTTGTTATTCATCAGAAGCCTTTTCCCACCATACTTGAGTTTATTCTAATGAAGTGGGTCCCTACATAGCTTAAGACTGAGGGTCGGTCGACAGAAATAAAAAATCAGGTGACCACAGCATTGGAATTTTAAGCCCTTCTCACAACCTGCAGAGATGGAGTTCAATCATGGAGCCAATGATATTGACCGGTCCTGCCTACATAATGAAACCTTGGTTAAAAAGCTGGACAGTGAGGCTCAGGGAGCTTCTAGGCTGGTGAGCACAGCAGTGTGCTGGGAGGGTGGCATGCCCAGATTCCACTAGGAGTGGGCACGGAAGCTCTGCGCCCCCCCACTCCCCGCTCTCACCAAGACCTAGGCATCTTTTTCATGTGGCTGTTCCTGAGTTGTGTTCTTTATAATAAAACTGTAATTGTAAGTGCTTTTAGAAAGTTCTGTGAGTTGTGATAGCAAATTATCCAACCTGAAAGGGAATTGTTGGAACTAACAAATTTACAGTCAAGATAGAAGTGCAGGTGGCTTGGGGAAATCCAGGACTCACAGCTGGATCTGCATTAGGAACAGACATTTGGGACTCGGGTTGGAACTAACTCTAGTTATAATTGACTTGTGAGACACTAAGTGTCAGAGAATTGGATGTGGCAAAGCAGTTGCAAAAGCGTAATGTTATGTCTCTTGGCCATTTCTACTGGTATGTCCACTTTGGAGAAGTGTCTATTAAGGTCCTTTGCCTATTTTTCAATTGGATTGTTTGTCTTCCTGTTGTTAAGTTGTATGAGTTCCTTATATATTTTGGATATTGACCCTTTATCAGATGTATCATTGCCAACTATATTCTCCCACGCAGTAGGCTTTCTTGTTGTTTTGTTGATTGTTCCTTTTGCTGTGCAGAAGCTTTTTATTTTGATGTAGTCTCATTTGTTTATTTTCTCCTTGGTTTTCCTTATCCTAGATGTATCCACAAACATATTGCTATGAGAGATGCTTGAGATTTTGCTGCCTATGATTTCTTCTAGGATTTTTATGGTTTCACGGCTGACATTTAAGTCCTTTATCCATTTTGTGTTTATTTTTGTGTATGGTATAAATTGGTTGACTAGTTTTATTTTTTATTTTTTTGTATGTATCTCTCCAATTTTCCCAACAGCATTTATTGAAGAGACTGTTCGGCTCCCTTGTATGTTCTTGCCTCCTTTGTCAGATAGCAGTTGAGCTGAATGGCTTGGGTTGGTCTCTGATCTGTTCCATTGATCTATATGCCTGTTTTTGTACCAGTACCAGGCTGTTTTGATTATAGTGGCTGTGTAGTATAACTTGATATCTGGCGTTGTGATCCTCCAACTTTGTTCTTCTTTCTCAAAATTGCTACAGCTATTCAAGTTCTTTTTTGATTCCATATAAATTTTTGGAGTATTTGTTTTAGATCTGTGAAATATGCTGTTGGTATTTTAATAGGGATTGGACTGAATCTATAGATTGCTTTGGGTAATATGGACATTTTAATGATATTAATTATACCATGAACACAGTATATTCTTCCACTTGTTTATATCTTTCTCTATCTCTTTTTTCAATGTCCTGTAGTTTTCAGAGTACAAGTCTTTCACTTCCTTGGTTAAGTTTATTCATAAGTACCCTAAAATGCTCAAAGTCACTAATCATCAGAGCGATGCAAATTAAAACAACAATGAGGTATCACCTCACAACTTGTCAGAATGGCTACCATCAACAAATCAACAAATGACAAGCGCTGGTGAGGATGTGGAGAAAAGGGGACCCTGTATACTGCTGATGGGAGTGCAGACTGGTGCAGCCATTATGGGAAACAGTATGGAGTTTCCTCAAAAAATTAAAAATGGAACTGCCATTTGGCCCAGTGATCCCACTTCTAGGAATATATCCTAAGAAACCAAAACACCAATTAGAAAAAATGTAAGCACCTCTATGTTCATTGAAGTGCAATTTACAATGGCTAAGATCTGGAAACAGCCCAAGTGCCCATCAGTAGATAAGTGGATAAAAAAGTTGTGGTACATTTGCACCATGGAATACTACTCAGTTGTAAAAAAGAAAGGAAAAAGAAGGATCTCTTACCCTTTGAGATAGCATGGAGGGACCTGGAGAGTGTTATGCTAAGCAAAATAAGCCAGTCAGAGGAAGATAAGTATCACATGATCTCACTCATATGTGGAATCTAATGAACAAAATAAACTGATAAACAAAATAGATCAAGAGACATAGAAGCATGGAACAGACTGTGGAATCTTAGAGGGAAGGTGGGGGTGGTTAGGTGAGAAGAGATCAATCAAAGAACTTGTATGCATATATGCATAATCCATGGCCACAATAGTGTGGTGAAGGCCTGGGGTGGAGGGCCAGGGTGGGCTAGAAGGGATCAATGGGGGAAAAAAGAGGACCTATGTAATACTTTCAACAATAAAGATTTAAAAAATAAAAGTATAATGTTTGAAATATGAAAGTTAGTACCAGAAGAAAAATCTAAAATGGTTCAAAGTTATTTTCTCTAGAGAGCCAGATTAAAGGGTAGACAAGAGTGGGCAGGAGCTGCTTTATTTTCTTAAGATCTTTTAAACTTTTTTACTATGTGCATGTATTACATTGGTAAAAATGAAGTTTGATTTTAAATAAGATTTAATTCATTTCAAGAGGTGAGAGTATCAATTTATTATTTACTAAATTCTCCAAATCATAATGCCCATTATTAAGTCATAACTCACTCATTTATTTGGCCCATATTTATTAAGCATCTCACATTCTGTGCTCAGTGGGAATAAAAAGACTTTTGGAATGTGAAGTAGGATTGAAAAGAGCCACATGAAAAAAGTGAAAGAATAAATGCAGAGTAATATATACTATAATATATCATTATCAAGTGGCAGAAATAGATATTTTTTCTATCTACAAAATAAGATTTTATAACATATTTTTGAATAACATGATTGATTAAATAGAGAATGCAATTTGCATCATACATATTATCACTTATTATTGCACAAAAGTCCTCCAAATTTATCATAATGTATATGAAAAGTCATTTTGTGAGTATAGGAAAGCCCACTTTTCATATAAAACATGAACCCAAGATGTTTTATTTTCATGCCTGGCTTCTCATTTGGCATCAACTTTTTAATATCGGAATTGTGACCTGTGCTACAGTTTGTTTTGATGGTCTTCAGATCATTGATTTTTGGCCTGGTGCTATACACTGTTCAGGGTTTACGCAATGAAGTTTGGGTTTGTTTCTTTTTTATATTCATTTGCATCCATACATTTATTACTTTCAGCTTGCAAGAAGAATGTATGGGTGCAT
Source organism: Myotis myotis (assembly GCF_014108235.1). Lineage (NCBI taxonomy): Eukaryota > Metazoa > Chordata > Mammalia > Chiroptera > Vespertilionidae > Myotis > Myotis myotis. The sequence goes on from NW_023416313.1 coordinate 29,605,965, forward strand.
TTTTTTAATTATTGAATTTCCCAGAAAAAAATATAACTCTGCTATGGCAAGGCTGAAACCCCTCATCCCAAACCCCTTTGGAAATGCACTTTTTTATATTATTATTAACTAGAGGTTTCTTAGACAAGCATCATTGCATTAGAGCAGAACAGACATTGGAACATTTAACAAAAGAAAGCAGGATTCCATTGGGGCATAATCAGATCAGGAGAAGCATTGTGTTAGCCCAACGAATTCTGTAAAATCATCTCAGTTGCAACCAGTGAAAAATGAGGCTCAGTGGGATGTGGGGCTGGGGTGGACATTTGGGCGACATCCAACAGTTGATGCAGCTGGTAATGGCACTACCCTCAAGCCAAGATGTGCCTTCTTCTTTCATGGTCCTTTTCCCTTTATTGGTTTTCTCTCTATTCTGTCTTTTCACTCTTCTTTGTTTCCCATCACTCCTGACTCCCTCAGGCAGTTTTTGAGCCAAATAGCATGTGTTTTATATCAGGGTTGATATATAAGCAGCATGTACATACTAACTCAGTAATCCTCACTGCCACCTATGAGATGGGCGTTATTTCTAATATGCTGATAAACTGAGACACAAAACGAACTCCCCAGATTCACATAGCTGGAAAGCCCATGTTCTTAATGGTTACATTGTACTTAACTGTTAGTTGCACACTGCTTCACAAACCACAGGCTTTGAGGTGCCCTTCTCAACGTGCTCCCGCATACACACACAAGGCTTTGTTCTTAACGAAACCCAACAAATTCCATCTTCAACTAGTTTATTCAAATTTGTCAGACTTTTGCCTGCAATGCAGTTGTTAGTTTTCCCATTTGCCTTTGGATTCTCAGACCATGTCCACCTTCCAAAGCAATGTGGAGTGTTGTTACAGAAAAATAGGAAGAAAAAGATTTGCTGGATATGCATTCACCCATGTGACATGGCTGTTTTGGTTTTAGCCTCAGGGTGCCTTATTCAGAAAGCTTACCTATGCTTTATAAGCTGGAGTGGGCAGACTGTTGCTCCTAAAATGAGGAATAATTCCTGCCTATTAGCAAGTGAGTTTACCTCCAGGAAACCACTGAAAGTCAGTGAAATCAAAGAGTTTCGGCAGGAGCCTAAATTAACCTGCAGGAGCCTTTCAGCGCTGCAAGCAGCATTGCTCCCAAACACAACAAGGTCAGCCCAGTCACGATTTTGGCTCCGCGTCTAAAGTGGGAATGATTTTTGAAAGAGAACTCGCCTGTTGCTTTATGTTGTGAAGAAGAAGATAAATATTAAGAAAAGGTTACTAATCAAGCTCTAGAAGACTGGAAAACAGAAGTTTTCTGATTAGCAATGCAAAGCTGGGATCATGTCTTCTTGTATTTGTCAAAGTGAGGAACATAAAATCCTGCTAACCTATTCAGCTAGCTAAAAGGTTTCCATGACAACTGTGGAAACTGGGAACATTCAGTACTCTTATCTTCAAAAATAACCTTTCGGTGTAAGCAAGAGATTGTTAAATCGCTAACCCACCTCACCTTCCCAACCCAAGGTAACTATCTGACCATTATCTCGGTCTCTTCCTACTGCGGAAAAATTTCAAATGGTCCTTTTACCCCACCAGCATAGAAATAAAAATTCGGGTAACTAGGCCCAGAATAAACTGGGCTTTATCCCAGCAGGTTATAGCCCTTTTCCTTTCTGCCCTCATTTGTTTTTCCAGAGAAAAGGGAAATTCTCCAACGCAAGAAATTATACATATAAAAGGTTTTTTTCCCTCCTTTTAAAGCCAATCAAGTTGAAAATAGAAATACAGTTATCTCATTAAAAAATTTCCTGAAAAGCCAGCATCACATGCTCATGGTAGATATATAGAAAAAAAAAAGCTAAGAAAATAAAAAAGCATCCATTATCTCACAATTATATAGATAAAATGTTTGTATTTCCTACTAGTGTTTATATCGTACCTCTATTTTTTGCTCATTTTCTTTTAAGCTAAACCATTCTTTAAGTTGCACCCACAGAGATAAGCTTGGATAATGGAGGGTTTAGTGCAAAAACAAAAACAAAAACCAAACATACTAGACTGACTTCATGAAGAACCAAATGAATATTCATTGAACTTAACGAGTACTCAAGTGTAATTAACCTCCCTCGTGTGTGCATTTGGCATTTATATTTTTCCAGAAAGGGGCTCTGATTGGTCTGCTGACCTTCATCCAGCAGGGAGCATCTCTTTTCCTGGCTTACTCAGTGTGTGCCTAGGTGACCCGTTTAGTTTCAGGTGTCAAAATGGCAGAAATCTCGCCAGTCCATTCCATCCTACCTTGTGCAGAATGAAGTCTCAAAGGTTCTTTGTACATAGTAAGCCTAAACAAGTATACCGGATATACAATCTTATATGTTTTTCCCCCAGAGATTTATCATCATCAAGGATGTTTCAGGGTTGGGACAGTAGGAGTAGTCATCCCAGGTGTGGGCAGCAAGAGGGTGATTAGAGAAAAATTAAAAGCAGTAATTAATAAATAAAACCAACTAAAATTCAGCCTGCTTTGTATTACCACATTCTAAAGGTCAGAAATAAAATACTCCTCCAAATTGTTTTTTTTTCTTTTATTCTTTTGCTAATCTAAATTATAAACATTTAGTGAAAGCACTGATGGATTTTACTAATCCTATCTAATAATAGAGAAACATGGTACTTAGCCATAACTTCGCTACCCTTCCCATTGGCTAATCAGTGAGATATGCAAATTAACTGCCAGCCAAGATGGCAGCTGGAAGCCAGGCAGCTGAAGCGAACATGAACACGAGGCTTGCTTACTCCAGTGATGGAGGAAGTCAACGTTCCCCGCCTGACGCAGCTCAGCTCTGAGCTCCGGATGAAACAATGTTGCAATTATAGAATCTAAACAAACCCCAGAAACCTGCTTTCAGGCAGCGGGGCCTCAGAGCTTAGAGCGGCCAGTGATGGCAACAGAGTTTCAATTATAGAATCTAAACAAACCCAGGTACCTGCTTTCAGCCAGCAACGGCCTCAGAGCTGGAGCCTGCTCTCAGCTCCAGTGACAGCTATAGAAGGTAAATTAATGCCAGAATTAAAAAAAAAAAAAGGAAAAAGAAGAGGCTGGGAGGTTCAGTCGACCACCAGCCTGAAAACAGCCCTCAGCCCCTCACCCAGACTGGCCAGGCACCCCAGTGGGGACCGCCACCCTGAAGGGGGTGTGACCAGCTGCAAACAGCCATCATCCCCTAATCCAGGCTGGCCAGGCACCCAAGCGGGACCCCCACCCTGAAGAGGGTGTGACCAGCTGCAAACAGCCATCATCCCCTCATCCAGGCTGGCCAGGCACCCCAGTGGGGACCCCCACCCTGAAGAGGGTGTGACCAGCTGCAAACAGCCATCATCCCATCATCCAGGCTGGCCAGGCACCCAAGCAGGACCCCCACTCTGATCCGGGACACCCTTCAGAGCAAACCAGCTGGCCCCCTCCCATGCACCAGGCCTCTATCCTATATAGTAAAAGGGTAATATGCAAACTGACCCTAACAGCAGAAGGACTGGGAATGACTGATCACTATGACACACACTGACCACCAGGGGGCAGACGCTCAATGGAGAAGCTGCCCTCTGGTGGTCAGGGCTCTCTCACATGGGAGGAGCTCTGCTCAGCCACAAGCAAGGCTGATGGCTGCCAGTACAGCAGTGGTGGCGGGAGCCTCTCCTGCCTCCTCAGCAGCACTAAGGATGTCCGACTGTAGTTTAGGCCTGCTCTCCGCTGGCAAGTGGACATCCCCCGAGGGCTGCTGGGCTGCCAGAGGGATGTCTGATTTCCATCTTAGGCCCAATCCCCTGGGAGCGGGCCTAAGCCAGCAGGTGGTCATCCCCTGAGGGGTCCCAGACTGCGAGAGGGCACAGACTGGGCTGAGGGACCCCCCCACCCTCCCCCACCCCCGAGTGCATAAATTTTTGTGCACCGGGCCTCTAGTCTATAATAATTTTTAGCTAATATGCCAATTAGACTGGACATCCTTCTGGACGTCCTTCCTTCCATACAAAGCCGTGGCGGTGGGAGGTGGGGGCCAGGGCTAAGGCCCTTGCATGAATTTTATGCATCAGGCCTCTACTATAGTATATATTTAAGCTTCAAATCACCACAGTTTAGTTATTTACACTTTAATAATCTGCATGGGAGTTAATTCAAAGGACTCCCTGTGTGGTCCATGACACAAAGAACCAGCTATAGATATTCCTCCCTCTTTTTGTTGTTATTTTGTTGTTGTTGTTGTTGTTAATCCTCACCCAAGGATATTGTTTTTATTGATTTTTTAGTCAGAATTGGAAGGGAGAGGGAGAGAAACAGAGATAGAGAAACATCGATGTGAAAGAGACACATTGATTTGTTGCCTCCCTCACACACCCCATCCAGTGCCAGGGATTTAGCCTGCAACTAAAGTACGTGCCCTTGACCTGAATCGAATCCATGAACCTTCAGTCCGTGGGCTGATGCTAACCACTGAGCAAATGGGCTAGGGCATATTCCTCCCTCTTAAAAGTTCATTCCAGAAGGTTTGGAATCATCCCAGCTCATGTTGGGTGCAGCTCATGTATTCAACTATGCTCTGTACGTTTCTTTACTTAACCAGTAGGTTTGAAATAAATAGTGTTAGCATAGTGGTTGTAAAAATTAAGAAACAGCACTTGAGTTACTTCAGTCTGTCATTAGATGTGCAAATAGCTTACTGAAAAAGGGAATTCAGCCTTTTGGTAGTATTTCCCCATGCACTTCCCCCCTTCCTTCCAAAAAATTACTATAAAAATATTAATTGGTTACTTTTTCTGTTTTTGATATTATAATGTTTACTTTTTAAATCTACTGTAGTCTGTTTCTTCATTGGCATGGAATCATATAAAAAGTTTAACATTGGAAATATTTTACTGTTCATATTTCTCTTCTGACCCATTATTACAGTTTGCTACATTTCATGATTATTACTGAAAATAATCTGGTTTTATAAATGAGGAAGGGGTATTTAAAATATCAAGTACTCTAGATGTCCCATTATCTATCATATTTTAAGCATTTAATATTTTTAATATAAACACTATTCTACAATAATAACATTCCTTTATCCAGATATGCCAAAATTCAACAATTAATCTAATTTTGGATAATGAGATTGTTTCCAGATTTTGCTATTATAAGTAATGCTTTATTGAATATCTCTGTACAAATGTTATTCCTGCTTTCTGACTTTGCCTCAGTGTGATTTTATGGGACTGGTTAGGCATTAACAGGGCCAAAAAGTGGAGCAGTAGCACCACGATGGATTATCCACCACCTAGCGGATGTGACACATCAATGTAGTGAACTCCAGCTTATTCAATAGTTAGTTATCCACAAGCTGAGTGTCCATAATTTATATGACCTACCTACAGCATCCTGGAAAAAAAAACAACACAGAAACAAGAAACCAAAAAATCTTATGGTGCAGTAGCTTTAAAAAGCCTCAAGTATCTCTCTTTTTTTAGATGCATCTATTATTTATGTGCAGACTTCTTGAACATTTCCATCTATCATGTTATGCAGAAGCTTTGCAGAATAAAATCCTCCCAGGCAGCTCCTAGTCATCTGGGGCATCCTAATCTTCTATATTTATTCATGTTTCGATGCACACGCTGAATAAGAAATTGGCAAAATGATGCAAGAGGCTATGGATATTCAGCTTTGTTCTTAAGCTCAGAGTCAGGCAACATTTCCCTGGATAGTTTATTTTCTACTAAACTTGCATGTAAAATGTAAGGAGAATCTGATACAACACCCACACCAAGGAAGCAGTCCTGTCCTAAAATCACAGTGTAGAGTATTAGGGAGAGGATTGTTCTGTTAGAGACAGAGCCAAGTCATGGTTTAGAGTTTGGCTCTGTTGCTAGACTGCCTGAGTTTGAATCCCATTGGCTGTGACCCTGGGCTAGGTAGGAGCTGCACTAGGCTCTGGGGTAAAACAATAAACAAGTTTTAGTGCCTGCCCTGGTGGAAACTTATAGTTTAGACCAGAGTCAAATCAAGGATCCCATCCAACCTCAGTATATCTACCAGTTGCCATTATTTTATTATTGAGATTGATTGTCATCTCCCATAGAAGATTCAATTCTTTGAAGTGTACCATAGATACCGTGGTACACAAACATTGAAGTTAGAGTTTCTCTTTCTCAAAGATAGATTCCCTCATGCCCACACACACACACATTTACATACAAACATTTACATACATACATACATAAATATGTCTTTTTCTCCTTAGGAAAAAATGGATGCATGCTGCCTCCATCTCCCTTTACTATTTGGCCTTATTATTCATTGTTTTGTTTTGTTTTCCTTCTTGCTCAGCTAGGAGTACCGGCTCAAATCCAAATTTTATCTCTTGCCAGTTTTCTGACCTCTGCCGAGTTTACTTGCTAACCCTCATATTTGCTAAACCTCAGTTTCTTCATCTGTAAAATGAAGATGAAACAATATGATTCTATAGGGATTTATGCAGGTTACAAATGATAGTGGATATAAAACGTTAAATATAGTTCCAGGCACATAGTTAAGAATTCCATAAATGTTAGTTGCTTTACAATTAGTACTTAAACTACCTCAGTCAATATAAGGCTCATCCATGGACTTGGAGCTCATCAATACCCTCCCTCTGGGAGCTTATAACTATTAAAGACCATTTTATTGAACACTTGTAGGAAATATAAAAGTGTCTGTGCGTGAAAGGGATTATTTTCATTGGCTAGCCTAGCTGTCATGGCTCCGTTGTTGAGCATTGACCTATAAACTGGGAGGTCACGGTTCACTTCCCAGTCAGGGCATATGCCCAAGTTGCAGGTTCAGTCCCCAGTGTGGGGTGTGCAGGAGGAAGCTAATCAATAATTCTCTCTCATCATTGATGTTTCCATCTCTCTCTCCCTCTCCCTTCTGCTCTGAAATCAATAAAAATATGTTGCTTAAAGTAAAAAATATATATATTTTCCTTGGCTGTCTATGAACTGTTGGATACAGTAGGCTGGTTCCAATTTCTGCATGTTGCCTAGATAGAACTCTTTTCTCCACACATGCTCACACCTCCTGTAAGTGTCACATGCCCCCAGTGTTCAATTCCAGCATGTGGAGAAGGTTGCTACCCATACAAGTAAGCCAAATGGAGCACTGAACAATGTCTTAGGCACATAGGCAAGCATTGCTTCTGCAGGAAATTGAAAAGACAACACATTGGCTACCCTCCATGCAGAATTCTCACCGGTGGGCCATAAGATGGAGAAGTGAAAGCATGGGCTTTGTCCATGCTTGTTCAGGAGGCCATGGTGTGACATCCCACCTGCTACTGGCTGACTATACCTGCTGTGTGGAGCTTGGGAAATCTTTCTTTTTGGACTTACCTGCTGTCCGCATGGCTGTTCCCATGGCTAAAGGAGATTGCCTTTTCAGTTGAGGGAAAGAGGTCAACAACTGGATTAAATCCGTTTTCAAATTGTTTTCATGCCATGCTTGAAATAAAGCCTTTGAAAGTTCAGCATCTGAAATTTTGACAACTTTGTTCCCTGGATCTATTTTGACAACTTTCTTTTAAGCCAATGAGGGCTTCACATCCAGCCACCTGGCCAAAGGAGTTAGGGAGGACTTCAGGGCACAATTCAATGAAGCATGGAAGGAGGAAAACCACAGAGGGTGCACAATACATTTCCTCTCTGCATCCTCCACCAGTTAGCCTTGGTAAGAAAGCAATAGAGGAGCAAGCACCACAGAGTGGTCAAGTCCCTTGAAACTAACCCCACTCCTAGTTCAATTGCAAATAAAGTGCTTAAATAATCACCTCATTACTGCCAACACAGGGAAGAGGTGAAGGGTTAGATGAAGAAAGGCAGTCTCTAGCAGTAGTCAAGACCATATACTTTTTTAAAAAAAATTATTGAATTTATTGGGGTTGCATTGGTTCATGAAATTGTATCAATTTCAAGTGTACAATTCTATAACACATCATTTGTATATTGTATTGTGTGTTCACCACCCAAAGTCAAGCCTCCTTCCATCACCCTTTATCCCCCCTTTACCCATTTCTACTCACCTCCACCTTCCTCTCCCTCTGGTAATCATTATACTGTTGTCCATGCCTCTGAGTGTTTTTTTTCTTAATCCCTTCACCTTTCTCATTCAGCCCCTCAACCCCCAACCCTTCTGACAGCTGTCAGCTGTATCTATGAGTCTTTCTATTTTGTTTACTAGATTCCACATGTAAGCAAAATCATGTGGTACTTGTCCCTCCCTGACTGGCTTACTGGTATTTCACTTAGCATAATACTCTCCAGGTTCATCTATGTTGTTGCAAAAGGTAAGATTTCCTTCTTTTTTACAGCCGAGTAGTATTTCATTGTGTAAATATACCACAGCTTTTTTATGCACTAACCTAATGATGGGTGCTTGGGATGCTTCCAAATTTTGGCTATTATGAATAGCACTGCAATGAACACAGGGGTGCATATATTCTTTCGAATTAGTGTTTCTGTTTTTTTGTGTGTGTGTTTTTTCAGGTATATTCCCAGAGGTGGAATTGCTAGGTCATACGGCAGTACCATGTTTAGTTTTCTGAGGAAACTCCATACTGTTTTCCACAGTGACTGCACCAGTCTGCATTCCCACTAACAGTGCATGAGGGTTCCCTTTTCTCCGCAACCTTGCCAACACATTTTTGTTGATTTATTGATGATAGCTATTCTGGCAGGTGTAAAGTGATATTGCATTGTGATTCTAATTTTCAGTTCTCTGATGATTAGTGATGTTAAGCATCTTTTCTTCTATCTATTAGCCATCTATTGGTCTTCTTTGGAGAAGTGTCTATTCAGGTCCTTTGCCCAATTTTTAAATTGGATTGTTTGGGGTTTTGTTTTTTTTGGTGTTGTATAAGTTATTTATAAATTTTGGATATTAACCCCTTATCAGATGTATCATTGGCAAATATGTTCTCCTATCCAGTGAGTTGACCTTTTATTTTGTTGATGGTTTCCTTACCTGTGCAAAAATATTTTTAGTTTTATATATTCCCCTTTGTTTATTTTTGTTTGTTTCCCTTGCCCAATGATCTATATCAGAAAAATATTGCTGCAAGAAATGTCTGGATTTTACAGCCTATGTTTTCTTCTAGGATTTTCAAGTCTGACATTTAAATCTATATTCTATTTGGAATTTTTTCTTATGTATGGTTTAAGAAGGTTGTCTGGTTTTATTCTTTGCATGTATCTGTCCACTTTCCCCAACAGCCTTTATTGAGTAGACTGTTTTTACCCCACTGTATGTTCTTTCCTCCATTGTCATATATAAATTGGCCATAAAGTGTGGGTTTATTTCTGAGCTTTCTATTCTGTTCTATTGATCTAAATGTCTGTTTTTATGCCAGCACCATACTGCTTTGATTACTGTGGCATTGTAGTATGGTTTGATATCAGGTAGCGTGATTACTCCAACTTTGTTCTTCTTTCACAAGATTGCTGTGGCTATCCAGGGTCTTTTGTGGTTCTGATGCCTTTGTAATAACCTGGTTATTATTTAACAGGAAAGGAGGAAAGGGAACACTAGATAATATAGGCATGTCATTTATATGGTTTTGCCAAAAAGCTGCATTTAACTCTCTCCAAGTCTGTTCCCCACTGCTCAGTAGGGGAAGGCACTGGATAAAGACAGTTGATGCATGCCCAGTAAGGTCTGAGTGAGGTGGGCAGGTACCTACCTGTCTGCCAGTCACACCAGCGGCCAGAATGGGTGTGGCCACTACAAGCACTCAAAACCTGAATATGTAAACTTCTAGACAAAGAAGCAGGCTCTCTCTCCTCTCTCTGGTGCGCCGGGTTCCTGGCTCTCCTGTGGCAGGAGGCACTCCCCTGGGCCCCATGGCTCATGGCCATGTGGTACACAACAGACTAATGGACTTTAATCTGGCCTGAATGCTGAACTACACCCAGCTGCACCATGGAAAGGAAACTCTGGACACTGACCTTGCTTTGGGCTCTGCTGAACCCCAGATGCTCCTTTTCCAGGACTGGCTTAAGGGGGATGGGACCCTGGAGCCTGAGAAATGTAACCCCATGCAAGTAAAGCCTTTTACCACATCTCATTCTCCCATGGGACTTCTGAAATTCGTATTTCAGCAGTACCCTGAGAACCTCTCTTTGGTAACAATTCCACATAACTTTTTGGAATATTTTTTCTACTTCTGTGAAAGACGCCATTGGTATCTTGATAGGAATTGTGGTGAATTTATAGATTGCTTTGGGGAGTATGGCTGAATTCAGTAAAGTAGCAAGATACAAAATAAATTTTCAAAAACAGTTGCATTTTTATACACTAATAATAAACTATCATAAAGGGAAGCTAAGAAAACAATCTCATTTATAAGTGCATAAAAAAATCTAGAAATAAATTTAACTAAGGATGTAAAATTATAAGATACTGAACTCGAAAAATTTTAATATACTGAAGGAAGAAATCGAAAAAAGATATAACTAGATGGAAAACCATATACTCTTGAATAATAATAATAAAAATAGCTTTGGTTCTTATCTTCCTTCAGCTACTTATATAAGCTAAGTGACTTGGGTTAATGGACTTACTCAACCTCTCTGAGCCTTGGCCTCCTCGGTTGATAAAGTGGATGATAATGATAGATCTGACTTCACTGATTATTTTAGAAACTAAATAATAATAAAGTTTGGGCATATAGAAGTAGAAGAAATATCTTCTGCTACCTTTAAGGGAGATGGGTGGAGGAAGGTTTAAGTAAAAAAAATTTAACTAAAGAAAGAAAGAAAGAAAAGAAAAGCACAACACCATGTTATCTGTGTTCTGCTGTATCAGGCCTGTATTATTAGTTTTCGAGATGAGGAAACCACTTGATGCCTTGTCTGATGTCAGCAGATCATTTTTGTTGTACAAAATTCACATTTTGCAGGCCTCCCAGAAACTGTTATAGAATGAAGCACATAAAAGATTCATGCACATTCGGCAGTTACCTCCTGGATAACACTTCTCAGGGGATTGATTAAGGAATTTAATTTAAACCAACAGAACCAGTAGTATTTCTACTGATCCCTTGTGTAACCGTGTTAGTGAACATAAATATACATGGACAGGCTTTGGGTGTTCTGTGATTCTTACAATTATCTAGTTCAAAGGAAAGCAAACTGATCTCCATATGCATGAAACTGAGAAAGAGAAAGTTCTGCTCTGTGTCGGCAGGAGGAGGAAAGGTGGTTGTGGAAAATGAGCGTCTCACTGCTTCTATTGGATGTGTTTTCAGTGCTTCAATAAAGAAACTGATCACTAAAATAGGACACGTGGAAGCCAACTGAGTGGAGTGTGCATCTTTCTTTGCCAGTTGCTGCCCAAACTTTGAAGAAAAGTAATGCTAGCCAGCATAACCCCTTCAATAATGTGGGCATTCAAGGGATGAAATGCTCAGAGATAAAGGGGTCAGAATCATTTTCTTCTGTTTGGCTACCATGGCATACTTAAAACAATAGTTATATAATATTTAAATAGCATTATATCGGACAGCATGTTTCCTTTTTCTGTATCTTTCACAGAAGATTAATTTATATAATAAATGAAAAGCAGAAGTGTCTGCTAACGGTGTAGGTTAGATACCTGAACCTTATAACCTTCCCATCACTCATAAGAAATTGCCCCTGAATGACCTTGTGTACTAGCAATCCAAGGACTCAAAGCAACATAGTTTGAAAACAACTGTGTAATGCATTACTTTACTATGTACTTTCTTTTTAAAAATATATATTTTTTATTGATTTTTTTACAGAGAGGAAGGGAGAGGGATAGAGAGTTAGAAACATCAATGAGAGAAACATCGATCAGCTGCTTCCTGCACACCTCCTCCTGGAGATGTGCCCTCAACCAAGGTACATGCACTTGACCGGAATCGAACCTGGGACCTTTCAGTCCACAGGCCGATGTTCTTTCCAATGAGCCAAACTGGTTAGGGCGTTACTATGTACTTTCAGACCATTTTATTTTATCTTCACAAAAGCCCTCTAATCTTAACACTCTTCTTTAAAAAGAAAAACCAAGATTCAGAAGTGAAATATTTCCCAAGATCACTCAACGTTTGAGTGTTAGCATTTGAACTCAAACCCAAATCTTCTTGCTCTAAAGCAGGGTTTTTTAATGTTGTCGTTATTGATGTTTTCAGCTGGATAATCTTTGTTCTCTGGTGCTGACCTGAGCATCATAAGATATTTAACTGCATCTTTGGCCTCTACCCACTAGAAGCCAGTACTATATCACCCCTGAACTGACAACCAAAAGTGTCTCAGATATTACCAAAGGTTCCCTGGACTGGGGCAGGGAGTGAAAATGGTACCAGCTGGAGAATCAGGGCTCTTGTTCTGAAATCCATGGAACCCCGGAGGGATGGACAGGATTCTAGGTGTCCTTGTGTTGGAATGGGAAAGGGGAATTTAATATTTTTTTCCATGATAAATGTGGGCAACTGTGAATTATCAGTACTTATGACTTTCAACCAATAAAAATCTCCTAAATACCAGATTTTATATCTGATTCCAGTTATTGCACATATTTCAATATATCATTGAAAATTAGGGTAAATGACTCTAATTACTACCTCAAAATTATGGCAGCTATTTGACACACTGTCTGATCTTATTCAAGACATTACTAAAGAAGCATGTGTATTTCTTAAGATATATAAGGATGAATCATCTTAATATTTCTTAAATTTTGTTAGCAGTATTTTAAAATTATTATTTTCCTTTGTAATTCTTTACTTTTTTTGCTTCTATACATTTTTGGAGAAGGCATTCCTAGGTTTAATTTGACTGTGAAAAGGGACAAGTGATGCAAAAAGTTTTCAAAGCCTTGTTCTAAAGCTCTTATAGCTTATGACCTTAATGCTTCGGGGAGACCATTGGTAAAGTTGTTACTAGGTGTACTGGTTAATAATGCAGATTTTGTAATCAAAGAAAACACGCTAATTTCAAAAGAAACATCAAAAGTGCTTTCATCAAAGTAATGCCCATTGCTAGCTACACATTTCCCCATCTTTCAGGTAATTTGTGGATACCGTCCCAATAGAACTTTTCTTGTTTTGAGGCAAACCATTCAGAGACCCAATTTTGCACTTCTTCGTACGTTTTGAAGTGCTGCCCAGAAAGTGCATGTGCCATCAATCAGAACAAGTGGTATCTGAAGGAGCAAGGTCTGGCGAATACGGCGGGTGGGTTAATGCTTCCCAGGCAAGATCTTTTAACATGTCTTTAACTGGTTTTGAAGTGTGTGATGGTGCATTATCATGAAGCAAAATGACTTTGCCGTGTCTTCTGGCCCATTCTGGTCATTTCACAATCAAAGTGTGGTTCAAATTGATTATTTGTTGTCTGTAGCGATCAGTATTAACGGTTTCACCTGGCTTTAGAAGCTCATAAAACTTGGAAGCTGAATAGCATGTTATTAAATATTGATTGGGTTACCAATGAGATCAAGGAAGAAATTAGAAGCTCATAAAACACCACACCTTCCTGATCCCACCAAACACAGAGCATTGTCTTCTTTCCGAAGCGATTTGGCCTTGCAGTCAATGTTGATGGTTGACCTGGATCAACACAGGGGCAGGCAAAAGGCAGTGCCTATGGAGTAGAGACTGTGCTTTTAGCCACTTATTAGGTGTACCAGTTGATAATGTGGTGTACCAGTTGATAGTGTGTTTGGGATTCTCAAAATAAATCCACTTTTCATCGCCAGTCACAATTCTATGCAAAGAAGACTTTCTTTCATGCCGTTGAAGTGACATTTTACTGATGACTTTTTGGTTTTCCATTTGTCTTTCATTCAGTTGATGTGACACCCATTTATCTTCCTTTAAAACCTTTCCCATTGCTTGCAAACAATCGGAAATTGTTTGCTGAGCAAGGTTTAATCTTTCTGCAAGTTGTTTTTGAGTTTGACATATATCTTCATCCAATAATGCTTGTAATTGTTGGTCTTCAAACTTTTTTGGTTGACCTGGACGTTCTTTGTCTTTCACATCAAAATCATCACTTTTAAAGTGTTTAAACCAGCTTTCATAAGTATCTTGAGATGGAGCATATTCACCATAAGCTTCCTGAAGTATATGATAACTTTTTCTTCAAAATAAAGTGATGAATTAAAACTTCCTGAAAATGATCTTTTTTGGGCACGAAATTCGACATTTTTAAGTGTAAAATATCTATGATGTTAACACCTTCAGCAAATTTGACATAGAAACTTGCTTTCAATACAACAAAATAGCATACTGTTGGGGTCCAGCCCCAGCAGGTCCAGAGGTTCCCATAGGTGTGGACGGAGTCGGCGAAGAAGGAATGACACGGAGACAGCGTTCAGTTGATCAGCAGCCTAGCCAGGATCTCTAGCCAGGTTCTGTTTAGGTTCTCTTGCCATGTTCTCTCGCTAGGTTCTCCAACCAGGTTCTGTCTTTTATTGTCTTGTTACATCTGTATTTATACCAGTTGATTTTAATCCTGTCAATTTCTATTGCAAAGGTTAGGGCATTTCTTATCTCCATTCCAGGGAGTAAAGATTATGTAGCTTAAGGGTGATTGTTCGTAGTTAAAGTGATTAACTACCCACCTGGCATTTAGTTAAGGGGTTTTATTCCCTCCCTAACTTCAGGGGAAAATCCCTACCTGGGGAAACAACCTTTCTCGGAGAGGTGACCTTGGTTAAAACACATAGCGCCAAGAAGGGGAGCAAACATATTAAGAACAGTATGCCATATACACCAGGTCCCTTGAAACATATGCTGTGCAGATGTTTCTTCCCTGCAGCGACTGTGTCAAGCAGCAAGGATGGACCGGCTTTCGGCAGCATACATATCAAATCGCATATATATCAACATATGTGTAACTCCACCGATTGAAAAAAAATCCACATTATCAACTGGTACACCTAATAAGTGGCTAAAAGCACAGTCTCTACTCCATAGGCACTTAAATTACTGAATATAACCTTAACCACATTAAATAACTCTCTAAGCCTCAGTTTCTTCATCTGTAAAATGAGAATAACATTAGTACCTACCTCATACCAGTTCTCCTAACAGTGTTTAGTACAGTGCCTGGCACATAGTAAACACTTAATAACTGGAAGTTATTATTATTACTTCTTTAGTGTCTTATAATATGGGAAAGTTCAGATATAATTGTCCAGCAAGTATTTTACCAACAGCAGTGGCATTGATGAACCACAGAAGTCTCTGAAATATATGCCAGGGAATAATAAAATACTTACATTAGTCTCTCCTAGTGGTGGTTAGTATTTTCTATTTGCAGGAGACATACAAAAAATTGATTTATTTGAAGAGGTATTTAAATGTGTTCAAAATTCCATTTGCTCCTAGACACTGTGGGGATGGAGACAGCATTTATTTCACAGTGCTGTGCTCAGTGGGTGAGAAAGCAGTAGGAACAATGACAACAGAAGTAAACTGGGAATTGTCGGACTGGGTGCAGTTTCAATCCCCAGGTTTCTGCCTTTTGCCTGCCCCTCAGTGCCAATTACCAACAGACTCCTGGTGGTCACACCTTTCCACCCCTGCTCAGTTCTCACTTGAAAGAATTTCTTTTCTCGTGTGACGCCAATTCATGATAAATGCTCACAAAGGCATGACAATTTCGATTGCCAGACCATCTGGCTACTGGATATTTTATGTGGTTTTCAGAGCCAAGAGCTTCACCAGTTGCCCTGTTTCTAAGGAAACAGAAGCTATGGTGACAATTCGTGACTTAGATGAACTGTCTCACTGCTCATTAGAGATGGCCTCTGGGGGTCAGCAAGCACAAGCTGTACTAGTGTTCCTTGAGCCAGAGCCCTGGGTACTATATTGCTCATTATTCATTATTCTTATTTGCATCTTCCCTTCTGAATCACTTGGGAAACCAAACTGCAGTAGGATCTGTGCATAGAAAAGTCTTTATTTCACTTTGTTCCTGAGGAATGGATGGGTGGATGGATGGATGGATGGATGGATGGATGGATGGATGAATGGATGGATATAATCATTCATTCAATCAGTTAACAGACAAATATTGAGAATGTAAACATCATGTCACTTCCATGCTTAAATATTTCAGGATAGTCCAAGTTCTTTAGTGTAGAAAGTAAACAAACAAAATTCAATGCTGTTTATTCTGCAGCCCCTTATTAATGGATAAAATCAATTTTGTGGATAGTGACAAGCATTTTTACAAATGAAAAATAGAATAGAATAGAATAGAATAGAATAGAATAGAATAGAATAGAATAGAATAGAATAGAGAAAAATGAATTCTAAGTATTTAGGGTAAATGTTGCCTCATGAATCTTTTCTTAAATATTCTCAGTATGTTGTATTGAGTTGAAAACTAAAACGTAGGTCAGAAAGCTAAACGCAGGTTGTCTTAGAGCAGTGATGGCGAAGCTATGACACGCATGTCAGAGGTGACACACGAACTCATTTTTTTGGTTGATTTTTCTTTGTTAAATGGCATTTAATATATATATAATAAATACCAAAATTTAAATCTTTGTTTTGCTATGGTTGCAAATATAAAAAAAATTCTATATGTGACACGGCACCAGAGTTAAGTTAGTGTTTTTCAAAATGCTGACACGCCGAGCTCAAAAGGTTCACCATCACTGACTTAGAGAGTGAAGTTAAGAAAAAGTTTGAAAGCCACTGGCAACAAAGGCCCTTTTACTGACCTCCAACCCTATCTCCAAATGCTGCATTAGAAATTCATCTAATCACGCTGCAGTGCTTCATTTCTCCAAAAGCACACATTCTCTTGTGGCTCTGACCCTTGCACACAGCACTCTTACGCTCTCCTACAATACTGCCTGCCTCACTGCCCTTTGGCCTACCTCTAGCACCTTCAGGAAGCTTTTCTCACCCCATCAACCTAGCTTGAGTATCCTTCTAGCAGCTTATAAGCCCCTTATGGATCCTAGCATATATATATATATATATATATATATATATATATATATATATATATATATATATATATATATATATATATATAGTCTACACTAATAAAAGAGAAACATGGTAATTGGCGTACGACCTCTACCCTTTTCATTGGCTAATCATCAAGATATGCAAATTAACTGTCAGCCAAGATGGCGGCCGGCAGCCAGGCAGCTTGAAACTAACATGAGGCTTGCTTGCCTCAGTGAGGGAGGATCGTTGGAGGAAACCAACGTTCTGCGCCTGCGGCTGCAGGCCTCTGAGCGGGCAGTTTAAGAAACATTGTAACAAATACCGCCGGACTTCAGCCAGCAGATTCGCAACATTGTAAGCAAAGGCCAGAAACCTACTTTCAGCAGCGGAGACCTAAGAGCTGGAGCCAAGCCTCAAGGTAAAGCTGGCCCAGAATAAGAAAAAAAAAAAGAAAAAAAGGAGAGGTTGGGAACTTCAGTCACTCCCAGCCTGAAAACAGCCCTCAGCCCCTCACCCAGACTGGCCAGGCAACCCAGTGGGGACCCCTACCCTGATCCAGGACACCCTTCAGGGCAAACCAGCCGGCCCCACCCATGCACCAGGCCTCTACCCTATATAGTAAAAGGGTAATATGCCTCCCGGCACTGGGATCAGCGTGACAGGGGGCAGCGCCCAAACCCCCTGATCGCCCTGCGGCTCTGTGTGTGACGGGGGCGGGGCCCCAACCCCCTTGATCCGCCCTGCTCTGTGTGTGACAGAGGGCAGTGCCCCAACCCCCTGATCCGCCCTGCTCTGTGCATGACAGGGTACAGAGCCCCAACCCCCCTGATGGGCCCTGCTCTGTGAGTGACAGGGGGCAGCGCCCCAACCCCCTGATTGGCCCTGCTCTGTGCATGACAGAGGGTGGCACTGCAACCTCCCCATCGACCCTGCCTTGAGTGTGATGGGGGCGGTGCCCCAACCCCCCAAATGGCCCTACCCTGAGTGTGACTGAGGGTGGCATCGCAACCTCCCAATCGGCCCTGCTCTGAGCCCGACCAGGGGCTGCACCTAGGGATTGGGCCTGCCCTCTGCCACCTGGGAGCAGGCCTAAGCCAGCAGGTCGTTATCTCCTGAGGGGTTCCAGACTGCAAGAAGGCACAGGCCGGGCTAAGGGACCCCCCTCCCCCCCGAGTGCACAAATTTTTGTGCACCGGGTCTCTAGTATACTAATAATATCTTTCATCTTTTCAACTATATTCTCTTTTTTCTCTCCACACACAGGTGCCTCTATTATTAACATCTTGAATTAGTGTAGAACATTAGTTATAATTGATGAAGCAATATTGATGCATTATTACTAATTAAGGTCCATAGTTTACAGCAGCATTCACTCTTTGTACTGTACAGTTCTATGGGTTTTGACAAATGTATAATGATATGTATCTACTATTACAGTATCATACAAAATAGTTTCACTGTCCTGTAAACCCCCTGTCCTATCCTTATCCATGCTTCCCTTCACCTCCCAGGCCCTAGCAACCACTAATATTTCTTCTCATTGTGGTTTTGCCTTTTCTGGAATGTGATATAATTGCAGTTGTGCAGTATTTAGAGATATACATTTAAGTGATATCCCTTATAAAACTCTTATGGGTCCTAGCACACACATATATTTTAACTGATATTATTGTTCCAACTATATGTTCTTTTTTAAAATTTATTAAATGTATTGGGATGACATTGGTTGATAAAATTATATAGGTTTCACATGTACAGTCTGTAACACGTCATTTGTAAATTTCATTGTGTGCTCATCACCCAAAGTTAAGTCTCTTACCATCACCATATATTTGACCCCCTTTACCCTTTTCAACCTCCCTTCCAACTCATTTTCCCGCTGGTAACCACCATGCTCTTGTCTGTACCTATGATTTTTTGTGGTTTGTTAGTCTTATTTGTTTGTTTGTTGCTTTCAGTTTTATATTCCAAGTATGAGTGAAGCTATATGGTTCTTGACTTTTTTCATTGATTTATTTTGCTTAGGATGATATTCTCAAGATCCGTCCATGTTGTGACAAATGGCAGTATTTCATCGTTTCTTATGGCTGAGTGGTATTCCATTGTATATATGTACCACATCTTTATCCAATCATCTGTTAAAGGACACTGGTTGTTTCCATGACTTGGCCACTGTGAATACTGCTACAATGAACATAGGGATATATATATATATATATCTTTCCAAAATAAATGTTTTCAAATTTATGGGGTATCCAGAAGAGGGATTGCTAGGTCATAAGTAACTCTATTCTTCATTTGTTGAGGAACCTTCATACTGTTTTCAACTATATGCTTTTGAAATCACAATTATGTATGATCAATTTTGTAGTTGTGAAGAGCAGACAAACCACAGAAACAATAATCTAATTCAGTGTGGTCAAATTGTGATATGCTTACTAAGATAACTTTTGTTTAAAGAGTGGACTAATGGGCATTAAATGACAAAAACATTAAATAGCATTGAATCATACAATGAGGAAATTATTCCCTTTGCAAATCTTACCCATCCTTCTGATTATAAAAGGGAGAAAAATCTGTTTGGTATGTTAAAGGATAGGGGTTTTTTTAAAAAGTAAAATTATGACTCATATCAATATAAAATGAACACGTGTGAAAGATTGAACTCATTGGCTAAGAAGGAAACCAGTAAGATGTAGCAAGCAGGTCAAAGGGAGGTTCAAAGGACACCCACATCTAGATGAATAAGAAGTGCTGAAATAAAATTCTAATTAGGTGCAAAATGGGCCTAATCACAGGACAATAATCAGTTTCAATTCATTTGACACAACTGATTTGTGTTTCCATGGATAGAATTATTTGCATTATCATCATTTTCTACAACTTGACTCAGAGAACAATGAAAAGCTGAGATAACATAGAAGGGTTATCTTTTTGGTCCATTTCAAACTCTTTCATAATTTTTCCCAACTAGTGCAAGTCTCTTATTTCCCTCCAACTATTCCTAATCTTTTTTGTAATAAATGGAGAGTAAGCCCCCTCTCAGAGCCTCTGGCATGCAGTAATGACTAGCTATAATTTAATAATATTGCTTTATATTTTATGATCATTTTATACTTATCTTTTGTTATTTACATAGTAGTGGTGTTAATTTTTTTTATTAAAATGTGTTAATGTAATGAGTCTACAACAGGAAAATAATGAGAAAATTAAAACACAGGGTAAAAATATTAGGAGGTCATATGCATGCTAGTTAGGACAGACAGAGCCAGACTCTCTGGGATCAAATAACCTTGGATCAAATTACAAATGTATAATCAAACTTTACGGAGCCCTAACCACTGCCCAGCAATCCTACTACATTTTCTTAATCAACTGACTATTTGATGCTCTGAGACTATTTCACGTATTTTCTTCTCAAGTCTTTTCTACCCACACCATCTTCTCACTTTTAACAATTGTTCTTGCCAACACTTCACTAAGAAAGAGAGAACAATCAGAACAGAACTATCATAATTTTCTATCAGAGGGAAATCTACCAAACCTCTGAAAATATTACTACACTAGTGTCCCAGTGCATGGATTCGTGCACATTGAAAGGAAATTAATTAGAAGAAATATTTTAATATCATTATTCGCCCTTTCGCAATAATAAAAGTGTCAACCAAATTCACGGTCGACAATGACAGATCGAAATACACACGTGCAATTGGCGCCAGCGAGAGCTTTATATGTATTGCACATGCGCGAATCAACTTTTGTTTTTAAATTGCCAGTGTGTGTCATATGTACTAGCTGGTCGGTCGGTCGGTTAGATGGATGGATAGTCAGTCACTTAGCCTTTTATATATATATGTAGATAATGGATTTATTAAAGAAATAAGACCTTCTTCATTTAAAGGCGAGTCTGGGAAGTTACAGTCCTGATAGGGATTCTGGAGCATCAGAGAGCAGTCTCTAACAAAGTCTTCTAGAGCAGTGGTGTGAGTAGACAAGTTGGAAATTACAGGGATACCTGGGAAACCAGGTACTTTCAGCAACCAGTGGGAGACAATGAAGGGGAACTGGTGAAAAGTCAATAAAAATGTGCTGTTTCTGCTGAGCTATCACTTCTGTAGGTCCATAGCCAAGCATCAATTGGTGGCATTATAGCCACTATTGGTCAATATGGCGAGTACTCAGGAAAAATAGTTGAGTGCAGAGGAGGGGAGAGCAAGTACACAATTGAATCTAGCAGTGCATATATTTACAGGAGGAGCAGTGGGCTAAAGAGAACACTGAGAGCAATGCCATTACTTAAGGGACAGACAAATCAGAGGCAGTCCATTAACAAAGAAGAAATGGGAAAATCAAGGAGAGGCATGAAAACAAACAAGAAAAACAAGCAGTAGAATATAAACCAAGAAAATTGAGTTTTATGAAGCAGTAAGTCATCAGCAGTGTCTTGTGCTTCAGAGACATTCAGTAAGGTAAGAACGGAAAGGTGGCCATTGAATTTGACAGTGTGACAGTCAGTGATGATCTCTGAGTGCAGAAGGCTAAGTGCAGTCATTGATCTTTGTGGTAAAAGAAGCATGCAGACACTATTCCAAGAAGTTCCAAGGAAAGAAGAAAAAAGGGAAGGCAATAGCTTGAACAGGGGGCATAGCCAAGAGAAGACGCTTATTTCTGTCTGGCTGGCCTTTTCTTGCTATTTCTCACTTGTTCTCATTGGAAGCCAGTTGAGAGTTGCCCTATGGAAATGCCTGTCTAACAAAAAAAAAAAAGGACGAGCTCCAGCCAACAACCAGCAAGGAACTGAGTCCTACTAACAACATCCATGTGCCTGAGCTTGGGAGTGGGTCCTGCTTCTTGAACCTTCAGATAAAATCACAGTCTCAGCCAACACCTTCATTGCAACCTTGTGAAAGGCCTTGAGACAAAGGCACCAAACTACATTAAGCCCAGATTCCTTGCCCACAAAATATGTGCGATAACAAATGTTTTATTGTTGTAAGCTGCTAAGTTTGGGGGTTAATTTTTATACACCAACAATAGTCCATACATTCCCTAGATACACTTCTACTCTAACGCTAATCACAGAGCACTGATGTGTTATGTCTGTGCAACCCATGAGATTACTTGCACCTTAAAGATAAGAATTCTATTCTAGTGATGTGTTCCTAGGGTCTAAAAGCTCCTGGAATGTATGAGGTTCGTGTCTGAGATGTTTAGTGATTTGAAGACTCCTTGTGGTAATCTAATCTTAATAACAAAGCAAGTGGTTATTGAGTTCTTGCCCTTCAAGGCAATTTTAGAAATGCTTTATAGGTATACTTTTATGTAATCTTAATATCAACTCATTTTGGAAAGAAGGAAATTGAGTCACAGAGAAATCAGGTAACTAGCCCAAGGTCAATATCTAAAGAAGCTTGGCTGTGAATGGACTATCTAAAGCTCACATTCTTAAATGAAAAGGATTACATTCATATCTTATATTTATAATATCATATGCACCGTATGTACTAGTACATTGAATATGTTTTGCTTTGCATGCATTCATCAGCATAGTGCCATGGAGAGGATTGATAAATACAAGATATGTGAGTGAGTGAGTGAAGAATAAGCATCAGAGATTTTTTTTTAGCTGAGTTTTTATCTTCAGAGTGAAAAAGATATGCACATCGGCAATGGAGGAATTCTCTGACTCTTCCCTGAGGACCTATTATCATCTGTGATGATGTGAAACAGAGACTGTCAGTCCACAGAGACCTTTTCAATTCCCCATTCTGTCTGACTGAAAACTAAAACAAACCAAAAAATGCCACATTTTCAAGAATCATATTTTTTCTTCTACCGTTTTTTTCTCCATTTTGTATTTTGAAACTGTTATTTTAAATGAGCTCACTCAAAAAATAAAGTGCATTATCTCTTTGAAATGAGATCCAACTGGCATATAGCAATCTCATTACATCACCGTTACAAGTCAAACCTGAAATGTGGTAATCACAAACCGAAGACTTCGCAGCTATTGCTGTTGGGGGTGGGGAGAGATTACTCGTAGATTATAACAGACCAAATGCTGTGAACACCTGTCTGTTCTGTTCTCAACCATCAGCCTGCCTCTGGGAAATTAAACCCCACCACAGGAAATTTCTTTTTTTATTGGTCTTTTATCTGTGCTCACTATGGTAGATTGGCCACTCCCTAAATAGTATGTGCCTTATTTTTAGAAGTTTAGTCTACCAATTAGTAGATTATTTTGTCAAATCCATAGAAGACCACTGGGTAAGCAGGGGAAGTTCCAGGACAGTGTATCAGCCTTTCTGCCTCTACACATAGATTAGGTCGGAAGTTAAGCCATAACAAGGGACAGATGAGCCAAAAACCTGACCCCCACCAGGGTCTCTACCATTTTTTAGCCTTGAGACTGTTGTGGGAAGCATTACAAGACCCAGAAATAGCAATGAGATAGCAATGCATCATAGGAACCTTCAGGGAATGGGACTCAGTTATGCTGAAATTCAGAAGATTTAGCAGATGAGGTATATGGCCCCCAAATGCAGCAGGAAATACTGTATGACTATCTATTTTGCAATTTTTTCTAGAAATAAATCTCAACAGCACAGGTGGAGCCAGACAGGGACCTTTCTGTCTAGATTAAAATTAATGAAGTAAGACTGTGGAAAAGTATCCACTTTTAAAAGTTAACTGAAATTATGACAAACCATTATACTCTTGTTGCTTAACATCTTCAGGCAAAACACCCCATCAGGACTCAGATAAATATAGAAAATATATGGTAAACATGGGGAAACTAGAGAGAACTATTTAGTAAGACTTTTGAACAGTGTTTCTCTGAGGTTAATACTTATGAAAAGCAAGGACACTGACACATTTTCAGGGACTTCCCATGAGGCCCACACTGTCTGAAACATTTATAGTAATAACATCTTACCTATGTAAACTTAATTGGGGGCAGGCTGAGCATATCTTCCTACTTGACAACTCTTCACATGCAGTTCTTACAAAATGACTATGTGATATTTCAGAGGCCCTCTGGGAAAATTAAAATATATTTTTATATGTAAAGGATTCTTAGATATAGATGTAGATATATATGATCTGATTTAAGAATTGCAAAATCAACCTTGGCCAGTGTGGCTCAGTTGGCTGAGTGTTGTCGCATGCACCAAGAGGTCACCCGTTTGCTTTGCTTCCCACTCAGGGCACATGTTGAGAATGCAGGCTCAATCTCCAGTAAGAGGCCTGCAGGAGGCAGCAAACCAATGTCTCTCTCTCTCTCTCTCTCTCTCTCTCTCTCTCTCTCTCTCTCTCTCGCTCTCCCTCTCGCTCTCCCTCTCTCCCTCCCTCCCTCTCTCACTAAAATCAATAAAAATATATTTTTTAAAAAGAATTGCAAAATCAAATAAGTTGCTAGAGATTTGAACATTTGATTAAGATAGGGTCATGGGTGCAAGCTTTGTTGTCCATATTTCTTAAATAATCCAGAACATAATAATGTCAAAATAAAGCACAGAAAATTAAGAGATAGAGTCTTTGCTTTCTAAGTAACTGATTACACAGAAGGTAAAGAATAATCTCTCATACTGTAGGAAAAGGCATTAGTCAGTAAATCAAGTAAGCGAACCCACCATGATTTAGTCAAACTTTGCTAAAATTGTAATGCTTTTCATAGCTTGTCAGCCTCGGGTATTAGAAATAAATGCAAATAAAATTTACTTTCAGTGTTTGTCCATCATGTTTTTTCATATTCTGGACCATACATAAGCTTCACCTTGCTCAGTGCAATGCTTCTTTATCCAGCAATCTATGTGGTAAAAACTATTTTCATAATAACACTAAGATGTTAACATGCAATATAATCATCATGCTCTCTTAAAATGAATCAATAAGTACATGTTAATTTTTTATCAGTTTTAATTTTAAACATGGTAAACATTCATGGGATATGAGTATAAATGGATCCGGAGACCAAAAATTTGAGAATCATGACTTTAGAATAAAACTATTCCTTTTTACTTGAATAATAAAGCACACATATACAGCTATATTTCTTTGTCACCATTACTCCTAGAATAGTCTCAGCCAGTCCTATTAATTATAACTTCTAGTCGAAGAAATGAACTTGTATCTCACAAAGAAAACTAGAGAGAGGAAAATTGAAAAATCTCTCATATGTAAGTATTGCAGCAGACTAGCAAAATGCATGAACACACTTAACCCACCTTTTTACAGACATACCCATTCATCCTTTCAACATCTTCTCTAAAGTGCCAAAAATAAACACATTGATTAACACAGCCCAAAGTTATAGCCACTCCATAGCTTAAAAAAAAAAAAGCAAAGGTATATAAATTTTATTTATTTATTTATTTTCTTATTTATCTTTATTTTTTCCATCATCATTTATCTCCCCTATACCCTCTTCCACATCCATCAACCCCCCTCCTCCCCCTGCAGTCACCACAATGTTTTCCATGTCCATGAGTTTTTTCACTTTTTAAAAAATAAATGTTAAAGTATAACATTTACTTTAAAACCAAATCCAATACCCTTTCTTGATAAAAACCCTCAGCAAAGTGGAAATTGAGGAATAATGCCTCAACATAATAAAAGCCTTGGAAGACAAACCTATAGCCAACATCATACTCAATGGGCAAAAACTAAAACCATTTCCCCTAAGAACAGGAACAAGACAAGGATGACCACTTTCACCACTCTTGTTCAACATAGTACTAGAAGTGCTACCCATAGCAATTAGACAAGAAGAAGAAATAAAAGGCATCTAAATGGGGGGGGGGGGGGGTAAAACTGTCATTATTCTCAGATGACATGATACGGTACATAGAAAACCCTAAAGACTCCATCAAAAAATTACTAGGCTTAATAAATGAATTTGGCAATGTAGCAGGATACAAAATTAATGCCAAGAAATCTATCTTATTTTTATACACCAATAGTGAACTTACAGAAAGAGAGAGAGAAAAAATCCCGTTTACCATCGCACACAAAAAAAATTAAGATACCTAGGAATAAAGTTAGCTAAGGAGGCAAAAGACCTGTACTCAGAAAACTATAAGACACTGAAAAAAGAGATAGAGGAAGACATAAACAGATGGAAAAACATACCATGTTCATGGATTGGTAGAATCAACATCATTAAAATGTCCATTCTACCTAAAGCAATCTATAGATTCAATGCACTCCCCATTAAAATACCAATATGATATTTCACAGACCTAGAATGAACTCTCCAAAAATTCATCTGGAATAAAAAAAAAAACAAAAACCAATAGCTGCAGCAATCCTGAGAAAGAAGAACAAAGTAAGAAGGATCTCAATACCAGATATCAAGCTGTATTACAAAGCCACTGTTCTCAAAACTGTCTGGTACTGGCACAAGAATAGACATATAGACCAATGCAATAGAATAGAGACCCCAGAATTTGACCCAAACCACTATGCCCAATTAATATTTGACAAAGGATGCAAGAGCATACAATGGAGTCAAGACAGCCTCTTCAGTAAATAGTGTTGGGAAAATTGGACAGATAGATGCAAAAAAAAATGAAACTAGACCACAAACTTACACCATACACAAAAATAAACTCAAAATGGATAAAGGACTTAAACATAAGATGGGAAATCATAAAAATACTAGAGGAATCCACAGGCAGCAAAATCTCAGACATATGCTGAAGCAATATCGTCACTGATACAGCTCCTAGGGCAATGGGAACCAAAGAAAAAATGAACAAATGGGACTACATCAAAATAAAAACCTTCTGCACAGCAAAAGAAACCATCAACAAAACAACAAGAAAGCCCACTGCATAGGAGAATATATTTGCCAATATTATCTTCGATAAGGGTTTAATCTCCAACATTTACAGGGAACTCATACAACTTAACACAAAGAAGGTAAACAGCCCTGGCCGGTTTGGCTCAGTGGATAGAGCGTTGGCCTGCGGACTGGAGGGTCTCGGGTTCGATTCCGATCAAGGGCATGTACCTTGGTTGCGGGCACATCCCCAGTAGGGGACGTGCAGGAGGCAGCTGATTGATGTTTCTCTCTCATCGATGTTTCTAACTCTCTATACCTCTCCCTTCCTCTCTGTAAAAAATCAATAAAATATATTTTTTTAAAAAAAAGAAGGTAAACAACCCAATCGAAAAATGGGCAACAGACCTAAATAGATACTTTTCGAAAGAGGACATAAGGAAGGCTAAGAGACATATGAAAACATGCTCAAAGTCACTAATCATCTGAGAGATGCAAGTCAAAATGACAATGCGGTACCATCTCACACCTGTCAGAATGGTTATCATCAACAAATCAACAAATGACAAGGGCTGGCGAGGATGTGGAGAAAAAGGAACCCTTGTGCACTGCTGGTAGGAATGCAGACTGGTGCAGCCACTGTGGAGAACAGTATGGAGTTTGCACAAAAAACTAAAAATGGAACTCCCATTTGACCCAGTAATCCCACTTCTAGGCTTATATCCCAAGAAATAAGAAACACCAATCAGAAAGGATATATGCATCCCTATGTTCATAGCAGCACAATTCACCATAGCTAAGATTTGGAAATAGCCTAAGTGCCCATCAGCAGATGAGTGGATTAAAAAACTGTGGCACATGTACAAAATGGAATACTATGCTGTGATAAAAAAAGAGGGAATTCTTACCATTTGCAACAGCATGGATGGAACTGGAGAGCATTATGCTAAGCGAAATAAGCCAGTCAGAAAGATAAATATCACATGATCTCAATCATTTGTGGAATATAATGAACAACATAAACTGATGAACAAAAACAGATCCAGAGACAGAGAAGCATCGATCAGACCATCAAACCTCAGAGGGAAGGTAGGGGAGGGTGGGGATAAAGGGGAGAGATCAACCAAAGGACTTGTATGCATGCATATAAGCATAACCAATGGACACAGACACCAGGAGGGTGAGTGAGGGCATGAGCCAGCGGGGAGGCGGGTGGGAATGGCCAGATAAGGACACATATGTAATACTTTAATCAATAAAGGAAAAAAGGGAAAAAATGCAACTATCAAAATGTTAAAATAAATCTACATAAATACTGATTATTTATTAATTCATTCAATTTAATATTAGTCCAAGGTTTAAGCTAGATATCAGGAAAATTATCTTCAAGATGACGTATTACAAAACAGAATTGCTGTTGGAATAAAGTCTGTCAGAATAATGATTCAATTTATTTGAACACAAATTCACATTTTCCAAAATCTTACGTATTATAGAGTAAGTATTAATGTTAGTACAGTTGATTAGAAAATGCTTAGAAGTTTAGGGAAAGCAAATCAAAGTAGAGCAAAAAGTATGCTTTCATTACATCTAATATTGATAAATCAGAAAAGATGCAGCTGTTTCACATTAAACCAAAATTATTAAACTAGGTCCATTTACCAAAGATTTATCTTAACTGGGCGAACGTGGATCCAGAAATGTTCCTATGTTGGTTTTGATAAAGAAAACATTTAAGTCTGAAACATTTAAAATGTTAAAAATACAGTTGTTGTTGTTTTTTATTTGGGGGGAATTTAGAAATATTTTCTTTACATTAGGATTTATTTACCTAAATAAACCAATCAGGAGAGAGCCCTTTATATTAAGACTTTATAATCTCATTTATTAATACTCTCACAATGAGAAGTAAAGTCCTTGTTGAATTCTAGGTACAAAGACACTTAGACTGCTTATGAATTCAGACCTACACTTTGCCACAGGTCAAAAGTAAATATAGAAACACAAAAATTCATGATCCAGATATCAAACAGCTGCTTTCCATTCCACTGACCACAAGATTCTTAATTGTCTTGAGCTCAAATTGATCAAATAGATAAAACAAACAAAGAAGACTAACAAATGAGACTCTCTGTTGTCTCTTATCCAACAGAGTGCAGAACTCTAACTCTATAATCCATTAACCTACTTACAGAAATCATTACATGTTCAGACCATGAAACCAATTCTCAATCATTGCTGTCACCAACAGGAAATAACATATTGGCTGCAAGGCAAACCAGAAACAAAAACAAAAAATCAGTAGAGGGAAAGAAAAGAGAGCCACAGAGTCAGCAAAGTTACATTTTTGTGTTTCACCTTAAGATGAATCAATATATACATAGTTCACCTCTGGGAACCAAGGAAAGTCATGCCTGAGCTTACGCTGCCAATGAGGTGCACTTTTCTGGGAACACATGTTACCTGTCTCTGTTAGGTAAGTCCATTAGTCATCTTGATGGACTACCGCCAATGCTGTAAAAGGGCAATCATTTTAAAAAGATAAAAATGATGTAAAAATATAGAACAAAAACGTATCGGAGATTTCAACTTACTCATTAATGAGAGAACTGGTAAGATGTTACAATCAGTTCAAAGGGAAATCCAAGGACAGATACACTGAAAAGACATAGCATATGGAAGAGAATTATGCATAGACGCAAACTGGCAAAATTGGCCAATGCCTGCAAGGCAATAATCAGTAACCATTGCAATTCTGTGGTAAGAATCACTTATATTACTATCATTTTTCTAGGATGTACAGAGTTGCAAAGCATGTCTTAGACAATGAAAGAGGAGATTGCCCTGACCACTAGACAAAGACATCTAGTAAACTTTCTGGTTCATTTCAAAATCTTTCACAAGTTTCTCTATGAAATGAGAAAGGCCTTCCTGAATTATAGATTCAAAGAAACAGAGTGTTGATAAATTCAGCTCTATGCTTTGCCACAGGTCAAAAGTAAATATAGAAACATAGAACTAGTGGGTCATGATATCTTCCCCTGTTTTGATATAACAGATTTCTCTTCGGACCAAACAATTCTCAGCATGGGGAGATACTGATGATTTGGGAAGAGAATATATGCAAAGTACCAAACACTATTCCTTCCACTCTCAGTTTTCTATTTGCTGTATTAGATGTAGCATGTAAATTTCTCTATTACATAAAGCAATTTATTTGTAGAAAATTTGTGAAATTTTAAGACTCAATTTTTAAGATAGAGATGTTATTTACACTTCTATCATTAATACTTTCTATTTACATAAGTGATATTATAAGTTTGGAATACTGTCAAATATACCAGTTGCTGTAAGATTATTGGTGATTAATTAGTACATTATTCATAAATATTAAACTAATAAACTTCATTCAAATATTTTAAAATATTCAAAATTCAGGAATCCTTTACTACAAAGCAGCATGTTTTTTAAACCCAAATTATTATGTATAGGGATATTCAAAATTAAGTTCAATATGTATATTGCACAACATTTTCTTTATAAATAATTACAATTTAAGAATAAGATTTATTGGATACAGCATTTCGAATTTGTTTCGTAAGATAATGGTTTTCACCAAAATTTAGTTCTGACTTATGCAGTTTTTTTTCATTGAATAATAAGATTGCACCATTTGTTTATTCATTTAAATGGACAAGGTGCTAAAACAGTCTTTTATTCTGAGTAATAATTACCAGAGTTAATGGGAACATTCAGGTTTCCATCAACCTAAAAGTGGTCCCTATGAATTTTATTATTCTCAAGGGTAATAGCAGAGAAATAACTTTATGTTTAATGTAACATAGGCAACAATAACTTTATGTTTAATGTAACATATAATTTCCCCTGTTAAATGGAACATATTTTAAATAGAACTTTAGCAATCCATATATGTGCTCATGTGTCATTTATGAATAAAGTGTATTTAGGGGTTTCTTGTTCTGTGATTTAATTTGAGAATGTTAGTAAAAAGGGAAGATAAGAAGAAGCGCACGTTTGGCTATTTTCTGTGTGTGTGTGTTTTTTAACTTATCTTTATTGTTGAGGGCATTACAGATGCCCCCCCTATATTTCTTCATTGCCCCCCTCCACCTAGTTCCCACCCCAGGCCTTTACCACCTTATTGTCTATGTCCACGGGCAATGCATATATGCATATAAGTTCTTTGATTAAGCTTTTTTTCTGTTTTTAGAGATAGTTGGGATTTTCTTTATATTCAAGTCTAATGAGGCCAACAGATCAGGAGACAATCGCTATTGAAAAAAGAATCTCTTCTCACAGTTCCCAAGAAGAAGGGCACACAGGGCCACATGGGGAAGCACCGGGGTTAGTGAGGAGGCCGAGAAGCTAGGGAAAAGCATGGGCAAGAGCTGAGGTTTTTTTGTTTGTTTGTGGTTGCTGTTTTTGGTGTGTGTTTTTTTCTTTTATTTCATGCTTTTTATTTTTTAATTTATTTTTTATTTTCTTAAATTACAGTTGACATTCAATATATTAGTTTCAGCTCTACAGCATAGTGGTTAGACGTTTATATAACTTACTAAGTGATCTCCCAAATAAGGCTAGTACCAACCTGGCACTAGAATATATATTCATTTTCTCTAAATTTCTAGAAACTAAAACTTGTTTTAAAAATAAGGTCTACCCTGAAAGGGCAGGAAATTCATGGAACTTCTGTGAATTATGCAGTTTACTTGTACTTGTCTTTTAATAAGCTAATCATAGCCTTCTTGAGGTATAAATTATGTATTTGTGTATAAATGGATATAAATATAGATAAATTTGCATTATTAATATTCAATGGAGAGTACTGATGATCATTAAATTTATACTTAAAATGTTGAAGGTGTGCTATTTATATATTTTTTTACATGTGTGAAAATGTTACTTCCTGTTACAGGATATTTTTAAGTTGTTCTTTATGTCCATTTATGTTTCAGCTCCTAGATTATCTAGGTTATCCTTTAGATTATCTAAAGGGTCCTTCATTTTTCTTCACTTATAAATTAAAAAATCGAGTCAACATGAATTATTAGTTATTAACCACTTGTGAAGTTAGCATTCTAATAATGCTGATGCAAATTTGATGTTTTAATGATTTTCTAAAATACTCTCATGCTTTGTAAATATTTGCTTTTCACATAGAAAAGTCCAGCCTAACGTGAGAGGGACTAATTTAACCACTAAAAGCCCTTTCCTTTCATCTTCTTGGCAAGGACAATCCTTATTTTGCTCCTGGAATGGAAACCAATTTTCTGTACCTTGAGGCCCTAACCTATCTGTTTTCTCAAAAGTAAGGGAAGGAAGAATCCCTGAACCTATACTGACAGTTGGACTATCTTATGCAAGTGCCAGGATTATAACCACTTTTCTCTTAAGCTATATAGCATCTAAGAATGGTAACAGATGAAGGTCCATGACAGCTGGCTTCATTTAAGCATGCTTTCAGCAGCTTCGTGGTCCTAGAAATTATCTAACTGACTAGATCCTGTGGCTGTGTATTTAGCAAATGCACACAAGATGATTTCTAATACGAAATTGAATAGGGATGGGGGGAAAGGATCTTTATCCTGAACCTATATTCCAAACAACATTGGCATCGTTTTTTAAATAAAGACAGCATGCTGGCCTTTTTCTGTCTTTTTTTAGAGAAGTGATGGTTTCAGTGTTTCCTTAAGTTACATATTAATTCCATTATTTTACACTTCAATTCTGTGCCAGACACTGGGCTGGAAGCTGGTAAGTGAGTCATTAATGCTGCTGGCACTTACCATCCACTCAAGTGGTCACTCACAGAAGAAACAAGTACTCAAATAAATAAATGTATAATTGCAAATTGTGATGAGAAATGTGAGGAAAGATATATCAGTTTCAAACACTGAGATCTGTATAAGGTGATAGATTTCTTAACTGAAGGGACTCATTGCAGAAGATTATAATCCTGTCCACTATTAAATACCAATTAGGTAGAAAGTCAATGTGAGGGAGATAGAAATGTTGTATTCCTTTCCTTTTTTAATAGTAATTCTGGGATGGAGGACAGGAAGATGGCTACACACAGTTCAGAACAACATTTAAAATAAGAGTGTAAGTGGGTTACTTAGGGATTTATCTGTGGATATCAAATTGGAGAGTAATGGACAGGTTAAAAATCTGTTAATGTGCTGCCCTATTTTCTTCATCTTTCTTTAAAGAAAGAATGACAGCAAGATGGACAAAGGAAAAGAGGGGAAGGGAAGAGAGGGAGGGGAGGCAGGAAGGAAAGGAGGGAGGGAATGAAAGATGAATGGAAGACAGGGAGAACTTTCAGAGATCACTACAATTCCATCTGCCTCTTACCCTGTTTGTCCTTCCCTCCCCCAACACAACTACTGTGCCAAAATCACTACGTGTATCATTTTAATGTCGATTTTTGTCTTTTACTACACACACACACACATGCACACAAGTACTCATGATTTCTTAAGAAATATTCAGTCTTGTAAAATTTTAAATAAATGTAGTTTTTTATAGTTTCTATGTTGTTGTTTTCTCACACAACACTCTGTGAGGCATACCCATGTTGATGCATATAGATCTAGTTTATTCATTTTAACTCCTCTTAAGAAGCCCATGGCATCCATTTTTGCTTTGCTGGAGAGTTGGGACCTTCACCCATTTGCTATTACAGGAGTGCTTGATGAATAAACATCTCTAGTGTGGATTGGTTTGGTCATGCTGAACTGTACTTGAAAAACTTAACATTGTACTGGAAAAATGAATAGAAAAGATAATTATATATTATAGCTCTATTTTGGAAGTTTTTGCTTTACAAAAGCCCTGAGATAGAAACAATATTTTTGTTATTATTGCAATATCTGGAATGCTTCATCATTAACTTGGAAACATATGAAATCCCCTTCCTATTTTTGCATTTTAGAATGCATGATCACCTCTCAATTAGCTTAATTTTGATGGTGTTCATTATGAACTACAAAAAGCAATATAAGCTTTATTTTAGATTTTTCTTTCTATAATTATACTTCAAAAAATTAACAGTAAAACCATGAAAATGCATATTAAATTCAACATACAATTTATTCACCGAATTAACTGAACAAGATGGCAGCAAAGTTCATCAATAATGGGACTCTGTACTCTTGCCTGACATTTGGTAAAATTCTATTATTGGTCTTCTTTTAATCATAAAATTATACACCACTAATGATTTTAGTTCTGGAGAAAAAAATGGTTCCAAATACAATTTGTAAGCAAATTTATTAAAAATACTTACTATGTTAGTAATAAAAAATTAAAATACATTGAAAGTGCCAATTTTCATCAATTAAAAAAAGTACAGCATCCAATTAAGCAATAGTGTAGGAAAATTAGTACTCCTTTGCATTATAATTTCAGACAATCTTTTAAGAAGCCAAAAAATTTTTTATATATCTGGGTATAGTAATTCTACTTATTCTGTTTCTATCCTAAAGAAATAATCCAAAATGTAGAAAAAGCCATACAGTCATGAAAATGTTTGATTTTAACCTATTTTAAACTTCAATATATAAAATTGAAAACTATATAAGTATCCAAAGTAAGGTATATTGTGTTCTACCAAAAAAAATATTGCAACTCTGATGCCAAGGAAGAAACTATTATGATTAAGAATTAAAGGGCAGAAAATTTAATCTTGAACACAGTTACAAACATGCAAAAATCCAACATAACTTCAAAAGGGGCATTGAATATAAATATACCACAGTGCTAATATACCACAGGAGCTGTTGTGGTAGAAGTAATATTTCTCCACTACTCTCAGAATAGTTTAAAATTTGTAATTCTTTAAAAAGAAAAAGCAGATCTTCTCAAGCCCTGCTCTCATTTCCATAGGGAGCTCACAATTTTGCACAATTTATACACCTGCCTGACTCATATTTGTTTTGTGTTTTGTTTTGTTTCTCAAGGGAAAGCCATGTCCTAAGACAATGCAGTATTTTAATGTTCTGTCCTTCTTGAATCTTACTTTGCTCCTTCAGGAATACAGTTTCAAGATTATTCTGATTACCTTTCAGAAAATGTGTCAGCTCTTTGTTCTGGGAGAAATCATCATGTAGTAAAGCAATAGAGCATTTTTGCAAATAATCCCCCAAAAAAATAACCGTGAAAGAAGACATATCTTTACCTCCTAATTCTGACTGAGTCCTTGTTTAATTATCCTGTACTTATTTATTACCAAATCATGGCATCCAATTCAAGGTAAACATTTCCTTTGACTTCGATTTTGACTTTCACTTCAATTTCCAAGTCCCTTCCCATTGTTATTATTAAAGGGCTTGTTATTATTTTAATTCCTCGTGATCTGTCCATCATAGAAATTCCTTATGATGAAGATGATGGGAATAAAGATGCTCTGATTTAGAGGAGGAAGCCTTATTTTTTTCTGCCCCCTGGGATGTATTTCAGCTAATCACTATTAGGAAATATTAGACATAATAGAAATTTAATACATGCTCTTATACTTCACAGATATATGAATACAGTGATATGATTTGGGAAAAAATAGCCTGTCTTGAACTCAGCCAGACATCTATGGTAAAACATGACTGAGATTGGCAGTAGATCCTTGACAAGGATCTATTAATTACTACTGCCTTATTATTACTTTTCTTGCCCCCCCCCCCCAGCCACTCTGATGTATGAACTGCTTCTTATATTCACAAAGTGGTTCATGAATCACCCCATCCAGACAGAAATGAATAAAAATGAGCCCATTAAAAAAAATGAGCCCATTTACACAATGTTTGGTATGTAGCTAATTACCTGAAAATGACTGCTTGGAATTGCACTGAGAAGAGTGTCATTAACATTCAGCACTAAGAGTACCAAACAGAAGGGGGAAAGAAAGAAGAAACCTGAAATAAAAAAATAAAACTATAAGAGTAGTATTGGTCATAGTGTGGGGTGTTTTTTGTTTTTTTTTTTAAAGAATCACCAAAGAGTACCTAATGTGTTACAATAGAGGAATGGTAAGTAAATCATGAAGTGTCTATATAACAGAATTTTGAGACTCAATTAAAATTGTGCTCATGGAGAATGATGACTTAAGAAAATTCTTACCATTACAGTTACCTCAAAAGCAACAAATGAAATTGTTAAGTACACTATAATTTCAACTTTATTAAACAATCTACACTAATAAAAGATAAACATGCAAATTGATTGTACCTTTGCTATGCACCCAAGCCACGCCCACCAGCCAATCAGAGCAACTATATGCAAATTAACCCAACCAAGATGGCAGCCGGCAGCCATGGAGCTGGAGCAAGCAGGAGGCTTGGTTGCCCCGGCGATGGAGGAAGCCAAGCTTCCACCTGCCCTGGCTGGCTGTGGCCTCCGCTCAAGGCAACAAAGTTTCAATTACAGAAGATAAATAAATCCCAGATACCTGCTTCCAGCCAGCCTCCACTGGGAGCTTGGATGGCTGGGGGCCATGGCCAGCCTGCAAACAGCCCTCAGCCCCTCACCCAGGCTGGCCAGGCACCCCAGCCGGACCCCCACCCAGATCTGGGACACCCTTCAGGGCAAACCAGCTGGCCCCCACCCATGCACCAGGCCTCTATCGTATATAAGAAAAGGGTAATATGCAAATTGACCCTAACAGCAGAAGGACTGGGAATGACTGATCACTATGACACACACTGACCACCAGAGGGCAGACGCTCAATGCAGGAGCTGCCTCCTTGGTGGTCAGTGTGCTCCCACAGGGGGAGCTCTGCTCAGCCACAAGCCAGGCTGACGGCTGCCAGCATAGCAGTGGTGGTGGGAGCCTCTCCTTCCTCCTCAGCAGCGCTAAAGATGTCCGACTGCAGTTTAGGCCTGCTCCCCGCTGGCAAGTGGACATCCCCTGAAGCCTCCCTGGCTGTCAGAGGGATGTCTGACTGCCAACTTAGGCCCAATCCCCTGGAGAGCGGGCCTACACCAGCAGGTGGTCATCCCCTGAGGGGTCCCAGACCTCAAGAGGGCACAGGCCGGGCTGAGGGACCCCCCCAAGTACACAAATATTTGTGCACTGGGCCTCTAGTATATTTAGAAGAAATGAAATTAATAGTAAGATTTAGTAATGAAATTATGGGTTATTCTTATTCTTTTATCTATAACTTTTCTGTATTTTCTAGATGTTTTACTATGCCTGTGTATTAATCTTACAATATATTTGTATTAGTAATCTTACATGTATTTATTTAGAAGCATATAGTTTTAAAACAATAATAGCTATAGTTAATTGAGTGACTACTGTGTATCCAGCATTGACTTGGTGTGTTCATATAATAGCCTTCTTCTCTTTCCTTGTTCCATGCTGCTTCCCACCTGTATCATACCTCTGTTCACAAATCAAGGTTAAGGCATCTTTGGTCTAAATTTTCACCAACTGAGTAAGTGTGGGATTGCACTCTCTCTCCTGAGAGAATTTCATGCTTTCTTGACAATGTAAACATTTCTCTGATATAAGGTATTTTTATTTTTAAAAATGGCAAAGATTGTCCCAAATGAGAGATAAGCATATCCTACCTGGCCATTTTATGAAACCAATAGACATCTTGTCATTTTCTGAGACATGACAATAATAAAATAGACAAAAACAAAATAAATTTGACAGCATAAAGGTGCAGTTGGATATTTTACATGCTAAGGCCTCAATGCTCACAATATTCCCTGGTTTCCAGTATACGTCCTCTATCATTTTTATACACATTATTTATTAGGTAAAGAATGTTCTGAATTACTGATAACTAGAAGAACTCTAAAATATCTATATCTATATCTATATCTATATCTATATCTATATCTATATCTATATCTATATCTATATCTATCTATATATATATATATATATATATATATATATAATTTATTGTATTGCTTGTGGGAGAAATTTTCCTGAACTAATTGTTCCCTGCTTAGACTGGACTGAATATGATAACTGGAAAGAAAATAAACCTCAATTATAGCTCTTGAGTCTAGAATAATCTGAATTTTGATCCCAGTGCTACTATTTACAGACTATGTAAATTTGGAAACATTTTTTAATCCCATCAGGTGTCAGTTTCTTTATCTTTGAATTTGGTGTAAAAATGACATCAACATAAAAATGCAATTTTACATACTAAATCCAATAATACATGTGTCATAGTCAGAATAATGGTCCTCCAAAGATATCTGTGTTCTGATTCTCAAGACCGGTGAATAAGTCACTTTACATGTCAAAAGGGACTTTGCAGATGTGATTTAACTTAAGGATTTTTGAGATGAGATTATCTGGATGGGCCCAGTGGTCAGAGGGTGAGGAGAGGTGAGGACAGAAGCAGACCCTGGAGTGATGTTCTTTGAAGATGGAGGAAGAGGCCATGAGACAAGGAATGCAGGCAGCCTCGGGGAGATAGAAAAGGCAAGAAAATGGACTCCCGCTGAGAGCCTGCAGAAGGAACACAGCCCTGCTGAAACCTGGATTTAAGGACTTCTGGCCTCCAGAACTATAAGAAAATTAATTTGTGTTGTTTTAAGCCACTAAATGTGTTGTAACTTGTTACAATAGCAATAGGAAACTAATACAGTATTTAAGATGTTTAGAACAGTGCCTTCTCATTTAAGATCCTAGCGTAATATTATCTCAGGGCATTCTGCCCCTTGCAAACCCGATAAGAATAGCTTAAAACCCAAATCCATT
The DNA here is from genome assembly GCF_014108235.1 of Myotis myotis. Taxonomy (NCBI): domain Eukaryota; kingdom Metazoa; phylum Chordata; class Mammalia; order Chiroptera; family Vespertilionidae; genus Myotis; species Myotis myotis. The sequence goes on from NW_023416313.1 coordinate 29,644,506, forward strand.
ATTTGTGAGACTTCAGCGCCTTCCCCCTGATTACTGAGGCTCCCCGTGGGGCTTACATGATTTGGCCATCTCTGACTTTGAAGCTCTGAATTGGTTTCAGAACTGAGTTTTTGCTGAATTGGTTCAATTTATAAAATACTGTTCCATGAATACTGCCAAGATATGAATGCAGCCCCTTTCCAAGAATAAAAATAAAACATTTACATAAGGATTTTTCTCTGTTTGGGGAGGGGGGGGCAGGCTTGCTTAGGTAAATAGAGAAAAATTTATTATCATTGCAATGCAAAAATCTTAAAATTGATTATTCAATATGACTGTTCTTAAAATTTTCTTGCTACTCCATCATTTTGCTTCCCGTATCTAAATTCCTCTTAAATCTTACAGAGCAGTTTATCTCCTTTTGTTTTCTCACCATTCCTGCCCCAATTCAGGGATCCTGGTAGAACACTAAACATACTCGGGAGCCAGGCAGCAAGGCAAATATCTTTACTTCTATCTAGAAGGGTGTGCACACACATGGTCTGGGAGCACACACACACTGAGCAGGCGGTCTGCTTGGCTTTTCAATCCTGATGCATGTGACCTGTCCCTCACTCTTGATTGGAGCTCAGGCCCACAGTCTTTCGTCATTGGCTAATTCAAAGGGAGGATTGGCCTTTGCTGTTTCAAGATGGTAGCCCCCAAGGGAGCTGTAAGTCATGCAGCCAACATAGTGCTGTCTAAACTCTTCTTTGACAGAAAAGATGGCTTGTTTATTCTCACAATTCCCCCCTTTTCTTTATTTAAACTCTTTTCTTCAAACTCAGCTGACATTCATTGACTTTCATGCTTGCAGTGTCTAGGAGACTAATTTGCTGCTTGGTCAATATGGTTTCAGTTAACCTTTGGATAATACATGGGATTATGTAACATCCCATCACTGTAACTCCTAATCAAAGGGGTGTACATGGATGCCATCGCCCCCTTCTGCTTTCAAACCATTGTCTAGTGAATTGGAGAAAGGGTCCTCAATCCCAGGTTCCAGCTCACTCATTAGCTAAAGCTGCCAATGCCTGCAGGGCCTCAGTGATGGTCCATCTGGCTGTGTTGTCAGGGATGAATGTACAGCACTGACTCCCAACATTACACATATATCTTCTTTTTCTGCCAGAATCATATTCAAGGCCAACCTATTCTCCGAGGTCATTCTGCTGGTGGCATCTAGTTGTTCAGCTATACCTTTAACTGCATCTCGAGTATAGTTAACAAGCTTTTGCTGGTTATCCTATATAACAGTGGTTCTCAACCTTCCTAATGCCGCGACCCTTCAATACAGTTCCTCGTGTTGTGGTGACCCCCAACCATAAAATTATTTTCATTGCTACTTCATAACTGTAATTTTTCTACTGTTATGAATCGTAATGTAAATATCTGATATGCAGGATGTATTTAGGGCACCCCTGTGAAAGGGTCGTTCAACCCCCAAAGGGGTCACGACCCACAGATTGAGAACCACTGCTATATAATAAAAGGCTGATATGCAAATTGACCAAACAATGTAACAACCAGTCACTATGATACACACTGACCACCAGGGGGCAGACACTCAAAGCAGGAGCTGCCCCTTGGTGGTCAGTGCACTCCCATGAGGGAGTGCCGCTCAACCAGAAGCCCTGAGCTGGGCTTATGGCTGGTGAGCGCAGCGGTGGTGGCAGGAGCCTCTCCTGCCTCCAAGGCAGCACTAAGGATGTCCAACTGACAGCTTAGGCCCGCTTCCCACGGACAGTGGGCCTAAGCCATCAGTCAGACATCCCCCAAGGGCTCTCAGACTGTAAGAGAGCACAGGCTGGGCTGAGGGACCACTTGCTGAATGCATGAATTTCATATACTAGGCCTCTAGTAGTAAAGATAATTAATCTAACCACATTCTTGTTTACAGTGGGCCACCAGAACAGAACAGACTCAAATCCTGCAGCAATCTGATTTCTAGCCTTAAACTCCTTTGGCATTCCTCCTGGAACTCCAATGGAACCTATGTATATATGGGGATCAAAGGAGCCCTCTGGACTCTCTTTCCTCTTCCTAGTCTGTCCATTGGAAAAGGTTTACGTATGCCGAAGTGAAAGGGATAGCCAATTATATCAGATCACAAGTTCTGCTCCATTTGATGGGCAAGGCCCAAGTCAGGGTCCTCCATAACGCCACCAGACATCAGCACCGGGTATCGACAGTGCAGCAGGATGCACTTGGCCATTTACACATCCGGATAAATTTCTCATAAACTCCAAGTATTGTTACTCCCTCTCCTCCCTGCCCCTTGGGAGGCAGGAGGTATAGTTTACGTGCAAGGATGGGGGCTGGATCATTTTGGGGGGTCCTTGCTCTTTACCTCTGTTGAATGGGAACAACAGGGCAAGAGTCTTACAGGAGGTGTTTCCCCAGGCAGTTTCCTCCTGGTACAAGGCAAGCACATATTCCATCCCATTACTGTCTGAGGTCCATCCGAACAGAAATGGGACCACTTGGGCGTCTAGCCTTCCTGCCACGCAAGCGTAATATCGCTTTTATTTAGGGTGCATACAGGATATTTAATCCATTCCACCCAGGCATTCATTCCCTTATATCCTACTTCTATTTGCATGGTGGTGGCAATGGCCTAGGGGATCTTGTCCTGTGACTTCTATTCCTAAATCTAGTCCTAGCCAATCTTTTGGCCTAAAAGCTGAAATATCCAAGTCATTCAAGTTACCTATAACCAATACTTAACTGGGTAAGCATGATCCAGATTGTATATCTTTCTCCAGCCCACATTGTAAGCCCCTGCAATTTGTCAGATCTCTAAAGCAAATAGAACTCAGTACATGATGGTTATTAAGCTAGCTAACAGTTTTTAGCATCAGTTTCAAGGGAATATGTCGTGGTATGGCTGTTCAAGTTGAGGTGTGTCTGCCCTTAACCCGTGTGTGATGGGTCCAACCCCACTCTGCAGTGCAAACAGCAGTCTCTGTGATAAGCAAGACAAGGTAGGGTCCTTCCCAGGAGGGTTCCAACTTGCTTCCCCTCCAAGTCTTGATTAGAACAAACTTGGTCTCCTGGTTGATGGCGATGAACCGGAAACTCAAGAAGGCCTTGGGTCAGGAGGCCTTCTTACCTAAGAGAAATTAAAGTAGAAGACATACCCAGTACATAGTTCTTAAGAAATTTGCTCCCTAGTTTCCATTGTAGGAAGATCTTGAGGCATTCCAGGGCCTATTGGAATCACCTACAGTCAACTCTAGGTTAAAAAAAAACCAAAAAACTTTTCTTAAAATTTAAACCCTAGGAAGGTTGTCAAACCCATTCTACCAAAAGATTACATAGTATTCAAAATGACAAGAGGGTATTAAACACAAACATAACCTAGTAAAACTTTAGTTCCCACAACTAATATTACTTTTTTTAATACCTGATTAATATAATATATAACAATTTATAGAACTTTTGCTTCAGAAAAGGACTAACCAAAATAAGGTTTATTTTCTAACTTCATTTGTCCTTGGGTGTGGTCAGCAAATAACACTAATTGGATTTCTGCCATCAGTCTCCCTGAGTACATTGATAAAAGCTATTTACTTTCTGTTTAGGGAGGCAAAATGCAAATCATTCACTCATAAGTGTCCTTGGTTAGGGAATATAGGGTTTATTAGATGGCTCCAAATTGCTGTTTAATTATTTCAATTTCCCTATTCTATTTATTTTGGCTTATAAGCCTGTGTCATTTATTCAATTTTTTTAAACATTTTTTTTTACAAATATTCTATAACTTTCACAAATCTCTCTTTAGAAACCTTATAATTTTCAGAACTAATCAGCTTTAGAAACCACTTTCTTTCTTCTTCAAAGTGTATTTTCATGTCTCATGCTTTCTCTATAATACCAAAACCATTTCTTTTTATAATTTTAGAATTCTTAACCCTTAGAAACCTTTAATTTTTAGGTGGCATATAAGTAATTAATATGCCTCAGATTAGCAATACATTCACATTTTAAGAGATATTTCCAATAAAATACAAGACTTATTCATTAATAGATTCAAATCCATCCTCTATACCGGTATTTTCCCTAAGAGGCAAATTCAAATTAATTAATGTTTCAATATCCTGTTACTTCAAAATATTTATATGTTTATCATTTAACCCAGCAATGCTCCAAAACCTTTAAGTTATCAAAGACTTCGGAAAATTATGTATAGGCATATGAGGCTGGAGAAAGGGGTGGAGAGAGAAGGGAGCAGGTCCCATAGCCTGTTCCCAGACCTCTACCTGCTTGGATTCAAAACTGCCAGTTTTCCTTAGTGATAACATGCTAAGGTTCGGGTGACGAGTTCAGCCTCTGATAGTAGCCGGACTGTTAAGTAAAGAAATGTTCTTTGGGAAGGGGGTGAGAATGTGGCCTTGGGATCTAAAGGCTCAGTGAGAGTCCCTTCCTCTTTTTCTGTGACCCATATGCTCCCTTCCCCAGATGGCCATACCCGACCTTCAAATCACTCCCCCTTCTTTTCCCGAGAACAGTATTCCCAAGGCAGCCATGGGCTCAGGTCTATGTATACACCTGTGGGCCCCAAAATGCATCTAGGTGGTCAGCTAGGCCACATGGGTCTTCCAGCAGAGGGCTTAACTCTTTTTTTTACACTGCTCCAACTCCGTTCACAACCTAGAAAAGCTGTTTCCTGGAGGCACAGAGGCCTCAGGGCCAGTTGGAGCCTTATCAGGACAGCCCTCCTCCTGAGGGGGAGGCTGGGATTGTAAATCGCCATCTTGGATGTTCCCTTAGATTGTCCCCCGGCCGCATAGGGAGGGGAAGGCAAGGCAAGGGATCCCCCTCCTCTGTCTGCCCTTGTTCTCTTTTAGGCCTCTCTGCCTTCACAGGGAGAAGGACAACTGGCCCCTTCCTCCAACAGAGAGTGACTGGACTTTTATTATTAACATATTTATAATTATTACTGAAAAGCTCTATCATAAATCCTTCATTTTCGTTACATCAACTTTGAGAATTTAAAGCCAATTATTACCTAAAGCTTTTTCTTGACCAATTTTGTAAGAGGGATAACTCAATGTACTATTTTATTTTTCTCTGTAAGAACAGGAGTGCCCCTGCTTACTGCTAGAGGGTACGTCTACAGATCTGTTCCTCCCAGTGTTATGGGGAAAAACAGAACATTGGGGACTAGTTATGGTTATATTACCATATAATATATGGGGATATATTAATTATGCTGTTAACCATGATTACCCTTTTCATTCAAACAAAGGACATACCAACCTGACTGGGAGTCCTATGCCCCCGGGATGTGGGAGTCACCCTTGTAATGTGGTCAGTCCTCATACAAGAACTGCCCATTATCATGGAAGCATTAACCTTGTTGCCCAACCCAGCCTGCATAGCTTACTTCCCCATATTCATAAACCAGGGAAGAGCAAACTAAAGTCCCTAAAAGATAGAAAGCCAACATTACATTACAGATACACAGACAGAAATCTCACTAGCTAAGAGTTTCTGGTGGCTAACACCCTGAGAGGGAGAGCAGGAAGAGTCCCCAAGAAAAAAATTGTTGGCAGCTGCTGGGACTTTCCTGCCGTCTCTGTCACGTGTTCAGCCTCACCACACATAACTGGGCTTCCCCAAAGCAATTAATTTGTTTAATTTTTAAACAAATTAAACAAACAAGAAAGAGACATAAAACATCAACTGAAAAACTCTTATACAGGTGAACACAACACACTAAAAGTTTACACCACAGAATCCCCTGCATTAAGAACCACTAAAGCAGAGCAATGTCTTCTGTCCCTGATTTGGGAACTGCCTCCCCACCCCCACCCCGAATCTCAGCATTCTCCCCAATGGACTATTTCAGGGGAATATATTCCCGAGGCCTAGAATTTCTATTTCCCATCCTTGGCAGGTCTTTTGTGACTATGTTCTCAACCCCCCATATTGGAAGTTTTAAGATGGTGGCCCCCAAGGAAGCTGCAAATCATGCAGCCAACATGGTGGCTGCCAAGTCACGCAGTCCAAAATGGTGGCTATCCAAGCTGTTCTTTGGCAGAAAAGATGACTTGTTTATTCTCACAAGCTCAGGATTTCACCTTCAGATACCAAGGAATTTTCCTAAACATGATAGCCTACCAAAAATAAAACTTGATGCCAATTATGAAGATTATACATATTCTTTTCACCACTCAGTAAGTGTTAGCTAAGGGGGGAAAAATCCATGTACCCAATGGTCATAACTGAGGATAAGCTTGCTCATCAGTTTCTCATCAGTTTTTTGGGGTGATAAACGTCACCTGGATTGAGGGTGCAGCCTTGAGGCCAAAGAAGCAATTCTTCAAATAAACTTTACTAAGTGATACTGATATCAACTTTGTAATTGTGACTCACTATCAATTTCAGCAATCTGATGAGTGTGATTAGAATTCAGCATGTTCAGGCTTTCCCCCTCTCTGTTCTCATAGTCTCTTAAAACAGATTCTATTAAGTTGGTACAGTTATGTTCTACAGAAATTAAGTTTAAAACATGGGAGCTCATCCCTATAAAATTAAAATCCCAACCATATGTACATTATTTGTTCCTTTACTTAAGTTCACATTCTTACTAGCATTTGCAAAGTGGTGTGTGTGTTTAGATTTTGAGCTGCTCACGGGCCAGGTCTTCCTGGATTATGTTGTGCCAGCAGTGAGGGTCACACTGCCCTTAGACATCAAATATACATGATTTGTAATTACAGTGACTTTTTCTGTCAGTGACCATGTAGAATACACCTTAATAAATGAATACTACAGCAATATGATTTCCATTCACTCCCAAGTATCACAGGACCATAGCTTCTAACAGCCTATTATAGTGTTCTGACCTAACCTTCAAAATGTCAATAAATTGGATTATAATGTAAGCCATTCTAAATGTCTTTGAAAGAAGACAGATGGATGTTATGCTGTCATGAATCTGAACCTCTGGGAAGTCTATGTTCAGAAAAACAGGAATTAATGTTTTTGCTTTAGCTGGTAATACTCTATGCTACCTTCATTTGCTATTGGCCAATAATAATAATTTTAAAATGAATGACTTGAGTGTGAAAAGTTAAAAAAATTTTCAAAAAACACTTTAAGCTTGAAATGCTCAACCCATCCAGTTTTGGGTTTTTTTGTTTGTTTGTTTGTTGTTTTGTTTTGTTTTTTTGTTTTGTGTTTTTAATCTTTGGCACCTTTGATCCCATAGATATAGATTATCAGGCTGCTTCCACCACGATGTGAGCACATTTCCATATGGAAGTGTTAATTAATTGCAGAGGTGACTCACTACTGCTGAGCAATTGCATTCAGCAAGGTGAACAAATGGAAAAACAGGGAGGGAGGACTCATTCTTAGAGATGTTCACTGTTGCTTCTCACCCAGATCATTTGTTAATGATCCTGGGAATTCTTTCTGAACATTTTTTTTCCCTCATAGAGAGCCCAAGGCATTCAGCTTACTTAACCATAAGCATTAAAAAAATCTAGAAATGGCAATCCCTTAAATTAGCAGAGACTGATGCTCTGTTGCATAAATTTCTACAGGCCACAACACCAATTTCTGAGAACCAGCGTGTATAGGGGTCCTGTCAAAGTCTCAATGATCCCTCCCTTCTCAGGACCCTTGTGGGTTCCTGGTGACCATATTTGTACACCTGTGACTTTCCTTCCAGCTCGTACTAAATAATTTTGGGAGAGTTGGCACCTAATCCGAGGTGAACCAAGGAAATACTCTGGGGAATTGTGCATTAGGAGCAAATAGATCCCAAGAAGGAAGTTTCACTAATGTCAGAGATTTCCAGAGGAAGTCGCCAGGCACATCCTACAGCTCAGTTTCCTGGAGCTGCCTTGATTCCCTCCCTTTCTGAGTTATGATTACTCAGCTTTTCTTGGGATCATATAGGATCTGGGGCAAGAGAAACTAACTTGTCCAGGATATCATAACTGAAAAAATATGAAGTCATGGACAAGTCTCTGGTATGATGTATGGTTTCCCAAGGTAATATCAATTAGATTTATTTTATCTATTGATTGCTGAATGGATTGATCATAAAGACAGCAATAGTAAGTTCAGTTATGCTTTCCAAAAGTTGAGTGTTTTTTTATTATTGCAACTGTAGGATCCATGCACATGAGACATTAATTATTCATTTTACACACAAGGCTTTGTTAGCTTTTCAAATTGCTTTGTAAAAACTCCAGAGCTTCACAACGTGTGAATCAGTGGTTCAGCGTAAGATTTCAAGGCATGTCCTGATTTTGATGTGATGCGGTTAATTAACCAGATGACACCTGTCTGAAAATGAGGTCAATTAAGTGAGGTATGCCGACCAGTGGGAGTCAAATGCTATTTTCAAGTATCTCTAAGGCTCGTTAACAGTCCCACAAATAATATTTCATTCTATTTTTATGTTAAAATGTTATAATTATTTAAAACTATAATAAAAAACAAGTACACTATGTAGTGTCCTGTGTACATTTTAATGCATTCAAGACCACCTCAATATTAACTTACGCAGCCAGGTTAATTTACGCAGAGCATGGAGAATTTTTGCTTTGAAGCAAGTAACGCTTCCTTTTAATCCAGCGGTTCTCAACCTGTGGGTCACGACCCCTTTGGGAGTCGAATGACCCTTTCACAGGGGTCGCCTAAGACCATCCTGCATATCAGATATTTACATGATGATTCATAACAGTAGCAAAATTACAGTTATGAAGTAGCAACAAAAATAATTTCATGGTTGGGGGTCACAACATGAGGAACTGTATTTAAAGGGCCAGAAGGTTGAGAACCACTGTTAATCCATCATTAAGCTCCTGCTAGAGATCAACTACCTGTGAATGTATCTGAACCATGTAGAAAGGTGTCATTGATCATAGAGGTGGTTACTTGGCACACAGGTATGGGTTTTTTTTACCCAATTCAGGGTAGCCTATAACTGGTCATATAAGATTTTTAGAAACAAATGTTTCACTATTATCAGGATTTTCTCAACACTATACTAATAAAATACAACAAAAAAATATTGCTGCTGAGGGAGATTTAAGGCCCTAATTATAATTCCTGCTTCCAAATTTGTGTGGTCATTAAAATAGATGTCAACATTGAACTTATAAGATAATTTTATATTAACAAAATACTCTTTTTACTTATTTTATTTCTATTTTATAGATTGAGCTTCTATTTAAGATTTTGCTTCATTAATGTTTTCCTCAAAGGAAATGGTTTGAAAACCACCATTAAGCCAAATTTCTCAACCTTGGCACTACTGACATTTTGAAACAGATAACTCTTTACTGTTGGGGGCTTTCCTGGTCATTGCAGGGTGTTAGGCAGAATCCCTGGCCTCCACCGAGTGGATGAAAGTATCAGGCCTCCACCACCAGCCTGACAATCAAAAATGTCTACAGATATTGCCGAATGTCCTTTATGGGGGAAAATTATCTGCTGGCTAAGTCATAGGATCATAGGACTTGCCACACTTTAGTAATCTATGTATGTATATAAAGCCCATGGCCCTAACACCATGACAACCAAAGACCTGAGCGGGTGTGCGGGGATGCAAGCACGGTGAGGCCACACAGGTGGGTGGGGCCACGCTAGTTCTCGTGCTGGGCTTCTAGTTTATAGATAATTTTCACAATCTTTTTACTTATAAGAAACTATGAAACAATTACTATAGTAGGGTAGATAGATAATTTTTAAAACATTTAAAAATATGTATTGTGTTGTCTTGTTAAGGGTGTTTTAAAATACTTGCAGGCCATAAAAACAGGCTTGTGAAATTGTATTTTTAGAAAACAAAAGATACGCAGTATATATTTTTAAGTAAAAAAATTAATGCATGTAATTATGAGAGCAGGAGTCAAGAAAGAATCTAATAAAATCCTTGCATGTGCTAAATTCTGGACTATAACTAGTCTTTAAAATTTTTGTAAAACACTTGGAAGAAATGTTTTATAAATTGAACCTGAATTTTTTTTTTTTTTTGCTTTTGCCTATTGCTCAAATAAATCTTATTACATTGACCAACATCCTGTCTAAGAAAGGCTTCAAAGGGAATGCCCCAATGCTCATCCTGTGAACTCTCATCTTTCATAAGGAAAGCCTGTGAGAAATTGGAAAGGATTAGGGTCTTTTGTAACAGTGTTTTAAGAAGAAAGTTCCCGTTAGGTTAACACACATGACCAAAACAATAAGTCACCCTGGCAGCCTCAAAAAACATAGGAATGAAGAGTACTTTGTCAAATTTAGATACTCTGTTAGTGGGAGCGTAAATTGGCACAATCTCTACCAAGGGCAATGTGGCAAAACTTACAATGCATATACCTTTTTCCAACCATTCCCTTTCCAGAAATAGCCAACAGATAATAGTGAGACATAGTGGGGTGTACCAGTATATTCAGTGCATCTTCATTTGTAAAACTAAAAGACAGGGAACAGTGTAAATGTCCATCAAAAGATGACTGGGAATATAAAGTATGGTATTTCCATACAACTGAACACATTGCAGTAAAATTTTTAAGACAGCTTATTATTTACGGATATAAAACCAATTCCAAGATGCATTGTTAATGCAAACAAGAAAGGTTCAGAGAAGGTAGGCAGCTGTCTAAGAAGCTATCCTCTAAGAAGATATAGCCATACTCCTATTTGCACAAGGAATATTCATGGAAAATTTCCAATGTTGTGGGGATTAAAGTAGCAAGGAAACTTTCTATTATTAAATTTGAATATTTTGAATTCTTCACATTACAATCACGTTACTTTGTGAGAGAAGACCATGCCATTTTTCAAAGAAAAGTACTTTCTCAATTCCATAGTAATATGCAATATTCGTAAGAGTGATAGCCTAGGAATTTCAGTTACTCTCAGATTCCATAGCCCAGGCAAATGAAAATGGAGGGATAATGGAAACCCAGGTGAGATATCTAGAGTCAGGGTTTGGGGTCTTGCATAAAAACATAAGCTCAACTTGAGTTGGTGACTATGTGGTATGAACACCAATCCTAAGGTAGTGTAATGTTTCTTTCCTGGTTATATTGAGTATAGGTGGACCAGGATCTCAGAGATGAATTTGACAAATCTCTGTAATAGTGGGTAGTGTTAGGCACCGAAAGTTATAGAGGACAGGTTTTGTTGTTGTTGTTTTGGTGTTTTATTATTAGGTTGTAGCAGGAGATGAAGGTAGGCTTTGATGCATATTGTAGATGACCTACTCATAGGCAGAACTTACTGAAGATACTGGCAGAGACATTGCCAGGATGCTATGGGATAAAAATAGCTATAATAATGACCAGCATTTGTGGAGCACACATCTCTTTTAATTCTCACCGCCATTCATCCTACGTAGTAGGTGTTATGATGGATAAGGGGACTGAGGCTCATGGAGCTCAATTAAATAGCCCAGGCTCATAAGACTAGTTAGCAGCAAAGAAAGACTCAAATTCAATCTGCCTGCCTTCAAAAATTTTAACCACCAAATTTTTATGCCCATTGGTAACATGATCCAGGGCTGGGAAGCCTGGAACCGGAGGCCATCATACTTATGATGCTATCTTTCTCTCTCTCATCCTGACAGAATCACAACCACAGCTGCGTGTATGATGGATCTCCGAAGATATCCTCTGGATGAACAAAACTGCACTCTGGAGATTGAAAGTTGTGAGTTACTTGGACAGGGGAAAGGAAAGGGGGGTGCATGCTTGACTCAATTAAATTCCACCTTGTGTTGAATGATTGCTAGGATATTTTCAGCTATACTATGCTGCCAACTTTTTAAGGGTTTCCCACTCTAGTGACATTTCTCCTTATACTGGTGGCTCCAAGTTCATTTCAATGAGGTTAAATTTTTGAACCATGAGGAAAAGTCTACTTAGTTTAGCAGGACAATTCTTGCTATCTCCTCAGAGTGGAGTTTCTCCCAAGGTGTTCTAACACCCAAACTGCATTAACAAGAGGGGGGAAAACATTTTAGTATGTAAAGGCTTTAAGAGATTGTTTTTGATTTGATAGTCTCCACCTGGAGGGTTGTAAATTGTTGTATTTTAGAAAAACACTATGGTAGGGTCTTGTGCGCTTTTGCCTTTCTTCATAGGAAGAATAAACCTTCATGATGCTCGTGCATTGGGCCAAAGACTTGCCATGTTTCAGGTCTAGTGAGTAATTTTGGTTTGTCTTCTTGGGCTGTTTTCATTGATTGTTTTCTTAACAATTTGAATATTTTAGTCACTGATACTTAATGTGATTGACTTTGTTTCATTGTTTCATATGAATATTTTAGTCACTGAGACTTAGTTTGATTGACTTTGTTTCATTGTTTCATAGCTATCAACAAGCAGGCATTTAGTCCATTTATTGTGAATACCAGGCCTAGGCCATTTCCTGGTTTTAAGGGACACAGAAAGGTGCAGTAGTAAATTCAGAGCATTATAATGCCACCTACTGTAATTGTAATGTGAGAAATAGACAGATATTCACTTAAATCATCTGAAATTCTTCCCAGATCTAAGCATCAGAATAGTAAAAGAAAATGGGAAAAATTCAGTGACTTCATAGAATTATTAAAGAATACCAGTAAATATAGTACTGTACTCCTAATTATCTGATTATTAAGGAACTAGAGGCCCAGTGCACGAAATTCATGCACTCGGGGGGGGGGGGGGCAGGATCTCTCAGCCCAGCCTGTGCCCTCTCACAGTCCAGGAGTCCTCAAGGGATGTTTGACTGATGGCTAAGTCCATTGTCAGACATCCTCAGTGCTGCCACAAAGGCGGGAGAGGCTCCTACCACTGCTGCTGCACTCGCCAACCATGAGCCTGACTTCTGGCTGAGCAGCGCTCCCCCTGCGTTGAGCGGGATTGGGCCGAAACTGACTCTCTGACATTCCCCGAGGGATCCTGGATTGTGAGAGGCCACAGGCCAGGCCAAGGGACCCCACCTGTGCACGATCAGGGCCTGGGAGGGATGCAGGAGTTTGGCCAGTCAGGGAGGGACCATGGGAGGGCTCCAGGGCATGTCCAGCCTGTCTTGCTCAGTCTCAATTGGCTGGGCCCCAGCAGCAAGCTAACCTACTGGTCAGAGCATCTGCCCCCTGGTGCTCAGTGCACGTCATAGCGAGCAGTTGGGCAGCCTTAGCATATCATTAGCATATTACGCTTTGATTGGTTGAATGGATGACTGGATGACCGGACACAGCATTTTAGGCTTTTATTAGTATACTAGTGGCACAGTGCACAAAGTTTGTGCACATTAAAAGGGAATTAATTAGAGGAAATATTTTAATATTGCTATTTGCCCTTTCTCTATAATAGAAATGTCAGAGATGAAAGAAAATTAGTAAAATGTATATGAAAATCTTCCTCCTGTCAGAGTCTGGGGTGCACCACAGGACCCAGAGTCAAGTCCCTGCCGACCCGCGCACGCCTTGAAATCGCATGAGACCTAGACCCAGCTGGCCCCACCCCCATTGGGCGAGATGCAGACCCGGCCGGTCTCACCCCTGTCAAGCCCCGCTGGGTGGGGAGCACAGCCTCAGGTCCCCTGTCAAGCCCCACTGGGTGGGGGGGTTGCAGCCTCAGGTCCCCCACCCCGGCCCAGTGCCACGCAGCCTCAGGTCCCTGCTGATCACTCGTTGAGGGAACCCCACTTCCGCTGTGGGCACAGCTATCTTGTGACAGCGTGAGGATTAATTTGCATATTACCTCTATTATATAGGAGAATAGGATTGCATTAATTTTCTACTTTTACTGAACACAAACATAGAAATAGATAAATATACTTTTGTAGATATAGATATAGATTCAGACACAGATGGTGATATACTACCACTAAAACTAGAAAGAACAAGAAATATTCTAATTTTAAAATGCATTATATAAGTAAGCTGGTTGATAGGTGTTACTATGTGATGTGATGACTTTTGATTTAAATGACAACCAAATTCAAAAGGTAGCAATGAAATATGAACACAATCATTTATTAATGGCCAGTAATAGTTTATAAATAAGGCAGAACTTGAGCTAAGCAAGTAAACCATTAGCTTTTGGAATGGACATGGAAAGAGGCCATCATGGGTTGCTTCATACGGATTGCCTTTTAGCCTTGGCATCTCTTCTGTGGATTGTGATCTTTTACCTTTACTTCACTGGACAGCAGTAGGATATGACATCCTCTCAAAATTCAAAGACCTTATGGTTTACATCAGTCACCTAAAGAAGTAATGAGTTTGACAAGTCCTTAAATTTATTCTGTGTTGTAAATTATCAAGCTAAAATTATCAGGATTTATTGTCTCCTAAAATGCATTTTTATTTTATAATACATATTGAGTTTTTATATTATTATAAGTTATACTTTTCTTTAAGTAGGCAATTAAATTTATTCATATTTAGGAAATAGATGGCTTTGAAGTCCATTTATTATATCATATAATGACCAAAACAAAACTATAAATGAGGAAGAAATTAAACATAAGTTTCATGTGGCAGGGTTGGGGGAAGCACCAACAGCCAGATACCCCAAAATAATTATAAAATATGGTGTCAGGTAATAGGTGGTGACCCAGGTATATGGAGTCATTGAGGAAATTCAGGAATATGCCATCAGCTGTCTGGACAGATGGATGAAGCAGGTAACTGGACCCCTCAAGTCAGCTAATAGGTAGAATTGCAGGCAGATGGTGGCCGTCATTCAAGTGACCCAACAGCAGGTCACAGAACTCCAGTCCCTACAGATATTTACCTAAAGCAAAGCAGAGACTCGAGTCTGTAAGAGTCTGTGTAATGAGGAGTTTATAACGGCAGGAATTTGGGAGAAAGGGTGAAAAAAATCACAGAACTGCCTTGTACTTGCCAGACCGAAGCTAGGCATTAATATAACAGCTCCGTAACATAAATATTTCTACCAACTTTTGAGAGATAATGTATCAGAGGCTCAGAGAAGTGAAATAACTTACCCTGGCCAAGGATAGTGGTGAAGTGGGGCTTCAAACCCAGGTAATCTTACTGTCATAGAATCCTGCAATCAACAGGTGAGCAAGGGAGCAGAACATTATCCCTAATACAGGTTAAAATAGAGCCCGGAAGCTGAGGCAGAACTGGCTTTCAGGTCAAAGGTCAAATGATTGCAACTGCAGAGAGGGTAGTCTGTGGATGCAGGAAGCCAGGTAGTCCTTGATTCCATTCATGTTAACCTAAAAAAAACAAACAAACAAACAAACAAACAAAAAAAAGCGTAAAGGCCTCAAATGACAACATTGTTTAGCTTTAATATTTTAGTTAAAATGTATACCTTCTTAACAATAGATAAATCAATGTTAAGAGATCTTAAATATTAAAAGGAATAATTCCAAGCAACGAAGTATCATATGGCAATACTGTGGAGTTCAAATGAGCTTTGCTTTTTCCCTGCCTAAGTACATAATCAATATGTTGTTAAGTACTAATAAATACAGAATCTGGTATTCATCTTTTTTTAACTCTTCATGAAGAAGCGTGTGTTGCATTATTTGCTAAAATAGCTCTCCCTGAATTTATGAAGCCTGTAACTGAACTTTAAAGTGATTACAAATGAGAGGCTGTCGTGTATGTTGGGAAATAAGAATGATAAAGTAGACATGCCGCCAAAGTAAAGTTGAACCGATTATACTTTTGCGAACAATAGAATAGACACATTACCTACCTTACAAAATGCACTAGTTTGTATTCTCTTCCATCACAATCCCAAGGATGGGGCAATGTTTTGCTTGGTTCGGTCTTTTGAGAAAAATTAAAGATGTTTTGCTTTTTTTAAATGTCATCCAATCGAGTAAAATTGGAAAGGTTATAAAGCCTTGTTAAATTGAAATTTTAGTTGAACTTGGAGCAGATCAATAGCTTTCTAGCCCTGGGATGCTATAAAAACAGTTAATGGCACATAGAAAAATTGATCAAGAAATTTAGTACTAAGAGGATTTGGAATTTGAAATCAATAAAGCTGTCATGTGAAGGTTTGATAGCCACGAGCTGCATGTAGATATAGAAGGACTTGGGATAACCATCATGGGGGATTCAGGTGCCTTTTCCAATTCTCTGCGGCAACAATGGAGGAAGATATTGACCCGAATCTCATCCTCTCAGTACAAGAAGATCGTGTCACTTGTCACTTACACCCAAAGCAGTAGCAGCCGTCTCAGGCCTGAAATCTCTCAGCAGGCTCACCCATCTTGATCTACACTTCCTTGTGTCTTCACCATTCTAAGCTGGCCCTCCGTATTTCAGAGGAGGAGGTGCTCCACTTCTTTTATAGCCTGACCTTGGCCCCTGTGCTCAGGATTCCATCTGTCTTCCTCCTCTGAGAATTGATTTTTTTTCAAGTTCACACACACTCCACCCCTGATCACTTTGATCCTCAATCTCACCTTCTGGCTAGCCCTTTATTCAAAGCCTAAAAACAAGTTTAAACTCTTCTCATTATCAAACACTTCTTCTGTCCCCCTACAACTCCTCTTAAGCTTTCTGTAATTACTCTCCTTTTCTTCAGGCTACCTGGAATAATGGTCTATATCTGTTGTCCAATGCCTCAACTTCCTCTCAGCCCACTGTATTTTGGAACCAGTCTACCCATCTCTCAACCCCACTGATACTGTTCTCAGAAAGGTCACCTCTCTTTATATACCATCTTTATTCCAATAGTGCCCAAATATATATCTCCAGCTCAGTTATGTTCTAAGCCCTAGACGATGTACATAGCATTCTTCTTGGCATGTCTATTTTTATGTTTCAGAGGCATCTTAATTTTCTCAAAAGTTAACTATCATTTTCCCTCCCAAATGAGTTTTACTCCCAGTCTCCTTAATCTCAGTATCCAACCAGAATCCTTGGACTAATTGTTGAAATTTCCCTTATACTCCTCCATTCCAATCTATTGTCAAATACCACTCGTTCTACCTGCAAGGTAGAATGAATGGCTGAGTTGCTTTTATCCATCATGGTTCTTTTGCCTTTTCTCGTCTCATCCTTCAGTTCTCCCCTAAGATGGCACCTCCAGTAAGAGGCTTTCCTGAGAATCCAATCTAAATTACGAACCCGAGTTATTATCTCCAAATTCTGTTAGTTTGCCATATAGCATTTAGTAGCATTTATATGCTTGTGTGTTTATTTTTTCTTCCTTCTGTGGGTTATAATAAAACCCATGGAAAAAAAAGATCATTACTTTGTTCACAAGAATAATTACAACTTAGGGTAGTACTTAATAATGAATATTTTTGGAGTGAATTTATGCTAAATTTCTTAGCTCCAAACTTCTCAAGTCTTTTAAATTTTAGAAGATAGAAGTCTGGTCTTCATTTTCTCAGACCTGATTTAAGGCATGGGTTCTTTTACTTGCCATAAAATATTCTTTCATTTGTACAATTTTATATTTGTGCTTTAAGATTATCTCAGAATTTAAGATTATAAATGTGTCAACTAAGAGCCAGATATGGAAACATTTAGGAATTTCAGTGTGCTGGCAAATGTGATAAGTCCCTATGATTTTTTTGTTTCATTTTTTAAAAACATATCTTTATTGTTGAAAGTATTACAGATGTCCCCTTTCCTCCCTCCCCCTCCCCATTGACCCACTCTGCCCTGCTCCTGCCCCCACCCCAGGCCTTCACCACACTAATTTTTGTTTCATTTGAGCCATTGGCTGTCTATATCCCTCCCACCCGAACCACAACCAATTTATCAAACAAAGGTAACATTTAGTGATACCTGATTATTTTTATATTTGTATCTTGTTTTTAAAAAAATGGTTTGGAAACTTTTAACTTAGGCATTGTCTTAATGTGTCCAATTTAGTGAATCATCCACTCAATCTATCTTTTAGTCTCAGAATATTGTCATTGTGTTGATTTCAATGTTTTCATGTTCACAAAAATAGTAGAAATAAGAAAAATGTGTCTACCTAAATACAGTGGCATAACTTAACTATGGAAAATTTCCTGTGAGAATGTGATTTTTGCAGTTGAAGTGCTGAGTTCTATTTATATAATGTGTTACATCAACACTTGGAAATAAGATCAAAATAAGTGTAATGTCCAGATATGAGACAGGAGTAGTTTTACAAAAGTCTGCCCTTATAAAGCCACATGTGGAGAACTGTGTCCAGTTCTTAATGCTGAATTAAAGTAATTTCCTTTAGAGGAGGATACCAAGCTATCTTGGGGGGAAATTTATGAAGGAATAATAGCCATTGCTGAATGCTTTAAATGCTATCACATAAAAAAAAAATCTTGGGTTTGGTGTTGGCCAGTGTATTAGGATTCTCCAGAGAAACATAACCAGTAGGATGGATGGAGATTTATGAATATATAATTACATATATATAATTTTATAAAGAAATTGCTTATGTGATTATAGAGACTGATAAGTCCCAAATCTGCACAGTAAGTTGGAAAACTAGAGCACTGACAGTGTAGGTCCAGTTCAAAGGCCAGCGTGCTTGAGACCCAGGGAGGACCCGTGTTTCTATTTGAGTCTGAAGCAGGAAAAAGCTGATTGTCCCAGTTCAAAGAAAGGCAGACAGGAGGAATCCTCTCTTACTCTGAAGGTCAGTCTTTTTGTTTTATTCAAGCCTCAACTAGTTGGATGAGGCCTGCTCACTTTAGGGACGGCAATCTACTTTACTCAGTCTACTATCTTATTAGTTAAAGTAGTGGTTCTCAACCTTGGCTGCACATTAGAATCCCTGGGAATCTTTTTAAAATCCTGATTTCTGAACCTCCGGCCTCCGGGATGAGGCCCAGAAATCAGGATTTTAAAAAGATTCCCAGGTGATTCTAATGTGCAGCCAAGGTTGAGAACCACTGAGTTAAAGGCTAATCCCTTCCAAAAGCACCCTCCCAGAAGCAGAAAGAAGAATGCTGGATCCAGTATCGAGGCACTTTGTGGCTCACTCAAATTGATACATAAAAATAACCCACTCAATACTAGATTCGAACCCATTCAATTCACTTCAGTTCAACTAGCATTTCTCACCTATTAACTACATGTTCTCTGCATGCTAAGTGCTGGTGTCACAGCAGCAGCTGGGCAGACAGGTGGGCAGAAGTTACAGGAAGGTAGATGTTGAATTTAAGAAAAATACTTTCCAATGAACCAAGGAACACATTCACGAAATCAGTCCCTTTTTATGAAAGACTTCCCTTATCAGAGACACTTCAACTAATTGGATATGGCCACCTACCAGCATTAATGTAGAAGACATTCCTCATTGAGATGCCAGTTAATTATATAACCTTAAAGATCTCTTTCAGCCCTAAAATCTGAAACTCTGGGAGTTTATTCAATTTAGTTGCATTTCCAGTTAGTAACTTTATGTGCTTGCCTAAAATAATGGTTCTAAAGTAATCCTGATTTATAAAAGATATTAGAATATAGCAAAAATGTTATGAACACATGAACATATAAATACTCACAAGAAAATATGAAATATAGGACAATTACCAGCAAAGCCTTTGAATCATTCTTACTTTATTTCTGCCTGCCAAATCATTAATTCTGATCTGAAGTAATTTAAAAATAGCATCTACAACATACCACACACTTTCTATTCATGGATGCTAAACACCAAAATAACAGAAGTAAATTGAACTTCATGAATGATTCATGGCTTTCCTTGCTTTATGTCCCCATTGTCAAGGAAATTAGCAGCATTGGATATCTCCTTAGATAAATTTGATTTTGCCATATTCAGTAGACTACTTAATGAAAATGAGTATTTCACACTTATGTTTATAGAAATGTTAATGAATTTTAGCGCCTGTAGCTTTTTTGATGAGCAGAGGAGTGGGTGTAGGGAAGGAGGGAATATTTTTTGAATTAATGTATTCCTTTTTCTAGACTGCTTCTTTGAAACTGTGAAAAAACACTCTTTCTGAAAAGTCTCTGATCTTTTTAAGTTACAAAATAAAAGCCAGTGAAGGAATGGAGTTCCTTTTATGAAAATTAGTTTTGCAATCAACTTGACTATAAAGTTAGCCTCATAGCTGTTCACTTCAGCCCTATTACAGTTTAAGTTTATTTTCCATGCCTGGGTAAGTGGCTATGTAGATTGATGAGGATATCTCAGATTTACAGATTTGGATTTCTGAAAATTTCTTCTCTCCATGGTGCTCTGATGAATGGCCATTTTGCTGCTAACTTCTTAAGAGGAAGTCAAAAACAAAGCTATTGCTTTACATAAAGGTTTTAATATTAACCAAACATGTAAAGAGACATTTTATAATGGAATTTTAATCTTCAAGAACAGACACTCTTGTTAAACTGAGGGCTTTGGTTCACTGGGGGTCAAAACTTGATAATAATGACAGCTAATATTTATTGATTATATATTACTAGAGGCCTGGTGCATGAAATCCATGCACTGGGGGCAGAGGGGAATCCCTCAGCCTGGCCTGTGCCCTTGCAGTACGGGACCCTTCACTCCTTACCACCCATCTGCTCACTGCTCCTTACCACTCAGTTCGCTGCTCCTTAGCGCTACTGCGGAGGCAGGAGAGGCTGCCACCACCACTGCTGTGCTCACCAGCTGTGAGCCCAGCTTCTGGCTGAGAAGCGCTCTCCCTGTGGTCAGTTGAGCATCTTCCCCCTGGTGGTCAGTGCACATCATAGTGACTGGTTGTTCTGGTCGTTCTGCCATAATGGTTGCTTAGGCTTTTATTATATAGACTAGAGGCCCACTGCACAAATTCGTGCACCAGTAGGGTCCCTCGGCTTGGCCTGCAGGATAGGGGCTGGGGAGGGACCACAAGAGGGACTGCCGGAGGGCTCCAGGGTGTGTCCAGCCCGTCTTGCTCAGTCCCTATCAGCCAGACCCCAGTAGCAAACTAACCTACTGGTCGGAACGTCTACCCCCTGGTGATCAGTGCATGTCATAGTGAGCAGTTGAGCAGCCTTAGCATATCATTAGCATATTAAGCTTTGATTGGTTGAACTGCCAACAGGTCGACCAGACACTTAGCATATTAGGCTTTTATTATATAGGATGGACCAGACACTTAACAAGGATTTCCCATTGAATCTTCTCCAAAACTCTATTTTACATAGGAAATCAAAGCACCAATGTAGTAGTAATTTCTTCAAGTCACAAAATTAGTGGTCCAAATGGGATTTGAACTCAAGCAATCTGACTTGAAAGTCTAAGATTTAGAGGAAAGATGGAGGAAAACCTCTTAAGAAAACTTCTCCATAGTGTCTTCATAAAACTCTTCTCTCCATCTTTCCCACTGTGTGTGACTTGGGTGATTATGAAAAGATCTCACCTGAAAACAAAGCAGGTTTTAATTGGTCCTTCTCTCAATTCAGTTTCTACATGAGCATTTATTTTCTGACATTCTTGCCAACTAAACTGAACATTGATATAATTTAAGGATAACCATTATTTTACCAGGTCACTTCTACTTGCAACAGGTCACAAAACGGTCAGAAATCCTTTCTCTTCTAGATGTTTACAGATACTATTTCCCACATCATTTTAGGATTGTGCTAGGCCTGACTGACTGCAGTGGTGCTGTAGTTTCAAAATCCATTTATTTCTCATAATGTTATTGCATGGACATCTATAATCTTGGGAATGGATATATTCCCATGAGGGGTCTTGAGTTGGATTGTTCTGTGAACCACATTCATAAAGGAACCATGTGAGGATATATATGTTAGTTTTCATTTAGGTATCAATTTCAACATTTAAATTTCATTATTCTTCTCTTTCAGATCAAAGATTTTCAAAGGGGGTTTTTACAAAATATTGATACCATGATCCCACCCTGGACCAAAAAGAGAATTTGTGGAAGGTGCCCTTGAAAGCATTTTTTAAGCTCTCCCTCCAGGTGATTTCAATATGCAGCCGAGTTTGACAGACACGCTTGAAGGCTGTCATGCTTTGAATTCTTGCTCCTCTCTTTTTCTGATAGACCCAGTTCTCTAAATGGGAAGCAGAATGGAAACAGAAATAAGAGAAGAAAGTACAGCAGAGAACAGAAAATAGCATGATTTTCAAAGAAAGAAATCACTGAAATGATCAAAGGAGAAAATTTAAACTACTCTTTCTTTTATCCTTCCTCACAGAAGGCTCCATTTTTTTTCTTTCTATTTAAAAGTGCCTGCCTTGAAATAACTAGGTAGACCAGTAGACCCTGCTTTTCATTGGCACTGAGTGCTTCAACCAGATATTCAAATCCATGTCATAATTGCTCAAGTTGTTATAAGACACTACTCTATTTTAAAAGCCCCAGTATGAATACGTATTAATAGGAACACAATTAATGAAACATTAATTTGGATAATGATGCTGTCCGTGGTAAATGGAGTTTTCCACTTTAGAGAGAGAGGACATCAAATGCTTTTAGTAACATTCTCTACTCTGTTAAGTAAAGAAAAAAGCTAGTTAAAATTTACATTTGCATAGCAACAGGCTTTCCAGGAATAGTTTAACCAAGCTGAAATTAAGCACAGTTTATTTGTTTCACCCATAAAAAAATAATATAATCATAATTTCTACAATCATTCTTATCTCCCCACACTCTGCCCCATAAACATGGACTATGCTTATTTGATTGCGCGAAAGGGCAGATTTGTCACAGAGCTCTCATTCGATGTCTGCACTGATTCTAAGCAGATTGTATTCTTAGTACTTAGATTCTGTAGATCTACAATTCAGACAAAAAATGTCACTGAATAGAGCCGAAGGGTTGCCTGCTCTTACCTTAGAAACTGTCAGCGTAGAAACCCATCACATGTCTGATGTGCTCCCTGTGGTGCTTGTCAAATGTCCATGTGCTTAAAGGGATCTTATGAAAATGCATTCTGGTTTAATGAGCTGGGTCTGGAGCCCAAGAATAGGCATTTCTAATGTGTTACCAGGCAGTACCTATGCCATTGGTCCATGAACCACACTGAGTAGTAAGAATCAGTAAAAGAAAGGAAAAAAAAAAAAAGCAAGCCTGTCTCACCTATGTTCCTCAATCTACCCAGCCTGTTTGCTTCCTACTGAGATTTAAATAATTAGCTAAAGCCTTTGTCTCACTGGTTGCAGGAATTTGGAGTTTTAAATTACCTGAGGCAGAAAAGTCATTTTCAGGTGACCTGGATGTCTCCAAAGCACTGGAATTTGAAAAGCTTTAGATTTTTGTAAAATACCTGGGTGTGCAACTTCTGTGCCTTACCATTTTATATGTGGGAGATTCCAATGCAGTATGTCATCAGTACTCTGAAGTCCACATTAAAGATAATACTTGGGTGAATATATGTAGAAAGATTTAATTTTAATAAAGAAAAAAATAGTGTAAAGTATTCTAATGATTGTACTTGACTCTATGTCCATTAATGAGAGATTTTTAGTGGAGGGGGCATGTTGCTCCACCTCAGCTAGCTAGCCATCTGGGATTTAATGAGTCATTCGGAAGAACGCAAGTTTCCCAGACTTTAACTATTTTGCTGTGAATCTTCCTCAATAGAGAAGTCTAAAAACCATTTATTCTTTTTTAATGATTCAGGATTATGAGCATTATTCATCTAGCTTCATCTCAAGCAAAAGCAGATGTAAGGGATTTACACTCTGATCCCCATGGTGACCTTAAGACCTGCCTTTTTGTGAGTGTCTTTCTAGAAGGAGTGATGAAGGCTCCTATCTACATAAATAACATGTCAACCAAAAAATGTCTATCTCTAGCCAATTAAGCACACTTTTAGAACCCACGACAGAGGTGTGTTCCTGGCATAGTTTTCATTTTAAGTAATCTAATGTCTTCTTTAAGGATCAGTATTAGCTCTATCATAAATCGTTAGCTTCAAGGTCTCAGCCATTGTCCAGATCCTCAGTGTTCACCTCCTCATCACCTTCTTGATCCTGAATGCCATGGTGCAGGCTCACAATTCACCTGCCCTCACTTAGTATCCATACCTGAGTTATAAGGGTTTCCTACATATCATACCCCCTCTTACTGTTCCTGCCATTATTTTATCTCTTCCTCTTTAAATCTGTACATACTACCTATGCCAAAACAGTACCTTGTAGAGGGAAGATATCCTATATAATAAAAGGGTAACATGCAAATTGACCCTAACAGCAGAACGACTGGTCACTATGACACACACTGACCACCAGGGGGCAGGCGCTCAATGCAAGAGCTGCCCCCTGGCGGTCAGTGAGTTCCCACAGGGGGAGCTCTGCTCAGTCACAAGCCAGGCTGATGGCTGCCAGTACAGCAGTGGTGGTGGGAGCCTCTCCCGCCTCCTCAGCAGAGCTAAGGATGTCCGACTGCACCTTAGGCCTGTTCCCTGCTGGCAAGTGGGCATCCCCTGAGGGCTCCTGGGCTGCCAGAGGGATGTCTGACTGCCAACTTAGGCCCAATCCCCTGGGGAGTGGGCCTGAGCCAGCAGGTGGTTATCCCCCGAGGGGTCCCAGACTGCAAGAGGGCACAGGCCGGGCTGAGGGACCCCCTCCCCACTCCCCACCCCCTGAGGCACAAATTTTTGTGCACCAGGCCTCTAGTTTTACATAATTGTCATCTGCTGTTAGGTTGGAAATATTAAGAAGTGTCTTCCCCAAGAAATGCGAAATGATACTCTCCCTATTGTCCTCTGGATCATTTAGTTCAGACCTTTTATCTAGTAACATCATCAAAAGGCCAATCCTGATTTTCAGAATTTCCAGTTTCCTGGCCAGTTTAATAAAACTAAATTTTCTTCCTATGTTGCATGAAGAAAAGTATCTTTCTCCTACTGTGACTTCTAATCATAGTTACTCTTCTTAAAATTTTACTTTGAAGAGAATTTCATTCATAAACAATATTAAAAATTCTATCTTTTGTTCCATTTGGGGCTGAAAAATAATAACAATAATAATAATAAAAAAATGATGGTGATGGTAATAATAATAATAGAATTGCTAGGACATAAGTAGCAATGCTGAGCCAAACCATGCTGAGCTAGGATGTCTCAGATACTATGCTCATTGCCAAAATTTAGACCATGGAAAAGCCTACCCATCCAGGTCAGGGGAACTTTACCTGGTCTAAGGTGAGCTATATGTTGAATATATATGGAGGTATGAATGCATGCAAAAAGTTCAACACATGACAAAGATGGCACAGAACACCAGCTCTGAGTCATATATCAACTCAACAGAATTCACGTGGGAAACATCTGTTTGTATGTTTTTTCTCAGACACAGTCGAGATCTAATTTTTTCAGTAAGGTGAAATGGAGGAAATGAACATTTCAGGAAAAGAGGTCAAATAATTGAAATCTGGTGTATAGAAAAATACTCTATATGCATATTGGATTCACAAAGAACTAGGACAGGAGCATGTAGGTGGACAGAAGCCAAAAGGCGTTAACCTTGGATTGGCAGATGACAGCAGTTAAGATGACATGAGACTCAAAGTTAGAGGTTTTTAGAAAGAAGGGAGAGAGAATAGTCTAGAAGGGACAATGAGGAGCACAGAGTCACTTAATGCAGCTTCCAGACCCAATACCAGGGATGCAGGAGGAAAAACAGCCAGTATTTTGAGAGGGCTGCTGGGTAAGCTGTGTTGTGAGGGAGAGCAAGGTTTTGGTGAGGACCAGGAGGTTGAGGATAGAGAGGATTTTGCTTCTCCCGGACTGTGCATTTCCTTGGGCATAGGGGGTGGGGGGATTATGGAGGGCTGGGAGATGGGAACAGAATAGACATATAGATCCTTATGGGATCTCATCATGACATATAAAGTGCCTGGTACTATGCTTAGCACATTTAAACTACTCAATAAATAGTGGCCACAACTATCATCAAAGTAAAGCAATCAGATGTTTGTTCCCCCAAATTCTGAACTGCTCCAACTTCTGCATGTTTTAAGTGCTGCTTTTCTCCATTTTGTCACACTTGTTATCACTCCGACTGTACCCGCTGTTGCTGTCAATGTCCTCATCACTCTCCCCTCTTCATTTCTAACCATGTCCTCCCATGTCTCTTGGCTTTTACCTAAAAAGCCAAGCTTTCTGTACATCGCCAAGCAATCAAAGCCCTCTTCTCCTCTGCTCTTGAGCTGACTGATGACAGAGTGCCAGGAGCAACTACTTTTCTTGCTCTTGGCTCTTTTTGTCTATTTCTAGGTTCCCAGAAGTTTCTGATCCTTTCATCATATACAGGTGTTTATTGTGAAGATACCATTTCCGATACCATCAGAACTTCTTGTCTGACAAGATGACTATATCATAGTCCCCCAAAGGCTACATTCCTAAAGTAGCATTTATACAGAAGTACTAATGCCATTTTCAAGAGTTTCAGATTATTAGAAGCTAGGCCATTGACCAGTAGCTACAGATATTTTATCTTAGCATTAAAGTCCAATGCACTTTCTTATCAGGATCAGAGAGCAGTGGCTCAATTCCTCTGAGGTTAACTTGGGATCACTTGAAGAGATTGGGGGCACATTTTTCTCCCTATCATTGGCAACTTACATGCAGCTACTGGTTTTAGCATATTCCTGTGCATCTCATTGTTAAGCAGACTACTTTTCAACATTCTTTTGTGTGTTGTATGAAGCACTGTGCAGATGATTGCTCAGCTTGCTTTATGGACAAGGAAGTGAGGTGACAAAGAATTTGGTCCATGGTTTCTCTAGCTAATTTCCAGGAAGGAAATATTTATTATTTGTTGCATTTGAAGAACTGTGACTCCTACACAACTATAGATAAAGCCTCCATTTCCTTAAGGTGGAAAATGTGGGGGAAGGTTCCAAATGTTAGGACATTCTTAAAAATATATCCTCTTTGTAGATTTAACGGTTCAGTTTGTAGCTAAGAGTTTGGGGAATCAAGCAGAATGTGAAAGACAAAAAACCCTTGGATAGTAATTCAGAGACTCATACTTTATTCATTTACCCACAAAGTTTCTGGAGTCCTTATCATGTATTATGAACTGTTCTAGGAAAAACAAAGCTCCTGCCGCGATATAGCTCACAAGCTATCACAGGGGAATAGAAACTAATCAAAACAAATATTATGCAGGAGTACCCTATGCTGTGGCAAGTGTGCTGAAGAAAAGAAAGCCTGGGTAGAGGAGTGGAGAGGTGTGTGTGGTGTGTGAGTATGTGCAGACTTACATGCACACTGTTTTGGATGGGGAAATTATGAAAATCCAATAACGTTAATAGTGTCCAAGGAAAGATATGCTAGAGCAAGCACATCAAACTCAAAGGCTAACACGGGCCACATAAATGAGGCAGGCAGCCCACGGGCCGAGAGTGTGACATGCTTGCGCTAGAGTGTGTCTACATTTCATGAGCATGAACACCAGGCACTGAGGTGTAGAAAGATCTGTTCAGTGCCACCAGGACACTCAGCAGTTCTGAACCACTAGCTCTTGTCTTCTTCCCTTGCTCTAGTCCAGTGATGGCGAACCTTTTGAGCTCAGCGTGTCAGCATTTTGAAAAACCTAACTTAACTCTGGTGCCGTGTCACATATAGAAATTTTTTGATATTTGCAACCACAGTAAAACAAAGACTTATATTTTGATATTTATTTTATATATTTAAATGCCATTTAACAAAGAAAAATCAACCAGAAAAATGAGTTCACGTGTCACCTCTGACACGCGTGTCATAGGTTCGCCATCACTGCTCTAGTCTATAGCCCCATCTTGCCTCAGTGCACTGAATTTAAAAGGTCTTCTTTTTTTTTTCCTTTTTAAAATTATATTTATTTTTCAATTACAGTTGACATTAAATATTATTTCAAGTGTACAGCATAGAGTTTAGACATTTACAAATATTACGAAGTGATTTCCCTGATAAGTATAGTACCCACTTGGCACCATACATAGTTATTATAATATTATTGATTACATTCTCAAAAAAGGTCTGTTTTAAATAAGTCACATGTGTGGAATCCTAACCATGTTTATTCAATAACTTAAGGATAGTGTCCATAGTGTCACTGTCAGGGAGTATATAGAATTACAAGTTATCTTCATAGCTTTGAGAAGTGTACTTGATGTTCCTGAACAATGACCTCAAGATGAAATGGGATTGTAACAGTGACTTTCTGGGTGGAGAGCAGTTAACACCTCTATCCTTGTGATCTGAACTATAACCAGGGGTCCTCAAACTACGGCCCGCAGGCCACATACAAATACAAATATTATATTTGTTCCCTTTTTTTTTTTTTGTACTTCAAAATAAAATATGTGCAATGTGCATAGGAATTTGTTCATAGCTTTTTTTTAAACTATAGTCTGGCCCTCCAACGGTCTGGAGGACAGTGAACTGGCCCCCTGTTTAAAAAGTTTGAGGACCCCTGACGTAAGCAGTTGGAGAACCGTCCAGTACTGGAGCAATGAAGGTTTCCACTGATGTCCCATGGAGGCTCAGCCCCACAGTATAATGTCCTCTCTCAGACACTGGCCTTTGTCATGACAGGCCACACTGGGTGGGTCTCAGGGTGATAGGCACGCACACAGCGCCACCACAACATTTAACCTCAAGGGTGAGAGCTATACTTCCATGCTCTCAAAGTTGCTTTTATTGAATCTTTATCAATCTCCATTATTACTTGCCTTCGAATGTGAACTTAGGGAATAATAATATACATATATACAAGCTGCTTTCACACATTTTCATTTGAGTCCCACAGCAACCTAAAGGAAAAGAAAGCAAGATAGTTGTCATGACTCCCATCATGCTGATGCAGTTACCAAACTCAAAAGAAGTTTAATTAATTTGCCAAATACACAGGGTTAAAGAGTGGCTGGGCTCAAACTAAATTATGGGCTATATGAGTTTAAAAACCTGTCCTTTTCCCTATAGGAAACTTTATCCCATTTCACCAGGTTCTTCCTAAAAGAAAAAAAAATATATGATTCTCTGAAAAACTTCATGGACTTTCTTAGTTCCAAAGGTTTTGCTGAATGAAGGAAAGCAATAGTTTATTAAATAGTTGAATAAGATAATAGTTTATTATCTTAATGGGTTTGTTAAAAAATTCTATGGTTTCCCCCAAAGTACTACCTATAACTCTGTGCATATAAATGCATTTAGTTGAACCTTAACATTCCTAAATTTAACATTTGAGATTTTGTTGCTAGTCAAGGTTCTGTCAAGAAAACAGAAGAGCCACTCAATATATTCAAGTGATTAAAGGCGTTAATATGAGTAACTAAGAGCACACACAAAGATTGGAAAAGCTGGCTAGCAGAGGTCAAAGAGATGAACCTCTGCAACTTCAGCCTGAAGCACTCGAGCAGGGACAGCATCAATACTCAAGCATCTCTGGGAAGCTCCCACCAGTGATCTCTGCTTCGATAGCAAGGTAGAGGTACTCAGATCCCCAGCAAGTCACTGTAAATTTCACATCTGCCCACATATCTGACAGTAATGGCCTACAGTAAAGATTGGCCTTTACTTTGCCATCTTCTAAATCTGTATATTTAATTACATTATATCAATGCCTCTCTCTGGAAAACTCCAAGCTGAAGAAGATTCTGGGAAAATTGTTTTAACATCTCTTCAATGGTACTTGGGGTGGTGATGCCAAGTGAACAACAATTTAACACAGGCATGTCAAAGTGATCACAAAATTCCATGTCTCACTTATGAGTTTTCTGAAGCACAGCATAGAATCCTATATCTTAACTGGCATAGTAAAAGAGCAAGCCATATAGCTAGGGAGGATACCTCACTATTCATCCTGCTCTTTCCATATAACCAATAAATGTTTGATAGAACTTTTTATGTGAAATTAAAAGAATAGACATGGACCAAGTCCTTGTGGAACCTACATCATGATAAAGCTTTGTCCTTAACTCCAATGAATTTTCATTTTGGGGGGAATTATGTTCTAGGAGTCACTCACTAATTTGGGGAACATTCAAGAGTCTAAGATTGCTTCAGCCATCTTAATGACCAACTTTGCAAAATCATTTGGTTTAGTCAGAAAAGCAATCCAAGATACCCACTGAGACATCAAATGTCATTTCTTGATTCACAGCCATACTCTCAGGAAAATAATAGTCTGCACATTGCCTGGGTTGCGGACTTGATCCCCAGTAATAGCACTTTGTACTTACTAAAAGATATTCTCTAGCATTGTCTTGTTTGACCCTCACAAAACACCTTTCAGATATGGGCAAATAATTTTTCTATATTCATTAATAAAAAATTAAGGACAGTCCCAGTCAGGTGGCTCAGTTGGCTGGAGCATTGTCTCCTACACCAAAAAGTTGTAGGTTCAATTCCCAGTCAGGGCACATTGCCCGGGTTGCAGGTTTGATCCCCAATAGGGGGCGTACAGGAGGCAGCCGATCAATGATTCTCTCTCATCATTGATGTTTCTATCTCTGTCTCTCCCCTTTCCTCTCTGAAATCAATAAAAATAAATAAATAAAAAACAATGAACATATCCTTGAGTGAGGACTAAAACACACACACTAAGAACACAGTAAAGGGAAATAAATTTTGTATTTAATTATTGACCAAGTTGGACTTGAAAATAGGCCTTATCTCTCATCTTAGAGTCCTTCTACAGCATCCCACTGTCTCTTTTGTAATAAAAGAACTAGAACCAGCACTTGCTATATATGAAATTATAGAATTTAAAAGACCCTGGCCTTCTAAATCATTTTTATTGCCCACTTGTTATTATTCTTCCAGCTATATTCTGAACTGAGAAGTCTAAAATTGTCCTCTTCTTTGTTTAATGAAAAAAAAAAAAAAAAAAAAAAAAGCCAATCTCCCTTGGACAGAGCCCTTCCTTTCATGAACACCCTCTGCAATAAATAGGCCACCTGGTCACAGTCTTATCTATAAGTAGTTTATGAAGTCAGATCTGTTTTTGAAATATCTGTGTCTGGCAAAAATCCTTTTAGGAAACACAGGCACTTGAGACAGATCTTAGAACAAGAGTGGATGCTGGGGTTTACTTAAGCCAGTTCTCTCATAGAGAGATGAGGAGAATGAAATCCTGCGAGGCTCCATGACACTGAGGTCAAAGTCACACAGCCAGTTATTTAGGAGCAGATCTGTGCGCAGTCTGGTTTAAAGGTTCAGTGAGTTACTGTGCTGCCAGGATGCGTGTGGGGGAGAAGGGAGAATATAAGAAAATTTTAAGACTATTCTCTGGCTTAACATCAAATTGTGGAGACATTAAACAATGAAAGAAGAACACAAGGCCGGAAATAATTACTAAATAATGGTGCATAAACTATAACTGCTGTAATTCACAGAATAGATATGAGTGCGGGGGGCAGGGGGAGGGGGGGTTGGGGGTTAATTGGGGGATGAGGAAACATTTGTAATACCTTAACCAATAAAGAAATTTTAAAAAAAAGGAATTTATTTTTAGTCTTCACCTCATTATACAAAAGATGTGAGGCACTTTACAAAAATACTTTCAATGCAAAAGAAATAAAATAAGCAGGTGTGGTGACCAGGGCAAAGGAAAACTATGGGCAAAAGAATAATAAAGCCATACCTGTTATCGGGGGTTATTTCTTTTAACTGAACTATGCAGTTAGAAGAAATGGACCCCAGATTTATGAAGTTTTTTTAATGGCCAATGCAAAGTCAGCACAATCCATTTATAAGATTCAAATTTTTCATAAGACAAAACCAAATTTACAGTATTATTCCTCCAACAAGGTATTCAAAAAGAGAACTCTGAGGTTTCTCTAGTTCTTTCTTAGACAATCCATCAGTGTGGTCCCTTGGCATAATACCAAAATACAACTCAGTAGAGCAATTCTATTTAATCCAAAATGATGTTGCTGAAAGATCCAGCAACCTTGTGGTCTGGCTCAATTCAAAGGCATCCTTCAGGGTATGGAGAGAAATGGATCAATTACTTGTCCTCAAGTATTTCTCCCAAACATTATTTATGGCAATGTGAAAAGTGAGGAGCTCTACATTGCGATATCTGGCAAGTGCCTATGGTGTAGATAGGCTGTCATGCTGGTTGATGGCTGCTCCACAAGCTTGGAGAATCAACCAAGCAGAGATGAGTGCCATTAGGGGCATCTGTGAAAATGTAGGAGCCTAATTGTCATGTTTAATACCTTTGTTCAGAGCTAGATAAGGTCAAAATCACACCACCCAACATTAAAGATGTGGGGGAGACTATTCTGGGTCAAGAGTAAAACAGACCTGAGATCAGGGGTTAGAGAATTTAGGAATGGCTTTGACAGAGATAGAACTTAAACTTGGACAGACAGAGAGACTAGGAAAAAAATCACATGAACACATGGTGGGGAGGTTGCCGATAGGAGACAAGTAGATTTGCCACCAAAATTTGTGAACTTAAAATGCAGCGACAAAGGAGCAAATTTAAACAGAAAACCTGATCCAATTTAAACAGAAAGCTTGATCCTTTTATGGAAATATTTCCAGTAAAAAGTTCTTTAATTTAATATGACAACACTGATTTGGTAGGATTTCCAGCCAATGAATTCAGTAAGTGGATTTGTTTTGATGACCTTTGCTAATTTGTGGAATGCCATGTAAACCCCCTGTAGATTTTCTAACAGCTCCAAAGCTAAAAATAGTGACCTCACTGAAGATTCCGTCAGCTGTTCTGATTGAGAGAATGGCTGGCAATGTCTGATGGACTCTGGTTCCACAATGAGGCTCAGAAATTAGGAGCCTGGTATGTCTCATATATACCAGAAAAATGATGTCTACGCTTACCAGAATGCATTCATAGGCACAGAGGGAGCAATAAGGACTATCTTTTTATAAATAAAATTTTAATTGCATTATATCTAATTGTAGGCGAACTATGTGCCAGGTATTGTGCTTCGCAGGCAGTACATGATTCATATCATCCTCACAACCCCTCCATGAAGGAAGAACTGTCACTAGGTGTAATAATAAAGGCTCAGCCCTAACCGGTGTGGCTCAGTGGATAGAGCGTCGGCCTGCGGACTGAAGGGTCCCGGGTTCAATTCCGATCAAGGGCATGTACCTTGGTTGCGGGCACATCCCCAGTAGGAGGTGTGCAGGAGGCAGCTGATTGATGTTTCTAACTCTCTATCCCTCTCTCTTCCTCTCTGTGTAAAAATCAATAAAATATATATTTTTAAAAAATAATAAAGGCTCAGAAACTTTAAGTAACTTGCTCAAAGTTACAAAAAAATTAATGCCAAGGACTTTGAATCCAGGTCTTTCTAACTCAAAAGCTAGTGATTTTTTTAAACCTATGACTCTACATAAAATAGATTCTCAGCTTTTTGGAGCTGTTGCTTTATATTACTGAAGCACTTTGGTTGACAGTATAAAGCGCTATAAAGAAAAGCAATTCCTAGGAGAATAATCATGGACTATTAGGGATAACTGAGGACCTATGGAATCCTTACCCCAATCCTCTAATTCTGAATATGAGGTACCAAACATGAACAGCCCCGTTAATGGAGAATCAGGCCATCCAGTTCACAGTACTGTGCTCAACACTGCCCCCTACTGTCTTCTCTGGGGCTGGTCAACAATTGTAGAGTATGAGAAAAAACTGGGTATATAGAAGGGAACCTAAACCCTTTACCATATTCAGTCGGTGCCACCCATGGTATTATATGGTTAGAGTACTAGAAGCTGGGTTTCTGCATTGTTAAATATCCTGACCAAGATAATATTAAAGGGTGATTTTTTATAATTTGAAGGGAAAAATTCAACATATATACAAAGTCATATGTAACTTGGTTGAAATCAAACATTGATCTGTTTTAGGCCACCATCCCTTGGAGTTCAGCAATCACCATTAGCATTTCATGATTATATTTAAATTTTCTTGAAATCTCTGGTGTCAGTAGGGTATCTCCAGCCTTTTACTCTAGCATTCTGATGCATGAACCCCTTAGTCTATATAGTGTCTCTCAGTGCCTGGTCATTTAAAGACACTATTATAATTTACATCTGATCTTACCAAAATAGTGACTTCCTCCTTCCCTGAACAATGAAATATCCTCCCTTGAAACATAGGTAGTTTCTAGGATTGGCATCCTATAATCAGAAATGTTTGGTAAACGATGTAATTCTTTCAGTAATCCATTCTGTAGTCTGGGTGGTGCCTGGCACTATGCTAGCGGACAGTGGTGAGCCAAAGTGAAGAGGTCCCTGTCCTCTCTCATAGAGCTCCCAGGCAGGGGAGGGAGACAGACATTTATCAGAGACTTATCCCAATAAAGATAAACATTGAAAAAGAGTAACAAAATTTGTATAAGTTTGAATTTTAAAATAATGAATTTAATTAAACCTCTTGATTTTGTAAAAAAACAAAAAAACAAAAACCAGTAAACATTTAATAGTGCTATTAAGGGGTAAATTATGCTATTGTGCAACTCAAGGGTAAATTAACGAGATTGAATTCATGGAGGTTAAGAGAGTATTCTTGAGAATGTGTCTATTGTTTCAAGCTCTAAAGAATGAGTAAGGAGTTAACTAGGCAAAGAAAGAGAAAATGCACATTTCAGGAAGAGAGAACATTAAATACAAACCTGTAGCAAGAGGAATCTTGGCAAACGTGAGGTTGTAGTAGCAAGAGAAAAAAAAAGACCATGGGTGGGTTGAAGCTGGAGAGGTAGGGGGGTAGGGTCTTGTGAGAGTTGTGTGTGTTTTTTAATTTATCTTTATTGTTGAAAGTATGACAGAGGCCCCTCCTCTTTTTTTATCCTAAGAACAGTGAATCACTGAAGATTTTCTAGCTGAAAGAAGGAGGGGTCACATGATAAGATTTATGTTTGAACAATCACTCCATAGCTGCAGTGTTGAGAATTAATTGATGCAGGTGGAGAAAGCAAATAAACCATTTCATCAAAAATACCAGAGTAGACCAGGGTAAGAGGATGCTAACTTAAACCAGTATAAAAATGGCAAGAAATTGGTGGACCCATGGGAGAGTTAGAAGGTAAAAACAGATGGGACCTGGTAAAGGATTCAATATGAATAATAAAGATACAGGAATGAAGGATGACCCCAATGTTTCCAAGTTTTTTTGTTTGTATTAGTGGATGAACAAGGATGCCATTTGCCAAAAAATGGAAAGAAAGGGATGTTTACGATTCTGGATGGGGGCCTAGGAGGGGAATCACAAGTTTAATCTTGGACTTCTTGATGTATGATACAGGTATGGAACACAGAGAGAGGTCTGCCCTGAAGATACAAATTTCTGAATCATCTAAATATTTTTATGGTACTTATAGCTATAGGGATGGGTGAGTTTTCCTGAACAGGTGATGCAAAGTAAGGGATGAAGAGGGTTTAGGAAGCCTTAGGAACTCCAATATTTAATGATTAGGTAGAATAAGATGAGAATGGACAGGAGACAAGGAAGGAATGGGCAGAGAAATAGGAAGAAAACCATGGAATGTGGCATTGCAGAGGCCAAGGAAAGAAAATAAAGTAAACCTAGGTCCAAGTATCTATATGTCTGTCTCTGTCTCATTGGGAAAATTACACATCTTTCTAGTCAAACTCAAAATGGAATCAAGGAAAGAGCATGGAGTTTGAATCCCAGCTCTGATACTAATTCTCACATCTTGAGCCTCAGTCTTTGTGATACATTTCTTTTTCTTTTTTTAATCCTCACCTGACGATATTTTTTTTCCATTGATTTTTAGAGAGAGTGAAAGGGAGGAGGGAGACAGATAGAAACACTGATGCAAGAGAGACACATCGATTGGTTGCCTCCTGCACACACTCTGACTGGGCCAGGGATCAAGCCTGTAACCGAGGTACTCACCTTATTGTTCCCTCATATGTAGTGGTCTTTGTTTCTGTTAGTTCTTTATCAGCTTTAAAAATACTTTCTGACTTTGTGTTCATGAAAGTACTTAGGATGGAATATTATACTCTGTATTTTCCAATATACTTTTGTTTATTTCTTCATAAAGTATAAGAAGCTCATTTGCAAAGTGACTGCAATCAGCTAAATTAATACTTGAAAAAATGTGTTACTTAACATCAGTTCTTATTTTCTCATTATTTAAAATATTTCCCACTGTAGCTGCTTTGGCTCAGTGGATTGAGCATCGGCCTTTGAACTGAAGGGTCCTGGGTTCAATTCTGGTCAAGGGCACATGCCTGGGTTGCAGGGTCGATCCCCAGTAGGGGCGTACAAGAGGCAGCTGATCAATGGTTCCCTGTCATCGTTGATATTTCTATCTCTTTCTCTGTCTCCCTTCCTCTCTGAAATCAATAAAAATATATTTTTTTTAAAAAAATAAAATATTTTCCTCTGGGGCTTAGATTATATATACATATAAAATGAGATTTTAAGACACTCATTAATGAATACATATATCTCAATCAGTTCAAGTCTGGATTTGCAATATATGTTTCCTTAAGTAAATTTATGTGTATATGTTAATATATCTGGCCTTAATGTATTACAAAGATAACAAGCCCTACTGGCCAACTCCTCTGTAGCATAGGAAAAAAGGCAGGGCTATAGCATAGCAGAAAAGGCAGGGAGTAAGAATCAAACATCTCTGGGTTTGATCCTAACTTTGCTACTAGGGCAGGTCATCATCATTTTGCTCTGTGCCTCATTTGTTTCATCTGTGAAATAGAGACAATTATACTTACCTCATGAAGCTGCTGTAAGGAGCAGCTTCTATGTGTAGACAATGACACATAACTACTCAGTAAAGGTTAATACCTTCTTGACATCACAATAATAATAGGAAGCCAGGACTGTAGGCTCCAGAAATGCAAAAACTGCCACCTGGAATTGTAAAACAAAAGTTGACTGTTTTATAAGCTGTTGACTAACATATGTGCCATCCAGAAAAATCATCACATGGTTTTCAGTATATTCAGACTGCTATGAACCCTGATAACATTGATAACAAACTGACTCTGTGTTTATGGTCATCTCATAGCCTGTGAGCAGAAACATTTCATGACCTGGTCAATGTGGATAGTTCACTTCCATACGATTTGAGAGAAGAAAGTGATGGTTTCTCCTCTACTCATCATCAGGAAAGAAAGCCCAACAGAGAGGCTTTCACAGAGAATTCCTTCAGTAATGATTTGTTGAGTGAATGAATAAATGAAGCGAAATGAGTAGAGTTTTTCTCATTTTTAGGAAATGTGTATAAATTAGAGATTATGCTGATTGTGCAAACTTCACAGCTCTGTGGAAAATTGGTGTTATGCTGGGCTCTACAGTCATTCATTAACTCAACAGATAGTTGTTGTGATGGTTAAAAACAGAATCATATCTATAGGTCCCTGCCCTAGTGCCAGACAGGAAAATTGTGAACCAGATAATCACAAGATTATTTCCAAAACTCGCCAAATAAAGTAATAACCCTCATCTAGTCTTCATCTAATCCTTCCATTTTGGGCCAAATAAGTCTATTATGTCTATTATGCTTCCTCAACAAAACAATATTCAAACCAAATGCCAAAACAAATTGTTGATTCCCCTTCTTTTAACGTCACCATATAATTTTGTCTCCTGTATGATACTGTTTGCTTCTGAGCATATAGGTACATTCTAATTTCCCTATTGCTTGGTTGATATTTTTACAATCACACTTTTTTTGGTTTGCACATTTGGCTTTGCTTATATTGCATTTTGTTTATTTCTTTCCTAGTAGTGAATGTTTAACGAAGAAAAAGTACAGGAGGCTCAGGAATCTTTTCTGGCATACTTCTATATCCAGTTTCTTTCCACTGTTTTTAATTAAGCTAAGACTACTAAAGAAGTATTAAAATGTAATAATGAATTCCATCATAGGTCCTTCCACTTCAGTATTTTCTCTGAAAGTGAGATCAGACACATTTCAGGGGCGTTCATGCTAAGTGATCCCTTTGATATT
The DNA here is from genome assembly GCF_014108235.1 of Myotis myotis. Taxonomy (NCBI): domain Eukaryota; kingdom Metazoa; phylum Chordata; class Mammalia; order Chiroptera; family Vespertilionidae; genus Myotis; species Myotis myotis. Next base: position 29,682,348 of record NW_023416313.1, read on the forward strand.
TCTATCACAAGTAAGTACGTAACTTAATTATTGACAACTTTAAGGTGAAGCAAGATCAATCTTTAATTAATTTAAGTTAGTGCTTTCGAAAATCTTATTGCTATCAATGCTTGAATTTGTCTTCCAATATAAAAGAATATTCCCTTTCCCACCCTAACAGGAGAAAAGTCACTAATTAGGGAGCAAATAGAATATCCTGAAATATTGTAAAGAAAGAAAACTACGTACTACAAACATATAAAGATTCAAGAATCAGAATAGCATTGGTCTTCTTAACAACAATATAAGAAGCTAGAAGACATTGGCATCTTGCCTTCAAGGTTCTACCAATTACCTTTGCTTCCTCATAGCAAAATGGGAATGGCAATACCTATCCTGAAATACCACTGAGCCTAGTACATAGTCAGCATTCATTTTCTATTTTTATTTTTATCATGTACTGTAGTTTTCCAATGCCTATTATAAAAACAGCAGTCCCCTGTCCCCCTCTATATCCCATCTCCCTTCATTTCCATTACCAGCAGTAACTGATTAAAACTCTTTTAGTTTATTTGTTATTTACCTTCACATTTCTAAATATAGCATCACTGGTCATGCTACTTCTTGGTTTTTCAGATCTACACATTATACGTATGTTCCCATGCTGCCACATCCCCAAACTAACGTGTGTGCGCGCACGTACACACACACACACACACACACACACACACACACACACTTCTTTCCCCTTCATCCTCCTAATATTGATGGCTAATGATCAACCAGTATTCACTAGAATTAACATATTGAAAATATCCTGTATATATTGGAAAGTAGTGATGTCTTTGAGGTTCCCAAGTGACACCTTCACTCTGTAAGCCCAACCCCACCCCTGGAACCCCCAGGTAGTCTCCTCCTACAATTTGGCAATGACCTGAGTAATGCCTAGCACAACAGCATGCCCTCAGCACTACCCAGTGTCCAGTATGCCTTCGTTTATGGCCCATACCAGACCAGTTGGTAAATATTTAATATTTTAATATAATCTCTGGTTATATGACAATTTTGGTTATACTGATAGTCAATGTTCACATTATTACAACTCTCAGAACATTGTACACAGTTGAGCTATTTGGTACATTATGACTAAATTCACTTTGCTGTGCAAATTTGCCTCTTCCCCATTATTAAATTATCCACCAACTCTTTGCTCCAGGTGTATATCTCTTCTCGAACACAGAGGTATTCTGTAAGATTAATCTTCCGAAGGACATCGCTCTCAGAACTCTGTGTTCTCTGGCTCCCATTGGAATGAATTGCTCTCCAGGTCTGCCTACACTACTGTCATCTTAGGATCTCCTTTCCCTTCATCTGAGGGACTTTTTGTCTGTCTTTTGCTGGGGAGTCTCTGTTTCCTGACTCCTACAGTATCATCTTCCTTAATTTACATCTTGAGAGTGGCTACAGGGAAGATAAATTTTTGATGCCTTGCATGTGTCAGAATGCCTTTATTCTCTCTTGACAATTGATTGAATTTTTACATATAGAAACTCCTATGTAATAAATTAATTCCCCTCTCACTTTTGAAGGCAAGATTACAGTGTCTTCTAGATTCTGATATTGCTGTTGAGAGGGCCAATGCTATTCTGATTCTTGAATCTTTATATGTATGTAATTTTTTTTCTTTTCAACATTTAGGCTATTCTATTTGCTCCCTAATATTCTAAATGTTATCATTGTGAGCCTTATGGTAAACCATTTTGATCATGTTAGGTACCAGATAGGATAGGACTTTCAATCTGGAAACACTTAGAATGTCATATAATTGGAATCATAAGTGTCTTAGTTCATTTGGGCTGCTCTAATGAAATAAGATAGATTGGGTGGTTTACAAATAACAGAAGTTTATTTCTCACAGTTCTGGAGGCTGGGAAGTCCAATATTATGACGCTGGCAAATCCAGAGTCCGGTGAGGACCCACTTCTTAGTGCATAGATCACTGTCTTCTTGCTATGTTCCTACCTGGTAGAAGGGTCAAGGGGTTTTTTTCTTCCATGTCTTAAAGGTTTGATAGCTCATTTCTTTTTAGCACTGTATAATATTCCATTTATAGATATACCACAGATTATCCATTTGCCTATTAAAGGACATCTTAGTTTCTTCCCGGTTTTGGCAATTATGAATAAAGCTGCTATAAACATCCATGTGCAGATTTCTGTGAACATAAGTTTTCAACTCTTTTTGGTAAATACCAAGGAGCACAATTATCATAATTAAAGGATAGGGAATAGAATTGTTTACTTTTTCAGAGACTGAAACATACAAACAATATGGTCTAAAGATTTCCTGGGGTCATTGAGCAAGGCAATACATTTCTTTCTCTGGCGTTTGCCTCTCTATCTGTGGCTATAACTATTACAATACCATTTCTGCCTCTTGATATCAACTCAGTGGGCCTAATTGCTATTTTCCTAATTTATAGAAATTGTAAGCGCCATTAATGCACATACATCAAGGGCCCTAGGGAGCAGTAATTCTCCTGCTGTACATTTAAATGATCTAGTCATTTGGTTCATCAACTCTGTGAGTCACAAAATGGACTTCTCCTGAGAGGCTGTAGAAGAGCCATTGAGTTTGGCCCTGCAGTCACACAGACCCCATGGCTATTCCAATTTCTAGGTGTATTGCCTTAATCAAGTTAGTTAATCCTTCTAAACCTGTGTTTCTCCATCTATAAAATATGTGTGCTTTCCAGGTTTGTTGTGAAGATTAAATGTGGGCAAAGCAGTGAGTATAGGGCCTGATACATATCAGCATGTTTTGAATGTAGCTATTATTAACCAGCATATAGCATACTGTTTTGCACTTAGTAGGCACTCAATAAATAATTGTTCAGTGAATGAATTGCATGTGACTGAATTTTATTAAGACCTGGATCCCCAACTGGCCTAAAAACTGCCATTAATAAAGAGATCTTGTCTTTGTAATTCCTCCTTATATCTTGGTGCCAAAGTGCCTGGCCCATAACACAAATTGAAATTTTTTCAATAAAGGAATGAGCAAATAGATATGTCTTGTTCACATTAATTTTCAGGATACAAAAATTAATTTTTCCAAGACAACTATTGAGTGTATGTATTTAGAAAAGTCAGTTTGCTGTTATAAGAACACCCTCTGTTCCTCATTGATCTCCAAACAGATTCTTCCAAGGAGCAAATTTTAGGCAAAGATTTTTTGACTAACCGTGACCAGCTAGGTGTTCACTCAGTCTTGTCTGTCATGCCCTTTCTAGCTGCATTCGTACTAAGGACAAAAGGAGAAATGGGGAAATGCTGTATTTAGTAGTTGGAAAGTACCTGTCCTAGATAAAATGGTCCTTATACTACTTGTGTGACAAGGGTGTTAGTGTATTTTGGCAGGCGATATACCTTAAAAATGCCTTAGACAAAGAAATAAACTGGTTCTTTTTCCATAAAGTTTCTATCATGTATTGTTCACTAATAATTTTATCCAGAAAAAAAGGAACCATGCAAAAATAATTGACATTTATTTGTTCTGTAGATATAAAACCTGATGACACGAGATTAAAAATATTGCTTTCTTGGTCTTTTTAATGTCCCTTTAAGCTTAGGAATGATTGCAGTAGGTCCTAGTTTTGTCCCACATTACATTATATAATACATTAGTATTAAATACTAGAGGCCTGATGCACAAAGATTTGTCCAAGAATGGGCCTTCCTTCCTCTGGCTGCCAGCACCACCTTCACTCTGGCTGGAGCCGCCTTTCCACCTTCCCATGCTGCCCAGAGGCCCGGAGCAGCTGGGGCAGTGCTGATGCCTGCATCATCACCATGGTCTTTGTTGGGTTGATTTGCATACTCACTCCTGATTGGCCGGTGGGCATTACGAAGGTATGGTCAATTTGCATCTTTCTCTTTTATTAGTATAGATATCCTACAATACATTATGCCCAGTTCTCACAGACATCCTTCAGGGTCAGATGAAGATCTCTCCATCCTTCATGGAGAGATGAAGACAAAGGTAAGAAACGTTCCAGTTATCATTATCATGCTAAGCAGAAAGTCAAGATATAGACCCCATTCTTTCTGATTCCAATATTCATGCTTCTTGATACCTTTCTCTCTTGTAATGAGGATTTTTTTCTTGCAATCATAATGAAATATCATCACAGATAATGAAATAATATTAGACCTTCATGTGACACCAGTCACACCAGATTTCCTAAACCAACTCAATATCTACAGAAAGGTTAGGAAGTTTAGAGTTAAGAGTATGGGAATTATAGGTAGCAGTGGTTGAGAAAGAAACAGAAAAATTAGAAAATAATTGTTATAAATAGAGATAAACACAAGAGTTTCTGTGACAAGTGAGCAGATTGTTTTAAATGTCCATTCATGTATATGGTGAATAGTTGTCACTTTTTGAATACCCAGCATTCTACGTTTATGTATCCCCCCATCTTGTAAGGCAGAGCCTGTCTCACTATCAAAATTGAAAATATCTCATACTTTCCCAGAACCCCCTGCACCTGGGTATGAGACAGACCTTGGTCCTACCACTAACTTATGCTCATTGCAAACATCAAATCTACCCCTTTGCGGCTAATTTGCATACTGCAGGCAGGGCGGGACACCAGGAACTGCCATCCAAGCCCCCGTGTGAACCCCAGGAGCCGCCAGAAAGCCAAGCTGCAGGCAAGGCAACCCCCCGGGACCCAGGAGCCACCTTGCCTGCGGCCCGTGATCGTGATTGTGATCAGAAAGCTGGGCCACAGACAAGGCGGCACCCCAGGACCCAGGAGCCACTTTGCCTGCGGCCCGTGATCATGATCAGAAAGCCGGGTCGCAGGCAAGGCGGCCCCCTGGAACCCAGGAGCCTATCGGCGAGGTCTGCAGGTGAAGCAGCGATCAAGCTATGAGGGTGAGGTGGGGGGCAGAAGGAGCTACAGGAGCAGCTCTGGCAGGAGACTGAAGACTCCCGCCTGAGCGAGGAGCAAAGACTGAAGGCTCCAGCCGCAGCAAAGACTATGTCCAGAGCGAAGATGGAAGGCGGTTGCCAGAGTGAAGGTCTGGGTCCCGGGTGCCAGAGGAAAACTGGTGCTGGCAGCCAGGAGAAAGAAGGCCTATTGCACGAATCTTCATGCAACGGGCCTCTAGTCTTTTAATAAATGCCTTTGTATTTAAACTAGCCTTCATCAGTTTTACTGCCCATGACTAAGAATCCTGACCAAAACAATGCATAAATATCAGCAATGATAATAATAACTAGCATAACTTGAGAGCTTAAGATGTGACAGTACACTCTGCTAAATTTACTCTTTAAGTTCTCAGTGCAACTCAGTTATTCCCAAGTTACAGATGAGAAAACTGAGGGATTAAATGGCTTGCTCAAAAACATACTGCAATGTAATACCCTTTGTAATACTTTAAGCAATAAAAAAATAAAAAATAAAAAAAAATAAAAGCTCACTGCTATGAAAAAAACAAACAAACAAAAAACAAAAAAACAAAAAAAACATACTGCAGAAACTGGCAGAGCCAAGATTTGAACCCATCAATGTGACTCTGAAATCTATTCACTTAATCAATAAACTTGAATATAAAATTTAGGGGTAGTTTGTACTCACATTTTTTAAGAATGTAAATATCAATAGGTAGTTGTATTAGTCAGGGTTCTCCAGAGGCACAGAACAAATAGAGTATGTGGAACAAGAGATTTGTTTTAAGGAAATGGTTTACAAAAGTGTGGTGGCTGGAAAGTGAAATTTGTAGGGCAGGCCAGCAGGCCAGAGACCCAGGGAAGAATTAACTTTGTAGCTCAAGTCCAGAGATAGCCCGGAGGCAGAATTCTCTCTGTAGGTGTCTGTATCCAAATTCCCTCTTCTTCTAAGAACATCGTCATATTGATCATGATACACCATCGACTTCATTTTAACTCAGTTACTTCCGTAAAGGCCTAATCTACAAAAAAACATTCTGAAGTACTGGGGTTTAGCACTGCAACATATGAATTTTAAAGGGGACATCATAATTTAGTCTATAACAATAATAATTTCAATGCAACACTTTTGAAAGCACTCTAATGTAAATATAATTTCAAGGATTTTCTGAGTATGGGTGATATACCTAGAGGTGTTCTTTTTTTGTGTTTTGGTTTTTTTCGGGGGGAGAGGGAGGCTCAGGTTTTGAAAGCCCAGTCCTTCCCATAGCCACCATCAAAATGGTAATCATAATATTATCGGTAACCAAGTTCTCCTATGTCCTTATTAAATAGCTCAGGTCTGATAATGCCCAGCTACATGGACATTTTAGATTGTGTTGTCCACCAAAAGTCCAAGAACTAGTTGCACTACAGTTTTCCAGTACTTTAACTCACCGGGAGAATCAAGTGAAATAAGCTGCATGATGGCACAGTGACAGGGATACTCAAAATAGTCTTGTTCAAGTCCTGATGGCTTTTGGCTATCACCACACAGGCCTTGCAAAGGTTTCCAACCTCAAGGGGCTCAGGCAGCACTGCGAGGTCTGCAGTACACCTCTTAGCAATGCACATCATGGTAGGAACATTTGTCATTTTTTTTTCACGTGTACATTTGTCATTCAGTGGTTGCCAGTGCAGGTGAGTGTTTGGAAAAGACACCTCAACACTTCCATCAGTGATTTAATAGCCACTAAGCCACTTTACATTTGTAGAGTGCTTTGTACTTCCAAAGTGCTTGTACATGCATTAGTACGTTTCATCCTAAATGGTCCTTGATTGGCCTAAAAGTTAAATCAGCTTCCCAACGTGACTAACTATCCTAGAGAGCACTTTAGGAGCTGCAAACACATGACCCAATGTGAGGAAATGGCTCTGAAAGCATTCTGTAAAATCAAGGCGCCGTTATTACCCAAATTCACAAACAGTGAAGCTACCAAGTTAAATCCTTAGGGGATTGTGGGAATTCTCCCAAGATTTTCAATCTCTTACAGCTTACTTTGTTTTTTTAACACCATTTTCTGTGGGGCTAGCTTTTAAGTCCAATGTTACCTTGTTAAGATTTTCAGACAAAAGCATGCCTCTGTTCCCATTCTGCTTTTCGGTTGATATCCAAGCCTACGTATTCCCTTTAAAGAAACACAGAGGGCAATTTGTGGTCAAAAGATCCTAAACCGAAAATACTTGTCACAATTATATGAGGCCTGAACATTTCTCCCTACACAAAGCAGATGGTGATTTCTTTTTTAAACGAAATAGTGGCCTGCGTTTCTGCTTGAGTGCCTCTGAATCAGATGTGAAGTAAAAATGAATTTCCATTTTGTTTCACTCTGGGAGCCTGTTACATTGACCAACTTTGGGGGCATGAGGAGATCACCTAATTTGTTCAAATATAACCACGCGATGTACAACAAAGACGTTGGCTGTTTCAGCTCTCTGCAGGAAAGCTTAAAAAAAAAATACTGAGCACACGCAGCATAATCTTGAGAATCCTCTTGTTATTATTCCGCTGGTGGAGTCTGTAGCCACGGAGACATCTGTGATGTGGGATAAGAAAGATCTTTGTGTGTTTTTTCCTGAAATACAAAGAGTACAGAAAGTAGAAGATCATTCTTAGGGTTTAAAATCTAAGAAACAATTGTATTTGTTGCTTGTATGTGTTTTAAATGATTCGATTGCAGGAGTACTGCAATTCAGACTTGATTTATTTTTCCCCGTTTACTTGGTGTTCAAAAATAAAAATGAAATCCAACATCTTCAAATATATAAAGAAATAGCTAATTTCATGTAGCAAGTGTGGAAGGCACTGCCTGTGTTAATAACATAACGTGCCTCTAAGCCTGGATTCTAATATGGTGTGCAGCCATGTTTCTGTGGAGTTGGGAGTGCAGATAAACCCTTGCTTCAAAGCTGCTTTCTGCTATTGATTTGATTATACAGTTCTCTGGAGCAAATCCTAATGCCTTTACAGTTAGTCCTACAAATAGCATCTCCCCTATTTTAATATAAAATATCTATCATTACAATGGGGAGTCTATTGTGATTCTTTAGAATCTGAATTTGAGTAATCAAAACTATTCTTCAAATACGTTATGTGTTATTACATGCGAAGTAAAGTGGAGCTTTGAGTCAAGAATCCTTATAAGTAAGACCCAAAAGTCATTTTCAAGTAAAGCTCCCTGGCGATTCAAGCTGTGATAAGATGGGAAATAATAATAATACCAAATTTTATTGAGTGCTTATTAGGCACTAGACAGCATTCCAAATGCTTTGGACATGTTAATTCATTTACTTCTCACGTCAACCCTTTGAGAATAAGTATTATTATTATTTCTATTTTATAAATGAGAAAATAAAATCACAGAAAGGGTAACAAGGATCCAACAGCTGGTGAATACAGAAACCAGAATTTAAACCTAGTTAATTTAGATCCAGAGCCCAGGCCAGTGACGGCTATATAGTGTGGACACTCAAGAAGCTGGTGGCCAGAAGGAAACATGGCATATTACATAGTTCATTGTGTCTGCAATATTATAGTAAAAGAAAATAAAACAAAAAGGTCAAGAGAATTTCAAGTGCTATTGTGTGATGTGTTTTTGTTGTTTTTTTTTAATTTGTTTGTTTGTTTTGCCTTAATAGTAAAAAAAAGTTTCTCCTGGAGACAATGCCTATGAAAATATCTTATGAGCTGATAGTAAACTAGCCAAAGGGATGAAATAAAAAATATTCCAGATTCAGGAAGAAATAGCAGCATATGCAAAGACCTGTGGCAAGACAAAACATGGATGTTTGAGGAGATGAAGCTGAAGTCAGAGTGACTGAAGTCAGAGTGAGGGCAGCCTGAGGGAGGAGAGGTTAGAGAAGTGAGGAAGCTTTCCACTCAGGGTTTTGTAGACATTGTTACAGGTCTTGGTCTTGTGACCTAAAAAGAGTGAGAAACCAATGAGAGAATTTAGTCAGGGTAGGTAACGTGAGCAGAGGTGCACTTTGAAATCGGTCACTGGCTGCCACTCTGGAAAACAGTTTGGAGAGATATAAAGTGGTAGCAACTAGAGCAGCTTAGAAAATATTGCAGTAGCATTAGTCAAAAGTGATGAAATCGGAATTATCAGTGGAGATAGAGAAAACAGAACTGATTCAAGAGATGCTCCCGTGTTAAAATTCTAAAAGTAGAAGGGATTAGTTATTGGAGATTGGAGTGAGATGTCAAAGATGACTGTCAAATATATGACTAGTGCAACTGTGTAGATGACAGGTTTGGATGAGAAACTCAGGAGGTCGTGTTGAAGATATTGAACGTGATGTGGCTTCAGTCATCAACTGAATTTGTCAAGTTCACAGTGAGACTATGGGTCTGAAGCTCAGAAGCAAGGTCTAGCCTAAGGCATATATATTTGGTAGAGAGGTAGAGAGCATTACAGAAGCCAATGGCATTGATATCTCATCCGGGGATAAAACATAACATGAGTGGGAAGACAGGAAGGCCTAGGTCTGAAAAGAATTATAAGACAGGGCTCTCAGATAAGTAGGAGCATGACCAGGAGAAAATGGTGTGAGGGAAGCCAATGGAGGAGAGTTTTAAGAAGGAAGGCAGGGACAACAAGGTCAAATGCTGCTGAGAGGTCAAGTAAAATGGGGACTGAAACCTTAAATATAGCAAAATGAGAGTAAAACTCATGGCCACATTAGCATAAACTCCCAGAAGTCTGACTGGAGTAGACTAAATAAGTAATGAGGAAATGCAGGAACTGTGGAAAACTCTATAGAAATTTGGCTATGAAACAGAGAAGGGAATCAGGGTGAAGGCAAGAGAGAGATAATTAGATAAAGGGAATGATCTCACACATAAAATTCAAATCTCCAATGACAGTATATCAGAATCTGCCCACATTTCTAGACTATTGATTACACACAGAATTGTAATACTTTAAAAGAAATTCATAGTTTATTATTTATCACAAATTTATATAGGGTGACGTGAGTCTTATTTTTCTTTCATATAGTGATTCATTAACCTGGCCATGATTTTGACTACAGAAAAGTCTTATCCATCTGGATACTCAGAAGACAGAAAGAGAGTTTCTTCAAGGACTCACAGGCTTCAGCTCACTGCTGGATATGAACTTTGAGGACGTGGCCATTGCCTTCTCTCAAGAGGAGTGGGGGCTCCTTGATGATGCTCAGAGACATCTGTACTGTGATGTGATGCTGGAAGTCTTTGCACTTCTGTCAATAGGCATTGGCATAAAAGGGATCATGTGGAGGCCTATTCTGAGCACAGTGTATCTGTAGGAGGTTCTCAGGCCAGGGCTTCCAAGACAGCTGCAGCTACTCAGAGGACCCATCTGTCCCTATCGCCCCATTCGAGGAGCATCAGCAGCCCACCCCAGTCCGAGGAGCAGCAGCCACACGAACAGACTGCCCACGTCCGAGGAGCAGCAGCCTGGCGCAGCACGCACCGGTTCGAGGAGCAGAGCCACACACAGCCTGCACCTGTCCAATGAGCAGCAGCCGGGTGAGTGGCCTGTCCCCGTCTGAGGAGGAGCAGCCATGCGTGCAGCTCACCTCCGTCCGAGGAGCAGCAGACTTGCAATCAACCTGTCCAAGTCCAAGGAGCAGTAGCCCCACAAGCAGCCCACCACATCAGAGGAACAACAGCAGCATGCAGCCAGCCCCCATTCAAGGAACAGCAGCCACGTGAGCAGTCTGCCCCAGTTCAAGGAGTAGCAGCTGCATGTGTAGCCTGCCCCCATCCAAGGAACAGAAGCCTTGTGATCAGCACACCCTCTGTCTGAGGAACAGCAGCTGTGTGTGAAGCCTCCCCCCACCAGCCAGAGGAGCCACCAAAGCTGTGAACAGCACCCACCAGAGGAGCTGCTGCCAGCTGAGGAGCAGCTGCTACCACAACCAACCAAGGAGCAACCACAGCCCGAGGAGCCACTGCCACCCAAGGAGCAGCCCCTGAACGACTCAACATCTAGTTATGTCGGTGAGATCAAACATGGGTAGACAAAGAAACCCCCAAAGGAAAGAAAAGGAAGGCTTGCGAGAAAAGCAGCTAAGTGAAACAGAGGCATGCAACATGACAGAAAAAGAATTCAGAATAAGGGTGCTAGAATGCCTAAACCAGATGGAGGAAAAAATCAACAAATTATGCAAGAATCAAGAAGAAACGAATGAAAAAATCAACAACTTATGTAAGAATCCAAAAGAAATGGATGAAAAAATCAATAACTTATGTAAGAAACAAGAAGAAATGAAGAGTGATATGTGCTGCAATAAAAAACACCACTGAAAGTTTCAATAGTAGACTAGGAGAAGCGGAGGACTGAATTAGCGAATTAGAAGACAGGGAAGCAAAACACACCCAAACTGAACTGCAATTGGAGAAAAAAATTTAAAAGACAGGAGGAGAGCCTAAGGAAGCTATGGGACAACATGAAATGAAACAACATACGAATAATAGGGATGCCAGAACAACAGAAAGAGGAACAAGGGTTAGAAAGCCTATTTGAAGAAATAATATCAGAAAACTTCCCTGATGTGGGGAAGAAAAAAGTCACACAAGCACAGAGAGTCCCAAACAAGTTGAACCCGAAAAGACCCACACCAAGACACATCATAATTACCATGGCAAATGTTCAAGACAAAGAGAGAATCTTAAAGGCTGCAAGAGGGAGACGGAAAGTTACATACAAGGGATCTCCCATTAGATTATCAAATGACTTCTCAACAGAAACACATCAGGCCAGAAAAGAATGGACGGAAATTTACAAAGTAATGCAAAGCAAAGGACTGAATCCAAGAATACTCTATCCAGCAAGGCTATCAGTCAAAATTGAAGGGGAAATAAGAAGCTTCACAGACAAAAAAAGGTTAAGGGAGTTTATCACCACCAAGCCAGCAATGCAAGAAATGCTAAAGGGACTGGTGTAAAAAGAAGAAATAAAAAGCTAAGAAAGAAAAAAGGCACAAAAAATAGAAATGGCTACAAACAAGTACCTTTCAATAATAACTTTAAACGTAAATGGACTAAATGCTTCAATCAAAAGACATCGAGTGGCTGAATGGATAAAAATAACATGACCCATATATTTGCTTGTCTACAAGAGACCCACCACAGAATAAGGGACTCACACAGACTGAAAGTGAAGGGATGGAAAAATATCTTTCAGGCAAATGGAAATGAAAAAAAAGCTGGGGTAGCAATACTTATATCAGACAAAATAGACCTCAAAGTGAAGGCCATAACAAGAGATAAGGAAGGCCACTTCATAATACTAAAGGGATCAATACAACAAGAGGATATAACCCTGATAAACATATATGCACCCAATGCAGGAGCACCCAAATACATAAAAAAAACTCCTGGAAGATATCAAGGGAGAGATCGACAACAATACAATCATAGTAGGGGACTTTAATACACCACTGACATCACTGGATAAATCCTCTAGACAAAAAATCGGCAAGGAAACAGCAATCCTAAATGACTCACTAGATCAGATGGACTTAATTGACATCTTCAGAACATTTCACCCCAAAGCCATGGAATATACGTTCTTCTCAAGTGCTCATGGGACATTTTCAAAAATAGACCACATATTGGGTCACAAACAAAGTCTTCCCAAATTCAAGAAGATTGAAATCATACCAAGCGTCTTCTCAGACCACAATGGCATAATATTAGAAATAAACTACAATAAAAACAACCCAAAATACTCAAACACTTGGAAGCAGAATAGCATGTTATTAAATATTGATTGGATTACCAATGAGATCAAAGAAGAAATTAAAAACATCCTGGAAACTAATGACAATGAAAACACAACAATCCAAAACCTATGGGACACAATGAAAGCAGTCCTGAGAGGGAAGTTTATAGCTTTACAGGCCTATCTCAAAAAACAAGAAAAAATGGTAGTAAATCATCTAACTCTACATCTAAAAGAATTAGAAAGAGAGCAACAAAAAAAGCCCAGAGTGAGCAGAAGGAAGGAGACAATAAAGATTAGAGCAGAAATAAATGACATAGAGACCAAAAAAACAATACATAAAATCAATGAAACCAAGAGCTGGTTCTTTGAAAGGATAAACAAGATTGATGAACCTCTAGCCAGGCTCACCAAGAAGCAAAGAGAGAGTACCCAAATAACCAAACTCAGAAATGATAGAGGCGATATAACAAGAGACCCCACAGAAATACAAATGATTGTTAAAAAAAAATACTATGGACAACTCTAATCCAACAAAGTAGACAACCTGGAGGAAATGGACATATTCCTAGAAAAATACAACATTCCAAAATCAATCAGGAAGAATCTAAAAATCTCAACAGGCCAATAACTATGGAAGAAATTGAAGCAGTCATCAAAAAGCTTCCAGCAAACAAAAGCCCAGGACCAGATGGCTTCACAGGGGAGTTTTACCAAACATTCAAGGAAGAACTAAAACCTATCCTCCTCAGACTACTCAAAAAAGTTCAAGAGGAAGGAACACTTCCAAGCTCATTCTATGAAGCCAGAATCACCCTAATACCAAAACCAGGTAAAGACAACACAATGAAAGAGAATTACAGGCCAGTATCCCTCATGAACATAGATGCCAAAATCCTCAACAAAATCTTAGCAAATCGGATCCAGCAGTACATCAGAAAGATCATACGCCATGACCAAGTAGGATTTATCCCAGGGATGCAAGGATGGTACAATATCCGCAAATCAATAAATGTGATACATCACATAAACAAGTTGAAAGAAAAAAACCACATAGTCATATAAATTGATGCAGAAAAAGCATTTGACAAAATCCAACACCCATTTTTGATAAAAAACTCTCAGCAAGGTGGGAATAGAAGGATCATACCTCAACATAATAAAAGCCATATATGACAAACCCACAGCCAACATCATACTCAGTGGACAAAAACTAACACCATTTCCCCTAAGAACAGGAACAAGACAGGGATGCCCACTCTCACCACTCCTGTTCGACATAGTACTGGAAGTATTAGCCATTGTAATTAGACAAGAAGAAGAAATAAAAGGCATCCAAATTGGAAAAGAAGAAGTAAAACTGTCCTTATTTGCAGATAACATGATATTATACATAAAAAACCCTAAAGACTCCATCAAAAAACTATTAGACTTAATAAATGAATTTGGCAATATAGCAGAATACAAAATTAACGCCAAGAAATCTATGGCATTTCTATACACCAATAATGAACTTACAGAAAGAGAGACTAAAAAAACAATCCCACTTACCATCGCACCAAAAAAATTAAGATACCTAGGAATAAAGTTAACTAAGGAGGCAAAAGACCTGCACTCAGAAAGCTATAAGACACTGAAAAAAGAGATAGAGGAAGACATAAGCAGATGGAAAAACATACCATGTTCATGGATTGGTAGAATCAACATCATTAAAATGTCCATACTACCCAAAGCAATCTATAAATTCAACGCACTTCCCATTAAAATACCAATAGCATATTTCACAGACCTAGAACGAACTCTCCAAAAATTCATTTGGAATAAAAAAAGACCCCAAATAGCTGCAGCGATCCTGAGAAAGAACAAAGTAGGAAGGATCTCAATACCAGATATCAAGCTGTATTACAAAGCCACTGTTCTCAAAACTGCCTGGTACTGGCACAAGAACAGACATATAGATCAATGGAATAGAATAGAGCCCAGAAATCGACCCGAACCAATATGCTCAATTAATATTTGACAAAGGAGGCAAGAACTTAGAATGGAGTCAAGATAATCTCTTCAATAAATGGTGTTGGGAAAATTGGACAGATACATGCAAAAAAATGAAACTAGACCACCAACTTACACCATACACAAAAATAAACTCAAAATGGATAAAGGACTTAAATGTACGATGGGAAACCATAAAAATACTAGAAGAATCCAAAGGCAAGAAAATCTCAGACATATGCCAAAGCAATTTCTTCACCGATACAGCTCCTAGGGCATTGGAAACTAAAGAGAAAATAAACAAATGGGACTACATCAAAATAAAAAGCTTCTGCACAGGAAAAGAAACCATCAACAAAACAACAAGAAAGCCCACTGCATGGGAGAACATATTTGCCAATGTTATCACCGATAAGGGTTTAATCTCCAACATTTATAGGGAACTCACACAACTTAACAAAAGGAAGATAAACAATCCAATAAAAAAAAAAATGGGCAAAGGACCTAAATAAACACTTTTCAAAAGAGGACATTCAGAAAGCCAAGAGACATATGGAAACATGCTCAAAGTCACTAATTATCCAAGAAATGCAAATCAAAACAATAATGAGGTACCATCTCACACCTGTCAGAATGGCTATCATCAACAAACCAACAAACGACAAGTGCTGAAGAGGATGTGGAGAAAAAGGAACACTCGTTCACTGCTGGTGGGAATGCAGACTGGTGCAGCCACTATGGAAGGCAGTATGGAGTTTCCTCAAAAAACTAAAGATGGAATTCCCATTTGACCCCATGATCCCACTTCTAGTAATATATCCTAAGAAAACAGAAACACCATTCAGAAAGGATCTATGCACCCCTATGTTCATAGCAGCACAATTCACCATAGCTAAGATCTGGAAACATCATCAGTAGATGAATGGATTAGAAAACTGGTACATCTACATGATGGAATACTATGCTGCTGTAAAAAATAAGGAATTCTTACCATTTGCAACAGCTTGGATGGAACTGGAGAGCTAAGTGAAATAAGCCAGTCAATGAAGGAAAAATACCACATGATCTCACTCATTTATGGATAATAAAGACCATTATAAACTTATGAACAAAAATAGATACAGAGGCAGAGCAGCCTCGAACAGACTGTCAAACTACAGCGGGAAGACCAGGGAGGGTTGGGGGTGGGATGGGGGGGGGGGGGTAAGAGATCAACCAAAGGACTTGTATGCATGCATATAAGCATAACCAATGGACATAAGACACTGGGGGGTAGGGGAGGCCAGGGGATTGTCAAGGACGGGGGAAAAAGAAGACATTTGTAATACTTTAAGAATAAAACAATTACCCCTTCTGTTGAGGTCGGCTGGAAATGGTGTTCTCGCCGTTGGTTTTCCGCAGCTTTTCCAGCAGAGAGTGAATTTTGGGAGTTACTCTTGAGAGAGCCACATGATTTCATCCTTCGTAACGAAATGGCTGGCGTAGGAAGGTCGGAGGGGACCCGGGAAAAGCGGAGAAGCGGCCGAGTGCTGGCCGGCCCAGGAACTGTCCTGCTTGGCTGGGTGCGTTTCCCGCCGGGCCCGTGATGCCGCTGACCGCCCCGGACTCCGGAGACTGGAGGACGGCCCTGCGAGTCGGGTAGCATGTCGAGTTTCTCTAGGGCGCCCCAGCAATGGGCCACTTCTGCTCGAGTTTGGTATCTCTTAGATGGGAAAATGCAGCCCCCTGGCAAACTTGCTGCTGTGGCATCAATTAAACTTCAAGGATTGCATAAACCTGTGTATCATCAACTGAGTGACTGTGGTGATCATGTTGTCATAATGAACACAAGGCACATAGCATTTTCTGGAAACAAATGGGAACAAAAAGTATACTCCTCACATACTGGCTACCCAGGTGGATTCACACAAGTAACAGCTGCACAACTTCACCGAAAGGATCCAGTGGCAATTGTAAAACTAGCTATTTATGGCATGCTCCCAAAAAACCTTCACAGGAGGACCATGATGGAGAGGCTGCATCTTTTCCCAGATGAGGATATACCAGAAGATATTCTTAAGAATTTAGTGGAAGAGCTTCCACAACCACGAAAAGTACCCAAACGTCTAGATGAGTACACACAAGAAGAAATAGGGGCTTTCCCAAGATTGTGGACTCCACCTGAAGATTACCGGCTGTAAAGAAATGAAAATTGCAGAAGATCACAACGAGGTGATTGAAACTTCTTCCTGATGAGTTTCTCCTGACCTGCAGGACCAAGTGAAGCGCTCCTGCATTGGGGTGGAAGCTGTTATGGGCTCTGAAAGGTGGTGGAGAAAGGTCAGGAAGGGATCTTCCTTCTACAGGAAATTGCAATAGAATACATTATTTTATAGAACTGCTGTCATGTAAATTGGATTTGAATGTTATCAGTAGTGATAAGAATAAAGTTGGCTAACTCACTTGGCTAACTATTCCATTTTACATTTATGAAAAAAACAAGTCCTGGGTAGCATTGCAGTGAAAGTTGCTAATAAGGACCCATCTATGCACATTTCCTCAAGTTCCCCACCACTCTTCCTGCCAACTGTGAAGAGAGCCACCTTCACTTTTCCTTCCGTGACTACTTTATCTAACCTCCTATCCTTCAAAATTGACCCTTCTTCTCAGCAGGGTAAGATTTCCTCTGAAGTATTTACAAACTGCTACCATCCTTTCCCCATCTAGCCTCTTGGTTCCCATGATACCAAAATAACAAAGTAATGCCTAACTATTCCCTAGAAACCTCACTGCCCGTTCTGCGCTTTTGCAGACCGCTGTGCCATGCCTCTATATCTCCATAGGCTCCTACTCACTTCTGTCCTGGGCACTTAGATTGAGCTGCTGGAATAATCTAGCAAAATCTGGTCTCTAGAAATTAAATGCTAAGCCACTGTAAAAAAAAAAAAAAAAAAAAAAAAAAAAAGAATAAAACAATTAAAAATAAATAGAAAGAAAGAAAGAAAGAAAGAAAGAAAGAAAGAAAGAAAGAAAGAAAGAAAGAAAGAAAGGAAGAAAGAAGGAGTATATAGAAGTTGAGGTTATTATCCATCTGTTGCTTAAGAATTAATAGGAAGAACCTTTCCTTTAAGTTACGTAGGGCATAGTTATTAAAAACCTTAAGGCATCAAACATTCATTACCATTTTTATTAAATATCTATTAAACACACTATGTACTAGCTATGTTTGCTATTGAGAATGTCAAAGTGGAA
Organism: Myotis myotis; assembly: GCF_014108235.1. NCBI lineage: Eukaryota > Metazoa > Chordata > Mammalia > Chiroptera > Vespertilionidae > Myotis > Myotis myotis. The sequence goes on from NW_023416313.1 coordinate 29,700,263, forward strand.
AAGACATAATCCCTGAACTCAATATATTTATCTAATAACAGAAGAATACATGTAAAGAGATGCCATTAGTACACTGTAAAATTCCATAAAAAGATTTGCACAAAATGCTATGTTGAAAGGGTATGTGAAGCACCAGACTGAAAAAAAGAGGGTATGTGTCTGATTATGCACATGTGTGAGCTCCTATGGGGCTCAGTCATGGACAATTTCATGGAGATAAAATCCCCTGAACTGAGTCTTAAATGATAGCAACAAGTTACATTATTGAGAAATTATATTGTCCCAGGTAAAGTGGTAAGCACTTTATATCTTAACCAAGTTATTATACCCATTTTAGAGATAAAGAAGTGGAGGCAGAAAGTGTTTAAGTAATTTGTTCATGATAGAACTATCTAATGAGTATGAGAGTTGGGATTCAAACCCAGTTTTCCTTCAGAGCCTGTCTTCTGTACCACCATGCCATGACATAAAATTAGAAATTAGCCAAGTTTTGTGTGTGTTGGCAATGGGATAATGGAAGTAGGGAGGACAGATCACTGGCCTTAAAATTGTTCCATCTTAACTCTTCTCTGTTTTCTCATTACCAATATAGCATAGAAACAGAATGAACAACAGGTTCTGTCTATTCTCAAGTAAAGTTCGGTGAGAATGGACTGGAGGATAATTTTTTATTTAGGTTAATAAGCCCATATTGAGAAAAACAGCTCACAGGGAAGCAATCCTGCTCTTTCCCTAATGACTCCAAGTTAGGCTCTATCAGACCACCTGGCAGTCATGGCACTTAGAGCAACATAGGTGATTAACACCACTCGAGGCTGTGAAGAATAAGTAAACAGAAGATCAAAGAAGAGAAGCACTGTTCACTTTGACAGGGGAAGGTGCACATCAAGATCAATCGTGGCTAGCTTTCGAAATGCTGAATCAGAAGAGAAGAACATTCTATCTTATGAGCCGAGGACCTCAGTAACAATCCGAAGGTCAAGGGAGGAAAGAGGCTAATTGACTTATCCCCAATGCTACTCTTATCTAATGACTGAAGATAGAAAGGGTCTAAAATCGCACCATGGAAACTGCAGGCAGTGGGAAAGCAGCATCACAGAAGCCTTATCCATAGGACCTGCAGTGGACTGGATATTTATGTCCCTGCAAAATTCATATATGGAAATCTAATCTCCAGTGTGAGGGTATAAATAAGATTAGTGTCCTTAGCAAGAAACCTCAGAGAGGTCTTATGTAAAGACACAGCAAGAAGAGGACCTTCTATGAACCAGGAAGCAGGACTTAACCAGACACGGAAGATGCTGACATCTTGACTTTGGACTTCCCAGCCTCCAGAACCATGAGGAATCAAGTTCTGTTGCCTATAAGTCACCCAGTCTATGGTATCCTATATAATAAAAGACTAATATGCTAAATGTCCGGTCATCCATTCAACCAATCAAAGTGTAATATGCTAATGATATGCTAAGGCTGCTCAACTGCTCCCTATGATGTACACTGACCACCAAGGGGCAGTAAACCAGTCGACCAGTTGCTATGATGTGCACTGACCACAAGGGGGGCAGATGCTCTGACCAGTAGATTAGCTTGCTGCTGGGGTCTGGCCTATCGGAACTGAGCTAGATGGGCCGGACATGCCCTGGAGCACTCCCGCGATCCCTCCCCGGCTGGCCAAACTCCCGTGTCCCTCCCCAGCCCCAATCATGCACTGGTGGGGTCCCTCAGCCTGGCCTGCATTCTCTCGCAATCTGGGACCCCTCAGGGGATGTCGGAGAGCTGGTTTCAGCCCGATCCCACAGGCCAGGCCAAGAGACTCCACTGGTGCACAAATTCGTGCACCGGGCCTCTAGTTCTGTTATAATAGCCTACACAGACTAAGTCAGAGAATCAACCAACAGAGAAGTGGCTAAAAGAAGCTGGTATTGATGTAGATTGTTTTTTAGGATTCTGGAGAGAGGATTTGGGGAAATTATCTTTCAATGAACTGAGAGGTCATTAGGGGGATAGTAAAAAAGTGGCTGAGGGACAGGTGGCTAGAAGAAGGCCTCCAAAAATTCCATTTAATTTATGGGTTTTCTTCAAATTATAAAACCCTTCTTAAAATGATAAAAACAAGGTATAAAATAAAGGAAAGAATAAGGATAAAAAGTAGGAGAAGGAGAAGGGGTTGTGGAGGAGGGGAGAGGAGCAAGAATGTTATAGTAGAATGATGAAGGCAGAGAAGAAATTTAAAAAGCAAATAAAAGCATAAAATTAAATCTAAGTAAAATTAAAGGATAACAAAATACAGAAAAAATTAGTCTAAAACTTTAAAGTTTATTAAAGATAAACCTAAGGAATAGAAGGAAAAATTATCTAAAACCAGTAATTTTTAAATATCAAAATATAAGAGGTATAAAAATAAGAGGCATAAAAATTTAAAGTAACCCAGCATAAATAAAAAAACATAAGACCTAGAGCCAGTGAGATAAAAAACTAGAAACATGAAAGTCAGAGGGATGACAAGTAAAAGCTAAAACAAGTGTAGCCAAGTTAAAAGCAATACTTACAAGTTGAGCATAAAATAAAGATTGTTTCCAATTTTTTTTTTCTTAAAACAAAATAGAAAAGAATCTGAGATAGGAAGTGAAGACAATGGAAAAAAAAAGAATCCTAAAGAATTAAGCAGAACAAACTAAAATGGAACTAGAGGGGGAAAATAAGTAATCAGCATACACCGTGGCAACAAGAAATTATAAAATATTGAGATGCTGATTTGTATGTCAGCACGTGTTCTTGATGCAATAGGAAATAAAAGCAATAAACCAAAAAAGGGAAAGAAATGAACTCCTAGAAAACCATACTCTGAAAGCGTATCCTTGGTTCCTGTCCTTCCTTTCACCTCTTCAATTCTCATATGAAAAGAAAAGAAAGAAAGAAAGACAAGCATATTGCAGAGATATTGTGGGTTGGATTCCATATCATTGCAATAAAGCAAGTCACAGGAAATTTTTGGTTTCCCAGCACATATAAAAGTTACGTTTATAGTCTATTAAGTGTGCAAATAGCACTAGATTAAAAAATCAATGAACCTACATTAATTTAAACGTATTTTATTGTTAAAAAAATGTTAACCATTACCTGAGTCTTCAGTGAGTTGTAATCTTTTTGCTGGTGGAAGATCTTGCCCCAGTGTTGCTGAAAATGCAATGCCTGCAAAGCTCAATAAAGCAAAGTGCAATAAAACGAGGTATGCCAATACTATTGTTGTCTAATCCTCAACTCAGTCCTTCCAACTGCTTACAATAAAGAAACACAGATAAGCCCTGGCTGGTTTGGCTCAGTGGATGGAGTGTCAGCCTCCAGACTGAAGGGTCCCGGGTTTGATTCTGGTCAAGGGCACATGTCTGGCTTGAAGACTTGATCCCCAGTAGGGAGCGAGCAGGAGGCAGCCAGTGAATGATTCTCTCTCATCAATGATGTTTCTATCTCTCTCTCCCTCTCAATTTCCTCTCTGAAATCAATAAAAATATATTTAAAAAATAAAAAAGAAGCACAGACAAAACCTCAACAGCTTAGGTATGGCTAGTCCTAGGTAAAGTTGCAAAACATACATAATCTATGTTTTTTAATTGGTTTATCCTTTCAATATCCTCCTACTTTTTAACCTATTATTCATTTATTATTTAATTGTCACTTAGTTTCACTTAATTTAGTTCTACTATTTCCAGGTTATCTTGTGTTTTAAAAGGAGGCCCATTGGAGAGGTATTTTGGCTAAGAATCATTTCTTCCCATCCTAGGTTTTAGTGATTAGTAACACCAGGAAGTTTCATGTTAGATGTCTTCCCTGTGTTCCACCCCCACCGCCCACCACCACTCCCCATCTCTCTCCACCCTTCTCCATTCTGCTCAGTGTTCTGGGAGGTTGACTTTCATGGACTGTGTCCATGGCTTGCTTGCCCTCAGCCTTCTGGCTGATTTTACCAATGGGGGGCATGGGCAGGATATCAGAGAATGAGATGAGAGAGAGATCAGTGTATTTATTCCTGTGGTTCCCTCACTGCCATGGATTGATTCCATCCCTTGACCAAGGCCACACAGCTCCTGCTGGCAGTCTTCCTCTACAGAATCAATACCTCTGGATTGTGAGCACAGGTAACCTGCTCTCTCCTCTTGACCCTTCCATCCTAGGAGTGGTTGGTAACTGGCTCCCCAGCTATCGTTGGCCCTGGAATGCTGAACTGGCTGGCCCTTGCTGGTTTCTCTTAGCCCTGTCACTGAGGTTGTAAATAACCCTTTTATTAACTCTTGAACATTGAGTATGCCATTTGGTTTTCTGCTGGAACTCTGATTGACACAGTAGATAAAAGTATGTCATAGGCAAATTTAACTTTGGCGGTCTCCACTATAACATTCAGTATCCTATGTCATAGGTCCCCATTTGGTATGCCTATAGGGCTATTGTATCATGTAGAATGTGTCTGACTTCCTCTTTCATCCAAATGTATCTATATATTGAGCCATTTTTCCAAGACCCAGATATCTTCAGTGTGCATGCAGGAAAATCCCTGTAACTAGTCTCTGCCAGAAAATGAATCATCTGTTGCCCTGATAGTGGGATGTTTCCTAATGGCCCTCAGATTACATTGCAATGAATTATTCATTGCAAAATGAAAAAAAAACAACAATTTTTTTCTTCAGTGTTGTCCCCCACACATTAATTTCTCCATAAAGACATTCTCATTATGCCACCAACTGATTTTAAAATGCTTCTCATTGTCCGAGGGATAAATTCAACCATGTAAGATTCACAATCTGGCTTCAAGCAAGTCTTCCCTTTATCGGAGAGCCCTAGCATTAGAAGAATAGCATGACGTAGGCAGGGAAAAGAATCTCAACACCACCACCATTCTTTCCCCGTCGTATTCTTCAATAACAGAAGAATAGCGTCACATGGCAGGAGTGGACTCCTCCATGAGCTAGCTTTCATAATTCTTTGATTTTAATTTCTATCATGATGAAAAGTTGCAAGGTTTACACTACAACATGGACAAAAAGTATGTGACTTACACTTCATGTTTACCTAACTGATTCTATGTGCTATCACGTTTTCATTTCTACTGCATCTTAGACTATTAAAATGCTCTCTGAGATTTTGTGATATGAGATTGTCGCATTGTAAGTGGGTTATCACCTGGGGTACCAACATTGTGTAATGTCTCCCACACCCAATGCTGCATTCCTTCTGCAAAACCTGGACATGCCCACCACGTGCAATCTGACTCCCTTCCTTCTGAGCCTTTCTATTCCCTTGCCTGAAATGTTTTATGTTCCTGTCTGCTTATCCAAATACTGCTGGCACATGGCATGTGCAAAATAATTAGTAGGCATTACTGTTATTACCTTCCATTCAAAACTCATTTCAGGCATCATTCTCTAGACACCTTGCTGCGGACTGGTGAATTTCTCATATACTACATTATTGCATATGTCTCTTAATATAGCTCAGGGTTCCCTGATTAGACTGTAAGTGCCTTTAGAGAGCTACCCTGTCTAATACTTCTCTCTATCCCACATTAGCACACCACCCCGAGAATTGACCAAAAATAGAAGCTCAATAAATAATTTATAGCTCAAGTCAAAGCTTCCTCTAGCTATGAAAGGCAGCTCTAAGGAGGCAGACCTCTCACCCTGACAGAGAAGGGATAACTTCACTGTACATCCCTTATCTGCTCATAGAGACCCTAAACTGTTAGGAAAATATTGATAATTGACCTTCTATCTGACCACATGCAATGAATGCAGGAAACGTCTAATCAGGTAGATGTTATGCTTTCCTGGAAACCTTTCATGGGCTCTTCTGTCCAGTGAATCCCTTTGCTATGCTGCTGGGCAGTAATTTGTAGTTCCCATCCTGTCATCAGCCTTCATCTCCTCGCTGGTCATCTTGTCATGTTGCCATGTAGGTAGAACACAGACTATGCTGCAAGAACAAATAAACCCCACAATTCACTGGCTCACACAGACACTTGTTTCTCTCCCGTTTAGCAGCTCAGAGGTGGGTAGGTGGTCCATCTTAATTGTGTGAGCTCAGCCAAGTTTTACTCTCTCTGGGCCTTAGCTTCCACTTGGCAAAGTAAGAGAGTCACTTTCCAAATTCCCTTCCAGTCCTGATATACTTTGCCTACCCAGAACCTCTTTCAGCCTAACCTCGCACCCTCCCACACCTGTGTGGATGATTAGTGTCATGAAAACATAATCACCTTCACAAGTGAAGACATCGGCATTGCATAACGTAACAGTAGCAAAAGGCTTATGTTTGATAACTTCAAGATTGGCCATGAACATGCAACAAAGGGTAGGTATTTTGTGGTTTTATCTTTGCAGTCCTTGCTTTCCTTTTTTTACTCTACAACCCACACTAAGAGAAACAGAGAGCAAAAATCAAATTTAAATATAGACAGTATCATAGCTATGCTTCTCTTTAGTTCTCCAAGTAACTCTCCCAAACCTGCTTTTCTGTGTCATAAAAAAAGACCTTGTTCTGCCATTTAACCAGCTGTGAGATCCTGAGCAGACCATAGCCCTTCCGTGCCTCAGGCGTCCCATTCATTACAGTGAAGAGTTGGACTCTTCACATGTGTGTACATCGTTTTATTGTTGTCCTCAAAGTTTGTAGTGGCCGTTTAGGATTTGATAAGCAAATCTTTTGTATCCCACTAATGCATATACAGTTTAAGGATATATTACGGGAGACTTTAGGCGACACTCAGAATAATGATTCAGTTAAGCCAGCGGTTCTCAACCTGTGGGTCGCGACCCTTTGGGCGGTCGAACGACCCTTTCACAGGGGTCGCCTAAGACCATCCTGCATATCAGATACTTACATTACGATTCATAACAGTAGCAACATTACAGTTATGAAGTAGCAACGAAAATAATTTTATGGTTGGGTCCCAACATGAGGAACTGTATTTAAAGGGCCAGAAGGTTGAGAACCGCTGAAAGCTAAAATTAAGGATTATGAGGAAAGAAACATCACGATACCTGTGACTTCCAAATTTCTGGGCAGTTGCTGTGTACACCACACGCCCTGCAGGTGTTTACTGTGCTCCAAGGTGGGCTAACACCTGGACCGTTAGAGACGGACAGCTGTGCTCAGCTGCTTGTCTTCCCGGGGTCTCCCAGAAGAAGCAAGCAGTTGCCTTTAATCAGGCACACCACCAAGCGGCTCATAAGTGGATCCTTACAGTGGACAGGAACGAGTTCTTAGGCATTCCCCTGAGAAGTATAGAAAACGTTTTCCCACATTCCACTGTCTGAACTAAATTCACTTTGTGTGAAGCAAGGAGGCTGTCACTTTAACAGTCTCTTCAGGTGGCTGGTTAACTAAACAGCCAGAACTTGTTGGATTCAAACAGAAGTTTGTGTTTTTTTCTCTGCTCCTGGCCCTCAATATGCTAATGATTCTCCCCTTTCAATCCCTTTGCCTCAAGCTGTTTCCATAACTCTCTGTCCACGTTCAGTTACTTACCAACAAAACTCAGTCCTGTTTAAAATTCCAATCCCATTCTCTGTCTCTATCTTTGTCATATAAAGCTTCTTTTATTCATGTAGTAAAATAAAATAAAATTCCAAGTGCTTCCCAATAACTCTCCCTTTCCCACCCTGTAGTTCACATAATCCTAGTAGGAGGGAAAAGGGGCGGGGTCTGTGCTGTCACTCTGCCTTCTTCGCTGGGACTAGATATTGGAAGGAGGAATGTGTACCAAGAAAAAAAATGGTCTGTGCTTCATGGCCAAGTGACTGCAACCTGTGCCAGATGGCAGTGCTTCTCCAGCTTACCCAGTCTGACCAAGCATGCCCTCTGCATGGCAGGCATCCAAAGACTGCCTGTCTCTTTGGGTATAAGTTCTGGGGAGATGGGGGCTTCCTCATTACACAGTTCCCTGATATGAAGGTAAACAGCTACCACCACCAATGAACATGCTCCCACCAACACCCCCTACACACACACACACCCGCGCACACACACATATCCTGGCCCTGAGAATCACCAAACCTCTTTCCGCTGGTCCACTTGCCCTACAGGCAGCCCTCTTAGAGGGTCCACTTGAGCCTCTGGAAACTTGACCTTGCTAAACAGTGGAGGACAGGCTGCTGCCCTGTTTTCCCTCTTCCTCTCTACCTGGTCTTGCACCCTTTCCCTGCCAGCATGGGGGCATATCAACAAGTCTGTTGCTAAGTAAAGAGTCCCTGCAGGAAGGAGGTGCAAAGTGTTTCTTCCTGCAAGTTTTTAAGTGGTTTACTCTATTCTTCCTCTGAAGAGGTGGAAAGAAAGCCGTAACCTTCTCCACTAGCTGACAGCTCACACCCTGAGAATTACCTCAAGCGATTCGTTCCTCCTTTACTTTCTCTGTCTCCATACCCTCTTTTCTCTCTTCTTCCATTCTTTTTATTTAGGCTGGTGTGGGAATGGTGACTGAAAGGGCAGTGTCTGCTGCTCAGTACACCCAGGAAGGAACATGTAGTCCCCCCTGTTTGTGCTTATCTTCAGAATGTGAGGCTCTTTGTACCTTTTTTTGCCCAATTTTGGATTCCATCACCAACTGGGGGGCAAAAGAAAAGTCACATTTCCATGAGTTTTACCCCCACATCACCAAGTCATTGGGCACATCCATCTACATACAAAGACCACAGTCTTAGAGATATATCTACGTTAAAAATCCAGCCCTGCCTCTTAACATGTGTGGTTTTAAGGCAAATTGCTCAATAAAAGATCAAGATCCTCTACAATAAGGACCATATCAACCTTGTGGAGCCTTGAGCTATGACTTACAAACATGCTCATTAAGACACATTATTTAATATTCCCATTAGATTCACAAGCAGCATTGTGAAAACAATGTTTAAGATACTGAGTAGGTGAGGCTTGGTGTCAGACATCAAGGAGTCCACAATCTAATACAGAGACAGACACATAAAGACATAATTACAATAAAATGTGTCAAGTGCAAGGAAAAGGACATACAAAGTGCCTATTAGGTCAGGTTGAATTAAGGGAACTGTGAGGCAAGATGTCTATGAAAATCTCCGATTTAGTTGCCTATTCATTCTGTTAGCAAGAGAAGGATTCCTGCCCTGGAGTGGCTGAACATGCGCTACCTGACTGCAGATGGAAGACATCAACAGCAGTTTATTAATCATACAGGTGTCCATGAAGGTCATGTAAGGGTTGCACTTGGGCACACAACGAACAATTAGGGTCTGGGAGGTAGGCTTTGTGGCATCGAGAGAGTAAGGTGCACCCTGGTTTCCACAGGGAGGAGGTATGGATATGATTGGTTTCTTTGATTATTCAAACAAGGCTGGCAGGGAATTGAAACCCATTATTTAGGGAGAAGCAGAACCTGTGCCTGGTCCCCCTGATAAGGAGGGTTATTAGTCTATAGGCCGTTATCCACAGGAACAAGTCAAGGCCCACCTGACTTCACTAGACATCAGGGCAGCACATCATATTGAGCCTTAATTCTAGGTTTTACACCACAGCCTCTTGCAGCAAACATTATCTGAACTTGGTCTAAAAGACTGACCATAAGTTGTATGAGTGATTAGCATGGGTTTGAAGTCATGGCATTCCAGTTGGAATAAACAGCATTGCTGAAAGCAAATTTCTTCCATGCACCATGTATTCAAGATCTTTAGGCATTTAATGTTGCTGAAGCATAAACTGTGAAGTAGAAGGTAGTAGGAGAAGAAGCTGGAGGGATGGACAGAGGGAGATCATAAAGAGCCTTGGAGACAAGGGAAGCGTTTAGACAATATTCTGATATTTGGATACTAAATGCCATTCTTCTAAAAATGGTTAGGGGTCCAGCAATCAGGGAAAGACAATTTAAAACAAGTTCTACTAATTTTTTTTACCACATGATATTTTAATATTCTAATGATGTGCATTTGTAAACCTCCAAGACACTGTGCATTATTGGTTCAACCTTTTTGAATCTGGGGACATTAGTCTTTTAGGGTTGTTGTTTTTTTTCCAGAACACCAATTAACTGTTCCAGGGAATGAATTTTAAAAATTACTGTTATAGGTAATGAGGTATCATTAAAAGATTCAAGCTGGGAGTGACATTATTATATTTGTATTTTAAATTAAGCACTCTGGTAGATATGTAGAAGATAAATTTGAAAGGATAAAAATTTGAGTATTTAGTGAACTCAGCCAGGAGGCTGTGGAAGTAATCCAGAAAAGCAAGCCTGAATAGAAATAAGATAATAGATATGAGAAAAAGAAAAATTTGAAAGGAGCTTCTACATAATAGATGAGGTAAATATATAAGTGGGAGAGCTAAGTCATGTTGTGGCCAGAGGCACACATCAAACATACACCAAAATTTCAGTGGTTTACCACAACAAAGGTTTCTACCCTGTTACACTGAATGTCTATCATATGTTAATTGGGGGGGCGGGGCGGGAGGGCGGTCCTGTTCCACAGGATCATCCAGATGGTGAAGATTCTGGCAGCACTATCTGAAAAAGAGAGCTTCTTGGGTCATTACAAACTTGAAAAGAACATGGAGATTTAGAGAGTAGGTTTGATCTGAAGTAACACCTGTCACTTTGGTTATAGCACACTGACGAGAATTAGACCCCCGGGCTAATTACAAGGGGTCTTGGAAATGTGACCTTCCATGTGCCTGGGAATGGGAGGAAAATCAAATATCAGTAATAACATTATCATAACTGAAGAAGAAAGCATCAAGGATGTTTTTCACCAGCAACTATGTGAATGGTAGTACCATGTACTGGGAGCACGATAGTCCCAGAAGAGGGACAAAGTGTTTGGGAGAGGAGATGATGACTCCCATTTTTGAGAATTTTGAATTATGTTCCAAAAGAATTTTCATTTCAGGATGACAGGTAGATTGTTGGAAATGTAAAGTCTCTCTCTTAAAAGAGAATGAAATCCTGGGAATAGGATTTAGGAATCATCATCAACACCTAAAACCAATAGTGGGAGTACTATCCAAGAAGAACAGGATGTTCCTTAAGGAACATCAGATTTTTGAGTTGAGCGAAAACCCCAAAAAGAAGACAGGAGAGTACCCAGAAGTGTCATTTTTTTAAAAAAAAAAAATGATTTCAGAGTTTCTGAGAAAACATAATCAGCAACAACAAACACACTAATAAGTCAGGTGCTAGAAAGGGCCCAGTTGACTTGGCAGTTAGGAATTCATTAATTTCATAGATACGTGACATCATGCAGTATTTTTCTTTTTTCTCTGACTTGTTTCATTTAGCACAATGTCCTCCAGGTTCATCCATGTTATCACAAATGGCAAATTCCCTTCTTTTTAAAAGCTGAATAGTATTCCATTGTATGTGTACTACATTTTTTTTTATGCATTCAACCATTGACATTTCGGTTATTTCCATATCTTGGCTATCGTGAACATGGGATTTCTAATATCTCTGCAAGATCATGATTTCAGTTCCTTTGCATTTATGCCCAGAAGTGAGATTGCTGGATCATAAGGTGTTTCTCTTTTTTAAGTTTTTGAAGAATCTTCATAATGGTTGTATGAATATACATTCCCACCAACAGTGCACAAGGGTTTTTTTTTCCACATTCTCACCAACACATATCTTTCGATTTTTTGATAACAGTCATTCTAACAGGTAGCAGGTAATAGCTCATTGTGGTTTTGAATTGCAGTTCCAATTATTAATGATGCCATGCACCTTTCATATACCTGTTGGCCATTTTGTATGTCTTCTTTGGGAAAATGTGTATTCAGGTCCTTTGCTCATATTTTCATTGGGTTATTTGGATTTTTGTCATAGAATTGCATGAATTTCTTGTATCTTCTGGAGATTAATCCCTCATTAGATAAATGGTTTGCAGATATTTTCTCCCATCCCATTGGTTGCCTTTTCACTCCATCGATTGTTTAATTGTTTCCTTTGCTGGCTATTTGAAATATTTCCTAGTCTTGCCTGTTTAAAAGCACACTGGGGATATGTTTTTCTTTTTTGTTCAATTGCAAAAAAAAAAAAAGAAAGAAGAAGAAGAAGCTATTGCAGAAAAGGTTCATGAGAGGAGTAGACACAAGCTAGGCTGATGTGATTTGATCAGTGAGAGGGCAGTGAGAAAATGGAAGAGGCAAAGAAAGTGAAGTTTGATTCCTCAACCCTAGGAATCACTTGTTCATTTCACCAGTATTCAGGAAGGACTTACTAGCTGCAAACAAGACGCCTGGGTTTTCTTCTCTTGAGATTTTGTTTTAGTGGATGAGTATTACATTTCCTCTTTGCTGTTCCTGTAACATTTTGTACATTCCTGTAATTTAGCACTTATAACATCATATTGTGTTTATTTCTTCCTCATATCTCTCTTAGGACAATGCACTCTTTGGGGATAAAGACAGGAGAAAGATTTAATTGATCTGTTTATACCAAAAGCTCGTCACAAGCCTGGGTATAGTGAGCATGCAATAAATTTTTAAATTATTTAATCCTCACAATGTTGTGAGATAGTTATGATTAGCCTCATTTCACAGAGGAGGCTGGTGAGACTTCAGGGCAGCTACAACTTGCCCAAGGTCACAAGCAGTAGGCGGCAGAACTGAGACCAAAATCCAGGCTTTGGATCCATGCCTGTTTCTCGTGATCATACAGAATTGCCTTGACATCTTTTCTCCTGGGGTGATGGATTCAAAATGACTTATTCATTGCTTTTCAACTACCTCACTCTATTCAAGATCAACAGTGCAATTCGAGATGTGGATAGCACAAAAAACATTTAAAAAAGGAAAGGAGAAAAAAAACACCAGTCGGCAGATTCCCGCAGTGCCCAAATCTATAGTCGTGACTGGGCTGAGCCAATACTGTATTGAAATTAACCTTATGAAATTGCTGTGTTATGTCCAAAAAAAAAGTTCAAATATCAGCATTTTCATGTGATTCAACTTACTAGAGTAGTTCTTTCTACAGTATGAAGCTACAAGTATGAGCTAGTAATACAGATTAATGAGTATGAAGCTAACCAGTGTGGTGGGGAAGAAAGATTTTGGAAATAGATCAAAAGATTTGGAACCCTGTTATCTAAACTTTTTAAACCTAGTTTCTTAGTCATTATATTGGAGATAATAATTTCTTCTAAAATGGCTGTTACAAAGATTGAAGATGTATAAAATGCCCAGCTCTAGACCTGACCTGGAAGTGGCACTGAATCAATGGCAGCTATAATTATGATCATAAGAGGACATGGATGCTTTTGAGATAAGGTGTTTATTTAGTCACTGATATTTATTCCCAGGGTCTATTCAGAGATTTTCTAACTTTCTATACATAAATTTTATATTGTTTCTTTGGAACTTCTTGTGATAATGCATATTACTTGCCTCAGAATTAAAAGTTCCATTATATGAGGCATGTAACAAGTAGCTGCCTATCAAGCAATACCTTTTAGCCGTAGGGTTTCAAGGAAAAATATTCATATGAAATTTCTCAAAGAATTCTCAGGAGCATTGACTGCTCTGAGCGCTAGAAAAATAACCTAGCCAAAATCTTCCTTTTGAAATGAAAATTAATAACCAGACATGGCTGCTCCAAAAGCAATCTAGATAAGCATCCAGCATTATCTTCGCTCCCAGAGTTCTTGGTCAGCAGTATGTGGACAAAACTAAATTGTTTCTGAAAATGATAACAGTATTATTTTATTTTAAAATCTATGTTTCAGTAATATGAGTTTCTGGAAACTGAGCACCCAGCTATATAATTGAGAAAGTTGAAAATGGAGATTCTTTGGGGGAGAATAAAGTAGTTCAGTCTGCTCTTAAATCCCCAAACATGTTGTTTCATGGGAATCTAACTGTATGTCTTCTTGATAGAATTCTAATATGCCCTTGGATATTATATGGAAATTGTATATAAGAATAGACTTTATGACGTCTGTACTTTTTTCTCACAGATACAGCTAAAATGAGTAAGAATTTTAGTTTACAAACTAAAGTATGTCAAAATGCATTCTTCATCTTCTACAATTTAATTTTAGACTGTGTGGCTCAACCTAATAACTTCCACATACTCTCAAATTCACCAATTAATTTCTCAGACACTTAATATATAAATGCAGTAATACTAGGATTGTTTTTTATCTTCTTGCTGTTACCACTGGCTTTGACAGTGAGCTCAGAGGGCAACAAAGTAAATGCTACCAGGAGAACAGAGGACATGTGCCTTAGCCAATTCATACTTCAGCTGTGACACCCTCCCCCAGCAGGGGAGTGGGTTGAGGAGGAGGTGTCCATCTCTCATGCTCAGTCTGTTGGGTCCTGGGCCTCTGACTAACCTCAAGTTACCTCAGAGGTAAGTTATCCTGTTTGGGACTCAGCCACGAGTGAAATCGGGTCTCACTGCAATGGTGCTGACTCAGCTCCCACTCAAATCTCTAGCACTGGTCATGTGCCTGCTGCATCCTTTCAATGAGGTAACCCTGAGTTCTCAGAGGACCATGGGTTCTCTCCCACTGCAAGTCTGTAACCAGAGACCCTCTGAAATCCTCCCTCACTATTATAAACCCACAGGAAGCTCAGACAATGTAGTCTCTGGCACTCAGCAGCCTTAACAGACCATACTGCCTGTCCCAAATGGTGGAATAGAAAGCCTTCTCTACAAGCCTTCTCTATGCTTACCTGTAGCATAAGGCCCAGGCTCTGCTCATATCCAAAACTTTAGGAGGCTATCTAGCATTATTCCCGCACCCCAGAACCCAGCTTGAAGGGGCAGAGGCAGACACAGAGCTTCCCAAATTCACATCTGACTCCTTCCTCTCTTCCTGTCTACTTACCTTTCCCCTCTTTCCTTCCTGGGAGTGTCTTTAATTAGTGTTTGTGTTGTTGGAGTTCAGGGTGAAGAGAATTCTTCAGAAAATTTGCATGTGTAGACATCCTTCTATCTGACTTTCAGACTAGCATCTCTTAAACCAAAGAACCAAGAACCTGCCATGCTTATTATTTAGATCCCCACCCCCAGTAGTGTGTGATCACAGTCATATTACCTCGGCCAGAGTTGGGGATGAGGCCCTTAGGTTATCAGTGAAGAAATTCCACTTACCATTTTATTACAGTACATTTTGTATCTTCCTTTCCCAAAAGTACTATTTACTTAGAATGAGACCTAGGTATTATTATGAACCACTTGTCGCATCACTCGTACGAATGATTTTAATATGAACCCTTCTGCCAACCACAGCATTCTGTAGCTATGAGCCAGGTGTTTCATCCTCAGCACTGTTGACATGTTGGGCTGGATAATTCTTGTAGAACGCTGTCCTGGCCACTGGAGAGGTTTAGGATCATCCCTGGCCTCTGCCCACTAGATACTAAGCAGCACCCATCCCCAAATTATAATGACCCCAAATGTCTCCAGATGTTGCTGACTGCCCCTGGATGGAGGGAACCACCCTGGATTGAGAACCACTGCAAAAATCCATCCTGAAGCAACATGTGATGCCTGTGTCATGCTTCTAAGTATTTCTATGATAAAGTGCTTCTGAGAAGCACTCTGTAGCTATAACTATGCCAAACGACCTTTTTTTATCTTCCCTGTGAGTCAGGTAGCAGATTATTAGCCCAATTTCCACAGATGGAACCTTCGAGGCATTCAGCTTTCCAATCAGGTCACGGAAGCCCGGGCTTTAATTTCCCCCCTCTGAAAAATGAAAATGATAATCATTGTTTTTCTTCCCTGGCCTCAGGTAGAACAATAACTAGGGAGAATTGCCCTTTCGTAACTGCGATTCCCACACTGCTGCACCAGGCAGCTTCAAAGATAAATTTATATTTGCCTGTCTTCCTATTTCATGAGCATCAGAAATAAAGCCTTCAACATGAATAAAATGGCAGCAAGGCACATGTTTCATCAATGTAACAGCCAAATTTCACGGAGTGAAAAATCAATTCCAGCAAAACCAGTAATAATCGAATAGTTTTTTCCATCATGCCCAGACACAATGCAATTTTTAAAACAGATATTCATGTGTCCAACAAGCGTACCATGGTAACCTCTGTGACACCAATCTAGCACTTGGGAATGAGTGCAGATAGGCTATAGCTACAAACAACTGTGAACTGTTGGCTCTACTACACTATTCACATGGATTTCAAAGGCCAGGAAATTATACAAGAACATATAATAGTTTGTGAGTCACAAAAGTACATGGCTTCAGCTCTGTCCAGGTGGCTCAGTTGGTGGGAGCATTGTCTCGTACACTAAAAGGTTGCTGGTTCAATTCCCAGTCAGGGTACATCCCTAGGTTGCTGTTTGATCCCTGGTAAGAGCATAGATAGGAGACAACCAATTGATGTTTCTCACACATCAATGCTTCTTTTTCTCTCTCTTAAAAAATATTAATAATTTAAAAAAATCCTCAGGTGAGGATTAAAAAACAAGTATAAAATGGTACATGGCTTAATTTTTGCTAAGGTTATCCAACCTGATCCTAGATGGAACTCAAAAAAATATGGGACTTTTTAAAATTCTTTATTGTTTAAAGGATTACATAAGTCTCCTTTCCCCCTCCTCCCCCCCCCCCATTTAAAAAATATGGGATATTTTAAGATGGCTGAGAATTGCCAGAAAAATTTATCTTGTTGGGAAATAAAATACAGCTTTTTTAAATATGAAAGCTTGCTACTATGTGATTATTGCAGGTTGTATGCAGTGCACCTGTGAAAACACAGGGTAGGGACTACATAATTCCAGGGACTACATGATGTCTTCCAAATGCGGAAGGCATCAATCAGCTTTACAAATTGAATTGAATGGGTCTCAATAAATGTCATCTAAGTGTGAGTGAATAAGGGATCTGAGACTAAAAAACATATACCTAAAAGAAATCAGAAACTAGGCAAATAAATTAGTAAAAATTGAAAATAAACTCAGATCTGATAAAATGGTAATTTATAATTTATTGTATTGTATTGTTACCAGCTGCATAATCATAATAACTGAGATATGAAGAGTGATTCCATATCACTTGCTGCACATAGATATTTGTTAACTCATATGTTTAGTTAAAAGGGCATAGACTGTCCTTTTCAAGATGTTAGTGAAAAGATTGTAACTTAAACATTAAATATAGCAAAAGAGGCAATTTTTTATACTTATTTTAGTAATCAATTAGAGTTGAATGTATATAAACATATTTCTAGCTGGAAATCTGAATTTGTGACAAGGTATACTAATCATAATTGTTCTGGTGTTATTTAATATAAATTAATTTTAAAATAAAACCTTGTGAGAATCAGTGATCCAAAGCTAAAATCGTCACAAAAAATCCAAAACTCCTGCAACTGAAAGGAATACATTTTCAGGCAGTATCCTGAATCTCTCTGCCTGTGAATCTGAAAGATCTTGATTGCCCTCTACCGGTTATCTAAATAATTTTCACAGATTTGGCGTTTACTCTCCCAAAATATATCTGGGTAATTTTAGAACATAAAAGTAACTTATTTGGGTTTTATTTTTAAAAGAATTACATGTTCACCACATAAAATTTTTAGAATAAAAATACCTTTAATTCTAATATTTGGAGATAACCACTATTAACTATTTTCATATATATTCTTGGTTAATATACACATGCACATACATTTTTAGGATTTTTTTACCTTAAAACACACTGTAAATATTTTACTATGACTAGTTTGGGTATTACTCCAAAATGTGTTTTATTGACAAATCATCATTTCTTTTTCTTTTTTTTTAATCCTTATTGTTGAAAGTATTACATATGTTCCCCCTTTTCCCCATTGACCCCCTCCAGCGCCCCACCCCAAGCTTTCTCCACCCTATTGTCTGTGTCCATGGGTTATGCATATATGCATACAATGTCTTTAGTTGATTACCTCCCACCCTCCCACCCCCAACCCTCCCTCCCTTCCTCACCTTCCCTCTGAGATTCTGTACTCTGTTCCATTGTGTCCATGTCTTTGGATCCTCTCCATTCATCAGTTTATTTTGTTAATTAAATTCCACATATGAGTGAGATTATTTGATACTTGTCTTTCTCTGCCTGACTTATTTCACTTAGCATGATACTCTCCAGGTCCCTCCATGCTGTCTGTCTCAAAGGGAGGCCAAATCATCATTTCTTATCATCAGGATTTCTCAGTGAAAAGTGATCCTTCCCCCCACCAAAAAAATGGTGGGGGAGGGGGAGAAGAACTTAAATAAAATAAAATAAAACTTAATAACCACTTAGTAGTGGATCCCATAGGAGGAAAATCAATAATCCATGGGAGTATCTTGATTTCTCTAAACATAACTCAAACCAGGCTTCATTTTCTTAGTTGATAGGATTTCAAATAAAAATATCTTAAAGATGTTATGAATAATTTTTTTACATTTCAGATATAAAGTGGTCATTAAATTAAACTATGTAATTGATGTTATCATCCAAACTACTAATCTAGGATTTCAGGCCAACAATAACATTGCCAGAGTAGTAAGGTTAAAATAATACTGCATTTGAATTAGCTGGATAATTGCATAGATTTCTACTATACTTGTTCATTATCTTTTTTCTCCTTCAAAGTATACACTTTAGAAAAGAAAGCTAAATGGGACATATTAGGTGCTTGTCCAAATTAGAAGTGGACTGACTCGTTTATCTAGATTAGGCCTGACTTTGTCTTTTATTCTTTTAAACAAAGCAGTCATGCACATTTTTAAGGATGCCAAATAGATTAGTTATTCTTAAATAATACATAATCTTAAAGCAGATTTTAAAACAATCTTACACAACATCCTGATTTTGACACACTACTTAGAGCCCCTGCTTATGGAGTTCTTTCTTTATATGTTCAAGTGAATATGGTTACTCCACTGCTTAGAAAATACAGGTTTAAAGGCCTTTGCCCACAACCAAGCAACTGTTTTGGCATGTAGAGTGTTGTTGTTGTTGTTGTTGTTGTTGTTGTTAATCCTCACCCAAGAATATTTTTTCCCATTGACTTTTATAGAAAGTGGAAGAGAAGGAGAGGGAGAGAGAGAGAAATCAATGAGAGAGATAAACATCTATGTGAGAAAGACACATCGATTATTACCTCTTACACATGCCCCAACTGGGGCTGGGGATCAAACGTATAACCCAGGTATGTGCCCTTGACCAGAATGAGCCCATGACCCTTTGGTGCATGGACCTATGCTCTAATCTGGGGTGAGGACCATCTGGTCCCCAGAATCATTTGGTATGGCTCTACCAAAGCATTAGGAATGAGTTAATTAAATGTTTGACCAAATACAGCAGGCTAATTTTTAAGTTGATAATTTTGTATGGCTCATGAATGATGTGATAAATATCCAAATAGTCTTTGGCAGAGAAAGGTTCCCCACCCCTGCCTAATTACTGAGCAATACTGGCCAGGGCTGGAGAGGGGTTTTGATCTTCCTTTTTATCTGATGCAGAAATAACTGGCAGAGATGACATTCAATCACAATAACTCTAAGACCTCATCTGAGGTGAGTTAAACAATCAAGGACCTCCCCACTCCATGATAACAATATTAAGCAAAAGGCTGTCTCAATTTTTGAAGACATTTCTTACTCAACTTTGTAATGAATATAGGTTTTATTTGGTTGCAGTAGTGTGAAGTTCATCTTTTTGAGAAAATTGTACTCAATCTTGGCAGAACTTCGGAACAAGATTTAATAGTTACAGTTTATTCCATCTTTTGCCCAAATTATGTTTTTAAAGGAGGAAGGGTGCAAGGAGTTCAGATGGTCATTAAATCTATAAACAGGGTAAGAGGGTTTCAAGACTAGAAAAGATAATCTGACTATAAATATCCCAGAAAAAAACTACTGGTATTGTTAATAGAAATTGGAAAGAAATCGATAAGGATTTTTTCCTGAGATATAAACCATTCTCTCCTTGACTTTTAAGACAAATCAGATGTAGATAGCTGGTAGCAGTTTGTTTTGAGAAAATTTTATTGGAAACACTATATAAGACATTTAATTAATAAGATTTTAGCACTTCTATGTGTGATTATCTTTGACTCCACCACTGATTTGGGCCATAGAGAAACACTGATGCTTTCTTATCTGTGACCAATAATTTTCCTAAAACATTTGCACCTACATACATTAATGCAATATAGTTCTATTAGCATTTACTAAAGGAAGTTGGGTATTGTAAAGGGAAGGTTATTATCATGAGCCTGTACACTTAAATTAGTATACCAAATGGTCACTGATGTTGACAGAATGGAATACACCATCTCATTGCTCCAGAAGGTAAGAAAGGTATACTCTAAGAAACTTATCGCTGATGAGATTGAGTCTGGGCAAGATTCTAGCCCTGGATCCCATAGAAGGGGAATCAATAATCTGTGGAGGCAGCTTAATTTCTCTAAACACAAGTATCTCACTGTCTTACTTGATAGGATTACAAAATCAGTGACTCAGGAAAATGTGATAAATACTGAGATACAGACTGGAGGCTAAAGCAATTAGACAGATATTAAATAGATAAACGATGGTGCCACCGTGCAAAATGCTGATCAGACATTTGATATCAACCTACAGGGATATTGCCAAGCGAGTGTTACAGCGCTCTGTCTTTGTCTCTGCCATTCCACATTTGTCTCAATCAAGAAAGTAATGATAAAAGGCATGTTTGTCAAATTTGGAGATAACATGAAACTAAGAGGATGAGCAAATAAGGATTAAAAAAATCAACATGCTAGAACAGCGACTCAAATTGAATTAGATAAAATGTATTGGGGGCTATATTAGATCTTATATTTGAATCCAAAGGAAAAATAATGATGTGACTGTTAAAAAGTTAATTTGAACTTGTGCTGTTTTAATAGAAAACCGATGACTAGAAAAAAAAAAGTCCTGATCTTTGCTAGCCAAGAACATCATGAGTAGAGCAGGCATGACATAAAGCATTTAAAAAATGTATCTGCATGAAGCCAGAGAAATGGTAGAGAAGGTCAGAATAGAATCAGACAGAGGCTCAGAAAGGGCACTGGACAACCCAAGGAGATAGCTAATACATGCAGCCCAACCTGGAAGGCAGTTTGATCCTGAGATGTTTCAAGTAGCTGGCTAATTGAGAAGTCAAGATGGGCCACAGTCAAGGTCAAGAGATCTGATGATGGCAGTAGGATTCCCACCAGTGGGAAATTTAAGAGGAGTTGGTTGTATTCCAAATAAAGAAAGCTTGGAAGGAGATCTTAGGCAGTGCACTAGGGTCCTATTGGCATCTGGGGCTCAGCCAAATCATTCTGCCACCAAGCACTGTAGGCAAAATGTCTACATGCTATGAGTTTCTCAAGTGTCTTAAATTGTTGGCTCCAAAATACATAAAGAAAACTACAATGTTAAAACTAATGTAACATTGTGATATCAAGTCAGCTGCAATCTAAAGCTTTTATAGTGACATGTAAATAATATTTAACATGACTGTGAATGCATTTTAATGTGTTTGTTATACTGTGCAAAGGTTTATTATCCAAAAGCAAAAGTGCGTGGGGGCAAAAAGACTTTAAATAAGGATAATCTGGGGTAGTCAAGGTTCCAGTGGTTCTCAACCTTCCTAATGCCGCGACCCTTTAATACAGTTCCTCATGTTGTGGTGACCCCCAGCCACAAAATTATTTTCGTTACTACTTCATAACTGTAATTTTGCTACTGTTATGAATCGTAATGTAAATATCTGACATGCAGGATGTATTTTCATTGTTGGTGACCCACAGGTTGAGAACCGCTGGGACAGTGTTAAGCAAAGAGATATGAAGTAGCAGACTCTAGAAAAGTCATTCTGAGAATTTACATGTTGATCAAACATAGGGGATGCCAAGGCTTGCCTAGAATGAGAAAAACCTGAGAATCTGGCTTAGTTCCTGGTGAATCAGTTCTTAGGCCTGCCTGCCTGGAAATCAGGGGGCCTCTTAGAGGATGCTTAAGAAACCAGGAACCATGTCTAGACTCTAAGATTCTAAATCTCAAGGACATGAAGTAATTCCAAATCTGTTGCTGTTTAATTCCTAAACCAGTCAGAAGTGGCTCAGTGACCAGAGCAGGAGTAACCTCGGGAGTGTCAAGATAGGGAAAGGAGCCAGATAATTCCGAAGGAAGAAGAGACAGGTAGACATGCCCACTTCTCAGCTTAGGACTTCACACTTCAAGGAGCAGAAAAGCAAACTGGGGGTAGACAAGGATCAGGTGGTGAATGCTCTCCACGAAGATGAACTTTTACTTATTATACGGTCATGCTCTCTAATTATTACCTAAAATCCTAATCAACTATTGAGTTGATTGAGAAAATAGTGAGATGGCCATCTCTAACAACTGAATGACTTACCACTCAGAAGGTGGGTGGTCAGGTAGAAGACAAACAGTCTATGGATTGTTGAATAGATCTGTACTTAGGGGTTTTCAGTGCTGTTAGAGAACTTTACAAATCTGGCTTCCATGGTTTGCTTGCTGCTTCTTAGAATATCATGGAGATTGAGATATGGGTGAGAAAGGAATCTCAAATAGACTTTAGAATAAATGTTATAAGATAGGGAGCCACTTGGCTTTCTTTGATCCAGTTGTATTTCTTATCCTCTGTCTAGATGCACAATTACAAATATCTAATCATCTTGGCATGGGAAGGATCTGCACATATACAGAGCAGTGATACTGAGAAATTTCTAATATTTCTGCCCTCACGTGGGAGGAGTAGAAGGAAATGGGGAGTAGCAGACAACTAAGGTTATTTCACTGGGTCATTTTCTAACCACAGTTGAAATGCTGATCACAGAAGTTGACTTAACTTGGGGCAGGAACACACAATGCAACAAATGCAATATACAGATGATGTATTATTGAACTGTACACCTAAAACCTAAACAATTTTATTAACCAATATCACCCCAATAAATTCATTAAAAAAGAAAAAAAAAGAAAATGTTGATCACAAGTTTACTTCAATTAGGTGCTAGTAATGACTATGAAAGCAGGAAGGGAACATGTTGGCCCCTGTAACCAGCTTAGCCACTCTTCACTCAGCATTTCTTATTTGCCAATAGCTAAAAGAAAGGGGGAGATCTCTGCCCTCCAACGTTTGGACAAAAGTCCTGGGTTTCTCTAGGACTGGACCAACTTGGGTCACATGTCTATTTTTAAGCAGTTAATTTGGCTAGGGCATTGCTATGAACTAGTTGTCTTAGGCTTGTCTATTGCCAAACCATGAGCCAGTCACCATAGCAAAATACCATAGAGAAGATATTTGGATAATTGGCCTAAGCCAATCAAGCCCCACACCATGAAACCAAAGATGAGGCTCTGGCTGCTCCACAAAGGGATATACGTTTTACTTAGGCTCACTCATGGATTAAAAGCTTAAATTTCTACATTATCTAAAATTCAGTTAAGTACAATTTTAGACCATCCTCCTAGCTCTATTAAGCACAGCAGGGAGCAATTTTTATTTCCAGATTAGAAAATGCATTCTAAATAGAGTGTTTCAAATAGCAAAGAAGAACAATAACATCCAGACACTTCTGCATTTGTACTAGCTCCATGCATCTTTATCCACTGACATCAACTTAATTTTATCTGTACTTTCTGCATCACTAAGAAGTCCCTGGGGGCTGAGGGGAAAATTTGAGAGCTTCTATGTAGTTACTGTTGCTAGGAAACAACATCCTTGGTATCTAAGTGTTTGAGCTTTGAGACACTGTGTGAAGCCACTGGTTCATAAAGGAAAACCTTTGGTAAATAGGTTGTTTAGGTGTGAGTAAATTGATGTTCTCTCTCTCTGTAGCAAATGTTCTTGTGTAACCTTTGAATAATAGTGTATTTGTAGGCCTTTATTCTTTCCTTTGAATCCAGCTGCCATTATGGCTCCCAGGAGAACTCAAACTTCTACAGAAATGGAGTGAGCATTCTTTCTTCCCTCCATATCATCCACAATTATCTCAGTGCCGTGAACACTAAGCCTAATGCGTTTTAGTTAAACAAAGTGCAAGTGAGCTTGGAAATCTAGACCCAGACCACTGACCATATAAACTGCTGAATATTATTAAAATCTGCATTGATTTATTGATAGCCATAGCCCAGCTTTTTGATTGTCCCTGGCCTTGAGGTGTTCTGTCACTCTTCACAGGTGGGAGACATTGAGGAGTGCCATTTTGGCCCACCCACTGCTTTCACCCCTCTCACCTCCAAACTGCAAGCCATCTCTGGACTCTCAACTCTAATTATCACTTATGTTTCTCCCCTAGGATTCTATATCTCAAAAACCAGCTTGAGGTTGTAATTTATCACTTCGTTACTCAGTTAGCCTAAAATTAACAAGCAGGTTTTCCATTTTGTTGGTGTCTAGATCTACCTATAAGCCCCCTGTGAGCAGAATCATCTTTATCAAGAAATAAATGTAGCTCATGAACTCTACCAAATAAGTTACCTATATCAGGTTAGTGGTTAGGGACAATACTTAGAATTCTAAGCAGCAAAGAGTATTCACTAATTCATTGATTCAAAAATATGCATGCGGTACTTACTATAGACAAAATCTGTTCTAGGCATCAGGAATTTTTTTAAATGAATAAAAAAAGTCCTTGCTTTCAAAACTTTATAATATAACATATATATAGAAGCCTAAGCAACAGAACAACCCAATGACCAACCTGTCGACTGGTCACTATGATGCGCATGCACCACCAGGGGGCAGACACTCAATGAAGGAGCTGCCCCCTGGTGGTCAGTGTGCTCCCATAGCCAACCTCCCGCAACTGGCCAACCTCCCATGTTCCATATCTTCAGCCGGCTGGCCCCATCGGCCCTAATCGGAACCTCTCATGGCCCCTCCCCCCTGGCCAACCTCCTGCAGCCCCAACTGCCCTGATCGCCGGCCAGGCCAAGGGACCCCACCTGTGCACGAATTTGTGCACCAGGCCTCTAGTAGTATAATAATAATATACTAGTACAATAGAGATGACAAAGGCAGAGGTAAACACAGTTATATACACAGATAAAATATTTGCATTTACGATATACTGTATATTTGACAGGATCTCATCAGGAAAGCAGAAACCATTCAAGGTTTTTCAAAAGGGAATTTAATTGAGAGAATCGGTTACAAAATAGGAAAGGCTGGAAAAGCAAAAGGAAGGAGGAGAAAAGAGTGCAAAGGGCAGAAGCTGCTAATAGCCCTGTCCTGGAGCCCATGGGCCTGAATCTGCTGTGTTCCTATGAGAGATGCTGTTCTAGATGTCTATGAACTTGCAAAAAGAGGTGCTGCCCCTTCTTCAGCTGTGAGAGTCTGAAATCACCCCACCGCCCTGGCAGCAATCACAAGCAACTGCAGCACCACTACTTCCAGAGCCAGAACCAAGAGCCTTCCCTCCCCTCCACCTTCTAATCTCCAGCCAGTTCTTCTGAAAGACAGCACCTAACATGAAGATGGAGAGACAGGGAGCCTAGGCCCAACAGTACAGAGCAACATGTAGAAAGCAAGATATGAGATTCAGAAACACCAAATGAATAGCTGGCACACCCCACAACAGAGGTTTCAATTTAAAGCCCTGGTAATCCCAAACCTGGAGCAAATAATTCTTCCCTAGAAGAGAGAATGCAGTTCTGTTGCAGATAAAGAAAGTCCATTTGGCTAGCTTAAGCAGAAAGAGATTTAATACAGAGAAGTAGTGCTTACAAAATTAAAGAACTAAAGTAGTAGGCTCCAGGCAGGGCCACTGGAAATGACTCCCAGACCACAGTGCCGACTGTCCTACGGATAGCTCCATCACAATCAGGAAGCTGGTGTTGACTTGTGGACCACCAAAGCTAAAACCAGAATTCCTGGGTCCAGAGATACGTATACTGTAGGAGTTGCACCAACAAATGAGTGCCTCCAACACCACCTCTGACATCATTTAATTCTGTATGATCCAGGGAACCTAAATCATATCCACAACCATAGTTGCAAGGGAATCTGTAGTTTTTATCTTTCCTAAAGGAGATGAGAACATGCTAACGGAAGCCAGTCCAGACAGATACCTACCATGGAAGGAATTTTGTGAAATGTATAACATTTAAGATACTCTTTGCAGGCTCCAAGAGGACAAGAGCCAGGCCAGTTTTATACTCCCAGGATGTTTCCACCATCTGACACTTACTCAGTACTCAATAAATATCTACTCGTTGAATGAGTAGAGACATGTACATAAGTTAGTGCCTGGTTGTAAAGTTAAGGTTGGTAACACAAAGCCGGGAGTCTTGATGATGAGAAGCAAGAATGCAATATTCTACATACTTTTATTGGATACCACCATATGCTAGGAGCTTGGTACATAGACACTGAGGTATAGAAAGGAATGAGAACCAATCCCTGATCAAGGAACTCAGAGCCTGGTGGGTGAAAGACAGATAAAGCAAGTAAAATTCAGCATGGTTCTGTGCTTTTTTTTTTTTTTTAATTTATTGCTTAAAGTATTACAAAGGGTATTACATATGTGTCCATTTTATCCCGGTTCTGTGCTTTGTTCAAGGCAAGCACATTGCCTAAGTGATAAAAGGCAATTGTGGGCAAGAAGGGCTGTGACTAGTTGCCTTGGGTATCTGTCCACACTTCTTCCTACACTTCGTCATGGCTTGCCGGGGTCCAGCCCCAGCAGGTCCAGGGGTTCCCCATAGGTGAGGACGGAGTTGGCGAAGAAGGAAGGACACGGAGACAGCGTTCAGTTGATCAGCAGCCTAGCCAGGATCTCTAGCCAGGATCTCCAGCCAAGTTCTGGTCTGGATCTCCAGCGAAGTTCTGCTTAGGATCTCCAGTGAAGTTCTGGTTTGGATCTCCAGCCAGGTTCTGTGTCCATGTTCTCTTGCTAGGTTCTCCAGCCAGGTTCTGTCCAGGTTCTCCAGCCAGGTTCAGTCACCAGGTTCTAGTCGGGTTCTCTTGCCAATTTCTGTAGTCAGGTTCAGTCCAGGATCTTTTGCCATGTTCTCTCGCTAGGTTCTGTCTCTAGGTTCTGAGGCCAGTTTCTGTCCAGGAACTTTTGCCATGTTCTCTCCAGCGAAGTTCTTCTGTCTCTAGAGAACGTTCTGTGTAGGTTCTGTGCCTAGGTTCTGTCTCTCTTGGTTCTGTGTTCTAAGCTCTGTATACTAAGTTCTGAGTTCTAAGTTCTGTGTTCTAAATTCTGTGTTCTAAGTTCTGTGTTCTAAGTTCTGTGTTCTAAGTTCTGTGTCTTGCTGTCTTATTACATCTGTATTTATACCAGTTGATTCAATCCTACCAATCTCTATTACAAAGGTTAGGGCGTTTCTTATCTTCATTCCAGGGAGTAAAGATTATGTAGCTTAAGCACGATTGTTCGTAGTTAAAGTGATTAATTACCCACCTGGCACTTAGTTAAGAGGTTTTATTCCCTCCCTAACTTCAGGGGAAAATCCCTACCTGGGGAAACACCCTTTCTCAGAGACCTTGGTTAAAACACATAGTG
This sequence comes from Myotis myotis, assembly GCF_014108235.1. NCBI lineage: Eukaryota > Metazoa > Chordata > Mammalia > Chiroptera > Vespertilionidae > Myotis > Myotis myotis. Next base: position 29,727,752 of record NW_023416313.1, read on the forward strand.
CCAAGAAGGTGAGCAAACATATTAAGAACAGTATGCCATATATGCCAGGTCCCTTGAAACAGCAAGCATGGACCGGCTCCCGGCAATGGCTACCTAATTATTTTATCCTTCTCAGCTCAGTTTTACCTTTGCATACTGAAATCTTTAAGGATGTTACAGTGTTTGTATGTATTCAACTTTGCCCTGCAAGTTTCCGTTTTCCTGCTAACATTAAATTGCTTACTGAATAAACTTTATGAAGTAAATCAGGTTGACACTGACATCAGCTTCCTTTATGTTATTTACTCTATGTAATAAGTAATCTCTCTGCCGGCAGGTCTGCTCTAGCCATCTGGCCAAACCCTCTGCAAAGCCATCTCTAATTCCCTCAGGTCGATAATTTGCTGAGACTGCTGTTAGATCATGAGATCCTGGAAAGCAGAACTAGGTCTATTCCTAGACACTCTACATGCTTAGTACCTAGATAGTGCTTGACACATAGTAGGCACTCAATATATGTGTACTGGAATATCGAGTATAATTTCCATTCATTTGCCTTGCCAGCTTAAAGGTGGTGGTGTTGTATGCTTCAGCAGGAGTCCTGGTGGATGTCTAGGAAGACAAGAGGCTGAGTCCAGAGTTGTCCATGGCAGCATAGAAGAGTCAGCAAAGCCCACATTAGAGGGCGCGGGAAGGGGATGTAAGCAAGCAGGTGCCTCTCCTGGGAAGCATATAGAAGTTGTGTTCTATCAGCCCTGTGTGTGTGCTGCCTACTAGAGAGGGGACACCCAGGATCATCATCAAGCTAATGACAGGCATAATGAGGTCAAAAACTATAGGTGAATGAATCCAGCCCCAAACTGAGATGAGGGCAAAGGTTGGTATTTGGGCTTTGATCTATAAATAATGTTTCTCTCCACAGAGAGTTGCTAGATACTGGGTTTAAGAACTTTCTCCCTAAAAAATACTTGTAATTCAAATATTCTATGTTGTCAACTAAAAGAAAACTCGTGTTCAGTCTAGCTCAGAATAGGTGAGCTATTCATTTGTGCAAGGTGAGGAGCCTGCCAAAAACCTGCCTGAATGAAAGACCACCCAGGCCCACATACAGGTGAGCAAAGGGTATGAGACAGGCTAGTGAAAAATCCACACTCAGATCAAGCCGGACAAGAAGACAACTTGAAATTTTGGATATATTGTCTTGGCTTCTTAAAGGATTTTTTAAAACTAAACTCTATGTTGATTCCATCCATCTTTTTGAAAAAGCTTATTTCTCATGCCAGCTTCCTAAATGGATGATGCTGGGGCATTTTTCATCCTACAAAAAAGGTCCATGGGAGAAACTTCCCCCAGGCCTGGCACCAGCACTTCTTCTTCCAGGCCAATTGGTTTGTTTCTAACTCATGGACTGTGAATTTTTTAACTGATCTGATTCTGTGATAGAAAGGCACTTCTATGGCTATGAAGAGGGAAAGGTCCAAATGATCCTGAAAGCTCATTTCCTTCATCCTGGCAGGGAGCAGACTCAGTGGATCTGAGTTAAGTGGATAGAAACACAGGCTGGTCCCAGCTGCTGGTTCCTAAGGCTATGCCTTTCTGACAGGGCCCACCTCTTCCACCAGGGCGTCCATTATCACACAGTCACATCATCACACTAATGTCCATTCGATTCTCTAAAAAGAACAGCATCGTAGGCATGGCTCATCTCTACTAGAATCTCGGCCACAGTGCACTCAGTCCCTTCTGATGAGCCTAAGCTGTAGAATAATGAGAATTGGGGGAAATTTGCATTTCACTACAACTCTACTTAGAATCCTGATTTAAAGCACAGTCATCTTACCATCACTTGCTGGGAATTGTGTCTTCAGCTCCCAGTCTTCAAATGAACTCCTAGCCTGTGGTCGGCAAACCGCAGCTCGCAAGCCACCTGCGGCTCTTTGGCCCCTTGAGTGTGGCTCTTCCACAAAATACCACATGCAGGCACGCACGTACAGTGCGATTGAAAACTTCGTGGCCCATGCACAGAAGTCGGTATTTTGTGGAAGAGCCACACTCAAGGGGCCAAAGAGCCACATGTGGCTCAAGAGCCGCGGTTTGCCGAGTTGCAGTTTGCCGACCACTATAGACCAACTGGACTATATTTAACTATGCTGTATTCTTGGTTTCAGATGGCTATACTACTGATGACATCGAGTTTTACTGGAATGGAGGAGAGGGAGCAGTAACCGGAGTAAATAAAATTGAGCTTCCTCAGTTTTCAATTGTCGACTACAAGATGGTGTCCAAGAAGGTGGAGTTCACAACTGGTGAGGATGTTTCCTCCAAAATAAACTAGGGCACTGCGAACGAAAGAAGATGTTTTCAACCAAGTGATGATCTGATTCTTTCTCTTATTTTTTTCAACTCAGGGTCATATCCACGACTATCACTAAGTTTCCGTCTAAAGAGAAACATCGGTTACTTCATTTTGCAGACCTATATGCCTTCCACACTGATTACAATTCTGTCCTGGGTGTCTTTTTGGATCAACTATGATGCTTCTGCAGCCAGAGTCGCACTAGGTAATGCACTGCTAGCACCACAGAGAGCTGGTGGGGTTTAGCTTTAAACAAATAACCAGTGTTTGGAATTATAGACAAGGATCTTCTCTCATAGCAATCCAAAGAATGCAACTAACATAAGAGTCCTTGATGATAAAGCACCTAAGTGTAAGCTCTTACAGAGTGAATGTTTTACAATGCCGTACCTTTTCAGCATTTTGTTAAAAATACTGCTCTTAAAAAAGGATCTTGGAGTATGTTCAATACTATGTAAGTGTTTCTTAGAGTATATTTTTTAAATTCTTATTGGACTAATTTTTACTAGCGGTGTGATGATTTCCTCTTCAGTCCCTACTTTTTGCAGCGGAGAATATTTACAGTGCATTATTCTCAAATGGATTTGAAGAAAGATAGATGTCATGACTATTACCAAGCTATGTTGAATGTTGGGAAATACCCTCTCTCGAACATTAACTGAAGTTAAATCTTATTGGTCTGAGTCTCCCTTAATGGAGCTCATCATACTTGAGTAAGGCACAGATAATTCATCAGCTATAGTAATGAGCTGGGCACAGATCATTCACAGCTCTATTCTGTGATCAGCACAGAATGAAAATGGTTTCCATCCCTGGGGGAAAAAATTCAGAATTAATCTTGCCATGGTTGAGTAGTTGCTGCAAGCTGTAAGGCTATATTTGAGACTTTAAATGGTTCCTTGGAAAGTTAGAATGTATAGTCTGTTTGATGAATCTGAGAATATGTGGATCTGTCTCATTGTTTTATCATAGAGCCATTTCAATTACCACTTTCTGGGGCTTATTCACACACACACACACACACACACACACACACACACACACGAGCATAATTTCTGGCTAAGCTAACACACATCTCTTCTCTTCCGAGATTACTGAACTGGTAAGATGATCAGATACCCTATCATGCCTAGACTAATTGTCATCTCTCCAGTTTATTTCTAACGGCTGGGTACATAAAGCTCATAAAGTCAAGTACTGACAGTCCCTTATTAAGTCAAGTGCTGACAGTCCCTTATTAACCTTTGAATATTCCAAGACTAAGAAAAGTAAACTAATAGTTTATTACATCATATGTATGTAGCTGCATGTTACTTTAATGTGCATATGAATATATGTATGCTATGGTTAAGGAAAACTCACTGAATGATGTCCAGAGTGGGGAATAACAACTACCGAGGCCATAAATTGTGGTTTTCCCTACACTTCTATCCTCAGAGTTAATGATATTTTGATTAGAGATATCAGCATATAAATATGCTGACTTAACCTGTACTTTGAGATGTAAAACCTGTGGTATTTTAATACTTATCTAACTAGAAAAAACATTCATTTACTAACCCATCTTGCTTTAAAAATTTAAACCAAGGAGTGAAAATAGAAATACAATTAGTGGATTTGTAAATGAATTGTTTGTTATTAGCTAGAATTATATTAGGTGAAACTTAAAATTTTATTCAAAAGTAAGACCACTCATGATGGTATTTCATATCATTGCAGCACAATTGAGCTCATCACCCATCTAAGCCAATTTAACTTTTTGTATGGTAGTCTTGACTTCATACTTCATCTGTTTTCCTAATGTTGAATAGTCAAATCAGGGAATCTATCTAGAATAATCTATTTAGCAAATGATTACTAAACTATTTTTTTCCCTTTTCATTTTCTACCTTCCATACCTGTTGCCAGCTTTCCTTTGTCTGTAATATTCAACTCATATTTTCTGTCTTTATTTTTAAGGACTGCCATCAAGTTTCAGGTGTTGTTTTTTTATCTCTGCTTTTATTTTAAATGCCTTTGTTTAACAGCTCCTTGCTTTTTTTTGTCCCTAGCTGTGTGATCTACACCAAAATAATCTCAGAGTTTATCTTTATTCAACTATAAAATGGAAATACTATACCTGCCCTATCGCACTCAGCAAGGTCTTATAACAGCCAAATAAGATAACTCATAAACAACTATAAACACTATACAAATGTGTAATATTAGTATTACAGCACAAACTATGTACATGAGATTCCAACCTCTTTTGCACTTCTTAGTTTTTCCAATTACCATTTCATTAATACCAAATACTTATTGTACAGTCACACAACATTATATGGTTAAGAATGCTATATTTAACAAAGTTGGTAATGTGAAATCTTTCCTTTAAGATCTTACAGCCTTAAACTTCTTTAACAAAGCCAAGTTGAAATTTTTAGGAAGTCTTTTCTTGGCTCCAAGGAACTAATTCATTCTAGGTTCTGGAATCAAGAAACTAGAGGTAATATTTGAAAATCCAATGCAACAAGATTTTATTATAGCTAAAAAATACATAAATCAAGTGATTAATGAAAATCATAACTTTCCTATATGCTTCTTCTTTTAGTGTTGTCTCTATCAGTTTATTTTAAAATGTAATACTGACCTTGTGATCTAGGTGCATTACAGATTCATGGAATGAGGTAGGTTTCCTCAAACTGGTCACCAACTTGCAGCTTGGTAGTGGCTGCTGTGGGGATTAGTATCACAAAAACAGATTTAGAAGGGAGATAAGATGCTGAAAGAAGAAGAAAGATGTAACATATAATAGAATGAGGGGTATTGGGCATTAGTCAGTAGGCATATCAATGGGATTTTGATATGCCTTTCCATCCACTTGTCCTTTTTCTTGGTGCATTATTTTTAATGGTTTTTAACTCTCCATTAGTGCCACATCCCACTCTATGATTTGTTCATGGACTATGTAGGGAGTCTGCAGTTTTGTCTTTCAAAATGTTTGCCCTTTCTGCCCAGTGGTTTATTGCATTACTGCCATCATTCTCGGGCTTCAATAAGGAAATGGCATCTGTCTTCTCAATCTTAAAAAGGACAACTTAACAAGTGCATTCAGCTAAGCTGTATCTTTCCATCTCCTAGGAATCACCACGGTGCTGACAATGACAACCATCAGCACTCACCTCAGGGAGACCCTGCCAAAGATCCCGTATGTCAAAGCAATTGATATTTACCTGATGGGTTGCTTTGTGTTTGTGTTCCTGGCTCTGCTGGAATACGCCTTTGTAAATTACATCTTCTTCGGAAAAGGCCCCCGGAAAAAGGGAGCTGGCAAACAAAACCAGAGTGCCAATGATAAGAACAAACTGGAGATGAATAAAGTCCAGGTAATGTATTAAATATTCCTAAGCCTTAACTGGTTTGGCTCAGTGGATAGAGAGTCCGGCCTACAGGTTGAATTCCGGTAAAGGGCATGCACCTTGGTTGCAGGATCCATCCCTGCCTCTGTCTGTTGGGATGTGTGCAGGAGGCAGCCAGTCCATGTGTCTCTCTCACATCGATGTTTCTCTCTGTGTGTCTTTCTTTCTCCCTTCCACTCTCTCAAAAATTCAGTGGGAAAATATCCTTGGGTGAGGATTAATATTCTTAACAATATTCTGAAATTTAGCAGCAGCATGGTGCTCAGGGCTCCCACAACACGGGGGGAAAAATGTTAATTTATCTTTAATAAGGCTCAAATACTCCTTCATTTTACGTATTTGAGAACTGAGGCTGGAAGAAGTTAGGTTGATGTTTTCATATATTAATATCACACCTGGACCTAAAATTCAACCTCAAGTTCATTATTCTTTATTCTAAATTACATAGTTGTAAAACTATATGCAAAAGAATAATTCCAGGTCTGCTTGATAAATAAATGAGAACTAAAGTGAATAAGCACTGTACTCTGGAAGTGGAAATGAGACAATAGAGCACAGTGGTTATAAACACAGATTGGAATCAAATTGCTTGTATTAGATTCCCAGCTCTGCCAGTCACTGGCTTTATAACTTCAGGCCAATCAACCTATATGACTCCTCATCTAATGTCAGTTCTAAATATCATCATCCATAAATGGAGACAATTATGGCATACCTATATCAGACTTGTTATAAGAACTAAATGAGGTGTTTTTTAAGTTCATTATTTAAAACAAATCCTAGAACATAGTAAGTACTCAGTAAGTGTTAGCTATTATCATTATATACAAGATATTGTCACTCTTTTTCTTTTTGCTGTTTATTAGTCAATCTTATGACTTATACTCCCAGTGGGTGGCATTAAATTAAAATTAATGCACTGTTTATTCTTTTAAAACATCTTTGTAGTCTCATCTTCTATGCCATTTTTACTGGAATCAGTTTAAAATTATGTACTTTGAAATACTGTGTTCACTACAAATTGTTTTCAAGACGGCACACAAGGTGACAACTCAAATATCCATCCATTTAACCAGTGTTCTGAGCACTGCTCTGAATGGGACAAAGTTCCTTGCCCTCGTGGAGTTTAGAGTCTAGCGTGGGGAGACAGGCAATATACACACACATCAGCACTAAGAGGATAATTTCAGGTACAGGTACGTGCTATAAAGAAAGTAAAAACAGTAATGGGGATGAGCATGGTTTGGTTCAGGTTGAGGCAATAGGGGACTTTAATCAGGTGACCAGGAAGTCATCTTTGAGGAATTATCATTTGATCTGAGACCTCAGAGTTAAGAAGCAACAACCATACTCTGTCCCATGTAGGCAAAGGAAGTAAGTACCGAGGCTCTGAGTCAGGAATTGCTAGATGTCGTAAAGTACTGAGAAAAAAACAATGTAGTGAGAGCACAGTAAATGAGAGAGAAAATAGACTAAGAAATGTGGCTGGAGAATCAGGCAGAAGCCAGACTATGAGCCTTCAAGGTGTATCTTCATGCTTTTTCGTAGGATCTCAAATTTGGACAAGCACTGCCAGATAATCAGAAAGTTATAAGCAAAGGAAACATGCAGACTCAGCCACATGGTCAAAATTCCAACCAATGCATTCAAATAAATTTTTATTCTTGTGTGAAACACTAAACTGGATGCTAATAGTGAAGGAATAGGCATGATACTTGCCCTCAAGAATCCTCTAATCTTGCTGGGAAAGAAAAGTATACTCCTATGAGGTGATGGGATTATAAAATGAGGCCGGATGGCATTTATTTTGAGGAATATATCTGAAAGGAAGAAGCTTCCCACTGTCTGATTGCAGCCCTAATAGCTAGAGAAGTATTTTAGCCGTAGTTTTCAAGGCCACCTCTTTTCTATTCCCATCCCCATCTCAGTTGTCTCGTAACTCTATTAGCTAGTACTCTGTATAGCTTGGAATGTCTGTTAACTGATACAACATAAAGAAATGCCTTACATAAAGTGGCAGAGTAGAACTGGTAGGAAAATTCAGAAGATATGAACTGGGTAGACACTTAAAAGATAGGTAGAACTGTGAAGTTACAAAGGAGAAAATGCCCTTTCAATTGGCTAGAAAAGCAATGTTCTATAGAGAGTAATTAAATAGAAAGGTCAAGCAAACTGAAATCTATTTATTTCAATAAAATAAAAAGATTATAAAACAAATTTTAACCAGTTTTGTGGAGCATTTGCCATGATTCCAGACCAGGATATGAGAATTTTCTAAGGTGCTAAGGGAAAAATAAAGACAGGAAAAAAACTTAATATATCATCATATCTAGATGTATACAGGTAATATATATTGCTCTGAAGAGAACTTACTGACTAGCTAATAAATAATTTAAATGTTCCCATCTAGCTAAGCTTGCTGGGTCAGTTGGTTGCAGCATCCTCCTATACACCAAAAAGGTTGTGGGATCAATTCCTGGTCAGGGCACATTTCTAGGTTGCAGATTCAATCCTTAGTCAGGATATGTACGGGAGGCAAATAATTGATGTTTATTCTCACATCAATGTTTCTCTCTCTCTCTTTCTCTCCCTCTCCCTCCTGCTCGCTCTCCTTTCCTCCCTCTCTAGTATAATATATATAATATAAAAATATATTATAATATATATAATATAAAAATAATGGACTATTGATACATGCATCAACTTGGATAGCTCTCAAGGGGATTATGCTGAGTATTAAATGATTACATATTGTATGGTTCTATTTATCTAACACTCCTGAAATAAAATTATAAAGATGGAGAACAGATTAGTGGTTGCCAGGAGTTAGAAATTGGGTGAAGGCCACATGGAACCTCTCTGCTATTTTTGAAACTTTTCAGGAATCTACAATATTTGTTTAATGGTTAAAATAAAGACCAAAGGAAAAGATTAATAAAATACATGAAGAGATGGCGAGTCTCAGGAGAAAAATAAAAGAAACTATAACAAAGAAGCAATGGAAATTATAGAATTGAAAAAGAATTAGATGGATTAGTACCAGATTTTATACAGCAGAAGAAAGAATTAGTAAAATTGAAGACAATATTAGCTTTCTCTCAACTTTTCCAATATACCAGTTCTTTCCATAAATGCTACTAATTCAAAGGATGCCTTAACTGACAACCTTCTGTTAGTTTGCAGTCGGTACCCTTATTATTTATGCTCATGACTTCCTGTGTTCTTCCTCCTGGGACTTATCACAATTATCTAAATAATAAAAGCCTAAGCAACCATTACAGCAGAACAACCAGAATGATCAGTCGCTATAATGCACACTAATCACCAGGGGGCAGACGCTCAACACAGGAGCTTCCCCCTGGTGGTCAGTGCCCTTCCACAGGGAGAGCACCACTCAGCCAGAAGCCAGGCTTGGGCTCACTGTTGGCAAGCGCAGCAACGGTGGCAGGAGCCTCTCTGCCTCCACAGCAGTGCTAAGGAGCAGAGGAGCAGCAAGCTGAGCAGTAAGGAGCAGTGAGCAGGTGGGCGGTAAGGAGCGAGGGGTCTCAGACTGTGAGAGAGTGCAGGCTGGGCTGAGACCACCCTCCCCCCCCCCCCGCCAGTGCACGAATTTCATGTACCCGACCTCTATTGAGTATATATTTATCTGTGTAGTTATCTTTTAATGCCTAACTCATTATTAGAGTACTAGAGGCCTGTTGCATGAAATTCGCACATGGGGGCAGGGGAGGGTATCCCTCAGCCTGGCCTGTGCCCTCTCACAATCCAGGACCCTTCAGGTAGGGTCCCTAGGCCTGGCAGGCGATCAGGGCCTATTGGGGCTTTTCTTCCCCCATCTGCTGGCAGCTGGCTCCGCCCCTGCTACTGCCACTGCTTCCCATCTGTGCAGCGCTGCCTCCCCCCCCCCCCCCCGCCCCCGCCACTGGTCACCTCCCTCTGTGGACAACAGCCGTGGTGTGCGATCACTTGACTGGCCTGGGCCTCCCTCTGTGGGGCGATCGCTGGCCAGCCCCACATACCCACCACAGCGTTACTGGCCGGTGGCCTGGGCCTTCCTCTGCGGGGCAATTGTGGGGCGATGGCAGGGCCCCCTGACCAATCACATCACACCCGCCTTGGCTGGCCTGGCACCAGTGCATATCATAGCGTGGTCGTCCAGAAGGTCGTCCGGACGGTCATTCTGCTGTTTAATCATTCAGCCAATTTGCATATTACACTTTTATTATGATAGATAGGCTTCCCAAGGGTAGGCACTCTATTATGTTTATTGTTCTTTCCTGGAACAGAGAAAATACCAAATAGTAATTGTTCAAGATGAGTTCTTAGATATCACGCAAGGTATTAAGTAGTACATCATAATGTCTTATAAAATCCTTATATAGTCATAAAAGTAAGAAAAAGAGACTATAGTCCCCTTTAATTTCTGCCCTTTCTTACTGTTTCTATCACTTTGATTTTTAACATTTCCTAAAGATGTTTTATATCAACCTCTGCTATTCTTTGGGAATCACAGTGTCATATGACTTCAGATAGATATAATCTTTAAAGGAGTGTCATGGCTAAGATTTTGTAACCTTCTTCATATTTGTATGGAATAGTAACACAGTGTTTCCATCTCAGGCAACTTATAGTCATCCCTGCAGCTGCTCAGCTTTTCCAGATCCCAACTTCCTTGTCCTCTTCTAAAACCAGGGGCTCAGACAGACAGTGTGCCAATAACAACACAAATGTATTACTTCATCTGTTCAGTGTATCATCTCCAGGAGAGGAGATAATAATGCAAGCTGTGTGGTATTTAAAAATGCTACCCCCTGGTTGAATTTTTAAAACTAGAAAAAATTTGATTTTTCCTTTCATTTAATGATTGGTTGATACTTGTCTTTCCTTTTAGATACTTGTACACAGTTGAATTAAATTACATATGTGCTGTGGTCCCAGAGAATGTTCATCTGAGGGCTCCCTAATATTTGCCTTGGTGCCCTGGAGCATAGAGTGGCATTGATCATTTATTACACGTTACTTTTGATGGCCTTGGCTGGACAGTCATGTCAAGGGGCAGCTCTACTGAAGCCTCAGAAGTGCTTGCTTTGTCTTGATTTATTGTGCTGCCAGCCACACTGAAACATCTTTTTATATGAGTACAGATGCTGAATCCAGACATTAGGAGAGTTTCAACCTCCAAGGTGATAACGGCTGTAGATTCATGAACCCCTCGGGCATCATTTGAAACTAGAGATGGTATTTAGAGTTTTGAAAGACACATTTCATAATACAATGAGACTGTAAGGAAGCCACTTCTGGTCCTGGGCCACTTTTATACTAACCTGGAACATATATGGTTGTATCTACTGGCCATATTGCCTGCCCATTTGGCAACAGATCAACCTAAGATTAAATGATTGTTGTTACATGGATGGTCCTTGATCAGAGACTGATTCAAAATCATTTTAAGTCACGGAAGACATGGGTAGGATCTGCCAAAGATTCATACCAAATGTGCATTTGCAACCCCAGAAGTAAAAAAACAAAAACAAAAAAACAGAATTTTCCCTTCAAATTAGATATTGATACTGTAATCTTTACTGTTTTCTCCAGATGTTTATTCTCTGTGGTGAGTCATCTCCATTTTAGACACCTACACTTATAGACAAATTTGTAAATGTAAATCAGCTTTGTATTATGACTAATTCTAAGGTACAAAGGGCATATGAAAGTAAACAGCTCTCTCCTTAAGTCTAGCTTGCAACTGCTGGATATCTATACTAGCCTTTGAGCCTAGGCCCAGGGCCACATCACTGCATCGCCCTCAAGCCACTAGGATACTTCCCTCAGCCCTTGATGAAACTTTAGCTATTCTGACTAGCATCTTGAATTGCAGATAAATCTGTGTTGACAGTTCATGACCTTTGGTCCTCAAATCCCTGCCCAAATCTGACTTGGTTCAGCCTTTGCTTAATCCTATCTAATTTTGACAGTCAAATGTCAAATAATAATTTCCAAGTCTCTCTCTCTCTCTCTCTCTCTCTCTCTCTCTCTCTCTCTCTCTCTCACACACACACACACACACACACACACACACACACCTCAACTATCTCATCTCATCTGTCTCTTATCTTTCTTATTTTCTATCTAGTTTCTGTATCTTTCTATTTTCTATCATATTTTCTATTGCTTATTTTCTTCTACATACAGTTAGGATTATTTTGGTAAACAAGAAAGAAATCAAACTTACTTAACTGGCTTAAGAAACAGAAAGGGAGAGGAGGATTTTTGAGCCAGTATAACTGATGGGTTCACATGTGGTTATATCCAGGTATTCAAACAGTGTCATTAGATAGCACCTCTCTTCATCTCATAATTCTGCTTTCCTTTATATTGGCTTTATTTACAGTAGACTCTTCTCACATGGTCATCCCACAAAAGTACTTTCTTCCATCATTTAATTACACTTAAAAAGTCTCAGGAGAGAGTTATAGTCTCAGGACAAATTTAATTCCTCTGACCAGGAAGATGAAAAACATTAAAGGCTCACGTTGGCATGCGGATCCCTGAAGCTTACCTCAATAACATGCACCAAAAGACTGTCAGGGCAATGTTTTCAGGAAGGTGGGATAGTACCAGGTATGTCAAACCAATAGCCATTCACCATAATCCATCTCAGACTCTTTGCCTGGAGGAAAAAGATCCAGACTCCTTAATGTGAGATACAAGGTCCACCATGGTTTCATTCTGCTTTCTTCTTTTGCCTCATTTCTTCTCCCTCTCCCCTTCACCAACATTGGGCTCCAGAATTAGAACATAATTTTCCCAAATTGCCATGTTTTCACTCTGTGGAACCTTTGCTTTGGCTTGTTGCCCAGAGGCACCGCTTGACTGATGTTTTCCCTCGTGCCTCAGGCTGAGCTGGTGCTCCTCCTACAGTTTTGCAGAAGTCCTGGGCCATTGAAACTCAAACAGAGCTCAGAGAGATGGCTCCAGGTCTGAGTTTCAGAGTTCCATATTCTTCAGACATTTGTCAGCCCCTCTTTTGGAGTATCCCAGGTGTGGTTCTGGAAGAGCAAGGGGAATATACAATGATGAACAGCAACAGCAACAAAAAAGCAGCTGTTCTCCTAGAACTTACATTTCAGTTGAGGTCATCAATTGTGTAGGCACATGATCTAATGGTAGATGATGATAACTGTGGTGAAGAAAATGGTGGGAAGCTAGCCAGGTAACAACCCGGGGAAGAGCATTGCAGGAGAGAGGGAACAGCAGGTGAAAAACACCCTGAGGACTTGAGGCATCAAGGGACAGCCAACAAAAGGTTAGTATGACTGGAGCAGAGAGTTCAAGGAGCAGAGTAGAGTGGTAGGAAAGGAAGGCAGAGGTGCCTGCAGGAGCCAAATCACAGGTGCTTTGTGGATTCAAATGGGAAATACGGGTTTTATTCTATTCTATTTATTTTATTCTTGGGAAGTAGCAAGAAGATCCAAAAAGAGGAGACATGATCTCTATTACATTTGAAAAGGATAACTCCAGCTGCTATGCAGAGAAAAGACCAGAGGGCTCATTCCTGGAAAGAGGGAGATCAATTATGCATCAAGAGTTGACGGTGGCGACAAATGGTCAGAATCTACTTCTCCAAAATAGAGCCATTAGGATCTGCTAATCCACTGAATGAGAGAAGTGAGGGAAATAAAGAGATCCAGGGTAAATGTGTCTACCTGAGCAATGTTCTGGAAAATGGGCAGTTGTTTCATTTTATCTTCATCTTTTATCTTCTCTGTTTCTTGAATATATGCAGTGTTTAGGTTTATGTAAGTTTATGCTTAACCTTTTATTGCTTCTAGGAATATTAAAGTTTCCAATTCTGCCCGTAGTTGTCAAGACAAGTAAAGAGACATGTAAATCATCTCCTGCAAAGCCTCTGATTCCCTTTACACACACCCCCCCCCAAAAAAAAAAAAATTTTAGGAATTTGATACCAAGGGATTGAGGGTGGGCAGCCCTGGTAAGAACAAATGAGTAACAGCAACAGCGTAAATGTGGTGCATTTAGGAGTGGGATGGGCAGATGGAAGCTGGGCTGTGTGGCTCTCGGTTCTCTGCAGGGGGAGCAGTCATTCCCCTGGACAGCTGCACTGCATAGACTGCAGGCTTCTGGAGGGCAGCTCAGTCTGTGGCCAGCATCACTTCCCTCAGCTTCCTGCTCTGTGCTTCAGACCCACTTAGTGAATATGAATCTAATTGAATCGGTTAGCAAGAAGGAAATGATTTTCTGTTTGCAAAGTAGATTGAGCCTGGAGGTATTTCTCAACAGGGCTTTAAAACTGCCACTGAAAACAAGATTATATTTTATTCCAATTACACTGAAATGAGTTCTGCTATGTTTATATATTTGAAATATCTGGAACAATTATATTCAGTGAGTGGCAACATTTTTCACAGCCTAAGGCACTGTTTAGGGGATATTGTTGGGGCAGAGAGGGGAGGATGAGGGAGACAGAGAGTGAGAGGGTGGGAGAAAGGATAGACCCAAGCTAGAAAATGAATTGCATGTTTGCATAGGGTTTCCACTGAGGGATAAAACACAGCTATCAGATCAATGTTTTGTGGATTTTAGACATTTAAAAATCACCCTTATGACGAGGGTGGGGGTAAGGGGGAGAGATCAACCAAAGGACTTGTATTCATGCATATAAGCCTAACCAATGGACACAGACACCAGGGGGGTGAGGAAATGAGTGGGGGGGGGGGGCGCAATGGGGGATTTAAGGACACATATGTAATATCTTAATCAATAAATTTAAAAAAATTTTAAATCACCCTTATGAATTTTACGCTAGCCTTTCTATCACTCAGGGTTCTCCAGAGAAAGGGAACCAACAGAAACAGAACAAACTTACACACAAAAAGAGATTTATTTTAAGGAATTGGCTCATGTGGTTGTGGAAAACAGCAAGTCCAAAATCTGTAAGGCAGGCTGGAGACTGGGGCGGGATTCTACGTTACAGCTGTGAGGTAGACTTTCTTCTCGTTGCACAACTTCAGTTTTGCTTTTATTTTTTTCCTCTGACCAGTTCTATTTAAGATGTTAAGGTTTCACATAATTTCTATTTTATTGTATTTTTATTGAAGTATAATCATCATACAACATTGTATGAGTTTCAAGTATATAAAATAATGATTTGATATTTGTATATATCATGAAATCATCACAAATCTAGTTAACATCCATCACCAGACATATTTACAGACTTTTTTTTCTTGTGATAAGAACTTTTGTGATCTCTCATAGCAACTTTCAAATATGCAATGCAGTATTATTAACCATAGCTGCTATGCTGTACATTTCATCCCCATGACTTATCTATACTAATAAAAGGATAATGTGCTAATTAGACCGGACATCTTCCTGGCAAATGTCCGGACATCCTTCTGGACAAAGCCATGGTGGTGGGGCTGAGGCAGAGGCAGTTAGGGGCGATCAGGCTGGCAGAGGAGAGCAGTTAGGGCAATCAGGCCAGCAGGCAGGCAAGTAGTTAGGAGCCAGTCGTCCCGGATTGCGAGAGGGATGTCCAACTGTTGGTTTAGGCCCAATCCCACAGAGAAAGGGGCCTAAACCGGCAGTTGGACATCCCCCAAGGGGTTCCCATATTGGAGAGGGTGCAGGTCAGGCTGAGGGACCCATAGTCCTATATAATAAAAGGCTAATATGCAAATCGACCAAACGGCAGAACGACTGGTTGCTATGACACGCACTGACCACCAGGGGGCAGATGCTCAATGCAGGAGCTGCACCCTGGTGGATCATTGAGCTCCCACAGGGAGCAATGCTCAGCCACAAGCTGGGCTCACAGCTGGTGAGTGCAATGGCAGTGGCGGGAGCCTATCCCACCTCCGTGGCAGCACTAAGGATTTCCGACTGCTGGCTTAGGCCTGCTCCCCATGGGGAGCAGGTGGAGAGTGGACCTAAACTGTCAGTTAGACACCTTCCGAGGACTCCCAGACTGCAAGAGGGCACAGGCCGAGCTGAAGGACCCCCTGCACGAGTGCACAAATTTCATGCACCAGGCCTCTAGTTTATTTATAACTGGAAGTCTATATTTTAACTCCCTTCACCCATTTCATCCACCTCCCATCCCCCCACCTCTGGCAATTGCCAATTGCTTCTCTTTATGTGAGCTTGGGTTGTTCTGCGTTCTTGGCTTTTTGTTTTTTGTGCAATCATTTGGTATTTGGTATCTGTCTGACTTATTTCACCTGGCATAATACCCTCAAGGCCCATTCATGCTGTAGAAAATGGAAAGAGCTCTTTCTTTTTTATGGCTGAAATATATACACACACACACACACACACACACACACACACACACACTAGAGGCCCAGTGTACAGATTTGTGCACATTGAAAGAAAATTAATTAAAAGAAATATTTTAGGGGCCAGGGAGGGACCACAGGAGATTGGCCAGCTGGGTAGGGACTGCGGGGGGGCTCCAGGGTGTGTCCAGCCAATCTTGCCCAGTCCTAATCAGCCGGACCCCACCAGCAAGCTAACTAACTGGTCATAGCATCTTCCCCCTGGTGGTCAGTGCATGTCATAGCAACTGGTCAAACAGTCAGACACTTATCATATTAGGCTTTTATTATATGGGATAATTTATTTATTCATCCATCCATCCATGGACACAGGTTGTTATAGTAAACTAGAGGCTTGATGCACAAAATTCATGCAAGGAGCTCCAAGGGCCGAGGCAGCAGCCCGGCCCTTGCAGCAGCAACCCCAACTGCCGCCCCGGCCGCCACCCCAGCCCTTGCAGCAGCAGCCTTGGAAGGATGTCCAGTCTAATTAACATATTACACTTTTATTATTATAGACTAGAGGCCCGTTGCAGGAAGATTCCTGCAAGAATAGGGCTTCCAGCGGCTGGAGCGAAGCAGAGAGGGGAGCGAAACCTGCTGAGGCGGGCTTCGCTCCCACTCCGAGCCGCTGCAGCTGGGCTTCCCCTCCTGCTCCCAGGCGCTCCTACTGGGTTTCCCCTCCCGCTCCCAGGCACTGCCCCTTCCCCTCCAAGCCGCTGCCCCTCCAGCTCGCAGCCGCTGTGGCTGGGCTTGCCCTCCCACCTCCCGCCTCCCACCTCCGCAGCCGTGGCTCTGTTTCTGTCCTAGAGGCCTCTGCTTAGCTCCCTTCTGTACGGCTTTGCCTCCATGTTGTCCTGTCTTCCCTCGCAACTGGTATATGCAAATTAACTGCCATCTTTTAGCTTCTATAATTGAAACATTGTATCTTTTGGAGCTGTTGCTTCAGGAGCTCAGAGCCGGGCGGCGGCAGGCAGGGAACGTTGGAGTCCTCCGTCACTGAAGCAAGCAAGCCTCATGTTCCCTTCAAGCTGCCTGACTGCCGGCCGCCATCTTGGCTGCAGTTAATTTGCATATCTCGCTGATTAGCCAATGGGAAGGGTAGTGGACGTACGGCTAATTACATGTTTGTCTTTTATTAGATAGGATACTGTTGAAATGAACATGGGGTACGGATATCTTTTTGAGTTACTGTTTTCATTTTCTTCAGCTAAATACCCAGAAGTGAAATTTCTGGGTCATATGGTAGTTCTATTTTTAAATTTCTGAGGAACCTCCATACTGTTTCCCATGTGATAACATTTTTCTCCCTAAGAATGTAAGCACCCACAGTTCAAGGACTTGCCTGTTTTGTTCACTACTATCTTCCCAGGACATGTGTCCTCAGAATTTAAAAACAACAGTTGTGGTTGATAAGCAATGCACTGCAGGAAGGAAGGAGAGGGGCCCTTAATCCATGTCTATGCAGTGAAATCCCAGGCTTTCCTTTATGTGTGAGCCCCTCCAAGGTTCGCCTGTAGTCAGGAGGTCTCAAGGTTAGGTTTAATAGCTTTAGCCAGAGGAAATAATTATGGACTTGCACAAAGATTTAGCTTAAATATGTTCCTTGAAGGCTTGGTTACATGACACTACAAAAGTAAAACAAGCCTTGACATCTAACAATATATTAATTCAATTATATTTTATCCATATCAGCTATTAATAAATGATATCACAGGAATACTTATTAACATGAAAAGATTACCAGGTTATATTGCTAACTGACAAAAGCAGATTGCAAAGCAAAATACACCCAGAGAACCTGTGTGTGTAAATATATATGAACAGAAAAAAAGAGTGGGAGGTGAGCAAGATGTTAAAAATAATGGACTCTGAGGTGATATAATGGATATTTACTTTTTATTTTGTTTCCTGTTTCTAGTTTCAAAAGTTTCTATGTGCCACCTTTGTGAAATGAAAAAAAAATACCATATGTGTATATACATACATATAGACAAACAATATATGTATATATGGCTGTTCCCCCAAAATGTATACTCACACTTTGAATAATTATAAAGGTAGTGTTTATTAAAATACAACTTATTTTCAAAATTTAGCTATCAGCTGTTAAAGTATGTATACATTTTTTGGGATACCCTGTACCTCTAGGGATTTAATAAGTGGTAGTTATTAACAACAAAAATAGTATCCTAATATATAAAAACCCAGGGTCCGTAACATCCAAAACGACTGAAGGCTCGACTGACTGCGCCACTGCAGGCCCCCAACCAGCACTGACTGCCAAGGGGGCTGTGGATCAGGCCCGAAGAGAGGCCTGGAGAGAAGCAGGGCATGATCTGTAGTCTCTGTGACAGCTGTTGATCAGCACTTGCCTCTCTCTCTTTCTCTTTGGGCTTGGCCAGCAGCCATGCCTCTCTTTCTCTCAGGCCTCCGCTGGGGCTGATGATCAGTCCCACCTCTCTGATCAGGCCTGTTGATAGGCCCGGAGATGCTGACTGGCATAGAAACTGACTAATCAGAACCAAATCTGGGTGAAGTGTGAGAAGCCAATGGCTGTCTAGGAGGTGGAGCTTTTGACGCTGACTGGTATAGAAACCGACCAATCAGAACCAAATCTGGGTGAACTGCAAGGAGCCAATGGCTGCCTAGGAGGTGGAGCTTTTGACACTGACTGGCATAGAAACCGACCAATCAGAACCTAATCTGGGTGAACTGTGAAGGCAGAACCTAAGGTGGGGGCTGAGGAGGGGTTTTAAGGGCAACAGCTATTTGGTGTAAGGTGTGAGAAAGCGGTTCAATTTTTTAATGACCAGTTTGACGGTATAGTGAGTATGGCTGGCTATCAGTCCAGATACAGGGATTATGTATTTTTGTCTGCCAAGAGCATCTCCTCCTGCTGAAAAAGGCTCCCCCCCACCCCCATTTAAGCAATCCTATCCTATATAATCTATCTATACTACTAAAAGGGTAATACGCTAATTAGACCAGGTTGACCAGCCATCTTCCAGACATTCAATTTCCTTCTGAACAAAGCCATGGTGGTGGGGGTCGAGGCAGAGGCCGTTAGGGGTGATCAGGCCAACAGGGGAGGGCAGTTAAGGGCAATCAGGCAGGCAGGCAGAGGCAGTTAGGGGCGATCAGGCAGGCAGGCAGGCAGGTGAGCAGTTAGGAGCCAGTAGTCCCAGATTGTGAGAGGGATGTCCGATTGGAGAGGGTGCAGGCTGGGCTGAGGGAACCCCGCCCCCCCCATCCCCGTGCACAAATTTCATGCACCAGGCCACTGGTGTAACTATAAATTCAAATATAAATATATAGTTAATGCATGTATACACACATGCATGTGTTTTGTGGGTGGAGATCCATGGATGGATGGATAAAGATAATGGTAGATAGACGGATGATAGGTAGTTGATGATAGATAGATAGATAGATAGATAGATAGATAGATAGATAGATCCTCAGATCCAGGACGCACACAGAGCAAGATGACTTCTTGACCGTTTTAGATGAACCGCATGTGGTGTCATCAGTTACAAGTTAATGAAAACAAGCTAATATCCCGGCAGTTGTGCCTGAGCATGTTCTTTCTCCGTCAGGTCGACACCCACGGCAACATTATCCTCAGCACCCTGGAAATCAGGAACGAGACGAGCGGCTCGGAAGTGCTTACGGGCATGAGCGACCCCAACACCACCATGTACTCTTACGACAGCGCCAGCATCCACTACCGCAAGCCCCGGGCCACCCGCGAGGCCTACGGGCACCCGCTGGACCGCCACGCGCACGGCAAGGGGCGCATCCGCAGGCGCGCCTCGCAGCTCAAAGTCAAGATCCCCGACTTGACTGATGTGAACTCCATAGACAAGTGGTCCCGAATGTTTTTCCCCATCACCTTTTCTCTGTTCAACGTCGTGTATTGGCTTTACTATGTACACTAAGGTCTGTCCTAAGGGTTCGGAAACGACTGCTTTCCGCTTTTGAGTTTTAACCCCACAGGTCCCCAGCAGCGAGACTGCTGTGTTTTTGAGGTAAGAGATTCAGCCATCTAATTGGTTTTAGGTCTTGCATATCAATTTTATTACTGCACCATGTTTACTTCAAAAAAGGAAAACAACAACCCTCTTTTTTTCCAGTCTACTGTGGTCCAGGTTATCAGCTCTTTCGAGCTCTATAATTGCCATGTTTACAAACACCCTCGAAGAGAGACGTTAGATAGGCAGCTCTTGAGCAGTCCTTCCTAGTTGCCCTGGATTTTATCGCTTCATTTTTAAAATAAGAATGAAAAGAGGGCCTAGTTCTCTGTGCAAGCTGCTTCCTGGTAAACTGTAACAGTCTCATACTGCCAAAAACAACAACACAATTTCCAGGATCTCAGAAGAAAAAAACACACAAAGCCATTGACCAGTTACAGATTTCCAGGAAGGAAACAAAGAGGAGCCTAGAAGAGAAAGACTCCTCCCACCCCTAATTCTCTCAGCAGGGTTCTCAGCTCAAGGAAGAGGGGGGAGGATTGGCAGGCACTGGTGGAGGTCATGCAAACCCAATCTTGCCAGTTTCACCTCCCCATTGAGCCGGACATTCTGAAAAATATTCTTTCTCAGACTTCCTGGCTGATTTAAAATTAACATTAGACTCCACCCTGGTAACCATTGAGAACATTTTTCCTTTCTTCTTGAGAATGAGGAGTTTGGGGGTTAATGACTTTTTTTTTTTTTTTTAACTATTTCAAATGAACAGCCCTGAACTCATTCATTAGCCTGGAATCACTTGACGCTGACATGAAGCCATGCCATCACATTTCCCTGGTTCCTGCTCCAGAGAGAGTGAGAGGAAGGGGGGTGGGAGAAGAGGGCTTCAAAGATGGGGATCGTGAGCAATTTTTGCTTCAGAAAAATATTGCTCTTTCCATGAAGAAGGCAAGACTTATCTGCTGTGAAAAGGGTGCCTGGGCAGTTACCTGAACTGCCAAATCTTAAATCAAATAGTATATATTTCTTAAGCCTTCCAGAGAGCAGTTTCTAATGGTGATAGGCTAGTTGCACCAGCGTCAACTGGCCCCTTATGGCTCTGCTCTCTGAGCTCTGCATTCCAAAATAGGAAACGATTGCTTCAGGAAATGCGCATTGCACCCATTTTGGTGTCAGACTTCTCTGAGGCCAGATTTCTATTTTAAAGGAAACCTTCAAAAGGGCAAAACCACAGATAACAACAATGACAAACTCACTGGGCCTTCAAACATTTACACCAGACCCTAGCTACACTCATTAATCGCTGTCATCACTGCTCTGCCTTATCTCTGTTCATAGGTTGCTTTGGTCATGGTCATCATAGGAGGGGCGTCTCTGAGTAGCCCAACACATGATTCTAAATCGCTCTAACCAGCTGCAGATGAGACTCATACCATTTATGTCATTAAAGACCCATTGCTTTTTTTTTTTTCTTTAGCTGAGCATCAAAGAATTCTGTATCTTTATTTGCATGGTTGTGTGAGACCCTGAGTTTACCAATGAATTATGGAGGCGATTGGGACCTACTCCTTGGGTGTAAAATAAGGGTTGAGGAAATAATAGGATGATTGCCTCACTTAAAGACCTGGCTTTCTTCCTAAGGCTGTGATGAGGGTCCATGTTTACAATAGCATCAGCTGCTAGAAATTATAGTCTGCGTTGAAAGGTAAGGCTGAATTCCTATCGATGAGCCCAAGGAGAGAGAGTTGTAAGATATTCTTCTAGAAAGCAAGAGGAAAAGAGAATCCCAGAATAAATGAATGGTTATGGCTGTAGTCAATATCCGCTAGTAAAAATGTAAAAACTCTGCTTTAACTGGGAAAATTGTCTCAATGGTTTCATAAGAAATTAATAAGGTTACGGGGACCAAATTTTCATTCGGGTTTTAGTTGTATACTCACAATCCCCTGGTCAAGGAAATCTTTAGCTTCTGGGGATAAATATTTTGAAACTAATTAGTTCCTTGGCAGGTGAGATGCTCTGCCATTGTAAAAATCCCCCAAATGACTGTAAGGTTAATATTTCCAATGACCGCCCAGGAACCACTGTGTAGCCATCTATTTTAAACACAGAAAGGGAGACTTCTGGCTAATGCCTAACAGGAATAAATCATTCTGCTGTCAAAGCTCTTTAAAAGTGTTTAGAGGTGAAATGCTAAATCAGAAAGGAGTACCCATAATCCATGTTCCTTAACAAAACAATTTTTCTTTATCCGTTTAGATCATTCTTCTTGGAAAAGATTGAGGTAATTTATATTTTTATTATTTTTTTATCTTGCCTTAAAAGTTTAAAGAATTTTATGCTTGTAGATGAAAATGTATCTCTAATGGGAAAAAAAAAAAAGAACATTTTGAATTCTTATATATTAACCTTTGTAAAATTCGTAAGCCTGACTATTCTGTCAGGCATGAAATGGTGTCACTGTCTGGCCCTCCAGATGGTAAGGGGTCCCAGCCACCATCATGCAAGTCCTGTTCAATAGCTCTGATTTTAGAGGCCATGGCAGCCAAAAAAAAAAAAAAAAAAAAAAAAAAGAAGCTGCCATATTTCTCTTTAATGACCTCTTTTCCCACTTCTTTCTTCTGGACGCCTCCCAGCTGAACCCTCCCCTCCTTGGACCCCACCCACTCTCCCTCCAGGCTGAAAAATGCATGGAAACATACCCGTCCTTCTCTGCCTCTCTACCTTGTTTTGCCCAAAATGATGTACATAAAACATGAGAGTTGTTAGACATTCTTAAGTGCCCTCACACGGATCCTGTTGCTGAAAGATTCAGACCCATGCCTAAAACAGGGGTTACTGCTGTTCAACTATTATTTGGTTATTTATTTTTTTTTTTTTTTTGCCATGAAAATAGCCATAATCTCCTTCATTACTGAAGTGGCAGCAAGGCTGAAAATTGTATGGACTCTCTTATGCTACCGTCATGTCCAGGGGACCCCATGTTCACAATCCATAAACTGTGACATATATTGTGTCATAAACGTAACCTGTGAAACCCAGCATGCATCCCATCTTTCACTGGACAGTGATGACTACACATTCATCCCTTCCACTCATGTTGTTTGGCTTAAAATGTCAGGGGTGACGTGGGTTACACCTACCAGCTTCATGAAGCAAAGACCCAGGTAAAGATGCGTTTGGCTTGAATTACCCAGGACTGTTGCCTCCATTCTCTACATTGCCAAATAGAAACAGCAGACTGGATGGTCATTCTGCTGAGTCAATGATACGTGTTTTCATACAAACCATCTTATTGTGCATTACAATCAGTGAAGAATTTTGAAAGTGCCAAGAGAAAAATGCGGTGCGGAGAATAAAGTTTGGTTTAGGGATCCAAGAGTAGACTTTCCTTAGACAAACAGTATGTACAACACACAGAAATGTTGACTAAATTCCAACTTTCTAAAACCAATGACTACTTTATAAATATTCATTTCAAAAAAGAGCGCAATTAAAATTTGCCAAGTTCAACAAAAAAATAAGGTATATTTATAATGCTAGAAGGAAACTATCTTCAAGATTTCTTATATGGACAATTTTGAATAGTATCTGACCAAAGGGTGATATGCCACATTTTTTTTTTCTAATCAAAGTGTAATTGTTTATCCCAGAGGGAAGCAAAAGGCATGTGCCAGCATTTGTTCATGGTGGTTCAATCAGCAGTTACTGGGATGCGGAGGACAAACAAAACTATCTCCGTTTTCTGAACGCAGACAAGTAAACAAGAAGGTACACTTGGTAATGGGATGTAGACTATTATGTAAACTTCCTTGTAAATTCTGTACATAGTTCATTGAACTGTTTCTGCTGCGTGGTGGCCCTCGGCTTTGGGTGGGCATCTGGAAACTCTGAGCATTGTAAATAATGTCAGCTTCCAAGGCACTTGCTTTTCTCCATGAAGTGAAATGACTAGTGATTTGGGTCCAAACCAGAATCTTTTTAGCTCTTGCTCTCTCGCTGCCATGTTCTGTGTGCACTTGTGTAACTGCCAGGTGTCTGTGACCACTGCCTCACGCCCCACCCCCACCGGAAGGGACAGTAACTGCGGGGAAGGCTGCACCCCTGTGGGGCTCGGGGACAGCGCACCAGCAGAGACAGAATCTGTAGCCAGCTGCTCCTGGAAATGCGTCCTGGAACGTGGACGTGTTTCTGAGTCATTCGACCGACTTACCTGTGCTTTTCAGGGGGTGAGGAGTGGAAGAGATGATCAAAACCCACAGGTAACCCAAAGCTTCATTTGCACCAATGCTTTACCTTTGAACTTTCTCCCTTCCACAATGTTTCCGGGAACTTTTCCTAAGACTAGAAGCGGATGATGGATTTCATCAGGGTCAACGGTCAACTGTCCAAATGATGGGAAGGAGAAAAGGAAGAGATAGCGAATGACATTGATAACACAAGCTGGCTGACTCACTTCTGGAAGACCCAGAGGGAATCATGTCACTATTTTTAAAGGAAAAGAAAAATCTTGGGAATGAAAACAGGTGTTTTACAACTGGGGGGCCCAAGATATGTTTGATGTATGCTAATTAAACTTAAAAGAGAATTTGATAATTAAGTATTCTCAAATGTATTTCTCCCCAGTCCTGATGTGCTTGGAAAAGACAGTCAGAATGGTGGGATGTGATGCCATAGATGTGTTTCCATGCAAACTGGCAGTCCCAGAGAGGGTGGTAGTGTCCACAGAAGTTCATAATATCCAGGCAAGCAGGGACATAGATTGGTATTTTCCTTAGTAATGTCTTAGAGTGTCCAATGTCTTTCTCAGAGGTCAGAACTTGGCAAGACAGGGCTTTTTGTGCCAGCATTTTAAGTGCCAGAAGGGTGCAGGGAGCCATCACTGTGAGACATTTTTGGTTCCAAGATGTGCCAATGAGAGTCTACCATCAATTGAATAAGAAAAATATCCTGTTAGAGCTAATCAATTTCTACATTCAAACTACATTGTGCTTTTTACTTTAAACGTGCTTTTTCTAGTTAACTGAAATCAATGACACTGGCAGAAAATTAATTGTTAGAGCTTACAACTCAAAAGCAAACATTTGAAAGGGAAAGCTTTCTAATACAAGAGTTGCAAATCGGAAAATACTAAGGTCCTGGTAGGGTGCGGGAAAGAGTTTGGAGTTCGCTTTTACTTCTCCAGGAGCAAGAATTTCCTGATTGGAACTCAAGATGTCTAACGTTTGTTTTGTTTTTCCTAATCAAAAAGTCCTTGGTACATCAAGGGGCTCACAACCGTCCCTGATTGGCCCCTACATACCTTGCACATCCTGGAGCAACCAGCACTCATCACAAAGGCTTCAGTAGGAAGTAAGTGTGGGAAAAGTCGGTGTAGTAGTTCTGAGCCAGCTGGGAAAGAACTCCATTCCAACTCTGCCTGCATTTTTTCTGCAGACAATAGGAAAATAAATGAATAAAAATGAATCATTAACAGGCATGGGCAAGAAGGAAAAAGATGAAAAAGTCTTTCCCCCTCCTCACTCATCCACTTCAGCCTTTCAACTTATCCGAATTTCTGCCTACTGAGGCAGGCCAAATAAACAATACAAGAGGGGGAAAAATAGTAAGTGCTTTGATGAGCCACTCGGTAATGGCAGGGTACACTTCCTATTAGCACTCAAAGCTACTAGTAAAAACGCTGAGGATAACCCTTTTCTTTACTCATTTTGTATATAAAGCACCATAATAAATTATAAACAAATACAATAAAAAATAAATATATAAATCATTAACAGAGAGGCCAAATAACTTGGTGCATTTGCCTTAGGTATACAGGGTCACAGATTCACTAGCTTAAAATAGCCCCAGGGGAAGCCAGAGGACAAATACGAGCAGCCAGTGTTGCTATCTGGCCCGTAGTTCCCCTGGGCTTCCTTTTGAAGAGAAATGAGGGAGGGGGGAACATTTTCCAGTATAACTTTTATAAGTGAAAAGTATTAAAATGTGATGTGTGTGTGCATTTTGCAGGTGTGGCTGTGTGAAATAGATTACCTCTCTTGTGTTCACCCCTTCGCATCGCCATAGAACCCTAACCCTCATGCCTTAGCCCAATGAAACTGATTCGTGTATTTTTCCTCTTTCTCATTTCAACCTCAAAAGCTATTCTGCCCACGAATCCCTGAAAGCTTCAGCTTCTGTGGGCTTATATTGCACGTCTTCAATTGAATCCACACAAAAATAATAAATTTTAATAATTTTCCCAAATTCCTTCTCCTGTTGCCTTTAAGGGGTCTTGGGATGCAGCTTGTGTGCTCACATAGCCTCCTCTGAACTGCCTTGGTTACTTTTTTCTGCTTTCAGCCTTGATGTGAAGAGTACATGTGTTTACATAAACCTTCTCTCTCCCAGTGTAATTCAAACTAAAGTGGAAATAAAATCATCAGCTGAAGCCTAGGAAAATTTATATCTACACCAATGTTTGATGATAATACCATCTCTTTACCTTATAGCTGTAATACAGTGAATTCATGCAGTATCAATTCTTTTTCGTTATTCATACCCTCCTTCAGCCTTAATTGTACACCATTTAACAATCTATTATTCCTCCCAGAATAGCTTATCATTCAAGTAGCACACGACTAGTTACAAACCACCCTCCAGGAACTTGACCCATTTTACCCTTTCTGCATCTTATTCCTATTACAGATTTTCACCCCTGTGCATCACCCTACCTACTCTGCCTTAACCTTCTAGCAGACACTAAATATAGTTAGTAATTGGACAGGTCATAATGCAAACTGTCTGATTTTCCCCTATAAAATATGTAGAACTTCTTTTTCCTCTAGATAGCATTTCTATACTTAGAAAACAGTGAGTTCTCTAAACATTATACTTAGCAATGTGCAACCCAACGTTAAAAGTTAACAATAAATGAGCTGCATGGTCAGCGGAGGGAAATTATAGTGGGATACACAACACCCTGGAATTCAGACCGTGTGACCAGGCCTTTGTGCTGTCTCTACCACCGCCCAATTGTGTGACTTTGGACATGCCATCAGATGAGCTCCAACCTCCCTTCCAGAACTAAGTTTCAGAGGGAGTTGTTTTCATTTGTATAGGAGAGTCCCAGAAATACATAGGAGGACCATGGCCTCTGCTAACATAGCCCCACAAATTTAATGATGTTCCTTATTGCGTGTCGTTGGGAGTAAGCCATCAGGTGTCAAGTGAATTGAATTTAATACTTTTCTATGTTCCTTTTAAAAATATATAGAACATAAAGTTAAGTTGGCAGGCAAGTGGCAAAAAAATTATTTTATTATTTTGGTAATGGTCTACAGTATTTCCCTTTAAGAGCATTGGAGACCCTCAGATAAAGTACATCAGGGTGGTCTCTACTTTCAGGTTTCCAGAAGATGTCACTCAGCCAGGAAAAGCCAAGAAATACCCCTCATGAGTGGAAAAGCTAACTTCTAGGTAACATCTGAGCAGAAATGCTGTTGCAATCCCCTTCAATGCTGCTCCCCGTTCCTGGACCCCATCGCTGTCTTGTGTTCTTTTTGCCTGGATGATCCCTGTCTTGATTAGTTCAAAACTGAGTGGAGGAAAGAGAACAATTTCCACTCCCAACAGCTAGACTCTATGCATGCCCAGTAAACTGCCTAGTTCTCCTTTTATCCTTCTCCTCCACTTTTCCCCCAGCCCTCACGCCAAAGCCTTTCATTCTTCCCTTGAAGGAAAGCCCAGAAGGAATCGTTTTCACAGCAACTGAAGAGCCTAAATTGTGCCCTGGTTCTTTTTGGATGACATTGTTAAGGAACATATGACCCAGCTTTCCTAAGGTAGTAAAACAGTCCCAGGGGTGCATAATGGTCAACAGAACCACCTTTCACTCCCAAATTGTCCATTTACATGATGTTATAGAGTCACACTAATAATCAGCTCTCATAATTCCCATACCTGGAGGGTATGAGACATATTAATAACTTCATGTTAACACCTTGGAGAAAATGTATGTCTTGGCTCCCTATGGAATCGTTTGTGAAGTCTGACCTGTCTTCTCCACCACTCATGGGCACCTTCTTTCTCCTTGTTCCCCTTCTCAGCATCCAGCAAGCTAATCCTCAGGTTTTCCCTACCCTTCCACCGCCATGGCACACATCCCAAAAGCTTCTTGTTGCTATGCTTGAAGTTTTACACTTTATCCCCATTACCCAGACTCCCCTCTTCCTAGCTCCTTCCCAACAGGGTTATAAATCAGGCCAACATCATCCAAAAGCCAACCATGCGCAACCTTCCCACATTCTGTTCACTCTCCTGCTAGTCCTCCCTCAATTCTTATGACCATTTTGTCCTAATAATAGGTACTTCATTTGTGCATTTCCCGGTACTATTGCAAATAGCTGCTCTGCCTCCCTAAATAAAGTGTAAGATCCTGAAGGGTGAATGCCCCATTTTCTCATTCTGTTGTATTGCCCAAAGCATCTATTATTCTGCACATGGTAGAAGGTCTGTTAATGCTGATTAAACTACCCGCCTTGGTGATTGCAGCCATAGAAAAACACATGTCTCTAAGGGGCAATACTGCAACATTACACGTACTACTCTGTGAGGCAGGTGCTTTCTCCACACGCCCCCATGTTGTTTGAGCTCTATAGAGCCTACTGGTATGTCTACAGATCTCTGAGTGAGTTTAAAAGCTGCAGTCAAAGTTACATTGAACCCAGGCTGGGGTCTGTGCATAGTGGTCACTGAGATTTTTTTCCCATTGCTTATGACTAAACAGACAGAATCCTAATACCACCCTTCTAGATTCTACCAGTTCTGGCAGAATGGAACATTCTGTGCTGATAACTACTGCTTTCCCTTATGGAAAAAGGGAAATCTTTACTTAAAATTCATTTTTCCTCATTTCCCCATGTTTGCCTTCTTAAACGCCTTTTAAATCTAGGTTCTGTGGGGCTGTTTGTGCTCGAAGCTGGGAGTACACTGCCTAGTTAGGAAACTTGAGAATTCAGATAATACTTACAGAGAGCATTGAACACCAAATTTCAGTCCTGCCAAGAAATAAACAGAAGTTTAGAACTATCTAGAGGAATGGGCAGTTCTTGACGTTCATCACTGTCCCTCAAGACTGCATACATAGATGTACAGTAAAATACATTTTCTCCCCCCTTTCAGTAGTTAACTTTCCTGTTCTCCTGTTATATTATTTACACGTTAGCATAGGAAATATATCATTTGCAAGCCTTACCTCAAAGTGGCAACCAGCCACCCCACTTTCACTAGATAGCATATTTTTCTACTTAATCTTCCCCCAAATACACCGAATTTCTTTTTTTTTAAGCTAATGAACTCACATTAATCTGTTTCCTACATATTTTAAAAATACTCATTGGATAAAGCTTGAAATATTTTATATTTTGCAACAGTGCCCCTAAGACATTTTTTAAGGAAGCGTCTTGATTATTTTATCTTACTGCAGTGTCATAGAAACAGAATTATACATCCAAGTGACATTTCCCATTCAGAACATCCACTACTCTTCTAAGTAAGGAACTCTTGTGACCAGATATGCATATATTCATTGACTGTGTTGCTCTACTTCTCCATTTAGAGAGGACCAGGAACCCTCTTGATAAAACGACCATGTGGCATTACTACAAAGTCATTAGGTTGCATGAAGTTTCTGGAAATCCCAAATGATATAAATGTTTACAAGGAGCAAAACATGTTTGACATCTTTAAATGACCACCAGGCAGCATTTTATGCCATTGTGATTGGAACCTAATGACTAATGTGAAACGATGTTGACATGTCATTTAAAAGGTCAATGGAAATGTAACTTGGAAAGATTAATATTATATAAATCCAAATAACACTGTTTCTGAGAGTAGTGCATCTGGGTTAGGGTGGCTTGCTTGAAAAATTCTCTTGGCTGTCCATCATGCCTGAATGGTTATTTCACTCCTTGATCTGGGGAGACCTGGCAAAGGTCTGTGCATGGTGATTCTGGGCGTTTGAGAAAGCAGGATTTATTAGGCTAAAGAATGAGAAGATTATTATCCTGCCAGCAATGGAACACCTCTTTGGCTACCACCTCACCTAAACCTTGATTAAATCCAAAAATTGTTCTAACTCACTGCAGTGTCATGGAAAATCCAAAAATCAGCTAAACTTTCCAAATCAGACTCCTGCCATTTTCATTTACAGCACCCTGTACTAAGTAGCTGGGGCTTTCCAAAGCAGGTGCTACCTATCTACAGAAAGAAATTCACAACTTCCGTTGCCTCTCCAGTTCCGTTATGCTAAACTCACCAAATAGGTTAGAAAATGTTAGTTGTTTGGTTCCTTGTGATTTCAACACCCCACTAGTCAATTTGCCGAATTATCTAGTCACCCTCCCACCAAACATGATTTAGCTCGTCCCTATCAGATTGGTGTCACAGTTCTTGCAAATGCTCTCTCCTTCTTTGTCAGCAGGCAGAACTCCTTTCATTGCAAAGAAACATAAATCACAACATCTTAATGTTCTTTTGCTCTTTTGACATAAAAGCATTTGCCTTCTTATATAAACAGATACTTTTGTATATCTACCAGATCCCAAATAAAGCTGAAATGGCAAGAGTGAGCATTTCTGGAAACTTATGAAATTTTAATAAAAGGAGACAGGTTTAACAAATGTCAAGAAAAGAGGGGTAGACTCCTTACTTTTATAATTCAAGTTTCTATTTTGTATTCATCTATGAGCATTTTCTGACTGAAACTGCGGCTTTGTCTAATGAGACTTGTATGATTTTCTGTAGTTGCTTTTTACATTTGGAAGCAAACTTTCCTAAAGTGTGCTTGATTGTCTCCTTTCTGTTAGGGATTTGATTAAATTATTCTAGCTGTTTCAGTTGTTCCTTGTTATGTGCTTAAAATATGTGACGTTATGCCTTTGCCATCTCAAAAACTATCTGTGGACAAAATCCATGAAGCCTGCCGACTGTGATCTATACACATGAAAGAAAAAATAGATTTTTCCTCTAAGCAGTGAATCAGTGAATAAGAAACTGTTCAGCATCCTCTGATTCCTGACCCTTTTACCCTTCATGGCCTTTTTTTCTATTCGTAATCATTCATTGAGTAATCGTGTATTCTTGTACAATGCAAAATCAACTTACATGCAATCAGGTAAGGACACAAGACACACTTGTGCCCTCAATTTCAGGACTCACAGATACCCTAGCAGTCACAGGACTGTAGTTCACTCAATAGTTGTGTTAACGATGTGGCTTTGCTATAAACTAAGTTGCTGTTTTCTTTACTTTGGACTCTAAGATTTTAAATGTTGCAATGAATTAAAGAAAACATATTTGAAGGCTGATCTCAAAAACCATCAGCTATTCCTCTGAAAGCCGTTGTGCAGCTTCTGAAATGTAGTTTATTGCTGTAAATATGTACTATTTATGTTCGCTTGTTTATTCCTAAAATAAAAATTTTTTATTAAAAATGCCTACCTGTAAAAAGTTTACTTTGTACTATTTTAAAAACATGCACAACTTCAGATATATTTGTATAATATTTAAAATGTTTAAAATTCTGAATCTATCATTTGAGAGCTTTTACTTATTTATTTTTTTAAATATATTTTATTGATTTTTTACAGAGAGGAAGGGAGAGAGATAGAGAGTCAGAAACATCGATGAGAGAGAAACATCTATCAGCCGCCTCCTGCACATCCACCACCGGGGATGTGCCCGCAACCCAGGTACATGCCCTTGACCGGAATCGAACCCGGGACCCCTCAGTCCGCAGGCCAACGCTCCATCCACTGAGCCAAACCGGCTTCGGCTTGAGAGCTTTTATGGTAAAATTTAATACAAAGCAAAACCCTTATATTTGGAAGAAATTCTTTGCAGTATTATCCAACAATTGGGGGGAAACACCAACACTTTCCCAGGAGCTTATTTCTGTACCACTTGGACTTAAAAAAAAAAAAAAACTATACTAGTATATATATTAACACACCTTACAAACATTTGAACAAATGGACAGTTGGTAAATTAGGAAAAAAAAGTCCTCTTATATTAAAAAATGACGCCTAAAGCAGATTTTAATAACATCCATTTATGAGGTGTGTTATGGCAAATTTCTTTTCAAATCTTCACTGTAAATATATTCATTAGAGTTGGCCTACTTGTCAGCCTTTCCTAATTTGAAAACTTCCAACCTCCAAACTCATTCTCTCCCTTCAGAAATATGTTGGCAGTAAAATAATTAACAAATTGAAGGTGTGAAGCTTT
Organism: Myotis myotis; assembly: GCF_014108235.1. Lineage (NCBI taxonomy): Eukaryota > Metazoa > Chordata > Mammalia > Chiroptera > Vespertilionidae > Myotis > Myotis myotis. Next base: position 29,760,066 of record NW_023416313.1, read on the forward strand.
CTTCTCCATTAGTTGGTGGTAAGCGTCTAAATTCCAGAGTAGGGAGGACACAGGTCGTTAAAAAAGGAAAAATACGGCATGATTCCACTCATATGAAGTATTAAACTGATAAGAACAGATACTACACTTGATCTTAGCCAAAAGGCCGAGAAGCGATATATGAAGTATTTAAAGTAGACAGACTCGTGGAGCAGAAAGCAGAATGGTGGTTGCCAGGGGCTAGGGAATGGAATTGGAGAGCTGCTGTGCTATGCGTAGTTTCAGTGACACAAGATGTAATAGTTCGAGAGATCTGCTGTACAATGATGTGCATAGTTAATACTGTACTGAACACTAAAAGTTTTGTTAAGGTAAGGTTCATGTTAGGTGGGGTTTGTTGTGTGGTTTTTGTTTGTTTGTTTTGCCACAGTTAAAAAAAAAATGGTACAGTGACTTTGAAAAAGTTTGGCAGTTTCTTACAATAATTATGCAATAAAATCCAGCAATCACACTCCTAGGTACTACTCAGTTAATGTGAAAACCTGTGTCCACATAAAAATCCACTTGTGAATGTTTACAATAATTGGCAAAAAGTGAAAACAACCAATGTCCTTCAATACACGAATGGATAACCAAACTGCCGTACAACTATACAGCGCAATATTATTCAGAGAAAAAAGAAATGATTTACCAAGCCACACAGAGACATGGAAGAATCTTAAATGCATATTGCTAAGTGTAAGAAGCCGGTTGGGAAAGACTACATACTGTAGGATCCCAACCATATGACATTCTGGAAAAGGTAGAACTATTATAGACGTTTTTTAAAAAATCACTGGTTGTTGCCAAAACCGGTTTGGCTCAGTGGATAGAGCATCGGCCTGCGGACTGAAAGGTCCCAGGTTCGATTCCGGAGAAGGGCATGTACCTGGGTTGCGGGCACATCCCCAGTAGGAGATATGCAGGAGGCGGCTGATCGATGTTTCTCTCTCATCGATGTTTCTAACTCTCTATCTCTCTCCCTTCCTCTCTGTAAAAAATCAATAAAATATATTTTAAAAAAAAATCACTTGTTGTCTGGCGTTCAGAGGAAGGTGTAAAGGGCTGAATAGGTAAAGCACAGGGGATTTCTAGGGAATTGACCTATTCTGTGCAGAGGATACATGACCTTAGGCATTTGTCAAAACTCAGCACTATTCAACATAGTGAACCTTAATGTGCGCAAATTGAAAAATCACTTAGGAAACCGGGTGATTTTTCAATTTGCAAGGAATACAGACAATGATAAATAAAAACAAAACAAAAAAAAACTTAACTGTATTACAAATATATAAAACAACCTCACTGGAACATATTATTAAAAGAACATTAGGTATGAAGTCTGAATAAACTATGGAATTTAGTTTAAAATAATATACTTATATTAGGTCATTAATTATAATTAATGTACAATACTAATATTACACATTAATAATCTGGGGAAAAATGCATGTGTGGTGTATGGGATCTCTCTGTACTTACCTGCTCAATTGTTCTGTAAATCTAAAAGTGTTCTAAACAAATATAGTCTACTTACAGAAAGAAAAGAACAAGCTACAGATTGGGAAAACATGCTTACAAGACATACATATGATAAAGACTATAGCCAGGCTATATAAAGAACATCCCAAATTCAATAATAAGAAAACAGTCCCATTTAAAAGTGGGCAACAGATCTAAACAGTCAATTTGAAAACCTGTGTCCACATAAAAACCCACCTGTGAATGTTTACAATAAGATATACAGATGGCAAATAAGCACATGAAAAGACACTCAATATCATTGTTTTATTAAAAACCACAATGGGATACCACTACACACCTATTAGAATAGCTGAAATTAAAAAGACTGACTGACAAGTGTTGGTAAGGAAGTGGAGAAGGAATTTTCATAAATTTTGGTATGGAATGTAAAATGCTAAAATCACTTTGGAAAATAGTTTAGCAGCTTCTTGAAAACATAAACCTACCACACGTCCAGTCATTTTGTTCCTAAGTATTCATAGGAAAGCTTATCCTACATAATAAAAGGCTAATATGCAAATTGTCCCCCAGACAGGAGTTCAACTGACCAGGAGTTAGATGTGCCCTGACCACCAGGGGGTGGTGTGGAATATGATGGGCCCCGACAAGAGCAGGACCATGGCGGGATGGTGGAGCAGGTGAGTGGGTGGTGCCAGGCCAAGGCTGGCAGCCGCTAAGGGCCCTACCTATGCACAAATTTCATGTACTGGGCCTCTAGTGTCCATAGAAAGACATGTATAAGAATTTTATAGGTATATATATGTATATTAAACAACCAAAATATACATTAATAGGTAGATAAACAAATCTTGGTAGACTTCTACAGCAGAATACTTGACAATAAGGAGTGAACTATTGCTATATGCAACAACATGGATGAGCTCAAAATAATGCTGAAAGGAGCCGATCACACACAGACAGTATCAACTGCATGATTTTGTTTAGATTAAACCCCTGAAAATGTGAATAAATTGGAGTCGTTCATGACAGGAAGTAGATCAGCAGTTCTCTGGTTGGGGGGAAAGGGCACAGGAACAGGGATTACAAAGGAATAGGACACTTTCAGGAGTGACTGATATGTTCACCACCTTGATTGAGGTGATACTCGCCTGGGTGTACATATATCAAAACTTGTCAGATTTTATATGTGCAGTTTATAGTATATCAGTCAGATTTCAATATGCTAATGTAGTGATAATGTGGTACTAAGTAGACCAAGATTTTTTTTTCTTCTCAGAGAGGAAGTTCTGTATGGAGGGTGGAAATTCAGGACTTTCAATAATGACATGAGGAACTTGCACAAGATCAATCAACTACCTCCCTAAGTACACTGTTTAGTTCAGCTGATATATATTTTTTCATAATCAAAATTTCCAGTGAAGAAAGTATATTGATGAACATTCTGGCACCAGGTCATCTATAATCATCTACACTAATAAAAGAGAAACATGGTAATTGGCGTACGACCACTACCCTTCCCATTGGCTAATCAGCGAGATATGCAAATTAACTGTCAGCCAAGATGGCGGCCGGCAGCCAGGCAGCTTGAAACTAACATGAGGCTTGCTTGCTTCAGTGACGGAGGACTCCAACGTTCCCCGCCTGACTTGCCGGCCTCTCAGCTGCAACTCTAAGCAACTATGTTGCAAATGTAGAAGCTAAACAAAACTCCAGAAACCTGCTTTACTCAGCCAGGCTTCAGCCAGCCGGACCGCAACATTGTATCAAATACAGACGGTAAACAAAGGCCAGAAACCTGTTTTCAGCAGCCGAGGCCTCAGAGCTAAAGCTGGCCCAGAATAAAAAAAAAGAAATAAAGAAAAAAAGGAGCGGTTGGGAGCTTCAGCCACCCGTCAGCCTGAAAACGGCCCTCAGCCCCTCAGCCAGAATGGCCAGGCACCCCAGTGGGGACTCCCACCCTGATCCAGGACAACCTTCAGGGCAAACCAGCCAGCCCCCACCTGTGCACCAGGCCTCTATTTTATATAGTAAAAGGGTAATATGCCTCCCGGCACCGGGATCAGCGTGACAGGGGGCAGCGCCCCAACCCCCTGATCGGCCCTGCTCTGTGGGTGATAGAGGGTGGCACCCCAACCCTCCCCCACCCCCCCGCCACGGGCCCTGCTCTGTGTGTGATGGGGTAGAGCCATAACCTCCCCATCGGCCCTGCCCTGAGTGTGACAGTGGTGGCGCCCCCAATCCCCTGATCGGCCCTGCTCTGTGGGTGATAGAGGGTGGCGCCCCAACCCCCTTATCCGCCCTGCTCTGTGTGTGACAGGGTACGGAGCCCCAACCCCCCTGATGGGCCCTGCTCTGTGCATGACAGGGGGCAGCGCCCCAACCCCCTGATCCACCCTGCTCTGTGCATGACAGGGGGTGGCGCCGCAACTTCCCTATCGACCCTGCCTTGAGTGTGACAGGGGGCAGTGCCCCAACCCCCCAATCGGCCCTACCCTGAGCGTGACCGAGTCGCAACCTCCCAATCTGCCCTGCTCTGTGCATGACGGGGCGGCGTCCCAACTCCCCAATCGGTCCTGCTCTGAGCCCGACCAGGGGCTGCACCTAGGGATTGGGCCTTCCCTCTGCCACCCGGGAGCAGGCCTAAGCCAGCAGGTCATTATCTCCCGAGGGGTCCCAGACTGCGAGAGGGCACAGGCCGGGCTGAGGGACCCCCTCCCCCCCCCCCCCAGTGCACAAATTTTTGTGCACTGGGCCTCTAGTATATATATATATATATAAAGAGGTAATATGCAAATTGTCCAGGATGTCGTAACGTCATGACCGCTCAGCAGGAGGCTGCACGTGCAGGTGGGCAGGAGGGGATTGTGTGTGTGGTGAGGCAAGCCACGGATGGCGCAGGACTGGAGAGAAGAGGGCCTGCCAGCCACAGTGCACCAGCAGTCCCACCTCTGCATGTGAGCTGCACAGGAAACACCTTTTCTGACCGCTCATTGTCTAAGCTCCTGGTACACCACTCCAAGAAGGTGATCTAGGGTTTTTCCACCTCACTCCGGGAGGAAAAAATGAAGGTCTGCTGCTAGAGGGGCTAAGAAATGTCATATCCTGCCCTAGCCGGTTTGGCTCAGTGGATAGAGCCTTGGCCTGCAGACCGCAGGGTCCGGGTTCAATTCTGGTCAAGGGCATGTACCTAGGTTGCAGGCTCCTCCCTGGCCGGGGCCCAGGTCAGGGCTCATCCAGGAGGCAACCAATTGACCTGTCCCTCTCACATTGATGTTTCTCTCTGTCTTTCCCTCTCTCTCCCACGCTCTCTAAAAATCAATGGAAAAATATCCTCAGGTGAAGATAAAAAAAAGAGAAAGGTCATATCCTATGAAAGAGACATCTTGAAAATGCCTAAAGTTGTAATTTTTTCGTGAAGGGACTGAAGTCTGTGTTGATGAGAACACCTTGGCAGCTGCTGTGGGAAGCAGTGGCAGCAGCAGCGGGGTGATGGGGGCAGTGTCTTCCCCTGATCAGTCTGGTCACCTCCCGCAGAGGGAGGCCAGACTGTGGCTTAGGCCCGCTCCATCAGTTGGACATCCCTTGAGGGTTCCTGGACCATGAGAGGGGGCAGGCTGGACTGAGGGGACCCACCCCCCCAGTGCATGAATTTTCGTGCACTGGGCCTCTAGTCTATATAATAAAAGCATAGTATGCAAATTATCCCCTCAACAGGGAGTTTGACCACGGGGTGTGGCTGGCCAGGGGAGGAAAGGGAGGCCCCAGCCAGCAGCCGGCAGCCACTAGGGACCCAACCAGCAGAGGAATTTTGTGCACTGAGCCTCTAGTCTACTAGTATATATATAAAAGCCTAAGTGACCGGCTGCACACTGACCACCAGGGGGCAGACGCTCAACACAGGAGCTGCCTAGCTGCGGTCACTTGGCAGTGGCGGTTCTTGGGTGATGCACCCGGAACCAGAGAGGAGAGAGCCCGATTCCGGGGTACGTCATCCAAAAACGAGCCTCTCGCAAACTGGGACCCCTCGGGGGATGTCAAAGAGCTGGTTTCAGCCTGATCCCCGCAGGCCAGGTGAGGGACCCCACCGGTGCACAAATCCATGCACCGGGCCTCTAGTTAACCTATAAATAGCTGACTGGCAGAAGTCTAAGATACATTTTGAGAGCACCATCTAGATTACACTCCGATATGTATTAACCTCTCTAAGTCTACCCTCATCTATATATAATGAGAATAGTAATAATTGCTCTGGACACCTCAAATAATAGCCTGATGCTCTCATGAGCTATAAAACTTACAAACAGGAGGTACCAATTAATTATGTATTATTGTACTATGTAGAAAGTAATTTGAAATAAAGCAATACAATCAAATAAAATTGTTTTTATTTGTTCAGAATGCTTATCTTTAAACTTAACTGAAATTAAAAATGATCTGTTTGCCAAAAAAGTTAACATCCAAAACTGTTAAATTCAATATTGAGTTTATAAAAAATGGACATAATTTTACTTATTTGAATAGTAATATATAAACTATACAATGACATATATTCTTTTTATCAGCTCATGCTCTCCCAGACATAGAAATACAAGAGTAGCAGTGTTATTGCATTTTTCCTATGTTCTAGTGTAAGATTTTAGTTTATAGAATTCATAAACTCAAAATTGTCCACAGACAGTTTTTTCTTATTCGTCTGAAGAGCTTCTTTCTCTAAGCATTCTTACATTTTATCTTTCCTTTGAAGTATGAGTAAGATATGGAATCTCCTGAGTTATTTATAGCTTATAGTCTTTAAAAGTTATTTTTAAAATATTACAAATTAGTCATATATATATCCATAATACACATCTTTGATATTCACATACTTCTTTTAGCAAGATTCAAGCTTATTTGTGCTTTGTATGTTAACATTACTTTAGAGCCTATTTTTAGATTTCAGTAAAACTCGGTATCTATAAAGACCTGTCAAATATTTAATAAATGAAGCAGAACAGTCATTATGAAAATATAAACTGCTACTATAGCTTTTTATCTTTAATTTTTTAATGCATTTCCTATCAACCATGTAATTTCCTGTTCTTTAGGGAACTTGATAAATTTTTATCTTTGTCATCTCAACACGGCTGCTTTCTCAGCGTGGCATAATAGTATATTGCAGGTTTTCTGAACACACAGTCTTCCCTGTCATATCAGTTGTAACAGTGGAATCTGATAATGCTGGTATTCATCATTTCCAGTTATTTGAACTGCCGAATGACCTTAAAAACAAAGAGGACAGGGGAGAATCAGTTTATACCAGAACGATGCCAACATCTGCTGTACGAGATGCTTTATAGTCTGTGAAGTGCCTCAAGAACTGAAAACAAATACACTGCTCAGTAAGTGATGGCGCAGGCCTGCCAGGTCCATGGTTCAGAATCATTTCACGTTTATACCAGGCTCTACCACACACCCCATCAGACCTTCAGCCCCATTCAAAGGCAAGCCAGTACCAGTTTGGTGACTGGGCAGGTGGACCAGTCATCAAGGCACCAAAACGGCTGAATAACAGCAGAGTATGAAGGGAAGCTGAAGTATACCAGGGTTTAAAAAAAGACAGACACTAGAAGATTGGTTAGTGGCAAGAGATTGGTAAGAAAAACTGACTTTAATCACTGAGACTGATCACTAGAGAAAATGCTGAGCAATAATGAAGGGAACATACATAACAAAGATAATTATTTTTATTTCTTCCTCACAGCAGCAGTTTCTACAATTTAAATATTCTTTTTCTCATTAATTGAACACTGGGAATGGTTACTGTTATTTAGCCCTTCCTTTGTAAATGTAAAGCTGTTAGTCACTGTCATTCATTAGTTCTATCTTGTCTCAACTGGATTTTGTCATAACTATAAGGCATATTTTTGTCTCCTATAGTTAAAGCAATTTTCTATTATTTGTCCAGTTAAATAAGACACTCTTTTCTTCAAGATTATGCTATTTTAAATCATAAAAGCTCTTCAGAATTAACTAATATCATATTCCCAAGGTAAAAAAATTAATTTTTATCATTAATGTGCACTAGAGCAAAACAAATCTAGCTGTTAGAACGGCACTATTATTCTCTCGAAAATAACTACTTGATAAATTATGCTCCAAACAAAGTAATTAAAATTATAAGTTATAATTAGATTAATGTCTAAATCTAAAGATACCATGTATATAACATAAAGTATTTTCTGTGCCTGACATAAAATATCAGGAAGAAAAGAAATATTAACAGCAAACTGAGTTTTTTCTTACATGACTCTATTGGTATCTATCAAAACTTAAACATTTAAACCACAAAACAAAATTAAAGCAAATACCTTATTAGCTGCTTCCAAGGAATTTATTAGGTTCTGTAGCTCTTCTTTACTCATTTCGATAGAATATGGTTTGACTTCACCATTTTCTTTTACATCTAGATGAAGGTTTAAAAGTGGCATTTGTAATGTTGCAATCTTGTCACTGGAAAGTGCAAGCTGGTTAAAATGAGGAAAACAGTAATTAATAGATATTAAACAGGCCTATGTTAAATATGCATCAGAGCTTATGAACAACACATTTTATAAAAAAAAGTACTCCTATTCGCTGTCCAGTACAGGGAAAGGTGGAAGAAGTAGCATCCAATGGATCTAAGATATGAAAACTATTCTTTATGACTCTACTTGAAAAATGTTTTTAAATGCTGTTTTAACAACACATTACAGATTTTTCTTGGAGGTAGAAACACATTTACCAATACTGGGAAGACTATAAGGTCTAGAAAATTCCAGCCCGAAATATATGTTAAATATATACATATAGCTGCGCTATTTGAAACATGTAATGATTTACAGCCCCAGTTAATGAAATTTATCATTGTAAAGTTATTACACCTGGTTTGGATATTTATAATATACTGATGTCCAATTAATACAAAAGATATAATTTTAATTATCTTTGATATCTTTATGGAACATTGCATCCTCAAAATGAAATTTTAGATGTGTACTATAAAAAAATAAACATTTCGTCCTATTCAAAAACTGAAATAAAACCATACTCCTAAATAAACAGATTCTCACCTTTAACTGCCAATCAAAATCCTGTAGCTGTGCAGAGGAAATACCAACTATTTCGTTTAACAGAGTCTGCTTAATTTCATCTTTTCTACTTTTCAAGCATTTCATGATAGTTTCCTGATGAGACGAATTCAACTGATTCAGTTGCTGAGATATCTATGAACATAAAAAATAAATGGTTATAAAATAAGTGAAAGGACCTCTCCATCTAAAGTGTAAACCCACAGTTCCACTCTCCTTTCACATACACTTTAAGATGGTAGTAAATGAAAAAAAAAAAGATACTTCTCTCACTATGAAAAGAATAAGGTGAGAATGCATAACCAGAAAACTAGGTTTTAACAAATTTTTGCAAAACAGAAAGTAAAGGAAAAGGGCTGACTGATGAAGAGCATGAAAGTGATTACATCTGGAGACTACCAAAAAAAGCTGGTATAGTTATATTAATATATCAAAATGTTAACAACTGTGTAACTGTGGTATGGGAATGTAGGTGTCAGCTACTTAACTTTCAGTTTTCTTCTATGACATTTAAATGTTTCACAACTTAAAAAATATAAACAAACAAAATAAAACTACAAAAATCCAGAACTTCCACAATCAGATTTTCTACTTACTCACAATAAGGAGGTTTTTCTCGTTAGCTACTTACGATGGCCCTTGTATTATATAGTGTCCTAAAGACCAACTTAATAAAAACTCTGAACACTATTTATTATTTATTATAACAAATAGGAATTTAGACTACAGTTACCTCTTCATCAGATAATTTTTTGCCCACTACAGCTTTGAAAAATTTGGTAATATCTTCCAGAACATGCATCCATTCTGTGGAATCCCAAACACTTTGATAATCCTGGTAGAGAGGATAAGTTCGGCCACAAATGCCATCAATTATTTTGTGAAGAAGCTAGAGAGTAAAAACGAAATAAATGTAATTATGAGTAAAATTATAAAACAGATTTATCTCCCTTACAGCAAACATGAACATCTCTTGTTGAAAGAAGTTCATATCATCTGAAAGAGCAGCTGAGGTTGAAACGTAACTATTTATTTATTTATTTATTTATTTATTTATTTACTTTTGTTAATCTTCACGGAATATATCTTTTCCATTGATTTTTAGAGAGAGTGAAAGGGAGAGAGGAAGGGGCAGAGACAGAGAGAGAGAGAGAGAGAGAGAGAGAGAGAGAGAGAGAGAGAGAGAGAGAGAGAGAAATATCTATGTGAGAGACACATTGATTAGTTGCTTCCCGCATGCACCCCAATGGTTTATGTGCCCTTGACAGGGAATCAAAACCGTGATCCTTTGGGTGTGAGGGCCAACACTCTAACCCAGCTGTGGGCAAACTACGGCCCGGCCCGCGGAGCCGAAAGAGCGGAGGGTTCTCTTGCTCTCCCCTCCGCTCCTTCACCAGCAGCAGTGTTAACATGTATTAGTTCACACACACACTCCATCCATGCTTTTGTTCCGGCCCTCCGGTCCAGTTTAAGAACCCATTGTGACCCTCGAGTCAAAAAGTTTACCCACCCCTGCTCTAACCCCTGAGCCAGGGTGAAGTGTACCTACTTTTAACATTATTTTATTAATTAAAAGTTAGAACTTCACACACACACACAAAGTATCATTTTGTCCATGTTCAGAAGCTAAAAAGTTATACAGATACACTGGTGTTTTTCCAATGTTACTGAAAGGAAGATGGTGAGTATAAAGGATTCATCTTGGGACTCCTTAGACATTGTATTTATACCAATTACAACAACAAAAAGTGTTTAACTCTTAGAGCAAAGTCTTTTACTGTAGATCTACAACTTCATTTTCCCTTGCCTCCATTTTTCACAACATTCATACTTACTTCTTTTGGTCCATCCAAGAAAGCCCTCAGTACCTATCTTTTTCTTTTTTGCACTCCTTTTTCTCTATCCTACCTTAATATCAGGAATGGAAATCCTAACACATACATAACTGAACACAGTAATTAAGACTGTAAATTTTGGAATGAACTGGCTAGTCTGAATATTAGTTGTACTACTTAGCTAGTTTTGTCAAGTTATTTAAAAGTTCTGTGCATGTTTTCTGATGTATAAAAGAGGACAATATCCATATCCTCGAAATGTTGTAAGGATTAAATAAGAAAACATGCAAATCACTTGCCACATGGCTGGCTTATACAGGATGCTTAAACATTGCTAGCCATTATCGTCATCATTATTAGTATCACTATTGTTACTACTACTACTAATGTTCCATGCCTTTAAGATGTTAACTGAGTACCTACTATGTCTGCACTATTCTAGGCAAATGGTTAACATGGTATTCTTCCGCGGGGGCTATTTATGTCTTATACGAAGAGTATTTCAACCCAAACAACTTGGAAATGCATTTTAGCAGCAAGTCTTTCAACTCTTTCCCCCTGGATCATACTGACTCCATTTTAAGGAATAATTTCTCTGTGACACCACACGTATCAGAACAGAGATGAGCGACTGGTGACCCCACTTCCAAAAGCTGGCTAATGCGCCATATGAATTTCTTCATTTGTAAAATCAAAGGAAAGGGTTAAGAAGATTTTATTGTTGTTTATCCTGGCAGGAATTAAGTAATTTCATCCCTTCTATTCACTGCCCCACCCCCACCCCCACCCCACCACCACACTCTCCCCACTATAAAATGGAATAGAGATAAAAGGCAGGCCAAACTCTGGAACTTATAAAAGGTACTTACCACACACCCCTCTATCACCATATGTAGGTTAAGCACCCATGCCCACCCTTCACCCACAGTGAATGGAACAGAATAGGGACTTTTGCAAAGCTGCCCACCACTGGTGTCCAGACGACTGTCCCAATGATAACGCTGAGTTTAATGTGCATTAATTGATTACTGTCCTCAACAAACACCGATTTAAGAACCACCTTGAGCCAGACACAAGTCTCAAGAATTGGAGATATAAAACACGTATCCACCCTGAAGGAGTTCAGAGTAGGAGAGAGACCAGAGGCAGGAGGACCAGCTAAGAAGTTGTGTTCAAGGAAGACTTCACAAGGCCTGAACTGTAGGGGAACGGAGATGGTGGGAGTAAACATATTACCATGTTAATTACAGCACCAAGTGTCAGTCGTGGACTGCGGTCAGTAGGCAAAGAGAACCACAGCTCCCAAAGCTAATGCTGAAGCTCCATATCGCATATATTGCTTTCTCTCGCAGTCAGCAAATTTCCTTCAGGTCTAATACTTGGGGCGCTAAGTTTTTTGCTTGAAAGTTCAAGGGGGGAAAAAGCCCTACTTCTCAGTCAGATTTTCCTGTTATAGCAACCACTGGGCGCTCTTCCTTTCACAGTTCACAGTCAACATACCGTTATATGTACTGTCTCCACATTTCTCTCATCTTTCAAACTCACTAAAGTTTTGCTGCTGCCCTAAGCAATAGGTACTTCAAAATGCCAGTGCCTTGGGTAGTAAGGCTAAACACAGGAGCACGGCACAGACTGACTCAGCCTCTGACTCCTGCTCACCTGCCTTCGCTACCCTCCTCTGCTTCTCACTCTGCACTTCAGCTCTAAGAATTACAGCAGGTCCTCAAAGCCCCCCTGGGCGGGTGGGGGGAGACTTCCATCCTCCAGCCTCTGTAGCTGCTATTCCTCCGTCTGAAACATTCCCCCGCCCTCTAGCCTGTCTGGTTCCTACTCATCCTTCAGGACTGAACCTAGAAATAAATCTAGATGCTCCTGCTTTGAAAACCTTCCCCTGCCCCTTCAAATCTGGGTTGCTACCCCTCCGCAAACGCATGACTGGATAACTCCAGGTTTCCTTCCTAGACAGCCAGCTCCCCGGGGCACAGACTGGGTCTCAGTCACCATTTGGCCTGACCCCCGGGCACTCAGCGAGGGGCAGGCGTCAGGAACAGCTGGGTGAACAAATGGGTGAGGCTTTCTGCTTAGGCTGGAGGTGCCAGCCTGCATGTCCTCTAGACTCCAGCGGGAAAGGCCGCCCTGGGACACACTACCTAGTCCAGTCGCCCAGTCATTGGCAGCACTTACCCATTTTTTTCCTGCTCCCTCAAGGGGCCCAGGTATGCTCCTCCCGGCACTTAGCACTGTGCCTAGAGCGAGGCAGCGTTTGGGAGGTATATGTTGAATGAATGAATGAATGAATGAAACGAAACTTAGGTGAGAAGCTGCAAACCATCGGCCCACGAGGTAAGCTTTCCCAGACTACGTGACAGCTCCGCACCCCCCGGGGTCACTGGGTTCCGGGCCACCCAGGGAGCATCGGGCCACCCCAGGGAGCAACGGGCCTCCCCAGGGAGCAAAGGGCCTCCCCCCCCCCCCCCCCCCAGGGTGTGGGTGCGGCCGGCCCGGCGGAGTCTGAGCTCAAAGCCCCGAGGAGCAACTCCCGGCCACGGCGAGGAGGTGGCGGCCTCCACCGCTTCCCCGGAGGAACAGGGGGCCGGCCACCCGAAACCCCGCCCCTGACCCTCCCTTCCCTGGGCCGCGAGCCCAGCCCGCGAACGCGTCTCGGGTGGACGGGCCTGACCCCTCACCTGCGGGCCCCGCTCGGCGGGAAGCTTCTGCAGCCGCCACAGCGGCGTCCCCTCCTCGGACTCCATCTCTGGGCGAGCAGGCGTCCGGATCACGTGACAAGACCAGGCCGCTCCTCCCCCGCGTGACCCCGGTGGGCGGGGCCCGGTGTGACTGGCGCTCTGGTGCGCGTGCGCAGAGTCACAGCCCAGCCTTTTCTGCCTGCTGCCGCACTGCTTAAGCACAGTTGTATGATTACTTTGAAGGTAAATTTGCAAATCTCTCAAAGCAGTTTTCACCTTCATTGAGAGTCTTACTGAACTTTTTCTGCACTCCGTAGAAAGCCGTATTTGGATTGCACCGGGCCCATTTGTCCTGGAGGTTTGATATGTATCTCTTACTAAAGTATTCTGATTTGGAAGGTGAATTAAGGGTTTAATATGGGCAAGATTATCCCATTTCCTAGTAACAGATAAGAGAGAAGTCACTATGGTTGTCATTTTTTAAAAAATTTTATTTATTGATTTGAGAGAGAGAGGGGCAGGAAGAGAGAGAGAGAGAGAGCTTTGTTGTTCCACTTATTTGTGCATTCATTGGTTGCTTCTTGTATGTGCCCTGACTGGGGATAGAACCTGCAACCTTGGCTTATGGGACCACACTCTAACCAACTGAGCTACGGGGCCAGGACCCACTAGAGATGTCATATTTAAGCAAGTAAAATGCACAGGTGCCCAGTTAAATAAGAAATTTCAGATGAACAACGGATAATATTTTGTTATAAGTGTGCCATAATGATTGCATGGGGCACACTTATACCAAAAATGTATAAACAACAACTTATATTTTAACTTCTTAAAATATTATAACAAGATAATATTTTGTTATAAGTGTGCCATAATGATTGCATGGGGCACACTTATACCAAAAATGTATTGTTGTTTATCTCAAATACAAATTTAACTGGGTGTCCTGTTTTTATCTGTCAATCCTAGAAGTCACTTACCTGAGCTAAGAGGCTCAGCATGACATTAAAATCAATCAGATTCTAGAGCCACACTCAACATTGGACTAACCCTAAAACCCAACAGCTTTTCTGTATTTCTCTCATTATTACAGTTATTCCTTTAACCCTACCAGACTGCTGTACCGATTTTTAGGTAATTTCCACACAAAGGTGGAATATTGGCGCTAGATGAAAGGTTGATGAAAGGTAGACCTATTTTCTACAATGTCTCCAAGTTCCAACTTATTCTAACCACTTGTTTGCATGTAACTAACATTTTTCTATATCATGTTGGTTTTTTTCTCTTGAATGCTCAGGAGCCCAGGTATAGGGAGCAGTTAGGTTCAGGGCCTCAGGTCTAGAACTCAGCGGTGATAAGACAGTCCCTGCCATAGGAGGAGAGTGCACAATAAGGAGGACATAGAAGCAGGAATTACAGTCTAATGTACATTTAATTTTAAAAATCAGTTCAAAGTAATGAAGCATACCATAGAGGAGGAAGTAATTATTTTAGTCTGTTGGCTATGCAGAGACGAATTACTCATTATTGACATGCTTTAAGGTGTAGCTCTAATGCCCTTTCTCTACTCTGTGCCCCAACTCTTGGAGGTGAAAGCAGTTTCTCCCTCTTCTGAATCTTCATGACGGTCCCTCACCTAAAATATTTCTAGTTCTTAATATAGGTAAGTATGTACAACTCCTGTTGTTCCAACTGAAACATAATTGTCTTAAGATGTTTTGTGTTTGTGCATAAGGGCTCCCCCAAGTAATATTTAGTAAATGAGGAAGAATCTGGAAAACTATTTAATTTATATCTGTTAATAAGTCTACTGAAGGCAAGGTCTATTTCCTAAGACAAACCTAATTTTACCTATTGTAATAATTGGAATAATAATATTTATCAGGAATTTACTATATGCTGCCTTGGCCAGTGTGATTCAATTGGTTGGAGCATCATCCTATACACTGAAAGGTCACCAGATTCCGGTCAGGGCACATGCCCAGGTTGTGGGTTCCATCCCCAGTTAGGTGTGTATAGGAGGCAACAGATCAATGTCTCTCTCTCTCTCTCTCTCTCTCTCTCTCTCTCTCTCTCTTTCTCTCTCTCTCCTTCCCTCCCTCCCTTCCTTTCTCCCACTGTCCCTCCCTCTGTCTCTTTGAAATTAAAAAAATCTGCTATATCCAAGCAATTTATATATTTTATCTCTTTTTTCTTTTTTAAAATATATTTTATTGATTTTTTACAGAGAGGAAGGGAGAGAGATAGAGAGTTAGAAACATCGATGAGAGAGAAACATTGATCAGCTGCCTCCTGCACATCTCCTACTGGGGATGTGCCCGCAGGCAAGGTACATGCCCTTGACCGGAATCAAACCCGGGACCCCTCAGTCCGCAGGCTGACGCTCTATCAACTGAGCCAAACCGGTTTCGGCTATATATTTTATCTTATTAATCCTCTCTACAGCCTTGTGTGGTGGGTATTATCCCAACTTTAAAGATGAGGAAACAAGGTCACATAGGCAGTAGTTGCGAAGTCACTGGTCTGAGTCTGGAACTGGTGGTCTCAGTCTTCAGGCTCCATGTCCCTAATGAAGAAGGAAAGGCATTGTGAGGTGATGTGACTACCTAATGCCATACAGCAGGTTACTCAAAGCAAACAGGCACAGCAAGCAGGGCAAGAGAGTTAGTCGGAGGACGAAGCATTAGGTCCTGGTTTCACTTTCAGACAACACTGGGTGCCAAGAATTTTTCTTTGGAATTCAACTTTTAACAAATACAGCTTAAATAGTTCACAAAGTGAGAGAGAAAGAGAGCTTATTATTTACGCTTTGATTAGTAAGAAGATGTTCTTATGTGTGTAATCCAAGAGGTTTTCAAAACATATTTCTGGCTCTTCTAGTCCTATTGATGCGAGTGTTCTAGTCCCCAACCTCCAAATTTTACTTGTAAGGATGGTTAAAAACATGAAGCTAATCTAAAGTTCAAACCCCAGACTGGCAAATTACTGCCCACGTAATAATGTTAGGCGAGCTGTTTCACCTCTCTGTGTCTCTGGCTCCTCATCTGTAATTGGTTATAATGACAGCACAGAATTTACAGTCGTTGTCAGTTCACATATGTAAAGTTCTTGAAATGAGTCTGACCTGGCACATAGAAAACATTATTAGATTCCCTTCTATGTGTCCTTATTCCTATTTTCTGGCCAAAGATCAGTAGGTTCCAGAAAGCAGGGTGTTGGGCAGTCTCAGCTCCCAGGATGTGATCTGATTCTGAAACCCATCTAGGCTGCTCTATAGTACTGTTTAGGCCAGGGGTGGGCAAACTTTTTGACTCGAGGGCCACAATGGGTTCTTAAACTGGACCGGAGGGCCGGAACAAAAGCATGGATGGAGTGTTTGTGTGAACTAATATAAATTCAAAGTAAACATCATTACATAAAAGGGTACGTTTGCCCACGGCTGGTTTAGGCAATATAGGTCAGCGATCACAGCTGGGAGAGACCTGGGTTCTAATTCTATCTCTGTCATTTACCAGCCACATGACCTTGGGTAAATGCTCTGTATCTCAGGGTTTTTCATTTGGTTTTGGTTCTGGGATTTTGTTTGTTGTTGTTGTTTTTTTCCTGGAAATGGGGAAGAAACTACCACCCACCTAATAAAGTGGTGAAATTCAAATGGAATAATGCATACAATGTGTTTAACATAGCATCTAGAATGTAAGTTGCCCTTAGTCAAGCTTAGCTATTGTTTTTAGCTGGTAGCAGTAGTCATTCACACACATACACCCTATGCTAGCACGTCTGTGCTAGTGGTGGCTTGATAAGGAAAGCTGAAGAGAGAAGTGGAGCTGATTCATCCCTGTGAACGCCCATAAATCCTGGGCAGGGGTAGATGGATTGTGCCAATCATCCAAGCTTAAGCTAGGAGTCATCATAATTTGGGCATTGTGGCACAAACTGCCATTTGTCCCCCAATATCTCTTCTTTTGTTGCAGCTTGAATTCTATCCCAACTAAAATTCATATGTTGAAGTCCTGAGCCCCAGTACCTCAAAACGTGAGCTTATTTGGAGACAGGGTCTTTATGGAGGTAATCAAGTTAATGTGAGGATATTAGAATGGGCCCTCATCCAGTGTGACCAGTGTCCTGATAAAAAGAGGAAATTTGGACACAGAAATGCACACAGAGGGAAAGCGATGTAAAAGACACAGGCCTGGCTCTCCAAGGAGAGAGGCCTGGAACAGACCCTTCTCTCACAGCCCTCAGAAGGGACCAATAGTGCCAATACCTTGGTTTCTGCTTTAAAAATAGCCAGACCTTGCCTGAACTCACCCTCCTCCTCCTCAAACATCTTACTAAATGCAACCAATAATAACCAATATTCAGTGATAATGACCTATTTTCCCACCTTGTTGTCTAGAACTAGTCTCAGCACGGTTCTGCCTTCCAAATTGTCAAAGGCACTGAGTAGCATGAATCCTAGCTTTCAGGCCTCCGCCAACCACTAACTACGTATTTTAGGATATGGTTCAGCAGCCTCTCACTCATACCAATTTTGGTATTGGTTGGAGTAGGTTAACTACTTTAATGATAAATCTAAAATATGTTCCCTCCAAATTGTGATAAACTATTTATTTTCATTCTAGGGGCATTTTTGGGGTAAAGAAAGAGCAAAGCATTCTTTCATCTCAACTGTGAAAAATAACTTTCTTTGACTCTCCTTTTCACCAGATGTCATATACCCTTATTATTGTTTCGTACCCAGTGGTTCTCAACCTTCTGGCCCTTTAAATACAGTTCCTCATGTTGGGACCCAACCATAAAATTATTTTCGTTGCTAATTCATAACAGTAGCAACATTACAGTTATGAAGTAGCAACGAAAATAATTTTATGTTGGGACCCAACCATAAAATTATTTTCGTTGCTACTTCATAACTGTAATGTTGCTACTGTTATGAATCGTAATGTAAGTATCTGATATGCAGGATGGTCTTAGGCGACCCCTGTGAAAGGGTCGTTCTACCGCCAAAGGGGTCGCAACCCACAGGTTGAGAACCGCTGGTATAGACCCTGGACCAAGATTTAGGAAACACTTCTTTTCCACAGAGTTACGCTGGGAATTTCTATTCTGCATCATTGTGGGTTGAGTCTTAGTAGTAAATTTTAAATGATAACTTTCCTTTGTCCCTAAATTCTAAGCTCTCAACTTTCACCCATGAACTGACCACATTAGTTTCATTCATTATAATTTCTGACAAATGTTGGAGGAATCAGGAAAAGCTATTAATTCATTATTCAGAGTTTATGACATCCTTTAATAAGAGAAATAGTCTGTGACTTTTCACACCTATTCAGTCATTTCAAACCTGCTTTTCATGTTACGTTATGACTTAAAGTTGACTAATTTGTTCACCTTACTTAGATATGTTACAATATAGATGTGCTTAGTGATTTGCATTACAATCTATGTAAAATGATTCTTGTTCATACATTGTTGAGAGACAGGGACCTTCAAGTTTAAATGAGTTTTATTATTATCTTATAACCATACAGGAATTTTTTAAAAAATCTTTATTGTTGAAAGTATTGTATATCATACAGGAAATATTTTTTTTTTTTATTAGTTAAGGTATTACAAATGTGTCCTCATCCCCCTCTCCCCCATTAACCCCTAACCTCCCCCTCCCCCCCATACAGGAAATATTTAAAGGTTACATTGGCTTTGGTTCTATTGCATTGAAAAAAGTTATGAATAGCTAATTTGTAAAGATTTGGGAGGTATTGTGTTTGATCTTGTCTGTAAAAACAGTTTCTTAGAAAGTTAGTTGCATAAATAATTTCATTCTGGCGAACAAACTTAAGAAACTGAAGGGCTATGTCTCCTTTTTCTGAGCTTTGTACTAATTAAGAAATGCTTTTAACACCTCTTTATTCCCTATTTTGTTATCAAAAACATTTTATCTCAGGCCATCTGAGTTCTCCATTAAATAAATCTTTAAGACAGACATTTGGATTTTAAAAGGGCAGTAGAGATCGCACACAAGTTATTTCAGTGTACCACTAAGGAATGCAACATCTTAAAAGCTCTGAAATTGCTCTGTTCAAGTGAAATACTTGAGTGAACTGCAATTTGGGACTTTAGACATAATGCATTGTAATCTACACAGTATCCTCAGGGGTTGGCTGTCTTTTCTAATGGCATGTCAACTGCTCAATTAGTCTTTCTGATGAAGGTTCTGTGCCTAGAAGACCTCCCTTTACTCAGTTGCCACCTCTTTTAATCACTGTACTGAGAACTCCACATCTGTAAGCTGTTAGGATTTCAGCCAGTGGTTCTTAATCAAGAAGATAGCACATTAGAGTCACCCCAGGAAATTTTTGAGTGATGATTTTTCACTTTAAATGTGCTACATTTTTTGTTTTGTTTTTTTTAAATAGCTTTGTAATTTACATATCATAAAATCCTGCCATTTAATGTATAGTGTGTTGGGGTTTCCTAAATTTATGCAATCATCACCACAATGTACATTAGTTAAAATATTTTTTAAAAAATAGCCACAGCATATGTATGTGTATGTTTTTAAAAGGTCTGGAAAGTTACACAACTTATATTGGCAGCTTCTGGAAATAAGACTTGGAGTAGTGTTAAAAAGGACTCTATTGATATTTGTAATATTTCATTGAAGAAACAAGAGATTGGAGGCACAGAATCCAAAATGGCAACTGTGATTGGTTCCACATGGTAGGACAGTGTACATTTGCTCTATGTTCTTTATACTTTTCTAGATCTTTCAAACTTCCCAAAACAAAACAAAAATGAAAGTAAAGTTCCCATGACAGGCCCAAGCAAGGAGTTGGGAGGAAGGGGAACGCACTCTCAGGGCAGTCTGACTCCTTGTGGTGAAGGAATGAGCAGATAGGTTGAGAGATGGGTTGAAAACCCATAGGCAGGAAGGATGAGCGTAGCAATTCAGTGGCAAGGAATCACACAAACCAACAGGATAGATAATAAAACCCAAAGTCAGAATATACCCCCAAGTGAGCAAATTTGTAAATCAAAATTTGATGCCAAAAAAGAAATTTCTGTATATAGTATTATGAGGAATATTCAGATCCAGAGCAAAGCAAGTAGATTTTTCTGAGATGACCCCACTGTCGGCATTTTTGCTAAATGATAGAGCTGAGCAGGATGAAACAAGAACTCAGTTAGGCAATTACAGTGTTTAGCCTCAGAAGGCAGCTAATCTCACTTCCTCTTACAGAAGAGGGACAAACTCCCAGGATTTAAAGCCACAGTGGTCAAGTCCGACGCAGACTCTGACCATAGCATCAAAGTCATCAGAACACAGTTCAGTAAAGACAGTCGTGTCTGACTCTCTTCTATGGTACAGCAGAGTTATCCAATTGACATGCTGCTACATAAGGAGAAAGATGAGTGGAAGTCATAACGTATGCTCTAGATCAGGGGGACGTCCAGCCCGTTGGCCATATGAAGCCCGTGAAATCATTTGGTCTGGCCTTGCCAAGGCATTAGGGCTAAGTTAATTAACTGTTTGACCAAGATAACAGGCTAATTTTTAGGATGATAATTTTATATGGCCCACGAATGATGGTATGGATATCCACATGGCCCTTGGCAGCAAAAAGTTCCCCACCCCTGCCTGCTCTAGATGGTAAGTTTTTTTAAATCCACAGATAAAACACAGACACTTTTGTAAATTCATTTTTGTTCAATCTATTTTATTCTAATCTATGTGCAAAGAAAGATTATTTTTTTAAAAATCAAAGAAATGTTAGTATAAATTAAACTAGGCAAATTTAGACTGTATAAAAGGATAACATAAAACCTCTTAGAATCTGTAAGAGCTGATTTAATGGAATGCATACACACATAACATTTTTAAGAATTCTTATAAGAGCCCTATATCAATGACAGCAAATGGATCTTATGCAAACCCTAGTAACCTACCAGGGGACCAGGTGAAGGACCACTCAGAACTTAGCAGGCCCATGAAGCACACTGCACATAAGTAGTGCCCTCTTTTAAGAAAAGAGACATAACAAAATTTAACATCATAAAAGGATTCATTACCAGGCTCCTTTAATGATGAACTTCTCTAGTGCCTGTGAACTAAAATCTGATTTATGGGACATCAACAAGCACATGAATGTTAAGAAACATATTTTGGTTAAATAGAAAAATAAATGTTTGTCTTGCTCTATACTCACTGTGCATTTAGTACATGTGTCTCTCCTGGATGACATATGGTCCAAATTAGGCTAAACATGAAACATTATGCCCTGGGTAGACTTGAGCAATAACAGTTTTCAGAGGAATAGTCAGTGCCAGCATGTGTCAACAGAAGTAGTTTTAGGCACAGCAAGGGAATCAGCCACTTGGGGTCTAGCCAGCTCGCTTTTCTGCCTCTCCATTCTGCTTGTCTGATCCAGGACGGCAATTGCTAGGATATTTTCTGATTCTCCC
This sequence comes from Myotis myotis, assembly GCF_014108235.1. NCBI lineage: Eukaryota > Metazoa > Chordata > Mammalia > Chiroptera > Vespertilionidae > Myotis > Myotis myotis. Next base: position 29,781,663 of record NW_023416313.1, read on the forward strand.
CTTCAGGTTTCAACAAACACTTCAGCAAATGCCCGGAACTTGCAATTGGGAGCTTATTGATTGGAGATGATAACGTGGGCCAGGACCAAGCAAGTGAGAGCAGGAAAGACCTGCCTGTCCTAGCCTTCTGTTGTGGAGGTGCTTGTTGACATATTTGACTCCCTTGCATTCCAAGGGCCCTGGTTTGGAGTATCTTTTTTTTTTTTTTTTTAAAGTCTATTTTATTATTTGCTCATGGGGACTTTCACAACTGTCTTGGCCAACCTTGGGAGCTTGTATTCCACATTATAATCTCAATCTCCAGCAGAAAGGAAGATACTGACTGTGTTTTAATGTTTAATGTATGTTAACAGTTTAAAGGCCACCCATCTACCCACCTGTGATGGTTAATTTTATTTGTCAGCTTGGTAGGTCACAGTAGCCAGATGTTTGGTTGAACATTATCCTTCTGGGAAGGTACTTTTTTAGATGCGATTAACTTTAAATTGGCTGACTCTGAGTAAAGCAGATTAACTTCCACAATACGGGTGGGCTTCACCCAATTGGTCGACAGCCTTGATAGAAAAAGACTGACCTTCAAAAGAGGGCGGATTCTGGCAGCGGGCTGCCGGTGGACTCAAACTGCTGCACCAGCTCTTCCCTGGGTCTCAGCCTGCCCGCTCAGCCTGCGGATTTTGGATTTGCCAATCTCTACAATTGTTTTGACCAATTCCTAAAAATCTCTCCATCTTTCTCTCTCTGTATATTTCTATACATATTTTAGGTTCCATTTCTTTGGAGAATCCTGACTAATACACCACTATTGAGCTTAAGAAATAATAGAACATCCTCTGAACTTTTGAGTTCCACTGAGTGCCCCTCCCTGGTCATATTGACTTTTCTATTGTGTTTTTTTTTCCTGGTAATAGAGACACTTGATCAGCAAAATCACTCAAGGAAGAGAATTGGCACTTGACCCAGTAGATGGCACGAATATCACTACATTCAGCATGGAAACTTGCACTAGGCTCAATGAATGAATGTCACTTCCTATCGCCGTTTTAAGTCCTGTATCACCTGTCAGACCAAAAATGCAGCAGCTAGGATTCTGCCAGTCAGCCTGCCCAGTTTGGGCTCTTCTGAGGAGCTCAGGCCTCCCTGATGACCCCATCACTGCAGGGCAGTAACATTCCTGCAGGCTACACAACCTCTATTGTTGGGTGCAGTTCTGTTTTTATCAAAACAGGGAAGATCTGACCTTGCAAAGACTCTGGAATGCATGCCTTCCTTTCCATACTACTTCCTCGTTTCAGGCCGTCATTTCATCATTCTCATTCTGCAGTGTCTGTCCTACCCTGGGCTTCTGGGTTCATACAACTGTCCTTCTTCTCAAAAACCTTCACAGTGGACTCCCAATTTTCTTTCTCTCCTTCTCTGATGTGCACTGGTCACATAAAAACTAACACATTCTCAAAGGTGCCATATACTCCAATGTGTTTGTATTTTTCCTCGTATCTGTTTGTTGTTTTGCATTTTGCTAGAGGCCTTTTCTTTATTTCCTTATTTCCCCATCAGGGCATTCCTAGTCATGTCATAAGGCCCACTCAAATGACAAATCCTATCTAAAACTTGCTAGTTCCCCTGTACCATTAGGAGGATTAATTCCCTCTCTTGTATATGCCCATATGCCTGATTCATACCTCCACTGTAAAAATTTATTCTATTAGCACTTTGCAAGCTGGTATTGAGGTTCTGTGGTGATATGTTAAGGGAAAGGATCAAAGATAATTCTAAGGGGAAGATACCATGTTCACTTAGAATCATCCAACCCCTACAAGGAGTAAGATGTTTCACTGGGCCAATCAACTCGGCCTGTTTTTGTTTTGTTTTTGAATGCCTAAGTCCCAAGAGGTTCTTGGGTCTCCCATGCTAATTAGCTTCTGGTAGAGGGCCCCACTAGTTTTCCAGACCTGCCTACACATGACTGACAGGGAAATGGGAAGAAGAAATGGAAGGAACAGGCATAGAAAGAAGGGCACATTGCTCTGGAGGTACCAAGATGACAGTGCCAGCAGGAGGAGGTGCTTCCCGGGCATTGGAAATGCCCACCTGAAGCTCAGCAGAGGGCAGAAAGGAATTTGGAAATCTTGAGCCAAGAGACCAAAACTAAATCCAGGATAATAAATAAGATTACCTCAGTCCTTGGAAAGACCACCTGTGTCTGAGGTAAACAAAAAAGCAGATGAGCCAGGAGTCTTTAAAAAAAGAAAAAATCAGGAAGAACACCAGCAACTCTTCAATGAGGAGCTCCAGGTGTAGGGAAGGGTCATGAAAGTCAGTTGTGACCATGGGCAATGGGAGAGAAGCAAATCTGACAGCTGGAATTGTGACCTTTGATAGATTTCAGGGGAGAAAAGGTAGGAAACCAGGCCGCAGAGGCTTAAGGAGTTAGTAAACGTTCAGACAGTTCTAGTAAATGTTGGGAATGTGGCAGGGAGAAAGAGAAAACCAGAGATTGACCAAGACTGAGATCAAGAGAGAGGTTTGTTTTTCCTCTCCTCTTTTCCTAAAATTCCTTCTTTCTCTCTCTCCCTTCCTTTGTTCCTCTCTTCTTCTTATCCTTTGTTCTTGTTGGTATATAAAACATATATAGTCATCTCTAAATTAAATGTGTGTAGGCTGAGAGGAATAATCCAGTGAAAAGCAACAAAGTGGTGATTTAAAAAAAGAGGCCATAATTGATAACATAACGCCCTGGCCAAGAGCTAGTAGCCAAAGATATGAACTTCAGAGAGAAATAGAACTCCTTACTCTGATAAGAGGATGAAATGAGGGAAGAATTGTAAACTACTAAGAACAGTGCCTGACATACAAATGTTTTATTACTGCTCAGTAAATATGAAGGCAAGAAAAAAAAGAGGAAAAAAAATGCAGTGATGATGCTATTAAAATCAGGGTTCATCTATAAGTAATAAGCCTTTATTGCTTGAGGCATTTACTTCCTTTTTTTGGTCCAAAGTTAACCAGAAAGCTGATCTTGGGAAATAACCTCATCTGTGCTTAAGTCAATAAGATAAATACAGAGGGGAAAAAATGGTTGATTATGAACCATGAAAACCCAGCTTGTGTTTAGAAAATATCAGTGTTTAGGAAACAGTGGTATATGTCAAATATTTTGAGGCAAACAAACAAAACATTGTTTTATGTGTTACATGTGGAAGCAGTGGCCTGAAAGAATGTTTCTTCATCACTAGATAAGCAGTATCATTGGTCATAGGGATAATTATGCTTACTGCTTTATGAAATTGTTTTCTAATAAATTTTTAGTTCACTGCTGCCATGTTAATTATCTTAGTATGTTTTAGAAAAGAGAGGAAAAAATAGAAGTCAGTAAATTGATAACTATCACTTATCAAGCACCTGTTACTTGCTTTACACATTCATGAGCAATTTAGCTGCATGGCTTAATGTAATTTTAATAACACTGAAGTAGACATTATTAGATTCACCTTATTCCTGGGGCTTAGAGATGGTACCAAAGATCATATATCTACACTTTTGCAGAGCTAAGATTTAAAGCCAGATCAAACTAAATATTTGACTACTATGTTACATGTTTCCTACTGGCAACTAATTATAAAGCTATTAGTATTGAGATATTAATTACAAATAATTTTTCACTTGGAAAAGATGAAATTTCCTTATATCTATACGATATAGTTTGAATATTAGTTTTTTAAAAATTTCATGAGAAGATAGTACATGAAAAATTGAATATATTTCTGAAATTATAAGAAAGTAACTGCAAAAATTTGGCAATGATTGCATGGATTAATACTTACATTTTGGTAGCTAATGTGTTAATCAAAGATTTTATGGATTTATTTATTTATTTTGTTAGAAAATAGAAGTGACCCTTAAAAAAAAAAGTTAGATATTCAAGAAACATTTGCAAAAAGGAACAAACTGAAGCCCACTTTCATAGTGCTTACTTTCAGTGACATTCAGAGCATTCATTTTTAAAACTTGATTAGGTATATTTAAATCATACGTGGGATACATACTCCTTTTGTTCAGTCAAATGATACAGACACAAATAGGACGCTAGTAATATCCCTTCACACTTTCACGCTTCCACACTAACTAAGCAATTTTGATGTGTATCTTACCACATATTTTCTTCATTCATATTAAAATATACAAATATATATAAGGATAAGTTGGATTTCAAAATGTTTCACATAATCTGCTAGTGCATTTTTGGTTTTACTTAAATATAATGTAGATGTTCCTCTAAGACAGTGGTTCTCATCCTTGGCTACGCATTAGAATCACCTGGGAATCTTTTTCAAATCCTGATTTCTGGGCCTCATCCTCCGGAAATTCTGTTTCTTTGTTATGGGGTGAGGCCACAACATTAGTAACAAAGAAACAGAATTTCCGGAGGATGGGGCCCAGAAATCAGGATTTTAAAGATTCCCAGGTGATTCTAATGTGCAGCCAAGGTTGAGAACCACTGCTTTAAGACAATTTACCTCTTAAGCAGTGATTCAACGCATGCTACAGATTAGAATCACTTGGGGAGCGTAAAAAAAGAAAAAAGGAAATTGCCAGAACCCCACCCCCCTGAGATTCCAGTTTAATTGGCCTGGGTGGGGCCTTGGCATCAAGCTCCCCAGTTGACTCTGATGTGTAGCTTGTTAAAACCACTGATTTAAGCAATCCAAACCGGCTGGAAGTGCCGGCGGTCTGCGGAATGGTTCTTCCTCCCGGGAAGGCCCACCCCTAGGAGGACAGCCTCAGTGCTGATTGGGGAGACTCTGGGACGCCCACTTCAAGGCTCCTCAAGAAGACTGGCTTGATAGGACATTTTTCTCTTAAATCATGTTAGGAACAGTCCCATGACTGCAAAACGTGTCACCAGGGCCAGGAATTTCAGAGGCCACCTAAGTAACCGTGGGCTCTGCTGGGCTGGTTCATTCCCTGAGCTGACTAAACTCCAGAGATGTGCCCTTGCCTGCAGAGGGTTCCCAGTGGCCCATCGCAGGAAGCCACACCCAGAACTGGTTTCTCCCTGCCTGGGAGAGGCACCTCACCGCTGAAGGAGCTTGTTCAGCCTCCCGGGGCTGGTCGGGGAGAGTTTGCAGGCAGCTCCATGTGTCCGTCTTGGTGAGCCAAACATGTGGATGGTCATTTCGTCTTCTTCACTCTCGCTCCGCATTTGAGAAACCGGAAGATAGAGGCACCAAACAGGAGAATTATGGAGGCTTTTGCTCCGCTTTTAATTTTGTTTCTGGGAGACCAAACAATTGGCAGCCAGTGACCATTAGGTTTCGGCCTGCATTATTGCCACCATTGGTTCTGCCTTCAACCAATGCCCTTCCCCTTTCTCAAAGCACTTAGTTGGTCAGAAGTTTTGAGAAACCAGGCAGGTTGTTGGAATTTAGGAGTAAAAACAACAACAACAAAACCAACTTTTTTTTTTGAAGGTGTGAGTTTTAAGCTAACGGAGTCTGGCAGGTGAGTGGATAAAGCCACATTCTATTTAATGAGGGAGGGAATCAATGTCAGGGAGTAGAAAAAAAAAGACTAAATCAGAACTGAGCTATTTTTCTCAGTTTCTTTTCTAGTTCTAAAACAATAGCATTCAACGTTTAGATTTTATTCCTTTACGCTCCAAAAAATAATTGCCACGGGTTGCATGCCTTGGTAAATGGGTGACTGGTTACACAGGGTTTCAGCAAAACAAGAATGAGCCCGACCGTCAACCGCAGCCCATCTGTACTGCGAGGGGAGGCCGGGGCCGCCGGGGCTTCTGCTGGGAAACGGGCGGCTGGTCCCACACCTGGAGCCCGGGCGGCCAGCTGCAGGCCCCGCCCCCGGCGTCACGGGCGGCGGGCGGCGGGCGATTGGCTGGGGTCCCAGCGGCTCCCGAGCCGGCGGGGGCGGGGCGGGAAAGGGAAGAGGAGGCGGCCGGTCTGCCGGCTGGGCTCCAGCTCCCGCAGCTGAGGTTGGGAGCTGTCTGCGAAGTGATTTTTTTTACTTTATTTTTTTTAATCCCCGAGGCAGATGGCTGGCGTGGAAGCACCGCCCGTCTCCGCTCTCCGGATCTGTGCCTGGCTCCTCTCTAGCTTCTTGGGGCTCGGGATCGTCGCGCTGTGATGTGTGCCGGGGAGGACTCGGTAAGGGTGAGAGCGAACCCCTTGGCGGCTCCCTGCCTTCCGTTTCATCCCCACCGTCTTCCCTTCTCTCTTTCTTCTCTGTCTCTCTCTTCCCTTCCTGCTCTCCCTCTCCCCTCCGTGACTGTGTTCTGGTTTGATGAACTGCCTCAAAACTAGACGTTAGGGCTGTCGAACTGTTTTTTGTTTTTTTGTGTGTTTTTTTTATGTGTGTGTATTTTTAAAAAGAAAAAACACACCCTTTTCAGTCCCTTGATTTCGAAAGAGGAATTATTTTATCTTTTCTGAATGCTGGGTTTTGTGGAAAGGCAAATTATGCTTGCGCGCCCCCCACTCACTTACACACCTACCTTTGTCATCTCATTTTGAAATGGAGGCGTTTAAGGCAATGTTGGCTCAGTCTCAGAGGTAATGAAGAGGATGGGGCGTTGGAAAAACCCCGGGTCGATTCCTTAAGGGGGAAAACGGTGTTTGTTTTGGAGCTTGCCCAGAAGTAGTTTTCAAGGGAGAGCTGCAGAAAAAAGTTGGTGCTCTTCCCAGCCAGCACTAACTTTGCAGAACTTAATAGTTGTTTGGGGCATCCTTCGTTTGACATTATAAAACACATAGACACACTCGACTGTGCGCAGCAGTGAGACAGCTGGCTGGTTAGTGACACACTCCAGTGTGGAGGGTTAACCTCCCTGTGCCTTTAGGAAGGATGCATTCAAACTAGTCTTACTCATAAGGGCATGTTAACACAGGCATTTAGAAAGTTATCTAAATAAGAGCTAAGTTTCTTCTTGCTTCTTTTCACCTAGTTCTTTGCAAGGAGAAAAAACAACCCTATAGTCTGAGAGCAAGCCTTTGACTAAAATCAACCTTGAAAGATGGACCCACAAGGATTGGCTCCTTATCCACCAACATGTATTATATTCTGTATCAGAAAAGTAACTCCAGAGTAGATAATTATTTTTAAGTTGGGCTAGGTCACATTTCTGTGAAGATAAACATCATTTAAAAAAATCTTTGCCCTAGCCAGTTTGGCTGAGTGGATAGAGTGTTGGCCTGCAGACTGAAGGGTCCCAAGTTCGATTCTTGTCAAGGGCACATGCCCGGGTTGTGGGCTTGGTCCCCAGTGCGGGGCTTGCAGGAGGCAGCCGATTCGATGATTCTCTCACATCATTGATGTTTCCATCTCTCTCTCCCTCTCTTTTCTTTTCTGAAATCAATAAAAATATATTTTAAAAATCTTTGTTGGCTTAATATATATATATATGTGTATATATATATATATATGTGTGTATATATATATATATATATATACGCATACACATATATATATATATATATTACATATAAATTTTTTATTTCAGAGAGGAAGGGAGAGGGAGAGAGAGAGAAACATCAGTGATGTGAGAGAATCATTGATCAGCTGCCTCCTGCATGCCCCCCACTGGGGATTGAGCCAACAACCCGTCATGTAACCTGTCAGGGAATCCACCTGTGACCTCCTGGTTCAAGGATTGATGCTTACCCACTGAGCCCCTCTGGCCGGCCCTTTGTTGGCTTTTTAAGAGCAAACGTGTAACACATAATCATTGCAACAGATTAAACTCACTCACTGCTCCAGTGTGAACTCCCACAACAATCTACTGTGAAAAGTAATGTCTTATATTTCTGGACTCTTTCCTGTTCTCATTACAAATACATATTGCATACCTGCATGAGGATAATTTGTTTTTATCAAAATGAGATTATACTGTGTGAAAGAATTCCAATCTAAAGTGAGCTAGAGGATATAGAGTGGACTCAGGCATGTGCCCCCAGAAAAACAAAACTAAAGGACTGATAGATGATTTTCTATAAATGCCTGGTTTACAGGAAACTGATCGTGTGGCATTTTCTTAAATATTCGGGTGCTAATCAGGTAGCCTTATATCAACCTTGACAGTTCTCATAAACCATAGGCTTATAAACCTGTTTCCAGAAATGTGAACAAGACCAACCCAGGCCGAGCTGGTCTCACCAAATTGGCCTAAATTGAGCTTTATTTGTGTGACTGGATTGGTTTTGTCTGCTTGAGGGATTTTCGAAGCTGGTCTCTGTTTGATTTCATTTTAACAGACTCTAAACTCTCGCACTTCCTGTTCCCTGCCCATAAAGCAGCCTACCCCAAACCCTCTGTGCATTTGCCTGTAGCTTGCCACAGTATGTGTGTTCCAAATTGTAATTTTTCCGCTATTCCTCATTGAACTCACCTCTCTTTCTTTTTTCTTTCTTTTTTTTGACAATTTTGAGCTGGCTTCTTTATTTGGGTCAGCACTGTAGTGGTTTCCCCCATTACTTGAAAGTAGAGCATTCCTATGAAAACTTATCATAAACCAAAATGGTATAAAGCGAAGAAGCAGTTGACATTAATTTATATGGGAAAAATTTGAGTGTTCCCAGATTTAAAAAAATAAATAAATAAATAACCTACCAACTCATACCAAATACTCTTAATTATGTTCCGTTTTACACTCAACGTAACACCCTTATGAGCATTCAGGCTTTTCCGATACCTTAGGACACATATTGCTAATAGATGTGCAGAATAAACCGAGATACAGCACAGGTGTTCACAGACACAGTTCACAGCTCTGGCAGCTTGATGCTGAGATGCCGAATGTAGTTGCCTGGGAGGGGGTTTGGCCCGGGCCACTCTCGCTGCGGGGCATGCTGCTGCCTCTATAATGATTGCTGCCAACACATGCTGAACACTATTTTCACTTTTTGCCTTTTTTCGTAAAAATGAAAATCTTTTTCGGATTTCTTTTGGTTAGCGAAAGCAGGTACTAATGTGGGTCTTTTGTAAAAATGAGTTGTGGGATGCAAATTTTAAAAAGCCCAGGATACCTGCATGTAATGGAAAGCAACAACATTCAAAAGTTTTAGGGAGTTTAAAAAAAATAATATTGCAACTGCTACTTTAACATTTGTTAAGTTGTATGAAAAGGATGGGGAATCTAGGCAGTCTAAAACAGGATGGACGTCAAGAATGTTTGACCTTTGCACAGCAAGAACTGAATACCTTTGAATGCAATTACTTAGTAACTAAATAGAAATTGAATAGGATATCACTTATTTTGATGCCAGTAAAATGAAGGAAACGCTCAGAATTTGATGACAATTTATTATAGAACAGAGATGACTCCTTGTTAGACAAATGTACTTTTAAGAATCAATTTTAAAAATTAAGAGGTAAAAAGTGAGCACATATTCAAGTCTTCATTAGATGTCTTATTGTCTGATCTAGTTGGAAGTATTTTTTTTTTAATGAAGGAAAATCAAAGCGCTACAAGCAAGATCACTTAGGGATTCTTAAAACTCAAAGCATTGGTGAAGATAAATTTAATAGCTTGTCAATGCTTGAAACAAGGAGACTTGATTTATCAAGTCTTGGAACAATTATGTGTGTGGTGGATGCTGTCATCATTACTGGTCAATAGTTACAGCAGCTAAGCAGCTTTCCTTACACTTAGAAGAGGCTTGTTGTGCTCATACTCTCTTGAAAACACTGTTCCCTTCCTGTTATCTTCAATGAGTGTATTTAATTTCAGAAATTGTCTTAATCATAGAAACAACACTTGTCACAAAACCAGTATCGCTATTGGAGTAAGAAGTGGTCCTAGTTTCATAAGAATTGTACCCTTAATGGAATCTTCTTTTATGATGCTCAATGAAGAGTGTATTCATTCCGTTATTTGAGGTAGTAATATGGAACGCTGTACTAAAACTCATAATCCTTGGTATAGGAATATATCCTAAGGAAGCCATCTGAATTCCATATGAAGATTTATATATATGTTTATTACAGTGTTATCTGTGATATGGAAAAATATTTAAAATAAAATTAATTCCACAACAGCAAGCTTTTAAAGTAATTTAAAGCACTACTAGTATATTTCTATATTGATAAAATTTAGTTTCCAAAATATTTTTTAAATTTTTGTGATTTAGAAAGATTTTTGCAATGTATTGACTGAAAAAAGTAAGATTTAATACTATATAATCCTGAATGTATAGAATATAATTTTGAAATATAAATACATATAAAATAGCATTTGCTCAATAAATATTTATTAAGCTCGTACTACATATCAGGCATTGTCCTACATTAATAAATGTTGAACAACACTGTTGCACTTCCCATTTGCATATAAGTTCCTGTTTCTATCAATGGACAGATATATCATGTACAAAAAATTTGGATTTCTAGGTAGTAAAGTTATAGGTTTTTATTTTTCAATCTTTTTCTGATATGTCCAAATCTTCTATAGCAACTATTATTTTTATAATCACAAAAATGCCATTTTGAAAAATATCACCAGGAATACTATAACTAAAATTAAAAGACCAACTCTTAGCTCTGTATTTTATACACCAGTATGCCTTTTACAAAAGATATTGAAAGCAGTGAGAGATTGATCAACACCCCTATGAAAAATGATCCCTAGTGAAAAACAGACTTAAATGGGCATTTCACAAAGGAAAAACAATTTTGACTTTTCTAAGGTTTCGGGAAGAGAGATGTTCATTTCCCAATAATTGGAAAATATTCAGCATAAAAATATGTTACCCTATTTTCACACCTCACATTAACAAACATGGAAAGCAATTCAAAATGTGTGAGGTTGTTGGGAAGACTAATAACATGGAAAAAATGTTCATGATATGAGGAATGAAAACACAAAATGATGTTACAAAATGATGTCCTATCTTTGAGAAATATACCCATGGTTGCCCAGCTGGTATGGCTCAGTTGGTTGAGTGTCGACTTATGAACCAACCAGGAAGGCATGGTCCCATTCCCCATCAGGGCGCATGCCTGGGTTGCAGGCTTGATCTCCAGTAGGTGGCGTTCAGGAGGCAGCTGTTTGATGTTTCTCTCTCATTGATCTTTCTTTCCCTCTCCCTTCCTCTCTCTGAAATCAATAAAAACATAATGTTAATAGTACTTATTAACATTGGTGGTGGGATTATATATGATTTCTATTTTCTCATGATACTAATCTGTAGTTTCTAAAATGTCTACAATAAATGTATTTTAGTTTTGTCCTAGAATGAAGAGAACATAGATGATATTACCTTTCCCCTCTTTCACAAAGCCTCCACCACCTCTTGTATGTAATTTCATGTCAGGTGTCATTGTTTCTGAATTATATTTGCTGGTGAGAACATTTGATTTATAAGGGAAACCACCAGATACAACTTATTCTAGTCACATTCACTCTTCTGACTCCAGCTGTTTTCTAGAATAATAAGCAGTGTGGGTCTGATTCAAGCTTTATTCCGTTCCATTTCCTGTCGATCACATCTGCTAGGGTCTCATGCTGATAGGTCTTCATGAAATATTCCTTAATTTATTTCTCTAAAATCTGCTTTGTTCCATTTAAGGCCTTTCTGAATGAGGAAGATGAGCACAATTACATTTCTGTTAGCAAAACGAACTTACAAAATTTCAACCGAGGGTAGGTAATAACAAAATGTCTTCAGGAAAGACAATACCATTGACTTCACCTGCTGCCATTTCAAATACTTCTGTGTTATCACTGAGCTGACATCAAAAGCCACTTACTTGAGACACAAAACTTTAAAAATAGTCTGAGAAGATACAGTTTAATACTTAAAAGATTTGTGTTGACTGGTTTTAGTACATACTTCCTGGCAACAGATTCCCTTTTAAGACATAATAAAACTAAACATTTTTGTTAGTGTTTCATCAGAAAAAAGAAGAGAACATTTTCTCCATCCTTTCAGCTTGGGTATATTTTTAGATGAAGATAAGGAAAGAAATACGAATCCTCATGACATTCAGTGGAGAGTTTGTTTTGCCTAGGGAACCAAGTTTTCTTATCAGAGGTCCTGAGTATCTTTGTAGAGGTGTGGAATGCTAGAGAGTCCCACAGTGGTCATTGAAGTTGTAATTAATTAATTCTATGTGAAGTTAGAGTCCCAGCATAAAAATATTTTCATGCCGAAACCTGTTTGGCTCAGTGCGTCAGCCTGCGGACTGAAGGGTCCTGGGTTCGATTCCGGTCAAGGGCATGTACCTGGGTTGCGGGCACATCCCCAGTGGGAGATGTACAGGAGGCAGCTGATCGATGTTTCTCTCTCATCGATGTTTCTAGCTCTCTATCTCTCTCCCTTCCTCTCTGTAAAAAATCAATAAAATATATTTAAAAAAAATATTTTCATAATGCATCTGTACACAACTTGGTCTATTTTCTTTTAATATACTTTGGATTTAATCAAGTTAGATTAAGTCTCTCATTAATTGCTGGTAATTTTATTTGCCACCTTTGTTTATGCTACCAGGCCCACATGATGTTGAACATGGTCATTTCAGAATACTGTAGATTGGTCATGTTCTGAAGATATTAGGAATCAGCAGAAAGAATCTTGAAATAGGTTCTTATCTAGGAATTGAGAACCTTCTGACCAATAAGTGTTTTTTTTCCCCGCCCACTAACTTGAACTATCTAATGTAAAGAGCAATGAAGGTGTTATTTAAAAAGTATAACAGACTTGTTTTTGAGATTACTTTGATATCTAGAAATGTATATGCCCTATGTAAGTATATGTTTTACTGCAACAATTATCTCAACTTTTTTTTGCTGTTCTGAAAGCTAAGCTGAAATTTTAGCTGAATTTTGCCATAAACATGTCAAAGCCTATCTCATGAGGATTAACCTCTGAAGAATTTCAGGTAATGAGGGAATCTCATGAAGTTCATGCCTGATCCCTCTATAGGACTGTAGACTCCTTGGAGACAAGAACCATGGAGTTTACATAGGATGCTTCATCATTTTGGTTGTAGTGCCTGGAAAAGTGCATGGCTGACACATTGGCCTTTTGGTACCTATTTATTAAACAGGCATGAGGAAAAGAGATCTCTGAACAGTGGAAATAGGTTTGACTAAATATGTCTTGTTAAGTTTCTATATTCTGCTCCCTGAAGACCGTTAGGTCATTAATTCCATTTATTTCTGTTTATTAATTACTAGAGGCCTGGTGCATGAAATTTGTGCATGGAAGGGGAGGGGATGGGCTCTCAGCCCAGCCTGCACCCTCTCAGAATCCAGGACTCCTTGGGGGATGTCCCACTGCCGGTCAGTCAGACATCCTTCTCACAATCCGGGACCACTGGCTCTTAACCGCTCACCTGCCTGCCTGCCTGGTCACCCCTAACCACTCGCCTGCCTTCCTGATCGCCCGTAACCCCTCTGCCTGCCTGATCCTCCCTAACTGCTTGCCTGCTTGCCTGATCTCCCCTAACCACCTCTGCCTCGGCCCCCGTCACCACAGCTTCATCCCAAAGGACATCCAGAATGATGTCCAGAAGGTCGTTTGGCTGCCTGGTCTAATTAGCATATTATGCTTTTATTATTATAGAGTCTAAGGTAGATGGAAGTATGAGTTAAGTCTTAAGAAAGGCAGATATTTTGGCAGCCACGGGACAAACAAACCTGTAAAATTAGACACGAGCATTAAAAACAAGGAGGTCTTCAACTGCTGAAGACCATGAAGGCACCGCTATATAGAGCACTTTGCAATGACTGGTGCTCAATGCATTGGTGCTGAAATCTCAGAGAAGGAAATGCATTTAGAATGCTGTATAAAGTATAGGAAAATTGAGAACACATTTATAATGCTTTCCATCCTGGATGAAAGGAATTAATGAAGCTGTCTGGAAAAAAAATAGGTTACTCAGAAGAACTTCCTTCCTATGAGTTTTGAAATTAACATACCTTGGCTATTTTTAAAAACAGATTTGTCTTGTTCTAGTTCCCTTTTTATGTCTTCTTATTACAGTCTTGCAAGTGGCCATTTTAGGCTGACATGCTGTAGATTTTAATATGAACTGTAATAACTTTAGCATGCATAATAAAAGCTGTAATGAATTAACAGGAAATAACTAAGCATATATTACTTCTACAGCCAGTGTTTTTAAGATTATTACAGATATTCTGCATGTAAGAGAGGTATTATGTTATTCATTAATCATATGTTCATTCCACAAACACATATTGAAAGTCTATGCCTGATACTGTTTTAGGCCTACGCCGTATCAATGAACAAAAGAGATATAAATTCCTCCTCTGATGGAAGCAGAAGAAAACAGAGCTAAAATACAAAAATAATTATACCTTATTAGAAAGGGACATGAGTTCTATGAGAAATGAAACTGGAGGAAAATAGGGACTGCTGAGACAAGGCTGTGCAGAGTGGAGTGAAGGAGGAGAGGGGTATTGAGAGAACATGGGGAGGCAGATAGGGAGGCACTGGCAGCTATAATTATAACTAAGATGAGAGCCTTTAGAGATTTGGAATTGCGGAAAAATCAGGATCTAACTTAGGTTTTTAACAGGACTAGGTGATAATATTAGAAGAGAGTGATGGTGGGAATGATGCCAAGTGGTGAGATTCTGGATATATTTTAAAGGCAGGGCCAACAGAATTTGCTGACTGACTGTATGGATTTTGAGGGAAGACAGGACCCTCTGATGACTCAAAGGCTTTAGGGCTAAAGATCTAGAAGAATGAAGCTGCCATCAGCTGACAGAGGTCATCTGGGGGAGGGGACAGCAGGTTTTGGGGAGAGTGCCAGGAGCTCAGTGTTCCACATGTTTCCATTTGGAGATAGGCTAGGCCAGTGGTTCTCAACCTTCCTAATGCCACGACCCTTTAATACAGTTCCTCATGTTGTGGTGACCCCCAACCATAAAATTATTTTCGTTGCTACTTCATAACTGTAATTTTGCTACTGTTATGAATAGTAATGTAAATATCTGATATACAGGATGTATTTTCATTGTTACAAATTGAACATAATTAAAGCATAGTGATTAATCACAAAAACAATATGTAATTATATATGTGTTTTCCGATGGTCTTAGGCGACCCCTGTGAAAGGGTCGTTCGACCCCCAAAGGTTGAGAACCTGGGCTAGGCTGTCTAGTTGGCAGCCTAGTTGGATGAGTCTAGTTGGATGAGTCTAGTTGGATGAGTCTGGACTTTGGGGAAGAGTTCTGAGCTGGAGAATAGTCACTTAAGGAAACCTGTAGAAGTTCTCTTTAGATGGTCTTAGTTTTCTCAGTAAAACAGAAACAAGATCATCAGCAGGAAGGAAGCTGGGAGGAAGATACGCAGTTAGAGGAGAAGGTATGAAACAGTTGCCTGTTAAAATGGGAAAGTAAAGAGACTAGAAGTCCTATATGATTGCAGTTGGCATGTGCGGCCAACTTGTAGCTCATGGCCGGTAATTTAAAGTGACACTAACCAGGCACATTATGTGTTTCCCTATAGGCACTTTCAACCCATAGGTATTGGAATGGAGTATATAGGGATTTGATAGAACTGATTTGAATATAGCTAGGGTAAGGGCTTTGCCAAGAAAGAAGTGAGAGAGGACCTAAGGGGTGGAGAGAATACAAGGAAGTGACCACAGTGTTGACGATACATTTCTAAATGTGTGAGCGGGGAAATGAGGCTGTGCAAGGAGGAGGGGCAGCGAGAGATAGTGGGCCAGTCGCTTACAGGTCCCCGTGAGACCCGATGATATTGAAGTCGGGCTGAAATGGATCATTTATTTACATGTACATTTTATTATTATATATTGGATCATATTTCAAATACACGTAAAGAGCTTTCTAATGAATGCATCTAATGAGTGTTTGAAAATTAAATATTTGAATTTGTTAATTTATTTTTTCAAATGAAGTATGCTTGCAGTATTTTTTCCCCCTGAATGACTTAAGTTCAGATATTTTATACTAGTCCTATTCTTCCTCCTAACCCTCACATTCCTTGGGAGGCTGCCAGAAGCTATGTGCCTTCTACCAACTTATTGCTCAAGTTTCTCCCCTATATCAGAGCCTTCTATAGGCTGCGGAGGCTCTCACTCCAGCGGAGGTATTTGGATCAGGCTTCGGTAACCATTGACCAAGCTGTGTCACTTGGGTGAGTTTCCCAATCACTCTGAGTCTCAATGTTTTCAACCTCAAATGGGGATAAAAACATGTACATTGTGGTCAGATTAAAGTTATGTATATTTATCCCCAGCACGGGACTTTGCATGTCTTTTTAAAATTTATTTATTTTCATATTATTTTTTATTGATTAAGGTATTACAAATGTGTCTTTATGCCCCCATTGTCCCCTCATCCCCCCAGTCTTGCCCTCACCCTCACTCCTTGTTGTCTGTGTCCATCGCTTATGCTTATATGCATGCATACTGCATGTCTTTTTAAATGGTAGATACTGTTATGATCTCAGGTTTATTGAATTAATAATATTGTATTACCGTTGAATAACTGAATCTCAAAAACAGCTATTCTATCATTTCAATAACGTAGATTTTAGGAGTATTCAGGATTACCAATGTCAGAACATATAATATATGTTTATAATTTTCAGCTTTAAGAATAGACTATGACATATTGGCAGATTACCGTGAGTATGGGTGAGGTTTTGTGGGTTTTTTTTTAGTTTCCAGTAACACGGAGAGACAACATACCACTGTGACATTTTCCCTGCCTTTTTGCTAGCTTAAATCAGTTTTGAGCCTAAGCATTAGCAAAAGGTAACTCAATTGGAGGTATGATCCCTATAAGAAAAAGCTGAGATATGTTGGAAAAAAGAGGTAATAAAGCTTTCAGTGTCTGAATGGACACATAAATACTTAATTCTCACACAAGAAAATTGAAAAATCTCTTTCATTTAATGTATTTTGGCAACATTAAGAAGAGGTAAACTGTTCCCAGTAGAAAGCAATGCGTCTAGATGCCACAGTCATATGTATGCCTCTGTCTTCTTTAAAAATAAGCACGCTCTGTTTGAAAGCTCTGAGCTGACTCTTCGTCAGCAGTGAGATAAAACACATTGCGGTGGAGGGTGTCTTCCCCCGGCCCGAGTGAGAGGCTGCTTCTGTGACGCAGAACTGTGTCTTTAGGTTCTGCGTCCCCAGCATCAACCATAGCGTTCGGTGCTCAGGTCTAGTTTGCTGAGTGAATTGGGACTGAGTGAGCTTGGTTTGGGCACTCTTTTCTACAGATGCATAAGGGCTATGTGCTTGATTAGAGTTGGCCTTTTCCCATGAGCGTCCTGTGACTGTTTATCTTCTTTTCCAAAGATTGTGTGGGGTGAAGGAAAACACTTCTTTTCCTTTTATAGGTTGCACAAAAATAATCACTAAGGGAGCCGTGCCAGCATGTCACCTTGGCACCTGATGCAATAAGAAACCAGCAAAGATTTCAGGTGATCTTACTGCCACCTTACTGCTTATTACCTGTCAGATAAGGAATCAGCTTCTCATAGAGAGAGCTGGAGAAGTAGGTCTGGTGTGACCCAGATTGGAACAAGCTTCGGTTTTATCTGTGTTTCAGAGATGTATAGGCCAAGAAAGCTTTCACATCCCAAGTCTACTGTGAAAAAGTTTCTTATCTTATAACATCTCTCTCTCTCTCTTTTTATTGACCCTGATAGGTAAATTCTTTTTCTTCCCAGGTTTGGGGTATATAGGAACTTTGATATTTTTGTTAGAGTTTTCTCATCTTGTTTGAGAAAAAGGTTACAAGTCTGTCAAGGCCAGGACCCAATGTTCTCCATTGCCAAACTTTTGGAAATATTGGCTGAAACTGATTTGTAATTGTATTAAATCTGCAGAGTCCATCCTGAAGGCCTCATCAGCCATTGCTGGGTATTTTTGTGTATAAACTAGACTTTCACTGTATTAGTTAATTCTAGCCTTAGATGAGAGGGTCTGCTTGTATCAGCTGTCACGTCATCGGTACCTGGCCTCGGTCTAGACACTCAAAGAAGAAAGACTGCCCAATAATATGAGTGACATCTAACTAAATCTTCAGTCTTAACTTCAACTTTACATATTGAAAGAAGTTTACATAGCCGGGTTCTCAAAGCATGTTCCAAGGACCAACTTGAGCACTAACCTGGAAACTTGTTAGAAATGCAGATTCTTTTTTTTTTTTTTTAAGATATTTAAAAATTGATCTTTAGAGAGAGGGGAAGGGAGAGGGAAACAGAAAGAGAAACATCAATATGAGAGCAAAACATCCATCTGGCTGCCTCCTACATGCCCTCAGTTGGGGGGTTGAGCCCGCAACCTGAGCATGTGCCCTGACTGGGAATTGAACCTGGCAACCCCAGGTGCACAGGTTGACAACCAACAACCCAGCCACATCGGGAAGGAAAGAAATCCAGCTTCTTGAGCCCCACCCAGATCTGCTGAGTCAGCAGCATGGGGGGGGGGGGGGGTGCTTCAGCACATTCGGATGCATACGGGAATTTGACAGCCACAAACAGAGCATCTTGAAACGACTACACGCAAGAATGCTTTTCTCTTTTAGACAAGTGAGCTCATATATGTACAGTTCAGGTTGTGTGTTGGCTGATGATGACCTCATCAATGTTTAAATACTAACTGGGCTTAAGGGAATTCATTATCCCGTATTTACCTTTGATGGTCTGTCCTGCTACAAAATTTCCATTAAGCATTCATTGAGGGAAACAGGGTTTTGAGCTCTGTCTGCTTTCAAGTACATTTGTACACAAGAAGGAACATCATATCTGTTATTTAGGTGCACTCTGTTATAGATTATAGCTTTTAATATCTTCTAGAAAAATATAGGTGTTCTAAATGACTATAATAAAAATGTAGGTTATGAATTAGAAATAATCTAATTTAAATGATCATATTTGATTATTTGAAATTTTATGTATAAATGGAATTGTGTAGTTGGAAAGGCATGACTTTGGAGTCAAATATTGCATGCCTTGAGTTATACTCTTTGACCTTTTATTTCTTCCTCTGAAACTAGGAAGTAAAACTTCATACCATGTTGTGAAGATTAAATTAAATGGCATGTGAAATGTATTTTATAAGCAGTAATTATTATGAAAGTGTTATATGTACTTATTTTCTAGCAACATTTGGCTTGTATTTCTTTATTTCTAATTTTAATTGATCTTATGTCTTAAAATTGATAGCCTATAGATTTTAGAACTTTAATTACAGGTTTTGTTCAGCTTCTGTGAATCAGTGGGATATTGGATCATGTAGCATCATGCACACATAATGCACAGGGCAGCATTAGACTGTTTCATAGCTATTAATTAAAACTTCTTCCTTTAAAACTTGAAAATTAAATTTTAAAAATTATAATTCAATACATTTCATTGTAACAAAAAAAGAAAAGTTAACAAGTTCCTCCTATTCCTTTTTTTTTCTTTTTTGCGATACCTAATAGATTGTAGCAATTCACACTCCCATTGCCAGAGTTATATTTAATTTGCTAAATTTTATTGAGGTTTTCCATCAATATTCATAAGTGAAAGTGATTTATAATTTTCGTGTGCCAATTATAAAGACATTTACACATGCATATTTTTAGAACATAATTGATATTTCTGTGATGGTGATTAATGATTACTTGCAATGAAACTTTTTCCCCCTACTATATAATTGCCTTACTGTGAAATAGTATTGCAAGTTGGATGTATATAGCATTTGGTTTGTATTAATCTCATATTCAGTCCCTCTCTACCAGTTTAAACCTGTATGTTAAGAATATATTTTTAAACCTAGTTGGTTGTTTGTAATTGGTGGTTCTTTTCTTAAAAAATATTTTTTTATTATTGATTTCAGATAGGAAGGGAGAGGGAGAGAGATAGAAACATCAATGATGAGAGAGAATCATTGATTGGCTGCCTCCTCCATGCCTCACACTGGGGATGGAGCCCACAACCTGGTCATGTGCCCTGCCGGGAATCGAACAGTGACCTGGTTGATAGGTTGGACCTCAACCACTGAGCCACACCAGCCGGGCTGTGTTAAGAATCTTGATCTTGGTCATATGAATTAACTTTTACATTCTAGACAAAATGCTAATGTCAGTTAATTAAAGCAAGGGGTCCAGAGACAGGTGTCCTTTGTCACTGCGTTTCTGGGTAATATTGAACATCAGGTTGTCATGCTCAGCCCAGGAACATGCAGGCTTTCTCATAGAGTTAATCGTTAATGGTATTTTCCATCACTAACCAGCAGGAATTTTGCTGTAATTCAAATTTCCACACAGTAGTAATTGCTCTTAAACTAAAATGAAGTTAAGAATGAAGATCTTAATAAAAACCTAGGTAAACTATATTTTATTTTTTAATGAAATGCTAAATCTCCCTGCCTGTAAGGAGAGCAGCTCACTGGGGAGTAGAGTATCAAGACCTAAGCATTCTTTCTGGTTCAATGTTATGATAATTGAACTTGCTTCGTGTGTGTGTGTGTGTGTGTGTGTGTGTGTGTGTGTGTTTTAAATTTGTTGTTAATTCTCAAGGTAGGGTTCCAATCAGTGGCATAATATTAGGTCAAGTAAAGCATGGAACCATTTGTTTATTATCAGAAACCATGACAAATCAGCTCCTTGTGGAGTGGGCTAAATCTTAGAATTATGAATGATATTCTTGAAAAATCTTAAAAATGTTCCTTAGAGCTTTTGTCTACTGGGTGGCTCTGCTTACCCATGGGAACAGTTGATAGAGGGTTTTGCTATCTTTAGCTAATTGGTTGCCTGGCAGACTCTGCAATTAAAGAGGTAGTATGGGAAAAGGAAACAAAAACACCTCGTTTCCTCTTTCATGTCTCAGCGTGGCTTTCCTTCCATTAGAAGCAGGAGTAAGTTTCAGAAAACACAAGTACAGTAGTCCCCCCTTATCTTCTGGAGATATGTTCCAAGACTCCCAGCAGATGCCAGAAGCCAAAGATAGTACTGAATCCTAAATAGACATGTCATTGATCATCTAACTTTGGCCAAGCATGAGACTCTCCGGAGTCTGGGAAGGAATTAGAGAAGGTCCCTGACCTTGAAGAATGAAGCTACCTGAAGCACACTGTAGCAAGTGCCTGTGATGGAGCCATGCCCAGGTTTTAATGGGAGCAGAGCCGGGAGTACCTTACTGTAGCTCCTGTGTGGATCCTCAATCTCTCCCACTCCAAGGTCAAGCTAAAACAGTCTAGAACCGTGGTCGGCAAACTGCGGCTCACGAGCCATGTGCGGCTCTTTGGCCCCTTGAGTATGGCTCTTCCTAAGCCTTAGGAGTAACCTTCTTAAGGTAATAACAATGTACCTACCTATATAGTTTAAGTTTAAAAAATTTGGCTCTCAAAAGAAATTTCAGTCTTTGTACTGTTGATATTTGGCTCTGTGGACTAATGAGTTTGCCGACCACTGGAAAATGAATAGGGGCTGTTGTGAGTGGTGATGTGATTGACCAGCCCTCTGGAAAAAGAGGGCAGCATTTCCAAAGGTGCAGGTTATAGGCTGTGCTTTACAACCTCCCAGATATGTCGTCTGGGTACTAATTAAACCCCACATTCACGCTCCTGAATCAGAATCTCCAGGGGAGGGGCCTAGGAGACTGTAATTAGCAGAGGGCCCAGGACTAGAGGAATATAGTTTGTTCATGAACGTAATTGGAATGAAATATGAAGAAGATGGTGGAGGATGAGATCAGATGGTATGAAGGTTATCTATATACTAGAGGCCCAGTGCATGAGATTTGTGCACTGGTGGGGGGTGTGGCCTGTGGGATCGGCCCTCTGTGTGAGTGCTGCTCATTCCGGTCAGCCGAGCGGCTGTGGACCCGCCCTCTGAGTGGCTGCTCTGTGGCGCGGCATCTTCCGTGGAGCTGGAGCACTTGCCTCTCCAGAGGACCTGGTCAGGGCTGGGACCAGGGACAATAGCACTGAGAGGTGGTGGAGTAGGCCTCAGTCCCATGGCAGCAACAAACCTGCCTCCCAGCCTCCAGGGTCAGCTCTGCGAGTCTGGCAGCAGCAGCACTATGTAGCCTGTGGGTGTCCGGAGGAGGTGGTAGGGAGTGAGGAGGAGGATCCTGGGGCAAGGAAGTGACGATCACAGCCTGGGTTCCTGCCTGTTGGCCCAGGGTTCGCAGCGGGAGCAGCTGGTCATCATGGTCACCCAAGCGGTGCTCCCACTGTGGTAGCGCACTGACCACCAGGGGGCAGCTCCTACGTTTAGCGTCTGCCCCTGGTGGTCAGTGCACATCATAGTGACTGGTCGACTGGTCATTCTGCCGTTCAATCGCTGGGCTTTTATTATATAGGATATAAAAGCGTAAGTGACCATTCGACCGTCCGACTGGTAGCTATGACATGCAATGACCACCAGGGGGCAGACGCTCAAAGCAGGAGCTACCAAGCTGTGGTGACTTGGCAGCTGCAGTTCTCGGGTGACGCACCTGGAACCAGAGAGGAGAAAGCCCATTTCTGGGATGCGTCACCGGAGAACCACCCTCTTGTAATCTGGACCCTTCGGGGGATGTCGGAGAGCTGGTTTCAGCCCAATCCCCACAGGCCAGGCTGAGGGACCCCACTGGTGCACAAATCCATGCACTGGGCCTCTAGTTTTATTATATTTATTAGAGGCCCAGCGCATGAAATTGTGCACAGGTAGGATCCTTAGGCCTAGCCTGCGATCAGGCCCATCTTCTGCCCACTCGCCAGTCCTCAGTCCTGCCCTGTCATCCCCACCAGCCAGCCGGTTCCCCTCCCCCTCCCTGGATCCTGCCCTGCTGCCACCGCCAGCCTCCTGGTTCCCCTCGCCAGCCCTTGTCCTGCTCCGCTGCCACTGCCAACTAGCCAGTTCCCCTTGCCAGCCTCGGGTCCTGCCCCCACCAGCCAGCCGGTTCCCCTCGCCAGCCCCCCACCTCATAGTGACTGGTCGAGCGGTCATTCCAGTTGTTACACTTATGGTCACTGGCCTTTTATTATATAGGACTAGAGCCCAGTGCATGAAATTTGTGCATGGGTAGGGACCGTAGGCCTGGCCGGCGATCAGGGTTGATCGTGGCCTTCTGGCTGCTGGCCGGGGCCTTCCTTCCGGCTGCCAGCTGCCATCCAGGGCCTTCCTTTCGTTCTGCGCTGCCCCCTCGTGGTCTGCACACATCATAGCGAGCGGTCAAACTCCTGGTTGGTTGAACTCCTGAGGAGACAATTTGCATAGTAGCCTTTTATTGCATAGGGTTAGTCATGCCTGTCTTTTATGATTTGTTTTCTATTTGTATCCTACTTAAAACTGGTTACTTCTCAGGTATCAACAGTGACACTGAACTGAGCATTTACTTAGACCTGGGCAACTTCATTTAATTTGAAATCAATCTGTTGAAAGTTTGGACCTCAGACCAATTTACTGGGTTTCAAACCTTGACTTATTTATGACCTGAGAAATAGCCAAAGAGGAGAGCAGGAATTAGAGCATTGTCATCTGTAGTGTGCCCAAGACTCTTAATGTTATGTTATTTTATTCATTAGCAAGCTGAGGCCCAGAGGTTAATTACATAGGTCAGAGATCTAATGAGTGATGCAACTGCCATTTGAGCCTTGGTCTATAGAGCAGGGGGAATTTGATTCTTCAGAATGGTGAGCAGAGTACTCATCCACTCAATTAAAATAGGTGAAATAGAAAATACAGGCTTAGGGGCAGGGGCTACAGTGAAAAAGCTTCTGACGTTTGTTACTATGTGAAAATTTGTGTCCAACATCCTGTCGTTGTTTTTAAGAAAATCTAATTATCAATATTTTATGTGAATTTATCTCCACTTTTAAATGTCCTGTATTAAAAAAATATATTAAGAACAATGTGTTTGCCAACATCATGGTACAAAATACATCATTAGGTAGAGTTTTACTAGTTTGTAGCCTTGAGATTAAATAATCTCTAAAGTCTGAGCTTTTAAATATCATGATTCTTGATGAGGTATGACTTACTCTGATTTGCTTTCCTTTCATATCATGAAGAAATTTTCCTGAATACCTGTGTGAAATGTTGTTAATAATAGAACCTTCTCTAAGTACTAATATACTTTTTACTTTGCTGGGGCATGTGGGGAAAGAGTAAAAGGCTATAGGCTCCTACTCTGGGAGATACGGTAAGTAAAGTGTTGTCTTCCCTGAGCCTTCTAGTCCAACTGCTGTCTTTTAGTGCCTTTTATCCATTGTGGAGCCACATGTAATAGTGTCTTTCGAGAGTGTGAATAGCAGCATATTAGTGAATCTTGAAACCAATTCAGTGCATCTTGACCGATATTAAAATGAGAGAGAGACAGAGAGAGAGAGGCTGAAAGAGTTACTGTAGAATAGAAAATGCATGCATTGCAAGTAATAAGGGTAAAAAAATGTTTTCTAGGCTTTTTTTTCAGCTATATATGTATGTATGTCTATGTCTATGTTCCAGGTTCACCATAGAATATCATAGAATGTATTTCCCACTGGCTGGCAGTTACCAAATTTTGAAAGCACTGAGCTGGAGTGCTAAGTAGATCCTTGGTCATTCCTGCTTAATGTAAGATGGTTTAAATTCTAAGCTGGAACCTTGAAAGGATGTTTTCCACATGCTAGTTACCTGCACTCCTAGTCTTTTTTTCTTCTATTCCTTGAAAGCACTAGCACCTTTTCTCTCTTGTGTAGATCAGTCCCTTGATCCGATCATCGCTTATTAGGAAAAGAGTAGCAGTGATGAAGGGAGGGAGAGTCGTTACAGGACGACAAGCCACCTGGCTTTGGAGAGTAGGACAGAGACTCGATGGCTGAGGGCGGATGCTGAGGAGGGCAGTGAGCCAGGGGGAAGGAGAAGGTAAAATACCAGTAGATAAAGCACCTAATATAAGTGTAAAGACATTGAAAAGGTAGACAGGAAAGCAGACCGAAGGAAACTTGGGCAATAAAATGTCTTCCAGTCATAGATTTGTCTCTTTGGAACGAAGTGAATGGGAAAAAAGAAGGTTCTTGAGTATGTATGTGGAGTGAAAAGTTGATTGTTTTTGTAAACCAGTGAGTATTTTTTTTTCTAGTGTGAGGTTGTTAGTTAAATACACCACGAATTACCAGAAGTTAACATCACCTATGTCTCATATTTTTAAAAATATTTCTAACTTTTCATTCTCAAGAAATTGTATCCTGAAATTTAAAAATCTAGGTAGAATCTAGATTGTTGTATGAGATTGTGAACAATAGAGGAATACACCCTCCTCTGTCTTAATATGAATTTACAAAGTGCTCACTTAATGCTAAATATACAATAGTTCTATGACTTTAAGCAAAAAGATGCATTAACAAAACCACTTTTACCACAGGCTAATTCATATAAACAAGAGTTAAGTTCCTATGGCATTTCATCAACATTATAACAATTGAACTAAATGTTATTGGAGGACCTGCTGTAATTACAAGTAAAAACTTCTCTTTTAAAGTTTCCAGAAATTATATAAATTGTACTGATTTCACCCTTCTAAAACTTTGAGGTTTGTCATAATGGCCACCTACTGTGCATGAGGTGAAATGCATGAAAAGCACTGAGTGCTTATATTAAGTGTTTCACATTCTTATTGGTTCATTGATAAAGCACGAGGTAGTTCTGGAAGAGATTTATGAATGCGCTAATGAACTACCTTAATAACTCAAGCTGCATTGGAGGTTAAGCCTTATAGGACATTTGGTCTTGTCAAAACCACCCACTGAGGCATTTGGTCCATGTCAAAAGGCCCTTGATCCATAATAGTATTTTGTATGTATTAATTCTGAAAACCAAAAGTAGAAGTAAGTGGTATGAGCTATTTGAACCCAGGGATGTCTTCTAAGTGTGGACATTTATTTAATTGATTTTTTACAGAGAGGAAGGGAGAGGGATAGAGAGTTAGAAGCATCGATGAGAGAGAAACTGCCTCCTGCACATTCCCTACTGGGGATGTGTCCACAACCAAGGTACATGCCCTTGACGGGAATCGAACCTGGGACCCTTCAGTCCGCAGGCTAACGCTCTGTCCACTGAGCCAAACCAGTAAGGGCAGTGTGGACATTTTGGACAGGATCAAATATCAAGGACCATTTGGCCTGGACCAAATATGCTTCTAGATATTTCTGATGAGACCAAATTTCAAGAACCTTTGGCATGGACCAAATGTCTCCATGGATGTTTTGGGCAGGACCAAATATCCACTAATCTAGGTGAAGAAGCTATTTTTTTTTTAACTTACGTGAAAAAACAGGCTTTTCAAGTCACTTCAGAGGAACACCTTAAAAACATTATGTTGAAAAGATGTTGAGCATTGTTTTGGCCAGTCAGTGTTTATAGATTTAGCTGTCTCTGAACAGATATTTTAGAGAGCAAACGCCAGAGGACAGAATTTGATAAGGTAGAACTATTGTCTTTTTTTCAATCCTATCTAATAATAGACAAACATGGTAATTAACCATACCTCCACTATGCTTCCCATTGGCTAATCAGCAGGATATGCAAATTAACTGCCAACAAAGATGGCGGCCGGCAGCCAAGCAGCTGAAGCGAACATGAGGCTTGCTTGCTCCAGTGATGGAGGAAGCCAAGGTTCCCCGCCTGCTGTGGCCCAGCTCTGAGCTCCGGAAGCAACAATGTTGCAATTATAGAAGCTAAACAAACCCCAGATACCTGCTTCCAGCCAGCCACGGCCTCAGAGCTGGAGCCGGCTCTCAGCTCTAGTGACAGCTATAGAAGGTAAATAAATTCCAGAATAAAAAAGAAAAAAAAAAAGAGGCTGGGAGCTTCAGTCACCTGCCAGCCTGAAAACGGCCCTCAGCCCCTCACCCAGACTGGACAGGCACCCAAGTGGGGACCCCCAACCTGAAGGGGGTGTGACCAGCTGAAAACAGCCATCAGCCCCTCACCCAGGCTGGCCAGGCACCCAAGCAGGACCCCCACCCTGATCCGGGACACCCTTTAGGGCAAACCAGCTGGCCCCCACCCATGCACGAGGCCTCTATCCTATATAGTAAAAGGGTAATATGCAAACTGACCCTAACAGCAGAAAGACTGGGAATGACTGGTCACTATGACACACACTGACCACCAGGGGGCAGACGCTCAATGCAGGAGCTGCCCTCTGGTGGTCAGTGCGCCCTCACAGGGGGGAGCTCTGCTCAGCCACAAGCCAGGCTGATGGCTGCCAGTACAGCAGTGGTGGTGGGAACCTCTCCTGCCTCCTCAGCAGCGCTAAGGATGTCTGACTGCAGCTTAGATCTGCTCCCCGCTGGCAAGTGGACATCCCCTGAGGGCTGCCGGGCTGCCAGAGGGATGTCTGATTGCCATCTTAGGCCCACTCCCCCGGGAGCAGGCCTAAGCCAGAAAGTGGTCACCCCCGAGGGGTCCCAGACTGTGAAAGGGTACAGGCTGGGCTGAGGGACCCCCTACCCCCGAGTGCACAAATTTTTGTGCACTGGGCCTCTAGTATTAGTATAAAACTGGTAAGACTGACTTTAAGGATATTTTCTCTCATGAATAATAGAGGCTATGTACAGTGTGGGGCAAAAGTAGGTTTACAGTTGTTCATATGGAAAATAATATAATAATAAATAATAATAATACAATAATAAACTCTGTTTTGCAGACTCACAACTGTAAACTTACTTTTGCCTATCCTGTATTGTGGGTCCAATATCCAAATACACACACTTGGAAGCTATTGCATTTTTCCCATTAAAAGTAACTTTCTGCTCTTATTTATTTTTTTAATATTTTGCTTTAGATCATATAACTTTTAAAGATTTGATGGGATTTTAGAAAATTATTATTTGTAATTTAACTTGTGTATAAATGCAGTGATGAAGTAATTCTATCTAATTAATCTCTTGGATTGCTTAAAGACGAATGTATCGTAAGCAAGTGTATTAACAAGAATGGATTGTTAAAAACGTGGATTCACTAACTACTAGAATATAATTGGGCCAGATCTTCTAATGCTGCTAGGTAATGACTTATGATTTCAGATCCATGAAAGCTGGATACAATTTTCATGTTCTTAGGGGGAAACTATTAATTCCTGATTAATATAACACTTTAGAGAAAAGAATCAATAGACATGGTTTAAACTTAGTTGTAGTTTAGGAAGGAAGCACGCTTAAAGAATTTGCCCAAACTACATCAGTGCCTTGAACACTATTCTGCACCTCTGGTTGCATTTATGTATTTACACGCCTGTCACCTCGCCTAGACCCTGAGCTCCTGCCAAAGGGGATCTAGGATCTAGGACTGAATCATGTCTGTATTTCTAGCCTAGTATAGTTTCTAGCCCATAACCTCAATTTTCTCTAGGTGCAGTTGTAGGCCATCTGAGTCAGATTAGTCTGGGGAGTCTTGTTAACAGTCCAGATGACCAGAACACGCCCACAGATTTACTAAATAAGAGTCTCCAGAGGTGAGTTCCAATCCAAGATGATAAGTACATGCAATGGGACTGATAGAGCAAGGATAGAAACCAAGGCCCCCAGACCCTGCCCTCCACACATTGCTCATTTGCTGACATGCTTGTTAGCTACCCAAGTAATTTTCATTGGGCATCTACTAAGTGCCAGCTACTCCGAATGTGAAGATAAATGAGACACATGGACAGTTAAAAGCAGAAACTGTTGAGTTAGAAAGATTTGGTTTGAATCAACCTTACTAACCATATGAATTTCAGCAAGTTACTTTACTTCTGTAAGCCCATTTCCTCTTTTGCAAAATAGAAATAATAGCTGTGTTATCAGATTGATGTTAATATTAAGTAAGACGATGCATGTAAAGTGCTTTGCAAAGTGCTTGGAATATAGTGTACTCTTAATAATGCTAACTTTCTCTCCCTGCCCCCAATTAATGAGCTTACATTCCAGGCAGGGCTGAATTCTTGGAAAATAAGAAAAACTTGGAAATAAGGAAGAGATTATATAAGAGTTAAATTTTGATCTCCAGTGGGGGGTGTTTAGGAGGCAGCCAATCAATGATTCTCTCTCATTGTTGATGTTTCTGTCTCTCTCTCTCCCCCTCTCCCTTCCTCTCTGAAATCAATAAAAATATCCTATATAATAAAAGGCTAATATGCAAATTGACTGAACGGCTAATGACTGGTCGCTATGATGAACACTGACCACCAGGGGGCAGATGCTCAATGCAGGAGCTGCCCCCTGGTGGTCAATGCATGCCGGGAGCCGGTCCATCCTTGCTGTTTCAAAGGACCTGGCATATATGGCATACTGTTCTTAATGTTTGCTCACCTTGGCACTATGTGTTTTAACCAAGGTCTCCTCTCTGAGAAAGGTTGTTTCCCCAGGTAGGGATTTTCCCCTGAAGTTAGGGAGGGAATAAAACTCCTCAACTAAGTGCGAGGCAGGTAATTAATCACTTTAACTATGAACAATCATGCTTAAGCTACATAATCTTTACTCCCTGGAATGGAGATAAGAAACGCCCTAACCTTTGTAATAGAGATTGATAGGATTGAATCAACTGGTATAAATACAGATGTAACAAGACAGCAAGACACAGAACTTAGAACACAGAACACAGAACTCAGAACGAAGAAGACAGAACCTAGAGACAGAAGAACTTCGCTGGAGAGAACATGGCAAAAGATCCTGGACTGAACCTGACTACAGAAATTGGCAAAAGAACCTGAATAGAACCTGGTGACTGAACCTGGCTGGAGAACCTGGACAGAACCTGGCTGGAGAACCTAGCGAGGGAACATGGCTACAGAACCTGGCTGGAGAACCTGGAGAACCTAGCAAGAGAACATGGACTCAGAACTTGGCTGGAGATCCTGAACCAGAACTTCCCTGGAGATCCAAACCAGAACTTGGCTGGAGATCCTGGCTAGGCTGCTGATCAACTGAACGCTGTCTCCGTGTCATTCCGTCTTCGCCGACTCCGTCCACACCTTTGGGGACCCCTGGACCTGCTGGGGTTGGACCCCAGCAAATGCACTCGTACGGGGAGCAGGCCTAAGCCGTCAGTCAGACATCCCCTGAGGACTCCCGGACTGCGAGAATTTTGTGCACCAGGCCTCTAGTGTGTGTGTGTGTGTGTGTGTGTGTGTGTGCGTGTGTGTGTATTAGATTTTGTTTTATTACAAACCACCCTAAACTCGGTGATGTAACGTTTACTGACTCACAATTTGTTGGGTTGAGCTCTATTGAGCTCTGTTCTAGATTGTGTCATCTGGGCACACTCGTGTTAGTGGCCAGTGGCCTCGCCCACATATTGACAGGAACAAAGGTGGTAAGTGGGTCATGTGTACTCACATCTAGTAGACTAGCTTGGGCTCAGCACATGGTAGTGGCCACAGGGTTCTCAAGAGCAGTGGGAGTCCCCTGAGCAAGCACATTTGAAACCTCTGCTCATGTCAAGTTCACTAGTGTTTCATTAGCTAAAGCAAAGCACATGGTCAAGTCCAGATTCAATGACTAGAGAGACTCCCCGACTTGCCGGGTGAAGGGTTGTGCATGAGGGAAGGAGAGACTTGTGGCCATTTTTATAATATTCACAGAAAGGGTTTTAATAACTACTTATATCAAGCTTTATTCTGGGTGCTTTACAAGGTATTCATTTAATCCTCACGATGGTTTCTGACATGTGTGGCATTCTCAATTCAAAGAAGAGAAAACTCATGATTGGATAAATTAAGAGATTTGTGTGCATTTGGCCTAAATTGTTTGCTTTAATTATGGCATGGCATTCTAGATGCTGCCTCTTGTTTCTTAGGTGATCAGAAGGTCAGCCCATGAGTAGGAGTATCCTTTATTTAATAAAGACTTTTGGTTACGATGGAGTTGCCAATACTGGTCTTACTTTCCCATTTATACCTTGAACCATTGGGTCATATATTTATTTGGTATAGAAAAAAAATCTTAGCTTTACTATCCTTACTATTCTTTAAGACTTTCCAGAAGCTTATGAGGAGTGTTTTACTGGGTTTTTGTTTGTTTTGCCAGATCACCTACCCAACCTGGATCTCACCGCATTTTGGACATGACTGAGCCTGTCCAGTGGGCCCGATACCACTGGCAGCGGCTGATGGGCGGTCCGAACAGGGGTGAGGATGAGAGGCCGTACAGCTATTCCTCGCTGCTTGCCTGCGGGAGCAAGTCCTCTCAGACCCCCAGACTGGCAGGCAGGCACCGGGTTGTGGTTCCCCACCTCCAGCCCTTCAAGGAAGAGTACGAGAAGTTCTCTGGAACCTACGTGAATAACCGAATACGAACAACAAAGTACACGCTTCTGAATTTTGTGCCAAGAAATTTATTTGAACAATTTCACAGGTACTTTTAGTTTGGGGAAAAATAACTGATTGTTTTTGTCATTCTAGATCAGTGGTTCTCAACCTGTGGGTCGCGACCCCTTTCGGGGTCGAACGACCCTTTCACAGGGGTCGCCTAAGACCATCGGAAAACACATATATAATTACATATTGTTTACAGTTATGAAGTAGCAACGAAAATAATTTTATGGTTGGGGGTCACCAAAACATGAGGGTCACGGCATTAGGAAGGTTGAGAACCACTGTTCTAGAGGATATAAAAGATTTTTCACGTTCATAACATTGTATGTTACTTAGGCTGAGACTTGTGACGTGGTCTTTGACGATCCTGGTAGGGTCTGTTGTGGAATGATGTCCGCTTACATTCACATAGCACGTTGCAGTTGACAACATGCTTTCTCTTGACCAGAGAAGACATGGTTATCCTCGTAGAGTAGATCAGGAAACTAGGTTTGACATTGTGGTTTAGCCAGTTCTTAGGTGAAACAATAAAATCCAGTTTAGTATCTGTTTATCGCCTCTCTCCTATGAAGTTAGGCACTGAAGGAAATGCAAATTTGCATGGGGCTCCTTTCCTATGGATTTGGTCATTTGGCAAGTGAAGCAAGATGTGTATGCAAACAGTGAAAAGAGACAGTGGATGTGGAGAGTGTTACAAAGGGCCGCCTAGGAGGAGGGAAGCCTCCTAAAGAGAATCATGCTGATAGCTATGGCAGTAGAAGGGGAAGTGGCATTTGAACTTAATCATGGAGGATGGTGAGATGCGCAAAGCGGAGGTGTCGGCACAGCACAATGTCAGCTGGAGGAAGGGGAGTGCCAAGCAGTAGCACAGAAGATTTTCTTGAGGCCTGGGAAGTCATCCTTTCAGACTAACACAATGAAAGGCAAACTGAAGACAGACAGAACATTCAGGAAGATACTGTGTATGTCCTGCTCAGTTGTAAGGGAGCACTTAGATCAATGAGGGGATGAAAAGAAAGATAATCTATTGCAGAGACTATGGATTAGATATGGGGAATTAAGGAAAAATATGATGTGATCATGTTGAGCTGAGGTGACCAAAAGGATTAACAGAAAAATTAAAGGCAGAAATAAAAAAGAAGCTTGGCTGGAAGATTATTTTGTTTTTGTAAATGTTGAGTTTGAGATGCTAATGGGAGTACAGAGATTCTCAACATTCAATATTCATTCTCATTACTCTCTCTATATGTGTTCCACATGCATTTATTGAACAGCGGATGGGTTTAAAGTATACATGTGTCCCGGCTGGTGTGGCTCAGTTGGTGAGCATCGTCCCAGGCACCAATGGGTCACCAGTTCAATTTTGGTTGAGGCACATACCTAGGGTGCAAGCCTGATCCCCAGTCCAGTGCATATCGATCGATGTTTCTTTCTCATCGATATTTCCCTCTCTCTCTCCTCCTTTCCTCTCTCTCTAAAATCAATAAAAGTATATTTTAAAAAATAACACAATAAAGTATACATGTGAATTTGTTAAATTAATGACTTTAAATGCTGTGGGTGTTTCTGTCTTTTATGGGGTTTGCACTCTACTGCACTTGATGGAATTAGACCCTGAACCTTGAAGAGTTTCAGGGCCGATGCTGGAGATTTGGGTGCAGTCCACATGGAAATAATTTAAGCCAAACAAGTAGCGAAAGGTGTTAAGGAAGAAAATTTTCAGAGTAAAAGGAGTTGGAGGTTAGGAAGGAGAAAGGTGTATAGATTATTTTGAAAAGTTTAACAGGGAAAATATGTGATACAAATTCAAGGGGCTATGCAGCACTGAGATTTTGTTTGTTTCTTTTACGTTCAAGGGCCACTTGAATTTACCTTGTGGGCCAGTGGAGGGGTTGTTAAATATACAAAATGGAGGAAGTTCCTGAAAAAGTGGTTCTGAATAGCATCGAAGCAGAAATTTGGTCTCAAGGGGGGAAAACAACACCTCTCAGACTTTTCTACTTATTCTGAGCCTTGTTTGAATGTAAGGTGCGCCCATACAAATTAACTTCTGAAGGGTAGGCGGTTGCTTCATTTAACAGGTTATTTTTATAACCCGTAACACTGAATTTCCTCTCAGTGTTGGAACTTTTGAAGAGAAAATAGTTTTTCCTATTATGCTTTATATCATGTGTCCCACGGCTCAAGACGGTCACACTCCAATATTTACTGTTACATATTTAATACCTACTGTCTCTCATTTATTAAAGTATGCCTTGAGCTAGATGTTCACAGGAGTAATAAATCTGTTGGTTCAGGTTTTTTAGATTTTGCTAGTTCTTTATTCTGTGGCATCTAAAATCAGCTAATAAACACTTGTAAGAAAACACCCGGAGGTTTTTTCGCCTCCGTTTGCTTTGGGCGTTTATGTGATTTGTTAACACCTCCTTGTGCGTGTTTGTTTGCAGAGCCGCCAATTTGTATTTCCTGTTTCTAGTGGTCCTGAACTGGGTGCCTTTGGTAGAGGCCTTTCAGAAGGAAATTACGATGCTGCCTCTGGTGGTGGTCCTCACAATTATCGCAATAAAAGACGGCTTGGAAGATTACCGGAAATACAAAATTGACAAGCAGATCAACAACTTATTAACCAAAGTTTACAGTAGGTAAGTGTAACGGGAGCTGTCCTCGGGAATACACATGTACCATTTAGAAACTTGCAGATTGTTACTTTTTTCCCCCGTAGGTGTGACCAGGACCTTTTTTGTGGTTGTGGTGGTGGTGGTGATATTTTCAACTCATATGTATTAAAGACCTACAGTGAATTTAATTCATAGGAAAACAAAAGTGTATGAGACGGTGTCAACCCAGGACACAAGCCTCTATAACGTCTAAGTGAAACTGAAAGAATAAAACTTAAAACCATCAGAGGGAAAGCAAGCAGATAGGTTTTAATCCTAGATGATACCATTTGGGATTAGAAGAGGTTGGGGTATGAAAAATATGAATGGATATGAAGAACAAGATGGAATATGAAAAAGAGAAGACAGGAGCTGTCTGTGGAGAAAAGGGATTCTGTAAAATGGAGGAAAGTGTTCTTTGGGGGCACAAAAGAGGGTAATAAAACCTTCCCACTGCAGCAACAGTTTAGGACTGTGTTAACCAGTATTTTTATTAAATGACTAGTGGCCCAGTACACAAATTTGTGCACATTGAAAGGAAATTAATTAGAAGAAATATTTTAATATCACTATTCGCCCTTTCTCTATAATAGAAGTGTCAACCAAATTCATGATGGACAATGACAGATGGAAACACATGTGTGTGATTGGCGCCAGCGAGAGCTTTATATGTATTGCACATGTGTGAGTCAACTTAGCCTTTTATAGATATAGAATAAACTTCTTAATTAGACCTGCCTCCTGATTTAGCTAAACTTTTTCCAGCCCAGTG
This sequence comes from Myotis myotis, assembly GCF_014108235.1. NCBI lineage: Eukaryota > Metazoa > Chordata > Mammalia > Chiroptera > Vespertilionidae > Myotis > Myotis myotis. Next base: position 29,816,363 of record NW_023416313.1, read on the forward strand.
AAGCACTCCAACTTCTCTTTCAGGTAATTGTCAGCAACACAGCAGTAAATATCAACACAAAGCAGATTATTATTGTAGATCATGCAGGGACAACAAAGGGTAAAATGTTTAACTGCAGCAATGTTTGACTATAGTCTGCACAGTGAGAAAACCTGAAGTCATTTTCAAGGTCCACCATTTCCTCTTTTCAGTCGGGTCAAGTTTTTAATCTCCGTTTTCTGGCTAATGGAAAGAAAATAGGATTCCACTGAGTTTCTTATCTACTTACTCCAGGACTTCTGTGAGGATCAAATGAGATGCACGAGAAAACGCTTCACAGACATTTGGCTAAACTGTAAATGTTTCCACCTGGCTCTAAAGCAAGTCGTGTTCCTGGGCTGAAGAAACTTCAAGGAGGCTAGTCACTAGGGAGAGGAAGCTGGGTGTTGCTACGTGATATCATTATCCGGCACCTACAGCGATGGTTTCTGAGCTGGCCATGGGGTTTTAGGAGTGTCGGCTGCGATTTGGTGGACTGTCGTTCTGGGGTGGTGGCAGGGCCTGTGTCCCACTTGGGGGAAGCCAAGTGTTGCGTTGTGGGCGCCAGGTCTGCGGTGCCATTTCTCTGTAAATGGCCAGTGAGCGTCATGGCAGCTCCTGCATTGAGCATCTGCCCCCTGGTGGTCAGTGCACATCATAGCAACCGGTCGGACAGTGGGAAGGACACTTAGCATAAATATATATAAATAAGTAGAGCTGTTAATATGGTGGCATAATGATTTTTTTAATGTTGTACCTAGGTATTTATTTCATTTGTGTTTAATTACCCTTCCTTTCTGCCACATGGGAGCTCTCTGAGAGCAGATGTTGTGTCTTGTGCACTTCTGGATCCTTGACACCTTGACCACAGGGTAGATGCAGAAATCACTTCATGTATGAATAAACCCATCAAATAGTAATTTTAATTTTATTCCAGATTTATACTCAAATAACTTAATGGTTCAAAATCTCACAGGAAAAAAAAGGAGCTGAAAAAATGTGTTTTAGTAGCTAATAACTAAAATTTCAGGTAAAGTAAGTTGTGGAATTTAGGTTTTATAATTCTGTGGCTTTCCTTTTAGCATTTAATGGATTAAAATTCATTCTAATACTTTGAACATGCTTTGAATTATATAGTGAAGCTTAAAAAAACTATTGTATATGTTTTTAGCTAGATATTCTTTATAAACTTTGCTTTTTTTTAATTTTAGGAAAGAAAAAAAATACCTTGATTGCTGCTGGAAAGATGTTACTGTTGGGGACTTTATTCGCCTTTCTTGTAACGAGGTCATTCCTGCAGATATGGTCTTACTCTTTTCCACGGATCCAGATGGGATCTGTCATATTGAGACTTCTGGGCTTGACGGAGAGAGCAATTTAAAACAGAGGCAGGTGGTTCGGGGATATGCAGAACAGGTAATAACATGTTGGCAGTTGGTGACATTAACATTTTCTTTTTAGAAAATGACTAAGCTTACTGTCACATGTATAGATAAAGAGATTTTAAAATTTTATTTTTACCATTAAGTAATACAATCCCAGAAGGCTTAATACAGCTCCACTATCAGTGGATGTATACTATATTTTGTAGGTAATAGGATATAATGACTTTGGAGTTCAAGCATTTCATTTGGGCAATCATATATTTTTTGGAACTGAATTAAAGGCACCTAACAGGATTATTTTGACTTTGGGTGGTGGGCAAACAATGCAATATACAAATGATGAATCATAGACTTTTATACTTGAAACCCATATAATTTTATTGACCAATGTCACCCCAATAAATTTAATTTTAAAAGAATTATTTTGTAATTTGGGAAATTATTTTGTAGTAGAAACAACCACCTTCTAATTTATATTTCTTAAGCATAGACTTTATGCTATTGAAGCTGGAGACATAAATACATTATTGTTCCTAAAAATCTATAGTTACGTATATACCAAGGCCTTTTAAGACTTTTGTAACTTCTCATTCCACAGAGCTTACCTTTTACAGGCTGTGGTGAGGGAATCAAGAACTTTGAAGTTATATTCATTAGCATGAGTTTGAATGAATTCCAACTCTGCCATTTAATTACAATGAGACTTTGAGCAACTCATGGACATACTTTATGCATCAGTTTCTTTATCTGAAAATGCTGTGAGACTCAAGTGAAGTAATATATGTAAAAGCATCGTACAAAATGCCTAAATAGCAGTTTTCCTTCCCTTTCTGTAGAAGCACTTGAGATGAAGTATTTTAAAATGTAGTGGTCTTCTTTTAAATGAACCACTATTGGGTCAGATTTTCTTCATCTTATACTTGTAAGCCAGAAAATATGTTAGCCAAAGAATAAATACCCCTATCTTTAGTAAATTTCAACACCTGATGTCAGATTGGGCCCATCTTTCAACCTATGTATTTAGATCCTCTGTGATTGATAGACCGCTGAACTTATTGTCATTGTCACTTTCATAAGCATTTCTGTACCTGAGATATTTGTAAAAGTCTCGTACAACTTGGAATTCTATTACATACCACTAAATATCTACTTTGAAAGTGATGTCGGTTAATTAATCAACACACTTTGGATTCAATTAAGGGTGAGCACTCTGATATTCCATGACCTCGATTGTAATCCTGGCTCTAAATTTTTTCTTGTTTTGAGACCTTTAGCAAATTATTGACCCTCTTTGTGTCTTGTTCTCTTCATCTATTAATTAGACCTAATTATAGTACCACATGGGGCTAGGAAGAAGAAATTAACCAGTTAACTCCCACAATATTTTGAATTTAATTAAAAAAGGTCCGTCGCTTGTGTCTATAGACGCTTATGGCATACATATGGTTAGTTAATATATTTAAAGTGCATAATATAGATTCCAGTGCATCAAAAGAACTCAAAAATATTATTAGCAAATCAAATTATATGATCATAACTCACTCACATTTTCCATATATATTAATATTTCACGAGCTATATCAATAGCTTTTTTTGTTAGCCATAAAGCCTCATAAACATAAAAAAGGAAATGAGATAGGGTTGGCTTGGATGGTTCATAGTGAATCCATACCTATGTCTATAAAGGTATGGATTGGTAAAACTTTGCTTATTGCAAAGGTAAAACTTTGCTTATTGGTTTTATAAAACATTCTAAAATTACTGTTTTCTCCATTAGAGTATTTTGTAAGATATTGATGTCTAGCTCATTTTTTAACTTTTAAATAAAATTTGCTGGGACCAAATGCATATGTGCTCAAAGTCTTCACATATACATTTACCATCAGAAAACATCTATATATGGTTGAAGAACAACAACGGTGTTTTCATCTTTTCAGCGCCTTCTAGATAAAAGTGTTTACTATATGAGTAGAAGCTCTCTTCTGTAGAGTCCTGCATGGGTTCCAGTCCATGATTTGGACATTCCTATCGCCTGCCTATGTCTATTAATGCTCTAGGACCATTCTGATCCAATTTATTCATTCATAATTATGCCTATACTTTTCTTCATTTGGGCAATTTTGTGGCAAGGAAGCCTTAGTTTTACCTTAAGAAATGGTGAAGGGAGAAACACTTAAATCTTAAGGGCTTACCCTTGAATCCTTCTTGTTTTATGATGTAAATAATGTGTATAAATGTATGTTTTAGGACTCTGAAGTTGACCCTGAGAAATTCTCCAGTCGGATAGAATGTGAAAGTCCAAACAATGACCTCGGCAGGTTCCGCGGCTTCCTGTGAGTGATACGTGGCTTACCTTTGTGGCTGTGAGTGGAACTGTGTGTTGCCATTATATTTAACGCGAGGTTAAACTTTATGTACTTATATCCAAGTTAAATCACGAATGGTCAATATGTTTAGACAACTTATACATTTGGTAAATATCTATCTATGTATATTTTTAAAATAACAACAAAACCTTGTTCTTCAGCTAATCCTAGAATCTCAGTGGTGCAAGAATCTTTTACATAAGCTCCACATTAAGCCCAAGGCATACTAGTTGTTTGGAAGGAGGTGTTCGGACAGGACTGACAGCTGAAGTGACATGATAGGACGGTCCTGCAGTTAGAGGAGCACACGGACAGTCAGGTTGGCAAGAGTTAGCCAATGACTTGCAAACACATCAAGAAGAAGAATGATGACAGTGTTCATTCTGGAGGCTTCTTGTGGTGTCCACATCCCTTTTGCATGAGCAGCTAGAATTTGAGGTCTTGACTAATTCCTTGCCTGTCTTATGCCACTAAGTGCTTTATGCTCTGAGCCAAGTTATTTACTCTTTTAGTTTCTTTATTTTTAAAAGGAGACAATTTGGCCTACTTCATAGGGGTAATCTTGTGATAAAATAGTAGAGAAAAGTTCCCAGCTCATTTTCTGAGACCAGAATTATCCTTATACCATTACCCGGATACCAAAATAATTCAAAAACGTTTAAAGAAAGATCACTATCCCTCATGAACCATATGTGCAAAAATTCTAACAAAATTATAGCAAATCACATCCAACAATATATAAAAGGATAATGCATCAAGACCAGGTTTCGCATTTGAAAATCAAACTATGTGATTCACCATCTTAAGAAACCGTAATTAACAAATTAAAAAGGCAAGTCCCGGTGATCATTTCATAGATGTAGAAAAATATCATTTCATAGATGTATAAAAAGTATTTGACAAAATTTAACTTTTGTTCTTGCAAACTGGAAATAGGGCACTTAAGAACCTATAGTTAGCATCATACTTAATGGTAATAGACTATGTAAATGCTCTTTCCCTAAGATCAGGAACAAGACATAGATATTCACTTAACCATTTTTTTTTTTCAAACTAGAACTGGAGATTTTAGCTAGTGCAGTCAGACAAAAAGAGGAAATAAAAGACATAAAATATTAAAGAAGTAAAACTTTTATTCACAAATGGTGTGATGGTCTTTGTAGAAAAGCTGATAAAAATCTATAAAAAAAGCTACATGAAATAATAAGTGGATTTAACAATGTTGTAGGAAACAAAAGCAATATAAAAAAATTCAATTGTATTTCTGTATACTAGCAATGAGCAAATAGATATGGAAATTTTAAAAATATAAAGACCTAAATTTAAAGTAGAGGCATGTGTTATTCATGCATTAACTCAATGTTTTCATGTCAGTTTGCCCCAAATAGTTTTATAGATTTTGTGTAATCTCAGTAAAAATTCCAGCAGTGTTTTTTAGACATTAACATGTTTATTCTAAACATTTATATGGAGATGCAAAGGACCTATATTAACTAAAACAGCTTTGAAAAAGAAGAAAGTTGGAAAGCTAACACCATCAGATTTCAAGCCAGTGTCATTTTGGGATAAAAATTGACCAATAGATCAATGGTAAATATTATGAAGTTCAGAAAGTAACACAGACATTTATGGACATATGGTATTTGATAAAGATGCAAAAGTAATTTAGTAAAGAAAGGTTAGTTTTTTTTAATAGATGATGCTGTAGCAATTGAATATCTGTATTTAAAAAAATAAATTACAATTTATACTTCTCATTAAAAACATTACTTAAAAAAAGGGTCCTGTCCTTAAATGTAAACCTAAAATTATAAAATTCTTAGAAGAAAACATAGGGTCAATCTTCAGTACCTTGGGTTAGGCAAATATTTCTTAGCTACAAGACTAAAAGTAGAATCCACAAAAGCAAAAAATAAAAGACCTTTATCAAATTTAAAAACGTTTTCTCTTCAAATGACACTGTTAAGTTAATGAAAATGTAAGTCACAGACTGGAAGAAAATATTTTCAATGTAGATATATATATATATATATACACATACATATATATATGTATATATATGATATAGGATTTACATTCAAAATATATAAAGGCATCTCAAAACTCAGTAATAAGAATACAAACACTACAATCCTTAAAGTGGTCAAAAAATTTGAACGGACACTTCAGCAAAGAAGATACATGGATGACAAATATTTGTGTGAAAAGATATAAGTTAAAACCACAGAGCACCAATGTTAACATTACAAAGAACAACTATAACAAATGTAGGTGAGCTTATAGAGGGATGGGAACACTCATACTGCTGGTAGGAATGTCAAAAGGTACAATTACTTTGTAAAACAGTTTGGAAGTTTCCTAGAAAATTAAACATATACCCACTGTATAATGTGAATACTAGAAAACAATGGTATTTAGAAACTGTTGCATCTTTTCCCCAGTCAAAGCAGGCAACACTGAGATAGCAAAAGCAAATGGGCCAGAGCTTTGAAAACTTTCCTGTGACCTGCCTAACTTAGTACTCTAATCAAGAAAACTCAAAACCATGATTTTTTATTTTTACAACCCCACTCTTGCTATTTAAAAATGAACCTATATGCTGTCTTTCTTACAGAGAACATTCCAACAAAGAACGTGTGGGTCTTGGTAAAGAAAATTTATTACTTAGAGGATGCACCATTAGAAACACAGAGGCTGTTGTGGGCATTGTGGTTTATGCAGGTTGGTTCTCACCATTGTCTCCTTTGTGCTTTTCTACAAGTTAATGTTTTCCATTCACTCGAAATGTAGCCTTCAGAGGCAGAGAGGAAATTTTGTCTTGATAAGCTTAATCATTGGTCTCTGTTTTTCTAAATGGATTACAAAAGCAAACTAAATTAACAATATTTATGATGCAACTACTTGTTATGAAATTATCTGCCAGAGAGGTTTTAAAATATGATATTTGCTGCCTGGCTTTAATCTGCACATTCTCTGACATATTGTGTTAACTTACACAGGCCATGAAACCAAAGCAATGCTGAACAACAGCGGTCCCAGGTATAAGCGCAGCAAATTAGAAAGAAGAGCAAACACAGATGTCCTCTGGTGTGTTCTGCTTTTGCTTATAATGTGTTTAACTGGTGCCTTGGGTAGGTAAAATTTCATTATTTGAAGACATCTTTTCAGCAAGATACTCATTTAAAAACATTTACTTTCAAAAATTTATGAATATCTGACTACTGTAAGGAAGGTTTTATTTTCCAGCAATTCCGCCCCCCCCCCCCCCCCCCCCCAAATCCTAATCTCATTCTTTGGCCTGAAAAGCACTGATGTTAGTTATACTCAGTTATCCATGCCACAGTACTTGGAACCAGGGAAGGGATCTAAGTAGAGAGGGACAGAGACAAGAGAATGTGTAGAATTTTGAATATAAATTGGAATTTGTTTCAAAAACAAATCATTGGTGTTCAACAAAGTAAATACTTCATCCCTGTTTTTTTTTTTTTAGAAATAAAGTTCTATATTTGCATAATATATATGTAGCATCCATTTGATATCTGTGTATTTTTTGAAAGGTCATGGAGTCTGGTTGAGTAGATATGAAAACATACCCCTTTTTCATATCCCTGAGCCTGATGGGCATGTCATATCACCAGTGTTGGCAGGATTCTACATGTTTTGGACCATGATCATTTTGTTACAGGTAATTTCTGTTGAGCTTATCATAGAATTGTAAGATCTTTGCTACTTATTCAGCTATATTCAGTTACTCAACCTTTCCCCCCCACTTTAACATTTGTTAAATTGTTTGGTTCTTTTTAGGTCTTGATTCCCATTTCTCTCTATGTTTCCATTGAAGTTGTGAAGCTTGGACAAATATATTTTATTCAAAGTGATGTGGATTTCTACAATGAGAAAATGGATTCTACTATCCAGTGCCGAGCCCTGAACATCACGGAGGATCTTGGGCAGATTCAGTACCTCTTTTCTGATAAGACAGGAACCCTCACTGAGAATAAGATGGTTTTTCGAAGATGTAGTGTGGCAGGCTTCGATTATTGTCATGAAGAAAATGGTGAGTGTTGGGTGTCTATGATAACCTTAACATTGATTATTTTACACCCACTTAGTGGTTTGATAATTCTAGCATAGAAGTGCCATATTTAAGCATTGGGTACTTAAGTCATCCAAATGGGCATTAAGCTTAATCATCATCCATTCAGAAGGTAGTAGGTCAAATTCCAGGAGTCTACTGCCATGGTTTCTTTTAAAGGAAAGTGCATTACCAATAGAAGTGGAAGGTTGAGGTTGTAGATGTGACAATGCTATTGCATTATAAATGCTTTTGAGAATCTAATGAGAATAGAAACCATATCCCTAAGAAGTATTTTGAAAATATTTTCAAAGGGACTCTGGGCTCCCCCCTAATTCCAACATTCAGCCTGTTGGTATTTATTGATTCTTGGTTAAGAACACCTAGTCTATACCAATAAGAGGGTAATATGCTAATTAGACCAGATAGACAGGATGTCTTCCAGACATCCTTCTGGACAAAGCCGCAGCGGCTGCGAGAGCCGAGGAGGGCCAGCAGCTGCGGTGGCTGGCAGTGGCAGCAGCAGCCGGGGTGATGGGGGCGGTGCCTTCCCCTGATCGGCCTGGTCACCTCCCTCAGAGGGAGGCCAGACTGTGGCTTAGGCCCGCTCCCCGCGGGCAGCGGGGCGTGGATCTAAGCCGTCAGTAGGACATCCCCTGAGGGCTCCCGAACTGTGAGAGGGGGCAGGCCAGGCTGAGGGCACCCCTCCAGTGCACAAATTTTCATGCACCGGGCCTCTAGTTTAAGAATAAACAAGATGAGCTGAACTACGCGGTCTGTGGCCAGCGTCCATCTTCGTTTGTGCACTTAGATTAAACCAAGTGTTAAATAATCTGATTATCAACTCTAATATTCTACCTTTCTTTTACACGTAGCAAGTATTTTCCTGGTTCATGATTTATCAGTGTATTGGTTTTCTGTTGCTGCGTAACTAATTGCCACAAACTTAGTGGCTTAAAACAGCACAACTATACAATCTCATGGCTTCTGTGGGTCAAGAGTCTCTTGGGGTCTCTCACCAAACTGAAATCTACTTGTCAGCTGGGGCTATGATCTTATTTGAGGCTCAGGAGCCTGGTCTCAATTCACTGGTTTTCTTGGCAGAATTGTGTCTTGAGGTTATAGGGCCCTGGTCCTGCTTTTCTGCTGGCTCTCAGCCTGGGCCATTCTGAGCTCCTAGAGGCAGCTGAACTCAGCATGGCAGTTGGCTTCTTCCTGGTCAGTGGCAGGCCCTCTAGCTTTGAATCTGTCTTCTTCAGGGAAGTACTGACACCTCCTTTAAAGGGCTCACCTGATGAGATCAGATCCACCTGGATAGCCTTCTTTTACATTAACTCAAAGTCAGCTGATGAGGAACTAGACCACACCTTCAAATTCCCTCTACCTGTGCCCTAAAACACTGTTATCACGGAAGTGAGATCCCGTCATTCTCACAAGGTGTCTACAAGGTGAATTTTGGGGGCTGTCTTAGAATTCTGCCTACCACAGTCTATTACCGTTACTTTAAGAAGTCTCTTCTTGTTAGAAGTTTTACATTTTTATTAAATATTTTTGTCAATTATGAATATTAGTAAGATTATGAATATCATGATTTCTGCCAATAGTGTTAAACTTAGACATCTCACCTTACCCAAAATTTAAAAATATATATATTATACTTTTTTTCTCCTAAGGACATGTATTTTTAAGCCTATTTTTATTGTTACTTGTGAGTGTGAGAGATAAAGTGTTGAGTATTTATGACAATCACTATCTAAATGTTAAACAAATAGCTAGTCATATTGAATATAATGATACTCTGCATTATGTTTCATCTTTTTTTTTATTGTATCTTTTATTACAGAGGCAATGTTATAGAAAATTCAGATAAGCCAAAAGATAAAAATATTTCTAAAATATATTTTTATTAATTTCAGAGAGGGAGGAAGAGGGAGAGAGAGATAAAAACATCAGCAATGGGAGAGAATCATTGATTGACTGCCTCCTGCATTCCCCACACTGGGGATCGAGCCCACAACCTGGGCATGTGCCCTGACTGTGTATCAAACTGTGACCTCCTGGTTTATAGGTCGATGCTCAACCACTAAGCTATGCTGGCTGGGCCAAAAGAGGAAACATTTTAAGTCATCAATAACCCTCTCTAAACAGAGTGGACCATTGTAACATTTTAGTGCATTTCTTTTGCGTTTGTTTTTCATGCACACATTACTGTGTTTTTTAAACAAAAGTGGCATCACAGTGTGCTTTTACTTTTATACCCATTTTTCTTAAGACCTTATCATGACTCCCTTTCCATATCTCCTTATTCTTCTAGTGGTTACTCTATATTGCATGTAAGAATTCCCGTAATTTGCCCTGACCAGTTTGGCTCAGTGGCTAGAGCATCGGCCTGTGGACTGAAGAGTCCCAGGTTCGATTCCGGTCAGGGGCATGTACCTTGGTTGCAGGCACATCCCCAGTAGGGATTGTGCAGGAGGCAGCTGACTGATGTTTCTCTCTCATCGATGTTTCTAACTCTCTATCCCTCTCCCTTCCTCTCTGTAAAAATCAATAAAATATATTTAAAAAAAAGAATTCCTGTAATTTATGTCATTAATCCATCTTTTTAGTGTAGGTTGTCAACAGTCCTTTGCTGTGTTAAACTGTTGCAGTGATCTTCCCTGTAGCTAAACCACTATTGCCCATTTGTGAGCCTAGAGTTTTCTAAAATTATTTGTCCATTCATTCCTATTTTCAAGAAGTATTTTGCAGCAGTAATCTATATATATAAAAGGCTAATATGTTAAGTGTCCCTCTTACCGTCCAACTGGTCACTATGATGCACACTGACCACCAGGGGGCAGACGCTTAATGCAGGAGCTGCCGAGCTGCAGTGACTTGGCAGTGGAGGTTTTCGGGTGATGCACCCTGAAACCAGAGAGGAGGGAGCCCGATTCTTCCCAGGGCTGCACAGTTCCACCTTTGGCTGTGGGTTATGTTGTCACTGGGGCACTGTGGGCCCTGAATCTGGTTTACTGCACACTTGCATTTGTGTTCTACACCCTGTATGATAGCAACTTTGCAGAGTGCCCTCTTGCACCCCGGGACCCCTCGGGATATTGGAGAGCCGGTTTCAGCCCAATCCCCACAAGCCAGGTCGAGGGACCCCACCTGCCAGAGGGACCCTGCTCACTCTGCAGACAATGGGGAGGGACCACAGGAGGTTGGTTCCACGGCATGTCCAGCCCATCTCACCCTGTCCTGCCCCACTGGTCATCTTCTAATTAATTTCCTTTCAATGTGCACAAATCCGTGCACCGGGTCACTAGTTTTTCATAAAATACACGTGGCAGGCACTGCATTAGTTTTTGTATTGGTAGCATTTTTAAATTTATATCTGCAACATTTAAGAGGGCTAACACCAGCCTTCTCCCACCCAGTCCCTGAACATGCATGCTGCTGCCCAGTGGTGCTTCTCTTCTGCAGCTCCTCATGCAGAGAAGATGCCAACTGCCTAAGAATCAAATGCTATCCTGACAACTATAATTGATAAGATACTTATTTGGGAACCATGAGTGTTGGACTACTTCTAGAAGGTGCTGACTTTGCCTGTGAGCACTTCCTGACCATATACAGCTAGAACTTCTGGTCTCTTTCTTTGCAATGGCTTAAAAATTAGTCCATGTATACACACCACACACAAGGGCATGTGCGCGCGTGTGCACACACACGCACACACACACACTGAATGCTGAAGGGGGTGATGGTAGAGGCCAGTTCTCCCAAGAACTTAATTCTGGGGAGACATATTATTAATTCTGAGACATTATTTTTGCTGAAATGAAAACAAGTTAACCCTTCAGGGTTTTCTAGCAAAAGTATTGGCTAGGACAGGGGTGGGCAAACTTTTTGACTCGAGGGCCACAATGGGTTCTTAAACTAGACCAGAGGGCCGGAACAAAAGCATGGATGGAGTGTTTGTGTGAACTAATATAAATTCAAAGTAAACATCATTACATAAAAGGGTACGGTCTTTTTTTTTTTTTTGGTTTTATTCATTTCAAATGGGCCGGATCCGGCCCGCGGGCCATAGTTTGCCCACGGCTGGGCTAGGAGATATTACCATAAAGAATTTGGCCTCTTGGAAATAACCCCTTACACATATGTAATTAAAATAAATACATCTGGCAAGACCATTTTATGTTTTAAAACCTTGCAACTTAGAAATCTGGTCCATGGACTAAGCAGCATACAGACAACTAGCAATCCAACAAGCACATATATTTGTTGATTATTTACTGTGCATTCAAGACACTGGACATAATCATAAACAAGACAGATAAGATTCCTATTCTCCTGGGGCTTCTATTGGAGAAAATAGTCACAAAAAATTAATTTTTAAACCAAGAAAAATATTAAATAGCAAAAAGTGCTTTGCAAAGAATTAAAAAGAGGTGGTACGATATAGTATGGTTGAAAGCCTACTTTGGATTGGATGACTGGGCAAGGCCTCTCTCAGGGGGGACATTAGAGCCTAGATCTAAATTACATGATCTGGAAGTTCAGGGACAAGAGTCTTACAATGAGGGAGCAGCTAATCTAGCCCTCAGGCTGAAATGAGTTTACCAGTTTTCAAAGTAAAAGAAAGGCCAGTGAAGGGGGTTTTAGTGAACGTGTGGAAGGAGAGGCAAGAAAGCTAGAGAGGTCAGTGGATGTCAGGTAATTCTGAGTTACGTAAGTCAAGAAAAGGGATTCAGATTTTACTCTGAGTGAACTGTGAAGCCACCGGAGAGTTTTGTGCAGGGAGTGATCCAATCTGCTTTATCTTTTAGGAAGTCACTCTAGCTACTATGTGAGGAATGGATTGCTGAGGGGTAAAGAGACCAGTTATGAGGCTATTGCACTAGTCTAGTTGAGAGTGATGATGGCTTGGACTAAGGTAATGGAGATGGAGAGAAGTCAAGATATTTGGGATGTATTTTGGATGAACAAAGGACAGCTCTTGGTGATGCTATGACAAGTGGGGCTGGGAAGAAGAGAAGAATCGGAGAATCCTACAGTTTTGGCATAAGTAACTATATAGTTCGGTACTGTTTACAAAGATGGGAAGACAGAGAAAGAGTAAATCTGAGGGAGAAGAATAGGGGAGTTCTATTTTCACATGTCAAATTTAAGTTATCTATCATTTATTTATTCAACAAGTATTTATTGAGTATCTATCAACCACTGCTTTGGGCTCTGGAGATATCCAAAGCAGGTAAAATGGTCTGCCCTTTCAGAGTTTATATTAAAAATATAAGTAAATAAGATATATAGTGTATAGATGATGGTAAGTACTGGGATAAGATTTATAGTAAATAGTGTAGTTAGATCTGGGAAATCTCCATTGACTAGGGGATCTAAGAATCTTGAGGAAATACAGATATCTTCTGAAGAACCTTCTAGACATCCAACTGGAAGCATCACATGAAGAATTGGATTCCAATTAGAAGCCAAAGTTGAAGGTATAGGTTTGGAGGTCATATGCAAAGAGATGCTATTTCAAAGACGGGACCAGATGACATTGCCAAGAAAGGGTTATAGGTGGAGAAGGGAGGGAGCTTCCATAGCAACCCAATGTTTGAGGCTTGGGGAGGAGAGAAGACAGCTGGAGAGACTAAGGAGGAACAGCCATTGAAGTAGGAGGAAAAATAGGTACACATGGTGTCAGAGAAACAGGAAGAGCCATTTCAAGGAGAAAATAGTCAGCTCTGTTGGACATTGCTAAGAGTTCAAATAAAATACAGGCAGATGCAATCTTTGGATTTGGTAACAGGAAGCTCGTAAATGACCTTGACAAGAGCAGTGTCAGTGGAGAGACAGGAACAGAAAGCCATGAGATTCGTTGAGGAGAGATAGGTGTAGGTGAAAGGGGGGAGAACTCTAAGGGTGGAGTCCTTGAGAAGGCCAGAAGGTTGGATGGAGAGCTTGAGTGGAGGGTTTGGCATTTGAATCTTTATTCATAGTAGGAAGAGAGTTTGTGTACAGATGCAGATAGGTTGGTTGATTCAATGATGGGAAAAGAAGAGAGTTCCTAGCTGAATGATTCTCCTTTTCTCCATGAAGTAAGTTCATTAGCTAAGAGTATTGGGGGAGGGGCGGTTGGAGGCCAGGTTTGAAAAGGGAGGAGATGGTACGAAATAACTGTTTTAAGTAAATGCCTGACATATTCAACTTGCAAGTGGTTCTTCTCAGGTACTGATGCTGTATGATTTTTTTACCCCTCAGCCAAGAGGTTAGAGTCCTATCAGGAAGCTGTCTCTGAAGATGAGGATCTTGCAGACACCCCCAGTGGCTCCCTTGCCAACATGGCGAAACCGAGGGCCCCCAACTCCAGGATGGCTCATAACAGGCCCTTGGGAAGTAAATCCTCACATCATCTTGCTGGGAGCTGTTCTGCTCTAGGAAGTGGAGAAGGAGCCGGCGAAACGCCTCATTCCAGACAGGCTGCTTTCAGTAGCCCCATCGTAAGTGTGAATGCGTGGCTTGACTCTTGTCCATCAATAATGAGTAATGCCGGACCTCCTCATAATTACAATAGAGCCAAACACTGTTGTCTTTTCAACCCGAGAAGAGACCACATAGTTGCAATTTAGTGTGCGTGCCATACATATAATTAAAAGTATAAACAAACAATATCACAACCTCCTAATTTGGGGGATAACTTCAGTGTTGAGAGAGAAAATATCATTTCTGAGGGGAAAAAAAAGGAATATTTCTGATTAGGGCCAATCATGTCTGAGCTTGAAGAAGGCTGCCTTCTGTAAGGACCGTAGCTCACTCTCAGAAAAGCTAACCAGAGTTATCTTGTACACAGGTAAGTATGTGCAAATCATTGGTACCCTCCAAGAGCTTATTTTTTATTTTATTTTATTTATTGTTAATTCTCACCCGGGGATATTTTTCCATTGATTTTTAGAGAGAGTGGAAGGGAGGGGGAGAGAGAGAAAGAGAAAAAGAGAGAGGGAAACATCAATGTGAGAAAGATACATTGATTGGTTGCCTCCCGTGGGGCAAGGATCGAACCTGCAACCCAGGTACATGCCCTTGACTGAGAATCAAACCTGTGACCCCTTGGTGCCCGGACTGATGCTCAAATTACTGAGAAACACTGGCCAGGGCTCTCACATTTATTTTGACAGTCCTTTTTTGTAAACACAGCTTTGCTGACCAGAGCCCAGCTTTGGCCAGCTCTAATAGCCCTTTTATTTTGGTTACAGCGCAGGCTCTCAGTCATGCAAGTCGTCAGATTCCCCAAATGTGGTATTTGGATTGACTTGCATCAATAGCATTTGTTACAAAGACAGAAGCTGCAAACTTTTCATTAGTCTAAGATCAACTACAGAATGCAGTAATCTCTCTGTTCTGAAGACAGTTATTAGTCAATGTAGAGATCATTGGTCCAATGAAATCATTAGCTTCCAAGATCTCTCACTCAATCCCAGATGTGTTCCATAGAACACACATCTCTGAAATTTAAAATCTGAGAATCCTGTTCATACCAGGCTCTTCTTGGAGATTCGCAGTACCCAGTAAGCTCTCTGAAAAGTGATGCAATAAAGAAACCTGTTTCATTTAAGCATTTTTTTCAATGTATTTCAGTATGGAACTCTTTGTTTGGTGTGGGGTTTTGTTTTCTTTTGTTTGCTTACTATGTACTAACATTCTGAGAAAGAGGCCTCCGGGAGCATTGCTCCAACCCATGGAGTCTGACAGGCACTAGCTGGTGGTTTAATCATAGGCCTTGATAAAGATCCTGCAACAAGTTTCCCAAGCATCTCTTGGTTGACTAAACATCGAGTGAGAAGTCTCAAACTTTACTTCTCTCTTCTACTGACTTTGAGGGAAGGGCTGTTCTCTGAGTACTGAGGGCCCAGCCAGTGCCCAGCTCAGGGTTACTATGTTTGAGATGCATGAGGAAATGTGGGCAGCTCATTTAGGAACAGCCCCCAGGTTATGAGAGCCTATGAACTCCATCAGGCTGCAACAAGATTCAAATTTTGCTAAGTCAGGTACCACAGGACAGCAGATGTACAAGTATTTAGATAGAAATTTAAGAATGGTTTGTAACAGCAGATAACGTGGACCTTTAAAACCCATTGTGAGCCTGGCAACCTTAAGGTGAGTATCATTCAAGAAAGAAAAGGAACATTGCATTACTTGGGTTTCTGTTGTGCTGGTCTCATCCCACCCACTGCCTCCTTTACTTTATACAGCCACCCTCTGAGGTAGGCATTATTCTGACCATGATTCAGAAGCTCAGAGGGTGAAACAAGCTGCCTGAGGCCACTAGCTAGTATGCAGTGGATCTAGGACCTGATCCCAAACCCATAGGATTTCCAACCTGTACTCTCTTCTTACTAAGCCTATGCTAGTTCTCACCAAACTCCTAAGCATAGAGTACATGCCACTGTCAGGATGCTTTGCCAGCCGACTGCGTCTAGGACTCCCCTAGAGTACAATGGCATTTTTGTGAACTTGATTTGAAGTTCCTCATTTGACTCATCTGAAAAATTCCTAAGGCAGTTGATTGTATGTTACTGGATTATAAACAGATTTCTACTACAACATTCTTTGCTAGAACTAGCACTCCTAAATAAGTGTGAGGAGGACTGTGTTAAACAAAGTGGAGTATTTTTTTCAGTAACAACTTGTTAGAGCCAATTTGTACAAAGAGTTTTTAAGAGGAGGGCGCAGAGTAGAGTTGCCATATAATTGTGATGATCTGAAATCTCTTGTCGGAACCCTCAGGAATGCCTTGTGGAATGTTATTAGGAAATAACATGTATATTAAATATTTTTTTAGAAGAGTAAAGTTTACTGTGTCATGATTCATATGTTCTGGTTATAAAAGCTACTTCGCATTTAGATTTAAAACTCTCATTTTTAGACATTTGTTATAATAACACTTTGTCTTATTGGATCTCCAGGAAACAGATGTGGTGCCAGACACCAGGCTTTTGGACAAATTTAGTCAGCTTACACCTCAGCTCTTTGGCCCAGTGGATGAGACTATCCCAGATCCACGACAGGAGAGTCTGTACATCATTGACTTCTTTATTGCTTTGGCAATTTGCAACACAGTAGTGGTTTCTGCTCCTAACCAACCACGACAAAAGGTAAGGTCTCTAATGCAAACAAAGGTCACCTTCCAGAAGAGAACTTTGGATTTAAATGTACCTGTACTGGTCTTGTTATGTGGATAATAATAATAATAATAATAGCCGCTAATAATACCATCTTAACATTTATACAGCAGTTAATCAGTGCTCTGCACTTACAATGTTCTAAGTGATTTTAGGTGCTATTACTCCACTGTAATTTTCTGTCTTACAGTTGAGGTTAAGTAACTTGCCCAGTCACAGGATGGTTTTGTGGGGAAGGTGGGATTTGAACCCAAAAAGTGTGGCCCAGGGCTACTATATATTTTGCTTCTAGGAGGGTAGCTGAAAAAAGCGATTCTCGTGGAATGTGGCTCTGTTCATTTTGCTTTAGTTTTTTGTTGTTTTTTCACCAAATTGAAGCTTTTTTTGAGGCTTCAGAGACTCTCATCATAGTATACACTGTATCAAACAAGATACAAAGTATTAGATTTATTATCATGTTTCATGAGAATGTACCTTTTTCATGTACCAGTTGAGTTAGCTTTAAATCAATCTATCTGAAATCCAGTACATCTATAATACACCAAGGTTCTGCAGTTCCCACAAAAGCTGGATTTCTAAAGTCTACTTGTAGCTTAGAATTCATGGAAAATGCATTTTCAGTTAAAAAGAAAAACTCATTTTAGAGACTGGTGATTCACCACTTGCTGTGCTGGCTTCCTTGTGTATCACTATCTCCCCTTTTGCACACATCCACTTAAAATTCAATTTGCAGCACAACCCAATTAAATTTTAATTTTCCATCAGATCATTTTCTTTTGGCAACTTCAGAGGTGGTCAAGTTTAACATAAAAATAATTTACTTCCAATTAAGCTTTCGTTTGCTCAGACACTCTATTTTTATAAGATTTCAACTAGAAAGTTGCCCTTTGAAAAGTGATTATGTAATTAGAGAATAAATTGTGGAGTGTTCTGTTTTCTCCCAACATGATACTTTATATACATCTATTTCCAAAGCAGACATCTTTTAGTGTTTTCTGCTTAAGAAATATTGATACCTTATCTCCAAAGAATATAATATTCTATGGCTGAAAATAAAATATAGGTATATAGGAGCCTAAGTTTCATGATATTTCAAGGTAGTGATAGGAAGGCAGTAAAAAAGGAGCTAATCAGAATTCTTGTGGAATACAGAAACCCCATATGTGATCGAAAAATTGACCATCATGAGTCCCTCAAACTATCATAAAACTAATAATCTTTAGAAGAAAACTTTTTAATTCCTTGGGCATTTCTGAAGGAGAAAATTTTAGGAACCAATTAATCGCTCTTCACGATTGAATATGCTACTAGTATTATTGAATACTTAATTTGCTTACAAGTTTTAAATTGTTATTGCTAGGATGCATACAATAAAGATTATGGGTTTTTCTATCTTTTAAATTAGCTCATTAGGAAAAATTGCTAATAAGTACACACACTGCTGGCAATATTAGCATTTTATGTCTTTTGCTTTTTGTCAGATTTCATCCTGAATGGTTGTAGAAGTTCATAATGCCATCAACTTTAGCACATCTTTTTCAGCATGGCTCTCTTTATTTTTACTGATGTTCTCTGTGGCAGTTGTAAGCATGAGGCCAGTTGCTATCTATTTAAGGGAGTGGTAACTCTTTGTATCTCATTTCCCCACCCCCAGTTTGACTTCAGAGTTGTCTTTTGACTGCATTATTGAGACCTTCCCAAATTCCTTCCTAGATCCGACTCTCTTCACTAAGTGGAATGCCCATTAAGTCTTTGGAAGAGATTAAAAACCTTTTCCAGAGACTGTCTGTCCGAAGATCAAGTTCACCATCTCTCGCCAGTGGGAAGGAGCCATCTCCTGGGGCCCCGAATGCCTTCGTGAGCAGGCTCTCCCTCTTCAGCCGGGTGAAACCGGCCTCGCCTGCGGAAGGAGAGGTCTCCCAGACAGCCGGGAGCCCGCAGGGCCCCGGGAGCTCCGCTTGCCCTCCAGAAAGAGAGAAACAAAACGGTGATGCAGGCATCGCCAACGGCAAGGTGGACGCCTTCCCTGGACAGCCCTTGACCTCCAGTCTGTGTTATGAGGCGGAGAGCCCAGATGAGGCGGCCTTGGTGTATGCCGCCAGGGCTTACCAATGCACTTTGCAGTCCCGGACACCAGAGCAGGTCATGGTGGACTTCGCTGCTCTGGGACCATTAACATTTCAACTCCTACACATCCTGCCCTTCGACTCAGTAAGAAAAAGAATGTCCGTTGTGGTCCGGCACCCCCTTTCCCACCAAGTTGTGGTGTATACGAAGGGTGCTGATTCTGTAATCATGGAATTGCTGTCCGTGGCTTCCCCAGGTGGGTTCATACAGGACTGAGGGTGGTGAGATGAAGGGCTCAGAGATGAAAAGGCCACTCTCAGTGGTTGATGAAAACAAACAGGCAGACATGTGGGGATCAGTCATACTTGGCAAAGTAGGGAAGGCTCAGTAGGATTGGGTGAGAAAGCATCTAAGTTTGGGGGCTACCCAGACCTGGGTTCAAATGTGGCCGCTGTCATTAGCTATGTCTTGATAAGTTACCTGACTTCTGTATCTGAGTCTTCAGTAAATGGGGATTATAGTACCTTCTTTATAGGCTCCTCAGAGGTTTGACGTTGTACTCCATACCATATATGTACAGCCTTTTCCCAGTGCGAGCAAACTGTAAATGCCTGATGAGGGACTGATAGCATTGTTATAGTTATTGTCACTGTTGTTATTGACGGTGTGGGAACAGGGTTGGTATTCAGTTCTTGGTACTTTCCTCTCCCCAGGGAGAATGGGGACAACGGGAGGATGAATTGTGGGGTTCCCTTTTATAAATGTACAGAACTGCAAGGCCTTTTGTTTGTTGTAGGTTAAGCTATCATTTTAAAAAGTATGTAATTGGGCCGCCTGATGGGAACCCTTGTGTTTTGCTAATTATTTCAGATGGAGCAAGTCTGGCAAAACAACAGATGATAATAAGGGAAAAAACCCAGAAACACTTGGATGACTATGCCAAACGAGGCCTACGCACTTTATGTATAGCAAAGAAGGTGAGGCTGCTTAGCACACGACTCACTCTTGCCTCCCAGGTAATTTGATTTAGAGAACCTGACAGCCCTCACCAGATGGCTCAGTCGGTTGGAGCATCATCCCATGCACCAGAGGGTTGCAGGTTTGATTCCAGGTTAGGGCTCACACCTGGGTTTTGGATTCCATCCCTGGTTGGGGCGTGTACAAGGAGGCAGCCGACCAATCGTTCTCTCTCTTTCTCTCTCTTTCTCTCTCTTTCTCTCTCTTTCTCTCTTTCTCTCTCTCTCTCTCTCTCTCTCTCTCTCTCTCTCTCTCTCTCTCTCTCTCTCTCCCCTCCCCTCCCCTCCCCTCCCTCTCTCTCTCTCCCCAGCTTCCTGTCTTTCTAAAAATCAATAAAAACATCTCCTCAGATGAGGATTAAACAAAAGAGAGAGAGCTGACATCCACTGGGCTACATTTGTATCAGGGGCAGGATCATTTCATGGAAAAGGCAGAGGGTCCCTTTTGATCTTGAACTCTCCATTCTTACACCTATGTGTGACTAGATAGAAAGTGCCTCACCCCCTCCACTCCAGCTGCTTTATAAGAACTTAAATGTAGATTTCTCCCTCGCAGCGGTTCTCAACCTGTGGGCCGCGACCATCGGAAAACACATATAGCATATCAGATATTTACATTACGATTCATAACAGTAGCAAAATTACAGTTATGAAGTAGCAACGAAAATAATTTTATGGTTGGCGGTCACCACAACATGAGGAACTGTATTAAAGGGTCGCGGCATTAGGAAGGTTGAGAACCACCTGAAGATGAAGGAATATGCATCATTCATTCCTTCTCAAGGAATTCCTCTTAATTTTTATTTGGAACATGACTTTCTTGCTTTACCAGCATGGTCTGTTCTCTTTATGTTTACAAATAACTAACCCCATAAACCAACCATCAAAAGACCTCAGAGTTGCTGCTGACTTCATACTACCTCAAGCTACTACTACACCATTGGAATCATCTGAACTTAAATAAGTGGAGACTTCTCCCAAGTGCATACTCTCTGGTTTAACTGAATAGATTAATCCAGTTTCCTCATGTATGGTCCAGAGATACTGAGCTATAGTATAGCTCCATTCATCGCCAGCGTTACACTAGGCTGATCATAGAATTCGGGAAGCGTCTGATGAGGGTATGGGCCCGGTACAAGTATGCCCAGAGAGGAATACCTAAAATAAGTCGATGGCTTGCTATTTCTCCAGGCATCGGTCCTGGCAAGATTGTCACATGACTGCCTTATAACTTGTTTCTTCCCCCCATAGGTCATGAGTGACACTGAATATGAAGAGTGGCTGAGGAATCATTTTTTAGCTGAAACCAGCATTGACAACAGGGAAGAATTACTGCTTGAATCTGCCATGAGGTTGGAGAACAAACTGACTTTACTTGGTAGGGAGATTATGTTGTATTTTCTGAATGCAGGAGTTTGGAATACAGTTGACATTTCTAAGTTATTCACCAGTGCCCCCCCGCCACCCCCCCCCCACACACACACACACTTTGATCTAATAGATATATGTGGTTCTGCCCACCCTATGCCGTCTCATATCTACCCAGCTTCCAATCCCTTCTATTCCGTCCCCCACTGCAGTGAAATAGACTTTATTTGTGGTCGAATTGGGGTGGTCTTTCTTAAGGAGGTCATTTAAAAACCCAACTCGGAAAATAGAGCACAAATCATGTAAACATCCTGGTTCCAGGGAAGAAAGCTGAAGTGTCTTGCCAGGCACTGGATACCTTACTTAATAAGTGCTGTCTTTTTGAATCTGCACAACAAATCTTCATTTTATTTAGAAGGAACTTGGAGCACAGAGCAGTCAGTGATGTGTCCAAAGCCACATGCTCATAACTGACAAAGCTAGGGAGACGCTCTGGCCCACCTGGCTCTAGGGCCCATGTTCTTTATTCTGTACCTGCAGCTGGGCTAATGAAATGTATTTCTCTGACTTCCTGATTTCCACCAAAGGTTGCACACTGACACCCCTTGTGTCAGCTTGAACTGTATCCTGAAATCTTCCGGAGCACTTTAAAAAATGCTGGTGTCTGGGATTCTAATTCAATTGCTCTGATGTGTGGCCTGGACATTTGAATTTTTAAAAGCTCCCCAAGTAATTCTAAGAGGGGACAAGGTTGGAAACCACTGCCTTAGACCTAGAGATCTGGTTTCCAATATAACCACTAACATCCCAAGGGACCAACCTCTGGGCCCCATTCCTCTGGTTCAGAGAAAAACAATGCTCTCTCTTAGCCTCTGGCCAATAGGATAATGATGCCCACTGCTAAGTCCTTTCTCAGTGACACAGTGAGTACTCTGGGTTGACATTTCCTCATCTGAAATTCCAAACTCTAAGATACTCTGTGGGCCAGAACTCACTGGGCAGCAAAATCAGGCCTGATTTGATAAGAGTGTTTATAAGTCTTTATTATCCTAATTAGTGTGACCATGTGTATGTTATGCTGCAGAAATATTAATATGCTAGATGACCATATATTACAAAATATATATCCACCATATTATCTTTTTAAAATCTGCAAAATTTTTTAATTCTAATACTTATCTGGCCATATTTCAGAAAAGGGAACTGTGGACTTACACTAGGAAAGAGCATTGAAAATAGGTGTTATGCCTTATTGACAAGAGCATTCTTTAAAATTCTGCTCTTACCCTTGGGAGTATCATCCTGTATAATAAAATGCTAATATGCAAATCGACTGAATGGCAGAATGACTGGTTGCAGACACTCAATGCAGCTGCCCCCTGATGGTCAGTGCACTCCCACAGGGGGAGTGCTGCTCAGCCAGAAGCTGGGCTCACGGCTGGCAAGCACAGCAGCAGTGGTAGGAACCTCTTCTGCCTCCGTGGTAGCGCTAAGGATGTCCAACCGACAGTTTAGACCCACTCCCCATGGGCTTAAGCCATCAGTTGGACATCCCCTGAGTGCTCCCAGACTGCGAGAGGGCGCAGGCCGGGCTGAGGGACCCCCTTCCCCCCCACCCCCCTACCCAGTGTATGAATTTCGTGCACCGGGCCTTTAGTAGAATTATAAAATTATAGAGTAAGGTTACATAAGTAACTAAGCAATGCCCCCTCAACTTATAGAAAAGAAAGCTAGCCAGAGAGAGAATAAGTAAGTTTGATAAACTTATTGATTCTTAAGGCTTCCTTCTGAAAATGTTACTTTGTATGTGATTTTGGTCTGGGTCTTCACATTTCCTTTGGATCCCTGGAAGTTATTAGAGAAAGATTGGGTTGACTTATAGATAGGGCTCAGTTATAGCCTCGGTGAGCTCCAGCTGGCTGAGTTTCTTGCAAGCCCTGTTGCACTTGGTGAATTTGTAGGTGCCACTGGCATTGAAGACCGTCTGCAGGAGGGAGTCCCCGAGTCTATAGATGCCCTTCACAAAGCCGGCATCAAGATCTGGATGCTGACAGGGGACAAGCAGGAGACAGCTGTCAACATCGCCTACGCATGCAAACTGCTGGAGCCAGATGACAAGCTCTTTATCCTCAATACCCAGAGTAAAGTATGAATCATGAGATTTAAACCGGTCTTTTTTCAAAGCCAGTGGAGCATTTGTGATTTGATGAATGTGAGGAGGAAGAAAAACCGATAACCATTAGCTCCTTGATAATTGTTTATTCTATGCAGCAGCCTAGCTTGTGCATGGGTCGGGGGGGGGGGGGGGTACCATAGTTCTTCTAAAGGCTTGGTGAGATGTCAGAATGGTTCAGAGGAGCCATTGCTGAGTAAAGGTATGAAAAGGAAGTTTCTTTTTTATTCCCCCCTCTCCCTTCTCTTATTGGGTGGCTTACCAGGGATTTGACAAGATTAGCCCATAATGACAGAATATAGCAAGCTCTAGGACAGGAATCTACCTCCCTTTCAAGTTGAGAGGAAGTGATGATTTCTATTGGAATCTGGTTAATAAATTCATATTTTCATAGTAATTATAAAAATAGACTCTCAGGGTAAGCATGCCCTCTGGTGGTAATTCTTGTACAGTGCTACTGAGAATTCCAAAAGTTTGAAGAACTCTTTAAGCAGGGATAAAGGGGATTTTTTTTGTAAGGAAAAGGAACTTAGAGGTTTGGACCCAACTGTTTTTTCTAACACCTCCCTTCCCACCTAATCTCTAACACAAATGTTCTAATCAGTAAACAATTGTTTTATTTTTTTCAGAAAGTTCCTAGCATAGTGATATTCTGTTTCTGCATATTGTGTAATTCGCTTGGAAAACCTTCCTCATTCCTTCCTCCGTAGTCAGACTGAATCACTGACATCCAATCCATTCTGTCAAGGCAGCCTGACTTTAAGACCCCGGAGCTTCTCACCTGGTCACATCTAGGACTCGGTCACCGGCTGCCATGTTTGGTTAGCCATGTTTCTATGATCAGGCCTCAGTCCATACCCAACGAGACTGTACACTTAGAGGAAATAAAATTTTCCATAGTCAACACAAAGTAGGTTCTCTTCGGCAGTTGGTAGTGGCCCAGGGACCCTAACCACAATCACCAGCCAGCTCCCAGTGTCAGCCAGAGGCTGAGCACAAGAAATGCTTAGTCATTGTAATCACTAAATTGGACGTGCTCTAAGGCTGATAAGATCCAGGTTCAAATACTTGTCCTGCCAGTGACCAGGTATGTGACCTTGGGGAGTTACCTTCCTGAGCCTTTTTCCTTGCCTGTAAAGTGAGTGCAATGCCTATTTCATAAGGTTGATGTAGACTTTAAATGAGAAAATGTAAATTGTTTAATATTTTGCCTGGCAGAGGCAAGGGGTTCAGTGAATCTTAAAAAGGGAAAATAATCAATTTTCGGTGTTTAATTTTGGCATTTTATGAGCAGTAAAATTTTTAGGATTTTGACATTTATTTGTAAATACACAATTTATGGTAAAAGCATTTACATTACCAATCCAAGAAATCTTCACAGTGTATCAGCTGTGGAGTGTTCTAAGTTCAAAAGATTATTTTATTTTATTTTTTGCTATCGAAAAGCACAGGGAGAATAACTAAACAGAACACAGTAAACTTAATTAGTTTTATGATGATTCAAGTCCATGCATATAAAATGCCAGACACATCATAGGGGCTCAATCACTGGTATTATTTCCTCTTTTCCCCACTCTACACCCCTCTGGAGATGCTAGGAGTTAAAGGAATTGAAGATCATGGAGCCCCATTTGTCATTCAGGGGAGGAATTGCTTCTGTGACATTCTAAATAAGCCCCTGGCAACTAATGGAATGTCTGCTCATTCTACAGTGCAGTACTCAATGTTAAAAATCCCATCAACTTTTGGTCCTAACTTTGTAAATTGGATTATAGTAAATGTAGCCACTTACAAACTGTACAAAGTTCCCATTCTCATAAAAGTTTTTTTTGCTTTTATGTTTTAATTATTTCCTAGATTTTTACTGTACTGTGATATTTAAAGGCCTTTCAGGGTTCATCATTTAGTTTTTTAAGTTTTAGTTTTATAATTTTATTTTAAATATTCTCCTGAGATAACAGCTTATTATTTTCTTATTTATTAGTCTATAAAAGGCTTTTTCATACATAATTTCATTGATATTTATAACAAGTAGAGCAGATAAAATTACAGTATTCCTGTTTTATAGCTTGAAATTTGAAAAGGTTCTGATGATTTGCCTAAGTACCTATAGCTGATTACTTGCAAGTATGCTTTCTATAGTATATTACATATTACATAATCTGTATTAACCTGTCTATATATATATATACATATATATATAAATATATTTACATACAGTTGATTCTCATTATTCATTGAGTTAAGTTATATAAAGTTGTCAAAAATACTGAGTTAGCAACTAGTAATCCATTACCCCTAAGGGAAATACAGGATTAGGTTCCTAGGACCCTCTGGTCACAACTTTTTTGTCAACCAATCAATATATAACCTTGTTTCACATGTGTTTCTGTTTAAAAACACCTTATTATACACACCCATACACACATACATGCACACATGTTTGATTCATTAACACTAAACAGCACTATGACTCATGCCTGAATAAACCTTATCTGACACGCATATTTTCTCCATGAGGCACCTCATAGCTTTCTCTTGCATAGGAACACTAGACAGCACTTCAGCACTATACTTGAGGAACATTTTAAACCGTGAAATCACCGACAAAAAGCACCCAAAATGCAAAAAAAAAAAAAAAAAATGTCACCTAACATAATGAAAAGGACACTTGTTTACAGTGTGGGAGCTGACATAGTAAGAAGGCAGAGTGTCACCTTGCTCAGCTTTCACTGGACAGGTGCACAACTCAACTCATTTATTGTCATTCTGTCCATGGCCACAAATGGCTGCAACAGCAGCATGAGTATTCAATGTAGGATCTCATACAAATTTCAGCAAATAGGTGAATCGCTAATCCCACAAATAATGAAGATCAACTACATGTATGTGTGAAAAAGCACAGTTAAGTTATAAACTAAACACATACATATGCAAATAAAAGGATAATACCATCTGTGTAATCAATCTAGAATCATAAAACTACAGAAAATTTACGTCCGTATTTTGGAGGGCATCCACTCAGGCTGCATTCTGTACACTGTGAGCCTATGAAGGCTACAAAGACTATTCATAGTATTAGGATCAGATCTGTTCCAGTGGTAAAGGTTGCCAGGTAGCTCCATTGTAAAGTGGAATCTCTCGTTTATAGTTCATGCAGTTATTAAGTCCTTGTTGTGTCCTGCCTACATAGCCGTATCTCCTTCCTCCCTACCCATCTCATGTTGTTGTGGGTTGAGAAATGCTTGATAAAACAGCATTTGAAATCAGAGTCAATGGCCTCTGAGTGAGGGGCTCTTTGATGAATTAACAATTTCAGGCTCAGCTGATAACTATAAATGCACTGCTCCTGGATTTCACTTGGTTCTCTGCTTAGCAGTCATTTGACACAATTTCTGGTTAGGTTGATTGTTAGTCTCCTTGAGTAGAATTCATTCAGTGAATATTGATTGAATGTCTAATGTGGCCCTCTGTTAGGCATTGTGAAGGCTTTAAAAGAAGAACTTCCTAACTACTGTGGGTGAGGCGAGTGGAGGGATGAGCACCAAACGTGATGAGCACCACTAAGAATGCCCCAACCAGAATATCCATTCCACGAGGGCAGGGATTTTTGTGTTCATTGGCATATCCCCAGCACCTAGAATGTTTTCTAACATACAGTAGTTCCTCTATAAATACTTAGTGAATGAATGGATGGATGGATGAATGCATTAAATAAAGAATATAAAAACAATAATTACTGATTTAAATTCTGCTGTGTCATGCCTTACACTAAGAGCTTTGTATGCATTATTTCACTTATTCCTCACAATGATGTTAGGATGTAGACAACATTTACATTTTTCAGATGACAACCTTGAGGTTACATGATTTGCCTAACGTCAAGCAGCTAGTAACTGGCAGAGTAAGACCAAAGGGCTCTTGAGATTCACTGTTTGAGAAGGTAACTTGCACAAATAAAGACATTCCATAACTATTTTTTAGCTGTAGAATTGGACATGAACTGTCATCCTTTTAACTGCTTCCCACATACACACAGAAGTCTTTGTGGAAGAGCTGTCGGGTCTTTGAAAGTACCAAGGGTTGCCATGGTGCAGCAATTACTAAAGAATGGCAGTGACAAATTTCTCTGGATGTGGCCACCAAAGAGCCCCAGGGCTAACTGTCTTCGCCTCTTGCTTCAAGGATGCCTGTGAGGTGCTGATGGGCACAATTTTGAAAGAACTTCAGAAGAAGAACCCAGTCTCTCCAGAGCAAGCATCTTTAAGTGAGGATTTACACCAGCCTTCTGCCGCCCGGGACTCAGGGCTGCGGGCTGGGCTCATTATCACTGGGAAGACCCTGGAGTTCGCCCTGCAGGAGAGCCTGCAGAGGCAGTTCCTGGAGCTGACTGCTTGCTGTCAAGCTGTGGTCTGCTGCAGAGCCACACCCCTGCAGAAAAGCGAGGTGGTGAAATTGGTGCGCAACCATCTCCGGGTGATGACCCTGGCCATTGGTGAGTGGGGATGGAACCTCGCCTTGTGCTTCTCACTTTCCTGCCACCCCAAGGCTGATCCTTCTGCCTGTCCTTCCTTCTGTATACCTGTTTACCTTTCTGGCTGGCTGTGCTTTCCCTCCCCTTTTTCTTCCTTCTTTCTTTCCATTCCCCCACTCCTTTCCCCTTTCTCTCCATCACCTATTTGACCACCTGCTGCTATGAACCAGGTGGTAGGAATGTAACAGTATAGTAGTCAAGACTTTAGGTTACATGTTATAACCCCAAATCAACTGGATTAAGAAGGGTAATGTATTGAATCATAGAACTGAAAAATCTAGTTCTACCTTAGGAAAGTTTAATTCAGGGACATGAACAATTCCTTTATCTATTCACAAATATTTATTGATTGCCTTTTATGTGCCATTTTTTCTTGGCAATGGAGATCATCTAAGAGTATGTACAGCTGACAAAGCACCTTTTATTAAGGAGCTTACATCTAGTAGGAGGGAATAGAGTAACCAATGAAACAAAACAAAAAAGCATAAATATATAAGATATCACAGAGTGACAAATACTATTAAAAAATAAAGCAGAGCCTGGGGATGTAGGGCATTAAGGGAGTGAGAGGGGGCTGCTATTTGAAATATGTGTTTCAGAGGTCTCACTGATAAGATTGTATGAGAGGAGAGACTTAAAGGAAATGATAAGTGAGCCATGGGAGGGAAATCTGTGGGGAGAACATTCCTGGCAGCGAAGATGATGGAAATGAAGGTCATGGACCATGCTTTGAGGCCAAAGAAAATTTGAGGGAAGGGAAGAATTTTCTGCAGGTTAGTAAAGGACCGAGAGGTGGCAGGTGGCCAGACCATGTAGGTTCTTGGAGGTCATTATAAATGTTTGGCTTTTATATGAAGTGATAGTGAGTCATTGGAGTACTTTGAGCAGGAGAAGGACATGATCTGCCTTAAGTTTAAAAGGATCGCATTGTCTCCTATGCTAAGAGTAATTGTAGTGGTGTATAGACATGAGTAAGGAGACCAGTTGAGAGGCTATTGAAATAATGAGGCAAGAGATGATGGACATGTCAGTTATATCATGTGACCTTATCTGAACCAATTACTGAAGCCAATAACAGATAATGCTAACTGTCCAAGCTTGGGTCAGTTGTCCATTCTAACTCTGGGGGTTTGGATTTGTATTAACAAGCCACATAGATTCATAGTTCCCAAGGAAAATCAGGATACTATTACCAGAAAGCAAGTGAATGGTTGGTGGGTAGTTGGGAACAATAAATATTCATTACCAACAGAAAGGCAGTAGCTCTGCTTAAGAAGCTTCCAGTGTGTTGGGGAGACCAAGAGCTCTATAGCAAGCACAATAGCATGTGATGGGTATAATAGAGATACACAGTGTGGTGGTAGAGCCCAAGGAAGGGGCATCTGATCTAAAGGGAATATGAGACGGACCTCTCAGAGGAAGTAGCATCTAAACTGAGATCAAGAGCAATTAAACCCAGCAAGGTGGGGTGGGGGCGATGAGAACAGTGTTATAAGAATAGAAAAACAGCATGTGCAGTGGCTGAAAGAAGCAGGTTATATATCTGGAAAATTGAAAGTAGAGTGGGTGACATAGAGAAAGGAGAGATCAGTCCAGAAAGGTGCCACAGCATGAAGGATTTTAAGGCAGAACTGAATTTGGAATTCATCCTGATGGTAGTTGGGTGCCACCTTTAATTTCTGCTTAACTAGCTTCCAGGCATCTTGAAGACATGGGGTAAACTTTGAAGGATGTGTCTGTTTGCTTGAGTGGTCAATATTGATTTTTCAATGTTTGCATCATTTCTTTACTCCTCATATGTTTCTCGCCTTTTCTTCTGTCCCATACAGGTGATGGTGCCAATGACGTTAGCATGATACAAGTGGCAGACATTGGAATAGGGATCTCAGGTCAGGAAGGCATGCAGGTGAGTGGATGCTGTGCACCCAAATTCTATGAACTTGACCTGCCCACCCAAGGCAGCATTCTTTGTGGTAAAATATCTGTGGTAGAATGAGCCTCTCTGGTTAGCTCAGGAGCGGGAAACAGGAAGTTTATCCATTTATTCATTGATTATTTACTGGGCATTATGGTCTTTTCCTGGGTAATTTTAGCACCATGGTTTACCTGTTTAGTTTAAAAATATAACTAACCTAGATCATAACTGTGTATACATATTATGCAATAATGTGACTTTTGCAACTGAAAAAAGACTACTAAGGGTTGGAATAAGAGAACTAAAGATCCTAAAGAGAGAGGAAAAAGAGAGAATGGGAGTGTCCCATTTGCATGCATGCACGGATGCCTATGTGTCGGATAGTGTTTTAGGCACAGAATTCAGAGAGAAGCTGACCCAAAAGACTGCTTCTGTGTATGGAGCAAATGTTGTGGGAGGAAGGTAGGACGTGAGACTTGGGTTTTCCCAAAAATTGTAAATGATGACATCTGTACAAAAGATTAGAAATTCAAGTATCTCTTTGCCTGACACATACAAAGCTCCATAAAATTATGACTCCGATTTTGATATTCTCCTCATTGAGGAGACATGAACGCACATGTAATTCATACAGTTCTTGCTAAGGGAGCTGCTTCGTAGAAAGTTCACTTGCTGAAGTTACATCATGAGTAGTGACCAAGGAGAAGTCATGTTTCATTCAACCATATCGGAAAGCTGAGTAGTAACTTCAGGCAACCAACCTGTTAAGACTTCTGTAAGGGTTTTGTTTGTTTGGAGTTGTTTGTTTATGGGTTGTTGGTTTTTTTTTTTTTTTGGTTTGGACTTTCTTTTTGTTTTGTTTTTGAGGGTTTTTTCTTTTTTGGTCTGCATGTAAGGTTTCAACCACACATTTGACTGATGAGCCTGTGGTGGTCAGGCTGCCATGCTGGGTCTGCTCTGACATGTGTGATTGCTCAGGGTGGTTCTCTCTTCATTGCCTCCGCAGGCTGTGATGGCCAGTGACTTTGCCATTTCTCAGTTTAAACATCTCAGCAAGCTCCTTCTTGTCCACGGGCACTGGTGTTATACACGACTGTCCAACATGATTCTCTATTTTTTCTACAAGAATGTGGTATGTAGCTCCAGAGAATATATCCCTTTCCCCCTCCCACCTTTCAATCCTGCTTGCTTACGGGATGAAAAGGAAGTGCCCTGTACGAAGCTCACTTCATTTATTGATGTGTTGGGGGCAGCCAGGAACACCCCTCCTGTCTTAACAGAAATAATCTGGAATGTGCTATGTTTCAGCTGCTGACAGCCAATTGCTAGGTTTGTCCACCCGCTAGCATATTCTATTCCCTGTGCATTTAAATTCAGTTAAGGCCTGTCTGGTTCATTTAAAATCCAATTTTTGACCTTCCCTATAAAGGTTGCGACAAGCAGGATGATGAAATGTTTAATACTACTTGTCAGTAGCGAATGAACAGGTTTGCTTCCATTTTACAGGAGCTACTGTCCCCAAATTGATGTTCCTTGTGTTACATTGAGGATGCAGATGAAAACCCAGTATGATGCCTTATGCCATAGCTGGCAGGCATTTACAATGTGAGAATTCTCTAGCAGGCCTCTAAAATGTTCCTGGGCCATCATGGACTTAGTTTATTTGAGACAAAATGTGGGAGGAAACAATGCAGAGCATATGCCCCTAGCCTCCAGGATGGCTGACTGTCCTGCTGTGCCTGGAAATGTCCCAGTTTGGGTAGCGAAAGTCCCATCTCCTGGAAAATGCCTCAGTCCTAAGCAAACTGGATGGTTGGCCAGCCTGTTGGCACTGTTCCATTTCATCACTAAAAAATGATTGTGAACCCGAAAAGCAAGAGAATGAACATGGGTTGTGTGCCAGGTACGTACCAGGCATGGGACTGGGTTCTCTTCATCCAGAGCCAAAATATCTCAAGTTGAATACTGGCTCTGCCACTTATTAGCCAGGTAACTCTGGGCAAGTTCCTCAGTCCCTCCGTGCCTCAGTTTCCTCATCTGTAAGATGGGGACAAGAATAATTCCCAAGTGGTTATGATGATTAAGTGAATTCTCTGTAAAGCTCTTAGAACTATGCCAGCACCACACAGTATGTGGTGTGTGTGTTTGAATTTAATAAAACATTTGCTCCCTCCCCTCCCCCACCCCAATAATAGCTGCATGGTAAGATGTGGTCTTCCTTTTGTAAGTAAGGAAACTGCACTGAGGTTGCAATCAGAGGTGGGAATGGTGGCGTGTGGATGTGTAGTCCCACTTGCATTGCTGTTTCTAAGATGCGAATGTTCCTCTTTGTGTTCCTAGGCCTATGTGAACCTCCTTTTCTGGTACCAGTTCTTTTGTGGGTTTTCAGGAACATCCATGACTGACTATTGGGTTTTGATCTTCTTCAACCTCCTTTTCACATCTGCCCCTCCCGTCATCTATGGTGTTTTGGAGAAAGACGTGTCTGCAGAGACCCTTGTGCAGCTGCCTGAACTTTACAAGAGTGGCCAGGAATCAGAGGTAGGTGCTAAAGCCAAGACGCTTAGAACAATGCACATCCGTTGTCAAAGTTGGCGTTTTTCAGGCAGCCCAGCTCCAATATTGTGGTACATGCAGAACTATTCAAAACTATTCAAATCAGCTGGTTATTTCAGATTTCTGCTAACAGCAAATATTAAATTATTCACTTCAGAGGTGAACAGAGGTAAAATTATGAAAGACCTTAAGTACTTAGAAGAGAGCAAATCCAGTGTTTAGACCTTATAGCTAATAATATGTAGTATTTACTAAACTCCACTCTGCCCTTTATTGTGCAAACCACTAAACATCCCTGTCTCATTTATCTCAGAAAACACTCTAAGAGAGAACCTGGTGTTGTTCCCATTCTGAGATGAAGAATCTGAACCTCAATGGGGTTAAGTAATTTTTCCAAAAATGTCACAGTTACAAAATGGCAGAGCCAGTGCGAGACCCCTTCTCAATCTGGTTCCAAAGCCAAAGTTAAATCCTCCAGGTTCTACTGTCACATAAACCTGGAGAGTGATCTTACTGGCACCCTCCCCCTAAAACCATGCCCCGCCTCCACTTTATTGATGTTATGGTCCTACCGATCTACCAGTGACATGTCACTTATACCTGTCTCCCTTTCCACCCTTCCCTCACTGCCTTGCTGTCTCTTAGAATATTACAGTTGCTGATTGAGTTA
The DNA here is from genome assembly GCF_014108235.1 of Myotis myotis. Taxonomy (NCBI): domain Eukaryota; kingdom Metazoa; phylum Chordata; class Mammalia; order Chiroptera; family Vespertilionidae; genus Myotis; species Myotis myotis. The sequence goes on from NW_023416313.1 coordinate 29,849,670, forward strand.
GCTGTCACAACTCTTTTCTTTCTAATTCATCTTTCACAAAATTGATAACAACCAATATTAAGATAACACTTACAAGCATTTATGTCATGCCTCCTGTATACCAGGCCCTATTGTAAGTGTATAACATACATAAATCTAATCCTCAAAATGACCCTGCAAGATAGATGTTATCATTGTCCACATTGTAGGTGAGGAAAGCCAGGCACAGGGAGGCACCTTAAATATCTGCCCAAGTCCCAGGGCTAGCGTGCGGTGCAGGTGAACCCGGCTCCTGAGCCCATGGAGTCTACCGCTAATGCTTTGCTGCAGAAAGAACACCGATGCTATCTTTAGTCCTTGGGTTTCCCCCAACACAAACACCACGGTTAGTGCCAGACATGCAAAGTGCTCTCACAAGCGCACTGGCAGGATCACGGAACTGAGGTGGACCAGTAACCTAAAGACACCTGCTGAGGGAGATCAGTCTAGTCAGATACTCTAATCTTGAGAAGATGATTCTGTTAGTGAAGACTGTTTTAGTTGCAAGTGACAAAAAGCCAGCTCAAGTTGGCTTAATGAGAAAGGGAAATTAATTGTCTCATATATTGCAAAATCCAGATATAATGGTAACAGAACACTATTATTCTTAAAGCAGTTGTAAATGTCCTCATTTATAGTTATGTTATAACTCATTGGCCAATGTGGAGTCCCAGGCCTTTCCCTGTGTTTTATCACTGTGGCGAGAATGTTTTCTCATTGACTAGGCCTGGGACGTGTATCTTTCCTCATTAGGGCTGGACCACATGGTCAGGTTTGGCAAGAAGGGTTTTCTGTGGAAGGACTGGACAGACAGGACTGAGATCCACCAGATGAAATCTGTATGTTGGCCTTCTGTTGCTGTTCTTGAAATGGTGACACAGATCAGCACGTTAGAAATTATGGGTTATGTTTAGCCTGAGTTTAAATTCTGTTTCTGTGGTGTGTGAACTTTCTCGGTTATTTAACTTGCCTGCCCTTCAGTTTCTTTATAGAGATGGTGTGAGAATTAAGTAAGATAGTATGTGTACAAATTCTAGCTCTCAATATTGTTATATGTTATACCCCCAGATTAACCAGAAATTTGGGGAAACTCCATATTAAAAATGATGTGTTAATTTTCAGTAGTCCAACTTCATTGTGGCTTGAACTGCCTTTCCAGATGGGAGAGTGCTTTCATGTCCATAGGTTATGTGAAGGAGTCAACACAGAAGAAATCACACAATCAGCTTCCTGAGAAGAAATCCTTATGATCCTTCCATGTTGTCCATTCAGATCAAATAGCAACTTGGGGTTTTCCTAAATGAGTCCAATCTGACTTAAAGTTCAAAGCCAGGATGCAGGAATGTGTGGTTGATATTAATGAAGGTTGTCCTGTACCCAGGGGAGAATGAGAGGTGAGGGAGGGCCCTTCAGAATGTTTATAGCTGGTGTTTTAAAAGCCCATTTGTACAAGCTGAAGATTATAATTTGTCCTTATCCTTGGAAGAGTTGAGATTATTGTTTCCTGTTGTTGAACCCTGTTATCAATCCTTTGCACACATTGTTCTCCTGAGCTGGCCAATTGTATAATACATGATAATAGGCAGATTCCAGCATGTGGCTACTGATAAAAGGTCATTGACTTCATTGACTTGACCTTCCAGAAGAGTTGTCCTTTCCTTGAACTTGGCCTCCAAACAAATTCTGTTTTATGCTTGGGCATTTCCTGTCTCCAGTGTCATTAAATATACTCTCCAGGTTATAGAATCTCTCTCCTGAAGTCAAAGGCTTCCCTTCCAAGAAGCGGTTGTCTCTACACATCTGTCATCACCCTCACAGCCTTCCTTTCTGGCTTTAACTTCAGGTCCAGATTTTGCCTTTTGGTTTCCAGGAGATCTCATGAGTTATTTCCTTCAGCCTCCCATTTATCTTACTCTTGACCCTTCTCTCTCCACTTCCTTTAGTCCCTTTACTCACGTGAGTGTAGAGAAACTTTTTAAAAAAACTTTTTGCTCTAAATTTTTTGAGCAGCCTCTGTTTCCCCAGAAGCACCAAGTTGTATTTTAACTTATTCCCAAATTGTCTCTCTTGTCCCGTGGCATTTTGGTTGACCCTTTGACTCTGCTGTGTTCTCTCCCACCATTGGATTGTGCTTCTATGTAGATTTTATGGACACTGGGATGAAGGAAGGCAGGTCAAAGATTCCATCATTTCCGATGAGGAAATAGTAAAAGGAGGTACAGGGAACAGTAGGCTGGAAACAATGAATCTCCATTGTTTGATTTTTCAAAGGACAAAGAGATAAAAAAGGATAGATGTAAAAATTGCAAGTGTAGTCTTTTGAAGAGTGGAAGGAAGTATATGGAGAATTTGTACATTTTAAAGCTTCAGGAGACAGATATTTTCAAGGAAATTTTAGCCTCTTTTTTTGCATTTGGAAGGTAATGAAACTAAGGACATGTTAACAAAATAGAAGGCTAGCTCAGGGATCTGCTACATGTGATGCCATTTTTGTCGGTGGCCGATATCACTGATAAACTATAATGTATTACCCTTCCCACTGGGTCTGAGAGCAGCCTCAGAATCCTTCTGCACACACATTACCATTCAATCCAAGTTGGCTCTTGTGACTACTTGATCAAGTGTCTCTCCTTGATCTTTCCGTTTCTTTCTATAAGCTTCTGGTAAGAAGCACATGATAAGTTAGAGTAGTATATTACTCCAACAAATATTTGTGAAGTACTTGCTCTGTGCCAGGTACTGTTTTAAACATTTGAATAAAAGAACCAAAATCCCACTCTATAAAACTTGTATTCTGTTGAGAAGACCAGAAAACCACTGTGTAAACAAATAAGATTATTTTGTATAGTGATGAGAGACTTCTAAGGATGCCATGGTAGGAAATGATTGAGTGGGCATTACTTTTAGACTGGTCTGGAATGCCTGTCTGAGGAAGTGATATTTGAGCTAGGATATGAATAGTGAAGGACTGGTCATGTGGGAGGTCCAGGACAAAGGATTTCTGGTAGAGAAAATAGCACTGGTGAAGACTCAAAAAACAATGGATTTGATATGTTTGAGGAACAGAATGAAGTTTGTGTGGTGAGAGCATGGGAATGAGGATAAGAATTGTAGGGGTGACCCTGGAGAGCAGGGTGTGGGCAGATCATGCAGGACATTATAGGCCATGGGAAGGAGCTTAGATTGTATTGGAAATGCAGTGCAAGGTGATTGGAAGAGGTCACTTTGATTAGTTTGGAAGATGTTATGTTCTGATTTATAGTTTTTAAAAACAAATGGCTGTTATGAAAAGATTGGATTAGAGTAGGAGAGGAGGCAAAGAGGCTAGTTAGTCGGCTATCCAGTCATTTATAGATTGATGGTGAATTAGAATGAAGAGTGTAGTAGAGATAGAGAAAAGTAGATAAATTTGTAGACGTTTTTGAAACAGCATTTTCTGATCAATAGGAAATGGAAAGTTAGTATCACTCTCCCTATTTGAGGTAGCTTTATGGTTGATGCAATGACTAAAGCAACACAAGTTTAAGAGTTGCTTCAGGGATTTTTTCACCTGTGCACTTATTCAATATCACCCTATATCCTTCCACCACTATTTACAAATCCCACCTGTTTTTGAATGAACAAATGAAGGAAGAGAGGTTTCTCCCAGAGAAGCAAAAATAAGTACTAGCTTGTATTGTTCCTTAACTCTGCGTGGCCCTTATTAATCTTTCTCCCTCCCTGATATCTGTTTCATTCTCAGGCATACTTACCCCTCACCTTCTGGATCACCTTGTTGGATGCCTTTTATCAAAGCCTGGTCTGCTTCTTTGTGCCTTACTATGTGAGTCCGTGTCCACTCAGAGGGTTTGTTACTAATGAATCGATGATGTTTCTTTGTACTCTGTGGCTGGTACTAGCATATAGAATGGCTATATTAGAGCAGATTGCTCATAGAATCAAGTTGATTATTAACTGACTAAATTATACACCCCCTCCCAAAAAAAAAATTGATTTTAGATAATGGATTAAATTTGGAAAGAAGTACCTAGGTAAGTCCTCTTTGGTCTCTTTTTGGTTCTGTGCTGCTTGATAATTTTTTTCAATGATTTAAATAAAATTGAAAGTCTGGCAATATAATTGAATGAACCAAAATCGGAGAGGCAAAGCCAGAATATAAAATCTATTTTTAGTGAGTGCTGGGCTAATTCTACCAGGATGACATTAAGAGTATTAAATTTAAGCTCTTATAAACAGTCTCCCCAAAAATAAAAAATAAAAAAACCTGTTTTACAGGTAAAGAATGGAAGAAATGTGACTAAGCAAAGAATGTGTACAAATTAATTTATAAAGTTAGGCCAACATCAAGCACAGAGCAGCATGATATAGCCACTCATCCACACACCCATCCCTGGGAGAGAACAGTAGTTTGATCATGGATGGTGTTAGAATGAAAAAGATGATAGTCTCTAAGTTAACAATTTCTATTCTTTAGTTCTTTATTCAAATAAAATGGCTTGACTTTTCCCAGGTACAACATTCTGGATAAACTGCATTTCAAGAGCAATATAGATAAGGCAATCTGAAGTGTGTTCAGAAAAGAGTAACTAGAATTTTAAAAGATCAGAAAATTGTGTCATATGGGGAATAATTTAAAGCATCAAAAACATATATGTAGGAGAGGAGAGGATATTTAATTACCAGAGATATAAATTCAGGTTAGCCATAATAGCTATTTCAAAGGTTTACAGCTCTGTTAAACAGAACATATTTGATATTTCTCCACACCTTAAAGAGCCAGAAGTATCAGTAGAAGTATGAGCCAGAAGTATGTTATCAGGAAGATGGATTATGATTCAGAATAAAGAGAAATTCCAACTGAAAAGTTCACAGATTAGCCTGTCTGAGAGAGAGCCGGCCTCTCTATTCTAGAAATGTTCAAGTTTATCCTAAATGACCAGTTATTAGGAATATTGTAAAAGGGACTCAATGCTTGGCTGAGCTGTGGAATAAAGTGATGATGCTCACACCACGAGTGTGCACGACTCCCCAAGATCACCTCCTGTTGTCCACTCTTTGCAGACCTACCAGGGCTCAGACGTTGACATCTTTACGTTTGGAAACCCCCTGAACACAGCTTCTCTGTTCATCATTCTCCTTCATCTGGTCATTGAAAGCAAGAGTTTGGTGAGTGGCTTTTCTGCTTCCGGAGTAGCCCGGAACTCGCTGTGCTTGGGGAAATGTCTTCTATTACAGTGGCCCCGCGGAGCCCTTCATTCCTGGAAGACAAGTGGTAATGAGAAGAGCGATGTCTCCATGGGAGAAGGGATACACAGCTTGTTGATTGTTGATTCTTTGGTGCCCTGATGCAGCCAGGAAAGGGGAACACACCTGCCTGGTGCCCTTGGTGGTGTTCACAGTGGAGGGTTCATGGAGGGGTATCAAGGTGGAGCAACAATTATCCATGTATGGCCAGCATTCTTCAAGACCAAGCTGATGCCTTTCAACCCAAATAAAAAGAGGTGTTATGCCGTAATCCTGGTATACTGACTCTAGTTAGTAAGTGATGATTTTATGCTTTTCTCATAATACAAAATAAATGTATTTTTTCTCCATCCAGAATTCCTACCATTTGCTTAAATCTAGGTTTTTTTTGAACTTAGTTGCTGAGTTAACGGTAAAATTAAGTCTTTTCATCAAAATGGTTGCATGGTGGCTCTCTGCAGCAAAACCAAAGTGTGGGATTCAAACAAGGGGAGCTTTATTGCAAACCTTCCCTCTCAGATAAAGCACATCCGCCCACCTCAGGAGCATAAACTACCTCTGTGATTATTATGCTGCTCACTCATCTCCATGGGCATCGTCTCTGCTGTAGTCAAGCTCACTGTCATCTTGTCCTGGACAGCCTCCTTAGTCTTCCCACCTCTGCCCTTGATCTCTCTAGCCCTTCTCTACAAAACAACCAGAATCCTCCGTGGAGACATAAATGCTACCTTTTTGCCCTCCTTTGGTGGAAATCCTTCAGCGGCTTCCCAATGTACTTGTAATAAAATATAAAAGTCCTAAGATGGCCTGTGAGACTTCATGCAGTGATGCCTCTACGTCTCTCTCCAGCCTCATTTCCCCTTATTTGTGGGCTGGGTCCACACTGTCTCTCTCTTTGTTTCTCAGATACATTGAGCTCGTTACCACATCAGAGCCTCAGCATTTACCACATCTTCTGATGGGAATAGTCCTTGTTCCCCTTGGATCCCTGTTCTTCACCCAGCTCCTGAGTTATCTGAGATCTCAGCAAAAATGCTACTCCACCAAGAGCCTCTCCCTAGCCATCCAGTTTTCTCATATCATCCTCTTGTTTTATTCATAGCTGTAATACTAGTTTATAATTATTCATTGAATTATGTGATGATCTGATTGATGTTTCTCTTCTGCATTACATTATCATCTCTTTGAGGGCCCGGTTCATGTTTCCTTTTTTTACCACTGTATACCATTATTTATGACAAGACTGGCACACAGTATGTGCAAAAATATTTGAATGCGTAAATGAATGGTTATATGATTAACCCGTGTTTGGGGTCTGTTTACCATCCTGATAGTGATGTATTCCAAACAGGAAGTAGCTGAAGTGAGGTTATAGTTTAAAATGTTGCATGAGCTATTATTAGAAGTGTATATCATGATTTCTAAAGTGGGGCTGAGGATTTTTGGAATCCCTCATTTTGCTTATAACCTACTTATATGCCTCAAGTATAGTAAAAGGTTAATAAATACCAGGTGAGGAGAATAAAGGGAATTCTAGAACTAAAATATTTGACATTGTTTTATCTGTTTAAGTTCATCGTTAAGCAACTCTGTAGGTACTTTTGGTTACTGCCTAGGGCAGTGTCATAAATTCTGACATTTATGAGTGTCCTGAAGGATCTAACACAAAAAGTGAGTTCACTGGTATTGAGCCACAGCAAGCTGCTCTGGCTAAGCTGAGCAAACAGAAAAGTTATTAAAAGTATCTAGAAGAGCCCTGGTAAAACAAAACAAAACCATCCCGAGAAACCAGAGTGGCTCCGGAGATCCGGGAGCAGAAACTAGTGGGCAGGCTTGTCGGGATGGTTCTCTGCTCTGAGTTGGCCCCAGTCCTCTCTTCCTGCTCTTGCCTCATTGTGCTCCGAGTTTATTCGGTGGTGGCAGAATTATATTCCTTAGCTCCAGTCACAGGCTTTGGCCAGAGGAGGAATGCGTTGCCAAGACTGTGCATAATGCCCGTGTCCTCATAAGAGGAAGGGAAGTGAAAGCTAAGTGCCAAGGAAAACAGTGGCTTCTTTATAAAGGATGCATCGTTAAAGAATTGTCCCCATGCCAGGAAAAAACGATTTTTTAATGGTTGTTTCTCCCTGGCGTAAGAACCAAATTGTTTCTAATGCTCAGGGCCTTTTCAATGAGTCAGCCATTCTGAGACCAGGAATCGGTTTCCCTTCCCCTATTGCTCACCATGTCATTGTCACCTCCCACCTCCCTGTTGGTTTTTACCCAATTTCCCTTGACCTTAACTTCCTTGTACCAATTTATTTTCATGTGTCAGCTCCATCAAGGCACTGTCTCACTTGCCAAAGCCCATGTTAACTTCCGGGCAGTAGGCTCAATGGAAAGGAAGGCCATTTGAGAAAGAAAGAAGACATCATTGTTTTAGAGGCATGAAGAGCTTATGGATTTAGCCTATATTTTCTAAGCAGTTTTTACATTTTACACCCCCCCCCCCCCAAAAAAAAAAACACAAAAGCAGTCTTTGTGACTTTTGAAGATATCAACCATGGGAAAATACTTGGCAAGATTAAGTGTGAAGGAGAAAATTGGCTCTTGTTTTGGAAAGTATAACGATGGGAAAATAACAACGATTAATAAAGGCAGTGCTTTCCCCAAAAGCATACAGCACCAAGGTGTACACTGTGATTTAGGCAGGACTGTATGTGCATTGCACTAAACAACACTGGATGCTACATAATGCGAAGGTGTTTTCTCCTCATACTTCAGATTGCATCAAAGAGGGGCTATTCTGTTTTATCACAACAGTTCTCGCTAATTTCCTATTGTAACAAAAACAGACCAGCCTCCAGACTCAGCACTATTAATACAGGTAATGCTAATGTTATATTTAAGGTAGAAATCTGCTTATTTTTTCTAAATAAAGTTAATTAAATGAGCCATTTTTGAAAAAAAATATTTTAAAAAATAATATTGCAGGCTATACATGAATATGAAGGTAGCTAGGTTATGCTGTGATCCACAGAGATTTATTTCTTGCATATGTAACATTAACTAAGGTTCTAGACAGCTCTAGAGCAATTGTCCTGAGGGGTGGCTCCAAGACCCGGCTGAGTCTTGGAGCTCTACCTTCTGGAACTGTCCCCAATGGGAACTTCTTGGTCAAAATGGAAGGAAAGGAGACAGCATAGAAAATTGTGCACCAGCTCTTCCCTGCTTCTGACCTCAAAGTTGTGCATGTCCCTTCCACTCACATTTCAATGGTCAAAGCAAGACAGGCGGCCAGGCTTACTTTTGAGGGAATGGGAGAAGTACAATCCTTCCGAATGCTTATTTGCAGAAAAGAATGAGAATATTGGTGCACAACAGTAATAACCACCACAATGTGAATGGATAAAGTTTGCAGCTCACTGAATTAAAGTATTACCTTAATGAAGAAACAGACTAATGAGTGAGACTATATGAAAAAAAATTAATGAGAAAATCCAAACACCTCATGGTTCGTGGATAATACAGAATAAACTAGTGCCCGGCTGGTGTAGTTCAGTGACTGAGCGTCGACCTATGAACCAGGAGGTCATGGTTCGATTCCCAGTCAGGGCACATGTCCCAGTTGTGGGCTCGATCCCCAGTGTGTGGCGTGCAGAAGGCAGCCGATCAATGATTCTCTTTCATCATTGATGTTTCTGTCTCTCTCTACCTTCCCTTCCTCTCTGAAATCAATAATAATGTATCTTTAAAAAAAAGAACCAAAATAAACTAGTCATCAGAATTACCTTTTGGCACTTGACTTAGTTTTTCACAATTTAAATAGGGATACAAGCTGTTCATGAAAGATGCTGTTATCTTAACGCTTCGGTATTTTTGTGTTTTGTTTGTTGAGGTGTCACCCCATTCACCTATTGCCTAGACATGTTGTCTCTACAACACAGCTGCAAAACCCTGCAAGCCAGTGTTCATTTCCCCTGTGCTTCTTGTCTTGCAGACTTGGATCCACATGCTGGTCATCGTTGGTAGCATCTTGTCTTATTTCTTCTTTGCCTTGGCTTTTGGAGCCATGTGTGTCACTTGCAACCCACCCTCCAACCCCTACTGGATTATGCAGGAGCACCTGCTGGACCCAGTGTTCTACCTAGTCTGTGTCCTCACAGTCTGCCTTGCTCTTCTTCCCAGGTATGGTACTTGTTTTGTCACCAAGAGCATATGTGAAATCACAGCCCTCGATTCTCCACGCAACTGCTAAGAATGGATGATAGACTATCCAGTTAGCAGTGAAGAAGTCGGTCTGTCTTCTAGTTAAAATATTGTTTTTAACTGTTTTACCAGAGAACAAAAGTGACGTATGCAAAGGGAAGGTTTGTTTCTCATGGAAAACTCCAATCTGGTTGACAGTCCAGTCCACTGGATAGGGCATCTTTGCTGGTTATCCAAGGACTTAGATGCTTTCCTGTCTTTTTGTTCTGCCATCTCCTACTCCTCGTAAACACTTAAAACCACACAACTTTTCTTCCTTATTTGACTTCAGTTATTTTTCCCCTTTTAGGTGATTTCTGATATGGCATGGGATGAAAATGGCTCAGAAGTATGCATGGGTTTTTAATCTATAGATTCTTTAAAGTCTGTTACAGCTCTTCTTCTTACAGTTTTATAAAATCTGTTTAGCTGAAAACACTATAGAAATAGTTGTTTTATATTTTTAAACATGATATCAGAGTCAAAATGGTGATTTCATATTATTCTCTAACAGGGTTGACAAACTGTGACTCACAGATCAAATCTGGCCTGCTGCCTGATTTTATAAATAACGTATTATTGGAACATGGCCATGCTCATTAATGACTGTCTGTGGCTGCTTCTGCTCTACGGCACAGTTGAATAGTTGCAGCAAAGGCTGAATGGCTTCCAAAGCCTGCAATATCACTACCGAGGCCATTGGAAGAAGTTTGCCAACCCTGATCTGTAACACCATCATCAAGCACAACGGCCACAAACCTTTTTTGCTAATGGACATCCCTTCTAGAAATGCACAAGGAAACCCACCTGAGTCATTCTGCGGTGGTTGCAGTCGCATACTTAACAATTCCTCTCAAACGGAAGTGCTTCTGTAGTGTTCACTGTTATTCCCAGCTCTAAGATTTAAAATACTGACAAGATGAACTTGTAGAATTTATGAAGAAACAATTACTTTAAAGTTATAGCCTTCAGAAACTCCTTCAAGAGTATTACCATTAAAATTCTAATATTGCTGTGGTAGGCTGAAAAAATGACCCCCCTAAAAAGATATCCATGCCCTAATCATTAGGACCTATAAGTATTACCTTATGTAGCAAAAGTGGTCTTGGCAGATGTGATTATGTTAAGGGTGTTGAGACAGGGAGAACATCCTGTATTAGCTGCGTGGGCCCTAAATGAAATAGCAAGTGTCCTTATAAGAGAGAGGCAGAAGGAGAACTGACCAGACAAAAGAGGAGAAGGCACTGTGACCAGGGAGCCAGAGTTTCCTTCGCCATAAACCCAGGCATGCTGACAGCCCCTGGGAGCCGGAAGAAGCAAGGAGTGGATCCTCCAGAGGGAGCATGGGCCTTCTGAAACATTCATTTTGGCCCAGTGAAAGTGTTTTCAGAATCCCCAGCCTTCAGAACTATGAGAGAATAAATTGTTGTTGTTCTAAGCCGCTAAGTTTGTGGTAACTTGTTAACAGCAGCCACAGGAAACATGTAAGTTTTGCTACTAGGAAGATGGGTGCTGCTATAACAAATACTCAAAAATATGCAAGTGGCTTTGAAATTGGGTACTGGGCAGAGACTGGAAGAATTTTGAGGCACGTCATAGAGAAATACGGGACTCCCTAAACAGACTAAGATAGAAATATGGACATCGGTGCTTGCTGGTGAGGACTCAGAAGAAAGTGAGAAAGCATGATAGGGAAAACCTAGAAAATACATATATTATCATAAACAGGACATTGCTAGAAATGTGAGAGTTAAAGGCACTGCTAGCGAAGACGCAAAATGAAATTAGGAACAAGTTATTGGAAATTTAAGGTAAATGGATCCTGGCAATACGGCAGCAGAAAATGTAGCGGAAAAACATTGCTATTATGTGGAAAGCAGACTTTATAAATTGTGAACTTGATTATTTAGCTGAGGAGATTTCCAAGCAAAGTGTTGAAGGTCTGGCCTGGTTTTTTCTTGTTGCTTATGATAAACTGTGAGAGAAAAGAGATGAAGGAAGATCTACTGAAGTTAAAAGGAAATAGATTTAGGAAATCCTCAGCCTACCCAGATTTCGGAAGTTGCTAAAATCAGGAGACTGATTCTTTGGAGTATGCTCTAGAGAGGCCAAGAGTATGGCTGGACGACCTTTTGCCAGAGATTAGGAGTGTGACTCATGGATCCCTCTACCGCAGTGGTTCTCAACCTTCCTAATGCTGCGACCCTTTCATACAGTTCCTCATGTTGTGGTGACCCCCAACCATAAAATTATTTTTGTTGCTACGTCATAACTGTAATTATGCTACTCTTATGAATCGTAATGTAAATATCTGGTATGCAGGATGTATTTTCCTTGTTACAAATTGAACATAATTAAAGCACAGTGATTAATCACAAAAACAATATGTAATTATATGTGTTTTCCGATGGTCTTAGGCGACCCCTGTGAAAGGGTCGTTCGACCCCCAAAGGGGTTGCGGCCCACAGGTTGAGAACCGCTGCTCTTCCATCTCTACAGCCTTCAAGAGAGGAGATGGGATTATACAGGAAAGATCTGTGGAAGACCCTCTTATCTAATGGCATAGACCCCATGGCATACACTGGCGACCCACAAGGCTTTTGAGAATGCTATAACAGCATAAACACTGCCAGCTGCAGGACGAGTTTGTGGTAATTTGTTACCGTAGCTGTAAGCCATTCATAGCTAACATTTTTTTTGAACACTTGCTATGTGCCAACACTGCCTGCTTTACATGTACTTTCTTATTTAACCTAACATTACACCTATGATGCAGCACTGTTGGTATCTCTACTATTATACATTTTTGTTTATTTGTTTAACAAGCACGCATAAGGCACTCACTACTTCTTAAGTGCTTTACAAATATTAATTTATTTAATATTGTTGTCATTTCTATTTTATATTTTGCTTATCCTCCCCCTTTACCCCAAGGGGGCCACCAGACCACCCTTCTACTAGTTCTAATTGGTGAGTATTTTTTGTGTCCTCTGATGCATTTGAGGTGAAGGTAATTCCGTGATGCTTTTTGTAACCTAGGTTTATCTACCGAGTTCTTCAGGGATCCCTGTTTCCGTCTCCACTCCTGAGGGCTAAGCACTTGGACAGACTGACTCCAGAGGAGAGGACTGCAGCCCTCAAGAAGTGGAGAGGGACTGGAAAGATGGGTCAAGCGACGTCTAAGTGTGCTGACCACTCAGCTGCCAAGTCAGAGAGAGGAACCATGAGCGGCCCTTCTGTTGTCTTTGCCATGATGTCAGCAACTTCTTGTGCTGCTGAGCACGGAAATGTACATGAAACTGCCTTGGACTCAGACTGTTGTGAAACTAAGACCTCATGGTTGGCTGGACCCTCAAAGGGTTAAAAAGGCAGGATACCCTCTTTGGAGTTGCAAGGATCCCTTCGAGTCTGGAAGAGGACTTTGAAGATGCACCTCTACCAAGCAGGAATGACTCGGATTTCCCTTAAGGGTCATGAATATGTGACTGGTCTGAAAAAGCCAATGTGATGACCTTGCTGGTATGTTCACAGATGCATTTGTAAGAGAGGATAGGGTTTGACCTAGACAGAGTTTAGGGAATTAAAGTATTTAATTCAGAATCAAATGTTTTTATGAAACATTTTGGATTTTAAGAGAGCATTTTAATTGTCTTAGACATATAAGTGTTTTCGCTATTTGAGATATATTTATTTTACTGTGAGACCTCAAATTCCAGAGAAATGCTTTAACTGAGCAGACTCCAATTTGATTTGATTTTTTTTAAGAAAAAAAAAAAAGTAGTTGGATTGATTAGTTGGAATTCAGAGAGTTCCACATGAAGAAAGAAAAAGTTATAAATGGCTAATTTCCAGAGGAAAAAAGTTACAAGAGCCCTTTAAACGACAATGTACCTAAAATAGAATAATAGAATATAGTTATTAATAGCTTTTTATTTCCTGAGATGTTTTTGGTCTTCTGACTGAAGATGCTTAGACATACCTCTCTGTTCATTTCAGTATTCTCCTGCGGTGGAGCCTTCATTGGGAAGGGGCAAGGGGGAGGCTAGGCCTCCATCAGGTAATGGGTCAACCTGTGTGCAGATGTTCATTGGGGAACAGAAGCCATGGGTGAGACACAGAATCAGCTGAGCCCGTGGGCCATTTGGCAATATCCTGTCATATCCTAAAACTGACAATGGCCTGATCAAGATGAGACAATCAATTTCAAAACAATCATCAAGAGACTATTTGAGAGTTCATAGTCCTTGCAATGCCATACAACTTTTTGGGGCTTGTAACCTCTAAAAATGAGCTAGGAATTGAGACTAGGACAGGTGGTTCTCAGGATTCCATGAGGTTCTTAGAAAAATTTGTATTTTAATACATTTTAGAACAGAAATATCTATTGCAGGTTAACTGCTGTTGCAAATCATGTATGCTGGAACAAGAAACTAGTTTATACCAAATAAGGCCAGTTGTAAAATCATGTATTCTTGTTAAGTTCTTCTAAAATTCTACATCGGTTCATCTGAAAATTGTCAGCCACCAATCACCCAGAATTCCCTTCATGAAATCTCCATGCTAATGTTTTGTTTCTTTATCAAAGTTGTCTTAATGACTATTAAACTATTATTTTCAGGACTTTATCTTCTACCTGCTGCCTACTGTCCTATTTTTGTAGCCTTCTGATATTATTGTAAACAGTCTTTTATATAGACCAATTTCCAGAACTTTCAAAATCCCACATAGCTAATGGAAGTTGCTTTCTGCTTCCTTATAGATTTTTATTTTAAATAAACTGTTTAATAAATAATGTGATACAAAACTGTCATCAATCCTGTGGATACTCACTGAATCCAACTGTAATTGGTACCAGAACTTAGAAGGAAAATCTCTAAGTACACCTTTTACCAGAATATTGTTTGGGCTTTTTCTTATATGGAAAAATCTATGATGTTATATCACTTGTTATCCTCATAGTAGCTGGCATTCATTCCCTGAGATAAATCTTCTGATAAATAAAAAATTAGAAATATTTTCTCTAATAAATAAAGTTTTAGAATCTAATGATAAAGGAATGAGCCAAAAAGACTAAGAAAAACTGTCACGTATCTGTACTTAGGAGTAGATGAAACTCTGGAGTGTTCATGTGATGGGGCCACAATTCCTTGATTCCAAAATCCCAAGAACACTGAATACTGATTTTTTTAAATAAATTAGTTAAAAACTCAATGCCCTGGACAGAGGTGAAGCTATCATGTACTTAATATAATCTTTATATATTTGCTACAAAAATGGTATTTTCTTTCTGGATGTTAAAGTTTATTTTTAAATTTTTGACAAATTCTGGGTTCTTAAATACCATCTGCCTCCCAGATGAAAAGGAACTGGGATCTGTTCTAAGCCTTTAAATGGTCTCATTTACAAGTAAAAAACTCTTACACAGGTTACCCAAGCTGATGTGAACTGTTGCATTTCTGTATTGAACGTTTTTCACCAAAATTTGAGAAATTAACATAATTGCTCCTAGAAGCCAAAGAAACGTGCTTAATAGTATACATTTGGGGATGCAAATTTACCCCAAAAGACTTACGAAAGAATTGGATCCATTTCCTGAAATGTACTCTAGACATTAAAAATCCTTACACTCTTACCAGGGCTACAGTTTTTGTTGGATGCTCAATGGGTAATTTGAGAGTATTAGCAACCCTAATTCCAGACTAATCAAGGCATTATCTGTCCTGTAAAGTAAAAGAGCACGTTCCTGTGAAAGTCTGATAGAAGACAGGTATTTTGATTGGGGAGAAATTGGGTGCCAACTATTATATTGGGAAAGACAATTTTCTGGGACATACTATCCATGCTCCACACACATAAAAAAAGAGAGTATACCATTTTATTTGTATTAATGGTTATTTAAAATAAGTACAACATGTACATTTCACTGAACATCAGTTGAGCAAGGCTAAAAGTCATTACATTAAGTATGTACCTACAACTATAACAAAACGAAACTGACCCATATTCTTCAACTTCCATACAGTTGTGACCAAAGTCAATTGCTGGATGTCACATTCTCAATACATTTATACAAACTACAAAACAAGCGATGAATAACATGGAAAGTGTCAAGACAACTTTTTGGATTTCAAATATGTGTGCACGTAGAAAAGAGTACAAAAATACATGTATAAAACTGCAGGTAGTCTCTATGTGGAATGCGGAGGCAGTCCAGGTTGCTGGTGGAGCTTAGTAGGGAATCCTACTTGTTCCAAAGGCATTTGGATGTTGCAAAAATGGGTGCCTGACTGACTAAATTAGGTGCAGGTGATGACTTGTGTTCTGAAGCTTTTTAGTGTGGAAAAAAATAACCACTAATCACTAAAGATATTGATGTGGGTAAAGTGGCCTAGTGCTTAAAAGCATTTTTAAATTTTTGCTTTAATTATCGATGGGAAGAATTGGCAACACCAGATATTAAACATCTTTCAGGGAAAATTACAAAATGTTATGCAAAGCTTTCCTGTGCTTTGAGATACATTTCTGTACTTCATTGGTTGGACAAACTGGAAAATATTTCATGGGGTAAGGTCAATTTAATTTTTTTTTAAATTGCATCTCTGCAGTCTAAGGCAAGTTCTCCTTTGGCAAAGTAGAATCTCAAATTAAATTGTCACATAGGGGGAACCAAATAAAAATATTGTCCATGGATATTTTCCTAGTTTTTGAAATCTCAGACACTGAACAAACCCCAGCTATAGGGAAAGTTCTGTGGAGACTTTTCTACCACATTACAACCGTGGCTTAAATTCAGAACACGCAACCCTACCATGTCAGTGCTCACTGTGATGTCTAAAGAGCTCTGTGTTCAGTGTGTCTTGCTGCTGCAGCGACCTACAGGGATGCTACTTGTCTGTCGCCTCTGTCTTTCATCAGTGCTCAACATTTTAAAGACTTTAGAAGAGTCATAGTCAATAACTTAAGCATGTAAATTATCTTGGCTTTTAATAAATCAAAAGCAAGTCACCAAGGTTTATATGAAAGTTGCCACTATGCTATTGTACTTGAGAAACAAAAGCTGGCAAAGATTGGTCAGCCTGCATCTCAGTGTCCTTTTTTTGTGACTGGATAAGAGGGAACTTTATAACTGTTGCCCTGGCGCCTGCATTACCCTCACTCTCCAGGGCCGGCAATTTCGCACTAGTGGTCAAGGTTAGGCTGACAAAACAAAATAAGCTTTGCTAAAAAAAAAAAAAAAAAAAAAAAAAAAAAAAAAAAAAAAGACTTTCATCGAACTTGAAGTAAGAAAAATAAAGCTGAAAAATAAAGCTGAATAACATTAGCCTGAAACAAGCACGGAGGCGTGCAGTGCACTGCCCAGCACCCCTGTCCCTGTGCCCAGGGAGTGCTTTTCTGTACAGCTGTTTGCAGAAAGTGCTCCATAGCCAAGACCCCGTTCTCTCTGAGTGTCGCTGGCCACGTCTCTGGTCATCTTTGGAATCAGTTTAGGAGGAAGGTGTGAATGTATATTTGTCTCTCAATCCACTTGGTGAAGTAGGACACATTGCTGTAAACTCCAGGCCCCAGGACTTTGGAAAAGCAGACGGAGCCCCATGAAGTTAGGCCAAACAACGTCCACTGTCCTCCAGGCTGCTCACAAACAAGCGGCCCGCCGCTGTCCCCCTGTAATGAATAGCAGGGAACATTAGTCACGGGTACTTCAGAGCCCTAACGGTGTGCATGTTATCCTGAGGGTACACTACAGCCGAGCCCAGCTTAACCAACCTTTGGGGAAATTTCCGCAAAGCTTTTATCGTCAACCTGTGGAGGGACATGCTCTCCACTCCATAAACGGAACTTCCAAATGGACATTTGAAAGTCTAAAAGGATAGGGATGGCTTGGGAAAAGGCTATTCTTATTTTCTGTGAAATCAGAAGACATTTTTTTAGTTATTTCCCGTACTTATCAAAATATGTCATATTTCTTAAATGTATCAGAATCACTTCTCTCATAATCACACTCTTTAACTTTGACCCATTTTATAAATGTAGAAAGTACCCAACATGGAACATTCAAACTTACCACGTTCAAGATTTTGACTATGTGAATGAATGCATTAAGTAAAAGTATGGTTACTCTGCAGTCTAAGGCAAGTTCTCCTTTGGCAAAGTAGAATCTCAAATTCAATTGTCACATAGGGGGAACCAAATAAAAATATTGTCCACATACTGCATTTCTTAATAGTTCAGGGACCACATACTGCATTTCTTAATAGTTCTTAGGACCTTAGCAATTAGCATACTGAATGGAAAATACCACATAAGAATTATTTACCATAAGGTATTTCATTTCTTTATAATCTATATTCCGTATGAATAGAGATTTTCATTCTTGATACTTAAGTTTAGGTGTTGCACTTGACACATATTCGGTTCTTTTGCCACATATAATTAATCTTAAGACACAACAACTTTAGAAAGTTAATATTTGCTACATCTGAAAGATCAGAGTAGGTTAGAGGGTGTATTCTGCAGCGCCTCAAAAGAAAAGGATTGATACCTTAGAAAATAAGGAAGCAAATATGGTGGAAATTTAAAATACTCCTGGCACTGCAAGAGTTTCAAAGTTGGAAGTATATCTATGCTCATTCCCACTTGGCGACATTGAAGAACAACGGTAATCATGTTTACTGATACTTTTCTGAACACTTGCCCTGTATTACCTCGTTTAATCCTCACAAAATCCTTATGTGTTGATGACAGTAATAATGTGATATAATAATTATTATTAAATTTATTTTAGAGATAATAAAAATGAAGCACAACAGATATGGAACTTGTTTATTGGCAGGGCTATAATTTAAATTCGGGCAGCCTAGCACCAGGATTCCAACCCTATAATAACTAGGCTAACTTTCTGCTGAGAAATGTCAGCGAATAGGACTGCTGTTAAGCAAAACTGAATTTTTGATTGTGCTGTGAGCTTTTGGGGAGGTGGTGATCTTGACATCATAAATTCCTAATGCCATAAACCGAAGTAACGAGCGTAGACCATGCAAGGGTGTGAATAAATTGTTCTGCCTAAAGAGTCCAATTGGAAAACTTTAAGCAAAATTTACTGGAAATATCAGACATACTCCACATTTTTTTCTTCTCCCCTTATATAGGAGAAATGCTAAGATGCTGACTTTTTTAGGTTGAGCTATTCATTATGCCAGAGAGTTGATTAAAATGGGGCATGTTTACAGGTTCGCTCTACACTTCCAGATCAGAAATTTAACCCGATAATTATTTAGCATCTGCTCTTTGCAAGGTTCCTGCTGAGGCCCACACAGAGGGAGGCACTGTTTTTGTCACCGAGGGGCCGAAAGTCCGCTTTGCTAACCAGAATACCGTTACACGCAAGCAAAGTCTAAGGACTAAGGCATCCTCACAGGAAGGAGCAAGTACTTCCAGGTGGGGAAGAACAGACAAAGTGCCTTCCTAACACGCGGGTGTGAGGTGGGTTAGCGCGGTGATGGACATTTCTAAGGTAGAGAACAAGACGCGCAGAAGCAGCCATTCAAAATGACAGGGGGAAACAGCTGAGGCCCAGTTTGTCTGGTCTTTCTGGCCCTCTTTTCCTCTAGTAATCCTGGGCTTTGGGCCAAAGTTAATGTTTAGCTTCAGGACTGATCCCGATGATTTCTAGACCTTAACAGAGGGACCCACAGCTTCCAAAGGGCCCCATTAATAAATCGGAAAGACAATGAGAGGTTCTGGTGAAGAATCTTGCTTCAGACCTAGTCAAACCAGACCTAGCTTTGGTTTGTGTTGTGGTTGGTTTTATTCTCTACCTGGAGCTGTGTTAGAGAATCTCCGATAGGCAGTTAAGATCCCCGCAGTGCCGAATTCCCACTGCTGAAGAAGTTGGTGTGACTCGGTTCACGTTAGGCACCAGATATGAAATGCCTGTGCCTGTGTCTGTGCACAGCCTTCAGTTCTCTTTCAAGAATCACCTTCTTGCCCCTCCTTTGGAGAAATGTATTCATAGTCATCAGTGCGGCTAGATGGCGTAGTGGCCCAACACCGGGGCCCTGGAGCCAGACTGCCTGGGTCCATATCCTTACTCTACCACCTTTCCTGCTGTGTGATATTGGGTAAATTACTGAACCTCTCTGGTCCCTTCTTTTCTCGATCTGTAAACTAGAAAAACAATGAAACATCACAATAGGTGATTGTGAGGATTAAATGAGTTGTTATCAAGCATTTGGAAGAGATTCTGCAACACAACAGGCACCAAGTGATAAATGTTAATATTCACACAGTTACTCTTGGTTGAGTGTATATGCCAGACATCCCACACAGATAAGTGAAAGATAGGGGCTCTCACCTACACCAAACACCGTGCAAATTAGACTCAGTCCCATTTCACTCATGAAGAACCTTTCTAGAGAGGTTAGATAATTTCTCCAGGTCTCATTATTCTTACCAGCAGAGATGGGGTCCCACCCAGATCGTTCAGGCTGCAAATGCTGTGTAACAAGCCCTATACCATTCTGCCTCCCAAAACACTATTTTTAGATTTTAATTATATATACTTAAATATAAATAATATTTATGTATTATTTAAGAGTCCCGGAAATCAAACCCGGGACTCTTGCTTGGAAGGCGGGATTCCTCCATCCCTGCCCACCTCAGCTGGATGCTGTGGCCAAGGGGCTACAGGGACGGTGGCCTCATGAAGCTCTAAGGGAGCCAACTGTCTGCCTCCCTCTTTCCCCTGGCAACTAAGGAATCCCCACCGGGCCGTCTCCAGTCTGGGTCTGCCCACTCTGAGGCAGGACCACCAGAAGTGTCATGTTGTTATGCTAGGCCAGCGGTAACATCATTGTTGAATCTCTTCTTCAATTCTAACATGGGGCGGGGCAGCTGGACCTAGTCCAAAGCAGTGAAATAGCAAAGGTGCTTCACAGCCTTGGCGGAGAATAACTGCTGTCCCCACTCCGTCGTCAGCTTCTTTGAGCACTTGCCCTTTTTTTCCTTCCCTGGGAGCCAGTCCAGTGCAATAGCCAATGAGTGTTTACCAAGTAACAAAGAAGACGCTTCCCTGAACTGCTTAGTGAGCCTGCTCTACGAACTGCTGTGACCATGAATCCCATGGTCTGAGTCGCATGCAGTGACATTTGTAGACATGTTGGGAGTCAAGTGCAGGCCCAGACAATGCCAGTGTGACCACCTGCTGAGATAGAGGTGGCTCTGTCACACGCCTGGGTGGGGTGTTGCCTGTGCTTTAATGCCTTCACCCCAATGGCTAAAAATGCCCTTGGTATCCCCCTGCTTCCCAGGCAGCCTGGTTGGGGCCCTGGTTACCACTTGCTCCTCTTAGAAACTCATTAGTCTTAGCCCCTAAAATGGTCCCATGAGATGGACCAGAACAGCTGCTTTCCCTCCGGTTGCTGACACACGTGCTGTGCCCCAGGCAGTGGAGGAGCGAGCTGAAGGTCACCGGAGTGAGCCAAGGGCATGGAGGCAGTACGGGGACTCGCAGGGTCTTGGATGGAGGACATCACCATGCAAATACACATCTGCTGACAAGTCATTTTCCAAAAATGCCCCCGAAAGGCCTCACGTGAATAACAATGAGTTTGTGTGGGCCCCCTGGAGTTATTGCTGAACTGAATTACCTCAGTAATCAGCAAACAACTTACCATGCATGAGTCCACTGTGCCGGACTCATAGCCGGCACATATCATCCGGGTGGTGATGGTCTTCATGTCGAAGTAGGACTGACACTGCTCCAGAGAAATCACCCGGACTTCTCCCTCCTGCAGCTTGAAGGGCACTGGGTATTAAAAAAGAAAAGGGAAGGGAAGGGAAGGGAAGGGAAGGGAAGGGAAGGGAAGGGAAGGGAAGGGGGGAAGGAGGGAAGAAAATATTAAAAGAAGGGTAAAATGGCTCAAAATGAGGCTAACTATATATGAAATGATTACATTTTTATTCTTTACTTAGAATGTCATTTCAAAATCAAGGCTTGTTTGCAATCAGAATTTTCCAATTAGAAGGGTTGACGGCAATCCTCCAGTCAAACCCCTTTGTCGTATTGAGAAAAGCGAGGCACAGAGTGGTTAAGTCACCCGGGTAGGTAACTTGGCTCACACTTTCCCCAATAAAACCAACAGCCACTGCAATGAAATGGAAAGTGATCACCCCATGGCTCTGCCCCAGACAGGAGGCTGCCAGGTCTGCCGCAGGCCACACCCGGCGCCTCCAGCAGGCAGGGCCCGCCCTCTCCTCAGCTTAATGCCTGTGTCTCACCACGAGACCATGCGCTATGGGGGCATTATTTGAGGTAAGAACCTTTCATCCTAGAGGACATGACAGAGAGATGTTGACAGGGACAAAGCCATCCATTAGTATCCGAGAGGACTGTGTGAATGCCATCTTGCTGCAAAGTTCTCAAAAGAGGACAATGGCTTCTCGAAGCATGGATTCGTAGTTGCTTCGCCATTCTACAAATGGGGATGGGGATGCAGTGAAAATGCACAGGGGACCTTATTGGGAGAAGGAATCATGTTCGGAAAACAGTGTGATGAGGACAGTGAAAATTCCAGGAGTTGTCAAAGAATGGTCGTAAGAACAATCGCTAGCATGCATGGGGTACTAAGAGCAGGCCAGGCACCCCTCCTCGCCATTCTCGAGGCCTCTTGTCTGTAATCTTTACAATAGTCCTAGAAGTTAGACGGTTGCTGTTATGTTTCCCCTGTTTAGTCAGACTTTCTCACCGAATCCGCATCTTTGCTCCTCATGCTGCACTGTATTTGTGGCAGGTGCGATATATTACAGGATTGCTGTCAGTTTGATGTGGATATTGTGGGAGCAGTACGAGGAGAGGCAATAGAAAGTATATTCAGGTCTTATCGCTATTGCAGTACTAGTTGTAGCTTTTAGAAAGCAAGGTGCCAGGAACGGTGACATCACATGTCTGACCTTGCCTTTGACGTTCTTACATGTGAGCCTTTCAGACATCACTGACTTACTTCTGTCTATTGAGTTTTTCTTTTTTGTCATCAATTGACCATATAGAAAGGAAACTCAACTTAGCTCAACACTTATCTGACAAAATTAAAAAAAAAAAAAAAAGAGGCCTTCAAGTTGGCAGCTGCTAAGGTGGCTCACAGGACAGCCATCAGCATCGCCATTCCCGAGAGCCACGCACACCCGTGACACGGAGTGGCCTTGGAAAGAAAATGTCTCATGGGTTAAATTCATATTCTCAACCCTAAGAGGTCAAGCAAAATTGAGAGTCCATTTGGGGGCTGGGAGTAAGTAGGAAAAATGTTTCAATTTCTATGTTTTATATGTTCAAATCATCTAGGGCCGTGGTCGGCAGACTGCGGCTCGCGAGCCACGTGCGGCTTTTTGGCCCCTTGAGTGTGGCTCTTCCTAAGCCTTAGGAGTACCCTAATTAAGTTAATAACAATGTACCTACCTATATAGTTTAAGTTTAAAACATTTGGCTCTCTCGCCCTGACCGGTTTGGCTCAGTGGATACAGCGTCGGCCTGTGGACTCAAGGGTCCCAGGTTAGATTCCGGTCAAGGGCATGTACCTTGGTTGCGGGCACATCCCCAGTGGTGAGTGTGCAGGGGGCAGCTGACCACTGTTTCTCTCTCATCGATGTTTCTAACTCTCTATCCCTTTCCCTTCCTCTCTGTAAAAAAATCAATAAAATATATTAAAAAAATAATAATAAAAATAAAAAATTTGGCTCTCAAAAGAAATTTCAATCGTTGTACTGTTGATATTTGGCTCTGTTGACTAGTGAGTTTGCCGACCACTGATCTAGGGAGCCAAACTACTTTAATCAATTTAAGTAGGCAAATAGCAAACCAGTTTTCTTTGGAGAAGGACTTCCTGGTTGTCTTACAAAGGTCGACAAGACCAAATCACAAGGCAGGCCTGGAAGTTGGGCGCAGCCCTAGGCTGCAGGGCAGAATGCCTAACCGCTAGACAGGCACAGGTGATTGGCCTGCAGAGTGCAAACCACCCGTGGAGGCGGGTCACAGGCATGACTGACAGGTCTCATCTGGCTTGGCAGCACCAAAGCACTGGCACTGGCTCCCTGGAGAGAGACTCTCAGCCAGAGAAGCGTTTTGAGGCTGCCTCTGAGCGGGGCAGGAGTGAGTGCCATAGCTAACGTCTATCATTTGCGTGGGGAAGTGACACACATGCTCAGTGTGTACCATTTGTGTCTATACTTTTTAAAAAAGTTTATTTATGTCTTTTTAAAAATATATGTTAATTAATTTTTAGAGAGAGACGAAGGGAGAGGGAGAGAGAGATAGAAACATCAATGATCGGCTGCCTCCTGCACGCCCCCTACTGGGGATCGAGCCTCAACCCAGGCATGTGCCCTGGCCCGGGAATCAAGCCGGCAAACCTCCTAGTTCCTGGGTCGAGGCTCAACCGCTGAGCCACACTGGCTGGGCTGTGCCTATACTTTTAGAAGTGAAATGGGGGGGTTATTGCCAAAGGCTCAGAAGTAACTCGGGGTCTTTCCGTGACAAGCTGCAAGGCAACGCGCTGCGCCCGCCGGCTTACTTTTGCTGCCCATGTGGCCCCAGCCTGTGATGTAGCAGTACGTGTCCGGCTCCAAGGCCTGCTCCGCGCTGGGCAGGCAGACGGGCCGCACGTAGCTGGTCTCCTGGACCTCCGCGCTGAGCTCCACGATGCTGATGTCGTAGTCCACCACCGCGCGGCTGTAGCGCGGGTGCAGGATGATGGTCCTCACCCCGCGCGTCTGCACGAAGGCCGACGGGTGGTCGAGATTGTTGATGCCAAACACCACCGTCCACACGGCGGCGTTCTCTCTCCTGCAATGGTAATTCAGGAGCCATTGGCCTCTTAACCTCTCCAGAGAGAAAGCTCAGCTTCACAGGCATCTCAGGTGCATGGAGCAGGCAGGGGCATTTACTCAGTGGCAGGCACCGTGTCGGTGCGCACAGTAACCAGTCACTGTGGTTTGCAAGTTGCCACAATCTAGTTTAGACATGAAAATGGCACATTTGTGCTTCATGCAGCTAGCCAACATCAGAGATTTTCTATATCTTTTCTGGAGAGCACAAACTTTCCCTTTTTTACCCTTTTTGCTTTTGCTTTAGTATCTCAAATATTTCTCCTTTTTTTTTAAGGAAAGAATGAACATATATATAATGAACACCTGTAGTAGAAATCACCCTATTTTATCTTACTCCAGAAATAGCACAGCTAAGTGGCAATGTGGAGGTAGTTTAAAGGTCACCAAGTTTGTTCTAGGAAATATCACGCAACAGCGTCATTGCTGTTCTATAAATATTACAAATGTCTTACTTTTAATAGTGGGCTCTGCCCTTGGTATTTCTAAAGAATTCTCTGTGACACATGCAGTGAAATGACTTTAGGGTGACCTCAAGGAAATGCGTGAAGGGGCTGGATGTGAGTCAATAAGTCAGACCACAAGGCCTGTCCATCCAGAGGGCCATCGCCTCTCAGTTCTGCTCATTGGTGTCATGGTGAAATGCCCGGTGTGACCCGACCTTCTGATTGTTCAAGGGAGACCGAAGTTCTGGATGGCAGAATGATCTTTTCCAGACCACTCAGGTCATACCTACCCCACCAAAGCAAGAGACCACAGAACCCTGCTCAGGTGCAGATGCAGAGTGCATGGATAGGTAGTTGCAAGGCTAGGAGAAACAAAGAAGTAACTATGAAGTTTGGAAAGAGAAGAGCGCCCAGTTTCAGCAAGCCCCAGGAGCTATGGGTCAGCCCATATTTTAGGCCAACTGCTTGCTATGTTCTAGACCCAGACATTTCCACTGAAAAGGGAAGGAAGGCAGAGAATACCTCCACAGAGGGCAGGACCGTGGGGAGAGGGAGTCAGGTCAGTTACCAAGGGCTTTTGACAACCACACTGGCTGGCTCTCCACTGATGCTAAATAACAGCACCCCAGGGGAAGTATGGATATAAAATGGAAAATTCCCATTTTACTGGGCATTATTACTGAAAGGAATGGATCAACCCCGCACGTCGATAAAATGAAAATAAACAAACTGTGAATTACTGGCATAGTTCATAAGCACCTAGAAGATAAAAAATAGTAACCCTGAGGACACAACATGGGTTCAGTATGAAAAGTCAAATCTCTCACTTTCTTTTCCGAGTATATTAAAGGACTGAGATTGAGACAGGTCTGCCCAGCATGTATGGCAGAAAGATCTAGGAACAAAGAAGCTGAAGGTCCTGGTGAGAGGGCTGAAGTGACCAGCCCAGGGCACTTTATCAGCTGGAGAGAGAAAGGAGATGAGGAGACCACATTTCCTTGATGGGCTGAGATAATGGGGGAAGAAGTGCAGACAAGCAACAAAAGTCTTGTTAGAGAAGTCAAGACAAGGGTGACCTAGCAGGGGTAGCGATTATGGTCACACTAGAGGCCCGGTGCATGAGATTCATGCACTGGGGGGGGGGGGGGCCCTCAGCCCAGCCTGTGCCTTCTTGCAGTCTGGGACCCCTCGGGGGATGTCCGCCTGCTGGCTTAGGTCCGCTCCTAGCAGGAAGCTAAGCTGGCAGGTGGACATCCCCTGAGGGGTCCTTAGCACTGCTATGGAGGCAGGAGAGGCTCTTGCCATCACCACTGTGCTCGCCAGCCGTGAGCCATGCTCAGGGCTTCTGGCTGAGTGGCGCTCCCCCTGTGGGAGCACACTGACCACCACGGGGAAGCTCCTGCATTGAGCATCTGCCCCCTGGTGGTCAGTGCGCATCATAGTGACCAGTCATTCTACCATTCGGTCAATTTGCATATTAGCTTTTTATTATGTAGGAGGATGGTAGGATGATAGTTATTCATGTGGGTTTCCTGGAGAGAAATCAGATGCTTCCGACAATTACTAGTAGTTTGCCAGCCTAGGAAGGTCATCCTTCCATCTCTCAGAGGCGGAAGAAGGCAGGAAAATTGCTGTTCCGTTACCCCTGAAAGGCAAAGTCTTTCTCCCTTACAACTGTTGAAGTTGATTTCTTATTAGGGCATATGGAACTTGATCTGATCAGCTTAGCATCTCATGTTTTTAATTTTCATTGGGGATTTTTAAAGACCTCTTCATGGAAGAGCAAAACAAATTTGTGGCTTTTTCCTCACCAATATAATTAACAGAGACAGGCCTGAGGAGACCTACAGATGAGTCACACTAGGATTGGCAAAGTATGGGATCAGGATATGAAGTAAATCCCATTAACTGCAGCAATCGATGGCTCCAGCAGAGAGTAAGGCTTATAATTAGAAGTTCTCAAAAGCTTGCAGGGCCACTGGAGAGACTGTAAAATAGAATCAGAGTTATTAGCACACATTCAAACGAAGGCTTGTTTGAAGTTGGGCCATTTCTAGTTTCTTATGGACAAGCCAGGCCCCTCTTGACAGTTCTGTTGAGTTTAGTGTTCCATAAAATTTCACCAAGGCCTTTGATATCTTACCCATTTCCTTAATTATAAACACATATTTCTTCTCTATTGCAAGGCTTCTTCTTAACTGCACAGATCCGTCGTGAAAGAGGAGACTTGGACGCCACATACGGAAACAACAAACATTGGATCTGAACCTGGGTGAACTAGCACGTGGAGAATGTGTGCCCCTTAAAGACCTGTTGGATTCGTTTAGGTAACCATCTTTTGATGAATGTACTCTTGCTAGTCTAATCTTCTAATTACCCTGGAGTTATAAATCAGACCTGGAAAAGACATCCGGAAACATCTGGCTTCTTCTGAAACAATTACATTGCTGTGTATTTCCTGACAGACTACACAGACTCCTCAATAATTTAGGGTCTTAGACACTAAATGTTCTCCAGCAGAAGTACTGGTTTGATGTTTTATATTCCACTTTCCCAAAAAGAGTGATCAAATAACTGGATATACACATTTGCATTTCACAATCACTTATCACATTATATTCTAATTACTTGTTTAAGTGTCTGCAACCTCATTAGGTTAGCAATCCAAGGAAGGAAATGTGTACTCATCTTTGTAACCCCCACCTGGAACTGGATATACGTGCTAGGACTCTATTCCTTAGAAAGGCAAGCACCAGTGGGTGAGTAGCTTTGTATAAGGAGGTGTGTTGCAGTATTGTTAAAACGGTAGCAAATTGGAACTAACCGGAATGCTCATCAGCTGCGGAATAGTAATAAAAAAAGCTATGGTAAATCTATATTATAGAATATCATTTAGCTTTGGGAAAGAATGAGTTAGAGCTACATCAGTTGACCTGGAGGGATGCCGGCGATATATTGCTACATGAGAAAGTCACCTTACAAACACAAGTATAGAGTGGGATTCCAAATTGTAAAAGGAAGCAATGACA
The DNA here is from genome assembly GCF_014108235.1 of Myotis myotis. Lineage (NCBI taxonomy): Eukaryota > Metazoa > Chordata > Mammalia > Chiroptera > Vespertilionidae > Myotis > Myotis myotis. Next base: position 29,877,508 of record NW_023416313.1, read on the forward strand.
CCTGGGGGGGAAATGTATGTTTATAGCTGTGCCAGCACATTCGCCAGGCTGTAATGGGGGGTACTGTGAGGAGGGTGAGGAAGTGAAGGTGAGTGTGAGAGGAGAGAAAGACAGTGCTAGCAAAATGCAAAGATACTCATGCCATAGTGTTAAGGGAAAAGGGAGAATGCATGATTTCAGTAATAATTTTTTTTAAGTTGACCTTTATCAATGTGTCACTTATTAATCCCAGGCATGATTCTCATGGCTGTACAGAGGCTCACTTAACGGCTGCACCACCCCTGTGACTGCCATGTCCTTCATTTCACAGAGGAGGAAACTGACCCAGAGAAGTTCATGAACTGGCCCATGGTCAGTAAGTGGCAAGTTTGAGAAAAAACAAGAATAGGCAAAATAAATAAATAAAATTCCTTTTTGTTTTTTAGAAATTAACCTGGGCAAATGAAAATAATCCATTAGGTGACAGGACTGTGACTTAATTTGTTTTAAAATTTCGCTATTGCTTAATATGACTTTTAAATAAAAATTATTAAAGATAAAATTGGTGGTGTGATGGTTATTTAAAAGAATGTCTTCCCCCTGGCCAGTGTGGTGGCTCAGTTGTTTGGCGCATCATCCGGTACAACTAAAAGGTGGCAGGTTCAATTCCTGGTCAGGGCACATACCCAGGTTTCAGGTTCGACCACTGGTCAGGCAGTACAGGAGGCAACCCATCAATCTCTCTCCTCACTCTCTCTTAAAAAAAAATGTCCTCAAATCCTTTGACACTCCTCCCTTGGAGAAGAGAGTTTTGTGTTTCTTCCTTTGGATCTGAGCAGCCCCACAGCAGAAGCAGTGCTGCATGTCTTGGAGGCTGGGTCACAAAAGGCATCGCATCCTCCTGGCTCCCTCCTTGGGAAGCTCACTGTGCCGAATGCCAGTCACCATGCTGAGTCCCATGTGGGGAGGAACGAAGGCCCGGCCCACTGGCAGCGCTGCCTGGAGAGTGCAGCTCCCCACCCCGCCTCAGACCCTTCCAGCTGGCGCTGACATTGCTGCCCAGCAGAGACAAAGTGCACCAGCCATGTCCTTCCCGGTGTCTGACCCCTGGATCTTCTGGGAGCATAATGCATGTTTGGGGGTTTTCTTTGTTGTTGCTCGGTTTGGTTTTCTTGCTCCTGACATAACAGGCAGGTGGATCACATGAGGACCTTCTGCAGTTATGTTTGTCAGCTGGGGGTAGGTATTCCCTTGGTCTTGCTTTTCTGCTCCTTTAGGCACATTGTCCTGGTTAATTTATGTGCCAATGTGGCTGGGCTGTGGTGCCAAAATATTTGGTCAAAGATTCTGGATTTTTCGGTGAAGGTGTATTTGGCTGAGATTAACATTGAAATCAGTGGGCTTTGAGTAAAGCAGACTACCATCCATAATGTAGGTGGGTCTTCACTGATAAAAGGGAGACCTAATAAACAAGCCAGACCTCCCCTGAGCAAGAAGGAATCCACCTAGCCAATGGCCATTGGATGTGAACTGCAATGCTATCCCATCTTCCGGCCAACCCCGTTAGATTTTGGACTCGCCAAGCCTCCACAATCATGTGAGCCAACTTCTTAAAGTAAACCTCTCGCTCTCATTGGTCTCTTTCTCTGGAGAACCCCGACTAATACACATATTGTACCTTTAACTCTGCTTCCCAAAGTCCTCACCAGTTCCTCCAGCACCCTCCCCTCACCGTAGTATCCCCTTGAGTAAGTCCCCCTTTTAACTCCACATGTATCTGATGTATTCAAAAGGGCCAGAAAAGACACCAATGCTGGCCGGGGAGTCAATCCACTAAACTTCCTATCCCTCCCTCTTTAGGACATAAATCATAAGCAATATCTATCCATCGCACGTACACAGGCTGACAACACTGAGGGCAGAAAAACCCAAGCAGATAGAGGCCCGGGAAGAAGATCATCGGTGGCTTTTGCACTGAAGGGGCTTCACTAAGAACCTAGGTGACAAAATGACCAGATCCAGGCAAAGCAAAGGAGAAAAGGTGCAGCTCACCCCTCGAAGCAGTGGGCGACTGTCAGGACCCACTTCTTGGCAATGAGGACGCAGCCACAGATGTGCCCACTGGGCTCACTCTGCAGGGAGCACTGCCAAGGCCACCTTCCAGGGCGACTCGTCCGGCCCCCGAGGATCCTCTTGTTCATTCGGGCAGCAGGGCGGCGCCCACAGTCTACCAAGGAGCAGGAGAGGCAGAGGCGTGTGACTCACCCCCAAACCCAGCTAGACGCTGTCACGTGCAAGGGATCGTTTTTCCCCTGAGCCAACCCAGCTAAATGAAGTTTATGCCCCACTGGGACATCATTCATTCTCTCACCTTGTTTAGCGCACAGAAGAGAAATCTTACTTCTGCTGTGGCAAGACTGTCTGGATTTGGAAACATAAAATGGTATAATATTAAGTTACATTCATTGTTCACTTCAAACACTACCCGTGAAAAGCAAGCCATAGGTTCCACCCTTGCCTGAGGTCAATTCTCACGGCAGGGCTGTTGTCAGAATCACCTCGGGATGGGGTGTACAAAGGACGTGTACTTTTTCTAGTTTATTTAATATCATCGTAATCAAATTTCACATTTGTCAGAAGGGGACCTATTGTTAGCAAAGTTTCCCACCTCATCTTGGTTGATGAAACCACCCAAAATATGAACTCAAACCATGATTTTTCCAAGTAAGGAGGAGAAAGTGGGGGGAGGATTGGGCTGCTTCTTAGAATCTACAGTGAGGGGACCATGTCAGATTTTTATGCTCATGGAGAGGCATGTATGTCAAAAAATTTTGAGAACTAGTTTGAAATAAATAAAGTATTATTTAAAAATGTTAGAGAATGGATAAAAATTGAATATTTAAATTGTCAAATAATCTTGCCAAGACTATTAGATTATGGATCTATGACTGGCTGGCAGGTAAAAGGGGGTTAACTTTATTTCACATAGCTCTAGATGGCAGAGTCAGAACTAATGGTAGAATTCATAAGAAGTGTGGGCTCAGGAGAAGAACTTTCTAAAAATTGGAGTTAACCTTTGAAGGCAAGAACATGGCCCATGTTTCAGCACCTATCAATGTGGCTGCACCAGAAAATTCAGTGTAGGGTACATCAAGTTTTAATCACAAAGCTCCTCCAACCATGAAGCATTTATTTACAGTGTAAATTAAAAAGACAAAAAAAAATTGGGGGGGACTGTTAGATATATCATGATGTGCTTAGAATCCTAGACATATACATACATAAGTATATATCCATCCCTACATATGTCATTTCTACATTTCTTTTTGAAGATTTACTGTATTTTCATTTCTTGCTAAATTTGCATGGGGATCTGTGTAATTATTTGTATACAACAAATTACATAATACATAAAAAGTACATTGCTTTTTGACTTCCCACAACCTGAAGTTGTATCTCCTCCTCCCTCCCTCTTTCTCTCTCCCTCTTTCTCTCTCTCTCTCTCTCTCTCATTATCCTTAATTTCTTTGAAGCACTTCCCAATATCTGAAATTCACATTGTTCACTAGCTTATAGCCCATCTGCCCACCTATATAATGTATGTTCCTTGAGACCAGGGTCCTTGTCCCCCTAATTCTCTTCTATATCCCCTCAAAGCTTAGCACTGAACTTGGCATGGAAGAGACACTCAATAATTAATTGCTTTTTGTTAGATCCAAAACCATAGCTTATACAAATAGGAAAAGACAGCAAAGACTAGCCATCTCAACTATTTATAGTATAGGAAACTGTGATTATATATATAAGATCCCACATCTAATTAGTAAGCCAGGACTCAAGCCAGTTCTACCAACTCCCAATTCAGAATGAGATATTTTATTTATTGATTTGACCTGAGAGGGCTTCTCCAGCATTCCCAGTTTGGGGAAACATATCACACTGTTGAAAGATTCAGGTCATTGTTCTGGAGGAAGTACTTCAGTTGACAAATATTCAGAAATGTGGCTGCAGAGTTTGGTCTATGGGGAAAATGTCAAGGCATTCTAAAGAAAATGTCCCACCTTTGGTTTTCTTCTTTGGAATTCTTAAGCAGTGTCTTCCCTCGGACTTATTCAAAGCTGTGGGGTCAGAACCTGGTTGGAATTGAGAGGCTATCCGTTCCTATCTCCGGGCAGTGAGTTTTGAGTTTTGAGCAAGTTATTTACATATTCTATAGCTATGTCCCTATCCTATCTAATAAAAGAGAAACATGGTAATTAGCCATACGTCCGCTACCCTTCCCATTGGCTAATCAGGGCAATATGCAAATTAACTGCCAGCCAAGATGGTGGCCAGCAGCCAGGCAGCTTGAAGTGAACATGAGGCTTGCTTGCTTCAGTGACGGAGGACTCCAGTGTTCCCCGCCTGCCGCTGCCGGCCTCTGAGCTTGCAGTTTGAAACATTGTTACAAATATAGAAGCTAAACAAAATCCCAGATACCTGCTTTCAGCCAGCCGGGATCTCAGAGCTGGAGTTGAAATAGTGTTTCGATTATAGAACCCAAACAAACCAGATACCTGCTTTCAGCAGCAGAGGCATAAGAGCTGGAGCCAAGCCTCAGAGCTAAAGCTGACCCAGAATAAAAACAGGAAAAAAGAAAAAAAGGAGCAGTTGGGAGCTTCAGTCACCCGCCAGCCTGAAAACAGCCCTCAGCCCCTCACCCAGACTGGCCAGGCACCCCAGTGGGGACCCCCACCCTGAAGGGTGTGTGACCAGCTGCAAACAGCCATCATCCCCTCACCCAGGCTGGCCAGGCACCCCAGTGGGGACCCCCACTCCGATCCAGGACACCCTTCAGGGCAAACCAGCTGGCCCCCACCCATGCACCAGGCCTCTATCCTATATAGTAAAAGGGTAATATGCCTCCCAGCACCGGGATCAGCGGAGCCGTGAGGCCTCCCGGCACCAGGATCAGCATGACAGGGGGCAGTGCCCAAACCCCTGATCGCCCTGCGGCTCTGTGTGTGACAGGGGGCCGGGCCACAACCTCCCTATCAGCCCTGCTCTGTTCGTGACAGAGGAAGGTGCCCCAAGCCCCTGATCAGCCCTGCTCTGTGCCTGATAGGGGGGAGCTTCCCAATCCCCTGATCGCCCTGAGGCTCTGTGTGTGACAGGGTGCGGCGCCCCAACCCCCTGATCGGCCCTGCTCTGTGTGTGACAGGGTGCGGTGCCCAAACCCCCTGATTGGCCCTGCTCTGTGTGTGACGGGGTAGAGCCATAACCTCCCCATCGGCTCTGCCCTGAGTGTGACAGGGTGCGGCGCCCCAACCCCCTTATCCGCCCTGCTCTGTGTGTGACAGGGGGCGGTGCCCCAACTTCCCTATCGGCCCTACTCTGTGAGTGACAGGGGGGAGCTCCCCAACCCCCTGATTGACCCTGCTCTGTGCGTGACAGGGTATGGAGCCCCAACCCCCCTGATGGCCCTGCTCTGTGAGTGACAGGGGGTGGCGCCGCAACCTCCCATCGACCCTGCCTTGAGTGTGACAGGGGGCGAGGTCCCAACCCCCCAATCGGCCCTACCCTGAGCATGACTGAGGGTGGCATCGCAACCTCCCGATCCGCCCTGCTCTGTGCATGACAGGGGGTGGGGCCCCAACTCCCCAATCAGCCCTGCTCTGAGCCCGACCAGGGGCTGCACCTAGGGATTGGGCCTCCCCTCTGCCACCCGGTAGCAGGCCTAAGCCAGCAGGTCGTTATCTCCCGAGGGGTCCCAGACTGCGAGAGGGCACAGGCCGGGCTGAGGGACCCCACCTCCCCCCTGAGTGCACAAATTTTTGTGCACCAGGCCTCTAGTCTATATATATAAAAGCCTAAGGGCCATTCGACCATTTGACTGGTAGCTATGATGCACACTGACCACCAGGGGTCATACGTTCAATGCACAAGCATGGAAACATGGAACAAACTGATGAATCTCAGAGGGAACGGGGGAGCAGAGAAGGTGGGAGGAAATTAACCAAAGATTTTATATGCATACTAGAGGCCCAGTGCATGGATTCTTGAACCCGTGGGGTCCCTTAGCCTGGCCTGTGAGAATTGGACTGAAACCGGAAGTCTGACATCCCCCAAGGGGTCCCAGATTTCAAGAGGGCACAGGCCAGGCTGAGGGACTTCACCGGTGCACAGATCTGTGCACCGGGCTTCTAGTAATGTAATATGCATCAACTTCCTTGACTTATCTTTCTCCTACAAACTAGACAAGGGACGTGGCTGTTTAAGATGCCATTATTCTTAGGGGCAATTTTCCACAGGTGCACTTTCAAGGCTACTTGATCCTAATTCCATCCCATGTCCATTTTTTTCTCAGACCTTCCGAGCTTTAATAGTTTTCATTACTTCAATTCCCTTTGTTAACTAGTTACATGTAGCATTGGTATGAAGTGCAAACATGGAATTCATTTCAAGTAGGAAGTGAAAAATAAACTCCAACATTATATTGCAAGTTCCGTCTCCTTCACCACAATAGTTTCTGTAATCATCATTAAAGGAAAACATCATTCCCAAGAGAGAGAGAAAAATCTATATCTAGAAAGAAAAAATAAAGTCAAGCGATGTTGAAGTTAAAGCCAGCAGCCATTCTGTGGAAACTCACTATTGCTGTGACAAATGTGCATCATCTCAAGTGAGAAAGAGAGGAAGGGCCCGGATGATAGATTCTCACTCTGTAATGCACATGACTCAGCTCTTGGGAAGGGTGTCTTACCCTTTCACCAGCAGTTCGTGCAAAGTGCTCCCATTGAAGCTCTCCCAGTCGGAGTGTAACGTCAGCCACTGCTGGTCTTGCTCCTGTTCCTGTATGAATTCGGTCACAGACGGTTCTCTGAATGAAGGGTAAAGACCAGTTAAACAGTCAAACCACAGTGATCTTTGGCCAGACCAGTGATGGCGAACCTTTTGAGCTCGGTGTGTCAGCATTTTGAAAAACCCTAACTTAACTCTGGTGCCGTGTCACATATAGAAATTTTTTTATATTTGCAACCATAGTAAAACAAAGACTTATATTTTTGATATTTATTTTATATATTTAAATGAAATTTAACAAAGAAAAATCAACCAAAAAAATGAGTTTGCGTGTCACCTCTGACGTGCATGTCATAGGTTCGCCATCACTGGGCCAGACAGTATCATTATTTGGCACTTACTCTCTTTCTCCCCAAAAAAGCATTAAATTATAAATCAATATTTCAAGAGGGGGATTTGTATTTGAAATTTGGCATGAAATGTGATCAGCAAGAGGGGAAGTTACTATAAGTTTACTAAATCAAAAAAAAAAAATTTCCAAATTATTACAGCTGTTTTAGTCATTCCGTCTGCTGACATGTATTTGAACTTGGTGAGGTGTTAGATTTCTAACGTACATGATGTAAAAATTCCAATATCTAAAATACAAGAGCAACTTTAAACAGGGGTCAAAAGTAAAATGAAATTTATCTGGCTAGGTGCTTTTTTTTCTTCTCTTTTCTTGCCCAATGTTATTGTGCAATGTAGCAATACCTTTAAATAAAAATAAGTAATAACTAAAGAGAATAAATGGCCATTCAGTGTCTACTTAGATGGCATAAGATTGTATGTAGAATTATTTTAACATACTGCAAAATCCTTATGCACTAAAAATTGGCAAGGACCCTGAAAAACAGAGACAAGAGTTAGACAACATTATTTTGTTCCTGACCCACATTCTCACTCAACTTCCGCCAACATTGTCCTGTGATTGTCTCATTCAATCATTCAAATAAATATGGTTACACTGCATCCAAGATTTGAAACCTTAGGTTTCTAAAGTATTTAGGTTTTAGTGTAAAATATCCTATTTTTCATAAATCAGTTGGTTTATTTAGGGAAGCCATATTTGAAGAAAACCTTTGGGGATTTTATCACCTGATACAAAAAAGGGTAGAAGAGGTAGAGGAGTTAGTTTTAGACAGAAGGACGGGGTGCTTCCTCTGAATCTGGGAGGCAGTGGGAGAAAAGGAAGCAGGCCCTCTGTTGGCCTTGGAGAAGGAGAGAGAATCCATCAGGAGAACTAAAATCAGACAGCCTCCACTTATCAAGTAGCAGGGGTGTGTGATGAGGAGGAAAGTGATATGTTTATGGAATCGTTCCCTGGTGGGATATTTTGGAGAAACACATCAGAGATAACTTAGAAGAATAACAAGCAGCGTTAAGGGTTCAGAAGAACCTGGAAATCTTGAAGCTGTGGTAGCGTCAAGTCTGCATGCGTAGTGACTTTCATTTTTGATAATGGAATGCTGATAAGGGGGGGCACAGGAAAAGGAAAAAAGTTAGGTTCAGTGGCAGTGAAAGAAAAATGATAATTTCATCCAATTATTAATTATTTTAAAATTGCTATAAGGGGTGGGAGGATGGGCGGAAGTGATTAACCAAAGACTTGCATGCATATATGCATACCCCACAAACACAGGCAATAATGCCGTGAAGGCCGGGGAGGGGGCGGGAGCATGGTGCAGGGGATCAGAGACAACTGTAATACTTTAAAGATAACATTTTTTTAAAAGAAAAAGAATAAAAACCTTACCAAATCCCATTACTTTTAAAAAGGGAAAACCCCTCTAAAGAGAACATTTGATGATAGAATAAAAGCCAAAGCTTAAAAATGAAACAGTCCTTAATAATGAATGGATTCTAATCATTTGATTTGAAAACAAATGGCATAAACCCAGACCACACTTTAAAAAAGAGTTGCACCAGGTTTAAATTTATTTAGAAACTTGGGAGAACCGTTAGATGATTGAAGACCTCACAAAACCTACTGCACAATGAGGATTTTTCTTTTCCTCGACCAAACTGGGAGTCTGGCTTCCCACCAATCCCAGAATGCTGATGGGATGGTAAGTATGAAAGTCAGCGGCCACACAGAACACTCCTGGTGTTTCTCCTGATCCCGGCATCCTGAGAACTCCTTTCTGCAGTGGAACAACATGGCCGCCTACATCCAGGCATTTTGCTGGCAAAAAGCCGAAGGAAGATCAGCTCAGCCTTGTTTGATCAAGTCACTGTGTGGGCAGGTATTCACAGGCCGCCAGGGACTTAAACAAGGACAGTTCAGCAGAGGCTTTACACTGGAGCTGGAGAGAAAACTCACCGCAAAAGGGCCCTTCAGTCTTTCAACTCAGAAGGTCCCTCCAGTTAAGCAAGGGCTCCCTCCACTGAGCACTGCATATAGGATAATTTTACATTTCACTCAGCCTCCAGCAAGAAAGGCAATTTAGCCTGAATCTCTTAGTTACATCAAGTGGAAAATCGAAGACATTCATCATTAAGAAGTGGGGAGAATCATTATAAAAATTAGTTTTCCATGAAATCCTAAACACTAGCCTGCTTCTCGTGGACAAAAATAAATCTTTCAGCTCTAAAAACGTCATCCTATTGCCCATTAAAAATATATCCATGAGTCCAGATGGTTCATTTCTTCCATCACACAGAATCTGAGCATCTGTGTGATTTTAATTTTTCTTGTGTTTTTTTAAAATAATTTAAAAATCACAAAAGTAATACTTATGCATGGAAAAAATACACAATGAAAATACGTACATCTTCCCATCCCAGATGTATAGAAACAACCACTGGAAATAGTGCTTGCGTATCCTTGCCAAGCCTTTTCTATAATTCCTGTATATATACTCCTGTATTTCTAGTCTATACACGTTGTTCTGTGCACTGTTGATGACGCTTTCATTTAATGATTCACCTTGGAAGTCTTTCCATATAATAACATTTGTTAACTATTTTCTCTATGCCACGTATTAAAAGACTAACTCATTTATCTTATTTAATCCTCTCAACAACTTTGTGAAGTTTGCTGCATTATTATTCCCCATTTTGGAGATGGAAAAATTGAGGCAAAGAGAGAATAAGTAACTTGCCCCAAGGCCACACGGCAAATAAATGGTGGAGCTGGTATTTGAATGCCTGAGGTCTGATGTCAGGTTACCATTCACTCCTAACACTTTGAGCATTATGTGGCCCAACTTCATTAACAGCACAAGCCATGTTCCTTTTTTATCACTGTCGAGTGTTCCCTCATATGGCTGTGCATACAGTATTTAGCCAATCCATGACTGATGTACATGTAGGTTGTTTCCAATTTTTGGCTATTCTAGCAAAAAAGCAGCAGTAAACACCCTTAACCATTCAACTTTGCCTATATGCACCAGTGATTTTAGAATAAATTTCTAAAACTAAAGTTATTGAATCAAAATTTAAATTTTCAATTAACAATATGAATTTTCTCTTCAAAGAGTAATGCTAATTTACATACTCATCAAGAATATGTGTGCCTGTACTTTTTATTTTTACTACATGTATAAAATATAAATCATGCTATTAAAAGGTATCTGGAACCCTAGCCGGTTTGGTTCCATGGATAGAATGTCTGCCTAGGGACTGAAGGATCCTGGGTTCAATTCCAGTCAAGGACACATGCCCTGGTTGCAGGCTCAATCTCCAGAAGGGAACTTGCAGGAGGCAGTCGATAAATGATTCTCTCTCATCATTGTTGTTTCTCTCCCTCTCTCTTCCTCTCTGAAATCAACAAAATATATATATATTTAAAAAGGTATCTGGAACTTAAATATTGCTCAAATTTTGTTTGGCATTTCATAATTCATTTGACAACATCTTTTTTCTATATTACATCCAGAGACAAATTAAAGAAATCCTGTTGGGTAGAGAGCAAAAAAAATATTTTGCCAGTGATTAAGCATAAAAGTCACTATATCCTAAAAGCAGGGAATGCTGGGCAGGGAATGCTGTCAGACCCAAGTGCTTCTACAGTCGCCATGAACTCCTATACAGAGAAGGAAATTTAAGCCAGGAGCAAATGATTGAGGGGTGGGGAACATCGGTCCTCGGGCTGTATAAGGCTCAAGAAATCCTTTGGTCTGACTCTGCCAAAGCATTAAGAGTGAATTAATTAAATGTTTGACCAAATATAGCAGGCAAATTTTTAAGCTGCTAATTTTGTATGGCCCATGAATAATGTTATAAATATCCAAATGGCTCCTGGCATTTGGCCCCTGAATTCCCTCAGTTGACAGCCTGAGAAAACTGGGACACACATCGAGACCCATCCCAAACATTTGTGGGGCCTAGAGCAAGAGTGTAAGTGGAGGCCCACATATCCTATGCCTTCATAGGGTTAGAAGTCAGGTTAGATGTTATAGTCAAGTTAACAAGCTATTAAAGAAAGTTCTATCTTTCCTCTTGACAATCAGATTTCTTTAGGTTTAAATATAAAAGTATTGGACTCCCTGGAACAGTCGTTTTCAAACCTTGGCATTCATTCATCAGAATTACCTGGAGAACCTGTTAAAATGGAGATGTTGCCCCTTCCCCAGATTTCCTGATTCAGCAAGTCTGAGATGGGCCCAAAAGGTTGCCTTTCTAATAGGACTCCAGGTGCTGTAGCTGGTGGTGGTCAGAACCATAATTTGAAAACATTGCTGAACAAGAACCAGACTCTCGATGGGCATAACTCCTTGGCTGACAGACTTCTTGCACTCTGGGGTGAAGCTTGGCTGGAGGCGGAAAGCCAGGGTGGTCCCTCTAAATTGGGATTTTGTGCCCTTGGCACTGCGACATTTTATAACAGACTAGAGGCCCGATACATGAAATTCATGCAAGGGCCTTGGCCCTGGCCCCCACCCGCTGCCCCCATGGCCGGGGACCTCTGCTGCCTCTGCCGAGGTTCCCACCTGCTGCAGCTTTGTCCAGAAGGAAGGACGTCCAGAAGGATGTCTGATCTAATTAGCATACTATGCTTTTATTATTATAGATAATTATTTGCTATGTGGGGCTGTCCTGTGCACTGTAGGATGTTTAGCATTATCCCTGGCTTCTGCCCACTAGATGCCAGGAGGACCCCATCACTCCTGGATTGACACAAAAATGTCTACAGACTTCTCCAAACGTTCTCTTAGGGCAGGGCCACCCCTGGTTGAGAACCACTCCCCAAATCATGGGGTCCAGGGGAAGGCCTCTCTGTTCTGGGTCTGAAGGTGGTACTGCACAGAGAAGCAAAAACTATTTCACTCAAATTTGCTTCTTGAATTATGTGCTCATAAGACATTAAAAATGTATAAATAGAACTTATCCAGAATTCTGAAACATCCTGACACTACAAAAGGAATTATATATTTCAAGGCTTCGGTGATTAGAGTAGATCTGATTCGACCTCTAGACAATTGGCCTATACTTGTTCCACTCCCATCAAGTCACTTTGTATTAGCAATAAGGCATCATATGCTTGTGTCATAATTATGCTGGGAGTGCTTACTTGAAAACATAAAGTCAGCACACATCCCCGAAAAACAAGCCTTCTTTACTTTTGACAGCAAGAGAGAAATTACAAACGTGTGAAAAAATAATTTCTGATACTGAGGAGTGTTTTGAAGGAGGTAAAAGAAGCAAATAGAGAGTGACTTGGCATGGGTGAAAGCTGCTTCAACAAGGTAGCTGATACATGAGCTGAGATAAGAATGCTTAGATAGAGGTAATTGTGAAGGTCTAGAGATCAACATTACAAGCAAAAGAACAGTAAAGGAAAGCCCCTGAGATGGGAAGGAGTTTGCAGTGTTGGAACATCAGTAATATTAACAAAAAGTTGCTGCCACCAAGTCAATCAGCCAGAGTCCCCAAGCTGAGGTGCAGTGAAGGAAGAGACTTTATTGAAGTGAATGGGCTCAAGTAAAGACTCAAGCAAAGCAGCTGAAGTGTAGCAGCCCAAGCATTAGAGCCCTAGGGTTGCAACTCAATTGCCACAGCTCCAGTGAAACAGCTCAAGCCAGGAGGAAAAGAAGCAGAAAGTGAGCTCCCCCAAGAAAAGGAGAGATTGGCTTATATAGAGAGAAGTTCCTACCTCTGACCCCTGATTGGTCCATTTTCATGCAAATGAGGACTCCAATTAACAATTTGATTGGTCCAAAATCATTGTCCTGATTGGTTGCAATGGAGCCATTCTGATTGATCAGTAAAGATGCAAATGAGGATGTAATTGTGCAGCTCCAATTAGACAGAAAGTCTCAATTCTATTGGTCAAAATATGATTCCAGGAACTCCTTTATAAGGGTCCGCTTGGACAGCAGGAGCACAACGCAGAAAGCTTGGCTGCCCAGTCTGTGCCTTTTGGCTGAATTACTGCAAGCATGAGAGGCCACATACACAATGGCTGCTAGACTCTGATTATAAATGTGGGCCTTATTAACCACAAGGAGTCCTTCTTTAGCAGGTACATTCTTTCTCAGCGTCAACAGTATAAGGTCAATGTGTCATAAAGTTTAATGGACTAGTGGAAAGTGCTAGGATATTGGGTAAGCGAGAGAGGCAGGGTACAGATTAGGCAGTTTTACATGCCAGAGTGAGAAACTGGATTTTGAGTTCAAACTGTATGAATAATAAGGCCAGCAGGCTTGCCATATAGTTATCATTGCTGACTATCAGTCCTATCTAGGAGGTAGAAGGAAGCCAAATTGCAGTAGGTTGCAGACAACATGAACAACATAGTGGATCAGAAGTTAAGTCATCACCAGGCATCTCCTGTTAGAGTTCCAAAATGAAGTCACCACCACATAAGGAATTCTAACAGAAGTCACGCAGACCTCTTCGGTCAATTCCTGATCGGTCACTCAAGTTATAAATCATGTTCTTATTTTCCCAGGACCCATTCATATCGATGTCTAATGGCCTTGCTATATTCATTATGACTGGGGGATCTGATGCACCCAGAGACTTTATGGAGATTAATTCTTCCTATTCTAAAATCTTCTTGCTTACAATTACCCCGATATTTTTGGCTAAAAGCTGGGTCTTGACAGTACCTATTTCTGGAGAACCCATGGAAACCATCTTCAATTTTATAAATCAGAACGTGGATCCATTTATTTTTTTTACCATAAAATGAAATGTAAGTTTTTAAAAATCTAATTAATTCAGGACCGCAAGTAGTTCCATTTCAGTTAATAATGGTGAATTTGTCTACACCACTGAGAAGTTTCCATTTAATTTCATAAATTATTCATTAACTCAACTGACAGTTTGAGATTTCGTTTACTAACAAATATCCAAATTCTTGCCAGAACTTGCTGTTAGTGACGTTATGGAAATGCTCTCAGGACAACTGGTAGATTTACCTTGCTTTGTTTATTAAAACCTCATATCCAATGGTCTCATGGAAGAACTTTAAAATCATTTTCTCTTTCTTCAGGATGTAACACTTTTTCAAGAAAAGTATTATTCTTTCTCACACCAGAACAGCACATTCCAAAAAACACTACACCCACACATTGGACTCTGTGATTTTCTTCTCACCCAGGCAGTCATTTAACCAGCAGCTTCTTGCTGATGGGTAGGAAATGAACACTCTGTGCCAGGGCTACACATCTGCCAGAAAACTACAAAGCTTCTGTGTGAAAAAAAAATATAACACTTGGTGAGTTTGCTTCAGCTGAGTTCTACTTACGAGATGCCAGGCATCTACTTATTACTCTAAGTGACATTTCAAAAAGTAAAAAACACTTGGATTATGATTCTGCAGGATAAATTTCTCCTACCCCCACCTCCTCATTGCTATCCATTTAAAAAATCATACAATGGTAAGGTCACAAGATGGTGTGAGGACTTACCACAAAACTCCCACATATAGCAATATTGAAAGGGACTTATGTTTGAACAGCTGGTTGGCCTCATCAATGAAGTATGTTTATTAATAACTGGGTGCTTTAAGGACCTACTCTTAGTGCCCGAGATGTCCTTTGCCTATGCTCAGACTTGAATCCTTGTTCACAGATGGCCATCAACTTGGAAAAGCATCAGAGAGCTCTCTGGAATCTTTAAGGCACTAATCACATTTAGGAAGCTCCATCCTCTTGACCTTATCACTTCCCAAAGCCCCACATCCAAAAAGCATTCTGTGAGGAATTAGAAATCAACATATGAATTATGGGGAGGTGGGACATTCGTACTGTGGCAGGTGGGGTTTATAGGAATTCAGCCACAGAATAGTGAGTGCTTCCATGCATCAAAGATTTCCTACTTCCCCCACCAGCCTCTCACTACATTTCTTTGCTCCCCTTTTGCAGCAAAATCCCTAAAAAATGTTCCATAGTTACTTTTTATTTCTCTCTTCCCACTATCTCTTAGGCTTTAGGTCCCTCACTCCACTGAAGCTGTTCATGCCCATGACATCCACAGAGCTGAAACCAGCAGTTGGTTTTCAGTCATCAGTTTACTTGACTTCTCAGCAGCATTTGATACAACCGGCCATTGCCTTCTCCTTGATACAGGTTCTCCACTTGGTTTCCAGGATGTCCACACTTTAACACCTCTGGTTATTCTTTCTCAACTCCTTTGCTTGCTACTTCTCTCATCCTCTTAATGTTAGGCCTCAGCCCTACGTCAGCTTCTCTATTCTATACTCACTCTCTTGGTTATATCACCCAGTCCCATAAATCTATATATCATCTGTCTTCCAGGGACTCCCAAATATATATCTCCAGCCAAGACCTCTTTAATAAACTCCAGACTTGAGCCTTATAAACACCTCTATTTGAATGTCTACTAGACATCCCAAACTTAGCATGTCCCAAACAGAACTGATCTTTCTCCCTAAACTTGCTCCATCCACAATCTTCCCCATCCAGTTTATTTTTATCCCATCTTTCCAGTTACTCCAGCCAAAAACCTTTTTAAGTCATTCTCAGCTCTTTTCTTTGTTAACTACTCTCAACCCCTAACCAACATCTATCTGTCAGGAAGTCCTGTTGACTCTACTTTCCAAATATATTCAGAATCGAACCATTTATCACCATGTGCTCTGCTAATATACTGATCTGAATCACCAAAATCTCTCACTTAGATTATTTCAGTGGCCTCCTAACTAATCTTCCTGGTCCTTTCCTTGCCCTTCCAGCTTATGCTCAATACAACAACCAGAGTGATCCCTTTTAGTCAGAGGCAAAGCTATAGAGAAATTGGAACCCTCATGCGTTGTTGGTGGGAGTAGAAAATGATACAGCTCTTCATAAAACAGTTTGGTAGTTATTTAAAAAAATTAAACATCAAGTTACCATCTGACCCAGCAATTCTAGTCCTAAGTATATATCCCTTGAGAACTGAAAACATAGGTTCACATATAAATATGTATTTGAATATTCATAGCAGCATTATTGATAAGAGCCAAAAAAGTAGAAACAACCCAAATGTTCATCAATTGATAAATGGATAATAAAAATGGGGATATGTATACAAACAATGGAATGTTATTTAGCCATAAACAGAAATAAAGTACTGACACATGCTACAACATGGATGAACCCTGAAAAACATTACGCTAAGTGAAAGAAGCCAGACAAGATATGCACATAATGCATGATCCTATTTGTGTAAAGTGTGCAAAAGAGGAAAATTCATAGAGACAGAAAGTAAATTCGTGATTATCAAGGGTTGGTGGAAGGAGGAGCAGGGCATGACTGCTGATGGGCACAGGATATTTTTTCCAGCTGATGAAAATGTTCTGGAATTAAACAGTGCTGATGATTGCACACATTGTGACTGTACTAAAAACAACCGATTTTACCCCCTTTAAAGAGTGAATTTTATAATATATGAGTTATTTTTCAATTTTTTCAAAGTTGACTACAAAGTTTTAAACTTCTGGCAACCTGGGCTGCATTTACTGCTACAGAGGATTGAATCTGTCTTTGAGCTTCAAGGAAGTCAATCAATAAGAAAATCATCTTGAATTAGACAGTTCTTACATGACAAATGAAATCTGAAATTAGAAACTTCTCCTGAGAGTAGGGAAAAAATTACAGTGTAAATCTTTACATAAAGGACTATAAGGTTACATGATAGATGTTGTCTTTGGTTTTTCCCAAGACATAGAAATATGTTTTTGAAGCATGTTTCTTTTGTTGACCAACTCTAAAAGATTAGGGCATAACATCAGATTGAAATTAATTCCGTAAAGGAATTTTGCCAAAATAGTACAGCCTGTTTCTGGATGATCTAACTTTACATAAAGATAAACCTTGTGAAGCAAAGAGACACAGAGAGTCATCACATCCCTTCGACCAACTTCCTCGAATACCAGATGTCTCAACTGAGCATTTGGCAAGTGTTAGAGGATAGTTTAAGGTCTGATTTGTATCGTTGATTAAATAAATGTCCATATGTTTTTGATACTGGGCATGTAGGTAGCAAAGTCCATATACTATCATGAGAGACTTTAGGGACTTGATTTATACCCTTGTCTAATCAAATAACTATCTTACTTCCAAGCCGGGTGAACTCTAGAGATACCTGCAGGTGGGGGTGAAAAGGTTCTCAAATTCAGCAAAGAACTCTGAATCTTCTCATTCAGACAAGCACTTACCTGAGAGCCTAACATTTGTGCGGTTAGACAGGAAAGTCTGAAAAATGCTAAATGCAGGTGTTTTTAATCAACTGCCTCTATCACGAAAGCATTTCAGTAGTATCCCTGCAAGACATGTAATTGGGTGTAGACATGTAATTTTTTATGAACTAGCTCCAAAATGTACCCCCTCAAGTCACTGAATGACCTATGTGAAGTTGGGTTACATTTGTTTTGGATACCACACTACAATGCTGATTTCTATCAATGTTTACTGAATGAATAAAGGAATAATTTAATAAATATATACTACAGTATTAAGACCATCTTAGAGCTGAGTATATTTTTTTAGAGCTGAATATTTTTATATAATTTTAATAGAAATGTCATGTGCTGTGCTACGAATGAACCATTCTTCGATGACAAAAAGTCTGAATTTTTCTCTAATTTTATGTTCTTGGTTGCTCGCTCATATGTCTTCCCAATACATTGGAAGTTCGTTGGTGATGTGATTCACCTTTGCATCCTCCGCACAAGGCCTACTCTCATACAGGACCCTAAGCAGAAGTTTCTTATAACTTCAAGTTTCTGGTGCAGAGTATGTTTGAAGGTATAAAGGCAGGCCAGTGCAGTGGACACTTCACTCCAGAAGCTAAAGAAGACTGCTATGCCTTCTTCCCCCCCCCCCCCCACTCTGGCAGCTGGAGTGTCAGTCAATAACTAATCATAGCCAGACAGACCCTCCTATTGAGGACTTTGAATCTGGAGAAAATGGCTCAAAGGCACTGGGCTACTTCAAGTTGATTTGAGGCATCAGTGGCAGATCTGTGGAGCAGCTGGTCTCGGGAACAGTGCTAACAGAGCGGCTTCCTAAACAGGAATTGGTCTCATCTTGCTCATTACCTTCATTCCTGCCCCACCCTGGCTGTTCAGGTTTCTGTCAATTCATAAAATACCCACGTAAACTGAAGAGTTTGAAGGCAATCAAAAAGTACAAAAATACTAAGATTACCTTTTCTACTCATTTCCTTGGAAGACTTATCACTACTTATCCATGAACTCAGCCAAATAATGGTTATGATTTTCCAACTATACTGTTCAGATTTTCCTAGTAGTTCTTTGAAATAATGTTATCTTTTAAAAAATCTAAATGTCAATTTAGATTGTAAATACCTAAAATACTGAAATGAGAATTTCCCACCATGTTAAGAAAATGGAGTAAAGAGATTTTTTTAATTCAATATGCACACAATATAGGTAAAGGAGGAAACCAGCAAAATGTCCATCAATGGATGAATAGATTTTTTAATATGAGGAATACCTATGCAATGGAATATTATACAGCCGCAAACAGGAATGAAGTGCCAATATATCGATGCATAATATCATTATGCCAAGTGAACGAAGCCAGGGAATGGTGATGATTGCATAACATTGTAAACATACTAAATACCACTGAATTTCACACTTTAAAATTGTTAACATGGTGAATTTTATGTCATGTGCATTTTACCACAATAAAAAACTTAAATCTTATATGCAAAAAATTAGAGGAAACATAAAGTAGAATATTTAAAACAAGATCCCTTCTACTTGTAGTAGAACCAGGAGGCTTATCAAAGAAATTCTTCTGGTTGTAAAATCTTTGTAGTTCCGACTTTCTCTCAGAACTCTCAATGAAGTTATCCGTCATCATGTAATCTAGCTTTCACATTAAGAAATAATCTGTGTCTTAGTGAGGGGAAAAGAAAGCACTTTCAAAACGCTTTTCATTTTTCTCTGACCAAATCATATCCTATTTCATTTAGACATAATAAGGAAGTTGTGAAAATAAAGTATAATTTAATGGATCTTGGCAAGTATAATTTTTCCACTCTGGCAAAGTTTAAAGTTCTTTTATTATTGATTAGCCTCGATTACTCAATTTTCCAAAGTGGTGGGTCTTTATGTGGGAAAAAATGAGCTGAAGATTCTGGGATTTAGAGAATTTTTCAAACTGGAATTTTATTTATTTATTTATTTGTATCTTCAACTGAGGATATTTTTCCATTTATTTTTTAGAGAGAGTCGAAGAGAGAGGGAAAAACAGAGAAAAACATCACTGTGAGAAAAACACATCAATTGGTTGCCTCCTGCACAAATCTTGACCAGGGCCTGGGCTGGGGAAGAGCCTGCAACTGAGGTACATGCCCTTGACCTCTTGACCAGAATAGAACCTGGGACCCTTCGGTCCGCAGACTGACGCTCTATCCACTGAGCAAAGTCAGCTAGGGCTCTAACTGGAATTTTAAAACAATGCTGCTACTTATTATTCCCTAACTGAATGGTTCATCATTGTAAAATTGTTTCAAGTTTGCTCAGTGGAATCCTGGGAAATGCCATTAGTACAATTTTTATCCTAGTATGTTATAAGTCTATTTATTTCTCTCATTTCTACAAAAATATTTTTCCAAAAATCTCACATACATAGTGATACACACACACACACACACACACACACTCAGATATATATTCTAGCACCCTTCAATTATTGCTTTCCATCCCTGATAGAACTGAAAGAAAAAAACCCACATAATAGCAAGTATGCAACTTTTGAAGTATCTCTTTGAGTGTGTTTATATCAAAGGCAGAGTGAATGTCTTCTCATTCTACTAGGAAGCAAAATGGTGAAACGTTCCCTGATCTAGCTTTCCTGCATTACTTGGGGTAAACCGAAA
The DNA here is from genome assembly GCF_014108235.1 of Myotis myotis. Lineage (NCBI taxonomy): Eukaryota > Metazoa > Chordata > Mammalia > Chiroptera > Vespertilionidae > Myotis > Myotis myotis. The sequence continues at coordinate 29,897,611 of NW_023416313.1, forward strand.
TACCAGCAACTTCAAGTTTCTTTCTCAACTTATGAAACAGACGTGTGCTGCTTAAAAAGGAATGTTCAATAATCTCTTAGGCTGTATCGCAAGATTTTCCAGCCAGTTCCTCGTAGGAAACCATCTTAATAAATGGTTTTATAAATAAGGAAAGCATTTCACTTCAGATGTACTTAAAATACAATTACTTCATTTATTTTTAGAGGCTTCATCAAACTCGGTTTTGCACCCAGACTCTTCAGAGCAGGTGCCTGTCATTAAATGTGGTGCTGTCACCTGATTCATTTCCCGTGCCAGGGAGGGCTCTGTTTAAGAGCACTCCGCCCCTCTGCATTCATAGGAAGATATTACAGCCAAGTTCCGCGAAGCCCTCTGAGAAATTCATCAGTGCTACACACTACTGACCTTACCCTAAACCCATCTGCTTGCAGGCCAGCTGACTCAAGGTCTCCTGCCAGCTGTCTGCACACACGTGGTGTTCTGTGGCAGACCTGTGAGCAGTCAGGAATGATGAGTTCTCCTTTTGAGAGAGGGTCACTGAGAACAAAAGAGAAAACCCTAATTAAAAACATTTCCTCTCGAGAATCCAAAGGGTAACTTTACGTGCCTCTCTTTACTTGCATACATTCATTTTTATTCATTTTAGTTAAGAACCTTTTGGTGAATACCTGCCCTGTGAAAATCACTGCCTCAGTGTGGTGGAAGACTGAAAAAATGGATTAGAAATGTTCTCTGCCCTCAAAATACTGTAGGTTCCAGTGAAAGAGACAGATAGTTCTTAACTTGGGTTGTTTTTTAGAAGATGGCCAGAGGCAGGGCCCATTCCCATGCGTTTTCCCAATGATTTGCATAATTATAAGAAGCTAGTTGTACCTTCACTGATATCATTTCCTTTCAAGAAAGCACATGAGAATGCAAGTGTGCGGTGGTGAGTGTGCAAGTGTGTGGTGGTGAGTGTGCAAGTGTGCGGTGGTGAACATGCAAGTGTGCGGTAGTGAGCTGCAAGTGTGCGATGGTGAGCTGCAAGTGTGCGGTGGTGAGCATGCAAGTGTGTGATGTGAGCGTGCAAGTGTGTGATGGTGAGAATGCAAGTGTGCGATGGTGATGTTAATCTGGCATATCCGCTAATTCCTATTCTATAAAAGAACATCCTCTGTACTTAACAAACTGCAGATCATTTGCGAGCATTAAATCACAACACACATGATAACTACGATTTGGCCAGATGAAGTAAGAGCTAAGTGAACAGAAAGAGTGATGAGTGTGGGATGATGGAATCAAGCAAATTTAAGATTATAAACTGAAATACTGGAGGTATTGATGGGAGATGCCTTTAGGTTCTTCCACATGGAGAAGTAATAGTTACAAGTCCCATTTGGATGTGGAGCAAGCGTATAGAGAAGCTGGGAGGGCCACTTTCATATCCCATTCCAGGAGGTGTCAATAACACAAGAATAACAGAGTGTTGATCATTGCTGAAGCTGAGTGATGAATTTAGAAATTATAATCTATAACAATTTGAACTCAAGTGCTTTTACACATAATGTAGGCATTTCAAGTAGAGCAGTAACAAAATAGAGCAGGGACATTTTCTGTGACTTGGAAATAACGGATATGAACCACCACTGTCAGCTTTAACAGTAGTAAAGCAAAATAGATGAGCTTGGTTAGTACAATCTGTGAAGTCAGGTAGGATTCATTTAGCCGAGTGTACAGCAGATGGCAGAAGCAAGCAGCTCACCACAGTCCCATTCGTCTGAACTGTCCAAGCAGTCGGCTCTACCGTCACACCACCGGTCACGGGACACACACTCGTGGTTTGCACACTTCAGTTCATCCTCGTGGCAAAATGCTGGTACAGGGGACAAGAAACAAGAAGACGGAAACATTTTACAAGTAAATGTGATTATCACTAACACGCACATAGCCCTTTGCCAGCGGGAACATGCCGAGAAGGTGCGTTCACTGAGGCCTCTGAACAGGTGGCAAACAGACTAAGGGAATCGGTAAAATCTCATTTCATAGATGTCAATCCACACAAACAGCACGCATTTCAACAGAACTCCTTCCTCCACGGGACTAGGTGCTCTAACAATAGGATTGAAAGAGTAGTCCCAAGCAGCAGAACTGTCAAAAATTAAAGAAAAGCGTTAAAATCTGCTGTGTCACAAGCAGAGCACAGGGGTGAGTGGGCTGAAGTCAGCACAGCATGAAAACCAGTTCCGTTCACATATGTGGATACTGTCTACGTTTTCAAAATCTCTACTAGTAAATGACTCTCTGAGTCACACCTGATTCTCTCCTGGGTTTTAAAAAGGTCACAGTGAAACTCCTTGGTTGCCTACCTAGCATCCATCTCCTTTCTTTCTCCTTTTTTAAGGAATGATTTTGTTCACCGCTCCCCGCCTCCCCACCTGCACACTGTCCCAAGCTCCAGAGGAAGCTCCCGATCAGCTTAAGCAGGACACGGCATTTTCTTCATCACAATTATTTTTTTCTGAATATAATTATTCGTCCAAGAGTGAACACGTGAGCCAAGATCGGGGTCTTGGCCTATGGTTTTGTGGGTTGTATTCTGCAAGATAGTTCCTGCCCAGACCCTGCTGGCCAGGCCATGTGTCCTACCCTGGATCAGAGGTGGCCTGGAGGACCCAGCCTCTTTTCCTAATCGGTTCTCCCTGAGAAGTTGCATTTCAGCGGTTCAGGTGGGGTCATTGCTGATCCACACAAAGGCTCCTCACTTAGCAGGACTCTGCTCAAGTTTGGCGAATCTGAGCGAATCCCTAATTGGTGTTGGAGAGATGAGGGCAGGCTTCTCATTTCTTCCCACTGGATATGATCAAGGAGGCACAGTGGCCCCGGTGCTCTGGACCTGGTGGGAGTGAGCCCAAGGTCAAGCCCAACTAAGAGAATCATGGAGTGCTGAACTCCCACATCCAGCCTCAAGAATCCCTCTTACACTTGACTTTTTCTATGATAATATGTTACATATAATATAGACTATAATAAAGATAATAAATATCTTTATTGTTTAAGTTGACGAGCTGGGCTTTCTATAACCAGTAGGTAAGATATCTTAAGAGACATAAATTTTTTTCTGATTCTGAAAAATGTAGCCATTCATTTAGAAAAGGTAGAAAGTACAAAAATTAAAAAACCACAAACACGTAATAATCCCACCACCCAGGGGGTTATAATTGTGAACTTATTACCTTCTAATCTTTTTCTATATGAGGATCTATGTATTTTTAAAACTCAGGACAATAGTACACATAATACTTTACATTTTGTTTTATTCGCCTAATGATATGTAATGAACCCAGAAGAAATTAGTCCTATACTTGGTTTTTAATTTTTGCATATAATTTCATTTTTTGTCCACAAATTTTTTGATATTTGTAGTATTTTGATTTTTATATGTTATAAATAATCTATATATATAAAAGCCAAGTGACTGGAACAGCCAGTAGCTAAGATGCACACTGTGGCTGGCCAACCGGCCCTCTTCCTGGCCAAACAACCTCTCGTGGCCCCTCCACCTGGCCAGCCCTGATGGGGAGGGCCAGCCAGACCCCATCTGTGCACAAATTCATGCACCAGGCTTCTAGTGTTAGTATAATACCATTGTGGATAAATTTATACATGTTTGACTGTCTTTTGGTAAAAAAAAAAAAGTCTGAACATACTAAAAGCTTTTGACACATATTTCCAAATTTCTAGCTTCTATTCACAATGAGAGGTAATTTTGTGTGTTGACAAGTTCCAGTAAGACTCACAGCAGTTTATTTCGTCCATATTATCGGGGCAGTCCGGGAACCCATCACAGATGACGGTGCTCTTCAAACACTGTTTGTTGGATGGACATTCCCACAGACCTCTCTCTTTACAGCCTGGAGACAGAAGAAAAGGTCATTTGCAATAGATGTGGAGGTGAAAATAAAGATGAATGTGATCAAGCTACGTAGAAAAATTACAACAGAAAGGCCTGATTTCTTTTTTCTCAAAGAGTGTTTACTTCTATATACCATAAACACATGATCTTGAAAGTAGAAATACTTGATACTCTCCATACTGCAATATAAGTAGTACAGCTCTGCTAAGAGAAGATCAAATGTGAAGTATAGAAAATGGGGGGGTGGGGGTATGAAAAAGCAATTATATATTAACTTTCATCTTTAACTGTTCCTTTTGCTTTCTGAGTCAACTTGCCAACACATAAGACTCCTCTATAAAATGGTGAGCTATGCTTTCAAGCCAAAACCTAGTAAACTACATGCCTATTATCTAAAAATGTAATTTCAGTCCACAAATGTACAGACCATCTGTGTGTGTGTGGCAAAAGAGGCCCCTCCTATGCCAAATACCTACAAAACAAGTTTCAGAGCCAGTAGGAAAGCCATCACTTACTTTAGTAATGTAGCCAGAGAACAAAGGTTACACACTTTATCAGTTAAAATGGAAATGAGCACATTTGCACCAGATCAAGACTATAAGCTTGAATTGTAATTTGCCTCTGAAACAGAAGCACTTGCGATGAACTTAATGATGTTTGAATCAAGCACAGTGTGTCTCCTATGTCTGTTAAAACATGCCAAGAATCTAATGTGTTCTTTAAAAAAAAATTTTTTTCATTGATTTCAGAGAGGAAGGGAGAGGAAGAGAAAGATAGAAACACCAATAATGAGAGAGAAGCATTGATCAGCTGCCTTCTGCACGCCCCCCACCGGGGCTGGAGCTGGCAACCCAGGCATGTGCCCTGACCTGGAATTGAACCTCGACCTCCCAGTTCACAGGTCGATGCTCAACCACTGAGCCACACGGCCTGGGCTCCAATGTGTTCTTGTCACTCCAGTTGGACCCCTGGCCCTCCTCAGGCTGGAAGGTGCATGAAGGAAGAGGCCACAGGGCGTTCATGTTTGGGTGCCTTTCACCCCTGCCTAGAACAGTAGCTAGCCCTTGGCAGACCCTAACATATGTGTATTTTATTTTATTTTAAAATTTATCTTTATCATTGAAAATATTACAGATGTCCCCCCCCCCCCCCTAATTGACCTCCTCCACCCAGCACCTGCCACCCGCCCCCTCAGGCCTTCATCGCACTATTGTCTGTGTCCATGGGTTGTGCATATATACATATAAGTTCTTCAGTTAAGCTCTTTCAGCCCCACCCTACCCCTTCCCTCTGAAATACATCAGTTTGTTCCATGTTCCAATGTCCCTGGGTCTATTTTGTTCATCAATTTATTTTGTTCATTAGATTCCACCTATAAGTGAGATCTCTTACATGTGCCTTTTAGATGGAACTTCATCTACACTGGAACAAAAAGTCTCTCTCATTTCCAGGAAAGACTATTTAATTTAAGGTGAGTGAGATGAAAAGTACTGATAAAATGAGTTTTTTAAAAAAATGCTATTTCTCATCTGACTTAGCACAAATAATTCGGGGAAATTTCATAGATGATTGACTCATGATTCTTGAAATCCATTATAAGAAAAAAATATGCTTTTCCAAATTCTTATCAAGAAAAGGTACCAAAAGAGGTATTTTTACTATGAGCTAAAATTAGGTTTAAGTGCTTCAGCCTTCAAAAAGTCAGGAAATCAATAATGAGAGGAGAGTCTTTTACCAGCTGCACATTTGGAATGGTCTTAGACCGGGGACATCTGCTCTGGGAACTCACAGGGACATGATTTGGATTTTCAGCTAGCGGAGGATACAGGCATCATCTGGAATGTTCTGACAATGGCAGCCCCTGGGCCCCCAGGAGATCTGGAAGGAGCCGGAAGTCTGCCCTTCAGGGTCCAGCCCCTGCCAAATGGCACAGTGTGCCGTTTCCACCACAGAGCGGGGGAAATCAGACAGAGGTGTCAGCAACCCAGTGCCGCCCGTTCTAAGGGCTGCTTCTCTCATCACAGCCCCACTGTGTGGGGAGAAAGGGAGATAAAGCAGGAGTCTTTCTGACTATTCACAAGGTTCCCTTCCTTCGAGTAGCAAGAAGAACGTGGACTTTTGGAATGAGCTAGTGAAAGACCACAAAAGCAGATCTTCTGAGACATAAGGCCTGCGTCTCACAAAAAGTAATGACGATAAGAGACATTCACTACCCACTATAAATTCTAGATCTGAACATCACAACATCAGCATTACCATCACCATTTTACAAGTGAAATTGAGAGAAAATAAATAAATCTCTCCAAAGCCAGCTTTTTCAAGAAAGATCCAGTTGGGATCCAGGTTCAGATCTTTAGTTGTGTTCTTCCCTAAAAGGCATGAGGGAAGCACAGCTGCAGAGTTGGACACCTGGACTTGAATCCTAGCCCCAAACTCACTTGCTGTGTGATCTTGGATGAGTTTCTTAACTTCTCTGAACCTCGGTTTCATATCTTTAAAATAGTAATAAAAGTGCCTGACACAAAGATTAAATGTGTACTTGATAAGCATTAACTTCCTCTTCTGTATCTTCTGTTTTGTAATAAAAGTTTGTGTGGCCTCACACCTCCTTCGTGGAGTTAGAGTAAAGCATACATGAAGTAGAATGAAAAGGTCAAGACATTCATCACATGGAAGACAGTCCTGTTATTTTGTGAAGAAACCACCCTCCCTTTAAAGTGACATGTTTGGTACAATGATATTTTAAATGTATACTTTAAAAGGAAAAGGTCAGGACTCCATTAAAAATTTAAAACAGGCCTGGCCAGCTCAGTGGTTGAGCGTCAACCTATGAACCAGGAGGTCACGGTTCGATTCCCAGTTGGGGCACATGCCTAGGTTGTGGGCTCGAATCCCAGTAGGGGACATGCAGGAGGCAGCTGATCCATGATTCTCTCTCATCACTGATGTTTCTATCTCTCCCTCCCTCTCCCTTCTTCTCTGAAACCAATAAAAATATATTAAAAAATTAAAAATAGGTATCATGGGATGTAGTGTTTAATGCAGCTGTAGGTTATGAAACCAAATAATCATTGGTGTCAAAATAACAACCACTTGGCACAGAGATAATGACAACGCTCACTCATCAAAGCTACAGTGTGATGCTAAAGTGACCAACTAGAAAAGAATCTTTTAGAAAACTCTTAAAATCAAACAGCAAACCCCACAAATGTGAGTCAAAGGCTCTTGAAACACAGCCTAAGGGGTTTTGACTAGGAGAAAATATTCAGGTTACATTTATAGATTTTATTTTATTTGAGCCCAAGAGGAAACCAAAGATAGATAATGGAATGATTTCTAAGTTATTTGAAGAGAAACGGAAAGGCACATCACCACTCAGGCATTTGTGTCGCTGTCAATCTTTCTCCCTATGGTGTATGCGCTTGTATAGGGAACCGTGATCAATTAGGAATTGTGGTGCTGTGTTCATGTAATAAAGGGTTTTATTTCCACAGTAGAAATAAAGGAACTGTTTTAGCTCTATTCCCATGACCGCCCCATTGAGAAGCCTTGCTGCTCACATCACAGCCCAGGTACCACCTGGCTCCTGCTTGTAACTCACCTAAATTGTGGGCACAGGTTTAGCAAAAGCTAATCTCAGTCTCAAACTCAAATCTATAACATGAAGGCAAAACTCAGAAATATAATTCCATTGTTATTTTCTTCAGCTCTCCTTTCTTTTACGTGATTCTTATTCATTTCTTTGCCCAGATCTTTGCCTTTTCCTTCACTGCTTAGGTATTAATGCTTGGAAAATATTAGATTGGAAATCAGCTTATTTCATGAAGTTGCTAGTTTCACAGGCAGCTCCATCTATATAGTATATTTCAGTTAATGACAAACTGTCAACCTTTAAGACAATAAAGTCTTCTGTACCAATAATGCTGACTTAACAATCACTCCTAATATTAGGTTCCATCCCATAATTCTGGAATGATGTGTTCAGATTTGCAAAATTCTTCCAAACACTTGGTGAAAATATTCCTAATGCTGAAATATTTTCAAATATTGTTTACATACAATGAAAATGACTTCAACAACAAAAATTTACCACATGAGCAGGAGACTTCAGAACATTGTTCATTGCTAAATTCTAATGCAGCGATGGAGAACCTCTGAACTCATTTTTTTGGTTGATTTTTCTTTGTTAAATGGCATTTAAATATATAAAATAAATATCAAAAATATAAGTCTTTGTTTTACTATGGTTGCAAATATCAAAAAATTTCTATATGTGACATGGCACCAGAGTTAAGTTAGGGTTTTTCAAAATGCTGACACGCCGAGCTCAAAAGGTTCGCCATCACTGTTCTAATGCATGTATTTCAAAGTGTATTTATTAGTGGTGTGCTTTGCCCACCATATTTCCCTGCTGATGTGCCAAAATGACTCAAAGTAGATTTCCAAAACACCTATTATCTAATTAAATAAGTCTTGTTTTGAGGGGAAACCCAATAATATAGTTGGAACTCCTGGGGGAACTGCAGGTGTGAGAGAGTGAATCGTTAATTGTCACATTAGTCAGTGAAGTCCAAGCATTGAAGTGCCTACGACTCCACAATGGACACAATAAGCAGAAAGACCTGAAGTTTGGGGTGAAACCAGCTTTGCCAGAGCTGGCGGCTGCATTGCCAGATGGGATGCCCATGCAGGCCAAGGAGCAGAGAGACAAACTGAGCAGGTAGACAAATGGGAACTGGGTGATTTCCCAATAGTGAGCCTTCCTCCACGCAGTTTCCTTATTTGATTCTGAGTGTCCCTGTCCTCCCAGAGCATCAGACCTGCCCATTCCAATGTGTGCACACATCCCAAAGGGGAACGTATGTAAATTTTCTATTATCAGTCACTTTGGAAAAGGTAGTGGGTGTTCTCGTGACTTAATACTGTTGGAGCAATTAATGTAACTCCAAATGTATTAATTCCCCTCCCACTCTCGTTTCTTTAATGAGATCTCTCAGTAGTGCATCAATATTTTGAGTGTTTGATAGGGATGAGAAAACTTCTTGTATCATTTTGATTATGTGACTAAAGTGTTCATGAAAACTCATGACTTACTGAGAAACCTGATATTTTAGGATGATTCAAAACCTATAGTGCTTCGGATTTCTTTTTTTTGCAGAGTATATTCTAGAACTCAGATCTTTTAGTCCTGGTAAGATTCTTCTTTTAAATTTCTCAAATGTTTAGTACCTTACTGTAAATTTAGGTCTATCCACCTCAGTAGGTACCATGTAACTGCTTTGAGTCATCTAAGATAATCCGTGTAAAAATGCATCTCAGAATACCATCACCCATTAAAGTCATAGTTAGAAAACAATTCAATAGATTCTCAATAAATCACTCAGATAAGAAATATTCAATGGGTTTTGATTTATTTCTCTACATAAAGATCACAAACAAGCAAACGGCAGTAGCTTCTCAAAACACTGTATGTTCCTCCCTAACAAAATTATCCCAGTCATTGTACCATTATTCTGACAGTTCTAATTTTCTAGAAGATGCGCTTGTCCATATTTATAGCAGCTGATAAGATTTCAATTGATTGATTGTGACATTTTGTCTAGACCAAAAGGGCACTGTTTACTATGGAAAATTCATTTTGGGGAGCAAGGTAGTATTTATACTTAAAAGGCCAAAAGAATAAAATGATTTCAAAAGATGTATTTCCTTATGTGCTTTGATGGTAAAAAAAAAAAAAAAAAAAAAGTGTCAATTTTTAAAAGCAGAATAAGCTAAATCATCATAACCAACCTAATCTTTGGATAGATTTTCAGTTGTTTTGCCTTACTCTAGAATATTGTTTAGTAAAAAGCATTGTCTGTTTTCTATTCCCTGACACATTCTGAGGTTACAAGTACAAAGGTTTGCAGAGAAACAAAATGGGAATTAGTGCCACTTAAGTTACTATTGGCATTTCTGGCCTTTCCATGAGTGATTTTGGAGTTCAATGGCAGAAACGCCAGAAAGCGTTTTACCCTTTGCCAATAGATGCAAAATTGGAGAGGGCATGAAAATAAATCCCAATTAAATTTGAACATTGGAGCCTGAACTCTGTCTCTTTGTATCTAGATACCTAACAGCATGGGAATCATATGCAAAGACCGATGACAACTGCTTTATAATCTCTAATAACAAAACTAATTCCTTACTTTAGTGACGTGCTTCTCCTTCTACTAAGGGTTTGCATGTACAGGGTGTCCCAAAATAACATATACACACTTTAAAAGCTGATGGCTCAGTTTTGCAAATGAAATGTATTTCAATAGCCCCTGCCATTAAAATTACTCAAAGTGTGTGTGTATACATTTTTGGGACACCCAATTTTTCATCAAGGTTATAAATAGAAGTGTAAGTTAGGGAAAATCAATCGAATTAACAGGAAAAACACACCAATTCATGCCTTGCCATTTGATGATTTAAGAAGAAACTATATTAGCATTCAATCCTAATCACTATTTAGAACTATCCGTGAACACTTATTTCTTGAACACAGTCCCTTATCCCAACCAGTTGTTAGTGTATTCAAGAAAAGTGCCATCTCACACACATACCACAGTTTTCCTCATCGCTGTCATCATCACAGTCGGGCTCGCCATCGCATCTTCTGGAGGCCAGTACACACCGTCCTGAGTCACACTTGAAGTGACTAGGTGAGCATTCTGTTGAAAAACAATGGAACACATTACTGTCAGTAAACAGAAACCCCAGGACCATCAGCTCATTTATCTACTTACTGTGTGGAATGTAGGCAAGGATCGATTACTGAGGATAAGTCAGGTCCTCTGCGAAGTTGAAATAGCCGTCTTCTGTCTGCTTATCAGCATCTTCCTCCTGCATCTCTGTCATCACTTCTCCAGATCAGTGTTTACACTTTCCAGAAATTAATGCTCTTCCTGAATGGACATGCTAACGCTGCCAGAGCCTAAAATGTCCTGTGGAGTCCACGCTTCTACCTACCCAGCTGCCCTACATGTCACGGCTGTTTCCCATTCTAGTCTTTCCACCTGGGACTGGTCCCCCATTTCGTTTCTCCGCCTGAGCTCCCATATTGCCAAGATCTTCAAATGCTTTGCAGTTGAAGGAACCAAGTCCTAACTATTACCTTCAGAAACCCTAGAATAAGAGCAGCATCCATATGTAATGGGCTCTGTGAGTTAAGTGTGGTTAAAATAAATATTTGTATTATTAAATTCATCTCTGCAATTCATTTTTAAAATAAAGACCATGTCTAACAAATGAGTACCAAATTCTTCAAAGCAATCAATTTTCAAAGCAATTCACTGCCCTATAAAGCCTGAGTGGCAACTAAATATATATATATAATAGCAACAGAGAGACTTCAAAAAAGGAGCTAATATGTTCATCCATATTAGATACCCCACAGAAATTAATTTATAAATTAACCTTCCACGTCTTCGTCAGGCATTAGGCAGGTTTGATTGTCCGAATTTTCCTGGGGAAACTGGTTGCAATCTGTGTCTTCAGGCCACTGTAGGCCCACGATCCCAAGAACAGACTCGCAGCGTTCTTTGGAGTGTTCACACAGAGCTCTGAAAGAGCAAGGAAGACAAAACAGTAGAGGCAGGAATAACTACACCTGAGATGTATGTTGGGAATCTGTTTTGGGTTTTAATGCTCTGTGGGTGTGTCTCTGTGTGTGGTGTATATATTTGGTGTGCATATGTATCAATATACAGGGGTGGAAAAGGTAGGTGTACAGTTGTATGTGAAACAGAGTTTATTCTTGTACTGTTATTTATTAATCATTGTATTATTTTCCATTCGCACAACTGTGAGCCTACTTTTGCCTGCCCCTGTATATGGAGGCACTTGCACATAATAGGTATTTGGGAAACCAAAACAAATAATAGCTCTACAAAGGGAGTACCTCCCAGCAGCATCCTTTCACCAAAAGAAACTTCACTGCAGAAATAGAAATATTGTCTGTGTTTCATTTAATGTAACGTTGTGTAATTTAACAAGAAAAACATGTTGATTTGATATGTTTATGTATTGTAATAAAATCGCTGTTGGAGCTATAGTTGGCACCCCTATCACACAATTATCAGTTCTTTTTGGGGTTGGACTACTTAAGATCTAGACTCTCTGTGAGTTTGACTACAGTGCAATATTTTTGTCTATGTTCACTAGACTGTGCACTAGCTCTCCAGGACCTGTTTGTCTCCTAGTTGTGAGTCTGTACACTAACCATCCAGGACACAGAGTCCCTTCTCATTTTCCCTCCTTTTTTTTTTTGACAGACACATTCTCCAACATTTTTGTTCTGAGCTGGGAAGTCCCCAATATCAGTGTGGATAGTCTCCCACCAACGGTCATGGCATCTCTACAACACCCTCAGCCTCAGCGTTCTCTCCCTCTGGTGACCAGCTGTGTGAGTCATTTCATGGGTCCACCTGGCTTACCTACGGCATTCATCCCTTCCTTCCTTCCACGTAGACCAATATTGTTGAAAAGCTGGCACCTCTCCCAAACTCTCTATATTGAGTTCAAGTTGGTTAAAATAAAGTTTTTTGGGGTTTTTGTGTGTTTTTTCTTTTGAAAGAAAATATATACTAAGCATTGTGCTAGGTGCTTTCATTTGTGTTCTCATTTGTACCCAGAATATTATTTACCTGAGGTATCAACATGTCTCATGAAAGATGCCTTTACTTCCTTTACTTCCTATTGAGGGATGGGGTGGGACATGGTTTTGCCTCAATATATCACCAAGAAATTAGTTAAATAATTTTTTTTTAAACAGACACAACTAAAGTAAGCTTTTGGGTAAATTTCTTATTTCCTTTTAAATACATTCTTATTTGTCAAAAGTCTCAAACTTTAAACTGTAAGTTAATTTCAACAAGGTAGGGAATGGTTAGCAATTGAATCAGGAAGTTGCAGATAAAGCTCTGTCTAGATTTTTAAGTCTGGACAAGACATAGTATAACTCCTTGCTGGTTTAGCAGAGGAATGTGGTGGTGGTGGGGCGGGGAAGAGACAAATCCATGGCGTTCCCACATCCGTTTTGCAAAAACAGGAAGTTCAATTAGTGTTCGATAACTGCCTGTTGGATTGAACAGTTTGTTGCAGATTTATAAAAAGTGTATATAAATTGGTTGCTGCTGATACTTTAAATTATTCACATAATACCTAACTTATATGAAAGACTGTGTAGTGCTTGACTCTATCATTTCCTTTTTTTTCTATAAAATGGAAATAGTACAACACACAGCATGGAAACTGCAGGGGGCGCTGTCCTCATCCCTAGCTGTGTGGTGCTGAGCCAAAACCACAGACCTGATGGCAGGGGTCTCCCTCAGAAGGTGATATTGAGGATGAGATGGCGAAGTACCTTAAGGTATTTAGTGAAAGTAAGGGCTTGAGAATGTTAGATTTTTCTGATTCATAATTAAAAACTAATTTTAAAATAAACAGGCTTGACAAAAGCAACTATGTATTACTTCATGAATTTTAGGATATTATTCTTGTTATAATGTAAAAATTTTATCACCTAAATAAATATCAAAATGTAAAATTCACCGAAAATGAAAGATGTATGTGTATGTGTAAACCCAAGAAACAGAACTAAAGTATCTAAAAGAAGTTCAGCAAAATGTCTCAGGATCAGCCTCATCTTAGGCATTTTGATATGAAATTTAAGCCTAAAATTATAAATTATATGTGAGTGTAAATTTGTCCCAGAGAATACTGCACTAAGGAAATTTTTACATACATATGAAAAGAAAGTCAAACACAAGAATTTGTTAAGTACTATTAAAAGCAATTATTCACTATCATTGACCTTGCCCAGCAAAAAGGAAATAAGATTTAGAAATCCGTAGAATAAAATTGGTAGGTAGTTTATTAGTGGCACTTCAAAAGGCATTTAACAGAAATTTTCAGAATTATGTGTGCACAAACCAACAGTAAGTTTTACTCTATTGGTATGAATTGTTCAGTTCCTCAAGTCATTCTGCAATTTTATTGTTTCCTGCCCTACTCTGTAGGTGCCCCTACCTTGTCATCCATCTGATATTCAGTATATAATTTATTGCGTTTCCATCTGTCCACCATATTGTCATTATTGCTTTTTCTTAAGCTTCTAAGTGACTTCTGATCTCAACATATGGTTTCCATAGTTACCACTCACATGGAGACAGGCACATCTGTAGATTCACCCTTTGATGGAAACCAGCACTGGGGAGAGCAGCCACCCACCTCCAAGATAGCTGACTCCTAAATGCATGATCTCTGACTACAGCCCCTAACACCTGGCATAGAAGAGGGACCACACTGTGCTAAGCAGCTGTGCTCGTGCCCTATCATCGGGGCATTGTGCTCTATGTTCTTACAATCAATGAGCAGCACGTTGCATTTATGCACTTTCATTTCATCTCAAAACCACCATCACTATCCAGTGATACAGGATACAGAAACTGAGGCTGGGAGAACCTGAGGAACCAGTTTCAGGCTATACACCAGGGTGAGAAGAGCCAGAACTTGATCAGACAGTGGACTCCATAGCAACGCTCTTAACCCATAGATATCATTCATATCTTAAGTCCAAGCTGCACTCTTGAAATGTTGTCCCTTATTTAACTCAAGCAGGTAGGAAATTGTCAGCAATGTCCATCACCTGTCCAGCCTGTGAAGCCGGCATTAGGTCCCTTTCAGGCCACTCCTGGTGTAACATAGCTAACCTCTAAGTGCTACAAGAAGGCAGCATTTTAACCCGGCCATTGTGGCTCAGCGGTTGAGTGTTGACCTATGAACCAGGTCATGGTTCAATTCCAGTCACATGCCTGGGTTGCAGGCTTGATCCCCAATGGGGGGTGTGCAAGAGGCAGCCAAATAATGATTCTCTCTCATCACTGATGTTTCTATCTCTCTCTCCTTCTCCCTTCCTCTCTGAAATCATTATATATATTTAAAAGCAGCATTTTTAACACAGCGTTGCTGCAGGGAAAGAGGCAGATACACCTGGTCTTCTGCTAACTCACATCTTTCAAAACACTTCTTGATCAACCAAAATGACACACATGTAATATTATTTGATTGAAGTACAGAAACTATTATGAAAGGCACTTTATACCTCCCTCATTCAGGAATGAATTCTTATTCAATTATTCATTTTCTAATTCCTGCTTCCTTACCTCTTAAATATGTAATTTGTTAAATACAGAGCTCCTTGGCAAGATACGCACTTCGTCTAAACTCGGACTAAGTCTTCCTTCCTTCAGTTCTCCCCAAGGGAAAATGAGGATGTTTGAGGTAATAGGAGAGACCCCACTGTGTTACCTGCAAGGGGGGATACGTTGGCTTGTATTCATATCACATTTCGGTACCAAGATGGTGCAGGCAAAGAACATGAGATATTTGTAACAGTTGGTTTGAACAAGTGCAGGGAAAAGAGAGGACTCCCAGCTGATGGATGCTTCCTTCTGAGTCCTGTGGCCAAAGTAATTTGGGTAATGTGTATAGTTGTAGGGCAAATTCATGCAGAGTTCCAAGGTAATTGGTTCACATTGACCTGCCAAGAAACACATGAACAGACACATACATATATTAATTTTGCATATGTAACTGTTTCTTTAAAACTTACAAAATTTTGAAGTCTACTTTCTCTTTAAAGTAGCTAAGACTAGAATACAAGCAACATATAACACTGCTATAGAAAATTAAGTAATTTGGTTAATAAAGTGCCAAACCAAGATTCATTTCTGTGTGTGTGGCTGCTAACACAGTGCCCAGCACACATGATTTAGAAAGTCTTTCTCATTTTTCCCTTTGGTTCAACTTATCTGAAAGTGGATCTTTTTCATGATTCTTTTACTCACTTTGTTTTCTTCTTCAATTTATGACTTCTAAACTTATATGTTCCTCATCATCTTTATAGCCATAAAAAAAAACAACGAATTTGACTAAAGTGGGCATTAAACAATGTTTCTACATTTCATTGTTGATTAATGGATTTAAATATAAAGCTACAAGCCCAGCTGGTGTGGTTCAGTGGTTGAGTATCGACCCACAAACCAGGAGGTCACGGTGTGATTCCCAGCCAGGGTACACGCTCGGGTTGCTGGCTTGATCCCAAGTGGGGGGCGTGCAGGAGGCAGCTCATTGATAATTCTCTCATCATTGATGCTTCTATCTCTTTCTCCCTTTCCCTTCCTCTCTGAAATCAATTAAAAAAATGTATATATTAAAGCTATGAGATTCAGGGGCAGAGGAGCCCGAGATCTGTTAGCTATCATTTCCAATGAGATAAAATCCGAACCCATTAGGTTGGCATCCAATGCTATTTCACACTCCAATGACACCCTGACTTTGCAGGCTCATTGCCTACGACTATCTGGTCAGCAGTATTGGCAACACCAGATATTTTAAGAAGTGAATGCCTTTGTGAGCCCTGTTGGCTCCTCTCTTACCCCTTTCTTTGCTTGGCATACTTGTAGTCACCACTCAAATGCAGTCGCAGTTCCAGCTGCCAGTACATAGAGTACCCACTGCCTGGAATAATCCTTTCCCATCCTCCCCACCAAGCGACTCCTCCTTAGTCTGCAGGACTCACAAGTCGCATCTTCCAGGAAGACTTCCCACTCCCAGACTGAGTTTCTGCTGAGAGCCATAGCACCTCCAGCACGGCTACTGCATTTTCCTCTGCTGTATTCTTCCCCCCCCTTTATTGAATAAGGTATTACAAATTCTGCTGTATTCTTTTCTTCCCCACCCCTTTATTGAATAAGATATTACAAATTCTGCTGTATTCTTTACTATTCGCACCCCCCTCCCCATGGATGGTTTTGAGAAATGAGACTACACACATTAATCTCAAAGTCAGCACCAAGGACAGTGCCGGAAGGAAGGGGGAGGGGGGGGAGGAAGGAAGGAAGGAAGGAAGGAAGGAAGGAAGGAAGGAAGGAAGGAAGGAAGGAAGGAAGGAAGGAAGGAAGGAAGGAAAGGAGGAGAAAGTGTCGGGAACTATCCTAGGCACTAAATATATAAAAATAATAACAAGTTTCGTCCCCACCATTGAGACACTCCACACTCTTCACAGGAAGACACACATGCTGGCAGCTGTAGCAGAACGTGAGCCGCTGGGACGGTGGCAAGGAGCCCAGAGAGACGAGGTGGAGCAAGGGAGGCTCAGGACGCCTCACAGGGGTTTGGGCAGGTTTGGGGGATGCGGTAGAAAGGACCCCTCCTCCCTCTCTGTCCATAGTAGACATACCCGAGATGAGAGGATAATCAAATGAGTATCTTCCTAGGATTGGCCCAAGCTGACTGAAGACTCCATGCCTGATTAACAGTAAGTATTCCAATTAAATGTAGTTATTTGACTAGGAAGTGGTATGCGCACTAATAGATTGGTAATGAAAACTGGGGTGAAATACTAAGACAGCTCCAGGACCACATGTTAAAGAATCTGAGGGCTTCACAGGGATTATGCTGATAAGAAGCCTGGCATTGGCCAGCTGAAAAGCTGTTCAGACAAAGTGTAACATACTCTCAGTTTACATGGGAAGATGTAACAAAATCTTAAGGATGAGTACAGGGTGGAGAGAAGAGAAAGAAATAGGGAGGGTAGTACAGCATAGGAAATATAGTCGATAATATTGTAATAATTGTGTATGGTGCCAGGTGGGTACTGGAACTATCAGGGAGAACACTATGTAAAGTGTATGTTTGTCTAATCACTATGCTGTACAGCTGACACTCATACAAAATAATATTGAATGTAAACTATAATTGAAAAAAGAAACAGAGAGAGTATGAGGTTGGTTCAGTTGTTCATTTCCTTTGATTTACGAAAGAGGAGAAACATTGGCATATTCTTATTTTAGATTATTTTTAAAACGAATGTTCCTCTTAACAATAAAACAATACAAAGATGCATAAAGTAAAAAGTTCATCATCTCCCACTCCCTGTTCTCTCACTTTCTCTCAAACCCTCAGATGAGTCTGAAGCCTTCCTTGCTTTCCACTGCTCATATCTATGCATACAAGACTTTACACACAAAGACAGAGCATGTGCTCGTTTTTGCCATAGTAGAATTGCACTATTCCTATTACTCTTCAACTTTTTGTTGTTTAATTATTTATCATGACCATTTCCAAGTCAGTGGATGAAGCTCAACTCTATATTTTTTCTAATTTTAAAATTATAGTTCCACAAAAATGGGATCATCCACACAGACTTTTATGCAGTATCGCAGTCTCTTTTTTCTTACATGTCTTTCCTTTCTCTCTGCTCCCCTACCACCCTACCAAGTTTTAACTTTTTATTAGTGCATTTCATTTAGTTGATTAATAGCAATGTCACATGAATAACTTTTTTCCCTTTAGATGTATGGAGAACTTACTGCTTTTGATCTGGGATAAGATTTAACCTTTAAGTGTTTCAGAACTGAGGGGGATGAATGGATTAAGTTATTATCATTTATTATTCTAGAGACTTTTATTGAATGTTGTAAGATTGACTGAATCTTGTGATTTATTCTTTCATAATGCATTCTTCATGGAGTACTAAGCAAAAGAAATTCTCATGATATCTGTCAGCCTCAAATTCTATGATATATGATACCAATAAGTTTCTTTATTGCATTAGACTCACTCCCTAGCCAGAGTTGCAATAGCCACTAGAGGGCAACCGAGTCACAAACATGTGAGGATGCTCAAATGCCACAGCACCATTTCCAATGTGAGCGACACAGTGCCTAGCACAGTAACCTGAACCTAAATGAGATTTCAGGAATATCTGTTGGGAAAAGAAAATGATCCTGATGGAGTCTCAGTAGTATTTGACCTTTCAAAGTCTGAAACAAGATTTATTAAACTCACCACAAAGACGGGATTGTTAACCAAACGATGTTATATCCTTGTGAGGAAATACTCTGAAGCTCCTGGAAATCATGTACTAAATGATGGTTATTTACATGAGAAAATGTCACTTTTCAACACCCACTGGCATATATAATATTCCATGATTTATCCTTGCTTCAAACGCTATTGCTATCCTTATTGTTTTTGAGATATAATACACATATTATATTAGTTTCAGGTGTAGAACATAATGATTCAACATATGTACATTATTATTTTTAATAGCATGATGAGTTATTATAAGGTGGACGCCCTTGTAACTTCCATCAAGTTCAAGAAATTGAACTTTGCCGAGCATCCCCTTCCTATGTATATGTCTTATATCAACCTTCTCTGCTCCCCCCAATGTAACTACTGGGTACCAGAGTTATCACTTCCTTGTTCTTTTTTATAGTTTTACTAGAGGCCTGGTGCATAAAATTCATGCAATAGGGGGGGTGTTCCTCAGCTCGGCCTGCACCCTCTCCAATCTGGAACTCCTTGGCAGTTGGACATCCCTCTTACAATCTGGGAATGCTGGCTCCTAACCACTCCCCTGCCGGCCTGATTGACGCTTAACTGCTCCCCTGCTGGTCTGATCACCCCCAACTTCCCTCCCCTGCCAGCCCAATCACCCCCAACTACCCTCCCCTGCTGGCCATCTTGTGGCAGCCATCTTGTAGTGGCCATCTTGTGACAACATGGGGGTGGCCATCTTGTGATGACGTGGGGTCCACCATCTTGTGATGACATGGGGCGGCCATCTTGTGATGACATGATGGTGTCATGCAAGGGCACGAGGGCCACCTAAGCTTTTATTAGTATAGATTACATAAGTATGCACTACCTGAGTTATTATTTTTTTAACTTGTCTTTTAAGTATCTTATAATATCTGGGTTCCCCCTCCATGCCTTTATTTTTCCTTATAGCTTTAACTACTGAAGAACCCAGGGATCGGGCCTTAGAATGTGCCAGATTTTGCTGCTTACACAGTCTTGGTGCAGTTGAACACATTGCACTGCCTTCCCTGTTTCCTGAGCACTGATAATTGAATACAAATAGAGAGGCTTGGTTGGGAGTCATCCCTTGGCAGAAGGTGCTGCTGGGTTCTTTCATCAGAGGGCACACGTCCTCTTTTTGTGTGACATCTGCAGACGTAGATGCTCAATGCCTTGACCCATTCAATCACTGCATCACAAATAGTAATATTCTAATTCAATCATTCATTTTTTACTGACTGGTTGGGGATGCTCTCACAAAGAGCTCATTCCTCTCATCTCCTATTTGCTTGCAAGGACTGAAGTTCCCAGCCATTGTGGTGTTTGGCTTTTTGCCACACACCATGTCATTTATTCCTTCCAACTAGAGAGGGCAAAGAGAGGGCAGAAAATGCATAGACCTTGGAAAATTATTCTAGGTCTTGGTGTTGAAGAAAAGAATGCATGTAGAACTAGTGGTTGATGGAACACAGTGGACAGTTTGGGAGAGCCCCTGAGGCAAGCAGCCACAGTGATCAAGGGAGCCGAGAGCAGAGAGAGACTAGTGCCCAAGAGCTGCTCTGTCCCAGGCTCCCCCAGATGTCTGGACTGCACATTACAAAGCAGACGGATAATTAGTCCCTCCACGCCAGACAAAGGATATGTCTGTGTTGTTCTGTATTTTGCCTCCCAGAAGGGCCCAAAGATGTTAAGGATTCTGGACTATGAGTATATGTGGTGATACTGTGATACTTCAAGCCTATCAGTACACAATGTCATCAGAGATGTAGTTTATAGATTTTTGTTTTTATTGTTGAAATTTTTGCAGATGTCCCCCATTTCCTCTCTTGTGCCCTCCTCCACCCAGGCCCTGCCCTTACCTCCCTCTGGTCCTAACCACATTGTTGTCTGTATCCATGGGCTATGAATATATGTTCATTGACTATTCTATAGGCTTGCTTCTCATTGTAGTCATTTCTGGGAATCTGAGATAAGTCATACACCTTTTTGGAAAATTACGAAGACTTTTTCATAGCTAGTTTTGGAGATGTCACATACCTCTGTGGCCTAGTCATGAGCAGGCCACTAAATCAATAATTCTCAACTGGGCTGAGCATTGGAGTCAAATGGGAATTTTAAACATACTGATGCCTGGGTCCCACCCAGTATATCTTCAGGGACCGTTAGAAAGTTATATTTTATGGGATGGCAAGAACCAGTGTCTTCAAGGACTAGAAGTCCAGTAAGACACTGACCCCAGCAGACAGAATATTCACATTCTCAAAATTCATATTCTCCACTGGAAGGAGCCAGAGAAAGAGTTCTGTGCAGTCCTGACTCAGAATCTAAGTAATTATATCTCCCTACACATAAGGATCTTCAAGCAGTCACATTTCACGTGCACACAGTTTTCCAAGAGGAGATGTTACCAGTCCATCTTTACAGAAAACCAAGCACACGGCTATGATCCTGAAGCTCTTTGAAAAATAAGGACTAATATCTTTGCTCTAAACTGGAGGTGAGGCATATTCACTACATATACACTGCAGGAGTGGGACCAGTGACTAGCCCAGTGCCTGCCACTCAGAAGAAGGGATGTCAGTGCTGACTATATATGGGCAAACTGGGCAGGAGATCTATTGTGCGTGAAGAAGTGATGAGACAGTGAGACAGTGAGACACTGGGGAAACTGAGTGTATCTGAAGAATATAAAGAGAAACAAGTCCAGCCAGCAAGGATCAGTGGTTGAGCGTTGACCTTTGAACGAGAAGGTCATGGTTGATTCCCTGGCAGGACATATGCCCAGGTTGTGGCTCGATCCCCAGTGAGGGTCATGCAGGAGACAATTGATCAATGAGTCGCTCTTATAATCGATGTTTCTATCTCTCTTTCCCTCTCCCTACCTCTCTGAAATCAAGTAAAATATATATATATTTTTAAAAAATTAAAAAGAGAGAGACCAAAGTGGTATATATGAGTGGGAAGGTGGCAGTGTGCTCTCCCACCCTGGAAAGTGACCTGCAGGAAGGTAGCAATCATGCTGCTTCTTCACCACTAACATGCCCAGTGTCCATCCCAGGGCCTGGACCATTGTGCACATGCTGTAAATGTTGGTTAAATGTATAAATCAGAGTCATCTAGTGTCCTTTCTACTTCTTTTTTTGATAGATAACAGATTTAAATCTTGGAACATTTCAAATAGAGAGAAAATAGGATAAAATATTCTTCACCAAAATTTGACACAGGCTAACACAGTTCTTTTGACTTTTTTGAGTCTAATAGTGACATCCCATATCAGACAACTCCCAAAACTTTAATAATACGTATATGTCTTTGAGATGACACTGTCACTGTTTAAAATTACTCATCTCAAGTTCAAGGTGAAGTAACTAAATAATTCTGGAAAAGTTCTGGAGCAGGTTGGGAGATAACCAAAGTGAAACGATGGATCCAGAATATATATATATATACACACACATGAGTGTGCACACACATATATGTGCACATACATACACACATGCATGTACACACACACACACACACACACACACACTTGAATCAGTGTAGAGTGAGTAAACAGCAGTGGGTCTTAGTAGTCAGACTGCTATCTATCTGCACTGTTCTCTCACCTGGGAAGTGGAGGAGGGCTGGGTATTGTGTCTCAGCCAGTTAAGTGCTCATGAAAATAAAAAGTCCTGTCAGCTGGGTTGTCAGTGGCTGCCTTCCTCGAATTCCTTCCCAATGTTTTCACCCCTGGAGACTCCCCAATGGTTACAGGGCAGCCCCAGATTGACCAGAAAGCTCCATATTGACCCAGAAAGGTCACCAAGTAAAACTAGAACCCTAAAACTGCAGCAAATCCAAGGACTCAAACCCATAACCCTGTCAACCTCCCAGCTTCCCGTGGACCTCAATGGCGAGGGTATGTGCTAAAAAAGTCACCTTGCCCGGCTGGTGTTGCTCAGTGGTTGAGCATCGACCTGTGAACCAGGAGATCGAGGTTGGACTCCCGGTCAAGGGCACATGCCCAGGTTGTGGGCTCGATTCCCAGTGTGGGGAGTGCAGGGGGCAGCCAATCAATGATTCTCTTTCATCATTGATGTTTCTCTCTCTCTCTCTCTCTCTCTCTCTCTCTCTCTCTCTCTCTCTCTCTGAAATCAATAAAAATATATCTTTTTTTAAAAAAGTCATCTTCTTATCAACTCAAAGTGACAGACCTGCTTTTAATTTCAAGCTCCATATTGAAGGTGAGACCAAAAATTAATTATGAAAAGTGAAAGAAGTATCAGAGTCAGAGTCTTTCTGATTCATTTTCAATTTCTAGTGAGAATCTACACAGCCCTCCACTACCCATTCTACCTCCCCTAATAATCCTTCCTCCTGAAAGCCAGGTATAGAGAGCCCCCTATTCACACCATTTGGAGCTGTTACATCGCCACCAAATCATTAACATACTGGCTGCAAGAGTTCCTGGAAAGGTGAGAATAAATTTTATTAAAAGAACAGACAGCCAAAGTTTCATGCGGCTATACAGATGAACATCACATTTGCTTCTCGGATAAAGTTTCCATTTTTGAAACTAAACTTTCAAAGGGAAGAAAAATAGCATCTGCCTGCAGATGGAGCCAAGAAAATAATACATAGGAGCTAACGCTGAGTTGAAAGTAATGGTAATGATATTAAGCGATGCGGATTTATAGCCCATTCACAACGACACAGTTGTTTCTGATTTCAGTTCATTAAGACCATTCTGTTTCTCTTCTGCTACCACATGCAAGCTTTAAAAAAAAAAGAAAAAAGAAAAAGAAAATAGATACATATATTTTTGGAGGGATCCCAGACTTCAGCATTTCAAATGTCAACGGGAAAGAACAAAGCCGAATGCACATCCTGCCACGGGGATTGCATTTGTCAGCTGCTGTACTTACTACAGTTATTCAGACTGGTGTTGGGGTCACAACGAGAGCTACCAGCACATGAATCAATGCAGGAATTGTAGAGGCATGTTTGGCCGCCTTCTTGACATGGAGTCTGACCTACAGAGGGGGAAAGGTACATTCGCTTTCATCATTTGTAAGTTCCTGACGCTGGGATCTAAAGGATCGAGGCCGTCTGGTGGAGCTGAGGAATGACACAACTTTAATTTCCTTCCAGTGTCTCCAAGAATATTGAACACATGTTGAGTAGATTCTTTCTGGATTAGTTTTCCTGGCAACTAAATATGACACAATTATTTCAAAAGGATTCTGTAGGAATGAGGAAATAAGAGGCAACCTATCAAACACACACACACACACACACACACACACACACACACACACACACGTAGTTGTTGCTTTTAATGAAAAAAGAAAAGAAAAGAAAAGAAAAGAAAAAAGAAAAGAAAAGAAAAGATAGTGTTTTATATTTACATGGGTGCATATATTTGATTACAAAATAAAATTTAAGGAGAGACCAATATAAAGATCCTGAAATTGTGAATTTTAAATGATATTATTTTAAAGACTCATTTGCTCCCAACTCTAGTCTTCCTTTTAAAAGAAAACATTTTTCCCAATAATAAGTAGGGCATGAGCACCAACACAATAAGGACACGATCAGGGTACAAGTCCTGTAGAGCTGTTACCCCTATTTTCTGTGTGTCCTTGGAAAGCAATACTGGCCACGCCATGATGACCTGAGAATTGGGTTTATAGTTCCCAAATGAATGACCACAGTAACATCAACCTAATGGCTTTTCCTTAAGGTATGTAGAGAGGAAACTGGTTTTCCCATTGATTTCCTGGTCATTGGTAGATTAAATGGATAAGATAATAAATTACTGCCCATTCTCTTTCCACCTCTCCTCTGTTATACTCAGTTACTCTCAGAAACATCATCTGGAATCTAGAGACTCTTTCAAGGCATTTTAAAGTATAAATGATAGGATGTGGACACACACAGTCATTCTTATCTATAACTAGAGGCCTGGTGCACTAATTCATGCACGGGTGGGGTCCCTCAGCCTGGCCAGCGATTGGGGTCGATGGTGGGGGTGGGGGGTTGGCCAGCTGGGGGGAGGGATTATGGGAGGTTGGCCCCAGCAGCAAGCTAACCAATGGCTGATTCCATGAGGAATCGGGCTCCCTCCTCCCTCCTGTCTGGGTCCGGGGTACAGGTAAACCAGATTCGGGGCTGTCAGGGCCTCAGCAGCAAGATCTGGGTCATAGCAACCAGCCGGTCATCCGGTTGTTTCGGTCATTTGGTCCTAATAGTCACTTAGGCTTTTATATACATAGATTCTCAGACAATTTTTATTATACTGGACTCTTTCTCCTTTACAAGTACCATTAATGTACAATATATCATAGCCTTGCAGAGATGTCATTCTTTCCCTATTTTTTATGTCAGTAGAGTAAAAAAAAAAAAAAATGCAAGGCTAGCCAGGCTAATTTCCACGTGTTTAGTCTCTTAAAGAAATTTCATAAGACAACATGCATTCATTAGTTCAGTCTATGAGTGCCTGCTACATGACAAATTTATGTGACAAGGCACTGAGCATTAAAAGATAAAAACGATGACAGTTTATGCTCTAATTAGGGATGCCATCATGAACAGAACCTTACAATGCTATGTGATCATTACTTTGCTGGAAGTACATATAAGGGACCCAAACAAGGGCAGGAAGGGGAAAGCCTCTCAAAGGAGTTCTTCAGGAAGATGGGGCAAGTTAGGATAAGAGGGAAGGATGGGTTTCCCACGCAGACAGAGGAATATGCAAAGACCTGGGGTAGGCACGTGCAGAGGCTGGAGTCACTGGAGCCTTGGGAGACTAGACAGGAAGGCAGAGAGCCCACCTGGGGGTTGTGAAGGCCTCCATTTTCAATGGGGCCCAAGTGCTGGGAGAAGGGGTCCCTGCTCCCCTCCCCAGCCCTGTCAGGCAGAACCAGCCTGCCGTCACTGCTGACAATTCTCCTGCAGCTGTGAGCTCCTCTTCCTGCTCACCCTCTAATGCAGTGGACAGTCCCAGTCCCAGCACCTTAAGCAAGCCCCGCCCCTTCCCTCATTGGGACTTTCGGCCAAGAGGCTCCCTGTGTCTGAAATGCTTTCCCCAGTCCCATGCTCCTTTGTTAACTCCACTCATTCTTCAAATCTTAGTTCCAATATCTCTTCCTCAGGGAAGCTTCCCTGGGGCCCTTTGCCAGGACATCATCCCATGTAAGGTCTCCTAGCACCTGCCTTTCCCCATGGCAATTTCACTTCCTGGGTAGACACTGACATGCCTAATTATTGGTATTTTGTCTCTCCCCCCTGCTTGGGGCCTGAAAGCTGTTTTACTTGCCTCTAAATTCCCAGTGGTTGACCACATATTAACCCCACAATACACATTTCTTAAGTTGAATTCATTAGAGTAAATAATATAAAGATGCTAAAATTTTACTTTTTGACCCATTTTATCTTGTGACTTTCTTACATCTCACACTTCTAAGAAAACAATTGACAAATCCTGCCCTTGTGTAGTGAAGAATCCAATATGATTTCAAGCAGAGTTGAATTATGTAGGAAGGAAGAACAACTTGACCCAAAGAGAGGTTTGTGGTTGTGGAAAAGGATTTCCTTCTGAATTTTTAAATTGTTAAAAACTTAGTGCTGCTTATGTATCTTTTAATGTAATACATCTGTGATGAAAAGGCTCTCCCTTTATGTCTCAAATGCTTTTTTCATTAAAGCTATTCTAATGATTTATTCATTATGACAAACTAATTTAGCTACAGGTGACCAATCTTATTAGCTGGGATAGATATACACAGCAGAGACATGCTTCAACATAAAGGCCATGTAATAATAGCAAATATTAATTGAGTTCTCACTACATGTCAGTAGTGATGTCATCATTATTCCAAGTTTACAGACATGGAAACTGAGACATCAGGGGTAAAGTAACTGGCCTAAAGTCAACCAGATAGTGGGTAACACAGCTGGGTTTGAACCAGGCAGCTGGGCGGCAACAACCATATTCTTAACCAGGCTATGAAGGTCAATGGCAAGGTCACTAGGACATAAAGATATTGATTTTTAAGTCCAGAAATATACTTACCAGCCTGTGGTGAGAGACGCTTCTACATAAACTGGGGCTTAAAATGATCAGCATGAAACCTCCTTTTTTGACAAAAATGGTCACATTTTGAAAACCAATTCATTCGATTTATGTTTTCTCTTTGAGTTTCACAGATGGAGATCAGACTCCTTTTAAAGTGTGTTTAAGGAAATCTCTCCCGCTGCAGCCAGCTCTGCCATGGAGACCATGCCGTCTTGAAGGGGAGAGTGGCTGTTATCAGAAGCGTATACATCCTGGGACCCTGCAATCACGGCACCCAGGGACCAGCTATGAACCCAGGATCACCGGATCTTAAGCAGCAAGAATACATGGACTGGGACAAGCCCTGCTCCTCCTCACGGAAAGGTCAGATTTCGGCTAGGGAAAGGTGAGCTCTGCAATCCAGGTTGGAGAGAGAAACGCACACAGGGGAAGTCTGCACCCTACAAAGTCCGCGGCTGTTGGGGTCAGTGTGATCCGCAATGGTGGAAGGGGATCTGCAGGGCTGCTGGAAGAAGGGAACTCTAAAAATCATCCCATAGCTGGACTGAGCTCAAAAAAGCAGCCTCGGATTTTACCAGTGTGCCAGCTGCTTAGTGCCAGGGGAAAAAGGACGTGCGGAAGAGACGTTTGGAGAATTACGCGCAGTGCTGGATGGAGAGAGAGAGAGCTACATAATCAGACACCCGGAGAAGAGAGATCATGGGCAGACAAAGAAACAGCCCGCAAATGAAAGATAAGGAGGCATCACCAGAAAAGGAAGTAAACAAAAAGGAGGCAAGCAATATGTCAGAGAAAGAATTCAGAGAAATGGTCATAAGGTGGCTGAAAAGAATGGAAGACAAATTCAACAATATGTGTAAGAACAAGAGGAAATGAAGATGAACCAAAAAGAAATGAAAAATGACATCACTGCTATAAAGAACCCAATAGAAAGCATCAACAGTAGACTAGAAGAAGCAGAGGACCACCCAAGCAGAGAAGCATCTAGGAAAAAAAAAAGTTAAAAAAACAGGAGGAGAGCCTAAGGGAACTTTGGGAAAAGAGGAAACGAGACAACATCTGCATACTAGGGGTGCCAGAAGGAGAGGAAACTGAGCAAGGAATAGAAAATATGTTTGAAAAAATAATGACAAAAAACTTCCCTGGTATAAGGAAGAAAAAACTCACACAAATCCAAGAAGCTCACAGAGTCTCAAACAAAACGAACCCCAAAAGACCTACACCAAGGCACATTATAATTAAATTGGCAAACACCAATGACAAAGTATCTTAAAAGCGGCCAGAGAGAGACAGAAAGTTACCTACAAAGGATCCCCCATCAAACTAGTGACTGATTTCTCAACAGAAACACGTCAAGCAAGAAGGAATGGAATGAAATATACAAATTCATGCAAAGGAAGGGTCTGAATCCAAGAATACTGTACCCAGCAAGGCTATCAATCAAAATTGAGGGTGAAATCAGGAGCTTCACAGACAAAAAAGGACTAAGGGAGTTTATTACCACCAAACCAGGAATGCAAGAAATGCTAAAGGGTCTGCTGTAAAAAGAAGAAATAGGAAATGAAGAAGGAACACAGGGGTAAAGAATAAAAATGGTGACAAACAAGTACCTATCAATAATAACTTCAAATGTAAATGGATTAAATGCCCCAATCAAAAGACATAGGGTAGCTGAGTGGATAAGGAAACATGACCCATTTATCTGCTGTCTACAGGAAACTCACCTCAGAAAAAAGGACTCACACAGACTGATGGTGAAGGGATGGAAAAAGATTTTTCGGGCGACTGGAAATGAGAAAAAAGCTGGGGTAGCAATACTTATATCTGACAAATTATATCTCAAAGTGAAGGCCATAACAAGAGATAAGGAAGGTCACTTCATAATACTAAAGGGAGCAATTCAACGAGAAAATATAACTCTGGTAAACATATACGCACCCAGTACAGGAGCACCTAAATATATAAAAAACTTCTGGAGGATATCAAGGGAGAGATTGATAGTAATACAGTCATAGTAGGGGACTTTAGTAACCCATTATCACCATTGGACAAATCCTCTAAACAAAAACCAGCAAAGAAACATCAATCCTAAATGATGCACTAATCAGATGGAATTAATTGACATCTTCAGAACATTTCACCCCAAAGCTACAGAATATACATTCTTCTCAAGTGCACATGGGTCATTTTCAAAGATAGACCATATATTGGGTCACAGGCAAAGTCTCTCCAAATTCAAGAACTCATATCAAGCACCATCTCAGATCACAATGGCATAAAACTAGAAATCAACTACAATAAAAACAATCCAAAAAAATCAAACTCATGGAGACTAAATAGCATGCTATTAAACAATGACTGGGTTACCAGAGAGATCAAAGAAGTAATAAACAGCATCATGGCAAAAACGACAATGAAAACACATTGGGACACAGTGAAAGCAGTCTTGAGAGGGAATTTCATAGCTTTACAGGCCTGCCTCAAAAAATAAGAAACAATGGTAATAAATTATCTAACCCTACAACTCAAAGAGTTAGAAAGAGAGCAACAAGAAAAGCCCAGCATAAGCAGAAGGAAGGAAAGAAAGATCAGAGCGGAGATAAACGACATATAGACCAAAAAAACAATAAAAAAAATCAACAAAACCAAGAGCTGGTTCTTTGAAAGGATAAACAAGATTGATGAACCTCTAGCTAGGCTCACCAAGAAGCAAAGAGAGAGGACCCAAATAAACAAAGTCAGAAATGAAAGAGGTGAAATAACAACCAATCCCACAGAAATACAAACGATTATGAAAAAAATACTATGAACAACTCTATTCCAACAAAATGGACAACCTAGATGAAATGGACATATTCTTAGAAAAATATAAGCTCCCAAAACTCAACCAAGAAGAGTCAAAAAACCTGAATAGGTCAATAACTACCAAAGAAATTGAAATAGTGATCAAAACTCTTCCAGCAAACAAAAGCCCTGGTCTGGACGGCTTTACAGGGGAGTTCTACCAAGCATTCAAAGAAGAACTAAAACCTATCCTCCTCAGACTATTCCGAAAAGTTCAAGAGGAAGGCACACTTCCAGGCTCTTTCTATGAAGCCAGCATTACCCTAATCCCAAAACCAGATAAAGACACCACAAAAAAGGAGAACTATAGGCCAATATCCTTGATGAACATAGATGCTAAAATCTTCAACAAAATCCTAGCAAATCAGATTCAGCAATACATTAGAAAGATCATACACCATGACCAAGTGGGATTTATTCCAGGGATGCAAGGATGGTTCAATATCCACAAATCAATAAATGTGATACATCACATAAACAAACTGAGAGACAAAAATCACATAATCATATCAAACGATAAAGAAAAAGTATTTGAGAAACTAAGATGGTGGCATAGATAAACACCGAGAAATTGCCGCCTCCCACAACAATTGAAAAATACCGCAAAGGACAGAGCAGACATCATCCAGAACAACAGGAAGCCTGGCTGAGTGTAAATTCTACAACTAGAAGGAAAGAAAAGCACACTGAGAGCCAGAGGAGCTGCGGAGGTGAAGTGCAGAGGTACGGCGGCTCGTGCGCGCGGAAAGGGGGTGGCACCTGAGGACGCGGCTGTTTTTTTTGAATCACAAGCTCCCGACTGCTCTGAACTCCGGTTCCGGGAAGTCTCTGGGGACCCAGGACTCATGCGGGGAGAGGATGGACTGTCGGGCAGCGGGCGAGCTTGAGTGCGGCTTTCCCTCAGAGGTGCTTGCAGCAATTGTCGGGTCACTGAGATGCGCGACTCCTTAGGAGAATCAGCCATAGCTGCTTTCTCCGCCCTTTGACTCCCTGAGACCCCGCCCCACCCAGGCTGCGGCAGAGGCTTTTGCATGTGAATGTACCTAACTGCAGCCAAGCCAGACAGACCAGGAACTTCCAAGAGAAGGCCCAAGGCCCCGCAGCGGCTTGCATTGCTTCACAGCTGAGCCTCTTCCTGACTCCTGCTGTGTAACCTCAGGCAGAGGCTGAATTAGCACCTCCTTAGATCCAGGAGCCACTGTACCCAGTGGTCAGAGGGGGACCATCCAGATTGCAACTCCTTAGATCCATAAGGGACACACTCAGGGAGCAGACTCAGTGAGCACCAAAGCCCCACTGAAGCAAGTCTTGCCCCAGAAGGGTGTCTTCAGCACAGAAGTTCTCCCACTTCAGACACAGCTGATTCTCACAGCCAATTGGCCTGGAGGTCAATTCCTCCCAGTGATCCTACAACAACCAAGGCACCAAGAGTGTCCACCTCAGGTAACTGGAGAGGCTGAGCCACTGGGCCCTACAGGACACCTGGAGCGCAGGGCCACTATCAACACAGGGAAGCTGCCAAAATGCGGAGACAAAGAAACAGGTCACAAATGGCAGAAATGGAGGAAAGCAAACAATTGGATATAGAGTTCAAGGTCACGTTTATAAGGTTTTTCAAGAATTTTATGGAAACCGCCGATAAATTTAATGAATCCCTCAATAAGTATAGTGAGAGCATGGAGGACATGAAAAAGGACCAACTAGAAATTAAGCATACACTGACTGAAATAAAGAATAATTTACAGAGATCCAGCAGCAGACAAGAGGATCCCAAGAATCAAGTCAAAGATTTGAAATACAAAGAAACAAAAAATACCCAACCGAAAAAGAAAAAAGAAAAGAGATTCCAAAAATATGAAGATAGTGTAAGGAACCTCTGGGACAACTTCAAGCGTACCAACATCAGAATTATAGGGGTACCAGAAGGAGAGAGAGGGCAAGATATTGAAAACCTTTTTGAAGAAATAATGACAGAAAACTTCCCCTATCTGGTGAAAGAAATGGACTTACAAGTCCAGGAAGCGCAGAGAACCCCAAACAAAAGGAATCCAAAGAGGACCACACCAAGACACATCATAATTAAAATGCCAAGAGCAAAAGATAAAGAGAGAATCTTAAAAGCAGCAAGAGAAAGACAGTCAGTTACCTACAAGGGAGTACCCATACGACTGTCAGCTGATTTCTCAACAGAAACCATGCAGGCCAGAAGAGAGTGGCAAGAAATATTCAAAGTGATGAATAGCAAGAACCTGCAACCAAGATTACTTTATCCAGCAAAGCTATCATTCAGAATAGAAGGTCAGATAAAGAGCTTCACGGATAAGAAAAGGCTAAAGGAGTTCATCACCACCAAACCAGCATTATATGAAATGCTGAAAGGTATTCTTTAAGAAGAGGAAGAAGAAAAAGGAACTCTTACCATTTGCCACAGCATGGATGGAACTGGAGAGTGGATAAATACCACAGGATCTCACTCATTTGTGGAATATAATGAACAACATAAACTGATGAACAAGGACTGATCCAGAGACGGAGAGGCATTGATTGGACTGTCAGGCCTTGGAGGGAAGGTAGGGGAGGGTAGGGGTAAGGGGGAAAGATCAACCAAAGGACTTATATGCAAGCATATAGGCCTAACCAATGGACACGGACAACGGGGGGGTGAGGGCATGAGCGGGGGGGGGGGGGGGTAGAGGGTAATGTGGGGACAAGGACACATATGTAATATCTTAATCAATAAAAAATATATTAAAAAAAAGAAAAAGTATTTGACAAAATCCAACACCCTTTCTTGATAAAACTCTCAGCAAAGTGGGAATAGAGGGATCATACCTCAACATAATAAAAGCCCTATATGACAAACCTACAGCCAACATCATACTCAATGGGCAAAAAAGAAATCCATTTCCCCTAAGAACAGGAACAAGACAAGGATGCCCAGTCTCACCACTCCTGTTCGACATAGTACTGGAAGTGATAGCCATAGCGATCAGACAAGAAGAAAAAATAAAAGGCATCCAAATTGGAAAAGAAGAAGTAAAACTGTCCTTATTTGCAGATTACATCATATTATACATAGAAAACCCCAAAGACTCCATCAAAAAACTACTAGACCTAATAAATGAATTCGGCAATGTAGCAGGATACAAAATTAACACCCCGAAATCTATAGCCTTTTTATATACCAATAATGAGCTCACAGAAAGAGAAATGAAAAAAAACAATCCCATTTA
Organism: Myotis myotis; assembly: GCF_014108235.1. Taxonomy (NCBI): domain Eukaryota; kingdom Metazoa; phylum Chordata; class Mammalia; order Chiroptera; family Vespertilionidae; genus Myotis; species Myotis myotis. The sequence goes on from NW_023416313.1 coordinate 29,930,540, forward strand.
CCATTGCACACACACACACACACACACACACAAAAAAAAATAAGATACCTAGAAATAAACTTAACCAAGGACGTAAAAGACCTATACTCGGAAAATTACAGGACATTGAAAAAAGGAATAGAGGAAGACAAACAAATGGAAGAACATACCATGTTCATGGGTTGGTAGAATCAACATCATTAAAATGTCCATACTACCTTAAGCAATCTATAAATTCAATGCAATACCTATTAAAATACCAACGGCATATTTCAAAGACCTAGAACAAAATCTCCAAAAATTCATCTGGAATAAAAAAAAAGACCCCGAAGAGCCACAGCTATCCTGAGAAAGAAGAACAAAGTTGGAGGGATCACAATACCAGACATAAAACTATATTACCAAGCCACGGTTCTCGAAACTGCCTGGTACTAGCACAGGAACAGACATATAGACCAAAGGAACAGAATAGAGGACCCAGAAAATTGACCCAAGACATTACACTCAATTAATATTTAACAAAGGAGGCAAGAGCATACAATGGAGTCAAAACAGCCTCTTTAATAAATGGTGCTGGGAAATTTGATCAGATACATGCAAAAAAATGAAACTAGATCACCAACTTACACCCTACACAAAAACAAACTCAAAATGGCTAAAGGACTTGAATGTAAGATGGGAAACCATAAAAATCCTACAAGACCCCATAGGCAGAAAAATTGGAGACATATGTCGTAGCAATATCTTTACAGACACAGATCCTAGGGCAAGAGAGACTAAGAAGAAAATAAACAAATGGGATTACATCAAAATAAAAAGCTTCTACACGGCAAAAGAAACCATCAACAAAACAACATGAAAGCCCACTGCATGGGAGAACATATTTGCCAATGTTAGATCCAATAAGGGTTTAATATCCAACATTTACAGAGAACTCATACAACTTAACAAAAGGAAAATAAACAATCCAATCAAAAAATGGGCAAAGGACCTAAATAGACTCTTTTCAAAAGAGGACACTCAAAAAGCCAAGAGGCACATGAAAACATGATCAAAGTCACTAATCATCCAAGAGATGCAAATCAAAACAACAGTGAGGTACCATCTCACACCTGTCAGCATGGCTATCATCAACAAATCAACAAATGACAAGTGCTGGAGAGGATGTAGAGAAAAAGGAACCCTCCTGCACTGCTGGTGGGAATGCAGACTGGTGCAGCCATTGTGGAAAACAGTATGGCGTTTCCTCAAAAATTTAAAAATGGAACTGCCATTTGACCCAGTAATACCACTTCTAGGAATATATCCCAAGAAAACAGAAACACCAATCAGAAAGGATATATGCACCCCTATGTTCATAGCAGCACAATTTACAATAGCCAAGATTTGGAAACAACCTAAGTGCCTATCAACAGATGAGTGGATTAGAAAACTATGGACCATCTACACAATGGAATACTATGCTGTTACAAAAAAGAAGGAATTCTTACCATTTGCAGCAGCATGGATGGAACTGGAAAGCATTATGCTAAGTGAAATAAGCCAGGAAGTAAAAGAAAAACACCACATGATCTCACTCATTTATGGATAATAAAGAACATTATAACCTGATGAACAAAAAGATAGATACAGAGGCAGAGAAGCATTGAACAGACTGTCAAATTACAATGGGAAGGCTGGGGAGTGTTGGGACGAGGGCTAGGTAAGAGATCAACTGAAGGACTTGTATGCATGCATATAAGCATAACCAATGGACACAAGACACTGGGGTGGGCGGTGAGGGCATGTGCCAGGGGGTAGGGGAGGCCGGGGGAAGGTCAATGGGGGAAAAAAAAAGAAGGAGACATACGTACTACTATCTGTAATACTTTAAGTGTGTTTAAGTGTATTGCCTGGTAATGTGAGGCATTCAACTGCTTCTCTGGGCATGTGAATCTATGAAGCTATTACATTTAATTTCAGAAGCCAGTGCCCACTAATTGGAATCTAATTTAATCGAATACCATATACTGAACTCTTTATCACAGCGATGCCTTTCCCCATCAAACAGTTAATAGACTCTCCCCATGCTGTGTAAGTGTTTAACCTCTACCCTGCACCCTTACGAATGATAGTTCAGTGTGAGTTGCTTGAGGAAATCCTCAACGGGGTGTTTTCTGGCTGACGGGGCTGTGAGGGCCACAGCAGTAGGCAATCTGGAATTCTTCATGTGAGAATCCTATTTCTGCATCCATAACTTCCAGCCCTTTGCTCCGCTCCCAGGGGAAGACCCACCGTTAAGGCACGCTTCGGGGGCAGGGCACACACTTACTGTAGCTGCAGTTCCGCTCCCAGGGGAAGACCCACCGTTAAGGCACGCTTCGGGGCAGGGCACACACTTACTGTAGCTGCAGTTCCTCTCATCACTGCCATCCTTGCAGTCCTCGTCCCCATCGCATCGGAAAGTGCTGGGGATGCACTGGCCGCTCCGGCACTCCACCAGGCCCTGGCTGCCGCAGGCTGGGGGAAGCCAGAACAAGAGTCATGTGGCTGACTAGCCCTCCTCGCAGTCTGCAGGTCTTAGAAACGGCTCCTGTTTTCCTGGCATCGCCAGGAGATGGAGTGTTGTGACTCTGTGAGTGTTCTGTATCAAGGAGTGGATGCATCGCTAATTTAGAAACAAGGCCGAGTGTTTTTTGAGATGGAATGGTTTCTTTCTAGAATCTCTCGTGCCTTATTAATAGCACTCACTGCGGATTTACTTTGATAGCCTCACGATGGGAAGTAGTATTAATGATGGTGGAGTGATGCTCCTATGACAAAAGGCACAACTTATTAAAAGTTTACTCTGTGGCAATAGCTTTGTTAGGGGCATTCTGTATTTAATCTCAAATCCCCACAACAGGCTTGCAATGGAGATGTTATTGACCTGGCTTGGAATAGGAAACTGAGCTTAGAGAGCTTAGTCTCACAGTCACATGGCTGTTACAGGGAGGGCAGGAATGTGCAGGCAGGTTTCTGAGTCCTAGCCCAGCCTGTCATTCCAGGCAATGAAAAGAAACATACGAAAGCGCATGCAGACACCTCGCATACAATAAACACATTATTTCAAAACTTGCTTGGGACAGCTGGCATTTGAAATGGATGGTATAGTGGCCATTAATCGTACGGTTCCTAGACGTTGTCTAAATTCTATCACTGTCACTTTTTAGAGCAGCGGTTCTCAACCTGTGGGTCGTGACCCCTTTGGGGATCGAACGACCCTTTCACAGGGGTCGCCTAAGACCATTGGAAAACACATATATAATTACATATTGTTTTGTGATTAATCACTATGCTTTAATTATGTTCAATTTGTAACAATGAAATTGGGGGTCACCACAACATGAGGAACTGTATTAAAGGGTCGCGGTGTTCGGAAGGTTGAGAATCACTGTTTTAGAGCATCAGAAACCATGTTTTATATGACCTCAGCCTGCACCGAGCTACTGTTGAACATTAAAACTCCCTATTCTTGAATCGAGGCTCAGCACCAGAATCGTGGTACATGAGCATCATGTCCTTGCTTTCCTGGGATCAGCAAAGTACAGTCTGCTCTGGGCCGCTGTGTTCCACTAAGAAAGGACTTGGGGATATTGCAGCTCATTTTCAATTCAGGGAAGGGGGAAGTCCAGCATTGCATTTGATAATTTATATGCCTTTTCTTATGTCAAAATAAAAACCATGCACCCTGCATTTCTATTGTTGCCTCAAATGATAGGCAACTTACATATTCACTATCCTATATACCAACATTTTTTTCTATTTGTATTGGACAGCAAAAGATGAAATAAAAAGTTTAGTGCATTCAACCAGGCATTAAATGCATCATATTAACTCTTTCAAGTCAAATTACTTGCTTTTAACACCTAACTGCTTCTATTCAATCATTCTCTTAGTCTCTACTGAGTATAGTGCAGTTTCTAAAGGAAAAAAGGAATTAGCAGCCATACTTGATTTTATTATCTAGATAGCGTAACAGCTACCTGGAGACTGTTCACTCACCCAGAATACGACAGGCAGTGAAGCCCCAACTGTTTTCACAGCCTCTGTGTGAGTCTATGAGCATCAAATGCTCTCTTCTCTCTGGCAATTCTCTCCATGTTCTCCTACAGAACGTGCCTGAGAGCATGTCTGGAGGCTCCTGCAAGGAGGCTCAACCACTCATGTGTCATTTGCAATAGAAAAGTCCCCCAGCCTCTGGGGAGAGCAGCCCCTTGGACAAAGTCACGGGTGCAGGAAGGGGACACAGGAGCAAAGAGAGAAAGAAAACAGCCATCTGCTCGGCCAGATCCAGCCAATAAAGCTTGACGTTCTTGGGGGAAACGTGTGGAGGTCAAGGGCATTAACTACATTGTCATTGTCCTCACACCATTCTATTATTATCTTTCTAGGCAAGGACCAAGGTACAAGGATCTTTCCCTTGGAAGGCTGTTTAGATGGTGAAACTGGAGTGTGTTGGTCTACACAGGCGAGACATGGCCAAATAAGCAAACAAAATCCTAGGGCACTCACAGCAGTTGACCTCGTCAGACTTATCCAGGCAGTCATGGTCGCCGTCGCACACCCACTCCTTCGCAATGCAGCGCCCATCTCCACAGCGGTGCTCCTTCGTGGGGCTGCAGTCTGGAGGAGGGAAAGTCCACGCGATGCAGGGAACCAGCATGACGGGCACTTAGTCCCTCTGGCTCATGGTTCCAACGGAGGAGCGTCTATTCCAATTGCCCTAACACCTCCAGCAACGTTCCTATCACCTCCCGCCCAAGCCTGTGGGCTCCTAGGCACCGTCACTATGACCCAAGTGTCTGTTTTTCAGATGAAAGCCTGTCCAGCTTTCTCAGGACCCACAGCTATTTTTGTCGTTGTTTATTGTTTTGTCACTGTTTTCTTTCCTGATGAGAAACACGTGATTTTACGCTGGCTCATATAAACACAACTGTGATTTGGATTTCACAAGGTAGAGAGCTGGTTTGACATATTTGTGACGGCTTTGTGTGTTTTCAGACACACGCACTCTGGGGCACTCTTCGATCATACTCCTGAGCATTTCCCAACATTCCTCCCAATATTCTCCAACGCTTAGTACTACCTCAAGCCGTTTGCCCAGTGCCCCTCATCATCCAAGCTTCCCCTTTGTTCATATTACAAAGTTCCTATGTCATTCAATAATGTCTTACCTAAACATTCTGAAGTTAATCGCCAAGTCAAAAAGGTAAATAAGCCAGAGAAATTTTGCTGGTTTTAATTCAAGAGATGGCACTCAGAATTGAATAAGACCCTTTAAAAGCTAGGTTTATTCTTTAAAAGATAAGTTTTTGTACATAAAATAAATGTGCCATCTAAATCCTACATGTCACTACTACAGAAGTGGGCATGCAGGAGGCAGCCAATTGATCGATCTCTCTCTCTCTCTCTCTCTCTCTCTCTCTCTCTTTCTCTCTCCCCTCTCCATTCCTTCCTCTCTAAAAATCAATAAAACCATATTTTTTAAAAATAAGGAGGTTCAAGGGACAAATGCTATATCTTCCTGCAAAATTTTGCTCAAGAGCTCAAGATCTAAACATGAGCCACAGGAAGAACCACAAAGAAACAGAACACTTTCAAGGAGAAAATAATATTAACATATTAACAGCCGGTAGTGGCCTTTCCACTCCACTTCTGAAGCATTTCCTCAGTATGACTGTGTATTTAAGAGGTATTACATCCTATATAATACTACTACTACTACTACTACTACTAATAATAATAATAGTAATAATAATAATAGAGGTAATGTGCAAATTCACCCTCGCACCCTCACAAGATGGCTGCCTATGACCAGGCCGGCAGGGGGGTTATAGGGACGACCAAACTACTGAACAGCAGGCTGTGTGGGGTGACTAGACCGGCAGGGAGTGCAGTTGGGGGAAACCAGGCCAGCAGGGGAGGCAGTTGGGGGTGATTAGGCTGGCAGGAGGGCAGTGAGGGGCAATCAGGCCGGCGGGTGCAGTTATGGGCGACCAGGCAGGCAGGCAGGTGAGCGATTAGGAGCCAGCGGTCCAGGATTGTGAGAGGGATGCCTGACTGCCGGTTTAGGCCCAGTCCCTGGGATTGGGCCTAAACCAGCAGTCGGACATCCCCCGAGGGGTCCTGGATTGGAGAGGGTGTAGACTGGGCTGAGGGGACCACCACCCATGCACAAATTTTGTGCACTGGGCCTCTAGTTTATACATAAGACATAATTGAGGCTGGTAATTGAAAAAAAAGTCCCCTTTCTAAAATTAAGAAACCAAACATTTTATAATTTAACCTGCTCATAATCATATTAAAGAACAACAAGCTACATGTGCTTGGTGATAAGTTTCTGAAATGTTTAATGAAAACATTAGGAAGACAATGCTACTTACCACAGTTTTGTTCATCACTCAGGTCCCCACAGTCATCATATCCATCACACACAAGGCTGTAATTAAGACACTTGCCCGTGTGACAGTGGAACAGATTCTCGCTGCAATCTGCAAATAAGAGAAACCACTCAGGTACCATCTGAACAGAAGGTGATGTTATAGTGGTGCACTATGTAACAAAAGCATATCAGCAGGAGGGAAACCATAGTGACAACCTGGTCCACACCTAGTGCTGTACAGGTGAGGAGACAGGTGCAGAGAGATCCAATGACTTGCTCATGGTCACATAACAAGCTACTGCAGAACCAGGGCTAGGACCCTTGGGCTCCCAAGCTATTGCTTTTATCACTTTCTGAGACTTTCACTTTATGTCCCCTAAAAGCTTCTTTATAGTCAAATATGAGAAATGATATTCTCAATTCATCATAGTTCCTCATGCAGTTCATGTTCATACAGAAGCAATGACTTCAGTAGAGGGTAAGTAGCTATTTCCTAAAAATGTTTCCTTTGCAATGTAAGTCTAGTTTTGTCCATGATAAGCATAAACACAATGGAGAGAAGAACTTATTTCGATTATAGAGTCATTACTCACTTTCATACAAACATGATCCCTTAAGTTAGCGGTTCTCAACCTGTGGATCGTGACCCCTTTGGCGGTCGAACGACCCTTTCACAGGGGTTGACTAAGACCATCCTGCATATCAGATATTTACATTACGATTCATAACAGTAGCAACATTACAGTTATGAAGTAGCAATGAAAATAATTTTATGGTTGAGTCACAACATGAGGAACTGTATTTAAAGGGCCAGAAGGTTGAGAACCACTGCAAGTCAATAGAGTGTTTCATAAGATGACCCTTAAATAAGCAGGTACTGTCCTAGAGTATGGCATAAAGATAAGAATGAGTGGTATGCAGCTTCAGGAAGCATATAGTTTAACGTTGGAATGAACAACATGTGAGGAAATTTTAATAAGAAGCTATGTCTTGTTTTGGGGCAAAACAGAACTCATATCCGAGTTCTGCCATCTACTAGCCATGGGAATTTGAGTGTATTAGCTAAAACTCTATGAGTCTGTGAACTGACCTATGAAACTGGGATAAGATCATTAGTTAATACAGCTTGGACATAGAGATTAATAAAATAATGTGTGTAAGATGTAAAGATAATTCAATGGGAAAAGAATACTCTTCAACAGATGGTAATAGAATAATTAGATTTTAAGGTAGAAAACTGAACTCTGACTTTTACCTCAAATTATACACACAAATTATCTCAAAATGGATCATAGACTTAAGTGTAAGCGCCAAAATTATGAAGCTTCTAGAACAGCGGTTCTCAACCTGTGGGTCGCGACCATCGGAAAACACATATAGCATATCAGATATTTACATTACGATTCATAACAGTAGCAAAATTACAGTTATGAAGTAGCAACGAAAATAATTTTATGGTTGGGGGTCACCACAACATGAGGAACTGTATTAAAGGGTCACAGCATTAGGAAGGTTGAGAACCACTGTTCTAGAAGAAAATATGGGGGGGGGGGGGCTTTGTTCTTTGACCTTGGGTTAGACAAAGAATTCTTAGATATGCCAGCAAAAGCATAGGCCATGAAAGAAAAATTAATAAATGGACCTCACAAAGTTAAAAATATTTGTACTTCTAAAAAAATATTATTAAGTTCTGTATTGTTTGAATTTTTGAGCATGCATCCATTTTATAAAAACAAGACAGTATTCTCTTAAAAATGTATTTTACACAATTATTACATTATTTAAATGGAAGTTCTTTCTAATAAACATTATTCAAAAGTAAAAAAAGAATTAAAATTAAAATGCTATTAAGAGAATGAAGAGAATAGCCAAAGAACATATTTGCATAGCCCATGGACACAGACAACAATGTGGTAAGGGCCAGAGGGAGGTGGGGGCAGGGTCTGGTTGGAGAGGGACAAAAAGAGGGAAATTAGGGGATATCAGTAATAATGTCAACAATAAAATATTATTTAAAAAAGAAAAGAAAATGAAAAGATAGACAACCTATATACTGAAAAAATATTTGCACATCATGTATCTGATAAAGCATACACAGAACTCTTACACTCAATAATAATAAGTCCCAGTTACAAATTAGCAAAAGACTTGAATAGAAAGTCATCACAGGAGACATACAAATGGCAAATTGGCACATGAAAAGGTGTTCAACATAATTAGTTATTAAGAAAATGCAAATTAAAACCACAATAAAATACCATTATATACCTCCAAAATGGCTATAATGAAAAAGACAGACAATAGCAAGTATTGATAAGGATTCTGAAAAACTGAAACTCATATACCACTAGTGGGAATGTAAAATTATAATGCCACCATGTAAAGCTGTTTGGCAGCTTCTTATAAAGTGAGCTATAACTTTACCATATGATTCATGAATTCTACCCTTAAAAATCTACTCAAGAGCAATGAAACATATATCCACACAGAGACTAGTATGTGCATTGTCCATAACAGCATTATTCATAACAGCCAAAAACTAGAAACAATCCGAACACTCAATGGTGAGTGGATAAGTAAGATGATCCACTGATATATGATGGAACACTATTTAGAATTAAAAGTATTGAACTAGTGATACATGTGACAGCATAGATGAACCTCAAAAACATTATGCCAAGTGAAAGAAACCAGACACGAAGACTACAGATTGTGTGATCCACTTATAAAATTTCCATAAAAAGAAAACTTATAGAGACAGAGATCAGAGCCGTGGTGATCCGTGGGTGGAGAAGTAGAAGTGCTTCTCTGGGGACTGACTGCAAATAGGTGGGAGGGAAATCTGGGGGGAGATGGAAAAGTTCTAGAAGTGGATTGTGGTGATGGTTGCACAACCATAAATTTACTAACAATCAATGGGATACATTTATGGTTTGTAAATTATACTTCAATAAAACTGCAAAACTGTTTTAAATTAATATATGTAAAAATGCCTGTATTGGCTAGAAAGTAGATTTCTTAAGTGTCTTATCTTTCCTCTTATTTGAAGTGAAGTAAGTACAAAAATAGATCCTTAAGTCTGGAGAGAGAGCATAGAAGATGGGCAGAAATGTGGATGGCATTAAAACTTCACTATGTTTCAGGTAGTGGGAATAACAAGAACATGGAAGAGGAGAGAAATAAGGGTACATTTGAGGGTCAGTCTACTTAGCTGATGAAGACCAAGAATCTAGTAGTCAGTAGTACGGTCCCCTGAATTCCAGCTGATCATTTCTCCTGAGGCAGAAGCCTTATCTCATACAATTGGGCTCTATTCTTTTCAAATAAGTTACTTAAATACTTTAGAATAACATCATTTTAGAACAAAATTGGCCTTAGAAATCATCTGTTCAGCACCCTCATTAAGAAGGTGTTTTGTGTACACAAACACACATACATGTGAACACATTGCTCACACGTATATACATGCAGAAATTGTAAGTATTCATTTTCATTTCCCCCAGGCTGAATAATTTTCAAATGAGAGTAACCATCATAAGGAAAAATATAAGAACTACAAAGAGGTTCTAGTTTCACCTTGAGAGCTGTACTATTTCCTCCCGTTCAGCAGAGGGCGCTAACTCCCCACTCTGCACCCAATCGCTGCCTGGGACTATTGCACATGTGCTAGCTGAGTCTGAAAAGGATTCTGACCTTTGTGTTCTCGCCCACCAAGCAGAGTTGGGAAATCTGTGCATCAAGATACATGCGATTCCTTGAAAAGTTGTAAAAGGACTTTTTACGGTTTTGTTTTGTTTTCACCTAAATTACTCTTGTGGGAAGTTTTGAAGCAGTATGCTAGAATACGTAATATCAAGGATTCTCAACTGGACCATTAATGCGAAAGTACTCGCATTCCCTGAAAGTGGTGGTGCGGTGGAGAGGTGGCATATTTTAAACCATATGAGTTAGGTGGGGTTTTTTTTTAAGCGGTATACCTCACTTCTTTTGATTGTAGGACTGGGGCATCAAACACTCCTTACAGAATCTGATTAACACACCAAAATTTTCAAAAGATTCGCGTGTCCTCTGTGTGACCTATTCTAGGATTCCCAGTAATTCACACTAAGACCTCATTTGAGATATTTTTAAATTAATGCTGTCATGTATTACATTATTTCATGGATGACTCAAGCATTAAAGAAAACAATTCCTTATTATTTACACACACAGGTACAGATTCAACTTTCCACTGTTATGGCTTACTTGGTTAGAAGCCATTCTCAGAGGTTAGATACAAAATTAGCTACATTTGGAAAACAACTTGTTACCTCCCTAAGGTCTGTATGACTAGTAAACACACAAAACCTGAACCGGAGGCACTGCACAGCCAGAAATTCATAGCAAATAGCAAAGATCACAGTGCCTCTTTTTACTGGAGTAAATGTTTATTTGCACTGAAAAGAAATGTTGCCAGCACAATTTGGGGCCAACAAATGAAAATGTTCAAAAGCTCCTTGCTGTGATTTTCTTGCTCAATACAAGCATAATTTTGCATGACCTGAGGTAGATGTTTTTCTAGATACAGATCATTTTTCTTAATAAGAGCTTGATACAAAATGAAGTTCTTGCATGTTAATATTTATTTCAGTTTGGCACCTCACACTATTAACTTTTGTCTCTTAAAATGATTGTGAGATTAAGGGAGAAAACGAAGGAACAGAAAACCTTTTATCAAGGATTTCACTCAATTTGCTCAGTCTCTATGAGTCTGTAAGCATTAATATGTTGCCTCATTTCAAGGTTCCAGTATGGATGCTCAATTTCTCCCTCCAAATCTCCTCATTTTCAGATGACCAGAGAGGTTAAATGGTTTGCCCACAGTTGCCCAGCTCACTAATAGCAGGGCTATGAGGTGAATCGAGGCTTCTCGTCTACCTGGGGTTCTTTTGACTACTGACTTCTGTCTTTGGTTCTCAACCTTCCTAATGCTGCGACCCTTTAATACAGTTCCTCATGTTGTGGTGACCCACAACCATAAAATTATTTTCATTGCTACTTCATAACTCTAATTTTGCTACTGTTATGAATCGTGATGTAAATATCTGATATGCAGGATGTATTTTCATTGTTCGCGACCCACAGGTTGAGAACCACTGAAGGGTTTCTGACTTGCAGTACTGTTGACAATTTGGACTGCATAATTCTTTGTTGTGGGAGGGGCTACCCAATGCAATGTAGCAGCATCCTTGACCTCAACTCACTAAATGCCAATAGCATTGCTCCCAACCCCCACGGTTGTGAGCGTCAAATCCGTCTCCATATATTATAAAAATGTCCCCTAGAAGACAAAATTGTCCCCAATGGAGAACCACTATTCCACAGTATCTGAAGATCACTTCAATCCAAAGCCTGGCTTTAATCCACCTTTTTCATCAGCTATTTCATGCCAACCAAACTCCCAGTAACCTTCCTCTCTTCCCAATTTACAGAACCTCCCTTTCTGTTTACAGCACTCTTCTTTTGCTTTGTGACATCTCTTCTATTACATTGTTCTAAAATACCACATCCAATGATCTCTATGCTTCTAGGCCATTTCCCTGGTTAGATTAAAAGCCTCGCGAAGAAAGAAACCATGTCTTAAGAGTCATTATACTTCTTAGGCATCTAGAATATGCTTCACACACAGCAGGAATTCAAGGATATTCAATAGTTGGATTGATTCAGCATAACCAAATTGCCACTAAACAGACATGAATTTTCCAGACATCTGAAGCTTCTTCCTTCAGTGGAGAATGAAATATTTGTATTATTTTGATGGAAATATTTCTCATATTTACTTGCATCCCTATCTCAGTAAAAAAGAATATCGTAAATGCAGTCACTTGTGATGTTTGGGAAACATCATTTGGAAAACCACCTGAATTAGAGTCCCTACATGTGGAAATGCCACTGTCAACCCATCTGGATGACAAAGAAAACCAGGGCTAGAGAAGTCGCCTGCCTAACGTCGTAGAGCTAGAAACTTTTAAAAGAAAACTTTTCGTAATTTTCAAAATTCCTTATGCTACATCATTAAATTGTTCCAGGTGGTTGGAAATCTGTTCATTCTACAAATACTTAGGATGAGACTGATAAACACAGCAAAATTAGTTAGGGGAGAAAGTCAGGAAGCAGTCCCGATACCTGTAATAGGCAGTCATCTCCCAAGCACAACAGAGCATCCAAAATAGACATTTGCCATAGCAATGATCAGAATAAAACCACTCGCCCGCCGAGAGTCTTTTATGGACAAGGGCAAGTCAAAGGCAGCACAGGAGCAAACAGCATTCGGCTTGGCCCCATTCGAGACTGGGTTCAGACCTAGCACTTGGAACCACTGGCAAATTTTTTCATTGCCTTAAGCCTCAGCTTGGCATCTGAACAGAAGGGGAAGAGAATACCTTCTTTGCTGAAAATTAAGTCAAATCATGGAGGTACATGCTTCCAGCACAGTTGATTGGGGAATTCACAAAAAAAATACACCTTCCCTTCCTTTCTTTCAAGGCCTTCCCCTCCCCCTCCCCCTCCCTCCCTCTCCTCCCCATCTCCTCGCCCCTCCTTACCCCCCTCCCCTTCCCCTCCCCTCCCCCTCCCTTTTCTCCTCCTCCTCCTCCTCCTCCTCTTCCTCCTCTTCTTCCCCTATTTGCCAGAAGCCAGGCACCAGGTTCCTCCTCCTGCTCCTCATTGGAAAGGCCCAGCACAACGTCCGCCCCCTCCTCTCCCCCACCCCCCCCCACCCCCAGAAGCGTCTTATCTGTGGGCTACCTTCATGCTCTGATTGCTGCGGGTCCTTCACTGCAGGGTGGGGACAGCGGGAGGGTGGCACCCTCTCCAAGCACACGTGCTGAGATTCCACAGAGGCAGGTGACCTTGTAAGGTCAGAGACAATTGCCTGCAAAGATTTCAATGTCTGCCGACGCATCTTCACAGACAAGGATTCTGAGGAATGCATGTCCTCAACGGACCTGACCAGATCGGTTTGGAAGTGTGTCTAAGGAAAGCCATATCTTCTTTAAGGAAAAGTTCAGCCCCGAAGACATTGCTAAAGACCTTCCAGAATAGGAATACCATCTCTGTCAGGCACTGGCTAGGAGTACTGGCAATGTACTCCTTCAAATTCAGTTTCAACAAACGCAGCGGAAAGCTCTCACTGTGTAAAGTGCCATGCTCAGCGCAACAGAGGACCATAATGAGGAAGCCCGCGTCGGGCCACCCCTGGGGGGAGAGGCCCATGGAAATTTTAATAATACCATCACATGGGCCACAACTGAGAGAGAGCACCATTCCCATAAACTGGATATAATTCTATTTAAATTCCTTGTTGTGGGTAATTTGCACAACATTTTCTTGTAGTCCACAGCAACATTCCCTAACGCAAACATACATCCTACAAAAATGTTTTCTATGTAAAATCATCTGCCATAGGTTTTCCTGAAGAGGGAATTCCAAATTATAAAAACAAATGTCTCAATGAAAACATTTCCAAAAATATAGGTGGCATAACTGAAGTTCCACAGGATGCTAGATATTCTGCAAAATACATCAGTGAATGAGTGAATAAATAAATATATAAATTAAGCTTAGGGTATCTCTAAACATGTAATTTTGAGGAAATACCAAGTTAAGCAAAATGAATGTCTTTTTTTTTTTTTTTTTGACTTGCAGGATTTCTTAGAACCTTTAAGGCAAAAATATGAATTGTAAATATCTAAGAAGTAAATCTGATAGACAGAACTTCTCAAACTTATTTTTTTCTCTCAAACATTTTTCAAGACTCAGGCAATGTGGAACACCAGTTTGGGAAACACTGATCTGAAATGTTACCATGATATATGGCCTTTAAAAGTTATGACAAATAAGCATCCTAACCCTTCAGATGGAAGAAAAGTTGGTCTACTTGACACATAGACCAGAGGAATCTCAACTGTGGTCAATCATTGCGAGCACTTACAAAGCGTTGGCAACTTCTACGAGGAGTAAAACACAGCTTTTCTCATAGTAATGATTGCTGCTCATATAACCATTAAAAAGCAATTAGAACACAATAGCATACGGTTCCGTTTTAGATGCAGATCCTACATTGTATTCTTGAGGCTAATTTTTCCTTTTTATCTATTGCATAAGTGTAAAATGACTTGCAATCTGAATATGCCTTTGTCATGGACTGAATGTCTGATCTCCCAGTGTGCACATATTGAAGCCCTAGCCCCCAACATGACCCTATTTGGAGAGAGGGCCCGTGAGGAGGTCATGCAGGTTGAATGAAGTCCTAAGAGTGGGGCACTAATCCAATAGGGTGGTACCCCTGTAAGTAGAGGATAAGGTACCAGAGCACCCCCCAACACCCCTGTCTCTCTCTCTCTCTCTCTCTCTCTCTCTCTCTCTCTCCTTCCTCTTCCCCTTCCCCTTCCCCTTCCCCTTCCCCTCCCCCTTCCCCTTCCCCTTTCCCCTTCCCCTTCCCCTTCCCTTCTCCTTCTCCCTCTTTTACTTGCTTCTCCATATTCCCCTCTTGCTTGCCCTCTCTCCCTCTCTCCCTTTAAGGAGGTCAGGTGAGCACACAAGAGGACAGCAGCCGCCTACAGGCTGGGAAGAGAACTCTCACCAGACACTGAACCCTGCTGGGCCTTGATCTTGGACTTCGCAGCCTCCAGACAGTGAGAAACAACTTCCTGCTGTAAAAGTCATGAAGTCTGTGGAATTTTGTGTGGCAGCCCAAGCACATTAATGCAATATTGGGCAAACCGCCGACCAATCCCCTGAAGACTAATCAAATCAATGGTAAGTTAAGGGCGGGTGTTGAAGGCTGAACCCACCGAGCTATGGATCTCAAACAGTTAATGCCACTGACCACCTTCAGGCTTAGAGGAAGCGTAAACCAACAGGAGGCTAGGCATCTGCTGTGTCATGAATGTGAAGAATCATGAGGGCGAAAAATGTTCCTATTAACATGTCCTTTTTAAAAAAGTTGACCTTTATACCCTTAAAGCTTTAAAAACAAAAACAAAAATCCTCACCCAAACAAAATAAACGACAAGCCTTCTCCTCATTTTAAGAGACTTTATGCAAAAACACTTCCACCCCTGATCTGTTCCAGGCGCACGGAGCTGCTGAGTTCCTACAGGCCTGTGAAAGGTGTGCAAACACAGTGCTGCCCCAGGGGAAGGCAAACAGGCGCTCTCCCTTCAGAAAGGCAAACTCCTCCGAGCAGTCCAGCATATGCCGGTTGTCAGGACGGGACAGTGGAACGGCTGGTTTCCAGGCCCCCGCAGAGCATCCCTGTCCTCCCCCGCCCGCGCCCACGGGACCCCGCGGCCTGACACATACTGCAATGAGCCTCGTCGCTCCAGTCGTCGCAGTCGTTGTAGCCATTGCACTGCAGTTTCCCGGGGATGCAGATCCCACTGGCGCACAGAAAGCTCTCGCCCCCTCCACAGAACGCTGAAAAGGGAAGAAAAACAACGTCAGAATAATGCTTTGGTTTTTTGTTGTTGTTTTTTTTTTCCTTTTAAAAATAAGAGAAGCAAATAAAGAACAAGAAAAACTTCCCTTGCTGTTCAACAGATTTGTTTCTAAATCCCCGCAGTTTCATGGTCATCAATTTTTCCTCTGGCCCTACAGACGCTTCCCTGTGACACGACTTGGAAATAATACAAAGCCCATTGGCCTTGGGAAAGCAAAAGAAATCGGGCCCCTGGGTGGCATGTGTGGAGCTCAAGAGAGCAGCCCCATCGATTGGTTCAACCTCTGTAGGGACAATACCAAATGGGAGTATTTTTCTTAATAACTGAAAATTAGTTCAAACTGGAGTGCTATTTATTGAACAAATACTTTTTAAAAGCTTTCGATAATAAACCACATATGGGTGATTATTAGCAAAAAAGACAAAAAACAAAACCCCCTCTAGCTTCTAAAACACTATTCGATGTTGCACAGAGAAAGGTACAGTAAAATAGTCACCTGCAGTGTGCTCAACACAGGCACAGACTCCAGGCCCCTGTATTTAAAATATATTTACTCGCCGTAAATAAAAATGCCAGTTAAAAACCTCCAAGTCTGTTCTTGGCATAAAGAACGTAAAGTAGCATTAGCGAATCATATTTTCATTCTCTTAACGTAGTTGCGCTTTGGTATTATTTGCTTTTTAGCACTGTGGTGCTCATTTTCTTCTGAAAATTCAACAAATAATCCATTGTTTCAAAATTACTATAGATAATAAATATAAGATAAAAGCTTAGAACATATTTTAATAAGAGAATAAATCAGCTCCACAAAGTGGGTGTTAAAACACACTTAAGTATTTGGTAATGTGTATCAAATGCCTTTTCCATGCACATAACCTTTGTCCCAACAATTTTATTTCTTGAATTTTATACAAAGGAAATTATTGTGAATAAATACAAGTTTTTCTTTTCAGGGATATTCATGCCATCATGGTTAATAATTGAGGAAACAAATTTTGGTACCTCCATAAGAAGGAATACCATTACAGTCATTGAAAAGTATATTGTCAAAAATAATGTCCTGGAGCACAATTCAAGGTAATAAGGAGTAGAAAAACACCATATGGTCAAAAAAAAGCATAATATAATTTGGCCTAAAAAGAAGTAAATCAAAGGTCACTGTGATTATATCCCTGGTATTAGGATATAAAGTAATTTTTACCTTCTTCATTGTATTACACAAATCCATTGCATTTTACAAATGTTCTTCTAATGACCATGTCTTCCTTTGTGAACTTAAAAAACCAACAAAAACCACCAACTTTTCTCATGAGTTCTCAATCCAGAGTACTAGTAGATAAATACAACCCTTGAAAACTTCTGTCTCTCTTTGTCTTCCTCCCTCACTGTCACCACTCCCTAAACCACATATTCCTTAATGAAATGAATCTTGTTGACCAGCTAAAGGGAACCAGGAAACATGCAACATTTTTTACTCAGAAATTGAAATTCAGAAAAGTGCAGACTCTGAACGCTTCAGGCTAGAGGCCCAAGTCTGTCAGAGCTCCCGCGTTCCTGGCCCCAGCAGAGGGGCGGCACCCGAGGGCTTCTTCATTCACATTTGCTGGGGAGAGTCACCTCCATCTCAATGGGGCACAATACACTGGCACAAGGCAAAGAGAAAGTGCTGTTCATGGATTAGTTCCCAATGCTGTCACAGAAACCAGAATTTCGATTTGCTGGCCATTAAATACTAGCTGATTTGGCAAGTTTCTATGATGCTATCACGTGCAATCCTCACCATATCAACAACAAAAGTCTGGTTTCCCATTAAACCCCAGGATTTCCATATCAATACAAATTAGAGCTATGGACTTCACCTGCCAAAATATGAAAGGTGTTTATATTTTGCATAGTCTTAGAGGGGGCAGCACAGGACTGTACCTGTTGCTACAGGTACAGACTCCTAAAGGGTGGAAAGGAAACCAAATATAAAGTGAAAAACGCTTAGATTGTACTAGCCGGTCTAGACAATATCCTCTCTCTAGGCTTAAGAGAAAATGTTCAAGGAATAAGTGTTGATCCTATTGTGAGGCTGTTTCTGTGTTAGACTAGAGAGTGCATGAATTCCATCTGTCTGCATTTCAGCAACCGCAATGCCTCAGAAGAAGTATTGCATTCCCTACCTTATGGTGCTGATGATTCCTCGGAAATGCAGCTGAGAGCTCAGCAGTAAATATCTAGACTTCATCTTTAAGACCCTATATATTTTACTGCAGTAAAGCTATTTCTGGTGTATGGTTATATCAAATCAGGATCAAATTTAAAGCATAGCATTGCTTGCATTGTTTTGATTATCACCATCCCGTGGTGTCTTGGATGATTCTGCAGAAACTGACTTATTCTGTGTGGTTCCTCAGTGGG
The DNA here is from genome assembly GCF_014108235.1 of Myotis myotis. Lineage (NCBI taxonomy): Eukaryota > Metazoa > Chordata > Mammalia > Chiroptera > Vespertilionidae > Myotis > Myotis myotis. The sequence continues at coordinate 29,948,807 of NW_023416313.1, forward strand.
AGGTGTGGCTGCCCTCGACTTTAGGACATTGTCAATTGTTTCTTTATTCTTTCTTTAGAAGTTCATAGTTTCATTAATCAATGTTATTTTTGTACAATTAGAATAACTGTTGGATATGTTCTGTTTGATTTCTCCGTAATTGTACTCAGAATTTCTACTTTTATTTGTGTGAAACTGTTCAACTAAGCCAAGTACTTCAAAAACATCTTATCTGGAATTTCCAAACAGCCCCTTAAGGTAGACAGGTAGACATTCTATCACATCTTCCTTGGGAGAAGTGGTAGTTTACAAATACAGGAGCTAGAGTGTCATGTGGTTAAGACAGCAATTGCCCAGAGCCATGCAGCCAGGAAAAGGTGAAGACCACCCAGAAGAGTGAGGTCTGTGCTCAATCCTCCACCCTATCCCCAATCCTTGTCTTTGGTACAGAAACAGCTGTGGTCAGTTCAAGGCCACCAGGGCTGGGTAAAAGTTCAAACTTGCCTTTATTTTTCTCTCTAAACAAAAGATAAATGTCTGTCCTTTGGGTGGACTGGATCAGATGAGATGACATTCCATGTCAGCTCTGGGTTTCTGTAGAGATTTTCAACCATAAATTTTACTGTTTTATAACAATCATCTTCCAACAGCCTTTATTGAGGCTTAGCCCTTTAGGTGACAAAGAGATTCCCGAGGCAAAGTCATGCTACACAATCTTGAGACCATTTTCACTAACATCATCTATAATTCTAAGAGGTACATACTGGGCTTTAAATAAATGGCAGATTGGTCAAAGGAAGATTCATTCATTCGTTAAGCAAATATTTACTACCTACCACGTGCTAGGCATTATTCTAGCACCTAGAAATACAGCAGTAAAGAAAACAAAAATAATTTCCCCACTTTCATGTAGCATGTACTCTACTCATCATCATCTGATAAAGATACTTTTACCAACTAAAGATACATCACACCAACGTTGACTTCTATCTACACATATGACATTTAAATAACATTAATGCAAAGATTTCAGTATACAGAGGTACACTGCCTAAGATGTTAGTTTACCTGTCCAGAAGATGAGGTCAATTATAAATCACCTGAACTTGAACTCCATGCATGCTGAAGAATATATACCCGTGAAGATGATCAGCTCTTTTCACTATTCTTGTCTCTGGTAACGGACTGCTGAAGTAACTGCCATAGCCTGAAATGACTTTTAGATGTTCTGCAACTATTTCCAGCCCTCTCAGTACTCTCTGCATGTGTATTATAGGCAGCATTTGCTAGTATATTGGCAGAGTATTTTTCAGAAATTACTCACCAGTCTCTGTGTAGTGTCCTCATTCATCCTGTCTTGGAGCTTTATTTAAAGTCTGAAGCTCCCATTCAACTCTACCTCTGAAGAGAAAGCTGACCTGTCACAGAGCATCATCTCCTGAGCCTGTACTAAGAGCTTGTCAGTCCTTCATTGAACATGGTGCTTGAAATTAAGTTACTGCCAACCATATTGCTTCTGCCTTTTACAAGGCTATTTAACTAGAGAAAGAGAATGAGTGTAATCTTTCAGCAGCCAATAGAAGAATTCCTCCTGTGGAGAGCACTGTATTTTTGGACATAATCCTATCGAATAAAGAGGGAATATGCTAATTGACCCTCACACCATCGCAAAGACGGCAGCACCCACGGCCAATAAGGAGAGAATATGCTAATTGACTGCCACACCCTCAAAGATGGCAGTGCTCACAGCCACAAGATGGCTGGCAGGAGAGGGCAGTTAGGGGCGACTAGGCCAGCAGGGGAGGCAGTTGGGGGCAACCAGGCCGGCAGGGGAGGGCATCTGGAGGTGATCAGGCTGGCAGGGGAGCAGTTAGGCATCAATCAGGCTGGAAGGGGCGTGGTTAGGGGGTGATTAGGCTGGCAGGAAGAAGTGGTTAGCAGCAATCAGGCAGGCAGGCTAGCGGTTGGGAGCCAGCAGTCCCGGATTGTGAGTCCCACAGGGATCAGGCCTAAACCGGCAGTCAGACATTCCCCGAGGAGTCCCAGATTGGAGAAGGTTCAGGCTAGGCTGAGGGACACCCCCACACACACACCAGTGTATGAATTTTGTGCACTGGGCCTCTAGTAGATTGATAAAGTCATTGGGTGAAAGATAAGATGTGACAGAGCAGAGTAAAAACCCAAAGTTATGCTCAAGTAAAGCAAACTTGCTCTTCACCCTACCTTCTAAGTCATATCAACTGGATGCTCCCTCATTTTGTTAAACATTAATATGTTTGGGTAGGTGTGCATAGGGATATCAGAAAGTTCTGTGTATAAACAGAGTGAGGATCCCCAAGGGGAGAGAGAGGAGGGAGCCAGTGTTCTTGGCACTGCCAGGAGGGAAACATAAATAAAAAGTTGGCTGAGCCTCCCTGAGGGGCAGGGTATAGAGAAGACCCTTTGGAAGACAGAAATATCTAATGGGATATTTCAAGTTGTTTTCTGAGGAATGGGAGGGGTAATCACTTCTTCCATCTGCCATATGGAATCAGCAAAGCTTATGTTGCTCTCTAATTTTCCACTCATTTACTTGGCCAATTTGGCATTCTTCTAGGAGCTTGGGGCACATCACTGAATACCAAATAGATCCTTTGCTTTGTGGAGGTTATATTATAGGGAGGCAAACATAATGAGCATGATGAGCATAATAAATAAGAACATTTCTATATATTAGGTCAGAAGGTAATGAGTGCTATGGGGGGGGGAAAGAGTACAACAAATTAAAAAATACAGGAGATGTCAGGGTGGGGTAGGACAGGGCCCTAAATCAGGGCAGGTCTCATTGAAAGTTGACATTAGAGCAACACCTTGAAAGATGTAGGGGATTTAACCAAATCTCAGGGGTGGATTTCAGCAGAAGTGCCAATGCAAAGACCCTCAGGCAGCCCTAGCCAGTTTGGCTCAGTGGATAGAGCATTGGCCTGCAGACTGAAGGGTCCTGGGTTGGATTCTGGTCAAGGGCATATGTCTGGGCTGCAGGCTCGATCCCCAGTGGGGGGCGTGCAGGAGGCAGCCAATCAATGATTCTCTCTCATCACTGATGTTTCTATCTCTCTCACTCACCCTCTCCCTTCCTCTCTAAAATTAATAAAATGTATATATGTTTTTAAGAAGACACTCAGGCAGGAGCATGCCTGGCAGGTGTCAGGAACAGCAAGGAGACATGTGTGGCTAGACACAGACAGACACACAGGGCGACAGGGGCAGAGAGAGACAGAGATGCACCAAGGAAGGGAGGTAAGGAGGGAGGGAGGAATGAAGAGAAAATTCCATAAAAAATCATTGGAAAATAGTCTGGCCAGTGTTGCTCAGTGGTTAAGCATTGACCTATGAGCCAGGAGGTCACAGTTTGATTCCTGGTCAGGCACATGCATGGTTGCAGAATTGATATCCAGTGGGGATGGGGGGAGAGGGGTCACAGGACATGCACAGCCTATCAATGATTCTCTCTCATCATTGATGTTTCTCTCTCTCCCTTCCCTTCCTCTCTGAAATCAATAAAAATATATTTTTAAAAATAATTGGAAAATAATCCCTGGACGGGTGGCTCAGTTGGCTAGAGCGTCATCCTGTACACAAAAAGGTTGAGGATTCAATTCCCAGTCAAGGAACATACCCAAGTTTTGAGTTCGATTCCCAGCCAGGGCATGTATGGGAGGCAACTGATCAATGTTTCTCTCCCTTCCTCTCTCTCTAAAATCAATAAAAAATGTAAACACAGTGAGAATTTTAAAAAATCATTAGAAAATAAGATGCACATCAGGATTCTGTTATTTATAATTTCCTGCAAATAAGTACAATAACGTAACTTCAACTTTCCAAAGAGCATAGATGATTTAGAAATTGCATGCTTAGAGTCCACCCTCTTGAAAGGCAGGCAGAGGTTTCTAATTACTCAAACATTTTGGAGGGGTGCCACTTTCTCAATTTGCTTTAGGAAATAAACACTTTATCTTCTGAACAAATAATTACCATTTAATGGCGCTTTAAAATACTCTGAGATTTTCCCCACTCTGAAGGCTCTCTCAAATAGTATTTTAGAAGTACTCACTATGAATCATAAAATGAAAGTGATGGAACAATATTATAAACTACCTTTGACCAATTTCAAACAAATGTAGGATGTTGCATATGAAAGAGTTGGCCGTGTGTATACATCTAACATAAATAAAGGAAATATATGTGATTTGGAAAGAATATAGTCCCTTGCAAGCATGTGGTAGTAAGTGAAACATTATACATATTAACATGTTTCCAGACTTTTATTAAACGTGTAACTCAGTCATGACATCTACGGAAAGTCTTAGAAGAAAGATAAACAAAGAAAAATAACCAGTTTTAAGAGCTCTCTGATGTTATCTTTCTTATTTGTTAGGCTACACAAATTGGATTGATTTCATTTTACAAGTTAATAGTTTGTGGATATCACTTGCAATGCAAACCAAATTTATTTTTAATCCCAGTTTCTTCTATTTTAGTCAATTTTATGTCTTGACCATCTTAATGCTGGAATAAATTGTCTATGATTTTGCAATATTGTGGCTAAAGACCCAGAAATAGAATAAACATATAAATTTAGAATTTACTGTGCAAAGAACTTTGGGGAAAAAAATCTATCAAGAACAGATGATAGTTCTACTCTAATGTCTAGAAATTCACTTCCAATCCCATAAAGACTTCCCTACCTACTTTCTGTTGTTAATTACTATAACAGAGTATTCCAAAGCATTACCAATCTTAACATTCACTGATCGTCAGGATACTGTAGGGTCTCATCTGTCTTTCAGATCAGAGAGCTGGATTCAAAGCTTCTGAAGCCTAAGAGCTCTGTCGGACCCTCTCTACTCTCCATCCTCTTAACTGATGGCAACAAGCCCCCCTCACTTGCCCCCATGCAGTAGCACCCCATGCGACAGCACAAATTCCATTGGCAAGGCTGGGAAAACCTAGATACTAGTACTTCTGGTTCTCTGATCCTTTAAACTTAAAAGACCCCAAGCATTCAAGTAACTTGAATTCTAACTACTATTAGAACTTGAAAATGTTAATGGTGATGAAACTAGTTTATAACATTCACCCTACTATCAATACTGATACTGACTGGATCTCTAATCAGGAGAAATAATTATACTATATGATATAATTATATATAAATATGTTTTATATTTATTTATATATATTACAAATATATTATTATTGAATAAATGAATAGAATATATAACAAATACTATATTGCATAATATATTTATAATATATATTGTTAAACAAATAAATAAAATACATTACCTTTCTGTACTGTTTTGGGAAGTTATTCAACCTTTTGGAGCCTCAGTTTTCTTATCTGAATCCTACCTGTTTTGAGACTGTCTTTGAGAATATTAATCAGTAATATCAAGTGTCTGGCACCGAATTGGGTAAAACCCAGTATGTTCTGTTTACTAAGGCTGGGGAGTAGGACAGTCACCCCTGAAGACACCCATCACTATATGTCATGAAAAAACGCCTCGTGCTTAGAGGGTTTACCTGCAAATAACTCGGGGTTCAACCCCGTGGATACAGCAGACCTGGAAGGTGGGGGTGATTGTATTCTTTGTAACAACCGAGATAACAGAAAAACAACATGATTCTTACAGATCGTCACACAGAAACCAATATAACAACATCTAGGGATGGAATGCCTCGCTTTTCCTGGGCTCATAGACAGAAAAGGGAGTCAACTGCTCCGAGAAAGTTCACTTTTACTGTTAAATCACGTGTGTCCTGTGAAATGGTTTACATACTGGTAGAACACAGACGTGTCCTCTGAATTTCTTTCCCATGCTTCCTCCACTTTCTACCACGGCATGCCTTTCACAGTGCAGCTACCCAAGTCTCTCCTAGGAGCCCTAGTTACCAGGATTGTATATAACAAAGCCACACAGACTAAACCTAACATGGGGAAAAGTCAACCTTGCCTAAAACTAAATATAAGCACAATTTAATTAACTTGCATTCCAGAGTCACAGCTGCCAACGTGTTGAGACTAGAAGATTGGGCACACAGCACCCAAGGGCTCAGAGAGAGGGGGTAGGGGGAAGAGAAACTGCGAATTTTCTTTCCAAAGTCTTCACGGGATTCATATGATCCTTTGTACCAATAAACAGGAATAATACCCACTTTGAACAAGATAAAGGCATCCAATCGGGGGGCCAGAATGAGCTAATGCAGGAAGAGGTGAAGTTTCAAGAGAGGGACTAGAAATGTATAGAAAATAACCTTAACATTCAGCCCTGAGTCAAGTAGGGAATGGTCTGCTTTATGAAAGGAGGACAGGCACAGCTGCAGATAATAGGAAGTCAAAACCTATGCTCCTATCACTGTAAATTCTCATAACTGCAATTTGAGCAGCAATGCTGTGATGTCTAAGATACGCTACTGATCAACCTACTGTGCTTAAACTAATCATGGGAAACCATGACATGAGGGTCGTCAATGGGAGATGGGTCGGGGGACTGAGCTTAGCATGGAGGTGATATTGCTGGGTAGTTCTAAGCAGGATCACCGGATGGCAGCCATACTCAGCCCATAGACCCTGTGAGGCAAGGACTCAGCCTGAGCTTGTGGACACTCGGGGAATGCCAGTGGGGTGACTTTTTTTTTTTTTTTTTCCTAAAGAACATTGAGTAAATTTGAAATCCCACTTTGGCCAATTATTACTGCAGACAACTGTGAAGTCTTTCACAATTGAAGTCTACTCGTATCTTTGGTACATTTTCCCTATTGGTTTTCTTCCTTATTTGTCTATTGGAGCTCCTCTTGTTGCAATTATTTTCTTGCGGGCCATCCATCATTGACTTGTTTTTTAATTCGTAGTCTCTTTAGCTATAACAGAAGTTTCACATGTGGGTGAAGTCAAGTATACCAGTCTTTATGGTTTACATCTTTATAAACCATATCTACATGTGTCAGAGTACAGAAGCTCTATCAGGGCTGCGACTGTTGTTTTTTATTTCCTACTATAGCCATAAGACCTGGAAGAGTGGCCGCATATAGCACGGGCTAAATAAACTTTGCATTCGGCCCAGAGCCTTTCTAGAACATATGGAAACTACCAAGACCAAAATTAAGAGACACATTCTGGCCAAAATAACACTAAAAATAGGCCACGGGGGTAGGGAAATCAGATCAGGTTTCTTAATAGTCAAAACTGATTTTGATCTGGCCATTAGAGATTGACTAATTTTTTGTTAAAATAAGAAGGCTTCCCATGTGGCTGAAATGGTCAAAATATAAAGTACATAGTCTGAATTACATTTAAAGGAATAGAATAAAAGACCTCTCGAGATGCTTTTGAGATTTAAGTTTCAGAGAAACACAAAGGGAAGAAAACACCAGTGCCTTTCTTAACACCAGCCACTAGAGGGAGCCCACATCTTAAACCAAACCACAGAGCCCACGATACACTCATGGGAAGTATCCAGGTTGTGACAGTATTTAAAAACAATTGTATTTTATGTGTTTTCAGTATTTATGTTAAAATCAAATCACTTTTCTTTTAAAAAACCATTTTGCATTTTAAATACAGTCACAAAAATATGAATCCTCATAAACCACGTTCGGAAACACTAGTGTATACTGTGTGTGTGTTTATTGCAGAATTGACATTCCCACTCTCTTAATAACCAATGCATTTCAGAAATGCAGTTTTTACTTAGCCAATTTTATTTCAAGTGGCTTTTGTACATTTTTAGAACTGCAATTGACACCTCGTGTGATTTTTGTCTGAAATCGAAATGGACTTTTCAGCGGGTGTTCTCATTATAAGATAACCTCAGGACAGATGCCTGCTGCATGTCTCTCCCTGGCACCCAGGGTGAAAGGAACTCCTCAGCACTGTGGGAAAGTCCTCCTGAAACGCCGGCCCCGCAAGCTCGCCATGCCTCTGCTCTAAGAACGCTGACGAAAACTGCCCCTTTTTCTCAGCAGCCCTCTCCTAAGAAGAATGTGTCATGGCCACTCCAGGGTCCTTTATAAGGACAGACAGAAAAGGAGGCCAAATACTTTATAAAATTTGGCGCGATTCTAAGGGCTCCTGGGAGGTCTCCCTGCCTAAAGTATTTCCCCGCTGAAATTCCTCAGTTTGGTTTTACTGATTTAACCTCAGCCAAGAGTCCTCAAAAGGCAGTTCCTGGGGACTCCTCATTTATCCAACCAAGAATTCCAGAGGCTGTCTGTGGCAGGCCCAGTGCTGGATATGGCAGAAATCACAGGCCTTACAGCGATCATAAGAGACAACACCAGTATCAGTGATTAATACTTGAGAGATATGCTTTATAGATTAATCTTTTTTATTAGTATGAAAAATTTACATGAAAAAGTAGCAAGGGGCGGAATCTAAAGCATGGGGCCCTCACACAGACATTCCTGAGCAAAGTACTTTGAGAACCAAAGGTCAGCATGGAATCAGCAAGGGCGAAAGGGGGTAAGGGGGCAAAAAAACATATATTTTTTGCCCAGCTGGTGTTGCTCAGTGGTTGAGTGTTGACCTTTGAACCAGGAGGTTCAATTCCTAGTCAGGGCACATGCCTGGGTTTGGGCTCCATCCCCAGTAGGAGGCAGCCAATCAGTGATTCTCTCTCATCATTGATGTTTCTACCTCTCTATTCCTTTCTGAAATCAATATATATCTATATCTATATATACATATATTTAAAAATATATATTTTCCCTTCAAAAATATTTCATCTATATATGTAAAAGCCAAGCGACCAGAAGGACAGAATGACTGATCACTATGATGTGCACTGCAGTGGCTAACCGGCCCGATCGGGGCCCTGGTAGGCCCCCCATGGTCCTTTCCCCTGGCTGGCCCAGCCCCTAATCCCCCCCCAACCTCCCGTGGCCCCTCCCTCCAGCTATCCTGGCCCCTGATCGGCGCCCCCACAACCTGATCAGGGGCATTGCCGGCAGGCCAACCACCTGATGTCTCTCCCCACCGCTGGCCTGGCTCCAGTAGGCCCCCATTGGGGCAGGCTGGCCAGAATTCATGCACCGGGCCTCTAGTTACTTATAAAACATAATGGTCATAACAGAGATATTTGAGAAACAACATAAACTTATAAATTGCACAAAAATAATATTTTGTGTCATATTTTAATATGATACAATAAATAACAGTACATTATTAACGTGATTTTCTGGCTCAATTTTTTTTGCAATTCTTTTATTCACTCATCAAAATATAAACTTTTAATGTGTATAATTGAAACGGCATCAGTAGCTCAAGAAAAATGCAAGAGTGCAAATAATTTTTGTTAATTTTTCATTTTGACAAGGATCATTTTTCAGATGCAACTTTTAATGTTGCTGTTAAGAGAATTTTATAGACTATGACAGATTGGAATAGATTTCTGATAAAGTATCCCAAAATTATCCCATACAAATTTTAATATGTCTAAAGCTGATGATTTTCATGGGGCAATTTTAATAAAAATATTTAACTCTTCATGTGAATCAATTTAGTGTAAGTCTGAATTTAATTTTAAACATAAATTTATATGATGGTTTTTCAATATTTCTTCTATTTCCTGTTAGCTGTGGAGATCAAACAAAAAATCAAAAGTGGCTTCAAATTTTGTACATAATTCAAAATGCCTGTTTATACATGCTATTGCTGTATTGCTACTTTTAAGAAAAATTTTCATTTTATATCATCCTCTTTGCTAACCCTTTGTACACCATAAGCATCTATAGTAATTAAATTCAAAATATCGGGGCATGTGGGGGTGGTTTCCATTTTGGACGTGTGGCAGTAACTGATTAATATAAGGTTAACTGGTTAATATAATGAAACTCACATGAAAAGAGTGTTATTTTTTCATTGACACTGGTTAAATGTAATTTCTATTTCTAAGCTTGTAACTATTCATTTTGCAATGTTTCAGCATTCAAAACCAAAGATTCTAAGTCTTTGAAGAATAACCCTAAGAACTCTCTGATAAATGCTTTATTACAATGTTCATGGATAAACTTACTAGGAAATTATTTACTAACCAAGTCTGCTGCTCACGCAGCAGCAACTTCTGTCTCCAGGCTCAGGCTGGGGAGCTAACATCTGTGCAGATGCCACAGGGACAGGCTCCAGGGATCCCCAGACGAGCATCTCCCACAGCTTCCCACAGAAGCCCCTCCTCTACCCCGGGACCAAGCAACCACTACCCACTCCAAACCTGCTCTATCGTTGCTTCTATAGTTGCAGCACCATCATGGCCACTAATCTGGGCCCAGGTCCTTGCCCAGCCACCTGGGGACCCTGTGGGGTCCCAGACAGTCCTCAGGCCAACTGCTCAGCACCCATATTGCCCACCGCTATGCCCGTTGGCACATGTCCACATATTCACATGCTACCGCCTAGCATATCTCTGCCACTCACACACAGGATCCTTTGTCCCATCAAACCTGTTACAAAACACAGTATAAAGATAAACTATGAAGAACTTTAAGACAGTGACAACAGAGCATGAAACCAAGCTCGGAGCCCTGCTGAGGACAGGGCCCTGGGCCACTGCACAGGTCACCAGCCTGTGAGGCCGGCCTTGCCCTAAGCCGTCCAGGAGAGAAAGAGAGGCAGGGAGGATGAGACGAGGATGAATAACCATGACAACTCCTTTGGACAGGGGTCCCGGCATCTAATGGTTTCTCAAACTCTAACTCCTGGGTCACAGTATCCATCCTCTAACCACACCTCTTCTGCCACACCCTGCACATTCCATCCTGCGGGAGCCACTGTCTAGACATGGGAACCACCCCTGTCATGTGGCAGGGACTGAGCTATGCAAGCTCCACCTCTCCAAAGCAACGGAGCGAAGGTGCATCCATGGTCACCCGGCTAAAGAACACACTTTCCAGCCCCTTTGCAGTCAGATGTGGCCATGCTACTAAATTCTCCACAACATAATATAGGCAGATTTGTCTTCTTCTACTTTGCCTGCTTAAAAGGGACTTGCTACTCTATGCTTCCTCTCTCTGCCCTCCCACAGCTAGAGCAGAGAGAGGACTCGGCCAGCTTCCATGATTCAGTAAGGGCTTTGGTCTAGGGCAGTGATGGCGAACCTTTTGAGCTCGGCGTGTCAGCATTTTGAAAAACCCTAACTTAACTCTGGTGCCGTGTCACATATAGAAATTTTTTGATATTTGCAACCATAGTAAAACAAAGACTTATATTTTTGATATTTATTTTATATATTTAAATGCCACTTAACAAAGAAAAATCAACCAAAAACATGAGTTCGCATGTCACCTCTGACATGCGTGTCATAGGTTCGCCATCACTGGTCTAGGGATTGGTGAAGCAAAAACTAAAAACAAATAAATAAAAATGGGTAGAACCTAAGACTTTGGGTGACTTCCTAGGGCAAGGCTGACTTGGCAAACTGGAAACTTCATCTTGGATCTACCGCCTGTCAGAGAAATACAATGCTACTTTCTTTAAGCCACAGTATTTCAGGATCTCTCCTGTTACCGCATGTTAGTTTTTCTATAACTAATCCAAATACTTTGACCATGGGGAGGTTTCATTCCCATTGTCCATCTGTGAATAAAGGGAGATCTGAGAATAAAGTCACATCCCTGGAATGAAAGTCAGGACCCAGGAAGAAGGTGGGTCTGTCACATGTCCCAGTGAGGACTCTGGATGGACCTTCTACAGAGACATCCATTGACACACGTCAGCGATGAGCCTAAGAGGCTTTGGGAATGCACGCCAGCCTAGAGATGGAAGCACAGCGTTGCTTCAGAGAGAAATATAGTTCGTGTTTAAAATAACTAATTTGCAAATCTATCTTTGAAATACAGCCGATTTATTGGCTGGCAGCTGCCTGTAATTCTGTAGTGACTATTGACAATGCATGTAAACTATGAGGCACGCTATCTGACACCAAGTTTGTTGAATTTGATTTCTTTATTATTACTGACCTTATTAAACTGACGTAATATAGGCAGCAGAACCAAGAAGGCATTTATTTTGAGGAAGTATACTGCCTCAGGCATGTGGGATCAGTGCCCCACAACCTCTCCCTCCCCTGACCCCACACACAGTGGTATGAAGGATATATTAGTTAAATGTCCTCAAATCTCGCAGCTACCGCAAACAGTTACAGCACATTTTTCTGCAAATAAACTGCCCAAACCATTACCTCAAAAAAATGTGTGAGGTGCTAAAATATTCACCAAAGCAGACAATTAGAAGTGATGAGTTAGAAAACCGACATGAAAGGAAATGACTGTTCGTCAGAAAGGACAAACCAAGAATTTAGTACAAGAGAGAAACATGAAAGTAGGAGCCACCAAACCCACTCCCCCCCCCCACCCCCACCAGAGCCTGGCATTAGAAGAAATAAGTTTATTTTCTTCTGCAAGATTAACCTTACAATCGATAATACACAATGGATCAGGGCAAGATGGTTTTTGAAAACTGAGAAAGCAAATGGGCTGCTACTTTGAAAAGAGAAAAAAGAAAAGGAAAGCAATTAAACTTCTTTCGAGCCATAGGGAATAAAAAGAGATAATGGAAAAATCTTAAAACTTAATTAGGTGTGGAGAAAATCTGGGAAGAGGGGAAACCAGGAAGTCAGACTTTCAATTAGTCACTTATCTCTACAGAGCACTCTTTTCAGAGTGTGAACAATGAATAAGACCATCACAAAGAAAAGCAAGATGAACCAGGTGAGAATCTGGAGAAAGACTTCTTAACTAATCTGGACTTGGCAGTATTTCCTTTGTTCAGCACTTTTAGGGAAGGAAACATTCCACATAGCAAAAAAATCAAATAACTGAGGCGTACGTTTAACATTTTTAATATGTTCGTCATTTGATTAGACTTTTGTGAAAGAGAACACTTGTTCTCCACTTTCTTAAACCGAGTATGCTAATTTTTAACATCCCCTTGCTGCCTTTATGATGAGCAGCAAAAACACCCCAGTACTACTGGGAGATGCCTGGAGTGAATTCACCCCTGTGCTAAACTGCCTAGGACTGCTTGCCATTTAGGATGCAGCACTCTTGCCTGTGATACCCAGTCTCAACAGTCACCATCTCCACTGCTGCAGAGAAAGCTGCACCAGCAGTTCTATCCATCTCCATCTCCAATTTGTTTGCCATTAAGAAGAGAGACCTGGGAAACCTCCCCAACAACTCTAGCTCTCAGATTTGTTTCCCAAGTAAAAGCACACAGGCTGTGAAAGGGGACCCCAGGAAATGTTTTTAATGACAGAGTGAACATCTGGTTGTTAATTTCTTTTGTTTTGTTTTTTTAATCATTGATTGTATCCTGAATAATTGAGGTGGCAGCCTGTGGATTAGTGCTACCATATATTCAAATGACTGAACTAAAATAGAGACAGCAAATGAAAAGAAACTGTCGCCATAGTGGAAAGAGCATAGAACTTTACCATTATAACCGGGTTCAAGTCCCAGCTCCTCTGGCTGTATGAACATGCACACCCACTATGCAGAGGTATTTTGAAGGTTAAAGAGATCAGGTAAAGTACCTGACTCCATACTTGGCACAATAAAGCTCATACAGGTGAGCTAAACTATTATTTTTACATCATTGAATATTTAGTGGAAATCTGGGTATATATACTAATGCACTCAAAAGGGTTATTATTATTATTATTGCAAAGCCAAAATTTAATCTGTAAGAAAAAAAGTCAACTTTAAATTGTGTTAGGTAAAATCAAGTTAATTAGATTTCCTGAATTTTAAAGCTGGAAGAGACTGGCATTCACACAGGCCTGCCTCCCCTTCCTGTAGATCAGGAAAGCAAGACCAAAGAGTCAACGTGATTGGCCAAAGTCACAAAGCTAATTAGAATGCAGTAGCACGACCAGGACCCAGGTTTCCCAGTGTCCAATACAGTGCTTTTCAGCAAATATGGATTAATCTAGAGCAGAGGTTGACAAACTTTTTCTATAAAGAGCCAGGTAGTAAATTTTTTAGGCTTTGCAATGCATACAATCTTTGTTGCAACTACTCAGCTATGCGATTGTAGAACAAGAGCAGCCACAGAAAATACATACACGAACAAGCATAGCTGTGTTTCAATAAAACTTTATAAAAATGGCGGCAAACTGTATTTGGCTCATGAGCTATAGTTTACTGGCACCTGATCTAGAACAAGTTGACAAACTTTTCAACTAAAAGAAAATGATGTGTATAATTTCAAATCAACGAATCTATTGTCAATATAGTAAAAACTCAATGGCAATAAGAAAACTTAAAATAATGATTATATATATGTTCTAAATGGTGCTATTATGACTAATATTTTTATTTTTTTAAATATTTGTATTGATTTCAGACAGGGAGAGAGAAGAAGAGAGAGATAGAAACATCAATGATGTGCCCTAACTGGTTTGGCTCAGTGGATAGAGCATCGGACTACAGACTGAAAGGTCCCAGGTTCAATTCCAGTCAAGGGCATGTACCTTGGTTGCAGCCACATCCCCAGTAGGAGGTGTGCAGGAGGCAGCTGATCGATGTTTCTCTCTTGTTGATGTCTCTAACTCTCTCCCTTCCTCTCTGTAAAAAAATCAATAAAATATATATTTTTAAAAAGAAACATCAATGATGAGAGAGAATCATTGATCAGCTGCCTCCTGCACGCCCCCTACTGGAGATGGAGCCTGCAACCCAGGCATGTGTCCTGACTGGGAATTGAACCCTGACCTCCTTATTCATTAAGTTGATGCTCAACCACTGAGCCACACTGGTTGGGCAGTGACTAATATTTTTAAATTATGTTTGATAATCCTCGCCTCAATATCATTATATTCCTCACTAGAGGCCTGTTGCACAAAAAGATTCATGCAATAGGCCTTCCCTTCCCCTGGCTACCAGCACCAGTTTTTCTCTGGCACCCAGGACCCGGGCCTTTGCTCTGGCCGGAGCCACCTTTAGTCTTCGTGGTCCCGGCCGGAGCCACCTCCAAGCTATTGCGGCCCCAGCCGGCGCCGCCTCCCGCCTCCCACCTCCAAGCCTCCGCGGCCCCAGCCTGAGCCGCCTTCAGTCTTGGCTCCGCTGCTTCGCCTACTTAGGCAAATTAACCACCATCTTTGTTGGTGGTTAATTTGCATATCTCATTGATTAGCCCATTGGAGGCATAGCAAAGGTACAGTCAATTACCATGTTTGGCTATTATTAGATAGGATTAGTAGTTGGCATAATTCAAGAAAGAAGAGGGGGATTCTCAAGAAAGGAATTCTAAATTATCTCGGCTACATAAGAAGAGTAAAGAAAACTAAGGCAATAGTAACATTAAGTTGATTTCAGTTAGAAAAACTCAAACACAAAACACAAAGGGAAAAAACAACAACAAAGTACTCTAAGCTAAAGAAATAAGCGAATATCGCCATCAAAACCTACTGACTACCATACACCGAAAACACCATCTCCCCCAGGAAACATCCTTAATCTCAGAAGCAAAGAGGATGATCATGGAACCCCGAATAATCTACCAGAAGTAAGAACACACCAAAAGTGTATCTGGCTTTGCATCAGGACCTCCTGATGATACCAAGTGCTATGATCAGAATTTTCATAATATTCTCCAAACACACAGAGAGAGATCGCATGGCGGAAGGTGCCCAAATGCCTTTTCTTCTCCACTAAGGACTAGTGCAAAGAAACCGTCCTGCTGCAATGTGAAGCAGAGACAAATCTCTGCTCCTACGCATATGACAGGTTGGAACGGGTTTGCCAGGGAATATTGCTTAAGCTCCCTCCAGGGAGCCTTTGAGAGAAGACTAAAACTTTGCAACTGGTTGGCATGAGGGACCCTCCCCGAAGAGGAGGGGAAGCAGCCAAAGACTTTTCAAATCTGAATTTTAAGGAAGCTATTCAAATTGTCATTTGACATACTCAATTGAACTAAATGTATACTCTGTTTTCCCTAATGTGTATGCTGTTCCCTCGGAGTAAATTGGTTATTTGAAAAAGCACATCCACCCTTGGAGGCACTAAGAGTAACCCAACGATATATGCCGAGAATGCGGTTCATTACGCTGTGCCAACTTGCTCCCAGCATCTGTGCAGTTTATACAATGACTCATTCAGAGTACTCAGTGCTTAGTGCAAGCAACTCTGATCTTCCCATATTTGATTTATCCCTGAGCTTTTACGCACCCAAACTTTGGTTTCACTGCATGATTTTGTGCCGGGGTCCAACCCCAGCAGGTCCAGGGGTCCCCAAAGGCATGGACAGAGTCGGCGAAGAAGGAAGGACACGGAGACAGTGTTCAGTTGATCAGCAGCCTAGCCAGGATCTCTAGCCAGGATCTCCAGCCAAGTTCTGGTCTGGATCTCCAGCCAGGTTCTGTGTCCATGTTCTCTTGCTAGGTTCTCCAGCCAGGTTCTGTAGCCATGTTCCCTCACTAGGTTCTCCAGCCAGGTTCAGTCACCAGGTTCTAGTCAGGTTCTCTTGCCAATTTCTGTAGTCAGGTTCAGTCCAGGATCTTTTGCCATGTTCTCTCGCTAGGTTCTGTCTCTAGGTTCTGAGGCCAGTTTCTGTCCAGGATCTTTTGCCATGTTCTCTCCAGCGAAGTTCTTCTGTCTCTAGAGAACGTTCTGTGTAGGTTCTGTGCCTAGGTTCTGTCTCCCACCGTTCTGTCTTCTTACATCTGTATTTATACCAGTTGATTCCAATCCTATCAATCTCTATTTCAAAGGTTAGGGCGTTTCTTATCTCCATTCCAGGGAATAAAGATTATGTAGCTTAAGCATGATTGTTCGTAGTTAAAGTGATTAATTACCCACCTGGCACTTAGTTAAGAGGTTTTATTCCCTCCCTAACTTCAGGGGAAAATCCCTACCTGGGAAAACAACCTTTCTCAGAGACCTTGGTTAAAACACATAGTGCCAAGAAGGTGAGCATACATATTAAGAACAGTATGCCATATATGCCAGGTCCCTTGAAACAGCAAGGATGGACTGGCTCCCGGCAATTTTGGAAGAAGAAAGGCATACAGTGAAGCTGTATCGATGGACAAGAGATTGAGTTGTAACTATAAAAAGTTTATGGATTCAACTTCTGCAATTCAAAGGGCTCTGAGTCAATATGAGGTTATGAGCCAAGAAACATTTACGCACTTTTGTTCTCTGTCAGAAACACAATTAAAGCTGTTGTCTGAGAATTTTAGTCCATTGTCATTTCCTATATTTTATTCCTATATATATACTTTATAAGTATATAAATTGGATATATTTTATAAATACATTTATATACATGTGTTTTATAAATTTATAATTATATAAAAATATAAAAAGTGCTGTTTTATTAATGTATATTCACTTGCAATGCAGTTATAATTTATAGCTAAATACAGCTATTAGGAATGCTTCAGTTTTTCAATATAGATAATAGGCATTTTATTTCTGTGCATCAACTTAAAAAAGAAGCCTTCAATTATCACACAGAAATGTTAATGCTTGACAAATATTACTAAAAAGCACAAGAAAGTGAAGCCACTTTCACACTTGTTATAAAGGAAATGTTAACTGTAAGAATAATGTGTTGGAAAATATGTAGAGAGAATTTATTCATTACGATGGAAAGCAGAGAAGTACCTATTAGTTGTAACTGACATTGTAAACAAAATCCCTGTAGAAATAATACTGAGAGTCGGAACTAAAGTCCACTTTGTAAACGTAAATTGGCAAGACCACCCCTTGAACAAGAGAAGTAGTGTTTAATCTGCTTAAACATTTTGTGTGGAAACCGAGAAAGCTGAGACCTATGGATTTTTCTCATTTGTTTTCCATTGTAACATCCTTCAGGGGTTTTCACAGCAACAACAATGGCTCTAAATAAGCAACTCAAGCATGCAAAAACAGTACAGATTCCACTTTACCAGGTGGTAAAAAATGTTCTTTCTCACCCACCAC
Source organism: Myotis myotis (assembly GCF_014108235.1). Taxonomy (NCBI): domain Eukaryota; kingdom Metazoa; phylum Chordata; class Mammalia; order Chiroptera; family Vespertilionidae; genus Myotis; species Myotis myotis. The sequence continues at coordinate 29,966,747 of NW_023416313.1, forward strand.
TTTGACCAGCTCATGCCTCCCTGCCAGTGGCCTCACCATTGTTCTCCTTATCAAATGTAGACCCCTCTTCTCAGCTTCAAAGGCCCCCTCCAGTTTTCCCAACTTTCATTCCCTCCTGAACCAGCTGTATTCTTCCAGCCAAGAAGTCCTTCCTTCAGTCCTTTCTTCCAGGGCTCCCGAACCTTGATCACTACCTCTTCCATGCACAGCCCTGTGAGAGCTACACTGTCAACAACGAACTTCTCTCAAGTCTGAACTTGCTAGGTGAAATGACCAACTGCTTTTATTTGCTTGTTTTTCTTTTTAAATCTAATGGCATTTGCCCTGTACAAAAGAGATTATAAATGGGGCCAAAACCCCAGTAACAAATTTCTAGAGTATTTTATTTATTCATTTTTAAAATCCTCATCCAAGGATTTGTCTGTTCTTTTAAATTGATTTTTAGAGAGTTAGGGAGGGAGATGATAGATAGATAGATAGATAGATAGATAGATAGATAGATAGATGATAGATAGATAGATAGATAGATAGATAGATAGATAGATAGATGATCGATAGATAGATAGATAGATAGATGATAGATGATAGATAGATAGATAGATGATAGATAGATAGATAGATAGATAGATAGATAGATAGATAGATGATAGATAGATAGATAGATAGATAGATAGATAGATAGATAGATAGATAACCTCCCTTATGTGCCTTGACCGGGCATGGAACCCTAAACCTTTTGGTCTATGGGGCAACATTCCAACCAACTGAGCAACCCGACCAGGGCTCTAGAATATTTTAATCATTCATGTTTAACCTATTAGAACTATATGAGGCATGGTACAGAATAAAAAATAAAGCATCTGCAATACGTTTAAATATAGGGCAATAAGAGACACTCTATTATATTTTACGATTGCTGGTTGTAGGAATTTCAGTTGCTGTAACTTCAAGGTGCATGTCAGGACTGGAAGGAATTGGCAAGGTTAGGCACAAGATATGAGAGGAACAAAGTCCCAGACAGCCCCATATCCCACCATGAAAGTGGTAACTTGGCAACGAGATGAGAAGGAGGAACAGAGAGAGACATGATGAGGAGGGGAAACCAGTTGGCACATGAGCACAGTATCCCAAATAGGAATAAAAATAGGCCAGAGCTCAGCCTGCCAGGCAGAACTGCCTTGGGGCATCTGACTAGGTACCAAATGCCAAAATGAACACACATTAGTGACATGAATCACTCTGATTAGCCTTAGTTTCTGAAAGTCTATTCTCTCCCCTGCAATAAACGTTACTATTAGCTTGCTTATTTTGTGGCCATTAAAACTAATCCTAGTGAGACTCCCAGTTGCAATGCAAAAGGTTGGATTAATTTCATGCCCCTAAGGTATTTTCTTCATTGCTGAAAACACCTTCATTCATTCTCTCAAAAATATACTGAGTATAAAGGTTATTTTGTCAGAAAATGACCTAAAATAATGAACCTTGGTTTCCTTGTCTGTAAAATAAGGATAATAGTATATATCCATTAAGTTGTGTTTAAAATTAATGAGACAGATCTACAAAGCACTTAACACAGCAATGGACGACCCAGCATGCATGCAATATGTTAGCTATTACTTTTTGTTATTGATATTACTATTACTATAAGAACCAGGTGACAGTTGTCATTGTAACCTACCTTGAGCTATAAACCAATAAAATCTAATCTTTAAACCACACAATGTTTATTTATGTGGTTTATGCGCATCATCTATTTCCTATAGAATACAATGAATCACACTTTTTTTTCAAACACTTTGATTCTCCTCTGTCTAGTCAGGTGCTGGCCTGATTCCTAATCAAATGGAGGAAAAACATGAAAGATCAAGAAGTACTAAAGGAGAAGATTTAGTATTCTTTAGTCTGTATTAGAGTTAAAAGGTACGTCCGCTGAGCCATTTCCAAAAACTTCTTTGGGCCTCAGAGGTGGACAGATGTCATTAAAACTTCTTTGCAATCTTCCCTTTAAATGTCCTAAAGATTCGTCATTCTTCCTGTCTCCTTCCTTTGTACTTCACACCTACCCTTGGGAAGGTCATCCACTCTCCCTATTTCAGACCCAGTATGTACGCTAATGACTCCCAAGCTCTTGTTCCCTCAGCTCCAACCTCTCTCCTGAGATTCAGGTACCTACATCCGACTGACACACCAGAAAATGCATGTGTCCAAATGGCCCTTCTGCCAAACTATTTTTCCCCGTGGTCTCTACTTTAGTAAGTTGATGCCACCAACACCTTCTGCCTCTTCCCAACCAAACACCTGGTTGTCATTATTCCTTCTACCTTTTCCTCTCCCCGCTGGATCACAATTCTCCAATGTGTGAGTGAGTCCTTGGGGACACAGATTTTGTCTTGTCTGCTCCTGAATGCCCAGTGGCTGAAACAATCCCCACACATAGTAGGCACTTCATACTCAGCTGCTGTCCACATGGCACACAGTAGGCACTCCATCCCCTTCTGCTGTCCCCATGAATGGCACAGCATGCGGCCCCATCTCTGAATGAAGGAAAAATGTGCTTCTTCAAGCCAAATTCTCAGAAAACAAAAAGAACATTAAAAAGTTCCCTTTTCCTTAGATCTTTCTAGTAATTTGTTCTTCTAATCAAAGCTGTTAAGTAATGTGAAACAGTTTTGTTTTCTATCAGAAAAAGGTACTATTTGTTTTGTTATAATGTCAAAATGTTAATCCTCTGACTGTTGAGTTTCACAGTTAAGCAAGACATTTTCCGGCCTTCAGACTTTATCCTATAAAACTCTGTGAAAATCCTCTATTCAAAAGTTATACTTAGCAGGGAGTCTTCTGAAATCCAAATTGAGAAAATTGGAAACAGCTTAACCACCCCAAAGAATAATATTTCATAAAATCCTATGAAGTGAAAAGCCAGATCCCGTGGGGCCGCTGGCTGGGTGCATTGACATTAACTCTCTCAGACCCTCGGGCTACTTAGTGGGCAGAAGTAAGGTGTCAAATGTTCCGCTAGATTTTTGAGTTTTTAACCTCACATTTCATCTAAAATGTTCTGTCATTTCCATTTGATTGATTTTAGTAAAACAGGGATCTAAAGCAGCAAATTTCAACTGGTGTACCACAAGAATTTAAAAAAAAAAAAAATGCAATACCTGACTATTTAATCAGGGGCACTGATCTCTTTTCCCTTAGAGTGTCAAATAAAAAAAAATGACAACAACCAACACAATAGTCGTCTGATGTGAATGAATCAAAATTATACCTTTTTGGTCAGATTGGCAAAAAATATATGTTTGGTGTGCCGCAGAATTTTAGTACTTAGTTCACTAGTATATGTGCCCCAAGATGAAAATGGTTGAACGTCACTCTTCTCAAGCACAGATGTTGCTTTCTTGCTCGGAAATATGTGACCTTGCATTTACTGCGTGTCAAGTCTCCAGTCAATCAACTCGCATTGCTCTAATTCATAAAAATAGCAAAAATGTGCTACCAATAACAGAAATAAATAAAAGGTCCGTACATTCATGTCTGCATCTGTATTTGACTTGCAGAAAAAGAGACTTCATGAAATAAAAATATTTCAAGCCCTTTTATTTTTATCCCTACTATTCTATACTGGGCACAACTGAACATTGCATGTTTTCTCCAGTTAGAAGACTGTGAGCAGGCAGGCTTACTTTCAATACAAAGTCTCTGCCTAAATTAAACTATACATTTCTGACATTTTGTCCAAAGAGACCGAAAGCAAAACCTCAAACTTCTTACCAGGTCAGTACCAGCAGTGCTAAGCTAGAGAGCCACTTTCCGGTCCTGCGTTGAGATTTATTCAAACTGCTCACCATGAAAAGAAAAATAGCAAAATTCCCATGAAGAAGAAAAGAGAGAGAAGCCAATTAGGGCATGTACAGGTAACAACCATTGCTTATCTAACCACAAATTACATGGTTAATGAATGGTATTTGAGATATATATATATAATCATGTCCTATTTACATATAGAAATGTTCCTGTATGTGTACTTTTTGTATAAATAAACCCTTAACCTTCTATTATGGGCCTAATGTTATAACTCTATCCTTTAATCTATCCTAGTTAAGTGCTTGTAAAGAATAATTTTTAAATAAGCAGTCTTGTACGCAGAACCACCATTTTGTGCTAATTTTGAATGCTATTAAGTTGAATGTGCCCAGGACTCCTCCTTCCTCCTTTTAAAATGTGTAGGCTGTTTTATAACAGTGATGTCCTAGGCCTGTGAACTCAAACAGGCCCAGGTTCAAACAGGTTCAAATCACAGCCCTGCCCAGTCCTACCTCTAGAATCTAGAGCAAGTTACTTAACCTACCAAATTTCTCATCTACAGAATGGGAAGTATCTCAGTCAGTTTGGGCTGCTGCAACAATATCATGGACTGAGGGGCTTAAACAACACACATTCATTTATTTATTTTAAATACATTTTATTGATTTCAGAGAGGAGGGCAGAGGGATAGAGAAATAGAACCATCAATGATGTGAATCATTGATCAGCTGCCTCCTGCACGCCCCATACTGTGTGTGGATGGAGCCCATAACCCAGGCATACACCCTGACCAGGAATCAAACTGTGACCTCTTGGATCATAGGTCGAAGCTCAACCACTGAGCAATAGCAGCCAGACACAACAAACATTTATTGTTCCTTGTTCTGGAGACTGAAAGCGTGAGATCAGGGTGCCAGCATAGTCACGTTCTTGGTGAGGACCTCTTCCTGGTTATGTCCTCACATGGCCTTCCTTGGCACATGCCACAGAGAGAGAGCAACCTCTCTCTAGTCCCTTTTCTATAACGACACCAATCCCATCACGAGAATCTCACCTAAACCTAGTTACCTTGCAAAGACTCCACCTCCTAGTAGCATTCTATGGGGAGTCAGGTTTTCAAAAGATGAATTCTGGAAGGACGCAAACATGCAGCCATAACAGGAAAAATAACCATAGTCCTCACAGTGCTACCAGGAGAGGAAATAAGACAGCATCTCTTAAACTCTTAGCATGGCACTTAGTATGTAAGAAATGTTCAGCACGTGCTATATATCATCATTATTATTATCATAGCAATATTATAATTGAACACTATTATTAAACACTATTACTTTTTTCTTTTTAAATCCTCTAACTGCCTTAACCATATTCACTAGAGAGAAGCTTAATTTAAAATTAATTGATCTTCCCTTCAGCAAAACCCAAATAGGATTAATTCAAAGAAAATTACATCTAGTAGGGTTTATCCTGGGAACAAAAGGCTACTTCAACATTCAGAAGGTAATACATGTAAGCCGAAGGTTAACAACCCAAAGGCAAATCACAGGATCAAGACAGTGGATGCAGAAAAAGCATATGATAAAATTCAACGTCTTTCATAATAAAAATTCTCAGGAATCTAGAAGAAAGGTTAATTTAAGGGCTTACCTAAGTAGGTCAGCCCTACCAAGGTCACTCTGCCTTTTTTAATGTCAACTGTGGCATACAATATTATATAACCACTAGATGCCCGGTGCATGAAATTTGTGCACAGGTGGGCCGGGGGGTCCCTCAGCCCGGCCTGCACCCTTTCCAATCTGGGACCCCTCAGGGGATGTCCCTCTCACAATCTGGGACCGCTGGCTCCTAATGGCTCACCTGCCTGCCTGCCTGCCTGATGCCCCTAACTGCTCCCCTGCCTGCCTGATTGCCCCTAACCTCTCTGCCTGATAGCCTCTAACTGCCCCACCCCCACCAGCCTGGTCACCCCTAACTGCTCCCCTGCCTGCCTGATCACCCCTAACTGCCTCTTCCTGCCTGCCTGACCACCTCTAACCTCTCTATCTGCCTTCCTGATCGCCCCTAATCCCTCTGCCTGCCTGCCTGATTGCCCCTAACCACTCTGCCTGCCTGATGCCCCTAACTGCTCTTTCCTGCTGGCCTGATTGCCCCTAACTGCTCTCCCCTGACAGCCTGATCACCCCTAACCACCGCTGCCTCAGCCCCCGCAACCAAAATTCATGCACTGGATGGGGAGGGGGGGTCTCTCAGCCCAGCCTGCCCCCTCTCACAGTCTGGGAGCCCTTAGGGGATGCCCTCAGCCCTCGCAACCACTGTGGCTTTGTCTGGAAGGATGTCCAGAAGATGTCCGGTCTAATTAGCATATTACCCTTTTATTAGTATAGACGGGAGTGACTATCCCATCATATTCACAGTTCATACCTGCATTCAAAGGTAAGGAGATCATACAGGGTGAGGACATCAGGGTGTGGGATCTTAGGGACATTTTAGAATTCTCTTTTCCTAACAAGCAGTGAACAATAGGAAACCAATATTCTAAAAACAGTACATTTTACAATAGCTCTGAAGGTATCAAACAAAACATGTACAAGAGCTATGTAATGGAAATTATAAAATGCTGATGCAAGAACCAAGGCAGACATAATAAATGGGGAGATAAACCAAGTTCATGGTTTAAAAGATTCCATATATTTTAAGATAACAAATTGGCATATCCCTAAATGGACCTATACCACAATACCAATCAAAATCTCTGCAGGATTTTTTGATTAGCTGATTCTACAATTTACATAAAAGTTAAACTACTAGAACTAAAAAATAAATTTTGAGCAAGAACACTGTTGAAAATCTCAACTACCAAATGTTAAGACTTAATATAAAGCTATAATAATTAAGTCAAAGTGGTTTGGGTTCAGGCATAGACAGTCAATGAAACAAAATAAAGAACCCAGAAACAGACCCACATGAATATGCTTGATTAATTTTGACAAAGGCACAAAAGCAATTGTAAGGGGGAAATAATAGTCTTTTCAACAAGTGGTCCTAGAAAACTTGGAAATCCATGCAAAAAGAAAAAAATACCACTTAAGCTATACCTCCAACTTTATGCCAAAAGTAACTCACCATGATCATAATAAAATAAAAACTATGAAAGTCTTGGGAGAGCCCTAGCCAGTTTTGCTCAGTGGTTAGAGTGTTGGCCTGCAGAGTGAAGAGTCCCAGGTTCAATTAAAGTCAAGGGCATGTACCTTGGTTGCGGGATCGATCCCTGGGGGTGCCTGAGGAAGGAAACCAATCAATGTGTCTTTCTCTCCCTTCCTTCCACTCTCTCTAAAAAACAATGGAAAAAATATCCGCAGGTGAGAATAACAACAACAAAAAAGTCTTGGATGAAATTAAAGGAGAAAGACTTTCTGCAAATCAGTAAGGTACAGAGCGTTTATGATACAAAAGCATGTTCCATACAGGACAAAATTAATCATTTGGACTTCATCAGAATTAAAAACATTTGTTCTGTGCAAAACAAGGCACAGACTGGGAGAAAATATTTTCAAATTACATAACAAAGAACTGACATTCAGAATATATAAAGAACTCTCAAAACTCAGCAATAAGAAATCAAACAACCCAAGAAAAAAAATGAGCAAATGAACAGACACTTTACTAAAGAAGATATGCAATCACAAATAAGCATGTTAAAAGATGCTCATCATTAGTCACTGGAGAAATGCAAAACCACAATAAGATACCACTAACATCCATTAGAATGACTAACACAAACAACAAAAATCAACCTGACAATACTTAGTGCAGATGAGATTATGGAGCAACTGGAACTCATATACCTCATTGATAGGAAAGTAAAATAATACAGCCATTCTAAAAAACAATTTGGCAGTTTTATTTTTTCTAACATATATTTTTATTGATTTCAGAGAGGAAGGGAGAGGGAGAGAGAGATAGAAACATCAATGATGAGAGAGAATCATTGATTGGCTGCTTCCTGCACGCCCCCCATTGGGGAGCAAGCCCACAACCCGGGCATGTGCCCTTGACCGGAATCGAGCCCGGGACCCTTCAGCCCGCAGGCTGATGCTCTATCCACTGAGCCAAAACAGCTAGGGCATTTTTGGCAGTTTTAAATAAAATAATATTCTTACCAATGTAATTATTTAGCATAGATAAATTTGCTTACAAAAACAGTAAGTGCATATTTAGCAATTAGAGGCCTGGTGCACGACATTCATGCACTGTGAGGAGCGGGGCGGGAGAGACAGGGGTCCCTCAGCCTGGCTTGCACTCTCTGGCAGTCTGGGACCCCTTTGAGGATGTCCGCCTGCCGGCTTAGGCCCACTCTTCAAGGGGTTGTTAGCACTGCCTCAGAGGCAGGAGAGGCTCCCGCCACTACCACTGCATCGGTCGTGAGCCCGGCTTCTGGCTGAGCAGAGCTCCCCCTGTGGGAGCGCACTGACCACCAGGGAGCAGCTCCTGCATTGAGCGTCTGCCCCCGGTGGTCAGTGTGCATCATAGCAACTGGTCGTTTGGCCATTTGGTCAATTTGCATATTAGGATTTTATTATATAGGATAATTTTCATAATTGCCCCAAACTGAAAACAAAAAAATGTCCTTCAACAAGTGAATGAATAAATTGTGGTATATGTAGGCAATGGAATACTACTAAACAGTAAAAAGATGAAAACCATTGACACATATAAAAGTATTTTGCTAAATGAAAGAGGTAGCCTAAGAAGGTACTGTATCATATGATTCTATGTATATGACATTGTGGAAAAGCCTGGCTGTTCTAGGTTTGGAGAGCAGGTCAGTGGTTTCCAGGGGTTGGGTGGGTATGTGGGTTTGACTACAAATGACAACATCAGGACTGTTCTATATCCTGATTATGTTGGTGGTTACACAAATCTCTGTTAAAATTCATAGAACTGTACACAAGAAAACAGTGAATTTTATTGTATAACTTAAGAAGTAAAAATTAAACAAATAAAATAATATTATTATCATGGGAACACATATTAACACATTAATATAAACTGAAAAATAAAAGCATCCTATTTCTGACAGAGAGTAACTTTAGTTTGGCCAATTATTTTGACATTGAAAACTGACTTTTACCAATCAGGTAAATTCCATAGAAACGGAATGAATTAAACTCACAGCTCAAAGTTTTGATACATATATTTAAAACACATCATAATATGAAAAGCTTCTTATCAAAACAGTTATATTCGCAGAGGTTAATTGAAATCAATATTTGTTTCCCCAGTTCTATCTGCATATATAAGATTAACCAAAGTGCCTCTAAGTAAAAGAATAATACATAGACAATTGACAAATCCTGAAAAAGGCTCAGAAATTGAGACAATGAAGACTAATGACTGAAAAACGAATTCATGTCCAAGTAAGGTACTTTCCAACTCTGCTTTCAAAAATAAAAGGCAAATCTAACCAAGTTGCCATCTAATCATTAAAAATACTTTTTAATGACAGATTATTACTATGTGACCTTTGACAATAAACTGGAAAGTTGTTCAAAATAATTGAATGTCATTATTATAATAAAACTCCTTCAATTCCCATGAACTAAATTATGTGAATAAGTTTTCAAAGCACCACAATCTAGAAGACAAAAAATCAGAATAGAATTAATGCCAAACCCTATTATGTTCTACACATATTATGTTCTACACAACCAATTTTTTAAAAATCTGACATAATATAGCAAAATAAATTTCCAAAAATGTCACATTTAAGTTTAGTAATTATTTATGAACATTTATAATAGGTTTAATAGATTTAAATCACAATTTTTACGATAAATTAATAAAAAATTATTAACACTCAAATTCTCATGAGTGAGGAGAAATTTTTAAGTAATAATTTCCATTTTAATACATGGTTTTGTTCTAAAGATGTATGATAGGGTGGTAAAAATAATTATGAGCATTGAAAAGAGATTATACCAAAATTCAATTCTGTGGGAGAAGGGGAATAGAAATCAGAGTTCAGAGAGAAAGAGGCACTATGTAAAATTTGCTGAATGTTAAAAGAAGAGATTGTAATATTTTAATGGTTGATAAGTAGCAAGTCACTATGGAATTTAAATTCCATTGGACAGACTTAAGAGTGATATAAACTTTCATTTCAAAAATGTCAATTACTATAATATCCTTTAAATTTTATTCTTTGTCACTCTACATTCATCATTTAAAATGTTTAGATATTAATTTAAAACTGCAAGAGGGATATAATTTTGCAAAATACTTTTAGAGTTACACAAGCAAACATATTTAGAAGACCACAGCTCTAAAACACTGTTACACTTTCTCCTCAATAAGAATTTAGTTCATTTTGTTTAAATGTGTGCAGGATTTAAGACACAAAATAAACATATGGATTGAGCAGATGAACATGAAGACTGAAATTATTTCCCAATTGCTGAGCTTAATAAAATTGAAATGATGAAGGTCGCAATGCTGTATGGCATAATGAAGTTGCAATTTCAGAAGCAATTCACAGATTTTGATGCCATGACTCTAAGTCACATGTTAGTTTCATTGGGTGGCCCAGAGTTCAAACTCTAAGACGCAGGAATTACTAAGCGATTGCCACATCACTGCAGCTCACTTTCAAGGAAAACCGGTTGAGCTTAAGGAACTATGTCCTCCAAAAAGACATAAGTAGTACCCTATCTTGGGAATTTTTGGAGACAAATATGAAGCTTAGAACTAAGCTAATATTTCCATTATATGGGCGTGGGGGGAACCAGCAATTTTTTTCTACTGATTCTGTAAACATGTATCAGCTATGATTAAATTGGCCACCATGTGAAATATAAAGCTGGATTTAGAATGAAAATAGATGTCTTAAATTGTTCAGAGTGTGAAAGATCAGGCTTCCTGTTGGAGTGATCAATCGGATTTTTGACCAAAATAGGCTTAGAGCTATGTGCTTATGATTATATATATTGAAAAAAATCAGACTTTTGCTTTGTAGCTAAAAATTCCTGAATTTAATCATCCTATCTAATAAGAGAAACATGGTAATTAGCATACGACCGCTACCCTTCCCATTGGCTAATCAGGACGATATGCAAATTAACTGCCAGCCAAGATGGCAGCCGGCAGCCAGGCAGCTTGAAGCGAACATGAGGCTTGCTTGCTTCAGTGACGGAGGACTCCAACGTTCCCCGCCTGCCGCTGCCGGCCTCTGAGCTTGCAGTTTGAAACATTGTTACAAATATAGAAGCTAAACAAAACCCCAGAAACCTGCTTTCAGCCAGCCGGATCTCAGAGCTAGAGTTGAAACAGTGTATCGATTGTAGAACCCAAACAAACCAGATACCTGCTTTCAGCAGCCAAGCCTCAGAGCTAAAGCTGGCCCAGAATTAAAAAAAAAGAAAGAAAAAAAGGAGCAGTTGGGAGCTTCAGTCACCCGGCAGCCTGAAAACAGCCCTCAGCCCCTCACCCAGGCTGGCCAGGCACCCCAGTGGGGACCCCCACCCTGATCCAGGGCACCCTTCAGGGCAAACCAGCCAGCCCCCACCCGTGCACCAGGCCTCTATCCTATATAGTAAAAGGGTAATATGCCTCCCAGCACCGGATCAGCGGAGCCACGAGGCCTCCTGGCACCGGGATCAGCGTGACAGGGGGCAGCGCCCAAACCCCCTGAACGCCCTGCGGCTCTTTGTGTGACAGGGGGCGGGGCCACAACCTCCCTATCAGCCCTGCTCTGTTCGTGACAGGGGAAGGCGCCCCAACCCCCTGATCAGCCCTGCTCTGTGCATGACAGGGGGGAGCTCCCCAACCCCCTGATTGGCCCTGCTCTGTGCGTGACAGGGGGGAGCTCCCCAACCCCCTGATTGGCCCTGCTCTGTGCATGACAGGGGGTGGTGCCGCAACCTCCCCATCGACCCTGCCTTGAGTGTGGCAGGGGGCTGTGCCCCAACCCCCCAATCGGCCCTACGCTGAGCGTGACTGAGGGTGGCATAGCAACCTCCCAATCTGCCCTGCTCTGTGCATGACAGGGGGTGGTGCCCCAACTCCCCAATCGGCCCTGCTCTGAGCCCGACCAGGGGCTGCACCTAGGGATTGGGCCTGCCCTCTGCCACCCGGGAGCAGGCCTAAGCCAGCAGGGCATTATCTCCCAAGGGGTCCCAGACTGCAAGAGGGCACAGGCCGGGCTGAGGGACCCCCACCTCCCCCCCCCCCCCCGAGTGCACAAATTTTTGTGCACCGGGCCTCTAGTATAATCTATAAGACCACAATCATGGATTTCTAATTCCAAGGCACAATTCTGAACAAAATGTAGATGCCATTGGTCTCCGCCCCCTGAACAAAATAATACTCTGTAAGAAGCATAGGGGTTAACCTATGGTCTTTGGCTTCTGAGCTATCAGTCTCTCTAAGCCATGCAGCTGACTTGTAAGGGGAGTGAGAAGAATGAATGCAGGTGTGGAAAGAAAACCTCCTATTTCTGGTTTAGGAACCACTGTGCGACCTCAAGCAAAGCAACATTTGGCAGAAAACTGAAACCCAATCTCAAATGATCTATAAATAAGACTTCTGAGCCCAAAGAGAACAGGTAGTATTTAGGATCCACAAGAAATCTATTTTGCTTGGCACTTCTTGTTTTTGCTGGATAAGTGGCACAGTTAAATCAAAACAAGACTGCGGTTCTCACAGAAAAACAGTGGAAATCCACAAGATGAGATTTCTCATGGCTCACAGATTGAAAGAAGTTGCTAGGGACTTTAAATGATTTTTTAAAAACTTCACAGCAAAATGAAACTCAAGTACCAGCCAAGTTGATCATGAAGTTTATTAAGAATTCTTCCATGTACTTAGCTGTGTCACTAACCAAATAACAACAGTAATGGTAGCTGTTACTGGTATAATTTCTCTTCCTTCCCTTCGGCCACTCTCCCTCACATGCCTATGTCACAACCATACCAACAGGTGCTTCAGAGAACTGAGAGTGGATATAATTTTCCCACTGGGGGCAGAGTATGGCAGGCAGATGGAGCACAACTCCTGGAGGAAGTATTTACATCGATTCCTGTGTGATTGATGCTCTCCCATAGTTGTGAGATGCAACAGCACTCGGGAGGGCCCTGAAGGTTGTAAAGATGGTGGCTTTTATATTGACTGAGATGGGTAACCTATAGAAAACTTGGAGGGGGAAGATTTAAGAGATCAATAGGATTTGAGTAGCAAAAAACACGAACATTTTGCTGCTGTGTGGAGAATAGCCTGCAAGGGAGGCTTCAAAGAACTTAATAAAGTTCTATATTTTATATGAGTCCAAGTGACCTGCTTGGACCAGGTAGTGGTTGTGGAGGTGGTGAGCACTGTTGGGTTATGTGTATATTTGACAATGGACTCAATAGAACTTGCTGACAGATCAGATACGGTGTGGTCCCATTTGTTTATTCTTCCTTTTGTTTCCCTTGCCAGAGAAGATATATCAGAAAAAATATTACTACAAGAAATTTCCAAGATTTCACTGCCAACATTTTTCTAGAATTTTCATGGTTTCCAGTCTTACATTTTCCCTCTTCCAGTTCCTGGTAAACTGCCTGGTACATAGAATATGCTTCTAAATGTCTTCTAAATAGGACAATTTACATTTGCAGAGTGCATTAGGGCTCTCAAAATTCTTTCAAATACATTATCTCATTTAGCCCATAACACAATTCTACCATCCAGGCATTATTACTTCTATTCTATGGTTGAGGAAAGAGGTTAAAAGGGTTTAAGAAACTTGCTCAAGACCACACAGTAATTAAGTAAAACAGTCAGGGCTTGAATACAAGCCTTCAGATCTGAGTTTGGTGCCCTTAAAAGAAGCATCCACATATGGAAGAAAAAAAATGGTTTGTAATTTAATTTTTTTAATAATTTAAAATTATAAATATAGGAAAATTTGAAGTTCTAGGAAAAGCTCATTTTAGTCAATGATTTATTGTAATGAAAAGGGCATGGCTAGTTTTTAGTAACTCCATGATGCTATATCTATAATCATCTATCTCCAGCAAAACAATGACACTAAGTATCTCAAAGAAATAGTATTACATATTTTCTCCCAAATGAACCACACTTAAGTAGGAGAAATTCAGAGTATGTGTTTTACCAACATCCTGAAACTACGATTTTGCTGTTAATGCACTGAAATGGTTGCTATCAGCAACCAGAGCTAGCAAAGGAAAGGAAAAGGAAAATGAAGGAATAAATAGCCAAAGTTGCTTCATGACAGGGGGGATCTCTTTAGAGCCAGAAAAATGCCATTTAAAAACTACTTTCCATATAGGATTTCAGACAAGGTAGAGTAAAGGATTAATCAGAAAGTTCAGAATGATTGATGGGCCTTGACCTTTTGCCCTCTGTGTTCTCACAACTCAACTCTGAAAACACACACTGTTTATTTTAAAAGCTTTGAAGAACAGTTCCCACAGCATTATCACTTTAGCACATTATTTACTTCACAAGACTCAGCACCAACATGAGATGGAAAGGATGAGACAACTGTGCATCATTCTGTATGAGAACAAAATATCTTCGGAGTTATGACTGATGTAAAGGATGCTCGGAGAAGATGGATTGAATTAACAGAGCTGTGCATTGAAAAGAGCAGCTGTTACTAGTTGTGGGTTTTGGCTCAATTCAGTCTGAAAAGACATTTTGAAAGTTCTTGTGAGAAGGGGGCTGTAACAGAGGGTAGAGTTCTAGAATTAATAATCCAATCAGGATGGTCCTTCCCAGGATGGTGGACTTGTGGGCAGATAATACAGCCCAAGGAGCTGGATTTAAAAATAACCTTGGAATGACCTCCCTGAACCTCTCAGTTTTCTAATATATAAAATGAAGATGAATGATCAAGGATTTACTCGGGAAGCCAAGTGAGCTTACAGCTGTGAAAGCACTTTGGAAAGGAGAATGGGGTCCATAATGTAAAGGGGGCTTACTATTTTCTTGGGGCAAATGATTTCACAAGTGGGAAGGAGAAGACTGAGATGGGAGTCAACTTTTAGTCATCACTCATTTCATAGGCTAAGTAGGAACCTGACCCCCAGTACAAGTTCACAGTGTTGAATGCCTACCCCAGACCACCTTCTCTCTTCCTCTTGGTCAAATGGGACCCTTCCCCTTTTTAAAAATTCAGAATTCCTTATGTAATTGACTCCACTCGACTGCATTGACATTTAACCTGTGTTGCTTTATAGTTTCTGTGGGACATCGGAGTTACAGTTCTGTTTACATTGTTTCTCACCTATGGGTGTGCCAGATTAGGTTTAACACTCCTACAGGAAGGAAGCGTGGTCATTAGTAGTAGTAGTAGTAGTAGTAGTAGTACTTTGCAAAACATAGAGTGCTGTGCCAGACCAAGGTTCCTCAAAAGCAGCACTATTGATATTTGGGGCCACATAACTTTTTGCGGTGGGGGCTGAACTGTGTATTGGTAGTTGTAAAGCACCATAGTAGGTTTCTACTCACTACATGCCCGTGGCAAACTCCTTCTGTCCCCAGAGTTGTGACAATGAAAATGTCTATAGACATTGCCAAATGTTCCCAGGTGGAGGCTACAAAATCATCCCTTGTTGAGAACTACCACACTGGACAGGTATAAATTAATTTTATGAATACTGTAATTACTTTTATTTCTTCAGATTTCCTGGTTTAATGCTCTGGACAGAGTAGGTACTCAATTAATACTCACTGAATAAACAAAAAAAATGAGAAAAGGACTTCATGGGTTATAGTTATAAGTGGCCCTACAGCATAAACCCTTATATGATTATGACTATATTCTATTATAAGTACATTTTTAGTTAGCATAGAGTATATTCTTAGTACCTAAACATATTTTAATAACTATGTGTATGTGCTAGAAATTAAAATTTTATATACACACAAAGATCATAACTAGCAGTAGCTTTATCCCTAACACGCATATTATGAACATATATATGATGGCTAGCATCCTGGTGGAATTAAGTCAGCATGGAAAAATATTATAACCAATAATTCTAAAAAGACTATGACGAGTAGAGAATCTCAGATGAATGTACTTAGGAAATTTCTATTTTCTTTAAACACAAGTTTTCAAATATAAATGGATCATCAATCTTTTCCAAGATCAGAAGATTTGTAATATCTTCTGATATATCTGGAGAACCTATATTAAGTGGCATTTCAGCTTGAGCTACTAAAGACTACGAATGTTATTTTGATTTTCAAGAACTAGTACTTTTTGACCATCAGTTCATTTTCACATTTACTCTGTGGATTCTTAAGTCCTCTATCAACGTGCTACATTGTCCAAAAGACCACTGATAAAGTGTTCTTACCAAAAGAGGGGCAAAAGTAGATGGATGACAAGAGATTTGAGAGACTTCCCTTTCATATACAAACACTCACCCATCCCTCTGATGGCTTGTTGCTATCTACCATCTTTTGGAGGGAATCCCAATTTAGCAGCAGACCTCTACTAAAGACTGTGCTAAAAAGAAATAAAACAAGCTTCTACTTTTGGCTATGATGTAGTAACTTGTGACAGGTCAATGTCCTCACCATAAAACCAGAAGAGCCAGATAAAACACAAGAAACATCTATTTAAAGGCATCTGGCAGCTGGTGAGACTGGTAGGAGGTGAGTGGCTGAGACCTCAGAGAGAAGACAACCGCAGGAAAAACAGCCGAGGTTCTGCAGTGCCCTTTGTCTTACCGGACCTGCTGATTCTTGTCATAGTGCTAGAAACTGAGAATCTGGACAGTGGGCCACTGCAAAGAGGTAAAGAAGTCAGTAGAGCTTCGGCAATCCCACAGGGATAGAGAAACAAAAATTAGCATTTTAGTGCTGCAAAAAAAAAAAAAAAATAGTATTTTAGTGAGGGGTCAAATAAGCAGTGAGAAAGGAGACACAGACAAGTGGGCCATGGGAAGGATTCCCCCTTAAGGCATTTAGGGGTTTCCCCTCAAGGCATTTGCCACAGAGAACAAGAAGCTAAATAAATAAATAAGTGGGGAAAAATTAATAGAAAAATATCCTCAGGCAAGGATTAACAACAACAACAACAAAAAAGTCCATCCCAGCTCTAAAAATCTATGAAATATATTATCCTATGATTAAAGAGAAAACCTATGAATAGGTTATGGGTCATAGTGAGAATAATACAAAATAAATTGACTATAATTTATCAAAAAAGAAGAAGCTAAAGAGCTCAGCAGAAAACCTCTGCAAAGTGCAGTGGAAATTCCAGCAATCCTGTCGTCCTCAGAAGAAAAACATGAGCATTTGGGACTGCCCATGGAGGAGCGGAGTGCAGTAGATGTCTCGGTTTCTCAGTGGGGCCCACTGGAGAAGCGCCCCCTCAGAATGGAAACGCACCAGAGGTACATGGAGTCATATTAACATGCCTGATAAACACAGCAAAATCAGCTCAGTCTCGGACTGGATCGGGAGATCTGTTCACACTCTATGTGCCTACCATTCAGGAGAGAATTTGTTTCCCCCACTGTCAGCCAACAGCCTCTAGCCCATTCTTCAAGCTCTGCCTCAGCTGCAGAGAGCTGCCTCACCCAAGGCACACCCTTCCCAGGAAGCACCACATCCAGTGACTGAGTGAGGCGGGTATACAGTCATGCCCAGCTTAACAACAGTTGCCTAAGGATGCATCTGAGAAATGCATCCTTAGGCAACTTCACCCTTGTGTGAACATCATAGAGTGCACTTATACAAACCTAGACAGTACAGCCTGCTACACACCTCGGCTAGATGTAATAGCCTATTGCTTCCAGGCTACAAATCTGTACAGCATGTGCCTGTACAAACAACAAGAGATTAAATCAAGCACAAAAGAAAGTGATGCAAGCAAGATACATGGTAAACACGAGATGTCTGAGGCTGCTGTTGGAGTAACTCAGCACATTGGTTTACAGCAAAAATCGGAGTTCGACCAGGGAGTGGGGCCGGCCCACCAACCACCCGTGGCCTCTCTCCCCGGCCAGCCCGGCCCAATTGGCCCCGATTGGGACGGGCTGGCCGGACCCCACCTGTGCCCAAATTTGTGCACCCGGGCTCTAGGTTTTTTTTATAAGTAGAAACTGTACACTCTAAAATAATAATAAAAAGTATAGTATAGCAAATAAAGCAGTTACACATAGTCATTTATTATCATAATTGTATGTGCTATTCTTTTATACAACAGGAAGCGCAGTATGTTTGCTTACAGCAGCATCACCACAAACATGTGAGTAATGCCCCGAAATGATGTTATGATGGTTATGGGTGATAGGAGTTTTTTAGCTGCATTAAGTCTTATGGGATCATTGTTGTATATGAGGTCCGTCATTGACCAAAGTGTCATTATGCGGCACAACACTGTAAAGACAAGCTATTTGGCCCAATATGGAACAGCTCTCGCAGGCCATATGTGCCCCACAGTTCCCCCTGGATTTAGCTGAGGCTTTTATGAGCCTGGATCTTATTTTAACATTCCCCTCTGCCCAATCCTGCTTTCTCTCTCTCCTTTACCCAAACTACCCTGTACAACACACTCCATCTCAGTGGCTGCTTCTGGAAACCTCAACTTGTGACAGTCCCAGGAGTGGTCCAAGAAAGGAGGTGATATGATGGGGTTCTTGATCTGGATCACATGCTGGGATGGTAGAGAAGTTAACATCATTGATGGCTAAGTGGAGACAGACATTCCCTGGCATAAGGAGGTGGTCCAATTTTTAAAACCCTCAACAGAGGTGAATTGGAACAGTATGCCTATGGAAAGGAATGCACTGAATGGGGTAACTTACCAAGTGCTTGAGATGTAACTATAAGGACAATGGATTGGATAGCTTACTGTTGAGAATCAATGTCCTAGAAAAAGATAACTCAAAGTTACAGGCAACTATAACTCAAGTGTGAAAGCCAAAGAGCCTCCCTAGTAATTTAGAAAGAGACTCTTATATACTGGAGCAGGAGAGTCTAGAAAGCTGAGGATGCCCTAGCCGGTTTGGCTCAGTGAATAGAGCATCGACCTGTGGACTAAAGGGTCCCAGGTTCTATTCCCATCAAGGGCACATGCCTAAGTTGCGGGCTCGATCCCCAGTGGGGAGTGTGCAGGAGGCAGCCAATCAATGATTCTCTCTCATCATTAAATGTTTCTATCTCTCTCTCCCTCTCCCTTCCTCTCTGAAATCAATAAAAATATATTTTAAAAAAATAGAAAGCTGAGGACCACAAGTGATCAATAATGTAGACCCATTAAAAGTAAGACCTTCTATTCCACCATAGGCATTAAGAAGAGGGAGAAAAGGGAAGCCACAGAGTGGGAACTCTTCACAATACATATGCCCCACAGACTACATATCCAGAATGCATAAAGAAGTATAAGTCGAGGACAAAGGCAGACTACTCGATTAAATAATGGGCAAAATATTTGGACACTTTGCTAAAAGAGATACTCAAATAAAAAATTTGTGAAAATTCAATTAAATTCATCAGGAAATGCAATTTAAAACCACAAAGAGATACCATAATACTATTATCAGAATTGCCAAAATGAAAAAGGCGATACTACAGTGTTGAGGAAGATTTCGAGCCACTGCCATTTCCACACATGGCTCGTAAGTGTATAAATTGCTGCAACCACTTTAAAAACTCTTTTTCTGAACAAATACATAGCCAATCAAAGACATGAACAAGAATAGTCATAGTATCACTATTCATAGTAGCCAGAAACAACTCAAATGTCCATCAACAAGAAAAATGCATTGCGATATAATAATATCTTAGAATACTATACAACAATGAGAATGAGTAAACCACACGAAGATGAAAACATAATGGATCTCTTAAACATAATGCTGGGCAAAGGCGGCTAGATACAAAAGGAGTACATACTGTATGACTCCATTGATACCAAGTTAAGAAACAGGCAGAACTACCTAACGAGCTAGAAGTCAGGGGAGAGGTTCTTTTGGGAGGGCGAGGCTACTTGGAGAGGCCTCGAGAGCGTTTCTGGGATGCTGATCAGATTCTCCTTCTTGATCCAGATGTCGATTGCATCGGTCTGGTCACTTTGATAAAAGTTATTGCACTGTACACATTATTTGTATGCACCCTTGTATGAAGGTACAGTTCAATTACAACTGTTAAAAATGCAATGAAACACAGACACCTACATTGCTTTCCTTTTTCCTGCTCTGGTGAGAAGCAAGTCCTGCTGATGTTGCTGCTTTCGAGTTGGTTTCTAAACTGGGAGCATTTGAGGAAATTGGGCCAGGAGGCGTTCACCATCCCCAGGACTGACTCGCAGCCCTCTTTTGCAGCCTCACAGAAGGACCGACAGGGCAGGAGTCCATGTCTAGAAGAAAAGAGAAAAGTGAAAATGAGTATGTTTATAGACTGCTTCTCGAAATAATACTGAAATTAAAGTTGGCCATGAGGGCTGTAATATTATCTTAATTCATATTCACTATGTCAACAACTTAAATTTCTATACACAATCCTATAACAAGAGTGTCAGACAGCCTAATGTCCTGGTTCTAGAGGGAATAAGCCAGTTCCATAATATATCATTGATCTCCTGTTGAAGCACTGACTCCCCCAGTATTTTTCTTCTTAGGTTTGAGGTGTTAACGTAAACCTGTCAATCCAAAAGGAGCTCTACTTAATGCCAAAAGGAGTAAATGAACCTGGAAATAAAGGCCCCCCAAATGGGAAAGGCAGAAGTAGGTCACAAAATAGGTTCATCTCATTTCTGTTCTTCCCTTTGAGAAATTCAAAGTATCCCTGGGAGGCAGAGAGAAAGCTGCTCCTTCATTTCCACTGCCTCCCTGGAAAAGACACATAAAGACCTGTGGCAACTCGGTTATTTACTTGCAGTTACTAGTATAAGCAATGCATTTATTGGCAGTTTATAAAGTTACTTATCTTCTCAGATTTCTATTTTATCTTCTGCAAAATAGAAAAGTGCAGGCAACTGTCTATTAATGGCAGGAGAAGCGACGCCCGGAGCTGCCTTTACTCACTGGCACGCCATCAAACACTGGCTCCAGCGTTCAGGGACTCAGGTGGCTTTTTCTGTTTTGCAGCTACAGACTGCGTCTCTCACCCTGGCTGGTGAGCATTGCGAATGATTAAAAAAAAAAAAAAAACTGGGAAAGAAAATCTACATGTCAGTCAAAGCAAAGCACACACTTCGCCAATGTAGTGTCACGAACATGTTTCAGAGCCACACAATATTAGATCTGTGAGAAACCTTAAACAACACCTCGTTCAAACCCTTCATTTGAGACAGGACCTGATTCTGGGATTGACTGAAGGTCACATCGCTTCTTAATGGAAGAACTGGGAAGAGAATCCAGATGTTTCTACTTTCAGTCCACACTCTATCTACTGTTCTATATTGTCTATGCTCATATAAGGACCTAATAATTGGGCTTTAAGAGTTCCTTGATCAAACAGGACCTCTCTTGGGAGAGAGATCTTTTTATACATAAAAATGTGGAAAAGGCATACTCAGCAATTTCCTTCATATACGAGTGCCTTTGACCTCATAATCTGAAGCTTAGGAACTTGTGTTAAAACTGAATGGTTTTATTTTATTTGAGAGAGAGTTGTTATTCCACCTTGTTATGCATTCATTGGTTGATTTTGTGCCCTAACCAGGGATTGAACCTGCAACCTTGGCATATCAGGACCAACTGAGCTACCTAGCCAGGGCCAAAACTGAATATCTTTTAGAGTCCTGATATTCACATAGCTATCTATCGACATCAATATGTCATTAAATTTGTTAGTGAACATGTAGAACAATAGGTTTTGCACTTGAAAGATTAGGCTTAAGGCATAAAACATGTCGACCTGCTCCAGGCAAATATCCTGGTGTAAAAAGAATACCTGGCTGCCATTCAGGAAATATATTGGGTATTTAGAGGAGTAAGAAAGTATCACTTCAATAACATTTTCTATCTCATTCCAGAGCAGTTAGAGACTCTATTTTCTCAACTAAAACATGGGTACATGGCTGAGGAAGGTGGAGAACATAGAATTCCTGCGCACTAGCTCACACGTTGCTAGACTCTCTTCTGAGTGCTTCGTGTCCATTGACACCTTCATTTCTCACGGCAGCTCTAAGTGCTAAGTGCCAGTACTATCATCCCTGATACCCAAGTAAGGAAACGGAAGCACAGGACACACAAGAGACTTGGCCAGGATCATTGAGGGAGTGAGTATCAGAGCCAGGATTCAAATCCTGGCAGACTGACCTAAAACCCACTCTAATAACTACTCTACTCCATGTCAGCTCTTACTCCAGAAATGTGTGTTCCAAAGCTCAACTCAAAGGCAGTTAGGAACTTGATAGGCCCTTTCGGAGTGGACCAGCCATATACACAGAGATTAGGTTCTCCTTCATTCTACAAACTCTTAGTTAAGCTGCAATGATCAGTGTTTGCCAAAGGGGCCAAGGAACACAAGGGAAGGAGAAAGGTATGTACCTTTCCTTTCCAGGTGTGAGATAGCCCACCGTAAAACTACAAGACCAGCAAGGCTTGACTTCGGCATTTCTTCCTTTGCCTTTGCGTCTCTGACGCAGGTCCCAGTCTCTGATATCACCCGGACCCCACTCAAGCACCCCACTAGACAGCCATCTCCACCAGAACATGACTTGCTCTTAAACATCGTCTTCCTTTCCTGCAATCAAAACTGCATTCCCCAAGTGAGCAGATCGCAATTGGGCTTTCAAAGAGGAAGGATGACAATAACACAGAGTAACTTATAATAACAGATGGACGCTTACCCCTCCCAAAGGCGTTTGCATCATTAGAAGACGTGCTGGAGCCAAGGAATCTCTAATTAATGGCATTTCAGATGCCACTTACAGGAGGGAAAATTCATCCAACACTGGGGAGGGGGAGGTCACTGCAAAGCTAACTCTGGAGGCTCAACTCTCCCAGGGGGTTCCTGGACCTTCCCTCACCTCTGAACCCACATATTTTAGGATCCTGCCACATTTTTTCTCAGAATCCTCTACAGCAGTGGTTCTCAACCTTCTGGCCCTTTAAATACAGTTCCTCATGTTTTTACCCCCAACCATAAAATTATTTTTGTTGCTACTTCATAACTGCAATGTTGCTACTGTTATGAATCGTCATGTAAATATCTGATATGCAGGATGGTCTTAGGCGACCCCTGTGAAAGGGTCGTTCGACCGCCAAAGGCGTCGCGACCCACAGGTTGAGAACCGCTGCTCTACAGTAAGAGCAATGAAGCTTCATGCAGGGGCCCAGCAGACTGCTTTCTGTTCTAAAGCTGTCTTAACTCCCAAGCTGACATTCTCATTGACTTTTCCTATGGACACTTCCCGCATGAAAGGGTAAGTCCGCCACCCTCAAACTTTCACACGGCCACTCCTCACTGCCTGATCTTGTGCCAACAGTTCACCCACACCGAGACTCAGTTTCCTCATTTGAAAAGTGAGAGGTTTGGAAGAGCTGAGTTTATACGGTGCTTTTGTCACTAACATTTCATACATCAAACTGTATCCTTTAACACAGTGCTTCTCAGAGGAGCAGCGATAACCCCACCGGCTTTGCTAAATTTCAAAAGGTAATAGACATTTTCTTCTCGAAATTTGTTCTGGGAATATACAGAGACATTAAAATACCATTAGGCCTCCCATTCTAAAAATAGGTTCTAAGAAAAATGTCTAGAGTGTTTCCAAATAGCTCTAAGAGGTGTAACCAACAGAGGCCCATAAGCTTTAAATTGCTGGACCAGGACAAGTGAAACAGTGAGAGTATTAATAACCAGCAGCCCTTTTGAACAGTGAGCAAAATGAGGAGCCATTTGCTCTTGTTAGCATGACATTCAACTGCCTGTGAGGAGTTGAAGTATTTTGCTTTCATCACATGGAGCAGTGGGGTGAGATAGGCCACACTATTTTGGAACGTAAGTGCCTATATCCAAGCAACAAGCAGCCTGACATCTGAAAACAGTGCTCAGCACAGGCAGGGGTCGGATCTGGCTATCTGAATACTATTTTAGAAATGGTGATTATTTTCAATTGATGTGTGAAGTGCCCTTGGTATCATGCAAAAGTCTCTAACACACTTCGACTGAAGTTTAAGCCGGAAACAGTTATTATATGAGTAATTATACTATATAATGATATGAGGTTTTTATTGTGTTTCCACTAGGAGGGATGTTCTAAAATTATTTATCTATTAAAAACTTGGAGATTTTACCTATACAGTTTTAAGCAAATTTACCAACAATTTTTAAAATTTATTTACCAAATTACAGATTTTTCTTTATTGTTCCCTTTTGAACAACATGTCTCCATCTCCCAAAACGTTTACACTTCGTCTGCAAAAAAAAAGTTCTGATAAGATCTAATGTTAAAATTATTGAATAAGCTACAGCTGCAGAGTAGGCTTATATGACTAAGAATTTTTAAATTTTACAAATGACTTTTTCTAACTTTTTAACGACTTTTGACCTATAGAAAAGTTATGAAAATAGAATAGAAAGTTACCAGATATCCTGCATCCAGGCTCCCTCAAGGCTAACACTTTATGCAACTACAGTTCAATGATCAGAACCAGGAAACTAACATTGACACAATATCTTTAACTAAATTAAATACCCCTAAAAATCTCCATTCAGGATCTCATGTTACATTTAATTGTCACATTTTATGTTTGGCAAATAAACTAATTTTTAAATATGTTAGGAGAGCTCAGGGTTTAAAACTATCCCCCTCCAAAAAAAAAG
This sequence comes from Myotis myotis, assembly GCF_014108235.1. Classification (NCBI taxonomy): domain Eukaryota; kingdom Metazoa; phylum Chordata; class Mammalia; order Chiroptera; family Vespertilionidae; genus Myotis; species Myotis myotis. Next base: position 29,991,341 of record NW_023416313.1, read on the forward strand.
AATCTCCCAGGCAGACTCTAAGAGGACCCCCAATAACCTCTGGCTCCTGGTGTTCAGGCCTGTGTGAGCCCCTTCCTTTGAGTGTGGGCTGGCCTAGTGACTTGTTTCCAACCAACAGATGGTAATGGGATGTCATTTCCATCATAAATAAGAGGTGAGTTCTCTATTGCTAGAGACTCCTTCCCTTATTCTCGTTGAAGAAGCACATTGCCATATTGGGGAGGCCGCATAACAAGGAGTTGAGAGTAGCCTCCCGCCAACAGCCAGCTAGAAACTAAGCCCTCAGTCCAACAGCCCTTTGAAACTGAAATTCTTCCAACAATCACATGAATGTGAAAGTGGATCCTTTCCCAGTCGACCCTTCAAATGAGACCCCAACCCTGGCTAACACCTTGACTGTACCCATATGACAGACACTGAAGCAGAGGACCAATTCCAGATCCACAGGAACTATGAGATAATACTTGTGTACTACTTTCAGCTGCTAAATGTGTGGTAATGTGCTTTCCAGCCGTGGGTAACTGATGCACTTTTCTTTGGTATCTCGCTTGGTCAGAGGCATACTTTTGAGTTAGATGTACTATTCATTGATGACATTCACACAATCATTTTTAAAAAATATATTCCTGAATCTGTCTTTGTGAGGCTGAGCTGTTCGGTGAGCAATGCTTACAAAGTCATAGTCACAGGGAGCTCTTAGAGCTGCAGTCCTTAGTTTTGGGGAGAACGTTAATGCTGCAAGGTTCTTGCAAGATCATTTACTCCTGTTTCTTCCATTTACATTGTGAGGAATCTGAAACCCAGAAAGGAGATCACATAGCGGGTTACTGTGGCTCCCGCCCAGTGCTCCAAAATGCTTCACCTCGCTGGCCACTCTTCACAAACATGAGCCACAGATGACACAGGGACATACATCCGCGAATAACACAGGAACATGCATTCATCACCGCTGCTGGGGAACACAAACAAGCCACAGATGGCCTGTTCGCTCCAGGGTGGACCAACAACACCAGCTTTCCGCCTCAGCACATTCTGGTGGTCTGAAGACACCTCATAAGATGGGGTAGAAGAGTGGTAGGAAGGAGTTTCCTTAGACACAGAGATAGAAAAGTGTTCAAGGGAATGTTTGAATATGTCACTGTCTCACATCTGAAGAGAAATAATGCGAGAAGTCAGGGTATTTGGGGGTCACATTGATCTGAAACTCTTTAAAAACCAGGACTCTGCATTATTTTTCATTTGTAATAGCCTTGGTTCCAGCAGGAAAGAAATGACCTGCTGGAGTAGGGCCACTGCAGAGCCCTCCATGAAAGGGCCGCTTACGAAGGCACTGGCAGGGTTAGTGCAGTATGCTGGGACGGGTTGCTGTTAGCATCCCAGACTTAAGGGACAAAGGGAATGGGCAGTTAGTGAAACATACAGAGGGCTACATGGGAAAGGCTGCCAGAAAGGAGCCATACCTCAGGATGCAAGCAACTGGGGTAATCTGGCCACGAAGAAACTAGGGGATCACTACCCAACCTGACTCTCTTCTTACACTCTGATGTCCTGTTGGTGGTTGGCATGGGCTGAGCTCCACAGAAAGCAAAAACAGTCGCCATTGAGAACCTGTCAGATGGAGAAGGTGGAAAATGGATATGGAGAAGTAATGCTGCATGCATCACACCTAGCGGGAGCTCAGCAAATACTGGTAAAGGGATAAAATGTAGTGGTGTGCTATAAATTGTTAAACTCTTGTTAGCTTGAAATCTTTTCTGTGAAATCCACCACAGAAATCAGTAAATGCTGCAAACGACAGTTTTGTTTTGTTTTGTTTTCAGGGAGCCAGTTTACCAGTGTACCACTGGCATGAATGTATAAATCATGGCACCTCCTACAGAAGGAAAGCTGTTTTTATCTCCACTGAAAGGAAATTACTGTCTTGCACTTCTTGAACCGGATTGAGACAATATTAACTCATTATCTCCCAGCACCACCACAACCACCACTCCTCTGACATGCCTAATTTTGTTGGTGGTAATACCATCTACCCAAGTCCTCAAGTCCCAAAACCTTTGCCTCACCCTCAACCCCACCATTTATGTGTAATTAATCATGAAGTCCTGCTAATTTTACATCTTCAAATCCAATTGTTCTCGCCCCATTTTATGTTCTAGAAAAATTAAACTAGTTTCCCTAATATATATCTAGGCTGTTACTCTACCTAACATGCTTTCTTTTCCCACCTTTTCCACACAGCAAACTTCTATTCATCCTCTAAAACCCAGTGTAGCTGTTACCACCTCTCTGGAAGCAGCCATTTCTAACAATGCCAGATGAAAAGAGTTCTTCCTTCCTCTCTGCATTACCCCCACACCTTGTAAGCTGTTCACATTATCCAGCCATTTCAATGTTTTCGTGTCTGGTTCCCTATTATTAGGGAATCTCTCAAAGGCAGAACTGTGCGCTCTTCATCTCTACATCTCCCGCATCAGACTATGTGCCTGACACATTGTAGGTGCTAGTATGTGCTTGATAAGAGAATAAATAAATTGATAACTTTCTGATATCCCTTTTGAATGAGCTGATGTCAGAAGCTGAGAGGTAGTTCGCTCCCAAACTCTACATATGCCTGGCAAGACCCTCTACCCTCTCTATGTCTACCCCCCACCACTCACATCCTTGCCAATAACATCTGCATCTACTTGCAGGACGGACTCCATCAGGCCCTCTTTCCCACCTACGTCAGTTACCACAGAACATTCAGAATATCCGGGTCTCCCTCACCTCCTAGATCCCGATGGGTCAAATGTAAATCTACTTAGTGAGGTTTTCCTGAACAACACTCTGCTTAAAATTGCATCTCTTGCCACCATACCCCATTCTCCCAAAGCTTTCCTGCTGGATATTTTCCATTGCCCTTATCCCTATCTGATCTACCTTATTTATTTGCTATTTATTGATTTGCTTATTGTCTAACTCTTTCCAATATGGTATAAGCTCCATGAGGCCAAGGATTCTTGTCTGTTTTGTTTGCTGCTGTATCCCTACTATGTGCAGTCAGCACTCCACAAATATTTATTGGAGAAGTGAATGAATTACAGTCCAAGGATAATGTGGTGGCCTGCTTAGAACAAAGCTATCCGTAGCAAAGTCGAGAGCAGAGCCATCAATACCAACTCCCAAATTAATCGGTCTGTACAGGAGCTCACGCGTCCCTGCTTACCTGATCCCTCCCTTCATGTCAGCAAATTCTACACATGCTGTTCAGTCTTGAAATAATTCCCATGTCAGAGAAAACGTCAGTGAAATTGCTATGGGTGAAAGCCCTACAATTAAATGTCTCACTTAGAGGCCAGGAGCAGGGTGTCACCCTTAAAACAGAAACTCGAGGAAATACCAACAGATAAACACAGCTTAAATTAAGATGGGTGTGAATAATGTAAAACCACACAACCACCCTTGAAAGAAAATATAAATTCTATACCCTTCTAACCAACGTGAACCTGATTCTCATTAATACTTGGCATACTTACCAGGGCCCATGGGATAGAGGATTAACAAATCACCAAAGAAACTTGCAATTGTTAAATTATTTTTGCAGCTGTTTTGATTTTTGTACATCATGAAATGATGCCTTCAGTACAGATGTTTGGATGAATTGAATCACAAGTATTAAATCTAAATTCTAGCCACATCCACGTAATACCAAGGAATTATTGAGGTGAAAAGTCAACATACTAATTCACTGAGCTCGATGAAATACGTGTGCTTGAGAAACTGTCAGTGATATGACAGGGCATTTTCAGAAAGACTTGAGCCTCATGGCCTGATTCTCTAGCTTTACATCTTTGTAAAATAATAGTTCCAGGAGTTATCTGACTCTGTTACCCCCACATGGAGCCATTTTGGGCTCATAAAATGGAACCTTACTTATCATTGATATTTTATATAAAATGCCACAAAAAGCATTTTCAACTAGTGTTTCTGGAGGTTGAGTGAGGTTGAAAAGGAACTGTGATACAACTGAGCACCTGAACAGCCGGGCGGCCAGCACTGGTGCGGCTAAAAAGACTGCTGGTGCCCCAGCCGGGCGGCCAGCACCGGTGCGGCTAAAAAGACTGCTGGTGCCCCAGCCGGGCGGCCAGCACCGGTGCGGCTAAAAAGACTGCTGGTGCCCCAGCCGGGTGGCCAGCACTGGTGCGGCTAAAAAGACTGCTGGTGCCACAGCCGGGTGGCCAGCACCGGTGCGGCTAAAAAGACTGCTGGTGCCCCAGCCGGGTGGCTCATTTGGCTGGAGCATCGTCCTGTACAACAAAAGGCTGTGGGTTCAATCCCCTGTGGGGTGTGTACAGGAGGCAACCAATCGATGTTTCTCTTTCACATTGATGTTTCTCTCTCTTACTCTCTCTCTCATCAATAAACATATCCTCTTGTGAGGATTAATAATAATAATAATAATAAAGACTGCTATTTCTAGGTCAGCAGGTAGAATCAGGGAAGTAAGCCACAAATGACTTTCAGAATAGTTAGTTGGTAATAGCAACAAAGCATGTCTTTTTTCTTTGCCTACTGATGTATATAATTTTTTTAAAAATTATGATGATAAAAATGTAATGCTATAATGTTTGCATTTATTTGTGACACCATAGAGTTCTTGGGACATAGATAAAATCTTTAGTAAAAGAAAGTAACAGTATGTAATTATTCTCCATTTAGAAAAAAGTAATAAAAAAGCTTATGCTGACTTTATATAATTCCTGAATTCTTCAAAGAAATGTTTTAAATCAAATTATATTTTCCAAGTGCTTTTTAGATGATTTCGGGGCTGCATTTACATGGGAGATTGGTACATGCTGTCTTATAAAATAACATATTTAAGAACACAGTAAGCCTTCTAAATTACATTACAGGAAGGCAATTTTGTTACTTTTTTACTAAAACATTATCAGTAAAATTCAATTCAAAAGTAGTGTGGCAACATAACAATATGCAGCAGTAGAAATTCTGAGGATAAATTGGATGGTGAGGGAAAGGCTTTATAATTCTCATAGAGCAAAGCTTTGAAAATGCATTCCAATAACAACTTAGACGCCCATTTGGACTATTCAGCTAGAGGCCATCTCATATTATGGGCATCCTTAGTAATGTGATGGAGTCGCAACAGGAACACCGACTCAATTGTGTGTTTGAAGTGACGGGAAACTTCTCCAGTAACTTTAAGTAATGAGAGCTGGCATGCAGGATCCTTTTTCTAGGAAGCTCCGCCGCTCCTGAAAGGGTGACTAGGGCATTGATAGGAAATGAACAAATTGTGCCTTCCCAAAGGCAATTCTCAATATCTCTCTTGTTTCTCTTAACATTTCTCTTCTTCTCTAGTGGCTGAAACAAAAATATGCCTCGGACTCCGAGTTACCCACCAGGAGATTAGCAAAAGCAAAAGCTTAAAAAGATGAACTAAGGCAAATGGAAGATAGTAACATAGCAGAATTACAATCTTGATTTATTATCAGAATTTTAAAATCAAAACTCACAGACGTAGGTGTGAGAAACAGGGTGACGGGGGACAGCTCTTGACAGATCTGAAGTTCTATTTTCCACCATGAATTGTTGAACTTTGAGCACCAGGCAAGGTGCCTGAGACTCACATGTGTTCCGAGCAGATTCACCTCCCCAACATGATACACTCTGAACACTTCACATTTATTTAGGAAAGAACCTGAGAGTCAAATAGAGAGAAAGAGGGCTTTGGGAGGCATGGTCTCAATCAGCAAACCCCACGTGGCATGCCGGGGTCCAACCCCAGCAGGTCCAGGGGTCCCCAAAGGTGTTGACGGAGTCGGCGAAGAAGGAAGGACACGGAGACAGTGTTCAGTTGATCAGCAGCCTAGCCAGGATCTCTAGCCAGGATCTCCAGCCAAGTTCTGGTCTGGATCTCCAGCGAAGTTCTGCTGTTTATTGTCTTGTTACATCCGTATTTATCCCAGTTGATTTTAATCCTGTCAATTTCTATTACAAAGGTTAGGGTGTTTCTTATCTCCATTCCAGGGAGTAAAGATTATGTAGCTTAAGCATGATTGTTCGTAGTTAAAGTGATTAATTACCCACCTGGCACTTAGTTGAGGGGTTTTATTCCCTCCCTAACTTCAGGGGAAAATCCCTACCTGGGGAAACAACCTTTCTCAGAGAGGAGACCTTGGTTAAAACACATAGTGCCAAGAAGGTGAGCAAACATATTAAGAACAATATGCCATATATGCCAGGTCCCTTGAAACAGCAAGGATGGACTGGCTCCCGGCAGTGGCAAAACAGAAGTCCTGCCGTAAATGCAGCCCATTCTTTCTGAAGGCAGCTAGGTGACCATCTGTCGTTACTAGTCACTAGTTCTCTCCATGGGTGTCAACACAACCCACCACAAAGCCCCACTGGATTCTCTCACTGTTTTTCCCAATGCAAATATAAAGTATCCTTCAGAAAAGGGATGGCAAATTTAATCTTTTTTTTTTTAAGTCATCACCCAAGGACGTTTTTCATTGATTCTAGAGAAAGAAGAAGGGAAAAGGAGGGAGGGTAGGAAAGAGGGAGAGAGAGAGAGAGAGAGAGAGAGAGAGAGAGAGAGAGAGAGAGAGAGAGAGATCAGTTGCCTCTCACACATACCACGACCACCAGACCTGCAACCTGGGTATGTGCCCTGACCAGGAATCAAACCCAAGACTCTTCAGTGCAGGGAACAATGTTCTAACCAACAGAGCCACGCTGGCCAGGGCTAATCTTTTTTCCCCGTAAGTTTTTAGAACTCCTCAATCAAGTGCCATGGGCCATCATGAATGGACTGGCCCTGAGTTGAACAGAAAATTAATTACTGAAATAAGCTGGATTCTTTGCTGAAATGTCTCCAGTAAGTTCTCATCAGTCGGTTTAAATACCTCCAGTGATAACTCATCATTTCCTGAGATAATTCAATATGTACACAAATTTAGTACCCATAAGTTCTTACTTTAGTTGAATGAGAATTTAGTTCTCGGTGAGTTTCAGTGATTGGTTCTATCTTTGCCCTGTGGGAGCATACAGAAAAGGTGTGCCCCCTCTTCCAGGCCATGGCCCAGAAACCCAAGGACAGCCATGGTGCATCCCGGGCTTTACAACTCCAGGCTCCTCAGCCATTCTTCACAGGAACAGATTTTGAATTGTGACCCTGGTCATTATTCTCTAGACACTTTATAATAGTTGTGTTTCTGCTCTTTATCTAAACCTTAAGTCTAAGATTTCCAACTACAGTTGGCCTAACGTCTTTTTCACTGAGTGTGTCGTAGTCAATATTAGAAAGAGAGTGCTGATCCCCAAGCCAATCCTCAGGAACAATGTAGTGCTTCCTCATCTATTAGACGCAGGATTTTGATAGCTTGAAAAGAGCAAGTTCCTATATGTTAGCTGGTTGTTCTGCCAACTGAAGCTCACTCACAAAGAAGCTAAATCATTTCTGGGAATATCATGTAACTCCATTTAAGACTGTAATTCATTTTATATGTAGAACATTTGATGTATACATGAACTTTCAGGAGCATATCAATTAAACTAAGCCATGTACAACTATGGTCGATATGTTTGCACTCCCATTTACCTAAGCATTTAGAAGGCCTCCCTAACTGAAGATTATTTATTTATTCATCCATTCCTACAAAAATTTAGTGAGCACCTACTATATGTTGGGCACTGTTCTGAACCCTGAGGACAGAATGATGTACAAAGTCAAGTTCTCTGACACTGCGGAGCTTATTAAGAGAGATGACATACACAGAAGCAAAAGTGGACACAGTCAGGCTTCAGTGAAAATTAACAGGAGGACCACCGAGGGTGGTCATAGACGGTTTCTTTGCAGAGCTGTCTGTTGAGCAGAGGGCTTAGTGTGAGGGGATAGGTCCTTAAAGGCAAAGGAAACAACATGTACAATTGAAATGAGAAAGAAGTTGGCATTTTTGAGAAGTAGAAAAGTCAGTGCAGCTGGGGCAAGGCTGATGACACTAGAGGAGCAAGGAAGGCTTCCAAGCCATGGCAAGGAGGTTAGCTTGTAACCTGTGTCTAATGCAAAGTCCTAAAAGGAGTAGCGGCAGGGGAATGGCATCATGTAATTTGTGGGGGGGTTAATCCTTACCCGGGATGGTGTTTTTATTGATTTGAGAGAGAGAGGAAGGGTGAGGGAGAGAGAGAGAAACACATAAACGTCCATCAGTTGCCTCCTGTACACACCCTGACTGGGGATCAAACCCACAACCTGGGTATGTGCCTTTCGGTATATGGGATGATGCTCCAACCAACTGAGCCACACTGCCCAGGGCTAATTTATATTTTTGTATTATCACTTTGGCACCTAAGTAGAAAATTAATTAGTAGGCGGGAAGTGTGAGAAAAATATGAAAATCTTGCATCTCTGAAAGAGCCGATGACGTTTATACCCTCCCAGAAACTCATATGCCATCTTTGAGTACTCCGCCAATAATAGTGCTTATTATTTATGGAGAAGTTACTGTGTGCCAGATAGTGTCGACCATGTATGAGCGTGTTACGTAAATCATTGTCTAATGAACACAAACTCTATGAAGTGAGTATGATCAGTATCATTACAGAGACGAGGAAACCGATGGTCAGCAAAGCTAACGAAAGTTCCGAAGGTCCTATAATTGACAACTAGCGGAGCTACTAGTATAGTTTGAATCAGGTCTTATCTGCCCCCAATCTTCCAAGTGCATCCTCTGCTGTTGCCAGATAAATTTTCCAAACTCCAGTGAGCATCCTTACTTGGGGAAAAGTAGAGTGCTTTTGAAAAAGACCATTTGAAGAAAGGCTTTTGATCCTGATAACAATCCCACATGGATTGAGTACAGTACAGAGATACAATCTTTAACTTCTAGTCATCTGGTTATATAAAAAATTTTTATTTATTTCCACAGATATTAAGAATTTCTGCTAAGGAGCTAGTGGGAAAGCAACACCCCTGAAGGGGCAATCAATAGCAAAATGTCAAGTGTTCAATGCGAAGGCCTTGTTTCATGGGCAGTTTCTCTGCAAAGTGTTAGATGTGAGTCAGGTGACAGCAGACAGCAGGTCTCCCGTGTGTCCTCGAGAAGCAAAGCCAAAGCTGCACCCTCCAGGCCAAATTAACCCTCTCCAAGCTTTGACCAAGTTATGGGCCCGTTATTAACAAGGTGGGAGAGGGTGCTGGTTACACATCAAAAGCAAGGGGCTGCAATGCCTGCTTCCTCTTTCAAATGCAGAGACTTGTGTATCCAGTCATCTAGAAACTTTTGTTCTCCTGGACCAGGAATTGTGAATTTCTCCTCGCTGCCTGCTGACATTTCTACCCTATTTCTTCTAACCCACATATTTTTAGTGTTACCCAAATGATTTATCAGCTAAATCCTCTATTTTGAGGTACATTTCACTAAATCCATGTAAATTATATTCCACTTCAATTGGCTTGGGTTATATAGTACATCACACACACACTTATTAAATGCAACCTAATCTAAAATACTGTAGACACTGTTTGCCCAGCTGGTGTGGCTCAGTGGTTGAGTGTTGGCCTATGAACCAGGAGGTCATGGTTCGATTCCCAGTCAGGGCACATGCCCAGGTTGCGGGCTCGATCCCCAATAGAGGACCCGCAGGAGGAAGCCAAACAATGATTTTCTCTCATCATTGATGTTTCTATCTCTCCCTGTCCCTTCCTCTGAAATCAATAAAAATATATTTTAAAAAATAAAATAAAATAGACACTGTTCACGTTCATTATGTAATGTAGTTTTAATGAGTATCTGAGATCTCAAAGGAATCAAGTTAAAAACTCTTATCACTTATACATCCCACTATATCTTTTTAACTTAAATTTTAAATGTTATTAAGTAGCTATTTTCTCTAGGATGGAATATAAGCAATTCTCTGTTATTTGAAAAGCAGAGAAAAATTAGTGTAAACGTATGTCCAATAATGTAATGTAAGAAAAATATGTTCGACTTTAGAATTATTCTCCATAATCTGTTTTACTTTTCTCAAACTTATTTTGCTTATTAAACTTAACTTGCAGGTCCCATGGACATCATAAGTGATAGTAGGAAGCAATGGCCTAAAAGTGTAATTATAAAATTAAATATGATGATAAATATAATAAAAAATAGCATAAGTCCCCAAAGGATACCTGAAAACTGACTATAAATTCTCATCCATTATAACACAAAATGGAAAACTCTCACATGAGAGCATTTCTCAGGACAAACCAGGTCAGGAGACAAACAAATCTTACCTAAGAATGCCCTAAAGACTGTGAGCAGCTTAATGAGCATTTTGCAACTAATTTGATTAATTTGATTAAGAGCAGAAACTGAATTACAATAAGGATGATCAAAATGAAGTAAGAGCCTCCTGGAAGCCAAATGCATTCTCTTTCATTGTCCTGTTTATGCACACACATGAGTCCAGAAGAAGGTAAATCAAAAAGATACAAATGAAATTGAAATTAAGGAGAAATGGAACTAGAATTCAGCCCAGAGTATTCTATGTAATTTTCTTTTAATCCATATACTAGTCTACATTCCCCCCCTCAATCCTTCAATACTTAGCATGTGTTATAAATAATTTTTATGTTCTCAGTTTCATCAGTACTTCCCCTTCTTTTCAATCCACTATTTGGTAACTACTGCTGACATCTATTGAACTGTTTCTAAAAGCCAGGCACTATTCCAAACTCTGTCACTTAAAGTTCACGTGAACTTTGTAAAATAAATACAACTGTTATCTCATGTTATAGATGAAAAGGCTGAGGCATGTGCTTCCATAGCCTGCTTTCTCAGCCACTGTGTGGTCAGTGGTTGCCCCCAAGAGATATGCCCATGTCCAACCTCTGGAACATTGAATGTGACCTATTTGGAAAAAGGGTCATTGCAGGTGTGATTAAGTTAAGGACCTTGAGAAGATGAGTTCATATTAGGTTGTCAAATTGGGCCTTCCATCCAATGACAAGTGCCTCGTAAGAGACAGAACTGAAGACACAAACACAGAAGAGAAGGCCATGTGAAGATGAAGGGAGAGACTGGAGTGAGTCTATGGCCACAAGTCAAGGAAGGCCTGAAAACCACCAGACGCTGGCAAGGGAAGGAAATGAGCGCGCGCACACACACACACACACACACACACACACACACACAAACACACACACCTGCCGACATCCTCCACCAATCCCTGGAGGGGACATGGCTCTGCCAGATCTTGGACTTTTAGCTTCTAGAAAAGTGAGAGAGAGAATGTCTGTTGTTGAAGCCACCCAGCTGAAGTAATTTGTTCAGGCAGCTCTAGGAGACCAATACTAGAGACACTGTGTATAGGAGGCAACCAATCGATGTTCTCTTAAGCCTAATCACACCTTCATAAATAGTCCCTCCTAGGAACATAAGGGGCCTCCTTGCTCCCATGTGTGGTTTCACTCCTGGGAAAGACCTTACAGAGCTTCTCGCTCTTTACCCTGAAGACACCCTCTGCAGATGGTTCTTCCCAGCAACACTTTCCTGAATGCTGTGTCTGCTAATGGTTCTTATGGTTCGGAACCTACTGTTTCTATTCTATGGCCACGCAGGCTTTTTCCAGTTCAAATAAAAAATGGCTTTGCCTATTGAAAGCGTATTTTATACACTAATTAAATTAGTACAAATAACATGCAATCTATTTGCACTTGAAAATGCGATTCATTCTAACATTACTGTTCTGAAAACTTCCTAACATTTCAATTCAGATGATAATAGTAATTATTATTTTAACACATGCTTTAAAAATGTATACTTAGTATTTCAAATATCCCCTGACATATTCTTCATTGATATACCCTTATTGGAAATCATTTCTAACCCTAGTTGATATTGTGCTGGCAGTCTCTGTCCTTCTGTATCTACCCTCCCCACTCCTGGCCCTGGTCTGAGTTCCAGTGTTGACCATGAAAACCACCCCGCATCTCACCCAGACCTGATTTAGACGATCAGATATGGGACTTTTGAGCTGATACTATTTGGATGAGATTTTTAGTCTTATCTATTGAGTTCCCATTAATTGCATGCCCTTGCCCAACGGTTGCTGGTGAGTTCAGTTGGTGGGAGGCCCCGGTAGACGGAAGGGCACGAGGAGAGTGAGGTCAGGGTATTGATTCCTTCTCTCTTCCTGTGGCACTGAAGGGCTGGCTGTGGCCATGGTCCTCTGGTTGGGGTCGCACCACTTGGCCTGTCAGGTCGCCCCCCATACCTATAACTCTTTCTAGGTGCTGCCCACCCTCTTCCCCCTATTGTGGGACCTGGTGCCTCCCATCACTTATTTGTTTTCTTAAGCCTAACCACACCTTCATAAATAGTCCCTTCAATAAACTCTTTTCCATCACCCATTTAAGGATACTGTCTGTCTTCTACCAGACCCTCACTGACATAGCTATTGAGTATCCCAGCTGACAGCATCAATCTAACACACTGAATAATTTCTTCTCATAGATAAAATTATTCCAGGTTTTCAAAACATTTCTTGTTTAAAAGATTTGCAATTGGCTATGATTGGTGTGAGTTATTTTTTTCTCTCCTTTAACAACAACAACAACAAAAATGTGATAACTTGGGAGAATTCTGTTCCTCTCAGACACTTCTGCCATAACTGACTCTTACCACTGAATGAGATTTTGTTTCCAAAATACCTGTCATCACCATCACCGATGCACTCGGGGAAGGCAAGGCTACAGCCAAAAAGCATGATATGTTGATAGCAACTGAGGCGGTGAAGGTACATGAAGAATTTGAGGAACTTCTCCATTTCCATGTTTTTGACAATTGAGAAGAGAGGTGTTAGCGTGGTGTGGTAGGGCAGCATCTGACATTGGCTGTGGGTGATGTTCATGCAGGCACCTGGGAAGTCAAGATAATTACATTTAGGAGCAGGCACATCAGAATTATACGTTTACAAACTCATTTGATATGAAAGGTTAATGTGTTCATAAGATAAAATATATTCTATAAGTAAGAATGATCATAGACGTATATATACATACATATAAGACTGGGGGATGCACATACATGCAGATGTGTGACAATGAAATCAAGCTACTTATATTCACAGAGGAAGAGCATCTGTGTCCTGGGCAAATGTGTGGAAAAAATACACTCACATGTAGCTGGTGGGCATAGAAATGGGCAATCATTGTTCTGGATCACAGCTGGGCAGAGCAATGTGGATAAGTCTTTTAAATGTGCATATCATTTGACACTGTAATAGCATTTCTAAAAAAATTATCCTAAGGAAATAATTGTGATTTTGAACATGGATTTATCTACAGGAATCTTCATCATTATATAGTTTTCAATTTTTTAAAAGATATAAATCACCTCAGCATTCAATGAAGGGGATTGGTTTAAAATATTACGGAACACACAACAGATCACTTAACTTAGATATATGAAAGATGCTTTAAAAGATCATTTAATCACATGGAATGGTGCTTATAATATAACACATAAAAATAACAAGTCACAAAACAATTTGTATACTATGATCCTGTTTTTAAAAACACGTGATTATACAAGGATTCTCAATCCTGACTATGTTGACAGTTCAGGGTCAGCCCAGAGCCTCTGCTTTCATTTTCTCACGGCTGTCTTTCCTCCTGGGCACTGCCACCTGCACATCCTTTCCTTCCCCCTCATTCCATAAATTTGCATGGTTCGTCTGATATAAATCAAAATATTAATAGGAGTTATATTTTTCTTTTTAATGTTTTTCTGTATTCTCTTCTTGATTTACATCATTTCATTATTTTATAAAAATTAATTGAAACTTTGGTTATTGGTTAAGCAGGCTACTCTTTAAAAGAATCTTCAGGCTTTGAAAATGAAGTGGAAATATTAATTTCAATTATGTTGCAAGAACAGAAAGAAGTTCAACAAGAAAAGGAACAACTCTTCTGATCACTGTACAATTTCTAGTCAAAGAAATGGAGAGAAAAATCTTCCTAAGCCTACGTGTCACTTCATTTTAATAAAGATAATGTTTAAAAAATATAAGGCTGCATCTCTGGATAAAATGGCCAGACCAACCTTTGATCTAAAATACAGAATAAACATACCCTACCGCAGGATTCCCAACCCCCTTTTCTGCGTCATTCATTCAGATAGATCACCTGAAACATCTCTCATCCTCTTCTCTAGTCTATCATAGGCACACTGCCTCGTCTCACATCTCTTACAAAACTCTCTGAAAACCACCCAAGCCCTACAGGAAGTCATTCCTCCAAATGACCAGAGTGTAACCATTCGCTCAAAGAGTCCTACACTTAATGGAAAGACACAAATCCTCATTGGTATATATTTATTGATCGCCGAAAATACACTGAGCTCAGTGGGGCATGATCACAATATGATTTCCACTTTGAAAGGGAACCAGTGACATGCAGAACTTCTCTGTATGCTAGACTCTAGTATAGACATGGCAAAAAAAATAAGTACACAACACTTTTTTTGGATCTCGTCAAAATAAAAGTACAAAATGGGAAAGAAAGGAAAGAGACAAAGAAAAGTACAAATTAAAATACGCAGACCGAACACAAACAGACACATATATACATGAGTTCTGCTTTGCATGAGTGCTGAGGTAGAGAGTTCTAGGCAAGTTTTATAAATATGACATGCAAGTCACTTAGTAATGGAAGTTAAAACACAATTCAGTGTGGGAGGGATTATGGATGGGGAGAACGTATAGACGGGAGACTTCAAAATGGCACGATTGTATGCATGGTGCTACAAGCAGAGTTGCTGGCTTATAAGAGTTGAGAACGAAATTTTCTCCATCAAAAACATGAAATCATTTATGGAAACTTCAGTGTTAAGAAAACATTTGTTGAAAGCAAACCTTGTGCCAGGCATCAAAACAATCACTCAAATTCTCTCATTCACAGTTGTCCCATTTTCACAACCCAGTTAAGCGACATCGCATCTATATTATACATGAGGGAACAATTTCAGAAAGACTAAGATATCTGCCCAACAGTTCACAGCTATTATGTGGAAATTCCAGATCTTCAAACCTATGCCTTCTGAGTAACCTCTGTTTGGAGTCAAAAAATTATTAGAGAAGATAATTCCTAATGGCCAATGAAAAAGAGGCTAAAAAGTATATAAAAATATATCACAAGGTCTATATTTATATTCATAGGTATTATACCCATGTATACTGAGCATATGCTATAATTTCTTTTATATTACATTATTTTCTTTAGGGGTCACCAGCTTTGGAACTTATGTACTTGATGATGAACCACTTTTGAAGCAACGAGATGGCCAGAAGGCTCGTTCACCTCACCTAGCCAAAGAAAATACTGGATATTGAGAGATCATTTCAAAAATACAAGATAGGGAGGAAAATCGTATTTTGGTGGATTATACTATGCTCAAGACAGTGTGAGTTTCACAAAAGAAAAAAAAAAGAATGTGAACTATAATAGAAAAAAATTTTAAATGATATTTTCCTAATAGCAAATTTCCTTAGGAAACCAGAACCTACACTCAGTAAATCATAAAATAATAGTGTATAACCTTAAAAATAAGTCTCAAAATACTTGGTATAGACATACATAGTAATGCTTTATATCTGTGTAATGCTTTTCAAATTTTTTCCAAAGCACTGTCAGATTATAAAATATAATCTTAATAATATAATACATATTATCTTGTTATAAATTAAGAAACTAAGGCTGTCATAGATAGGTATGTAGATAGGTAAGAATGGATGGATGGATGGATGGATGGATGGATGGACAGACGAACGGATGGATAGACGGATGGACAGATGGATAGATAAAAAGGCATCAGGCAGACAGATAAGAAGTGATTTGCAGTAGGACACAGTAATAGAAGTAGACTGACACATAGGCCCTCCATCTCATGACAACCACTACACCAGAGTGGTTAATAGCACAGCAAATGCTGACGGAATTCAAAGGAACAGAAATTTAATGTAGGGTGAACAATTAGGGAAGATGTAAGGAAGAGGAATAACTCATTTTTGATGGTTGAAAGATATATAAATAAGGTCTGGATTGGCAGAAGGGATAAAAAAAGGTACATAGTACTGATAGAGAAAAATTAAATACAAAGGCTGAGATTCATAATTGCATATGACAAAGATTGAAAAGCTTGATTCTGGGCAGAATAGTTCAACAAATTTAGCTGAGAACATGCTCATAGCCAACAGATATAAAAGAGAATTATTCTTTAAGACTCTTGACTTCAATTTTTTTATATTCAAGCCATTGTGCAAATAAATTTTCTATCATCCCTCCTGCCTCAACATTTGTAGCAAATATTATTTTTTTCCTAGAATGTTCCACTGTCTTTGAAACATGTAATTCTAGTGGTATGTTTGTGTACATTCCCACCACGGGCACTCAGTTTTCATAAGCCGGCTGCATGCTGTGTACCATTCAGAGTCGTTTCTCTGTGGGGAAAAGGAAGGGGACTTTTGGAAATGGATTCATTTATTATTGCTACTCCATCTAACATGGGTAAAGAAAAGAGGGAAAAGTCTATTTTTCTTCTCTGAGAATTTTCTAGTGAATCTAATAGAAATTAAAAGTCGGGACGCCACACAAGAACATGTAAAAAGATTCAAAGTATATAATTCATCATCGTTTATGCAGACATCATTACTCAATTTGTGTGTCTTCTCTTTAACAGTTACTTCAAGTTGTGCAGTGGGAAGGAAAGCTTAGAAATAGATCTGAAGACCAAGACAGCCTCTTAATGCAATGTATTTCTGGTGAAACAGAAATATTCTTATTAGATCCTCAATTCCAAAACACCATTACTAGTAAGACATCATTTAATAACAATTAAATAATAAATTTTCAGAATATTTTTTGATTACATGACATGTCCCAATATGAGAAAAAATTAAAATATGAAAAAAGTGCTGCTTGGAGTTGAGGAGATTAGTTATTGACTTTTTCTCTAGTTTTCTTAAACTGACTCAATAGTTTCTAGACTAAACTGAGGCTTTCTCTATTCAGATCACATTGCTAATGTTTCTAGATACTAGAGTTAGGAAGGAAAGATGGGTCTGTTGTAGAGTTTTCCTTATGTTCATTTGGAAACTATAATAAATTCTGGGGTTTTTTTCCTACTCCTAAGATTAGGTAATGTGGAGTTAAAAATTCTTATGTGTTTTTTTAATGCAAAATTAACTTAACAATTAATGGTTAGTTTTTTCTAAAGTAATAAACACTCAATCAAAGGCCCTGAGTAGCTGATCTTAAAATGATGATACCCACAGCCAATCTTATTTAGCAAACCACTTTGGTAGTGGTTAAGGAAAACAACAACAACAACAAAAAATGCTGATTCACTTACTACTCATTTCTACACCAAGTCATTATTACATTAATGGTTTTTACAACACTCACATTCTCTATTATCCCTTAATGACAAATAATTTCATTGTCAATCAGTACAATATATTCACTATTTGTATTTGATTTTGACTTGCATAGAATTTATTGCAATAGTGGGTTCCTTTAAAAATCCATTGAAATCAAATAAAAAAAAAATGTTTTTAAATAAAAGCAAGGCCCTAGCTGGTTTGGCTTAGTGGATAGAGCATCGGCCTGCGAACTGAAAGATCCCAGGTTTGATTCCAGTCAAGGGCACATACTTAGGTTGTGGGCTTGATCCCCAGTAGGGGGCTTGCAGGAGGCAGCCGATCAATGATTTTCTCTTATCATTGATGTTTCCATCTCTCTCTCCCTCTTCCTTCCTCTCTGAAATCAATAAAACTATATTTAAAAATAAATAAATAAATAAAAGCAAGACTGCCTAAATCACAATTATATCACATAATAGTGTTATTTGACAGGAAAAAGCTCAAATTAAAATAATGAAATATCAACTTTCTAAAGTATGTTGCTATTTTTTTTCTAATTACCTAACAAGAAACCTTGGTAACCTTGTTGACTTCCTATGGACGATGCACATTTAATTGAAAGGCTACTAGTAAGAATTCCATTGCATGAGGAAGCGATATTTTATCAGAACACAGTTGATCTGTCCTAATTTACCTAAATTGACTCATTTAACTGAACTGCTTCACAGGAATCCCTTGTGGAGCCTTCTACGTTTGTTTTTCTTCTTGATCCTGAGAATCAGAGGCGGCTGTAAAGAGCAGATCTCTGTACAGCCCTTCCCAGTGGTTTGGGAAACAATTCATGGCAGAGATGGCCTTCTTCACTCATTTTCCTTTTTCATTTCTCTCATTCAGTCTGTCATCAGTTTTGCTGCTGCTTCCCACATGATAACTTTTATTCCCTCCTCTTTAGTTTAAATCCTAGCCTTTTCCTGGCTGTAAATACTATTTGGAGCCTTCTCACAGGCACACTTTCATCTGCATATTTTTGCCCTTAATATCACCAAACAACTATAATGCCCCCAGCACTGTTCTTGGCCTTCCGCATCCATGAGCTCATTTGCCTTCCTGCAAGTTACTAACTGTTTTGCAGCTGCGGAAACAAGGTTAAGTAATTTTCTGCAAGACTCACACAGCTAGTGAATGCTAAGGCTGGAATTCAACTCCAGTCATCCCCTCCAAAGTCCACGTCTCTTTCCTCCAAAAGCTGCCCCATAGCCCAAATGTTATAGTTATCTTCTCACCTGGGTTTATGAGCTCCTACTCTGTATCAAGCACTGCTCTATGTGCAGAGCATCTGATACCAAGCAAAACAAAGCCCCTCCCTTATGGAGCTTATAGTCCAGGCGGGGACGACAGAAAACAAAGAAACAAGCAAAAATAGCATCTGGCATTGTTACACATAGTCATAATCCTAATGCTCAATCAGCAAGAACCTAAAAAGCACCTATGCCTCCTTAAGGAAAGACTAACATCACAATAAATCTATTACTAGGATGAATGGAGGACTATTAGTTTTGAGGGCTATTAGAATTGCTCCACTAGGAAATAAGTGAGAACTAAATATGTAAGAGGCATGAATATGATAAAATTCAGATGCTAAGAAGAAATTTGACCCACTTTTTAATGTTTTAATAATTCATATTCATGCTTAAGCATTTTGCTTGTTGCATCCTGTCTTCATTGTTCCTGTTATAATATTTAAGTTGTTAGCATCTCCTATTTACTGGGGATTCATTCACAGCCATCAAAGGGAAGCAACTCCCTTCTCCCCACCAGATCAGGCATGGCAGCTCATTGCCCTGCAGGGATCGAGAGCCTCAGCAGAGGCCTGAGCCGGAGAACCAGCTTTCTAGGGGAGAAGCCAAAGTTCCCATAAGCATCCATCTAAAGTGCTCCCCTGTCTCTTTGTAACATCGTCCTGCCTCATTTTCATGGTAGCATTAGGACTACCCAATAGGGTCTTGTTTGCTTATTCCCAGTATTATCCCATATCAGAGCAGAGACTTTGTCACTAGAACCCACTGGGACTCCAAATAGTAGACACCCAGTAGCTATTCCCTGAATGAATGAATGAGGAGGCGATGAAATGGAACAAAGTATTCACACTGAAAGGTTTCTTATGAAACAAGATGTGAAAAAGCCAGTGTGTCTGAGGCCTGAGGGCACTGATGATGATGGCTAATGTTGGTACTATTGTTCTTGATCCCCTGTTCCCTAGAATGTCCCACGCACAGGGAGTCATCCCATCCTGTTCCCTCCACAAACTGGCGCCTGCCCTGGACTCCCCTCTGGACCATCATGCAGCAGTGGAAAGGGCGAGAGGAGGAGCTGCCTTGTCTTTCACTGAGAGGCACACGTTCTGCAATATGAGTGACTATGTTCCCTATGCTGCACTTTGCATTCCCATGACTGTTCTGTGACTACCAATAGGTCGTTCTCAATCCCTTCACCTCTTTCACCCTGGGTACAGGGAATATTTGGGGAATGCTTTGTAAAAAAAGCCAAAAAGGTCATTCGGGTGATTTTCATAACAGCGTGTAAGAGATAAATAATTGTAACTTAATAGAATATAATGATTTGAAATTTGAGCTACTCACCTAAAATTTTTTAACTTTCATTTTAAATAAAAAATAAGAATAAAAATAATTTTAAAAATGAAATGTACATATTCTGTTATCCTTACTCACGCTCAGTTGCTTTTAGCACGAGGCCTCACCATAAGCAGAAAAAGGAGAATGTGCTTACAAAGTATAAAGGCTTGAGAACGTCGACTAGAAAGACCTGTCCACGGGAGTGCCGCAGAGCTCCGAGGAGAGTGGGGGTAAGAACAATGACTTCAGCTGACAAGAGTAGGAGCAAACACTTCAACTATCCACGGGAAAGCTAACAAACCCCAGAGGGAGAAAGAGAAGCCAGGAGGCCACACTGAGCCAGGGTCCAAACTCTGGCACCCACAGGGCTGTGTGACCTGGGGAAATTCCTTCACCTTTAAAACCTCCTAATCTATAAAGTCCAAGTTATAATAATGTTGATCACAGGGTTGTGTGGACCAAACCTGTCAAAGGAGATAAAGAACTTAAGACAATGCCTTCACACTGCTGATGGTCAATGGATGTTTCAACAGCGTTGGTACCTTCAGCAAGAAAAATACACAATTCAGAGAGAGGATAAGATGAGGTCAATTCACTTTGCCGTAAAAGCTTAAATAAACCATTAGTATCTTTTCAAGTTTTCTCTTAGTATAAAAGATATTTTTAAATTTCATTCCTACTTACTGTTTTATAGTAAAACTAGAGGCCTGGTGCACGAACTTGTGCACCAGTGGGGTCTCTCAGCCTGGCCTGCGGGATCGGGCCGAAATCAGGTCCCGGATTGCGAGATGGTGCAGGCCAGGTCAAGGGACCCCACCGATGCATGATCGGGGCCAGGGAGGGACATGGGAGGTTGGCCAGCTGGGAGGAACTGTGGGAGGACTCCAGGATGTGTCTGGCCCATCTCACTCAGTCCCAATTGGGCGGACCCCAGCAGCAAGCTAACCTAGTTGTGGGAGCATCTGCCCCCTGGTGGTCGGTGCACATTATAGCGAGTGTTGAGCGGCCTTCGCATATCATTAGCATATTACACTTTGGTTGAACGGCCAACCTGACGACCAGACACTTAGCATATTAGGCTTTTATTATATAGGATAAAGCAATTTTAAGAAAAGGAAGTAGATACAAGATCCTTATGGGGGAGGGAGGTGCTAGATACTTTATAGACAGTGCTTTATCTAACCCTCCCACAATCCTATGGAAATGCTGTTTTATTTCCATTTTATAGATGATGAGACAGATTCAATGAGAGTAAGAAAGGATTCAAGGTTACACACATTTTAAGTTGTGGAGTTGAAATTGAAATCGGTGTTCCTGATCCCAGAGCCCCGTGGTCAGCAAACTGCGGCTCGCGAGCCACATGCAGCTCTTTGGCCCCTTGAGTGTGGCTCTTCCTAAGCCTTAGGAGTACCCCAATTAAGTTAATAACAATGTACCTACCTATATAGTTTAAGTTTAAAAAATTTGGCTCTCAAAAGAAATTTTAATCATTGCACTGTTGATTTTTGGCTCTGTTGACTAATGAGTTTGCCGACCACTGCCCTAGCCTATTTCTTTCCACTGTAATATTCTGTCAAAGGTACTATTCCATTTTAGAGACTACAAATTTACTTTAAACATTGTAAAATATTTTAATGAATCTTTTTTGATTCCAGCAATAGAGTTGTTTATCCAAGATTGGTAAAAACTAAACTCTCTCAAAGAAATCAACGAATCTGCTATTAAAAATAGGTTGTCCATCCTCACAGAGGGACAATTTGGATTGGGAATGCTGAGAGTCTATTCCTGGCTGCACTTCAAAGTCAACCCAGGTCAGGTTACATCAGCAGAGTGGAAATAATGAAGTTCACTCTTTATTCTAGATAACTCACACGAAAAGTAGCATTTTGCCAGAATGATTTCTGGGAAAAACCGATCTGAAAAGATATCGTGTTCTCAGGAAGGTCTGAGAGAGGGTTGCAGAGAGATAAGAAGGAGCAGAAAGCTAAAGACAGGGCCTTCTCTGTGAGGATTCTTAACTAGCTCTGTGAATACCTTTGAATCCAAACATGGTAACTATTTTCTTTCTTATAAGAGAAATCAAGATGCCCTGACTGGTTTGGCTCAGTGGATAGAGCGTCGGCCTGGGGACCAAAGGGTCCCGGGTTCGATTCCAGTCAAGGGCATGTACCTTGGTTGCGGGCATGTCCCCAGTGCAGGGTGTGCAGGAGGCAGCTGATCGATATTTCTCTCTCATCGATGTTTCTAACTCTCTGTCCCTCTCCCTTCCTCTCTGTAAAAAATCAATAAAATATATTAAAAAAAAAAAAATTCTAAAAAAAAAAAAAAAAAAAAGAGAAATCAAGGAGGCAAAAGTAAGACACATTTTCTTAATGAGTCCATTGTAACATTTGTAATAAGTCTTTACATAGACAAGGCATAGGAAATCCAAAATATAATTTGTGCACAAAATAAAAAGTAAAAATGTAAGTGCCTAGTGCAATGCGGTGTAAATTACCAGAATTAAGCAAGAGCTAGCTACTCTTGCCAGAAGAAGCATAATGTTTGGGGGTTAATATTTTCTATATATTTGCATATATTCCGAACTTAACATTTTTAATGCAACCTCAAGTCTCTTGGTAAAGTCTTTTGCCAAGTTTCAAGTTTTCACATCCTATACATATATATGTATCTGTCATTCTCTCCTTTCATTCATATACACATATCCATACCACTTGATTCTAAGATGATTAAATGATAGCTAAAGTCTCATAACCTGATGTAATTCATTCATTCAACAAATATGTTGTGTGGCAATGCTGTAACACAGTGAAGGGTCAATATTTTATTGTAAATTAATTATTCACATTCCATAGAACTAAATAAGATATGTCAGTTGACACATCCTTATTAGTCATTTTTCATTAATTTTAAAAGAACTACACATCTTGTCCCATGTAGTTATCTATCCTAGAATTATGATTGATTGAATAATAAAAATAATTCAAATTTGTATGGCATTTTCAAGTTTGTAAAACATCTTTGTCATACATAGCATGGTGATTCCACAGTTGGATTCAAATCCTGTCTTTATCATTCTAAACTTATGTGGCCTCTGACAAGTCAGCAAATTTCTCTGTTTATCAGTTTCCTGCCTACAAAATGAGGATAATAATATCTGTGTTATAGGGTTATTGTGACAATTAAATGATTTTTTACACAATGCCTATTGTTAGCACATACAATCTATTTATATATACTATAAACTAGAGGCCCGGTGCACAAAATTCGTGCACTCGGGCGGGGGGTGAGGGGGGTGAAGGGGCGAGTGTCCCTCTCGCAGTCCAGAAGCCCTTGGTGGATGTCCGACTGATGGCTTAGGACAGTGGTCAGCAAACTCATTAGTCCACAGAGCCAAATATCAACAGTACAACGATTGTAATTTCTTTTGAGAGCCAAATTTTTTAAACTTAAACTATATAGGTAGGTACATTGTTATTAACTTAATTAGGGTACTCCTAAGCTGGCCTTTGCTAAAAACGTCCTCAATCTGATTGAGATACGTTCGCTGAGGTCGACCCCTTCCAACTCTCCACACTCGTCTTGAATACTTGTTTTGTCTATCTCAGTGGTCGGCAAACTCATTAGTCAACACAGCCAAATATCAACAGTACTTCTTCAAAATAGACTCGCCCAGGCCAAAAACCAACTTCTGCACATGGGCCACAAAGTTTCAATCGCACTGTACGTGCATGCCCACATGTGGTTATTTGTGGAAGAGCCACACTCAAGGGGCCAAAGAGCCGCATGTGGCTCGCGAGCCGCAGTTTGCCAACCACTGGCTTAGAACATCCTTAGCATTGTTGTGGAGGCAGGAGAGGCTCCCACCACCGCAACTGCACTTGCCACCTGTGAGCCCGGCTTCTGGCTGAGTGAGGCTCCCCCTGTGGGAGAGCACTGACCACAAGGGGCAGCTCCTGCATTGAGTGTCTTCCCCCTGGTGGTCAGTGCGTGTCATAGCGACCAGTTGTTCCACCTTCAGGCCAAAACTGGCTCTCCAACATCCCCCAAGGGGTCCCGGATTGCGAGAGGGCACAGGCCAAGCTGAGGAACCCCACTGGTGCACAATCAGGGATGGGGAGGGGAGGGATGCAGGAGGTTGGCCAGCTGGAGGGGTACTGTGGGAGGGCTCCAGGGCATGTCTGGCCCATCTCGCTCAGTTCCAATCGGCTAGACCTCAGCAGCAAGCTAACCTACTGGTCAGAGCGTCTACCTCCCTGTGGTCAGTGCATGTCATAGCAACTGGTTGACTGGTCGACTATCTGCCCCCTGGTGATCAGTGCACATCATAATGAGTGGTTGAGTGGCCTTAGCATATCATTAGCATATTACACTTTGATTGGTTGAACGGTCGACCAGACATTCGGACACTTACATATTAGGCTTTAATATATAGGAAGCCTAAGTGACCCTACGACTGTTGGACTGGTAGCTATGATGTGTACTGGCCACCAGGGGGCAGACACTAAATGCACAGGCACAGAAACATGGAACAGACTGATGAATCTCAGAGGGAAGGGGGAAGGGGAGGTGGGAAGAGATTAACCAAAGATCATATATGCATACTAGAGGCCCGGTCCACGGATTCGTGTACCGGTGGTGTCCCTCGGCCTGGCCTGTGGGGATTGGGCCAAAACTGGCAGCCTGACATCCCCCAAGGGGTCCTGGATTGCGAGAGGGAGCAGGCCAGGCCGAGGGACCCAACCAGTGCACAAATCCATGCACCGGGTTTCTAGTAAGCTATAACAGTTTTTGCTGCAATTATCTCATTTGTGACTCACAAAAACTCTGTGACGTAGACATGAGAGATATTTGTGTCCCTGTTATGAAGGTAGGAAAAGTGAAGCAGAGAAGTAACATTTCATTCTACCTCTTTCCTCAGAATTCCATAAAGAATTCTTTGCAGAGGGAATAATGACTAATACAGCCGTGGGCAAACTATGGCCCGTTTGAAATGCATAAAACTAAAAAAAAAAAAAAAAAACCGTACCCTTTTATGTAATGATGTTTACTTTGAATTTATATTAGTTCACACAAACACTCCATCCATGCTTTTGTTCCGGCCCTCCGGTCCAGTTTAAGAACCCACTGTGGCCCTCGAGTCAAAAAGTTTGCCCACCCCTGGACTAATACATGGAGGACCAAAATTCAAAGTTTCATTAATTAGTTTTGCTTACTTGCAAAATAAAACACTGCTGGGTATTACATTTAAAAAATACTAAGTGTTTAAAAACATTAGTTATTTATTGAGAAAATATTTATTAAATCTCTGTTCAATAAATTCACTGGGCTTGATGCTATGGAATTTAAAAATAAGAATTTGAAATCAGACCACACTTCATTATTTAGTCAAAGTGTTCTTTCATACATAGGAAAATTCTTTTTTTATGTGCCAGTTATGGTAAAAATAAAGTCTGTAATGATAAGAGTATAACAATGACTTGATAGCACATCATGCGCTTTGAGGACAGGGTTTACTGTAAAATCACTACCTCACTTGTGGTCAGTTTTCAACCTCGCTGCTTGCCGGGGTCCAACCCCAGCGGGTCCAGGGGTCCCCAAAGGTGTAGATGGAGTCGGCGAAGAAGGAAGGACACGGAGATAGTGTTCAGTTGATCAGCAGCCTAGCCAGGATCTCCAGCCAGGATCTCCAGCCAGGTTCTGTGTCCATGTTCTCTTGCTAGGTTCTCCAGCCAGGTTCTGTCCAGGTTCTCCAGCCAGGTTCAGTCACCAGGTTCTAATCAGGTTCTCTTGCCAATTTCTGTAGTCAGGTTCAGTCCAGGATCTTTTGCCATGTTCTCTCGCTAGGTTCTGTCTCTAGGTTCTGAGGCCAGTTTCTGTCCAGGAACTTTTGCCATGTTCTCTCCAGCGAAGTTCTTCTGTCTCTAGAGAACGTTCTGTGTAGGTTCTGTGCCTCGGTTCCGTCTCTCCTCGTTCTGTCTTCTTACATCTGTATTTATACCAGTTGATTCCAATCCTATCAATCTCTATTTCAAAGGTTAGGGCGTTTCTTATCTCCATTCCAGGGAGTAAAAGATTATGTAGCTTAAGCATGATTGTTCGTAGTTAAAGTGATTAATTACCCACCTGGCACTTAGTTAAGAGGTTTTATTCCCTCCCTAACTTCAGGGGAAAATCCCTACCTGGGGAAACAACCTTTCTCAGAGACCTTGGTTAAAATACATAGTGCCAAGAAGGTGAGCAAACATATTAAGAACAGTATGCCATATATGCCAGGTCCCTTGAAACAGCAAGCATGGACCGGCTCCCGGCAGCTGCTCACAAAGGCAACAATATTTCAGGAGACTTTCCATCCTTCTGTAATTTTATTGGGAATCTCATTTTTAGGTTTGGTGACAGCCAAGGATTAAATGTTGAGGAATGAAGGACAGGGCAGACCTGAATGAGAAGGTAGGTTGCCTCAGCTAGTTATTGTGGTTCCTCTCCAGCTGTGAACCTGTGAAACTAAGGAAGTTGGGACGGGCACAGAATAGACAGTCCCATTCCCAGAAGGGGGCAATAGGAAAGAAGGAAGGGTTGATGGGTCCCTGCTTGGACACTGATAGTGCTTGCTCTGTCCTCCCGCCCTTCTCCCCCACGCATACCTGCTTCTCTGCCTCTCATGAATTGCTGTAACACGGCCACTTGGCCAATCCCCAAACTCTTGAACAAGCAAAGAGTTTTGACTTAGGTCTTCATTTCTTTCCCATGGAAACCCTCACATATTATTTATTCTTAAAGTATTTTGTTGACATTAAAGGACACACGATATGATAACATAGTCACTGTGGCTTACCAGCCATCAGGCCATCATACATCAGTTTCCAGAAAGTCGCATGCTAAGGCCTTTGTCCAGTGCACACTTGTAAACACATAACCCAAGCAGAAACAAACTCTCTGTGCTTGATTACCTAATAAACAGTGCAAGAACTGGAAAGTAATCCAAAGAGGGAATGTAGAACTCTAGACCTCCCACTTCCTGAGGTGATAAAATTCTCATCAATTCTTATAAAGCCAAGTTGGCCTTGCCATAAAATTGAAAACTAAAGGCTCTGTTCAATTTACCTAAATTATCTATAATGATCTAAGACAATGATATTGTACGTAAGTTTTTAAATCTAAGAATGAAACAGCACAATCAGTTTAAAAATGGAAACTCCATTTTACTTTTATAATTTTAAATAAAACTTTATGATGAATTATATTTTCATTCATCACAACCTTTCTTACAGAATTTCTCAAGTTATAAATAACATGTTCATATCTCCCAGTAGTTCCTTGACTACTTGGGGACTGGGTTTCTATCTGGCCCATCCTTATAGTCTATATTCACAGCCAAGCCCCAGAGCTTGGCACCCAATAAATAGCAGATGATGAATGAATGATGCTTCCCAGAATATTAATCTAAGCTCTTTGAAATTAAAATGTCTTATATAGCTTAGAAGGGTATATAAGTACCATAATGAGTTTATACCAATTAATATAATTATAAACAAGTACTGTAAGTCATCAAGACAAATACCACATGCAAATATCCTGTTAATGATGCAAAGCAGCAAAATAGAACAATAAAATATGTCAACACTAAGAGACAAGGAATGGTTTGCATCAACTGTGAATTGATGCAAAGCGTTTGGCTTGGAAAACCTATTATCATCCTCATTTCAACTACAAGTAAGGCAAAAGGCATATTCTCTAAAGGCACAAGCAACAGCCAACAGACTCCCATTGATGGGTCTTTTGCTCTCAACACAAAATTGTACAAAGACCAAAACCCTGAGACAGTCAGCAAATTGAATGATTCAGGCCAAAGAATATGTACCGTGCCAATTTTCTTTCAGAACCAGAGAGTAAAGTAAATTACAGATTTTTTAAAATTTTCATCTGAGAATTTGGCTTTTAAAACATTGTTTTTGTCCTTGTATTTGATTGGGACTGTTTTGGCAATGCTGTTATCAGCATGCTACTGTTTTGTGTGTTTTTTCTCTCTGTATGGATCAAGGGTCTTTGGGCTGTTCTTCCTGAAAAGGCAATTGTGATAATGAATCTGGAGAGAAAACATTTAAGCCACAGGCGTTTGTTGACATGACTATTTAACTCTGATTCTCATTAGCGATATTAATATGCTACAGACACATTACCTTTGGGGGCACATGTCACCTGAGGAATATTGCAGGATTCGTTTCAGAAAGAGGACGAGGCAGTCCTGCCCAGAAATCTTTGAGAAGGGAGGAATGGGATTGTAGCCAAAGGAGAATGACAGGCACCGCTCCATTACCCCTCTCAAAAGCCTCGCTCTGCAAATAATTGAGTTTGCTCTCTCCGGGAGAAACCCAATACATCCCAGGGATGGAGTCATCTAAAGATGGAATGAGGAGGAAGGAAAGGAGAGTGGGGAGAAAAAAGAGCAGGAAAGAGTCCATTCCTACATTTGAATTTCCTTCCTCCCTCCCAAGAAATCTGCAAATCTTTACTAGAATGCTACCATGCTAACCAGACACACACGCAACAGTTATTTAAATGCCCCACTTGTTCTTGCTTAGATGTTGAGGTTAGCCAGAAGCCCATGTCTGAATCTCATACTGTTCCTTAAACCTGAAGAATATGATTTAATTGAAGAGGACAACCAACTGGTGTCCAGCAAAGCACACAAGGGTCATTGCTACAGTAAATTTTGGAGCAGCAAATTATTTTTTTAATGTATTTAAATTTTTAATATTATTTATTGATTTTTAGATAGAGAGAGGAAGGAAGAGAGAGATGGAGAGAAAAAGAAACACTGACTTGTTGTTCTACTTATTTATGGATTCCTTGGTTGCTTCTTGTATGTGCCCTGACTAGGGATTGAACCCACAACCTTATAACCAACTGAGCTACACAGCCAGAGCCAGAAAATTCTTAATGAAACAGCTTAAGCAGGCCTCAAACTCTCTCAGGTGCCAAATAATAATAATAATAACAATAATAATTTCTATTTTCTTCCAGAATATGTGTTCTTAATCATAATCCAAAGGGCCTAATGGCCCATACATAGAATTTCTGTGAAAAACCTAGATCAGAGATAAATAGCATCTCTATTTCCATTAACCTCTAACTGAAATTTAGCATACCTAAATTATCAATGAAGGCAACAAACAGAAAAATAAATTCGGAATCACAGCTATTTTCCTATCAACATGATGTTGTTAAAAACATTTCAAAATATTTATGTCCATTGCTGTTATAAAATTAGCTATTGACTTATTGCTAGACATAATTATTTCTATATCATGTATTACTATATCATGAATGTATATTTCTAATATTTTTGATAACAAAATTTTAATAAAATTGCCTTCCTTTGTGATTCTGTTATTTACTTTAAGCATCAAAACATTATTGTGAGAAGACACCTGTAGGCTTCCCCAGGTTGCCCAAGGAGTCCTTGGCTCAAAACATGTTAGACTCTGCTCTTCCTGGGGATGTGGCACAAACAGCTAGAACTCCGGTTCCCTAAAGCAATATTTCAGAAGCTGGAGAATTGCACAGACTTTCTCACAGGAAGAAAGTTATGCAGGTATACAGAAAATTAGATAGAAACCCCTTCATGCCGATAGGGGTAACACAGCTATAACATTGATATGTATACATCAAATAGAAACAAAATTACAAAACTATTAACATTTAAATAAATTATATTTATGAGTTAATATTGACATTGTTCTGTTAAAGCATCCGACTCCTGAGGCACACACCCTTCTGTGTTTGGGGAGCTTACACCACCACATATCCCAGCGGAGAAAGTTGGTTACCATTGTTCTCTATTTGAACTGACCTATCATGCATTCTTCTTCCATGGACCCTCTTTAGGCGCCCCTTGTACAACAGGCCAGTACATGCCTTGTTCTGCAACTGAGAAGAATATCCATTGACTCTGTCTCTATTCCTTCCTTGATGGCTGGCAAATGTCTATTGAAATAACATTACAGGCCCAAGATGGAGCTTTTGTCTGGGAAGCCAGGTCACTAGACGGAAACTTGGATAACTTTCCTGCCCCTGTAACTGCTCTGCTTGACCGGAAACGCAGTATTCCCAGTCAGCGAACCTCCAAACGCCAGCCAGCTCTGAGCTCCATGCTTCTTTCCTTGTTCCTTCTTACCCAAAGCAAGGGTGACTATGTGGCCCCAGCCAACCAGGAGTTTCCTCTTTTTCTCCTCCTTGTTCTTTATTCTTTATCTTACGAAAGCTTCCTGCCTTTCGTAAGATAAAGATGGGATGGAAGGCAGGAAGCTGTTCACCTCGTGAAATGTTAAAGCTTGTATCACCTAAATTGTTTCTTTAGTCATTTTTTTTAAATAGTCTAAGCAGTATAGCTTAGCAGCAACATAACCATAAATAGAAACTCAAATACAGGTACCAAAAATCCATGTCAATACTTGTTATAAGATGGTGATCCAGGTCATTGAGAGTAGGTTTAAGTTAATTATTTTTTATTATCATTGAAATGAAAGCTTTTAAGAAACATAAGAACTTTCATTTAAAAAATTCTTATAGAGAATTCAAGGATCCGGCAGAATACATCTGAGGTCCCTCAGACCCCAGATGGAGAAATACTGTCCAACAATGTAACAGGAATGATAAGGATACAATTCACCCATCTACATGTACACATACCAGCACAGACTCCCACTCCAAACCATATAATAATCTAGAAAGTAATCTATAGAGGGGGGTCCATGACCCTGGGGCAGTAGAACTGATTGTTGAAAAACGTAATAAAAGCATTTAGGGTTCCATTCGGAAAATGGAGAGGAGACTTCCCTGGTTTCAAATGTCTAGACTCCCTCTCCCCAAATCTCCTTGGGATAGTTGCCTAATGAATAGTAATCCAGGTAAAACAACACTTGCTCTGTTCCTCTTAGCTTCATATTCATGCAGAGCTTACTTCCAAGCTAATAGAAATGCCATGTTGACAACACAAAACTAGGAAGAAAGAATAACCTTAAGGTTTTAGATTGATGCTAAGCTTTCTGCATTTAGTAAATTCAGGGTAGGTGTTTAGAGCATTTTTGTACAGTGCTAATAAATCACTACTATTTAGATAGCTTGACTGCCATGATCAAGTCATTTTATCTTCAGAAGAGAGATCACTGATAAAACAAAACAAAAAAAAACACACATAAAAAACACTACAAACTAGATACAAGGTGAATACCTTATATTGGGAGAATAGCTGAAATAAAATAAACTATGGTGTAATGACAACATGGAATACTGTTCGGTCATTGCAACAATAAATTAGACACATTCACATGAAGTATTCTTGAACAAGAAAACATTAGATAGAAAAATACATGTAATAAATGAGATCCCGCTTTTTGAAAAACAATGACAAGATCACCTCTATATTTATGTTATTCTGTATACATATATGTGCATATATGTGTATATATAATAGTACCAGAGGCTGGGTGCATGAAATTCATGCACGGGGCGGCGGGAGGGGGCAGGTCCCCTCAGCCCAGCCTGCACCCTCTCCAATCTGGGACCCCTCAGGGGATGTCCAACTGCCGGTTTAGGCCTGATTGGGCATCGGGCCCAAACCGGTAGTCAGACATCCCTCTCACAATCCTGGACCACTGGCTCCTAACCGCTCACCTGCCTGCCTGCCTAATAGCCTCTCGCTGGCCCCCCTGTCAGCCTGGTCGCCCCTAACTTCCCCCTCTGCTGGCCTTATCACCCTTAACTGCCTCTGCCTGCTGGCCTGATTGCCCCCAACTGCCCCCAACTGCCCCCCACCCACTGGCCTGGTCGTCCCTAACTGCCCCCTCCTGCCAGCCTGGTCACCCCCAACTGCCCCCCCTGCCAGCCTGGTCACTCCCAACTGCCCCCTCATCCCCGCCAGCCTGGTCACCCCTCACTGCCCCCACTGCTGGCCTGGTCGCCCCATGCAGCCTGCTGTTCAGTCGTTTGGTTGTCCCTCACTAACCCCCCTGCCAGCCTGGTCGCCCCACATGGCCTGTTTGGTCGTCCATTTGGTTGTTTTGGTTGTGATGGCCCCTGGCTTTTTATATATGGTACATGGATAAGTGAAAGGAATTCTAAGAATAAAATAGGCAGGTCTTAGGAATAAAGAGGGTCCATGGGGGAGGAATGCATAGGTGAGGGTTTAGAGCTGCCCAAAGGCATACATTCACAGAGGATAAAGAAAAGTCACAAAGTATCGGGAAGAAGGAAACACTTTCACAGAGGATAGAGAAATGTGGACAGATGCTGGAAAGAGGAAAACATATTTTCACAGGAGTTAGAGGAACGTTGCAAGATAAGGGGGAGAGAAAAGAGGGGCACCACCGTGGGTTTTGGATGTTGAAGCTGATATTCTGCAAAAGAGTGACCAATTAGGAAAGCACCAGGTCATAAAGTGGGGAAGGGGTCCAATTAGAAGGGAGCATGAAGAGACAAAGAACTACAGCCTTTATAAACCTTAGAAAAAAGGGCTTAGTTGGTTATCCCCTGGGGAACCCCTCCCTACATGGGAGTTTGTATTTGCTTCCAATAAATTCCCACACTTTTACTAACAAGTCCTTTTAGTACGCGAATTTTATTCTTTAAACTTCATAAGGCAAGAGCCTGCAAGGGGAAAATCCGCTCCCTGAACCCCACATTTCATAAACATGGAGGAAACTATAAAATCATAAACACTAGGTTGTCAACATGGGTTAACTGTGCACGCAGATAGGGTAATATGATGCAAAGGGAGGAGAAAGAGTAAAGTGATTTATACAAAAAAGGGGGAAAAGATTTCCATTTAAAATTAATATCTATACTAATAAAAGGGTAATATGCTAATTAGACCGGAGACCTTCCGGACGACCTTCCAGGGATTAATGGCAGAGCACAGGCCGGGTGGGAAACGCCTGCCTCTGCTCTGCCATTGATCCCAGAGCCCCAGCAGGGTGGGCAGGCCTCCCTGTGGGCAGGGATCAATGGTGAGCCCAGGCCTGGTGGGAGACGCCTGCCTCTGCTCTGCCATTGATCCCAGAGCCCCAGCTCTGGGTGGGCAGGGCAGGCAGGGCCTCCCTGTGGGTGGTGATTGATCGCAGAGCACAGGCCAGGTGGAAAGGACCTCCCTGTGGGCAGGGATCAATGGTGGAGGGCAGGCCTGGTGGGCAGGGCCTCCGTGTGGGCGGGGATTAATGGCGGAGCCCAGGCCTGGTGGGAGACGCCTGCCTCTGCTCTGCCATTGATCCCAGAGCCCCAGCTCTGGGTGGGCAGGGCAGGCAGGGCCTCCCTGTGGGTGGTGATTGATCGCAGAGCACAGGCCAGGTGGAAAGGACCTCCCTGTGGGCGGGGATTAATGGTGGAGGGCAGGCCAGGTGGGAAACTCCTGCCTCTGCTCTGCCATTGATCCCAGAGCCCCAGCCTGGGATCCTTCTGCACAGCATTGATCACAGAGCCCTGGCAGGGTGGGCAGGCAAGCCGGGGGGAGTGGGGAGGCAGTTGACGGCAAGGGGCGGCAGTTGGGGGCAAGAAGGCCGGCAGGCGGAGTGGTTAGGGGTGATCAGGCAGGCAGGCAGGTGAGCAGTTAGGAGCCAGCAGTCCTGGATTGCAAGAGGGATGTTTGACTGCCAGTTTAGGCCCGATCCCAGTCAGACATCCCCCAAGGGGTCCCAGATTGGAGAGGATGCCCCAGATTGGAGAGGGTGCAGGCTGGGCTGAGGAACACCCCTCCCACCCCCCACCCCCCACCCTGTGCACAAATTTCGTGCATCGGGCCACTAGTATAATATAATCATATTTATGCAATATAAAAAGAATAAAAATCAACTCCTAATGGTGTAGGAAATTTAAAAAGCTGGCGGGTAAAATCCTCCAAAATATGTTCCTCCATAAAAGCAGTAAAAATACTGGGGGAAAAATGTTAAAATCAAATCTTTTAGAACTTTGGGATTTAACCAAAGGCTTGCATTTTTCACTATTCAAGAAAGATCACAGTAAGAACTATGAGCTTTGTAGCATTTTAAATTGCCCTATTACCTTTACCCTCTCCTCAGTTCTATGATGGCCTTGCAAACAGGGTAACTATGAAAACTGGCAACTTAGGAGGCCATGGAGAGGGTAGAATGGATTTGAACCTCCCCAAAAGTCATCCCCAGAGAATCGTCACCATTCAACCTATCTGGAAGCACCCTGGAAAGGATTCATTCTCAGGGCTGGTCTTTATTTGACCTGACTGGGAGCTCTCTCTATGCAAACAGCTCTATCCCGAGTGCACTCATCAAACACAATCTGTGGCAATTATTTAACATCACAACTTCCCAAGGCAAGAATCCTGGTGGGAAATAAGAGGCTGACAAAAGCTTTGAAAGGAAAAACAGGAATGAGGAGTCCATAGGCCCCTTTGAAAAGCTCTGACACATGCCTTGGGATCTTCGAAGGCCAGGAGCATGTGCAAGGCTGTGCACATAACCAAGAAAGACAGGAGAGGCCAGTCACAAAAGCCACGTCTTGCTGATGTGATGCCCTTTACATGAAATGTTCAGAATGGCAAACCCATAGAGACGAAAAGTAGATTAGTTTTGGACCCAAGCAGGGCAAAGGGAAAGGAAGGAGTAATGAATGCGGCACTTCTTTCTGCAGTGATAAATATGTTCTAAAATATCTCTATCTAGAGAGCAGTCATGGTTGTACAGCCCTGTGAATATAGTTTTTAAATACTTAATTGTATATATTAAACGGGTGAACTTAAGGTATCCTGGCTTTATTTCAAAAAGCATTTTTTAAATAAGTGAGGGGTATAATGTATTTTCATCCGATATAAGAGATCTAGGAGCTGGCGACTAAAACAGAACACTTTAACCTTTCAGTGCCTTAACCCACTCCTGTCACTTTAGTTCCTGATCAGTTTCTAGTTATTCTGCTGTGTGCCATATTTTTTTTAACCCAAAAGCTCTAGGTTGGCCAAAGAACTTTTCTCTTTCCTTAAAATTCAATTTATGTTTAAATATTTATAAAATACATAAGGAATCACGTGAAAATAAAAACCCACATACAGAATGCAACCTAGGGAAATCCCTTGCTGAAATGTAGCATGAAAGCTACCTATGGGCCTTTTTTCCTTTCCATATTACAACTGGTTTTCCAAATGCAACTGATGAAACTCCAGAAGTAGCAGATGTCACATACGCCTATTTCACATTCACAAAGCCCAGCTTTGCTGCACAGTGTAAAGCAGGGGGATTAGGGAAATTGTGGTTAAAACTTTACAAACTGCAATATTCTATGCTTTGGCAGGATATTAAGCTCCCCCCCCCCCACCCCCCTCCCCACCCCCACCCCCAAGGAAATGTCTTAAGAAAAGGCTATTTCCTGATACCTTTTGCCAGGAGTTCTCCCTTGGTTTTCTACCCAAAATATCTGAGAAGAACAGGATGTCTGGCTACTGTATTTTTGGACTGAAATGGACTTAAATAGCTTTTACATATGCCTGGAATTTAAAATGACATTTTCATTAGAGAATGATTGAAAACAGAAATAATGCAAATTCCCTGCTAGGTGTTAATACAGACACAACGCATTAAATGATGCTTTAAACAGAACTGGCTAAATAAATACCAAGTGCAGAAGTGTGATTAGGCATTACTAACAAAAAGTGATAAATCAGATACTACAATTTTGAAATGGTGGCAGTTTATTCATTCAACAATTATTTTTTGCTGATCATGGGATAGGCAGCAATAAACAAAACAGACTACTCTTCTACTTGCTTGGAGCTTAAAATTTGCTCAGTGCCCAGATGGCATGGCTCAGTGGTTGAGCATCGACCTACGAACCAGGAAGTCATGGTTTGACTCCCTGTCCGGGCACATGCCTGGGTTGTGCGTTTGATCCCCAGTGTGGGTTGTGCAGGAGGCAGCCGATCACTGATTCTCATCATTGATGTTTCTGTCTCTCTCTCTCCCTCTCTCTTCCTCTCTGAAATCAATAAAAATACATACATTTTTTTAAATGGACTCAGTAATGCTCCTGCCACTGCAAAAAAGCAATGATATTGACTGAGGAAGGATGCAATACTTGAAAGAGCACTGGTCTAGGAGTCCTAGGATCTGAATCCTAATTCCATGTCTACCGATTGATTACTACACAAGTGATACCAGACACGGCAACTTAATTTCCCTAATCCTTAATTTTGTATCTTGAAAACTGGTACATATTGCCTGTCCTGTGTACCTCATCAGTTAGTTATAAGAACTACAGAGAAAATACGCACACATGTCCCAAAAACTACCAAAAACTCTAGAATAGCAGGGTAGCAATACTGCTGGAATGTATGAAAAACTATCAAATCTCTTGCAATAAACTATGTTAGTTAATATAGACAGTCTATTGAGGGTCATGTAGTCTAACAGTAAAGCTCAATTCAAACAATCAAGACATTAACAACCTAGAATGACATATATTCAAAGGTTTCAGCCTTTCTGCATTTAATCATTCTCATTTTACCTGGATTTCCTTTACATGTCAACTTACATTCATGTTCTCAAGCAATCTTCCAGCCACAGGAAGAAAAGAATGAGTCAAACAGACTCCCATCAAACTTCCAAACTGAGCAACCAGTACCATATGTTTCTTTACTCTTTAGGGTACGTGTCTGTCACCTCAACTGGAATCTCAACAAATAATGGAGCTTTCAAAATCGAGACAAATCCACTTAGCGAAAGAAAATAACAATGGCTGTAATTGCAACCACATTAACTGGGCTGAGTTTTTGCTTAAATGACTTTTGCACTTCTGATGGAAAAATACTGTCCTTGAGAATAATGAAGTGCTAAAGGCATGACCAAATTATTTTTTAAAAAAAACCTCAAAATTAAACTCAGGAGGAACATACATTTGACTTGGCATAATTTGGGTTTGCAGTATCACTGTCAGGTAATGAATACAAACCTGTATGAATCACTGGTGAACACCGAGTCTAAGGAACAGGTAATGCCTATTGGTGCCATGTGAAACAATGGAGTCCGAACAGTCTGTCTCTTTGGAGAAATGGAATAATCCTGCTTTTCTTCAGACCCTGCAAACATGGACTGTGATAGCCAAGCGTCAGCTCCATCCTTCCCCTCCGGGCTCAGAATGAAAATAAACACTCCGTCCGGGCCCTCAGCTCTGATTGCCCGTGGTGGGTTTTCATGAAAGAGGGAGGAACGAACAAGAAGATGGTGGTGGCTGGTAGGCCTGCTATCGCTCTCAGTCGCATAACTTTGTTTTAGGAGGAAGAAAATAAGAATCAAGACAACCACAGAGTAAGTCCTGACAGAGACGGTGCTGACTGTCTCATCGACGCTGACTGGAGCAGAGCCGAAGCTCTAGGGCACTTTCCACACACATCCACTCCCTTCCACACTGGAAGCTTAGTAACTTGACCAAAAAAACTGAGGGGTGTTGAGGAATAGAGTCACCTTCCAGAGAACATTGTCTGCCACCGTCTCACTGACCCGATCTCCACACTTTCCGTCTTCTCTCTCTCCCAGCTCTTTTACTGGAATAACTGACAAATCTCTCCAGTTGCCCTCTAACAGAAGTTCCACACATGCCATGTTCCTCATGGTATGGTGACCTGTCAGTCACCAGCACGTCCAGTACATTGCACAGTCAGTAAAAGAGGGAGGAGAGTGAGCGAGGAAATAAGAACCCC
Organism: Myotis myotis; assembly: GCF_014108235.1. Lineage (NCBI taxonomy): Eukaryota > Metazoa > Chordata > Mammalia > Chiroptera > Vespertilionidae > Myotis > Myotis myotis. The sequence goes on from NW_023416313.1 coordinate 30,029,090, forward strand.
TGGACATGTCAAAGGCAAATGAGAGGGCGGGTAGCTCCTGTTAAATCACTTGGCGTTCTATTGCAGAACGGGGGTCCCTTCTACCAGGCACCGATAACAAAATAAGTAACATCATTTAAGCATCTCAAAATAAATAACTTTAAAATAGAAGCGCAAACTTTTAGAGGTGAAACCCCCCCCAAAATCAGTACCATTATATTGGGGCAAACACATTTTCATGCCTCAGAAATGTTGAATCGCACAGCGCATCTTCATGGCTCCCTTATGTCCTATCGGGACGGCTGAGCTGAACAGCGCGCTCTGCTAGGCTGCCGGGGAAATGAGTGGAGCTTCGCCTGTATGGTCAGGAAGTGATTGTGATTTATGAGCATCTGTTGCCACACTTAAAAATCCACCTGTGGGTTCCACAGACATTAAAGAGCACATGCATTCAGCACCTTCAGACTTACTTGTGTTCCTGTGACCTTGGTCCCCTGGGAGAGGAGCATCCGTGGTCCAGGCAGGAATGTGTTGGCTGGGATGTGTAGAAGATGTCACAGTGCTCTCAGGGAAAATTGTATTTGTAAGAAGAACATCAGGCACTTGAACTTCACCATCAGTAGCTATGGGTGCGCTCTCATTTGATTTCAAGTAGGCTTTTTGTAATGTTCCTGAAAGACAAAAATATATATTCTTAAAACATTAGGAGAAGGCTTCATTTTTAAGCACATATGAAGAAAACTCTAGAGCTACTTTCCCAAGTCACATTCTACCCAGGCAAACACAAAGGGAAAGCTGATGTTTAGCACAGCTAATCGGTAGAGTTTCTCTTCTGCAAAACACATAACCCTGTGAAAAAACTATTGCTTCCTTACCTAGGTTTTCGGTGCCCAAAGAACTTAGGGCTATTCTACTGCACCTGAGACTTGCCACAAATAAATGAAACATGGTGACACCCACCGGCATGGCTCAGTGGTTGAGCATCGACCCGTGAACCAGGAGGACACAGTTCGACGCCTGGTCCGGGCACATGCCCTGTTGCATGCAGGAGGCAGCCAATCAATAATTCTCTCTCATCATTGATGTCTCTCTCTCTCTCTCTCTCTCTTTCTCTCTCTCTCTCGTCTCCTCCTCTCTCCCTTCCTCTCTGAAATGAATAAAAATATATTTTAAAACAACAATAAAACGTTGTGAATCTTACAGTATTTCCTTCCTGCCTTCTCTTTCTCAATTTGCACCCAGGACACGTGTTCTCCATATCTCCATCTGCCACCCAGGACACGTGTTCTCCATATCTCCATCTGCCACCAAAGGGCACAGTAGTGCCTCCTTAGCCTTCTCCTTAGGTTTCTTCGCATTTTGCACTAAATTTCAGTGAACTATGCATCACAGAAAATTAAAAATAATAGGGCTCATATATTTACCAATAGAAAAAATATATCAAAAAAGTGAAATTCTAGCCCTGACTGGTTTGGCTCAGTGGATGGCGCGTCGGCCTATGGACTGAAGGGTCCCGGGTTTGATTCTGGTCAAGGGCATGTACCTTGGTTGCAGGCACATCCCTAGTAGGGGGTTTGCAGGAGGCAGCTGATGGATGTTTCTCTCTCATCGATGTTTCTAACTCTCTATCCCTCTCCCTAACTCTCTGTAAAAAAATCAATAAAATATATTTTTTTAAAAAGTGAAATTCTAAATCCCACAAAAAAAGAAGAAACTAAATTATCTTCATTTTAATAATTACAAGAAATAAGAAATAGTCATTAAACTAACATTATCAACTGGACATTTTCTCAACCTATTCATTCATTGACAAAATAAAGAGTCAAACATGACCACTGGGGACCACCTAGCTTTGACTTCAGGCAGGAACTTTTGAAAAATTTGAAAGAGATCATGTATTTTTAACTCAGTTAAAATAGATAACAGGCTGTTTCCAGAATATAGCACTGTAGTTGAGAATGCTACTAAAATAAATGAATGTGATATTGATCCATTAGAGAAAAACCCAAGGGAGATTTTTTTTTTCTAAAAACATTTACAGTGAATGCTCTAATTGGTTCTCACATTTCCAAACAGTTCATGGACCATTAAAAATAAAAGAAATATAAATAAAATGTTTAATATCAGTCTATGGAAAAAATTTCTCTACATGTGCTTGACACGTGGTAAACATTAACTACAAATCAAAATAGAAAAGCAGCTGTTTTCTGGCTAACTGAGGTCAACAGCTTCATCTGCCAAAGGATTCTAAATAAAACATTGAGTGTAAAAGCTAAATCATAACCACAGGGTGCAGGTAACACATCCTCCAAAGTGTCTGTGTGATGATGATAAATATCAAATGCAGTAGGTGAAATGAAAGACTTCCTTTAACTATTTTTAAAATGATTTAGAATTTATTCTGGATCAAAATAAATATGTGATAGACTTGATTACTACATAACATGCATTTCATTCATACAGAAAATTTTACTAATCAATTAGGCATAATATTATTTTCATCCACTTGTTAGTTGCTCTCTTCTCCTCTTGTTTTGGTATAAAGAGATTTTTCACATAACATGTTTTCATCAATGTGGCCATAATGAATACATAATGTCTACAAAGTCGATTTACTTATCATGCTAACCCGATGGATCAGCACCCAGCTCTATCAACACACTTTTAGCAAATGCCAATTCCTCATAGTTATGTCCCTGAGTAATTCACCTAAAAGGAGATCCTTACTGTATGAAATATCTGCAGTTGTTAATGTTTTGTTTGTAATGACTAGCCTTATTAATAATCTTTCCTTTATCTTTTTTACCTAGCCACATTGGTGACTGGTAATAATATCTGGTTACTCTCAGATGTCCTTTGAAACACTGACTTTCTTACGAAGGAGAAGGAGGAGGGGGAGGGGGAGGGGGAGGAGGGGAGGAGGAGGAGGAGGGGAGGGGGGGAGGAGGAGGAGAATAGGAGGAGGAGGAGGAGAAGGGGAGAAGAAGGGGGAGGGGGAGGGGGAGGGGAAGGAGGAGGAGGAGAAGGAGAAGGAGAAGGAGAAGGAGAAGGAGAAGGAGAAGGAGAAGGAGAAGGAGAAGGAGAAGAAGAAGAAGAAGAAGAAGAAGAAGAAGAAGAAGAAGCAGAAGAAGAAGAAGAAGCTGAAGCTGCCACCTAAGGGATCTGTATGTAAAAACCTGAACTCACTAGACAATTTTGTTTCAAGCATCTCTAGAAACTGACCAACTCTCAATTTACAGTTGGTTGCCTATTATGCATTTTCTTAAAAAGCACAAAAATTAGAACTCAATAAGACTAAATATCCTCGTTATAACATGATGAACTATAAAAATGCTGAGTTACTAGCTCAAAGTAGAGTGCTCATTCTTCCAGTGTTGCCCATCCCTTTTCACATTCCTACTTTTATAGAGCTGTGGTTAGAACTCCAAACTCTACAGCCTGACCACCTGGATTTAAGTCCCGTCTCTAGCACTTACTGTCCTGAAACTTTGCACACACTCTCAACTGACATAAAATAAGGAAAATAAAAGTACCTCCCTTATGGGGCTGGTGGTTAGAATCAAACTGGTCAATACATACATAACTACCTGAAATAGTTCACAGCACACAGTAAGTTCTCAATAACTGTTAATTATTACTACACGATGAAAGTAAAATTGTCTTTCTTAGGGCTACCAATGAATACCATTTCCTTCAACCATCAAAGCAAAATGGCTGAGGAAATTTTCAAAAGTGAATCACTTAACCCACTTTTGGAGTGAAATAATGGTGACTATTTCCTGCGAAAATATTAATAGAAAGCCACACTGTATGGCTCAAAAGTTTTTTAGCTCTATTTAAAAATATTTAAGAAACCGTCTATAATTCCAGTAATAATAGCCAAGCTTTACTGATCACCTACAATGAGTGGATTGAGCACTGTTGGCAAAATAATGCTGCCCCAGGTGTCCACATCCTCAGTCTCAGAACCTGTGACTATGTTACCTTACATACCTTACATGGCAAAAGGGATGTTGCAGATGTCAATTAAGGAATGTGAGGTGGAAAACCTATCCTGGATTACTCAGGTGAGCCCAAGGTTCTTACAAGCAGAGAAGGGCGGTGAGGTAGTGTGTGCCAGAGCCACAGCATGAGAAAGATTCAACGAGCCATTGCTCATTTTGAAGAAAGAAAGGAACCACAAGCCAAGGAATGCAGCAAGCCTCGAAAAGCTGGGGAAATAGGGAACAGAGTGTCTCCGAGAGCCCCTAGAAGGAATGCAGTACAACCAACACACTAATGTTAGCCCAGTGAGACCTATTTTGGACTTCTGACCTCCATGATTCTAGGATAATTTGTGTTGTTTTAAGCTACCAAGGTTGTGATCATTTGTTATAGCAGTCACAGGAAACAAATACAAGCACCTTGCTCAGTATCCTCACTTTAGCCATCTCCCAGGTCAGCCTCCCAAGAATCCTACAAAATCTCTATATATAAAACCCTAATATGCAAATAGACCGAACAGCGGAACAACCAAACAACCAGGGGGTGCGCACGAAACATGGCAGGCATCCGCAGCAGGTGGCAGGGTGTGGAACATGGCGGGCATCGGCCACGGCGGGATGGTGGAGCAGGTGAGAGGGGGTGCCAGACCAAGGAGGGGCGCTGGTTGCTGTCATCATGACAAGCCTCTGGTGGTTACTGAAAATTCTTTGCTCCCATACGCTGTGGTCCCGCCCAGCGCTTGCACCTGCTGCCGGCCCTGATCACCCCAGAGGGCTTCTCCACCTTCCTGTGCTCCTGAGGGGTGATCAGGGCAGCAGCTGCTGCTCGCACCCACTGATGGTGCTGGCCCCACTCACACCTGCTGGCAGCACCAGCCCCAGCTGCTCTGCACTATCAGCAGGTGTGAGTGGCAGCGGCAGGAGCGGGGCTGCCGGCAGACAGGGGCCCAGGCGCCACGGCAGGAGGGGCCGAGCAGGGGCACAGAGGATAGGCCAAAACCTGCCCCTGTACCCACCGCAGCCTCTCGGCCCACAGTTCCTTTCAAGGTACACAAATTTGTGCATTGGGCCCCTAGTAGATTCTATAATTAACTCTTCTTCATAGAGTTTCAGAGAGAAGGAAACTGAAGTTTGCAAGAGTTGTGTAACTTACCCAAGAATTGAGTTGGGACACAACACATACACATACACCTACAGACACTTCTCACTTTGGGCAAGATATGTACCTTCGCCCTAACTGGTTTGCCTCACTGGATAGAGCGTCGGCCTGGGGACTGAAGGGTCCCAGGTTCAATTCAGGTCAAGGGCATTGGTTGTGGGTACATCCCCAGTAGGGGGTGTGCAGGAGGCAGCTGATCGATGTTTCTAACTCTCTATCCCTCTCCGTTCCTCTCTTTAAAAAATCAATAAAATATATTTTTAAAAAAATCAACCACCATATGCATGTAAACAAATTTATCTTCCTATTGCATGAGTTTGAAGTGAATTCCTGTCTTTATATCTCTAGCCATGTGGTAACACATTTACTTTGCATTTTCTCTGTGCCAGAAACTTTGTATTTACTCTCTGCTGAGAACACAAAATCTAGAGAGAGGTACTTATCGTCAAGATGTTTATAGATTAGTTGAGGGAGACAGCCATGTCGTCTAAAAATACAAACCATGCTGCAAATGCTTTGAGAATGATATGCATAGGACAATCTGGTGACAAAAAATAGGCAAGTAGCTGTCACTCCATTTTGGAAAGTCAGGAAAGGTTTCTTAGGGGAGAATGATGCTCGATGTGAATCTTAAAAGATGATTAGAGATTTTCTAAGTTTGAGCAAAGCATTTGCTGGGAAGAGGGAGGTGAGGTATGGTCATAGGGAATGGAGAACTTTCTAGATAGAGCAAAGTAGAAAAGACATGCAAAAGCCTAACAGCAAGTAATTAAGCATGGCTAGCACACGGGACTGGCAAGAGGAAGGCGGGGAGTGGAAGCCAGACTGTAAAAGGGCAGTTCCTGTTACAGGTTTGGAATTGATCTTGTTGTGACGGAGAACTATTGAAGGATCTTAAATAGAGTGGAATGTTAGAATGAACACTCTAGCAGCAAGCTGATGCCTAAAAGGAGTAAGTCTAGAGCAGTGATGGCGAACCTATGACACGCGTGTCAGAGGTGACACGCGAACTCATTTTTTGGTTGATTTTTCTTTGTTAAGTGGCATTTAAATATATAAAATAAATATCAAAAATATAAGTCTTTGTTTTACTATGGTTGCAAATATCAAAAAATTTCTATATGTGACACGGCACCAGAGTTAAGTTAGGGTTTTTCAAAATGCTGACACGCCGAGCTCAAAAGGTTCACCATCACTGGTCTAGAGGACAGTTAGAAGGCTACTGCAATAGTCCAAGTTAGAGAAAAGTAAGGCCCCACCCGAGACAAAAGCAATGAGAATAAAGGGAACAATTGGGAGAAAGCTTTCCAAGGCAGAACTGTGAGAACATAAGGGAAAGAGTCAGAGGTCCCTTCCGGTTTCAGGTTTGAATTACTGGGTAAATGAAGGTACCCCCAAATATGATAGAGGCGGTGCTGTTCATCAGACATTGCCAATTCTCTCCCATTGTACTAGGACACATGCTTGGGTTCCATTCTCTGGCCTCATTCTCTTGTCTCTTACATCTTTGATGTTGGTCAAAGGAAACAAACTTTCAGTTATAAGTTCTTGGGATCTAATGTACACCATGCTGACTGTAGCTAATAATAATAACAACAACAACAATAATAATAATCTACTTTAAAAAAGAATGAGCCTAGCCGAAACCGGTTTGGCTCAGTGGATAGAGCGTCGGCCTGCGGACTGGAAGGTCCCGGGTTCGATTCCGGTCAAGGGCATGTACCTGGGTTGCGGGCATATCCCCAGTAGGAGATGTGCAGGAGGCAGCTGATCGATGTTTCTGTCTCATCGATGTTTCTAACTCTCTATCTCTCTCCCTTCCTCTCTGTAAAAAATCAATAAAATATATTAAAAAAAAAAAAAAAAAAAAAAGAATGAGCCTTGCCCTAACCGGTTTGGCTCAGTGGATAGAGCGCTGGCCTGTGAACTCAAGGGTCCCAGGTTCGAATCCGGTCAAGGGCATGTACCTGGGTTGCGGGCACATCCCCAGTGGGAGATGTGCAGGAGGCAGCTGATCGATGTTTCTCTCTCATTGATGTTTCTAACTCTCTCTCCCTCTCCCTTCCTCTCTGTCAAAAATCAATAAAACATATAAAAAAAAAAAAAAGAATGAGCACCCAGTGCTCTTTATCTTTCTCTCTGGCACAATAACCACAAAGGTTCAAGATGATGGCCTGTTCATCAATTTATTCCTTGACCTCAATGAGCAAAGCACATCCCTCACCCCCGCCCCACCGCCATCTTGCAAAGGACATGTAGCATGAGCGTGAAATTAACCTTCATTGTTTTAAGCCACTAGGATTTTTGTTACACAGTATAGGATAGCCTACCCTGACTGTCACAATAGATAATAGAGAATGAAAAATAGAATTTGTAGGATCTTACTTTTTGTTATTGTCCCTGCTACAGGCTCATTCAGTATAAAATGCCTGTGAAACATTCCAGGAGAAAAGTCTAAATTGAGAGCAATCCAAACATTTCCTCCAGAAAGCCTTGCCAGACTCCCCCACAAATACATGTCTTTGTGTTCCAGAGACACACTGCTGAGATCACATATACACGCAAGTGGAACTATCTGTTTTCTTATCTGTCTCCTTGAAGGCAGAAGGTTTTTTATGCATGTCTGCATCTCAAGCACTCAGCAGGATGCGTGGCACCAGGGTAGGTCTCAATAATACTTGTTGAGTATGAGTGGTGAAGGAAGTCGGGGGCGTGGATGACATTGCCAAGAGAGGCATGGGTGGAAAGTGAGAAGAGCCCTTAGGACAGTTACCTTAACATTTCATGGATAAGTAGAGAAAGATGAGCTTAAGGAAATGGAGAAAGAACAGAAAGATGAGCTTAAGGCGGTGGAGAAAGAACAAAGAACAGAGATGAAAGGAAAATCAGAAGTGATCATCTGCAGGCCAAGCAGAAGAGCATTTCAAGAAAAAAGCAGTAGTAAAGACTGAGTCAGACCATATCTGCATGTCACACCCGAATGGAGAAAGTATTCCTAGCACCAACTAACAGTGAGCATGCTCAGTCTGACTTGATGTAAACAAACACAGAAAGAAAGCATAAGGACCTTCATTTGAAAGTCCTGTTCACATTGGTTTCAAGTGCAGCACACTGGATAAAAAGACATTGGTGGCTTTGGTGAGGACAGAGCCGCCAGTATGAAAAGGAGAAAAAGAGAGGAAGGTCAGATTGCAGTAGGTTAAGACCGGATGAACATGCAGAAATCACCTGTGGGTCTTGTTAGAATGCCAATTCCGCAGGGGTGGGTGGGGCCCAAGATTCGATTCTGCATTTCACAGACTCCCAAGTGGTGCTGGTGCTGCTAGTCCATGGACCACATTTTGAGTACAAGTTCTTTGGCTACCATTTCAAAAAGCTTTAGATTTTAAGTATAACCTCAGGTCGTAGTAGTTAAAATATATATATATATATATATATATATATATATATATATATATATATTCTCAAGTTTGAGAAGTCTGTGTTGTTGAATCTGTACCAAAAGGGCCAGGATTATTAAAGGAATTTGTAGATTTAAACAAGGAACGTGGAGTCAGGTCATAAAGGATCATAGAGCATCTTAAATTTTGTGTGTAGAGAAATAAAGATCTGGGAGGTTTTCCATTTTAAGGTGCTTTTCAAAATACATTGTAAGCCAGGAAATTAAGATCTTTATAATTCCAAGTCCTTGTAAAAAGCCACAAGCTGCCCGGAAACCTTCTAAGAGCTAAACTATATTTTAATTCAATGATCTCCATCCCATCTGGCATTTTCAAGGAGGAAAGTCACTTTTGTAGAGGACAATTTCTCTTGAGTTCAAGAAAAATGTACTGTTTACCATATTTCCTATACTCTCCATTATAATGTCTCTGTTTTCTTCATTTAAAGACAAAAATAAACAATTAACAGGCCACACATAGACTTTTCGTAGTATTAAGAAAACTAGGAAGGTGACATTAGGCCATTCTTCCTAAATTTATAACTAAAACAAAGAAAATTTATTTTCAATGTGAATGAGTAGAAGAGCCTTTAAAACCAATTTTTCTGAAGCCTGGTGTGTGTTTTTTTTTTTGGGGGGGGGGGGGGGTTAAGAGCATTCTAATGAGATGTTTTGGACCATAACTTTGGTGAAATTAAATGGAATGAACAATAGTTTGCAAATTCTGTGCAGACCATCCCCCAAGCACCACATTTCTAAGACTCTTGTAATAAGCCCCCAATGTTTCCCCTGCCACACACTCTACTCATACCCACCCTTTCTCCACACAGCTGTCAAAGACACCTTTTTTTAACTTTAATTTTTATTTTTCAAGTACAGTTTACTTTCAATATTATGTTGTACTAGAGGCCCGGTGCACAAAATTTGTGTGGGGCGGGGGGTCCCTCAGCCCAGCCTGCACCCTCTCCAATTCAGGACCCCCAAGGGGCCTGTCTGACTGCCAGTTTAGGCACAATCCCACAAGGTTCAGGCCTAAACCCGCATTTGGACATCCCTCTCACAATCCAGGACCACTAGCTGCTAACCACTCACCTGCCTGCCTGCCTGCCTGCCTGATCACCCCTAACCACTCTGCCTGTCCGCCTGATCACCCCTAACTGCCTCTGCCTGCCAGCTTGATCACCCCTAACTGCTCCCCTGCCAGCCTGATTGCCCCTAACCACCTCTGCCTCGGCCTCTGCCACCATGGCTTTGTCCGGAAGGACCGGATGACCAAAAGATGTCTAGTCAACCTGGTCTAATTAGCATATTACCCTTTTATTGGTATAGATTGGTTTTGGTTGTACAGCATAGGGGTTAGACAATCATATACTTTACATAGTGCTCCACCAGTCTTTCCAGTACCCACCTGACACCACACATGGTTATCACAGTGTTACTGACTGTATTCTCTACGCTGTGCTCTACATCCCTGGGACTGTTTTTGTAACTCCCAATTTGTGCTTCTTAATCCCTTCATCTCTTTGGGGAGAGGGGTTGGGGGACTGGGACAAAGGCACCTTTTAAAAGCCCCAACCAGGTCAATCATGTCACTCCCTTACTCCATCTTCGTGGAGTTTATGTTGAAAGGGCCACTCGCTCAAGGAAGGCTCCCTCACCTGACTGGGTTCAGTCGCTTGCCATAAGCTCTCATAGTAACTATCTCTTCCCACACAGGAGTTACCTCTGTTGTAATTAATTGATTGCATGACTTTTGTTTGTAATGCCTTCCTCCCTCACTCCCCATGGAGGCTGTAAGAATAGGCTTTATTCCAGGTGCACCCAATGCCTGTAGCCCACTGACTTGCACATAACAGGCACTCAATAAATGTTTGTTAAAGGAACGAATAGTATCAAATTATATCCACTATTGTACTTCTGTTATATGCATGCTTCTCAAAATAAGTTTATTTTAATTGCAAATACATTTAATTACTTTAATTTAGGGTATTAGTTCAATGTCTGATAAAGTGCTCCATGGCATAAGCTGATTCTAGACATGTAATGACAGTACAACCTGCTGCCAGTTTACTTCTTATAAGGAACTAGATGCCCGGTGCATAAAATTCATGCATGGGGGGGCAAGGGGAAGGGGTGTCCTTCAGCCCGGCCTGTGCCCTCTCATAATCTGGGCCCCTCGGTAGGGTCCCTAGTCCTGGCCAGTGATCAGGGCCTATCAGGGCTTTCCTTCTCTGAGCTGCTGGCTGCCAGCAGCTGGCCCCACCCCTGCTGCTGCCACTGCTTGCCATCTGTGTGGCACTGCTCCCCACCCACCACCAGTCGCCTCCCTCTGCAAGTGACAGGTGTGGGGTATGGTCGCTTGGCTGGCCTGGGCCTCCCTCTGAGGGGTGATCACTGACCAGCCCCACACACTCACCACAGCATCACTGGCCAGTGGCCTGGGCCTCCCTCTGTGGGGCGATAGATCGTGGGGTCCCCAGATGGATTGCCCTGCAGAGGGAGGCCCCACCCACCCGCCGTAGCGCTATCAGCCAAGTAGCCTGGGCCTCCTTCTGTGGCTGCCGGCTGGGTGGCCTGGGCCTCCCTCTTTGGGGTGATCAATCACAGAGCCCCCCCATCAATCACCCCACAAAGTGTGGCCTGGCCTCCCTCTGTGGGGCAATCATGGGGCAATGGAGGGGCCCACCCGGCCAATTGCATCGCACCCACCTTGGCTGGCCTGGCACTAGTGGGTGTCATAGCGTGGTCGTCTGGAGGTCATCTGGAAGGTCGTCCAGATGGTCGTTCTGCTGTTCAGTCGTTAGATCGATTTGCATATTATGCTTTTATTATTATAGATGAATTAACCTCTGAAAGTAACTCTCGGGTCTCAGCATAAATGTCATCACATTGCAAACCCAATAATCAGTCAACTTTATCCTTTCTAGCTACTTTATTGGCAATTAAAATATACTGTGGCAATGGCTTGGTTTATGGGGCTAGGGGGTTGTAGATTATAAGATTACTATGGCAATGGGTCATAGTACAAAGGTATTTTTTATGATTATTATTATTATTATTATTATTATTATTATTATTTCTCACCAGAGGATAGCTTTTCCATTGCTTTTCAGAGAGTGGAAATGAGGGAAGGAGGGAAGAAGAGGGGGGGTGGAGAGAGAGAGAGAGAGAGAGAGAAACATTGATGTGAGAGAGAAACATCAATTGGTTGCCTCCTGAATGTGCCCTGACCCGGCCAGGGATCAAACCTACAATCCAGGTACATGCCTTTGACTGGGAATCAAACCTGTGACCCTTTGGTGCTCAGGCCAATGCTCTAACCACTGAGTCACACAGGCCAGGATCAAAGGTTTTAATTCTTATGGATAGAGTTATAAGATAAACACATTTGAGTTCATTTTAAGTAAAATAAAACTATTCATTAAAATAATTACCTGATTTAATAATGTTTATAAGCAAAAACAAATACTTTCATTATGAATTTTGTCACTTATAAAAACACTGACAATTATTTTATTTGACTTCCATAACAGTTCTGTGAAACAAATAAGGATTATAGTCCCCATTTCACAGAGAAGGTAAAGTATGGCACCTAAAGTCACACATCCAGTAAATGGGAGAGAGTAAGATGCTAACTCAACCTTTTCCTGTCAAATTCTAAGCTCTTTCTCCATGTCACATGGCCCTTCAGTATTAGACTGTAACTTAATAAATAAAAAACTAGGTATAATATTGTAGCTTCCTCACTCTTTAATTTTCCTTTCAAAGACCTTATTTTAAAATCCAAATCTTTGGGAATCATACGGGCTGCTCAGACTATCTGCCGATCTTAGAAATACCAAACTAAACTAAACATGTGTAGCTCCAACTCCAGTTCAGGGGTTGAGGTGAGGAACTATTTGTACTGCTCTCTTCTATAGCCTATTGCTGAAATAATTTCTCATAAAGTCCAACTCTTTTATCTTCAGAAGGTGTTTTATTACCATCTTGACTTTATGCATGACAGAAGCCCAAACGGACAAGATTAAATACACATACAGCATCTGTGTTTGTCAGCATAGGGCTTTTATTACCTTTTCCTAATCGATAATCCTCTCACTATTATCTCTTTGACTTTTTAAGCTAGAGCTCTTTGATGCACAACTGGCATTCTAGCATCCCTTAGCAACCTTTGTGGACCTAGAAATAGCTACAAAACTTTGAAAGAGCAGGGAGTTGTAAACTCAAACCAAACAGAATGTTTTTAAAAGTAAACAGAATTTAATGAGGGGTTTTTTTTAAAAAAAAAAGATATAAAGTGATTTTATTGCTCACTACAACAAGCATATCAATTATAAAATAGAAAATGTTTATTTGGACAGATACTTCAATATATCTGTATCAAACCAACTGATGCAGAACTAAAAAACGATTACTTTTGAAGATGTTTGAAAAACTTCCACTTTCTAAAGATTATTTAAAGGCCAAAATAGCACTTAAAAATGGTTACAGTGTCCTGGCTGGTGTTGCTCCATGATAAGAGCATCACCCTCACACCCAAAGGTTGTGAGTTCGATTCCCAGTCTAGGACACATACCTGTGTTGCAGGTTTGTTCCCTGGCCTTGCACCAGTGTGTGGGAGGCAACCAATTGGTGTGTCTCTCTCACATATCTCTCTCTCTCTCTCTCTCTCTCTCTCTCTCTCTCTTTCGCTCTCTCCTCTCTTCTCTCTCTCTCTCTCTCTCTCTCTCTCTCTCTCTCTCTCTCTCTCTCTCTCTCCCCCCCCCCCCTCTCTACAAAATCAATGGAAAGTCCTCAGGTGAGGATTAATTAAAAAAAAAAAAAATGGTTATAGATTTTAATTTCTTCCAGTTAAGATGGAGGAGTAGGAAATCATGGTACTGGCATCTTCCCATGACCACATCAGAATTACAACTAACTTGAAGCTAATATAATATTGTACATCAACAGTAATTTTTTTAAAAAAAATTTAATTTAAGTGGTTAAAAATTGGTGTACCTCCTAATCTCATACAGAAATGGAAAAAAAAAATTCTACTACCAGGTATAAACCTAAGACAAATGAAACATGTGTCCATATAAAAACTTGTACATGACTGTTCACAGCAACGTAATTCAAAATAGCTAAAAGATAGATACAACTCAAATGTCCATCAATTGTTAAATAGGTAAATAAAATGTGGCATATCTACCTAATGAAATATTATTTGGCCATAAAAAGGAATGAAGTACTAATATATGCTACAACATGGATGAGCCTTAAAAGTGTTATGCCAAGCAAAAGAAGCCAGTCACAAAAACCACATATGGTCATATGAAATGTCCAGGGCAGGGAGATCTGTAGAGACAGGAAGTCAGTTATTGGTACTTAGTGCTGGACAGAGGGGAAGAAGGAGGGGATGGAGAGAGCAGACAATGGCAACTATAGGACATAGATTTCCTTTCTGAAATAATGCTAATGTTCCCAAATTAACTATGGTGACATGCATTTATCTGTGAGTACACTAAAAGCTATTGGATAGTATGTGGATTATATTTCAAAGAAGCTGTAAAAAATTATTTAAATAAATAAATAATAGCCCACTTAAAGCACTGTTTTAATAACATCCTTCCTCCACTCAGAGTCTAATACCCACAGCATAGACATAAGCTGTATTTTATCGAGATTAATTTACCTTATTCACTGTGTAGCCAGATTATTATGACCACCTGACATTTGTAGGCAAATTAGCTATAATTTTGCGCTGAAGTTGCTAGAGGGCCAGATCATTATAAACGTCTGCATAGCACAACATACCTAAGTATCATTGCTGATCAGGTTCATCCTATCATGTTGATGGCATATCCCAATGGAGATGGCTTGTTCCAACAAGACAATGCGCCATGCCACGGTGCTCATATTGTGCAGGAGTGCTTTCAAGAACATGAGGGAGACTTTACCTTGCTTAGGTGGCCCCCACAATCACCAGATCTCAATTCAATTGAGCATTTGTGGGACCAAGTTAAAAGAGCCATAAGGCAGCCATTAACCATCAAATCTCACAGAACCGGACAGTGCTATTCATCAGGCATGGTGTTAGATTCCTCACATCACCTTTCAACATCTCATGGAGTCAATGCCAAGAAGAATCGCCACAGTATTGAAGGCAAAAGGTGGTCCAACAAAGTACTGATGGAGTGGTCATAATAATCTGGCCGGTCATAATAATCTGGCCACTCAGTGTAAATTCTAAATGTATAACTTATAAATTGAGCAACAAAAATAATAGTTTGGGTGAAACAAAATATTTTAAAATCATTGGTAGTGCAACTAGATCTGCATCATCTTGCTATTTATTTCTGTACTTTATTTGATTGCACATGTTCAAATAAATTGATTCATAGCAATAAGTATCTATCGATGGCAAGATTTTGAGTTGTTTTGTGTGTGTGTTTTTTCCCAATAACTCACCTTTTAAACTTAGTATATTGTTCATTTAAAGAGAGATAGCAAGATCCAAATACAAATGAGTAAATCTGTCAGCACAAATTACTTTGCTGGTCTCTGCTTTGTTAAAAATTAATATGTAACATTGAGTTTGAGGGTACATTTGAGTTCAATTTTTTTAAATAGAAATTTAAAGCAAATAATTGTGTAATCCTTGAGTCTTTTTCTCAGAACCTTGGTTCTATGGAATAGATTTTGAAAACCTATGACCTAGGTGCTAAAGCCCATATCCCTTAGGATGGCATGTAAGATTTTGTGTCATTTGCACTTTATCCATCAACCTAGCTGCATTTCCTACCAAAATTTCCCATTTCCCAAGTCCATCAGCATCTTTCATGGGTTATACTTTTACCCTGGCTTTTTTCTCAGCCAAATGTGACCCATGGACTACTGCCTTCTAACCTGAATTTCTATTTTTATTCCAAAAGTTAAAATGTTAATGCCCCATGAAGCCTGGTGACTGTCCCCAAAGCACCTTGTATATACCTTTATCATCAACATGTGCTGCCTTGTGTGACAATCATTTCTTCCTCTCAACTGTGAGTTCCTGAGAAAGAAGGACTAATTTAAACATCCTTGAGTTCTCAGGGACTTTCGAAGTTTCTGCTACCTAGTAATCACTCCTTAAATGTATTGAATTAATTAACCCATTAATTAATCCTATATAATAAAGTGGTAATATGCAAATTGACCATCATGCTCTCACACAAGATGGCTGCCCTCATGTGGTCAAAAGATGGTCACCCCCATGTGGTCACAAGATGGCTGCCATAAGATGACCAGCAGGGGATGGCAGTTGGAGGGGACCAGGCCTGCAGAGGAGGGGACTAAGGGGTGACCAGACTGACAGGGGAGGGCAGTTAGGGGCAACCAGGCCTGCAGGGATGACAGTTAGGGGCAACCAGGCTGGCAGGGGAGTGCAGTTAGGGGTTACTAGGCTGGCAGGGAAGGGAAGTTGAGGGGGACCAGGCCTGCAGGGGAGGGCAGTTAGGGGCAACCAGGCCTGCAGGGGAGGGCAGTTGAGGGTGACCAGGCTGGCAGGGGAGGGCAGTTGGAGGCGACCGGGCCAGCAGGGGAGCAGTTAGGTGTCGATCAGGCTGGCAAGGGAGTGGTTAGGGCATGATCAGGCAGGCAGGCAAGCAGTTGGGAGCCAGCAGTCCCAGATTGAGAGGGATGTCTGTCTGCTGGTTTAAACCGACAGGCGGACATCCCCCGAGGGGTCCCAGATTGAAGAGGGTACAGGCTGGGCTGAGGGACACCCCCTCCCTCCTGTGCACGAATTTCATGCACCAGGCCTCTAGTATTAATAATAACTAGGAGAGTGATTATAGTGGCTAAAACTGCAGGTTTACCTAAGTTAGTCAACAGCCAACCCTCTTATTGAGTTGATATTTTAGGTTATATAAGTACTAAGTAGAAAGCACTCTTCTAAATCATGCTAATTTTAATTTTGACTTCATTTTTCTTTAATAATGACAGCACTCACCAACAAAGGAAAGCAGGATGACCAGCAGGACAATGAGAGCGCAGATACATGGAACCAGGACCAGCAGTAGGAAGCGGAGAACGTTAGCAGTCGTCAGCTGCTGAGAGCAGCCATCACCCATGGCATCTTCCTCAGCCCCCAAGACCTAAAGCAAAAAAGAAATATGAGCCCGTGCTGGTTTGGCCCAGGGGATAGAATGTTGGTCTGCGGACTAAAGGGTCCTGGGTTCGATTCCAGTTGATGGCACATGCCCAGGATGCAGGCTTGATCCCCAATAGGGGGCGTACAGGAGGCAGCCAATCAATGATTCTCTTTCATCATTGAGGTTTCTCTCTCTCCCTCTCCCTTCCTCTCTGAAATATATATATAATATATATTTATAAAATAAAGGTGATAATTCTAGTAAAAAAAAAGAGAGAAATATGGAACATGGCTTTAATATTACAAAGCAACTCAGTACATGGCATGAAATTGCAGAGCACAGCCACCATCCAATCAAAGCAGCAGCATTCCTAAAAGATTTTGCTGTGTGTCCTTTAGGACATAAAATGAGGTTTAGACACCAAATCATGCTAATAAATTAACAAATAACAGTACAACCACATTCAGGGAAGAGCAAATCAATATTTCTGAAATGTTTTTCAGAAGTGCATGAACTTTTAATGATACTGCATCTTGATTTTTTTTAAAACACATTTGCCAATTCAGTATTATTCCAAAGGGCCATAAATAACTATGGCAAAAACTCACACTGGCCCAAAATTATAAGCAAAGACTGCCTAGTATACTGTATAAGACATTGGTGAGTGGGTGTAGACAAACATTCTCCAGACTTCATTGTTGTTAGGCTCATTAGTCTTAACCCAAATCTGCATGAATCTGGGTAGAATAAGTTTTCAGCCATTAATACTTCAGCAAGTTTTAATATTACTGACCACGTGTTTAGTGACAAGTTGAACAATAAAAAAGCCTGCCCAGTTGTCCAGTTGAACACTTATGATCCCTTCGGACATCAACCCTGCAGCCTGTCCACTTGTGAGCGGATGATGAGGTGCCATAGTGATGGTTCACATAAAGTTCTTGTCTTCAAATACTTTAAACTTTGCTTAGTTCAATCTCTTGCCAGAAACGATGTCTGGAAACTCGTTTATTGCAAATGGCTAGCTTCATGCAGTGAGTGACTTTTTCAACAGGGTCTGAGATGGAATTAAAAGTGACTTGAATAACTCACTAACTTGAGTTATTCCCTTGATGAAGGTGTTTCTGGCGGTTCTCTCTTGGACTTCGGACTCTTCTGCATGTTTTCCTCTGACAGTTTCAGAGCTTGAACTACAACCTCTGTGTAACTGCCTCCTGAATCTCTCTTGAGTCCCAAACTTCCTTTCAAGTTAAGCCACGTATTTCCAGTGCCTAGTGCTTAACAGCATCTCTCTCTCCTGTAACACTGCCATCCACTATTTACCATGCTTAGGTCTCTTCCAGCTGTTTTTTGTTTTTGCTAATCCGTCCTCAAGCCTATCTCCCATTTCAGTCACCACCTCTCTCCTTCTTTGTCATCTAAAATGCTCAAAGAATTAATATTTATTGTCCAAATTGCCTCACTTGCTGTTTACTCTTGTGGCCACTGCAATTTGGCACCCACTTCTGTCAATTGTACCAAAACAGCTTTTGCTGTGGTTCCCCATGACCTCCATGTTGCAACATCCAAGTGACATTTCCCAGACCTCATTGTAATGACATCTCAGAGTCATCTGAGAGATTCTCAGTTAGCCACTCCCATCTGCTTCAAGCTCTCTCTTCCTCTGACTTCTCTTTCTTCTTCTCTGGCCATTCCTCCTCTTTTTGTAAGCTCTTATCTCACACCCACTTTCTCCCCACATGCCGGAAGCCAATTCCAGCATGTCAGCAAGGGCTGAATCATCTGGAGTGGCAAGGGCATTTCCCCAAACCTAAAAAGGGATGATTGCTTGCTGCCAGACAGTTCAGGGCATCTTACATGTTATTGCCTCCTACTAGCCAAACACCTGAACAGCTATAGACAAATTCTTCCAATCTGACAATGGACTCTGTATAGGAAACCTGACCCTTTGAAGTATCTTCACCTTGCCTTAGGACAAATTGTGTTAATAAAAAGCAAGGGATCCTGAGATGAGGAGATCTTAGTTTCTTTAGCTAGGCTCCTCTGACTCCCAAATGCCTTTCAAAATTATGCTTCGTCTCTGGACTCTTATTTAAGTTACACACAGCCCTTCTCCAGATTGCTGAACCTTTCTAGATGCCGGAACAAGAACCCCGGCACCCACAATGTCACCCACACACATGGCATCAGTCGCCAGCCCTACACATGTGACTTACTGGTACATTTTTAAATAGCAAACATAGACCTTTCCTCATAGCTCCAGACCTTTGTAAATCTTCATTAGGGCCCATAATGAAACCTGATATCACTTTTTAGGTGGCAATTGGCAGACAAAACTGCCTAATTTTTGCTGAAAAACATGGTTGCTTCACAAAGGTTCAAACATAAAATAATCTTCAAAATAGAATACAAATTTTATCAAGACTATATGTGTTACATCAGTAAAACAAAAGGGAAACACGAGTTTCAGGGCTATTCAAACTGAAATACTACTGCAACACGAACTATAAACTATAACAACCAACAAATACTTGTAAGATTAGAAAGTACAAATTTACTCTTGCCCCTGTAAAAACATAATCACAGCATAAGTAATACTAACACAGCTGTATCCCTCTATATGTATAAATATTACCCTTTTCTCATGAGGGTAGCCCAGCATCTAGAACAGCATCTGAACAAAGTCAGGAATCAATTATTACCTGCTGAATAAATGAGTGGATTAAAGCACCTGAACAAAAATTACTCTGTACATAATTATACAAATACTACCTATTTTTTTAAATAATATACGCCTTACAAAGACTATTCCCGAATCATCCAAAAACACTTGGAGAAGAAAATGTATTTGGTAGAAAAGTAAAAATCTTTTCCTTTCAGGGAAAATATACTAAAATATAATAAAATCAGTTTTTATGGGACTACTGAAAGGAGTTTTAGGGGTAAAATGGGCAGGTTTAGGGAGCTTTAGGAATTAGGGGACCCATGGGGGAGGAAGGCATAGTTGGTTGGGGGCTTGGAGCTGCCAAAAGGCATACATTCACAGAGAACAAAAGGTGCCACAGGATAAGGGGAGAGAAAGACATCCATTCACAGAAGATAGGGAGAAGCCACAGGGTATGGGGAGAAAGAAGAAAACCAACTTTCAGAGAGGATGGAGAAATGCTGACAAATGGGAGAAAGAGGAAAACAGGTTTTCACAGGAGACAGAGAATTCTACCACTGATGGGGGAGCAAGAGAGGGGGCACCGCATGGGGTTTACACTTTGAAGGTGATATTCTACCAATTGGAAGGCAGCACCAAGAAACAAAGACATGCAGCCTTTATAAACCTTAGGAAAAGGAGCTTAGTGGGCTACCCTCTAAGTCTGTACTAGTTTCCAATAAATTTCCACCTTTTCATCTACCACCTTTTGTCTGTGGCTTCATTCTTCGAATCCACCTGGACAAGAACCTTGGAAAGAAACCACCCTTGCATGTTGCTCAGAGGAAAAAAAAAACACTCTTAGTTCAATTCCATTCTCACTTTCACCATTATGAGCTTCGAAGTTAGTCAGAAAATTATGTTTCAAAAAGTAAATTGTGGATTTTATTACAGACATTTTAAAAATACCACCTATGCTAACATGAAAATTAGTAGCCTTGTAACTCTATTGACCCCCTGAAAGAGAGATCCCCAGACATAATTGGTACACAGCACTCTGCATCCAGGTAATGGTTTCAGTAGTCCCAGATCAAAAGAAATGCCCAACAGGTTCTGGCCCCTGTGGCTCAGTAGGTTCAGTAAGAGGTCGCTGGTTTGATTCCAGGTCAGGGCACAATGCCTCCATTGCAGGCTCAATGTTTCTCTCTCTCCCTCTCCCTTTCCCTCTCTCTAACATCAATAAGGACATTTTTTTAAAAAAATGACTAATGTGCTCGCTTCGGCAGCACATATACTAAAATTGGAACGATACAGAGAGGATTAGCATGGCCCCTGTGCAAGGATGACATGCAAATTTGTGAAGTGTTCTATATTTAAAACAAACAAAAAAGCAAGAAATGACTAACAGTTCCATTTATTAAGTAGTTTAGTTCAACAATTTTATAAATATTTGTATCCTAAAAACTTAGTAGCCAGGTGAAAAAATACTACACATAAATTAAAATTTAAAAATATTTGCATGTCATTCTTAACCACGATTACTTACTAATGGGATGTGTGCATCTGTTGGGCTCTGCACAACCTCTCAAGCATAGGAATCAAATTGGAAACCACCCCCTGTTCCACATGGATTTTTACATGGGATGACTTTTTACACAGCAACCACCAAGAACCCTGCTTTATGCAGCTAGGATGACAGCAAAAGGAATATTTCCAGACTGCTTTCTATAGTGGTTGTACCAGTCTACATTCCCACCAGCAGTCAATGAGGCTTCCCTTTTTTCTACAACCTCTCCAACCCTTGTTATTGAGCTGATGTTAAAAGGGCATGACTTCAGCAGGTTGGGAGTTGGAGGGAGGTCCTCCCAGGCAGAGAGTACTTATCAGGAGCTGGAAAGAGCCAGGTGGCAGGCATGCAAAGCAGTGGGAGCAATGAGTCTGGTACAGGCAGGGCAGGCCTAGACGGATCTCCAGATCCTGCTCCTCAAAAGGCGGTCCTCAGACTACCAGCATCAGTATCCCTAGTAGCTGGTAAGGATTGCAGAACCTCAGGCCCCACGTGACTCACATGCACATTGAAGTTTGTCTTCTATTCTACGTTAAGGATATTGGTCTTTGTCTCTTAAGTCCCTGGAGGGTCTTAAGCCTAAGGTGACATATACAAATGAACATTTTGAAAAGAACACCTGGGTTGCAGCTAGAGATTAGAAGGGGGCATGTGAGGATATGGGGAAACCAGATAGGAGATTGCTGAAGTACATAGAAAATGTGGGGTCTCTAAAGGGACTGCAAGACGACCTAGTCCAGATATTGCCAGCCTTTCCACCAACCTTACTTTTTATTGTTTGCTTTGTAATGTTAACATAAAAACATTCAAACCTGTAAAGAATTTTTGTGAGTTTATTTGAGCCAAACTGTCAACAAATGCTGGGACGCAGAACCTCAACGAATTGAGATAATGCTCTGGAGAATGGCAGGTTACATCTGTATTTATACAATGCAATCAAAGGAAGGGATGTAGATGGGTTACATGAAATCCATTGGTGGCAGACTTCTGGAACATGTGAAATCTCCTACAATGTCTATAAATTAGAATCTTTTGCCCTGAGGATGGAATGCAAGTATTGGCCCTGATCATTAGTTTCCAAAAATATGGATATCATTCTGCTTAAACTATAGGTAGTATAAGAAACATAATTTTCCATAGTAAAGATTGAATAGAAAGGAGATTCAAGTTCACATTTAACATATCAAAAACCTAATTAACAACAAAAACAAAAAATAATCTATTCCCTATTTCAAAGTTTTGCTAAGCAGGTGCCACCCTTGACCTACAATAGCTCTGTAAGTGATAATATTCACCTAAAGATACGGTCTACAAGGAGGTTAACATCACCTTGCTATTCTTAAGGTACAGCATCGAACATAGAGATAAGCTGATGTTTTCATTTCAACAAATATTTGTTTAAATTACAACCAAAGATCAGGCAAACTTGAAGTAGTGTACAAACTGTTACTGGTTAACAGAGTATTTTGAAATCTAAAGATTAATTCTACCTTCAAAATGTGACATTAGACTATGGATTTTATAAAATACCAAAATGTTTATATTCTTAAAATACAATTATATAGTCTGAGCCAACATAGGATGCTTAATCAACAGTCTGTTAATTTGAGGTGCAAAAATATTGCTACCCAAAGGTAGCAATTCATATATCGATCTGGTGGATTTAGTAAAACTCTCTTTACTGCTTTGAAGTTTATGATTTGACCAAGTCAAAGTATCAAAATATTCTTAAAACAAAATGAGAGTGTGCATTTTAATGGCTGGAACTGTATTCAAAATTATGGCAGAATTCCATGGCCATCTGTCCTACAACAAGAGTTGCTTACAATGTTAAAAACAATTAAAAATAAAAATGCATCCACAATTAACATTATGTATTGGTTTGGGGCTTAGTTCTCTAGTCAGGAAGGTAATAAACCGCAAACTTATTCACACGTGGCTGTTTCAAAGTGCAGAGAACAGCCTCCAAGGATGACAAGGTCACTCCGATAGGTGTGGCCTGAAAGGACACAAAAAGCTCCCTCTAAACTCTGGGGGATATTACACTGTCACAGATTAATGCCCTCATAGTCCTGAAAAACTGCAGACACTAAGACTACTAGTACACTTTCTAAGGAATATTTACCTCAGAACTTTGTCTTACCCAACCATCAATCCAAAATGAGATCTGAATTGTTTTGCCCACCGAGCAAAAATGAGCCAACTGTTACCTTCTTGCATAAGAAAATCTTCTAGTACTAGATGTTATTCTCTCTGTGCTCAATAAACTGTGAAAGAGTACTTTACATGAAGTAAAGGTAGATTTATTGAATAAGAGATCAGAGATTTAAACGCTTCTCAAATCAGGTATCTATCAATACTCCACAATTCTCCCGCTCTACCAATAATCAAAATGCCGCCAAACTCATCTGTGAGTGAACTCTGCCAAACCCAAATGTCTTTTGTTGTGCTGCTTGTTTTTGATGTCCCAAGAGGCATGAAGAAGAAGCATCTGGTTTTCAGTAAGTCTTTTCATCCATTTTCTGGCATTTAATTGAAGCATACAAAGTTCAAATAACTCCTGCACTCCCTCAAAATGAAGTTACCCAATTCACACCAGAACGCATGGGTCCACAAGCCAACCCTGCCCACATTCTCCTTTGAAAATCAACATAACAGCAGCAGCCCCAGATAGTCGTCCCCCGAGTTTCATGGCCACATATCCCAGAATGGGCGTTCAATATGGAGACTAAATACCAACAAAACGTTTTCCCTTTGAGGAGACGAGATAATAATAATCCAATACTCAGGATCACTTCAGCGTTTCTGATTTGAGGGTAGCATTGTATAGCTAACGTCTGAAATATGAGAGAAGAGATTGGAATGTTTCAGAGGCAGCTTGAACAATGTCGTCTCCACCACTGAAATCTAGGAGACCTTATAAAGTCACCACCCTGTCCTAACCATATTTCCATATCTGCACATACGGGATAGAAAATAAATATCTTGCTCTGACCACAAATATTCCCCCCCAAAAAAAATAAATAAATAAAATTGTTAAAGCAAAAGAAAAGTAAAAAACAGTATTAGCAATATTCCTTTCAAGATCAGAAAGCTCTAAGTCCCGATTTCTCTCCCATGCATAAAATGGGGTTTGCTCAATTCAGTCTCCCTGGTGGAAAGCTATAATCTTTACTCAAGTGAGGAGATGTCTTCAGAGGCGACAGGAGAACCTTCTAAGGTAAACCCCGGTTTTTTTCAGAGCAAGGTGGCAAGGTCATATTTCTCTGATTGTCACAGATGACTTGGAAAGAAACACAGGCAACTCCCTACCTACACAAGGTAAATAGGACCCGGCATCCTGTGTGGGGATTTTTCCAATTAACTTTTTTTTTCCAATTAACTTTTTAAAAACTATATTTTTATTTATTTCAGAGAGGAAAGGAGAGGGAGAGAGATAGAAACATCAATGATGAGAGAGAATAATTGATCTGATGCCTCCTACATGACCCCTACTGAGAATGAAGCCTACAACCCAGGCATGTGCCCTGACAGGGAATCGAACCATGACCTCCTGGTTCATAGTTCAACACTCACCACTGAGCCACCCTGGCTGGGCCCAGCATCCTGTTTTGAGATGACTTTGCCCCCAAGCTCAAACATGTCAACCTTATCATTTTATGGCAGACATAAATCTTAACATAATAAAAGATTTACTTTCATGCAGATATAAGATCAGAATTCTTTCTGCATATATTGGACAATCTTAGAAGTAATTTTTTTTTCAGTATATTTTGGGGGAAACAATGAAGGCTTCAGGGAGAAAAAAAAAGAGGATTGGGTTATTCATGCCTCCGGAAATTAAAATATTTGAGATTTATTCATAAAAGTTTTTTAAATTTCACATCCTGATTATAAGTTCTAAGGGAGCTATGGCAAAATCCAGAGGAGCCTAATAGATTGCCAAATGAAGCCAAAACTATTTTTCATGTGACTCTAAGGAAGCTACTAAATTTGTGCAAATCTTAGAGACCTAATTGATTCACTGATCCAATAACAATGGACATGTTGTGACTTTTAAAAATTGAAACAGATTGGCAAAGTGAGTCAAGAACTAAAATATTGACTTTCTACAGCTGAAAATAATCAGGGACTGCATACAAGACAAAATGGATTTTATGCTTTACAATAATCCATTTCAGGCATTTCAATGCAAAGTAAAACATAAACAGATGTTGAAAACATTTAACCTACTGAACCTACCTGCTGAAAGGAATCCTGCAGTAAAAAAACATACAAGTAAGGATTTTATGTCTTGGAGGGAGCAGCAATTTCTTTGTGAATACCCATAATAAAAGCAAACTTAACATTCATCACATACTTCACTCTACTTCATATATTTCACTATGCTAGGTACAGAATGGTAAAGAGTTGCATCAAAGTCTAATACTCTTTTCTTTTCTTTTTTCCTAATACTCTTAAAGAAGCTATTAGAAAGAGGGAGATGTTAGAACAGAGGAGGAAGGGTGAGATCTCAAGGAATGTATGAATTGACTTCCCCCAAGGAGGCTAGGATGGGAGAAGTTACTGCAAAGTTTGCTCCTTAAAGCTTCAGATAGGCAGTCCAATGCAAGAACAATTAGGGAAGCACACCTTCAATACTGGACAGCTATGACAAGCAGATACTGAAAATAATATTCACGGAACAACAGTCTATCAGAGGAGAAAGAATAGTTATACAAAGAGTCATTTAATTGTTATTGTGCTAAGTGCTATATGGTAAGTACAAGGTAAATAATTTGTGGTAATGTCAAAATGAACATAGAAAACTGACTTCACCTTTTATTAGAACCTACAACAGGAAGCAGCCTAATGCTGAAAATACTTCAGTGACAAGAAATAATAATATTTCTTATAAACACTCAAAATTGAATTACTAGAATTATTTCAGCTATAATTAAATAATTTACCTTCCCAGCTTCTTTCCACTGACGGTTTCAAGTGTTTATAATGTTAATACATATTTACAATATAAACTGTTCTGAATGTTTAATATTTATTATTAGGGAGCTCAAAGTATTAAGAACTGCATAACATTTCTTAAAATGACAAGAAGCTGCTGATGAAAAGACGGCTTTTGAGAGTATAAACCTCATTGGTCCATCCATTATATTTTTTAATTTTGTTTTTGACATCTTTCCACAGTTAGTATTCCCAAGTACTAAAACATTTTAAAAATCATAATACAGTATTTCGCAAAGAATAACATGTGTCAATTCTCTTGAGTTTCTTACCAGTGCTAAAGTTGTCTGCACTTTGAGACAAAACCAAACATATAAATGATAAACGTTTTAAAATATGTGTAATATTATGGATGTATCTAATTTATGAAAAGGCGAACCTCTAGATCCAAATTAAGACAGACTAAACTAATGAAAAAGATGTCCTTAAATGTTTAATAATTGCCTTTTATTGATGTATTGGCTTTTATCCCTTCCAAAGAAAATACAGTTAAAAATTATGATTGTGAATTAAGTGACTATAAATAATCCTGTTTTTAATTGAAGAAATTAGAAAAAATTCTCCTTTTGGAATGTAAGACTAAATTGTATATTAATAGTACACTAACTTATTTACTGCTTTCAAAAAAAGGTTGCCAAACAAACAAAACAACACAAACTCATAGATGCAGATAGTGGTTACCAGAGGGTAGGGTTGTGGGGGAGGAGAAGGGTAAGGGGAGTTAAATATATGGTGACAGAAGGAGGCCAGGCTTCAGATGGTGAGCACAGAATAGAATATACAGATGTATTATAAAGTTGTACAGCTAAAGTTTATGTAATGTTATTAACCAATGTTACTCCAATAAATTTAACTTCAAAAATAGTTGCAATGGTTACAAATAAAGTTTATCTTAGTGTAGATACAAATATAAAATGTTTTTAAATCTCTTGAAATTATCAAATGAAATTTACTTTTTCCCCCTTTAAAAAAAATTTTGAAACAACCACATACTTATAGAAAAGTTGGAAGTACAGTGTAAAGAACCTTTTATCTAAACCATTTGCGAGTGAATTGCTAACCAGATGCCCTATCACTCTGAAAAAGAATCTGTTAGTGGATGTTTCCTACAAACAAGGACATTATCCTACAAAACCACAGGAAATTACATGGATTCACTGCTACCATCTAGTTCACAGAACCCATTCAAGTTTTGCTAATAGCCCAATAATACCCCTTATGCCAAAGGGTCTAACTTAGGACCACATGTTCATGTGTTCTTGGTTTCCTTCGGTCTTCCTTTAACTTCCATGACTTTGACCCTCTGTAAATTACAGGCCAGTTATTTTGCAGAATGTTCCTTATCTGTGATTTAGGATTAAATTCAGACACCTTTAGCAGAAATATCACAAAAGTGACACTACATTCTTCTCACTGCATCCTCTCAATTTGTTCCTTTACGAATGATAATCATATTAATCACATGGTAAAGACAGTGTCTGCCAACTCTCCCTGTAAGATTGTTCTCCTCTCCCTGGCCATGTAATCAATAAGTAATTTATGGTGAGGTATTGAAATTATGTAAATAACTTCCAGTTATTTTTTTGACATATGCATGGTTTCCTATTTTATCTAATGGCTTATAATCTGTTCCTATCATTATTTATTTTGATGGTCAAATTGCCCTCCATTTGGCTAGTGAGATTCAATTCAAGCTGACTACTGTCTTTTTAACACGCACCCAGAGTTCTCTGGGCCGTTCCTGGCTTTCTGGAACAGGAGGTTTTGGACTCACGTTGGACTTTCCTTGACTCATTCTTGCCTTCAACCATTTCTCTAAGGAGCCTGGTTCCTTTTTGTAGAAAATGGTGTTTAAAACCAAGATCTGGGTGTTTCTTGGTACTCACAGAGCATGCTATTTACACACTTACATTTATTTAAAACTAAAATATAGTTGACATACAATATTATACAAGTTCCGGGTGTATAAGATAGTAATTTGATATTTACATTCCTTACGATAAGTCTAGTAAATATTTGTCGCCATATAAAGTTACTACGATAATATTGGCTATTTTTCCCTCTACTGTACATAGTATCTCCATGACTTATTTTTTAATAACTGGAGATTGGTACTTCTTATGCCCCTTTACCCCCCTCAGTTCTGTATTTACCTTTATATGCTGAAACATATACACTTACACTCATATCTCCAATTCCAATCCCATATCATAGGGTTCTAGATATAGTTTTCTACCTTTCTTTAACTGTTTTTTTTCCAACAGTAAGAAAGCTGGCTTATTGTTAATATGTGCAATTATTCCATCAGTCCCAGCCTATAACACATCTCTCACTGTCCCAGCACCCTCTGCTGTGAGGGTGCCATGGTCACCTTGAGGGAGCTCTCACATCCCACCCTGGTCCACGCACCCATCCACCCCTTCCTCCTCCTGCTCAGGCTCTGGCCCTCCACCCTAGGGCATCCTCACTTGTGGGGTCTTGGCCACTGTGCTGCCCTTCTGGGCACCATGAGAGTCCACCTTGCTGCTCCCACAGAACAAATTCAGGACCCAGTTCACCAACAGACGAGGAATAAGAAAATGCAAACAAAGGTTTGAAGTCTATAGAAAGCAATTGGTGTTGTTCCTTTTTTTCACTCTTTTCTTACTTATAACATAAAAGAGAAATAAAATCACAAGATCTGGATCCTTCAGCCTTCTTGAAAACTTTTTTTAAAAATTTATTTTAGAAAGATAGGAGAGGAGAGGGAGAGGGAGAGGGAGAGAGAGCGCGCAATAGAGAGAAAAATATCAATTTGCTATTCTACTTATTCATGTATTCATTGGTTGATTCTTTTTTGTTAATTTCCTTTTTTATTTCAGAGAGGAAGGGAGAGAGAGGGAGAGAGAAACATCAATGACGAGAGAGAGTCATTGATCGGCCCACAACCCAGCATATGCCCAGACCCCAGGAATCAAACCATGACCTCCTGGTTCATAGGTTGACGCTCAACCACTGAGCCATGCCAGCCAGGCAGAACAACAAACATTTTTAAAGAAAAGTTTGCGTTTAAAAAAATTTTTAAGTACTAAATCAAAGTATTTATTAAAGTATTTATCCCATGGGTTTTGCTTACTTTCATTAAGGAGAATAAGTCATCTTTCTGGGACACGGGGATGGAAAGTCCAGCATGGGGAAAATGGTCAGTGATATTGTGATGACTCTGTATGATGTCAGGTGGGTGCTAGACTTACCAGGGGGCACCTCCAAAGTTAAATAAATGTCTTATTACCATTGTACGCCTAAAACTAACATAATATTGTATGTCAAGTGTAAAGCTCTCTTCAAAGAAGGAGGGGAGACAGTTGCCCGATTTTCGGAGTTTCTCACATGAAATGATTGGAGAATCTTGCTAGTCGGGAATATAGAGAGCATTTTTGTTCCTCTTATTGACATTGAGCTGATAGAATAAAGTTAAAACAATACAAACAGAACTGTAGGTGCTATCAGGAGGGATCAAGCAGGCCAGCTGAGGTTGTCCCAAGGTGGCCCAGACCCGACCATACAAGTCAGCTCATCCAGGCCTCTGGGCAGTTCCTTCCTTCCTAGGGGCCACTGCACTTGCTCACCAAGGCCACATTCAGCAAGGCTCATCTGTGTAATTGTGAAAGGTCGGAAAGCTCAGCATTATTGTTACGCTGAAGAAGGCAGAATGAAAATCACCCCAGGCCAGGTTAGGACTATAGTTACCAAGTCTAGATTTTAAATTGAATAAACACAAAGACCAGGGGATGGAGGGAGCTGGTCTCTCCAGTTTGCCCTAACTCTTCTAGGGAATGAAACTGGCCATGCCAGGCAGTCCTCCTGCCATCCTCCCACATCCAGAATTGGTCCCTGCTAGTAGGCAGCTGGGCTGAGAGCTTTGAGGGGCCTCCCCAGGGCTATTTTTAACCAGGTATTTTCTGCTGATTGACTTTCCACTGGGGCAGCCCCAGGGCTGGGGGAGGCACTCCAGCTGGGAAACCTGAGCAGCCAGCTGGCCTGTGACAAATGAGGTATTTTTAGCTGAGACTTGGGGATCTCCGGATGGTCATCTACTTTAGACCTCCGGGTGGGAGACACAAAACAGAGGCCAGCAAGAGGAGTGGTGCTGAGTCTGAAGTCCCTTAGCAACCACTGCGGAGCTCATTGTTGGAAGGGGACTCTGTGCCCTGGTGCGGAAGGGAACACAGGCCTGGGGTCTTCCCCTGCACTGGGGGAGGCGAGGCCCGCAGATCCCTCCTGCAGGCCTGGTGTTCGGAGGGGCTCTTTCTGCCTGCCTGCCTGCCTGCCCTCTGCGTCAGCATCACCTGGAACCCGTTAGAAATGCAAATGCTTGCCCTCCCCACCACCCCCGCCAGGCCTACAAGTTAGACACTGGCCGTGGGCCCAGCAATCCGTGGTG
The DNA here is from genome assembly GCF_014108235.1 of Myotis myotis. NCBI lineage: Eukaryota > Metazoa > Chordata > Mammalia > Chiroptera > Vespertilionidae > Myotis > Myotis myotis. The sequence continues at coordinate 30,059,396 of NW_023416313.1, forward strand.
TGTCAGGCTCTCCAGGTGATTCTCACGCACATTACTGGTCTTCAAGAATGACTGGCCTAACCACACATTCACTAACATTCACAGATAAAGGTATGACTTTAACTTTGTCCCTACCAAACCCACATGGCAGTACATTTTTAAATTAAGAGCCCTTATAGTTAGCATATTTTTAGATTTACAAAAGCATTGAGCAGATAGATAGTAGAGAGCCAGTAACTTTTTAAGCCATTTCTTCCTCCTGTGTGTGTACCCTCACGGTAGAAGCCTTCGCCCCTGGTCATCCTCAGGGAGAGGGATAAGACGCAAAGTGTCTGCCATCACAGGCTACAGTGGAGTCAGAGTAAGAAACAGCTGCCGGCGCCCGGTGAGGAGGGCGGCAGTGCACACCAGCCCTACGGTGCCCGACTGTACATGGGTGCCCTCGGCCACGCCGCCAGGAAGCCAACTGTAACTGCCTGAGATGTGGCCCAGGGAGCGCCTTCTTAACAGGGACTTGAAAGTGATGGTTTGGAGTGTTAGTGATGTATTAGTTTCCCGTGGCTGCTTTAACAGATTGCCACCGTGGCCTACAACACAATTTATATTCTCTTGTAATTCTGGAGGTGAGAAGTCGGAAATCCGTGTCACTGGGCTAGAGTCAAGTGTGGTCAGGGCTGCATCCTTCTGCAGGCTCTGAGGGGAGGATCTTTTCCTGGCCTTTGTCAGCTTCCAGTGACTGCCTGTCTGCCCCTGGGCTGGTGGCCCATCCGGCCTCTTCAAAGCATATCTCTCCCATCTCTGCATCCATCACCTCATTGCCTTCTCCTCTGACTCCCGCCCTGCCTGCCTCCCTCTTATGAGGACATTGTGATTACATCAGGCCCTCGAAGATCATCCAGGGTAATCTCCCATCTCAAATCCTTAACTAGCCACATGTGCAAAGTCCCTTTGCCATGGAAGGTGGCATTTACCGGTCCTGGGGATTAGGACATGGATATATTGGGGGGGGGGGGGGTTAAGGGGTCATATTCAAACTGCCACATGCCTTGTGACTCTATACCAGTGGTTCTCAACCTTCTGGCCCTTTAAATACAGTTCCTCATGTTGTGACCCAACCATAAAATTATTTTTGTTGCTACTTCATAACTGTAATGTTGCTACTGTCATGAATCATAATGTAAATATCTGATATGCAGGATGGTCTTAGGCCAGTGATGGCGAACCTATGACACGCGTGTCAGAGGTGACACGCGAACTCATTTTTTTGGTTGATTTTTCTTTGTTAAATGGCATTTAAATATATAAAATAAATAGCAAATATATAAGTCTTTGTTTTACTATGGTTGCAAATATCAAAAAATTTCTATATGTGACACAGCACCAGAGTTAAGTTAGGGTTTTTCAAAATGCTGAGATGCCGAGCTCAAAAGGTTCGCCATCACTGTCTTAGGCGACCCCTGTGAAAGGGTCGTTCGACTGCCAAAGGGGTCGCGACCCACAGGCTGAGAACCGCTGCTCTATACCGTGTTCTATGGTAGACATGAGCCATGGTGATTATTGAGTACTTACAATGTGACTCATCTGAATGGGTCATGCTATAAGAATATTGGAATGTAAAGACTGAGCATGAGAAAAAGGAAAGTAAAATATTTCACTAATAATGTTCATTTCATGTTAAAATTATAAAATGTTAGATATGTTGAATTAAATAAATTATTAAAATCACACTGATCTATTTCTTTTTGCTTTTCAAATGTGGCTACCAGTGAGCTTTAAATTCACATGTGGCTGACACTATTTCTGTTGGACGGTGATACTAGAGACCAAAAGGGAAGCAGGATGGTATTAAATTTCAATTGTCTTATTTTTGTCTTACTCATACTTATGATGGAGTCTAGACCTTGAAAGCAACATCTCTTCTTTCAACCTTCTCTAGGGAGAGCAACTGAGGTTTCAAATCAAGAGGGATATTATTACATTAAGGATGTGAAAAAATGAAATTCTTCGCTAGATTAAAAAGAAAGAAAAAGCAAAGCCCAAACCCAACCTGAGAGACTCAATGGTTGAGCGTCAACCTATAAACCAAGAGGTCAAGGTTTGACTCCAGTCAGGGCACATGCCCGGGTTATGAACTAGTCCCCAGTAAGGGGCATTGCAAAAGGCAGTCGATCAATGATTCTCTCTCATCATTGATGTTTCTCTCTCTCCTTCCCTCTCCCTTCCTCTCTGAAATCAATAAAAAATATATTTAAAAAAAAGCAAAGCTCACACATTTATCCAGCAACTCGTGTTCTTACAAAGCACCTTCATAAAGCGTTATTTCACTAAATCCTTGGTCACAACCCTGTGAAAGGGATATTGTCCCCATTTTTCAGAGAAGGGAGCTGAGCCTAAAAGAAATGAACCCAACTAATTAGTGATGAATAAGAACCCGAGCCCTCGGCACCCAGGGCTGCCTTGAGGATTTCTCCGGGCGTGGGGTTAATGATTTGGTCAGGCTCACTCTATTTCCTGAGGGTTTGTTGTTGTTTCCCCTTCAATCTTCCCAAATTTCAAAGATCCCAGAATTCTTACTCTTTACCTGAAAATTCTGTCCCTTGACTACTCGGAGCACATTCTCATTACTTTTCAACTTTGACTGCAGAGGGCGATGTCCTGCCTGGCTATTTAAGGAAGGTTTTATCCTGCATCAAACTCCTGCCCAGCTGCACCAGAGGCGTGCCTGGCTCCCCGCTTGACTCTGGGCCACTTGCTGGAAAGCCCCCAACACCAGGGACTGCCTGTCCTCCACCACCACCACCCCCCACCACCACCACCACATACACACACACACACCCAGTTGCAGGCACGGGTCAAATGCTCAGCTCTGACTTACACCCAGAGAAGACACCCCAGACAAACCTGGGCTCTGGTGGTCAGATTTCTTCTGATCAGTCTTCCTTGGGGTTGAACAGGCAGTTTTGCAGTTTGGCAGAAAGTCGCTCTAAGAAGGATTAGCAAAGACCCAGGAAGAGGGAAGCAAACTAAGGTCTGAGAGGATGCCCCTACCCCAGGCAGCACTGCCCAACACTTGGCAGGAGAGGAGGAAAAGGAAATCGAAAGGGTACCACGTGCTGCTCGTTTTCTCTGCCACATTCAGATTTCAGATTTCAGATTTCAGACCTGGGAAGGCCCTGGGAGAGTATCTAGTCCAACCACCCCATTTTACACAGAAACTGGGAGCAAAAGGGTTAACTGCTTTCTGTGAAGTCTCACAGCAATCTAGCATCAGACAAAGACTAGAACTCCCGTTTCTGATATTGTTCAACTTGGACCAAATTGTTTTAAAGCAGCGGTTCTCAACCTGTGGGTCGCGACCCCTTTGGCAGTCAAACGACCCTTTCACAGGGGTCACCTAAGACCATCCTGCATAGCAGATATTTACATTACGATTCATAACAGTAGCAACATTACAGTTATGAAGTAGCAACAAAAATAATTTTATGGTTGGGTCACAACATGAGGAACTGTTTTAAAGGGCCAGAAGGTTGAGAACCACTGTTTTAAAGGATCACAGAGAAATATTAAAACCATTCAGCTTTGATTTCCAAACCACACTAGAGAGAGCGGCATCTCTCTTGCAGGATGAGGCTCTGAAACAGGCATGCAAGGGTGAAAATCAGGCACAGGCAATAATCCTTGAAAATCCTTCGGAAAGTGCCATACTGGAGACCAATATAGCTTCTGTCAGTAAATCCCACACGGTCAGTTTTTCCAAAGACGGATCAGGTTAATCAGTGGAGCATCAGATTAACTAACTGGCCTGAGGTTAGAGGACAAAGAGGCACGGATCCTTACACACAGGATGACACGGAGGACTGCAGGATGAATACGGATAAAAGACACCTGGGCCCTAGCCAGTTTGGCTCAGTGGATAGAGTGTCAGCCTGCAGACCTAAGGGTCCTGGGTTTGATTCTGATCAAGGGCACATACCTCAGTTGTAGGTTCCTCCACGGCCCAGAGCTCTGGTCAGGGCACATGCAGGAGGAAACCAATTGATGTGTTTCTCTCACATCGATATTTCTCTCTGTATTTCCCTCTCTCTTCCACTCTCTCTAAAAAAAAAAAAAAAACAAAAAAAAAATGGGAAAATATCCTCAGGTGAGAATTAAAATCTATATATACAAAAGGCTAAGTGTCAGGGGCGTTGGTGGTATAGTGGTTAGCATAGCTGCCTTCCAAAAGGCTAAGTGTCGTGCATCTGATTAGTAGCTATGACGCACACTGAGCACCAGGAGGTAGATGCTCAATGCAAGAGCTGCCATGATGCACACTGGCCATTTAAAAATAAACCATAGAGAGAGAAACCAAGATGGCGGCATAGGTTAACGCCGGAGATCGCTGCCTCAAACAACCACTTCAGAGATATAACTAAAGGACAGAACGGACATCACCCAGAACCACGGGAAGGCTGGCTGAATGGAAATTCTACAACTAGGAGGAAAGAGAATATCATACCCAGACTCAGAGGAGGCGCTGTGCTGAAGTGAAATACTCAGGTGCGGAGTGTGCGCGCGGAGCGGCTGGCGGCGGAGGGCGCGGTTGTTGTTTTCAATCGGGAGGGAGTTTCAGACTCTGAGCTCCAGATCCGGGCGAGTCTCTGGGGACCGAGACTCAAACGGGAGAAACGGGACTGTCTGGCTTTGGTCGGAACTCGAAGGCAGCTTTCTCTCCGAGGTTTGCAGCCATTGCTGGGGCTCTGAGAGGCAGAGCCCCTGGGGAAGGAACTGAGAGTCGCCATAACTGCTTGTTCCGCCCGCCCTGTAGATCCCCGGGGACCCGCCCCGCCCAAGCCCTGCACAGAACCATTTGCCGGATAGCCTCAGGCAAACGCTAGATTAGCACCGCCCTAGAGATCCAGCACAGAAGCCCTCCCACTACAGACACAGCAGACTCTCATAGCCAGTTAGCCTGGAGGTCAAATCACCCCGGTATTGCCGACATCAATCAAGGCTTAAAGGCAACAAGACTGCGGACAAAGACCACTAGGGGGTGCACCAAGAAAGCATAAAAAATGCGGAGACAAAGAAACAGGACAAAACTGTCAATGGAGGATATTGAGTTCAGAACCACACTTTTAAGGTCTCTTAAGAACTGTCTAGAAGCTGCCGATAAACTTAGTAAGGCCCTCGAAAAGACTGGTGAGACCGCCGATAAATGTAGTGAGATCCTCAAGAAATCTAATGAGACCCTCGATGTTGTGATAAAGAACCAACTAGAAATTAAGCATACACTGACTGAAATAAAGAATATTATACAGACACCCAACAGCAGACCAGAGGAGCGCAAGAATCAAGTCAAAGATTCGAAATGCGAAGAAGCAAAAAACACCCAACTGGAAAAGCAAAATGAAAAAAGAATCCGAAAATATGAAGATAGTGTAAGGAACCTCTGGGACAGCTTCAAGCGCACCAACATCAGAATTATAGGGGTGCCAGAGGATGAGAGAGAGCAAGATATTGAAAACCTATTTAAAGAAATAATGACAGAAAACTTCCCCCACCTGGTGAAAGAAATAGACCTACAGGTCCAGGAAGCGCAGAGAACCCCAAACAAAAGGAATCCAAAGAGGACCACAACAAGACACATCATAATTAAAATGCCAAGAGCAAAAGACAAAGAGAGAATCTTAAAAGCAGCAAGAGAAAGAAACCCAGTTACCTACAAGGGAATACCCATACGACTGTCAGCTGATTTCTCAACAGAAACTTTGCAGGCCAGAAGGGAATGGCAAGAAATATTCAAAGTGATGAATACCAAGAACCTACAACCAAGATTACTTTATCCAGCAAAGCTATCATTCAGAACGGAAGGTCAGATAAAGAGCTTCACAGATAAGGAAAAGCTAAAGGAGTTCATCACCACCAAACCAGTATTATATGAAATGCTGAAAGGTATCCTTTAAGAAGAGGAAGAAGAAAAAAAAAGGTAAAGATACAAATTATGAACAACAAATATGCACCTATCAACAAGTGAATCTAAGAATCAAGTGAATAAATAATCTGGTGATCATAATAGAATCAGGGACATAGAAAGGGAATGGACTGACTATTCTTGGGGGGGAAAGGGGTGTGGGAGATGCGGGAAGAGACTGGACAAAAATCGTGCACCTATGGAAGAGGACAGTGGGTGGGGAGTGAGGGCGGAGGGTGGGGCGGGAGCTGGGAGGAGGGGAGTTATGGGGGGAAAAAAAATGAGGAACAAATGTAATAATCTGAACAATAAAGATTTAATTTAAAAAAAAAATAATAAAGAAAAAAAATAAAATAAAAAATAAAAATAAACCATACACGGACCTGGCACCGACAAACCAACACTCGGTTTCCCCGAAGTGTGACACAGGCCCTGCCACCACCCCAGAGCAACACCCCACCAAAACGCAGGCAATGCTGTCAAGACCCATGGCACAAAATGCGGCCCAAAGCCAGCCCAGCCCGAAAACAGTGGCTGTGGGCGCCTGGTAATGACGTCATGTAGCAACTCCTGGCTTCCTCTCCCTAGCAACTAGCCTCCTTGGAGTTTCTTCAGCCCAGGAATCCAACTTGCTTTATAGCCAGGTGCAAACATTTTACAGTTTAATCAAAAGTTTGTGAAGCTTTTTCCCATGCCACATCTTATTTGATCGTCACAGAAGTCCTGGAATAGGTAGATAGACTCAGTACAATCCTATTTTCTTTTCATTAGCAAGACATGAAGCTTGGGTGGCTGGGGGCCGTGGCCAGCCTGCAAACAGCCATGAGCCCCTCACCCAGGCTGGCCAGGCACCCCAGCAGGAACCCCCACCCTTAAGGGGATGTGGCCAGCCTGCAAATGGCCCTCAGCCCTTCACCCAGGATGACCAGGCACCCCAAGGGGGACTCCCACCCTGAAGGGGCTGTGGCCAGCCTGCAAACAGCCATCAGCCCCTCACTCAGGCTGGCCAGGCACCCCAGTGGGAACCCTCACCCTGAAGGGGCTGTGGCCAGCCTGCAAACAGCCATCAGCCCCTCACCCAGGCTGGCCAGGCACTCCTATATAATAAAAGGGTAATATGCAAATTTACCCTAACAGCAGAACGACTGGGAATGACTGGTCACTATGACGCACACTGACCACCAGGGGGCAGATGCTCAATACAGGAGCTGCCCCCTGGTGGTCAGTGCACTCCCACAAGGGGAGCTCTGCTCAGCCACAAGCCAGGCTGACGGCTGCCAGTACAGCGGTGGTGGTGGGAGCCTCTCCCGCCTTCTCAGCAGCGCTAAGGATGTCCAACTGCAGCTTAGGCCTGCTCCCCGCTGGCAAGTGGACATCCCCCAAGGGCTCCCAGACTGCCAAAGGGATGTCTGACTGCCAGCTTAGGCCCAATCCCCTAGGGAGTTGGCCTAAGCCAGCAGGTGGTCATCCCCCGAGGGGTCCCAGACTGCAAGAGGGCACAGGCCAGGCTGAGAACCCCCCACCACCCCCCGCCCCGAGTGCACAAATTTTTGTGCAATGGGCCTCTAGTAAATAAATAAACATTTAAAAAGGCACCCGGGTTCTGAGAGTAACAGCAGATTCCCTTCTCTTCTCTGGCTCTCACTGCAGGCCAGTGGCGCATAAGGCTGCAGCAGTCCTCTCCCTCCCCTCACTCCTGACACAGTGCTCATCACCGAGTTAGAAATGGAGCTTCCCACATGCACAATCTTTATTTGTTCACTGGTGGATGCCAAGTCCCCAAACTTGGCATCCTAAATGTTTGCTGACTAAATGAAGGAATCTAGTCCTCTTTTTGGCCAGCCTATGTCACTGAATTCCCGTGAGTTGAAGTTAGTTAGGTCTCACCCATGGCTCGTAACTTCTCGGGGTGTTTTGGTGCCCGAGACAGAAAAATTCACACTGAACTGTTCATAGAGATTTTTTCTGACTCATGGGATTCACAGAGCCCCAGATTAAGATTTCCGGGTGCTCCTTTTGGTGACACTAGCAGCATGACCTTCATGGGTTTGGACAGACTGACATTTACTTTCATAGCTGCACCAGGACTGTTCTTTAAAACTCTGCCAAGTTCTGCAAACAGAGCTGTCAGCCTGAAGGTTTGAAGGGGCCCTGGGATAAGCACAAACTAGTGGCACCAAAATGATCTTCCCAACTCATCCCTATGTTTCCTGCCCTCCTGCTAAGCCAGCCTGTTGGCTCACTGGCCTTGCTCCTCTTGAGTGCTGACAGTTTCAGTGCTGATACGCGAGGACAAGATGGATCCCCAGCAGGGCCACCTGGGTCGTCTGGTCCTATCACACATTAGCACTGTGCTTGTCATCACCCACTCTGATGGTTTGGACACACAGACATGTACCGTAGGAGAATATTCAAACAGCTGCCATCAGGTGAGCTCATGGGGTAACTGCCAGCATTTGGCTGAGAGGCAAACAATTCCTGGGCACCTTCAGGGCTGCAGAATGCTCGGGGTCAGGAAGACAGAAAAGTCAGAAGAGAGAGGAGCTGGGACTGGAGACAGTGACAGGCTCAGGACAGGGCAACTGATGCAGCAACCCAAAGGTGAGCAGCCCCTGTACTCCGCGCCCACGAGGAAAGCACACGTGATCTGCCCACCTGCACGGTGACTGTACAAATAATAAGTGTTGTGGACTGTACTTGCTCTCAAGTGCATTTAGCAAAGTCCCAGAAACAGAATAAACCCTAGGGGGTAAAGAATGGAGACAGGGAAAGGATCTATGCATCTGCACTGGCTTCAGTAGTGTCCCCAAAATTCATGTCACATGGATTGTGACATGAATGTGACCTGACTTGGAAACAGAGTCTTTGCCTTTGTAATTCATTGGGGTGAGGTCATAGTGGGTCAGGATGAGCCCTAAGTCCAATATGACTGGTGTCTTTATAAAGAGAACAAACACGTGGGACAGGGAAGAAGGATACATGACTAAGAAGGCAGAGATCGGAGTGCGGCAGCTACAAGCTAAGGAAAGCCCCGAATTTCCAGCAAGCACTGGAAGCTAAGAGGCGGGGAGGGAGGACTCTTCCCACGCCAAGGAACTTGATTTTGGACCTGTAGCCTACAAAACTGTGAGCAAATAAATTCCTGTTGTTTTAAGAAAACCAGTTTGTGGTAATTTGCTGCAGCAGCCCTAGGAAGCTAATGCAGCAGTTATCTTTCTTAGCTAGTTACAAATGTACTTCTGCACAGTCATCACTCACACATTGTTAATAGGTACCAACTATGTGCCAGACACTCTTCCAGCAATGAACAAACACGGAAAACCTCTGCCTCCTTGGAGTTCATACTTAGAGTGGGAGGAGACAGAAAATAACCAGAAGTGAGAAGTAACATATATAGTCTGTCAAATGGTGACAAGTTCAGGAAGGGGTCCTCTGGAGAGAAATAGTTTTGAATCTAATTCGTTTAGAAGAAAGCGAACACTCCCAATAGAATCTGACCCAAACATTGAGCCTCATATTCTAGTACTGTCATTCTTGTAAAAAACGATACAACATGCAAGGGTAAATGGGGAAGATAAATTCTCCCTCTATTATATCAGTGTTTCTGCTCTAAAAGCAGGAAAACCACCAGCCATAGAGCTCATCGTGAAGGGGAAAGAACCATACGTTAGCAAAAATCATCAAGGTGAGGGGAGACTTCCCAAGGGTTTTATGACTGATACACATTTGTTGGCTGACGTATAAATGAATCTAGCCATTTAACCTTCAACAAATGCCCTGGCAAAGAAGCAAAGGGAGGTGTTGGCTAAGAAAACTTTTATCACCTGAGAGTCCAGCGAAATGATCACTCAAGTGAAAGACAGCTCTGAGAAAACATCCCAGCAAAGGAGATGTTCTGTCTACACCTAACGCAGTGACCACTGGTCCACGTGGTGACTGAGCACTTGAAGTGTGACTAGTGAGACTGAAGATCCCAATTTTTAATTTGATGTAAATTGTGATTAATTTCAGTGCCGAGCAGCTACACTATTGGACAGCACAGCTTTAGAGTCGCAGAAGGCTGGCTGAGGATAGAGGCCCGGGAGACTACCTGGGATGAGACAGCTCCATAATTACTAACAGGTTAGGGAGCCTTCACAGAATGTTCAATTGTTAAATATAGTATTTCTAGGACATAAGTATTTCCTTAGTCCTCTCAGTGTCCTTAGAGATAGTCAGTAGTATCACCCCCATTGGCTGGATAAGGAAATCAAAGTTTAACAAGATTATTGACTTGCTCAGTGTTTTTCAGCTCCTAAGAGATTTGGACTAGGCTTTGACACCAAAATCCATGCTCTCCACCAAGGCACCTCACCTATGGCACCTTTTTCACTCCTGTGATTTCCTCCATTCCCACCCTCTCTGAACACTCTAAACAAAAAAGTGTGTGTATACCTGTGTGCACCTGTCTGAGTAGATTGTGAGGAGTAGGTAAGTCTGGGGCGGACGGGGGAGCTGGGGGGGGGGGGGGCAGGAAGAGGCGTCCTTGAGTGCTTAGTGTGGATCCAGTATTCTATACAGGTCCGTATCCTTTAGCCAACCAGCCCCATTCTCCACCTGGGCAGACAAAATGGAATGCCAAGAACAACAATGGAGCAAACAGGATGCATGAATGCATCCTTGCTGACTAACTTTCTAAGGCAGAAGTGGCACATTGAAGAACCCTTTCTCCCTTGGACACAGTCAGCAAAAATGCTCAATCATAGCTTTAATCATCTGGGAGCGCCTGTCCCACCAGCGGCAGAGCCATGCAGAAACCCTGAGGCCATACATCTCCATGTGGAGGGGGGTTGGAGGTAAGGGAAGGAAGGAGATGGTGAGCAGAGTACCTCACTAGCAGTGTGGAGATTTGTAATGCAGGCTTCGGAGAGTGGTGAGGCTAATTCTCTGGAGATCCGGGGCTAGTCTTCTCCTGCAACCTCCTGTTTGCCCGCAGCAATGGAGAAGGGCAACGGAGGGCCATAAAGCCAGCAAGCGCTGAAATCCAAAGGAAGCCATGGCAGAAACGTGACCCTCCCCAAACAAAAGCTCAGTTGGTTTGTGCTGGAGGCACCGACGCCTTCCAAGCTCTTGCTGTGGGGGTTTCTGCAGCACTAAGAGGAAGATTTCTGATGTGATGAATTTCGCATCTTTTTAAAAAGTTTCACTGTGCCTGGAAATTTACTTGGTGAGATTAATAAGGCAACCCTTGTCTGTTTAACCTCCTGGCAGGTTAACGGTGTCTGTCATCACAGAACTGTAATCCAACCCTACAAGGAACCTCTGGGAAGAGCCCTCTTCCCCTAAATAAAGCTTTCCAGCATCTTGAGGTTTTGAGGTTTATGTGATTCTACACCCAAATAACTCTACACTCTAGCGCGACTCTCAGTGGAAAGGATTCCATGGAAAACCTGGCCGCTCAGCCCAGACTCACACATGTCCAGGCAGACATCTCGTCTGACCGCTCTACCCCCAGGAACCTGGTTTCCGGGACTGATTTTTAGCTTCCCTTTTGCACAACAAAAACTACAGCCACCAAATAACACTAACATGCTAGCGAATGCTGTGACTGACAAATTTGTAACTTTAAAAAAAATGCATTGTTCCTTCTCATTCTCTCTGGATGATGCCACAATGAATGTTTTGCAGCATCTTTCATGTCAACACCTTCAGCTAAAATGTCTGTCTGTGGATAATGACCACCAGTAAATTTTGATTTGGCTCTGTTTCTGGGCTTCTATCCTTAAATTACAAAAAAACAAACAACAAAAAATCCTACAAACTACCACTGTGAATACAGGAAGAGTCATACCAGAGCTGTCTTTGCAGTGCGCTGTTTTCAGGAGTTCCCCGCGGAAGGAAAGCATCACTGAATACATTGCTGGGACAGATTCCCTGGGAATGCCCAGCCCCGCCGCTTCCCTGAGGGGCTCCCCCACGGCGAGCGAGCGCCCAGGGCTGGGTCCCGGGAACTACCTGCCGCGCAAAAAGCACCCGCACCGCCATCCACCGGCCCCAGAGGGTGGGTGGCGCCGGGCGTGGGGCGTCCACCACCGCCCGGGAGCTGGGGATCAGTCCCGCCAGATCCAGCGCACCACTGTCCTCCCGTCCCGCGCGCCCCGCACTCCCTTCCGCACCGAGCGGTCACCGCACCTGGCTCTGCACAGCAGGGACCTTCCTAACACTGAAGAAGGGCAGCTGCAAACCAGAGCCGGTTCCGGAGGCGAAGGGCAGTGCGGGCCATCGGGTGCGCCTCCCCACCTTTCCTCTCGCCAGCAGAATCGGAGCTCGCCAAACCCGGAGCCACTCTGAATCTGTGCCCTTCGGCGACCGGCGACGGGGTAGCCTGGCCAGGTGTGCGCCCGAGACAAAGTGTGCGCGCAGGGCACGCAGGGACCCCCGGCGCCCTGCAAGTGGAACCGGTTCTGAGGTGCCAGCACTCAGAAGGGTCCGGTGGTCTCCGGGCACCAGCCGGTTGTAGGGAAACCCAGCGCCATTCCCGGTTCCAAGAGGGACAAGACGAGACGCGCACCCGGGTTGAAGGAGGCTGGCGTCTGGGGCCGGCAAGCCGGCTGCGCAGTCCGCACGGAGGCCGGGAGTCATCAGCGCCGCGCAGAGAGGAAGCCGGGTCCCCAGGGGCCGCTCCCGACAACTCCTTCAGCATCCCCCCCAGGTGCCCGCGAGTCCCGTGGATGTGTGGACGGCGCAGGGAGGAGGGGGGACTCGGCATTGCTCCGCTAGGAGAGCGGAGGGAGAGCGGGTCTGCGGACTGACCTGACTTGAACCTGGAGATGCTGCCCTGGACCCGGGGAGGGTCCCGGACGCTGGGCACCCGGGGGAGAGGACCGTGTGCCCTGGGACTGCTTGCAGGACCGGATGCTGAGCGAGGGGCCGGGAAAGCTCACGAAAGGTGGGGAAAGAAGGTGGCGACCAAGGGGAGGAGGGGGTGAGCGGCAGGAGGGGTTAACCCTGAATTCATCCCGACTGAGAGGTCAACCGACCTGTTTGCCCGCAGAGCGCGATTCGCGGATCTTACCCGCTTCGGGGCCCCGGCTCGGCGGTAGCGCTCGTCCGGAGCGAGGGCAGGGGACTGTTTCATGGAGAACATGTCTCGCTTTTTCCTCTGTTCACTCTTATCTTGGTCGCTTTGCTCTCCTTTCCGTGCCCCTGGGAGAGAACTACGGACGCCTTGCTCCTCGCTCAGGAAGAGACAAGTTGAACTTCAAGGGAGGAGGCCCCACATTTTGTCTGCTCCACAGATCCCACCCGCGGGCCACTCCCTCCTCACTCCCGTCTCCGCGTCCCACCCATAGGAACCCTTAATGACAGATCCCCGGCCACCCCACCTCTTCGCATTCAAAAAAGTTACCCTTAGGGGCAGACGGAAGCCAAGCGAAATGCTGCCCCCTCCCCCACCCTCCACTGCACACACCTCCAGCTCACACCTCGCTTTGGCAGCAGGAAAGAGATGAGACAGAGTCATTGGGAGCAAAGGAATGACTCCCGGGCTCTCTGAAACCTCCTTATCACATCCTAGACCAGTGGTTCTCAACCTTCCTAATGCCGCGACCCTTTAATACAGTTCCTCATGTTGTGGTGACCCCCAACCATAAAATTATTTTCGTTGCTACTTCATATATGTAATTTTGCTACTGTTATGAATCATAATGTAAATATCTGATATGCTATATGTTTTCTGGTCACGACCCACAGGTTGAGAACCGCTGTCCTAGACCCTTTCCTAGTAGACAGAGCGCAGCCACGTAAAAATCAAAATAACCATAGGCACTTGGCAGTTAAAGGCCAAGTTCATCTTTAAAAAGGTTTAACGTTCCCTGGGCGAGCTTTGTTTGCACTAAACAAATGGAAACTTGCCTTCTGACTTACGTTTAGTAAAGACTGCCTTAGACCGCGCGGAAGCTGCAGGGACAGGGAGAACCAGCCCGCTTCCACAGACCTGGCTGGGATTTCCTGCAGGGAGCACCCCGCAGCTGCACCTAAGGACCCACGTCTGCGCCCTTTTGTTTCACTGGCAGCCACTCCTCAGGAAGCCAAGGAGGGCACGGCAGGTAAAGACTAGTTTTCATTGGAAGCCCCAGACAGTGGTCAAATGTTTGGCAAAAAAAGACATTGCGTTTTTCTTAGAAATGATTCCTTTTCATCCAACGTGAGTCAAGATCTAATGGAAATGGCCAAAATTACTCAGGAGGTTATTGAATGAACCCATCGCCATTCTGGAGGGGGACATGCATAGTATGTATGTATCGGACACCTGTCCCTTGAATGTTACAGTGGGGGAAAAGGAACTTGCAAAATTTTGTTTCTGAAATTATGAGAAAGTGGAAAATATTGCATGTGTATATAGTACAATAGTTGAAATGCTGATTCCATCCGTGTTCCACACATCACAGTTGAAGTCCAATACCTGAAGTTTACCATAATTCACAAAAATTAAGCTCTTAGTGGCGGGCTTTACGAGTATTCTCTTTTAGTAGCACTTTATGAGGTAGGTACTATTACTATTTGAGAGATGAAAAGATTTAGGGAGTCGAAGTAGCCAGCCTAAGTTGACACAGCTAGCAAGTGCTGAGCTGGGATTCCCCAGGGGCTGTGTTCTTGCTACCATCTTGCCTCATCACAGGGCATCCCCACAGGGACACCAGCCTGAAATATCGAGAGCCTGGGTGATTTATCTGCCAGCTCTACCGTGAGCAAATCCTCAGTCTTCCTGGGCCACACTAGCTGCTTATAAAGTGAGGCTGGATTCAATCCTCAGGGTTTGCACAGGCACTCTGAAGCCAAGTATAAGTTTCTCTTCCACGTGCTGCCCTCTGGTGGAGGCGCTACGGGAACTATGAAATAAAGTAGCTAAAAAGCAAATTTGAGAAAGACTGGAGATAAGTCTTCCCTTCTATCCACAACTGTACTGCGTTTTTTTAAGAACTAAGGCTGACTGCACTGATGCAGTAAAAAAGCATTCCTTAGACTTCCTTTTAGCAAGAAACCCCGCCCAGTTCTAGTTAGCAAAAGCACCAGAGTGAATGAATACTTGAGATACTTTTTGCGTGAGGGTAAACAGCTATTTTCATATTTTTTGCAACCTTTATAATGTAAGAAATCATAAAAATGTTAGAAGTCTCAAAATTTGAATATTTCAATTATTCCTTAAATTTTTTTTGCCCATTTGCTTTTCAACTTAAAGTGACAACCATCATCCAGTTTCTTAAAATACTTTAATTTTACAAAAAGAAAAATTTCTTGCCTTTGAAACTTTTATCATCTAGTATGTCAAGCATATGTCCAAAATAATTAGATGAGCTAAGAGAAAAAAGCATATATTTATGGAAAAATTAATTTATAGGCAGTGAATAGACCTCTGGAAAGGGTGATTTTACACCAAAGTTTGGTTTCATATCATATTGCAGACCAAGTCAGAGGTCAGTACTACAAGTAAAGGCAGTCTGAAAACAAGACAGAGACATCTCAGAAAAGCAGTCAGAACCCAGGGATGGTAACAGGTGAGCAGCGGCTAAAACAGGTCTGTTACCCCTTGGCTTATCTATTTAGCTATTCATTCAGAAAACACTTAGGATTTGCTAGCTGCCAGATGAATAAAATAGAGTTCCCACCCTCAGTCTAGTGAAATACATAACACAAAAATACATAAACTACGAAAATACTTGCAATTAATGTATGCCTGGCTTTAAGGAGTTAGAATGTGATATTTTTTAGCTGAGGTCTAAAAATGCAAAGCGTTTAAATTGAAAAAATTAAAGAACAAAGCAAAAAACAAGTAAATTGGACATTTACCTGTTGCAGGGAGAGGAGTTTAATCAAAAGGCGAAAACAACACAGTATCTGAAGCAGTATCTTCCGGCACACTGAAACATGATAAAAGTAGCCCGTGTGGACATTTTGTTTGCTGTATATCATTTTTCTGGGACATCAATCCCCTACTCTAATATACCAGAGTAGTTACGGGGGAAAAGGTAATAAGAACAGACCCATAACAAGTTTCAAAGGAATTGTACTTCTAGCACCCTCACACCCCAGTGCTAGTTTCCCCCAGCGCTGAGGCCCCATACTGTAATGTGACCACCTAAATGCCCCTACCTTTGGCCACCATCCTGCTGGTCTTCCCAGGAATAGTACCCTCTCAACAACAATGATCATATGAGCAAAAACTGAGGTGCCTCATTTCATAATTTTGTTCTGATTATGAATAAATTTGTAAGAGAAGTCTTGAGGTTATGAGATTAAGTCACATCTCTCTATATAAAAGGCTAATAGTCTAAGTGTCTGACCAGTTGCTATGATGTGCACTGACCACCAGGGGGCAGACGCTCAATGTAGGAGCTGCTGTGACGCGCACTGGCAGTTTACAGAGAAATGGCACCGCAGACCTGGTGTCCACAAAGCAACACTCGGTTTTCCCCAGTTGGGACACAGGCCCCGCCACCACCCCAGAGCAACACACCACCAAATCGCAGCCAAAGCTGCCAAGACCCCATGGAGCAAAATGTGGCCCACAGCCCAGCCCAGCCCAGAAACTATGGCTGTGGGTACCAGGTAATGATGTCACATTGCAATGCCCAGCTTCCTATCCTTAGCGACAACTAGCCTCCTTGCAGTCTCTTCAGCCCAGGAACATGGCTTGCTTTATAGCCAGGTGCAAACATCTTACACTTTAACCAAATGTCTGTGAAGCGTTTCCCCATGCCTCATCCCATTTGACCTTCACAGAAGTCCTGGAGTAGGTAGATAGGAGACTCGGTGGAATCCTATTTTCTTTTCATTAGCTGGAAAACGGAGATTTAGAAAGCTTAGAAACTTGACCCGATTGAAAAGAAGAAATGGTGGACCTTGAAAATGACTTCAGGTTTTCTCACTGCGCAGAATATAGTCAAACACTGCTGCAGTTAAATATTTTATCCTTTGTTCTCCCTGTGTGATCTACAATAATAATCTGCTTTGTGTTGATATTTACTGCTGTGTTGGTGACAATTAGCTGAAAGAGAAGTTGGGGTGCTTCACTGGGCTGGAAAAAGTTTAGCTAAATCAGAAAGCAGGTCTAATTAAGCAAGTTTATTCTATATCTATAAAAGGCTAAGTTGACTCGCAAATGTGTGATACATATAAAGCTCTCACTGGTGCCAATCACACACGTGTGTTTCCATCTGTCATTGTCGATCATAAATTTGGCTGACACTTCTATTATAGAGAAATGGTGAACAGCAATATTAAAATACTCCTTCTAATTAACCAAGCCACTAGTTTATATTATTATAGCAAAGAATTTCTCAGCACTATGTGCCAGGGACTTCACAAAATGACACATATATTTCCTCAGTTTTTAATTCTTTAAATAAACCTAGTTTCCTCTGTTTTTAAAATGAGAATAATGATATACCCACTTCATAGGCTATAATGGGGATTAATTAAATATGTAAAGTGTTTTTAAATAGTTGCAGACACATAATATTAGTTAACACTTATTGCATACTGTGCCAAGCCAGCTCAGCCAAGGGTTCGAAAGCCTGAGTGTGGCAAATGGATGAAGAAATGACAAAGAGAATAAGCTGGGTCTAGGTGGCTCTTCCTGTGCCTGGCTGAGGCCACAGAGAGAGATCCAGAGGCAAGCTGAGCCTTTATTTTATAGCCAGAGGTAAACAAGGTAGTGGTCACCATAGTTACAATGTTCTTGTGAGTTTCACTTGTTTTGGCAGCACTTGCTGCATCTCCCTTAGCCCAATAGCTACCCAGATAAGATCTAAGGGGCGTCATAAGGTCAAGCCTAGTTATGCTAAGAGGGCTGTGCCCTCTAACCTGGGACTTATTTGTGGCTTTGCCAACAGGTCAGTCCGAGGCTTAACCCTATAGCCACGCCCTACAGGACACTTACTCTTATTTCTCCTTGTTACTACTTTGAAGAAGAGGAAACTGAGGCTTACGGAAGTTAAATAACTGCCTAAGATCTCACAACTAGAAGATGGCAGAACCAGAATTAGGAGCCCAAGCGTTCTGGGACTAAACTGGCCTCTTAACCTCTACAGAAGGTAGCACAATTATTAAGACAGTAATGGAAAATGCCCAAGGAGTTGAAGCCTAGAATTATACTGTGCATTCATTCATTCCTCCATCAAATATTTATTGAGCATTTTAGTGGGTTGAATAGTGCCCCTCTCCCAAATTCATGTCCATCAGAAACCTAAGACTAACCTTCCTTATTTGGAAATAGGGTCTTTGCAGATGTAATTTACTAAATGAGATTATATCAGAATAGAATGAGCCCTAAGTACAGAGAGGGTCTTTATAAGAGACAGAAAAGGATACACAGAGACATGTGAAAATGGAGGTGAGATTGGAGTGATGTGTCTACAAGCCAAAAAACTTTAAGGACTAACACCTACAACCAGAAGCTAGAAGAAAGGCAGGGAACAGAATCCAGAAGAAACTAACCCTGCTGACATTTTTATTTTGGACTTCTGGACTTGTGAGCTGGAAGAGAATAAATATCTATTGTTTCAAGCCACGCGGTGTTATTTTGCTATGGCAGCACCCACTATGAGGCCAGGCATGGTTCCCCACTCTGAAGTTCCAGCAGTAAATAGAACCACACCCCTGGCTTCCTGGCGCTTACAATCCAGTGAGAGAGACAGGCAATAAACACATGCATATACAAGAACAGGTACTGTTTAGGGCTCTGTGGGAAAATACTGTGAAGATAGAAAATGGCCAGATGAGGGTGATAAGGGTAGGGAGGGAATGTCTCTCTAGAGGCATTTTAACTAAATGAAACTGAACTGTGGAATTTCAGCCTTAGGTGGTGAATGGGTAATTCTTCACAGCACCATTTAAATACATGCCCCACAGTAATTAGAAAGAAAACAAAGGACAGAAGCTCAATAAACAGACCTAAACTTGCTCAACAGACCGAGATTCTGAAATACATGAAAATGGTTTCTTAGATGGACACCTGGTCTCTCTTGTCCCTTAAGTTTCTAGAAAGCAGAGAGATCCCTAACTCCTCCCATCTCTCCCAAAATCTCATCTATCTCTTCTAGAGGTAGTGATCAGGACTCTGCTGCTTCGTCCTTCTATAAAGATCATCAACCTCATAGGCAGACCGAAGGCCAAGGCCTAGGGAGGTTTAAACACTGCCACTCAATTAAGAGGGCAACTTCCACAGACGGGACAAGAGACACATTTATAACTACCTTATGTCAACTCTAGCTTCAGATCTTAGACATCTCAGGACGGGCAAACATTAACAACTGGAGGAGTCACCTGAGTCATTTAAAATTACATATAGAGGAGGGGAGAAAATGATAGCTGAATAGGCAGATCCCACTTCTAGGAATATATCCTAAGAAACCCAAAACACTAATCAGAAAGAAAGTATGCACCCCTATGTTCACAGCAGCACAAGTTACAATAGCTAAGATTTGGTACATTCAAACAACGGAATACTATGCAGCGGTAAAATAAAAGGATCTCTTACCATTTGCAACAGCGTGGATGGACCTAGAGTATGATAAGCCGAGTAAGACAGAGAAAGGTAAGTATCACATGATCTCACTCATATGTGGAATCTAATGAACAAAGTAAACTGATGAACAAAATAAATAGATCCAGAGACATAGAACCATGGAACAGATTGATGAATTTCAGCAGAATGTGGGGTGGGAGGGGAGAGATAAACAGGGGGACTTATATGCATATATGTATAGGCCATGAACACAATAGTGTGGTGAAGGCTTGGGAGGGGCGAGTGAGGGGCAGAGGGGGACAATCAGAAGAAAAAAAACGAAGGGGACATCTGTAATACTTTCAACAATAAAGATAAATTAAAAAAATAAAATAAAATAAAATTACACAGAGAGCCAAACAATTGTTACAGGACATCTTTAAACACTACCACAGATGCTTACCTGTGTTTAAAAATTTTAACATTCATAGCCGTGAAGTTCAAGCATCAGACTTCTTTGCAAAAAGCAAGTTTTCAATGTTTTTGTTCATTAAAGTTCCTTTGGCAATTTCAGCAAAGAAAATACCAAATCATTTGGAATTATCTGGATTTAATTTAGACTTTAGTGAAGTTAATTGAAATACAAAAACTAGGTGTTGCCATTCTGAGAAAGTGTTTAAACTGAAAAACTTTAAAGATTTCAATATAAACGTTCCACAAACTTCAAGTAGTAAGTTAATAAACTTTTTTAGTGTCACAAAATAAATAGAAAATTAAGGCCATCAGTCAATTTTACCTATTCTTAGTGGCTACTTGAAAACCTTTTCCATGCCTTCTCCAATTGACTCAGATAGAAGGGAAAAGGACATGTATTGCTTTATTTCCCTCAGAACAAATTAGTGTATTTACACCAAATTTAACCTCATTTTGACCTTTAAAAACTCCAGTCTCATTCATTCCCCTTCTGCACATCATGCAGTGGTTTCTGCAGCATCCTCATGCCACTCGCTCTGGGCAACAGGGAACTGTGGAAATTGGAGGCGTGTATCTTTGAATCTGAGTACCACTAGCTCCTCCAGCCTAGACTGCTTCCCAACTCATCTTTTTAGTTTTTAGGTTTTTTTAAAACTCACTTGCTTTTACACTTGCTCCCTTAGTCTTTTCTCCATACAACAGCCAGCCATCTGTATTTTTTAAAATATATTTTTTATTGTTGATACTATTATAGGTATCTCCCATTTCCCCACCCCTCTTCCCAGCCCATACATCCCACCCCCCGCCCCGCCCAGGTCTTCACCTATTGCCGTGTCCATGGATTATGCATGTAAGTATGTAAGTTCTTTGTCTCCCCAATCCCCCAGCCAGCCATCTTTAAAAAACAAAAAATAACTATTTCCCATTTAAAACCTCCCAGTGCTGCCCACTGTGACTAGAATAGAATCCCAACTCCTTACCATGGTCTATTAAGTACTATATGAACTGGCTGGCCCTAGACTCTCTCCCCTTCTCATTCTCTAGCTCCAGCCACACCAACCCTTCTGTTGCTTGGCCATGCCAAGCATCTCGCCAACTTAGGGACTTTGTACTTTCTGCTTTCTCTCCCTCATGGACTTTCCCCTCAGATCTTCAAGTTAAGGTCATTCAGGTCACAGCTGAAATGAACCCATCCCTGAGGGACTTTCCCAATCTAAAGTAGCTAGTGCCCTTCTACCCCCACTTTCACCACTTTCTGGAATATTTCTCTTATTTCTTTAATACCATGTATTACACATGACATTGTATTCATTTTTTAAAATCTCTTCTACTCCTGTAGCAGCTCCCCAAGAGAAAGATCACTTACCTTCTAGTAAGTATCTCTGTCACAGAGGAAACACATCCGTTGATTGAATAAATGAACACACAGCTGTGTGACTTTGGGTACATTAAGCTCTGAGATAATAGCCAAGCAAATAAAAAAAGCAGCAGTTTAACTTGTCACTCATTCAAACCCCTTCCTCAGCTCACTACTTTCTTTTTTTAGAAAGAAAGCCTAACAAGATCAGCAGCCCAACAGACAGACATGAACTAGGCTTCAGATTTGTTTAGTAGGCCAACACTCCGGCACACATGAGAATAGGCTCCCAGGCAGACACCAAGTTGTGTTCATATTCTCTAATATTCATTTTAGATCAGAGTAAGGTAATGTCTTGAGAGTAGCAGCTTAAACACCAACTCAGTAACTCTGAGTTACTGAGAAAGTAACTGGGAAAGTTAAAGTAAAAAAACTAAAATCAAAAACGCAAAAACCATAAAGAAAGGAATGAGTGCCCTTTAATTTTAGACACCAGCTAATACTTGACTAATCAACAAGACATTTTAAAAAAAAAACTGAATTAAATTTAGCAAAATTTAAAAATCCTTCTTTGTACTTCTGTTTAAAATATATTTCTACCACTTTTTACTATCTATCAATTACTATGTTTTGCTAATGATAAACTCAAATTTTGTTGTTTTTCATGCATTGATACTAATACCTAACCTAAACCTACAGGTTCCTGAATATTTCAGATAATAATAAATATTCTAGATTACAAATTTGGTATGAAAAACTTTAATGAAAACATTAATCATACAAAAATTAAATAACAAAACCATTTAAAATGACTTACAATTTAAACAGATTTGGCTTACTGATATTTCTCTATCAGCTTTTCATAAGAACTAATTATTTCCAGATAAAAATCTACATAAGAGTACCGTGGTAAGAAAAAATGAGAATAAAGTACATGAAGCTCATAAGCCCTGTGTTCAGCACATAGTGCTCATAAATATTAGTTTTTCTTTTATTATTACTTTGAAAAGACACATACAAGTTTTATAAAACATGCCGACTTCAGTTGAAAGCTTCTTACACTAGAAATACCCACATGTGAGGAATCCAGTCTGGCATATTTTGAAAACAATATTTTCCTCTAAGGAACATACTACATAAAAATTTATTTCAATAACTGATAAGCCAGTTTCTGGAATCTAATTATATAAATTCATGTTACAATTTAAGAGGCCTTTTAGAGAATTATCTTTTTTAAAGTACAATGTTACATGATGAAGAAAAGTACCTTCTAATAAGTAACCAAAGCATTATGAAATATCCCTCTTACTGCACATGTGGCTCAGTTTCATCTTAATGGGAGGGTGGGGAGGGGAGGGTAAGTTGGTTTGAAATAGTGAATGAAACAACTATGTTAATACAAGGAAGCACAATGAACAACTAACATGCTCTCCTGCCACTATATATGCCTTATGAAATATTTTATCATTTCAGTCATGCTTTTAATATCGAACAATGTTATCTTGCCACTTTTCATATATTAAGATAAAGCTTAACATTCTATCCTTCTAACAACAGCTGGAAGAGAACAGAGAGATGAGTGTGAATACATATCATGTTGTACAACATACACTTCCTAATATTCCAAATTTAACAATGTGTCTAAATCCAATCTGAGGTATATTAACAGATCAAAAAATTTTAAGCCGCACCAGGGGCTATGTACCATGCAAACACTAACACCAAAACTGCACACACTGGGAGGAGATGATATTTATACTTCTGCCACAGCGTTGGCTCAACTGCCACTTCATCTCTTTTCCTGTTCTTCTTCCGACGACCCTTCAGTCTGTTTTCAAAAGCCTCCAGTTCAGCCTAAATCAAAATAGTAACATTTTTATTAAATCCAATATATACATTAACTTGAAATCTTCCACTTAGATGAAAATAAATCAATTTGGGAAATGTTTTAGTAGTAATGGTATATAATAAATACAGTGATTTTATTTTTTTGTCTTAAACTCTCTACTACTAATTGTATTCAACAAACACAGAGCTTAGGAATGCCGTGCTAAGAGATGCCCAGTGAAAATAACTCCAGTTTCTTACAATGTTGATAAATAACATTAGTGGCTTGTGTAGAAGAAATTTGAGTAAAGAGAGAGAAAAAAAAAGCCACCAGAAACTCATTCTTCTCTTGATAAAACACAGTTAAAATCATAGAATAAAATTTCTTCTGGAGAAAAATGCTTCATGCTTTAAATCAAATGACTATTTTAGAAAGTAAATTATATAAAAACTACTTCTAAAAAAAGGATAACTGAATGACACTCATTATAAAATGTGGAGTTCTATTCTACTGTTAAGAATTTCTTAAACTTTAATACATAATAATGTAACATGCACTGTTATTAACTAAAACTTAATAGGTAATTAAAATATATGTAACATGCATGCAAGAGTCTGTAAATCAGCGGTTCTCAACCTGTGGGTCGCGACCATCAGAAAACACATATAGCATATCAGATATTTACATTAAGATTCATAACAACAGCAAAATTACAGTTATGAAGTAGCAACAAAAATAATTTTATGGTTGGAGGGTCACCACAACATGAGGAACTGTATTAAAGGGTCACGGCATTAGGAAGGTTGAGAACCACTGCAAATGTTTATTAATAGTAGAAATATAAAATTCAGTTAACACTCCATTATTTTATTTGTAGTCTATAAACTACATTTGAAGACCTAATCGTGTACTTAATTTAATCAAAAGTGACATTTTTCAATGAACCAAATTGTCAGAATACTGTCAGGGGGCTGTTGATATATAGAAGAAGATCAAAATACATTAAAAGCAGCCAAACGTGAGAAACACTGACAGTAAAATAATTGATGCTTTAATGATGATCCACAGACAATGCATATAGTTTAAATTATGTTCTATATACTCTATTTAAAAGGTCAGTAAATAGGGAATATATTTGAAATCACCGTCCATAATGGTTTATAAAAAGGTGAGGGACACCCTAAGCTATTCTTAATAATTTAATCTCCCAGGAATTCAGCCAACATGTTTTACTGCATTACCTCTGACAACTTATTTTGGGATAGTAGGCAAATCAACTTTACAGAACCATAAAATATCATACGTCATTTTGGTCTATTTTTATTTGCCACATAAATTATTTCTAATGTCTTCCTCAAGTCATTCAAGTTTTAATTTCCTCATTCATAAAAGCAGCATTTTAACATATACTGTACCCTGCTTGATAAGTATAAAGCATCCCACAATGCAAATTAACAAATAATTACATGTCACTATAAGAAAGTTAAACCACTCTTTGCAGTATATGATCAATATAGTATTTGAACAAACTGGAGGTATCAGGAATGAATTTGTTATCTAGGTAATAACAAAAAAACAGATAATAATCCTACTTTTAAGAACCTATGGGGTCCTAGCTGGTTTGGCTCAGAGGATAGAGTGTCGGCCTGCTGACTAAAGGGTCCCGGGTTCGATTCCAGTCAAGGGCACATGCCTGGGTTGAGGCTCAATCCCCAGTAGAGGGTGTGCAGGAGGCAGCCGATCAATGATTCTCTTTCATAATTGATGTTTCTATCTATTTCCCTCTCCCTTCATCTCTGAAATATATCTGTATCTATCTATCTAGATAGATAGATAGATATAGATATGTATATATAGATAGATAGATATGTATGTATTTATTTATTTATTTAAGAATCTAATGGGGACATAGGAGAATGTATTATTAACACAAATGCTATGGTTAAGACTTATTTGCTACACATAATCTACAACTCAGTAAAATAGAACTCAAATAATTTTAGATGAGTGAAGACATGGGCTCCAGGAAATGCCTTAAAATGGATGGCACTGCACCCCAACCCTCTCCCCCCAGACTAAAAGATGAGTTAAAACTCTGGCTGTCTAGGGCGTGGGGATAAAATGGACACATATGTAATACCCTTTGTAATACTTTAAGCAATAAAAAAATAAAATAAAATAAAATAAAAAAAAACTCTGGCTGGTGAATGGATGAAATTGGCAAGGAAGCAAAGGAAGAACATTGGGAATATATAAAATATCTGGGAATATACGAGATCCTGTGCTTCTTCAGAGGTACAGTGTACCTGGATTAAAAGTAAAAGTAAGTGAATGGCTTCCTTTAATGTATGCACTATATTATTTTCAGTCCCGAATAGAGTTGACTAGCCCCTAGTTTGTACCAGGAATATACTTTGTATTTGAATAAAAACTAACAATGATGCAAAGAAACACAACTCTGGGTGTTCTGTTCAGTTACCTGTTGTCTTCGTTTTTCCTCTTCCAGAGCAGCTTTGGCTTCTGCTTCTTTTATCTGTTTAGACATTTAAAAGTAAAGTAACACATTGTAATTTTCAAATTCTATACAGAATGTTAGCATCATCTCACTGAGGCTCCACAAACCCATAATGACTTTTGGAGGCTTTATACTGGCAGTTAAAGAAATGTAAATATTACAGTGAAAAGTGTTACCAAGATACTGTCTAACAGACTGGGGGTGAGGAGAGATGGAATGTAATACCTTCTATAAACACTTCAATTTAACTATAACAGATATTAGATCACAATTCAAAGAGCTACAATAGTATTAACTGAAATGCTTTTAAAATGTTTTTTTTTTTTCTTTAGAGTAATCATAGTAACAAGCTATAGTCAAAAATATTTAATACCACTCTCTTTCTGGAGTTATAATCAATCATTTACTTTAAATGTCTTGAAGGGAAACCTTACTTTCAAACAAAATCAACGGTTCACTCATGGACTAGGTTGAGTGCAGGAATAAATGACGTAAGAGGTAACCCACACAGCAAAGAATCCTAAAACCTTATCTTTATATTATTTTAACCTAATTTTCAGGAGGTTTACACTAACATTAACAACCATGTCCCAGAGCACATACTCTAACTGGTTAAGAGAATGGAAAATCTAATACACATTAGACAATAAAAAGCACACCTGAAGATTCAAAGTAGGCCTATAAAACCAGGTTTTAATTATAAAAACAAAAAAGATGAGCTTTCCAGTCATTCTCAATAAGCACATAAAGAAATGCACAAAATAAACAGGGAAAGGCCATTAGCACGTTGAAAATTATATTTACTGCTAATGTGACAGTACCTCAGAGGCTTTCCGCTTCATTTCCTTGCATGTTGCGTCACATTCTATTGAAATCTGATTTTCACGTACTTTGTTGCACTGAAATTCCTAACAAATGAAAATTTTTACATTTCAGATTTTAAGATTTTTCCCTCCTAACTGTATGTCATAAGAAAGCAAAATTTCCCTAAGAGCTAAAGGTTATGCAAATTATTTAAGTCATGTTCATTAATATTTAATAATTTGATATGGTTGCAAGTATCAAATCTCTTGGTTCAAAGAGTGATTATTACTTTATTTTCCCTTAAATACAAAAAAGCAAATACCATAAAATTAAAATCATCCACTTACTAAGTACAACTATTGAGAAACGTCCGTTTTTCTTTATTGTTTCTTGTTAATCTATAAAGCTTCCAGGTAATAAAATGCTCCAGAGCAGTCCATCCAGCGGCTTTCTGAAATGCTGGAAATATTCTAAATCTGCACTAACTACCCAATTGAGTAGCACTAACCACGTGTGGCTACTGAGCATTCAAAATGTGTCTAATGAAAGGAGGACATGAACGTTTAATATTATTTACTGTTAATTCATTAAAATTCAAACTTAAATAGCCACATATGGCTAGTGGCTACCAACTCAATGTAATTCTAGAATTTTCTAAAGAGCTACAAATTTTTCTCTAAACTAGTAAACCTTTGTTCAGTTTAAATGAAAATCTTTCTACAGTTTGTATTTGCACTTCACTGCCTCCTTAATGAAATAAAGGAGGATCTTAATGACTTGATATCAATACTATGATCAATTTGTGTACTATGCTATAATGAATTAAGTGGTCCTTATTTTAAACTAGAGGCCCGGTGCACGAATTCATGCACCAGTGGGGTCCCTCTGACTGGTTTGCGGGATGGGGCCTAAACGGGCTCTCTGACATCCCCCAAGGGGTCCCGGATTGTGAGAGGGCACAGGCCAGGCCGAGGGACCCCACTGGTGCACGAATGGGGCCAGGGAGGAACTCGGGGGGTTGGCCAGCCGGGGAGAGACTACAGGAGGGTTCTAGGGCTTGTCCAGACTGTCTCGCTCAGTCCCTGCCAGACCCCAGCAATAAGCTAACCTTCCAGTCGGAGCATCTACCCCCTGGTGGTCAGTGCACATCATAGTAAGCGGTTGAGCGGCCTTAGCATATCCTTAGCGTATTACACTTTGATTGGTTGAACAGATGACCAGACGGCCGGACACTTAGTGTATTAGGCTTTTATTATATAGGATACTCTGAGACTTTGATTTTATAGATCTTTCACAAACCTTTTATTTATCCCTGTTTCTTGCTGTCAGATGTCTTTTGCTCTAAGGGTACCAATATTTGTATCAATTTTTCCTCTCGCATCACACTCTTAGATTCTAGTTTTTTAGTTCAAATCTACCACAGTTAAGAAATAAGATCACCAATTCCTATGAATAAAGTGCATATACTTTAATGAAAGCACTTTATAGAATGAAATTTTATTACTTAGAAGGTTTTTCCCTTTAGTTCTTCACTTTTGGTTGATGTTAGTGATAAACAGTCTTGTTCTCTAAGGATAGTCCAGAAAAAGAAAAAATATGATGACCAAACATGAAAGACAAAAAATTAAATGTGTGTGTTTGTGGACATTAAGGCTATAAGCCTGAAAGATCTTATCTTTTCTCATTCAAGATGTACTTATAGAGTGCCTATTACATGTCAAGTGTTTTGTTATGAACAGGGGATATACATAAGGAAAAGAGCTTAATAATAAGTGCTAAACTAAAAATAATAATAGTAGCTACTATGATATTAAACATACTCCAATGTTACGAGAAACATCGCAGTCATTGTGCTAAATGCTATATACGCGTTACTTTTATTCCTTTCAGTAAATCTATGTGTAAACTCTATTTCAGATGAGGAAACAAAGTTATAGATGTGCCTAGAATCCTGAAGCTCTTGAGAAAACTCTATAGCATCCAATACAAAGAAAGCAGAGGAAGGAGCACCTAAGTCTTTCCAAGGGAGTCAGGGAAGAAAGACCTTCTCTAACAAGGAAATGTTCACACTGAGTATTAGCAGGATTCTCACAAGCAAATGGTAAGGGAAAAATACATTGTATTTTACACAAAAGAAGGAATATATGTATACACATACACACACACACACACACACACACACACACAGGCTAAAGGGGAGTACAGCATGTATGTTAGGACACTTATAAATAACAGATTCACAGAGTGCTATAGGACGAGACTGGACAAATAGGCAAAGTAACATCATAGATTCTCTTGTATGTCGAGTCTATGTATATACACATTTCTTATAAATGCATATTTTCCCCACAATGCATGAAGAACCAATGAAGAACATAGACAGGAGAGGTGCTATGATTAGAGGCAAGGAAATCCATCATGAAGCTGTTGTCAAAGTCCAAGAGCAAGCTGTTGCCGAAGTTCTAATGGGTGGCAAACTGCACCTGGACAATTAGATTTGAGAGAAAACCTGATAGACGGCCTAAGTTAAAAGTGGCTTGACTTAAGTGTTGATTTTCATGTAAAGGTGATTCACTTTAAACAATTAAAACTTAGGAAATTCAACTCTAGAAGAGGTCAAGTCTATACATTTAAATTCAGAAGTTATCTACCCCAAATAATAATAGTAGGAGCTGTGAAAACAAAAGAAGAGAAGAGAACCTTAATAAAAGCAAAAGATTCTAAATAAGTATTTGTTGAATGGGTAAATAAAAGAGTGAATTTAAAGAAGAAGAAAAAAAGGAGCCTATCTTTAGGAAATGACCATAGAAATATGAAGACAAAAAGGAGTCGACTATAACTGAGACGGAAAAACCAAAGGTCAAGAAAGAAGAAACCTTCAAAGGAGTCAACAGTGTCAGCAGGAAAGTCAAGGAAAAGAACTGGAAAAAGACCCTTCAGCCACTGGCATCTGAGAATTCAGACTCTTTCTTCAGTTTTGCCCAGCGTTATGTAATTTGTTGCGATTGAGCTTTCCAATCGTTAGTTTTTGCCGTCTTACTCCTCTGTTACTACTATTTTACATTAAAATTAGTTCTCTACAAGTTTGAATATTATTTTAAAATTTTATAAGGCTGTGCATGTGAGGTCCTTTTTAAGGCATTTTCAAAACATAATACTGACAGCAAAAAAAAGTTTCTTAAGAGCAACAAAGGTTAATTCCAGACCATTTCTTAAACCATGACACTCGCTTTATTACTCATTGTGTTCCCTGGGCAAAGCGGATTCTATCCAAAAAAAGGACACTGACCTTGGTTCCAACATAAAACAATCTTTTACTATTAAATTGCAAAAAACTAAATTGCCAAACAAAGCTGATTTTTAAAACAAGCATTTACAGAAATAGATGGGGTAATAATAATAAAAATTCTAAGAAATAAGACCTTAAAATTAAAAAGCAAAAAATAAAGCCAAAGAACTACCAAACACAGACAAAAATATGTACATAGAAAAGAATTTTCAATAACTTAAAATATTTACCTTTTTAATTCTTTTACAAGGACATCTAAGTTTTACCTTCTGGTTGCAATTAAAAGGACATTCACCAGGGTGGCACATCTCTTTGCACCTATGACCACAAGGAAGCTAAAATAAAATCAAAATAAAGCAGTTACATTCTCAACTACTTATTACCCCAAATCTGAATTTGGACAGAAGAAAATATATTTTAACAAGAAAAACTCAGGATTGAAAAATTCAGAAAATTAAATTTGAAATAAGTCATGCCTCCAGTTTTACTCATATTAACAAAGACAGGATTATTAAAATAATCATTTAATGCTTGAAATGGTCTCATATTTTATAATCTTCCATAAATTCTGAAACTGTCAAATCTTAGTTCTTGAACAAAAATCCATAAAAAGTATCCAAAGTTTTAGTTAAAAGAAAATACATTTTTAACAAAATGGCATATCATGCACTGATTTGTTTTATTTAGTCAAAGAGACTGATTACTATATTTAAAACTATGTTGCCATCTCTTCCTGATCAAGAATTAAAAGAAAAGAGGTACTATTAGTACATCCTTAAGTCAAAAGGCTTCCTTTATAAATCCCACCTTTGCAAGTCAAATAACTGTCACTGCCCTAGCTCCAACAACAACAAAAAGGAGAATGTTGACTTTTAGATTGGCCCAATACAGATGGATAACCTTGGTTTCTCACATTATTGCCAGGATAAATCAATAGTGAGATTTTACCATCTTACTCTGAACAATTTTTTTGGAACCACTTTCAATACTTGTAGTTCAAATATAATGCATAGACAAACATCTGAATTTTTAAAAACAAAACTTTATATATGAATGCTTTATACTAATTCAAAATAATAATGAATTTTAAAGTTCATACACAAACATACATGTCTTTTTTAAATACCCTACTATGAACTTATTCTCTAACTGCCTAAGACCCACACAGATTTTGATATATTTATATTTTAAGTCTGAATCACATGGGAGGTAAGGATTAGGTGAGTACCTTATTGCATAAAGTATATAAGCTATCTTTAAAACTACTTAAAAAATCTTCAAAGGGTCATCCTAGACCTCATACTCCCCAAATTTCATAAAGGGATGTGCATCTACCCTACTCATATGTATTACATTTTTACAAACATCACATTTTTATTTCTGGACCCACATTTTTAGTGGGCCCAGAAAAATCCTGAAATAGGATGTCCAAACAAGAAAAGAGAAAATCCAAGAAAAACAATGCCCCAAAAATACAATTTAAAAGATTCTATTAAAGCTTACCTCTTTAGGACACTGATCTTTGCAACAACTGAGGCGGTTCTTTTCATTTATATCAGCTGTTGTTATTTTTCTAAAAATACGAGAATAAGATTTGGTGACATTCAAACCAAGTCCATTTCATAGCATATTTTCCAAAAACAACTCACAATTTCAAACATGTCTATAAAATCATCTTTCTTATTTTTTCTTGAGACCTATTTTAATTGTTTCTTTCTGTAACAATTATCTTCCAATTACTTTACTGTTCTGATAAATCAAATTTTCCAGCCCTTCATCAACTACCAACAAATTAAATGCCAAAAGGGCAATCACTGCAAGAAGGAAGCACAAAACACACATGAAACATCACTGTATTTGGCCTCTCTTTAAAAGTTCCTGTACTATCTTTCCCTATAGTTTGATCATTATTAATAATTAAAATTCTTAAAGCCTCTACATAAATTATTAAAAACTAGTCATTTAATATGTTACTTCAAATTTAAAAAGTTAAGCTATTCAGTGGGAAATGTAAGCTTATTATGAAAGCCTTTCAGTTGTTTTTGGATAGGCTATTAATGTTAGAAATTGATTCATTTTAGATTACATCATTTTAGATCAGTCTATGCTTTTATATGACTCAATAGGTAATTCAGAAATAGTCATAAACACCAAGGAATAAAACCACTTTCTAATAGGGAGTTGAATAGAATCAGAAGAGATACTACATGAGTCAGTAACTAGTGACAATCTAAAAATCCCTACTATATCTATTGCCCAAGATTGCTTTTTCTTCTTCTTTTTTTAAATTCTTTCTTTTCCTGCTTTTTCTATTTCCTTTTACTAGACATAATTGCCAAATTATAGCATAAGGTTAGCCTCACTAATGTCAAAATTGTAATCTTAATATCAAATTATCTATAAATGTACTCTAACATACACAATTTTCTTGGCAAAATTTCATTTACTATCACAGAGTTTTTATGCTAGTTCTACTAAACATTACATATTTTCATTCTTAAAGTATGGTGCTCACCTCTGAACTTAAGGATTAAAATCATATTGTTCCTGTTATTCTATAAATTAGGAAAAATTACCTACTTTTCAAGGTCTGTATCTTTTATACTTAATTTCCATAGAAGAAATACACATGAAGCAGAAAAGGACTAAAAGGAAAAGATGACTTATAAAATAATTAGTTGAATTAGAGCAAATAAAATTATCAAAATACCGAGACTAAGGAATTCTGTATAAAAACATATATTTTAAATATGTATTCAAGAAAGGGAAAAAGGAACTCTGGATAGCTGAGATAATGAAAGCCATCTCAATCCAAATGTATCCACACATTCCCCAAAAAACCATTCAGCTCATTAATAACAAAATCATTCAAATCTCATGACCTTGGCATAACTAGAAGACAGAAATATCTACAAGCTTCAAATTACCTGTAAGTAGAAAAGTAAGTATCAATTCCTAGCAGAGCTATTTCTCAAGCTCCCATAGGAAATCTTTTCAAGAAGTCAGTGAAGTTCTGGAAAAACTGAACAGAAGAGACAGGGAGCTAACATCACTCCAGAAAAAGAAAGTCAACCCTCAGGGTAAGAGCACTAAAAAAGTCTTGGTAATCACAGCACTAACTACAGGGAAGAGATTTGGAAAAGTGCACAACAATCAAGGAGCCATGAACTGAAGGTAAACAGGGAAAGTCACCTTTTGAAGACTACACGATGAAGAGAAAAAGAAGAAAAGAAAATGTAGGACCCTGCAAGATCACAGAAAACAATCCCTTTTTGTCAGTATCACCCATTAATAAAGCAAAATTGCCCCCTTAACTCCCCCTACAAAACTTCTAAAGCTAAAAATTGTAGTATGTTATTTTATTTTTTAAATTTCAACAAAATAATTCTGACTTTTACAAAGCATGAATCTAACGTGTAAGTGACAAAAACAAATTTACAGGCATTTTTCAAAAAGCATTTATGCTAAAAAAAAAAAAAAAAATCAGAAATAAAATTATATTCCCAAATTTGACTTTGAGTAAATCAGACTTTTAAAAAGCCCATTTTATAGACTTGGATGAAATGAAGCTCATTGAGTTAGACCATAATTAACTTGCATTTTTTTAAGTAAGGAAAACATAAAGGTCACATCCTTATATAATAAATGCCATAACAGTGACATCTGTAATAAACAAAACTGTACCTTTTAAATCTACAATTTAAAAATTACACTTAAGTAATTATGCGTGAATCAATTTTTGATCCAATGAAATTCTAGTTTGACACTGTTATTTGAACATGCTGTTTATTTATAGAAATGCTCCTCCTTTTTTCTTTTTTTTAAAGCAGTCATATAATTCTTTTCCTAACAAATCTTATAGAATCCCCAAGTGGAAAAACTTGGAAACGCCCTGGTTAAAAAAGGATAAAGTATCTACAAGGTGAAATAGTCTACATTGCCTCCAGGTCTCTAGGGAAAATCTAGGTCTCTAGAGTCTCAGGACCACCACTGAAAAATATTCCTTACCGTATATTACATATGAAGAGCTCTGATTTATAAAAAGATACCATGAAAATAATTTTAGTAGAACAACAATATTTCTTCAGTCTTCTTACCTACATTCCACATATAGGGTTGTGATCTTGCAGTGACATTTTATTCTAAGCATCTGAACACAAGGAGGACATTCTCCAGGGTGGCATGGCAAAACGCATGGATGAGGACAACCCACTGGCCGTGATTTAGAGCACCCTTCTTCACACTGAAGGCATTCTGGGCCAGCCTGCCAAATTGAAAGGAAATAAATCACCTACGTACAGAAGTCTAACATTTCTATACAGTAGTTATAAAATTTACATATCCCATTAAAACAAAGTACTTCTGCAGCTCTTAGAACTACAGCTTAAAAATATTCAAAATGAAGAATAGTAAGATTATCAATATGACCATTATTCACAAAGATTTCTATGTCATCAAACCTGATTAAATCAAACTGCCTCACCTTAAAAATGGAATGAATACATTAAGTATCTGATAAAAACATAAATTACTTCCTAAAGAATAATCAATGGCAGAAAAAAATACATAGTAAGACATTATCAATTCATTTACACCCAACAAGTACGATCATCATCAAACTAAAAAAGCATTCAATGTTCTGGAGATAGTCATCTCATCTTGCTAAAGGAAAACACATATAGAGAAAAAAAGGTGAATGACCACCAGTTTAATTTATTTTTAATGCACTTCAATAAGGCAAACCTAAATCACATTTAGTACAAATAAATGTTATCTCAATTGTAAAATTGTAACTTAACAAGTCACCTCTCCGCTCTATGAATAATTTAAGTAGTATCTGTCTACTAAAGAAGGTTAAAGATTTTTATTATAGGATAGTGTTGAATTTCACATATCATACTGAGATAAAATAAAAGAGTTATAAATATGAATACTAAGTCTTAAAGGCTCAACATTTTTCATTATCAGCTTTTAAAATGAGCTTTCTTCAATTCATCCAACTTTCTGGAAATCCAGGGAGGAGAGCATCCTAATTTTAAGTAGTGGGATGATGAGAAGAAACGCAGAATAAACATTTGGGTATTAATCCTAATAAAAGAAATTTTTTTCATTTTATTGAAATATAATTGGTATTGTATATACTCAAGGTGTTAAGATGTTAATTTGATACACTTATATAGTGTAATAGATTGTCATTGCAGCAATAGCACCTCTATCATGTGACAGAATTATCCTTTCTTCTTAGTGGTTAGAATAATTAAATTCTAGTCTCTTAGCAAGTTTAATAATTATAATGAAATTCGTTTGTTTTTTTTTTAAATCAATGAAACATGACACATCACACACACTGCTTTTAGCAGTGTTCGCAAACATTTCTTTGCATTCTCAATCACTTGGGAATCTTGTTAAAATGCTGAAGTGGGGCCTGAGACTTTGCATTTCTAACAAGATTCCAGCTGATGCCAATGTTGCTGGGCTGCAGACAACACTCTGAGTGGCAAGGGTCTATAACATGCAAAATTATATAGAAATATATGTAGGTATGATTATGTATCTACATATATTTTTATTTTTTATGTATTTTTGGTGATAGATTCCACACCACCCCTCCCCCCCCCAAAAAAAACAACTTTCCCAATTACTCAATTTCTTCTTGCAGGCACTTCAAAAGATATTTGTCCCACATTTGCCTGGGAAATACACACCATTTCAATTGTCACCAGCCTCACACGTTTCCCTGTCAACCACAGTTCCACTCATTATAACCAATGAATTAGACAACAGGAATATCTGTTGCTAATGGTAACAATCAGAGCCACTGCTCAGGCAAGGATACCAGAGAAGAGTGGATAAGCCAAAGAACTTTGAGTCCAGTCAATTCTATAAATACTTACTAAATACCTGCTGTGTTGTAGGCTCTGTGCTACAACTGAAAGCTGAAACTGTATTAAAAATTCCATAGGTATTTGGGTCAAGACACATACTAGGAGTATTTCTCCAATGGGTCACAATTGAGGTAAGGTAAGAAATTTTTTTTAAGTTTCTGGAGTTATTTTGTTTAATATATAAATTAGAGTGATTGCAAAGTTAACCCTAAAATAATGTAATTTTCACTCACTTGAATTGCAGTAGCCTTCCTTGAGTGAGAGATAGGAATGGACTGGTAGCTAAATTGAGAAAAATTGCACATAACTTATAACCCATATTTTGCAACATCCACTGCCCAGGAAGTCATTGTGGAATTCTCCAATCATTGTCATATTAGCTCTTAAAACGACTTTTTTCTGACTCATTTGATGTTCTGAAAACCTCGAGGAGGAATACCTTATAGCAGCTATTCCTTAAAGTAGTTTTGAATCATTAAAATTATTTATTAGCTTGATTTTATAATTCCAATACCCTTTCATTTTATCATGACTACGTTTTTATTGAGGACCAAGGCATGGACTAATGAGGAAATTATAACTCATTTACATCTATGTCTACATATGAGCAAGAATGATACAATGGATATTTATGCTGTCATACATTACAATTACCAAAAGAAAGACCAAAAAACCTAACAATGCAATTGAAATTTTCAATAACACAATTCATATTAATAATTTAAATATCTGTTCATTTAATGTTACTTAATAAATACGAAACTTAAAACTTTTTACTTATTCCTCATTAAGCACACTTGCTATTACGATTCCCTATAAAATGGAAGCCTAAGAAAAAACATGAATTACTTTAAAAAAAATAAAATTTAATATCATTTAAAAGTTAATTGGCTCTATTTGTTTTTCTTTATAAAATGACAATTTTTAGAGATCTCTTTAGAGTCAATTTTTCATATGCTTATAAAATGCTTTTACTGAATTTCACACACACATACACACACATCTGTGACGATATTTACTTCCAAATGAAGTTTGGGAATTTATTAAAACTATGAGCATCATGTATCATGTGTTAGTTTTTAAAAATATTTTAAAGCAAATTCAGAGATATGTAAGCGTTTATACATTACCTTATTTTTGCCAATGCAGGCTTCAGTTTCAGTGACTTTGTGGCATTCTTTCATACATGTATGATTCTGACAATCTAAGGTTCGTCCACAAACTCTCTTACAAGAGTAGGGTCCTACAGCATGGCATGGTAGTGGACTCACCTTAAAAATAAAAAAAAAAATAGCACAACACACACACACACCTCCAAGACCCATGTTTCCAAAACAACTAACTCTGTTGTCACTTGATAACAAGTTTCACAAAGGTCTGAAACATTTTCACTAATAATCATCATCAAAACCAAAGTAACCTATCCAAAAAAAAATGCAAAACATGAATGCCAAGAAGCAAAATATTCCCTAAAAGGGAAATGCAATACGATTCTGTAGTAAATGCATATTCATAAGCTAATTTTCAAATAAGAGCACTGTATACAGGGTGTGGCAAAAGTAGCTTTATAGTATTTTGCCACAACCTGTAGTTTTAGAATTAGTAGACAAACTATTGTCTTTACAGCACTGAAATAACAACACTTTGACTTCATTATTTCTAACAATCTTAGTATAGGAAAAACATAGATGACAAGTTTTACTTAAACTTGTGCCTAGCTCTGGCTGGTTTTGCTCAGATAGAACATCGGCCTGTGGACCCGAGGGTCCCAGGTTCGATTCTGGTCAAGGGCACATGCCGGGGTTGCAGGCTCGATCCCCAGTAGGGGGTGTGCAGGAGACAGCCAATCATTGATTCTCTCTCATCATTAATGTTTCTATCTCTCTCCCTCTCCCTTCCTCTCTGAAATCAATAAAAATATATTAAAAACAAACAAGCAAAACTTGTACCTATAACTCACCTCGTGCTTCCCAAGACACTGCCTGCAAGAAAAAAATAAAATAAAATAAAAACATTACAAATTCTTCAAAAAAAAAACAACACCCAAAGCAAAGATGCTAATTCTATTATTTGTTTTATTAAGAGTAAAAAATAAACACATACGGAAATAAGTGATTATAGAAACACCGCAAGATACGAAGTTAATATATAAAAGCTAATTGCTTTTCTATAAACCAGCAACAAACAATTGGAAATTAAAAACATGAAACATACCACTATTTATGTTAGCACACAAAAAAGGAAAAATACTTAGGTATAAATCTAACAAAATATTTACAAGACCCATATGAGGAAAATTACTCATGAAAGAAATCATAAATCTAAATAAATGGAGATACATTCCATGTTCACTGATAGGAAAGTGCAATATTTTTAAGATGTTGCTTTTTCCCTACTCCATGCAGATTCAACCCATGTTATTCTGTGGATATCAACACAGTGATTCTAAGATCTATATGAAAAGACAAAGGACCCAGAACAGGTAACCCAGTACTGAAGAACAATGATGTCAAAGGACTGACACCACCTAACTTCACGACTTATAGAAAGCTACAGTGATCAAAGCAGATGGTATTTGGTGAAAGAATAGACAAATAGATACTGGAACAGAACAGAGTCCCAAAATACACCCACACAAATATGGTCAGCTGATCTTTGACAAAAGAGAAAGGTAACTGAATCAAGAAAGGATAGTCTTTTCAACAAATGGTTGGTGCTGGAACAAAGGGACATGGAACAGAAAAAAATCCAGACAGACCTTACACCTTTCACAGGAGTTAACTCAACATGGGTAATATACCTAAATGTGAAATGTGAAACTATAAAACAGGAGAAAATGTAGGTGACTTTGAGTTTGACTTTTCAGATATAATATCAACAGCATGAGCCATAAAAGAAAATGGTAATGGACTTCATTACCATTGATGGACTTCATTAAACCTAAAACATCTTCTCTATAAACATTTAAAAGTATTAAATGAAAAGACAAGCAACACACTGGGAGAAAATACTTGGAAAACATATACCCAGTAAAGGACTTGTACCCAAAAATATAAAAAGAACTCTTAAAACTCAACAATAAAAAAGCAAACACATATTTAAAAAATGAACAAGATATGAATGAACAGAAAACAGACAAATCTTAAAAGAAGACATGCAGATGGCAAATAAGCGCATGAAAAGATGCTCAACATCACGTCATTAGAGGACTGCCAATTAAAATGAGATACTACAGCACATCTATCAGAATGGCTAAAACTCAAAACACTGACTATACCAGATACTAGCAAGGATGTAGAGCAACGGGCGCTCTCATTCATTGCTGGTGCGAATGCAAAATGATACAGTTTAACAATTTCTTACAGAATAAACATAGGCTTACCATACGAGGCAGCAATTGCACTCCTAAATATTTTCCCAAATGAGTTGAAAACTTATGGCCATTCAAAAAACTGCACATAAATGTTTACAGCAGCTTTATTCATAATTTCTAAAACTTGGAAGCAACAAAAATGTCCTTCAACAGGTGAAGAGATAAACTGTGGTAACCATAAAATAGAATAATATTCAGTGATAAAAAGAAATGAGCTATGAAGCCATGAAAAGACCTGGAAGAACCTTAAATGCATATTTCTAAGTGAAAGAAGCCAGTCTGAAAAGACTACATACTGTATGATTCCGACCATATGACATTCCGGAAAAGTCAAAACTACAAAGACAATAAAAAACAACAACAGTGGTTTCCTAGGCATTCATCAGGGAGGGAGGCAAGGGATAAATATGAGATAGGGCATGTTCGGGGCAGTGAAACTATTCTGTATAGCATGTATGTTAAATAGTCTTCCTGATTCTCATAGCCACTTGGCCTGGAGGTCAAACCCTCCCTGGTATTAGCTACAACAATCAAGGTTTATAGGACTGCGCACAAAGACCACTGGGGGGGCACCAAGGAAGCATAACAAAATGCGGAGACAAAGAAACAGGACAAAATTGTCAGTGGAAGATATAGAGTTCAGAACCACACTTTTAAGGTCTCTCAAGAACTGTTTAGAAGCCGCCGATAAACTTAATGAGATCTACAAGAAAACTAATGAGACCCTCGATCTTATATTGGGGAACCAACTAGAAATTAAGCATACACGGACTGAAATAACGAATATTATACAGACTCCCGACAGCAGACCAGAGGAGCGCAAGAATCAAGTCAATGATTTGAAATTCGAGGAAGCAAAAAACACCCAACCGGAAAAGCAAAATGAAAAAAGAATCCAAAAATGCGAGGATAGTGTAAGGAGCCTCTGGGACAGCTTCAAGCGTACCAACATCAGAATTATAGGGGTGCCAGAAGATGAGAGAGAGCAAGATATTGAAAACCTATTGGAAGAAATAATGACAGAAAACTTCCCCCACCTGGTGAAAGAAATGGACTTACAGGTCCAAGAAGCGTGGAGAACCCCAAACAAAAGGAATCCAAAGAGGACCACACCAAGACACATCATAATTAAAATGCCAAGAGCAAAAGATAAAGAGAGAATCTTAAAAACAGCAAGAGAAAGAAACTCAGTTACCTACAAGGGAATACCCATACGACTGTCAGCTGATTTCTCAACAGAAACTTTGCAGGCCAGAAGGGAGTGGCAAGAAATATTCAAAGTGATGAATACCAAGAACCTACAACCAAGATTACTTTATCCAGCATAGCTATCATTCAGAATTGAAGGTCAGATAAAGAGCTTCACAGATAAGGAAAAGCTAAAGGAGTTCATCACCACCAAACCAGGATTATATGAAATGCTGAAAGGTATCCTTTAAGAAGAGGAAGAGGAAGAAAAAGGTAAAGATACAAATTATGAACAACAAATATGCATCTATCAACAAGTGAATCTAAGAATCAAGTGAATAAATAATCTGATGAACAGAATGAACTGGTGATTATAATAGAATCAGGGACATAGAAAGGGAAAAAAAAAAAAAAAAAAAAAAAAATAGTCTTCCTATAAAACAGATTAAGGAATTCAAAGGTAATTGACTATGATATGTCAATTTCAGTGCCTATGAATCAAAATATAAATGTCTCTTCTTCTGTTTCCTCAAAAGGAAAAATTTAGGCTATTTGATAATCACTAATAACTCAAATCTAGTAAGAGATACTACAGACAACTTGGTCCCTCATGAAATACAAGTCCTCAATAAAAGAATAGTCTCTAATAATTACTAGTTGAATATGTACATAAAGAACTTCTTTGTTAACTGTACCTCCCCCCTCTAATAAATCTACAGATTAAAATCACCCTATTAGTGGCTATAGCTCCCAATTAAAACTCT
Organism: Myotis myotis; assembly: GCF_014108235.1. Classification (NCBI taxonomy): domain Eukaryota; kingdom Metazoa; phylum Chordata; class Mammalia; order Chiroptera; family Vespertilionidae; genus Myotis; species Myotis myotis. The sequence goes on from NW_023416313.1 coordinate 30,100,291, forward strand.
GCCTCCCAACCTCTTTGCCCAACCAATACATAAAAATATACATGCTATTCAAACTGAAAGGAAAGTTGTGCAAGGACAAAACGGGAGTGAGGGCTTTGAAAAGTACAGAAAACAAGAACCCTCTCTTTAAAAGACCAATACACAGACATACGAATATTCTACTTGGAACTTCAATTGTAGACAACAGCCCCTTTTGTAATTGTATGTTGCTCCCTAGTTCTGTGCTTCCTTTTCCCCTATATTCCATAACCTCTGCTGGAATTGTGAACTATTCCAGGACTCCCTATTACCCCAGGTTTGACTCAGTATAGGTCATTTGCTGGCCACTCCAAGACACTACTTCCTTTCATTTTCAGTATCTCCCTCAAACACTCTCCTTTAAGTTTGTCTTACATAAAACCGGGTTTTCCTTTGTCCTCAAGGAGCTTACAGACTAGCATGGGAATCAGTCAGGAAAACTGGATATATTATTGTAACTGTAAGCACAAGTTGCTATAAAAGCTAAGAAGGGCATCGAACACTAACTAACTAGGGGAAAACTCAAAAGAGAAATCTAGAGGAAGTTTTTAAGCAGTACACAAAATACATTTGGACAAGAACGAAGCTAAAGACAGAGAACTAACTAGCTTATATGCTAAGCCTAAAATGATGAATTGAACAAAGAATATGGGAAAAGGTGCCTTATGATATACTTTAGCCTGGCCGGCATGGCTCAGTGGTTGAGCATAGACCTATGAACCAGGAGGGCTTGGTTTGATTTCCTGGTCCTGCACATGCCTGGGTTGCGTGCTCCATCCCCAGGGTGGGGTATTCGGGAGGCAGTCCATCAATGACACTCTCTCTTCATTAATGTTTCTCTCTCTCCCTCTCCCTTCCTCTCTGAAATCAATACAAATATATATATATATATATATATATATATATATTTTTTTAAATATACACTTTTAACTATGTAAAAGGTATTTTTTAAAGTTAAAATTCTAATACTTACATAGGAATAGGAACTTGACATGGAGGACAAGGTAATGCGGCCTGAATAAATGCTGGCTCTGAAGGCTGTTCCCAAGGGCCTGTAGGCTGGTGCTACAAGTAAAATGCATAACAATTTTAAGTCAAAGGGGTAAAATTACATGGCCATTAAAAGAATCTTAGAAAATTGTTCCATGTATCCTCCACTCAAGCAGGTGGAATATTTTTCAAAAATATCAACAAATTGAAATATTCCATTCCATCTGCATTCTATCAGCTTGTTCCTCTCCATAAACATTTGATATTAAAAACTGAGGCAGACTCCAGTATTTTAATGCCAGAACAGAGGCAATATAGCCTCCTTCACTTCTCATAGGCCAAAGGGAGAATGAGAAACAGAATTGTAAACTCTACCTTCCACCAGCTGAATGTTATCTCCATTATTTTGCTCACTGTTGTCTCCCTAGCACCGAGAAGAATGCTTACATAGTAAGGACTCAATAAATATATTAAAAATGTGACTGAATCTTTGAGGAAACCAAAAGATACCTATAACCATAAACCACATATGTGAAGAAAAACTGCCAAATTTATCTCTATCTTGAAGATAAAATGACTATCACACTATATTTGCAAATATTTGTTTATTGGTCTCTCTCCTTTTCTATACTATACACTTCTTAAAACAAAAGATCAAGTCGCCGAAACCGGTTTGGCTCAGTGGATAGAGCGTCAGCCTGCGGACTGAAGGGTCCCAGGTTCGATTCCGGTCAAGGGCATGTACCTGGGTTGCGGGCACATCCTCAGTGGGAGATGTGCAGGAGGCAGCTGATCGATGTTTCTCTCTCATCGATGTTTCTAACTTTCTCTCTCCCTTCCTCTCTGTAAAAAAATCAATAAAATATATTTAAAAAAAAAAAAAAAAAAGATCAAGTCTTGATTACTTTGTACCCCAGCTCCTATCACAGTGCTCAATACCAAATAAGTACTTATTTACTGCTTGTTGAATGACTAAGAGAAATTCAGAAAATATGACCCACAGCAATCCACTGTCTCGTCAGAATATTGTTTCCTTACCCTGCCAGTTTGCTTTATTAATGCTTGATCATGACATGGAGCAGGACACAAGTGACCACATTTCTCCAACACTTTTTGGCAAGGTTGATGACATGGAGGACAAGAGCCAAAGTGACAGCGATGTTTTTCTTGACTTGTATGATGGCAAGTTGGTGGGCGACTAAATCATAAAGTACAATTTTTAAAATTACTTTTGATCACTGAAAAATTATATTTAAAGTGAAATCATCTATTTATATATCTTGTGATTCTATATAGAATAAGAATATACTGTGAATATTAGTATTTTAACACATTAAAGCAAAATTGAAAATATTAACAATATTAAAAATCAATATGAATTTAAATTGGTAAGACACAAATATAAGTTTGTGCAAAGCTTCATACCGACCTGCATAGCTCTTTGCACTTGGGTGGTCTTGTGGTACGTTCTCGGCCACAGGGTACTGTCACCTTTGTACTACCGCAATTGCACTTCACATCTACAGTTTCTGGGCAAGGATAGCAACTCCCTGAAAAAAAAGGCTGAAAGTTAAAATTTACTTAACTACCCAAATGTCTATCAATAGCAGAATCAATGAAAACATCAATAAAAAATGTCCTCGGGTGAGGATGTCAAAAAAACAACAACTGTGTGTAAAAATCAAGTAGGACTGGTGTTCTAAACTACACATCCAATTTCTTTAATGGCCATTCGACTAGTCAGATTTTTCTACTTCAAGTAAAGACCAGTGTTTTTAAAAATAGTCGACAATGCTCTATACACATTCTCCTTTCCCCGCCATCTTTATCGTATCATCTCTCTGACCTAATCTCCTACCATCTGTGCCCTTGAGCACCTCTTCCATGCTCCTTCAGTTCCTTCAAGTGCTCCTGTCTCAGGGCTGCTGCAATCGCTGCTTTCTTGCCTGAAACATTACCCTCCCCTATTGCCACAGGGCTTGATCTCTTACTTCTTAGGTCTTCTCTCAAAGTCTTTCAGAGTCATCCCCTGATCACACTATATAAAACAGTATATACCATCCCCACTGTCACCATTTAAATTTTACTCTAATTTCCTTTCTATATGTGGCACCACTGATATTCTATATGAATTTGATTAGTTATTTGTATTCTATCTGAGGGAAAGTAAAAATAAAGTTCCTTAAGAGCAGGCACTTTGTCAATATGGTTCACTCCTGTAATCCCAGTGCCTGGTACTTAGTAGACAAGGCAAAAAACTTATTGAATAAATTAATGATTAATGCAGAGGATGTTAATGAAATTTAAATTTGAGTCAATGATATAATATGACTATAAAGGAATAAGATCCTTTTCAGGGTTAATGGAATCTGTCACTTTTCCTAATGGGGAGGCAATGTGGTATAATGGAAATATCATTAAAGTCTAAGTTCACATCCTGAACCTGCAACTAGTTCTATGACCTTGGGCGAATAGTCTCTTGGACAGTTTCCTTATTATAGTAAACAACAATAGTGCCATATGCTTTGTAAGAGCTCTGAGAGGATTAAGACATTAACTAAGATATCTAACATGCACATAATCCCAAAGGAAAACAGTAGTTTGTCCCAGGTCATAAAGCCACTAAGCAGCAGAGTCCAGACTTGAACCAGGATCTCTTACCCTAAGTCCATGCTCTTACCACTACCTTATACCATTGTTTAGTAAATTACATTTTATACTGACATATTCCAAATGGGTAAAGTTAACTCAGTTTTTAATGTCTAATAACTTAGGCACCCCTGAGACTCCTTCAGAGGGTCTGCAAGATCTCACATACATAGAGTTTTCCAGAAGCTATATGACAAGTGATATCAAAAGAGATTGAATGCAGAAGCAGGTCTGTAATTCTAGCCATCTCCTATTAAGTTAGACTCGTTAGACAGTAAAGACATTTGCAAAAATGTAAAAAATACCATTCTCACTAAATTTTTTCAGAAAAGTTATTTTTCACAAAAAAAAGTTACTGTATTAAGAAGTAATGGGGCCCTAACCGGTTTGGCTCAGTGGATAGAGCATCGGCCTATCGACTGAAGAGTCCCAGGTTCGATTCCGGTCAAGGGCACGTACCTTGGTTGCGGGCACATCCCCAGTAGGGAGTGTGCAGGAGGCAGCTGATCAATGTTTCTCTCTCATCAATGTTTCTAACTCTCTATCCCTCTCCCTTCCTCTCTGTAAAAAAAAAAAAAAAGTAATGGGGTTTTATTGCTATTTTTAAATAAAATAATAAACATTATTACATTTTATTTCAACTTAAAATATAATAAATATCAATAGATAAAATCCACACTCACAAAAGCTCTTTGGGTCCCAGAGTGTAAAGAGGTCTTGAGACTAAAAAGTTTAAGAACTACTGGCTTAGGATATATCCAATTCCTTACTAAACTTAATTCCATAAAAATGTCTAAAATTCAAAGTAAAACTGAAAAACCTAAGAACATATTTATTAATTCAAAAATTCTGTGGGGAAGATTGGAAGGAAGGAAACAACATAGTATTATAAAATAACAAAACTTTTATATTCAGAAGACCTGGGCTTAACTCTTGGCTATATTGGTTTACTAGGTATTTCCCTGTGTATGTACGTCACTGAACCCTCTTAACTTTAACTTACCCATAAAATCATGATCTTGGCAATTGCCCTACCTTCTCAAAGTTATTAAGAGGACAAACTAAGATAATAAATGTGAAAGCTCTCTATCAACCTTAAAAACACTATGTAAATACAAACATGAAAGTACAGCTACTGTTAAATTTTACCTCTGTGGCAGACAGATGGACACTTATGGTTTCTACATCCTAAAGTCCGTCCACAGTTTTGATCACAAGGTGTACAGTTTCCAGGACAACACTGAAGAGAAAGCAATATATAAATAATAGGTCATCTGAAAAGCATGCATAATATAAATGTCATTACTAGATATTCACAGAACTTATGGAAAGCAAAAGATACTGTACTTCTTTTCAATATAAGAATAAAAGTAGTCAAGAGTATCAACATTCTTCTAAGAACTTGTAAGTTTAAATAGAGAATGTCCTAATTTACCAAAATCCAAGATAAATTTACTTGCATTTCAGTACATTATTCTATGACTTAAAACATTCCCATAATTTCATTTCTACTTATCTATGCAGAGATTGACAACATTAACCAAAGGAATAGATCTGGTCAAATCCTATAGTCAATTCAGGCAAACAATTGGTCTGATTATTTTAAAAATTTAGTTAAAAAAAAACCCAGTTAAATGTATAGATTAGTTTAGCAATTATTTTTAAGCCATGGAATCAGAGATTTACTAAAGGAGAAAAACAGAGATTAGGTTATTTGCTTTTAACTTTTATAACTTCCCTGTTTTCCAATCTGTTTGTAAGAAATACACCCGTCTACAACTTGTCCCAATTTTCATTCATGAACAAAAGGCAACTACTTATATTCCACCTTGCTATTCTAATTCCCTCCTTGACTTCTCATATATCCAATCTTTGGAGAGAAAATGCAGACCATAATTGTCTTAAAGGAACTTGGGATTGAAACCTACTTTAAGAACAAGTTTCAGTATATAAAAATAGCTCAAAACAAAATATACTTTATTGAAAAGCAATTAAAAGTCAAAATAGTTCACTAAATCAGTCAAATATTTACTAAGATTATGTGCCTATCACTTTGCTAGTGGCAGTGTGTGAAAAGAAATTTTGTGGTCCATGACTTGAATAAGCCTTTAGACACTTCTGTCTGACCATGGTGGAGTAAACAACAACCAGATTTATACTCCTGCCTTAAACAACTAGGAAATCAGACAAAATATACAGACATGGAAGATACAGGTAAGATCCAAACCCAACTCTCAGAAATGAAAAACTATAATATCTGAGATGAATAAACATAGGATGTGATAAAAAATGGATTAGACAAAGCAGAAGAAAATTAATTCCACAGTATAAGTCAAAGCCATATAAACTAAAACACAAATTTTAAAAACTAAAATTAATAAATGGAACATCAGTGAGCTGAGAGACTTCAAGTAGCATAACATACATATTGCAGTCTAGAAGGCAATGGGTAGGGGGGAAACATTTGAAGAAATAAAAACTGAAAATTTCAAAAAGTTGATGAAAACTATAAACCTACAGATCTAAGAAATTCAACAACAAAAAATTAATGAGCCCTGACCGGTTTGGTTCAGTGGATAGAGCATCGGCCTGCGGACTCAAGGGTCCCAGGTTCGATTCCAGTCAAGGCCGTGTACCTTGGTTGCGGGCACATCCCCACTAGGGGGTGTGCAGGAGGCAGCTGATCCATGTTTCTCTCTCATCGATGTTTCTAACTCTCTATCCCTCTCCCTTCCTCTCTGTAAAAAAATCAATAAAATATTAAAAAAAAAAACTTTAAAAAAAAATTAATGAAACAGGAATAAAGCTGTATCAAGGAATACCACAAACTGCTAAAAACTGGTAATAGGAATTTTTTTAAAAATAGCCAAAGGAAAAGAAGATATATTGAAAACAGAAAAACAAAGATAATCATAGCACACACACTTTGTTGGGAAAATGCAAATTAAAAGATAGTGGAGCAAAACAACTTTCAAACTAGAATTCCACAGTATAAGTATTTTTCACAAACTAAAGATATTTTACAAAAGCTAAAGATATTTTACAAAAATTGAAAGAATGACCAGCACAACAAAAAATGTTAAAGGAAGTCCTTCAGATAGAATATGAAAGCAGACAGAAATCTAAGTTAATATAAAAAAAACTGAAAAACACCAAAAATAATGAATTTGATAATTTATAATAATAAAAGCATAATCTGCTAATTAGATTGGACAGCCAAATGACCTTCTGGACATCCTTTCAGACATCCTTCCAGATGACCTTTTGGACAAAGCTGGGGCTGCGAAAGCCAAGGCAAGCCACTGTGGCTTCGAGGGCTGAGCACCTTGCACGACTTTCGTGCATCTAGTAAATTATAAAAGACTACTTTTTCTTATTTTTTCAATCTCTTTAAAAGATACCTGACTAGTTAGAGCAAAAATAAACATATTATATTTGGGGGTTATAAAATACATGGGTATAAAATGTGTAGTAAGAATCAAATAAAGGATTAAAATAGAATCATTGAAGAGCAACACTCAATAAAATAGAAATAAGCGTATATGCAAATAAGAAATAAATAGTAAAATGATATTTAAATGCAACCATATTAAAGATCACATTAAATGTAAGTGATCTACAGCCAAATTAAATGACAAAGATTTTTCTGCTAGGATAACACAATTATCTAAGTGCTGTCTATAAGAAAACCATTTTAAACGTAAAGTATGAATAGGTCAAAAAAGAATGAAAAGGATTTACCATGCTAACACTAAGCAAAAGAAAGTTGAAATCACTATATTTCCATAGGAATCTTACCAGAGATAAAGGGATAATTCATAATAATAAAGAGGATTCCCCCCCCCCAAAAAAAACCCTGCAAATCTACAAACTCAATAAAATACTCCAGTTGACTATATACTGAACCAAGTGTCTATAAATAAGATTTGAACAATAAAAATTAAACCAGCAAATGAACTATCACTCTTAACATTGCTATGATGTTTTAAAGTCAGGGAACAAAAATCGCTTAAGAAACAAGCTGAGAGAATTATGCACGAGATTAAAAAGTCTCTTGTCATTTAAAAATCTTGGCAAGATTTCCCACTAATATAAACCATTAGGATTAATTTAGAATATGTATTAATATTTCATATGAGAAGCATAGAATATGCTTGGATATTTGAGGAGCATGTCAAGGTGGTTCTTATCATAGGCCTACAGAGGAAAAATTCAAAAGAATTTTTAAAGCAATGTTCCTAGCTTATTACACATACCTTTCTCTTACACTGATGCTTCTGACAGTCACGCATCTTAACACACTTAGTTTCACAGAGATAAGGTTTATGACATGGCATTCGTTTTGTATGCTTTCCACAGCGACATTGCTTTTCTACTTCCTGGAAGAATCAAATAAATGCTATTAAAACTAACTTTTGTTAACATGATTTTTTTCACCTTGCCAATTTTTATAATTACTAAAAAATGAAGGAACCCAGTCAGCGTGGCTCAGTGGCTGAGCATCAACCTATGAACCAGGAGGTCACAGCTTGATTCCCAGTCAGGCACACGCCTAGATTTCGGGCTTGATCCCGTGTGGGCGTGCAGGAGGCAGCCGATCAATGATTCTCTCTCATCATTGATGTTTCTATCTCTCTCTCTCCCTCTCCCTTACTCTCTGAAATCAATAATAAATATTTGTTATATATATATATAATACATATATTATACACACACACACACATAAATTTTTGAAAAAAAATTAAAGAGGGAAGCTTTAAGAGCAAACTTGTATGAAAGGAAGACTTTACCAAAACTAAATCAGAATTTCCTAAAATGGTTGTTTGTATCTTACTTTGTTCCAAAAAAGACTTCATATGAATTTTCATTATTAAATTTAGTAGGAATTTAATACTAAATCGTTAAACAATACCACACATTAAAATAGCTTACATGTGGTTATACCATGACGTCTGCACATCTTATTTCAGTAAAGCAAGAAAATTGGATTATCTTGTAAGCTAATTTGTTGACTTGGTAGTATGGTCATAACCATGGTGACATATATATAACTTAAAAGTCTCAATTAAGCCTAAGCATTCATTTCTTTCCATCATCACTAAGCCTAATTCTTCATTGCTTTGAATGTCTACTGGGAACAAATAACCTCAACTTTGGACCATAAAAATAAGAAGTTCAAACTTTAACCAAGCAAAATCAAACAAAAGGTGATTTTTGGACTTGATTGCTGGCATACTCTCATGCTTCTTCACCATACCCATTAGGTCACTAAACTCATTCAGGTCATCATATAGGTATTTATAAAACTAAGTAATGGAAAACAATTACAGAACAATCCCATCAGACATAACAGAGAGCTCTTAGAATTAATTATTACAGGAGATGACTAACTTGTCTACATGTTTCACAAGGACCTCGGTGACAACGCTGTGAACATCTATGGACTCCACATTCAAGTAACTTGTCACAACTATCTCCACAAGTTGGCACATCTTCTGTACAAGGCAAAGAGAACTCTAAAAGCAGACAAAAAGTCAATGTTACTAGTAACACACATTATTATGAAGCATTAACAACATGCCATGTTCTTTTGACTCCCTAAAAAATGACAGCCCTTTCAGACTATGAATTTTTGCATCTATGTAACTATTGGAAAAATTAACTTTAATAAAAATAATCCCTAATATTTGTGAAGTTAATGTAAAGTGAAACAAAATTTGACATATTACAAGTTACTTCAAGAAGCACATTTACAAGCTAACTACTTCAGAAATAGTTATCTGAGGAAATAATGTCATGTAACCTCTATGAAGAATTCCACAATATAGAATTATAAAAACAATTTGCTCTTAATAACCTCACCGGATAAAAGAAGTAGATTCAAAAACATAATGAAACTCACCTTCGTCACAAACATGACAAGTACTGACAATAATCTTATGAGCATGTGTGCTGGCATTGGTACAGCGTCTACAGCCCTTCCATACCTTTAACTCAAAGCAACCAAAACTAAATTCACTTATAGCCCAATACACAATAATGACAACAGCCTGTAATTATTAGGTTTCCTTTATATGTTAGACACTACACTAACTGTTTTATGAGCATTTTATCATTTAATTCTCACAAACATCTTACAAACACGGTACCATCATTGTCTCCATTTAACTTGAGAAAATCAGATTTCGTGAAGCCAGATATGCCTGATTCCAAAGTCTGAGGTTAAACATGTTATACTGTCTTCTCATCCAAAGGTAAGAAATCTAACATTAATTGTGTATAATTATTGAAACTACATTATGAACTCACAGAGAAATCTAATGAGGAAAGTACTCTAGTTAGCATAAAAAATGATCATATCCCATTAAAGGTTTAAAAATAGTCTTACTTGACTTCTGACATGGACAGAATCTTTTCCCAGATCGAGGACATTCTCCACAAGCACCAACATGACAAATTTGCTCACATGTATGATTACCACATGGCAAGGTTTTCCCACATACCTAAAATAAAATGCAATAAGCACTAGTGAAAAATTTAAAAGTTAACAAGAAAGACTTTGTACATTACATAATCCATTTTTCTTTGTACATAATCCATTTTTCAATCATAAGCCACTTTTTTATGTTCCTCATAATTTGTTTTTCTCTCTTAGGTATCATATATCCATAATAATAAAGCATAATATGGAGCTAATTAGACTGGATGTCCTTCCAGACAACCTTCCAGATGCGGCCGGGATTGGCCGAGGCAAGCCAACAAGGCTGTAACTGACCAGCAGGCTGCAGTGGGTGGGCAGGGCCTCTCTCTGCGAGGGAAGCCTGGGTCCCGGGTGCTGGTGCCCCGGTGTGGGTGCCAGAGGGAAGCTGGTGCCAGCAGCCAGGGGAAGGAAGGCCTACTCTTGCACAAACTTTGTGCATCGGGCCTCTAGTAAATACATAAATACACACACATACATACACATATACTAGTATATACGCATACATACATATACATGTTTATAGACACATTCCTATGCACCAAAGATTATATTTTTTAAAATATAATACAGGAAAAAAGTATATACAGCTTCATATGGCCATCCACCAAAGATTTCCAAATGGTGCTAAAACCATGCCAATTCTAGGAAAAACAATCTATAAAATCAATTCTACTTCCTCAATGGGATTAACTCAAAAAGTGAGGAGGGTGTTGTTTAAAGAGAGGGGAAAGGAAGGGAGAAAGAGCTAGCAAGAAAGAGAACATGTATATGTACTGAATCCAAAATTCAACAAATAGTTGTTATTTTGAAAAAAATTACAATATTAAATTGGAAAAGTTTCCTAAAATGAGAATATAATTCATTTAAGTTACTACTGTTCCTTTCATTTTTATCCCACTAAATCAAATGAGCTAAATCCTGATTAGCATTTCTGATATGCTTTCCGTATTAATGCCTACGCCCTCAAAATGCATGGACACTTACTTGATCACAGTGCCACAGTGGACTTGCACAGCTTCTTTCAGTTACTTGTTTGCCACAGACACACTTTTGCCTACTAACTCTTGGACAGGGCGGACAACTCCCTAAAATCACAATTATAAATTAGCACGGACACATTACAAAGCAATAGAGACTGTTTTCACTTTGGCTAAAAGGTACGGTCTTTCACCTGCATGACAAGGATTTTCACATTTATGTTGTCCACAAAGCAACTTCCGCCCACATGCCTGCTGACAGGACCATTCCTTGGCACTGCATCTACGAGGGATGGGTTTTGCTTTCTTACAGTAACAAGTAGTTGTGACCATCTTTGGACAAGGAGGGCAGGGCCCTAGAATCCAATAAAAGGGGGAGAAATCAGAGGTCAAAGATAACTTTCGATTCCCATACCTATTATTGATTTCTAAAGCTTTCCTTGCTTATACTTCAAAAGACATCCCCTTTCAAAATTTTCTTCTATAAATTTAAGTTCTGAATTCAACTTTCACAATTTTTTTTTTTTTTTGCCTCAAAGTAGTAACTACCCACAAACAATTACAAACGTAATATATAACTTACCTGGATGACAGAGGAGCAAACATTTATGGCCGCAAGGAGGTTTAAATTCTCTTTCACACACTTGGCCACATGAATGAGGCACAAGCCACGGATCTAAAGGTGGATCTTCTACTTTTCCACAATAGCAATAGTACCTACTAGGTGTGTCAGATCGTTTGTACTCAAACCTACATTTTGGACTACAAAGAAGAATTACCGAAGTTAATTTCATTTTTAAAAGTGATACAAGATACAGGAATATACATATACTTAGCAATATGGTACACTCAATTTGCTTTATTTAAGGCACTCTGCTCCATTTTTATATTAGTGAAAAACAAGATTTTACTAAAATAAGTTTCAACCATCTAGAACACCTTTATCCAATATAATTTCCTGAGGTAATGGAACAGTTCTATACCTGCCAAGTCCAATATAGTAATTATTAAACATATATGGCCAGTGAGCACTTGAAATGTGGCTGATGCGTACAACTGAGAAAGGAAGAGAACTTTGGTAATTTTAAAAAATTTAAATAACCACGGGTGGCAAGTTGCTAATGTATTAAACAGCATAAATAGCTAGATCCTGGCTTCACCATATAAGGGTAAGAGAAGTCTGAACACATCATTTTATTTCAACTAACTTTAATATCCTCATTGGTAACATGGGAATACAATCTCTCACAAATGACTTGAGAATTACTTTTACGAAACTATTATATCTGAAATGTTTTTAAAAACTACATTCTATCACAATTTGATAAATACAGGGTGGGGCAAAAATAGTTTACAATTCTGAGTATGTGAAACACAGAGTTTATTCTTGAATTAATTATTAGTACATTATTTTCCATACGAACAACTGCAAACCTACTTTTGCTCAATCTCGTATATCAGCTATGTAACAAGAGGTCTAATGTGGATTCAGGTTTTCTAAATCCTGAATCTTATATAATCTAGGGGCCACTGTTAAGAGAAAGAACTCAAAATTACAAATATAAAATTAGTTACAAAAGTGAATATTATGTGACCACACAGAAACCCTGAAATATCTGTGTCATTATTTTGACAGTAAATCTACCCTTTTGGTTGCCAGTGTGAGTAAATTTTTTTATTGTCTTTATTTAGCAGATTTATAAAATTTTCATTTTCCAACTCTTTCTGGAAATATTACAGAAGTTCAAGATCAAATCATGAATAAACCATCTAATAAAGTAAATGTAGAAAAAATAATAATATTGAATAATATACACCTACAGTTTTGAGAGATTTGGGGGATAAAATTGAAAAGCTTATGATCAAAATGTGTTAGATGACAGTATTATACAATGTGATAATAATGTATACTAATATGAACTCTGGGAGAGGAGTACCAGAATCATGAAGAAGTCCAGTCTTATAGAAAAGAAAGTTTTGCAGGGGAAAAATAGTTTGAATAATGATTTATTAACTAGTGGGAAATAAAAGCCATTACCAAGCCCCATATCTTCACAAACCAAATGACTAACTGAAGGCCAAACATGGACACTGAAGCTGCCAATAAAGCAACTTATGAGCTACATTTTCATTTATTTTACAACTTGATATTCCAAAATTAGAAAAATTACCAAGGCCAGGGATAATCTCTCCTTCCAAAATCGTCATCTGTCAGAGAAGATACCAGAAACTGGCTGTCTTTAGCCCACTTCTGGATACAGGGCATGTGAAATATACAGAAACATCCTGAACAACTCCAAACCTAAGACAAAAGTATCAGATATTAACATGCATGCAATGATTATTTTTCTTTGATAATTACATAAAAATACTTTAAAATAAGCACCACAGTAAATTATTTTCAAGAGCAAACTACAGATTAAGAAAAATAATTCTGCCCTGGCTGGTATGGCTTAGTTTGTTGAGCATCGTCCCATGCTCAGAAAGGTCAAAGGTTCAATTTCCGGACAGGGCACATACCAGGGGTTCAATCCCTGGTCGGGGTGAATACAAGAGGCAACCAATCAATGTTTCTCTCTCTCTCTCTCTCTCTCCCTCCCTTCCTCCCTCCCTCCCTCCCTTCCTCTCATACAAGAAGCAACCAATCGATGTTTCTCTCTCTCTCTCTCTCTCTCTCTCTCTCTCTCTCTCTCTCTCCCTCTCTCCCTTTCTCCCTCTCCCTCTCATACAAGAGGCAACCAATCGATGTTTCTCTCTCTCTCTCTCAAAATCAATTTTAAAAAACATACTTAAAAAAAAGAAATATAATTTTTCCTTCCAGAATAACATAAGCAATGTTCTTTAAAGGAAAATATCATTAACCATCCAGATTCATTCAGCTAGAAATAACTACTGCTAACATTCTGGTCAGACTCTAATACCTTTATTTTATTTTAATTTTTTAAAATCTTTATTGTTGAAAGTATTACATAGATCTCCTTCCCCTGCCCCCGTCTCTAATATTTTTAAAAATGTGTTTGATAATTTTTAAAAGGAGTCATGCCATACTGACTGATATGCAACTTCATAGCCTTTTCTTTTAATATAGTACAGTAAAGCCTCACACACACACACACACAATTTAAAGGCTTAAGGAATAACAGTAATCAATTTTAAAACCTACCAATGCGTTAATATAACTGACAAAAATCAGTTCTCCTTTCATTATAACATTTCTCAACTGTTTAATAAAATCAGACATGTAGCATATTGCATAAACTGGCAACAGCATTTTTTAAAAAAGCCAACTTTTTAGTTGTGTTCTTCCTCAATCAGCGGCTAAGAAAAGAACCGGGATGTGGGAGTTAAGAGAGGACAAGGTGGGAAAGAAGAAATGCCAATGAATGGTAAACAGCTGAGCTGATTACAGCTAAGGACCAAAGTTCAGTCCTGCTAGGGACCCTCTGAAGAACCATTTAAAACATACCTAAAACTATCCCCAACCCCAACCCCTAACAGAGAGGAGGTTGGGGTACTCATCTACCAATTCCCTGTGATGGAATATTGGCCCAAGGGGGATTAACTCCCCTGTGATTCTGCACTACACCCATGCACTGGCCAAGTTGGTTCCCAAGGAGGAAGCATTAACATTAAAAAAAAAAAAAAAATCCATACACATACAGAGTGTTTAAGGTAGAACTGTATCCACATGCAGAGACTATTCATCCATTGCAGTTGAAATCAGAATAAACCAACCAAATGTGACTCCAAGCACCAAAGGTACCTGCATTTGCTATGCTATCCTATCCAATGTGTTAAGTTTCTGATTCACTCTACGTGATCAACCCATTTTATTTGGCCTTTTTTCCTCTAGCCCAGCGGTTCCCAATCTGTGGGTCACAACACCTTTGGGGGTCGAATGACCCTTTCACAGGGGTAGCCTAAGACCATCGGAAAACACATATATAATTACATATCGTTGTTGTGATTAATCACTATGTTTTCACTATGTTCAATTTGTAACAATGAAATTGGGGGTCACCACAACATGAGGACCTGTATTAAAGGGTCGCAGCATTAGCAAGGTTGAGAACCACTGCAAGACAATACTGCTATAATAGTTGTGGATTAATCTAAGGTCTAAATGTTGAGTCTATCATAGTCATCATTTCCTCTTAATTGCTCCATTAACACCCTTTTAAATTTACATATATGTAACTTCACCCTTAGGCCATCTCAACCCTAAGTACTACATAAGTTATGTCTTAATCCATCTCTCCCCAATGACAACAGTCACTTTCCACAATGGCTTCAACACAAGAAAAGCTCAGTAAATAAACCATGGTCACTGCTAGGTTCTACTTCCTTGAAGGCATCTTTTTTCCAACCTGCTAAAAGTAATGAAATATAGTCCATTTAAACATTTCAGTATTTGTGAGAATCTCTAAAGTACAAAGATATTAAAAATGCTTTATCACAATGACATGAACATTAAAACTGAAGATACTTGTTTCAACTATATTAATAGTGCTAAATATATTGGATGCTCATTTAGAAGTTTTCTTTAAATTACAGATTTACAAAATAAAGGTCAATAAAAATCCTCAAATGAAGCATTTTTAAACAAAAATAAGCAAAAACATAATAAATGATTAAGTATTATAAATGCAATGTAAGATATTTTGGGGAGACCCATTAATATAGATAAGGAGAATAACTTACTGCCTGGTTTCTCTTCACTGAAGCAATACAAATTAAGCATGTCATAGCCCCTGCTTGAAAAGCTTCATTTAAATACTGTTTCGTTCGCTCTAATTCACGTACATCTCCATCTTGAAATTTAAAAATTGAAAACTTCATGTTAAGCAACATCTGAAAATAACACAAACTCGCTAATAGCACTACAGAGTAGGTGAGAAATGTCTAGCAGTATCAATTGCTCAAAATATAGCTTAAAATTAGAAGTTTAAAAAGAGCAACCAGCGAGCTGCCAAAAGGTCACAAAGTGCATGCATTAAATCTTATATACTTGATTCAAAACCAGTATCTTGGCCCTCTCAGCATACTTGCTTTTATTGTTGTTACAGTGCTTACCAAATCTGGTAGGGGCAGAGCCACAGACAAGAGCAGCAAGATGTGAGTAACAAGAGAAAGCACATCAGAGCAAAGTGAAAGACACTGAATGTCAAAGCTCAACAGAGCCATTTAGCCTAAATATAAGCACATACATGTATGTGTGTGTTCATGTGTGTGACACACAGCATTGTTTTAATAAAAACTTATTGAATAAAAATATCCTGAGGTCATTATAGTATAGAGTATAATAACTGTTTCTGCTTAAAAAGGAAGCATGAACTTCTTATAAAAAGATTATTAGACTATATTTTCTGAAGCAATTATTGAGCACTTATTTGCTAGGCACTGCACTATTAGTATTCAGTAGGGTTAAAGGAGCTACTTTTATCATCATTCTACCGATGAGAAAACTGAAGCACAGAACAATTAAGTAATCTCAATTTGACACTTAACCACTATGAGCCCCCTTAATCACTGTTAGGATGCAGCAAGGGATTACCTTAGGAAGGCCCAAGAAATAACAGGTAAAAGCAAAATGAAAGGCAGAAAAATTAACCAAAGCACACATGAGACCAAAAGGGCAGTGATCTGAGTCACTTTAGTGTAAGAGAAATAAACCTACATACCTTTAGTACAATAAAGACTGTTCAATAGAGGTTGACTGAGTAATCATATAAACTATCATAAGTATAGAACTTATGGCAATAAAATGGTTCAAATCAAAATTTCAGTTACCAAAAAGAAAAATTAAATAAATAGGTTGCTTGGATAATTCTTTATTTTCTAAGATCACCTCAGGAAACACAGCACTTACAAAAACATGCTCTACATAATATAAATATAATTGAGGATAGTAAACAAAATATACATTAAAAACAATCCCAAAACTTTAAAATATTGTTAAATTATTAAATACAATTGTATCCTTAGAAGCAGACTTAATAATCATATTCTATGTGCTTATTTTGCTTTTCTCATAGCTGGCTTTAACAAATGTATAACATTTTAAATTACATCTAATTTAACAGCTAACACAGAATGAGAACAAGATAAAATAGGCTTTAACAAAATAAATTCTAATCTTATATTTGTAAGATTTCTTTACAAACTGTATTAAAGTTTCGCTGCGATAATAAAGTATACTGCCCAAATGTCATGGTGGATAACATGGCATTTAAAGTCATGCATTTTAAAAACATCATCCTGGCAACTAAAGAAAAGTAAGTACAAGGCAGCTAAGACTAAAAGCTAAAGTATCAGTTAAGAGGCAGTGATAGCAGAAAAATAGAAAAATGACCTTGAGCAAGTTACCTAATGTATCTACCTCATTTTTCTCATCTCTATAATAATAATAATATTAATACCTACCTCACAGTTATTATGTGGATTTAATTCACACATTAAATAGCTGTAGGGGCCTAAATTAAGGCAATGCTAGTAGTATATGGGAGAAGCGGGGTGGATTCAAGAAATTTAGGAAGTAAAACTCAGCAGGACTTAGTAACATTTAAATTATGCTGCTTTTAAAAGTCGATGTCCATGTCAACAGTAAGAAGGAAAGAATGCTGTGTTTGTTGAGATGCCTGACATAGGCAGAGGGGAGGAGTGGTAGTGAATAAAACACACTCATGTCATGAATGTGCCATCCCTGCTCCCAGATTTCTGGTTTTTGTGTGTGACTTGGAAAACTGTGATGTTACAAATTGAGATAAAGAAAACAAAAGGAGAAATGCTATCTTTCAACATATGCTTGATGCATCCATGGCTAGTAAGATGGGGATACCCATCAGGAAGTTGACCATGCAAGTCTAAATTTAAGAGAAGAATCACAAAAAAGTACAAAGTCTGTGTGCAGAGAAAAAGAATGAACTTCTCTGATCAAGTTCTGATGTCCAATTCACTAACATGAGATGGGAATGCTGGCATATTTTGTTCTTAAGTGATCAAATTTCCTTACTTACACAAAGGAACAAGAATCAAAATATTTATGGATGTGACACAAAACAAAGTAAGAAAAACTATCTTAGTACTTTAAGATGAAAGCCTGATTAAAAATTAGTAAAACTTATAAATGATAAATGTTTCCTAAACACTACAAAGAAATACTGAGTTACACCATTGAATTGCCTACTTAAAATCTATCTAGGATGGTTTAAGTGAAGTCTTCTTGAAGCAGGAACCTTCTTAAGGTTGCTTTCTATGAAGTCCTCTAGAACAGCGGTCACCAACCTTTCTGACCTCACGGACCGCTGGTTGCCGACCGCTGCTCTAGAAGTAAGTACCTGCTAACCTTAAGGCTACTCTTTATCAACTTTTACCTGGCTGAGCCAGACTTCTTAGTCAAGCCTCCTAATCTAAATTCCACAGCAGATATGGTAAATTCCTTGGGAACCTATACGACGGTGTGTACCTATCCTCATGTGCCATCAATATATTCAGGCAACTAATGTTGATAATTCACGAAAGAATGCTTCTAATAATGACTTTAAGTATAAAATGTGGAAAGTATAAAACACTTACATTTAAAATAATCTATTTTTACACTTAGTACCAAATCCTCCATAGCAGCACCACTCTGGCCCCCCCTCTCATAAACAAATATGACTTGAAGAGCAACCCAGATATAAACAACATGTGATGTGATTGTACCTGTCAAACCTGAGTACTTTGTTTTAAAAAATGGTATGAAAGTCAGAAGTTGTAAGATATAAAGAAATAAAGTCATGAAATGAAAATGATTTCAAGACACATTTAACAGGAGAAAAAAAGAGAAAAAGGTGAATAGACTTAATGGATTCAAAGTCCTCAAATGCAATCAAATCATAACCAGGAACAACTTGACCCCACTCATCCCACAGAGAGCGTTGGCATCTCCCTCCCAGCATTCTAATGAAATACCAATTAAACACACAGGAGAACGTCTAAGGCTGCACAGCATTGCCATCCCATCTGCTTTACAGAAAGACCAGTATTATACAGTATAGAACTCAAATAGTAAAATGTACAAACATCAACTCTACAACACAAAAATGCTCATTCTTAAGGTGCAAAAACTATTCCACATGGAGTAAAAGTGGTTTTTAAAAGCCAGGAGTATATTTTCATTAATATCAAAAAGGTCTAAATTTAAAACATCATACAGTACCTGTCTGAGTAGTGTAAGTTATAAACGTATTAGCAACTATTTTTCCCTGTTTTCCTTCCAAATCTTCATCTCCTTCTTCTTCAGAGGAAGAGCTGAAGTGTTCTTCAACAAGTTTTTTGGCCGCAGCTTGATTAGCCTTCTTGATTTCCTCAAATTTCCTTTGAGCCATTAGCTCTGCTTAAAGGGAGAAAAAAAATGAGTCTCATTTCTGCAAACCAATCTCTCAAAAGGCAAGTCCTAATTACTAATATATCATTTTAAAATACAGATTTAAAAGTCACCTTTGGAGCATTCTATTTTACTAACACCCATGAAAAAACAGTATTCTCAAATTTCTTGTCACACAACAAATAAGAATGCCACAATAAAAACTTTCATGTTTGTAAAATACCCTGCTAAAAGCCGCGAATTGTTCTAAAAACAGTGACTGGCCCACCAAAGACTGAACAAGTAATAATCACTGTACTACATTTATGTAATCTGCTCTTTAGAAAGCTCAAGAACTTTTTGCCTGTATTAAAATGTGGTCACAAAACATATATATTTACCATTAATCCAAACAAAATGTTGCTAACACAGAGAATATACTTCTTACCACGTCATTCCAAAAAGAAATGCTAAGTTTTGGGTTATTCTTCCACTATTCTCTTTAGCACTATTTGTACTTCTCATCTTGTTACTGGGTTAAATAATAATGCAAAAATAATTAGATTATTTCATAGCGTATTCCCAGTGAGTGCAAACTCCTCAAGAGCAAGGACCATGGGAATTTTCCTTAAGCACTAAGTGTTAACAAACTCTAATGGACAGCAACCACCTTTTAAGAAAGGAGCCACAAACATACTGAATTGATCTAAATTAATTAGTGCTCATATTGAGAGGATTTTAAATTTACTCATTTAAAATTTTCAATTGGCCCTGGCCCAGACAGCTCAGTTGGTTACAGCAGCATCCTGAAATGCCCAGGTTGCAAGCAACCAATGAATGTATAAATAAGTGGAACAGCCAAAACCGGTTTGGCTCAGTGGATAGAGCGTCGGCCTGCGGACTGAAAGGTCCCAGGTTCGATTCCGGTCAAGGGCATGTACCTGGGTTGCGGGCACATCCCCAGTAGGAGATGTGCAGGAGGCAGCTGATCGATGTTTCTCTCTCATCGATGTTTCTAACTCTCTATCTCTCTCCTTTCCTCTCTGTAAAAAAGCAATAAAATATATAAAAAAAAAAAAATAAGTGGAACAAATCAGTGTTTCTCTCTCTCTCTCTCTCCTTTCCTCTCTCTAAAAAAATCAAATAAAAAATGTTTTTAAATTAAAAAAAATTTAAATCACTAGTTTAAAATTCACTTTATGCTTGAAACCAATGAGCCACTACTAAGATAAGCCTTCTTATTTTAGGTGGTATTTTTATCTTTTCTTTCCCTCACGAAATGTTTTCCCTTTTCTTCTTGCAGCCAGTTTG
Source organism: Myotis myotis (assembly GCF_014108235.1). NCBI lineage: Eukaryota > Metazoa > Chordata > Mammalia > Chiroptera > Vespertilionidae > Myotis > Myotis myotis. The sequence continues at coordinate 30,121,064 of NW_023416313.1, forward strand.
GTTGGGGACTGTGCAGTGTTTCAAATAAAACTGGAGGGAAATGTACCGTGTGCCACCTGGGAATCTTTTAGTGTTAGGAGAAAAGTAATGTCTATAAGATATATGAATCCAAACTTGATGCACATCAAGAGAGACGACAAACCTCACTCATTACGGGAAATTAGTAGTTAAGGAAACGTTTTTTAAAAGGTTGAGTTAGAAGACATAATAAAAACATTCATCACCTGATCAACGCAACCACATAAGACGATCTCAAGAAAAGCTGACAAAGCAACCTTCCTATCTATTATTTGTAACAGCAAAATCTCAATTACAGCACAGGTTAAGAAGGCTAGTTTTCCACGAGCCACAAAACCCAGTAAGGTTTACCAAAACTGTTCTCGGGTCTCCAACTCGCAAACCTCACCACCATCAACTCAGTAACTGCAAGCTAGGAGAACACCACCTCATTTTAAAACTAGCTTAGGAGGAAAAAAGCACATAGAAGCTCAATTTGCTTCCCCCCACCCCACCCCCCGCCAAAAAAAAATTTATATATATTCTGAAAAATACATTCCAAGCTCACACAGAAAAATGACTTCAGGAATTATTCCTGGCCCCACGCACTTTACTTTGTTAGTAAAGACGACCTGGTGTGTGCGCTGCTCCCAGCTCCCCTGAAACACAGCCTTGCACGAAAGACACGGACAGACGCGAGGAGGCCACACCAGCCGCATCCAGGAAAAGCCCAGAAGTTTGTGAACAGGAACCAGAAACGCACCGCAGCTGCAGAGCTGACGGGACACAGCGCGTGAAAGTCAGCAAACAGAGCCAGCCATCGGGCAGAGCCGGGGAAGGACAGGACCCTGTCACTGCGCTGCCTCGGCTCGGTCCGGTCTAGGGGGGACCTCCGCCTCGCGTCCGGCGGACGGTGGCCACGCACTCGGCAGAGTGATTCCCAAGAAAAGCTGGCCAGGTGTGCATGAGATTAAAACACACAAACACACACAACAGCAACAACGACGAGCGCCAATCCAGCCTGACAGCCTGCGCTAACCAAACCAAACTGCAGGTGAGGCCAGCGAGCCCTCCGGACCACAACGTGCAACTTGGGGTCTAGGACGTCAGGAGGCAAAATGAATGAGGGGACGAGCAGAGGGCGGAGAACTGGCGAAAGTTAATGATGCATGAAAATTAAGAGAAAAGGTTTTTTCAGTGAATTTATCATTAAGACGGGACTGTCTGGCATGCCGAAGAGGGGCAGCCAGGAAGGTTTGCCGGGAGAAGACGAGGAGCGGGACAGCCGAGGCGAGGCGGTCCCGCGGCGGGAGCCCCCCCACCGCCCGCGGAGTCTGCGGCGCCCCGGGTCCCGCGGGGCCGTGCCGGGCAGCGCTACCTGCGGCCGCGGCGCTCGCGGCTCCTCGGGGGCTGGGGCCCGGCGCGGCGGCGCCCCCCGACCCCGCCTCTCGCCCTCCTCCGGCTCCGCGCAGATGGAGTCCATTTCCTGGGGAGGGGGCCGCAGTGGCCCGTCCTCGGGCTCGGCCCCGGCCACCGGCCACCTGGCGCCAGGAAGCTTCCATCCCTGAAGGGAAAAAAAGAAAGAGTGGCAGGAGCTGGAGCGCAGCGGCGCGCGGGCGCGGGGGCAGCCGGGGGAGGGGCGGGGACCGGGTGGGAGAAAGTCGCGGCCCTGTCTCTCCCCGAGGGCGAGCGCCCGCTAACCCCGGGCTTCGGAGATGGACCCGAGCGGGAGAGGACCTGGGCAGGGAAATGGAATGTGGGGCAAGGAGCATCCAGCGCCGCAGAGGGGAAGCCGGGGGGAAGGAAAGCGCCTTCTCAGCCTCGGGCGGAGCGCCCTGAGGGGAGAGCCGGGGACTGACCTCGCCGCTCCCGTGGGGAGCCAACTGCGGTAGCGGACCCCAAGGAAGTCTACGTCTCCTTACCGACCGAGTCTGCCCCCAGCGACTACAATTCCCAGAAGCCCACGGCCACGGCCCGTAGAACGCGTGGCATCACTGGCCACTTCCTTATCCGGGACTGGCGGGGGCGAGGGCTGAGAGGGGGAGGATAGGGAGTTCCGAGCGCATGCGCTGACTGAACTGGGCCTTCGGAAACTACAATTCCCGGCGTGCTCTGGATCCCAGTCGAAGAGGGCGCCAGGTGGGGAGGTGGGTGCTCCTGAGATGTTGTTTACACCAGAAGATACAGCTGCTTATACCTCCCTGAGTAGCGGGATTCTGTCGGAGTGGCTGTAATTGACCGCCCTCCATCTTTACCCTGGCCTTGGGGCTTTCAGCTGGCGGAAAACTTTTCTCTTGAACGGAAAAAGTACTTAATTAAAAACTCTTGGGGTCGGAAAGGATGAGGGAGTTTTGCAAAAAGGGCTGGAATGGAGAAAGCACTCTTCTAAATTGCTGACGCCCTGCAGAAGATAAATCGAACACCTGTTATACTAGTGCTTTGTAGTTGACAATATGCTTTCCCTGAGCAGGCTGATTTTTACCTTCAGGATAGCTCTGTAAAGTAGATTTTATTAAGGAAAGTAGTTGAGGACCAGGACCTAAATCTTCTGACTTCTCTTAGTTTTCCAATAAGAAATAAATTTCAAAATTGGTGTGGTCCTAACCAGTTTGGCTCAGTGGATAGAGCGTCGGCCTTCGGACTGAAGGATCCCAGGTTCAATTCTGGCCAAGGGCATGTACCTTGGTTGCGGGGCACATCCCCAGTGGGGAGTGTGCAGGAGGCAGCTGGTTTATGTTTCTCTCTCGTTGATGTTTCTAGCTCTCTATCCCTCTCCCTTCCTCTCTTTAAAAAATCAATAAAATATATTTAAATGTTGCCCTAGCCGGTTTGGCTCACTGGATAGAGCATTGGCTTGGGGACTGAAGGGTCCCAGGTTCGATTCCGGTCAAGGGCATGTACCTTGGTTGCAGGCACATCCCCAGTAGGAGGTGTGCAGGAGGCAGCTGATCAATGCTTCTCTTTCATTGATGTTTCTAACTCTCTACCCCTCTCCCGTCTTTGCTGTAAAATCAATAAAATATATATTTAATAAATAAATAAAATTGGTGTGGAAGAGGGGTGTCTGTCTGAGATTGACAAATATATTGATTGCTTGGGACCACACAATCTTTATACAACCCTTTAACTCAACTAATCCCTCTACATTACTAATAATATCTAATATTTAATAGTATTTATTAAGTGCAATTCTCCCAGGGCAAATTACTCTCTCTGTGTCTCAGTGGTCTCAGCTGTAAAACAGGGAAAATGTGTGTACATATGTAAAAACTAAAAATATATATATACATTTATGATTTGTGTGATTTACTGTTTGATACACCTCAATTTTTTAAAAAATTCTAAAAGTATAGAAAAGTAATATATCTAAATACTTTTATTGTGCTGCCATTTGAAAAGTGTGATTTAATTGTATTTATTTGTCCACTAGGGGCCCAGTGCACAAATTCGTGCACCTTGAAAGGAATTGTGGGCCCCACTAACAGTTCCGGGTGCCTCCTGTCCTGAGGCACGAGGACCCACGCGGGACTGCCCCTGGCACTGCCTGACGGGCTAGTTCCCGACAGTCCGGCTGGGGTCCGTCACGCAGATCACATTTTCAGGAGCTTGGAGGTTGGTTACAAGGCATTCGAGTCCCCGTGGGTAGGGTGGTGGGATGGGTTCTCACCTCCCGGCTCAGGCTCGGACCTGGCAGCCCGGGGCGTGCCGAGGCGGAGGAAAGCCCCCCGGCGCTGGTCCCGGATATTTGTGTCTGCGCCGCCATCGTCCCAGATGATGGGTCGGGATTCGCGCTCGCGGTCGACGGGTCGTAGGGGTCGCAGGGGCCGAAGGCGGCGGACCCGGAGCGGGAGTCGAAGCCGACATCGGAGCGGGAGGCCTCTGGCAAGGGCCCAGGCGAGCGACGAGAGGGCGTTAACACCTCGGTCAGCTCCGATGTGCAGTTGGTCTTCAAAGGGAAGACGTACAGCCAGCTGCAGGTCATCTTCCAGGGTATTGAGGGCAAGATCCGGGCCGGGGGCCCCAACCTGGACATAGGATACTGGGAGAGCCTCCTGCAACAGCTGCGTGCCCACATGGCGTGTGCCAAGCTTCGCCCGCGGCACCAGGACGTACTCCGGCAGAAGCTCTACAAGCTGAAACAGGAACAGGGCGTGGAGAGTGAGCCGCTATTCCCCATCCTCAAGCAGGAGCCCCCATCTCCTGACCACAGCCTGGAGCCTGAGGACCAGGCCCTGACCCCCCCAGGGCCCTCCTTGGAAGGTGGCCCCGTGGAGCCTGAGGCAGAGGAGGCCACACCGGCAGAGGGTGAAGCAGAGGGGGAGGCCGTGCTCATGGAGGAGGACCTGATCCAGCAGAGCCTGGATGACTATGACGCCGGCAAGTACAGCCCCCGGCTGCTCACGGCCCATGAACTGCCACTGGACGCCCACGTGCTGGAGCCCGAAGAGGACCTGCAGCGCTTGCAGCTGTCTCGGCAGCAGCTCCAGATCACGGGCGATGCAAGTGAGAGTGCGGAGGACATCTTCCGGCGGGCCAAAGAGGGTATGGGCCAGGACGAAGCACAGTTCAGCATGGAGATGCCCCTGACGGGCAAAGCCTACCTGTGGGCTGACAAGTACCGACCTCGCAAGCCACGCTTCTTCAACCGCGTGCACACGGGCTTCGAGTGGAACAAGTACAACCAGACACATTACGACTTTGACAACCCACCACCCAAGATCGTGCAGGGCTACAAGTTCAGCATCTTCTACCCCGACCTCATCGACAAGCGCTCCACCCCCGAGTACTTCCTGGAGGCCTGCCCCGACAACAAGGACTTCGCCACCCTGCGCTTCCACGCCGGGCCGCCCTACGAGGACATCGCCTTCAAGATTGTCAACCGCGAGTGGGAATACTCACATCGCCACGGCTTTCGTTGCCAGTTCGCGAATGGCATCCTCCAGCTCTGGTTCCACTTCAAGCGCTACCGTGACCGGCGGTGATGGCCCTGCGTTTCCCCGGACCACCTGAGAGGAGTGTTAGGCTGGCAGCCTTCCCTGGCTGGTTCACAGCTCACCTCCAGCTGGGCCTTCCCCTCGCAGCCTCCCTTTCCCTGTGTGAACAGCAAGTCACCGTGGAACTGCCTCAGAGGCTTGAGGGGAGGACGGGATGGCTGGCCCAGGATTCTGACATGCAGGAGGGGCTGCTGGGGGGACTCTTTGAGCCCAGGGAACCCAGCAAGTGTCAACCACCCTCCCTGTCCACATGGGCAGAGTGATGCCCAAGTCCCATCTTAGACAAGTCCTGCAGTGCAGGCCTTGCGGGGGAGGGGTGGGTGCAGGGAGGACAGCATGGGGCCCAGACATGGGGTACCGAGCTTTTGAGGAAATCCAAGTTCAGAGCGTTGATGGGCCCTTGGACATAGCCGGTTGTTGCAGGGCCCACACTCCTGGCCCTTTCCCAGCGGCCTTCCTCAGTGCCCACACCAGTGGGACCCGGACCCTTGTGGTGCATGTTCCAAAAGAGACCATTTGAGGGACATGCCACCCACCTCACCCCTGGTGCTGGCTGAGGGTCAGTCTCTCCCCAAGTGGGCATGAAGGACACATCCACCATCAGATCTAGGAGCCAGGGGCCACTGAGAAGTCCTTCCACAGCCACTGAGCATCCAGGAGGCAGACTCCATGGTGCAGCTGATATGCCCGATCTGGCCTGGGTGTTCCCCTCACCTCAGAACAGCTGTGTTCTTCAAGGCCACCTCCCAGCCACCACAGAGCTGCCCTCCATGTTCCTGTGTTTCAGACGAGGACAGTCACTCACCCATAGTCAGACTGTCAACAGTACAGTGGGCCAACCACCCCAGAAACATTGCTGTTAGCGCTCTGTTATGAAGACATTTCCAGCCTAAAGGAGAAGAACCGGCACCAAACCATGAAGTGCCACCTCCCGGCTCCTCAGGCAGCCCCACCAGTACCCCATTTCATCTGGAAATATTGAGGTTGTTTATCTAAAAAGACTTTTCTTTAGGTGGGGAGGGGAAATCTTGTTTATTTTCATTTATTTGGTCTACTCAGTACATTTTTAAAAAATAAATGCTCTATTTTAGAATAAAAAAAAAAAAGAAAGAAAGGAATTGTGGGCCACGAGGCTGCGGTGGGCACAGGGGCAGGTCTGGGCCCATTCTCCGCACCCCTGTCTGGCCCCTCCTACCGCAGCCCCCAGTCCCTTGTCTGCCCGCAGCCCCGCTCCAGCTCCCGCTGCCACTGCCTCTCCCATACGCTGACGGTGCCAGCCCCACTTGCACCTACTGACAGCACAGAGCAATTGGGGCCAGCGCCATCAGCAGGTGCGAGCGGCGGCTGCTGCCCTGATTGCCCCTCAGGAGCAGGGGGAGGTGGAGAAGCCCTTAGGGGCAATCAGGGCTGGCAGCACCACTTACACCCACTGACGGCACTGAGAGACCGGGGCTGGCAAGCAGGGCTATTGCTGGCAGCAGCTGCGAGCAATGGGCAGGACTGTGGCACATGGATGCAAAGAATTTTCAGTAACCCCCAGAAGCTCACCCCAATGACAGCAACCAGCGCCCTGCCTTGGTCTGGCGCCCCCATTCACCTGCTCCACCATCCCGCTGAGGCCGACGCTGCCATGTTCCACACTGCTGCCAATGCCCGCCATGTTCTGCACACCCTCCTGGTGGTCAGCACACATCATAGCGACCAGTTGTTCGGTTGTTCCATCATTTGGTCTATTTGCATATTAGCCTTTTATTATATAGGATTACAGATGTATCTTGATAATAGATTCTTTTTGCCAGCATATCCATACATGCTCTCCAAATACATTTGTCCTTTACAAATACATCTAACTGTGCTAGTTATCACTTTACTAGAGGCCCGATGCACGGATTTGTGCACCAGTGGGGTCCTTTGGCCTGGCCTGTGGGAATTGGGCCTAAACTGGTTCTCCGACATCCCTGAAGGGGTCCCAGATCGTGAGAGGGTGGTTCTCGGGTGTCGTACCCCGGAATTGGGCTCCCTCCTCTCTGATTCCCGGTTCATCACCCAAGAACCACAGCTGCCAAGTCACCACAGCTCAGCAGCTCCTACATTGAGCTCCTGCCCCCTGGTGGCCCGTGCACATCATAGCTACCGGTCGAAGGTTGAACGGTTGGCCAGTCGCTTAGGCTTTTATATATATAGATTGCCTTTCAGCTTCAATTCACCTTCAATATATGCTCTGTGATAATAGGAAGAACTCCTTTAGGTACCTCCACAGAGAGTACGATGTTTAGTTTTCTCAGCAGAGGGCACTGGAGAGACACTGCAGGAGTGAAGGTGTTCTCCTGGTATTTCCTGCTGTTGCACAGTGGGTCAGCAATCCTGCAGCCTTTGTCTGGTTTGGCCTGGCCTTAATCTTCTAGCAGCCTTCTCAACATGAAAACTGACTCCCAAGGCCTCCTGCTCACACTGGCACCCTCAGTCATCACTGACTGTTCACTGAACCCTGCATCCCCATTCCGTGCACTTGCTATCACTTTCACTGTAGACCAGGGTGCCACACCTGTGCCTAGGCCCCCATTCTCTCTACAAGCCCCCCACCCCCACAGGATCCTGATCACCTACACTTGAGAGGGACTGCAGAACAGCTGTGGCCAGAATATACCAGCAAACTTGTCTGCCACCCAGTGGGCTGAACCACACATCCAATAGGATCTGAACCTTAGCCTTGGAAAGGTGGATTTCTCCAAATTTGTCTTGGCTTGGGTACTCTCCCTAGACTATCCAATTTCTTATCAGAGCTTAGTAATTCTTTATATTAAACTTAACCCACTATATGGCTTCCATTCCTGATTATATCCAGATTGATATAGGCAGTGTACACATTTTATATTAGTTTTTCTTGAAATACTAGCTATGACCAACCAAACTGGATGCAGAGGGGGGGAGAAAAAAGGAAAAGTGGTAAGAAGGAAATAAAGTATATAAAAAGGTAATCAAGTTGATTTTCCTAGTCAGATGGAGGGGACTGGCCCCCCTTTTTTTTCTTTAGAGGACTTATTGCCCCTTGTTTTCAATACTCAAAATTGAATGATATAAATAGTATTGTATATTGTAAATTTCATAAAAATAAAGTATTTTTCTTTAAATGGGCTGTCAGCCCTGGCCAGTTTGGCTCAGTGGATAGAGCGTCGGCCTGCAGACTGAAGGGTCCTAGGTTCGATTCTGGTCAGGGGCGTGTACCTTGGTTGCGGGCACGTCACCAGTGGGAGGTGTGCAGGAGGCAGCTGATCGTTGTTTCTCTCTCATCGATGTTTCTGGCTCTCTGTCCCTCTCCCTTCCTCTCTGTGAAAAAATCAATAAAATATATATATTTTAAAAAAATAAAATGGGCTGTCATTTTATTTTTTCTAGGAAAACTTTCATAACACAGGAAATATCATCCAAACATCTATTCATATTCAATATGAGTTTTTTTTTCCAATGTTCAGTTAAATAATCTATCTAATAATCACTAATCAAGTCTAGCAAATATCTAATACTGTCAGGCCCTGGTCATGCAAACTCAGAAATCAGATGGGTTCACTGTAAGTACCAGAATAGGAATGGGGAGGTTCATGAAGATGCTGAGAACTGAGAATATTATTTTTTAACATTTTTAATTGATTTTAGAGAGGAGGGGAGAGGGAGAGAGACATAGAAACATCAATGATGAGAGCAAATTATTGATTGGCTGCCTCCTGCATGTCCCCTGCTGGGGATCAAGCCCGCAACTTGGGCATGTGCCCGACTGGGAATCAAACTGTTACCTTCTGGTTCATAGGTTGACATTCAACCACTGAACCACACTGTCTGGATGTGAGAATATTATTAAGGACAGAGTAGATCTGAATGGGATGGAAGGAAGCATTCCGAGTGGTAGGAACAGCATGAGCCACGGTTTAGAAGTGCAAATAAACATGGCATGTGTTTGAACCAGAAAGGAAAAAAGTCTGTTGAATACCAAAGGTGATTAATAAGGCAGAGCAAAGATATAAATAGGGTTGGAGAGAACCTTGAAAACAGAAGTAAAAACTGTGGTCTCGATTTGACATTAAGTAATCACTATGGGATTCAAGAGAAGGATGATGACGTCATGAAAGGTTTTTCAAGAAAACTAATGTAGGAATACTAATAAAATTTGAGCCAGAAAAGGCATTGCGGGAGAATGGCTACGTAGAATTAGAATTATAGTTGATATGACCCTCAGTTTACAAACTCAAATGTGTAAATAATCATATTTCAGTAACCATAACCTTGTAATCAACTTAGTTTGAACTCTGAGTTTTTCTTTATCCTCAGGATTGGTGGGAAACTCATGAATTTATTAATTTATTCAACAAAGATTTATAAATCCCTATTATGTCCCAAGTACTTTCTAGGCACTAGACATAGAGCAATTAATGAAATGATGCCATAGTGGCAAAACCTAAGGTTTAAAGTAATTAGTGCCAGTGTGCTGTTTTGGGCATGAAACTTTTAGGGACTGGGAGCTCCAGGCCCGAGAGCTCCAGGTCTGGGATCCAACCTTCCCATTGCTCTACTTAACTTGTTTCCTTGGAGGAGCTGCTATAGACTTGAGGTGCTGCTCTGGAGCACTCAAGAAACCAACAGATTTATTTCCTCCTCCCAGCCCAGACTTAAAGTCTAGCAGAAATCCTGGTTCTGAGTAAACTCCATACACCTTGTAAAATATTCTTGCCTTCATCTGTGATCTTATAGAAGACTCACTATTTCTCTGAATGTGTTGAAAGAAAAATCCTCTAAAAACTAGAATCTCAACCTACCAGGTATAGTGGGATTGACATTCTGTTGAGAGAGAGAGAGAGCAGCTGGGAGCAGGATAACTCATTAGTATGTTATGGTCTCAAGAAATAACAGGCAGCCACTCTAACTAAGCTGTTTCTACTTAGTGACAGCACTGTGAGGAGTTATTGTCTTGATGTTTTGTATGAAGAGGCTTCCAGAACCTCCACTCTTGTGTTCTTTCCCCTTATAATATGATTTTCCTCATCTCTGCCTAGGCTAAAGTGAATTATTTCCTCTCCTAGGCAATTCTACTTACCAGCCTCTGAAAGTGTGCAATTGCCAGTAGTAGTCCATTAATTAATCATGAAATCAATTTAGTAATTTGCAACAGGCATTTTTTTTGAAAGAACTAAAATAGAATAGATAAAAGAGAACGTCCCTGAGTGCACTGCATGTTCTAAGGGTATTTTTTTCTGAAGCATTTGTTATATCTGTGTGCTTTCTGGATCACAATACAAAATGCATTTTATATGGGTCACTTATTATGGGTCATTATCAAGAAAATTTGAACAGACTAGCAACAGTTACCCTCATTATTACATCTGTCCTCTCTCTGCTTCAAAATATTTTTTCTCTTCTTTCCAAACTCTGCTGAATATTCACTTCTGAGAATCATTTGTTCCCCAGTGTAAACAGTCTTCCTGGAGTTTCTGTACCATGTTATCTGTTGTCTATCCTAAAACTCTAGCAAACAGTCGGGAAAGTCCAATCAGTAAAGCAAGTGCAGGGGCTAATGGATCACTGTTTATCTCACATTGGCTTTAGGACTTGATGAACTTTAAGATGTTCTTTTTCTCTTACTCATCAAAGATAGGTCTGGGAATTTTCATCTTCAGAGGAATCTGATAGATGGAGTATCAGACAATGTGGTGAATTAGTCAATGTTATGTCACTCCAGTCTCCTGGTAATCAACTAGGTTTCTTTGTTGTTGCTGTTGTTATTTGTTTGTTTTTAAGCATATTTCTCTCAGCCTTTGCCTTTCTGGACTGGAGTCCCATGCTCTCTCCCCACCTCCATTTATTCACATCACCTTTTATTCATTCTCTGCGCTCCAGCCACCTCTATACAATATAGTCAGGGTTCACTAAACAGAAGTGCATACAATTTTTAAATTCAGATGCCCATGACTTTCTGTAAAGACAAGAAAATATTTCTTCTTAAAACTTCCTAATGAAATCCAGCCTTTTTGTGATCATCTTGTAATTCCTCACTGAGAACATAACAAGCTACAAAACTCCTCCTCTAGGTCTTTACTGCATTTGATTGCTTAGAGCAAATCATTTTAAAATTATAATTTGAAAACATACAATCTGACTAAAAAATGGGCAGAGGAGATAAATAGGCATTTTTCCAAAGAAGACATACTGATGGCCAACAGGTACATGAAAAGGTGCTCAACATCACTAATCATCAGTTTGAAATATAAATCAAACTACAATGAGATATCACCTCATACCTGTTAGAGTGGCTATTCTCCAAAATATAAGAAATAAGTATTGGAGAGGATGTAGAGAAAAAAGGAATCCTTGTGCATTGTTGGTGGTAGGGTAAATTGGTGCAATCACTATGGAAAACTGTATGGACATTCCTCAAAAAATTAAAAATAAAGCCACCATGTGTTCTAGCAATTCCACTTCTGGGTATTTATCTGAAAAAAAATGAAAAGACGAATTTAAAAAGATATATGGATGACCACCCCCCCCCCCCTCCATATTCATTGCAGCATTATTTGCAATAGCCAAAACATGGCAAAATCCTAATGGTCCATTGATGGATAACTGGATAAAGAAGGTGTTTCATATACGATGGGATTATATATATATATATAAAAGCCTAAGCGACAGAATGACTGATCAACTGGTTGCAATGATGCACACTGACCACCAGGGGGCAGATGCTCAATGCAGGAGCTGCCCCCTGGTGATCAGTGCGCTTCCACAGCCAACCTCCCGCAGCTGGCCAACCTCCCACGGTCCCTCCCCCCCTTCCCCCCCCCCCCCCCGCCCCCCGCCAACCCTGATCTCTGGCCAGGCCAAGGGACCCCACCCATGCAAGAATTTGTGCACTGAGCCTCTAGTTGTCTTAATAAAGAATGAAATCTTGCCAAAACCGGTTTGGCTCAGTGGATAGAGCATCGGCCTGCGGACTGAAAGGTCCCAGGTTCGATTCCGGTCAAGGGCATGTACCTGGGTTGCGGGCATATCCCCAGTGGGAGATGTGCAGGAGGCAGCTGATCGATGTTTCTCTCTCATCGATGTTTCTAACTCTCTATCTATCTCCCTTCCTCTCTGTAAAAAATCAATAAAATATATTTAAAAAAAAAAGAATGAAATCTTAATAAAGAATGACATCAGTAGAATTTGAAGGGATTATATTAAGTTAAATAAGTCAGACAAAAAAAGATAAATACCCCAACATCTCACTTATATGTGGAATTTAAAAATGAAAACAAAACAAAAAAACTTCCAAACTCATGAATATAGAGAAGAGCTGTAAAGAAGCAATGCTTTCTGTTTAATGTGGAGACCAGGGGAGCAGGTCCCCCTCTCAAGGTAAAAAATAGTCTAGGTCACTACTGTTAAATTGAGACTTAGTACCACAATCTAAATAAAAGAATTTATAGAAAGAAAAGGAAATCCATTATTTCAGTTCTGTAAAAAACAACTCTCATTTTTCTATCACCAACAAGTCTTATTTCAATCCATGAATTTCAAACACTCAATTATTTTAAACATAAAAATAAAAGGAATATAATAAAAGCAAATTATGTTAATTTATTGTGGTACATTTCTTTGATAAGTTTATTTATTTTGTGCTCTTTGAGTATTTTGATATTACATCAGGATGGAGCAGGAAACACCTGTAATATAGATTAATTGTCAGTATTTTATTTTACTTTATTTTTTTTTCAAACTAAAGAACTGGGGAGAGTGACTCATTACATTTAAAAATTATTGGAAAAAGTTACATTTCATAATGCAGGTGCTCTGGGTGGCTCATCTGTCACTCTTTCTACTAAGTGTAATCCAAGAGGCCACTGGGGGGACATCTGGAACACCATGGACTTTGGTGCCACCAGGATAACTGTGCTGCTCCGTAGCATGAATCGTTGTGACAAACCCAAGAAACAGGCTCCCTGATCTCTGAAGAACTAACTCAAGTAGCTTCTTGGACCAAGTCCAACTGGCTGAAGTTCAGCACAGATAAAACAAAAAAGAACCTAACTGAAAGGAAGAGAAACTGGAAATCTGACAAGTAATCTAATATCAAGTCTTTTTTAGGGCCCCATTGTCAGGCTGGTGAGTAATTTTGTGGTAAATAGCCATTTACAGAATCCCAAAGGAATGCATTGGTGAAAAATGCATTCTTATACCTGGAATTCATCAGGAAAACAAGATCCAGACATGAAATGTAATTCTAAAAAATATTGTCTCCAATTTACTCAATATGCACTCTGACTGGCTTAAAGTGGAAACATACAGATAACAGGCATGTTATCACCAAGTAAAACCTCATAAAGCATGCAACTTGGGCTGTGTAGAAAGCAATTAAGTACAACCTCTTAGGGAAGTAAAGACTGCAAGGGTCAGAAGTCCAGCCATTGCCACTAAACTGTGTGAATTTAGACTTAGCTCCTCTACTTCTCTTTTTTTCTTCTTCTTCTTTTGAAAAGTTCAAATACAGCAAAGATTATAGAAATATTATATATACATTGAGTGGCCACCTGACGTTTGTAGGCAAATTAGCTGTACACTGCATCGTATGAGATATGGAAGCCGAAGGCCTATTCGAACCTTTGCTGTCTGCAGTTACCAAGATAAAATGTCTCCAATTCGCACAGGAACACAAGGATTGGACAGCTGAGCATTGGAAAAAAAAGTCATGCGGTCCGATGAATCACGTTTCCAGTTGCATCATGTAGATGGCAGAGTGAGAATTTGTCAGAAACAGCATGAAAGCATGCACCCCACATGCATTACAACCCTTCAAGCTGGTGGGGACAGTGTTATGGTTTGGGGCATGTTTTCCAGGCATGATTTGGGCCCTTTAATTCGTGTGGAACAACATCTGAAGAGCACAACATACCTAAGTATCGTTGCTGTTCAGGTTCATCCTATCATGTTGATGGCGTATCCCAATGGAGATGGCTTGTTCCAACAAGACAATGCGCCATGCCACGGTGCTCGTATTGTACAGGAGTGGTTTCAAGAACATGAGGGAGACTTTACCTAGCTTAGGTGGCCCCCACAATCACCAGATCTCAATCCAATTGAGCATTTGTGGGATGAAGTTAAAAGAGCCATCAGGCAGCTGGTTCCACAACCATCACATCTCACAGAGCTGGACAGTGCTATTCATCAGGCATGGTGTCAGATTCCTCACATCGCCTTTCAACATCTCGTGGAGTCAATGCCAAGAAGAATCGCCACAGTATTGAAGGCAAAAGGTGGCCCAACGAAGTACTGATGGGTGGTCATAATAATCTGGCCACTCAGTGGATATCTTACATAGGTTTATCCAATCTTAACATTTGGATTCATTTTTTTTTCCAGATTGTTTTAAAAAATATAAAACAGCACAGACAGTTAAAGTCCTATGAATTTCTCATCCTCCATTCCGTCCCATTCTCTCCATTTCCCCATAGAAGGAACTATTAATCTGATTTTTGCTGTCAACCATTCCCATGACTGTTATTAAACCTCTAGATCATAGGTACAGATCCATAAACACTATTTAGCATTGTGTTATGTGTTTGTAAATTTTGCATAGATGATATTTATATGTACATACAAGAGTCAGCACTAATGAAAGGGTTAAGAGCAGGCACCCTGGAGCCTCACTGTCTAGGTTCAAATAGTGGTTATGTCACTTCCTTCCTGTGGGTCTTGGGCAGATTACTTAACCTCTCTGTGCCTCCATTTCCCTATTTATTAAACAAGGAACATAAAGGAACCTACCTGTAAGATGTCATGAAGATTAGATGTATTGACATCTGGGGAGTACTTGGAACAGTAACTGGTACATACTAACACTATATAAATGTTATCTGCGACTATTTAAATGTTTTTATAGCATTCGTTATATGAATGTATTCCAATTGATATATCTAACCTCCCTTTAAAAAATGTTGTAATCCTCAATTGAGGAGGATATGTTTATTGATTTGAGAGAGAGAAAGAGGAAGAGAGAGAGAGAGAGAGAGAGAATATCGACATGAGAGAAGATGGGTTGCCCCCATACTGCCCTGACCAGGCATTGAACCTGCAACCTAGGTATGTGCCCTGACTGGAATCAAACCTGCAACATTTTTGGTATATGGACGATGCTCCAACCAACTGAGCTGCCTGGCCAGGTCTATATCTAATTTCCTTTTGATCAACATTTAGGTTGTTTCTTTTTAAATCATTATAAAGATTCTTCAACATGTCTCCTTGTGGATATGTGGACAATTTTCTCTAGTGGCTATGCCTAAGAATGAAATGTCTGGGTTTTAGGTGAGCTCAACTTTGTGCTGTAGCAGATATTGCCATATCATTGTACAACATACGGTAAAAATTCCCACTCTCAAAATTCCTAATAGCCTTTGTTCTCACCAGTTTTAGTGTTGCCTGATCATCATCTTGTATTTATAACATGAGAAGGAGTGAACTAGATAATTTCCGGGGTCTTTCTGCACTTTCTATATTCTCTGATTCCCTTTCTGTGAATTTCCTACTCTCTCCCTTCAGCTAGAGACAAACTAATGCAGTGAATAGCGAATTATTTTATTTGAGTCTAGAAGCCTATTGTTGGGTATTTTTAAATTCTTACATCTAAAAACTAGGACATCCAATAATACAATTTCATTAGTGGTGAGGGAAAATATCACCTAAACTGACAGTGTCCTAGCCAGGCATACTTCCAACGCTGCTGATAGAAGTCAGTGGTTTTCAAACTTTTTAAAACAATGGACTTTTAAATATATATAAATTGAATCACAATATAATTGCTGCTTGCTCCTTCCTCCCCCCCCCCCTTTTTCCCCTCTAATACACATCTTACACATTTTTAAAAGCTTCCTATAATATAATTATCATGATTGCCTTGGTGAGCTTCCTGAAATTAAGAACTATTAAAATGCTCCAATTTACCTTGCATTTTAAATTCTACTTGACCATATTTTTATTTAAGGCTGGTACATATTTGGGTATACTAAAATCTTTTAGAAATATCCACTTTAGACAAAAAAAATTACCCATTATTGCCGAAGAGCTCTGATTTTACTACCTATAATTTCTATGGAGAAAAATATTCAGCTTCAGGCTTTGAAGGAAATCATTGTAGACCAACATTGCCACCTAATGGTAAGAAGCCTAATCACAACATATTTCAAGTTGGTTTTTAAAAAAATACATATGCAAAACTCTGCGCACTCTCTTCCTACGAGGACCTGACATTATGGTAGAGCTGGGGGACACCCATCAGACACACTGGCAAGATTGGTGATTGGGCTTCTGCTCCCTCGCTATCTGGCACCCGTGAGTCCCAGCATTCTCTCTCTCATCTCCCAGATGCAATTATTAAAGATCTCCAAACTCGGGCCAGCCCTCCCTTGTCCTTATGCCAAGCCTGTCCTAGTCTTAATATATTAAGAAGCTAGTTCTAGACAAACATTTGGAGACTGGAATCAGCCTGGAATATGGCTGGTCTCTGGATTTCTAAAAGGTGAGCTCCTGCATCGGCAGCCACATGTACCCGGGTCAGCACCTCACCATGGGACTCCCCAAAGCCACATGCTTTCTTTCTTTTTACAATATCCCCTAATGAAGCTAAAACCCAGTTGTGAACATCTGAATTGCCCTCCAGGTATCTGAACTGGAGCCCTCACCACCAACTGTCAAAGTCTCTACTTGGGAAAGTTGTGAGAAAAGAATTGGCTAAACCCTACTTACCCCAAGTCTTTAGTAAACCAGGAATCTGCCACCATCCAATTCGAGCAAAGCAAGACTCACAGAGCTTTGCGTCAAAGGTCATCAAGTCAGAACCCTAGGATATGTCTCCAGCCCAGATCAGACCCAAAGTGCCCACTCCTGGATGCTGTGATTGGGGTTGCTTCTCCAGGTATGTAACCCTCACTCATTTCCTGTCTTTCCACATCTGCCTGACATGAGTAGCCAGCAAACTTCTTTACGGTCTTAGAGGTTTGTATGACAGGCAAGGAAGAGCACAAAGAAAGGAATAAAATGCAGCTGAAGGAAAGGAATGATAAGAATCAGAAAGAAAAAAGAGAAAAAGGAGCACCTGTCTCAGGCAGAAGCCATGTTGCATATTATCTACGGCCCTCCCACTCCAGGCCTAGCCACTTCTACAGTAAAGAAATTCTTGCCAGCTGTTATTGAAGAGACAGGCAAAATGTAGAAAGGAAACTTAAGGCTGCAAAGATATAATGTATATAGTTCAATGGGTATTCTGTAGGTAGAGAAGAATAAATTCTATCATTGACCTACACTGATTGGAGTCCATATAAATATCCGGTATGTCAAATTAACACGGAGCTACATTAAATCATGTTACTTTAGGCGGGGATAGAAATCTTTTATTAATTCCTGTAATCTGTATTAGGAAGAATATTTTGAAACATGGCTGGGTTCAGCAGTGAGAGCTGTGTGATGGATTAGCAATGTCTTCTATGGCCACATGCTTGTCATACTTGTCTCTTTTCTTTTCTAGAACCATCCTCCCATTTACTCCTTCCTGGTTCTCTAGATAGGTGCTTCTCAAGCTTTAATGTGGGTATTAATCACCTAACAGTCTTGCTAAAATGCAGTTTCGGACACAGTGGGCAGGCCTGAGATTCTGAGTTTTTAAGAAGCTCCCAGGTGATGCCCATGCTGATCCATTGAACTCCCAGGTTTCCTTGTCAAACATTACAACAACTTCCTTTGTTAATCACCCAGCAATATCATTACCTTTATCTCTTCTGTTGATCAGTCAGAGAAGGATAGTAGCTACTACTGTCAGGCCTTAAATAACCAGAAAAAATTTTTAAATTTCTTATTTAAAAATCTTACAAAATGTTTTAATTTTAATGTTCTATTTTTGTATATAACATTTATGCATATATTTGTACAGTAAAGTCTGATTTGTAATTCTTTTATCAGTAAGAAATTTCTCTCAACCAATCTTTCTAAGCCTAGAGTATGACAATTAATATCCTTAAAATGACCCTAAAACTCTATAAGATCCTAAACTCCCTACTAAATTATTAAATAAAGAATAGTCACTATAGTTTGAGAATTTTTTTTTCTTTATTGCATTCTAATTCTTTTTAAGTTGTATTCTGAACATGATGTGCATGATTCTTCCCAGTTACTCCTCAACCATGTAAATTGCCTGAAAGTGAGGGACACTTGTTCCCTTTTATAAATATTGTTACACGAAGGGAGCCTATGTGGGGGGAATCAAAAGATGTAGATACTGACAAGTTAATCAGTTATATCTTTGCACACTGTCCATAGTGGAAAATCCCAAGATACAATGATTCTTTAATCACAGTACCTTACATGCAAGTGTGTTGGCCTTGTGCCCTGCACCAAAGCACATTTTCCTCATGGAAAATCCCCCAGCTGCACCTTCCTCTTCTCCCAACTTAATCATCACTTAGTCACATCACCGAAAGGATCATGAGGTGCGTCCTTGTGAATAGCTAGCTCTTCAGTCCTGTGCGGAGTCTGTGGGCCCACTTTCAACTCCAGATCCTTCAATGGCTGAAAACTCTGTTTCAATAAGTGGTTTCAGAAATCTCTCAACCTTGGTGAGTCTTTGCTTCAGTTTCTGCTGCATGGACTCATACTCAGCCAGGATCCGAGCAAACCTTGTTTGCAGGAGGTCTACTGACCCTTCCATTCGGGTGACCTTCTCTTCAAGATCTTTGGGGTCATGGCCAGCATTCGCGATATTTACATCCAGCAGACCATCTTTCATCAAGATTTGCTTCCCCTTCTCTTCTAGCATACCTTTGGCATCCGGGTACTCAGTTAGAGCTTCCATGAGGTCATCTTTTGAGAGACAGAACAGATCTGAGTAGCCAATGCTTTTAATATTGGCCGTTCTTCGATTGCCAGCTTTGCTGCCTTTAATGTTAAGGATGCTGATCTCCCCGAAGTAGCTGCCATCACTCAATACCACAAACTGAGTGACTCCATCATCTGCCACCACAGCGAGCTTGCCTTCCTTGATGATGTACATCTCTCGTCCAATATCGCCTTTCTTGCAAATGTAATCTCCAGGGCTGTAGACTTGGGGTTGTAATTTCAAGACCAACTCCACCAACAGACCAGCCTCACAGTCGGCAAAAATGCGCACCTTTTTTAATGTGTCTAGGTGGACACTGATGGCGATCTCTGCTCTTAGTTTATCAGGTAGGTACTTCAAAACTTCTCTCTCATCAACTGTTTTTTTGTTGGTCCACAGATAGTCGAACCATTTAATAACTCTCTTTTCCATATCTTTGCTTACATTTCGAAAATGCATATATTGCTTGATGGCATCAATTCTTGCTTGAAATTCTGCTCTGGCTGCATTCATGTTGGAAATCATAGAACCTATGTTACCAACAATGGTAGCAAAAATTAATACTCCAATTAAAAAATCAACCACCACGAAGACATACTCAGAATCCCTCACAGGAGGTGGTGTTTCACCAATGGTGGTCAAAGTCAGTGTAGACCAGTAAAGGCTATAGACGTACTTTCTAGCCAAACGGCTAAATTCAGGATCATTAACATCAGGATAGACCCAGGTATCATTTCCAAATCCAATAGCTTTGGAAATAGAGTAGTACACACATGCGTTCCAGTGGATAATGATGACGATGTACATAACAAGGTTAGAAATCCTGAAGATGTTTGGGTAGTTAGTTCTTGTTTCTGTTCTTTGGAAGAACTCGAACATTCGAGAGATCCTTAAGAGTCTGTTTAATCTAATTTCTGGATAGTTCCACCCCAGCTTAAAATATAGCAGATCGGTTGGTACCACTGATAGAACATCAAGTTTAAATTGTAAGTTTGATTTATATTTCTCTATGAGTTTAAGCTCTTCCTTCACCAGCAGTCCTTGTTCTAGGTAACCTAAAATAGAAAAAAATCAATTTAATGTGTGTTTTTTTTTTCTTTTTATGCTATTGTGAATTTTTCTGAAGTAACTCTCAATAAACTTCATTGAGCTCAAAACAAGAACTCACTTTCAATAAATATGCTTTTAGCAATGTAGGAAGATATGAGTACCAATCAACATATAGCTATGGAACATACTATGTTGTAGAAATAAAAAGTAAAACTTTGTAAGTGCAAAAGTGAGAAATTATATGCAACATATATATACAAATCTCTGTAGATCAGTATCTCCATCCAGGCAAAGCCACCGCTTTTATGAACAGTGTTCTTGGAAAGTCTCCTGGACCCCTAAGCACTGTGCTCATACCTCAGGCTACTCTCTTGACAAAACCCCAACCTCACCCTTGAAACTTGGGTACCATTGTGAATATTCTTTCCTTGCTCCTTCAATGTGAAGCATAAGTGTCCTTGGTGTTAGCATTCCTTAGACATGTGGGATCTTCCCTTCTCCTACACTGCTACCATGGGCTGGTGAATTAAATCCAGAATTCCAGCACTCTGATACATTTCACTAGGAAAACCATTTGTTCTTCCTCTTATACCGACTATCAGAGCTGCAAATAGGACACAACAACTGCAACGTTCTGTGTTCACTGGTTACATTTGCATGTGGAAGCAGTGTAGAAACAATGGGTTTATATCTACTTAATAAGAGTGCTTGACGTAGGTAGTTATTAGAGTCTTCCCCCTGGTCAATAATGCCTCGCCATGGATCACAAAGTTGAGTTAAGGATGTGTGTTCTGTTTCTTACAAAATTTCTAATACAGCTCTGCTGGGTTCAATGACATTTCCCTCCATGCCTCTTTAATCTCTCTGTTAGGCAGCCTTTCCTCACAGGGCTGACAGACGATTTCTGCTCTCTTCTATTCCTTTCACCTGGCATAAACCCAATGAACAGGGTAGCAGAGGAAAGCCACCAATCACGTTCGAAAGGTTGCCTAGAAACATCCCTTCTGAATCCGTTGGAGCGAGCTGAGCCTGTGGGTGGGAATACGGTATTCTTGCTTTCAACTGTGTTTTGTTCTCTAAAACAGGTTTTTGTGAGTTACTTTGAAGAGTGCTTTCATTAGAAAATTTCAAATTATATTATAGATATCAAAGCATGAAATTGCAAAATGTCCCAAACTGAACATATTTACCTGTCCTGGTTCGTACAAACATATCGAGAAGATAGACTGTATCTGACAAGTAATCAAAAACGAGCCAATACGCTAGGTAATCAGACTGGAGTTCCTCAAAACATGCTCTGTAAAAAAAAATTATATAAATAAAGTGGGAGCCGTTTCAGTGAAAGTCCTCTTTGTGTAATTTTCTCATGATGAGAAGTATAAGACTAGGAGGGGTCCTTAGAAGCCATTGAATCTTTCCCAAATTGGAGCGGTTGGATTAGTTTTCTCACACTTCTGAATTTCAACATTCTTGCCATTATACTAGTTAGCTTTATGGAAACATCAAATAAGAATAAATGACCTAGAGCTAAAGTCAAATACACTGGGTCATATACATTAATAACCAGGTTCATACTGACTGTCAGTGCCCAAAATGCTTCAGGAAATTATGTTTGGTTCTGGATGGCTGAACTGTTTACTGGCTAAAAGACAGGGGACCATAGAAATCATTTGGGAAACACACCTTGTTCTAAACCAATCTAGGTCCTTGATCTTTTTCTACTCTTGGCAAAATGTTTTCTCACAGGGAAAAAAAAAATCCCCCAAAGTTCTAATTAAATGATTGGGCAATCAAAAATTTAAAAGTATCCTCTCCACCCCTCCATCCTGCTACTGGATTTCCAAGTATATTGGGAAGGAAAGCACCTAGTCCTGATCTTAGGAAAACACGTTGAGAACAACATAGAGTCTCTTTACAACCTGTGGTGAAGAAAAGAGGGATGTCCTGAAGAGCTCTAGGCCAGACAGTTAAGTCAGTTAACTTGAAAACTGAAAGTGAGCTGAGATCCACAAAAATATAGAGAGACCTTGCAATAATCAGAGTCCAGTTGTACATGACGGGTAAGGTGATGCAAAACAGCCAATTGTAGTATGTGTTTCCCGAGGGATCAATAACCATGACTTCTTTCTTCTCCCTAGCAGCAATCAGACACAGAGGGGAAAGTCACCAAGAAACAAAAACATTTCAGTTTCACCTGTCTAATATGACAATGCCCATCCCCCACAATTAACAAAAGAGAAGGAAGCTGGAGAAGCTTACTCTACAGGTTAGCTTGGCATAAGTGCACTAGTTATAAGAAACTAGTTAGTGAAGGGTGTCTAGATAGTTAAGTTACTAGTCTTACATTAAACCATATTTTACACTTTAATTAAAGCTCTTGTTTTACTGTGATGCTGTAGACACTGCTATCTCTTCAGCCACAAAGAAGGAATCACGGCATAGATCATACCAACCCTGGACATTTCACAGAACCCTTTGGTAAGGTATAGGTGGTGGGAGAATGCTGGCTTTGCTATACCCCCTACCAGGTAACAAAACAACCAGGAACTACACTGTGAGGGGAGAACTCATGCCTTCTTTCTAATCTGTAGGAAAGAAGAATATAGCACAATCTAATAAAAATGCATATTCATAAGCATGTACAGAGGACTAAGGGAGGCAATTGTGGGCAAGAGGAAGGGAGGAAGAAAATATATGTTCAAATAAAAATTTTTAACTTTCTTTTAGTATCAAGCCTATATTTTTAAGGACTTTTTTCTTTATACAAACTTCAACAACTTTCTAACAGGCACAATTAATTGAACCATTGCCTGGTAAAGAGTTTTAAGTAAGTTTAGAAAACAATTTTTCTTTTAATAAAAAGCAAAAAGAGCTTTGCTACCAGAGGAGTACAGGAGTGGGATTCCTCCATTGCCATGGGAGTGGGGTTCTTGGGGTACCACTGAAATGAGCACTTTCAGAAGCTCCCACGGGAGAATGAGGTGCGGTTAGAAGACTTTATTTGTGTGGAGTTATATTCCTCAGCCTCCAATGTTCCATTTCCCTTAAGCCAGTCCTGAAGGAGGCGCAGCTGTGGGTTCAGCAAAGCCAAAGCAAGGCCAGTGTTCAGAGCTTTCATTCCAAGTTGCAACTGGGACCAATCCAGCATCAAGTTAATTAAAGTCTGCTAGTCCATTGTATGGAGTCTTACATTACTAAGACCCCTGCAAATGCAGGGAGTGTACTCCCTAGAACAGCAGTCCCAAGACGGCCAAGAGCCAAGAATGTGTGCTCCTTTGTCTAGGAGTTTAAGTGGTCAGGTTTCTCACCCTCTTGGTGGCTACACCTATCCTGAGCACAGCCTCACTTCCAGGTGTGACTGCCATACAAGCACCTTCCCACGTCACTCAGACCTTACTGGGCATGTGTCCAAACTGCCTTTGTCCAGTCCCTTCCCCCACTGATCCGCGGGAATTAGACTTGGAGAGTGTTAAATTAGCAAAGCTGTATGAATGGCATGCCTATGTTATCTAGTCTTCCCTTTACTCCTTTCCTGTTAAAGAATAACCAGATTATGACAACAGTATCGACTCAGCCTTATCATTGTGCAATTCCAATTCTCAAATGTTTGTTTTAAAAAGGATCATTCAAATGGCTGGTGTTTTTGCTTTTGAAATTAGGCATGGCTTTTTGCAAGGAGACTCCTTTATTTTGGAGTATTTCCCATACAGTGTTTATTCTGCAAAAATGTTAATGAAATTATTGAATTTATATTTCAATTTTTCTAATTGATGGTAAGATCCTAGGAATCCTATTCTCCTAGGAGCCTAACTATCTCCCAGTAGTAAGTTTCTCTTTATCAGGGTCTGGGGAAGGGAAGTAATGATAACAATGAAAGTTCTTGATGAGAAAACTAAGACTAAGGCTTCTGCTGTTAATTTTAAGAAAATAAGAAAAAAAGTTAAACTACATTTAATAACAATTTATTTAGTCTTCACAGAGGGCCTCTTTACTACAAAGTTTTAGGAAATTCCCCCTGGATCCAAAACCCATCACCAGTGCATTCCTGATTTCAATGAGAGTAAAAAAACTTACTCTTCTTTCTTATCTTTATCTTTCTTTTCTTCTTTCTTTTTCTTCACTTTGTCCTTTTCTTTTTTCTTTTTCTTCTCTGGGTCCTTTTTATTTTCATTTTTATCATCTGGCTTGCTGAAAAAGTGAGATATTTACTTAGTATTAAAACGCAAAAAAAAAAAATGTCATGGGCAGGAAACTGTGGAAGTCTAACTTACCTCTTCTTTTCTTTTTTCTTCTTTTTTTCTTTTGGCTCTCTAGAGAAGAAACAATATCTCCGTCACATAGTCAAATTCCATTCTGACTTCCACTCTTATTTATTTTTCTCTCCACTGAGCAATAATTCTCAGCTTTGTATTCAAAGGCCTGCCCCTGTGCTTCGAAGCCAGAAATCTGGTCTCCTACTGGAGAGTTCTACTAAAATGCACATGCATCCAGGTAACAAGGCAAACAAAGAATAATTCCTGGGTGGATGAATGTGGAAAACTGAAGAAAATGGAGCTGGGTAAAGGCATAAACCCAAGGAGAGAAATTTAAGAAACAATAGCCCCTAAAAGAATGTACTTTCAAAGTTTCAATATATATTTTAAAAATTCTTTCAATTTTAAGATTCTTGATATTACTTATATTTACCCTTCAATAAGAGCTTTGAGAATTTTGAGAAAATACCATCAATTTTCATAGAGCATTAATTCTGCCTGAAGCAATTATTTTATGAGCAGTCAAAAAGCTCTGTGGTAACCTAGTAGAATCCTCATTCTTAGAATCATTCATTAAATTTGAGAATTAGACTATATATTTTTCTATATACAATTTCTTCCTGAGTGGAAACTATGGGATTAGAGGCCTCTTTCGATGATTGGTCTTCTCCATGAGCAGAAAAAGGATTCTGGAGTCAGACAGCCAGACCCAAGGTCTCAGGAGGCTGCCATTGTTGGCACCAATGTCTTGGTAAGATTTACCATGGGCACATGAAAGAACAGGCATCTCATTACCACAGGATTGTCAGAGAAGGCTGTTAGAGGGAGGTAGGTCTAAACCTAGGCCTCAAAGTATGAGCAAGAGTTGGAAAAGTTGAGAAGAGGGAGGATGTTAAAGGGGGAAAATTTGTAGGTACAAATGTACAAACAAATTTCATCTGGGTACAAATGACCAGAATTGGAAAGCTGCTATTGAGGAGAAATAGGAGATAAAATGGATAAGTGAGGCTTGGTATCTAAGGTCATCCTGTCAAATGGGAACAGAACATAAAGTTGAAAAGGGGAGAATTTATTTCTATGGGAACTCACTCCTGTGAGACAGGATTGAACACCCTAGCATCGATCCTGAAAGGTGGTGCTCACACACTGCTCAGATGGCTCTTGGAAGCTCAGAAAAGGTGAGGGCTCACACCAAGTGAAATAGAAATTACAAAATGCCATGCCAGATGGTGGAAGAAGGTGTCAAAAAGGCTCAGAGAGTGGTATGCTAAAATGGGTATCCTATATAATAAAAGGCTAATGAGCAAATTGACCGAACGGCGGAATGACTGGGGAAGGGACTGGACAAAGGCAGTTTGGACACATGCTCAGTTTTCCACATTCACCCACCCAGGGGGCAGATGCTCAATGCAGGAGCTGCCCCCTGGTGGTCAGTGCACTCCTACAGGGGGAATGCCGCTCAGCCAGAAGCTGGGCTCACGGCTGGCGTGTGCAGTGGTGGTGGCGGGAGACTCTCCTGCCTTTGTGGCAGCGCTAAGGATGTCCGACTGATGGTTTAGGCCCGCTCCCCATGGAGCCGTCAGTCAGACATCCCCCGAGGGCTCCCAGACTGCAAGAGGGCACAGGCCAGGATGAGGGACCTCCATGAATTTCGTGCACTGGGTCTCTAGTCCTACATAAGAGAAGTAGCCCACCAGTTGCTCATATTCCCTAAGGATGCTCAGAGAATACAAAAATGATCTGAAATGTGCAGGTGAGAGGGGCACCAGCATCACTGAGAAGTTCAGTGGTACTGTCCTCTGTAGGCCAGAGCTGATAATAGGAGATGCTGGTACAGAACTGGGCTCCCCAAGAGCAATAGGGATGACAGGATCTAGAAGAACAGACTAGTGGCAATGCTTACCCTTCAAAGAGAGATGGGGCCCATAATAGTAATTCGCAGTATTGAAATGCTCACATGCATACATACATACTACTTTTAATATGGGTAGCTACATTTTTCAGAAGTACATAAACAAACAATAAAGTGACAGAATATCCATGTCATTGTGTTAGGTAGAGTTTGCCTAATATCTGCCCTATAACAGGTTCAGATATATCCCTACCTTTTCACTGGTTTTCTCTAAAAACAAACTTTAGTTTTCTATTGTAAATATACTTACTGCTCCTTATTGCTGCTGTTGTTAACATTGAAAAGTGCAATGACACCAGGCAGGTACTGTTCCCTAGGGAATGAAGAAGTTCTGTGAATTCATAGTAGTCACCATCCATATAATGTCTACGGTAAGCACACAGTCTTAAAGAATAACTTTTTTTTCAGTTTCTATTTATTACTAATGATTGTCTAGACGAGTTTTGAAAATATAGAGCCTTCATGAAGCATGAGCTACCAAATATCACGCCATGAACCAAAGTGATTAGTAAACGCCTGTTGATCAATGCTCACACTGAGAAGTAGCATCCTTATTGGTCTCCACTGAGGCAACTGGATGCCGCTAACTCCCAGCAAGAGACCTGGGACTTACACTTAGGAAGCTAGGAAGGGAAAGAAAGGCAAATGAAAAAAATGGAAAAACTGGAGGTAGTCAGTGAAAAGAGAAATAGGAGAGGAGGAAAAAAAGGAGGGACAAAGAGCAAATAAAAAGTGACTATGTTCCACAGGATGGCAACCCCTGACCCACACCACCACACACAGCTTCCACACCCTCAGAGTAGCATGTGTGACGTTTCCATGACTGCTTACTCCCTACGAAGGACTTTAAGCTTTGCTCCTCTAGCTACTCACTCCAGTGCTCTAGTTCCCTGAAAGGAAAGTCAAATGGGATTTTGAAAAATGACAGCCAAGTTTAAAACACTTTCTTATGGAGACAAACAGAGCTAAACTACTTCAGGGCCCTAGAAGAAGGATCAGAGAGAAGGAGGAAATCAGAGAGGACTGGGACATGAGGCTTTTTAAGACACAAACATGTGTCTCAGGGAAAATGATCACCAAGAGCATGACTTGGGGCCCCATGGACATGAATAATCATCAGGCAGTAGCAGTCTCCCAAGAAAAGAAGTAGCGAGTTCCTCCCGAGATCCTGCATAGCGATGAGGGAGCAGGACCATTTGCCAAGTCCACTAAAAGGAGAAGATCTTTTTTCATCTAAACAATGGCTCAAAAACCAGTATGGGGAAAAGAAAAAAAAACAGTATGGGGGAATAGATCAGATTGCTCACCTCTGTGATAGTCCTCCCTTCCTGCGTGAACTATTTCTGAAGGAATCCCTGGCACAGGGGTTTTCACTCTCGGAGTCTTCAAATATAGAGGCACTGTCATCGTCGTCAGAAAAGGAGCTACGGTCCAATGGGAGGGAGAGGTGAATTAGAGCAATGCTCTAAACCAAGCATGTCAAACTCGCGGCCCACAAGGAATATTTTTGTGAACCAGCCAATATAACGGTAAGAAATGTTTTAATAAAAATTTTGTAACTTAATTTTTACAATATTCTGTTATACATAATTATTAATAACGAGCTACAACGTTCGCTAATGACTGATTACTATACGTAATCATATTGCATTTGTTTCCCTTACGCGCCTTACACGCAGGCGCACCATTTCTCTACACTAATACCAGCAGCAAATATTTTAGCAGCCAATTGCCACGTCATTAGTCTTGGACTGACTTGTTTGATGTGCGCAACAGGAAATAGTTTTTTAGAGAACAAGAAAAATAGGTTTATTTGCATTACGCTTATTAATTTGTGCAGTTATTCAGTGTCTGGTAAGTTAATGTTCAAGAAAAAATATTAATTTTTATTAAAATGTTCTATTATTTTATGTTAATGATTACTAATTTATTTCAGCCTTTTGTATTCAGCATGTCTAAATTGAAATAAACCTACGTTTCTCTGAAAATTGAAGCTTTTTTTTTTTGCTGCCCACATAAACTTGAACCTTGTTTATTTGGCCCGTGTTAGCCTTTGACTTTGACATGCTTGCTCTAAACTGATATGGAGGAATGCCAGTTCTCATTAGGGGGACCCTTACCCCTTTTCCTTCCCTCTCAAACTAATACACACAGCAACTTTTAATTAGAGTGAAATGAGAACTGTACAGAATACATAGAATTATAACCACAATTCAGTGAGATACATGTAATTACGAAAATACTTTCTAGGTCATATACAGGGATATGGACTAACTTATAAAAATCCTAGAGGCCCAGTGCATGAATTTGTGCACCAGTGGGGTCCCTCAGCCTGGCCTGCAGGATCAGGCCAAAACCAGCTCTCTGACATCCCCTGAGGGGTTCCAGATTGTGAGAGGGCACAGGCCAGGCCTAGGGACCACACTGTTACATGATTGGGGCTGGGGAGGGATGCGGGACGTTGGCCAGTCAGGGAGGGACCAGGGGAGGGCTCCAGGGCATGTCCAGCCTGTCTCACTCAGTCCTGATTCAGGGGACCCCAGTAGCAAGCTAACCTACCTGTTGGAGCGTCTGCCCCCTGGTGGTCAGTGCACGCCATAGCAACTGGTCAACCAGTCGACTTTCTGCCCCCTGGTGGTCAGTGCATGTCATAGTGAGCGGTTGAGTGGCCTTAGCATATCATTAGCATATTACACTTTGATTGGTTGAATGGGCGACTGGATGACCAGACACTTAGCATATTAAGCTTTTATTAGATAGGATTCCTTCCATTAAAAATATATTCAACCACATGTATACATGTTCTCTTCATTTATAGAAATAGAGTAATGCTTTAAATTATACTTTTAAAACGTGCTAGCATTTCACACTGTATTTTTTCACATGTATCTATGGCAATGCTATTCCTTTAGAATTGAAAGGTCTTGCCAGTGACTAGAAAAATATTTGGCATAGGGGTTTCTAAATGAGCTCAATAATATCTATGTTTATTTGTTGTACAAGTTATGCTGTTTCAAAGTTTATAATTAAATAAATTATAATTAAATAAATTATAAAGTTCAAAGTTACAAATTAAAAGTTAAATTGAACCCTGGCCGGGTAGCTCACTTGGCTGGAGCATGGTCCCACACACCAAAAAGGTTGAGGGTTCCATCCCCGGTTGGGGCATATACAGGAGGCAACAAATTGATGTCTCTCTCTCTCTCTCTCTCTCTCTCTCTCTTAGGTAAGGATTAAAAATAATTTTTTAAAGTTAAATTGAAATTTAAGAGCTCCATTAAAAATCCATGGAAAAATGAATGGAGTTACCTGCATGCTCCATTTTCCATCCTTCTTATTTTCTTTTCCATATCTGGGACAATCACATTGGGAATGTTTATGAAAGAATGCTGTGTATTGATAATATTTTTCTTCATGGTTAGTTTAATATCTGGGGAGAGAAAAGGCTTATTAGTAAGAAGATTTTTTTTATATTTACATACATAATCAAAAGTTTCACTCTACCATTCTTCTAATGCTTCTAATCTTATTTCCAGTTACATGTGGGAATTTTTCTTTAATGGAATAGAAACATGGCCTAAGCCCTTAATTACCACTCGCCAATTTTTGGTGCATTTTTTTAAATTCCAGAATATAAGAGAGAGATAGGACTTTTTTTTTTTAATTTTGGATTTGCCCAGTTTTGAAATACTCAGGCACTGTGGGTGTAAGACAAAACTACAGGGACCTCACATATACATTAAACAATTAAGAAATAATAAAAAATAATAAAATACAATACAAAATGGATGTAATCAGCTGTGAATGTCTATAGGCATTCAGACAAAATGACTTGAGTGGTATTCACTTTGGAGTGAATAAGGATGCAACTGATCCACATTTGTAGCAAGTCCTCTAAATTACTGTGAGACATACAGTCCCAGCAACATATGTTGAGAAACACTGGCCTAAACTGTCATCTGGTTACATTATTTAGCAAGATCAGGTGGAATGAGCTGGGCCAAACATCGATCCACTTTACAGCTGCTTCCAGCATGTACCATGCTCATATGATCGCTGTCTACTGCCTTGCCTTCCCACCTACCCGCTTCGACTGCCCTCAGTGTATGTACCACTTCTGTCCACGGTCCCCAGAGGGACCCTCTCCCCAATTCTGCAGGTACCCACCTTGAGAATGCCAGAAACCACGACAAAGGTGCTGTTCCCTGATGCTCCCCCAGCTGCCATGCGGCAGTCCTGCCTGCAGAGTGGAGGATGTTCCCCCTCCCAACCCCCTGCTTCCCTTGATCACCTGGGCCTGAAGGGGCCTTCATTTTCCATGAGTCACTGCTTAAAAAAAACATACCTATCTCCACAAAAGCCAGCACATGTGAGGCACCCCTTGAGGGGTTCCCTGGGAAGACTTTTAAGGTGGTAAAACTAGAGGTCCTGTAGGGACAGGTGGGCAGGAACAGGCATTATATGTGCTGTTAATGAGAGTAGAGCTCTATATTGTTTGGACTTTATACAATGAACCTGTATTAATTTTATAACAAAAGGATAAATATTAAAATATTTTTCTCAAATGAACATTATTTCAAAGCAAAGAAGATTTGTTTTTTTAAAAAATATATATTTATTATTGATTTCAGAGAAGAAGGGAGAGGAAGAGAGAGATAGAAATATCAATGATGAGAGAGAATCATTGGTCAGCTGCCTCCTGCACACCCCCTACTGGGGATCGGGCCTGCAACCCAGACATGTGCCCTGACAGGGAATCAAACAATGACTTTCTGGTTCATACAGAGCTCAACCACTGAGCCCTGCCAGCTAAGCAGAACATTATTTAACTTATAGAAATGTTCATGATACAGTGTTAAGCCCAAAAAAAGCAGATTGCTAAGCAATATTTTTAGTATATCTCATTTTATTAAAAATTATGTATATGTACATAGAAAAGATAAGCACCTTAATGTCACATATGCTAAGATTTTGGTGGCATAAGTATTTTCACTTCCTCTTTGTGTTCTGTATTTTTCTCCTAATTTATTTTTTAATTAGGAAAAACGGTAGCACTTTTACATAGGATTTTGTTTAGTGGCAAAAATAACGTGTTAGCACTTTTGCTTTCAAGGGGTGTTTTGCAGTTCTTCCCCAATCTCAGCAGTCAGTTGCAGAGCTTAGATTGTTTCTTAATGTTTAGCAAGGCCCCCAGAGCTGTGTAACCAGCCACAACAGGCTCTCCTAGCTCTGCGACAGGTCGCCAGTACCTGAAAACAGACATCTCTTGTTTGGCGAAGACATGGGTTCTAACCTCTGCTCTTCACCAAACTGCCAGTGAGACCTCAGCAGAGATGTTTCTGAGTTTCAGTTTCCTCTTTGTAAAGTAGAGGTGGTAATTCCTTCCCTGCCTATTTTAATTATTCTCTATTTGGACCTAATGCAAAATATATATGAAGCAATACTGAAGGCTGTGAAGAGTTATACAAAAGCAAGTTGATGATATTATTCTATAATCTCCAAGCTCAGAGAGAGGCGACTATCCACTACCTTATGGAGACATACAGAGCTAAAATGATTAAAATAATCTTTCCGTAATCCCTCCCCCCTTGAACTATAACTTTGAGAAGTCAAATTTGTCAAGGCAGCTAGTTAACAATTACCTTCATAGGATCATACCCAAGCTGTAATTCCCACAAAAAAGAAAACAAAGCTGACGCAACACTATTGCTATGTATGCCCATGGCAAACACAGGGACCTGTCAGGCTTGTTATGTACATTATTATCAACTTATGAAGAAAACAAAATACTTTCTCAGGAAAACAATAATTCACCAAGGAGGTCATTATTGTCATAATCATTACCATTACCTTCACAATCCACAGAAAGTTTACTAAGCAGCCATCATAAAATAAAATCTCAGTTAATCAAAATTCAATTAATGAAACCATCAAACATCCAAATACATTATCTAGTACTATTTTTGCAGCCAAAACAATTTACAAAGCAAACACGTTGAAATAAAAGGGTAGTTTAAATGTCAGAAAATGTAAGGATCATGAGAGCAAACTATCTGTTTTGCTCACTACTCTTCCCAGTGACCGGAGCTAGAAATATTTTTCACGTCAATTTAAAGAATTCATTATAACTATAAAGTCCATATCTTATGGTCACAGAACATTGCAAGACCCTACATCATGAGAGAAAGACTTTTTAAAAAATCAAGATGCCATACTAATCAGGAGTAAGAGACTTTTCACGACGGTAGAAGGCCTAACTGTGTTATCGTTCCCACTTTCTCCACTGAACAAAAAAGTATTCAGAATTCCAAAATTTGATCAAAAATTTAACAAATTCTGATTAACCGAAGATTTATTTGCCTTTTTTGTTAGGGTACCTCATTCTTTCTGTTTCATAATGGAATTTCTCGGAAATGCGTGTTGATGAGAGGTGTTTTTGGAAAGTCAAAATTATCTCTTCAAAATATATAACTTATTTCTTTTTCTTGTCTTACATTGATAGAAGTTATAGAACAATGTTAAATAATAGATAGCATCACTCCTTGTCTTGTTTCAGTTGCTAGAATTTCTCCTATTGTTGTCCATTGGTTTCAGATAAATATTCTTTATTGTATTCAGGAAGTTTTCTTTTATTACTAATTTCTTATTTTGTCAAGAGTAGATGCTGAATTTTATCAGTTACCTTTTCATCAATGAAAGCTGTATGAGTTGTTAAAGTTAAGTTGATTTATACTTTGGAACATTTGCAAACCATTAAGTGTAATTATAAGCATTTGTCCCACACTATCAAGTACCTATATTAGCAAAATCTTGGCACAGTGGTTGTTTGCTGATCGAAAGCTACATTATATACCTCCTTTAAGGGGGTATAGAAAAGTAACAGCTGTGGGAAGTTTGGTTTGGTGCCATAGCCAAAACTTAAAATATGGCAGCTCAAGTCCCACGTACTTTTACCCAGGTTGAAAGCTCTGGCATATGTGGACTTACTCCTTTGACCTATTCATGGGAACACAGGCAAAAATAAAGGAAAGTTTCTGGCTAAGACAATGCCTGGTATGTAGTAGGCAGTTAATAAATATTTGATCAATAAATTAACAAGTAAAAAGTACTTTAAGAGAATTCTTTATATATATAAACATTATTATTATATGTAAGCATCCTATCTAATAAAGAGGGACTATGCTAATTGACCCTCACAATGTTGCAAGGATGGCAGTGCCCACAGCCAATAAGGAAGGAATATGCTAATTGACTGCCCTGCCCTCAAAGATGGCAGCACCCACAGCCAATAGGAGGGAATATGCTAATTAACTGCCATGCCCTCAAAGATGGCAGCGCCCACTGACACAAGATGGCAGCACCCAGTCTCCTCAGCCTCGCCAGGGTGGCAGACCATGGCAAGGCTGGGCCTGCACCCAGGGACACCCAAAGCTCAGGTAACCAGGGTCGTCCGAGGCTTGCGCTGCCAGCAGTCGCAGTAGCAGAGGTGTGATGGGGCATCGCCATCCCCTGATTGCCGGGTCGCCTCCCACCCCTAAGGGCTCCGGGACTGTGAGCGGGGCCAGGCTGGGCTGAGGGACCCCCCCCCCCTTCAGTGCATGAATTTTCATGCACCAGGCGTCTAATATATATATATTATTGATTTCAGAGAAGAAGGGAGAGGGAAAGAGAGATAGAAACATCAATGATAAGAGAGAATCATTGATCAGTTGACTCCTGCACACCCCACACTGGAGATTGAGCCTGCAACTGGAATCAAACTGTGACTTCCTGGTTCATAGGTCAATGCTCAACCCCTGAGCTATGCCTACTGGGCAACAAGTAAAATGTAGTTAAGGTACACTGCCTGTTTTTGGAGGTAGTTCTTGGGCTTTTTCAATCTTGCCCGTAATTTTTATTCAATTTAATTTTTTCTTTCTTAATTTAAATTTAGACATTTCGAGTGTAGAAAATAATCTATCTTATCCAGACTTTTTAGTTTTTAGCGCATATCAACTTCACAGGTTAAAAAGTACCTCAATGAAAAAGAGAAAGATCTACAATAGCTTACATTATTTAATGAATTAAATAATTTGCTATTATCTTCCACTAAAGAGCTATTTGACATTGTTTTTCTCTTCCCTATACTTTTCTTTTTCCATTTCTAAGGGTAGGGTCCTTAACTTAAACTTTACTTGTTAATCTCTAACTTTATTTGACTGTGTGGCCAGAGAATGTAGCTTGTATACATTTTATTTTTGCCTTGCTGAGATTATTTTTGTGATTAATATTTATGAATATTCCAAAAGTAGAGGAAAGAGGTTGTATTCTCTATGGATATAAAGTGCACTCAATAACTATTAGGTTTTTCTTTATACCCTGATGCTTCACAACCATCTTCTTTCGTCTGCCTGCTTGATCTAACAATGACATGAGCGAGTGATATTTATGAAAAGAATAAGTGCAGCAGAACAAATGAGTTAAGGAATATATAAGCAAAACTGGTCAAAATGTAAAAAGTCATTTTAAGATGTGTCTTTATTGACAGGAACATTTTAAAAGTTTGGTTTAATAATGTCTAACTTTCTAATGTAGAATGAAATCACAAACATTTAAAATCCTGTAGTCTTTGCACAAACAAAGTGATGAGTAATTTTTAAATTTATAAAAACAAAACATGATAGTAACTGATAATTGTTTTTAAAATCTAATTGAAATAGAAATGCTTATCATGAAGAATTAAAAGAAGGCAAGGTGATTTAAATTCTGGCTCCATTACATAATAGTAAGATGTTGCCTTGAAGGAACCACTTAATCTCTTTGGACCACTTATTCACCCCGCAAAGAGGGTGTACCGGTTATAATAATGTTTATAAAGAACCTAATTCTTAAGAGGTTCTCAATGAGTTGAGGCTCATAGTTTAATTTTTTATTAAGAATTATATGAATTTGATGGTGTTCTATCCTCAAATACGTTAAAGAAGAAGCAAACCACTATATAATACTCCCTAAGGGAAAGACACTCCTGCCAAAGTGATTGTTTTTGACTTCTAAAAATGAGTTTGAAATTTATGAAAAACAGGTAGCACTTACCATGTTATGATATTCAGATTAGCAGAATCATATTGCTAGGCCTTTATTTATTAGCATGCTAAGCTAAAATTGTATTTTAGCAGAATACTCATTCATCTGTCAAAAATACAGGGGAGTTAATAAAAATACAACCATCAGCTGTAACTAGAAAGCATGTCGCATGGAAAACAAAGCAGATGCTGATGCTTTAGTAAGGCAAAACCCAGGGGTCAGCACACGGGAAAATGCACCGTGATTACCATTGCGTTCTTACCTTTGGTTGCTTGCGCAATGTTTCTGTGTCTTCCAGAAACGGAAGTCAGTGGTGTATCCAAAATAAACGGGGAGATCGTGTCAACCTTGACATTGTCAAAATCCAGGTTTTAACTTTCAAAAATAATAAAAGTGCTGATCTTTTTCCTTTCTTTAAACATGTGCAAAGGCCTGGTTTGCATAATCATCTTCAGGGAAAGAAACAAGCCCGTGGCATGGACAAGAAGGATTTTCCTGAGTCAGTATTGGATTTGCGGATTTATATAAGGATGACAACAGCAGCAACCAAATCACCGTTATCCTTCGCCGGAGCCCCAGCTTGTTAATATGTATGAGAGTGAGGGCTAAAAGGGGTGTCTCAGAACGACACCGCTGAACAAATTTTAAAGTAAAATTAACCAAAGGTAATATTGCCTGACGAATTTTATTATTTATACTATCAATTTCCCCGGGTTTACAATCTTGAAAGAATTGGCTCTTGGTCCGAGGAGCTGCTTCCTGGGGCCCATGCGGGACGTGCTAACCTGCCCCCAAAGGAGGGGATGGTGGCGGTCTGTGCACGGCTGCCCGAGGCAGGCCCCGGATTCCTGCAGCGCCTGGAGGGAGTTTAAGATGTCCACCCGTGTTATCCTTGAGTAAAGATCCCTTCCAAGAATGGCTTTCTCTGATCCAGGTCTCCCTAAATTGGGAATGATGAGTTCTGGGACTATAGTCGCTGATGCTGGTTCTGAAGTGAAAAGTTCTGACTCATTTGGGGGGGCGGGGAGGGGTTGTCTAGGTTTTTACAAAGTATAGTTAGAAATTTAAATACAGTGCTATCCTACTAAAAACTATTAAAATACAAGTAGGGTGCACTTATTTATTCATTGACCTGTTTATTGTGTGGAAGAACTGCATGTTTGAAACATATCTGACCGAGCAATACAAAGAACGAGTCTGAGCTTGCCTAAAAGAATAACTCATGCTTCAGATGTGCAAAGAACATCAATAGGCCAGCTAGTTTCTAAATGTTATTCTAATGACCTAAAGGGAAATTTCCCTAAGAATTTTTAATGCAACATTTGACCTTTTACATGCTCACAATACTTTTCCCTAAGGCTCAAAATCAGAATGGCGTGAAATAAATAGTGTCTCCATCTAGCAATCTGCCTTCATTTTAATGTCAGCTCCAGAAATACATCATTCTTTCTCCAGTACTTGCAATAGTTGGCCTGCTGAATAGTTAGCCGTTGAACAACCCACTAGCATTTATGGCCTCAGATAAGTGGCTACAGCTCCCAGTGGGATCAGGAAGCCATCCAAAGAGGAGAAACCCCAAGATGCCTAGCAAAGAAAATTAGCAGAGTACTGAGTTCTTTTGGAAAATTGGCTTGTGGGTTACAGAATTTTAAAATAACATACTTCTAATTATAAAATAAAACATGCGTCATAAAATGTGGAAAATACGGAAGAGATGAAAACAAAACTGAAACATATTCTTACCATTCTGGGACAATTGATATTAATATATAATATGTATTTTTAAATGTATAATAATACATAAACATATATTTTAATAAGATTCTGATTTTAATATTATATTAACACTTTTACATTATTCAATGTCTACCTAAAGCATCCTCTTAAAGAGTGCATAATATTCTGCCATATTCCATTATTCATAATTTATTTATTGGTTTCCCTATCACTGACTTATTTCTTCTGCTCTAAAATATTTCAAAATGATTTTCTTATTCTTAATGAAATGTTTATTTTTTATGGTTTGCTTGTTCTTTGGCATGTTCTTAAATTATTTAATGAATTAAATAAAATCATCAGATCAATGATTCTAAAAAACGCCTCTCTTCCCCTTGCCAACTTAACTCCTGGCTGACATCATGAAACTTCAGAGAACTTGTCATTATGAAACAGTTCCTCCCTCTCCCCACCCCACCTCACACACACACACACACAATTCTTTACCTTTTTGGAATGACTCATTCCTTTGATCTCAAATGCACCTTCTTTTACTGGCTCTTGTTCTTTCTTCATTCGCCTTTGCCACACCAAAACTATAACTAAGGATGAACTAAGTATTATAATTCTTGGGATAATGCTTATTAGTTGTATAGTCTTGAAAGAATGACTTAATCTTTCTGAGCCTCAGTTTCCCTATCTGTAAAATGGAACTATAACCAACCTCGTTAGGTTTTTGTGAGGACAAATGGCGTAAGATTATAACATATCACACACCGGTGGTATATAAGAGAACACAATACATGTACTCTCTTTTCCTCTCTTCCTTCCCTTTCCTCTACGCTCCTGGACAGCATCTAAGCTGGAGCTTTGCCTCACATTGCTTAGGCTTCACCAGTATGTTGCAGTGAGACTTTTGATAGGCAGGAACGTGTGGCTATTAAATAACTTATGTAAAGTTATAGGGCCCTTATTTATACCTTATTTCTAAATAATTTATTATATAATTCTAGCAGTATGATCAAATGATATAGTAATTTATTGGAAATAAATTTTATTTTTAATATATTTTTATTGATTTTAGAGAGGAAGGGAGGAGAATAGAGAGATAGAAACATTATTGATGAGAGAGAATCATTGATTGGCTGCCTCTTGCACGCCCCCTACTGGGGATGAGCCCACAACCCAGGCATGTGCCCTTGGACCCTTCAGTCCCAGCAGGCTGATGTTCTATCCACTGAACAAAACCGGCTAGGAACTGATGAACAAAAATAGATACAGAGGCAGAACAGCATCGAACAGACTGTCAAACTACAGCGGGAAAACTGGGGAGGGTTGGGGGGCCGGATGGGGGAATAAGAGATCAACCGAAGGACTTGTATGCATGCATATAAGCATAACCAATGGACACAAGACACTGGGGGGTAGGGGAGGCCGGGGGATTGTCAAGGGGGGTTGGAGGGGAGAGATATATGTAATACTCTTTGTAATACTTTAAGCAATAAAACAATATTTTTTTTAAAAAAAACGGCTAGGGATGGGAATAAATTTTAATGGAAATCTGTTTTATGCATGTAAAGTGCTTAACAATGAGAAATAATAATTCTTCATAAAGGCATGGAATTTGTTCAAGTGTTTGTCCTTTCAACATGCAGTTCCTGAGCACCACATGTGCTGGGCACTGTTCTCAGGTCTGGGAGCACCTGCAAGCCCTTTCCTTGAAACTACAGAGGAGGAGAACGGGTTAAAGAAGAGATGCTTCAATACAGGGTTACCAAAAGCTAAGGAACACAAGAGATCCTACGGTATGGGATGAAAGGAACTGGACTAGAAGATGTTTAGGGGAAAAGTGTCTCTGCTGAAATGGAAGGTAAGTAGTGATGTTGTTTCATTTACAAACAGACATATTAGGATATTTTTCCAATTTACCCAAGTTTAACAGGGCCAGAGTGTGTTTTATTTTGTTTAGTTTGTTTTGTTTTCCCCACCAAAGTGCAAATAGCATTATTCACTCAATCTGAATGGATTTCTTTTCCTGGGGCCTGCAGTAACCTTCACCGATGGAAAGAACAGAGCCACACTGGATTATCTGTTTAGCAGGCTACTTTTAGTCTGGTTGCCAGTCTTGCTTTGTCAGCTCCCTCTAAATCTTCATAATCCCATTTAAACTGCCTCTAATTATAGGTGCTCATTTGCATGACATTGACTCTATTGTATGTGATTTGAGAGAATTTGGCTCTGGGCCCTAAATTATTAAATATTTGATGGTCTGCCTTCTAATATATCAAGACATTCAGCCAGAGTGGTCAATGAGGTCGCCTCAGGATTCATAACCATAGTAATTAAATGTCATGTGATTAATTGTTTAATGCCTGTATTCCCTGTAAGAATTGTAAACTCCATGAAGGCAGAGACTGTGTCTGTGTTGTTCATTACTGTACCTGTAGTGTGAAGTTCAATGCCATGCAGAGTTATTGATTCAACAAATATTTATTAAGTGCCAGGCTCTCTTCTACGCACTGGGGAATCAACGGTAAACAAAATTAGGTTCCAGGTGGAGTGTACTTTCTAAGGGGGTGGGAAATACAAACAAAGCAGCAAATAGAAGTCAGGTAGTGATTAGTAACATGATAAAGAAAGCAACACAAGGGAATAGAAAATGGTGTGGAAACAGGCAGGACTGTTTTAGATCAGATATTTAAGAAATGCTTCATCTAGCAGAAACCAGAATATAGTGATAGAGTTAGCCATGCCCACTTCGGGGAGCAAGGGGGCGGAGGGGAGATCTGCCTGGCAAGAACACATATATAAAGCTTGAAGACAGGACTGTGCTTGGAGCAGTAAAGGAACAGCAAGCAGCTAAGTGAGTAAGTTAGAGGAAGCAGGGGGAGAAGGAGGAGGAGGAATTAAGGTCTTAGAGGACAGACCATGTAGAGAACAGTTAGGAGGCTACATGATAGATTCCTTCCCTGCTCTGGATGCAGACCAGGACAGCAGAAGTGGGGCTGTGAGAAGGGGATATATTTTTAAGGCAGAAGCAATAAGAATTGCCAATTGATTGGATGTAGAGTGTGAATGAAAGAGTGGAGTTAAGGATGACTTTAGATTTTTTGGTCTAAGCAGCTAAAGAAGAGGTCGCCATCTCCTGAGATAGGAAGGACACCAAGAAGAACAGACTGGGGACATAGGGACATTAGGATTCCTGTGTGGAAAATAAGCAGTTGCATGTCAGTGCCTCATAGAAATGAATAAATAAAAATGTACGTATTTTCTTGCACTTACTTAATTAATGAGGATTCAACCAAGATGAAATGTTGGCTGCATAGTTCAGAGAGTAGCAATATTCATAAAGAGAAACAGTAGAACTGCCTTCTACTGTCCTTGGAGTACAAAGGTTCTTATAGGAATTCCATTGGCAGAGTTTGAGGGTCCAGGACCCCATGATATTATAGCATAATTTGGTATATAGACGAAAATGTATATTTTCCAAGATGGTCAATGATTTTCACCAATCTGCCTTCCCCAAATAGCTAATATATTAACATATTAATTGGATTAATATATTATAAATTCATTAAGTATCTATTAACTCTTATTTGTTTAGAGAACTCAATTAGAGTATGAAATATGTAAAATGTGCAAAAGTAAGAAAATGATATTGTTCTTATTCAGTTAAAAAGAAAAAAGGATAGTATTACGTGCTAGTCACTGGGCTAGGGAGCATCCATAAGATCACTCACTAAGAGAGGTGGTTTAGCTTAATAGTTAGGAATATTAGCTTTGGATGGTAGATACATGGGTTCAAATCCCAGTTCTTCCACTTGCTAGCTGTGTTACCTAGAGCAACTTATATAACTTCTTCACTTCTTAGTTAAATGATATATCTAGTATGGTAAACTGTCTTCCACAAATAAGGTGCTTCATACATTGACAGATTTTTGCTAATGAGCAAACTACCTTGGATTATAATTTAGCTTCTCAGGTAAATCTGTTGATGTGGGAAACCTCCTATTGTCTTCAGTAGCAGAGAGGTATGGACAGAGAACCAGGAAGGCTGGTGACCCTTGAAGCCCTAGCAAGGTCAGAGCTGTGCACCCACTGTTAGTCCAGATAATGGTAGCTGAAGCAACTTCCCCACCAGATAGTCATGTAAATCCTTATTGATAAGATAGTCTGGGTGTTACTGGAACTTGCCTACCTAAGGGCTATGGGTGGATCCCAAACCAATGAAAGGTTGGTGCGGCCTGAGCACCAGTGGAAGTCCTTCCCCTTGAGTTGGACTTACCCGCCTAACCCCCCAATATAATATTTCCAAATTATCTCTTGTCTCTTCTCTTTCATTTGTGTGTGGCTCCTCTTCCAGATCCTGAACCCTGAACCACGCGGGACCTGGAAGGAAACATTTACAACATGTTTACAGGGAGAAAGCTCACTCATATAGAACATGGTCATCTAATCTATAAAACCAGACCCAATGAATGAATAAACGAAGTAGAATTTTAGAGCCTATAGAGTCACAATCCCACCCCTCAGAGTTGTGCACATACCAAGTTACCATCATTCTATGGTAACTGAAATTATAAGACCCTTCACAAAGTATTATACAATTTAAAATAAATTATTATTATGTCTGAATTTAACTGATAGAATTTTGATTCACCCTCTTATACATCTAGGAGAAGTTGAGTAATAACATTTTAGCACTTGATGTTAATAGTTGCTTAGAATATTGGAAATTTAATAGACTGGAGTTAGACTAAAGTAGACTTACATTCTAGCTCTGCCAATTACCAACAGCATTATGGTCTTAGGCAAATTATTTAACTTCCTTGAGTCTCTGTTTTTTCATCAGTATACTGGAGGATTCCTTTTATCAGGTTATGGTACTTAGAGATACAGTGGGGCCTTGACTTACGAGTTTAATTCGTTCTGAGACCGAGCTCGTTAAGGAGCTCGTTAACTCAAATTACTCAGTCAACTCAAAGCAAAAAATCGGCAGAGAGACAGCTGGTATCTCAAAAAACTCGTTAGTCGGGACACTCGTAAGTCAAGGCCCCACTGTAATCTTCACAAAACTCTTCCCACAGTGTCTGGCACAAACCAGGTCCTCAAATATGGTAACTATTAACATTATTTTTTTTTTCACTGAGAGACAGTTACTGGAGATCACAATTAATTAATTAATAATTCTCTATTAGAGTATCAAATTTCTAGTTAAGTAGTAACATGATTAAATACAGAAGAGCTCAGAAGAAGTCAGAGTAGGAAAGGAATCTATCATTTAGCAGCACAGGGTTGTATCTGAGAATTTTAAGTCTTTTAGGTAAGTATATAGCATATCACTGCCAGGGAACTAAATGTTAAATAATTGCCAGAATTCACACAGAGTTTGGAGAGTCAAGTTCCTGTCAGAGTGGAGTGATCTCATTGAAAACCCCAGCATTAACATGGTTCACAGAAAAGCCACACTTTTAACTCATACAAGTTAACAAAAGGAAGATAAACAATCCAATCAAAAAATGGGCAAAGGACCTAAATAGACACTTTTCAAAAGAGGACATTCAGAAAGCCAAGAGACATATGAAAACATGCTCAAAGTCACTAATCATCCGAGAGATGCAAATCAAAACAACAATGAGGTACCATCTCACACCTGTCAGACTGGCTATCATCAACAAATCAACAAATGACAAGTGCTGGAGAGGATGTGGAGAAAAAGGAACACTTGTGCACTGCTGGTGGGAATGCAGACTGGTGCAGCCACTATGGAAGACAGTATGGAGTTTCCTCAAAAAGTTAAAAATGGAACTCCCATTCGACCCAGTGATCCCACTCCTAGATATATATATCCCAAGAAACCAGAAACACCAATCAGAAAGGATATATGCATCCCTATGTTCCTAGCAGCACAATTTACCATGGCTAAGATTTG
This sequence comes from Myotis myotis, assembly GCF_014108235.1. Lineage (NCBI taxonomy): Eukaryota > Metazoa > Chordata > Mammalia > Chiroptera > Vespertilionidae > Myotis > Myotis myotis. The sequence goes on from NW_023416313.1 coordinate 30,163,866, forward strand.
GAAACAGCCTAAGTGCCCATCAACAGATGAATGGATTAGAAAACTGTGGTACATCTACACAATGGAATACTATGCTGCTGTAAAAAAGAAGGAATTCTTACATTTGCAACAGCATGGATGGAACTGGCGAGCATTATGCTAAGTGAAATAAGCCAGTCAATGAAAGAAAATACCACATGATCTCATTCATATATGGATAATAAAGACCATTATAAACTGATGAACAAAAATAGATACAGAGGCAGAGCAGCATCGAACAGACTGTCAAACTACAGCAGGAAGGCTGGGGAGGGTTGTGGGGGGGGAGGAGAGATCAACCGAAGGACTTGTATGCATGCATATAAGCATAACCAATGGACACAAGACACTGGGGAGTAGGGGAGGCCAGGGGAAGGTCAAGGGGGGGAAAAGAGACATATGTACTACTCTTTGTAATACTTTAAGCAATAAAAAACAATAACAACAAATAAAAGATTGTAAAGGATCCAGCTAATCTCCAAGTAACTCACCCCCTTTTCTCTCTTTTAGGGAGGTAACAAAAATCAAAAATCTTCACAATGTAATCTCATAATGTCTGGCATTCAGTCAGAAATCTATCTATATAAAAGGCTAATATGCAAAGTGTCCCCTTGGGAGTTCAACCAGGAGACCAGGAGTTCAATTGCTCACTATGATTTGTGCTGATCACCAGTGGGCAGCATGGAACATGGCGGGTGACCAGTGGCAGCGACCGGGCACTGAGGGAGTAAGGGAAGGAGGAGATGGGGAGGTGGGGAGGTGGGGAGGCAGGGAACCTGATCGACACTGATTGCTGGCCAGGCCTAGGGACCCTACCTGTGCACGAATTTCGTGCACCGGGCCTCTAGTTCCTAGATAATTACTAAAGAAGCAAGAAAATGTAATCTATAATCAGGATAAATAGCAGTAGTTTCAGACCTACAGATAATGGAATTAGCAAGAAGTCCTTAAAATATTTATTCTAAATATCCTCAAGAATTAAAAAAAACAAAAACATGAACATAATAAACAAATGTGAAAGGCGTGAAAAAGTAACAAATGGAACTTCTAGAAATTAAAAGGAAGCTGTCGAAATGAAAAATTTACCAGATATTAACCTAGCTGGTTTAGCTCAGTGAATAGGGTGTTGGCCCATGGACTGAAGGGTCCTAGGTTCAATTCTAGTCAAGGGCACATACCTCAGTTGCAGGCTCAATCCTGGCATGTGCAGGAGGCAACCAATCCATATGTCTCTCTCACATTGATGTTTCTCGGTGTCTCACCCCCTCTCTTCCACTCTCTCTAAAAATCAGCCGAAACCAGTTTGGCTCAGTGGATAGAGCATCGGCCTGCGGACTGAAGGGTCCCAGGTTCGATTCCGGTCAAGGGCATGTACCTGGGTTGCGGGCATATCCCCAGTGGGAGATGTGCAGGAGGCAGCTGATTGATGTTTCTCTCTCATCGATGTTTCTAACTCTCTATCTCTCTCCCTTCCTCTCTGTAAAAAATCAATAAAATATATTTTTTAAAAAAAAATCAATAGGAAAATATCCTCAGGTGAGGATTAACAACAACAAAATTTACCAGATATTTATTCAGTGGAATTGATAATACAGAAGATAAGATCAGTAAACTTGGAAGACAGCCATCAAAGGTATCCAAACTGAAGCAAGAGATAAAACATCTGAGCCTCAGTGACTCACAGACTATAGACTTGTGAGACTATATTAAGCAGTTAAATATATGAGTATTTGATGTCTTAGAAGGGAGGGGGTAGAAAAAGTATTTGAAGAAATAATGGCCAACAATTTTCTAAATTAATGTAAAGGATAAATCCACATATTCAAGAATCTCAAATGAACCCACACAGGCTAAACACAAAGAAAATCACACCAAGGCAAATAAAAGCTCAATTAATAAAAATAAGTGATAAAAATAATTTTTAACAGCCAGAGGGGGGAAATAGACAGATTACATACCATGGTGGTGGGTGGGGGAGGGTGGAGAAACACAAATGAATAGTCACAGCCTTTTAATAGAAACAATGTGAGCTAAAAAACAATGCAACAATATCAATATCCTTAAAGTTCCAAGAGAAAATACTGTCAACTTATACTTCTGTACCAAGGAAATATCACTTTCAAAAACAAAGACAAAAATTAAGACTTTTTCCCCTCCAGAAAAACAAAATGAAGAGCACCTATTGCTAGCAAATCCACACTATAAGCAATGTTAAAGGAACTTCTTTAGTACTTAATCCAACTATATCAAAACATGTACACACACTAAATGAACTAATAAAATCAGAGATTGACAGTTTGGTTAAAAAAGTAAAGTGCAGCCCTGGCCAGCTGGCTCAATTAGTTGGAGCATCGTCCCATACAACAAAAGGTTGCAGGTTTGATTTCTGGTCAGGGCACAAACCTAGGTTGCAGGTTTGATCCCCAGTCAGGGTGCATGAAGGAGCCAATCTATCAATATCTCTCTCTCTCTCTCTCTCTCTCTCTCTCTCTCTCTCTCTCTCAAAATCAATAAACATATCCTCAGGTAAAGATTAAAAAAATAAAATGCATTTATATTTTATTTATAAAGATAAGTTAAAAGTTAAGAAATAGAAAAAGGTATAACATGTAAACTCATGATAAAACATCTGGTTTAGCTATATAAATTTCAAAGTACAATCAAATAAAAAAGTGTTACTATAAATAAACAGGAATATTTAATAATGCTAAAAGTGTCAATAGACTCAGAAGACCTAACAGTCCTGTGTGTAGGTTCACTTAATGACAAAGCTTCAAAAACCCATGAAGCAAAAACTAACAGCACTAAGTTTATAGACAAACTCACAGTTACGGGTGATTTTAACACTTCTTTCTCGGTAGTTGACAGAACAAATTGAAAAATGAGCAATAAACTAGATTTTGAGCAACATTATAAAACATTATATCCCAAAACTGCAGAATACACATTCTTTTCCATTTCACTTGGCACATTCACCAGAATAGACCATACACCAAATCTCAATAAATGTCAAAGGACTATTATTATACAGAATATGTTCTATGTCCAAAACAGAATTAAATCAATAACAGAAGGATATCTGAAAAAAAATTCTCAAGTATTCAGAAATCAACAACACATTCCTAAATAATCCATGCATCAAAAAAGAAATCACAGAGCCCTAACCGGTGTGGCTCAGTGGATAGAGTGTCGGCCTGCGGACTGAGGGTCCCAGGTTCGATTCCGGTCAAGGGCATGTACCTGGGTTGCGGGCACATCCCCAGTAGGGTGTGTGCAAGAGACAGCTGATCGATGTTTCTCTCTCATCGCTGTTTCTAACTCTTTATTCCTCCCCCTTCCTCTCTGTAAAAAATCAATAAAATATATTTTTTAAAAAAGAAATCACAGAGAAAATTTCAAAATATTTTTAACTAATCCTATATAATAAAATGGTATTATGCAAATCGACCGAACAGTGGACCTACTGGTCACTATGATGTGCACTGACCACCAGGAGGCAGATGCTCAACACAGGAGCTGCCCCCTGGTGGTCAGTGAGCTTCCACAGCGGGAGTGCTGCTCAGCCACAAACCCTGCTGATGGCTGGAGAGCTCAGTGTCAGTGGCGGGAGCCTCTCCCACCTCGGCAGCAGTGCTAAGGATGTCGGACTGTGGCTTAGGCCCACTCCCCAGTTGGACATCCCCCAAGGGTTCCCAGACTGCTAAAGGATTTAGGCTGGGCTGGGGGGACCCACCCCTCCTTGGTGCATGAATGTCATGCACTGAGCCCCTAATTAATAATAAAAACACATCTCAAATTTTGTGGGATATAGCTAGAGCAGTATTTTAAGGTAAATTTAGCTTTAAATTCTTGTATTAGAAGGAATAAAGGTTTAAAATAAATGATCTATGTTTCCACCATAGAAGCTAGAAGAAGAAAAGCAAATTAATCTCAATACAGAAGAAAGAAAATAATAGAAAATAGTAGAGAAGTCAATGAACTTTTTCAAATCAGTAAAGGAAATCAATAAAGGTAAGAGATGGTTTTTGGAAAAATTGATAACTCCTAGCTAGACTGATTGAGGAAAAAAATAAGGAATCATGAATTCCCAGTAGTAGACTTGGCATAATGCTAGACAGGACTGTAACTTCTGCAAATAGTCTCAAGCCCCCTCCCCAAAACCATCCCTCCTGCCTAGTCACCCCCTCCCTGCCCCAGGAACCTTAGACCTCTCCAAAATCTAGCAACTGAAGGGTTGAAGCCTTATATAATAAGGACCCTATCAGACTCCTGCACTGTTCAAAGAACCTGTGGCCTTGTTCCTTGAGGCCTCAATGTTTGCTCATTATTTGGACCATCACTACGGAGTCTACAAGACCACTAAGTCAGGAGCTGACATTTTCGAGGACCTCATGTGTTATCACATCCTAAGTTCTGATTCAGAAAGGAATCTTCCCAGAGTTGTCGAGAGAGCTAGTTGTAGATTTCTGAATGTTCTTCTTTTAGTTAAATAAACACCATACTTTCTTTTTAAGAATAAAAATCTCCAAAATTAATGACAGTCTATGGTGCTATAATGGCAAATTATCCAAAAGTCATCTAAAATTGGCAGTGAAGGAAAACATACTGTGCAGTTCTGATAAGCAACATCTAAACTGGGAAAACAGTGATCTTAGATAAGCTTACTTTTTTTTCTGTGTTTTTGTCTTTATTTCTAGAACCAACAAACAAGAATTACAACAAAGTACCTCCTACTTAAAATAGACTTTACTAAGAAGCCAGAATTCAATTTTTACAAAAAAATCATCTCAACAGTAATTCTTAGTTTTTTATATATCCAACTAGAGGCCCGGTGCACAAAAATTTGTGCACTCGGGGGGGAGGGGGGGTCCCTCAGCCCGGCCTGTGCCCTCTAGCAGTCTGGGACCCCTCAGGAGATAACGACTTGCTGGCTTAGGCCTGCTCCAGGGTGGCAGAGGGCAGGCCCAATCCCTAGGTGCAGCCCCTGGTCGGGCTCAGAGCAGGGCCGATTGGGGGGTTGGGGCACCACCCCCTGTCACACTCAAGGCAGGATCAATGGGGAGGTTGCGGCGTGACCCCCTGTCATGCACAGAGCAGGGCCAATCCGGGGGTTGAGGCGCTGCCCCCTGTCACACACAGAGCAGGGCCCATCAGGGGGGTTGGGGCTCCGTACCCTGTCATGCACAGAGCAGGGCCCGTGGGGGGGCGGGGGGGGGGTTGGGGCTCCACCCTCTATCACACACAGAGCAGGGCCGATCAGGGGGTTGGGGCGCCGCCACTCTCACACTCAGGGCAGGGCTGATGGGGAGGTTATGGCTCTACCCCGTCACACACAGAGCAGGGCCCGGGGGGGGGGGGGGGTTTGGGGTGCCGCATCCTGTCACACACAGAGCCGCAGGGTGATCAGGGGGTTTGGGCGCTGCCCCCTGTCATGCTGATCCCAGTGCCGGGAGGCCTCATGGCTCCGCTGATCCCGGTGCTGGGAGGCATATTACCCTTTTACTATATAGGGTAGAGGCCTGGTGCATGGGTGGGTGCCAGCTCGTTTGCCCTGAAGGGTGTCCTGGATCAGGGTGGGGGTCCCCACTGGGGTGCCTGGCCAGTCTGGGTGAGGGGCTGAGGGCTGTTTTCAGGCTGGGGGTGACTGAACTCCCAATCTCTCCTTTTTTCCTTTTTTTTTTTTTTATTCTGGGCCAGCTTTAGCTTTGAGGCTTGGCTCCAGCTCTTAGGCCTCCGCTGCTGAAAGTAGGTTTCTGGCCTTTGCTTACAATGTTGCCATCCTGCTGGCTGAAGTCTGGAGGTATTTGTTACAATGTTTGAAACTGCAGGCTCAGAGGCCTGCAGCCGCAGGCGGGGAACGTTGGTTTCCTCCGTCACTGAGGCAAGCAAGCCTCATGTTAGTTTCAAGCTGCCTGGCTGCCGGCTGCCATCTTGGCTGACAGTTAATTTGCATATCTCGCTGATTAGCCAATGAAAAGGATAGCGGTTGTACGCCAATTACCATGTTTCTCTTTTATTAGTGTAGATTTTTTAAAATATCCATTTAGCAAATGGGGTAAGAGCACAGACTCTGAAGCCAGACTTCTTCTTTTTTTTTTTTTTACTTTTTCTTTTTTTTTTAATATATTTTTTATTGATTAAGATATTACATATGTGTCCTTGTCCCCACGTTACCCTCTAACCCCCCCCCCCCCGCTCATGCCCTCACCCCCCCCCCCCCCCCCCGTTGTCCGTGTCCATTGGTTAGGCCTATATGCTTGCATATAAGTCCTTTGGTTGATCTTTCCCCTTACCCCTCCCCTCCCCTACCTTCCCTCCAAGGCCCGACAGTCCAATCAATGCCTCTCCGTCTCTGGATCAGTCCTTGTTCATCAGTTTATGTTGTTCATTATATTCCACAAATGAGTGAGATCCTATGGTATTTATCTGCTCTCCATTTCCCTCCATGCTGTGGCAAATGGTAAGAGTTCCTTTTTCTTCTTCCTCTTCTTAAAGAATACCTTTCAGCATTTCATATAATGTGAAGCCAGACTTCTTTAGTTAGCATCCCAGCTCCACCACTTACTAGCTATGTGTCCATAGGCAAGTTACTTAATCTCTGTCTGCTTCCCTTTCCTAACTGTAAGGGAGGAGGGGGGTTAATAAAGAATCTATTATGGTGATTTAAAAAGCAAATATTTGTAAAGTGTTTAGAATAGTGCTTGCCCACATAAATGCTACTTGTGTTGGTTACATATATAAGTAATAACTAATGCTTCAGAGAACGTTTACTATTCTCACCAATCTTTGATGAAGGTAAAAGTTTCAAATCTGATGTTCAAACAAAACGTTTAAATAGAAATCTAAGTTTTAAGGCTTGTTATCCAAATTTGGCATAAATCTCCTTCCCATCCAATTTTCACCATACCCCTCCCCGTGCTACTCCTTCTCCACCAAGTCATCCACATGTGAACCTGTGTGCCGTGTGGTGACTGATGGTTAACTCTTCTCTCATCAGCCGAAGAACAAGAAAAGCAAGACTGAGGCCTCTGCTCTGAAACTCTTAGGTAATAAAGTTAATGACGGCCTAGAGCAGAGACAAGGTGAGCAGACCGCCTTTCCTTCAGGGAATTCCGGAGCACAAAGGCCTGTGATGAGGGCTGCAGCAGGAATTGTAATCATTTCATTTGCATAATGACCTGCTACAAGAAGCCTTCCACTGACTACTTAGTAGACCCAACCTCACTGTTAAGCGCTGATCCCTCATCTGTAAACTAGGGGTTCATAGACTATGTCGTGAGATATACTGAGTTAATGCATATAAAGTGCCTACACATGCCTGGTAAAGTAAGAATATCATAAATGTGAACTATTAATATTTTGCAGGAATCAGTCGTTTCTGTTTGAGCATTGCCTTTCCTTTAGGGCAGTGGTTCTCAACCTTGCCTGCACATTAGAGTCACCTGGGAATCTTTTTAAAATCCTGATTTCTGGGCCTGATCCCACCCCATAACAAAGAAACAGAATTTCCGGAGATGAGGCCCACAAATCAGGATTTTAAAAAGATTCCCAGGTGATTCTAATGTGCAGCCAAGGTTGAGAACCACTGCTTTAGGGTTTATTGCAAATAACTCTATGACCAAGAAAAAGGGGGAGGAGAGGGGCGCACGTTCGAAGTGGAAGGAGCGCGGGAGAAGCTGATCACAGCCTAGAAGGGCACAGCCTGTTTCTAAGGCGCTCAGAATAAACTTGGGCATGGCCATCAGAGCAGAATTCCAGGGGCCAGCAAGTTCCATGCAAAACCGCACACGTGGGACGGAGAGCGCTCAGAACCCAGCAGCGGGAGGCATTCCACGCGGGCGAGCCAGAGGGGGCGCCCCCGCACGGCCTGTACACGTTCTCCACCAATTCCCCGAGAGCTAGCGCGGCAGCCTCCGCGCTCGGAGAGGCGCCTCCACCCTGCGGGGTGTGTCTGTGCTTCCCACGGCCCCGCTCCAGCTGCCGAAAGGAGACGCAGTAAGCGATCCCGCGCGTCACACCCGCGACGAGGAGTCGCCGCCGTCGCCGCCTGCCCACCGGGAAGGTCCATCCAACCTGGCCGGTCGGGGGCGGGACTCGCCCGCGGGCCCCACCCAGCCACCCCCATTGGCTGAGTCCTCCAGGGGGCGGGGTCAGCGCACACCGGTCGGAGCCCGCGCAGCTCTGCGGGAACCCGGGTCCAGGCGGTGGCGGAGAAGCCCCGGTGGGTGTGGAGCGAGCGCCTGCGCCCGGGAAGCCCTGCCTGGGGGCCATGGGGGGAGAGGTGAGGCTGCCGCCGGGAGAGCCCTGCCGAGAAGGTGAGTGTCTGCCCCGAGCCGGGGGACCTGGCATCTGGGTGGCGATGAGATCGATGGGCTGTCCCGGGTCCTTGCCGAGGCGAGGAAGGGACTCACACCGACTCTTGATGCATTCACCGTGCATGCATGCATCCAGTCGCTCAGCCAGTACCCAGCCAGGCAACAGCTACTTATTGGCGCCTACAACGTGCCAACCTCGGTGGGAAAGCCCGAGTCGGTCGAACAAGACCTGCGCGGCTCCCACCCCAGGGCGGAAGGGAGATCCGTGTAAATTACAATATGCTGAGTCTTACGACGGAGGAATTCAGGATGCTGTGGGAAGACTTCCAAGTCTCATCTGAGAAAGACGCCTGCAGCCGCTCTGACTCACTTCCAGAGTCCTCTGTCGCCGTCATCCAGTGGCCAGAGGGCGTGCCCCGGGACCGGAGTCCTGTGCTGCGCCCTCCGTGGCTGCGAAGGGTCAGGCGCCCCGGACCTCGGGGGAGCGCCGGACCCGCCTGGGCCGCCCCCATCTCTTACTTCCAGATGAGAAGTCCCCGGTCCCACTAGTCTCGCGTCTGACTCGTTGTGCAGTCACTTCTTGGCTGCTTGAAGCGAGAGCCCAACCGAGAGGAGAAGAGAACTGGGCACAGTCATGAGTCGGTTTCGTACTGCTCGCTGGGCTGGGGTTTCAGCCCCTGCCCGAGCCCAGGTATTTACAACACCCGCAGGCTTTCTGCAGTCACAGGGCACGTCACAGCCCCGAACCGGGACGGAAATTGGGGGTGGTGGGTGTGTGTGCGACAGGAAGAGTGTGTATCAGCTGGAAATTGTGCCGGTTTTCACATAAAGGCAACTTGTAATTTATCTGATGAGAATGTAAATAGGCAGAGAGGACAGTGAAAGGGCCTGACAAGAACGATATGCCTTTCCCAAAGTTGCTGGCAACTTCCTCGGTTTTCTCTCCTCTTGGTCCCTCCGGCTTATTCCTTGATTTGGAGAGGTTTGTTGTTGGTTGGTTGCTTGTTTGCTTTTAAGGCAGTGAACTAGTAAAAGTCAAAACTATGGTGAGAGAGAGAAAAGGGACACAAAGAAAGAGAAAATGCCTGAACCGTTCACAAACTCTTCAAAAGCTGAGATTTTGGAAGTGGTTACTAAGGCAGCTGGATGTAGATTTCCTAGATAGTCAGGTTGTGTGACCTTTGTCAAAATAATTCCTAAACCAGTAAGTTAAATTGCTACTAACCCATCCACCCTTGTTTACCCAAGGATCTGTGAGGAGGGTGTGTGGACTCCACCAGCTTGTTTGAACTTCCTGATGTTTTCCCTGCTTTGCTAATACATTTAGTTCCAAGAAGAAATATTTAAGCTCAGTGCTTCATCCCTGTGGTTAATTGTGTGGGAGACAGGGGGGAAAGATTCGGAATCCACGTTGTCAGTAGTGGTGGGAAGGGGGTTAGACTTGAGCATCCGACTGTCTTCTCAGCTATGATTTCAGCCTCCTTGAATCTTTCTTCGTCTAAAAATTGGGAATAATTCCTACAGTTTACAGTTGTGAGGATTAGAAGCAGGTGGGATTACATAGGGAGCCTGACATGGAGTAAAGTCTCAATTTTAACAAGTCCCATGTACCAGGCATCTGCCTAGGGCTAGTACAGAGGAATTTGCAAGAGAGTCTAGTCTAGACATTAGGGCCAGGTCCCTGCTCCCATGCAGCTAACTGTCTATTTGACAGATAATATGCAAGAAACAAATGACTAAAAAAAGGGCAAGAGTGGTGAGTGTCATGGATAATGTAATGAGAAACTTGTGATGTTCAGACTGGGTACACAGGGAAAGCTCCTTAGGGAAAGAAACATATGCACTGAGACCCAAATGACAAGGAGTCCATCATAAGACCTGAGGATAGAGCATTCGGTTGTACTTCCATGCAGAAAGAGTGAACCCCGTAGTGTGGTTTTTACTTTTAACACTATAGATGCTTTAGAAGGCCTTCTAATCTCAAAAAATTAAATTTAAACACACATGAAGGGTTTTTTTTATTCAGGATTTTTACATTATGTCTCCTATCTTACATGTTTTAATTCGACTCCAGTAGAGCTTCATTCACATGAAAGTATGACATGATGAAAATAGAATGTAAGAAATACACCCATCCCCTGTGAAGCACCAACTGCATGAAGACTATGTGCCAGGGGACACCAAGGCATCTTCCTGAGAACTCTGACCTGGTTTGGCGGCAGGGAGGATTGGAGATGGAGAGGGACCCAGTGGTTTTCTAAGTTTTCTTTGAGTGAGATACCTTCCCAGGGTGCAGCCAACCAGAAGAGTGACAAATGACAGGTGGTTTTGGAATTGATGCGGCCTGTCCTCATGGTTTTGAGAGGAGAAGATTCAGGAACTGTGCACTTCTTTAAGAACTGGCTGTATCTCTCATGTACTGATGAGCGTGTGTCCCACTTTCATGTATATAATCTTTTTTTTTCCATGTATAGAATCTTAAATTTTCAAAACAGGTTAACGTAAAAATATACCAGTTTGCCCTCACACATGTTCAATTCTGTGAGTTTTATTAGGTAACCATTATATCCTTTTGCAGATACAGAAACCAAGGCCCAGAGAATTGAATAAGGTTTCATAATTAGCGATCAAACTAAGCACAAAATTATTGGGGCGTTTATTTTTTCGGTAGGAGCCCATCTCCATTCTCTGGCCTCTTGGTTCAATGGTATACAGTATAACGATTCTGAGATTTTACTCTTTAAAAACGTCCATATTGTAAACATTTCTCAATATTTCACCAAATGAACACAACCCGTATTATCAGAACAAGCTGTATTTTCGGTGTAAAATATAGTGGCTTATATGTTGATTTTTACTACAAGTTTAAATTTTTGCACAAGTTGTTTCCCAGCTTTCCAGAGATTTTCTAAGTGGTGAAATTTAAAAGTGCTTAAAGGTAATAAAATTTCCCACTAATGTTTGTTCAGAAAACAGTATACTATTAATTGCTTAGTTTAATATTTAATATGAACTGTATCAAGGTTTAAAAACCTTGATATAAATGCATCCTTATTGCAATATTAGCCCTTAGGTTCTTTTCCTGCATCTTCACTCATTAATCATTTATTAACTTTATGGGAATTTTATCTTAACAGTTTAGTGACTTTAGTAATATACAGATTGTAAAGTGAAAACAACAGTTTATGTAGGAAATCTGATAGTTAATTATTGGAATTCTTGGCGTCCAAACACACTGATGGAGGGAAGATACAGGTTTTTAACTTTAAAAAAAATCAATAGTATTTTTTCAATTTTATTTTGGTTAATTGAAATAATGGGCTTCTTCCTCATCCTAACAGAGTTGATATGTAGTCTACTACGAATGATTTCCGAATTTACTCAAAATTATTACTCATTCTATTCTGCTCCCCTTACTCCTGTTCCTCTGTTTGTTCTCTCACTGAAATCATCAGCTCTGTGAGGACAGAAACCTGTTTACCTACCTTGTTGATCACTATCTCGCAGGTTCCCTAGAACAGGGCACGGCACACAGGAAGTGCTCAGTAAGAATTCACCAAGTGTTGAATAAATGAATACCTAACATGTTTGTGTGGTAGGTGTTCAACAACTATTTTGTTGTGTGAATGAATGAAAAAGCTTTACGGATACACAATACTGTTCTATATGAAACCATAATTGAACTGTTTGGCAGGATTAAGTAGGATGCTATGATGGAACTTGACTGAGAAGTTCCTTTAGATTGGGAAGACCGAGAAGGTCTCTCTGAGGAGGTAGCTCCTCATCAGCCAGCTACTACTTCACTACTCAGGCTAAGTAAGGGTTACTTAAAAGTTTTAAGGTGAGAAGAAACTTAGCCTCAGAAAGGAATGGAGAAAAAAAAAAAATAGTAGGGAATGAGGTTGCAGAGGCAGCTGGAGGCAGGATTCTATAGACCCTTGTAAACTGTGGTGGGACTTCTGGATATTTTTTCTGAATGAGGAGGGAAGCCATTGTAGAATTTGAGGAGTAATGGCAACATCGGACCTACTTATTTAAAGGCTCTTTTCACCTGATCTTGTCCTCTGCTGTCCTTCAACCTGATCATTCAGCCCAGCCAGCCTGTCTGATTGCAGTCCCCCCTACCCAGCAAGCAAACTGCCCCCTCAAGATTTTTGCATTTATACTTAGCAGAGAGGTTTTACATTTAATGTTGTTTTTTAAAAAGTATTTCTTTATGCTGCTTTTACCACTGTCCATGGCACTCAACATATTATGTAGTTATTAGTTCATTTGTCTATCTTATTTTTCCCTCATTAGAATGACTCTAAGAGAGTAGGAATGTTCTTTTGTTCACTGTTGTATCCCCAGCTTCTAGAAAATGCCTGACAGATAATAGACACTCAATAAAAATGTTATCTGCAGAATAAATTTAGGGACACAAGGAAATTTCATTCATTCTTTACTTTGCTAATAGGAATAGGTAGGTGTATCAGTCAGCTATTGCTACATAACACACAACCCAAAACTCAGTGGCTAAAATAACAATCATACAGGGTGGGACAAAAATAGGTTTGCCGCTCTTTGTATGGAAACCAGTACAATCATTAACAAATAATAATACAATAATACACTGTTTTCTATACTCACAACTGTAAATCTGCTTTGCCTCGCCCTGTATATTCGTGCTTATGTGTCTGCAGTTAAGCTGATCGTTGACTAATGTCGACTGGGTTCGCCTGGGTGTCTCTGCATGAGGCTACATGTCCACCTGGATTTGTCTCCTTCTTGTGGTATTGCCAGAGGAACGAGGATCATTCCACTGTATTACAGAAAATGCATTTCAGGAATGCACACATAGGAGGATTTGAGGTAAAGTGGCAAGATATACTTGAGGGAAAACAAAGAACTGCCCTCAGGTACACCATGCCCGATGTCTCACCCATGACCAGGTGGCTCAGCTCCATCTTGATGCAAAAGTACAGCCTCTGGGGCCACAGGCACACACTTGTCCCCACCAGTCCAGGAGGAAGGCCAGGACCCAGAGCTGCAGTACATGAGTCCAGCACAGCTTCTGTTCCCCTCTGGCTCGAAATTGGTGCTGCACTGATCTCTCTCTCTCTCTCTCTCTCTCTCTCTCTCTCTCTCTCTCTCTCTCTCTCAACATTAGCTATAGCTACTTGGTCTTGGTTTGGGCAGTTACATGACTTTGGCAAGTCACTTAATATCCTGGCATCTGCTTCTTTAAAATGCCTTCCAACTAAAAGTGCCTGTGAGTTTAAAGCTGGTCCATTGGCAACATTTATGAGCTACCAGGATCATCAATAAATTATTCTGGGAACAAAGATAGCTTATAATCAAATGACCAAATTATAGAAGGCATCTTCAGAATCAAGTCAAATGCCCTCATTTTATTTTTTATATTTTTATATCTTTAAATTCTTTATTAGTTAAGGTATTACAAATGTGTCCTCATCCCGCCCATTAACCCCCATCCCCCCGCCCCCAACACTCATGCTCTCATCCCCCTGTTGTTCATGTCCATTGGTTTGGCTTATATGCATGCATACAAGTCCTTTGGTTGATCTCTTCCCCTTACCCCCACCCTCCCCTACTTTCCCTCTGGGGATTAATAGTCTGATCACTGTTTCTCTGTCTTTGGATCTGTCCCTGTTCATCAGTCTATGTTCTCTATATTCCACAAATGAGTGAGATCATGTGTTATTTATCTTTCTCTGACTGGCTTATTTCACTTAGCATAGTGCTCTCCAGTTCCATACATGCTGTTGCAAAAGGCAAGAGTTCCTTCTTTTTTACCACAGCGTAGTATTCCATTGTGTAGATGTACCACAGTTTTTTAATTTACTCATCTGCTGATGGGCACTTAGGCTGTTTCCAAATCTTAGCTCAGGTGAATTGTGCTGCTATGAACATAGGGGTGCATATATCCTTTCTGATTGGCGTTTCTGGCTTCTTGGGATATATATTCCTAAAAGTGGGATCACTGGGTCAAATGGGAGTTCCATTTTTAGTTTTTTGAGGAAGCTCCATACTGTTCTCCACAGTGGCTGCACCAGTCTGCATTCCCACCAGCAGTGCAGAAGGGTTCCTTTTTCTCCACATCCTCTCCAGTACTTGTTGTTTATTGATTTGTTGATGATAGCCATTCTGACAGGTGTGAGATGATACCGCATTGTCATTTTGATTTGCATCTCTCGTATAATTAGTGACTTTGAGCATGTTTTCATATGTCTTTTGGCCTTTCGTATGTCCTCTTTCAAAAAGTGTATAGCTAGGTCCGTTGTCCATTTTTTGATTGGATTTTTTATCTTCCTATTGTTAAGTTTCATGAGTTCCCTGTAAATGTTGGAGATTATACCCTTATTGGTAATATCATTGGCAAATATGTTCTCCCATGCAGTGGGTCTTCAAATGCCCTCATTTTAGAGATAAGGAAACTGAAGCTAAGAGTGATTGATTACTCAACTTGCCCATAATTATAGATAGTAATAGAACTTAACGGAAAAGGCATATATTCCTATAGGAAATGTAATATTGTTTTTAAATGATTAAATTGTGTGTGTGTAAGTAAACTCTCACACCTATACATAGAAGATATATATTAAGTTGAACTATATGAAACTGCTATTTTTTTAGCATCAACAATCGTCATATATCAAGTACATATGTTTCAACATAGTTGAGAAATTATCAATACTGTTTGTAAAATCAAAAACAGTACAAATTACTCAAATGTTCACCAACAATAAAACAACAATTTATTTCGAGATAGTCATACAGTGGGATCCTATGGAACAGTGGGGGAAAAAAACAAACCCTACAGCCACATGCATCTACATCAATAAATCTCAAAAGCAAGCAGGTCACCAGAGAATACATACATAATGATTATATTTTATATGTGCAAAAACAGGCAAAACTAAATTTATTGTTTGAAGATATAATCACATAGGGAAAACTTTTTAAGCAAAGGAGAATCAGGATGGTTGTTACCTCTGAGGGATACTGTTTTATTTCTTAAATTGGGTGTTTGATTCATTAGTGTCTATTGAATTGTTTTTCTTTATAACTGACACATATTTTCTAAATATTAGTTAATATTTAGAAAACTAAGTAATAACAACATCAAAGAACTAATGTATGCTCCCTGCTGGCAGGAGTATAAGTTGGTACAGTCACTTTAGAGGGTTATTGGCAGTGTCTATTAAAATGAAAAATAATGAATGTAATACATTTTCTTTCTATGTCAAATAAAATTCAGATTAAATTCCCCATATAATTACTTTGCTCACACAAATCTTAAAAAGCCAACTCTGATTTGGAGATTTTTCTGATTCCTCCGGAACACTCCAAAGTCCCTGCCCACAC
Source organism: Myotis myotis (assembly GCF_014108235.1). Classification (NCBI taxonomy): domain Eukaryota; kingdom Metazoa; phylum Chordata; class Mammalia; order Chiroptera; family Vespertilionidae; genus Myotis; species Myotis myotis. The sequence continues at coordinate 30,179,567 of NW_023416313.1, forward strand.
ATCCTGTTTCACCCTCCTCGCCCCTGCTGCTCTCCACTCCACACCCACCAACTCACCATCCACTCCCTCACTCCCTCCTTCAGTCACATCTGCTGCAGGCTCTCCCCTTAACATCCACCCAAAACATATAATAAGTTCTAAGGTCAGTAACTAGACAAGATTTTTATTATTTGGCCTGCCATAAAACATGCAGCATTAATGTCTGCCACTTACAATGAGAACTTACAAAATGCAACAAAGATTATTTGCTGTCCCTTACCACCCTCTGCCCCCACACCCCCTAAAATGTCGGAAACATTTTGCTGTGTCAACAGCTTAAAAAGAATATTGTTTCACTGGAATGAGGTCCACCCACACTGTTTTCAGAGATGAAGTTTTGGAATGGTTATGTTACTGCACAGTAAGTGACATTAATGTAGCCATGGAATCTACTGGAAAGTCAATCACATGTTTTCTCATGAATTAAACTAATTAAAATTATTACTATTAAAATGACTTTCTATTCTTGGGGTTTAAATGAAATGAACAGTGCCCAGAACAGGTCTAGTTTGTCTGAAAATTTACTGCAGTTCTTAATAAGACAACCTGACTGAAAATTTGTCAATGATATAGAATATCCTTGAAGTAATACAATTTTCCTCAGAATATAACTTTTGTCTCAGAATTTATCCTCTATCTCTGAATCAAAGTTGATTCATCTTCAAGTTGCAGAGATAAATGAAATAATAATCATGGAAAGCTTAAATTCACATTTTTTTTTTTTACCTTTTTCTTGACCTGAACTTTTTGGTTGCTTCATAACTTTATATGTAGTAAAATTCAGATGTCTTCATAATGTTTGACAGGGAGGCATCCATCCAATTATTAAAGTTTTGTTGGTAAGACATCATTTGATCAAACTGATTTTTTTGTTTTGTTTTAGTTTGTTATGCATTCTTAAGATTTTTGAGATGTAAAACTGATTTTTTTATTCAATTCTAAGCTTGTTACTTGATTAATTTTTCTTTGCCCTTTTTTATTTAGGATAATTCAAAATGAGAAAATGTGACTTTATAATGAAAAAAAGTTGAGAAGACAGTAAAAAAAATCTAATCACGATGTCACCTGTTGACAGCTTTTCAAGTAGAGAACAGATTACAAAAAGTTTGCAATATAGTGTCAAATGTTTCCATTTGGTGTTTTAGTGTTTAGCCTTAAAATTCCAAGGTACTTATCTAATGAAATGCGGAAGCCAAACTGAAACATGTGGTTTTTTTCTGGGCAGCAAGCAAAGGTGATTTCTTTCCTGGGTTCTTGTCCAGGTGGATTCGAAGAGTGAAGCCACGGACAAAAGGTGGCATATGAAAAGGTGGAAATTGATTGGGAACAAGTACAGACTCCCATGTGGAGAAGGGGTCCCAAAAGGGGTAGCCCACTGAGCCCTTTTTTCCTAAGGCTTATAAAGGCTGCAGTTCTTTGTCTTTTGATGCTCCCTTCTTATTGGTCACTATAGCAGCTTCAAAGCTCAAACCCTACATGGGGACCCTCTTTCCCTCTCCCCCCTTCAGTGGTAGAATTCTCTATACCATGTGAAAATCTGTTTTCCTCTTTCTCCCTTTTGTTTCTCTACTCCCTGTTGCTTTCCCCTTATCTTCTGTGAATGGGTGTCTTCCTCTCCCCTTATTCTGTGGCGCCTTCTCTTCTTTGTGAATTTATGCCTTTTGCCAGCTTCAAGTTCCCAACCAACTGTGCCTCCCTCCCCCATGGGCCTCTTAATTCCTAAGACTCCCTAAACCTGACTATTTTACCCCTAAAAATTCCTTTCAATAATAATGGGTTGTGTTCAGTAACTTTACATGCTTACTTGAATTCCATCTATATGTATAAAAGCCGAAGCGACCATTAAGGCAGAATGACCGGTTGCTATGAAGCGCACTGAGCAGGCAGGCCAGCAGTTATGGGTGAGCAGGCAGGCAGGCAGGCGAGTGGTTAGGGGCGAGCGGTCCTGGATTGCGAGAGGAATGTCCGACTGCCAGTTTAGGTTTGATCCCTGTGGATTGGGCCTAAACCAGCAGTCAGACATACCCGGAGGGGTCCCGGATTGTGAGAGGGCACAGGCCAGGACACCCCCCCCCCCCCCCCCCCCCGCCCCACACACACACACACACACACTCCCCAGTAAACGAATCTTTTTGCACCTGGCCTCTAGTTCTAAAATAAAGCCTAATGATGGTGAACTCATTTTTCTCTCAGGTTCTATTTTATTTAGGCAAAGGTGGGTTAGTGGGCCTGAAAAATCATTCCCTTCAGGGAATGTGGTACAGAAAATGGAACCCATTTTTAAACACATTTTTTGAAGTGCACAATTCATACCCCACCAAATGCATTAAATTCTTGTAAGGTGGTGATTTCTGGCCCAATGGGTTGCTGTTCCCTTTCCCGACATTCAGGTGTCACAGACACTGCTTTCCAGGAGACAGACTGACACGGTGAAGGAGAGAAGTGGGGGAGGGTGGGGGGGAGTTGGGAACTGTGATGAATTTCTGAGCGCAAGCCAGATCTAAGCAGCTTCCTGCTGCTGGAGCAGGTTACTGTTTTTCTAGAACAAAGAACCAACTATTGCCAAAAGTTTCCAATTTATAAGAGGAGCCCAGCCTTTGATGCACAGTCTCTCATATTTAAATAATAAAAACTAAACAAATTTAAACATTTTTTAAGGACCTGTGTCAGCCAAATCAAGCATGTGCACCATCTGCTGGGCACTTCCCTTCATGCAATAGAAAATGGAGTTTCAGTGCTGTCCACTCAAGTTTCTCTTTCTTGCAGAAGGGGAGTAAACATGAACGCATCTCCCTATTGTTTGTTGACATTTTCTTCTTTCCTTTTTTTCCAGGCTACGTGCTGTCTTTGGTCTGTCCAAACTCCTCCCAGGCGTGGTGTGAGATCACAAATGTGTCACAGCTGCTGGCTTCTCCTGTCCTCTACAAGGACCTGAATTCCAGCCTAACCAACTTGAGCACTTCTGCAAATGTAGAAAACAAATACAGTCTTTATGTGGGCCTCGGCCTGGCTGTAAGTTCCAGTATTTTTATTGGCTCCAGCTTCATATTGAAAAAGAAGGGCCTCTTGCAACTGGCCAACAAGGGCGTTACTAGAGCTGGTAAGAAACGGATGCAGCTAACGAATTCAAGTTGCTAACCGCAGAAATAACCCTATTTTAAGATCATCGTGCTCCTGTCTATTTATTGTAGCTATCTACATTGGTAGCAGTTCTTTTCTCAGCAGTTTCCAGGATTGAACCAGCTGTGTCTCCTTTAGGGAAAGTCTAAAATTCTTGTTTTTAGAGGTTTGGAGTGTAGTACAGGTTCTTCCTTTCATAGCTTTATTCTGCAGGCTCAGGGTCAAAGTCAGATCCCGCGCTTGGGATACAATCTAACATCTTCCCACAGACTCTGACCTCCTGCATGAATTGGTCCTTGCTACCTCCCCAGCTTCATCTTCCGCTGTGCTCCCAGTCACTTGCTTTTCTCTGGTTCCTGGAATATCCCAAGTGCTTTCCCACCTCAGGTCTTCCCCCTCGGCCTGGAACTCTTTTCTCCCAGCCCTTCATTTGCCTGACTCCTCCTTGAGATCTCAGCTTAAATACCGTCACCCCAAGAGGGCCTTCCTTGACCATTCTCTGTGGGCAGGTCTCCCACACCAGCATGCTCTGTCCTTGCACTAATGGTTTCCTTCATTGTACCTAGAATAACTTGTCCTTGTACGTTTATTGTTTGTTTACTTGTCAATGGGTTTACTTATTTATTAATGGTAGAGTCACAAGAACAGGAGCCTTCCCTAGCATAGGGTTTGCCACCCAATAAATACTTGTTAAATCAAATGGATAGCCATAGAATTAGGTTGCTGTTAATACTGACATTTAACATGCTAGTAGTTCTGCTTGACTATCCTTCATTAACCATGAATTTCGTATTCATTCTTATCAAGAATAATATTATAACAGAGCTAAATATTATTCTAAGGTTCATATGGAAAAATAAATAACTATAAATTGTGCAAGCAAGTTTATAAAAGAGTACTATTGAGGGGAGATTTACACCACCAGAAAATAGAACATGCGATAGTGCTATCTTAATTTAAAAAGACAAAACAATAAAAGATAATTAAAAATGTCTAAGGGGACCCAAGTACATTCAACAATTTAATGTATGATTTTTTTAAAGTGGCATTTTGAGCTACTGGAGAAAGGATGTATTATTCAATCAAAAGTATTGAGACAAGTGGCAAAAATTAGAGGAAGAAAATATAAAAGTTCTACTCTATACCATTCATCAAAATAAATAATACATAGGTTAGAGTTAAATTTAAAAAAATAAAAGGCCTTTTTACCATAGAGATAAAAAAAGAAACTATTCTACTTAAAGGAAGAGATGATCTGTATTGAAAAAAAAAAATCTATATGGCAACACCTATACCTAAACACCTAAACTAGAAAGAAAATGACTTGGGTAAAATATTGCAAAATATAATACTAGAAAGTGTTAGAGGATCTTTGGAAATGGCCACATAAATAGGCTAAAAGACTAAGTATACTGACGTGGCTTTAATCTTGCCTTTTCCAACCATATTCCAGTAGCTAGAAGTCAATTCTCCAATCTTCCTTCACGTTTGAACTTAATTTTGCCCAGCCAGTGTGGCTCAGTGGTTGAGCATTAACCTATGAACCAGGAGGTCACAGTTCGAGTCCTGGTCAGGCACATGCAGGCTCGATCCCCAAAACGGATCGTGCTGAACAATGATTCTCTCTCATCATTGATGTTTCTATTTCTCCCTCTCCCTTTCTGAAATCAATAAAAATATTTTTAAAATATATTTTTTAAATGTATTTTAAAAAAGAACTTACTTTTCATTTTTATTATTTTCCTAGGTCAAGGTGGACATTCCTATCTCAAGGAATGGCTCTGGTGGGCAGGATTACTCTCAAGTAAGTCCTTAATGCTGAGAATAGTGTTTGCTTGCAAAATGATAAATAGATTAGATGGAATTATTTAAAATTGATTGATTTAACTGCCTGGTAAGGATGGCATTTAAGTCTAGCAACTTTTGCAAGTATAACATATTGCCTTATATATAAAATAAGTCATATTTATTTAAAATTTATTTTTACCCTTCTTCCTCACTCCATGTTCTCAATACTATCTTGGAATGCAAAGGGAAAAGTTAACATGTAAAGTATTACATTTTATCATGGACTTCTCTTTCTCTTATTCTGTTCTCCATAATAATTGAAGAAAATGCTTTCCCCCCACATTTTCCCAGCACTGAGTTAAAATTTGGGACTCTTCTAACTACATATTTTCTAAGGAATGGGTACATTTTCCTGGCCAGGACCAAAACAGGGATAAATTCAAGTCTCCTCTGACTGCTTGGCAACTAAACAGATAGAGCAGTGATTTTCACCTGGTGTGTACCGCTAGAATTTTTAAAACATGCAATACCTGACTATTTAGTCAGGGGCACTGACTTCTTTTCCCTTAGATTGTCAAATAAATAAAATGACAACAGCCAACCCAACAATAGCCATTTGGTGTGAATGAATCAAAATTATACCTATTTTCTCTGTCAGATGGGCAAAAAAAATATATGTTTCGGTGTATTGAAGAATTTTAGCAATTAGTCTATTTGTGCCATGAGATGAAAAAGGTTGAAAATCACTGAAAGGGAGAGATGGAGGTTGTCAGCACTCCCCTTCCTCCTAAACATGCTCTGAGGATTAAATGGGACTCTGTAGCATCTGAAAGTTCTTTCTAAATGCCAAGGTGATGTCCAAATAGAAGGCATTTACCTCCCTCAGGCCCCTCTGCAGATTTCTACCTCCCTCCTAATGCCTCTGAGCTTTCTTAAATCCCTAACCTCTGATTTCCAAAGAAAGGGCCTCATACATTGTAGTTTCACACCAGTTGCTAGTCATCTACATCTGTAGCCAGAAACCTTAAAACTTCCCATTTATTTTCCTGTACTATTGCAGTATCTGTGAGATCCTATTATAAGAAAGAATTGGAATACTTTAACAAATGGCAGAATCTAAAAAGATGATGAATAAAAATAAATTTGTACAGTCCTTTATCTTCTTGAAAAGTCATCTATAAAGATAAAAATATGAAGTATTCAAGAAAGCTTAATATTCTAAGAAAACGGCCATTGCTTTTCTTATGAGAGGAGTTTCCTAATTATTTCTGTTTGTCTTATGATGTTTTCCTGAAGCTAAGTACTCCTGTACTTTTGGCTGGGGGCATGGGGCTGGGGCATAGCAGCCAGAGGAGAAAAGAAAAAGTATGCTGGCGTCTTTCATCTGTTCCAGAACTTTCTCTACAATAAGTTTATTTTGCGTAGTTGGCCAGCATGAAATACTACATTCCGTGGGCAAGTGTTCAGGTGCTCAGTTGTGACCCATGAGAATAATTTGGCCCCAAATAGAAGACCCAGCTCTTAGAGGAGTTTTCTCTCACTCTAGAAGCTATTTGCATCACACTAGCTCATGGAAGTGTAGAGTTCCCCAGCTAAAAAGGGGATTGCTGGAGCACATTATTATGACTTTAAAACAGGTGCTTGGATCTCCCTGAGCTACTAAGATAGTGTTACATTCTCGCTGGTCATCTGCAATTCAGAGAAGCCTGGCCACATGGGCCTGTGGTGGCCATGTCTGGTTGTCCCCTGCCCAGGCCGTAGATCTCTACTGGGCATTCCAATTTTAGGAGTTGTTTTATTGTTAATTTGCATAACAGTAGTTATTCTTGAGCAAACAGAATAATTCTCTGCTTACTCCAAAGCCACCGCTACTAGATTTCATCAGTGACCATATATGTTTCTGGAAATGAAATAACTAAAATCTTTCTTGAAAGTCCGTTAAGATGTGTATCCATCACCACCTTTTGTGTTAGTTGAGCTTGTATCACCAGGTAATTATGGTTTATCTGCATCCCTATTACCAATCTTCCCCCTCCCTCCCTCAAAAGAGTTAATTATTCCTTTTTGGTCAACTTGTCAGTGTCTTTGGGATCAGAGTCTACAGCTTTGCGTCTGTCATTTGTTTTTCTTTCCTGACAAGTCAGTCCATCTTTTATACTAATGCTGCTGCTTGCTTTCCAGTGGGAGCAGGAGAGGCTGCAAACTTTGCAGCTTACGCTTTTGCACCTGCCACGCTGGTCACGCCTCTGGGTGCGCTGAGTGTCCTCATCAGGTACGTGAGCCATAAGGAGTGTGGCTTCTGTAGGGATTTTAAAACCATGATAAGCTTAACCCCACAAGAAATATATTGCGAAGCATATCACAAAACAAAATCTAGAAATCACAAAAGTAATTTGAGAAGACTACACCATAAATTGTAGGAGAAATAGGAAATAGATTGCCTTACTGTTTTTTAGAAAACCTATGAGAGTGAGCTTGGTTTGATGCTAACATAAATTGTGTGTTACGTTTCAACGATTCAACGAAGCAGGTTTTTTTTCTCTCTCACCTGAACAAATTGCCACAGCCCTTTTAATCCTCCCTGTTGTCATAGTGGTTAATGACCATTGCTATCAGAGGACTTTTAAAAAGCATAGTGTTTGGGTTAAATTTCAACTCTGGCTAAAAGTCTTGCATCTACTACTGGATACTTCTGTTTGGAGGTCTCTTGGTTTCTTTTAGTGCTGGGAACAGGAAAATTTTCCCGTTCATAGAATGTGGATCTAATCTTAGTCTTTCTTATGATCCCAAATGAATGTGTTCAATGAGCCCATGAACTCTTATTTTGTAGCTAAGCAACTATTTTGTTTGTTTTTCTTTTCCTTTTATCTCCATGCATTATCAACCTCTGGTGGAAAGATTATGACGAGGCCTACTCACTTCTTTCCACCTTCTTTGTAGGATTGTTTTGAGAATTCAGTGAGTCAATACACATAAAGCACTAGAACACTGCCTATACAGTGACTGACAGCTATGTTTTTGCTGAGGCTGAAGACCTCACAAGTGGCCATAGCAGGGCGACTCTTAGAAAACACCTGGTAGTTGACCAGTCTCGTGTGCAAATGGGTACTGGTAATACCCTGGTGGGAATGCCAGGGCATCAGGGGGAGGAGGCTGGTGTGCAGGAGCCACAGCATACCTGCTGGTGAAGAAGCAGGATGGCACAGTCTGGTGTCCATGGTGGTGCCAACCGGGAACTACCTGAGACCATGGCAACCAAAGTAGTGGGAGCATTGGGTAGGTGAAAGTATCAGGCAGGAGCAGCTGGTAAGGAGGTATTTCAATATTTTGACAACCCATATGATTGTACTTATGTGTTCTAGCTAACTATCAGTCCTGAGCAGAGTAAATCTTTAAGCATATATCTTTCTTTGACATTTTCATGAACATGTATATTCCGACTGTATCATGCCAATAAGATGGAAAATATGGAAAAATAGAAAATGAATTGAGTGGGCCCTTTTTAGAAGGTCATGGGAAGTTTAGAGGGATATAGAATGTCTATTTTAACTCTTTAGATATAAAAGCAATTAAGCAGATACGATTGACCATCATTTCTGTGTTTTAAAACTAATCAGGGTTTTCAGTGTCATGTAGCACATTCAGATCAGTTGATTGGGATACAGTGGCTTCTGCCACCGTGTGACGTCTGAGCTGCTATGGAATCAAAAGGTGATTGAACAAGCGTGATTTATTTTTCTTCTCCCAACAGTGCGATATTATCTTCCTATTTTTTAAATGAGCACTTGAACATTCATGGGAAAATAGGCTGCGTATTAAGTATATTGGGGTCAACTGTGATGGTTATCCATGCCCCACAAGAAGAGGAAGTTGCTTCTTTGCATGAAATGGAAATGAAATTGAGAGACCCAGGTCTGTGCTTCAACCAAAAGAAACACTCAAATTCTGCTCCACTTTCTCTCTTCATCAAATGAGTTTGTAATAATATTGTAATAAGCTTCCTACAATCCAAGTCGTGCATTAAGAGACACAGTTAAGTTTCACTGAGTATTCCAAGTCTTCTGAAAAGGTGACACAACTTACTTTTGTGTCCATGCTTTCCCTCTGCACAATGAAATGAAGACATGGGGAGAGGAGAGGCTAAAGACTTAAGCTCCTTAAGGCAACCCAAATTTGGCCACTCCTCTAAAAATAAAAAGTCAGCCCTAACCAGTTTGGCTCAGTAGATAGAGTGTCGGCCTGCGGACTGAAGGGTCCCAGGTTCGATTCCAGTCAAGGGCATGTACCTTGGTTGCGGGCACATCCCCAGTAGGGAGTGTGCAGGAGGCAGCTGATTGATGTTTCTCTCTCACCGATGTTTCTAACTCTCTATCCCTCTCCCTTCCTCTCTGTAAAAAAATCAATAAAATATATTAAAAAAAAAAAAAAAGTCAATCAGCCAATATCTTCCATGCCTCACAGTATTTTCTGGGAGATTCAAATGACATGTTTGGGAAAGTCCATTGAAAATATTAAGAGCTATGCAGTCAAGTGTTGTTGTTGTTGGTTTTTTTTTTGTTTTGTTTTTTCATTTAATCTCACTTCTCTTTCTAAAACACCTGTGCTCCTAAACTCCTGACTAATAAGACTTCACAAAGACATGATCCTCTGAGCATTTTCTGCAGTCTAATTCTTTTCTCTTCCTCACAGGATTCATTTCCTTTGCTGTGATCATTACCATGATCGCCTTGGTGCTGATTTTGATCGTGGCTCCCAAGAAAGGACAGACCAACATATTAGTCTACATTTCAATCTGCTCATTGATTGGAGCATTTTCAGTTTCTTCTGTGAAGGGCCTGGGAATTGCCATTAAAGAACTATTGGAATGGAAGCCAGTTTACAAGAACCCCCTGGTCTTTGTTTTGCTGGCTGTACTTGTGCTTTCAGTGACGACACAGATTAACTATCTCAACAAGGCCCTAGACACCTTTAATACATCTCTTGTGACTCCCATTTACTATGTGTTCTTTACAACCATGGTAGTGACGTGCTCCGCCATCTTGTTCCAAGAATGGTATGGCATGAGAGCTGGAGATATCATCGGGACCCTGAGTGGGTTCTTCACCATTATCAATGGCATCTTCCTTCTACATGCTTTTAAAAACACAGACATCACCTGGAGTGACTTGACATCCGCCACTCAGAAAGAAGCCCTCTCTCTGAATGGCAATGAAGACAAGTATGTCTTACTAGAGAATATAGAATGTTCAACCTCGGGATATGAGGATGACATTACCTTGTTTAGCAGGACTCATGAATGATCAAAGTCTCTACAAACACTGAGCTTGAACCATGAAGAGACACTTGGAGAGGAGAAGGAATACCTGCAGAACTATTAGGAAAGCTGACATTTTTAAGGCCCTAATAATTTAGATGTAAGGCCAAATAAAAATGCCTTCATTTTTGGCGATCATCTTTGAAAAATCAAGATTTTGATCATCCTCCAGAAGACTTCTGTTGTTTCTCATTTCTGCAAACTTGAAATCTCTTTCCTTCTGGTCACAGAATATTTGGCCGGCCAGGTGGTTCTTCATTTCATTGGCTGCTAGTCTTGGTTTCATAGTAATTAATAGATAAACTTTGTGCTGATAAGCAGAGTATCAGTCATCCTCTCATGAGTCATAGTTTCAAATTATTGAAACTGAGAAGTGAGATCACTGATGCTTTCCCTCCCCTTCCAACTTCATTTAGCTAAACTAGATGGTAGCTGAAGGGTAGAGTGTTAAAGAGAAGAATAGGCCGGCTCTGGAAATCTGCTCCTGGTGTGTTAGAATGCAAAGAAATATGTGTCCATGAAGAGCTTATGGATTGTAATTGTAATTGTAATTTATTGACATATCATAGAAGTTTATTACCAAGTAAAAAGGGGAGAATGGAGAAGGGAAATATTTTATACCTTAAGTAAAGGAAACACTTTTTTTCTTTTTACTAAAAGAAACACAAATGATTGTGTTCATGAGTTCTTTTAACTCAGACCTGAACAACATAAGACAAAATTGAGTTTTTGGAGACATCTAGGTGAGTTTAGTTTGGAAATCCTTGTATTCATTTTATTCCTTGATTTTACTATTATCCCAAAGGTTCTTTTTCTTACTGATATGAAGATTTTTGTAAATCAGTTGCTACATTATTTTAGGATGATATTGTACACTTCAGTTTTTCTCAAATGTTTAATTCCCAAAGGTTGGTTTTTCCACAATCTATTTGGAAACAACTAGAAGAATCTTTGTGAAAAACCTGAATGAGTTATAATAATCATCCTCTTGAAATTTAGCACTTTCCAGCTTATTAAGGAAATTATAATTAGTTACAAACCTTTTTGAAAATATACATAACCTACCACAATAATTGGTAGATTGTCTCTTTCTGTTGACTCTCACGCTTACCATGTTTTCCGTATATTTTACCTATAAGTGTTTTGGAAGAATAAGAAGGGGAGTTAGCTTCCTAGAAAACAAAATATTAAGACCTCAGGACCTACTACCAGAAAAAAATTTTTGTATTGAAACTTACACAAAGTGTTCCTGTCTCCAAGTGCATAGCAGGAATAACACTTTTGGTGGCCTTTAATGTTTATGGACAGATTTCTGATCACTCGTTGATTTAATAGAAAAGGAGAAATTAGCTGAATTTCTAAACTTCTCTCAAAACAAAACAAAACTTACTTCTCTCAAAACAAAACAAAAATCCTAACCCAAAAAAACTGTGACATTCAAAAAAGAAAAACCCTCCTGGTTAACTGGATTTATCTGTTCTAACATCAAAGGTCTGTGATGTTTGTTTGCAATCTAGCTCATGTCTACCCTGGGTAATAATAGACAATCTGTTATTCAGAATTCTGTTAAACTGATATTAGCACTTCATCAGTCCTACTGAACTATCACTGATTTCACAGTGACAACCTGAGGTGACTGCCAAGTCCCAAAGTACTGTTATCATCTCTTCAGCAGTTTAGTGTTGAATGCAACTCAGTGTGTTCTAAATTTCTGAAAACTGATAACCCATGGAAGATACATGGGTTGATACCTCAGATCAAATATGTGTTTACTCTGTTGACTGCTGTTTCACTGTAATTGTATATCAGATATATAAGCTATGAACACAAATTTGTAGGAAAGGTAGTGTTTGAAAAATGTAGACATGCTTTTACTTTTTTTTTCCTATTGAAAACTTTGTTGGTTTATCCTTCTTGGTGAGGAAATTCACTGAGGCTGTGAATTTCAGTGTCAGATGTTTCTTAAATGTCACCTGTTACAAAACTTTGCCCTTGGTGTATTGTGTTCAGGTTGAAGGTTCTTGGAACACAAGAACCATGTGTACTCTGGGTTGGAAAATAAACTGGTGTTGACATATATGCCCGGGAGAAAGACTGAGAAAAATTTAACGAGTTGAAATATGTTGAAAAACAATGAAATATTTCACATACTCTAAACATCCCTGGTGGGCTTCTTCAATATGCATTGAAAAACTGAAATGTTATTGCAAACCTTAAACTCAGAATAAATTTCTCCAAATAGGGATATATTGTCTAAGGAGGAATAAAAAGCTGGATCCCCATTTTCAGACTAACCATGTTAGTCTTAACTGGAAGTTTCATATATGTATATATTTAAAATATACACTTTATCTCATATCGATGATATCTGAATGTTTATTATGTGAATATCTGCACTTGTGTTGTTAAGGATTACAAAGTTGTCCTCACACAGCCAAATTGAAAGCTTTTCCTAATTCTATAAACATAATACTTTCATTTTATTTTTGGTCTTGTAAATTGTATTCTTAAGTTAATGGTTAATGATTTTATTTTTAGTTCAGATTGCAAAATATTCATAAAACCGTTAATAGCTTTAGCAACATAAAATTAACACCTTTATTTTATTTTAAGGGTACTAAATTAAATACATGGAAAGCATCTTACATCATGTCTGATAGATGAGACAATTAATAAAATTTAGTTCTCTTTGAATCAACATCTTAATTCTTAAGTCTTATTACTAGATAGGTAAGGACCATTAGTTGCCAGTTTTCATACATTCTTCATCTTTTCTCAATGTGTGTCACAGTAGTTCCTTTTAAGTAACTCAAGGGAAAATGAATTCCATCATTATAATATGTCAACACAAACCAATACAAAAGGATTCCAACAGAAATATTTTATTTTTCTTAATAAAACTAATAAAATTGAACTAACTGCAATCTTCACATTCCAACCAAACTTTGTGCAAAAGTAATTTATATGAATATATGTGAAATGTTCTCAGATATTTTGAATGAACTCTGTGGTCATGAAGTTTTCTATTTTTCAAATGTTTATAAATACTGTTCATTTTTAAAAGTTTACAAATTTTAAATTAATATTTCTGTATATTTTTCATTTTCAATAAAATAATGTGGTTGAATTATGCTTGTTGAAGTTCAGTTTTTAGTTTATTGAAGTTAAGTTTATGTAATGGCAAAATTATCCCCATTTAGTTGTTGGTTATAAAAAAAGTTTCAAGGTTTTTTAAAATATCTGCACTTAGGTTAATTTTTTTTGGTCAATTTCCTTGAAATTTAAACCTGTTTTTTAGAAATGGGCTCTCCACAAACCATCTCCCATATAACTGACTCGTTACTGGAACAAAAGGTAGGAGACACTATCTGAGATTCCAGTAATTTCATTGAATAAGATAGGAGCTCAAAGCAGTCAGTATAATGAAATCTCTCAGTCCAGAGATTTATAAGAAGGCGAAGAAAGCAGTATAAAAATATTTGGTAGTATTGCATTACATCAAAGTTTACATTTACAAACTCTACACAAATTGCCTCTAGCCCCTGTGTTACTAAAACTTCGTTTCATGTAGAGACCACATCACCATGACTTGGTCGATTCTCCCTGATTTGATTAGGACTCATTTGAGAACAGCCCCCTCAGTTTATTCTATGGAAATGAATTGTGTAGGGTAGAAAAGGCCTGTTTCTAGCCTGTGTCCCATGTCCCCTCTTTCCTGCCATTTTATAAATAATATGCAATTCCCTAAATCACATAGTTACCTAGGACCAGAATGAGAACCAAAATCCAAGTGTCCCAACACCCCAGACTACTCAATCCATGGAATGTAGGCCTATCTAAGGAGGGCTTGGAAACAGCATATCTATCCCAGCAGAGTTAGAACAAACTGATTTTCACCAGCAAGTTGTATAGACAAACATTTCGGCACCCTGGCTGCAGTGTACAGGAAGCCACGAGGTGAGCTTAAGTTACAAAGAGTGTTAAATTGTATAACAACGAGCAACATATTCTTCCCAACTGAAAGCTTTGGTTGCGCGCGCGCATGCGCGCGCACGCACACACACACACACACACACACACACAGTCTTTTGAGAGAGCTGACTATCTGAGCAACCCTTTTTCTACTTCAGTTACAAATAATGAAGTCCTTTCTTCTTGAGGGAAAACTGAATCTCTAGAAACATCATTATTGTAGGCGAAAACCTTTGAGTTAGAAGGCATTTTATTTTTCATTTTTTTAAATTCTCACTGAGGATATTTTTCCATTGGTTTTTAGAGGGAGTAAAAGAGAGAGGGAAAAAGACAGAGAAACATCTGTGTGAGAGAAGCACATCGATTGGTTGCCTCCTGCTCAAGCCCAACCAGGGCCCAGGCCAGGAAGGAGCCTGCAACCAAGGTACGTGTCCTTGACCCAAATGGAACTCAGGACCTTTTGGTCCACAGGCTGACACTCTATCCACTGAGCTAAACAGGCTAGGACGGTATTTTAGTTTTCATATGTAGAACTTCCCTGTGGCTGGTGGGCTGATGGGGGTAGGAATCTTTGTAGGCCTACCTCTACCTACTCACCTCAGGAACTTGTCCAACCCTCGGGAGACAGGCCTCACACCAGTTTTCTGCACTGGTGTATTCCTAAGACCACATGGACCTCCCTCCCACCCAATCCTGTGTAGCCCCAGCCACTACTTGACTTGGGCGGGGGGGGGGGGGGGGGGGAGGCAGATGGGCAGGGTTAGTAGTGGAGATAAAGAAGCCATGCTCTGAGTACCATGTTCCTACAATCCCCTCGCACTTTCTGCCTTCTATGATCCAGCCAGTAACTCCTGACCACTAGTAAACAGCATGCAATTCATCCTGGCCCAAAATCTTGAATGCCTTCCATAGGGACTCACTGACCATGGAGACCAAATATGGAGTCCTGATTGTTTAGTTTCCACTGAGAAAACCTCTAGCTCTCCCCTAGAATAAATCCTGGGTAAGGATATGTGACTCCTCCTTGAGTTAATTGTACCCAACAAACATTCAGAAAATAAACTCAAAGATATCCCGTAGCCTCAGGCCCATTAAAACAGATTGTTCCATCAACCAGGAATGAGCAAAATAGCCCTTTGGCTCAGGTCTCCATCTCTCAATTAGAGTTTGCCTTTGTTTTCACTGTTAACATTTCAGCATATTTCTAGAAGAGTTTTAAGTAAAATATCCTATCTAATAATAGACAAACATGGTAATTAACCATACCTCCACTACACTTCCCATTAGCTAATCAGCAGGATATGCAAATTAACTGCCAACAAAGATGGCGGCCGGCAGCCACGCAGCTGAAGCAAACATGAGGCTTGCTTGCTCCAGTGATGGAGGAAGCCAAGGTTCCCCGCCTGCCACGGCCCAGCTCTGACCTCTGGATGCAACAATGTTGCAATTATAGAAGCTAAACAAACCCAGATACCTGCTTTCAGCCAGCAGCGGGCTCAGAGCTTAGAGCACCAATGATGGCAACAGAGTTTCAATTACAGAAGCTAAACAAACCCCAGATACCTGCTTTCAGCCAGCCATGGCCTCAGAGCTGGAGCCGGCTCTCAGCTCCAGTGACAGCTATAGAAGGTAAATAAATCCCAGAATAAAAACAAAAAAGAGACTGGGAGCTTCAGTCGCCCGCCAGCCTGAAAATGGCCCTCAGCCCCTCACCCAGACTGGCCAGGCACCCCAGTGGGGAGCCCCACCCTGAAGGGGGTGTGACCAGCTGCAAACAGCCATCAGCCCCTCACCCAGGCTGGCCAGGCACCCAAGCAGGACCCCCACCCTGATCCGGGACACCCTTCAGAGCAAACCAGCCGGCCCCCTTCCGTGCACCAGGCCTCTATCCTATATAGTAAAAGGGTAATATGCAAACTGACCCTAACAGCAGAAAGACTGGGAATGATTGGTCACTATGACACACACTGACCACCAGGGGGCAGATGCTCAATGCAGGAGCTGCCCTCTGGTGGTCAGGGCGCTCTCACAGGGGGGAGCTCTGCTCAGCCACAAGCCAGGCTGACGGCTGCCAGTACAGCAGTGGTGGTGGGAGCCTCTCCTGCCTCCTCAGCAGTGCTAAGGATGTCCGACTGCAGCTTAGGTCTGCTCCCCGCTGGCAAGTGGACATCCCCTGAGGGCTGCCGGGCTGCCAGAGGGATGTCTGCCATCTTAGGCCCAATCTCCCGGGGAGCAGGCCTAAGCCAGCAAGTGGTCACCCTCGAGGGGTCCCAGACTGCGAGAAGGCACAGGCCGGGCTGAGGGACCCCCTACCCCCGAGTGCACAAATTTTTGTGCACCGGGCCTCTAGTCCTATATAATAAAAGCCTAATATGCTAAGTGTCTGGTCATCCAGTCATCTGTTCGGCCAATCAAAGCGTAATATGCTAATGATATGCCACTCAACCGCTCACTATGATGTGCACTGACCACCAGGGGGCAGATGCTCAATGCAGGAGCTGCTCCCTGAGTGTCAGTGCACTCCCACCAGGGGCGCGACACTCAGCCAGAAGCCAGGCTCATGGCTGGCAAGCATAGCTGTGGTGGTGGGAGCCTCTCCCGCCTCCCTGGCAGAGCTAAGGATGTCCAACTGCCGGCTTAGGGGGAGCAGGCCTAAGCCATCAGTCGCACATCCCCCGAGGGCTCCCGGACTGCGAGAGGGCTCAGGCCAGGCTGAGGGGAATCCCTCCCCCCCCCCAACAGTGCACAAATTTCATGCACTGGGCCTCTAGTATTTGAATAAAAGGGATCTCTCTTCTCCTTGACTCATGGAACTGGGAGGCTGGGTCATAATGTACAAGCCTTAGAGGAAACAGACAGAAAATAAGTTCTCATGGGTAGAATTGGGTTTTATTTATTGGACTAAATTCCTTCTGAATAATCTTGCATGCACAGAAGAAAAAGAGCAAAGCTACCAGTTTTGAGTCTATTTTCAGGATTACAGGGTGTAAACTTAAGTAATGTGGTCAGTCGGTCTTTTCAACAAGAACTGAGACCTGCAGTACTCAGCAAAGAGAAGCTGCCTGATTGAGTTAATGTGGGCAAAAGGAGGACCCACATTCCAGGCACCATGATGGCTTTCTGTGCTAACCAATCTGGTTCAGAATCAAAAGGACTTAAGCAACTTGATGCAATTCAGATTATACGCAGCAATTCCACTTGTTATGGGGAGGTGCCTGCTGATTGAAGATTAGCCGGCAGCAAGAGGGAAAATAAAAGTGTGGAGGAACTGGTCAAACAAGATCAAGGCTGTATTATTTGTTTAGCTGTGCACCATGGAGTAGCTGGGGCTGGATGAAGCAAGTACTCTCCATTGGAGTGCGGGATCTACTTGAACAACCTCAGCATAATTTACAGTCCAACGGAGGGAGGATTAACCACTTCCACCAGACACCTCTGTGTGTCCAGGGTCTCCGAAGGGCCGTGACTTCCAAATCATGAATGAGACATAAAGGGCGAGATCTAAAATATGTCTCTAAGCAGAAACATTTTCAGTTTTGCTACCAAGCAGACAAGAAAATGAGGTGACTTCAACATCACAAGTCCACTCATCGACTTTCATTTCCCCCAGTCAAACAGCAGATGCCACAACACAACAAACCAAGGCATGGAGTATGCTCCCCACCCCCCATCCCACCCCATGAGATATACAGAGTAAATCCTACCAGTTTCTCAGCATCTTTAATATCTTCTCCAGAGACCTGTCTGCTAGCACTGAAACCAAGGGAGGAGAAGATGTGAGCTCCCTGCCTCCAGGTTTCTGGCGCTTTGTGAAAAGGCACTGTATCTCCTTCTCTGTGATTCCATAGCATTCTGGGGGCTGAAACAGGGAAATGGCAGGCAGGCTAGTCAAGCATATGGTGGGTTTGCAAGGGACAGCTGTTAGACATCAGGCATTGATGGATCATTTTCTCCCTTTGTTCCACCTTTAATAAACTTCACAAGAAGCCTGGGCCCAGAGTAAGCATATCTATATGCACGTAGAGTAGTTTGTCTAGCGCAATGATTTTGGCCCTGGCTGCACATGATTTCACCTAAGAGGCTTTTTGAAATTACCAGGCCTGGGCCCCACCCCGGACCAATTGAGTACAACATCTGAAGGTTGGATACGGGCAACTATTTGTTAAAAGCTCCCCAGATGATTTTAATATGCAGCCAGGGTTGAGAAACACAGATCTAATCTAAGACCGTACCTGTTCTAAGTCACATCCCAATTTCAAAGTCATTTTTAAAAAATTGCTAAAATATAATATGCACACATTCTGTGGTTGTTTTCAATTTGTTGGGCAGATTTCAGCAACCTTGGAAATAAGGGACCTAACCTGTACCTGAGTAAAAGTGTCAAGTGCAAAAGCTGCCAATGGAAGAAGCAGCAGAGAGGTGTCCTTTAGGAATGGGCTTGTCCTCAGGTAGGTGAACATTTCACTAGCAGTGGCTTAAAGAAATAGGGGTTCATTTGTCTCAAAGAACAAGAAGTCAGGAAGTAGGTGACTTAGAGTTGGTGTAGTGGCTGAGCAATCCCAGGAGACAGCCAAGCTCTTTCCTTTCTCTGCTCTGTAGATAGGATTGCCAGGTTTAACAGCAACAATAAAAACACAAGACACCCAGTTAAATTTGAATTTCAGACAAATAAGTTTAGCATCAGTATGTCCCGCTCAGTATTTGGAACAGACAGAGTGCAATAAAGAATCTGACTCCATTCTGCCCCACATCTGAGCAAGCTCATCAGACAGGCTGGGTGCCTCTTCCTTTGGTACCAGCTGGAAGTTCAAACCATGCAAGCCCCACCCAGCCCCTGCACCTCAGCTCCGCCCATCATCACCACAAAACCCCAAGGCTGTCTCCCACCTGCTCTCTCCAGCTACTTTCAGATCTGCTGGGGAGCCTTCCCTGATGTCCTCAGAAACTCTGAAGATGTGAGTCACAGCGTCTCTCATACCCTCTTGGTATGTATATGATGTCAACAGTCTCAACACTGGGGCCAAACGTGGGATGGGGGGAGAGGGGGTCCATCCATTTCTAAGGGTCACCCCAACAGGAGAGGTGACCACAACACACTAACATATTGTTATTTATCTGAAATGTATCTTTAACTGCACATCTGATATTGTATCTGGCAACACTATCTGTGGGCCTTCCTCTTCACACCTGTTTCCTCTGAGTCACAGGTGGTTACGCCAATTCCAGGTCTCCAAGCCAAGCTCCAAGCAGGAAGAGATTTCCTTCTGGTGAGACTTGGCGTGTTATTGGGGAAGGCAAACTCTCCTTGCCCAGGTGCTTCTGGTTGCATTTCACTATGTGGAACTTGCTGGTGTGGGTGTGCTTGTGGCAAGAGAGCGTAGAAAATTAGGTATTTTAACCTTCATAGCAGGAAGAATGGAGTAGTAGCTGACTTTTGCAAGATAAGCCCATAGCAACTACTAGAAAGTTGTGTGTGGCCTTATGTAATGGGTATAATGTCTTTGAAATACCTTCACCTACCCATAAGCCAGAGCTCCCCTCCCTGAATCCTGTTAGCCTTGGGGGCAGGGACTGGATGTAAATGTCCTCTGGGGTGAAAGGTGTGGCCCATGGATCTGCACCTTTGACATTAGCTTGGGAGCTTGTTAGAAATGCAGAATATGAGGTCCCACTGTGCACCTACTGAATCAGAACCTGCGTTTTAACAAAGTCCCCAGGCGACTGTGCGTATATTACAGTTTGAGAAGAACTGGCCTGGTTCTCATATTTAAAAGGAGCTTTAAAACTACTGCCATAGATATTGTGATTTAAGTGGTCTAGAGTAGAGCCTGGGCATCAGGATTTTGACAAGCTCCCTAAATTATACTAATAAGCAGTGAAGTTTGAGAACCTAGAACAGTGGTTCTCAACTCTGAGTAAGAATCACTTGGGGTAATTTGTTTTAAAACCATCAATGCCTGTGTCCCCCTCAGAGCAGTTAAATCAGAATGGAAAGTTGAGTGAAATGGTGGGACCTGAGCAACAGTACTTCCCTAAAGGCCTCACATCATTCTAGTGTGGGAGGACCACACCAGGAAGAGGAAGTAAAAAGCTAGCATCCTCTAGCCCAGTGGTTTTGAAAAGAGGGGCAGTGGTAAGTGGTATTATATGGGTTGAAGGTACCATTGAGACGGGTGGATGCAGCAGTGACCAAAACAGACAAAAATACCTGACCTCATACATGTTTACAGTTGCTGGAGGAAGGGGGCAGACAATAGACCAGATAAATAAGTAGCCCTCTATGATTTGTTATATCGTGTTGAGAGCAGAATCTACAGAAAAGGTAGACAGGGAATATTCATGGTGAGGGTACAATTTTAAATAGTGGTATTAGAGAAATCTCTCACAGAGAGAGTGACATTTGAGCAACAACATGGAGGCGATGAGGAAGCAAAACATATAAATACCTAGGAAAAGGACTCCTAGTATAGAGAACAGCAGGGGACAGGTCTTGAGATAAGAAGGTGTCTGGAGTTTGCAAGGGCTAGCATGGGCAAATCAGAGAGGAGCAAGAGATAAATGAGTATGTAGGTACAGGTGACAGCAGTAAACAGAGCATGCCACTCCAATCCAAGCAGATTCATCACCTGCACTTTGAGCTTTCCTAGAAAGTTTACCATAAAAGTCACCAAACCCATGCCTGGGTTGCAGGCTCAATCCCTGGTAGGAGTTGTGCAGGAGATAGCCAATCTATGATTCTCTCTCATCATTGATGTTTTATCTCTCCCTCTCCCTTCCTCTCTGAAATCAATAAAAATATATTTAAAAAAGAAGTTAAAAATAAAAATGGTTCTTTGTGTGTGTGTGTGTCCATCCTACATATGATGGTGCATCCACATCTTTCATAATTTCTCCATATCCAAGTTCTTGCTGCCATCAAATCCCCCTTCTCTGCTCTGCAGTACATCTCTAATATTTTCTTTTTTATCATCCTAAATTACTTCAGTCTTCTCAAGTATTATTTATTTTAGAGAGTGCATATAGCGTACTATTATGTTGACAACAAAGACTGGGGAGTGGGTGGGTAGATATTATATTGTAGCACAGCTCAAACAAGCAACTTAAAATTGAACATGAGACACCCTTGCCCATAAAAGTCCTTTAGCCATTGTTATGGCCAAGACAATTGCACGTGTTGTTGAGGACGTGAAGCAACTGGGACACTCACGCACTGCTGCTGGTCATGAATCTGGTTGTATCCGCTTAGGAACACTGTTTGGCACTATTTACAAAAGCTGAAGGTACACATAATTGTTGGCCCTGCAATTCCACTCCTAGGTATACCTAACAGAAGTACATACATAATTTCACCAAAAGACATGTAGATGAATGTTCATAGCAGCACCACTGATCTATAGCCAAAAGTTGGAAACAACCCAAATATCCATCAAGAGTAGAGTAGATAAATAACCTGTAGTATAATTGTGTAATGGAAGACTATAGAGATGAAAATGAATGAAATACAACTACCTATATATAAGATAGATGGATCAAACAAACATATTAAATGAAAGAAGCCAGGCACAAAGACTACAATGCCATAGGATTCTGTTTACAGAAAGTTTGTGTTGTCAATCAGGATATTGATTGCTGTTGGGGTAATGACTTGAACAGGGAATGAGAATGGATTCTGGAATTCTGGAATGTACCATTTCTTGATCTAGTGCTAGTTTCACAGATGTGCTCACTTTGTGAAAATTAAGCTGCATCCACAATGTGTGGACTTTATGTATGGGAGCAAAGGGTCAACAGCAGTCCTGTCCTGTTTTTCTCCGAGATCTAGACCTACCTGTCTGAGAGGACTTTAGGTTTGCCGTCACCCAGCACCAGTCCCTCAGATATGTCCCAAGATAAGGCAAATCTGGATACCAGGGCCAGACATATGTTTTGTACACCATGAAACCTCTGATCTGTGAGACAGCACATGGGTTGGGAGGCCTGTGAACTGCAGGCCTACATGACAGGTCGAAAACCAAGGGATAAGCTTCTTTGCATCAAGATGAACACCACACGTCATGGCCTCATTGCCAGCAATCATACACTCCCCTGGCAGATGAGGGGGGACCCGGGACCCGAGCATCCATGCACATGGAGAATTGGTAGGCTTCCATTGGAACTGAGGGCTGTGCATACTCTTTTTCCTGTCCCGAAGCGTTCTAAACAGCTAAGTAAACTTAGTGTTGGATTAAATACTATGGTGTCTTGTGAGCTTGATTGCCACTCAAACGTGTCACCAATGCAGTGGTGGGACCATATATTGTGCTTCAATTCAAAGTTTACTAAACAGAAAACATGTTTTGGCTCTTCTTGCCAAAAGGCTATTTACCCTGATCATATCTTCTGCTTGACCTCCAAGTTCATTCTGTTTTTCTGAGCTTTCCTCTCTGCTTTGACTTCCTGTCTTCTCCTTTTTTAGGGCTCTCACCTACCACCAACCTCTAAACTTCCTGTCCACTCATTATGCAGAACTGTTAACTCAGTGATGGTGAACCTATGACACGTGTGTCAGAGGTGACACACGAACTCATTTTTTTGGGGGTGATTTTTCTTTGTTAAATGGCATCTTATCTAATAAAAGAGAAACATGGTAATTAGCCGTACCTCCACTACCCTTCCCATTGGTTAATCAGGGCAATATGCAAATTAACTGCCAGCCAAGATGGCAGCCGGCAGCCAGGCAGCTTGAAGCAAACATGAGGCTTGCTTGCTTCAGTGACGGAGGAACCCAACGTTCCCTGCCTGCCGCTGCCGGCCTCTGAGCTTGCAGTTTGAAACATTGTTACAAATATAGAAGCTAAACAAACTCCAGAAACCTGCTTTCAGCCAGCCAGGATCTCAGAGCTGGAGTTAAAACAGTGTTTCGATTATAGAACCCAAACAAACCAGATACCTGCTTTCAGCAGCCGAGGCCTCAGAGCTGGAGCCAAGCCTCAGAGCTAAAGCTGGCCCAGAATAAGAAAAAAAGAAAAAAAGGAGCGGTTGGGAGCTTCAGTCACCCGCCAGCCTGAAAACAGCCCTCAGCCTCTCACCCAGACAGGCCAGGAGCTCCAGTGGGGACCCCCACCCTGAAGGGGGTGTGACCAGCTGCAAACAGCCATCATCCCCTCATCCAGGCTGGCCAGGCACCCAAGCGGGACCCCCACCCTGATCCAGGACACCCTTTAGGGCAAACCAGCTGGCCCGCACCCGTGCACCAGGCCTCTATCCTATATAGTAAAAGGGTAATATGCCTCCCGGCACTGGGATCAGCGTGACAGGGGGCAGCGTCCAAACTCCCTGATCGCCCTGCGGCTCTGTGTGTGACAGGGGGCGGGGCCACAACCTCCCTATCCACCCTGCTCTGTTCGTGACAGGGGAAGGTGCCCCAACCCCCTGATCAGCCCTGCTCTGTGCCTGATAGGGGAGAGCTCCCCAACTCCCTGATCGCCCTGCAGCCCTGTGTGTGACAGGGTGCGGTGCCCCAACCCCCCCTCCACGGGCCCTGCTCTGTGTGTGATGGGGTAGAGCCATAACCTCCTCATTGGCCCTGCCCTGAGTGTGACAGTGGCGGCGCCCCAACCCCCTGGTCCGCCCTGCTCTGTGTGACAGGGGGCGGTGCCCCAACTCCCCTATCGGCCCTACTCTGTGAGTGACAGGGGGGAGCTCCTCAACCCCCTGATTGGCCCTGCTCTGTGCGTGACAGGGGGGCAGCTCCCCAACCCCCTGATCGACCCTGCTCTGTGTGTGAGAGGGTATGGAGCCCCAACACCCCTGATGGGCCCTGCTCTGTGAGTGACAGGGGGCAGCGCTCCAACCCCCTGATTGGCCATGCTCTGTGCGTGACAGTGGGTGGCGCCGCAACCTCCCCATCGACCTTGCCTTGAGTGTGACAGGGGGCGGTGACCCAACCCCCCAATCGACCCTACCCTGAGCGTGACTGAGGGTGGCATCACAACCTCCCAATCCACCCTGCTCTGTGCATGACAGGGGGCGGTGCCCCAACTCCCCAATCAGCCCTGCTCTCAGCCCGACCAGGGGCTGCACCTAGGGATTGGGCCTGCCCTCTGCCACCAGGGAGCAGGCCTAAGCCAGCAGGTCGTTATCTCCCGAGGGGTCCCAGACTGTGAGAGGGCACAGGCCGGGCTGAGGGGCCCCCCCTCCCCCCCCCCGCCAGTGCACAAATTTTTGTGCACCGGGCCTCTAGTTTAAATATATAAAATAAATATCAAAAATATACATCTTTGTTTTACTATGGTTGCAAATATCAAAAAATTTCTAAATGTAACATGGCACCAGAGTTAAGTTAGGGTTTTTCAAAATGCTAATATGCCGAGCTCAAAAGGTTCGCCATCACTGATTTAACTATTGAACAATCTCATCCTTAACCAGTCAAGCCACCCACAGAGAGCTTATGTCAATAACTAATACAAAGATCAGTTTCAAAACAACTCCCTTCCAAAGGGAGTTGTCTAACTACTTCTTAAGGAAAATTTTTCTTTTGTTAGATAGGGAATGCTGACTCTCTGTCCATGGACATTCCAAATCCAAACATTATCTGAGTCTCAGTTACATTCCTGATTCCTGTTCCTAATTTGGTATTTCAAACTTTTCTAAAATGTTAACACAAAAGGAATAGAACTTGCCTACCATCACCATAGATGCTCTTAGAAGTCCCTGCTGCCACCCTACGACTCCCAGGATAACTTACCTGTACCACCACTCTGCTCTGTGCCCTGTCTCCCTGCGCTGCATTGATAGTGACGGCAGATGCTCTCTGGGCACTCCCAGCATTTCAGTGTTCGGTATGTTGTTGTTTTCTTTTGAGAGGAGAGTGAGGACTGCTAAGCTTAGTAAAACCCGAGAAAGACACCTTCCTGCCTATATTGGTACTACTTTATTTCCTGTTATAACATTAACCTTCCCTCCCTCTGCTTTTGCTGCTTAATAGTCTCATGGCCTCTTGAGCTACACTTTCACATCGTTTTACTTGAACTATGGTCTCAGTGGTAGGAGCCCTCTGTCTTCCCTCCCCGTAGCAGAAGCCACGAGGAAAGCAGGTGGTAATCTCAGAAATGGCACAGTGTCTCAGACAAACGTGTCTGAGGCCCCCACTTGAGTTATCAAGATTCTTCTGGTGCCTGATGTTTGATTATTTCAACGCACATTTATTGGATACTATTGATATTCAAAGATGTCGTTCTTAGAGTGGGCAAATATGATTTAAAATCGCAACCACTGACAGCCAGCAACTTAGAATCTAAAAAAATATATATAAAACAAGTTCCTTCAGAACCATGATACAGGGCAGGACAGCATAAAAATAATGGGCTCCTGTTGTTAGACCCCACAGTAATGATACGTGTGCTTTCTAGCATAACCTTCTTCGCATGGAACTTCTGAAGCGCTCAGAATGAGAAAGATCCGTTTCCAATCATTCCTACAAACAGTGCATGAGAAATTAGGATTTTATTATGATTGCTGGTTGCTTAATCATGAATTCAAAACCCTGGACTTCAGAAATGAAGGAGCCTGATGGAACAATTGGTCATCTTATTTTTGCCTCCCCCTTATTCTTGTGGAAAAACCAGGCCATCTTCTGGTAAGGTGCAGGAGGTACTTTTTATGACAAAATAAGACTTCTTAAGTTGTCCAATGTCACATGGACAAAGTGTGAAATCTTGGAATTGAAATTCAGGCTCTGAACTGCCCCTGACAATGGATGTTGGGTCCAAGTTCCTCTGTTATAGACTTGATTTCTTTGGATGCCAGGAATTGGAAAAAGACATGAGCAGGCATAGGGAGATGGGTCATGCTTTATTGCAAACAAAGCAAACAACGGCCTGGTCGGTGGCACCTTATGTACTCACTCAAACAAAAGAGGCCTCCTGCCAGTTAGTGACACTTGTGCTACATTAACATAAGTCGGTTATATAAGGGCACGGCTGCACAGTATGTATAGTGACGCTGCCGAGCCATTGCCTTTTCGCATGCGCATGGCAAATGGGCCTTTAACATCCAGTGTCCTCTGGCCAGAGTCCCCACAGCGGGTATTACTGGACAGGGAAATGTTACCAGGACCTGTACAAAGAACAATGTGTGTTGTCTCCTACAACAATGTTTAAAACTGGAATATAAGAAACTGTCTCCAAAAGTATCAGGTATGTGCAAAAACAATTTGTTAAATAACATAGGGAAGACTATACAGGACAGTTCCAGACTGCTCACAGGCATGTGGTGTGTAAAATGAAGGTAAGTTTCTAGAAAGATCTGTGTAGATCCAAAGCATGAGATTCTGCAGGGGAGGCTCCTTTAGTCCATGACTTGGCAAAATTTATTTTCATCTTCTGTGCATGGCTGACTGAAGTAAAGCGTGTCACTCCTCTTCAGGAAATAAATTCCCTCCACCCTCAAAGAATCACGTTTCCATGCGCCCTCAGGGGCTCTCGGGGCTATTCTTATAAATGCGATAGAGCATTTGTCCCATTTTCATAAATAGGGCATGAAGAATGAAGAGTTTAAAAGTCCCTCTCAAACACGTAGGAAATCTGTTGTCAGGATATTCTTAAATCTTATAAAACATTTGGGAAGCCTGCGATCTTGATAATGTTTCCAAGAGGCAGCAACTCTGAAGGAAGATATTCACCATCAGTGGCCCACACAGCTTTTCCTTTTGAGACAATCTGGAGACACGATCTTCTGGGTTGGCATTCCACTCAAGTCACCAAGTTTCTGCAATCTCAGAGAGAACCCGCAGCAGCTCCGCAAACGTAGGGCGGCCTTTAGGTTTCTGGAAAAGGGAAGCAGAGATGGTCAGCTCAGACACCAGTTCCGGAACTTGCCAGCACGGACCTGGATCCAGGCTGGTCCTCCACAAACGGAAGAGAAAGACACCTCGGCTGTCCCACGGGGCGTGATTGGCAGTGGCGTGAGGTAGGATGTGAAAATGTAAGATAGAGGGCATTGCAAAGATAAAATGGCTAGAGCTGCAAACACTAGCCACATGTGGCTATGTAAATTTCAACTGATTCAATTAAGTACATTTTGAAACTCAGTTTTCAGTCACACCAGCCACTTTGCAAGTCTTCGTGGCCAGGCATGGCCACCATGTTGGATAGCACAGACACAGCACATTTTTGTCATCACAGAAGGTTCTGTTGGCCGGCACTGCCCGAGAGCGATCTGGATAATTTGATAGGCATGAGGTAAGGGAAGAGCGGGGAAAGAGGGGGCATCTAGGGTACTAGGCTCCCACACGCAGTCCCAGTTATTTACTACACCTGATCCCCTGTAGAAAGAAGGATTTCAATCACAAAGCAAAAGACGTTTTCATAAGGGACTTGGCAGGTCCTGGAGCACAAGCTGTGCTTTCTTAAGGCTTAGTTAGCAAAGTCCCTTGCCACGGGCCAAGGACTAGAGCATTTTCCTATGTCACCATGGGCTGTGGTTTGGCTTTGACTCCATGAGGAAGAGGAGATGACCCTGTTGGCAAATGGAACTACTCATGGGTAGCCCACATTCTCACCAAGGCCATAGGTGGCAGGGTTAGACAGACACCCTTAGAGGCTTTTGAACAATAAAAAAGAGCAAAGGAAGATGTGAGCTCATGTGAGAACCCTCCTTGAAATTCCAAGAATACATGGTGAAGGTTTGTAGGGGCTGAAGTTCCACAGTCACTAGAGACTATGAAACGTGTGTATCAACGCTATTATTATCATGTTGGATCTAGAGGCGCCTAAGCCCTTGGGGCAAAAGTTGTAGGCAAAATCAACTTTGCAAACAAGTACATCAACATAACCAAAGCACTGCTTTAATCCATGTTCCAACTGTTATTTGAGACTGATGTCACTTACTTCCCCCTTCTTTGTCTCCTCCTCACAAAAATATAAAATTTTAATAGGTATTTTATTGTATGTATATGTATACATACATATCCTATATAATAAAAGCCTAATAATAAGCTAAGTGTCTGGTCATCTGGTCGTCTGGTCATCCACTCAACCAATCAAAGCGTAATATGTTAATGATATGCTAAGGCTGCTCAACTGCTCGCTATAATGAGCACTGACCACCAGGAGGAAGATGCTCCAACAGGTAGATGAGCTTGCTGCTGGGGTCTAGCTGATCGGGACTGAGCGAGATGGGCCAGACGTGCCCTGGAGCCCTTTCATGGTCCCTCCCAGGCTGGCCAACCTCCCATGTCCCTCCCCAGGCCGATTGTACATCGGTGGGGTCCCTCAGCCTGGCCTGCAGCCTCTCACAATCCAGGACCCCTAGGGGGATGTCAGAGAGCCAGTTTCAGCCTGATCCCACAAGCCAGGCCAAGGGACCCCACTGGTGCACAAATTCATGCACTGAGCCTGTAGTACAATATATAATTCCTGAGCTATTTACTATGTTAATGCAAAGATGTTCTTAAGACAGCTGTTTGCTACTAAAAGCCTGCAAGATTCTTAGCAGATCAGTTAGTCATATGTAAAATATTTTCATACACCAGGTATCTTTATAAAATTAATACTTCACTGGGTGTGAACAACCACATCATTCTTGAAATATTGAATTTTTCAGTGTTTGTGGACTGGAGATCAAGTGGTTTCTTTTTCAGCCAGGAGGAAATTCCTCACCCAGCTGTGGTTTTTCTGGGCTGAAACTGTCAGCTGGAAAGAGAGGAGCTGTCAAAAATCACTGGGGAGTCTGATGCGACAGGAGGGGTGTATTGAATCAATGCCCAGAAAAGACAGTAGTGAGACATAAACCTCTCTGGCTTTATTTTTAAGCTTGGCATTTCAAGAAAAAGAGAAATTGGGCTCCCTAAAGATCATTTCCTGAGAAGTTCCTGGCACCCTTTCTGCCTTCATTCTGTTCTGGTTTAATCTCTCTATCAAGAATCCTGAGTGCACCAAGAGAGATGAAACCCACTATGTTTAGTCTTGGAAAAGCAAGACAAATTAGTAGAGTGAAGTAAGTAAAAACACCATCCTTTTCTCCCAATGTGGAAGTTTAACAAACCTGATTCTACCTTCAGTTCCCACCCACCAGTTCCTAAAAGGTGTAAACCAGCTAATCACTGAGGCTTTACTAGCAAGAGTTTCTGCAGGAACCAATCGCAGAAAGATAAGACTTGGAAAATATCCTGAATTCCTCAGATGAAAGGCCATTGTTAAAAACAGAATAGATTAATGACTTTGCAGTGGGAGTTTCAGAGAGAAATAGTGCTTCTGGCTCTCAGGGGTTATTACCAAGGAACAGACACCTTTTCCTGCCATGATGGGGTCCTGCGGTGAGGTATGTGACACATGGGTCTGCTCTCAGATGCTGGGGCTGCCAACCTTCACGGGAAAGTGAGGGACACTCACCTCATGCCAGCAGTGGTACATGACTTCATAGATGGACATTGGTGCCAGGCGAGGGCGGTACAGCCTGAAGCCTTTAGAAATGGCTTCCACAACTTGCAAATTTGACTTATTTTCAAAAGGCATTCTCCCTTCTGTAAAAACTTCCCACATCAAAACGCCTGCAAAGATAATGCACAAAAACCAGAGGGCAGAGAGAAATGGTTACTTAGAACTGAAAGAACTGTCTCAAACTATACAGCATTATCTTCCTCTTCCAGTCCTTGCATCATAATCACCCAGAATGAGAGCAGGTCCATCTAGGGATTGTGTGCATCTTAGTTTTAGGACAGGCCTGTAATCTGAGAACGTTCCAGTTGGAAATGATGCCTTTCCTTCCCCATTGGCCTTGTCTGCCTCCCTCTTGGAAGAAATTGCTGCCAGCAATTTCTTTATAAGTATTCTCATGTCCCCACCTTGAAATCAATAAACCTTTTTGCCATTGAACAGAAAACAACAAAATTGCCTGAGGCTCTGCTGCCTGCTAAGACCAAGAGTTGACCAGCTAGCAGATGTCTTGCATCCCCCTCCAACATGGAAGTTAGACTGCTGGGTTGAGCCAAAGACTACCTAGCAAGGGCTCTGTACATAAACAGATGTTGATTGATTAATTGATTGATTCATGAAACTTCTTCGAGTCTCCCAATTTGAGTTTATTTAATAATTCACTTATTCTACAAATTTGTATTAGGTATTAAGAGGCCAGGCCTATGCTAGAGCCAGAGGGTTCTTAAGAATGACACCAGTCCAGGTGTTCAAGAACCGCACTTGTCCAAGGGGGCTGAAGAGAGACAAGTGGGCAGGTAAAACTCCAGGAGTTCTCATTGTTCTGCAGCCACTTAATGAGGCCCTTGGGTTGCTATCCATTTGTCTCAGAACGTAACTCTCCAGTAGAGCTTAAAATGTCACCTGCCAAGGCTACCACATGTCAGTGGAAAGGTAATGAGATCAATGACACAAGTTTAACCTTATTGTGACAATAAAATTCACACCCTGCTGAGGATAAAGCTGTCCCTCCAAACCCAAGAAGCCAACCAGGAAAGTCTGGGTGAAAGAGAGTAGATAACCACACATTTGTTGCCACTCTTTGAAAATCATTTAGAAGAACAGACTCCATTGGGCATGGGTCTACAGTGCCTCTTTCTCAGTGAAGAACATTACCCAATTTAAGTATCGATTGACAGATCCCAAGGAGGCCTATGTCTAAATTCTACAAAATTTGACGGTAATGAAGGAACTTAGGGGATGCTGCTTAGCAGTTAGACAATGAAGTTTATTAATTGCATTCGAAAGTCAATGACCCCATAAGATCAGTTTTCCGTACAAGTCTCTGTGGCGTGGACATGTCGGCTGAGTTTGTTTCCCAGATCAGAAGACTCGATACTCTCTTATGGTTTCACAGCAAGTGCTCAGTGGGAAAGGAAAAGATCCAATAGGCAGACTTATGTCAGAAGGGGAAGGACACCAGTTGCCGAAGACAGCCTGGGTGTGTTCAGAACACTTAAGACAGAAAGCACTGTTTTCCGATGCTGCATGCTATTACGAAATCAAAATTTTAAGAGACTGGCCTATTTTATGACATAAAGCGCCATTAAAAGAACATTAAATTCACTCACCAAATGACCAGACATCAGATTTGCTGCTGTACTTGTTGAAATGGAAAACTTCCGGAGGGGACCACTTGACTGGGAACTTGGCTCCAGAAGAACTGATGTATTCATCATCCAATACGTACCTAAGGCCATCAGATTGCAAAGCACATTGTGTTTCGTGTTACCTCCAAGTTCTGTTTACTTCAAGTCCCTTCAGTGAAGTCAGTTCGAGAAGACAACGTGTTTTACCCTCCAGAAGTTCTGCATGCTCTCCCTTTTTGTTTTCAAAGTGGGAAAGCAGTCCTTAGAGCGCTTCTTTTCCAAGCCAAGCCTCGATTTTGTTTATTTTATTTGGGTCTCAAAAAACCACAGCCATTCTTCAGTCCAAAACACACCCTACTCATTATGCTAATTACAACAAAATCTGCAAAGAAGTGTGCTGAATGGTCTAACAACCAAGGTTATAAAAAGGAAATAAAAATAAATATACACTAAAAAAGAAATTTACAGCTGAATGTCTTCTTTTGTTTCTGCATATTTTTTGTGGGACCGAGAAGGGGGAAATAAAAGTATTTGAACATAATATGTTTGAGGTGGAAAATTTCTAATGCATTAAAATGACCCGATAGGGAAGGAAATCAGTAGTAGCTCCCACCTCCTTTTAAAAATAACAAAGAAATTGAACCCTCTCTCTTTTTTGAGAATCCAAGAATCTCTTTTTTTGGATATTTGCAGAAATATCCAAGAATGGGCATCTGGAGAGAAGAGAGGATAGCCAACATTGCTATGTAGCCTCTTGTCTTGAGTATATAGTATAGTATTTTTACATTTATCTACTAATGCTTCCCCACATTGCACTTCTTTTCCCCACATACTCTACCTCACCCCACCTTTAAGGTCTTTATTGAACCAGAAGTCATTCTACTAAAGGGAAAGAATGAATCATAGAAAACAAAAGGGAAAGAACCATTTTTTCATAGCTTTTGAGTTTCCAGAGAAGGAGAAGGATGGAATTATTAACAAAATATTTGGGAGAATGGCTCATATGGGAGAATAAGAGTGAGACCTACCCCCATCACCACCACCATCTGTCTCTCTAGAAAAGGCCCCTTGAGCCGGGAAGTAGGGTGGAGAAGGGAAAGGGAAGAAATATTAACCCTGAGTGGGAGGCTGAGGTAGAGAACTGACCCTGCACCCGACATGAGCTGCCCCAATCAGATAGCAGAGAAAGGAGACCCCACATCACCACAATAGGTTAGTGGAATTCAAACGCAAACAGAACCTGTGCCTTCTTTCCCAGGTGGAGCCCAGGAGAGGCAGAAAGATCACAGAGAACAAAAAGCTCTGGATGTGGGGAAATGGGGCCTTAGATAGCCCCCAGGAATGTCAGATGTGAAGGAATCTTGCAGTCAGAAACTCAGGATGAGTCAGTGGCCACCTGTGTGGATGGCCAGTCAAGCACAAAACAAGAGGATGGTGACTGCAAGGAAGCCAGTGTCAGTAGACAATAGACAATAACAAGGAGTGGACAGGCCATCCCCCTACCAGTACTGTGACCCCAAGAAACACACAGAACTGGGATTTGGGCCCTGATGAGAATCAAGGAGAAACAGGTGAATTGACTGAAATTAAATTTCTAGCAACCTGGAGGAAAGGGTAAAAATAGAAACCAAGGAGTTATAAAGAATATGGTTAGATTTTTTACACTTTTGAGCTGTAGACTTAAAGTCAACTCCTATGGCAGATAATAGGAATGTATGATGATGACATACAAAAATCAGAATTGAGCAAACAAATTATTTTTTCTTTCAGAAATATAGATAGCCATATATATATATACTTTTTTCTTAATCTTACACATATAAAGAGTAGACTGAGAATTACTTTGAATTTTAAGATATGTCACAGTTTTATTAATGATGATATATGAAAAGAGATCAGAATAGCCCACAGAGTCCATTTACCTCACAGTTAAAATTTGTGCATGCCCTAAAATTCAAAGTGGGTCAGCAGGCCACACAGCCACATTAACAGGGCGGAAAAAGCAAAGCCAATAACATCTTTCAGTTTGTCAATAGACAAATACAAGATTTTCTTTTATGAAGAAACAATAGCAAAATATGTCATGTACCTTGTCATTCCGAAGTCTGAAATTTTTACTATACTTGTAGAACTGACCAAACAATTTCTTGCCGCCTATAAAAGAAGAAGAGAACCCGAGTTTGAATTTAAGTTTTGCTTTCGAGTTTCTACTCGCATTTTCCTTCGTTTACTTGGGCCCCAGCCTACTTCCCTCTGTGGGCAGCCTGTTATTTTTATGGTGGCACCTGTGGGGGGTGTATATGATTTGGCATATCTGCCCTCACGTGGTAGGTTTTAATGATTCTTCAGAGAAAGAACAAAAAAGTGAAAAGAAATTGTAATACTTTTCTTTTTAAAGATTTTTTTTATATTTTCAAAAAATATCCTCAATAAATATGAAGATTAACTCCATCTTAATGAGGAAATCCTCTTAAATAAAGATGGTAAACGATGACTCTTGACATAAAAAATCGTGTGTATTTTTAAATGTATCTTAAATAAAAAGAAGGCTCAATATACATGACAAATAAGGGATAGTCATTACATATCTTTGAGACATGTCATTGCTAATAAAAATTAAGAACTTGTATTTTAAAACTTACATCTCATTGAGTATAACTATTTGCAATGATACTTTCACATTTCTTAATATTACCACAGTGAACTAAATATAGTGTTATATAATGCAGCGATGATCTATCTGATGCCAAACAATCTATTTTCAGTCAACCTAATCAAGAAAATTATTTGGTTAGTTTGATAGAATTTTTCTCTTATCAAATTTTTGTGATAGAGTTAGTCCTAAAATAAAAGCAAGAATCTTGAAATGGTTAAGTCAGAAGGAGCCAGATGGGAAGATGTGGACAAGGGCTGGCCATCTCAAAGACAGACCACAAGGCAGCCCTTGGCAGGGAAAGACTCCTTGTTGCTGATAAATTTTAAGTGGCATCTAGGTGTATAAAATAGAACACAAAGGAAAACAATGAAGGAAGAGATGAAGGATAGGAGAGTCTTCGAGAAGACCCCCTGGAGCAAAGAGAATGATCAGAACTGTCACCTGAGTTTTAAATTCTAACCCTTATCAGGAAAGACAAACCTGCAGAGTCTAGGAAGGTGAGCTAGGTGGAATGGATGCCAAATCCATCCACTCAAAAATCTGCTTGATAGCTACTTTGTGCTACTGGGGAATATGCCAGGAAGGATGCAAAAGAATGGTCCTGCTATGTAATAACAATAGTTAGCATTGCTGAGCTCTCCTCTGAGCCAAGCACTGAGTTAAGCGCTTATTCATATTAATTCATGTAACCCTCCCAATAAGCCCATATGAGGGAGGTGCTTAAATCACTACCACTTTACTAGTTAACTAGCTTCTTAGCTGGTAAGAAACAGGTGAATTTCAACCCAGGCAGTCCAGCTCTGGAGCTGTGGTTCTCAATCTCGACTGCAAAGGGGACTTTCCATGAAACGTTTCAAAAAATATTAATGGCTAGATTCCACTTTCAGAGATCCTGGTTTAATTGGTCTGGGTATGATCTGGGTATTGTGATGTTTTAAAAGCTCCTAGGCCTTGATCTCTAGGAGTTTAGAGTCTAGCATGTGTGTAAACAATAAAAATAATTAGGAAGTAGAAATAATAAAATAATAAGTTCCATGCATTATAAGTCATGTAGGACAAGCAATGGTGTGCTGGGGCCAATGAAATTATGCCTCCTTTCTCTCTCTAAAATATTTCAGCTGGAATGATGAATAATATGGTCATTCTGGTCATGGTGATGGAAGTACAGGACTACCTCTAGGTGACAGTAGGAGGGATTTCTCACAGAATGCTCATTGGAGTTCTTTTTGGGCTTAGAAATTAGACATGGAAGGGCATAGAGGGAACAGTATGAATATCATGAACAAATAAGGAGTAGGTAGAAAATGTTTTTCAAGGGGAATAAGCAAAGCAGAAAAGCAAACTATTAGCACTTGGGCAAGATAAGCCTTGACTCTATTTATTTTTTTACTTACTTACTTACTTACTTGGACTGTTCTGAACATTACAGAACAGAATGGTTTAGTATTTCTAGTCCTCTCGTTAATGCCAGTAATGCTGATGCGCTCCTGTTAGAACCAAACCACCTCCACGTGGGCGGTCTCACCCCTGGGTGAGAACCACTGGAGCTTGCTCTTAGCTATTGTATCGCCAATGCCTGGCAGAGCTCTTGGCATTTACTAGATACTCAATGCCTATTTGGTTACTGGAAGGGAGGAGGGAAGGAAGGAAGGAAGGAAGGAAGGAAGGAAGGAAGGAAGGAAGGAAGGGAGGGAGGGAGGGAGGAAGGAAGGAAGGAAGGAAGGAAGGGAGGGAGGGAGGGAGGGAGGGAGGGAGGGAGGGAGGAAGGAAGGAAGGGAGGGAGGGAGGGAGGGAGGGAGGGAGGGAGGGAGGAGGAAGGAAGGAAGGGAGGGAGGGAGGAAGGGGAAAGAATGAGAGAGGGAAAAAAGTGAATTAGTTTTATAGCATGGTGGCTGATTAGTTTAAGGCATATTTAAGGTAGCACCTTACTTGGCTACAGCATCAACTGGGCAATTAAAAATAAAGCTACATTCTTAGAAGTGGTATCACTGGGTCAAATGGGAGTTCCATTTTTAGTGGTGTTTTTTTTCACAGTGGCTGCACCAGTCTGCATTCCACTAGCAGTGCATGAGGGTTCCTTTTTGTCCACATCCTCGCCAGCACTTGTCCTTTGTTGATTTGTTGATGATAGCCATTCTGACAGGTGAGAGATGGTACCGCATTGTTGTTTTGATTTGCATCTCTCAGATGATTAGTGACTTTGAGCATGTTTTCATATGTCTCTTGGCCTTACTTATGTTCTCTTTTGAAAAGTGTCAACAATCAGAAAGGATATATGCACCCCTATGTTCATAGCAGCACAATTTACCATGACTAAGATTTAGAAACAGCTTAAGTGCCCATCAGTAGATGAATGGATTAAAAACTGTGGTACATCTACAGAATGGAATACTATGCTGCGGTAAAAGATAAGAAATTCTTACCATTTGCAACAGCATGGATGGAACTGGAGAGCATTATGCTAAGTGAAATAAGCCAGTCAGAGAAAGATAAATATCACATGATCTCATTCATTTGTGGAATATAATGAACAACATAAACTGATGAACAAAAATAGATCCAGAGACAGAGAAGCATCAATTAGACCCTCAAACCTTAGAATGAAGGTGGAGGGGTGGGGGGTAAGGGGGAGAGTTCAACCAAAGGACTTGTATGCATGCATATAAACCTAACCAATGGACACACACACCAGGGGGTTGAGGGTATGAGTTGGGGGGGCGGGGGGCAATGGGGGAATAAGGACACATATGTAATACCTTAATCAATAAAGAAAACAAAGACAAGAAAGAAGAAAGAAAGAAAGAAAGAAAGAAAGAAAGAAAGAAAGAAAGAAAGAAAGAAAGCTACACTTCCGAACAAATTGCATGAAGAAGAAAATGCTTTAGAATTAAGCCAGCGTATGCCTTATTCAAAGTATCAAAAGTCCTAAATTGTCACGTCCTTCTGAACATAAGCATGCTACATAAAATAATCAGCGACATTGCACCACACTCACTAAGTCCCTGTGAATGAAGCAGTTTCTCTCCAGATACTCCATCCCTTCACATATGTCCTGGCACATGCTCAGCAGCATCTCCTTCCTGAGCTTCCCTTTCCTCTCCCTGAGGTAGTCCAGCAGGCAGCCATTCTCCATGAACTCCGTCACGATGTAGAGGGGCTTCTGCTTGATGCATACTCCATAGAGCTGGACCAACCTCGAATGGGACAGTTTCCTGTGGCAGAAGCACATTCACAGTGAACAGAGCCGTGTTGGCATGGGGAAGTGCTTGGGCTCCCCTGGGGTTATTCATCTCTATAAAATTTCCTTCAGCGAGATATGATCAAAAGGAACCGAACCAGAGGAAGTGGTGCAGTTTCCTGTCCACTGTCTGCGCTAAGAAAGTGGGGTCCAGAGAGTAAGCAGGCTGCCTAAGTCACTGTAGATACAGACTATTACATGCCCCATATTCTATGTTTTCTCCTTTCCATTTCGTATGCTTTTTGCTTCCTTATTACAGCTGCTTTTTGCCCAGATCTTGCAGAATTTCTGTTCTTTGAGTTTCAACCTTCTTAACTGTAGCTGCTCAGACAAAAAATTCTGGACAGACAGGAGGGACAAAAGAGTGATTGATGCATACAAAAAGAACATTGAGTAATAAAAATGATTTCAATTAAATTATATGTATATAACAAGGGCTAGGAGTTTAACTAAAAACCTTTATTGTCAATATTAATTACCCCTGGAGAAAAACACTTAGGGAGGCAAGAAGATGGGGGTGTTTGCATTTTTTTTACTTTATTCATTTCTGTGTAATATGAACTTTCAGTGTTAAAACTTTTCTTGCAAAATCTAAATTATTTTGGCATGAAGATATGATGATGTAGAAATAAAGAATAAAATGAGATACAAGTTAAAAAGTTCTTTAAAAATTTAAAATTACTATACATATATTTTTATGATTATAAATATTAGTTCATATATTTCCATATAATGTATTGCCACCAATAAGCTACACCCAGAAACACAAAGCCATAGTTCA
The DNA here is from genome assembly GCF_014108235.1 of Myotis myotis. NCBI lineage: Eukaryota > Metazoa > Chordata > Mammalia > Chiroptera > Vespertilionidae > Myotis > Myotis myotis. The sequence goes on from NW_023416313.1 coordinate 30,217,516, forward strand.
ACAACTACAATGAAGAATCCCTTAAAGGAAATGCAGTGCTGAAATGATTTAAAGAAAATGTAATGCCCCTAATCCAAAGAGCTGAATTCAAGTTTTATCTGCTATTGGCTGCCTGACCAGGCAACTTATTTAATCTTTGTTAACCTCACTTTTATTCACACGTGAAATGGAGATGAGAAAACCTATCCTTCTTCCTTGTGAACAGTAAATGAGATCACATATGTGAATATATTATAAATAGTACTAGAGGCCCCGTGCACAAAATTCATGCACGGGTAGGGTCCCTAGGCCTGGCCAGTGATCAGGGCCAATCAGGGCCTTCCTTCCTGGGCTGCTGGCCACCGGCCAGGGTCTTCCTTTATTCCATGCCACCCCCTGGTGGTCAGCACACGTCATAGCGAGCGATCGAACTCCTGGTCTCCTGGTTAAACTCCCGAGGGCTCACTTTGCATATTAACCTTTTATATTTTATTTATTTATTTATTTATTTATTTATTTATTTTATATTTTATTGACTTTTTACAGAGAGGAAGAGAGAGGGATAGAGAGTTAGAAACATCGATGAGAGAGAAACATCGATCAGCTGCCTCCTGCACACTCCCCACTGGGGATGTGCCTGCAACCAAGGTACATGCCCTTGACCAGAATCCAACCTGGGACCCTTGAGTCCGCAGGCCGACGCTCTATCTGCTGAGCCAAACCGGTCAGGGCCATATTAGCCTTTTATATATATAGATAAACCAAGGTAAAAATATGTAGGTAACTTTTTAATTTAATTAGTTTTTTATGGGCTTACGTTGTCTAAGACGGAAAAGACTGGTTTTATTTCATTCTTCTAAATTACCTTTAGCACATGCTCTGGAAGCCTCATGCCTGTGGGCCCCCACATTAGGTTCCATCTCCAAATATAGTGACTAAGAGCCCAGAAGAGATTTGAAGTTTTTCTTTTACTGCAATGGAACAGCTACACAGGATGCTAACAATTTTGGTTAACAGTTATAAGATCTGGCCTATAGTAGTTGCCCAATTAGTGTTTGTTGATCATTATGTTAGTTAATTGAAGATCATGGCTTTTGTGCCCAAACAGTTCATAGTTCTCATTTCAATTAGAAACTCTACCAATGTTTTGTTGTGGGACTGTAGGCAAATTAGGTTAAGTTTACAAAATTTCCTTTTTCTCATCTCTAAAATTGGGATCTTAATGGACTACCTCATAGAATTGTGAGGATTCATTAACTCATTCAGCAATCCACAAATATATTTTGAACTACACGCTAGTCATCATTTTAGGCACTCACCAGGTTGTAGAAGAGAGATAAATAAGCTCCTATTATTACGGAGCTTACGTTCTAGTGGAGGGAAAACAAAACAAATATATATGAAGCTTTGGAGTAGTGACAAGGGCTTTGATGGAACTAGCACAAGGTGATATAATAGAAAGCATTTGGGGATGGGTATGCCAATTACACAGCGTAATCAGGGAAGACTTCCTGAAGGAGGTGACATTCAAACCACACACTTCTTAAAAGGAGGTAATGTGTATATTACCATGTAATATGCACATATACAATATAATAAGTATATTACCAATGCTTGCCAGACAAAGCTCAATGTGTGTCAGCTAAACTTTTTTAAGATGAATGTATTTGCATTCCACAGTTAGAAGTCAGAAGGGAGCTCTTCCTGACTCACTTAAAAAAAATTAGGCCAAGACCGGTTTGGCTCAGTGGATGGAGCATCGGCCTGCGGACTGAGGGGTCCCGGGTTCGATTCCAGTCGGGGGCATGTGCCTGGGTTGCGGGCACATCCCCGGTGGGAGATGTGCAGGAGGCAGCTGATTGATGTTTCTCTCTCATCGATCTTTCTGACTCTCTATCTCTCTCCCTTCCTCTCTCTGAAGAATCAATAAAATATATTTAAAAAAAAAAAAATTAGGAGCCCTGGCCAGTATGGCTCAGTTGGTTGAGCATCATCCCATGCACCAAAAGGTTGCCTGTTCAATTCCCAGTCAAGGCACATGCCCAGGTTGCTGGCTCAACCACCAGTAGAGGGTGTGCAGGAGGCAGTAGATGGATGTTTCTCGCTCTCTCGTCCTTCCTCTCTCTAAAATCAGTAAAACATTTTTTAAAAGTCAGGAAAATAATTGACTGTGTGCAAATGTAAGAACACAGTATGTCTATCGGAACTGACTTAAAAATAAGCCCCTGGCCTCCTCATTCCTGCCTCTGTAAACCAGCAAGAGCTATTTCTATTTTCCACACTCCATGCATCTTCCATCACCCTCAAACTATCATCCTTAGAAATCCTGACTCCAAAAGCCCAGTAAGGCTTGAAGCTTTCAAGAATCCCCTCTTCATGACATTAGACAACTCTAATTCTTTCTTGTTTGATAGGAATTGCAGTATGGCTTCAACTGTCCCTGACTTACATGTCTCCTATTTATTCTTTTCTTATTACCCCTATTTAATCCAACACACAGGAACTTTTGGTCTCAGATATAGGAACACCATATTCGGATGCAGTTAGTATCTGGGAGCAAAGGCCAATAGGGCAGCTGAGAGGCACAAAAGCATCTTTGGGAAGCTCATGTCACTGGAAAACGGTGTTTATCATAAAACTTTCCTTGAAAATCATTTTGTTGTAAGTGGGTGGAGAGAACAGTTTGATAGGACCCTTGGGGTTAGGGTTTTAGAGCCCCAAGAGACAGTGTTGCTCTGCTTTCAAAGGAGAATGGGTCCAGTTAATCACCTCTGGTTTTTTGGTTTTTTGATTGGTTGGTTGGTTGGTTGGTTGGTTGGTTTTTTTCTATTTCAGTCTTCAAGTTGGGAGAAGAATTAAATTGCTTTGGATAATAAAACTGAATCTAAGTAATCTGGGTTTTCTTCACCAAATTTTGTCCCTTTTAAGTAAATGTTGAACAAATACTTAAAGTTGATTTGATTTGTGTCACATTTTCAGTCTGTCCTGGCCCAGGCCAGCTTATAGACGTAAAACACAGCCACGGGTTCAGCTGAGTCAAAATGCTGATCTGTGAGGGTCTACAAAGAGCCACTTCTGTTAAAGCTCAGAATTCTTTTCTTTTCTTTCATTCAGTTTCATTAATTTTTTTTCTCAAGGTAAAATTTATTTTTATTTTTTTAATCTTTATTTTTGAAAGTATTACATTAACCTCTGCCAGCCTGCTCCCGTCCCCTCTAAAGTTCAGAATTCTTATATCTTCTGAGAGCAAATACTTTATCCTTATCCTATATAATAAAAGCCTAATACGCAAATTGACTGAATGGTGAAACGACCGGTCGCTATGATGTGCACTGACCACCAGGGGGCAGAGGCTCAGTGCAGGAGCTGCCCCCAGCCTTCAGGCCCCAGGCCAGCCAAGGCAGGATCCTCCAATTAGCCTGCCGGTTGCCCCACAGAGTGAGGTGGCCAGCGGGGCATGGAGCCAGTGAGTGGGCAGTGCCAGGGCGGCCAAGGGGGGTGCCAGTGGAGGCCCCCCAATTTCCCTGCTGGTTGCCCCACTTTGGCCCTGATCATTGAGCAGGCCTAGGGACCCTACCCGTGCACAAATTTTGTGCACCGGCCCTCTAGTATTACTATAAAGACAAAGTCAACATTTTTGCTTCTGAGAAAATGAACAAAAAGTGCACTTATCAAGGCCTATTATTGAAGCAAACACACATTTTTGCCACTTTCCTAGATTATATCAATTAATCCACACATTGGTTCATTGAGGTAGGTATTACCATCCCCATTTTACAGGTGAGGAAATTGACAGGCTTGGAAAGGTGAACTGACTCATCCAGGCCACATAAAGGTTAAGCAATTTGCCCAAGTCACACAACTAGCTTGGGCAGAGTTGTGACAAATCCAGGTGTGACTGACTCCAAAATCCATGTTCTTTCCACGATACCAGGGTGTTGTAAGATATTTATCTGGGTATTCTTTATGCTTACGTCATCACTTTAGCCTCTTCAATGAAATCCTCCTCAGACATGGAGCCTTCGTTGATGGCCTTGATAGCTACCTGGAAATGTGCTCGCCATTCACCTAAATGGACCACACCGAACTGACCACTTCCGATCTCCTTTAGAAAAGCCAACTCAGATGGATCTATCTCCCACTTTTCTGAAAAGCAAAAAAATAAAATAAAAATTCATGTTATAAGTAGGGAAAAGAATTCAAGTTTAAAAATACAAGCTTGAGCCCTTGCCAGTTTTCTCAAGGATATAGAGTGTCAGCCTGTTTGATTCCAGTCATGGGCACATACCTTGGTTGCAGACTTCTCCCCGGCCCAGGCCCTGGTCAGGGCTCACGCAAGAGGCAACCAATCAATGTGTTTCTTTCACATTTATGTTTCTCTGTCTTTCCCTCTCTCTTCCACTCTCTCTAAAATAATAAATTAATTAAAAAAATAAATCAATGGAAAAAAATATCCTTGGGTGAAGATTTAAAAAAAAGAAGAAAAACATACAAGCTTGAGCCTTAGCTGGTTTGGCTCAATGGATAGAGCATCAGCCTGTGAACTGAAGGGTCCTGGGTTCAATTCCAGTCAAGGGCACAAGGGCATGTACCTTGGTTGCAGGCTCAATTCCCAGCCCCAGTTGTGGCGCATAGGGAAGGCAACCAATTGATGTGTCTCTTTCACATTGATGTTTCAGTCTCTCTCTGTCTCACCCCCTCTCTTCCACTGTTTCTAAAAATCATTGGGAAAATATCCTTAGGTGAGAATTAACAAAAGTAAAAGCTTGACTTAGGCCGAAACCGGTTTGGCTCAGTGGATAGAGCGTCAGCCTGCGGACTGAAAGGTCCCAGGTTCGATTCCAGTCAAGGGCATGTACCTGGGTTGTGGGCACATCCCCAGTGGGAGATGTGCAGGAGGCAGCTGATCGATGTTTCTCTCTCATCGATGTTTCTAACTCTCTATCTCTCTCCCTTCCTCTCTGTAAAAAATCAATAAAAAATAAAAATAAAAAATAAAAAAAAAAAGCTTGACTTAGTTGGAGAAGAATTATAGATATTAAAATATGCTTTCTCTTTTCAGAGAGAGCCAGGATAAAACACAGTTCTGTGCCTTTCTAAGCTAAACCTACCAAAACAAGATCTGGGACCTGAAATATTCATGTCCAAAGTCTGCTTTTGTCCTAGTGAGTAAACTTGTGAGACAAAGTTTGGGCTTCCCACCCCCATTTCAGTTCCTTCTACTGCCCATTCTCATTCCTAGAGGGCTTTTCTGCCTTGGAAAAGTCTAATCAATCCATTTGATAAATATGTCCAATGTTGAGATTCTAACATGTGTGTGTGTGTATGTTTGAAGTGACATTTATGTGACTACATATTTCTCATCCTATAGAACAATGATGGCGAACCTTTTGAGCTCGGTGTGTCAGCATTTTGGTGCCATGTCACATATAGAAATTTTTTTATATTTGCAACCATAGTAAAACAAATACTATATTTTTGATATTTACTTTATATATTTAAATGCCATTTAACAAAGAAAAATCAACCAAAAAAATGAGTTCGCGTGTCACCTCTGACATGCGTGTCATAGGTTCGCCATCACTGCTATAGAAGCAAGTCAGGGGGAAAAATGTTTTTTAAAAACCTCTTGAAAACTGAGAAGTATCAAATCTTTTGAACCTCTTTTTATATAGCAATACCACCATCTGCTGGAAATTTAAAATAATGCATTTAAAACAATTATAAGAGTTAATGGCTCTTACAGCTTTGCAAAGTGCTCCCCCTCCCAATAGCAAGTGTGTCTGAAAAGTAACATGGGGGGACATATTCATGACCTTGGGATTGGCATAGGTTTATTCAGCAGCATGTAACCATAAAGGAAAATATTGACAATTACACTTGTAAAAATGCTGTTCATCAAATACATCTTATTAAGAGAATCAAAAGGTAAGCCGCAGACTGGGAGAAAATATTTCTAAAACATGTAGCCAACAAAGAATGCCTATTCAGAATATAAATAAATTAGAAAAAGTAGATAATCCTATTTTTACAGATTAAAAAACCTGAACTTCCTTTTTTTTCTTTTTGTAATCATTTTTACTTAATTGCAATCTTTTTTTAAAATATATTTTTATTGATTTCAGAGTGAAAGGGAGAGGGAGAGAGAGATAGAAACATCAAGATGAGAGAGAATAATTGATAGGCTGACTCCTGTATGCCCTCTACTGAGGATCAACTCTGTGACCCTTCAGTCCATAGGCCGACCTCTATCCACTGAGCCAACCAGGGAGGGTTGAACTTATTTTCTCACAAAAGAGAATACCCAAATGGCCACCAAACTTATGAGAACTTGATCAAAATAATTAGTCATCAGAGAATTGCACGTTTAAACCATAATGAGATACCACTACACACTTACCAGACTGGCAAAGTGAAAATAAAACAAAACAAAAACAAAAACTACAAGAATGCCAAATATTGGCAAGGGGGAAGGTATGGAGCAGCTGGAACTTCGTATACTGTTCATTGAAATGTAATTTCGTTAAGCTCTTTGGAAAACTGATGAACTCTAAGTGCATATCCAATGACCCAGAAATTCTACCGTTAAGTATATATACAATATTGGAGTATAAATGTGTACTGAACTTCACCAAAAGACATACAAGAATATTCATAATATATGAGACAAAAACTGGTTATAACCCAAATGACCATCTAAAAAAAAATCCATTGTGGTATAGTCATGCATGCAGCACCACACAACACAATGAAAATGGACCAACCACACCCAAAACCATGAGTGAGCTGATGTATGGACTGAGAGAAAGGTGCCAGGCACAAAAGAACACATGGTGTCCAATTCTATTTAGAGTAAAGTAGGCAAAACTAACTGAGCAATAGACTAATAAATTGTGCACTGTTCTGGATGTTAAAAATTGAGTTTAGTTTAAAAAAATTAAACAGGGCCATTGTAACTTAAATTGCTAATGGTGGAACTTTTATTATATACTAGAGGCCCGGTGCATGAATCCGTGCACAGGTGTGGTCCCTCATCCTGGCTGGCAATTTCAGCCAATCAGGGCTGATTGAGACCAGCTGGCCAGGGGCAGGGACCGCAGGAGGTTGGCCACCGAAGGAGGTTGGCCACCGAAGGAGGTTGGCTGTGGGAGTGCACTGACCACCAGGGGGCATCTCTTGCATTGAGAGTCTGACCCCTGGTGGTCAGTGCATCGTCATAGCAACCGGTTGATCAGTCGTTCAGTTGACCGGTCATAATGGTCACTTAGGCTTTTTTATATATATAGATAGTATTTATGGGCAAGGAAAGAATCCAGGTACCCATAACACCCTGAAATCACTCTTCCATCTCAATTAACATAGAGACCTTGAGTCTTGGTTACCTGTTACACAATATAATTGTGTTATCATTTTTCCCAATATATTCTGACTCCCACTAATGAGAGGAAATTTAAAGGAATAAAGCATCACCAAATTAGAATATGGGATTCTTTATCTCTATGCATTCTCACAGATTTGCAAATAACCCATTTGCTAGAAAATAGTTAAAATCAAATTTTGTCCAGATTTTGTGCTGTTTGAAAAAAGGGATGCGGACACTTTTAGCAGTTCATTTTAACAGGTTCTCTTGGGAAGCATCATTTCCCAGAAGCCCATGTAACCAGAGAGCAACAGCCCAAACACTCAAATGAAAAGAACTATAATTTATCGAAAGGGCTCTTAATAGTAAAATTTGGGGTAAAAGTGAAACATTTCCCCCCAAAGTTTAAATTGTCCTTAGGAGATGCATATAATTAAACATCTCAGAAGGGGGATTTAAACTTGGAGAAGGAATGTAACTCAACAGACACCTCAGAGAGCTGAGAACTTAAACAACATGGAGGGAACTTGGGGTTAATTCTTTACTGGATCTGGTGCTTTTCTGGAGCACATGTGTCTACTTTACCATAGCTAAAACCAGCGGTGGCTGGCAAACAGCTGCCCATCAGCCCAACTGGGTAGCGGAGACGGGACATGAGACCTAGGGAGAAAGAGAAATCAGCATTTCAAGCCTAGTTACTAATATAAGTAACATACTAAATGATAGCACCATTCTTTACATAAATAAGGCACTATTCTACTTAGTCGGTTTGCCTATTTTTCCCATTTGAAAAACATTTTTCATTACATAATATGTCCTCATTGAACACAAATTAAAGAATTCAAGAATATATAAAGATGAAATAAAGATCCCTCACAAAATATTAACATCCGGAGAAATACCATTGATGAACATCTTTGTAAAAATCTCTATATGCGTATTTGAAAGACTATACACATCCAGTACATTTTACAGAAATTTAAATGTCTTGCTATAAGCTTATACAATCAACAGGTAACTGATGTATACCAATGACTATAAATAGACCTTAAAGTTATTTCCAAGATTCCCCTATTGTAAAATATGCTGTATGATCTTGTATGCGCCTCTCAACTTATCGCCTTAGGATAAATTCCTTAAAATGTGGTTTCCTGATCAAAGGTTATCTACCAAAGTTGTACCAATTTATTCAACTAAACAGTGATTAAGTGTAACCATTTCCCTATTTTACTTTTTGAGAGTAGTTTATTTTTTTAAAAAAATAGCATTGGAGCCCTAGCCAGGTAGCTCAGTTGGTTAGAGCATCGTCCCCTATACACCAAGGTTTTGGGTTTGATCCTCAGTCAGGACACATATAAGAATCCGCAGTGACTCTGAAGACCTAGTTGAGGTTCAAGCCTTCATCAAGCTGGGTCTCTATAACGCGTGGTCCAAACATAAAAAGGAATTTCCTTAAGACCCCAACACTTTCCTCTAACTTAAAAGGTTTTGTCAAATATTTTTATGCTGTGAATTACTACCAGTGGTTTCATGATCGTCTATCTCTCTCATAGGAAGAAGTCTGTCACTGTCTGCATTGCCGTTACTTCTGCTAAGGAGATGGACGGTCATGAGCTCAATTCACCAGAGGTCAAGAAACAGACAAGATAGTCATGGGTTTTAATGCACAACCTCTTTCAAAAATGGACCCTCCACAATATTCCCCACTGACATGATTTGCCTCTTTCTGGAGGTGATGGCAGGAGTTGTGTGCAGACTCCGGATTTCATAGGTTCAGTGGCTCCAACAGTTTCAAAGATTTATGGGAGTTCAAATCTCAGTTCACACACTAAGTAACTGTGTGACCGTGAGCAAGTTGCTTCACAACGCATGCCTCAGTTTCCTCACCTATAAGATGGAGACAGCAACAGCACCTACCTCATAGGGTTGTTCTGAAGGTTCAATAAATAAATACACATAAAAGCATTCAGAACAGGGTCTGGCCCCAAGGAAGTCTGCAATAAATGAGTTTCTTCTGGGTCCCCTGCCTTTCTTCTTATCACCCTTCTTTCTTATTGTTGTATTCCTTTTCTACTCCTTTTCTCTTTAGTAAATAGCAGCCAGCCCGGCCGGCGTGACTCAGTGGATAGAGCATCAGCCTACAGACTGAAGGGTCCCAAGTTCGATTCCGGCCAAGGGCACATGCCTGGGTTGCGGGCTTGATACCCAGTGTGGGGCATGCAGGAGGCAGCCAATCAATGATTCTCTCTCATCATTGATGTTTCTATCTCTTTCTCTTCCCCTTCCCCTTCCTCTCTGAAATCAATAAAAATATGTTAAAAAATAATAATAAAAATAAATAAATAGAAGCCATTGTTTTAAGTTTTCAAGTCCCACTTTTCATTGTTTTTATGGTTTAACCCAGGTTTTTTATTTTAAAAGTTATCTGTACGGTATTTTATATATTGTAAGAATAATTTATGTACATGGTAATAAAAAAAATTAAACCTTAAAGCAATTTATAAAGCAGAAAATAAAAGCTTCCCATATCCAAATCTCCTTCCCCAGAGGTAAACCTTAACAGTTTATAGTCTGTTATAACCTTATCAGTTTAAAAATTATTACCTAAATGTCAAGTTTTTCTGTGCACACATATATGTGCAAATGTGTATTTTTTCAAAAATAGGACTACATACTAAATATATTGCTTTGTACTTCTTTTTTTTTTTTTTTTTTTTTTTCTACTAAATAACTTATCACTAACATCTTTTCAGGTCGGTACATCCTGATCTACCTGTTTTGTTTTGTTTTTAACCTCACCACCAAAACCACTCAGTTTCTTCAAGTTTGTCTTTGAAGGAAGGGGAAAGAGGTGTGTGAAGGAGAAAACTCAAAACTGCTCTCCTGATCCAAAGGGCTGCCCTCCCTGGCCCCGCTCAGAAACATCACTTCCTCTCTAATCAAACTCCCTTGACCACCTGGAATATCCGTGAGAACGCATCCCATTCCCATAAGTGGATAAAAATGTCCTTGGATTTATTCCTGATATTTAGAACCAGTACAATGGGAAAGTGGCCGCTTTCCAAAAGAGATTTTATTTTGTCAATACAACTTTTCATGAGAAAAATCTAAAATAGTATTGTATGACAAGAAGTCAAAAAAAATATGAAAAGTTACAGTGGGTTCCAAATTCTATAAAACTGAGGTAAGAGGATTCCCCCATGGGCTCCAAGTGGTCTAGCAGAGGTTGATGAGGGCTGAACGCCAGAGATGTGATTGCAATTGTGGTGGAACTTTCTGGAATCCTACGTCTTTCCATAGATGATAGGCTTGTACGAATAGCAATTATTGCAAACAATAGCTGGGGTGAGGGCTAAATATGCCTCCAGTATATTTAAGCCAAAATGTAATAAGTGAAAGGCTGCATCCTGTGTAACATCTTCTGTTCTCCAAACAAGAAAGAACAGAGAATCAGAGCAAATTTTCTATTGCAATCGTCTAAAATAGAGAGCAAATTTATGGGGCAAGGAAAAGGAGTCACGATTCTTTAGGATATTGGAAATCCTATTACATTTAGCACTGGGTAAATTTCAAGAACAAATGTATAATGACTCAATAGCCTTTGCTTCTCTGTCATCTATCGCTTTTCTAACTTGGCAGAAATGTAAAAAATTGACCTATCTCTTCCTCCCTGACTAGACAACCAAAGAAGCGTCACTGAAGGGAATTGTTCAGAAGCACATTGTATTTCGAGCTCTGACACATTTTTGCAGGGATATGTGTAAAGTGTCTAAGACCAAAGATGCATTGCCCATCGAGAGCCTGGCTGACGCTCCCAGCCTGAAGCTCCTGACTTACCAGCGGCGTTGTGCTGGTGATACCAAATCAAGTCAGGGATTGACTGGAAGAGGTGCCTTTCAGCCACGTACCACTCTCCAGAGTCATTCTTTTTAATCTGGTAATGTTTGATGGTAGGCTCCATGCTTCTACAATCAATACAATGTAAATTAGTAAACAAATAAAAGGTCACTTTGGAACTAAGTCAATTCCTTAAGCAACAGGGCTCCACCTCTCAAACCCTTAGCCTGGCAACACTACACACCAAAGCGCCGAGTGGGTTAAATTAAACAGGTCCCTCCCATCCCAGGAGAATTCCTCAGCTGTCTTATTAGAATCAAACATAACCTCAGCCAAAGTCTAGGTGACAACAAGATCTCATAATGGGCACGTGAGTATTTGTTGACTATCAAGTATGTTATAGGAATGAAGAAATGCACTGTGAGGGGTGTGAGGCAAAGAAGGGAGGAAAACCAATACAGGGTGTATTGATAAGCAGCTCGGCCATGGGCAACCGGAGTTTAATCCTTATCGGAAGCTGAGAGACTGTGGAACACACCTTGGAATTGTCCCACTGAAGTACAAAGAAGCTGAGGTGCTTATCCACCACCTCCCGTTCCCCACTGGGGGAGGGTGGCTCCTAGGATGTTAATCCTCAGGCACGTCCGTCTGGCCTAGCCACGGGGACCATGCGTTCCCTCACCCAGAGAACATCCTTGGCAGAGACACAGGAAGCTTTCTGAGGGCAGGTGAACTCCACAGGTAGATCCAGGATAGACGGGGGATATGAGGAAAGCACCACCAGTAGGGCAACAACTCATCAAGCCTCCTCACTTGATGGTTGAGAAAAGGAGACGAGAGAACTTAAGTAACACCCGATGCCACACACAGATCTTGTTAGGGATACAAACTGAACTGGTCAGTCCTAATTTCCAGTCTAGCAATCTCCCTATGCGGGGCTCTCGCTTACATTCTGTAAGTGACGGTGCCTCCCTGAAAAGGGCGGTCCCAGGAGTTGTTATTTCTGCAGTGACCAAAGTCCCAATGGCTTACCTCCTATCTCTCGTAAACACGGAAATTGTGTAGGATCCCAAATGTCTTGAATCTCGGACAATAAATGCACCTTCTTTGGACTGCAAAACAATTCATTCATTGCACAAGTTTACATTTATCAGAAAGGAAGACAAACCCACATCTCAGTAATGGAAACCAAAGCCATACTGACTTAGGATAAAAGCCTGAGACTGTGTTTACAAGTACAGGTTTAGAAATAATACCTATACAATAAAATACATTTAGGACAAAGATTTTTTTTGTATATATGAGCATCTTCAAACTTTGCCCCCAGTTTTCCTAAGCAAAATCCTGCATTTGACAACCGTGTATACCACCATTTAGTTATTTCTGTTACACTGCTCAGAATGGTAGATGGAAACAGCTGATGAGTAGGATGAACAGACAGACAGAGTTATACTTTGGAAGAAAAGAAAGAAAATGACAGGTGGGAGCAAAGGAGGGAGGGAGAAATGCATCTGAAATTGTTGGGATCAGAGTGGGAATGGAGACCAGAGTTTGTAATAAGGAAGAAAAGGGAATAAATTTGGGGGAGTCGGGAGAGAGGAGCGAGGAGAGCCATTCCATATCCACAACAAGGGATACGGCAAGAGGAAAGAACATTATAAGTTTGATGTTAGATTATGAATTGCATCTCCACTGACATTTTTGGAAAATCTCAATAAAGCTGCAAATTGCTTTTAAATAATCTTGAATGTTGGGCAGTTTTATTTGATTTGTGTGTGTGTGTGTGTGTGTGTGTGTTTGTTATTTTAAAATGCTTCTGCTTTATTGAGGGTGTTTACACTTGTGGAGAGAAAAATATCTCAGAATCTTGTCAAAGCCATGAAAGTTTACACCCGTGAAGTGCTGCCAATAAGTTGCTTGAGAGCTGCACAGCCCACAGTATGGCCTGGCCCTCAAGGTGACACAGTCCAGAAGGCAGTCTCCTTCTCCTTCCAGATGCTTACCAAGAGACAAGCCCCATTTCCTGCTCAAATTGTCAAACCAAAGAACCTTTTATGGTAAAATCTAGCTCTCTCTCCAAATGAAAGACCTAAATGTGAAATCTTTAAAAATGTTTAAAAGAAAACATACAATTCCTTTATTACTTCAGGAATTTCTTTTTTAAAAAAATATATTTTATTGATTTTTTACAGAGAGGAAGGAAGAGGGATAGAGAGTTAGAAACATCGATGAGAGAGAAACATCGACCAGCTGCCTCCTGCACAACTCCCACTGGAGATGTGCCCGCAACCAAGGTACATGCCCTTGACCGGAATCGAACCCAGGACCCTTCAGTCCGCAGGCCGACAATCTATCCACTGAGCCAAACCGGTTTGGCAGGAATTTCTTATAATAAACAAATAAACAAAAAAGCAGAGACCATAAGAAAAATATTGAGAAATTTGGTATTAACATTTTTAGAAATTCTGTATAAGAAAACAGCATAAAGTTTTTTTTAAGCCAGAAACCAGAAGAATATAGTTGTAACACATAACTGACAAAAGATTGGTATTCAGAATATATTTTTAAAACACGCATTAGTCAGTTTAAAAGACAAATACACAGAAAAATGAGCAAAGACTATTAACAGGCATGTAACAGCAGGGAAAGCCCACTGGCCCACAGACACATGAAAAGTTACTCAATCGAGATGTTTATCAAAGAAATGCACATTTCAAAATATATATGAAATTTCTTACTCAATGCCAGGCAGATACCAAATGTTGGCAAGAATGTAGGAAACTAGTTTTCTCATTCCCTGGAAGAGTTTCAACTAGTACAAGTACTTTGAATCATGATTTGATAATATCTAGTAATGTTAAATGTGCACATACCCCTGACCAGACCATTCCATTTCTGGGTATAATTGAAAGAAACCTCTTCCTTTGCATATCAAACGAAACATACACAACATACACAGAAGTTCTCTGCAGCACTGTTTGTGATAGTAGGAAATTAGAAACAATTTGAATGTTTATCACTAGTGAAATGGATATGTTTGGGTATCCTATATAATAAAAACCTAATATGCAAATTGACCAAATGGTGGAACGACTGGCAGAATGACCAGTTGCTATGATGTGCACTGACCACCAGGAGGCAGATGCTCAATGCAGGAGCTGCCCCCAGCCCACAGGCCCCAGGCCAGCCAAGGTGTGTGCCAGGCTCCCCCACCTCCCCACCAATCACACCACCGATGGCCCCACAGATTGGCCCTGATCACTGGCCAAGCCTAAGGACCCTACCCGTGCACAAATTTCATGCACCAGGTCTCTAGTACTCATATAATGAAATAGTAGACAGTAGTTGAAAGAATGTGTTTGATCTATCTATACCCTTTTGAATAAAATTGAAAATATAATGCTTAATTTAAAAAATCAACACATATGGCCTCCTTTATGTTAAACGTTAAAACACATAAAATAACTCTACAGTTTGCTTATTGCACAATCTATGATAAAAATGTAAACATAGGGACAAAATGGGAAATGTTCTTCTACCGTGATTGCCTCTGGGGAGCGGGGGAGGACAAGAAAGATGAGAGGATGGGCTCAAATGTCTTATTTCATCAGGAAAGGTCACGGCCAAATGTGGCTGCCTGCGGTGATATCTAGGCTGTGGGGGGGTTGTCACATAGTTCCCTGTCCTAGTCCCTGTGGGGAGGTCAGACCCTCGCCCTGTCAGGCTTCCTCTCAGATGCAGAACCACTCACGCTGAACCTGCACAGCCATGTTACCTGTGATCACCTGGCTCACTGTGGATCTACTTCTGGACTTCCCTCCTCCAGTTCTGCTCGCCTCTCATCCATCTTCTTTGTTCATCTGGACCTACTAAGATCACTTTGAAAGCCAGGAGGATACCACCTTTGTGGCACTCTCCATTTCCTCCGAGCCAGTGAAGCCAGGCCTGGCCTCCAACCTCCATGCCCACTCCCATGAGGGGAGCTGGGTCTGTGTCCCTCATGCTCTCTCTGCCTGACCCCCAGCTGTTACCTGGACCCTCCCTGTGTCCTGAGCCATTCCTGCATTGGGTGTTTAGTTACAGAACTGATTCTTTCTCACTTATAGTTCTAGATTTCCTCAACATCCGACAGCAGTGTGTAATGACACAAATACCTTGTACGTACTTTCTAGTTTTGACTCCACATGTACCCACAGTTAATGTTTACCGTCAGTTGGAAATTTAAACTCTATGACAGTGATGGTGAACTTACGACACGCGTGTCAGAGGTGACACGCGAACTCATTTTTTTGGTTGATTTTTCTTTGTTAAATGGCATTTAAATATATAAAAATAAATATCAAAAATATAAATCTTTGTTTTACTATGGCTGCAAATATCAAAAAATTTCTATATGTGACACAGCACCAGAGTTAAGTTAGGGTTTTTCAAAATGCTGACACGCCGAGCTCAAAAGGTTCGCCATCACTGCTCTATGGAGTTTTGTTTTGTTTTAACCTAAATGATCAGTTTTGACCAAGCTTGATATTTTGGCTGCCTTACTCTTCCCTTTGTTCCCAAAGATCAAAGAAGGTGCAGCACTGTGTATTTTTTTATTGTGTTTTTAATGAGCCTAAGCTAAGCTCAGGATAGGGTGTATATTTGATTGGCACCGAGGCACAGGTGTTCGGGCCATTCAAATATGGATTGTTCGGTAGAAGGCACTTTGGAGTAGATGAGGGAGCTGTAGAATGTTGGTGTTGAAATCATTTCAGGAAAAATGTTTCTAAAGTTATGATGAAAATCAATAAAAACATAATCTGATACAAGGACAACTAGTGTACAACATCAAAAAAATGTGTAGAGAAAAAAATGTGTATAGAGATGAAATTATACTTTAAAACTGAAGAGAACAGAAAGCAATAAAACTTTTTAGTTGGGTAAGGTCTTTCTTTACAATGCAGCCCTCATGGAAATTTTGAAAATATTCAGATTTATTCAGGAATAAATTGAATTACCTCTTGTCTCAAAAGACGTTCTGCCTGATTTCTGGTAATGTTTCTATGGTACCACCTGTAAAAGCAATAAAAATAATTTTTAAATTGTATATTTCTTTTTCTTTTTTTTTTCAGAGAAAAGAAAACACCCTACTCCATTTCTGTCTTAAAAACTTCAGAGCTGATTTTTAGAATATAGAGTGGGTGTTTAAGTTCACATAAACAATAATGTACTACTATGGGCCAGGTAATTTAGTTTAGTGGAGTTTTATTAGTTGCAAGTTTATTCTATTATCTCACTTCAACTTCCTGACACACACTTAGTATGTAATTTTGAAAAATTTAACCTCCTAAAAATTTCCATGAAAGATATGTGGTTAAGAAGTCATCATCTTCACCCTGGTCAGTGTGGCTGGGTTGTTGGAGTGTTGTTCCATACACCCAAAGGTCGTGGGTTTGATTCCCATTCAGGTCACATACCCAGGTTGTGGGTTTGATTCCCGGTCAGGGTACAGGGGGCAACTGATCAATGTCTCTCTTTCTCTCTCCCTTTCCCTTCCTCTCTCTCTAAAATCAATAAAAATATTTCCTCAGGTGAGAATTTAAAAAATAAAAAAAGAAGTCATCATCTTCAATAAACACTTCATTGAGTTTTCGTAGACAAACTAAAAAAATACTTGTTTCTTCTCAGGAAGTTCTTATTTGCATGTTTTTGTATGTGCTATGTTACCTTTCCAAAATTAAAACCCACTCTAACTTACGTGACTTTCCGAAGTTTGTTACTTTGCAGTAACGTGAGCACTTTAGTGAATGGAACAATCTATATAACCCTGCTCCACACACCCTCTCCGGCCCCATCTTTCCTCATTCCCTGTTCACTCACTGAGCTTCACCACTTGGGATTCCTTCCTTCCTCAAACTCTCTAAGTCCTCTTCTGCCCCCTATCTTTCTACTACCTCTCTGCATGAAACATGTCACTATAAGACCTTAGAACAGTGCCAAAACCGGTTTGGCTCAGTGGATAGAGCGTCAGCCTGCGGACTGAAGGGTCCCAGGTTCGATTCCGGTCAAGGGCATGTACCTGGGTTGCAGGCACATCCCCAGTAGGAGATGTGTAGGAGGCAGCTGATCGATGTTTCTCTCTCATCAATGTTTCTAACTCTCTATCCCTCTCCCTTCCTCTCTGTAAAAAATCAATAAGATATATTTCAAAATAAAAAAGACTTTAGAACAGCGATTTTCAGCCTTTTTCATTTCATGGCACACATAAACTAATTACAAAAATTCTGCAGCACACCAAAATATATATTATGTATTTTGCCAATCTGACAGAAAAAAAATATATGTAAAATTTTGATTCATTCACACTGGATGACTATTATTGTGTTGGTTGTTGCCCTTTTTTTTTTTTTTTTTTTTTGACAATCTAAAGGAAAAAAGGTAAGTGCCCCCTGACTAAATAGTCAGTTATTGCATGTTTTAAAAATTCTTGCAGCACACTGGTTGAAAATCGCTGCTTTAGAATACCAAAGTGCACACAGTTGTCATAATTAAATAATATTATAACTTAAACATGAAGTTTTGTATGACAAAACCTAGTCGGTAAGCAAACATGGTACAAGAAAGAAAAAGGAAACAGAGCCAAAAAGCGAAAAAGAAAAATGGAAAAAACTTTCATTTTAAAACAAGATTTTAAAAAGCAACTAATTTAATATTACCAGAAATACTATTTTTAAGGACAGTGGAAGGAAGAATGCACACATAGCCCTGCATTGAGTCATAATGGGTGGGCCAGATGGTAGCTGAATGAAACTCATACCTGACTTTGAGGATGGAATCGATCTTATTACATGGACTTCCCCTAACCTCTAGCAGTAGAAAGCTGCCACTAAATTAGGATGGTCAGGTATTAAAAATACTAATGCCCTTAAAAGGAAAACGAGCCATAGATAGTAGGGATGATTAGGGATGATTCTAGATAAAATAATATGACTACTTATCACTAGTGGGAATAAGAGTAACTGTGATGTTCAACTGTGAATATCATTTAGTACTTTTTAATGAATATTCATATTTTGAAGGGAATTTCAAGGTGAATCTGAGACCTCCTGTTGTAGAGATAAAGACATGGGGAATCAGTTTCCAGGGGCCTGCACTGGCTAAGTTGTGAAACATGAGTGCTAAAAGGAGAATAACAATTATAGCTCAATAAAATATGTTGAATCTGTGAAAAGTAAAGACTGCATAATGGAACTTCAAATAAGAAAAAGTTAAGATAAATTGCATTTTTTCTGAATGTTTTTCACTGGCCATCATATCAGTGTTCATTTTGTTGCTTTGTATTTTATTTATTTATTATAGTGATAAATAATATAAGTAAGTAGGTTATTTTGTTTAAATGTAAATTAAAAATCTGTGTGCATGTCATTAGAATGACTTCAAAGTTGTAACCAAAGAGCCAGATACAAACATAGGAAGAATTTAGGATTCTTTAAAATAATGCAAGATTCCACAGCCAAGAATGAGATTGGATGAATATAACTTAGGAGGTTGGGGCATGTATTGCAGAATTAAGTCAGATGGCAAAAGTTAGAAGAGTTGTGTTTGTTTTTTTAAATCAGCAAGGCTGTAACTTACACCTAGACGACACTAATTATAAAACTGATACCAAAGGGTGTGGGCCTGGGACTTGGGACAGGGCTTCTATTGACATATTTAAAAAATCCAGCATATCCAACTCTGGTTGAGTACAAACATCTTGTGTAGAGGTAAGCCTCAGGTCCCACGCCCCGGTCTTAGATTTCCGATCGGTAAGTAACAGTATTGTGCTCTTGAGTTTTCAACCTTCAAACCCTCTTCAACTTGAGAGGGTAAGTCTGCTTCTCTTAGTAAGTGACTTTGTAACCCTGAGAAGGTGAAGCAGTCAGTGCAGAGATCATGAGATAAATCAGACTCATATAAAGTTCAGGATAATCAATGTTTGATGTTTAAAACGTCTATAATTTTATATATATATATATATATTTTATTGATTTTTTACAGAGAGGAAGGGAGAGGGATAGAAAGTTAGAAACATCGATGAGAGAGAAACATTGATCAGCTGCCTCCTACACACCTCCCACTGGGGATGTGCCCGCAACCAAGGTACATGACCTTGACCGGAATCGAACCTGGGACCCTTCAGTCCGCAGGCCGATGCTCTATCCACTGAGCCAAAGCGGTTAGGGCATAAAACGTCTATAATTTTTAAAGAATCTGGCATGTTGGAGTTTTGCCTCTGTTTTAAAATTTATAATTAATCTTTTCTTGGTATTTGAAGTTTAAGGGAATTTGACTCATTTTAAAAATATTTGCATGGTTAAGAGAACTTGATTTATTAGATTTACCTAGGGTTCGATGAGATTCACATGTGTTTAATTTATTAGAGTTACCACGTAAGTTTAATTTATTAGATGTCCAGGATCATGGAAGGACTTACAAAGGGCTATGGCAGTTGCAAATTTGTCCTGTCTGGCATGTGAAGTACTAAAAAAAGAAAACTGGATGTATTCAGTTTATTAACTCAGTTAAATGTTTCAGGAAATTTAATTAGCTGAACTTATAAATAGGACTGATTGTTGAAGGACATTTAATATGTTGAGTCTGAAATAAGGTAATTGTTCATACTTTTTCATATTTATAAAGAGTATATCATGATTTACAAGTTAAATTTGAAGGCTGACTGAAAACTAGGTTTCTACATTGTATTCTTGATAATTGAATATTAATTTAAAACCAAAATAGCCATAAACATTTCTACTTACAATGTTCCCCTGAGATGTCAGAGACCACATTGACACAGCATTCCTTCCCCTGAAAACCCCCTCCCACCTTTAGCCTCAAGTCACTTCCTCAGAAAGTCTTCCCCAACCAACATCTAAATTATACCTCCTTCCCCATTGTTTTCTAAATTATACCTCCTTCCCCATTGTTTTCTAAATTATACCTCCTTCCCCATTGTTTTCTCCCAGTGTCCCACACTGTTTCTTCCCAACACTACATATTTATTTAAAATTACATATTTATCTGTGAATTTGGAGTTGTTTAATATCTATATCCCCATGAAGCTAAGTCTCATGAAGCTGGGACTGCTTCTGGGTGTTCCGTGTTGAATCTCTAGTGTCTGAAAAAGCTAACACCTGGTAATGCATAAGTGTACAATAAATAAAGATCGAACAAATAAAGTGATTCAGGGGACTGAAGTAACAATGACATGTATTACGAATGATATGGAGTATGCCTGCAATACTGGGCAAGGTGTTTCAAACTGTAAATGCCTTTCAGTTATTTTCACAGTTCAAGGAAATAATGATAATTGCTAGAAATTATTGAACATTTACTCTGTACTGTATGAGAGAGGTATTATTCCCCAGTTTTCAGATCACTCAGATGTTTAGAGACATTAGGCAAGTGCCTGCAGCCAAAGCACTAATCAGGGGTGATACGAGGATTTGAACCCAGATTTCCCCCAATTTCTATGTCCACACTACAGGACTTTGACCTAGGCCAGTAATTCTATACAGTCGTTAGAACAGTGAATAGTGAATGGCTGATACTTTTTGGTGATTATTATATCTATATCCTAACAAATCTTTTTTTTAAGAAATAGCAATAAAACTAAAAAGCAGTCTTCCCATAATTGGAGTTATTAAAGAAAGTAACTTTTAAAGACACGTAAATCAAGGCCCAAGAAAATGAGATGGTTATTCTAACCTCGGAGTAGTTTTATTCAAATGATCCAATATCTATAATATAAACAAGTTGTTGAACTGGTCTAAACAGGGGCAGCAATGAGCAAATTCATTGAAATTTTTGTTTTTTGGTGGTGTTTTTATTTTATTTTATTTTATTTATTTATTTTTTTGGTTCACTCTAAAAAATTTTTTTTTCTTTTTTTTTTCTTTTTTTTATTATTAGTTAAGGTATTACAAATGTGTCCTCATCCCCCCCACCAACCCCCTCATTGAAAATTTTTTAAAAAGGAAAGGAAGATTGCTGGTTAGTGATTTTCTATTCCCTAACCCCCAGACACTGGGTACCTTTATACATGTCTCCTTTAACCTCCTGGAAAAACCAAATTGGGATTTAGATAGATAGATAGATAGATAGATAGATAGATAGATAGATATAGATAGATCGATTTTTTAAAAAGTCTTTTTTTTTTCTTAGCAGGAGATTTCCAAACAAAACTTCCCTGACCTGGCTTTCAAAGAGACCTGTTTGTGACTCATAGATACAGAGAACAATTTGATATTTGCCAGATGGGAGGGTGATTGGGAGGATGGGCGAAAAAGGTAAAGGGATGAAGAAATACAAACTGGCAGCTACAGAATAGTCATGGGAATGTAAAGTACAGTATAGGGAATATAGTCCATAATATTGTAATAACTATGTGTCGTGTCAGATGGGTACTAGATTTATCAGGGTGATCACTTTGTAAGTTATATAAATGTCTACTCACTGGGTTGTACACCAGAAACTAATATAACAATGTGTATCAACTGTAATTGAAAAAAATATATATTAAAGAGAAAAAAGCAAGAGGGTACACAAAAACAGAGAGAGAGAGAGAGAGAGAGAGAGAGAGAGAGAGAGAGAGAGAGAGAGAGAGAGACCTGTTTGTGTTGGTCAGCTTTAGTGGAGATACTGGTGACACCCCTATGGGCCATCCTTGAGTAACTGTAGACAGTTGTGGAAATGTTTTCCAGGGAAGGTGGGTTCAGCCATGAAGGGCTTTGTTTGACTGAGTGGAGACTGGAATTTCGGAGCAGAGCTAAATGACGCAGGTCAAGAGAGGGGAGTGAAGGAAAGGAGAAGAGAGAAGAGACCCTCTAATGGGACCAAGGAGAGTAGCTTGGGAGAGAGATCTAGCTTGAGACATGGCTAATAGAGAAGTCTGGTAAGGTTACATTGATGTGTCATGTATCCCGTGGTCATCCGTCACCTGTTTCTCCCCTCCAATAAAGTGTACGTTACTCACCAATTCTTTAAAAATTGGGTTTGTTTTAGGGAAGGGATATGCTGAGTCTGGCCTCTAGGTGACTTAAATTAGTAGCAAGGCGGACCAAGGGGGTTCTCTCTTTCAATTTGTATTTGCTCTCTGGTTCTCAGAGAAGCACGGGCCTAATGCCTCCACGCATTACCTACTGCCACCTGCTGGAAGCACATGTTATTTGCAAAACAAGTACATAAGTGGGGGGAGGGCACTCAAGCTCAAGTTGATGCTGAAGTTATAAAAGACTAGGACTACTCCCAGCTCGGCTACTCTCCACGTATAAATTAATCTCAACCGTAGTTTCTGATCTGCAGAATGAGGGGCTAAACAAGTGATTGCTAAGATCTCCTCTATCTTCCAGACCCATGTAACAACAAATAGATTTCTAGGCAGGACTCCAGCAAACATGCCAAGAATTCTTCCAAACTATACTGGCCTCGTCCTCATCTGCAACTATTCCTAAAACATTTCAAAACAGGAGCCGAAATATAGTAACGTGTCTATAAATTCAGTCCAATTTGCCACTCATTGAAAATGTAATGTCCTTTTAAAAATAATTTTCCACTTAGGACACATAGTAAAACAAGTGCAAGATGAGTGTTTGGTTTCATGCTGTCACTGCCAAAACAAAAAAGAATGGCTACACAAACCGAAACAAAAATAACTTTAAGAAGTTTCTGAATCAACCATTATAAGGATCAAAGACCTCTTGAACCAGAGCTGCCGAACGCGTGACTTTCTTTTCCTTTTTCAGACCGAAAACAGTATTTGAGCTTATAACCTGACAAAACGTAGCTGATTTTCATAGATTAACCATAGAGCGTATTTTGGAAGACACTTACTCATAAATTTCTAAATTGGTTAGTTTGTTTTCAGCCACGTAGTTGCTTGGAATAAAGCCTTCATTCCTATAACAAAAGACAAAGCAAAAATAAAAATTTTGCCAAGTTTCTAGCATTATAATGGCAACAATTCTTATAAATGTCAAGGCTGTAGGGGAAGTCAAATTCATTTTATTGATGAAGTTGTTAAAAGAGGAAAACAGGTTTTTCACTTCCACATTTAACTAGAATCTCAAAATAATAAATAGTAAGATTCTGACTTATCATGTGAGTAGTTTAAAGGTGTCTTATGACACCAGAATCTTTTTAGAGAGAAAAAGGGGCATTTACGTGACCACTGGGATGTCATAGTGACCAGGTTAACAGCAGCACAATTACAAAGATATTGTTTGCTGCAGAGCATTCAATAGAGTAGACATTCTAGTTTAGCCACGTCCCTATTACAGCAACGTGATGAAGAAATACTTGAATGTGCCTTTTTTGCACAAGGAGGGGCATTTCTCTAAGACAGACACTAAGCAGGGAAATTGCTGGGACACCAAGCATGTGCGTCTTTCAGTAGACACAGCAAATTGTCTAGAAGGAAGATACACCAATTTACCCGCCCTTCCGCAGGGCGAGGAATTCCCTTTTCCTACACCTACACCTTCAAATTCCATTTGAAATTACAAAAAGATCCCCAAGACATATTATTGGGAAATAAAAGCAACTAGTAGAACAATGTATAAAATGTGATAAGGTTTAAATCAATCAAATCTGCAAACAATACCATATATTTCAATATGTGCATGACAGTGCATTGAAAATGATTTACTAAATGAATAACGGTGCTTATTTTTGAGAACGTTGGCATTATTTATCATGTTTTCATATTATAAAGAACTATATGCACTTATTAACTTTAAAGTGAAATATTAATTGGTTGGTTGGTTGGTTGTTTAGGTCTGAATCATGCCAACAGCCCACCTGCAGGAGTCGCTATTTCCACAGTCTTAAACCCACTGATAACTATTCCCACTGAAATATCTCTATCACATGTTGAGTCTAAACTAAGATTTGGAAAGACAGCCAATTAATCCGGAAAATATAAAGAAAGAGGGCATGAGCACTAACCGGTTTGGCTCAGTGGATAGAACGTCAGCCTGTGGACTCAAGGGTCCCAGGTTCGATTCTGGTCAAGGGCATGTACCTTGGTTGCAGGCACATACCCAGTGGGGAGTGTGCAGGAGGCAGCTGATCGATGTTTCTCTCTCATTGATGTTTTTAACTCTCTATCCCTCTCCCTTCCTCTCTGTAAAAAATCAATAAAATATATTTTTTTTTAAAAGAAAGAGGGCATGAAATATAAATACTTCTGATATTTATATATTTATAATCTTCAAATCTTGACAAATCAGAAATCAATGCCAGCATTCTCTCCCAGAGAGCCCAGAAACTCCTCAGAATCCTTCTCTACCCAGGACTTCAGTCAGGCGTTAACCATCTATTGCAACTGACACAGTGAAGTCTGTTTGCATCCCAGGGTCTTTTTTCCCTTGCTGCTTAATCCAGCACCTACTTCCAAAACTAGTCATTGTAGAAATATGAAAATAAGGAAGAGCCTGTTTCTGTTCCTGCCTTCGAGCCTAACAGGAAAAAACAAACAAACACGTCAAATTCCCAGAGAAAGTGTAAATCAGAATAGGAACCTATAGGAATTATTATTCCCACTTTATAAATAAAGACATAAAAACTCATTAAAAATAGAACTAGCTTGTGCTCCAGCAATTCCACTTCTGAGCATTTATTTGAAAAACAAAAACAAAAAAACAAACACTAATGTGGACCCCAATTTTCATTGCAGCATTATTTTCAATAGCCAGGACATGAAACCAACCTAAGTATCCATCAATGCAAGAATGGATAAAGAAAATGTGATATGATAGATAGATAGATAGATAGATTGATAGAATGGATTATTATTTGGTCATACTAAAGAATTAAATCTTACCATTTGCAGCAATGTAGATGGAACTTTAGGGCATTATGCTAAATGAAATAAGTTAGAGAAAAGACAAATACTGTATGACCTCACTTATAGGTGGAATCTAAAAGGTATTTTACATTAAAAATGAAAGCTCATAGACAAAGAGAACAACTTGGTGGTTGCCAGAGATGGGGGAGTGCCATGGGGGTGGGAACAATTGGTGAAGAGGGTCAAAAGATATAATTTCCAGTGACAAAATAAATGTCCTGGGAATGTAATGTACAGCATAGTGACTATAGTTAATAGTACTGTTTTGCATATTTAAAAGTTCTCATCACAAGAAAAAATATTCTGTAACTATCTATGGTGACAGATGTTAACTAAACTTGATTGTTTTAAAATATATACAAATATTCCATCACTAGAGGCCCTCGCAGCTCCGGCTTCGTCAAGAAGATCGTCTGGAAGGTCATCTGGACGGTCATTCCACTGTTTGGCCATTCGGTTGATTTGCATATTATGCTTTTATTATTATAGATCATGTTGTACACCTGGAACTAATGGAATGTTATATGCCAATTACAGCTCAATTTCAAAAAAAAAAAAGGAATGAAGTCCTGCTGGTGTGGTTCAGTGGTTGAGTGTTGGCCCATGCATCAAGAGGTGTCTGGTTCAATTTCCAGTCAGGGCACATGCCTGGGTCGTGGGCTCGATCCCCAGTGGTGGGGGGGCATGCAGGAGGCAGGAGGCAACCAATCCTTGTTTCTATCTCCCTCTCCCTTCCTCTCTCTCTAAAATCAATTTTTAAAAACATATCTTTTAAAAAAGAAATGGAAACTCAGACAGGGTAAATGACTTGCCCAAAGGACACGATAGTAAGTTGGCAGCATTGGGATGTGAAGCCAGGTGTATCTACTTCTGAGAGTCTGCTGAAATCATGGTGCTAGAATGCCCTCATACACATGGGGAGCTGGGGGGACAGGTTTAATTTCACACAGAAGGAAGTTATAAACCCAGAGAAACTGAGCCAGCAAACAGCCCTCTTGATGCTTCAGACGTCTGTAGGGGATAAAAGAGGAGGTACTTGATAAGGGCCGAGCCACCAATCTTACCCCCAACGGTCTCTTGCCTTCCACCAGTGAGTATCGTGCTTCTCCAGGATCAGGTACTCCTCTGCCCTCGTTAATGCTAAGTCACAGGGCTCTCTGGGCAGGAAATCATAGAGTGCCATGACTCGGGTCTTCTCTTCAGCAACGTCAGGGGGCGGGAGGGGAGGCAGCGGCTTGCGTTTTGATGGTTGCACACGGCCCCTGTTGGACTGTGAAAACCAAGCAGTGAGTAGCCGTGCCCCTGTTTTAACAATCTGTACTGATCATGATCTGCACTCATCAAGAAGAGGCATAGAGCATCTTCGCCTGCTGCCCCCTTCTCCCATCCAGCTGAGCCAGAGCAGGAGCCAGGGTGGGACAAACGTAGGAAATGAGCAACTATAAAACAACTTTCGGATCC
Source organism: Myotis myotis (assembly GCF_014108235.1). Taxonomy (NCBI): domain Eukaryota; kingdom Metazoa; phylum Chordata; class Mammalia; order Chiroptera; family Vespertilionidae; genus Myotis; species Myotis myotis. The sequence continues at coordinate 30,244,020 of NW_023416313.1, forward strand.
AGCAGCATACTCATCGTTTGGAAATTTTCAAGATCACACATTCTGTTGCCAGCATTGCATTAATTTTGTTTTTGTTTTTGTTTTTGTTTTACATTGGATATTTTTTCCCCTTGATTTCTTCCCCAATAGTTTCACTTTATCTTATGGATTTTTTTCTCTCTTGGAAAAAGAAAAGCAGCCCTTTTATTTCAGGTGCTGTAAGCTTGTGCTTGGCTTTACCATGCTTCCTAAGAACACTGTTTCTCCCAACACTGGATTGAAAACTAATCCTGGCCTCAAAGGGGCAGTAGCCAGAATATATTTTTTCCCTATTCACTGTCCAGTTTCAAGTTCTTCCAAAATATAGCCGCGCAGGCTAAGTTAACTGGTCATTTTTTTGCTTCTTTCAATTTCTTCTAGAAAATTCATTTGCTAAATGTTTATTGAGCCCTTATTATGTGCCAAGCGCGATACTAGGTTCTGGGCATGGTAGCAAACAGTAGCTACAGGAGCAGATCCTAAAAATGCAAGCTTCCTTGACCCCCACCCTTACCACCGATCAAGATGATACTCACTTGCTTCTTACTTCTCAATTCACTGAAGCACCGTCTGCGAGGCTGAATGTATTTTTCTGAGAGTTCTTCATCATTGCTCAGGCTTATTTGTGTTCTCACTTGCCTGACATTTAAAAAAAATTAAAAAATAATCATGTTACACTAGATCAGTGGTTCTCAACCTGGGGGTCGAACGACCCTTTCACAGGGGTCGCCTAAGACCATCGGAAAACACATATATAATTACATATTATTTTTGTGATTAATCACTATGCTTTAATTATGTTCAATTTGTAACAATGAAATTGGGGGTCACCACAACATGAGGAACTGTATTAAAGGGTCGTGGCATTAGGAAGGTTGAGAACCACTGCTCTAGATCATCCCAAAACTAGTACAAAAATCCAGATCTCTTTCCTGAGGCTTTTTAAATTATGAAGACTATTTCCTTGGGAAAGTTACTATACCTCTCAGAATTTAATTTTTCTTATCTGGAAACTAGAGGTGCTAAAAGCACATAGAGTTGTTATGAAATAAAATTGAGGAAACATGTCACATGCCCAATACAAAGTCTGGTCCATGTTAAAGGCATAAAATTATAAACATGATCATGTAACACTCTGTATCAGGCACAGTGTTATTCATTTTACATGCATTACCTCATTTGAGCATCTATTGTTATAAGTAGACATGATATAGTAATTAAGAACATGAATTCAAATCCCGGCTCTACCATTTCATAGTGTGGCCCCGGGTAGGCAATGTAACCTCTCTAAGCCTCAATTTCCTCATCTGTGAAATGGAGATTGTAAAAATCCATAGGTGGCTTTGAGAGTTACTTGAGCTAATAAATGCAAACCTCTTAGCACAATCTGACATATGGAACACTCCCATTAAATGTTAGCTGTGACTGTTTCCATGGTGCTTTGGATTTTATTCTTATACAATCATTTGCTAGACACCAAAGTATAGTTTTGGTGGAGATAGTCAAATGAATAAGACAGAATTCTTGCCCGTAAAATTATAGAGTGGAACACAGACATACAAATAGGATACACAAAATAAATATTAAATAAAGAACCAAACTGCATGCTTTGGAAAGACAATTGAAGGAGCAATTAAACCCAAAAGGATTAAGAAAGGGTCACAGAAGGCCTAACATTTGACCTATGGCTTTAAATAAGTAGGCATTTAAAAGGGGGGGAAAAACGGGAGAAGAGTTTCCCAGGATAAGGCAACAGCAGATACAAAGAGACATGGAGACTTGAAACTGAACGCATTCATTTCCAAGTAGTTGGCCTCAGAAACAAGACTTACCGCTTCTGCACGGAACAGCAACAGCAACAACAGAAAATCGACTGGATGGTATTATCTGAAAAGCAGAACATTCTCAACTGTTAGAAAGCCAGGGGTCCATGATAGCCAATAGATAAGACTGGGGGTGCTATTCCAAAGGAGGAAATCCCCTATCACCGCAGCGGTGATGGGAATTATTATAAAACGTATGCAAAGTCCGACCATGCCCTCCTTCACGAGCGGAAGGAGAAAACCTGCCACGAAAGCAAGTTACTGGCACCCCGACCAATGTGGTTTCCCTTCTCAGGCTCTTCTCGCCAGGTCTGGTTTGTGCAGTTTCCTCCGTCTGCGAATAATGACCACTACACTCTACCTTATCGTGGTCAGGGCTAATGGCAGCTAGCAAACGCACAAAAGAATGGACTTCCACCACGTTCTCCTCGAGAATCTGCTCACAGTGATTTTTGAATTAGGTCATCACATGTCCTTAAAAATATTTATTATATTTTATATCCTATACTAATAAAAGGCAAACACGCAAATTGACCATACTTTTGCTACACCTTAAGCCACGCCCACCAGTCAATCATAGCAACTATATGCAAATTAACACAACCAAGATGGCGGCCGGCAGCCATGGAGCTGGAGCGAGCAGGAGGCTTGCTTGCTCCAGTGATGGAGGAAGCCAAGCTTCCCCACCTGCCGCGGCCCGGCTCTGAGCTCCACTGAAAGCAACAAAGTTTCAATTATAGAAGGTAAATAAATCCCAGAATAAAAAAAAAAGAAAAAAAGGAGAGGCTGGGAGCTTACGTCTCCAGGGTGCTTGCCCAGCCTGAAAATGGCCCTCAGCCCCTCACCCAGACTGGCCAGGCACCCCAGTGGGGACCCCCAACCCTAAAGGGGGTGTGGCCAGCCTGAAAACAGCCATCAGACCCTCACCCAGGCTGGCCAAACCTCCATGGGGTGAGGGTCCCCACTGGGGTGGATATCCTCCGAGGGGGTCCCACACTGCAAGAGGGCATAGGCCAGGCTGAGGGACCCCCCAAGTGCATGAATTTTGTGCACCGGGCCTCTAGTATTTACATAAAATAACAAATACATATATTATATTTAATAGATTATATTTTAATATGCTTACTTTGATTTATATTTATATTTATATTTATATTTATATTTATATTTATATTTATATTTATATTTATATTTATATTTATATTTATATTTATATTTATATTTATATTTATATTTATATACTAGAGGCCCAGGGCATGAAATTTGTGAACAGGCAGGGTTCCTAGGCCTAGCCAGCGATCAGGACCAATCAGGGCCTTCTGGTTGCCGGCCAGGGCCTTCCTTCATTCCACACTGCTCCCAGGTGGTCAGCACACATCACAGCAAGTGATCAAACTTCTGGTCTCCTGGTCAAACTCCCAAGGGAACACTTTGCATATTAGCCTTTTATATATATAGATACATTTGGCTTTCAAATTTTCTGTGGATTAAGTCCAAATATAAGCTAAATGTTTCAAGAAAGAATCAGCTAGCTTAGTAAATCTGGGATATGCTTACACTTTTATTGTCAAGCTTAATCTTTTTTATTTAAGTTAGGTCAGCGATTTTCAGCTGGTATGCCGCAAGGATTTTTAAAACATGTAATACCTGACTATTTAGTTAGAGGCACTGACCTCTTTTGCCTTAGATTGTTAATAAAAATAGGACAACTAACACAACAATATCCGTCCAGTGTGAATGGATCAAAATTCTATCTTTTTTGTTTTTATCAAATTGGCAACAAAATATATTTTTTTGGTGTGCCGCAGAATTTTAGTAATTTGTTTATGTGTGCCAGGAGGTGAAAAGGGTTGAAAATTACTGAGTTAGACCATTTGCCTTTTTAAAAATAAATAAATAAATTTTGAATTTATCAAAAGGATGTTTTATAGTCACAGAATTTGCATTTCACAGTCAGCTCGTTCTCTATTCACACCTGAAAATGACGTATGTGAAGGAAGCAGAGTGCATTAGACAGTAGCATTAGCTTAGAGGGTAACAGATCTGGATTTGAATCCTAGCTGTGTGGCTGACTATACCTGGGATAAATTCCTTTACTTTTTTAACTCTTTGTTTTTCTGCATGTAAAAACAAAATAATCATACCTACCCCCTTGAGAAGCCTTAGAGGGCAGAGGATATCCTCTAATTTCTAGATATGTGGGTTTATACAAGTTACTTAACTTAAGCAATTTCCTTATCTGTGAAATCAGAATAATAGGATATTTAGCATGTAAGACTACTGTGAGGATGAATTGAATCAATTCATGTAAAGTTCCTAGAACAATGTCAGGTATACAGTAAGAGGGTAATCAAGAAGACCTATGATTATTATAGGGTTGTTGAGATATCATCTCTAAAGTTCTGGAACATGGGAGAGGGGCACAAACAGAACACAGCCAGTACAGTCCACCTCTCAGCATCATCCTCCTTGCCCTCATTGTGATGGACCAACCCAACTTCTTCCTGGTAATCAGGACGTTCGTTCCAGCAAACTGACTCCAATTCAGAAATACAAGGAATCTAAAATGTCCAGAGGGAAGTCTCAACCTCCAATATTCCCTAAGAAAAGAATTATTTTCTCACACAATGAAATCTCCAAATCCACTAAACCCAAGGTCAGAGGGAAAGAGAACAATATTCCAATGAGTTATTAGGTTGAATGGTGAGAGGGCCATTCCAATTTTTACTCACATATCCTGGCTACATATTTGCTGCTGGTTTTAAGACATTTATGGCATCTTATAGGACACCACTCCAACTCTGCAAGATGTTGTCGCCTAGATGTTATAGTAATTGAGCCTTTAGCAGACCCTTCCTCTGTCCTGTTAAGCCAACTGCTTCTGAATTGTGGGACACACTGTCAGAGTATTCAGAGAACCATTGAGCAAGCACCAATGAAACTAAGAAAAGGCTAACTCCACATAATAGATAATCTTGCAGATATCTTTCCATTCTGTCCCCATTGCAAGAGTTTCAAATGTATTCCTCTCCCCCAGATCTCCTTGGCACCAACCTCCTGATCTTGTTCTTTCAATGTTCCCAACCAGCAGGCCAACTTCTTGCCATTGCCCATGAGTCAATGTAGAGCAATGCCTGACACTATCTTGCCCTAATGAAGTGAACAAACTGATGTATTTAAAGTTCTGGGAGGATTTTATTCCAGCACTATCTTAGGGCACCCCTGCATCAGGCTGTAGCACAATGGCTATTGTCTTCCCATTCATGTGGGCTCAGGATGCAGGTCTGTCTATAAATCAGGTCTGATAGGGAATTCTTCTTGAGGCCTCTGGTGTGAGTTAAATGAGAAGTAGAAAAAAACAGGTACCATGTGAATATAAGTCACCTGTTCATGAAGGTTTCTTGGATCAACTAGGGCCCATTTTCATATATACCATTTCCATATTCTGATGGATTACTGCAGTGCATGCCCAGATTTATGGTTCAGTGAATGAGATAACTCAGCTCATGACGGGTGGTTTGCATCACATAAATATTTCATGATCCATGGTCAGGCATTCAGTATTCACCAGTGTCAAGCCAGGAGCTACTTTTCAAATTGAAAATAGTTATTGGCACAGGGTCAAGCCTTTACTCCAGGGGTTTGTGCTGTGATTCTCATACATGGGACTTTCAGAAGCTCTTTTTTTTTTTAATATATTTTATTGATTTTTTACAGAGAGGAAGGGAGAGAAGTAGAGAGTCAGAAACATCGATGAGAGAGAAACACCAATCAGCTGCCTCCTGCACATCTCCTACTGGGGATGTGCCCGCAGCCCAGGTACATGCCCTTGACCAGAATCGAACCTGGGACCCTTCAGTCTGCAGGCCGACGCTCTATCCACTGAGCCAAATCGGTTTTGGCCAGAAGCTCTTTACAGCCAAGATTTTTCCCTTTATCCCAGGCTACCACCAATGATCATTCAAATCCAGTTGTGACTCTTTCCTGGAGCCCCTTCTGATACCAATTAATGTATCAGTCAGAGCTCCAATATGAAACACGACATGCTTAAAATAATTTGTTGAGGGGGTAATGTGGGGATAAGGACACATGTGTAATAACTTAATCAATAAAAAAAATTTAAAAAAATAAAATAATATGTTTAAAGTTTTATTTACAAAGAGACTGGTTACAAACGTGTGGATGGGGGTATGGAAACCACGGAAGATGCGCAGAAACATGGGTCCAGCAGTCGTGGAACTATGATCATCCCTAGGTCCACAAGGACCAGAACAGGGAGAGAATGTTGAGTGGAGCAGAGACCAGCTTGATAGGAGCAATGATCTTCTGTTGAGGTACACAGCCAACCTGAGACAACCTCACCATACCCTCTTTCCAAGGCTCCCACAGGGTGTAATCCAACCACAAGCCAGAGGCTTGGAAGCAGGTTGAACCAATCCCTACAGATCACTTTTCCAGGATAGAGTGTAGGGTGGAGAAGAATGAATACCAACAGGTTGGGGTCACTAAGCCAGCATGGAGACTGGCTACCACATTTAATCCCTACAGGTCATCTTTCCAGGATAAAATAGCGGGGAGAAGAATAAAGCTATTCAAGCTAAGTAATTAGTATATATTAGTTCCCTTTCCTTTCACAGAAGTTGACCTTCTAAACCTAGATTCATGTACTGGTTACTTGCCTTTCTCTGGTTTGGATATAACTGTTACTAAGTCTTTGGACTATGGACACACTGGTGGTCCAGTGGTAAATGTCTTATTTCTAAAAAAAATAGAGTTCTAGTACAAGCTCAAGCAAAGACATCTTTGCTCTCACTGCTGTTTCACCACTCGTTCCTGATTTAATTGCTTTATCTCTTCCTTTACCTGTACCCAGAAACCACTCATTTCCCAAGGTTTATTTCTGGAGGCTAAAATAAAATAAATTACTAAGTCCCAAAAATCTGCACAACATTACTTGTTATTAGGTGTTTGGATTTCAATTGCTTCTGACTGTCAATTTTCACCTGGTAGTGTCTGCATGAGCAACCTGCCCCAAACACTACTAATTAGCCCTTGAGGTCTCTGTCTACCCTGGCAGGAGTGGTTTTAATTTATATTCACACCAATTTATTTCAGTGTTGTTTTACAGCCTCATAGAGATCTGTATCTATTCAGGCCAGAGGATGCAAAGTAAAATGTAGGTTACACAAATGAGTGAAGCAGGTCAAAGTATGGTATAGATTGGGACAAAATGTGCCAAAGCCACATGTGGAGGTTTTCAAATTCAAAAATTTTAAAATACTCCCTTCCTCTCCCACATCACTATTTTTCCTTTTCTACTGGCTCATTCCCATCAGCACACAAATATGCTGTTACTTCACCCATTAAGAACAAAACAGACAAACCACTCTTGACCTTATTTCTTCCTTCAGCTTTGCTCCCCATTTATAGTAAAATCTAGAAATGAGTAGTCTTTACTTGCTGTCCCCAGTTCTTCCCCTCCCATTTTCTCTTAACCCATTCAAGTTTTTGTCCCTACCCCTTCCTCCAAACTGCTTTGTTAGGGTCACCAGTGACCTCCATACTTCTATATCCAATGGTCAGTTCTAAGCCCTAAACTTATTTGACCTCTCAACAGCATTTGACACCACATCCTCTTGGTTTTCCTCCTTGATCTCCTTTGCTGCTTTCTTCTTGTCCTTCCTAACCTCTGAGACTGGGTCTAATGCTGAATTGTCCCAAAGCTTTTGATCTCTTCTCTTTTCTCTGTCCTATTTACTCCGTTGATTGTGTCATTCCTAGTGGTGGCTTAAAAACCATTTATCAGGTAGATATCCATTGTACATTTAAAACCTATATAATCTTATTAACCAATGTTAAATTTAAAAATGTTTAATGAAATATGTATATACTAGAGGCCCAGTGCACGAAATTCTTGCACTCAGGGATCGGGGGTCCTCAGGCTGGCCTGCTCCCTCTCACAGTCCAGGAGCCCTCAGGGGATGTCTGACTGACAACTGCCACAGGAGCAGGCCTAAGCCAGCAGTCAGACATCCTTAACGCTCCCGCCACCACAGCTGCACTCGCCAGCCATGAACCTGGCTCATGGCTTCTGGCTGAGCAACGCTCCCCCTGTGGGAGCACACTGACCACCAGAGGGCAGCTCCTGCATTGAGTGTCTGCCCCCTGGTGGTCAGTGTGCATCATAGCAACTAGTCGTTCTGGGATGTCTAGTAGACACTTCAAATTAACAAAGAAATCTGATCTGAACTCCTTCTCTTCCTTCTCTAAATGTGCTCTGCCCATCCTTGTCCATCTTGTCAATAGCTAGACCATGTTTCCAGATGTGCAGGCCAACAATCTTGGTGTAACCTTTGACTCATCTCTCTCACACCCCAGTTCAACCTGTCAGGAAAATATTCTGACTCTGCCTTAAAAATATATCCAAGTGTTTCAGTTTGTAATGATGAAAAAGTTCTGGAGATGAATAGTGACGATGGCTGTACCACAGGTGAATGTACTAAATGCCACTGAACTGTACATTTACAAATGGTTAAAATGGTACATTTTATGTTGTCATTTTTTGTTTTGTTTTATTTACTAGTCTATACTAGAGGCCCAGTGCATGAAAATTGGTGCACTGGCGGGGGGGGGGGGGGGGGGGTCCCCTCAGCCCAGCCTGCACCCACTCGCAGTCTGGGAGCCCTTGGGGGATGTCCACCTGCCGGCTTAGGCCCACTCCCCAGGGATCAGGCCTAAGCTGGCAGCCAGACATACCTCTGGCAGCCTGGGAGCCCTCAGGGGATGTCTGAATGACGGCTTAGGCCCACTTCCTGTGGGGAGCGGGCCTAAGCCACAGTCGGACAGCCTTAGCGCTGCCAAGGAGGTGGGAGAGGCTCTCGCCACCACCCCTGCATTCACAGTCATCAGCCCAGCTTGTGGCTGAGCAGAGCTCCCCCTGTGGGAGCGCACTGATCATCAGGGGGCAGCTCCTGCATTGAGCGTCTGCCCCCTGGCGGTCATTGTGCATCATAGTGACCAGTTGGTCCCAGTTGTTCCGCCATTAGGGTCAATTTGCATATTACTCTTTTATTATATAGGATTCATTTTGCTTCATGATTTATTTCACCTCTATTTAACACACACACAGAATCTTACTGTTTTTCCCCACCCATCTGTTATTACCATGGTCTAAGCCACCATCATCTTGTTTAGATTATACCAACGGCCTCCTAACTTCTTCCTGCTTCTATCCAGAACCTCCTATGGTTTACTCTCAACACCATGGCCAGAGTGATTCATTTAAACCTAGATAGGATCATGTTACTCCTTATCTCCAAACCTCACAATGGCTCCCCATTTCACTGGAGATATAGCCAAATTTCTCACGATAGCTTATAAAACTCTCATGCCCTCGCCTCCTATGGCCTCTCACCTTCTCACCAGTATGTTTCTGCTCACTTCCTCCAGCCACACTACCCTCACTGCTGCTTCTGGAGCACCCCAGGCCTGTTCTCACCATGGCTTCTTTGCTTTTGTTTTGCCTTGATCACTGTTCACCCAGGTATTAACCTTTTTCACTCCGTTCCTTAAAGTTGGCTCAAACCTCACCTTCTCAAGTACTCTTTTTCTTTTTCACTTTTTAAACAGCATTTCTCATTTTCTAATGTGTTAGGCAATTCATTTGTTTATTAATTTTTACTGTCTATCTCCCCTATTAGAAGGTAAACAGTGATCTTTGTCTATTTTCCTCACAGTTATATCGCAAGAGGCTAGAACAGTGTTTGACACATAATATACATACTCAACAAATATTTATTGAGTGAATGAGTATGTAAATGAATTGGTTTGAAGAAGCATCAAGTTATAACCTTTTCAGAGTGCCCACCTGTCTTGATTTAGTCCTAATGAGAAAATGGAAACTGTATTTGGGGACAGACTAAACAGGGACAATAGGACACAGGGAGCAGTAAGAGAGGTGGTGTAGAATGAGATTATGAAAGTCCATCAAGTAAGGGAAGATAGGACCCCAACTGTCTATGTGGTAGGGAGTCTTATTAAACACTGAAGATGGAGAACAATTTGGCCATAGGCCAATGCAGAGTAAAATCTGTATTCAGCCTAGAAACCTTTATAAGATGGTCCAGCAAGATGAGCAACAATTATCTATGGTCTCATGTTTTAAGATAAACTAAAACCATTTATAGATGATCCTCAACTTACAATGGTTCAACTTTAAAGTTTTCAAGATGATAATGGTGCAAAAGCGATATGCATTCAGTAGAAACCATGCTTTGAATTTTGATCTTTTCCCAGGCTAGTGATATGTGGTGCAATACTCTTTCGTGATATTGGGCAGCTGAAGCAAGCCACAGCCCCCAGTCAGTCACACGATCACACAACCAACATTGCCAGCGTTTTCTGAATCTTGTGTTCTGAGCACACATAAGGTAGGCTGGTCTAAGCTATGATGCTCAGTAGGTCAGGTGTTTTAAATGCATTTTCAACTTACGACATTTTCCACTTTCAATATCAGGATATAAAACCGTCATGAGTTGAGGAGGATCTGTAATGTCATCCAAGCCAAAGAGTGTTGATAATGGTCAATTTACTCCTGGGATAAACACTGGCGTGTTACATTACTCTCTTTATTTTTCCATATGCTTGAAATATTTCAAAAACTAAAATTTGCAGATTGCAAAGAAGGAAAATCTCCAGAAAATCAGGTAAGATTGTGGGCTAGATAGGTGCGTATTTTAGCATTAGTAAGTTTTTACATATACATGATTTTTAAAAAATATATTTTTATTGATTTTAGAGAGGAAGGGAGAGGGATAGAGATAGAAACATCAATGATGAGAGAGAATCATTGATTAGCTGCCTCCTGCACGGCCCCCCCCCCACTGGGGATCGAGCCCGCAACCCAGACATGTGCCCTTGACTGGAATCGAACCTGGGACCCCCACAGTCCGCAGGCCAATGCTCTATCCACTGGGCCAAACCAGCTAGGGCTATACATGACTTTTTAGTGATAGTTGCAAAAGGCTTATTTCTTTATTTCAACCACTGTCTTTTGCCCAACCAAAATTATCATCTTCCTCGCTAGTCCCAATAAGAAAACTATTCTGTTGGTTTCCCTTCCCAATTTGCCATGTCTGTGTGTGTATGAATCTATCATAGAAATCTTGGATTCTTCCTGAGCCCCATACTTAACATTCAATCTGCCATTGTTCTGTTCAAATTGGCATTTTACTTCTATCTCTCCTGCTACCGACCCAGCCCAAGCCCTATTCAGCCCACACCTGTATTTCTGCATTAATTCATTTAATCCTCACAATGTGAAGTAGATGGCACTTCACAATGCTGAATTTTAACCACAAAGAGAATCTTCCTTGCTGAGAGTCAAGAGCTTGTAAGTGGAGAGCAGGACTGGATCCCAGGCAGGCTGATTCCACAGTCTCTGCTCTTTACCTCTGTGCAACCAGTGTTTGCTCAGTGACTGAATGACCTGGTCAAATCCCCTGCCTCTGAGCCCTCTCTCCTCCAATCCATTCTATATATTCATTTCCCTAAAAATTTGTCTCAGCCAACTGCTCTATATCTTCAACATCAAAAAAGACTCTTTTTTAAAAAATATATATTTTATTGATTTTTTACAGAGAGGAAGGGAGAAGGATAGAGAGTTAGAAACATCGATGAGAGAGACACATCGATTCAGCTGCCTCCTGCACACTCCCCACTGGGAATATGCCCGCAACCAAGGTACATGCCCTTGACCAGAATTGAACCTGGGACCCTTCAGTCTGCAGGCCGATGCTCCATCCACTGAGCCAAACTGGTTAGGGCAAAAAAGACTCTTAATCACACATGGCATCAAGACTTTACCTTCCTGTGCTAAAGGCCTTCCATCATATGGCCAATCCCACTTTGACTCTTAGTGTTCCCCAGTTCCTGCCACACTAGCTTCTCCCACTTGCTCTACTCTCACAGATACCTTGCCTGCCTCTGGCCTGAAAAAAAAAGGGGGAAAAGGCCATTGCAATACACTCCCAACTTACCTTCCTTTGGCTCTCAAAGAATATGTGCTCTACCCTACCCTACGGCCCTTAATTAGATGGTCATTAAAATTTCTTTATGTAGGTTTCAGTTTCTCACAGGGTTTCTCAAACCACTATTGACATTTTAAATTGAATTATTCTTTGTTGTGGGGGCTGGTCTGCGTATTGTAGGTAGTTTAGCAGCATCACTGACCTCTATGTACTGCATGCCAGCACCAACACCTCCACAACCCACTAACACACACGCCCCCTCCTCTTAGCTGTGAAAACCAAAATGTTTCCAAGAATTGTCAAATGTCCCCAGGGGGCAAAATCACCCCTAATTGAGAACCACTGATCTAGACTGTAAGCTCTCCAATTTCAGGGACTGCATCTTATACATTTTGTCTTCTTTACAGCATCCAACATCGGTGCCGCATACATAGCAAAGCTCAATAAATAACTATTAAATAAGGCTTCCCCAATAGCTACACCAACATGTTAGATCTGGGCTCCACTTCTCAGTACCTCATTCACCACATGATATCTCACAGCTCGATGCTGGCTGCAGAAAAAGCTAGGCTTACCACGATCTTTTGTGGTCAACTGTTCCACCATGTGGAAGCAAAATTGAAGAAAACTGAGCTTCCGGAGCTTTAGCTAGCACTTGTAGTGGGCCATAAGTCTAATCTTTTGTTCCAGATATATTAAAAAGAAAGAAAAAAGCTTATCTAAAACCAAGCATTAAATTATGAAATGCTAAATAAAATAACTAAACCCTCTCTGGTGTTCAATTTTTTTATATATATATATTAGGACAGCATATGGCAGTGATTTTCAACGTTTTTCATTTCACAGCACACATAATCTAATTACTAAAATTCTGCAGCATGCCAAAAATATATATATTTTGCTGATATGACAAAAAAGGTATAATTTTGACTGATTTACAAAATAATAATAATAATAATAATAATAATTACCTACCCTTTTGCTCCAAAGTAAATTAAAAAAAAAAAAATCAGGTACCTATAATTGTATATAGGATTTCTGGTACCAAGAATTAACCAATCAGATGCAACCTTATTATGTGATGTGACCAATAAGATATAATTCTATTATATGACCTACTAGAGGGCCAGTGCACAAAATTCATGCACAGGGGTTGGGAGGGTCCCTCAACCTGACCTGTACTCTCTCACAATCCAGGACCCCTCAGGGGATGTCTCCTGCTCAGGGGATGTCCCCCCCACTCGAGGGATATCTGACTGCTGGATTGGGCCTAAACCAGCAGTCAGACATCCCTCTCGCAAACTGGGACTGCTGGCTCCTAACTGCTCACCTGCCTGTCTGATCACCCATAACTGTTCTCCTGCCTGCCTGATTGCTCCTAACCACTTGCCTGCCTGCTTCATTGCCACTAACCACTCTGCCTGCCTGCCTCACCACCCCTTACCACGTCTGCCTGCCTGCCTCATTGCTTCTAACCACTTGCCTGCCTATCTGATCACTCCTAACCACTCTGCTTGCCTGCCTGAACACCCCTAACCATTCGCCTGCCTGCCTGATCACCCCTAACCACTCACCTGCCTGCCTGATCGCCCCTAACTGCTCTCCTGCCTGCCTGATTGCCCCTAACCACTCTGCCTGCCTGCCTTATCACCCTTAACTGCTCGCCTGCCTGCCTGATCACCTCTAACCGCCTCTGCCTCACCCCAATCACCACGGCTTCATCTGGAAGGACGTCCAGAATGAGGTCCGGAAGGTCGTTCAGCTGTCCAGTCTAATTAGCATATTACACTTTTATTATTATACTAGAGGCCTGGTGCATGAATTTGTGCATGGGTGGGGTGCAGCCAGCCCACCCCGATTGGGGCCAATTGGGCAGGGCCAGCCTGAGGGAGGGGCTGCAGGTGGTTGGCCAGCTGGCCCAGCCCCCTAGTCAAACTCCCAGTCGATATCCTGGTCGAGGGGACAATTTGCATATTAGCCTTTTATTATAGAGGATATATATTTATGGTTTAAGACAGGGCATGAAAACCTATGGCTATTGTTGTGTTGGCTGTTATTTGTTTTATTTGACTATCTAAGGCAGTGATTTTCAACCTGTGTACTACAAGAATTTTTAAAACATGCAATACCTGACTATTTAGTCAGGGACACTGACCTCTTTTCTGTGTGCTCTGCACTTCTTGCTAAGTGGCTGCAGGGCTGGCACTAGCAGAGGCCAGCCTCAGTTTGCAGCGCGGCCTCTCTTGGGCACTTCCTAGCCTAGCACAAGTAGTGCCATCTGCAGATCACGGTAGCTCATGCCAGGTGGCTATGAGCAGGGCACAGGCAGTGGATGACCTTGGCCTGCACCTCCTGGAAGGCCCCAGAGCTGTGCACCTAATGGATAGCTTCAAGCCATGCCAGATTACAACCCAACCACCCCCACGAGTGACATTCTCAAAGGGCTAATACAGTGGGCACCAAAGCCCCACTGAAGCAAGTCCTGCTAGTGTGGGGTCAGCCCATGCACAGCAGCTTGTCCTCGAAGTTGCAGCCAGGCCTTGAAGGCCATTAGCCTGAAGGTCAGTCCCTCCCAGTGACGTGCCAATAGCAATCAAGGCTCAGCTATAACAGGAGGTGCACATAGCCCACATGGGAGGAACACCTGGTGTGCCCAGCTCAAGTGATGGGGGAGGCTGTGCCACTGGTCCCTACAAGACACCTGCTACATTAGGCCACCCTACCAAGACCAGGAGATGTAGCAGCTACCAAACACATAGAAACAAACACCGGGAAGCAACAAAATGAGGAGATAAATAAACGGGTCCCAAATTAAAGAACAGGGGAAATCTCCAGAAAAAGAACTAAAGGAAATGGAGGCAAGCAAACTACCAGATACAGAGTTCAAAACAATGGTTATAAAGATGCTCAAGAAATTTAATGAGAACTTCAACAGCATAAAAAAAGGACATGGAAACCATAAAAAAAGAACCACTCTGAAATGAAGAATACACTAACTAAAATGAAGAATAATTTACAGGGAATCAACAGTAGAGTAGATGAAGCAGAGGATCAAATCAGCTATTTGGAATAGAAGTGTGGGAACCACGCCAATGAGAGCACTGAGGCCTTGTTATTCATACACCGGGATGTTCAAGGCCATTCTGGCATGAGCCTTAACAGGATGTTCAAGGACTCTGAGCCTGGGAATCATCATCAGGCTAAGATACCAAGTGGGTGCAAGGACACACGGTACACTGTGCCCTTCTGTAACCCAAATGACTGATGTCACTGTTGGCAACTAGCCCTCTTTGCCTCTGGAGTAATGTACAGTTTACTGACCAAGAATGTGTGAAGAAGTCTGCTAAAGGGAGAGCAGCTGGGCAGAGGGAGCTCAGAGAAGCAGAGACAGTAAGACACAGAGAATGTAGCTCCTTTGTGTGCAGGAGAGGCTAGAGAGCTCAGACGGAGCTGAGAGCTGACCCTGCTATGATTAAGGCTAAGAGCTCACAGAGAGCTCAGATACAGCTACCATGTTAACCAGCCCGTGTGCTGGGGAGGGGAGACAGGAGGAGCTGCTGAGCCAGAGGAGCTATTGAGGCTATAATAGCTCTAAGGGAGAGCTCAGGTGCCGCTATAATGTAAGGCGGTGAGTCTGGGGCAGCTTGCGGCTGCTCAGATACTAACAGTGGGTACAGAGATTAATGCTGCTTTTGTGAGAAAGATACGTATTCACCAGCCAGTGTCTGGCTGCCTGCCTGTATGGATTTTACTGTAAGAAACCGTCTTGTCTGAAGGCTATGTGGACACTGGTTCTGCAATAAAGACTCATTCTTATACACCCACAACTTCTCATGGCCTCTCCATCTGCCCTGCCACCGAGGATTGGCCTGTGTTTCTGTGAGCAGAAGATAAAGGAGGAACTTGGACTCAGTTCCCAACAGTTAGTACACTGGGCAGGGCTCGAGGAAGAACCAGCCCCGGAGTAGTCGGGAAGAATTTAGAAGAATACATAGACTCAGAATAACTCAGAGCAGCAGTGCTGAGCAGCAATCCTGCTGTCTCGACAATAAGGAAACAGAAAAAAGTCAGAACAGCAAGAAGAAAAAAGAATCCAAAAACATGAGGATAGTGTAAGGAGACTCTGGGATAGTAAGGAGACTCATGGTGGTGTGGAAGAAGAGAGAGAGCAAGAAATTGAAAACCTATTTGAAAAAAATAATGACAGAAACTGTCCCTAACCTGATCAAGGAAATGGACATACAAGTCCAGGGTGATTTTTCTACAGAAACTTTGCAGGCCATAAGATATTGGCATGAAATATTCATGAAAAGCAATTACCTAGCCAAGACTACTCTACCAGCAAAGCTATCATTTAGAATCAAAGGGCAGTTAAAGAGCTTCACAGACAAGAAAAGCTAGAGTTCATCAAAACCGGTATTACAAGAAATGTTAAAGGGTCTTCTTTAAGAAGAAGCAACAACAACAAAAAAGGTCAAAATATGAATAATAAAATGGTAATAAATACATATCTAGCACTTAAAGGTTGCCAGTCTGATTCCCTGTCAGGGCACATGCCTGGGTTGTGGGCTCAGTCCCCAGTAGGGGTATGCAGGAGGCAGCCAACTGATGTTTCTACTCATCTCTCCCTCTCCCTTCGTCTCTCTCTAAAAAAATTTTTTTAATAAAAACATATTTTTTAAAATTACTTTAAAAGCCAATGGATTAACTGCTCCAATCAAAAGATATACGAAATATATATATAGAAACTGAACAGATAAAAAACAAGACCCTTACATATGTTGTCTACAAGAGACCCACTTCAGATTAAAAGACACACACAAATTGAAAGTAACGGGATATAAAATAATAATTCATGAAAATAGAAAAGAAAAGAAAAAGCTGGGGTAGCAACATCTATACCAGACTGAACAGACTTTAAAACAAAGGCTATAACAAGGGACAAAGAAGGGCCCAACAACTCTGCTTCTGGGTGTTTATCTGAAGAAATCCAAAACACTAAATCGGAAAGCCATATACATCTATATGTTCACTGCACCATTATTTTTTTTAAGATTTTTTTTAATCCTCACCGAGGACATGTTTTTATTGATTGTTAGAGAGAGAGGAAGGGAGAGCGACAGAGAGAGAGAGAGAAACATCGTTGTGAAAGAGAAACCCATTGGTTGCCTCCTCTATGTGCCCTGACCAAGGATTGAGCCTTCAACCTAGGTATGTGCCCTGATTGGGAATCAAACCCACAACCTTTTGGTACATGGGACAACGCTCCAACCAACTGAGTCACCCAGCCAGGTCCATTGCAGCATTATTTACAATAGCTAAGATATGGAAGCAACCTAAATGTCCATCAATATATGAGTGGGTAAAGAAGAAGTGGTGCATATATACAATTGAATATGATTCAGCCATTTTTAAAAATGAAATTTTGCCATCTGCAACAACATGAATGGACATAGAGGGTATTATGCTAACTGAAAGAAGTCAGAGAAATACAAATGTCGGATGATTTCATTTACATGTAGAATCTAAAAAACAAAATAAACAAACAAGCCATACAGAAACAGACTCATAGATACAAGAATATTTTGATGGATGCCAGATGGGAGGGGGGTTAGAGATGGGTGAAAAAGGTGACGGGATTTAGAAATACACACTGGTAGTTATAGCATAGTCATGGGAGGTTAAGTTCAGCATAGGGAATACAGTCAATTATATTGTAATAATTATATCTGTTGTCAGATGGGTACTAGATTTATCAGGGTGACCACTTGGAAAGTTAAATAAATGTCTAATCACTGGGTTGTACACCTGAAACTAATATAGTGTTGTATGTCAACTATCACTTAAAAATTTTTTTTAAAAAATCTGTATACTGATAAAGAATCACTATATACTGAAGAATTTTTAAAAAGAATCACTATATATTGTAGGAGATGTGTAGAGGGTAGGAAAAATAAAAGATAGCTGAGGCAAAGTGCCTAGAACATAGCAGTTGATCATTTAACTTTCAGCCTTTTTTTCCTTACCCAGTTCCTTGTAACTTTTGGGATATTCACAGGATATATTTAAAGTAAATAGATAGAAACTGATGTGGTTCTCCCTCTGAGATGAAACAGGAACAAGGCCAAGTAAGCCAAAGCGGATCCTCAGCCCCCAGCTTCTCTGCTTGGAGCCCATACGCTACCCCTGACTCAGAGGCAAATGTTCCTTCCATTCCTGACTCTATTGGGCTTTCTCTCCCACTATTAAACAGCTCTTCAGAGAGACTCCGAAACTTATTCTTGATAAGGTATAAATGATATAATAGTAAACATGTTGTACTGTAGTTTCTTTTAAAGGCATTTTCATCTAAGCATGACACCTGTATTAGAGTGAACAGAAAGAGAGATTTATTTTAAGGAATTGGCTCACAGGGTTGTGAAGGCTGGTGTGTCCAAAATTTAGTAGGATGGGCTGGTAGACTGGGATCTCAGAGAAGAATTTGTTCCACTAAGGCCTTCAGCTGACTGGATGAGGCCCACCCACATTACGTTTTACTCAAATCCACCTATGTAAATGTTACTCTCATCCCAAAAACACCTTCACAGAAACATCCAGAATAATGTTTGACCAAATATCTGGGCATTATGGCCCAGCCAAGTTGAACCATCAAGTTAATCACCCTAATACCTTAAAATGAAATACAGACAACTTTCTAAGCAAAACTGCTGGTATCAGTCAGCAGGCAGAATTGCTATCTGAAACTGGGGAAAAAGCCTTCTGCTGCACACTGACCACACGGCAGGAGTGGGGATTATAAACCCAACGGCATTCCCTTAGTTACCTTTGCTTTCTGGATCCTAGAATTTTCAAATACGTGTTTTTCCTGACTCAATAGCAAAGACAATTGCCCTCCAATAGAGGTGCCACCCTACACTGCCACTGCTTTCATTATGAGAAGGTATTTGTTCTCTCTCCCCCGGAGATCAACAGCAGCTGTGAGCAGGAAGGCCAGCTTCGGCCTTGTTGACGGTTCCCTCCCTTCTGCCCAGCACAGCTGCCCGCACACAGTTGCTGCCCAATAAATAATTGCTGAGCAAGTAAAAAAGCAAACGGTGAAAGCCGAACAGCTCCCTGGCCAGCCCTTGTTTGGCATGACTTTCCAAGACACTAGGCATCTTTACAGATTGAAGGATTGACTCATCCCCAAGCCGATAACAATGATTATTAGAGTCATGGTCATGTTCCGTTTACAGCATCACAGTGTTTTCCAGGTGAATAAGTAAGTGGAGAGCCGCTTCGACGTGCACACTGTGATTACGGAAACCATTCTTTGAATTGTTTTGCTGAATACCTGCAGAGAGGAGGCACTTCTGTGCTTTTGGAAAACCCCCAGTGTAGGCAGAAACGCATGCATATCCAGGGCTTTTGCCCGGGAGACTAACACGCCCCGGAGGCGGGCAATGACTATTTGCACACTGGAAGGATATATTCGGGGTGGAGGATTATCGAGGGAAGGAACCAGGGCTTCCTCTCCCAGGCTGACATCTGCGCTGTTCTTCAAATCTACTTCTTATTCCCCAGCAAATATCTTTAATTCTATATCATGTACCAGCAACTCAGGAAAAGGGCATCACGTCCAATGGAGTCTCTGTGACCTTTTGGAACCGGCTCATCTCTCCTGGGTTAGGCAGGGGAGCCTCTCATTTGATCAGGTGTTTGTGTTCTTTTCGGGGAAGGCTTGCCCCCCCTTCTTTCATCGGAGCAGGTCCTATTTGCATTCCTTTCCCCTGAGTGGGTGGCTACACCAGGGCTCTGTCTGGGAACCGGTTTCCACCAGGGGGCACTGGAGCGGAGCGAGTGTGAGAAGCACCCCTTCCCAGAACAGCTCCCTGGCCGCCTTTCAGCACAAGAAGTAAACATCTGATGAAAAGCTGTGGGGCCGCGGCTGTCTGGGAAACAACGTTAGCGGCGTTCCTTCCGTTTCTAATGTTTTGAGGTTTAGGTATCAGCATAACCTCGTGTTCATCCCCTGGCATTTCCGATGTCAGAGTTTCGTTTTGAATGCGTGGTTCAAGTGAAATTCATTCCTACTGAATGTGGCCCTCATACCTGGCACCTGGCTAGTGATTTCTGTTTGGAAACATGAAGAACTGGCTCCGTTTCAAGAGCTGCCCTGAGCCACAGACCAGGCTCGTGGCCCACCCGCACACTCCAGGTCCTGGCTGTAAGGCAAGGAATTCCGGGGTCAACAGCCTCTGCAGCCGAAGGGCTGGGGGGCAGGAGGACCTTGACCCACTGTGCCTCTGGAGAAAGGGCTCCAGGTGATTGGAGCTGAGCCTCTGAGTTCACTGCAAGACATGCCTTCTTTTCCCCCAGGCATTCACAGAACGGCCGGACTGTCACACATTCCCACCACACACCTATTTCTTAAGGGCCTTTCAAAGACTGACACATTTTAATGGACTTGCCTGTTATCTGGGAGGTGACTTCTACCTCTGATTAGGCATCAGAAGCGGCTTCCCAGATGTGGAGCCAAGAACCCACACCAAGCATAGCCAGTTTGGCTCAGTGGATAGAGTGTCGGCCTGCAGACTGAAGGGTCCTGGGTTCGATTCTGGTCAAGGCCACAGGCCCGGGTTGCAGGCTCGATCGCCAGTAGGGGGCATGCAGGAGGCAACCGATCAATGATTCTCTCTCATCATTGATGTTTCTATCTCTCTCTCTCTCTCTCCCTCTTCCTTACTCTCTAGAATCAATAAAAATATATTTTTTTAAAAAACACCAATTAAAGGGAAAAAGGAAGGAAGGAAGGAAGGAAGGAAGGAAGGAAGGAAGGAAGGAAGGAAGGAAGGAAGGAAGGAAGGGAGGGAGGAAAGAAGGAAGGAAGGAAGGAAGGAAGGAAGGAAGGAAGGAAGGAAGGAAGGAAGGAAAGAAGGAAGGAAGGAAGGGAAGGGAAGAGTAAGAGTGAGAATGGAAGGGTAGGTAGGGGAAGAGAGAGAGAGAAAGAAATACGCTGAGGTCTTTATTAAAATGTTTTCCAATTTGGAAAGCTATCTTTCATTCTGATTCCACACTCTATATATTTGAGACACTAAATTATTCCTGTTTTGTGTGTGTGCCTCCTTTTGACATTAAAGGAACACACCCTTGAACAGAAATGCTCAAGGAACACTCCTGTGATTCTTTTTGATAGAAAAATGTCCATTTTTCCAAGAAATGATGCTCATCAGAGATGCTAATCTTGTTTAACCTATGGACGAAATAAGTTAACAACCCTCTGTTAGAGCCCAAACTTGGATTTTAACATTATCCTTGTCTGTGAAACCTTAAAGTAAGAGGAATGACTACATTAAGGGATTCACTGCCTACAAGCCGAAAACAGCTGCCTCGCTCATGGGGCAGTAGACGGACACGTTTGGGTGGAAGATCAGACTGGTGCTTGGTCTGGCTGGGGCCTGAGGGGCTGCTGAGTGTGAGGAAGGGGCGAGGAGATTCTAGAAGGCTGGGAAGCTAGAGGGGGCACTGGGCCCAGGGGAGATAGGGATCCTGGGAGTAGAGGGTGCAGCAAGGAAGAGCAGAGGCTCCCAGAGACTATGTATCCGTTCCCAGCCTCTGCCAGGGCCACCGCCAGCACCCAACATCCCAGCGCCCTGAAGCCCTTGTGTGCTCTATGCAGGAATTCTGATTTCTTCCCGGTAACCAGTGGACGTGAGCTGGAAGCAGCCGTCTCACACACAAGTCCTCCCGCCCCCAGGTCTGAGTAGTGATTTCCTAGAAGACTGCTGTCAGTGAGCTGCAAGTTTATGAAACGCTCGCAGAAATCACACCCTAGACATCTGGCCAGCTTATGATGCGGAGGAGCGCTCGGCCACCAGGCCTGCGGGCGTGGCTGGCACCGTGCCCAGGCTGTGCTCCCTGCCCCTCGGTGGGCAGGAAGCGGGCAGACGATGCTGGCCAGTGGGCCTCACTGAGTAACGGAAGGGAGTCTGCAGGTCAGCTCCCTGGAGGGCACGGAAGCCTTGCAGACGGTGACAAGCATGCCTACAGTGATGACAGCGATCCTGATAGGCAGTGCAGGGGGTAACAGTGCGATGGTTTACAAACAAAGGAAAAGACACATATAATCATGCCCACACTGACACTGAGAAGTTCTCCGTTTCTAAGTTGACTCCAGCGGAGTCAGAGTGGTGGTAAAAATGGCCAAGTTTGTTTTGGGCCCATGGTTCTATCTCCTTTTGCCACTGAATTAGTTATCAACTGTTGGAGACAAATGACCTGCAAGCCTAGAGGTGTAAAACACTTACTATCTCACAATGTCTGCGGGTCAGGAATCCGGCTTAGCAGGACCCAGCTGAGACTCACTTCCAAGTTCGCTCCCGGCAGTCAGCAGGCTGTGCGCCCTGGCTGCCCACGATGGGGCTCTCCACAGGCTGCACCTCATCTCAGAGGCTGCACGCCATCATTTTTCCATATTCTGCTCACGAGGAGCTACTGGGCCCAGTGCATCCTCAGGGAGAGGGGCTGCACAGGGCGTGAAGATGGGAGTGGCCGTCGTAGGGACTGGCTGGACAGCCACCCTCTGTCTTCCTATGAATAGTAATAATGGAAGATTTAACGTAGCAGGGCTGGTGTGGGAATGAAATACAGGAAGGAATAAAAGAAGGCGTGGAAAAAAGAGGCTCTAGAAAGACAGTCCGAGGAAGGGGTCCCGACTCCACCTCCCAGGTCAAATTACGGAGATGAGTCCAGAAATGTGCATTTTTTAAAAATATTTTTATTGATTTTTTTTACAGAGAGGAAGGGAAAGGGATAGAGAGTTAGAAACATCGACGAGAGAAACATCAATTCAGCTGCCTCCTGCACACCCCGCAGTGGGGATATGCCCACAACCAAGGTACATGCCCTTGACCAGAATCGAACCTGGGACCCTTCAGTCCACAGGCCAAACCGGTTAGGGCTATTTTTTAATATATATTTTTTTTCATTGATTTCAGCGAGGGAGAGAGAGACAGAAACATCAATGATGACAGAGAATCATTGATGGGCTGCCTCCCGCACGCCTCACAATGGTGATCGGGCCTGCAACCCAGGCATGTGCCCCGACTGGGAATCGAACCATGACCTCCTGGTTCATAGCTCTCTCGGGCTCTCTCCCATTCAGTCTGATCAGTGTCTCCCCTTCCACCACGGTCTCCTCGCATGCCCTGCCCTGCAGCAGCCTGAGGCCAGATTTCTATGGTACACAGCACTTAAAACAGCAAGAAAATCTGGCAAATGACTCTGGCCCAGCAGACACACACAAGCATGTTTTTGATTTGCAGTAATACTCTTGGAGGCTTGTTCTCTTATCAACAGTAAATATTTGGTTTTACCCAGGAAAAAAAAAAAATGGAAAAAGGAGCCATGTCAAGTTGTAATTTATAGCAGAAAGAACAGGTAATTCTTACCATCAAATCAAATTATCAGAAGTTGGAAGGGACAGGGAGAGTTCGTCAAATCCATGTCCTTCCAGGCTAGACAGAGAGATCCTCACAATATCCCCGCTGATAGGCAGTCTCTTATTTCACCCCTTGGGCAATCCCTAGTTCTTGGCCCAACCATTCTTTATTTTATATATAACCGAACCTTTCCCATTGTAATTTACAGCCTTCTCTCTAGTTCTGACCTCAGGAGAAGTGAAGAGCAGATGCTCACATAGCTTTTAATAAAAAGGTTTTTATGAAGTCACTGTTCATCTCGGTCCTGCCACTGGGGGAGGCGGGAGAGGTTGCTGCCTCTGGGCGCTTTCTGCCTGGCTCTGCTTGGCCCGCACTCCCGATAACAGGCAGCCCATGTTTATCTACCAGAGGATTAAGACCCTAGCTTATATTCAGGTCAGTTAACAGAAATGACCGGGTTTAGTTTTTTACAAATTCTTACAACTAGTGTTGGGTCCTATGAGGTGATTTGGCTTAAACAGATAACATTTTAAAATTGCAATCCCTTTTCTCCTACTGCCACTTAAAAATCAGAAATGTAAAAATTTTGTTAGCTGGCCTTTGCTTTAATCTGGTGTGACTGAGCTTTGTTAAAAGCTTGGTTCCTTTGTCATTCAGAATTAAGATCAAAGGCTATTTTTCTTCCGTAATTTTAATTATTTGCATGATAAGGCCCTCTGAGCTAAATTAATAAGCATTTCCAAAAATTGCACACGGGACTGAAATAGTCTTCCAAAGCAACTTCAAAATTAAGTTCAGGAAGGATGTGTCCTTTTTATCGTTTCTTTACGATGTCTTGTTGGAAGGTGGGCAAAAAGGAGAGTCACCATTTTATAGATGAGAACCTGATACAGGCTTTGGCCAGGCAGCTCAGTTGGTTAGAGTCTCATCTCAATACAGCAAAGTTGTGGGTTTGATCCCTAATCAGGGCTCATACAAGAATCCATCAGTGAACACACAAATACGTAGAACAACAAATCACTCTCTCTCTTTCTCTTCCTCCCTCCCTCCCGTCCTCTTTCTCTCTCTAAAATCAATAGGAAGGAGAAAACAGAACCTGGTATAAAGAAGTTGCCACAGGTGACCCGCCAGGGCTGCAGCAGACCCAGAACTAGAACTTGGTCTCCTCGCCTTCAGCCAAGTTGTTGACACTAGACATCATTCTAAACAACAGTCACCTTTCAAACGGAATTTCTCTCATGAGGATTTAAGGACACTGTTTTTTGTTTTGCTTTCTTTTGCATTCTCTCATTGTTGAGCATTTACTAAAATGATATCGCCACAATGATTACTTAAATAACAAACAAGACCCTGTCCCAGCTGGGGAAAGGATCCTCAAAATGTCACCAGCCCGATGCCCTAGAGAAAACGCCTTCTGGTGTTCAAGAACCAGTACCATGCCCAGAACAAAACAAGCCTGAAGCCCAGCGACAAAGCCATCGTACTCACAGGTGGAAAGAATCATGGCTGCACCGCCGCCCGGAGCACACAAACCAGCCTTCAGCTCGTCGGCGGTGCTCCCGTCACAAAAACACATCTTTCAGCTGAAATCATAGCTCCACCAAGATGCTTCTCGTGGGCAAGGTTAACCCCGCCTATTTTCCTGTTCTGAAACCTCAGATGAGTGTGAATGGCGGCCGGTGGCCTACAGAAGAAAGTGCAGCAATCTGCATCCAGATCTCTGAGGGCGGCGCCAGCCACTCGCCTCTCATTCCCAACTGTGTGGGCGACGCCAGCAAACAACATTTTCAAGAAATCACAACATTTAGGTAAAAGGGACCTTAAAAATCATCAACTCGAACTGCCCTCCCAGGACAGGGAAGGACCTGGAAGCGGAGGGCAAGGGACATGCTTCCTGGCAGAAACAGAATTAGATGGTAGGTTTTGGAGTACACAGTCTAGAATGTTCTGTCCTCCCACTCAGTACAGACACTGCAGGGACTATTAGAGGAAACTTTTTATTTTTTTTTTCGGGGGGGGGGGGTAGGGGGGAAGGGTTGCAACCAGTAAAATTATATCCATAAAAGGTGACTAGAGGATGGCCAGAAAATATAAAAACAATGTAACTATAAACAATGCACCCAAAAAACCCACAAAAAACAATGCACCCATGGGCTTCACTTCATCCCATTGGAAAATATACATAAAAATCAACCGAAGCCAAAGGGAACAACTCAGATAAAGAGGCAGCACATTCACCGTGCCCTTCCTATTTCCTGCCTCACAGATTAAGATCTCTGCACATTCTGGGTGGATTCTTCTATTTTTACTTCACCTCTTGCCTTAGCTATGCTTCTATGTAAAAACTTTTTTCTTTTAAGTTTTAGTGACATATTGAAAGATTTCTGAAAAACATGCTGCCAGGTATGACTCACCTTGTCTTCCACATCCATCGTCTCTAGAACAGTCATTGCAAGGGCTGTGTTTCTCCTCACTCTCTTCCACGCCATCCAGCGCCTTGAACTCAGCTTCTCGAGGTGAAAAGGGAAGGTTGGGATGGGACAGGGAGGGGGGAGGAGTCAAGGTGAGGGAGGGAGGAATGAGAAGTGTGACAGTGAGAGTGGTGTATGACCCGAACGTGATCCACTCCTTGCATGAGCTGCAATTCGGTTAAAAGGTGTGCGTGTTTTTGTGACGGGGGAAAAGTTAAACAGGAAGATGAGGAGGCAGGTGGCAAACAGACTGCGACAACACTGAGGAGAGTTACTTTTATATTTTTCCATTCTAGGGGGGAGCAGGAAGGACGGGAGACAGCCTTCAGAGGATGGACTGACCGAAGGTAGGTCGCAGGGGAGGTGCTGCTCAGAGCAGCCAGCAACAGCCGTGTGTTCCCACGGGCTCCCCAGCACCGGGGACACCTGGGCGTCCACAGGGCGGATGGAACTCCTGAAGGCCTGTGTCTTCTTTGGCTCCTACCCACACCATAGGAAGAGTCAGGTGCGGGGCAGTCCCTGGCCCCTGCTATTGATGACGGAGACTGCGTTGCTTTCCCCTGGGCTCACGGGGACAAATGAAGGCTCTCCCTC
Organism: Myotis myotis; assembly: GCF_014108235.1. NCBI lineage: Eukaryota > Metazoa > Chordata > Mammalia > Chiroptera > Vespertilionidae > Myotis > Myotis myotis. The sequence goes on from NW_023416313.1 coordinate 30,270,374, forward strand.
AGCAGGCGTCTAAGTCAGAGATCCTAAGGGTCAGAAACCTACTCAAACTCCATCGCAGGGTCTACCGCGAGGCTGTCATAGAGGATTCTCTGACCCAGGAACCCATGTGAAAGAAGGCCTCCTGAAAACCATCGCGGGCCGCTCAATGCATGGTGCTCTGTTTTTTCCTGGCCTCTCTGCCAGAACTGGAGCTTGCTTGCCCCCGAGTCTTGCTGACAGCGGGGCAGCCTATTGATTGCCACCTAACTCCACCACCAGAGGGAGGGTCACGTAGCCCAAACATGTCTACCTAAGTGAGGAGAGGCCATTCGTGATAGAAGAGTCCAAACTTTGTTCTCTTCAGTAAGAAATAGTTCACCTGCAGGATAAATGGAATGGACAGCTATAAGGCACCACCCCAAGTCCTAAGAAGGTTAGCTCATATACTATAGAATTCAAAGTTTCAATTAAAAAACAACTCATGGCCTGGCAGGGTGGCGTAGTTGGTTGGAGTATCATCCTGTACTCCAAATGTTGCGGGTTCAATTCCTGGTCAGGGCATACGTAGGTTGTGGGTTCAATTCCCGGTCAGTGTGCATACGGGAGGCAACTGGTCAGTGTTTCTCCCTCACATCAATGTTTCTCTCTCTTTCTCTTTCCCTTCCTCTTTCTCAAAATATCAGTAAAAACATATCGTTGGGTAAGGATTAAAAATAATAACAAAGAAAACAAAAGACAACACATGTTTCTTATAAATATATAACTTTATATATTATATATATTTACAGTATAGACAGGGTACAAATGTTTTGTAATGTAATACTAATGGCAGTCTTAAAAACAGATGTTTTCAAAACAAAAGATGGGTACGTATCCAATGTGGTCGCTGGTTCCTCCAGAACCCACATGAGACAGTGCCCCAGGCCCAGATTTCTGTGGAAGTGAACGGGAAGAGATGAGTTGCTAGATCCTGGCTCCAACACCCTTTCCCGTCCCAAACTCCCTGGTCTTCCACTGGCACCAGCCAACATGGCCCATGTGCACCCAAGTGGGTGAACCCTGGGGCCTGGGCATGGTCCCTGTGTGGGCACGGAAGCCCTGTGGAGTGTGTAAGAGTGCTTTTCATCCCCATCTCTAAGGCAGCATTTCCATAACCTGGAAGACTCAGTCATGGGGCTAAGGATGGTCTAAAAGCAGATGCGTTAGGTGTTTTCAGTTTGTCAGTAAAACAATCTACACATCCGTGTGCTAAATAAATTAAAAGTTAGCTACAAAGTGCCATTTCTTCCTTGTGCTTTGGAATCTGGAAGCCACCGGTCACAACACCACTCATCTTCCAAAAGTTTCTTCACACTCAACCAGTTCATCTATCGTGCGCAGCAAATCTTCAAAGGAAGGCCTTCCCTCTGGTTTCTACAATTAAAAATCAAGGAGAAGCGGTGGGTTCCAGAATCTATTCCAAAAATGATTTCTCAAACTCATATAACGTAGCGCACTAGAGCGAGGGACTCATTGCTTTGGGACTGGAACACGGAGGCGTCTCCAAAAGGGTCTGACCTAGCCTGCATGTACTGCCGCTAGACTGAGCTCTACCATCTGCCTTTGTACTGCCTCTCAAGAACCCGACTGAGCTCGTTGCCTGCAAAATCAAGCCCTGCTCATTAGCAGTGCTCTCCATAACCTGCCACCCCCCACCTCCTTGGGACCCAATTTCATTTCCCTGAAAAACGCTCACGTGGACTCTCTGCTCAGTCAAACCAATCTCCACCCTCGACTACACACACCAGGTTCATTACCACTCCTTGCCTTTGCTCATGCTGTCCTCTCTCCCCCTGACCACTCCCTGACCAGAGGCCTCTGCCCATCCTAGTCAATGCTCTTAGGAGACTTAGAGCAAATGACTGGGCGCCCAGGCTTTGGAGTCAGATGGCACTCGGCTGCTCCGTAGCTGGGTGGCCTCATCAACTTCATGAGTCGTGGTGTTCCATCCAGAGTCACCACAGCGCCTCCACGGGTGGTTTTGAAAACTAAATCTGAAGCATTTAGTGCAGGGCCGAGCATACGATACATGGGAGCTGATGTTATTATCTTTTAATTATCATTATTATCTTTCAAAAGTCATTTGGGTCTTTCATCTCTTCTATACGATGACATTTCAATGCAGGAGGAAGGTAAACTTCCAAAGAATGTGAGTGAAAAGACCCGAGAAAGTTGAGGGCTGGAGAAAGAAATCCTCACTGGTGAGAGTGATACTTCAACTATAAGAGACTCCCACTGACAGGGCCCCTTCCCCAGGCTGTTTCCGGGGTCCCTGACTCAGGCCACTGTGGCAGGTCCCCACTCCGTGGTGGGGCAGCCTGAATTCATTATCTTAATTCTTAGCGTTTTCCACTTCTCCCCATTCTTCTTCTCATTATTCAGAACTGAGTCCAGAGTCTTGGCTTCCTACCTAGAGTGTCAAACCATGTAAAACATGCACCAACCCACAACTCACTGGGCTATAAAGACTATGCATTATTAATCGACCAAGCCCAGATCCAGAAATGTTTTAAAGAATCAAAAATAAAAAGCACCAAAAAAATCCTATACCTCCTGCCAACATCTCAGCATCACGTCATAGACGTATTTGGACGCCAACTTAGGCCGGTAGAGGCGGTGGCCGCGAGTAACCATGGTTACCACTTCGTAGTTGGTGTTCTTCTCGAAGGGCATTCTGCCTTCAGTGAATACTTCCCACATGAGAACACCTGGAAGGGGGCAAGGATTACCAAGTGATGCACCACTTCCCCTCCAGAGCAGAGCTGAGGGGAAACGGACCGTGGGTGGGTCTTACCGAATGACCAGACGTCTGATTTGCTGCTAAAGCGGCTGTAATTAAACACCTCAGGTGGACACCACTTCACAGGAAACTTAGCACCAGAAGAACTTGTGTACTGATCATCCAGAACATACCTAGAGTGAGAGACACGTCATCGGTTTACACCTCTGAGTTCTGATCTGCATTTTGTACATGTTCTTGCTCCCCTTCCCCCACCCCCACCCCCTTAGAATCAAAAACACAGTTGACTGAAGTCCAACAGGCATCCGGTTGAAGCTAAATGTTTGCTTTGGTGGCCATCCTGGTGATTTCCATCTCAGCTTTATTTATGTGAAATGGATGGATTGTGACAGTAGTATCTGTACTTTCACTTTTGTCTTTTCTTTTTTATAAGCGATAGAGGCAGAATACAATAAAATAGTTCACAAACTTCTTTTGTGAGCAATTTTGTTACAAAGTTTTACCCAAAGGCCCCACTTGTAAAACATCTAAAGCAAAGCTGTGCTAAAGGAAGTGGTGAAAAGCATTTGGAGACATACGTGCTTTTAGCCCCCACAATTCCACAGAGCACAATTTAAAACGACAGCAAATTAAAAAAGCAACTTGCAAAATGACATATGTAAATGGTGGAATATATATTTATAAACCATGACATTGCTCCTACATACACACACACACACCACCACCACCACCACCACCAACAAACTATTATATAATTTTTCTAAGGGAGCATACGTATATCTTTCTGGAAGAACAGATACAAACTGATAACACTGACTATGTCTTGGGAGCATCCTTGATTGGCAATGGTACACATGGGAACTTCAGCCCTTTCTGTAATGTGTTCAGTATGTATTTACAAGAGGAATGTGTTTGTGTATTACATAAACATAGAAAGTTAATTTCTAAAAGCTCCCTGTTCCTGGAGAAAATATTCAAACACTCGCACAGCCGCCTCTGCTGTATAGACAGAGATGGTGACGGTGCCACCATGGTCTGGGTCACCTTGTCTGTCAATCAGGGGAGTCTGAATTCAGTGTACAGTGAGTGTTTTCAAGGGGCTGACACAAAAGCACAGATTTCCGAAAGCCAACCATACGAAAATGGAACATGTAAAACTGAAGGACCGCCTGTCAGTTACAGAACATCTTTATACAAAGCAGACCGAGAGCACTGGGTAACTCATGCCCTGACTGCCCGCAGTCCCGACCCCACTGCTGACAGTAACGCAGCTTTCTGACCTCCCTGGTCCTGATTTCCCTTAGGAGCTAACCTTGACCTGTACGGCCTGGTCCTGCGTCCCTTTATTATTGCTCTTTGCGCTGGCCATGGGCGAGCCACCCTGGCTCTCTCAGTTCCTTGAGCAGGCCAAGCTTGTCCCAGATTTCAAACTTTTTAAAAATATATATATTCTTTTCTTTTTTTTCCATCATCATTTATCCCACCTATCCTCTCCTCCACCTCCACCAGCTTTCAAACTTTTATACTTGCTGTCTCTTCCACCTGGAATATTTTAGCCTCAGGTTTTCACCGAACTGGCTACTTTCTGCCTTTTTGGTTTCATTTAAATATCCGGGTCTCAAAGAGGCCTCTGGAGTACCATCACCCCTCCCTTACTCCATCACTCAGCACCCGCCCACCCCCAACGCCAAGCTCTCTCTATCACAGGGGCCAGCAAACGTATTCTGCAAAGGGCCAGATAATGAATATTTCCGATTTTGCAGGCCGGTCTCTGTCACTGCCACTCCACTCTGCCTTTGTGCTGTGAAGGCAGCCACAGTCAACACAACAGCACAAGCAAGGCAGTGACCCAGTCGCACTTTATTTATGGACACTGACCCCTGAATGCCAGAGAACTTTCACGTGTTGTATTCCTTTAATTCTTTCCCAACCATTTAAAAATGTGCAGCCCTAGCCGGTCTGGCTCAGTGGATAGAGCGTTGGCCTGTGGACTAAAGGGTCCCAGGTTCAATTCCAGCCAAGGGCACATGCCTGGCTTGCGGGCTCAATCCCCCCCAGTAGGGGGCGTGCAGGAGGCAGCCAAACAATGATTCTCTCTCATCACTAATGTTTCTATCTCTCTCTCTCCCTTCCTCTCTGAAATATATATATATAAAATAAAAATGTGCACGTGTTGTTGACTCACAGGTCATACAGAAAGAGAGGGTGGGTCAGATTTAGCCCAGGGGATGCAGTCTGCTGACCACTGCTCCATCACATCACTCCGTCCTCTGCGTTTTGCCCCCTTTGTGTGTCTCAGGTCCTATGTCTCACCCCCGCCCTCTTAAATATAAGCTGCATGTGGTTGGGGACTCGTACGTCTTCCTCTCTGCTATGGTTCAGTCTAGCATTGTGCCTGGAACATAGTAGGCACCTAATTTCTTAATGATGGATACATGGATGAATGAATGGACAGAGCAAAAGAAGGACAAACTATAGTGTAGAAGGACAAATTAAAATTATAAAAATTAAGCAAATAAAAACAGTACAGATTTTGGTATTCTATACCCCAAAACAGTTTTCTGTGAGAACAAAAGGTTCTAAAAACCTAATCCATACCAGGGAGAAAAGAAGAAAAAAAAAGTAGTGTATTTAACAGGCTATACCACCACCTAGTGGAGAGGATTAACAATAATTAACACAGTATCCACACGTTCATTTTCATGAATATATTTGTCTCAAAACAGCCAGCTAACAAGCTTGCCTTTCTGCTTCATCCGTGCAGATTATACCCATGCTTATTCATTCTACATGCTAATGTGAACATCACATAATAAAGCTTTAAGCAATCATAATTTCTCAACAATTTGTTTCCCTGAGAAAAAGCCACAGCTAACAGTAATGGACACACTCAGCAAAGAAATCTTCCAAAATGCAAGTAATTTTTTTTATTAGCTTATATAAAAAATACTAAGAAATGGAAAAATCAATTAGTTCCTCTATAAAAAAATGGGGTACTACCAATATTTTTGCTAATGTAACAAAACATGTGGTTTCAAAACAGCACTTATGTAGGCTTCCGAGGAAGAAGCTGACAGTCAAACTGCAAGAAAAAGTCAGGCTTTCTGTACTTTTAAGGGAAAGGTAGCAGTCTCACATTAATTTAATACAAAATTGATAAAAATGTTCACATACACTCAGACTTACCTGGCCATTCCAAAATCAGATACTTTCACAACTCCTGCCTCATTTACTAGACAATTTCTGGCAGCCTGGGAAACAACATTATAACAGTATATTAGTTACAAAATTCTACAATAACAGTGGGAAAATATAAGTTCTGTTTATATTAAGTTTAGTATGGCCCAGTCAACATCTGCAGAGGGAGGAAATGTCTCTTCAAAAATTATTTGTACACCTATGGAAATGTCTCCAACATACAGTTGAACAACATGGGTTTGAACTATACGGGTGCACTTACACATGAATTTTTTTCAATAAATACATACAGTACTGTAAATGTATTTTATCTTCTGTATGATCTATAATAATCAAAGCGCAATATGCTAACTAGACCGGACATCCTTCCGGACAACTTCCAGATAAAGCCGGGGCTGCGAGGGGAGTCCTAGGTCCCGGGTGCCAGAGGGAAGCCAGTGCCGGCAGCCAGGGGAAGGAAGGCCTACTCTTGCATGAATTTTGTGCATCGGGCCTCTAGTTTTCTTAAGATTTTTTACTAATTTATTTTATTGTAAGAATACAGTAAATAATACATATAAAATATGTATTAATTGACTGCATGTTATTGGTAAGGTTTCCAGTCAACAGTAGGCCATTAGCAGTTAAGATTTGGGAGAGTCAAAAGTTATACATAGATTTTTAACTGTGTGGGAGTGGGATTCCCCTAACCACAGAAGGCAAACAATCAATGTTTCTTTCACACATCAATGCTTCTCTCACTCTCCCACCCCTCTTCCTCTCTGTCTAAAATCAGTAAGGAAGAAGTAAAATTGTCACTATTTGCTAACAGTATGATTTTACATATAGAAAATTCCAAAGTCAATAAAAAAACTGTGGGGTTAATCAGTAAAGTGGCAAGTTATAAAATCGACTTATAGAAACCAGTGGCATTCTTTTACACTAATGATGAAGCATCAGAAAAAGAAATTTTAAAAAGACTATCTCATTCACAATAGCATCAAAACCAATAAAATACTTAGGAATAAATTTAACCAAGGAAGTGTAAGATCTGTACAATGAAAACACAAGATTTTGCTGAAAAAAATAAAAGAAGACACAAACAAATGGAAAGACATCCCAAATTCATGGATTGGAAGGATAAATATTGTTGAAATGGTTATACCATCCAAAGTCATTTACAAATTCAACACAATCCCCATCAAAATACCAAAGGTATTCCTCATAGAAATAGAAGAAACGATCCTAAAATTTGTGTGGAACCACAAAAGACCCTGCATAGCCAAAGCAAAAAAGAATATAGCCAGAGGTATCACCTTTCTTGATTTTAATCTATACTACAAAGCCACAGTAATAAAAACAGTATGGTACTGGCATAAAATAGACCATGGAACAGATCAGAGAACCTAGAATTAAATCCTGGCATTTACAGTCAACTAATATGCCACAAGGGAGCCAAGAATACCCAATTAGGGATGAATAGTCTCATCAACAAATGGTGCTACGAAAACTGGAGAAACACATATACAACAGTGAAACTGAACCTCTATCTCACACAACTCACAAAAATTAACTCGAAATGGATCAGACTTAAACATAAGACCTGATACCATAAAACTCCTAGAAGAAAACATGGGGAAGAAACTCATTAATATTGGTCTTGGCAATTTTTTTTTTTTTTTTGCATAACACCAAAAATACAAACAACAAAAGCAAAAATCAGCAAATGGGACTACATCAAACTCAAGAGCTTTTGGATGGCAAAAGTAATAATCAACAAAATGAAATGACAGCCTACATAATGAGACAAAATGTTTGCAAACCACATATTGGATAAGGGGTTAAAATTCAAAATATTTAAAGAACAACAAACCAATTTAAAAATTGGCAGAAGAACTAAATAGACATTTTTCCAAAGACATCAAAATGGCCAACAGGAACATGAAAAGATACTCAGCATCCACTATCATCAGAGAAATGCAAATCATAACCACAATGAGATATCTCTTTACACCTGTTAGAATGGCTATCATCAAGAAGACAAGAGACAACAAGAGCAGGCAAGGATACGGTGAAATGGGAACCCTTGTGCATGTAAATTAATGGGATTTAAATGAGTCCAACCACTATGAAAACAAAAGTTAAAAAGAGATCTACCGAATGATCTAGCAATTTCACTTCTGGCTGTATACTCAAAAGAAATGAAAACAAGGAGGAAAACCAAGATGGCAGCATAGGTAAACACCGGAAATTGCTGCCTCCCACAACAACTTCAAAAATACAACGAAAAGACAAAACGGACATCATCCAGAATTACAGTAAGGCTGGCTGAGTGGAAATTCTACAACTAGAAGGAAAGAGAAAAGCACACTGAGAGCCAGAGGAGCTGCGGAAGTAATTTGCAGAGGTACGGAGGCTCGAGCGCGTGCAGAAAGGGCCTGGCACCTGAGGACGCGGCTGTCTTTTGGAATCGGGAGGGAGTCACAAGCTCCCAGCTGCTCTGAACTCCAGTTCCTGGAAGTCTCTGGGGACCCAGGACTCATACAGGGAGAAACTGGACTGTCTGGCAGCAGGCAGAACTCTGAACTTGAGGGCAGCTTTCCCTCAGAGGTGCTTGCAGCAATTACTAGGACACTGAGACGCAGGGCCCCTTAGGGCAGGGCTGAAGATCAGCCATAGCTGCTTGCTCCACCCTTTGATTCCCTGAGAGCCCCCCCACCCACCCATCCAGGCTGCGGAAGAGGCTTTTGCATATGAATGCCCTGGCCCTTTGCAATCTGAAAATTACCTAACAAATTGCAGCTGGGCCAGACAGACCCAGAACATCTAAGAGAAGGCCCAAGGCCCCACAGCAGCTTGCATTGCTTCACAGCTGGGCCTCATCTGGGCACCTCCAAACCCCCAAAAAAGGAAAGGGAATCTGCAGATCTCTTCGTAGCTCCTGCTAGGTAGCCTCAGGCAGAGGCTAAATTAGCACCTCCTTAGATCCAAGAGCCAGTGTACCCAGTTGTCATAGGGGGACCATCCAGATTACAACTCCTCAGATCCATAAGGGACACATTCAGGGGGCAGACTCAGTGAGCACCAAAGCCCCACTGAAGCAAGTCTTGCCCCAGAAGGGTGTCTTCAGCACAGAAGTTCTTCCACTGCAGACACAGCTGATTCTCACTGCCAATTGGCCTGGAGGTCAATTCATCCCAGTGATAACTACAACAATCAAGGCTTAGCTACAAAAAGACTACAACAAGACTGTGCACAAAGTACACAATGGGGTGCACCAAGAGTGTCCACCTCAGGTAATTGCGGAGGCTGAGCCACTGGGCCCTACAGAACACCTAGCACACAAAGCCACTCTACCAACGCAGGGAAGCAAAAAATTGTGGGGACAAAGAAACAGGTCACAAATGACAGAAATGGAGGAAAGCAAACAACTGGATATAGAGTTCAAACCATGGTTATAAGGTTTTTCAAGAATTTTATGGAAACTGCCGATAAATTTAGTGAGACCCTGAAGGATATGAAAAAAGACCAACTAGAAATTAAGCATACACTGACTGAAATAAAGAATAATATACAGAAATCCAACAGCAGACAAGAGGATCCCAAGAATCAAGTCAAAGATTTGAAATACAAAGAAACAAAAAATACCCAACTGAAAAAGCAAAAAGCAAAAAGAATCCAAAAATATGAAGATAGTGTAAGGAGCCTCTGGGACAACTTCAAGCGTACCAATATCCGAATTATAGGGGTGCCAGAAGAAGAGAGAGGGCAATATATTGAAAACCTATTTGAAGAAATAATGACAGAAAACTTCCCCTACCTGGTGAAAGAAATAGACCTACAAGTCCAGGAAGTGCAGAGAACCCCAAACAAAAGGAATCCAAAGAGGACCACACCAAGACACATCATAATTAAAATGCCAAGAGCAAAAGACAAAGAGAGAATCTTAAAAGCAGCAAGAGAAAGAAACTCAGTTACCTACAAGGGAGTACCCATACGACTGTCAGCTGATTTCTCAACAGAAACTTTGCAGGCCAGAAGAGAGTGGCAAGAAATATTCAAAGTGATGAATAGCAGGAACCTACAACCAAGATTACTTTATCCAGCAAAGCTATCATTCAGAATTGAAGGTCAGATAAAGAGCTTCACAGATAAGGAAAAGCTAAAGGAGTTCATCACCACCAAACCAGCATTATATGAAATGCTGAAAGGTATTCTTTAAGAAGAGCAAGAAGAAAAAGGTAAAGATAAAAATTATGAACAGCATATACATATCTATCAACAAGTGAATCTAAAAATCAAGTGAATAAAAAATCTGATGAACAGAGTAAACTGGTGAATATAATAGAACCAGGGGCATGGAAAGGGAGTGGACTGACAATTCTTGGGGAGATAGGGGTGTGGGGGTGCAGGAAGAGACTGAACAAAAATCGTACACCTATGGATGAGGATAGTGGGAGGGGTAAGGGCAGAGGGTGGGGTGGGAACTGGGTGGAGGAGAGCTATGGGGGGGGGGGGAAGAGTTACAACTGTAATAATCTGAACAATAAAAATTTAATTAAAAAAAAGAAAGAAATGAAAACAAGATTTTGATGAGATACATGAACACCCATGTTTATTGCAGCATTATTCACATTAGCCAAGATATGGAAACAACCCAAATGTTCATCAATGAATGAGTAGATTTTTAAAAAGATGCAGTATATATACAATGAATATTATTCAGCCCATGAGAAAGAAAGATATCCTGGCATTTGTGACAATATGCATGGACAGGTACCTTGGATATCACTTACAAGTGGAATCTGAAAAAAGTCAAAACTAAAAAAAAAGCAGAGAATAAAATTGTGCTTTTAGGGAACTGGTGGTTCTACCAATAGACACATTTGGGAGAAAAAGCAGAGGAGAAAAAGAGAAAGAAAAGAATGAGACAGAGAGGGCAAATGAGTAAGAGAGAGTAAAAATTAAGAAGTGTCTCCATCACAATCATTTAGAACCAATAATAAAAGATTTACTTTTTCTGGTATTTTCAGGAATTAACATGGGTTCCATCTTTTGAGAGATTAAAAAAAAATAAACCAACGATTTCTGTTATATCATTTCTGCTGATAGTGTGTAAGGTGGAAAACAGCTTAGTATTTAGTTAAAACATCAGTCCTAATTTATCACCATCTGCAAGTCCTTTCATGTCTCTTAAAGCTAATTTTCTTATCTATAAAAGAATGATGGTCAGAAACACTATCATGATTAGCTGTTTCATGAGGTTCTTATGGAAATCAAAGAATCTATGCATGGTAGCTTGCTGGGACATATTACCTATGTCATTATGTATTATTTATACAACTGCCTATGTAATTATATATATATGAAAGCCCAGCAACTGGAACGGCAGAATGACCAGAACGACTGGTTACTATGACGTGCACTGTGGTGGCCAACGGGCCCCATCTGGGCCCCGATCAGCCCAGCCCTCCCCCCACAACCTCCCACAGCCCCTTCCCCCAGCCATCCCTGCCCCCGATCGGGCCCCCTCACCTCAATCAAGGGTGGGGGCCGGCCGGCCAACCACCCACAGCCCCTCCCACTGGCTGGCCCCTCTCCCCGACCAGTCCCCCCACCCCAATCAGGGGCAGAGTCAGCCAGCCAACTGCCCATGGCCTCTGCCCCTGGCCAGCTCCCCTCACCCCAATCAGGGGTGAGGCTGGCCAGCCAACCTCCCGTGTCCCCTCCCTCATCCCCAGCCCAATCCGATCAGCCCCCATTGGGGCAGGCCAGCCGGACCCCACCCGTGCCCGAATTCTTGCACCAGGCCTCTAGTGCAGCGGTTCTCAACCTGTGGGTCGAATGACCCTTTCACAGGGGTCACCTAAGACCATCGGAAAACACATATGTAATTACATATTGTTTTTGTGATTAATCACTATGCTTTAATTATGTTCAATTTGAAACAATGAAATTGGGGTCACCACAACATGAGAAACTGTATTAAAGGGTCGCGGCATTAGGAAGGTTGAGAACCACTGCTCTAGTGCATTATATATATTAGATTTTAAAAAGATCTTTCTGTTAAAATTATGGCACCTTAAACTTACCAAGTTTTAAAATAATAGTGAAATATTGTTGAGAACAAAAATTGGGTATTAACAGATCATTGCTCATTGGTGGACCTCACGTTACAAAGGAATTTGGACAATGAAGGGGAATCGGATAGTTCATAATTTACCAGATCTCTGTGGATGAAGCTGTTTCTCTCCAGGTACTCCATCCCTTCACACACATCTTGACACATGCTCAGCAGCACATCTCTACTAAAATGCCCTTGTCTCTGTCGGAGGAAATTCAGAAGGCAGCCCCTCTCCATGAACTCGGTGACGATGTAAATTGGCTTCTGCTGGGTGCATACTCCATAAAGCTGCACTAACTTCGGGTGTGTCAGTTTCCTGGGGGGGAAGTCATGAGCACACACAGTGACTACAGGAAAAGAAACCATCGGGGCTCATGCTGGGGAGGGGACACTTTAATGCAAAAAGGGGAACCAGAAAGAACACAGTAACTTACATCATCACTTTAGCTTCTTCTATAAAATCTTCCTCACACATCGCGCCTTCCCGAATAGCTTTGATCGCTACTTTGTACTGAGCTCGCCACTTGCCAAGCCTCACCACTCCAAACAGTCCACTCCCCAGTTCCCTCATAAAGGTCAGCTCTGAAGGGTTGATCTCCCATTTTTCTGTGAGACAGATGGGGAAAATGATAAAATCTCATAAGAACACAGCACAAATCAGTGGGAAATAAAGAATTATAACCAATGTCCATCTCACAGTCACAGGATAATACCATGACTGGTGAGACAGAGCAAACTTGCAGCCTGCACTGAAACTGCACATGTGTCATGGACATGGACAACAGTGTGGTGACTGTCAGGGGGAGAGGGAGGTGGAGGAGAGTATAGGAGGATAAATGGTGATGGACAGAGGCTTGACTTGGAGTGTGAACACACAATACAGTGTGCAGATGACGTGTTGCAGAATTGTGCACCTGAAACCTGCACCTTTTGTTAACCAGTGTCACCCCGATAAAAAAAATAATTTAACCGCAAATGGTGGCTTTCCACCCTCCCAGGAAGATGTACCTCTTTCTAAGTTGTCACAATACAAGGAAAGTGAACTGAAAACGGCAAGAAGATGCTGCATAGTAAATAGGCTGATAATAACAGAGCTTAAAAGTTAAACCTTAAAAAAAAAATTCCTCCTTTACCACTCTTTCCCCTCTTATTTTGTTGTTGTTTTGTCTTGTTTCCAATTCCAGCAAGTTTGGAAATAATTTAACCTGCTGTTTAAAAAGTTTCTGCCGGAAGCAACGAAGACAATCAAGTGGAATGCCTTCTCTGTTATCACCATCCTTACTTTTCTGGGAGTAACCAACAAAGCCAGTGAAAGCCAGGAAAGGCTCTGATTCATGTAGATGTAAGATGGTGACTAATTTTCCATTGACAGAGAGTTTTCTGCTGAATTATGACAATGATGAAAACAGAAAACCGAGGGTAACGACAGCTGTTCAGTATAATCATCTAAAAACCCAGACTACAACACTTCCAAAAACAGTTCCACGGTGTGGCCTGCTACACATCTAAACTGGCCTTGTGAGGGTGGCTTCTTTTCAGGGAAACCTTGCAGGGCAACGACCACATGAGTTACCGTAGCTGAATCCCGCAGTGGTGGGTGCCTTCTTCTCCTTCGCACTGACTGGGTACCGCAGCCTTGTGACAAGTCCTAGAAATCAAAGAAAGTGTTGCAGTCAACTTCGTTCATAATCAATCTGCATGGTCAAGTGTGAAGCTAAAATCCATAAAATCCACTCTTTAGTCACTCAGTGCTCATCCTCTGTGTGTGCGTACAGCTCTGTGCCATATCCTGGCAAAAAGTACAGAGAGGAAGGCAAGAAGGAAGAGGATGAGCCTACTGTCCGACGATTTCATACTTTTATGGAGCATGAAAAATCTGAATATATTTATACTTTTATGGAGCATGAAAAATCTGTATACTCACACTTTTATTCATTCAACAAACATTTTCTTTAAATACTACAGTGTTTATCAAGCACCATGCTAGCTATTCTCTTCTCAAACATTTTAAAGGATGCTAAAAGGTTTCTAACAGTTATTATCAATTATTCTTTCATGTTATTTTTAAATATGCAATCTGTACTATGGATATTTAATAAAAACTGATTCTCTGGCCCGGCTGCTGTGGCTCAGTGGATTGAGCGTTGTCCCATGGACCAGGAGGTCCCGGGTTCAATTCCTGGTCAGGGCACATGACCAGGTTGTGGGCTCTATCCCCAGTAGGGGGCGTGCAGGAGGCAGCCAGTCAATGTGTCTCTCTCATTGATGTTTCCATCTCTCTCCCTCTCCCTTCATCTCTGAAATCAATAAAAATATATTTTAAAATAATAGATAACCCAGACATAACAATATTAGGAATCTTAGTATAAAAAAATCAGGCTCTAAAATATCAACAACTGATAATGCCAACTACCAGAAATCAATGAGGAACATTAAATCCTTTCATCTAAATTGCTAAAACACCAAATAAGAAGAAATGGCAGGTATCTCTCCTATAAACACCATTGTACACTGTATTTTCTCTATTACAGCATATCTCATACTAACTTAATATCGTTATATACTTCTCTGCCTCCCCCGCCAGATAGTAAGATCTGAGAGAGACAGAAGATCTGGGAGAGACAGAATCAATGATTATCTAGTCCATCATAGTCTCCCTAGAACCTAGCACATTTCCCAGCACGCACTAGACCAGTGATGGCGAACCTTTTGAGCTCGGCGTGTCAGCATTTTGAAAAACCCTAACTTAACTCTGGTGCCGTGTAACATATAGAAATTTTTTGATATTTGCAACCATAGTAAAACAAAGACTTATATTTTTGATATTTATTTTATATATTTAAATGCCATTTAACAAAGAAAAATCAACCAAAAAAATGAGTTCGCGTGTTACCTCTGACACGCGTGTCATAGGTTTGCCATCACTGCACTAGACACTTAATACATGTTCGTTATATGAATGGAGATAATGGTTAAAGAAATAGTGTTATGTAAACACTGAAAATAACAGAATATGGGCTAAGAAAAGTCCTTTGGGAAATAAATTGATAGGAAATTCGTTCCTCAAATGTTCAACATTGAGTTACCATATGACCCAGCAAATCTATTGTACCAAAGGGAAATGAAAGATGTTTCCATGCCAAGACTTGTACACAAATATTCATTGCAGCATTATTCATAATAGCCAAAATGTGGAAACAAACCAAATGTTCATCAACCGATTAATGATAACAAAAGGGAAAAACAAAGTCCACACAATGATTTACTACTCATCAATAAAAAGGAATGGAGTACTTATACAAACTACATCATAGACTAACATCAAAAACATTATGGTAACTCAAAAAAGGTAGTCACAATAGAGCACCCATTGTATGATCCCATTTATATAAAATATCTAAAAAAGGCAAATTTGTCGAGACACAAAGGAGATTAGTGGCTGCCTAGGGCTGGACTGCTGAAAGGATACAAGACTTCTTTTGGGGTGATGGAAGTTTTTTTTTAGATTATGGTGAGAGTTGGCACAAGTCTGTAAATATATTAATGACCACTGAATTGTACACTTGAAAGTGGTAAACTATGACACGTAAATTATATCTCAATAACTGTTCCAATCATTATCTGAGAAAAGTGAACAGTCACAAGTAGAAACAGACTTTGCAAAAGGTGCCTTCAATAACATTTCAAAAGTTACTTTTTCATAAATTCGGTTAGACACTTGGCTATCCCTGCTCGGTTACATCTTTGAAGTCAAAGGCTAGAAATGTTTCCTGTCTTACCCTGTGGAGCCTCAATGGGCATAAATGTGGTTTCGTAGTTGTTTCTGGTGTTTGGTTAGTTCCCACTCTGGGTGGTGAGTGTAGCAGAGATTCAGGAAGATGGAAACTCTATCTGGGACATGATTACTCTCGTCCTTGGAAGCCTACAGCCCAGGCCTAAACCCTGGGCTTGTCTGGCAGCTTCTGTGACAACTCTGACATGGACATATCTCGGATTTTACTGAAGAAAAGAAAAAGTCCAATGCCACTTTTAAAGATGGTATGGCAGGCTTCATGCAGGACCATTGTGATAGGGTTAGGGAACACTGCAATGGGATTTGAGAGTCAGGGAGAGAGACTGGACTCTCCCCAATACAATATGGGCAAGTGGGAATGTATATCCAGGAACAGGGTGGAGGTCAGTGGATGGAAAATCACTAAGAGAAACATAAGAGGTAAGGGAAGTGGGCAGTTCTGGCTAAACCAATCTAACAGGGTTCTGGTGGACGATGAGGAAGTTGATCAGATACTGAGGGTGATCAGACATCAGATATCGAGGGCAGGGGGTTCTGGTTCAACTGACTTAGCAGACCTCCTGCTAAAACTGGATTTTATAAAAAGCGCACAGATGGCCTAGGACAGCAGTTGCCAACCAGTGGTCCATGAGGTCTGAAAGGTTGGCGAGCACTGGCCTAGGAGTCTGACTACAGTCTGGTCAAGCAAAAAATCTTTGTCAGTACCAAGGATATAAACCCCAGAAATGTGACATTTACCATACACAATAAAAATAGCTCATGCCCTAAGGTCCAGACTGAGCTTTTTATGGGACTGGATATCATTTCTGATTTTTCTTTGTACAGAGCACTTCCTTAATATGCAGTAATTTTAAATCAATCAATCACATTCTACAAGTAACTACAAAATACAACTGCTCAGGGAAGAACTCATTGCAATGTCTGATCATTGGACCCTCTCCCTCTATTGAAATGGGTTCTAACAGCTCACCTACCTGCTGCATTGTGCCTATGATATTCAATTATCTCAGGAATGGAACCAAACGCGTGTTTTTCAGCCAGATAATACTTCTTGGGGGAGGTTGTTGTTTCCTTTATATGATAATGCCTGAAACCTGATGAGCCTTCTCTGCAACAAAAATCAAAATGTGTTAGAACCGAGGTGGAAGACTGTAACTTCACTCTGAAGACGTGTTCTACCAGGTCACCACAGGGTCTGGACATATGGCCCCTCCTACTTGCTCCACAAATTTTATTCCTTCCCATGTCCACCTTAGCTTTGCTTTTCACATTAAAAGGCAGAAGTTTTTAAAGTGGTCACTGATAACATTCTTGGTCCCTTGCCAGAGATTATAACAGAGAGCATTTACCAACTTTGTTTACCAGCAGTTAAAAGTCTTACAATAGCTATTAGCCGGCTACCACTGTCTGTCCCTGCTGTTGGAGTAAACTTGCAAATATTTAGAGGACTTACATCCTAAAAGTGAATAAACTAGACTTGTAAAAAATGTACAAAGATCTATTTTAGACATCTTTCTAGAACACAGAGCTGCTGAAGTCATCTCTTGCTAATAATCTTTCAAGATAACTCCTACTGCTCTTAAGATAAAGCTCAGACCCAGACGATGTGGCTCAGTGGTTGAGCTTCTACCTATGAACCAGGAAATCACAGTTCGATCCCCTGTGAGGGCACATGCCCAGGTTGAAGGCTCCATCCCTAGTAGGGAGTGTGCAGGAGGCGGCCAATCAATGACTCTTTCTCATCATTGATGTTTCTATCTCTCTCTCCCTCTTCTTTCCTCTCTGAAATCAATAGAAATATAATTTTTTTTTAAAAAAAAAAGATAAAGCTCAGACTCCTTGACACTGACATGACCTAACCTCACATGTATTTCTCAGGCTTCTCTCTCCTCTCTTCATCCTGTCCCCCTCATTCTACAATCCAGGTGCAGTACACTCTTGTCAGTTCCTGGAACTCATCCTATCCCTCCCTGCCCCCCAGTTCTGGGCCCAGACGGTTACCTGATTCTGAACCATTCTTTGCCCTCCCTCTAATTTTCGCCACCTCACCCGTCATGTCTCAGCTTGAATGTCACTCGACAACATCAATAACTAACTCAGAGGTGCCTGGGCTATGTACCCCATTTTGCCCACCCACCCCACAGCACACAAACATTGCCCTCCTAACATAGCACTTATTCGTACACTATCCTGACTATTTGCTTTTCTGAAGCAAATTTGCCCACTAAGCTATTGGAGGGCAGGGTCTGTCTACTTTGCTCACTGTGGTATCTGTAGTGCTTAACACAGTGCTCAGTAATTATTTGTTTAACGTTGCTAACATTTCTATAGCCATTCTCAACAAATTTATATATATATATATATATATAATGTAATATACATACATATATAATTTATATGTGTGTATATATAATGTATATATTATATGTATATAAAACTATGAAGCAAATTATTGAAATATCAATATAAAATATAGTACAGACTTTAAAAATCAAGTTCAGGTTTTTTTAATGTTGAAAATTAGGAATCCATACGAACTATAGAGGAACTTCATACCAAAACTATAAATTTAAAGAGAGAGAGAGAGAGAGAGAGAGAGAGAGAGAGAGAAAGAGAGAGAGAGAGAGAGAGAGAGAGAGAGAGAGAGAGAGAGTAGGATTACTTACCCCCCAAACTTTGTGTAAAGGGAGACCGTGTACATGCCCGGTTGACTGGAATCCCTTACCATAAAACCGCCTTCTTTATCCTGAAATACAAGTGAAGAGAATTGTTCCAGTTCATTAACACATATCCATGCCATGGAGCAGAGTCAAGAAGCCAATCTTGAACAAATATTAGCCTTTACCTAGAAAATCTGCTTTGGAGAAGCACAGCTTCCCAGGAGGGTTCCTCCATATGACTTTCCACGAGATTAAAGAAAGCACGCTCACAATTCCCCCCCCATCCACAAATCACACACACAGGATGAGAAATTTCAAAAAGATCATCCCTCAGGGCCCTTTCAGAACTAACAGACAAGATTCTGCAACTCCTGTAAGACTTGGACACGAGGGGGGGCACATTTACTGAAAAATGTATTTCTTAATGATTGGTTTTCATTTCATACATTTTTAATATCTGCTAAGGGTTTGATCCTGACCCAATATCCTCTTCTATCCAAATAGCATTTTTTTTCTGTAAATATCTCAGTGCTCTTTACAAACATGTTTTAAAAAAATCCCAAATCCCCCTGGAAATCAATGTTAAATATCATTCTTTACAAAAGGAGAGATGGAGGCACAAGTGACAAGCAGAGAAAACCAAAAGGCAGAAGCAACAATAAGTGACTAAAGGATAAATCCTCAAGCCAAAGAGCAAGAGAGACAATGGAGTTAAATAAAACCCCACAAATAAATCTGATAAGAACAATTAGGGACAATGATATAATATTTTATCGGTAAACAGAATAGTAGCTACCATATGTTTATTGAGAATTTACTCCATTTTAATATGTTCTAATCTGTGGATTTACTTAATCCTCAAAACAGTCCTATGAGGTAGTTACTACTGCTATCCCTGATTTACTTTGCAGGTAAGGAAATGGGCACAGAAAAGTTAGAAAATTTGCTCTAGGTCACACAGCTAATAAGTAGCAGACCCAGGATTTGAACCCCAGGTCTTCTAGCTACCCACTCCCCTAGAGTTGCCGCCAATTATGGGGTCACCAGGGAGGCATGTAAGAATCCTGCAGGGAAATCACATGGTTATGTGTCATGTGTCATTTGAATCAAGCAAAGTCACCTGCTATTTCTCTCTCAACATAAACTACAGAAACAATTGTCCAACAAAACCTTGACTGGTGGTGAGAAGCAGGAAATAAGATGAGAAAGCATGAGTTTAAAAGGCTGGAAACCATTCATAAATGGAATAGCTGGATAAAAAATGCAGAGAACTGTAGAGGTCACCTGCTAATCTAACTCCTCACCTAAGAGAGGAGAAATAGGCTAGAAAAGTCACAGACTTGGGTCACCTTACTTATTATTAGCCCATTATAGTTTCCTGGACACTACATTGTATCCTTTCATGTTAATCCTTTTTAAAGTGTAAGAATTTCAGCACATTTATGTCTAAAGGCAACTAAATACTTTATTAAAACCTAATTTCTAAAAGGTATCATGTACTTTAACTAAGGGAAAGTGGGTCTCTGACTCCGTCTTGTCCAAGCCTGCCCGTTCCCATGGCCTCAGGCTAGTAGCTCTGCTTGGTTGCATATGGACATGCTAATCACTAGAAGAATTCTGCTAGCCCCTGAGTTTTACAAAAACAGCCCCTCCCATTTCCCCTTCCCTTGACATAAAAGAAGGCTGAACTCTCTACTTTCTTAGGATGGATTTCAGGGGTGGTCTCCCATCTTCTCAGTGGGCACCTTTGGATCAATAAAGCTTTCCTTACTCCAAAGTATGAGGTTTTGAGTTTTGGTCTTTCAAAGTATCAGGCAACACAGTCTGGACCAATAACATACTATTGATATCAATTATTTTAAAACAAATAACTTCAAGCAAAAAGGAAAAAACACATTTGAGTACCAAAGCAAACAATAAATCGTAAGAGAGTAAAGAAAATGTTACCCATCTATAGCTATTACCTACCGTTATGGGCTTAACCTATTGTTAAAAGCTTGTTGGAGTCCTAACCCTCAGGACTTTAGGATGTGACCTTATGTGGAGACTTACAGAAGGAATCAAGTTAAGAAGAGGTCATGTAGGGCGGGCCCTACTCCAAATGACTGGAGTCCTTATTGAGGAGAAATGGCGACACAGAGACAGGCAAACACAGGGTGAGAGGCAGAGAGGCCTGACCAGCTCCTTCCCTCGGGGCCCTCAGAAGGAGCCAACCCTGCTGGCACTTGATTCCAGACTCCTCACCTCTGGAACATGAAACAAGACATTTCTACTGTTGAAGCCACTCGGTCTGTGGGACTTTGTTACAGCGGCCCCGGGGAAACTAACACGCCCGTGTTCACTATTAAATGATTAAGAAAACAAAACCCTGTACTTACAGTATTTTTTAGGCTTTAGGAACAGAGGTACATGAAATGACTGGATTCATTACAATTAACTGGTGCTAAAACCAAAACCGTGAAACAAGTATAAACACTTACTTCACTCCTGAGGAGCAGTTCAGCTTTGCTTCTATTCATATTTCTGCAATACCATCTGAACAGAAAAAAGATACATCTAAGACCTCAGGTTTCTTAAATTTTTTCTTATTCTTTTTATCTTAACAAGGTAATATTTCTCATTTATTACAAATACAATAAATAAGAACAAGATATCACTCATAATCTCAGTAATACAGACAACCACTAGCAACATTTAATGTATATACTTCCAGACATTTTTCTACACACATTTTTATGAAAGTGGGATCAAACTATACTTGTTATATCATAATCTAAATTTTTCATATAACTGCATGACTGACATCTTTGCAAAACAATATAGTTCTATGTATCATGGTATGGGTGTACCATAATTTACTTAGGCTATTCTTCCTTATTTAACATAAAAATCATTTCCAATTTTTCACTATTATAATAATAGCAAGAACAAATGTTCCTCCACAGACTCAAACGTGCAGGAAATGTCACTTTACATTATTGTCTTGAATTCAATTAAATCTTATCCCAAGCCCCCATCTCACCAATAGTCAATAGATTTTTATCTCAAGTCATTATGGAGGCTTCCTCATTGAATTTCAGGAAGAGTCGAAAGAAACAGAGCAAAACAGAAGAGCAGGCTTCCTGGGTCCTCCAGACTCACTGGTTCTGGCCCGGGAGGTGACCGAGGCTCTACTGTAGGAATCCGCCATGACGAAACAGTGGAGCCTGCCCTCCTGCCCGGTCCTGCACCACTCCGTGCCATAGCCCCAAGTGCCTGCTGATCTGTTACTCATTAGCCCTTGGGAAATCTTTCCTGAGGAAAGATGGATACTGCCATTGCCAACTTCATCCTCAGAGGTGCTCCACTCTCTCTGCTGCCCCACCCCAACCTCTCCATGAGATTTCAGTTGACCCTTGAACAACAGGGACTAGGAGTGCTGACACACACACCCACCTTCCCATCCCAGAAGTCAAAAATTCTAGTATAACTTTTGACTGCTCCAAAACTTTACTAATAGCCCACTATTGATCAGAAGCCTACAGAACAGTCAATTCATATGTATTGTATATATTATACTAGAGGCCTGGTGCATGAAATTCGTGCACTGGGAGGGGGTGTCCCTCAACCTGGCCTGCATCCTCTCACAGTCCAGGAGCTCTCGGGGGAGCGAGCCTAAGCTGTCAGTCCAACATCCTTAGCACTGCTGCGGAGGCAGGAGAGGCTCCTGCCACTGCCGCTGCACTCGCCAGCCGTGAGCCCGGCTTCTGGCTGAGCAGCACTCCCCCTGTGGGAGCTCATTGACCACCAGGGGGCAGCTCCTGTGTTGAGTTTCTGCCCCCTAGTGGTCAGTGCACATCATAGCAACCGGTTGTTCCATCGTTTGGTCAATTTGCATATTAGCCTTTTATTATATAGGATACTGCATTCATACAATAAAGTAAGCAGGAGAAAAGAAAAATGTTACTCAGAAAACCATAAGAAAGAGAAAATACATTAACAGTATTTAGTGTAAAAAAAATCCATGCAGAAGTGGACCTGCGCAGTTCAAACCTATGTTGTTCAAGGGTCCACTGCATAAGCAAGGAGGCCAAAGAGCATGAGCTCAGTTTTTTTTAGGCCTTTCGTTTTAAACTTGACTTTTTAAATTTGTATTCAATGCCCTTCCGTGGGCAGAAAACCCTCTACCAAGGTCATTATTTCCTGAGGTTCCAATGTTATGAAATAAGGTTGGCCCCTCTGGACATCTGAATTTTCCACTACTGTGTCAGCCTTTTATTAAAGGGCCAGCACCTATTTGGGGCTTAGCAAATACCCCAAGTCAAGCAAACACAAAGGCCTTCCCAGATGAAGGAAGGTAAAAATGCAAAGAACAAAATACAATACAAGATCTTTTTTGGCCTGGATTCTTTTATGTGGTTGTAGAAGCCAAACACGAATTACAAGCTGATGGCTGTTATATTTCATCGGGAGCCTGAGGTGATTACTCAGGTCTCTACATTATGGGCACTGAGATCTCACTGCTGAGGACCCCACTCTATGAACTGAGCCCAAGTTCAACAAAACTGCAGTTCTGATCAATCAACTTCTGAATGCAATTAAGAAATATAATAACTGAGAAGAGAATGGATTCTCTCCCCAAAGCTTTTCCATTGATACAAGAAACACTGTCAAATGCCAAAAGCAGTCACAAAAATTAATGAAGGGAAGGTAACTGGAGCTCTCATTATGCATTATAAATCAGCAAAAGGATTGAAAAAAAAATCTCTCCATTAATAACAGAAGATACAACCTCACATCTTCACAGCGAGAGTAAGCAATGGTGGGTTCGTCTCACATTTCAGATTCAAGAAATCAGTGAGGCTGAGGTGTAGCTCTCAAGAGGAAATTAGATATAAGTTACTCAGAGAAAGAAAGAGGTCCTTTCCTCACCCAGGGTATTCAAGCTCCCGGGAAGGGATAAAGGAAATAAGGAACGGCATTGCTGTTCTGAGGGGTTATTTTTATGGCATTTGCAGATTCCCCAGAAAGGCCATGTTCCCTCCCTAGGATATCAACTCAGAGTTTTAAGGATGTGATGAAGGAAGGAGAAAAGGAAGGAGTGATGAACACACAAACAGATGAATCAACTAGTGGTGAGTATTTCCTAGCAATTCTTTGTGGCTTCTCTCCCTCTTCTCCGATACGTACCACCAGGCAATAGTGACTCTGCTGAACCTGTCCTGTCAGAAAGAGCTATACACACAGGGGTATAGCGTGAAGGAGCCCGCATGGTGGGAGAGAATATTGCCACGCAGATGCCAGCCCGCGTAAAGCTTGCACACGCCTGTCACAGAAATGCCTCTGTTGGGGGGTTTTAGCTCCCCTTGGTGAAGGAACTACACAGCTAAAAAGCAAGCCCAGGATTTGTAAATAACTTGCCATTCCATTCTTAGATATCACAACCCCAATGTGAATGACGTTTGCAGATTGGCTAGTCACTTCAAAACACCCCAGAGGAACAAGATGTTATAGTGGTGTTTGATCCTACGCAGAAAGCACTGTGGGTTGGGTAAATTATAAAAAGAAAACAGGTATAAATGAAGAAAAAAAATAGAAAACAACCAACGAACCAGCTACCAATCTTTGCCAGTTCTTAATTTGGCCCTTGCCACCTATGCCACCAACTCAAAGCCTTACTCTAGACTTTTTCTTGTTTAAGGGTCTTTTCATTTTTGTCACCTTCTTCCTTTAACATCTTTCCATTAAGAACATCTTATTGACCATCACTATGAACCCACTTTCTTTCCTGCAGCCGTTCCTCTGAGCATTTCCTCCCCAAATCGTTACCTGGCCGTGGGGGTCAGAACTGGGTTACTGGGAGCGCTGACTAGGATTCCGACAGGCCTAGGAGCCTCAGGTCCACAACCCTGAGTCCAGCCCAGTGGACAGGGGGTGTTGCCTGGGCTGCTCCTTCGCCCAAACAAACAGCAGAACTCTTGATTTAACAGCTGCCAACAGGCGTTTTAACCTTGCGGATGTTTAAGAGTGGAAAGACAGGAGGAGAAGAAGGGGAACTCTGACTGTCACATTAAGAACAGATTTCCCCTTTTCATCCAGCAGGCGTGGCACAATGCCATGTGGAATCCCTGACCTCTGGCACATGGCCGAGGGGACTCCCACGCCGAGACCTTAGACAAGTTCAACTTAATCACACAGAGGAGGAGGAGAGCCCCTCTAAGGAGAGAACATTTCCACACTAAGCTATACCCAAAATCTCACGGTACTGAATCACAAACTTCATAAAATCCTTATTTGTAATTCCGTGAGTCATAAGGGAGTCCTCACATTTTAGGGGATTATCTGGTTGTCAAGTATACCCCTCTCCTCAAGGTCCCAAACCGAGCCAGCAACAGGCCCAGCCCTTGTGACTAGGTTCAGAGCCCCTCCTAATACTCCATGATGCTAGTCTTGAATTCAAAATTTCGTGGCATGTTTTAAAGAAAGCATTACTTCAGAAAAGTTAATGTGTTGGATAAAGATACCCACCCCTCCAAAACCTCAACAGTCCATGTAGAGCATTATTTCCTAGAAGACAGTCCTTGACCTGTTAGTTCTCGATCACTTTAAAATCAGGTCCAAGTTTTCCCTTTTAGTATCTTCTCTAATTCTAAGGATTTGGCTATACTTTTCTAAAATATTTTTAATATGTTTTATTGACTTTAGAGACAGAGAAAGGGAGAGGGAAAGATAGAAACATCGATGAGAGAGAAAACATTGATTGGCTGCCTCCTGCACCCCTCTACTGAGGATGGAGCCCGCAACCCGGGCATGTGCCCTGACCAGGAATTGAACCAGCAACTTCTTGGGGCATGAGATGATGTTCAACCAACTGAGCCATACCGGCCGAGCTCCAAAAATATTAAGAATAGAAATACTATTTTTATTTATATATTTTTATTCCATCGCCTACTTATAAACAACCGTGAGGGATCATACCACTAAATGCTGTCACTTTTGAACCTATTCATCCTTTTCTAGATCTTTAAGGTATACTCATGTTATAAGAAGTGACACGGACAGAGGAAACAGCTTTTCATTGTTGTTATTGTTGTTGGTGGTGTTTTTAAAGAAGTAAATGGAAACATCAGTCCATTTCCTTAGTATAACCACAAAAGAGTGTTTGTTATATATGAGCCTCTCATTAAAACCTGGCCATGCACGGCTAGTGGGCATATGAGTCGTATGCCCATTGCTTTCTT
This sequence comes from Myotis myotis, assembly GCF_014108235.1. Lineage (NCBI taxonomy): Eukaryota > Metazoa > Chordata > Mammalia > Chiroptera > Vespertilionidae > Myotis > Myotis myotis. Next base: position 30,296,106 of record NW_023416313.1, read on the forward strand.
TGTAAAGTAATCTGACTGCATGCACTAGGGGTGTTAGCCAGTTCATAACTAGCCGTTAGCCCAGTACATTGATTTTTAGAGATCTGGTTTAAGACAGTAAGCAGGAAGAGGGTTATCTCAGTTATTTTTACATATAAGGATGCCTATACAAACATACTGCCACAGAAATAAGAAAATGATTATATAAATTATTGCACATCCATATGCCACATGCCTGGCTAAACCCCCTAGGCCTAACACAGTACCTGATACATGCTAAGGTCTCAGGAAATATTTGATAAATTTATGACAAAGAAATATAATGCAGTTATAAAAGTGTTTCTGAAGAATATTTAATGGCATGAGGAAATAGATTCATAATGTTCTATTAAGTGGAATAAACACAATATAAAACAGTTATCTATAGCATGATTCTATTTTTTAAAAGATTGGAGAAAAATATGCTAATGTTGACAGATCAATTCTATTTTATTTATGAGTAATTTTTCTTACTAACTTTTTAATATTTTCAAACAGTTTTAAAACAATAGTCATATATTATTATACTTAGAAAAAAATAATCAAACATGTTTTTTAAAGCCACTCTGAGAAACTATATTCTGATGTCTTGAATGACTGAACAATGACCTTGCATTTCAAAGTCAGTTAACGTGTGATTTGTTTAAAATAAATTCAATTGTATTGCTTGTTTGAAACCATTTATACATAGTACCTTCAGGTAAAGTGTATTATAGAAACCAATTCTCTCAGCACCTTTTACAACCTAGACAACTAAGTTAAGCATATGTTAGTGCCACCTTCTAAAGATGATGAAAGACATCCATTAACCTCCACAATTCCTTACATAATTAGGAAATGAAAACACTTTCTGGTTCTCCACATTGACAAAATAAACATTTACTTACTCATATTGATCTAAGTTGTTTGATTTCTTTCCTGTTACATAATTACTTGGGATATATCCTTCACTCCTAGAAAAAAGAAAAATAGTTTAGGTAAACTCATATTATCTTACTAAGAGGTTATTAAAAGAAAGATTATTGCCTTCTTAAAATAATTAAAGTATAATATTGTCTAAAGCTTATAAGAAAGACTAGCTGACCCCCGATAAGTCAATATAGCGATAGCATTTAATGCTTTACAAAGTCCCTCCTCATTTGATCCTCACAATGATTCTGAAGTAGGCAGGCATTCTGTACCTACTTTCTGGTGGGGAAACCAAGGCTTAGAAAGATTAAGAGGCTTTCTCAAGGTCCCACACCAGGAAGAGGTTATCTCCGTTATTTTGACATATTACGATGCCCACACAAAGCCAGCAACAGGGCCAGCACTTGATCTCGTCTCTGAACTTGTGGCTAGGTTCAGGGCCCTTCCTAATATTCCATGATGCTGGTCTTGAATTCAAAACTTCTTGGGAGGTTTTAAAGAAACCATTACTTCAGAAAAGTTAAAGTGTTGGGTAAAAATACCCACCATTCCAATACCTCATGTAGAACATTATTTCATAGAAGGTAGTCCTTGACCTTTTACATCAGTATTATCTGGAGTGCTTGTCAACAAGGCAAATTCTTGGGTCATACCCCAAGAGATTTGAATTGAGAAGGTCTATGTGAGGCCAAGAAATCTTTGATTTTTACCCCATATGATTTTTATACACATTACAGTTTAAGAAGAATTCATAATAGGTGGAATATTGGTAGAAGCCAAGATTCTCCACATAAGAAAGAAGAGATACATGTATAAAATTTAAAACTTGAGTGAAAACCTTGCAATCTTCACTCTGAATTTGAACTAATAGTAAGAACTCATAATATATTCACACAATGTGTGTCTGTGTAGCTCTATTACACTGAGAAAGACCTAGAAGCAATGACAATCCAGTAGCAGTTAGAATCCCAGCACCCCAACTATTGTCTTCAGATATTATTTCTTCTTTTTTTCTTTTTTTTTTTAAATATATTCTATTGATTTTTTACAGAGAGGAAGGGAGAGAGATAGAGAGTTAGAAACATCGATGAGAGAGAAACATCGATCAGCTGCCTCCTGCACACCTCCCACTGGGGATGTGCCCACAACCCAGGTACATGCCCTTGACTGGAATCGAACCTGGGACCCTTCAGTCCGCAGGCCAACGCTCCATCCACTGAGCCAAACCGGCTTTGGCCAGATATTATTTCTTGCTAAGAGAAGCTAGCACATGCCTGGCTGTGCAAATATTTTATACATACAGTCACATACATATAGATTCTCTCTCTCTTTCTCTTTTACTTACCTCAGGGGGTAAAAACATAAAAATGTAGTTTTTCTCAAGATCAAAATAATCCAATTAAACATATCATGGATGAGAAAGAGACCAGTGTAATGTATTCTAATTTCCGGAAAGAAGTGGTCGATCCATTCACAGTTATTGCATCACTGATAAGAATACACTGCGTTACTGCAAAGTAATAATGTGTACTTTCTCTTATGGCCAGCGGAACCAGTCTCATTTCATGGGAGTTATACATTATCCTCTTCTCAGCACTTAACCCCCACCACCCACCGTGTGTCACACACAGAGAGGAAACACTTACCCATATTTATCTCTTGCTCTCCACCAATGAACATCATTCTTTTCTAATATGATATACTCTTGGCCTCTCTCTAACCTGAGATCATGTGCTTCTGTCGCTTGGAAATCATACATAGCTACAACTATTTCTTCACTATTATCCTCTTCTTCAGGTGGAATTGGTGGGGGAGGCCTTCGCTAAGAAAAAGAGAGAACGTGTGAAATCTTAGTCTTCCATCTGTGTGCAGTAAAACACCGAGTGATTCACACATCACCACAGGATAAAGCAGAACCCTCGAGTCCACCTCCTATCATCTGGGGAACCCGCCCATAAATCTGATGCTACTGGACCTCTCATGGGGTTCAGAATATAGGACAGGAGTAAACACTATCTTTGAACTTCAAGAGGCTTCTGCTCAGGGGCAGGGGCAGCTTTCCAGGGAGAAGGAAGGGTGATATGTGAGTAGAAACCAGAAAAGGGAGACCCGCCACTCAGATGGCCTGCGATGGGGAAACACACCATGGAGTGGAGACTTTTATCTGGTCTCCTCCCCCTCAAAGGAATTTACATCCGTCTTCCTGTGTGCAAGACACACACTTAGTACCTATTTATTCTTAACACAGAATTCCCCATTTACAACTGAGGAAACAAGGTTTTAAGTAACCCACTCGAGGTCGGTCACCCCTATCAGATTCACGTTGGATCAGGCCCTGTCTGGGTCCAGCGTACCTGTGCTTCCCACCATATCCCACTCTTCAAAGGTGTGTCACTAAATCCGCACAGTCACTCCTGTGCCATAAGACTGTGGTTTTAAGACTAAAATATTCCTGTGAAGTCCCACACCTCTTACAAAATTCTCTTTTTTAAAATATATATTTTTTTATTTATTTCAAAGTAGAAGGGAGAGGGAGAGAGAAACATCAATGATGCAAGAGAATCATTGATTGGCTGCCTCCTGTACACACTCTGGCTGGGTGGGAATCAAACCCTGACCCCCTGGTTCATAGGTTGACGCTCAACCCCCAGCCACACCGGCTGGGCCTCTTACACAATTCTTGAAGCCAAACTACAGGCAAAATGCCAGATGATAGCAGGGGCCCCAATGACAATATCTGATATGATTAATACTATTTGACACCCCAAAAATCAAATAAGCTAGAGCATATCTGTTTCTGATACGATGGGGGTTGGGGTGGGGGCATACAGCATCACCTGAATGAATATAAACATACTCAATAAACTGCAAGTGCTTCCAAAGTTAAAGGCCACCTACCTTCTTTGTTTCTGGTGCTGGAGGTAGTGCTTTTCTTATACCTGAAAATGATAACAACGAAAGTAGGTCAACATGCCATCTACCAATGATTGATCATTTTAAGGAAAAATGAAAATGAACACATAGGCAAGAATTCCACTCTGACTCTCTCACTATGATGCATGTTGCTTGTATTAATATTTGCAACAGAATTTTAACATGCTGTTCAAGTCAGTTTGTATTTCTGTCTTTCTGAACAGGTTGTAAAGGCCATAGGGATTGGGGCCTTTAGTCTTTGTAAACAAGTGGGATTATATCAAACTAAAAACCTTCTATTAAGCAAAGGAAACTGTCAACAAAATGAAAAGGCAGCCTATGGAAGGGGAGAAAATAAAGAATAAATATAATAAGGATAAATTTAATAAAGGATAAATTTATAAAATATACAAGGAACTCATACAACTCGATCGCAATAATAGTAATAATAAAAAATGGGCGAAGGAGCTGAAGACATTTTTCCAAAGAAAACATACAAATGGCCAACAGGTATATAAAAAGATGCTCAACATCACTAGTCTTTAGGGAAATGCAAATCAAAACTACAATGATACATCACCTCACATCTATTATAAGGGCTGTTATAAAAAACACCAGGGATAAATGCTGGTGAGGACATGGAGAAAGGGAGCTCTCGTGCACTGCTGTTGGGAATGTCAACTGGTACAGTCAGTATGGAGGTTTCTCAAGAAAACAAAAATAGTTCTACCATATGACCCAGCAATACCACTTCTGGGTACATACACAAAGGAAATAAAATCAATACCTCGAAAAGATATTTACACTCCCATGCTCACTGCAGCATTATTCACAATATCCAAGGTATAGAAACAACATAAGTGTGCTGAAAATGTGACATACAGGGTGTCCCAAAAACATAAATATACACTGTAACAGCTGATAGTTCAAATGATGTTTCATTCTTTTCAGCCAGATTAAGCTTTGAACAAAGGAATTTCACCCTAATATAATACTGGAAGTTTGAAAATGCAGTTGAAGTACAAACAATGCCTTTATATTTATTCAAAGTGTCCCCAAAATGTATATACAGTTTAACACCTAATAACTCACTTAATTTTCACTCTTTTTCAAGTTTAACTGATTTGAAATAATGGGGGAACCGGACTAAGCTTTGAACAAAGAAAATTTATCCACTAGACTTTTTTTTTTATGGGGACACATAAAAGATAACGTTTATAGTCAAAACTGGCAATAGTTAACGAATTGAGGGTGCACATATACCAAAGAAAATGATTCCTGATGTTTGTGATTCCACTGCTTCGCATTATCAGCAGTGCCCGGACCAGGACGGTCATCAGTTTGAAAACAGGCATTGACAAAAAAAAGTATTAATTTCTGTAGATTCTTTCAAATTTTGAAAATGAACTGTATGTTAACAAACACTGACTTTATAATCATTCAAAGTGTGTACACATTTTTGGGGGATACTCCATAGGTGTCACCCATATGGCATCAGTTATAAGTGGAATCTTAAAAAAATAAAAAGTCAAAACTCATAGAAAAGTGAGCTGGGAGTAGGAAAACAGAGATGTTAGTAAAAGGGTACAACCTTTCAATTGTAAGATGAACAAGGTCTGAGGATCTCATGTATACCATGGTGACAGAGTTGATAACTCTGTAGTGTTTAAGTGAAATTGACTAAGCGAGTATAACGTAAATGTTCTCACTCAGACACAAAAAAGGGTAAACGTGAGGTAATGGATGTGTTAACTCAATGGGAGGAATCCTTTCACAACACGTAAGTTTATCAAATCATCACACTGTATCCTTTAAATATATTACAATTTTATATGTCAATTATACCTCAATAAAGTTGAAAAAAAAAGTGATGATAGTGCCATACTAGGCTCACATTTTTAATAGTCATTTTTAGCAGGGTTCCTCACTGTGATAAAAGGCCCCACAAATTGATTCGACATTTTGATTCCATGAAATGGTCCCACTACTAACTAAATATAATTATTCTTACAAGTACACCTGCCCAATATTTACGCTGTGCTAGAAAGTGCAAAGGCCGTACTTTAACCAACCTCAAAATCAAAATCATGTCACTTTCTCACTCCACCAATAATATGTACATCCTGAGCACAATATAATCATAGAACAAAACGAATACTTACTACTCTCAAAAAGATTATATTTTTCACATCCAGGTGCTAGCTTTTCAGTTTGTCTGCAACACTGATAACTCCCATCTGCCCAAAATTTAGGATGATATTTAATCATAATATTATTGTTGTTCTTTATTTCTGCAATTCATAAACACATTAAATGATTAGTGAAATAAGGCAGAGATGATGATGTCTCTTTAGTAACAGTCAATCATTCTTTATTTCTCAGATTCCATATTTATTATGAGAACTCCCTCATAACATCATCCAACCCAGCATTCAGAAAAATCCATATGGTTCTTTTTTGCCTTTTTTTTTTTTTTTTTTTTTTTTGGTGAAGCACCCTTGTTAGCAGAAGTAATCTGGGCTACACTGTAATAGATAAGCAAAGAAGTCAGCCCACCACCATTCTGTTTTACAGAAGAAGCAATGAGGGTCGTATGGGACAAACCAATCATTTAAATACTTTAAGCAAAGTCAGTTCATCCACACCGAATGTTGACTACATTGTCAATGTCTTAGAAAATATCAAATCCCGTTATCATAAAAGCCCAGTGCTTTATCGGCTTTAAATATAACATGCACTAAGTAAAAGCATGCTTTTCTTAGAAACTATGTATATACCACTGGAAGGAATCAGAGTATAAAAAAAGAAGTTATCTTCAATATGTATCACTTAAGTAACAGAATGTCCTTGGAGAAATACTTTTTGTATAGTAAAAGATTATAAATGCAAGATGCATTAGCTGTGTTTCTATTTTAGTGATAATAATGGTCTGTCCTAAAATTATATACAGATTAATATTTCATTATAGGAGTTTTACCTTCTTTCAACTTCTTCACCCACTGGTCCCTGCTTTGTGCACTAGGTGCAAAAATGTAAAGTGTGTTAGCATCATGAACAACCTAAAATAAAAGATAAGACGGAGTCGGTGAGAAATACTCAGACACAGCACTTTGTCTAGCACAGAGCCCTTGGTACCACAGACACTGATAAATGATTCTGAAATAAGTGAATAAAAGTCAGTTTCTTTGGATCCAAAGAACCTAGATTCCTGGCTCACAAAATGCATCTATTTCTTCAAGTCTACATCGAGTAGGCTACACATTTTGCAAAGGTCTGTGCTTTATAGAAGAAAAAGTTATAGAGGTCAGGATGCTTCAGTAATCTGGTTATTTCCTGTGACCTAATTCACTAAAGCTCCTTAGGTAAACTTGTTGTAACAGGGATGATTCTAATCCAGTATTTTTCTGAATATTATTTACTGGTAGATAAATGGACTACTCCTGAGGCATCACTCCTATACTTTCTTTTTGCCACTAGAAATAATTGCAGTAGCTAACTATTAAGCACTGACTATTCTAACTCTATGCTAAGTGCTTTACACACCTTAACTCAAGGATTCCTACCATCAAGATATCAGTATTTTATAGATAAAGAGACTAAGGCCTATCCATGGACTCTTCACTCCTGTATAACACCAGGAGGCACCATTCACACAGAATGCACTGCGAGTGGTACCCATAATGTTGTGCTCCTTAACTTGCCTGTCATCATTTGCCAGGTATTCCAGAAAGCCACGATCCTGATTCCAAAGCCCAAACTTCCAACCAGTGTCTCTTTTAGAGGTAACTTCTATCAAACAACTAAACAGTCTTATTACTCATGCTTTTAGTATCCTATATAATAAGAGCTAATATGCTAATTAGACCAAACAGCAGAACAACCATTTTGTAAAGCCAACGACCTTCTGGGTGAAGCCGGGGATGCGGGGGCCCAGGCAGCTGGGGCTGCGAGGGCCGAGCCCCTTGCACGAATTTTGTGCATCAGGCCTCTAGTTAATAATAAAATTAAACCTGGGAAAGTAACCCAAGAATTTTATCTTTGGTCTTAATGTCTGTCACAACGCAGAAACACCTTGATCGTGTAAAAAAATATATACGGAAAAAGGAAAAAGAAGGGGACATATGTAATACTTTTAACATAAAGATTTAAAATCCTATATAATAAAAGCCTAATATGTAAACTGTCCCCTCGACAGGGAATTCAACCAAAGAGTGGGACTGGCCAACCAACCGCGGGAAGGGAGGCCCCGGCCGGTGGCAGGCAGCCGCTAGGGACCCTACCCCTGCATGAATTTCGTGTACCGGGCCTCTAGTATCTATAATAATAAAAGCATAATACACTAATTAGACTGGACATCCTTCCGGACGAAGCTGAGGCTGCGAGGGAAGCCCGGGTCCTGGGTGCAAGAGGGAAGCCAGTGCCGGCAGCCAGGGAAAGGAAGGCCTACTCTTGCACAAATTTCGTGCATCGAGCCTCTAGTCTATAATAATAAAAGCATAATATGCTAAGTGGATTGGACGACCTTCCAGACGAAGCCTGGGCTGCAAGGGCCAAGGCAGCCGCTGTGGTTGCCTCAGGCTGAGGCAAGCTGCCCTGGATGCGAGATCTGAGCCCCTTGCACGAATTTTGTGCATTGGGCCTCTAGTGTGTGTGTGTGTGTGTGTGTGTGTGTATGGCTGGCTAGCAGCCTCTCTTCACCACATCAACAGCCACTGGATTGAACACAAATAGCTCTTTCATTGGTAAATGGCTGTTCCTGGCCATCTTCAATAGGTAATTCCTTCCCATCATTTCAATCAAATAAATTTAGTCTAAGAGCAATGTGAGCACCATAGAACAATAGTGTCATATTTCATTCAGTGATGAATTAATCCAACAAGCATTTTTTTTTTAATATATTTTATTGATTTTTTACAGAGAGGAAGGGAGAGAGATAGAGAGTTAGAAACATCGATGAGAGAGAAACATCGATCAGCTGCCTCCTGCACATCTCCTACTGGGGATATGCCCGCAACCCAGGTACATGCCCTTGACCGGAATCGAACCTGGGACCTTTCAGTCCGTAGGCCGACGCTCTATCCACTGAGCCAAACCAGTTTCGGCCCAACAAGCATTTTGATGGGACTACATAGATACAAAAACATATCAAGCAAGAACCTTATTTTCAAGATGTGGCTAGAAATACTTTATAACAAGACAGAAAATGAGACATGATAGAGAGGTAAAGATAAAGCACTAAGAGAGATGTGGGGATCTACATTGCCTCGTTTGGTCCATGATTTTCACACCTGTGATAATGTAATTTTAAGAAAATAAATATCTATTTGATATTCATCATTGTTCCTGGCACAGAAATCCTAAAACCCCTGGAATATCCAGTGCCTAGAATGACAAAGGTGTCTTTTGTTGTGCTAATGAGGTGACTTCCAGAAAGTACCTAAGGATGGGGGCTGGTTGTCAGTAGAGCCAACCTTGTGATTAAAGGGTTGGCACTTCCAGTCCCCCTACCCTACCCCACCCCAACTCTAAGGAGGGGAGAGGGACTAGAGCAGCCGTGGGCAAACTACGGCCCGCGGGCCAGATCCGGCCCGTTTGAAATGAATAAAACTACTGAAAAAAAGCCCGTACCCTTTTATGTAATGATGTTTACTTTGAATTTCTATTAGTTCACACAAACACTCCATCCATGCTTTTGTTCCGGCCCTCCGGTCCAGTTTAAGAACCCATTGTGGCCCTCGAGTCAAAAAGTTTGCCACCCCCCTGGACTAGAGACTGAGTTCAATCAACAATAGCCAATGATGTCATCCATCATGCTTACACAAGGAAGCCTCCATAAAAACCCTAAAAGGAGCAGGTTCAGGGAATTCCTGGGTTCGTGGATACGTGGAGATGTGGGGAGACTGGAGGGCATGACATCACCATGCCCTGTCCTATGCATCTCTTCCCTCTGGATGCTCCTGAGTCACATTCTTTTATAATAAGCTTGTGAGCTAGTAAGTAGAATATTTCTCTGAGTCCTCTGAGCTACTCTAGCAAATTACTCAAGAGGAGACTGAGGAAACCTCTGATCAGCAGCACAGGCGATAACTTGGGGTTGCGACTGGCATCTATAACCTATGGAATTGATGCTATCTTTGGTCAGACAGTGTTAGAATTGAAATGAATTGTAAGACACCTAGCAGGTGTCAGGGAATTACTTGGTGGTGTGTTAGAAAACGCACAATAGGGTGGTGAAAGCCTGGGGTGGGGCAGGAACTGGTTGGTGGGAGTCAAGGGGGAAGAAGGGGGGACATCTGTAATACTCTCAACAATAAAGATAAGAGAAATTAAAAATAAATACATGCATACATACATTTAGAAAATACACATACATACATTGGAATTGGGTGTCAGAATCTTACCCAGGTTCGTCAATGCAATCAACTCTGTACCTAAGAATTAGGTAAAAATGTACCATGAAACAGTCATTCTGAATTGAACAGGGGTATCTGGAAAAAACTGCTACGGCTTTGAACCTTCCAGAAACCTGGGTGTGTGGTAATAATTCTTTACAATAATCCACTTTACTAAGTCTTTACAACAGGCTAAGCACCGACATACACTGGCCCATTTAACCCATGTGGCAGCCCATGTCTCTATTAGCAATAGGACTCTCATTTTCCAGATGAGAAAACCAAGGTAGGTGAGCTTACGTCATCTGAATAGGATTTTTTGACCTCCTTGTTCCTGTTTTCCCCAAACACCTTCATGGGGCCCCTGGACCAGTTCCCTGCTGGAATCTGCCTTTTCGGGGTCCAGTCTAACTTCTCCTCAAAGCTCACCTCTTGACAGTATGGTGAGCCTGTAACGTTGTTAAAGTTTGTTCAAGGCTAGCCAATCAGAGGAAAACCAATCCAAACACAGAGTTCTGATAACCAAGACTAGATACATTACCTAGCTAACTTGGGACATTTGTATTCCTATAAAGAAATATCTACAGATAGCACCCTCAACCCAAAAGATGACCATGAATGTGGCATCTCAGGCAAGCCGGTGGGTGAGCTATCTGGGTCCAGTATCCTTCTCTCAGCAAACCCCCGAGCACACCAGGAGGCCACCTCCGTGTCACCCGGGGACAGCTGACTGGGGCAGAGGGCACGCAGGGAGCCATGTCCCTTCAGTGTGTGCCTCATCTTCTGGTGAGTCATCCTGCCAGAGCAGACAGTGTCAGGGAGGGAAGAGCTTTGCAGACCTTGTGGTACAGTTCAATGAGGAGGAAATACACACACCCCCACCACCCCCTTAGGAACAATCCTTAGTCATTACCCTCCCTCCTATTTGCATCTTCGTCCACTCATTCCTTTATTCAAGAGACCTTCAGGGACAATGCATCTAATAGCTGTTAGACAGATCTGGGTTCAAAACTCAGGAAAGAAATGCCACCGCCTGGGGAACCCCCGTGCCATCAGCAGACTCAGCTAAGGAAGCAGCTGGCTCCTCCTCCTGTGTTCTCTGTTCCTTCCTGGGGGAGAATATGCTGAGCTGGGAAGCAACCTCTTTTTCTCTCTTAGTGTCTTTTGAAAATGTCTACTTCTGCTTTGCTTTGCTTTTCCTTTTTTTTTTTTTTTTTTTGGCATTGCATCTGCATGTGATACAAACTTTCACTGTGAAGACGTGAAACTACAACCCGAACTTTAGGTTCTACTTAATAAAATAAGAGAGTATGTTTTACCTTTTAAATCTTGCTGGTTTAAATCACATAGTTAAAGCTCACGTTTACCTCTTCTTCATTTTTAAGGCGGTTTTTTAATTTTTCTTGTATTTATTCATCTCAACAACTAGAAATGGTTCTGGGTGGAATGCTTCCTGTTCTCATATTTTCCTCCTCATTCTAAACCGATCCAAAGTGTGCATGGCAGATCTCTTTCTCTTGGAAAGCAAAACTTCTAATTCTGAGCCTAGACCATGAGAACCATAGCTCCCCACACCCACCTGCCACCCTGCAAATGTCTAGCAGCCATCAGACATGTGATAAGAGTGGTTCTCTGCTAAACTTCAAATGAAATCTCTCACACACACACAATTACATATGCACTTAACATTCCTAATCAAGACCAAGATTTCAATTGGGCTTACTTCTAGATCTGAGGTAGGTGTAGCGTTAATAGCAGCAGTAAGAGAAGTAACAATAACAACAATAATAATAGCTATTACAGTAGTTAGTTAGTTAGTTAGCTAGTTAGTTATTAACAAAGGAAGGGAGCAAATGAAATCAGACTTAAGCCTGATTAACTAGAAAGGGCAGTTTCACAGACTCCCCAAGGGACAACCGCTTCCTCAACGAAAGGGACCTAATCCCTGAACAGACAGGAAGAACTGCTTTCCACACTCCCCGGGACAACCTGCCAGGGACAACCTGCCAGTGCGCTGGGGCTGGGATGGGGGCAGGATGACACAGTGGGGAAATACCTCTGCTGAGGCAGGCGCAACAGAAGCCAGATGGTGAAGCAGGACCATAAGGTATATGCAGAGGGAGCCCAAATGGCAACACAAAGGGGAGGAGTCTAGCCTGGGGAAATGGGGGGGGGGGGGGGGGAGATAGGATAAAGGCAAAGAACGCTGGAAAATCCAGGAAAGGGATTGGAGGGTGGAGGGCTAGCACAAGCCGGAGAAGATTTAGGGAGAAGATTGGACAGTTTGAAAGAAAGCCTGCTTGTTTCCGAAACCAAGAAAATGCATGGAGGATTAGTAAGGGTCTCCGGACAGCTGCTGCCCACTACATCCCCGAGGGCATATTTCTTTTCTGATAAAACTTAACTTCTCCCACACGTGAGCCCTTTGAAACTCTTTCTTCGAACACTGCAAGGACCCATTTTCTCTAGCAACACAAATAACACTTATCTTGCTCTCACTGTGTATCTAAACTATTTCTATACTGCCTTAGTTAACCCTCACAACAACCCTAGGAAGTGAATGCTAGTATTATTATTATTCTCATTTTTCAGAAGAGGAAAGAGACACAAAAGCAGTCAAACTTGCACAAGGTCGCAGAGCTCATCGGCGGCGAATCAGGTGGTGTGGCCTCAGAGTTGCCTCTCTAAGCACCACACTGTCCCTCCTCTTCAAGCAAAGAAATGACAGATCTAAAATGAGGGACTGGGAAAAGGAAAAGTAATTGTAGTCCTTTCTCCTAGTATGCTGTTCCCACCAGAGTGGAAATAAGCCAGATGCCGCTTTAAAGCTTGAATATCTTAATTTCCCCAACTGGTAAACGTTCATTTCAAATGTAAACTGATAAATTCACAGTAGCCATTAAAAACAACCAAGCTCTCCATTGTACTACTATGTTGAAAACACTTTTTAAAAAATATATATATATTTTATTGATTTTTTACAGAGAGGAAGGGAGAGGGATAGAGAGTTAGAAACATCGATCAGCTGCCTCCTGCACACTGCCCTACTGGGGATGTGCCCACAACCAAGGTACATGCCCTTGGCTGGAATCAAACCTGGGACCCTCAGTCCGCAGGCCGACGCTCTATCCACTGAGCCAAATCGGTTAGGGCTGAAAACACTTTTGCAACTTTCCCCCTTAGCACATAGTGAGACCATAGCTATGGGTAAAAGGCGACTTGCACAGGAGATGTTCACTACCCAAAGGAAAGCATAAAAATGTCCTCGACCAGATAAGGGGTGGGTGGGTGTTGGAGAGAGGTCCTGTCTGCCCGCTTCAAGGTCTGAATACCAGGGTCCAACTCTGCACGCCTGGCTCCCAGGGCATGTGTGCACCGTGACTGGCAGGGAGTGACACGGATGCTCCGGATGCCACACTGATCCCTGGGAGTGACAGGACATGTGCGTTGTAGGGAGGTTTCTCATTCACAGAATGACCCTGGACGAGTCATTTAACATCTGTGAACCTCAGTTTCCTGTCATAAATGAGACAGTGTATTTACCTCCCTTCTATAAAAGAATCATTGTGAAGGAAAACATGAAAAAACATAACCTTTTTAAAAGGCACACTTTAATGGACATGCAATGCTAATGTATTTTGCATCACAAGCAGCATTTCAATCTCATTTCTGTTCCAGGGGCTCACTGCGGCCCCTTCTCCGCATCTTAAATTCACAGAAAACACCTCACCCCACTTTTTTCCGTCTCAGCCTCCACTCCCTCTCCTAATTGCTCTAGGACCAATCTGAATAATAAATAGCACGTTAGGTCTGGGGCTTAGAAACTCAGGGCACTGGTAGAATCTAACAGACCAAAAACATGTCAGCCTGGCTGACGTGGCTCAGTGGTTGAGCATCGACCTATGAACCAAGGGGTCACGGATCGATTCCAGTCAGGACACATACCTGGGTTTTGGGCTGGATCTCCAGGGTGGGGCGTGCAGGAGGCAGCCAATCAATGATTCTCTCTCATCATTGATGTTTTTATTTCTCGCTCCCTCTCCCTTCCTCTCTGAAATCAATAAAATATTTATTTAATGTTTCAACCAAGACTTAAAAAGTTCATGAAAAAAACAATTACTATCAAAGTACAAATGAATTAAAAATCAAATACCATATGATCCAGCAAGCCTAATTCTGGGTATTTATCTGAAGGAAATAAAATCTGGATCTTGATACTATGTCTGCACTGCCGTGTTCACTGTAGCATCGTTTGCAATAGCCAACATATGCAAACCACCAAATATCCAGACTGATGAATGGATAAAGAAAAGGTGGTGTGTCTATATACCATGGAATATGATTCAGCTTTAAGAAAAGAAGGAAATCCTATTATTCTTAACAACATGGATGAACCTGGAGGACATTATTGGTATACTAAACTGAGATAAGCCAGACACAGAAAGATAAACACTCTATGATCCCACTTATATATGGAATTTGAGTCAAAATCACAGAAGCAGAGAATAGAACAGTGGAAGTCAGGGGCTGGGAGATGGGAAAATGGGGAAATGCAGGTCAAAGGGTGCTGGGGTAGGCAGTTAGACAGGCATGAGCAGAGAAAAGACAATGGGCCAGGTACATATAAGGTCACCAGGTGGAAAGCTCCGGGTGCCTAGCAACAAGCAAAACTGTGAAAACAAGTACCTAGCCCCAAGGGTAACCTTTCCTCCCCTAGCATACCCCTGGTCATGCAGTTTAATCCCCTGACCTCCCATAGTGCTGGCCAGGCAGTTCTGATCTTCCCCTGACCTTTCCTCCCTTGGCATGTTGCTAGTCTTGTGGCAGATGCCCTGGGGGAAATGGATAAGGGGCCAGAGAATAGCCCTTAAGCACTAAGCCCCTAAGACATGAGGCTCTGAGCCCATCAGATACATCTAGGCCTCGGCTGTGTTTCAGCTCCAGGACCAGAAAAGCAGCAAATCCAGACAAGGGCTGCCAGGCTGACATCAGATCCAGCTGCAATGACTAATGACCCTGGTGCCAACCAATCAGGGAGACCTCGACCCTGAAAGGACACACCTGGAGAGCTGATGAATATTCTATGGCAGCAGCCACCAACCTTTCGGACCTCAGGGACCACCAGTGGTCCGCGGACTACCGGTTGGCGACCGCTATTCTATGGAACCCTTCCCTGAGGCCTCAGATAATTTTATCCTCAAGGCAGAGGACCCAGTATGGCTCTCACTAGGTAGCCTGCCCACTCCCCAATTTTGAGTTTCCCTTCTCTTTCTTCTCTCTTCTCCCCTCCCCTCCCCTCCCCTCCCCTCCCCTCCCCTCCCCTCCCCTCCCCTCCGTCGTCGTCTTCTTCTTCTTCCTCTTCCTCTTCCTCTTCCTCTTCTTCTTCTTCTTCTTCTTCTTCTTCTTCTTTCTCTCTCTCTCTCTCTCTCTCTCTCTCTCTCTCTCTCTCTCTCTCTCTCTCTCTCTCTCTCTCCTTCCTTCTCCCATAAGCTCTAAGGACCCCTTCTTTTGCCTCTGTAACTTGTTTCCTGAGCCCATTTCTTCTACGACTCACTTCTACTTCTGTGACTTTCTAAATAAGCTTTGCTTTATAGGTTGAATCTTGGCTCTGAATTCTTTCTTAGCCAGAACTCAAGTACAGAGGTTGCTGAACCCAGGTCTGGTCTGACTCTATGGTGCTACTGTCGCCGCCAACAGTACCAAGTGTTTCAGTACGCAAGGTGAGAGTCCTGGGGATCTAATGCACAGAATGGTGGCTACAGTTCTCAGTGCTGTACTGTGTACTTGAAATTTGCTAAGAAGGTAGATCTTACATGTTCTCACCACACAAAAAATAAAGAAAATGGTATGTGAAGTGGTGATCATTTCACAGGGTATATGCGTATACCAAAACATCAAGATTTTACACCTTAAATATATACCATTCCAATGTGTCAATTATACCTCAATAAAGCTGAACTTTTAAAAAATCAACCACTAAAGCAATGACAGGAAACTATAATGTCAAAGAGTATGACTAAAAGCCCAGAATTCCGCTGCCACGGAACATGCCAGCTCACCTGAAACGGATATTTATTTTGACAGGGAATGACACCGTCATCATTCTTCACTACTTCCACACACTTTATTTTTGAAACATCAATAAATCCCTTTCTGTATTTTTTCTGTTGAAAGAAAGAAAAAAAGAACAATTACAATCATAAGATATAAGAAAATGTGATTAATGTTAGTATTTGTTAATGAAATCACTGACTCAATATATTATAATTTCTTAAAATTATTCAAAACACTAACACTGTGAGAACTCTAATCAAAATAATTAAATCCTGCCGAAACCGGTTTGGCTCAGTGGATAGAGCGTCGGCCTGAGGACTGAAAGGTCCCAGGTTCGATTCCGGTCAAGGGCATGTACCTGGGTTGTGGGCATATCCCCAGTAGGAGATGTGCAGGAGGCAGCTGATCGATGTTTCTCTCTCATCGATGTTTCTAACTCACTATCTCTCTCCCTTCCTCTCTGTAAAAAATCAATAAAAAATATATTTTTAAAAAATAATAATAATAATTAAATCCTTTAATTTCTAAAGATGAAATGGTTCTGTTCTTGCCCCCCAAAAGCTCTGGAACAGAACAATGGACTCCCTCTCATTGTTGCCTTCCCATCTCAGACACACATCTTAACTTCAACATTTTTTTTTAATTCTTTACTAGAGGCCCGATGCACGGAGATTCATGTAAGAATGGGCCTTCCTTCCCCTGGCTGCCGTCACTGCCTTCGTTCAGGCCCGGAGGAGCCTTTCCACCTTCCCATGCTGCCCAGAGGCCTGGAGCGGCTGGGGCAGTGCGGAACGCCTGCGTCATCGCCATGCTGCCCACAGGCTTGTCAGCTTTGTTGGGTTAATTTGCATACTCGCTCCTGATTGGCTGTGTGGTGCTGCGGAGGTATGGTCAATTTACATGTTTGTCTATTATTAGTGTAGATTGTTCAAAGTTTTACATATGTCTCCTTTTTCTCCCATGTACTCCCCCTCCCCTTCTTCAACTTCCTGATGAGAGCCCCAAAAAGATAGCATCAATTACAGAAGCAAACTGTAGCCAGTTACCTGTCCCCTCCAGCACACAGAACCAGGAGGACGCAAGGTGGCCTTAGCACGTCCTCATAAAGCCTCCACTCAGACTCTCATTGAAGGTTCTACTTTCTACCCTATTGCCCTCCCTCCCCCTGCACAGAAAATCTCCCTGCAGCAGACACCGAATGACATATCAAGATACCCCTCCCCACCAAAAAAAGCACTCACATCAACTGAGATTACTCACATGAGTAAGCTCACATTTGAGAATTTATCCCAGGAAAAAATCCAAAGGAGTACAAAATAGTATGTGCAAAGATAACTTGATATATTGTATCCATTAAAAATATTGCAAATACAATGTAGAAATAAAGAATGTTCGCTGAATAATATTAATTGAGACATGCCACAGATAAAGCTGTATAAAGACTAAGGCTACTTAGGGGACGGGATGGGGAGTAGATATACAGAATAGAAGAAAAAATAGACAAATGAAGAAGTGTAGTATTGGGGGTAGCTCAGCCATTCCCTGGCCCCAGTCATTCAAGATTGCTTCATCTAATACTTTGAAATGCCCCTCTGGCCTCAATCTTTGAGGCCCCTACCCGCTCCCAGGAACCTGCTCAGCACCCTCACTGTCACCAAAGAACTTTCAGACCTGCCAACTGCCCCAGGCCACCAGCTCCCATCTGACTAGGCTGCTCTGGAGGTCATTTCACCAGTACTTCTCCTGTCCCTTGCCCTCCCCTCCCCTCTTCTTCTTCTCTCTCTCTTCCCTTCTCCCCTGCTCTACCCCCTCCCCCCTCACTAATCCCACACATCCCTTGACATTTTTGCACCCCTATTCATACCTTTCCCTGTTCCTGCATGCCGGGCTGCAGAAGGTCAAAAAACAACACTGTCTCCTTGACACTTAGCCAGACCTTCACTGTTACATCTCGGTTCTTCTGTGTCTCTCTAGCAGAGAGAACCTGGTGTCCTCCATGGAACCCCGGGTCTCATCAGAACACAGACCCTTCCCAGTCCCCTTCTCGCAGGGGACAACTGCCCACGACTTTATGGGGACGAGAGCTGCCATCCTACAGACATACCCCCAACCCCCTCCTCCTGCAGGTCCAAAGCATTTTAAGATTTTCCCTTTCATCTTTCATCCTGTTTCTAGGAGATTAAAAGACTACAACAGTTAAGATACTGTAGGTGGTACTTTGCTCACAAAATTCCCCTCCTTTCACAGATGAGGAAAATGCAGCTCAGATTATTGACACACATTACCCAGCTGACCCCAACGTCCACTGGCCCCTGGGATGCCCCAGCTGCCAGCAGGTGACAGAATTCGTGGAGAGAAGTCCCCAAGGGGCAGTCAGGGTTCTGGGCATGGACGGAGCTGTAGTCAGGAGAGGGGGAGGGACACTCTCCCCAGCCATGCCCTTCCAAGGCATGTCCTTCCCCTGCCTAGAGCCACCTCCTCTCCCAGCCACACCAAGAGCCCTTCTTCTGGCCCTGCCACGGCCCAAACGCTTCTCTTCCCTTCCTGAAAGGAAACGTGATCGCACCCTCAGCCTTTCATTTCCTTCCCACCCACTCCTCCTTCACCACTTGCAATCTGCAGCCCACGTCACCACAGCCTGCTAAAGCCATTCTCAAAAACATCATCACGAACAAACGCAACCGCCTTTGCTCAGTGGTCATCGCTCACACCTTTCTGAGACATCTGGGGGTGCCGACACCCTTCTCCCTTAGTGGCCTTGACTTGGGGGGTCATCTGTTTTTCCTTCTCTCCCTTCCCTCAGTTTCCCACAGGGCACACCTGCCCCGTGTCAGCAACGGTGTCCAGGAATACACAAAGTCCAGATCGGGGACGCTCATGTCCTAAGCGTAGAGTCCAACTATTGTGTCCTTTAATCCTCACGGCCACTCTGTGAGGTCAGCGATACCAGACACATTTCACAGAGGGAAGACACTAAAATTAAGCAACTGTCCCATCTCTACCTCTGAGACAGAAAAACAGTATTTATTATACAGGGTGGGGCAAAAGTAGGTTTACAGTTGTGAGCATGCGAAGCACAGAGTTTATTCTTGTATTATTATAGCATTATTTTCCACACAAACAACTGTAAACCTATTTGTGCCTGAGCCTGTAAAATATAGTAAGTACCGTATATTAAAAAGATTCTAAGAGAATACAGAGGAACTCTGGCTTAAATGACAATTTGGGCAGAGAAATTCCGATGCATGGTAGGGAGGAAACGAACAGCACACGTGAAGAAAAACATATTCCAGAATGACCTCAGTTGCCTCATCTGTAACATGGAAATTATAACAGTATCTACTTCATAGGTACTATTGCAGAGCTCTGAGAATTAAATGAGTATTTGCAAAGTGCTTAGAAGAGTGTCTGACCTGTAGTGTGACATCTGTAAGTGTTTGCTACCTAAAATAAATAGCAAAAACAACAACAACAAAACGATTTGATGGCTGATGCACAAGGTGCATGCAGCAGGATGGGAGGTGATCGATCGGGGTCAGCTTATGAAGAATCCACAGCCCCTGCTGAAAGGTCTGGCCAAACAGGGCCATCCCACCCCGTCCCTGGGGCCTCCACCAGTCAATGGGCAGAAGAAAGCCAGAGCAGCATCCTCCTATTGACCAGTCCCACATCACTCCAGAAGCCTTAGAAAATACTAACAGCAACAGAGGGTCAAACGACCCTTCATCCCCAACCCTGGAGAAAGTCACTGTTAACATCATGGGCTTTTCAGACATTGCTCTGGGATCGTGGACCACCTGTCAGCTCTCTCAGCCCTCGAGCCGTGGGCTATGTACGGTCTGCTTCCACAGCACCCTTCTCCACCCACCACCTGCCCCCGCGACTAAAGGCAGCTGTTAGATGCAGGCCCATCTATACAGAAGAGGGGCTGACTTTTATTGTGAGTTTACTTACACCCCCTGAGTTCATGTTCTGTGATTATGTTAATTAATATAATTATGTTACGGTACTAATATTTGGGCTTATTGATCCAAATACCTTGCTATGAAGTTGGAGGATGAAAGTTCGAATTTAGATTGCTCCTTCACTATGTTATCCATCCCACCAGCAAACACTGATGAGACATCCAGCACAGAGGCTTCAACGTTCTGGAAGGGGCTGAGGGTCTCCTCTGGAGGAGTTCACAGTAGCATGGTGGGTGGAGGGGTTGGGGGGATGACTCATCATCGAGGAATGATGAATGATGAAGTCAGCGAGCTCGAGGAGCGCTGGGGAGGGGTAGTGGCTGGGCCAGGAGAGGCTGGAGACGGTTCAGGGAGGAAGTGATATTTGGATTTGGTTTTTAAAGGATAAGTAGGAGAGTTTCCTGTAGAGAAAGTGAAGAAAGAGAGAGGGAGGGGGCGGGGAAGCATTTATTTAGGGAACAGAAAGAAATTATGATTGAGGCTCAGAGTGGGGCAGGGGAAGTGTAGGAAATGACACCAAAAAGGTTGAGACCAAGTTAGAAAAGTGCTTATATGCCAGACTAAGGAGTTTGATTTATTCTTAGCGGTTCTAAGCAGGGAGTGAGGAGTGTTAAATTGAGGTTTGTTTTCCCAAAAAGATATTAATGGCAGTGTGGGGGATGGGTGAAGGCAGGTGGCTAGCGGGGAGACTGCTACAGGAGTACAGGTGAGGACCCGGCTGGCCTAGCTCAGTGGTTGAGCTTCAACCTATGAACCAGGAGGTCACGGTTCGATTCCCAGTCGGGGTACATGCCAGGGTTGTGGACTCAATCCCCAGTGTGGGGCATGCAGGAGGCAGTCGATCAATGATTCTCTCTCATCAGTGATGTTTCTATCTCTCTCTCCCTCTCCCTTCCTCTCTGAAATCAATAAAAAAAAGGTTTTTTTAAAGAGTTCAGATAAGGGATAATGAGGTGGTGAGCCCAATAAGTAAGGTGAGAGAAGCAGGGATGCCAGAGTATTAGGAGGTAAAGTCCACATGACTTTGTGATCAATTAGAGTTGGGGATTAAGACGGTTCTCGAGAAGCAGTTCAGGAGCCTCAGGGATTCTGAGTTTGAGTGCCGTAGACAGATACCATAACCTACCATAGGACTGCTGAGGGAGAACCAGGTTTGAAGGCAAGGCTGGGAATGCTGTTTGAGTTGACTATTGGACAGCCAGGTGGATATGTTTGGAGGGAGCTGCTCAAACTCAGACATGCTTAGCACTGTCTTTATATAGTTCAAGAGAATTCTGCTTTTCATAAGACATATACAGTATATTTAGTAGTGCATGACTCTAGGCCAGGGGTGGGCAAACTTTTTGACTCGAGGGCCACAATGGGTTCTTAAACTGGACCGGAGGGCCAGAACAAAAGCATGGATGGAGTGTTTGTGTGAACTAATATAAATTCAAAGTAAACATCATTACATAAAAGGGTACGGTCTTTTTTTTTTTTTTTTTTTAGTTTTATTCATTTCACGGCCCACGGGCCGTAGTTTGCCCACGGCTGCTCTAGGCACACCTCGGGGTAACCCTGAGAGGTTAGGCAGGACCGAGGAAGAAAAGGGTGGAAAAATTAAGAGCTCATCCTAGGAAACCCTGAGGTAAGCCATGTACACCCCCAAAAATAGAAAAGCCATGTACACCCCAAACACCTTGCTTCTTCACACCTGGCCCTCACACTCTGGTTAAGCAGTTAATACCGAGAAAGGACACATAGCATAAAGTTTATCTCTACTTCTTCTTAGAATTCCTTCGCTAAGAAAATTACTTCATGATCACTGATGTGTGCTATATATTACTGCTAATATTGCGGCCCAAGAAGAAATATTCAAGATCATTGCTTTTTTCACGTGAAGTTTTTCTTCTATTTCTATAGCCTTCACCCTGCCCACGAGACTAACAATCCCAATGAAGCTGCGACCTCCTCTTACTCATCTTTGAATCCTCCAAGCTGAGAAGACTGCTTGGTATTTAGTAGAAGGATATTAACACATTGTGTGCGGGAAACGTATTTATACGTTCTACCAGTGTAGTAGAGCGCGGGACACGTATTAATACGTTTTTTATAGACTAGCGGTAGAATGTGGGTAACGTATAAATACGCAAACTAAAGTTATCGTAATTTTACTGGACGTTGCCATTTGCGCAAAAAATTAGCAAAAATGGCCCGCGCCACCTGTTAGCGCGCGATAAAAACTACCTGCAAACAATGTGTTAAGCAGTATGTTGAGCCGGTCTGCAAAGAAGTATGAGTGACACTCTATGTGTGTGTGTGTGCATGTGCGCACAAGCATGCATAGGCCATATATATATACATATATATGTGTGTGTGTGTGTGTGTGTGTGTGTGTATTATAATACATAAGTATGTATATATGTGTGTGTGTATATATATATGTACACACACACACACACACACACATATATATGTATATATAGCCAGCGACTCGTTGCTATGACACCCACTGGGGCCAGCAAACCTGCCCAATCAGAAGGTGGAGCCAGCCGGCCAACCTCCCACAGCCCCTCCACAGCCAGCCCTGCACCCCATCGGCCCCCCCACCCCAATCTGGGGCAGGGCCCATTGGCCAATCGCCTTCAGCCCCTCCCCCCAGCTGGACCGACCAGCCAACATCCCGCCATCTTCTCCTCCGGAAAGGCCTGGCCCCAGTCCGCCCCAATTGGGGCCGGGCCAGCCGGACCCCACCTGTGCACGAATTTGTGCACTGGGACACTAGTCTATAATTTTAAAAAAAAACGTAATATGCTAATTAGATCAGCTGTCCTTCCAGATGACTTTCTGGATGAAGCCAGGGCTGTGAGGGAAGCCCGAGTCCTGGGTGCCTGCTGGCAACCAGAGGAAAGCCTGGGTCCTGGGTGCCAGAGGGAAGCTGGTATCAGAAGCCTGGGAAAGGAAGGCCTACTCTTGCACGAATTTCATGCATCAGGTCTCTAATATATATATCTCCTTTCTTGCACATATTTTGTACATTTCACAAAGCTTGAGATCCTGTCCCCCAGCAAGTCTTACAAGGTACAGTGTTTTTCTTTTATTTCCAGAATACTTGGTATTTTTAAAATATCAATACTAAACTGAGAAAATTTAAAATTTTTAAAGACACACAAGTATCCAGGGCCAGCCCCAGGTGAATTTGAGAAGTCAGCTGTTAATCTTCAAGATATCCTCATGTCCACCTTCCACGCCCTTCCCCCGGATGTCCACTCTGCACAGTGAAAGATACACCAGAATTTTCCTCCATACTGCAAATGACCCTCCCTTTTTTCCGTCACAACTTTTATTCTTAATGTGGCAATTCCCAGCTGCCTGCCACAGAAGGAACTGACTGCATGCATCACCTTTGCATTGCAATAGGACCTCAGGTAGGGAGCGCGAGCCTTGAAGACAGGCAGACCCTGACTCTAGCCTCTGCTTTGCCACTCAGAAGTCCTATGGTGGAGGGCAAGCTGTCTCCTCTCAGGTCCTTTCTCTGTAGGAATAGGATAATACTACTCACTTTGTTTCGCTTTTAACAGGAATAAAAAGATAAGCGTACATAGGTGCTCAGCACAGCATCTGGCCTGGGAAAGTCACTCCCTAAATGGCAACATTTACTATTAGTTTTCACAACAACACCAAGAAGTTGTTAGGAAAGAGCAGTTATGAGACTGGCTAAGAGGCTGAGCCAGAATTGAACCCAGATCTTTCAAAAGCCTTTACCTGACTCCAGGTCTCTCAAGCTGGAATATTTTTGGATGCTTATTATAAAAAAGAAAATTATTATATGTCAAAATCTAACAAGTATAGAGCACTCACTATGAACTAGGCACTGTACCTCTTCATGTGGATAACTCAGTGAATCTTCATATAACAGGAGAACTCTTGCCACCCCATTTAACAGATTAAAAAATGAGAACTTAGAGAATATAATTAGCTTGCCAAAAGTCATAATAAGACCAAAAAAGGTCACAATAAACCAAATTTGACCTCTAATTCCAACCCTGAATTCTTAAGTGCCCCATAGACCTTGATACCATTTTACTAAGTACAAACATAAACTCAGTGGAAATTCCCTATGCTTATAGCTCTTAACAACTATAAGACCAAAGCCATTCACAAATTAAATACAAATGGAGCTATACAATAAATAAGATTAAATGAACCCCATTACTTGAGTGAGATGGATGGAAGGGTTTGCTGGAATTGAAACCCTCTCCCAAAGCCAGTTCTTCCGGTGTCCACGTGCTCTGTGCTCTGTGATGCCCTCTCCTGCCCTTTCAATTCCAACCATGGAACCTCTGCTTGCACACACCCTTGCCATCCTGTCATTAGGCCTCCATTTGGCACCACTAGATTGTTTTGTGTTCATTCAGCCTGTTCTTTCTCAAGAGGGCATAACAATGAAAACAGACCACAAATACAACCCCAAAGATGGCTGCTGGCACGGCAGAGTTTAGAGACAAGGGACCCTCCAGAGCAGTGGTTCTCAACCTTCCTAATGCCGCGACTCTTTAATACAGTTCCTCATGTTGTTGTGATCCCCAACCATAAAATTATTTTCGTTGCTACTTCATAACTGTAATTTTGCTACTGTTATGAATCGTAATGTAAATATCTGGTATGCAGGATGTATTTTCATTGTTACAAATTGAACATAATTAAAGCATAGTGATTAATCACAAAAACAATATATAATTATATATGTGTTTTCCGATGGTCTTAGGCGACCCCTGTGAAAGGGTCATTCGACCCCCAAAGGTTCGCGACCCACAGGTTGAGAACCGCTGCTCCAGAGACTACAGACAAAACACATATTACATACAATAATATATCAATAAAATTCCTAGAACTTGCCGTCCTCGGCAGATGGACAGCACCAACACCTACTGCTAACACTACATGCCAGCGTGACCTTCATTCAGCCACAATTACCAAAGATTGATTATGACTTCCTTCTACCTTCAGCAAGGCCTAGAAACCAAAGGATCACGATGGAGATTTTTTTAAAGTGCAAAATTTCTTAACCTCGAGGATTTTACAACCAGACATTTGTTAAGGTTAAAGAGAGGAATGATGATACGGACAATAAAAGTTCAGATGGGTCAATACTAAAAGGCGAAGGAGTTCCAATTAACTCTTGAAAAAGGAAGAAAGATGGCACATTCTACACTAAAAATCGCAAATGAGCCAAAAAGCCTATTCTGTGCATGAGGGTAGCTCTTCCCTTTCCACTCAGAACAGAGTTAAAAGAATAGAACTCAAGTGCACCAGGACACGTCAGCCAGGAGACGCAAGGAAAACCTCAGGAGGGATTTTGCCTTTCTCCTGTGGCTATTGGGAATAATTTTAATGGAGACCTTCCTGGTATCAAAAGAAGTAGAATAAATAAAATATAAAGTCATTTATTTCCAACTTGATGGTTCTATAATCAAATGCCCTCTCTTTACCAATGACTAAATTCTGGTGAAAAATGAAAGAAAGCAAAAATGAAAACTTGGCATCCTAATAT
The DNA here is from genome assembly GCF_014108235.1 of Myotis myotis. Taxonomy (NCBI): domain Eukaryota; kingdom Metazoa; phylum Chordata; class Mammalia; order Chiroptera; family Vespertilionidae; genus Myotis; species Myotis myotis. The sequence continues at coordinate 30,321,890 of NW_023416313.1, forward strand.
TTTTTCCTCCCTTCAACCAGCTCATAATCAGAATTTCTGACATAGGAACTTCACATTTTGTAAAATGCTTTTAAACAAACAAACAAACAAACAAAAAAAGCACATTTACATTAAGAAGCCAGTAGTTATAGACATGGGCATGAAGATTTATGAAAATGATGACTTTTAATGTACTATCCAGAATAAAAACAGGGTGTTGAAAAATCTCTATAAATTTATAAGACATCAAAAGGCAAAAAATTCCATTTCTAAAATCACAGAATAGCCGAAGCCGGTTTGGCTCAGTGGATAGAGCGTCGGCCTGCGGACTGAAAGGTCCCAGGTTCGATTCTGGTCAAGGGCATGTGCCTGGGTTGCGGGCACATCCCCAGTAGGAGATGTGCAGGAGGCAGCTGATCGATGTTTCTCTCTCATCAATGTTTCTAACTCTCTACCTCTCTCCCTTCCTCTCTGTAAAAAAACAATAAAATATATTTTTAAAAAAATAAAATAAAATCACAGAATAAACTCCATATTAGATTGTGCTGATGTAAATTATCATAAAGTTTCTGGAGTTTGTTTTTTGTTTGTTTGTGTGTTTTACTGCATTTAAAGCTTTAGCTCTAGCTTGTTTGTTTTTTCCTGAGTGGTCATTCCTCTTATGACTTTGCTATACTCTTGGCAAACCCTCTTCCCAACTCCCCAAGGCACTTCTAAAAGCTGGTACCAGGTATGTTTATGACAGTTGAAAGCAAAACATACTAACATTTAAGTGTTTTTAAATAAATCTAAAAGTGATTTACCTATTTTAATTTTTAAAATTAGTAAAAAATGGAATGAGTTATATAGAAATAAATGTATGTGGATCCTTCATAAGTTTCATGTAACAGACTTCCCAATTCAAGAAATTCCAGAATTAATACATTCAATCCAAAGATTACAAATGCTTTGGAGTAGCGACGGTGCCAGTGATCTGAGATAACCATGTTTCCCTCTTCTCCCTCAGTGCCCAGATAGGCTGCATTTTTCCGTTCGTTCAGGCAAGGCCACAGGACTGAGCTCTGGTCAAGGGAGTGGAGATGGAAGTGGTGAAACTCCACTGCCTGCCTCTAAAACCTCCCGCCCACTGACCATATTCCGTCTCCTCCCTTGCCTCCCAGTTGGATGTAGAAGACCCAGTGGAAGATTCCACCAGACAAGACTATAAGACGATGGACTGCTAACAGGTACAAGATTTCTGTGTGGGGTAATGACTATGTTCTGAAATTCACTGTAGTGACAGTTGCACAGCTCTGTAGACATACTATAAACCACTGAATTGCACAACTTAAAGGGGTGAATTGTATGTGAATTATATATCAATAAAGCAGTTTATAAAACAAACAAATAATAACAAAAACAATGGTGCCACTAGATGGAAGGAGCCTGGATCCCTGAATCTCCATGTGGAAGGTAGTTAAACATAACGTAAGCAAGAAATAAACCTTCTATTGTGTAAACTTGTTGGGTTTGAGGGGACTGTATATTACGGTAGTGAGCTACCTTGAATAAGAAGATCCCATATCTCAGCTGCTCAATACTTCAGACTCTGTATCCAGAAAAGGAACATGTTGAGCTAAATCGGTATATCCAAAAGCACGCTATATGTTGTTAACTGAGGTGGTTTCAGGTGGGATTTGAACAAACATTTACTTTTATTGTATTTAGTTTTATGGTTACCTTTTATTAATGGTTTTTCACTTACTTATACAGTTTTCTTTTAATAATCAGTGTATTTAAGGAATAAATGTGAAATTATTCAAAGGAAAACATTAAGCAAATTACTACATTACTATACAAATATATGTCAAAATAATGTAAGTCATATGCATAAAGACTAAGGTTTGGGCAATACTGGGTTAAAATATCTCTTCATATCCAAGTCTAAGAGGTCTTGATTTTTTGTATTTGTCACTGTATTCCTCCAGCACCTGCTCTGCCTGGTATGGTTCCCACTGCATGAGTTAATTGATTTCTGTGAAGCAGGATTCGATCCACAGGTATACATTCAGCTGGAACCCCCATGAATGTTACACATAACGATTCTTAGCCACCTCTCCTCAGTGACAAGCATTCTGGCACGAGTCCCAGATGCCTACTGGTTCCTACCGCCATCAAGTTTCAATATCAGAAAATGCAGAAATAGGGAATGAATTTTTATAGCAACATTTTGTTTCTGGGGCAGACTTCCCACCCGGACACATTTCCTGCCTAGAATGGTGCATGGGGAAATGTTTCACTCGGAAATAACTTATATGAAACTTGGTGTTGGGAGTTAGGCTCTGAATCTGGCAGCATAGGTAAGACTGATGAGATTCTGTGGGGTGAACTTAAAAATACCAAATAAGAGCATCTGAATTAACTCAGATTCAAATAATAAACATCATAATAAATAACGTTTAAACAGCACTGAGGGCCAGGTACTGCCCCATGAGGTTACATAAATTAATGCTCATAAAGCACTCAGCACAATGTAATCACTAATATAAGTTATTTAGTATAATTATTTGTGCCTTTAAATATAAGAATTCTAAAATATTTCCGTATTAAACTTTTTCCTCCACAAATAGATTCTTAGTTTTTTCAACCATGCAGTCTCTGATTTGTTATAAAACTCAGCCAGAAAAAAGGATTTAACAAAGATCTTTTAAATATTAGTGGCTTTTACACTATTTCTTTAGGTTAATATATCAGCTTTTTTTTCCACTTTACCCTTGGAGGATTTCAATAAATATTCCAAGAACTCAAAAACTACAGTAGACAATTAAACTTGACTATAGTGCATAAAATATCACAGAACTAGAGAAAAAGGATAATAGCAGAACACTCTTTCTCTTGAAACAAAACAATATTTTAAGTAGTTATTTTTAAAAAGTAATTTAGTCCTATCTATCAATTACCATAGAAATGCAGGAAGACTCCACTCCAGTAAACTACTTAGGACAATATTTGCTGAGCATCAACTATATGCTAGATAATGTGCTAAACACAACAGATGTGAAAGTTAAAAAACATAGGCACTGTATTTACTCAAGAGAAATGAAGGCCTCTGACCACATAAAGACATGTACAAGAATATTAATAGCAACTTTACTTGTAATAGCAGAGAACTGAACACAACCCAAAAGTCCATCAACAGGTGAATAAGATAAAAATTTGTGGTATGGCCAGACAATGGAATTCTTCAGGGTACTAAAAAGTAGAATACTGGTGAGACAAAATGGATGTGCCGTGGAATCTCATTTCTCGAATGTCTCCCATCTCAAACAATTCGCTTCTCAACCGGAAAACCCTTTCATGCTGTTGCTTGTTTGATGAGTCACACATCTCTCAGGTGACAAAGGTGAGTCAGTTTATCACTGTTAAAATCTCAGGATATTGTGCTGTGAATATTTTCATGGGGGTTTTTTTTGCCTTTGTTGCTGCTTATAATTATTGTGACATTTTCATTTTTTTACTGTACATTTCCTTTTTGCTAAATTTTCATTTACATTTCATGTCCTTTTTGTTTTTAAAGTGTTTAATAGGTTAAACAGCACAATAGACATGTACTGTATATAAGAAAGGTTAAAACAGGGAATCATTTGGGAGTCTGGAATGGATTAATTCAATTTACATTATTTCTAATAGGAAAAAAATGATTCGAACAGCCTTCTGGAACCTTCCTGAATTAAGTTCAAGAAATGAGCTTCCTGTATTTCAAAATAGTATGCTGGATGAAAAAAGCTACAGCATTTTATTTTTATTTTTTTAATGTATTTTCATTTATTTTTTTAATGTATTTTATTGATTTTTTACAGCAAGGAAAGGAGAGGGATAGAGAACTAGAAACATCAATCAGCTGCCTCCTGCACACCCCTTACTGGGGATGTGCCCACAACCCAGGTACATGCCCTTGACCGGAATCGAACCTGGGACCTTTCAATCCACAGGCCGACGCTCTATCCACTGAGCCACACTGGTCAGGGCAAAGCTACAGCATTTTAAAAAGAGCACATGTTATATGAGTTTGCTTATTCTAGAATTCTGGTATATCCGAACTAATCTATAGTATCAATAATCAGATCAGTGATTATCTAGGGGGAGCGGGAATGAGAGGGGAGGTATGAAATACAAAGAGGTATGAGGATATGGGTATGTTACGAGGTGATGGATATGTTACGAGGTGATGGATATGTTCATTATCTTATGATAGTGATGGTTTCACAGCTATATACATGTCAAAATTTATCAAATAATACAATTTAAATATAGGCAATTTATTGCCTATTGATTATACCCCAATAAAGTTGAAAAAATATGGTTACTGCCCTCAGGGACCTTGAAACCTGGGAAGTGTTGGAAACTATGAAATTCTTTGCTAGAACTTTAGTGTTCTAAATCACAGACTTAAAAAAGAACAAACAACAAAAGGAATGAAAGAGAACAATAGGTACAACAACTAAACAAAATAACTTCAGTTTATAATGGGCCAGAAGTAGGCACTCAATCAGCTCTCATTTAAATGAAGGATTTATCCCAAGAGAGAGAGAACTCATCCATTCATTTGATTCATCCAGTATTATATGAATTTCTGGTTAAAAAATAAATTGAACACCTCCCCACCCCCAAAACTGGTATCTGATCATATCTTCTTCTTTCTTCCTTTCTCATCACCGCCTTCTTTGAGGCAGGCATGACAAAGCTCAGTGAAGACATACCCACCTGCCTCCTCAGCACCAACAGCAGTGCCTGGTGTGGGTAGCCTGGCACATGGCAGGTGCCCAATGACTTTGTGAATAAGTCAAGGGATGAAAGAGGACATGGATGAATAGGAGGGGTGTCGGCTAAGCGGGAGGAGGCCTTCCTCAGGTCTACTTTCACAACATCCAGTCACAGCCATCACTTTTTCTTGACTAAACTACTTCAGAGAAGAGTTGTGGCTGGCTTGATTTATACCATACCAGGTGGGCACGGGCATGCCAAGAGTCTCCAGGACCTAAGAGGCCCTGCTTCCTCTGCCCTTTGTTCCACTGTCACGTTACAATCCTCAGAGATGCTCATAGCCACTGCCAGGGACCCTCCTCAACCACAGAGATGGCAATCATGGGATGTCACTGCAAATCTCAACTTGCTTTTTTAAGCAGCCAAAGAGAAGGCAGGCACTTTAACCTAGATTTCAGTCTTGGGTTTGTACGGTTAACACTGACTAGTAAGTAGCACTTTGCATCTGTACTAAAGATTCTGTGTGAGTGTGAATGTGTATGCATGTGCCTGTGTGTGAGTGTGAGTGTGAGTGTGTGTGTGCGTGTCCTGAGGCTCCTCAGTGTCTACTTCAGGTGCTCGCGGATGCGTTTGTTTTTTAATGACACTTTATAGCTTTATGAAAGTGGAAACAACCACAATCACACAAACACAATCTCTTATCAAGAGGAACTTGGGTAGATAAGCTTTGTGAGTTTCTGGTGGGTGAGAGTGGGTGCTCAGCAAGCAAAGCACGATAAAAAACTCAATTTCCGGAATACGTGGTGGGTGGCAGTGACAACTAGTAATGCCGACACACGGCGACATGCTCTGTGGCTTGTGCATGTGGCACGAACCTACTGCTGCAGCACCAGTATCCCTGTGCCAGTATTCCCGCCATGGCCACATGGACTGATGAAGGGATAATGACAGCTCTGGGAGCGGGAAAGCCCTGTGACCATGGCCCCACAGCCTCACCCTAGGACGCTGAGCCAGGACTTACAGGCAGGACTGGTTCTGGGCAGTAGAAAATTCCAAAGGCTCAAAGCCTCTAGGGAATTTTATCTCCACATGGCCCATACCAGGCCAGTTCCTCCACTCAGAAAAACCCCTCTCTCTGCTTATCTGATGTGAATGGAAGGCAAGTCTGAATTGGAAACACCATTGATTTAAAGTGGAACTGAGCTTTGCTAGGGTCCTGAAAAGGGGAGCATTGACCTGGTCTTTACGTGAGCTTCTTCTACTGGACCACACAAAAGATTTCTCCAGCTCTCTCCATGTTAAAGGGACCGCACTGCAGTTTGCTTTCTAAATACCTTTATGTGTTTGTTATTAAACTGCATATGTGGGCAGCTTCCCTGTAATGCCTGCCGCCCCAGAGGGAGCAACAACCCCTCCTATTTTCCCCCCTGAAAAGATCATTGGCTGCGCTGGGAAAAGTTCCTTCTTTTGCTTCTAGGGTGGTTTCGAGGAATGAAAGGGGGAGTGAGTGGGAGAGTGAGGAGGTGGACGTGGGGACAAGGAATCACCATGGGAACGCTGGCCAGAAAGAGAAAACATGTACCTTCGATCGAAGTCTCTAGGAAGAGAAGATGAATTGGCCATCAGTTCTCCTCTCAGTAACATACTCAAAGAGAAGTATACAGAGTATACAGAAATGGATTTCTGTGGGCTTAATGGGTTCAAATCACTGCTTTTACTAGGGTTTTTATGGGAATATTCACTTTGTGTTACAATTGATCAATTTCTGGAAAACTTTTGTAGCACAACCCCTCAAGTGGGAATATTCTAGGGATAAAATCATTATTATTATTTTGGTCAATCCTCACCCAACGATATTTTTTAATTGCTTTTTTTTTTTTTTTTTTAGAGAAGAGTGGAAGGGAGGGTGAGAGACAGAGAGAGAGAAGCATCGATATGAGAGACACACATTGATTGGTTGCCACCCGCATGAGCCCCAACCAATGCTGGGGATCAAGCCTGCAACCGAGGTACATGCCCTTGACCAGAATCAAACCCAAGACTCTTCAGTCCATGGTTGACCCTCTATCCTCTGAGCCAAACCAGCTAGGGCTAGAGATAAAATTATTTTTAAAACAATTTCGTCCATGAACTGGGTATGCTGGATGACATCAAGGAGGTTCTGTTGATATGTTTTGAGGTGTGGTGATAGCAGTAAGGTTCTACTGAAGATAATGGAGGTGGGGGAAGTATGAGTCAGGGTTATTGGGTAGAATGGTGGGTACATGAGGGTCACTGTACTATTCTGTCTACTTTTGAATATGTTTGAAACTTTCCATAATAGAAGTAAAAAATACTTCTTCCCATCACATTTTTTGAAATCCTGATCGAAGCTGTAGTTGGGTCTACTTACAATTTTTTATGAAACTACAGAAAGAAATGTACCATTATAAACAGATAAAAAGTGGGGATGAGCACATTACTTGCCTGCTACTAGTAAAGCTCTGGCCATCCTGTGGTAATGTGCCACCTGGATTCAGAAGAAGAAACAGCAATCCCTGATGTTTACACAACTGTTTTAGAGGTCATGTTTACACGGCCTCTTGCAACCATCGATCTCCATAATTAATTATATGTACTACTGACCTTGCTGAAATCATGAGTTATTCAGCATCTGCATTTTACAAATGTGGCACTAAGATTAAACCTACTCACCAAGGACAAGTGAAGATATAGAATTCCAGGCTGCAGAGCTCTCTTTATTGGCTATCCCAGCTGGGGGCCACAATTAAACTATCCATGCCCTCTTCGTTTGCTATTGCTGATGCACTTAACTCTCAAATACTCTAGTAAAAATTAATGCAAGTTGCAAAATACATGGACACTCTGAGAGATGCCCCTCCATGCCGAATACAAGTCCCCCCAGCCCAGGAGCCAGGCCACTGACTGCCAGCCCAGCAGCACCTGCAGTGGCAGCATAATCTGTTGAATTTTCTCTTCCTTGACCCCTTCGCCTCCCCTCCAGCGGTGCAGAGGTAGCACATCACACCCCCTTGATAGCAACCAGTCTTGGAAGGCTTTTGAGGAACCTGTAGGAGTAACCGTAGTAACGACACCGAGTATCCCTGAAACCTCCATATTACCAAGCACAGGCTTTCGAGTGGATTCAGAAAGAGAGTTTCTATTGGCTTCTGTTATCTATTCATAAGGTGAACTAGGTCAAACCATAGAAACTGCCATTTTTGTAAGTCAGAAATGATCAAATATTGGTGATTTCAAATGGTATGCACATTCAGTACCTTTTGGTCCTACTCAAATGCCTCACGCTCTGAAACAGAAGCCGCCTGTACTTTTACTCACTTCTGCAGGTCATGAATGCAGTTACTGTTAGTGGGACTCTTGTTGGACACCTGATGCCTCAGCAGAATGATTCACAGGTACGGGCATGGCGTCCATGTGGTGGCGTCACCACCAGCACTCGGAACAGTCAGAACTCAATCCAGGAAAATGTTAGAATTTGAATTTAACACAGCCAAATTAAAACATTAGACAGTTAATCTAGAATAACAGCATTTTGTTGTTGTCTTTTTGTTTTATATCATATACTATTTTGATTGCCAAAGTGATGTTTTACAGATGTCATAATTGTGAACTTCACCATTTGTAAACTTTTTAAAATATATTTTTATTGATTTCAGAGAGGAAGGGAGAGAGAGAGAGAGAGAGAGAGAGAGAGAGAGAGAGAGAGAGAGAGAGAGAGAGAAACATCAATGATGAGAGAGAATCATTGATTGGCTGCCTCCTGCACGGCCCCTACTTGGGGTCAAGCCTGCAACACAGGCATGTGCCCTTGACCAAAATCAAACCCAGGACCCTTCAGTCCACAGGCCAACGCTCTATCCACTGAGCCAAACCGGTTAGGGCCCTTACTTTATTTTTACATATTTCGTATCTCATTAGACTAAGAACCAGCAGGACTCTAACAAGAGTTTATTGCTTAAGAGCACAAAGACTGTGGATCCAGAATGTCTGAGTTTGAATCCCAGCTCTGCCGTACTCACTGTATCTCCTTGGACACGTCTCTGTGCTTTATTTAGTTTCTATAGCTATACAATGGGATAAATAATAACACCAGAACTTCATTAGTTTGTGTAGGAATTAAAAGAGTCAATTCATGTTAAGCTCTTGGAACAAGGATGGCAAATGGTAAGGGCTTGATAAATGTAACTATTAATATTATTTTTCAAATAGTATTAGTCCTTTTAGGGAAAATAAAAGCAAAAGCCACCAATTTTGTTTAAGGAAAGACCCTCACACCTACCATCTAAATGCCAGGAAAGACCTTAGAATTGATGTCAAATTTGACTGTGTCTTATAAAATAAAATGGCATGAATGAAATTCTTCCTTGGACCATGACAAACATCAGTTCCCTAAAATTACAGGAGGACATAATAGAAATGACCAGTATCTACCAATATCCACTCTTTTCAACAACAACAAAAAAATTAACCTTTACATCATGGGCCTTATAATTCTGTTTCGGAAAAGGACGGTTAATGCTTCATGTGACTGTACTATTCTTACCCTTCAGGGCTGTTATTTTAGTTGTCATACAGTATGAAACCAATACTGAATCAGCAAGCAGCTATATTAGCACTTCCTTTTTACGTTAGAAACAGTTGATTACTGATAACTCACACCTTAACACAACCGAGCAGAGAGCACCTTTGGTTAAAATATTTATCTTCCTTCCAAGTATAATAATAAGATTACAAAAACACGCTTTACCAATTTGTTAGGCTTTCTTGATGGCTTCAAGTCCTGGTGAATACAAAGATTAATATAAGCCAGCCCCAAAGTATCACAAAGTTAGCCAGAAGCAGTGCAGTTCAGCCCAGGCTGGGTCCCGGGCTCTGCCACATACTGGCTCTAAACCTTGGGCGAGGCACTCCGTCCACCTCTCTGTCCTTCAGTCTCCTCTTCTGTAAAGTGGGAATGCTGACTGCATTTACCTTATGGAGTTAAGATGATTAAAGTTAGCACTTGCAAAGCACATAAGACCATGCATGATTGTGGTAAGCACAATAGAAGTATTTGGTAAATTTAAAACAACCAACAACAAAAAAATGCTTACAACAGGCCCCCCAGCCCTTCTGTTCCTAAGCCCAGATGGCAATCTTGATTTTCACTGAGCAAAGGGTGTGTGTGAGTTCAGGATGGCCAAGAATATGTGTGCCATTGTCTCTGCTTTGAAAGCAGGGATATCTTTCTTCTTAAAGTGTTTTTTGAGTCAAACAAACAGAAGAGCTTATAACAGTCTATCTGCATACAAATGGCCTGACAGGATAGGTATCTTCTCCGTTTACAGATAAGAAAAAAGAGACTTAGAGAGTTTCCTCAACTGCCCAATGTCAGAGCCAATAAATGAGAGATCCAGAATTCGGAGCAGAACTTTCTGGCTTCAAATCCCATTTCCCTCGGGAAAATGCCTCCTTATAGTTTGATAAACAGCACTAAATGGACTAGATCTGATGATTTCAAATTTACTTTTCTAATTCCAACTCCTCGCTGGTGGGATCCTACATTTCTGACTACTTAGCAAGATATCTCTCCTTATCTTATGTCTTTCCCTTTCATGATTTAACATGATTCAAAATAAAGCCATCCTATCCATCCTTAAACATGGATCCCACTCAGTTATTCAACAGTCATTTATGATTTACTACAGGTCAAGTACTGGGCTAAGTGGTGCCTTCACCTGCCTCCTGAAGCTATAGATAGATGATAGATAGATAGATAGATAGATAGATAGATAGATAGATAGGGAGATTGAAAAAATAATTGTACTAATAATTTACTAAATAGAGATTGGTAGTACAAAGTAAAAGCATAAGGTGATATTATACAGGAAAACTGATCTAACCTGGAAGATCAGAGAAGTTGTATTGAGGAAGTGATGTTTAAGCTGAAACCTGAAGGAGAAGTTAGCCCAGTGGTTGGCAAACCGCAGCTCACGAGCCACATGCGGCTCTTTGGCCCCTTGAGTGTGGCTCTTCCACAAAATACCACGTGCAGGCGCGCGCATACAATGCAATTGAAACTTCGTGGCCCATGCGCAGAAGTCGGTTTTCGGCCTGGGTGAGTCTATTTTGAAGAAGTGGTGTTAGAAGAAGGGGGGGATGTCCAGGAGACACGGTGCAGGCGGGCCGCGGGATACGCACCCTGGGGAGGCGCTCGCGATTCATGCACGAGTTGAATGAGCCAGTCAGTCAGCAGTCTCATTGCCCAGTGGTTAGTGCTAGTCGCGTCCGCAAATCACGCGCGGGTGACAAAAGTACCTACTTGAAGCATAAAGTTACCTGTATTTTCCCAACCAGCTGCAAATCCTACAAGTATTTTTGTCATCAATTTAAGAATTGTAATTATTTTGTGTTGGTGGCTTTATTATTATAAAATGAGGACAATTTTAGCAAAGGCCAGCTTAGGAGTACCCTAATTAAGTTAATAACAATGTACCTACCTATATAGTTTAAGTTTAAAAAATTTGGCTCTCAAAAGAAATTTCAATCGTTGTACTGTTGATATTTGGCTCTGTTGGCTAATGCGTTTGCCGACCACTACGTTAGCCAGTCAAAGGAGGAGACCCTGGATTCTAAACAGAGAACATCGCTAAAGTATATGCTCTAGTGCAGTGATGGTGACCCTATGACATGCGTGTCAGAGGTGACACGCGAACTCATTTTTTTGGTTGATTTTTCTTTGTTAAATGGCATTTAAATATATAAAATAAATATTAAAAATATAAGTCTTTGTTTTACTATGGTTGCAAATATCAAAAAATTTCTATATGTGACACGGCACCAGAGTTAAGTTAGGGTTTTTCAAAATGCTGACACGCCGAGCTCAAAAGGTTTGCCATCACTGCTCTAGTGGAAAGGAGCCAGCTGCCTTCAAGGAGCAGAAAGACTGGTAAGCAGGAAGATTGGAAGTGAGGAAGAGAATGAACTGCAGATGAAGCAGCCAGGTGGGCAGGCTATGGACCATAGGCCATAAGGACTTGGAGCTTTAAACTGGGGATCATGAGAAGCTCCTGAAGGGTTTTAAGCAGGGCAGGGACGTGATCACTGTAGCCACCATGTACAACAGGCCGGAGAGGGCAGGAGTGGGAAGAGGAGCCTGTTACGATGTGGCAGAGACTCTGGCTGTCCACCCACATATCAACTTCTCATCAGTAACAGAATTCTGACTCTTTGTTGGTCATGTGGACACTCAGAATAAGTGACTATTTCTTAGCTCCCTTTGCAGCTACGTAGGGCCACGTGGTTAAGTACCAGTCACTGTGACACAGGCAGAAGTTCTGTGTGGAACATAAGGGAAGGCTGTTAAAGGGAGCTGACTCAGGTGGAAGACGTCCCTGCTTGCTTTTCTGTCTTTCTTCCTCCGCTCAGCCTGCAATTCAGACAAAATGACTGAAAATTCAGCAGCCACCTTGGGCCAAAATAAAAAATATAAGCTAGGATGATGGAAGGGAAAGACAGAATCCCAGACCCACCATACCAGTTGAGGACAGCCTGCCTCCAGTATTTTTTTTGTCCTACATTGGAAGAGGACTATATATATAAATGTATATTGTTTAAGCCACTATTATTTAGTGGTTTTATAGGATATATAGCCTAAGTCAATCTAACTGATACAGAGGCTGCTGTATTCATCCAAGCTGGCATAGGTGGCTTGGATCATGGCAGTCGTAGAGTTGGGAAAGAGTGGCAGGAATGAGATGCGTTTAGAATGTAGATCAACAAAACCTGTTGAAAGCGCAGACATGAGAGAGGGTGAGGGAGAGGGGTAAGTTTAGACCAAGTTCCAGGTTGGTACAATTCCTGTGCTAGAAATGGGAGCGGGGGGGGGGGGGGGTGATCATCTTGAGTTTCTTTTTAGATTATTTTGAATTTGAGCTGCCTGTATGAACTCTTAGACCTCAGAATAGATACCAGGCTGGGAAATAAAGACTGGAGAAGTCATCAGTACCCGGATGCTAACCCAAAGCCACGGGAATGGATGGTGTCTCCTACGGCGAGTGCAGGGTGAGAAGAGGCCCTGGAACAGAACCTCGAGGAACCCCAACTCGTGAGGGAGACAAGAAGGAGAAGCCGGAAAGGAAGCAGGAGCACCGTGGGCTTCACATGGGGGGATAAGCGGCAACTGTTCGCTGCACGAACTAGAAGGGCCAGGGGCCTTCACAGAGGCAGGGAGGTCACTTCCAGTGGGCCCTGTAAGAACCAGTAAGAGGGCCAAGAGACACAGACGAGCCAGGAGGAGAAGGGAAGAGAAAGGAACATGGGAAGCAGAATGTTCTGAGAGGCTGGTGTCGGGGGGAGGAGGCTACTGGAGAGAGACTCTGAGGGGCCTACATTCCAGGAGAGAGCGAGGAGAAAACATCCCCTCCATGCTGGGCCCCAGAACCAAGAGCCCAGTCAGCAGCTCCTGAGCTCAGTCAGTGACAGTCACAGGTGGACCCCAGGCGGCCCAACTCTGGCACAGAGTGGCTTGGTGTATGGCGGACAGGCTTTCATTCACCATACTGAAGCTTCTTTCAAACAACTGTCTTAGCTTCCCACTGTTACTTAAATAAAGACTTCAAGGAGTGTAGGGTAGAAATAAGGGATTTTCTTTACTCAAATCTGCATGAGCGGTCAAAAAGAAAGAATTGATCTTTATATACCGAGGGTTAACAGTCACAGCAATATTACTAACTTTTCTTCAAGGTCCACTCTATGCAGATTTTGCTTTACATTCATTTAAATTCAACTGATCGCCACAACAACCCTATGAGGTAGTGACTATTATTCACATATTAAGAAACGGACAAAGTAGTTGAATTGTGTCTGGTGTCATATAACCTAGTGAGTGGCAGAGTCCAGGATCTGAATACTGGCCCTCTCTGACATCAGAACCAATGCTGCCTGTTTTAGTAAGAAAATCTGCTTTTCCCAACTCTAAAAAAGAGCATTTCTAACCATTACATTGATTCGTGGAAAAATAAGCAAAGCCATAGGCAGGAAAATAATTTCTACTTCACTTGAGAACCGAGGGAACTGGTCAAAGACGGTAAGTTGTTTTTCGTTGCTTTCACTGGTCTGTCTGGTAACTCAGAATGAAAGGAACCCGGTCTTAGTCAGCTCACGGTGGCCTGGTCTGCTGGTTCCCAGGCCCCTTCGATGTGCTTATGACAGCTGGATACGGTTCAGACAAGACAGTCAGTCCTGCCCATGAGAAAAAAGGAAGGTGTGACCCCAGCATGTGACCCAGACACAGAGGAGGTCAGGTGGGGGAAACTTCCATTTTTAGTCAGAGTTCAGCTGTGTAAAAAAGTGATTCTGAGGCAGTGTGTCTGGGGCCCTGGAACAAAAGTACCAATGTTTCCATTGAAGACACAAATAGGTCTCGGTGTTTCAAATGAAGGCCTTGCAAGAGCAAAAAGTCACTGAGAATTCAGCCAGGTAATGAAGCTACACCGAGATGTCTGGGCCAAGCAGTCATAACGAATCATGATTTGGAGGTTCGGGCTTAACCCAGAGACTTGGCAAGCACTTCTCAAGCACAGAAGCTTTTCCCCGACCCAAGCACAGACACACATGGGCTGGGAAATCAATGAGGATCCGCATGATTCCGTGAGCCATTGTTAGAAACCCACCACGTAGAGCGCTCTCTGCAGGCGCTGGGACAGGAACAGGGGTGTAATGATAAGCAGACGTGGTCTCTGCCTTTTTCAGTTTTCTTTCCTATTTTTGCATTTGGTTGGTGTGCAGAAAGGAGTTAACACAGCAGGCCTGCAACTGCTATTTGGTTGGCCACTGGCTGGCATCTGGGAACTCGGACTTTAGGAAGGTGCCCATTGTTCCCAGCACTGATAGGAACAGCTCATTGTGCCCAAACTGTAGGAACCATATGGTTTATGCAGAACATCTGCTTCTCCTTCTGAAGTCTGAGATCTGGGTGCATGCTAGTCAGAGGGTGCCTATATAACCTACCAGTCTCCAATAAAAAACCCCAGGCCATGAGTCTCTAGTGGGCCTCCTGGTAGGCAGTATTTCACATGTGTTGTCACAGCTCATTGCTGGACGTTTTAAGCATGTCCTATGTGGCTCCACTAAGAAAGGACTCTTGCAAGCTTGTGCCTGATTTCCTCCGGACTTCATCCCTCATGCATTTTTCCCTTTGCTGATTTTATTGTCTCCTTTTGTTGTAACAAATGATAGTCATGAGTATAACAATATGCTGAGTCCTGTGAGTTCCCCTCACAATTAACCAAACCAGGGTTGGCGGGGTCTTGGAAAGCAGACCCAATCCTCTCAAGCACTTGGTAAATTGGAATGAGCTTTAGAGTAAGAAAGATCTGATTTATGTGCCAATTTTGACACTTACTAGCTGTGAATCACTGAGTTAATTAAAATCCCTAAGCCTTGGATTTCTCTGAAAATAAGAGAGTAAAACCTGCCTCAGATGATGAAGGTGCTGAGGATTAAATATGTGGGAGATACTCAATAAATATTATGTCCTTTTCTCTTTAGACTAACATGTGAATGGCCCCCCTATGGTTGCGCAGTGCCCAGCGTGCGCAATACCAGGCAGCCCTAAGGAGGCTCGCTTCACCATGCTTTCCTTCCACTGATGTGTGTGGAAATCAGTTCACGCCAGCTCATGAGAGCCTATTGTGTGCACCACCATTTCCCTGCTGCACTTTTTTTTTCTCCTTTATTGAATAAGATATTACAAATGTGTCCTTATCCCACCAATGTCCCCTCATCCCCCCAATCCTGCCCTCACCCTCACCCCCTGTTGTCCACACCCATCACTTATGCCTACATGCATGCATACAAGTCTCCCTGCTGCACTTTCAATGTCAAGGTGGTGGCTGGAAACCAGCCATGGTGGGAGTACTTACACCATGGAAATTGGAAAACACTAAAAATCAGGGCTTCTTCCTCGACTCTCAATTACTAAACATTTACTACCACACCACTATCCCCTTCATTTAAAAATCAAATAGAGCTGAGGTTTCTCCCAGACAGGTCTTACTGCCTAACCAAAGACAGCAGGCAGATACGCACTTTTAAAAAGAAGCAGACTACAGGAAAAGATCCTCTATGGTATTAGGCATAAGAGAAACTCAAATCAAAAACACAAGGAGATACCACTTCACACAAACTAGGATGGCCGGAATAAAAAGAGACGGTAAGTGTCTTAAGGAGGATGTGGAGAATTAGAGCCCTCGTACACTCCTGGTGGGAATGTAAAATGTTCCCCTTTTTTAAAAGACCCATTGTTTTTCTTTCTTGGCCTTCCTTGTACCAGTCTTTAGGACTCTATGTCTTTCCTTTACTCGGGCAGCTCATCCCTTTGAACATTTTAGTGAGCCTTTTTGATCATTTCCAGCTGCTTTTTCTTTGTCTCAAGGAATGGTCAAAGTTATATGCAGTTTTTCAGTTGTTAATTATGTAATTTTGTGCCACCTGGATTTATATGATCTAATCATTTCTAACTTTGCAGATGATTTATAGATCATGGCCATCACACCAGCATCAGTGATACCTAATTATTTTAAAGCTTCAACATGTCTTTACCACCTCTTCTAATTAGATTTTTACAACTGTGTGGAATAGATAAGGCAGACGCTAGAGGTAGAAGTGCAGATGTTGTGTGTAAAGTTTAGTAATTTAAAATCATGCAATAGAAAACAAAGAAACTAAACCTCTTTCTGAATAAAAGTAAAACAGAAAATATTTCTGGTAGTGTGCCAGAGTCCCTGTGGAGGAAATGAAAGCTACATGTTGACATGCTAAGGAAGCGTCATTTAAGTTTCTTTTGTGTAATCTTTGTGAATCTTAATACTGAGAAAACTTTATTGCAATTTAGGAATTAATAGATTATCTCAGAATGTATAGAAAGTAGCTCACTTTTACTTTCAAAAGATGTTTTAATAAATTTATAAATTTACTGAAAAACTATAAATTCTACATTTTATTGATTTTTTTTTGCTCTTGATCATTTCATTTTTAATTTTTTTTTTAAAATATCTAATTTCTTGCCCGACTGGCATGGTTCAGTGGTTGAGTGTCAACTTACGAATAAGGTCACAGTTCAATTCCCAGTCAGGGCATATGTCCGAGTTGCAAGCTAGATCCTCAGTGGGGGCGGGAAAAAGGCAGCTGATCAATGATTCTCTCTCATCATTGATGTTTCTATCTCTCTCTCCCTCTCTCTTTCTCTCTGAAATGAATAAAAATATTTTTTTTTATTTAATTTCCCATTCACCCATTTCTTCCACCCTAATCCCTGCTTCTGGCAACCAATCTGTTTTCTCTATCTGTAAGTTTATTTTCTTGTTTAAGATTACACATATAAGAGAGATCATATGGCATTTGTCTTTCTCTAACTAATTTGTTTCACTTAGCATAATGCCTGAGAGGGTCTATCTATGTTGTCACAAATGGCAAGGTTTCATTCATTTTTATGGCTGAATAATATTCATATATATATATATATATATCACATCTTCTTTATCCATTCATCCATTGGTGGATGATTAGGTTGTTTCCATATCTTGGCTATTATAAACAACTAGAGGCCCGATGCATGAAAATTCGTGCAAGAGTAGGCCTTCCTTCCCTGGCTGCTGGCACCAGCTTTCCTCTGGCACCCAGGACTCGGGCCTCTCTCCTCTGGCTGCCAGCAGGCACCCGGGACCCAGGCTGGCTTCCCTCCGCCCCAGCTTTGTCAGGAAGAATGTCCAGAATGACATCTGGAAGACATCCAGTCTAATTAGCATACTACCCTTTTATTATTATAAATGCTGCAATGAACAGCAATATATATACAATGGGGTTGTATATATCTTTTCAAGTTAGTGATATCATTTTCTTCAAATAAATACCAGAAATGGAATTGTTAGATCATGTGGTAGTCCTATTTTTATATTTTGAGGAACCTCCATACAATTTTCTGAAGCAGCTAAACCAATTTATATTCCCACCAACAGTAAACAAGGGTTCCCTTTTCTCCACATCCTTCCGTTTCAACACATTATTCTTGTTTTTTTTAATAATCGCCATTATAACAAGTATGAGGTGATATCTCATTGTGGTTTTGATTTGCATTTCCCTGATGATTAATGGTGCTGAGCACTTTTTCATGTACCTATTGATCATCTGTATGTTTTCTTTGGGAAAATGTCTATTGAGATCTTCCGCCCATTTTTTAAATTAGATTTTTTTAACATTTTGCTATTGAATTATATACGTTCTTTATATATTTTGGATATTAACCTGTATTGCATATATTATTTGCAAAATTTTCTCCCATTCAATAAGTTGCCTTTTCTTTTTGTTGGTGGTTTATTATACTGTTCAGAACCTTTTTTTTTTTTTTTATGTAGTCCCACTTATTTATTTTTGCTTTGGTTGCCTTTGCTTTTGGTGTCATATTTAAAAAATCAACACCAAGAACAATGTCAAAGAACTTATGTCAATGTTTCTTTCTAGGAGTTTTATGGTTTTAGATTTTACATTCAAGTCTTTAATCCATCTTAAGTTTATTTTTGTGTACGGTATAAAATAGTGGTCCGATTTCATTATTTTGCATGTGACTGTCGAGTTTTCCCAATGCCATTTATTTAAGAAACTGTCCTTTTCTCCATTGTATATTCTTTTTTTCCTTAAATAATTATCCCATTGTATATTCTTAGCTCCTTTGTCGTAAATTAAGTGATCATATGTACATGGGTTTATTTCTGGATTTTCTACTCTGTTTCACTGATCTATGTGTTGGTTTTTATGCCAATACCACCTGTTTTAATTACTATTGCTTTGTAATATAGTTTAAAGTCAGAGAGCATGAAGCCTCCAGCTTTGTGCTTCTTTCTCACAATTACTTTGGCAAGTCAGAGTCTTTGTGGTTCCATACAAATTTTAGGATTGTTTATTCTACTTCTGTGAAGAATGCCATTGGAATTTTGATAGGGATTGCATTGAATTTGTAGATTGCTTTGGGTATTATGGACATTTTAACAATATTAATTCTTCTAATCCATGAGCATTAAATAGTTGTAGTTTTCAACAAACAGGTCTTTCACCTTTTTGGTTAAATCTATTCCTATTTTTATGTTTGTTATGCAATTGTAAATGGAATTGTTCTCTTAAGTTCAATTTCTGATAGTTTGTTATTATTGAATAGGAATGCAACTGATTTTGTGCACTGATTTCATATCCTGCAACTTTATTGAATTTATTTATTAATTCTAAAAGTTTTTTGATGGCGTCTTTAGGGTTTTCTATATATAATATCATGCCATCTGCAAACAAGAACATTTTTACTTCCTCCTTTCTAATTTTATTTCTTTTTCTTGAAGAATTCTTCTGGCTAGGACTTCCAATACCGTTGAATAAGAGTGGTGACAGAGTACATCCTTGTATTGTTCTGATCCTAGGGGAAAAGCTTACAGCTTTTCACCACTGAGTATTATGTTAGCCGTGATCATCATGATTTGATCCTTTAATTTGTTAATGTGGTCCATTCCACTGACTGATATGCGATGCTAAAGCATCCTTGCATCCCTGGAATAAATTCCACTTGATCATGGTGTATGATCCTTAAATTCACTTTGCTATTGTTTTGTTGAAAAGTTTTGTCTCTATATTCATCAGGGCTATTGGCCTATAATTTTTCTTATAACATCCTTGTCTGGCCCTAGCTGGTTTGGCAGAGTGGATAGAGCATCGGCCTGCGGACTGGAAGATCCTGGGTTTGATTCCAGTCAAGGGCACAGACCTCGGGTGCACACTCCTCCCTGGCCTGGCCCTTGGTCTGGGCTTGTGCGGGAGGCAACCAATCCCTGTATTTCTCTCACATCGATATTTCTCTCTCTTTGCCTCTCTCTTCCACTCTCTCTAAAAAATCAATGGAAAAATATCAATGTGCGGCTAAAAAATAAAAAAATAACATCCTTGTCTGGTTTTGGTATCAAGCTAATGCTACCCTCATAAAATGAGTTGTGGAGAGTTCCTTTCTCTTCTGTTGTTGGGAGCAATTTAAGAAGAATTGGTATTAATTCTTCTTTGAATGTTTGGTAGAATTCACCAATGAAGTCATCTGGCCCTGGACTTTGGTTTGTTGGGAGGTTTTGATTACTGATACAATCACTGTTCATATTTTCTTTTATTTTTTTCATGACTTAGTCTTGGTAGGTTGTATGTTTCTAGGAATTCCTTCTAGGTTATCCAATTTGTTGGCATACAATTGTTCATAGTAGTATCGTATGATCATTTGTATTTCTGAGGTATTAGTTGTAATTTCCCTTTCATTTCTAATTTTATTTATTTGAGTCCATTCTCTTTTTTCTTGGAATTCTAGATGCAGGTGTGTCATCTTTATTTACGTTTTCAAAGAACCAGCTCTTAATTTCATTGACCTTTTCTATTGTCTCTTAGTCTCTATTTCACTTATTTCTGTTTTAATCTTTGTTATTTCATTCCTAGTACTAACTGTGGGCTTCATTTGTTCTTTTTATCCTAGTTCCTTGAAGTGTAAAGTTAGGCTGTTTTAGATGTTTCCTATTTCTTGAGGTAGGCATTTGGTGCTATGAACTTCCCTCTTAGAACTGCTTTTGCTACTTCCCATAAATTTTGATATATTTTCATTTGTCTCAAGGTAATTTTTTATTTCTCTTTTGAATTCTTCTTGGCACATTGGTTGTTTAGTAGCATGTTATTTAATCTCCACATTCATAATTGTCCAGTGTTTTTGTGTGGTTGATTTTTAATTTCATACCATCGTGGTTGGAAAAGATGCTTGATATGATTTTAATCATTTTAAATTTATTAAGACTTATTTTGTGGTCTAACATGTTATCTATCCCCCAAAATAGAGCTTCTCCCAGAGAACAGCTTGTACACTTACCTGGAATCCCAATTTTTGCCACTGCTACCTAAGGGACACCTCCAGATTGCCTGGCTCTGGTACCAGCAGAGCTTACGCTTGCAGTCCCATAGGACTGGATATATTTGCATACTTTAAGAAGCTGCTGCCCTAGCTGGTTGGATCAGTGGATACAGCGTCAGCCTGTGGATTGAAGGGTCCTGGGTTCGATTCCGGTCAAGGGCACATGCCTAGGTTGTGGGCTGGACTCCCAGTAGCGGGTATGCAGGAGGCAGCCAATCAATGATTTTCTCTCATCATTGATGTTTCTATCTCTCTCTCCCTCTCCTTTCCTCTCTGAAATCAATAAAAATATATTAAAAAATAAAAGTTGCTGCCTGTGGATCTGGCTTCCAATCAGCTTGATTATAGGTGCTGAGATCCTCCCTTTCAGACACTAACAAACTTGGCACAGTCTCATCTATGAGGAGCTATTACAAATACAATAGGCTCCTTGGACAAAGATTTGAGAGACAAGTAAGAGCTGGGCAAAGGTTGATGACAAGGTTCATCTCCTACATGAAATCACTTCTTCAAGACTGACTGGGAGAGGTGGTTGTTTCATCTACTGAATAAAGACCAACACAGAGAGTCAAGCAGAATGAAACAAGGAAATATGTGCCAAATGAAAGAACAAGACGAAATCTCAGGAAAACACTTAATGAAATGGAGATAAGTAATTTACCTAATAAAGAGTTCAAAGTAATGGTCATAAAGATGCTTATTAAACTGGGGATAAGAATGGATAAACACAATGAGAACTTCAACAAAGAGATGAAAAATGTAAGAAAGTATTAAGTAGAAGTCACAGAGCTGAAGAAAAGAATAAATGAACTGGAAAATATACTAGAGGAGTTCAACAGCAGACTAGATGAAGCAGAAGAGTTCACTGAAGGGTCAGTTAACTCAAAGACAAGGCAATGGCCTTAAACAAAATGTAGACAAGATTGACTTAACAGACATATACAGAACATCCCCCCCCAAAAGCAACAGAATACACATCCTTCTCAAGTACACATGGAACATGCTCAAGGTTTCTGTTTGGGGTGATGAAAAAGTTTTGGAACCAGACAGTGATGACTGTTGCACAACATTATAAAGGTACTTAATGCCACTGAATTGTACACTTTAAAATGGTTATAATGGTAAATTTGTTATGTGTATTTTACTGCAATAAAAATATATCATTAAGAAAATTAAAAGACAAGCCACAGTACAAACATGTATTTGCAAAGAATATACAGACAATGGGTTTGATTCAGAATACATATTTATATAGTTCAAAAACAAATAAGACAGAACACCTAATAGAAAGAAAAAGGGAGGGAGGGGGAAATATCTAAATGGGCACTTCAACAGAGCCAACGGACAATGAAAATATGTAGACCTGCTCGTCCTCCTTAGTAATCAGAGAAATGCAGGTTGAAAAAAAGACACATACTAAAACTTGGCCACCCAGAAGCAGGAGTGAGGCTCAGGGCTGAGAACAGGAAAGGTCCAAAGTCTGAACACAAAGTGGGGAGGGGCAAGTGTCCTCTCCTATTCCACATAGCCAACAACCACTGCAAATATATCTGAATGCTTACTCATTATTTTAAGATCTGAGAATTACATTTGGCCAGGAGAGATTCTAGTGATCACATAATCTACTTTCTTCATTTAGGGTGGAAACTGAGGCCCTGACTGGATAACTGACCTCCTCAAGGTCACATTAGCAGAGCCAGACTATACCCTAATCCTTCTTTTTTAAAAAAAAAAAATACTTTTATTGATTTCAGAGAGGAAGAGAGAAGGAGAGAGAGAGAGGATGAGAGAGAATCATTGATTGGCTTCTGCAGCCTACAACCCAGATATATGCCCTCACCGGGAATCGAACCATGACCTCCTGGTTCATAGGCCGATGATCAACTACTGAGCCATGCTGGTCGGGCATATACCCTAAACCTTCTAACTGCTAATTCATGTTCCACTATGCCCCAGTGTCTTGACGTATAGGAATATACGGGTCAAATCTTGTCACTCCCCACTCATAATCCTCCAGAATCTACCTATCACATTTTAAAAAATAAAAAATCCAAAGTTTTTTCCAGGGCCCACAAAGCCATGCATGCATGATCTTGCCCAGATATCCGGACTCTTCGCCTACACCCCACCCCATTCCACTTCAGCCCTTTGACCTCCCCGCTGCTTCTTTAACAACGAAGCACCTGTTGCCTCCCTCAGGGCCTTGCATTCCTGGCTTCTCTGCGGGAACATCCTCCCCCAGGCTTCTACGTGAACTGCCTTGACCTTCCTATATCTTCATTCCCTGAACACCTACAAAAACACAAAACACAACCAGGCAAGGCGCCGTCTTGCCCTGCTTTCCTTTTCTTGGGCTGGGAGACATTTACTGGTATAGCTGTACGCTGTCTGTCTTTCTCCTCTAGAAGGTAAGCTCCCTCAGAGCAGTACATTCACTACATGTACTCTTGGGTCCCCACGCCTAGCACAGTACCTGCCCAAAGAAGGCACTTAAAATATTTTTGTTAAATTAATTAAAGTAAAAAACATTTTTGGCTAAAGTTAGGGTACAGATATCTATGAAGGCCTTCCTAGGCCTGGGTTTGCATCCTATTACCCCACTAATGGTAGTGCTTATGAATTACAAATCTAGGTTTCTCTACTTCTAAAATTTATATTTCAGGTGATTCAGAAAGTTTAATGTTATTGGTTATGTATGTTCCTTCATCATACCCCATCAATACCTCTGTCCAAGACACAATTTATAACTTTCTCGACAAAGAAAGACTTAATCCCAACCTTTGAAGTATTCCTGTTTAAAACTTAAAATGCTTTTATTTCTTCTAATATTTTTAATTGCTTTCTTCTCATAATTTGAATTAAATTTAATTAAAAAATAAGTTTTATAGCAAAGTTGGGAACAGAATATCATATCCCTATGTAATATTTAGAAATAGCATAGTATACCAGTTGGTTACAAAATAGATATAAAAATCAAGAGCTTGATTATATATCAACAATATCTAATTACAACAAAACATATCAAGAAAAACAACCTAGTCATAAGAGTAACTAAAACCATAAAATATTCAGAAAATTTAACATTTAACAAGAAAAGTATATAACTTTAAAAAAACAACTCAGACAATGGGGTGGTGAAGGCCTGGGGAGGGGGGCAGGGCGGGCTGGAAGAGGTCAATGGGGGGAAGGGGGACTTATGTAATACTTTCAACAATAAAGACTTAAAAAATAATACATTAATTGAAAAAATAAACTCCTTAAAATATAATAACAAAACAACTCTGAAACTATTAAAGGGAAATAAATTAAATGGGTTATAGTAGACATATGCCACTTAGTTCTTGAAAGCAAGACTTTTAAGAATATAAACCAATTATAAATGTGCTTGCTTTTTAGCTGGTTTACAGTGGAGATGCTTGGGGGTATTTCACTGGCAAAATTTGTAGATATTATCAAATATTAGAACAAAACAAGCCTTACATGCTCCTCAGAGGTAGATCCAGGTTTTGAATGACCTGAAGCTTATACACTTTGGGGAGAAGGCTCTCTCTTTTCAAGTGTAAAATTATGAAACAAAATTGCTAGGGCCCTTTCGGGGCCCCGAGAAAAAGCTGTGGAATTGAAAGGCTCTAATGCTTACTTTTCTTTAATGTGACTCAAGGCAGATCCACCTCTGGTGTTATAAAAATGTAAAACTGAAGCAACACATTTATCACAACCAGCACCCTATCATGTGCCCCACAGATAAACATTCAGAGGGAAAAAAACCCTGAATCCAGATCAGACGTCCCCAACAAGAGTTCCACCAACACGGGCTCAGAGATGCTGAGTATGCTAAATCACCCTACCCCAACATTTCCCCCAGTTACCAGAGTACAACGCAACAAGATCAGTGACCAATTTAAAGCACGAATCACCTGGAATTAGCGGCCTACTAGGAGAATGAAACCGTTCTGCTTATTGCAATAATTTCCAAATCTGGAAAGAGCCACACACAAGAACAGAAACTCTGAAACACATTCTACAAAAAGATAAAAGTCGGCGACAATGCAACCTACCCAGAATGACAGCCCTGCTGATACTTACAAAGGTACTTAACTCTATGCCAGCAACAGTCCTAACTACTTCATATCCATTTACTCCTCACAAGCTCCTATGGGGGAAATAATACTATTTGCCCCAGTTTAAAGATGAGGGAAATGAGGCACAGAGGGAGATTAAGTAACTTGTCCACGGTCACAGCTAATAAGCAACCAGTTTGGAATTTGAACCCACACAATCTGGCTCCAGGATACAGTGTCCACTCTTCCAACTCTCGGAAGTTCTATTAACTCAGAGGTGGACCTTAGACTAGAACTGAAGTTCCCTATAATGAAGAAGGAACAGAAAACAGGTGAAAAGCTGGTTCTCAAACCTCAAGGAAAACTTTATCTCATCCAGTGGATGTTGGCCTTTTTTCCTACAGACATTTTAGTCATAACATGTATCCTTCGAAAGTGATTGCTGAAAATAAAGGAATGACCCCGTTTTCAAAAACTTCTGACTTATATATTTGATTTTTAGCACCGGTCTACTCAGCTTTTTCCAAGAAAATTCAACTCTCTACCATTTATTTTGATATTGTACTATAATCAATCAGGACTGAGTTCATCTAAAACATCTATGAACATCAACCTATAAACCAGAAGATCACGGTTCAATTCCTGGTCAGGACATATGCCTGGGTTGCGGGCTCCCCAGAGTGGGGCATGCCGGAGGCAACCAATCAATGATTCTCTCTCATCATTGGTGTTTCTATCTCTCTCTCCTTCTCCCTTCTTCTCTGAAACCAATAAAATATATTTGAAAAATAAACAAATAAATAAAAATCAGCTTACTTAACTATTTTTACAAGTGCTAACCTAACTTACTAATAAATTGGGTTGGATTTGTAAGGGTCTTTTTCACTATGATGATGTGCTCTACTGCTGGGACAGACTATGAATGTAATAAATTCATCTTTGAGTTACTTGTGAGTTTTCTCTCTCACAAATCATTTAACGTATCTATGAAATGAACTTTCGTTCCTATTACTTAACCAAAATCACTTTGAAGTTCTTAAGAGTTTCAAACTAAGTATAACCCTTTCAACTTCTTTCATAGAAGCATTCATAGAGAAATTCTCCTTCTATGGGTCTCTTTTCTGCACCACTCCACGTGATTGAAACGCACAGGGCTCCCACCAACGTGCAGGGGTACAATTAGGGCAAAACAAGCACCAATGAAAAACTGTCACGGGCGCTCTCTTCAAGCCAGCGAAGGGAAGGAGGAAGGAAGCACATGCACAGAGGTGGTCAGTGAAGCTACTGTTTAAGGAAGTCCCCTTTGCAGGAAGTAGCAGAGTGTGGTTTAACAGCACACTAGCCAGCGAGATAAGACATTTTGCTTCATCTAGTCAAAGGGCACATCTGTCATTTCAGAGAAGGAGCCTGGCTGGCCCTCAGCGTCTTCACTTGTAAAATATGAGTTGGACAATCTGATGGTTATCTACTTTCTAGAGATGCTAAGGAGAACAGAGCATGGCAAGTTATGTGTGCAAAACCCCTGTACTTTTGTAAAACCTATGCGATGGAAAATTTAAGAACAGAAGGAAACCTTGAAACACTGTAGGTATAACCACCCATGTTACACCTGGTAACCCAAGGGCCAGTGAAGTTAGAGTCCGAAGTAATCCAGAAATGCACGCGAGTGCAAACAGCAGTGGCACGTAGGGATAAGAACTCTGGTCTCAGGAGGCCCCCTCACAAGAGAGCAGATGCGGCATAAGAAAGTCTGCTGAACCCATAGAAGTAGAACTATGGCTTAATCAGACTGTACACATAACAAAGCCGGAATCGCTCTAAGTTGTATTTCTAAGAACTTTGGTAAAAAGACAGCGATTAATTCCTCTATCTTAGCATACTGTGTGTACACTCACTAAAATCTTTGTGGTACAAATGATGAATAGGCTAAACCAAATGAGTTGAGTCCTATATAACAAGTAAAAATGTATAGACTCTCTTCTGTCAGGAAAGGTAAGTCTAGATATAGATGATATAGATATAGATGATAGATGTAGATATAGACATAGACATAAACATAAACATAGATACAGACACATATACATAAAGATAGATACCGATACATACACATACACATATAATATATGTATTCCTCTAAAAGGAGTAAAATTCACATGCTACACTCTCACTAGCAGGAACTTACATCTATCCATGTTACTTTTTGCAGTGGCAAATAAAATTAAGAAACAGCTATACCTACATGATTACTTAGAATAAAGATAGAATGAAAAGAGTTTTCTCATACAACTAGGATAATGGGGAGAAAATTCCTTTCCCACAATCTATTAAAAATCACTAGAGATTTCAATGAAGTCTCTTACATAATTTTATTTAACAAAAAAGTTACATTGCATATATTTTGTGCAATTTTTCATTTCAGGTGATACCAAGTGGAAGTATGCAAATATTATAGACAGTTCTCTAAGAATAAAAATAAAAAGGGTACATGAAGAACTTTGGTAAAAAGACAGTAACGAAAAGGCAGTTTTTAATTCTCTGAGGTAGTTATCATCAAACTTAATATTTATCTCAGAAATACAGT
Source organism: Myotis myotis (assembly GCF_014108235.1). Classification (NCBI taxonomy): domain Eukaryota; kingdom Metazoa; phylum Chordata; class Mammalia; order Chiroptera; family Vespertilionidae; genus Myotis; species Myotis myotis. The sequence continues at coordinate 30,349,230 of NW_023416313.1, forward strand.
ATATTTACAAAACCCAATGGCTAATAATGGAAGGCATTCTCCTAAAAGTCATAGAATTAATTGCTGAATAGCACAAGTGCTTCTAAGCTCCCTCTGCAGATAATTCTCTACATATATATGACCACCACCAACCAGTGGCTAAGAGTTAGAGTGTCCGAAACAGTTCTGGAAACAACTCAAAATGGAGTTTCCCCCCTCCCTTCCATTCTCTCTCTAAAGATCAATGGAAAAAATATTCTCAGGTGAGGAAAAATAAAATAAATAAAATGAAATGGAGAAAAACTGCATGGGAAATCACTATCACAAGGTCTCTCACGATCTTTTAGCTTAGTCAAATACTAACATATCATCACCATTGTAATTATCACCAAAAAAACTGTTGGAGGCCTCGTAAGTGCAAGGTATCGTGTAATGTGTTTAAATTATGAGGCAACAACCTCGGCCCTCGTGATTATTGTGTAATGGGTGAGAAAAAAAACAATAAGAATAGTACATCAACTTAACAGCAATTCACAAAAAGCAAGGCATTTACAACCAGAGAGATGGGAAGGGTCTCCCCCTTAAGAAGACTTGTGATGGAGACTAGGTAAGTGGAGGGGAGAAGAACTGTTAGTCACAGCAAGAGCAGAGCTTCAAAAGCAGAAAAGTAACAAGTATTTTTAAGCAAAGGGGTCTGAACAGTCACTAGGTGGTGTCCATTCTGTGAATAACCATATTACTTAAGCTGTATAAGTGCCCTTGCCTTCTTGGGCAACCAAACACATCCATTCCAGAATCAAGGCAGTGTAATCAGAGGCTGATACAGAAACATTTGGGTCTGAGTTTTGGTCCAGCCTTACCAACCAACCAGCTTATTGGGTGACCTGGGCAAATAGCTCCTTATCCTTATTTTCCAGAAGGGAAACATTTGGAGGGTCATTCTTTATAGTTCCTTCAAGCTCTAAAATTCTATGGTTCTTTTTTATTACTAATAAAATCACTTATCTCATTGTATGGGTAATAATAAGTTATATAAATCTATATAGGTCTAGAGCAAAACAGGTCCACAAACATACCAAGCTCCCTTTCACCCCAGGGCCTTTGCACATGCTGTTCCTCTGTATCAAAAGGGCTTTCTCTGCTCAACATTGCTCATACACCAATGTTTCTCTACATGGAGGTCTTCCCCAACCCCTCCCAACTTCTACCACACCCCAAGTCTACATAATCTAGACTTTTCTACCAAAGCTTCCTCCACTCATACAATTTGGTCTCTCTTTTAACTGTCCCTCAAGAAAAAGCTATCATATTTATCCTCCTCAACAAACACTTTAATAGAAAATAATTACAGAAGTAGCTTCAAAGATTTCTAAGAATCCCCAGCCCAGTAGTTCATGATGCAATAGAGAGAAATGAAACTCGGGTTACAAAATTCATTATGTCAAATACAGTTTGTTTTTTTTAAAATATATCTTTATTGATTTCAGAGAGGAAGGGAGAGGGAAAGAGAGATAGAAACATCAATGATGAGAGAGAACCATTGATCGGCTGCCTCCTGCACATCCCCTACTGGGGATCAAGCCCACAACCCAGGCATGTGCCTTTGACTGGAATTGAACCTAGGACCCTTCAGTCCACAGGCTGATGCTATATCCACTGAGCCAAACCAGCCAGGGCAAATATAGTTATTTTTTACAAAAAAATTTGCAAGCACAGCCAGCATGGCTCAGAGGTTGAGTGTCAACCTATGAAACAGGAGGTCACAGTTTGATTCAGGGCACAGGCCCAGGTTGCAGGCCCAATCTCCAGTGTGGGGTGCGCAGGAGGAAGCCAATCAATGATTCTCTCTCATCATTGATGTTTCTATCTCTCTCTCCCTCTCCTTTCCTCGCTGAAATATATATATATTTAAATTGAAGTTATACACACTTCCAATTAAGACAAGTTTCTTTCAAAATAGGCAGGTGGGAAAAGAGAGGTGGAGCAAAACACTTGGTTTATTTCAACTATAATGCCATTCCCCAAACATTCTGGGATTTGTTCTTTCCCAACTGTCTTAAGGGCCTTCACAGCACAGTCCTTTGAATATAGTCAGTGACAAAATTGCTAAATAAAACTTTGATGGAAATTTTACTTTGGGATATCACTAAAAATTGCTAAGAGCTAAGTCTTATGAATAAAATAAACTAGGTAATGTCATTTCTGAACAAAACCCCTGATTTTTCTTACAGCCTTTGTCTCTCTCATCATAATACAAATAAGCAATGAATAAAGCACAACTATCATAGCCAGATCCTACAGTGTTTTTCAAAGTCTAGAATCTTTGTATTATTTCTAGTTTTTAGTAGAGCATGAGAACCAAACCTGTTCCTCATGAAGTATTTTACATGCCTAACAACTGTTTAGCACAGAAAAATAAAAAGTTAAAACTGAGGCGAGGGTCCAGATAGGGAAACAGGAATAGTGATTTTTACTCATCGTAGTGGACCGGGCTAAAGTAAACAATTTCTTTGGTGAGATATTATGCCCATCCTAATGATGACCATGAGAATGAGAGTAAAAGAACAGACTATAATAATTTTAAACCGAATTTCATGTTTGTGAAGTCTCATAGACAATCGTTGACTATTCATGAGATAGTTGGCATTTTATAGTATGCAACAAAGGCAGCATTTCTTCCTTACATTTCTCTTCCTCTCACCACCGATATTTAAAAACTTTATGTCTTGACCAACTAAATGCAATGGGCGATCAGGGATTAGATCCTCAACTTGGCAAGGGGAGGAAGTTGAGAAATAGCTATGATGACATCAGCAAAAAAATAAATAAAATTTGACTACAGACTCAACAATAGTATTGTATGAGTGTTTAAAGTCTTGATTTTGATCACTGTACTGTGGTTATAAAAGAGAATAGTCTTGGTCTTAGACAATATATAATGACCTATAAAGTGATAAAAGGGGCACCATCTACAACTTACTCTCAAATTGTTCAGAAAATAACATGCATAGAGAGAGACAAAGAGAATGATAAAGCAAACTGGACAAAACCATAGGCAAATTCGTAAATCTGATTACTTGAGAGGTTACTTGAGAGTTCCTTCTACTATTCTTGCAACTTTTCCAAAGTTTGAAACTATAGCAAAATATGAAGTTATTAAAAAAAATTTTTCAGAGTCTAGATGAAAGGAATGGTATCCTCCCACCCACCTACCTTCCGTCTTAAGTAGGTTTCTGCTTCCTAGAGAGAAAAAACGCATAGTAAAATGTTATGAAATGAAAATGAATAAATTGGTAAATTAAGAGGATGGATCATATCCTAGTAAATGATTAATTACAAGGAAGTTCAGATCCAGGACAAGAGATTAAGAAGGCAGATATGACCGAAGCCGGTTTGGCTCAGTGGATAGAGCGTCGGCCTGCGGACTGAAGGGTCCCAGGTTCGATTCCGGTCAAGGGCATGTACCTGGGTTTCAGGCATATCCCCAGTGGGGGATGTGCAGGAGGCAGCTGATCGATGTTTCTCTCTCATCGATGTTTCTAACTCTCTATTTCTCTCCCTTCCTCTCTGTAAAAAATCAATAAAATATATTTAAAAAAAAAAAAAAGAAGGCAGATATGAATCAGAAGAAGAGACATAAGAAAGGAAATTGAGACACAAGAGAGGAAGTCAATACTACCTTTTTTCAGAAACAAGGAAACTCAACTGCCTACAAGAAAATGAGTTTTCATCCTGGCCGAGTAGCTCATTTGGTTAGAGCAGTGGTTGGCAAACTGCGGCTCGCGAGCCACATGCGGCTCTTTGGCTCCTTGAGTGTGGCCATGAAGTTTCAATCGCACTGTACGTGCACGCCCGCACGTGGTATTTTGTTGCCAGGAGCCGGTCCATCCTTGCTGTTTCAAGGGACCTGACATATTATGGCATACTGTTCTTAATATGTTTGCTCACCTTCTTGGCACTATGTGTTTTAACCAAGGTCACCTCTCTGAAAAAGGTTGTTTCCCCAGGTAGGGATTTTCCCTTGAAGTTAGGGAGGGAATAAAACCCCTTAACTAAGTGCCAGGCGGGTAATTAATCACTTTAACTACGAACAATCATGCTTAAGCTACATAATCTTTACTCCCTGGAATGGAGATAAGAAACGCCCTAACCTTTGGAATAGAGATTGATAGGATTGGAATCAACTGGTATAAATACAGATGTAACAAGACAACAGAACACAGAACCTAGACACAGAACCTAGACACAGAACCTAGACACAGAACCTACACAGAACCTAGAGACAGGAGAACTTCGCTGGAGAGAACATGGCAAAAGATCCTGGACAGAAACTGGCCACAGAACCTAGAGACAGAACCTAGCGAGAGAACCTGGCTGAAGAACCTAGAGACAGAACCTGGCTACAGAACCTGGATAGAACATGGCAAGAGAACCTGACTAGAACCTGGTGACTGAACCTGGCTGGAGAACCCGGACAGAACCTGGCTGGAGAACCTAGCGAGGGAACATGGCTACAGAACCTGGCTGGAGAACCTGGACAGAACCTGGCTGGAGAACCTAGCGAGGGAACATGGCTACAGAACCTGGCTGGAGAACCTGGAGAACCTAGCAAGAGAACATGGACACAGAACCTGGCTGGAGATCCTAACCAGAACTTCGCTGGAGATCCTGACCAGAACTTGGCTAGAGATCCTGGCTAGGCTGCTGATCAACTGGACGCTGTCTCCGTGTCATTCCTTCTTCGCCGACTCCATCCACACCTTTGGGGACCCCTGGACCTGCTGGGGTTGGACCCCAGCATTTTGTGGAAGAGCCACGCTCAAGGGGCAGCAGTTTGCCAACCACTGGGTTAGAGCATTGTCCAGATATGCCAAGGTTTCAGGTTCCATCCATGGTCAAGGCACATAAAAGAAGCAACCAATGAATGCATGGATAAGTGGAACAACAAGTCAATATTTCTCTCGCTCTCTCAAATCAATAAATAAATTTTAAATAATGAAAAAAATTGTAAATAATAAAAGAAAAAATTTCCGGGATAATACAGTTGAGAATTTTCAGAGCCAAAAAGTTTCCTTGTACAATAAGCACTGTACTACTTCTATTGAGTGTTTAGAGCTGTATCACTTTTTACAAGCTAGTGAACTATCTGGTAAAGTGTGATGCAAATGCTTCCAATTTCTCTATAGTAAATAAAAGAAACTTTTCCCAGCCCACACCCATTCTCCAGAATCAGACTGAGAGATACAAATCCTTAGGTAGGATCACAAGTGTCCTGGAAACCTATGCTTCCCACTGGGAAGTCCCCGAGGTCTAAGGATACAACCAGGAAAGAAACACCTGATCATCCCAGGACTTCAGGAGGCTCTTATCTCTATATCACAGTCTCCAGGCTCCCAGGGCTGGTCAAGAAAACCATCCTCTATGACCCAGAAGACTCCATAGAAATAGGAGAGTTTCCCCATAATGCTTAAGAGACTCATGTCACGTCATACTTGTAACTGATTGCCTCAACCATCCTGTCCATTATCCTGGGTAAAAGACTAAAATTTCAAGCATCTCATTATAAACAATGTTCAATTTCAGTACAGCTGGAATAAAATGATAAGGGATGCACTGGTGGCATTATGGAAAAAGCACTAAACTTGCTTGCAGTGTGACAACCTTTCTGGGTATCATGGTTCATGATGTATGTTTAGGATGAGCCTGCCCTGCCTGTGTCTAAGATTATGGTCTCTCCATCTCTCCTTCCATCCAGCCAGCACTCCCACCAAGTACCCACTGTGCACTGCGCCCTCAGAAATGCGAAGATAAATAAGCTGTGAACCCTGCCCTCCAAGAGTTTAAAGTCCAATGAAGGACTAAGATATGTAAATGAAGTCAGACAACCAAGACGCCATGATAAAAGTATTTACAGGCACAGAGGGTTGGAGTGGGGTGTGGATTCTACCTTCAGTGGGAAAGAACTAGGAAAGGCTTCAGAGAAGGTGGGGAGTGAGCGGAGTCAGGAAAGATGAGCACTTGCCAGGCACTCAACAAATTTTTGGTGGCTGAAAAAGACAGTGGATGGAGAGAGAGGTCCTGGCAGGAAGGTAGAGAAGGATGTCACTCCAAGTAGAACTGACAAAGGCACCATGAGACAGGGCAATTGCAGGTAGAAGATATGGCTGATGCGGAGGAAGTAGGGTTGTCAATTAGAAAATTGCATTATGCACCTTGTATTCCAAGCTAAGGAGTTTTAACTTGATCCTAGAGAAGATACAAAGCTACAGGTTTTCAATATCTCTCTGAAGACTCTGTAAATGGAAGATAAATATTCAAGAGTAGAATCAGGTAGAGCAGTAATCCACCTAAGAGAATGGGGTGGGGAGCCGCATTAAAGTTGTAACAGAGAGAAGGAGAACTCATGGGACCTGGTGACAGATCGGACGTGTGCTTGGGTTGAAGCAGTGATGACAAAGGAGGAGTTCAGAGTATGAAGAGATAGAAAATGTATATAAAAGTAATTTCTAAACTATATATACAAACTGGAAGAGCACTGTTTTAAAATGTCCAAGTAGATAGTGGCAGAACCAGGACAAAAACCCTCTCTAGTGTTAATGTTCTTCTATTGCAGAGAAAATTTTAAAAATTCATAACTGAAAGTAATAAAAATATACTTGCTTTAAAATACAACTCTACCTGTGTTATAGAAAGATTTAACAGAATTTTTCACTTTGGAGCATCAAGGAGGTTTCAAAGATAGGCTTTGAAGAAAACAGCCCTGTAATTCATTAGGTGTATGATCTTACGCAAGTTTTTAAACTTTCTAAGCCTCACATCACTCATTTTTTAAAGGGAGATACTGATAATACAATTTAGCATTGTTTTGAGGGGAAAAAGTCATGCATATAAAGTATTTAGCACAGTGCCTGGCATATATTTGGTGCTCAAAAATTTTTACCAGTATTACCACTGATTTGCAAAGAGTTAACAGAGCTGGTCTATGAGACTACTATCTTGGGAAAGGCCGGCTTACAAGGTTGGCCCTTGGCTGAAACCTGAACTCTGGGAGGGCCCTGCCATTCTGAGCACCCATAAGAACAGCTCACTGAGCCTAAACTATTTATACAAACAATATGTTTAAGCTGAACACCTGCTTTCCTTCTGGAGTCTTGAATGTTGGTACATGCTAGGCAGAGGGTGCTTACGTGATCAGCCTCCAATGAAAACCTTGGCTACTGAGTCTCTAATGAGCTTCCTGGTAGCATTTCATAATTGTCACAATTCGATGCTGGAGGAATTATGCACACCCTTTCTGGCTCCATTGAGAAAGGACTCTTGCAAGCTAATGCCTGGTTTCCTCCAGACTTGCCCCATTTGCCTTTTACTTTTGCTGATTTTGCTTTGTCTCCTTTTACTGTAATAAACCAAATAAACTCTACCTGAGAGTACAACTATATGCTGAGTGCCGTGAGTTCTCCTATCAAATCATCGCACCTGGAGGTGGCCTTCGCGATTCGACACAACTAGTCTCCCTACTCCGCGACTTTATAAACTACTTGCCAGTTTCATCCTGGAGCAGCATTACAGAAAACACACCAACCAAGTTAGTAGTACCTAAGTCCAGTTATAAAAAGTTCCTGATTCTTAGCTAGCAATTGTTGGAGATTTACTCACTACTTGAAAAGTTTTTATTCCACATCCCAACATAGAGAAATCTTTCCTCCCCTTGTTTCCTCCCCGTTATTTCGTGGCCTTTTTCCTGATTAACCCCCAGCCCTGCGCTCCCCTGGATTCCATCGCAATACCACACAGAGCGTCCCCTGGCGTGTCAGATGATCTGACCCACGTGCCATTTAGTTCCCTGGGCAGAATGCAAGATCACTTATGAAACCCCCTTTGTTCTGTGTTATTATGAGTAAGATCAAACAACATAAATTGCCGGGAAGATCAATCACCAGTTCATTAGAATATGCAGAAATGTGAGCTGGTTGTGAGTAATAAGAACAAAGAGGGCACGCCAAAGAGTGGCCTGTCACGGGAACTGAAGCACAGGTTTTCCAATGTCAGGGCTGGAAGGCACGGCTTGCCTGAATTTCCACCTTCCAGAACAGAATTTCTCAGCACACTCCCAAAGCACAATGAGCTGTACTTAACAGGAAGAGTTTCAATAAACGCTTATTGCCATCATATTGAAGGAGCCTGGGGTCCAGAGAACCAAGAGAGGGCAGAGGTCTGTCCCACTTTATGATGAATTGATACAGACAGTTTCTACGTGTTAAAGAAGACTTTGATATGTAATACAGTAACTTATGGGAAAGAGCCATGTATACAATATACTTAATAAATTCCATAAGGATTTAATTTGTTTTCATTAACAGATTAATTTAGTAGGCTGATAGAAAATGTTTACCCATATATACCAAACCCATAATTAATGAACTTGTGAATATTTATATCCATATCCTAAACTTTATCTTTCAAATCCAAAATAACATATTATTACCTTTACTTCGTTATTAACTTAATTAACCTAAAGCTTATTCCATACGATTGGGGGCAGTATTACAAAGTAGTAACAACACAGAAATCAGCAAAGCACATTTCGATGGTCTCATACCTCTGCTCGACCTTCATAGTAGGTTAACATGGACTTTGTTAGCACAAAAAGTCTCTCTTTGTAGTTTAAGGGCGATGTCTTCTTTCTCTGCTGTGACCTTTTAATAAGAATCTCTTCTAGAATAGTGTTAAAATTCATCTCGGTCTTCTGATCACTCCTTCTCCTGCCATTGAAGATTCCAGTATTCTAAAGAAAATGAACAGTTGAAATAAAATGTGACACTTTGATTTTCCAAGGATGTTGTCATTTCAAATCACCAAAATAAGCCTTGGTCCTCCCCACACCCAGAGCCAATAAATGTTTTTCTACACACTTGGACTGAGAACGCCAGGTCACAAAAGCTCAACCTCCACTCCACCCCCAGCCTCACTCCCTGCACCCATAGCCAGCATTTTACAGAAAACCTAATCAAGGTTTGCCATGATGACGATTCTCTGCTTTGTACCTCCCCAGCATCCCTTAACTTTCTGGCACGCCCTTCTGCTATTTGATTGCAAGGACACAAACATCTCGGATGGAAAAGTACAATTCATCACCTGCATGGCTGACTTAAGCTTCTATTTGAATAGCCTCAGGGTCTTGGCACACAAAACAGACAAGCACGCAGATAAGGTAAATGTGTGAACAAAGTGAATTAGCACTGTGATGGCTATGGTTCACTCCCCAGCTCTGACAAGGACGCAATCTTGATCAAACACCCTAATCACAGAGCCACGAGGATGTTCTCTCTCATCTACACTACCACACTCCACAGTTCTCTTCTCAACCACAAGAGAAATGGAAACCCAGTCATAGCTAACCTATTCAGCCCATATTTGAAGCCCCATGTCCAGACTAAGCCTTCTAATATTCAACAAAATTAAACTATCTGAAACTCAGGATACTCAGAAAAGGCCTGAATATTCTTATTTGAGACAAGTGAATTGGTGGCAGCCATTTCTTCCCTTCCTTCACACCTTTATAAGACATCATTGTGTATCAAACCATAAATGAAATGGAAGTGGGTGAGCATCGACCTATAAACCAGGAAGTCATGGTTCGATTCCCAGTCAGGGGTCAGAGCACATGCCCAGGCTGCAGGCTCGATCCCCAGTAGAGTGTGTGCAGGAAGCAGCCGATCAATGATTCGCTCTCATCATTGATGTTTCTATCTCTCTCTCCCTCTCCGTTCCTCTCTGAAATCAATAAAAACATATTAAAAAAAAAAAAAGAACTTAAGGGGTTACTTGAGACCACAGCCAAAGACTTGACACTGAGTTAGCCACTGAGGAATTCCACCATCTTCACACCCAACCTGATACCTCAGAAGCACCCTTGCAACTAACTCCCTAGTATTGCTCTGTCATCATCCAATTAGGCCCTTCCATTTCCCACTTGGTTACTTCAGAGCAGCTTAACTCTGTATATCAGTTTCTTCCTTTATAAAACATGGAAGTAAATACCATGAAGTTATTGTGAGGTTTAATGAGATGTGGAAAAGAACTTTGTTATTTTGAAAACAGTATACAAATGTTCATCATTATTTTTTTAATTCCACTGCTCTTTTCCTAGCTCAGAGCATTATACTCTTGACCACAACAGGAGCTTTCCAACTGATCTTCCTTTCCTCATGTTATTCACACTACATAACCCTCATTCCCATTGGATAGCTCTTCAAAGACACCAATGGTCATGCCATTTCATTCAACAGAAATCCTCAAAGCCTCCTCCCACCTCAGGATAAAGTCAAACTCCTTAGTTTGACACTGGATTGTCTAGAATCTGGCTACTACCTAACATCGAATTTTTATTTCTACTGTTCCCCATGTATTCTACACCCAGTCAAAAAACTTGTCATTCAATCCCTGGCCTAGAGTCCCCTCTCTCCCTATGAAAGCTCCCCTACCTCAAAACACACTTTCTTGATGAAGCCTTCACGATGATTCCAATTAATTAAAAACCTTCCAATTCAGCCCTAGCTGGTTTGACTCAGTGGATAGAGTGTTGGCCTGCAGACCGAAAGATCCCGGGTTTGATTCTAGCCAAGGGCATGTACCTTAGTTGCAGGATCCTCAGCCCCAGTAGGGGGCACAAGCGGGAGGCAACCAATAGATGAGCCTCTCGAACATCAATGTTTCTCTCTCCCTCTCCCTTTCACTCTCTTTAAAAATCAGTGGAAAAAAATCCTCAGGTGAGGATTAACAACAAAAAACCTTGCCAATTCACGTACCCATAATCTCTGTCTCGCTCATGATAGAGCTCATCATAATCTTCCATGTTGTACAGCAATTAATGAACATGTTTGAATTTTCACCTAGATTTTAACCTACTAAAGAAAGAGTTCTCAACCTTAAGTATATATTAGAACAACCTAAGGAGATTTTCTTCTTCTTTTTTTTAATCCTCGCCGGAGTATATTTTTTCCATTGATTTTCTAGAGAGAGTAGAAGTGAGGGGGAGAGACAGAGAGAGAGAAACATCAATATGAGAGAGACACATCAATGGATTGCCTCCCTCACAGGCCCCAATCAGAGTGGGGATAGAGCCTGCAACTGAGGAATGTGCCCTTGACCGGAATCGAACCCACAACCCTTCAGTCTGGGGGCCAACGCTTTAACCACAGAGCCAAACCAACTAGGGTAGGAGATTTTCTTTTTAATGTACATGTCCAGGACCCAGATCTTTTTATTCAGTTGTTCTGGGGTGAGGCCCAGGGCATCATAATTTAATGTGCAAGTAGATTTGAGAGCCACTAACTTAAAGAAAGAGCTTGGGCTCTTCCACTAACTCTCTATACCATTCTTGGTGTTTACAGCAGCCTCTCAGTAAATAGTTGGATAAAAGACCTATTAACAATTAACCCATTAGCTAAACTAAGATAAAAAGTCAGAAAAAAAGCTCTTGTTCCTTTTGCATCTAAGTTGGTCTTCCTTATTCTACATTAAAATTTTGGTGCCCTCTTTCCTTTTTTCTTTTCCTCCTGAGAAGCTGCTGATCTGTAAATACCACATCTTTGGAAATTATCTTTTCATCTTTGTGCAGCACATCTTCAACACAGGGTGTAAACAATTTACAAAAATTGACTGTAAGAGAAAAGCAAGCTATGCCCTGGAAAACAGGTCATATGCAAATGTGTAGTTCCCAGCCCAGTGAGTAACACCATAGCTACCGAATGGAAGATTTCTGGAAGTCCTGGAGGATAAGTGGGGTGTGGCTCACCTACATACAGCTCTAGAGGCAAAAGGTCTCAACACCAGGGGCAGGTGATTCCACAAGCTGAAAAGTAGGTTTCATAGAAAGGATTGAAATTCAGAGTGGCAATCATCAAAGGCAATGCAGGATGATGGAGAAAAATCCCAAAGGAAATTGATTTCTAACCCAAAATTCTATACTCGGCCAAACTGGCAATGCAGTGACAAGAGAATAAAGACATCTTTCAAATATGCAAGGCTTAAAATTAAAAAGCTTTACCTCCTATTCAGCCTTCTCAAAAAGCCACTTAAGGATGTACTCTACCAAAAGAAAGAAGTAAGCTACAAAATACATGGAATATAGGAAACAAAGGTTCCAACACAAAACAAAGATAAGGAGAAATCCCCAGATGATGCTGGAGGGAAAACCTAAGATGACATTGAGCAGCAGGCCAAGAGAGCAGCTAGGCCAAATTAGATCAAGTTAGAAGGTTCATGGAAAGAGTTTTTTTAGGAGATGAACCTAAAGGTATTGAGAGAAGATCTACAGTTAATCAGTAAAACTTTGCCAACTTAAAAAAAAAAATAATTCTCTAAAGAAGACAAGATTATTTTCCTCTGGTATTTTTTTTAAGTTTTAATAGATTTTTAGGGGAGAAGAGTAGAGAGCATATATCTTTCCACTGCCATCTTCCAATAATTTTCTGATTCTCAGAAGCAAACATTTTTATTTAAAAAAAAAAAAAACACATTTGTGTACTGTCACTCTCTAAGTAACTACTTGTGTTGCTACTTCTTGGTTTTTCGATGTTAGGTATGATCTATTGACTTCCTACTAGTACTATGGAGGATCTAAGTCTTTCATAATGTACTCTCCACCCACACACACAAGAAAATTTCCTGCACTCACTTACCCTCGATATCCTATCTAATAAAAGAGAAACATGGTAATTGGCATACGACCGCTACCCTTACCACTGGCTAATCAGGGCGATATGCAAATTAACTGTCAGCCAACATTTCGGCCGGCAGCCAGGCAGCTGGAAGCTAACATGAGGCTTGCTTGCTTCAGTGACAGAGGACTCCAACGTTCCCCGCCTGCTGCTGCAGGCCTCTGAGCTGCAAGCAACTATGTAACAAACATAGAAGCTAAACAAAAGCCCAGAAACCTGCCGGGCTTTAGCCAGCAGGATTGCAACATTGTAAGCAAAGGCCAGAAACCTACTTTCAGCAGTGGAGGCCTAAGAGCTGGAGCCAAGCCTCAAAGCTAAAGCTGGCCCAGAATAAAAAAAAGAAAAAAGAAAAAAAGGAGCGGTTGGGAGCTTCAGTCACCCCCAGCCTGAAAACAGCCCTCAGCCCCTCACCCAGACTGGCCAGGCACCCCAGTGGGGACCCCTACCCTGAAGGGTGTGTGACCAGCTGCAAACAGCCATCATCCCCTCATCCAGGCTGGCCAGGCACCCCAGTGGGGACCCCCACCCTGAAGGATGTGTGACCAGCTAAAAACAGCCATCATCCCCTCACCCAGGCTGGCCAGGCACCCCAGTGGGGACCCCCATCCTGATCCAGGACACCCTTCAGGGCAAACCAGCCAGCACCCACCCATGCACCAGGCCTCTACCCTATATAGTAAAAGGGTAATATGCCTCCCGGCACCGGGATCAGCGTGACAGGGGGCAGCGCCCAAACCCCCTGATCGCCATGCGGCTCTGTGTGTGACAGGGTGCGGCGCCCCAACCCCCGATCAGCCCTGCTCTGTGTGTGACAGGGTGCAGCGCCCCCCCCCCCCAACGGGCCCTGCTCTGTGTGTGACAGGGTAGAGCCATAACCTCCCCATCGGCCCTGCCCTGAGTGTGAGAGTGGCGGCACCCCAACCCCCTGATCGGCCCTGCTCTGTGGGTGATAGAGGGCGGCGCCCCAATCCCCTGATGAGCCCTGCTCTGTGCGTGTCAGGGGGCTGCACACCAACCCCCTGATTGGCCCTGCTCTGTGCGTGACAGGGTACAGAGCCCCAACCCCCCTGATGGGCCCTGCTCTGTGAGTAACAGGGGGAAATGCCCCAACCCCCTGATTGGCCCTGCTCTGTGCATGACAGGGGGTGGCGCCGCAACCTCCCCATCGACCCTGCCTTGAGTGTGACAGGGGGCAGTGCCCCAACTCCCCAATCGGCCCTGCTCTGAGCCCGACCAGGGGCTGCACCTAGGGATTGGGCCTGCCCTCTGCCACCGGGAGCAGGCCTAAGCCAGCAGGGCGTTATCTCCCCAGGGGTCCCAGACTGCCAGAGGGCACAGGCCGGGCTGAGGGACCCACCTCCCCCCCGAGTGCACAAATTTTTGTGCACTGGGCCTCTAGTTATTGTAATAACTATGTATGTAGCAGATGGAACCAGACTTACTGGGGTGATCACTTTATAGGTTATATAAATGTCTAATCACTATGCTGTGTTATGCCCTAAGGTCAGTAGAGTTTAGTTAAAGCCCCCTGTTTCAGAACTTCTACTTCTACCTAAATTAAAACTAATATTATATGTCAATGGTAACTGAAAAATAAATGTTATTTTTTAAAAATATCTAGTAAAACCCTTACCTGAAGAGAAGACAAAAGGCTAAAGTTACAGAGACCAGCTGACTTATCTCTCCTGGTAATGTACCCTGGACCCCAGCTCACTACCATATGGTGGGTGATTGGACTAAAGAGGCAAGTGAACCTGGAAGCAGACCGAGAAGTGCTGCACTGAGAAGAGCTGTTCCGTATTGTCCATATGACACAGGTATACACACAGACACAGCAGGTGCTCTTTAACACAGGCTTGGGTCCTACACTGAAGTTCCCCTCTGTGGTCTGCGGCTGCAACTGGGGTTGGGAACCTCACCATTTACAAAAAGGAAGAAAAAAAGAGTAATAAATGGAAGGAAATGTTTTAGAAAATAAACCGCGTGCAATACTTCCAAGAATCAACACATATACTTACTATACTAGAGATTCATAGTTAAACGGTTCTAGAGAGAAGCAAAAGTCATCGTAACATAAAAACGTTCATTTACCAACTGACCACATAGGCCCCAAGCAAATATCCCTTTCACATTACTAGGTTCTACTTTGCTGGTCTTTGTCCCTCACTGAATAAGAGATGCAACAGTCAACAATACAGGTGCCAATGAACTAGCAAATAGTCAAAAGATGAGGATCAAGACGTCAGTGAGGGCGATACTGGAGAACTGCTCAATCACACTCAAAAATAACACAATAGAGGTGTCAAAACAGAATACAGAATGATTTACAATCAAAATAGTAAGATACCCTGAACAAGAGTGCTCTTTGCTCCCTTTTCCACACACACACACACCCCAATCCATTCTCCCTTCTCCCTGGACATATGGACTAGAGATGATATCCCCTACCCTTCTTTGTAGTTAGATGTGGCCATCTAAGTTAAAGCCTATTAAAGAACAAAATTCAATTGAGTACATTTGGATATTTCATTGGCTTTATTTAGTGATTCATGAATTGGGCAGTATCCCATCTAGCAACCGGAAGGGCGCTCCAATGAGCTGTACAAAATAGAAGGTTTTTAAGGCCAAAAAAAAAGTGTAGGACTAAGAAATTAAGTGGAGTGTTTCAGGCAAGGACAGCTTCCATAAGGAGAATGCTGGGGTTTTATCAAATAGACTAGTGGCCTGGTGCACGAAATTTGTGCACATTAAAAGGGAATTAGTTAGAGGAATTATTTTAATATTGCTATTTGCCCTTTCTCTATAATAGAAGTGTCAGAGATGAAAGAAAATTAGTAAAATGTATGTGAAAATCTCCCTCCTGTCAGAGTCTGGGGCGCACCGCAGGACCCAGAGTCAAGTCCCCGCCCACCAGTGCACACCTCAAAATCACGCGAGACCCAGACCCAGCCGGCTCCACCCCTGTCAAGCCCTGCAGGGCAGGGGGGTGCAGCCTCAGGTCCCCCGTCAAGCCCCACCAGGTGGGGGGGGGGCGCAGCCTTAGGTCCCCCGGCCCCGGCGCTGGGGTGGGGGGTGTGGCCTCAGGTCCCCCAGCGCAGCCTCAGGTCTCCCAGCCCTGGCGCGAGGGCCCAAGGGTGCGAGGGCATGACGACCATTTGCATACTAGCTCTTTATTATATAGGATTACCTCACTAGTTTTGATCAGGAGATTCCACTCCTGGGAGAGTGGAACTGCAGGTAAGCTAGTTATTATGTTTTGGTTTGGTCACGTAGCTTAAATTATTTCTTTCCTTCACAAGCCAAAGAGATATGTGCAGAATTGAGATGTGGATCATCTTCAATTTAAAGACAAGTGACTTTCCCTGGGTTTAGAGCATTTTCCACCCTCCCACCAGCTGGAACGTACACACGGCAAACTCAACTTTCCTTCTGCATTACAGGCGACACCCAAATGAGCCACAGGAGAGAAGAAGGAATGACATGGAACCAGAACCTGGTCTTTGAATGACCCCATGGGGCAGAGCTGCCCCACCAGCCTAGACATTGTAAGAAATAGACACACTTCCATCTTATTTTTGAAATGACATATAATTGTTTGTTATAGTGCCTTAACCTTTATTCTACCTAGTAGACCACACCCATGCAAAAACTGATTAAGCTTTCTACTGCTTTTGAAAAAAATGGCCCTCTTTAGATTGTGCTGATAAATTCAAATGAAGTGAAGGAAGTAAAAGTTTATCATGCACTTCCATCAGAAAAACTATCTCAAGAAAACAATTAATACTTGATTCACTCTTTGTTCTAAGAGTTAGCAAGTATAATCTAAGCGGTGCCATATGGAGATAAAATAAACATGTTAAAGTCTGAATCATACTGGGCTTCTCTTTTCTTTTACTACTTACTCTGATAGTTAAGTGGATTCACTTTAAGTGACAATATTCTGGCACTAATTCTCCCCAGATGTGGGAATTTCTGACATAAAACAAATATTTCTCTTTTTGCTTCATGCTATTTCAAAGGGAAATGATAACCATTGAAAACAGGCATAAATAGCAAGTATCTCAAGTGAGTAAAGTACCTTTTACTAGAAGAAAACATGAGAATAAAGAAAAGTAATTTGGAAATTATATATAAAATAAGCAAATGCCTATATGTGTTCCTTGACTGCAGTATTCGAAGTTGTTTTTAATGAGGAACATATGTCTATGTCAACGTATTTTTTCCTTCTGGTTTTTAAAATAGGAATAAGGAAGCCAAGTCATCATTGCATTCAACTGTTTTACAGAATGAGAAAGCTTTTGAACAAAATAGTTCAAGAACAAAAAGAGTGACTGAGGAGGATTCGATGAAATTTAAAAGTCCTGAGACAGCTCAACTAGCTGTAACGTATGATGAGACACTGTGGCAACCTGAACACTAACTGGATATTGATGTCATTAAGTGTTTTTTGTAACATTTGTTTCCTAATATTAAGATTTGATGATATCAAGATAGTGTTGAGCCCTGGCTGGTTGCTCAGTGGTTAGAGCATTGGCCTGCAGACCTAAGAGTCACAGGTTCAATTCCAGGTCAAGGGCCTGTACCTTGGCTGCAGGTTCCCCAGCCCCAGTAGGAGTGCTTGCGGTAGGCAACCAACCAATGTGTTTCTCTTCATCGATATTTCTCTCTCTCTCCCCCCCCCCACTCCTCCCTCCTTTCCACTCTCTCTAGAAATCAATGGAAAAAATATCTTCAGATGAAATTTTTTTAAAAAAAAAGATAGTGTTATGCCCTAACTGGTTTGGCTCAGTAGCTAGGGTGTCAGCCTGTGGACTGAAGGGTCCCAGGTTCTATTCCGGTCAAGGGCACATGCCCAGGTTGCTGGCTACATCCCCAGTAGGAGGCGTGCAGGAAGCAGCCAATCAATGATTCTCTCTCATCATTGATGTTTCTATCTCTCTCTCCCTCTCCCTTCCTCTCTGAAATCAATGTTAAAAAAAATTTTTTTTAAAGATAATGTTGGGTTGTTTTAGAGCAGTGGTTCTCAACCTTCTGGCCCTTTAAATACAGTTCCTCATGTGGTGACCCAATCAAAAAATTATTTTCGTTGCTACTTCATAACTGTAATGTTGCTACTGTTATGAATTGTAATGTAAATATCTGATATGCAGGATGGTCTTAGGCGACCCCTGTGAAAGGGTCGTTTGACTGCCAAAGGGGTCGCGACCCATAGGTTGAGAACCGCTGTTTTAGAGTTTTTTGAGTGTGATAATAGTATTGTGTATTTTTAAGAGTTCCTCTTTTGCAGCTACATACTGAAAATTTTAGAGGTAAAATAATGCCTGTGATTTGCTTCATAATTGGTAAAGGGTATGTGCATGTACAGACAAAATAAAATTGTTCTTGAGTTGATAACTAGTGAAGCTAAGTGATAGATACAGGGGTTCATTATACTACCCTATTTTTGTTTAAGTTTGAAATTTTCCATAACAAAAAATTTTAAAATATGTTTAAGGGTTTTCCTTTAAATGGTTTTCCATGTCCCTGTCATCCAACACTTTAGAACTGGTAAGAAAAAAAATAGAAAAAGTTGAACGAAGGAAGACAAGGGGCGAGGGGACCAAGGCAGACCAGTGAAAGTAAATGAAGGTGGGTGAGCTCTCCTTTATGAGAGTGTCTTCCTCAAGGATGGACTTGCCACCCCACCTCGCTCATCAGGAAAGCTCTCCCAAAGATTCCTTGAGTCAACTGAGCCACAGAATAATGTAATGTGCTACTATCTCTTCTTGGACAAGCAGGAATTTGTATCTCTAGCAAAATAAAATCACAGTCTATGGGACATTTGTCCTTTTTTGTAACTCCTCCCTTCCCTTTATTTCCTTTCCTTTCCCCTGTTCAAATTTCATGGAAGAAGAAGTTTGCTTTTCAAATTTACAGCATGATGAAAAGAAAATTCTGCGCAGGTTAACAAAGCACCAAGGCACAGTAGGTAGTCGGGTAAAGTGCATATATTCAAATTGCAGTCTTTTAATAAAAGAATCATTAACAAGATCACCAAAGGTAACCAGCATAACTGAAACCACACAGCAGAGTAAAACAAGGAGGCAAATTTGACCAGAAAAATAGTTAACCTTACTTCTAAGGTTTGTGGAGCTGTTATTAAAGAGCTGTTATATACAGGATCTCTAAGGGGGAAAAAATAAACTGACAAAAATACTAAAATCATGGATATAAAGCAAATAAAAAGGTGTAGCTGCTGCCTAGTTCTTTTGGACTCTCACTCTTAGAGCCCAGCTGCCATAGTGAGAGAAGCTTGCGCCAAATAGAAAAGCCAGATACAGGTGCACCAGCGGAGAATTCCACTGAGCTCAGCCTTCGAGTCATCCCAGCCTAGAGCCAGACATATAAGGGAGAAAACTTTCAGGGGATTCTAGCCCCAGGTTGTCTGAGTCACACCCAGCTATCAAGATGTCTAAGATAAGGGCACAGACATTGTGGAATAGACACCTTGTGCTGTCTAATCCTTATAGATTCTATGAGTGTGATAAAATGGTGGTTGCTGTTGTGTGCCTTTAAGTGGAAGGTGGTTTGTTACGTTGCAACAGATAACTGAGACATATAATTCTATATAATTTTGCTGTTATTGTTTGTATTTTTTTTACATAAAGATTGTTAAATTAAATTTATTGGGGTGACACTGGTTTATAGGATTATATAGGTTTCAAGTGTACATTTCTATGATACATGATCTGCATATTGCATTGTGTGCCCACCACCCAAAGTCAAATGATCTTCTGTCACCTTATATTTGGTCCCCTTTATCCTTTACTAGGGGCCCAGTGTGTGACCCTCAGCCCAGCCTGCACCCTCTACAATCTGGGACCCCTCAGGGGATGTCCGACTGCCAGCAGTCAGACATCCCTTTCACAATCCAGGACTGCTGGCTCCCAACCACTTGCCTGCCTGTCTGCCTGATTGCCCCTGACCACTTCTGCCTGCCAGCCTGATCACCCCCTAACCACTCTCCTGCCAGCCTGATCGACGCCTAACTGCTCCCTTGCCAGCCCAATTGCCCCCAACTGCCCTCCCCTGCCGGCCTGATCGCCCCCAACTGCCCTCCTCTGCCAGCCCGGTCGCCCTCAACTGCCCACCCCTGAAGGCCTGGTCACCCTCAACTGCCCTCCCCTGCAGCCCTGACCACCCCCAACTGCCCTCCCCTGCAGACCTGGTCACCCCCAACTGCCCTCCCCTGCAGACCTGGTTGCCCCCAACTGCCCTCCCCTACAGGACTGACCACCCACAACTGCCCTCCCCTGCCAACCATCCTGTGGCCACATGGGGGCAGCCATCTTCTACAAGGGCATGATGGTCAATTTGCATATTACCTCTTTATTATATAGGATTACTCCCCCTGTGATTACCACCATACTGTCGTGTGTCTATGACTTTCAGTTTTATACCCCACATATGAGTGAAATCATAGTTCTTAACTTTTTCTGTCTGACTTATTTTGCTTAGGATGATATTCTCAAAGTCCATCCATGTTGTCGCAAATGTAAAGTATTTCATCTTTTCCTATGGCTGAGCAGTAATCCATAGCATATATGTACCACATCTTTACCCAATCATCTATCCAAGGACACTTGGGTTGTTTCCATGTCTTGGCCACCATGAATAATGCTGCAATGAACATAGGGTACATATATCTTTGCAAATAAATGTTTTCAAATTTTTCAGGTAGATAACCAGAAGGAGGGTTGCTAGATCATATGATAACACTATCAATTTTGGGGGGACCCTCCATACTGTTTTCCATAATGGCTATACCAATTTACATTCCCCCCCAGCAGTGAATGAGGGTTCCTTTTTCTCTACAACCTCTCGGACACTAATTCTCTTGTTGATAACAGCCATTCTAACAAGTAGTACAGATTTAATGCAATCTCCATCAAAATCCCAATAACATTCTTTAAAGAAATAGCACAAAAAAATCATCAGATTTGTACGGAACCACAAAAGACCCCGAAGAACCAAAGCAATCCTCAAAAATAAAGAACAAAGCCAGAGATATCACACTACCTGACCTCAAATTATACTACTAAGAAACAATAATGAAAACAGCATGGTATTGGCAGAAAAATGGAACACACAGACCAATGGAACAAAATTGAGGGTCCAGAAATAAAACCACATGTATATGGGCAAATAATTTTTGACAAAGGAGCCAAAAACACACAATGGAGAAAAGAAAGCCTCTTCAATAACTGGTGCTGGGAAAATTGAAAAGCCACATGCAAAAGAATGAAACTAGACTACAATTTGTCCCCATGTACAAAAATTAAAAATGGATCAAAGATCCAAATATAAGACCTGCAACAATAAATTACATTAAAGAAAATGTAGGTACTAAACTTATGAAACTTTATCTTAGAGAAGATTTTATGAATTTGACCCCAAAGGCAAGGGAAGTAAAGGCAAAAATAAATCAGTGGAACTATATCAAACTAAAAAGTTTCTATGTCATTCTTGACCATCCCATTCTCATTTCATTCGTCTCTAATCCCTGTCAACGTCTTCCTTCACTTAAATGTTTCCTCTTCTCCCCTCACCCATCTTTTCACATTTTCAGTTCAATGTTTGGATAGAATGAAAGGAGAATCAGGGATAATGGGGTTTCTTTTTGGAATGACAGAAATCTTCTGGAATCAGATAATGGTGATGACTGCACAACACTGTAAATATACTAAAAACTACCAGATTGTACTCCTGAAAATGGTTCAAATGTTGAGTTTTCATAAAACTTATTTTCAATAAATTTAACAAAAATACATGTACAACATGTAAAGTATATATATATGTATATGTATATCCTATCTAATAAAAGAGAAACATGGTAATTAGCGTAGATCCGCTACCCTTCCCATTGGCTAATTAGCGAGATATGCAAATTAACTGCCAGCCAAGATGGTGGCCGGCAGCCAGGCAGCTGGAAGCGAACATGAGGCTTGCTTGCTTCAGTGATGGAGGAAACCAACGTTCCCCGCCTGCCTTGCCAGCCTCTGAGCTTGCAGTTTGAAACATTGTTACAATATAGAAGCTAAACAAAACCCCAGAAAACTGCTTTCAGCCCGCCGGGATCTCAGAGCTGGAGTTGATACAGTGTTTCGATTATAGAACCCAAACAAACCAGATACCTGCTTTCAGCAGCAGAGGCCTCAGAACTGGAGCCAGAGCTAAAGCTGGCCCAGAATAAATTAAAAAAAAGAAAAAAAGGAGCAGTTGGGAGCTTCAGTCACTCGCCAGCCTGAAAACAGCCCTCAGCCCCTCACCCAGACTGGCCAGGCACCCCAGTGGGGACCCCCACCCTGAACCAGGACACCCTTCAGGGCAAACCAGCCGGCCCCACCCATGCACCAGGCCTCTATCCTATATAGTAAAAGGGTAATATGCCTCCCAGCACCGGGATCAGTGGAGCCAAGAGGCCTCCCGGCACCGGGATCAGCGTGACAGGGGGCAGCACCCAAACCCCCTGATCGCCCTGCAGCTCTGCGTGTGACAAGGGGCGGGGCCACAGCCTCCCTATCGGCCCTGCTCTGTTCGTGACAGGGGAAGGCGCCCCAACCCCCTGATTGCCCTGCGGCTCTGTGCATGACAGGGGGCGGCGCCCCAACTCCCCAATCGGCCCTGCTCTGAGCCCGACCAGGGGCTGCACCTAGGGATTGGGCCTGCCCTCTGCCACCCGGGAGCAGGCCTAAGCCAGCAGGTCATTATCTCCCGAGGGGTCCCAGACTGCGAGAGGGCACAGGCCGGGCTGAGGGACCCCCCTCCCCCCCGAGTGCACAAATTTTTGTGCACCGGGCCTCTAGTATGTATATATATATATATATATATATACACACACACACATATATATATTTAAAATTAAAAGGAAAAATAGAAAGCATAAAACAAAAGGCAGGGGGGAAAAAACAGAGTGGAAGCAAAGCTTATGTGGGGGGTAGTTCTCACATCTGTGCACAAGACATAATTGAATATAATCAAAATTAGCCTTGAATATTCCACAGGAGACACAGGCCACAACTGGAGACTGACATACACACTCTCTCTCTCTGCAATAAATGTGGTTCTCAGTTCACAGTATGAATTGCACAAATAGACACATATTTTAAAGGGGTGAAATAGCAAACCAGATTTAAAGCAATTGAACAAAAATCTTCCAAGGCTGTCAAGACATTGTAAGACAGGGTAGTGCATTTTTTCACACCACCATCCTTACGACTGTACAGAACACATACCCCAGAAGGGTTGATAAATATAGTTTAATACCACCAAATGTTCACTTAAACTTACACAAAATACATTTTAAATTACCATTTATTTAATACATTTGTTTTACATTACCCTTTAAAATTGAAGTTTCACTGGCTTTAAAAACACAAAAAAGCAACATTTCTATCACTCTGCTGAAATTCTAGAATGCGTGCCTTGTCTAGGATCTACTGAACTACATTAGCCAACCAGCCTGAAGTCTGCTAGTCTATGCAAAAATGGAATTACCCGCATTGCTGGGTGCAATTGGTGCTTTATATTGATCAAAACATCAAGTCATACTGGTATAAAACCTGGACAAGGAAGTGGCACATTAATTCACATTCCCTTCTTAGCTCTGCTCAGAACCTGACCAACTTGCTAGCCATATCAAAATCTAAGAAACTGAATTTACCAGTTTCACCATCATCATAAGAAACACTAAGCACCACCTACAGAGCAGAGTGATTCCAAAACGGTACCTACTCCAGAATAGTAGCTGAGTAAGCCGAACACAGAGGCACTCAACCTGCCCAGTGTGACAACAAAACTCATACTAATATACTGGTACGTCCCAATCCTTGCTGGTGGCTGAATTTGTTCAAATGGTGGATATATCCTTTCATTACAAAATTAGAAATAAAATATAGAATGCAAATACCTCTGAAGTAAGTAATATACAGACTGGTTTATTTTAAATTCTCAATCCCATCATCTCTTGCCATCTCATACATGTCTAGCCTGCAGCTTCCCCCTCTCTTTGATGCACCTGATCCCTCTCTATTGGGTCATCCCCTTTGGCAGAGTAGCATCACTTACATGCCCAGTCATAAACCATTCCCTTGACCCACATTCACCTCCAAATACCAAGTCACTTCTGTTTCCCTTTGCAGCACAAGCTCTTGAAAAATGGAATTAGGATTGCTGTCCCTGCTTCTCATCATGTGCTTTCCTTCAAACACTCCAGTTGGAGTTCTAGCTCCAGCATTCCGCTATGGCCGTCACCAAGGACCTCCTTCTTACCAAACCCACTGATCATTTCTCTGTTATTTTACTTGACCTCAGTTCTTATCTTACTTAACACAACTGACCATCCTCTCTTTGAAATGCGTAACTTTTCTAAGTTCTCTGTGACACCAAGTTTCCTGGATTTTTCTCTGATGTTAGAGGCTGTATCTTATCTTCTCAGTCCCATTTATTGGCTTCTATGTTTCTGCTTTACTTATAAACACTGGTGTGTACCAGGGCTCTATCCTGGGCTTGCTTTGCTTCTTCATTTCTATATTCTTCTCAGGAGTGACCTCATCCAATTCCATGGTTTGAAATACCATCTAGAGGTTGATAACTCTGAAATCTACATCTTCAGCCCTGTCCCCAAGAACTTCAGATTTATATATCCAATTGCAAACTAGCATCTTTATTTGAATTTCAACAGGTATCTCAAACATAACATGGCTAAAACGGAACTCTCGATACTGCCTTAACACTTGTTCTTTACCTACTTTTTACCATCTGAGTAAATGGTCTCACACCTCTCCACTGCTCAGCCAACATTTTAAGAGTTATCTTTGATTTATTCCTCTCTTTCATACTTCAAATCTAATCCATCAACACATTCTTTGGACTGTACCTCCAAAATATTATAACCCTGAATATTCAAGTCTCTACTTCACTCTTTTCCCATTACACAATAGGCTGATTGTACTACTGGCCCTGCTTTTTTTATACCTCCCTGTATCTTTTCACATTCTTTATTCCTGCCCTTGAGCAATGCCCTTCCACACTAACTGTGGGTAAACCATATCACTTTCTTGGACCAATGGGATAGCAGCAAACTTAACACAAGTTAAGGCTTAAAAATCTGCCTACTTGTTTGTACTTTTTCTCTTACTTCTTTGTGATGACCATGAGTATATGACCCGGCTAGCCTATTAGAGAGATGTAACATAAACACAGAGGAGAGCAGAGTTGTACTGGCCATCTCAGCTCAGGTCATCAGTCAACAGCCATCTGGCCCTCCAAATACATCAAAGACCCCAGCAACATCACAGAGCTGCCTACCTGACCTACATTTGATTAGAGACACATGGGCAAGACCAGTCACAATCAGCTGAGCCTGGTCCAGATCAGCAGAACTACCCAGACATCCCATCAACTCATGAACAAAAATAAATCCTTATGTCTATACACCACTGAGTTTATGGGGATGTTTGTTACTTGGCATTACTGGGGCAATTAATTGACATAGCCACCATCATCCCTTGTCAGGACTATTGCAATATCCTCCTAAAGGTCTCACTATTTCTTTCCTTATCTTCTTATAATCCTTCCTCCATTTCATCAATCAACACAAACTTAAAAAACATAAATCAGTTCATGTCCTAAGTCCTCCAATGGTTTCCTCGCACCTAGACTAAAACCCAATTTCTGTAACCTAGCATAACACCTACTGGTATTAAGAGTTCTTCTTTTGGAGCTACATACTGAAAATCTTAGAGGTAAAATAATGCCTTTGATTTGCTTTATACTCTGGGAAGGGTATTTCAAATTGTCCCTTCTCACCAAAAATAGAATGAGCATAGGACCTAGAACCAAATGAGCTGGGGTTCTGCCTCTGGTTCTGCCCCTAACTAGATGGGTGACTTTGGGCCAAGTAACCAACTTCTGAGGCCTAAAAGTTACCTTGTCATCAGCTATGTCTATGCCGAAGGCGGGGGGTGCAGGAAACATTCTTCAGAGAGGTGGAGGCACTGGGGTAACATGGAGACACGGAGGCAGAGAGACAGGCAGTCAATCACTCCATTCTGTTCCAAAGCACAAACAAGAATATCTAAACACCTTAACTCAAGGTTTCCCAAACTGTGCTTCCCAGAACCTGTCAGATTATACCAGACTGCAATCTCCTAAAGGCCGAGGCACTGACTGATTTTATTCTCTCCTGTGGGACCAGTGGCCAGCACAGTGCCAAAAACATGCTATCATAATATGTGCTTACCACATGCTTGCTGAATGAATGAATAAAGATATTCAGGTAAAGCTGGGTTAAACAATGTCAAACTGGTTTCTTGTGTGCATTTCTGAGCCTTTGATACATGAATAGACTCTGTGAATCATACAGAATGCAGTTTCCCAACCCTACTTGATCACAGAACTTGTTCTATTTCCCTTGAACCTTAATATCTCCAGTAGTTGTAGTATTCTATAAAACAGTTTGAGAAACATCTTAAGCTTACATAATTTAAGTCCTTTTTACCATCATGAATGCAGTTTCTTATCTTTATGCATAAGGTAATTAAAAGGCCAACTAATTTGATTCCTATCTACTATGCAGCTGTTTTCTCCCAGCATCCTACATCTTCACATCTCCCATCTCCAGGCAGGGCCTCAATCTCTCCCATCTCCTAAGCAGCAGGTGTCTAGTCAGGTTTCTCAACTCTGCTCCCCGCCCCCTTACAACCAGTCTGCTCTGAAAATCCTCACACCTCTTCTTCCACTACTGTTCCTCTCAACCTCACAGGCATTATTTTACCTCTATATTATGAACTTTCTTAAACTGTTTTAATTACTCCCCTTCTCCCTTGACAATCAACCCAGCAAAGTTCTGATCTTGTCATTTACAATATCATCCCACCTCTGAAAAGTTTTCAAAGTACTTCTTCTCCCTTTTGTAGTAAAGTCTGTTTCTTCCTTTGCATTCTCCACATTGAACCCATAGGATCACGCCTTAATTTTAAGTAAATATAATCATGTCATATTCCTCTTCCCTTCCTACCACTTATTTCCAAGTGCTCAAGCAAGTAAATACACGGACATTTTCCTATCTCCATGCTTTTGCTTGAGTTGTTCTCTCTGCCTAAAAGAGCACCTGTTGAAATCCTATTCATTTTTTTAAGGTCCTGATCACAAGTGATCTCTTTTATGAAGTCTCCTTAATTTTCCACTCCTACCGCAATTAGTTACTCCCTTCTACTACCCCCAGGCAACTGTACCACTCATCTTAGACATATAAAGTTAGTCGTAGGGATGCAGAGATGGCAGAGTTGGGACAGAAGACCAGGAGCCAGGTGAGTCTGTTAGGGACCATGTCCAAGAGGTTGGTGGCAAAAGGAGAGACCAGCAGGTTATTTGCATGAATCGCTTGACCTCTAAAGGAAAAAGGGCTTTGCATGACCTACAGGCAGCACAAGGAAGCCAGAGGAAGGCCACAGCAGAGAGAGAGCTGCAGATAAAGAGTGTTCTCATCTTGAGGAGGCTGCGGGTGTGGGAGAGTTGATTCACAGTGGAACAATGCCCTCAGAGGGCCCCCGGAAAGATCTGGGAGGAGGCCAGCATAAGGATGGAAGTTCAGAATCACAGGGGAGTTGAGGGCACATAAGAAAACAGCTGATCAGAAAGGATGGGAGCCAAGGAAAAAAGGCAAAACCTTAGCCAATGCTGGCTGAGATCCCAGCTGGTGTCAGAGGCCAGATGAGTTAGGCGTTCAACAGTTTCTGATCAGCATTCAAAAGTAGGTTGATGAGTAATTCTTCCAATGTCAATGAAGAACAGATTTCTCTAACGCTCATGGCACAATTCTTAATCTTGTGTGGGGGCTGTGCCATGGTGGTAAGGGTGGAGGGAGTCGTGAGGAAGGGTTAGGTGTGGTATCTCCTTTCACTAGGGCAGAGTTCGCAGACCTAAAAGAGAGGAAGTGAGTCCAACAGGAACAGTTCACAGGGATCCCAGGCCGCCTCCAGGCACACTGCAGGCAACAGCAGCACCAAGGCCCAGGAAGTGGGCTCGCCCAAAAGTAGGCAGAGAATGGCAATGTGGAATCCGCAACAGAAAAAGTCATCTGAAAAATATGTGTATAAGGCAGGCTCTTTCAACTGCAAGCAACTAGGCTGAAGCAGACGAGAGGAAATTGCTGGCTCACATAACAGAGAAGTCCTGGAATGCTTCCGGCATCTGAATCCTGGGGCCCAGATGGTGCTGCCTGTGCCCCCACCACCACTCACTGCTGCTTCCCACTGCGGGCCGGCCTCAGTCATTCTCTCCTACTTCATACAGCTTCCTCTGTGTCGAAGGGAAAGATGGCCACCAGGAGTGCCCAGGGTCCCTCACTCTAGCAGCAAAAGAAATTCCCAGAGGAAAAGCCTGCCTCCTTTCCTAAACTGGAGCAGAAAAGGAGCCTGATGGAGTGAGCCTCTGTCCTGTGCTCCTCAGAACCAATCACTGGGTCAGGTGGAAGCGCTTCTCAGATTGGCCAAGGCTGAGTTAAAGGACCGCGCCTGGGGTCAGAGTACACCCCACCCAAACCACGCGAACTGGGATGAAGACGTTCCCCAAAGAAGGAGTCTGGGAAAATAGTAAGTCCTCTAGAGTGGTCACTTGTCAGTCAGGTTCCAGATACCAAAAGAGAAGCCTTGTCCTGCTAGTTAAAGAACAGAAGGGCTTTGAAGTCAGACAGAACTGGTTTTAAATTTTAGCTTTGACACTTAATAGCTGTGTGACCTCGGGTAAATGACTTAATTTCTCAGTGCTTCCATTTCCTCTGTATAAAATGGGGATAATAGCATCTACCTCCTAGAGATGCCTGGAAAGATTAAATGAAATAATGTACATAGATTGCTAGGCGTAATGCTTGGCACAAAGTGATCAATAAATGGTAGTTATTGTTAGTAATAATAACAATAATGGCAATTATTTTTATTTAGAACAAGGGCACCACACGAAGGGTGAGCTGTGGCTGGCATCTGGATAAATCAGCCCTGGGTCAAGTTTCACTAAGGGAAACTGAGGGCACAATACAAGGGCCTGAGTGAACACTGAGATACAAATTCAAATCAATAAATGTGTTAAGCACCTATTATGTGCCAGGAACTAGGGATACAATTATGAATCAGACATATGGCTCCATTTCTCTCTCGTCGATATTTCTATCTCTGTCCCTCTCCCTTCCTCTCTCTTTAAAAATCAATAAAAACATATTTAAAATGTTTTTTAGCCGAACCGGTTTGGCTCAGTGGATAGAGCGTCGGCCTGCGGACTCAAGGGTCCCGGGTTCAATTCCGGTCAAGGGCATGTACCCTGGTTGCGGGCACATCCCCAGTGGGGGGCGTGCAGGAGGCAGCTGATAGATCTCTCGCATCGATGTTTCAAACTCTCTATCCCTCTCCCTTCTTCTCTGTAAAAAATCAATAAAATATATATTTTTTTAAAAATGTTTTTTATAAATAAAAGCTTTAAAAAAAAAAAAGACATATGGCTCCAAGGTAAACTACCATGAAGAGTGACTACAGCTTTGACATTATTTGGCGGGGAGAGGAGAGGTTGACCAAAGCTGCTTCATTACTTTCAACCACAGGATGTGGGCACTGGGACAGTGCTGAGTGTACAAGAGAACAATGCCTGGGCCCAACTGTTGGAATGCTGGGAAGGAAGAGAAGAGCTACAGTCACCCCACACCCCACTCCATCCCACCCGCAAAAAACCACCTTTGCATGAATTAGGAAAAAGTACCTCTTCCTTTAAAAACTTTACTTCCATCTTCCAAGAAACTGTCATAGTAAATAAACAAATCTACTATAATTCAATGATGGCGAACCTATGACACACGTGTCAGAGGTGACACGCGAACTCATTGTTTTGGTTGATTTTTCTTTGTTAAATGGCATTTAAATATATAAAATAAATATCAAAAATATGTCTTTGTTTTACTATGGTTGCAAATATCAAAAAATTTCTATATGTGACACAGCACCAGAGTTAAGTTAGGGTTTTTCAAAATGCTGACACGCCGAGCTCAAAAGGTTCGCCATCACTGTACTATATGGACCATGTGAATGACATTGCAGAATTTTGCAGTGTAGAACTAGCACAACTGTACATGGCAGCCCTGGGCATAGGCAGGGAAGATGATATGGGGGTTGAGAGAAGTTAGGAGTGGTGATGGAGTATCTGAGAGTGCCTTAACTTTTGGAAACAGAGAATAACTTTTTTTTTTTCAAATTATAAGAGAAAGTTTATTTAGAAAGTCACAGAGGAAGGAAGATGTGAGCCATCTGGGCTGCATGGGCTCAGGAAACAAGTTACAGAAGCAAAAGAAGGGCCCTGGGAAAGGAAGGGGTGGGGAAAAGCTCAGGTGTGCTCAAGAGAGGAGCATGTCAACAGAGAATAAAATAAGTTATGCTGTAGAGTTGCACTGGTCAATATGATAGCCACGCACCACAAATAGCTGTTGAGGATTTGAAATATGGCTAGCACAACCCAGGAACTAATTTATTTTATTTTAATTAATTTTAGTTAAAAATGTAAAATTGAACTAGCATAAAATATTTTGCCATTAGCCACAAGTTTATATTGTTTGGTAGGACTACAAATGATATTGTATTGCACTGTATTGTACTGCTCATATCCTGAGTTGCTTCTGATATTTCATTAACAATTTTTTATGATTATATAACATTTATTTTTTTATATATTGGGTTACACAAAACACATTATTAAAATTAATTTTGCCTATTGCATTTTGCCTTTTAAATATGGCTACTAGCAATTTTTAAATTATATTTCTGACTCAGAATATTTCTATTTGACAGTGCTGCTATGAAGACATCTTAAATGAAGAGGGTTAAGGGTTTGGAATGATACCCAGAGGGAGAGGAGAGGAGCATAGTTCAGTGTGTCTAACTCAGGAGAGCTCTAAGGGTACCCTCTGGAGACCAACTGTGTTGACTCCATCTCCACCACTTAACCAAGTCTCCCTGCATCTCCTTGTGCTCAGGCTCTTCCATGCCTGGCACATCTTCTGTGCTCCATACACATTAACTATTGAGGGAAGTGGGGCATTATTTGGGAATAAGGATGATGCAAATGAACAGTCTCCCTGGATCACTAGCCTGAAGAGTTACATGAGGGCTTTTATTCAATCTTGAATAAAAACCTATTTGCGTTTCTCTAAGTTCATTATGTCTTTCAAGTACATTGATGAAACTATTTTGAATGCTGAAGCGTCATGAAAACAGGGTAACATGGCATTTCTGAATTATTCGTTGGCTTCTTTTGTTGTTGTTCCAAGTCATACACTTATTACATTTTCAGTTAAGAGTTTACAATGACATCTGGATCTCTTTCTTGAGAAAAAATTGGATGCTCATCTGCACGTACAGACGGATTCCTTTTCCGTAAATGACTTCTTCACCACTTCCCTGCCATTTTGCATGGAACTGAGACGAGCAGTTTGACTTTTTAGTGTCCCAACAGGTTCACGTTGACAGTAAACTTAGAGTTTACACTATGTACTCCTTCTTCTACATTGTTTATTTTTTAAAAAAAAAAATAAAAATAATAGCCGAAACCAGTTTGGCTCAGTGGATAGAGCGTCAGCCTGCAGACTGAGGGGTCCCAGGTTCGGTTCCGGTCAAGGGCATGTACCTGGGTTGCGGGCACGTCCCCAGTGGGAGATGTGCAGGAGGCAGCTGATTGATGTTTCTCTCTCATCGATGTTTCTAACTCTGTATCTCTCTTCCTTCCTCTCTGTAAAAAATCAATAAATTATATTTTTAAAAAATAAAATAAAATAAAAATAATAATAAGACTACTTTATTCACATTTATATCCTGAAAAATATCCACCCATACCTATCTTTGTTCTGTCTTTGTCCCCGCCTGATTTGTAAAAGCATTTCTCCCAACCTTCCACTGACTCAATTTGTTTAACAGCCTTTGTGGAGAGTCTTTCCAAAATCACTTTGAAAATCAGTTTATCCCTAGCTTCTGTAATTACTTAATGCTCTTTAAAAATTCTAGTAAATTTGTCAAAGATGATCTCCCCCCTTACAAAGAAGTAGCCTTCCCCCTAAAAGTTTATATTTGCTTAAAATCTGTTAAATTCATTTTTTTCTGACCAAGAGATGCTCACGCAGAATGTATTTTTGATTCCACTTGTCCCACAAAATCCAGGAAAAATTCCATACGACCTTAAACTTACCCTGAGGTTCTCAGCAAGCCATGGTCCTCTCTGAGGCTCATTTTTCTCATCTATCTAATGGGCGTGATACAGATGCCCTTTGCCGAACAGAGCGAGCCATCTCATTATTCATGAATGTGTATAAAACACTCTGAGAAAAGCTCAAAGTCCTTTACAAGCATGAGGCCATGAATCTTTCTGAAGTGAACTGTTAATTATGTGTCATTATGCTTTGTTCAAGAGATGGAAAACCTGAGGCATGGGAACACAATACCAGTTAATAGCTGACTTAGAAACCTAGCCCAGTCTCCAAACATTAAACAGAAAGATGTCAGGGGGAAATGTAATTCGGAATTCACTCTGCTCTCGTTCTTTATCAAGACTCGATATTAATGCAAAATTCCCTTACATTACTGATTGCCCTGCCCCTCCCATTTCCTCCTGAATGCCAGGAATGGGGAAATGGGTGGGAGGGTTGGAGTTCCCTGTGAAACTATAATGCCCTCCCGACTGCTTACAGGAAAGTTCATGAACCCTAGACCAAGTGCTAAGGTCAAATATAACATAACAACAGATAATATAACAACCTCTCCACCTTTTGTTACGGATTCCTTGACACTTTTCCTGCCAAACATCCAACAAAATGAAATGAGGCTCTAGACCAGGGGTGGGCAACCTTTTTGTGAGTGCGTGCCAAAACCAGCAAAATCTCTGACTCAAAATTCTTCTGAGTGCCAACCCTAATTTTTTGAGAACATATTACGCCTACTTGATAACCCTTAAGGTGTAGTATGTGAAGAACCTTGAAGAAATAATAAAATTCATTCGAGCAACAAAAACAGAGTATATGATGATGAAAAATACATTTATTTTTAATGTATACATGTACACTGATAGTCCGACAGAAAACTTCATGACTCCGTTTGATATTATCAGTGGGACTTTTGCTGCTTCATCACTGATGACAGAGATTTTACATCAGGTTTATATTTCGTGACCTTCAGAGATATGCACGAGCTACTACTTTCATCCGTCAGGCTACTCCTATTACGAGACTTAACAAAATTCATCACTGAGAGCAAAGATTCACAAGCATATGTGGATGAAACCAAAACACTGGTCGGATCTAGGAAGGCAGGGAGAGTTAAGGCAGAGGCATAGAAATTGCTCTTCCCCTCTCGTCAATCCATGTCTATGGTCTTTAAGATAACTTGTTATGTAAAATTATTTATTTATCTAAGATGCACCTACACTGAATTTATCTGAAAAATAAAAAAGTCGATATTAAGCCAGCACCTACTGGGGATCGAGCCCACAACCCAGGCATGTGCCCTTGACCGGAATTGAGACCAGAATGGAGACCAGAATCAAACCCAGAACCCTTCAGACCGCAGGCTGACGATCTATCCACTGAGCCAAACCAGCCAGGGCCAAATATCTTTTTTTTAATTAATGCCAAGTGACCACAATTATCTGAATTATCTAGAAGATTCATTCAGTGCATTAGGTATGATCAAGCACTGTGCTCTTCCCTAGGAGAGTTTACAGAAGACAAAAAGAAGCTAAAGAAGACAAAAAGGATTTATGTGAAGCACTTAGCACATTAGAGCAAAACTATACTGCCTGGAAAGAGAGGTTGCAATGGCTTCTAATCTTTTATTTAGTAAAGGAAGAATACCTGTGGAAGCACAGAAGAAGGAAGGCACACTGCAGGTAATCCAGCTGGCCAAGCTTTCATTCCTAATGGTACCTAGTGGATTCTAGCGAAGCACATGCTTTCTAACCATCTCGCCCTTCACTGTCATCCTCCAGAGAGCAAGTCACTCCTGCACCTCCTGCACTGTAACAATTGCCAGCACTGGTGTTTCCTGTATTCCCAATGCATAGCCACCATCACTGGAGTAGAGCTTGGCTTTTTCTTTACAGATAAGGAGGTTGGGGAACAATGCTCCTCCTATTTCAGTGGAAGTTGACTTGTCATCATTCCTCTGTGTGCAGCCATAAAGTCATGTTGATATTATCAAGCTACAGTATAGAATGCCTTTAGAAGGTCGCTGTGCCCTAAGGAAGCCTGAGGAATGAATGACTCAACTGGTAAACAGGGTTGGGAAATTTGGGATGGTCCACGAGGGGCAGTCATCTCTGCTCAGCCCAGCCAGAAACAGGAACTTGGTGCACATTCCAAGAAGGGCATGAGCTCTGAAACAGGAAGAGAGGATGCTGCTGCTTGTAAGGCAATTGTGTGATAAACTGGCCTCCAGAAGGAAACAATGATAACTTCCATCAGGCCACATGGCCACCAATGACACCAGGCTCACCTTTATGATTGAAATATTAGAGTGACAGAAGCTGAGCTTCATTGAGAGGCAACAGAGTCAGACGCCACGGTGACAGAATGAGTCCACATAGACAACGTAAATTTGAGAAATAGGAACAAGGGCTCTATGACCAGTAACTATATACCTACTATCTAAGCTAGGGCTAGAGCGCTTTCCCATGATAACTGTGATCAATTGGTAGTGGATGCTTAGAATGGTAAAAGAAGGAATCTAAGGTCCCAACTGGACTCGGAGAGAGAATATGTCCAGGCTGGTCAGAAAATGTTTATTACTGGTAAAGGCAGGGAAAAGGGCAGTACAGTGCCATGACTGAACCATGCTACTCTCTCAGTAGAGATTAGTTGAGAAATCTATATTCCCCTAAGCAAAAGAAAATGTAATTTTCTAGACCACAGTAGCTGTGGTCATCTGAGCGCTGAGTTGAGTAGCCAAAGGTGGTGGGAAAGTTAATAGTTATAATTCCATCCAAAGAAGGACTGGTTGAGCTACGGTAGAGACAATAAGTCGAGGCCAGGAGGACGCCAAGTTTGGAGATGGAGACGAGGACTAAGCCCCTCTCCTCTGGGTTCTTTTCAACAAAGCTATTCTCGTGGCACAATCACATGGTACAGAGTATTTTACAATTGCCAGTGACCATGGGCCAATTTCACTTCTTTCTAACACACTTTATGACCCTAATCTAACCAAGGCAGGTAGCCCCCAAAGCAGCTGATCTGGGTTCGACTCCAGTTGCTCCACTTGGCTTGTGTAGCCTGGATAAGAGGAGAGCATTAGTAAGAGCTCTGAAACAAGTGACACTGTTGTTAGCAGAGAGTTACTGAGCATCCATGGGGAACCCAGCACAAAGCTTGAGGATCAACACTCCTGTCAACCTTGTGGACCAAGTCTCCCTGCCCTGTCCAATAAGGTGATTCTCCCTAAGGATGGCAACTGGGGGGGGGGGGGGGGGGGGAGAGCAAGGGGCTAGAATAGGAACCTCTACCTACTGGTTCCTCCAGGTACCAACCCCGTATACCTGGAGGAACCAGTGCAGAGGTGTGCTTGGAGATCCACGGCCCAGGCTCCCAGCACTCTAGATGCCCAGAGGAAGACTGGGAGACCAACAAATTCTTTCCCAAGCATAAAGGTGGCCAGACACTGCCCACAATCCCTTCAACCACCTTGTCAAGGGCCAGCTTCTGGGAGAGTTAAGCCACCATTCGCTGAGCTTTATTATGATCTGATAAAGCATGGCCCCTGCCTGAGAGTAACTACTAGCTGAGAAAACATGACTGTCTTGGTCTTGATACAGAATAAACAGGTACACTTCAGGTTGAAAGTACAGAGCATACATCAATATTCTATATTCTAATCGGGAAGATATGGAAAGTAGAGTTTAAGGACCTATGTGGGGCAAAGGTATTGCCAACCAGAGCACAGCACTGATTTGCATGTGTTT
The DNA here is from genome assembly GCF_014108235.1 of Myotis myotis. Taxonomy (NCBI): domain Eukaryota; kingdom Metazoa; phylum Chordata; class Mammalia; order Chiroptera; family Vespertilionidae; genus Myotis; species Myotis myotis. The sequence continues at coordinate 30,384,944 of NW_023416313.1, forward strand.
ACTATACAGTCCCACAAACCATCCTTGTGAGAAGAATCAAGTTCATGAACAGAAACACACTGCAGTAAGCATGAGTTGGCAAGAGGAGTAATAGATTGAGCAGATTAACTGGAGTATGGGGAAAGTATAGGTCTTCCCTAGACACTGGAAAAGGAACTAAATTAAAAAATACTTTCAAGTACATGAGATTACACACACTTTTCTTTTTTCTCCATATAAATCATAACATTCCATACTACTTGTGATTCTTGCCGACTAAGGAGCTACCAGTGTCACAAATTAACCTGTTAATCCTAACCTTATTTAGGAAACTCATTGGTTTGTCAGGGCTGTTTTTCCCTCCCCAGCTCCTTCGGGGAGAATCATCTGAAAGAGAATTTATTCTCAGAATTTCCTAAGAGGAAAAATGGGCACTCACTGGAAAAATACAGGCTCTATGCCCAAAACGGTTAACTATCTTGGATAACCTTCAAACCCACTTAGCTACCAACCATCCTGTTGTTACAAGTTCCCATTGAGATCAAGCCTTCTCATCAAATATGCCTGTTTCCAACGAATGACCATAGATGAGACGGTTTCCAAACCCTGAATTTAGGATTCGAGGGAAAGGGCACACCCCTGGGTCACGGCCCCAGTTTTTCCAATAATTGCATCCACCGAGCCCTGTTCTTAAGATTCAAATACAATTTCCCAGATTTTAAAAGAGAGAGAAAGAAAGAGAACTTGGTGGGGTGAGGCACTCGGACACGTGCAGCTGTGGAATGTCTCCGTGGATGCTGCCAACTTTCAATCCAGCCTGCGCTGCCGCCCAAGCAGAAAGGAGGAATCTGCCCAGCGCGCAGCTGGGAAGTGAACCCAACGCCGAACTTGTCCCGGAGCGGCCTCGGCCCGGGGAAAGGGGCGGGTGCTCCTCGGAGAGGCCAGCACCGGGGACAGGAGGTGCGGAGGCGGCGGCCGCCGGGGCCGCGCACCTGTCCCTTCTTCGGACCGACGGGGACGGGGTCCCTCGCCGGGGTGACGCGCCCACGCTCACCGCGGGGCGGAAGAGAGAACAATGCTTCCTCGTTCCACGAGGGCTGGTCCCAGGTCAGTGTCTGAGCATGAGAAAGCCATCTCTCTCCGCGCCCATCCCCGGTCCGCGTCGCGTCCCGACCCGTGCCCGTCCTATGCGCCGCAGCACCCCCGGCGCCCTGCGGGCCACGGCGCCCTTACCTGGCTGGAGCGCGCCGGCTGCGCGGAGGCCCGCAGAGTGTGAAGTCCGGCCGGCGCCACCGCGTCCTGAGCTCTGCGCTCGCCAGCCCCGCCCCCGGCAGCCCCGCCCCGCCCCGCCCCGGCCTCCGATCGCCCCGCCCCCGGCCACCCCGCCCCGCCCCGGCCTCCGGTCGCCCCGCCCCCTTTTACTACGGCGGGGGTTCTCCGCCCTGTTGAGACCCTGAGTGGGTCCGAGCAGCGTCACGGGTCCCGGAGGTCTGCCTAAGTTTTGGGGAAGTCCCAGGAGCGTCCCTGGTGTTCCGGGCGCGACGCTGAGCCTCCCTAGCCCGGCCTTCCTACCCCAGGGGAACCTCCCCCGCGAGGGCTCGGACATCCCCGGCCTGAAAGAACCCCGAGCAGTGCCACCTGTGGGTGACGGGGGACTTCTCTCGGAATGAGGGGCCGCACCTCCTCTTTGGCTAAGCAGTGAGGATGACACAGTGCCGCGGGACGCTGCAACCAGTTTTACCCCAAAGAGTAAAAGTCTGTTCACTGCCGAAACTGAGCATATCTGAAACAAAACATCAAGTGTACTCATAGTAACGTCTTAACACTCCATTCACCCATTGGAGTAAATTACAGAAATTACTCATTGAAGAGTAAAAAACAGTGTAAGACTCACAATGTGCCAAGCACTGTTCTGGGTACTTAACAAGCCTATGAAATATACGTTATCAGAGTCCCTCATTTTCACTGAGAAGCTAACTTACCTAATGTCAACCAACTAGTAAATTTAAAATCTGCCTTCAAATCCAGGTAGACTTCAACCACTGCTATCCTGATTCTCCAAATTTTGAGTGTCCACCATGTCCCAAGAACTGTAACCATGTTACAAGTTTGGGGAATACAAGACAGGGCTCTGCCCTCAAGGAGCTTTATTTTAGTGTGTGAAGATATTCAATCGGTAATCAATAAGCCAGTAAAAATGAAACCGTCGCATATGTGAAAAGTGCCTTGACTAGAGAATAAAGCAGGATGGTGGAATTGAGAGTGATGGGGAGGGGGGCTCCTTTAGATCTGGTGGTCCTGCAGGCTTCTCTGAGGAGGTGACAGTGGAGCTGAGAGCTGAATGATGGAACTGGCAGTCAGCATGAAGATGAAGAAGGAACTGGCGAGTGCATTGAAAATGATCACACCTTATGCTTGTTTGGGACTTAAAAATATGTCTTCCTATACTATCTCTCCTTTAATCATATAATAACCCTGAGAGGAAATCTAACAAGATTCCATTTTACACATGTTGACTGGTTGACATAATTTCCCCCAGGGCATGTGTTCTTTGAGCAGAGGTCAAGAACCTTCTGAAATAGTATGCAAAAAAAAAAAAAAAAAAATGTGTGTACGTGCTTGAACAGAGACAAAGATAGAGATCGAGATCAAGATCAAGATAGAGAGAGAGAGAGAGAGAGAGAGAGAGAGAGAGAGAGAAATACAATTATGTAATTATGGTAATAACGTTAGTTTTCTCCCCCCCCCCCCAAAAAAAATGCTCATAGCCTGCTTTTCTGAATGGAACCAATTAAATAAAGTTACAATATGTATAAAAAAAATGCTCATATACATATAAGCATAAGTGAGGACTTAGAACTTTCATCACATTGATCACAAAAACAACTGTCTTAAGGGAGTTAATTGATATTGTAATGACTAGAAAAACTGATTTCTAATTCACTTTGCCTATGCTAGTTAGGTGCTTCTGGTGGCTCATATTTCTGACTTAATAGAAATGAGGCTCTTAAAGTTTATGAAGTTTGATCGAAAGAGAAGCAAATCCGTAAAGTTTAAAACTGAAAGAGAGGAGAATGTTGATATTGCCTCTTTTAGTTCTCAAGAAAACCAGAGAGGACTGATCCTCAAACAAAGCATCTAGATCAACATAATTATTTAGCAGGGATAATTGGGGTAGTTTCCACAACCTTACACTGTCTCCTGAAGAAAGCATTCATTACATTATTAATCAAACAGTTTAAGTAGGTAGTTGCCACAGCTGTGTCATCCCCCAGGGCATGTAGTGAAGAGTACTGGCAATTGTTCTCAGCGGGGTATTGTTGAAAAGAGAGACAGAGACAGAGAGAGAGAGACTATTAGCGAATTTCAAGGACATCAGTGAAAAGGTGTAAAACTGAACTCAGGATGTGGTAGACTACAAAAAGGTTCAATCTTTATTATTTCTTATGTGAAAAAGTTCCGTACTTCAATAGAAAACAGAATACAAAGTCTGGGCCTATATAACTCAAACTTTTACGTTGAGCACCTGTCAAAAGAAGAAATTTGGTGGTGGAATTAAAAAGATTTCTCCCTCTTCCTCCAAGGAGGAGATTCAAACAATGTTATTACTGCCTTCTTTATTTGAATAAAATTGAGATACAGGGGGGAAATGGGACATTTGTGACCTCTTAGAGACAGGGACTTCCTTCTTACATGATATCCCCATAGCTTCTATATAATTTGTATGTTTAGATGAGCAATAGCAGATTGACCATCACTGCATTAGCAGGAAGCTGAGAAAACATTGGCGAACAATTGCAACAAAATTCTCTGTTATAGTGGAACAAACCTCTGGTGGAAACGACAGTCATTTAAAACATGATTTATCACTCTTTGCTGCATCTACTGTGAGGATGAAGACCATTCTCAACATTCAGACAATCCAACATCCCAGAAAATGAGGACATCACTCTGAAGGGACGCACAGTTATTGTGAAGGGCCCCACAGGCACCCTGCGGAGGGACTTCAACCACATCCGTGTAGAAGTCAGTCTCCTTGGAAATAAAAAGAAGAGGCTCCGGGCTGACAAATGGTGGGGAAATAGAAAGGAACTGGCCACGGTTCACACTATCTGCAGTCATGCACAGAACATGATCAAGGGTGTTACACTGTGCTTCCCTTACAAGATGAGACCTGTGTACGCTCACTTCCCCATCAACATCGATATTCAGGAGAATGGTTTCCTTGTTGAAATTAGAAATTTCTTGGGCGAAAAACACATCCATAGAGTTGAGATGAGGTCAGACATTGCTTGTTCAGTATCTCCAGAAAGATGAGTTGATTCTTGAAGGAAACGACATTGAACTTGTATCAAATTCAGCTGCTTTGATTCAGCAAACCACAACAGTTGAAAACAAGGATATCAGAAAATTTTGGGGTGGTATCTATGTTTCTGAAAAAGGGACAGTTCAGCAAGCTGGTGACTATGCTATAGAAACACCAAGATGCCAAATGATTTGTCACACTTTGCAATCTTTTTTTTAACATATCTTATTGATTTTTTACACAGAGGAAGGGAGAGGGATAGAGAGTTAGAAACATCGATGAGAGAGTAACATCAATCAGTTGCCTCCTGTACACTCCCCACTTGGGATGTGCCCACCACCAAGGTACATGCCCTTAACTGGAATCGAACCTGGGACCCTTGAGTCCGCAGGCTGATACTCTATCCACTGAGCCAAACCGGTTAGGGCACTTTGTAATCTTTTAAAGATGCAATAAAAGCCTCATATTGATTGGGGGAGGGAATAAAATAAAATAAGATTTATCTGCATCCTCTTGTGGTAAGCTGACTAAAGGCCCCTCAAAGATGCCTTTAAATCCCTGGAGCTCATGAATATGTTAACTTACTTGGCACAAGTATTTGATTAAAGGAAGGATCTTGAGATAGGGAGAGTATCTGGACTATCCAGGTGAGCCCAATGTAATCATACGGGTCTTGTAAGGCAGGCAGGAGGGTCAGAGTCAGAAAAGGAGACATATGATAGAAGCAGAGGACATGCGGAGGGCAAGAGAGAGATTTGAAGATGCTACGGTGCTGGCTTTGAAGATGAAGAAAGAGACCACACATCAAGGTGTGCAGGCAGGAGGTTGGCAAAGGTAAGGAAACAGATTCTCCCCTAGAGTCTCCAGAAGGAACCAGCCTGCTGACAGCTGGACTTCAGCTCAGTGAAACTGATTTTGGATTCCTGACTCCAGAATTGTAAGAAGACATTTGTATTTTAAGCCAATAAGTTTGTGGCCATGTGTTACAACGGCAATGGGCAATAAATAGAGTCCTTACTAATAGTTTATTGTTGTCTGTGTGTAAGAAGTCAGTGTCAGCCCTGACCAGTTTGGCTCAGTGGATAGCGCATCAGCCTGCAGACTGTGAAGGGCCCTGGGTTCAATTCCAGTCAAGGGCATGTACCTTGGTTGTGGGCACATCCCCAGGAGGGACTGTGCAGGAGGCAGCTGATCAGTGTTTCTCTCTCATCGATGTTTCTAACTCCCTATCCCTCTCCTTTCTCTCTGTAAAAAAAATCAATAAAATATATATTTTTTTAAAAATTAAAATAAAAAAAAGAAGTCAGTGTCAGACTGGCATGATGTTCTATAGTGTCAAGGCCCCAGGTCCTTCTATCTTTTCACCTAGGTGAAAGAACCTAGAAGGAAATATAAATATCTCCAGGACTCCTGATTTGGGTATCAGGTCATATAGTCACCCATGTCAGTGTTTCTTAAACTTGAATAAAGTATGAAGCTCTTTGAAACAAGACATCACCATAATTCATGCATAATTAGAGGATGATGCATGAAATTCATGCAAGAGTAGGCCTTTGCAGCGGGGGTAGCTACCTCAATCCTGCAGCTGCAGCCCCAGCTTCGTCCAGAAGGTCGTCAGGAAGGACGTCCAGACAGCCGTTTGGTTGATTTGCATATTACACTTTTATTTTATTTATATATATGTAAAACTAGTTATGCAATGTTTATGTTTATAGAATTTTATATGTATTTAAAGGCAAAATAAATTTTCTAAATAGATTCAAACAAGACTACAAAACCAACGATTGAGACCACACACATCCCCACCCCATGGAGTCACTGGAGGCCACATGGGAAGCAATAACAAGACATTCCTATCCCTCCCAGCTGGGGAGATATCACTGGAGGCCTAGTCAGGAGCTGGACTGGAACTCCCAAACCCACCCAGCAGTAATGAGGAGCACATCCCCCTGATTGTAAATGCAAGCAATGGGAAACCTGAATTTCTAACAACTACTAGTAGTAAATGGTGAAGACAATGCCCCCTTTTTCTGCCAAAGCAGTGCCAGAGAAGCCAGTTAAACAGAAGGCTAAAATAAAATCCAGAATTTCATAACATAATGTACCAAATGTCTTGGTTTCAACTGAAAATAACTCTTTACCAAGAAACAGATCTCAAACTGAATGGGGAAAAAAAGACAATCAACAGACACTAATACCAAGACATCAAATGTTAGAATTATATGAGAATAATTTGAAAGCAGCCTTCATAAACCCAATTCAATGAACAATTACAAACATGCTTTAAACAAATGTTTTTAAAAAAAGAAAGTTTCAGCAAAGAAATAGAAAGCCTCAGTAAAGAAATAGAAGATATAAAATGAATCAAATGGAAGTTTTAGAACTGAAAATATAATAACTACATTGATGCAGAATGGATAGAACTGAGAAAGAATCACTGGACTCCACAGAGCAATGGAAGTTACTCAATCCAAACAACAGACACAAAACCAAACCAAAACAATAAAACTATGAACAGTTCTGTGAGACTATAATAAAAGACCTACCATTTTTGTCATCAGATTATCAGAAGAGGAGAAAGAGGACTAAAAAGGTACTCAAAGAAATAATAGCAAAACACCATTCATATCTGTCAAAATCTATACACCTACAGATCAAGAAGTTAAGCAAACTTCACACCCGAAAAAGGCAAAGAAATCCACACTAAGACATAGCACAGTCAAACTTCTTAAAACTAAAACAAAGGAAAATAATCTTAAAAACAAGAAGAGAGCCTGACTGGCATGGCTTAGTGCTTGAGCATCGACCTATGAACCAGGAGGTCATGGTTCGATTCCCGGTCAAGGCACATGCCCGGGTTACAGGCTCCGTCCCCAGTGAGGGATGTGCAGGAGGCAGCCAATCAGTTATTCTCTCTCATCATTGATGTTTCTATCTCTCTCTCCCTCTCCCTTCCTCTCTGAAATCAATAAAAATATTAAAACAAAACAAAAAAAAAAACAGGAAGAGAGCTATGACTCCTTGCCTATAGAGGGCAGACAATTCCAGTGATGGCAAATTTCTCATCAGACACCATGCAGGAAGAGACAGAAATATTCTACATCTTGCCTGTATCAATATCAATATCCTGGCTATGATATTGCACTATAGTTTTGCAACATGTTACCACAGAGGGAAACTAGGAAATATGAGATCTCTCTGTACTTCTTAAATTACAACTATATGTGAATCTACAATTATGTCAAAGTTAAATATTTAATTAAAATTCTTGCCGAGACCGGTTTGGCTCAGTGGATAGAGCGTCGGCCTGCGGACTGAAGGGTCCCGGGTTCGATTCCGGTCGGGGGCATGTACCTGGGTTGCAGGCATATCCCCAGTGGGGGATGTGCAGGAGGCAGCTGGTTGATGTTTCTCTCTCATCGATGTTTCTAACTCTCTATCTCTCTCTCCCTTCCTCTCTGTAAAAAATCAATAAAATATATTTTAAAAAAAATTCTAATTAATAGCTGATAATGACAATAGCCAACAATTATTGAGTACTTAACACTAAGTATGGTTCTAAGCACTTGATCTATTTAACCTTCCCAACAGCCCTATGATATGGGTACAGTCATTAGTTGCATTCTTATCCACTGATGTTACCCACCAGGTCCAGTAGACATTTAATTTTTTTGACCCTGGCATATAACATTACCTTGTGCCTAAAAAATGAAAACGCCATGGAGAAGAAAAGATTAAAATGACATTAATTTAAACCTAACAAAGAAGAACAGCCATTAGAATTAGTATAAAGTCTGAATTGTAAAATATTTTTAAAGTAACTATAATAAAGCAAAGGCAAATAGGTACTGCTAATATTGCAGCATGTTTATTGATTTTTAATAAAATAAATAGGTTTTTTAAATAAAATCTTCCTATGGACCAGTACTGCTCATGCTATTAATTACTTAGTTCATCCCTTTTCCAAACTAACTGTCGTTACGCCTTTTCCTGCCTCACCCACTGTAGTAGCTATCAGTGTCCCTTTTATGTCCCCTTGGCATTCACCTTTCCCTTACATGCACAAGGTCATTTTTGAACAACTTCTGCTGGAGAGTTTTCTCTTGGCTCTCCTATGGGGAGCAGGCCAGAAATGTCAGCAATCCCTGACAAATGGGGGACAATATCTGATGTATATATGAAATTTTCCACCTTCAGTCATATGAGCAGACAATTCTGCAAGGCCCTTACTTAGTATGATACTCAGAAGGTCTCCACCAAATCAAAGTCCTGTTCTCCAAAGCATTGACCTTGATAACACACCCTCTTATTGGCTTTTCCTCCTTCCTTGTCTCACTCTCCCCACTATCTCGCTCCTGTGTCTTAGGATCACTAAGTATACTGCCTGCATCAAAGTCCTCATGACTCTTTGGAAGGAACCCAAGCTAAAACAGGACCTGCTCCCAGACTAGAAGTAGGATCTGGTTCTAAGAATGGCAACTATTTGAACCCCATTCATGTACAGCGCCCAACATGGGTATTGGTGATTCCTCCAAGTGAACTCAAGGGTACACTTGAGTTCAGGTCAGGTGTACTTCATTCACCACCGTCTTGGCCACCAGAGTAGCCACAATCAGCAGCCACTTCAGGGAGACGTATCAAAGGGAATGAAGTCAACATCCATCCAAGGACTAAATATGGGCCCCTTCCCAAAGTTCCTGGGACAGTGTAAGCCAATGATCCTTGTATGATTCTGTGGAAGAAAAAGGCTTGAATAATAACAGAGATTTGATTTTTCTGCCAAGTAAACAGATGAGAGCTCAAAGCTGATGACATTGGGTATAGAAAAGGGACTAAGATACGTTTACACCCTGGTGTTATGGGCTCGGTAATAGCTGCAACTAGTTGTATAATAAACTGAGAAGAAGGCGTGTTCCACGCCATCTCCCAGTGCCCCCTCCCAGAGGTGTTCAGCCAAATTAATTCCCAATTAAGGTGATTTTGTATTACCTGTGTTTATAAAATGGAAGAAACACTTTTCCTCTTCTGTTCCCTACCCACCCCCCGGAATAATTTAAATACAGAAGAAATAAAGAAGTCATGAAAGAACTCCCTTCTCCTGTGCTTGTTTTTCTAACACTGCGTGTTATTTCATTATATTAAAAGCACAATATGATGACAAATAACAGCGAGGCTTCTTTAGTTCAACTCAATTCTTGGCTTCTAAACAATAGTGGGAACAAAGCCCAAAAGAAAATTTGGCCTCCAGACACATTATTGTTAGAGAGTCCGCTGGAATTGGTGCGGCCCTCTTGATCTTTTGCAGGAGATGAAAATTAACATCTTTCTCTTTTTCAAAAGGAATTTCTGCCCCCTTTGCCAATTTTGATTTCCTCGATTTTGAAGTTTTCAGGTATGTACTAAACATTGTCCTCTGTAAGATTTCTTCTTAATTGCCTAAAAGAATTCATGAAATTGGCACCTACTATATACTTTCACCTTGCACCTAGCTGGGAGACTCATCAGGTTGCTGAGTGAGTGAATGAATGAATAAGTAAATAAATAAATAAATTTCTCTTTGTAGAAGAAAATAGTTAATGAATTCAATTCTGTTTTCAAAATTGCTTTCATTCTAAAGCTGGTTTTCTGCTTTTTATAATGTTCTGCATTGTTGATTTTAACAGAAAAAAATTGTCTTCAGTAGAACTCTTGTACCCTATTTAAACAGAAAGTTCTGGAACATTCTTTCACAATCTAACACAACTTGAGTCCACAGGGGCTGATTGAAACATTCAAAAGAACAGCTTACCAACTCCTCTCACAGGCCCTAAGTGTAGGCACCTTGATTAAGCGTGTTAGCAACAATTCAGTATGCAGCATGACTGCTGCTGGTGTAGATAAATTTAGAGAAGAAAGAGTGTGGGCAGAGAAATTAGCCTCTCTGCTTCCTTGAATAGCCCAAAGCCAGCTCCTACTGATGTACCCTGTGCTGTATTTAATATGAAGTAGAAATGTCAAGGATTATAATAAAAATCAGCAAATATACATCAATCGTTTTATCCAAAGAATCTTAAGTACACAGTCACTTTTGCTATATAAAACAAACTTCAATTGCTATATTTACATACCCACAGACCTACCTATACTGATATATTTTTTCATCACTCACTTTTTTTACTTAAGTAAATCTACTTAATAAGGAAACTTCAGGAAACTGAAAGTGCAAAGATCTGTTATTTCCTCCCTCTACCTCATCTGCTTTCAGCCACAATCAGCCCCAGCACCCAGTACCAAGCTCCCAACACAGCCCCCTGCTGTTGGCCATCAGGTAAATTCTCTTCCCTTGCCTGAGCAAGAGCCTTCTCTAGGGTCCCAGAACAACTCCCAGCATCTTGTGGGAGTGGAGTATTGGGTAAACAGGAGCTCTTGCAAGTGGAGTCCGTCTGTCCAGGAGAAATATACATGTGCCACAAATGCAGAAAACACATGTAATCAAAATATTCTAACAGCCACATTGAAAAAGTAACAGGCAAAATTAATATTAATGTGTGATTTAACCCAATTTATCCAAAATAAGATCTTTCCAACATGTGACCAATACAAAAAAAGTCATTAGTGAGACATTTTACATTCTTTTTGCTGTTCTAAGATTTCAAAATCAAGTGTAGAGTTTATACTTACAACATATCTCAGTTTGGATTAGCCACTTTCAAGTATTCAATAGCCCGCCGTACGTGCCTAGTGGCCCCATATTGGACAGCCTGGGCCCAGAGCATACTATGGTAGTACATTCATAGATGGGCAAGCAGGGAAAACGGCATTGCCTTAAACACCCAGCCATCACACTTTGGGAAACACTACCATCGGTGTTTCCACAGCTCAAGTTCATAACATTAAGGGATCCCTAGTCATCTTAGACTGAAGATTTCTTATTTGAACCTAAAACTGCCCACAATCTTTTCAGAGATATATCAGGAACTTCCAGACTAGGGATTGTTTCTCCTGTCTTACAATACGTCCTTCAAACTGGAACAGACCCATGAGGGTCACTTTGGTCTGAATTGCTGCTCCTTTAAGTTACTACTGAAACTAGACACACTTCTGGACTAGAGGCTGAAGAGCACTTTGTTAGGAATGGATTTATTTTTACCTTTCTCCAAGCAATTTCTCTGATTTTACAGGCCACACTTCAAAGCAATTGATTGTCAGTGAGCTGCCTCTGGAGCAATTCTATTTTATTCCAGGCCACGTGATAGTCAACATGGAGTGTGAAAAAGACTTTAAAACACAGAGCTGTTTAAAAAAAGTTATCCTCACTACATGTAAAAATAGCCTACATTCTGTCATCTTGAGCAAGGATTGTTTAGACTAGTCACACAATTATGCTGTCTGAATGGACTGGACTGGATAACTACTCAACTCTGTTTCCATTGACGGTCTCTCCTAAATATGCCAGTTCTATTTTTGTTTTCTTTATTAGTTTTTCTTGAAATAAAGGAAACTATGAAAAATAATTAATTTTGAATATTTTAGCAATTGTGGGTCATGAGTCATAAAGTCATAGAATTACATACCTTTTTAGAGGGTGAAAGGGTTAGAGACCCTCCAGGCAAAACCTCTCATGTTGTAGATGAGGACAATTTTTTTAAAAATCTAAAAAACTTGATCTGGATTTTAATCCAGATATTTTTCAAAAATCAAGAAATTTCAAATCATTTATATTCTTAAGAAATGATCAAAATTTTAAACATCTTAAAATTTAATAAATTTATTTAATAATCAGTTGTTTGGAGTCTTATATGTGCTAAGAAGTCTGGAAGACACTGAGAACATAAATTATTTCATCACTATTTATATTTATTCCAACATATTATGATACATTATGATAGAAGTTTACATAATTAGTAATGCTTTTAATAACTAATAGTTTAGCTAACATATTATTCTTATTTTAAATAGGTGAAGATACTTTTAAAAAATGTTTATTGATTTTTTTAGACAGAGAGGAAGGAAGAGGGAGAGAGAGAAAACAGATCAGTTGGATCAAACCCCATACCTGGACATGTGCCCTGACTGGGAATCAAACCAGCGACCTTCTAGTGCCCAGGACGACTCTCAGCCATCTGAGCCACACCGGCCACGGTGGTAAAGATACTTTTTTTGTGGTCAATGATAACAGTAGTATCACATGGAGTAAACAGGAATTCCAGCAGATGGGTCAGCAGATTGATGGGTCCCCTTTCTTTACACATTATAAAAAGAGACATACTTGAGCCAGGACACAGTGGGTTGTAATGTGGGGCCATTCTCTTACTATACCCTTCCCTCCTCACTTTTTGCTCTTTCTCTAGGCAAGGTGAGGGTGAGAGTGGTATGGGCACAAATGGACTGCTTAAGTGAGAGAAGCTTAATTGCCAGCACTGAGAAGCTGAGAGGAGCACTGAGAACACTGGCTGTCCAACATCTGGACACTTGGTGTGAAGATGAGTTTGCATGCAGCGCCTCCCACTGCAGAAAGAGGGATCCCAGCCATTCTCATATCTAGGACTCCAAAGTCATTCACCAATCATGTGTATCTCCACAAATATCAAAGATTTAACACTCTCTATATTATTTTGTAACTTAAGTATCATGGAAACCTAAACTCTTGCTATGTAGAATATGAAATTGTTCATAGAAGATTGTTTACAGGAAAAAACTGAACTATTTAAATGTCGCATATGGGCATTTAATATTTGTTGAATAAATTAATCTAAGGACAATAGAATGTAATTCCATTTGGGATGAGATTATTAGACTATATCTCCTGTTTATGATGAATATAGTTTGTGGAAAAGTGTTGCTCTGTGAAATAATTTTATCCCTAATTTCAATTTTAAGAATCAGTCATTGTTCAATTATCTATGAATTTATCTAAGTTTTGTTATTTCTATTATAGTTTCAGCCTTACAATTTTAGGGATAGTTTTAAGATGTTATATTATGATGTAAAAATATGCTACTGTTCAACACTTCCTTTTTTATATCTTTTACTCATCCTCTAATGATACAATAGTTTGTAAAAAGAAGTGTTTTCCTGAATATATTTAGAAGCATTTTATGAATAAGTTTACTTTTCATCTTCATTTAATGTTAGAAATGGCTTTCAGATTAATGGTTACCTAGTATATAGCAGAGACTTCTACTGGATATCACTGTGCAAAATGGATGCTAATGGATCAACAGTCCATTGGATGTTGAAAAGCATTATCAAGCTTGACATGCATTACTGATAGAGCAGGGCCAATAAATTTAAAATCCCATCTGTAAGAAAGTAAGAACTACAAGTTAAAATGCTTCCAAGTGCACAAATTACATAGAGAATTTTGTAGTAAATATAAAATGCCCTAAAAATGTGTGTATCATTTGGTACAGCAATTTCATTCAGGAAGAATATCCCAAATAAATATTTGTGAGTATGTGTTAAAAGTTATTAAGAATGATTTTCATCAATGTTAAAATTTGTAGAATAAAAATTAGAAATAATTGGGTATACTTATAAATATTATCACCCAACCCTGTGAGAGTATATAGAAAAATACGAGTGTTTTAGATATAATGATGTTTTAGAAGACTATTTAGTGATATAGCAAAATGTTATACCAAAAAAGATATAGTAAAAAATAAATTTGTAAAACAAATGGGCTTCATGATCTCATCTTTGGTTAAAATGTGTGGATATGTACATAGGAAAATGACTGAAATTATACTTCAAAATATTAATAGTTGTTGTTTCTGGGTGGTAATGCTTATAGATTTTTATATTTTTTGTATTTTGTTACATTTTCTACAATTCATATATATTCTTTCTCTCATCAAGTTTTCAAAGTTATTATTCTTAAAAATCTTGGTAGCAGTTTTACTGAATTTAAAGTAATACCTTTAAAATATTTTTATGTAAGAAATAATAATGTTGCCCTGGCTGGTTTGGCGCAGTGGATAGAGCGTCGGCCTGGGGACTGAAAGGTCCTGGGTTCGATTCTGGCCAAGGGCACATGCCCAGGCTGCGGGCTTGGCCCCCAGTGGGGGCCGTGCAGAAGGCAGCCAATCAATGACTCTCTCATCATTGATGTTTCTGTCTCTTCCTCCCTCTCCCTTCCTCTCTTAAATCAATAAAGAAATATATTTAAAAAAAAAAAAAAAAAAAAAAGAAATAATAATGCAATAGCTTAAGAATAAAAACAGTCCTTATACAGGCTAGAGAAATTATCATGAAAAGTGATGAGAACCTCACGTATGAACATGACAGAAGCATTAAAAGGAAGTGATCACTTGAAACAAGTTTCTCTCTTCCCCACCTCTCTGGAAGTTAAGTCCTCTGTCTATGAAGAATCAGTGGAGCAGGGGTATAGTTTTTAGTATTAGTAATAATTAGTAAGTTGTTCTTTAATTTTGCTTTAAAACAGTTTGCATAATGATGAAAATTCACCAAGGATTTTAAAGCTTGGGTTGATTTGACTAGCAGCTAGTCAGCCGTGGGCAAACTACGCCCGCGGGCCGGATCCGGCCTGTTTGAAATGAATAAAACTATTGAAAAAAAAGACCGTACCCTTTTATGTAATGACGTTTACTTTGAATTTATATTAGTTCACACAAACACTCCATCCATGCTTTTGTTCCGGCCCTCCGGTCCAGTTTAAGAACCCATTGTGGCCCTCGAGTCAAAAAGTTTGCCCACCCCTGGCACTAGCTAGTCTCAGGGAGAAAGTAACTTTTCCAGTTCTCACTCACAGTCATTATTCCTGGTGGAAGCAAGACAGGTTTTATATCAACTTTGTATATATTCTGCTATCCAAGCATTCAGCGAGGCAGAGTTGGGTATGAGCTGTTCCATGTGGATATGAAAAGCAGCCACCCATCTAATCCTTTCAGGAAAGAAATTTCTTAACAAATGACAGAGTGTTAGACATCAGGTATTACAAAACCCCAGCTGTCAGCCACGGAACTGGCAGGATGTTATGATAAATATCTTGGCAACTCCTATCCAGTAATGTGGCTCAGATGTCATATTTCTTTGTCAAGTTGTTTTTTGTTTTTTAAAGAAGAGTATAATCCCGATTAATACTCCCCATTTGCATCAAAAACTTTTTTAGGAATAATGTGCATGATAATAATTGTTTAGAAACAAAAGCCCATCTACCTGGTTTAACCCCTGCCCTCCCCAACACAAACAAAACAAAAACTAATATTAAAACTACGTGTTGGTGAGTCCCTCCATTTAGCCCAGGGAAAACATTTGCCTAGAGTGCAGCTTCTTATGTCCAGTCTTAGGGTTCCCAACTATGTTCAGACTCTAAGAATTTGTCTCAAGTTCTTCTGCTTCCATAGGCATCGGTAGGGACATGGAACCAGGAAATGTGCAGCACCGACTAGATCTCACCTGGTTATACTAGTATTTATGCTAATGTACATTAGTGTTGAGTAATGCAGATTGTCTGGTCTTCGAGACACAAAACAAATGAAAATATATGGTCACCAATTTTTAATGCATTAAATTTAAAACATTTATCCAAAGCACAACAAAAAAAAGTGACCAAGTTACAGATGGGACAAAGTGCCAGGCATAGAACAAAGGATTGAATTCCATAATAAATAAAGAACTATTTCAAATGAACAAGGAAAATAACAAACAACCAAATTAAAATGGGCAAAAGAGAAAACAGATATATGACAGAGGGACAAAAGAAAAACACCCAATAACAAAGATATATGAAAAAAAGCTCTGCCCACTATTAATTAAGAAATGCAAATATAGTTTAAGGAAATCTAATGCCAGTGTGTTTCTCGGCATCTAGAAAGGGTTCAGGAATCTGGAGAAGGGGTTGCTGTAAATGATTAAAGAGTCTAGAGACGAAACATAATTTTGGGGAGCCAGAGAAGACTTAGCTAAAGGTACCAAGTTCTCTTGTCTCTCTGGACCCCTTGCTTTTTATTAACACAATTTGTCCTAAGGCAAGGTAGATATACAGATCAAAGGCCAAGTTTTAGTATACAGAATCCATTGTCAGATTGGGGGAACTGCCTTTGGCTGTTCAGGTGTTTGGCCAGTAGGAGGCAAAACATGTAGATTGAAATGCCCTCAGCTGTCTGGCAGCAAGCAATCATCTATGCAAATCTTTAGGTGTGGGGAAATGCCCTTAGCCATCTCCAGCAGATTCAGCCCTGCTGAGTCCCTAAATTCCATCAACCTTTTGATGAAACTTCTTGCATTTATGACATGCTGGAACTAGCTTCCGGCAGAAATCCAAACTAAAAGATCTTTTTATACTACCATTTGGTAATCATCACAATAATTATTGGTTCAGTCAAAAATCCTCAATGGATGCTAAAACTGGTGGGTGATGAGAAACAGGATATAATCTCAAAGTATTTTCCCACACATTTCTTTTTAATTACGAAGGGAAATATAGTAATTTCACAGTGGAAAAACCAAACAGACATCACTGTAACACAAGTAACCAGAGTTTACATCGTGACTACTGGGACACATCGACTTCATGTGAACTGCTGTGTGCATGACCCAATGCACTGAGAACACAGCATCACTTCTGTGTTAGTCCTGCTCCAAATGCATAACCTGAGTCTAAACATCAGGGGACATCAGACAAACACAAATTGAGGGATGTTCTACAAAGTAACCAGCCTGATACGTCATAAACATCAAAGTCATGAAAGACAAACTGTGAGGAACTATTCCAGATGAAAGAAGACTAGAACAACATGGCAACGAAATGCAATTTGTGATACTGGATTAAATTGGGTTCTAGACCCAAAAATTGTTTTTCTTTTGCTATGAATGCCATCACTGGGAAATGGGTGATTTTGAATTTTTTTTTCAATTTATTACTTTTGTTAAGAAGCCTCAGAATGAGAATTTAATAGAAAATACTTTAAGTATCTGCACCCCATATAATGAGAATGAGATTGTTAAAACATTGCAGGCTCATCTTGCTACTTCATAAGAATAATCCAATTCAAAAAGATAGTTCTTCATGCTCTGCTCTCAAGAATTACAAACAACTCTGTCATAATAAGATTGGCAGAGAATTTCTAATATATAGATTTACAGATTCCACATCATAAATTTGGGATCTATTGCTGGAAGCCCATTAACTGATCTATTCTACTGTACAGTTGAAAAAGGATAAAGATCATTGATGAGGCTGTCAGAACCAAATGACACTGAATTTCTCAGCTTACATCAGCTTCCAGAATTGCTTAGAAACACAGCAGCAGTCATCCCAGCTTCTTGACTTTGATGCAATACGTTCTACTTCCTGTATCGTTTAAACATAGTGGATGAGTGTTGTGCCTCCCAGGTGTTTGTTTTTTTTATAACATTCTCCATAATTTTTGCATAGTGACTGCAATGTTTTTAGCTTTAATTAAAAAGGAGCTTGTTTTTCATTAACATGTGACTTGAAGTTAATTCCCTTCTTTGAGCCCAAGAGTTTAATTTGTTAAATGATAGAATCAGAATTTCTTGTCTTTGAGATTCTTTCCCATTCTATTTGTGGATCATTCTAGTTCTTTAATCAATAGATTATCAATAAAAGTGATATATTTCTTCTAAGACCGAAATAGAAAACCTATTTTCTTTAAAAGCAATCCTTATGTTAGCTTGTTTTATGAAATATTTTAGATGTATAAAAATGTATAATTAAGAATAGAACAAACTTCCAGGTACCCACCATCCAGCTAAAATATATAACATTACAGTTTTTCATCTATCATGTTGGAAAACATTTTTAAGTTTGACAAAACATTTTATTGGCAAATCTATAGAGAAAACAGGCATTTTCATACATTGCTGCTGAGAATGGCAGAAATAGAATAAGGAGATTTGACAATATCTAGTAAAATTACATGTACACTTAATTTTGGACATCATAATCACTTTCTATAAATGTATTTCAAAGATATACAGGCATAAATATGAAATGGCATGTGCACAAGATTATTCAGTGTAGTATAATTTTGCAAAAAATTGGAAACCATCCAAATGTCCATCAATAAGGGATTGGTTTAAGAAAAAATGGCCCAGACTGGCTGGTATGGCTCAGTCGTTGAGCAGGAGGTCATGGTTTGATTCTTGGTCAGACCGCATGCCTGGGTTGTGGGTTTGATCCCCAGTGTGGGGCATGCTGGAGGCAGCCTATCAATGATTCTCTCTCATCATTGATGTTTCGATCTCTCTCTCCCTCTCCCTTCCTCTCTGAAATGAATAAAAATATATTTTTTTTAAAAAAAAACAATGCTCCGCCGAACCGGTTTGGCTCAGTGGATAGAGCGTCGGCCTGCGGACTCAAGGGTCCCGGGTTCGATTCCGGTCGGGGGCATGTACCTTGGTTGCAGGCACGTCTCCACTGGGGGGCGTGCAGGAGGCAGCTGATCGATCTCTCTCATCGATGTTTCTGACTTTCTGTCCCTCTCCCTTCTTCTCTGTAAAAAATCAGTGAAATATATTTAAAAAAAAAAACAACAACAACAACAACAAAAAAAACAATGCTCCATTCATATGATAAAGTCCTCTACTGCTGTAGAAAATGCTCTGTAAAATGCTATGCTGCTTTCTGTGCAAAAAAAGGGGACTATAAATATAAGTGTGTGTGTTTAGTAACAATAGAAGGATAATCCAAAGCCAATAAAAAATGGTTACCTGTAGTGGAAAAAAAGCAAATGGGAACAGGGGATGGCAAATAAGCATACGAAAAGATGCTCAGCATGTCATTAGAAATTTGTAAGCTAAAACAACAATGGCATGTCAATACACACATATTAGAATGGCTAAAATCTGAAACACTGACAACACCAAATGCTGGGGAGGAGGTGGTGCAACGAGACCTCATTCATTTCTGGTGGGAATAGAAAATGGTACAGGCACTTTGGAAGACAGTTTAGCAGTTTCTTACAAAATTACGCCTACTCTTACCATATGACCCAGCAATCACACCCCTTGGTATTTGCCCAAATGAGTTGACAACTTATATCCACACAAAACTGCACACACTTAAGTTTACAGCAGCTTTATTCATAATTGCCAAACCTCGGAAGCAAACAAGATGTCCTTCAGTGGGAGAATGGATAAACAAACTATGGTACATCTGGAGATGGAATATTATTTAGCAAGAAAAATAAATGAGCACCTGGATGTTGTGGCTCAGTGGTTGAGTGTTGACCTATGAACCAGGAGGTCACGGTTTATTCCAGGTCAGGACTCCTGTCCAGGTTGTAGGTTCAATCCACAATAGGGGGCATGCAGGAGGCAGCCAATCAATGATTCTCTCTCATCATTGTTGTTTCTCTCTCTCCCTCTCCCTTCTCTCTGAAATCAGTAAAATATATATTTTTTAAAAGAAATGAGCTATCAAGCCACAAAAAGATGTGGCAGAAACTTAAATGCATATTGCTGAGTGAAAGAAGCATATATGAAAAGACTACCTACTATATTCCAACTATGTGGTATATGACGTTATGGAAAAGGAAAAACTATGGAGACAGTGAAAAGATCAGCAGTTTACATTTGCACAGTGGAATACTACGCAGCTGTAAAAAAGGATCGCTTACCCTTTGAGACAGCATGGATAGACTGGAGAGTATTATGCTAAGTGTACTAAGCAAGTCAGAGAAAGACAAATATCACATGATCTCATTTGTGGAATCTGCTCAACAAAATTAATTAACCAACAAAGTAAATCCAGAAGCATAGAAACATGGAACAGACTGACATATCTCAGAGGGGTTATGGGGGAAGAGGGGGTACAGTAAGAGATTAACCAAAGAACTTATATGCATAGCCCATGGACAACAGTGTGGTGAAGGCTTGGGTGGGTTAGGGGCTGGGCGAAGGGGTATAAAAGGGAGGTGGTGAAATGGGAGACATCTACAACACGGTCAACAGTGTTATAGATGTCCGCTAGGGGAGAAGATGGGGAGTGGGGTGAATAAGTGGAGCATGGGGATTTTTAGGGCCATATGATCAATAGTTACTAAAAATATTAACTGAAAGGTTGATGGGAGACCTTATTAATATGCTTTGATGGCTCATGTCAACCACTTTTGAACCTAATGATTGACAACCAGCATTGTGTCCCTCTTGATGTGATACAATAGATACACAGCATTGTGTATGAAGTATCTTTGCCTAATAAATAAACCTATTTTTTTACCCAAGTTTCTAAATCTAACCATACATTTATAGAAAACACCATTCCATACTTATTGAAATGGTAAAACTTATTAAGTCTGCCCTTAGCGAGCTAGGTCAACATGGTGAAGATGTGAAACTTTGGAAACTCCCACCCCTGCTGGTAGGTGTGCACAATGGCCCAAGCCCTTCGAATTTGACAATCCTTAAACAATGGGGAAAATCACCTTCTTGCCACTAGATGGTGCTTATTGGCTTTTGAGTCTTCTGTTGCATTGCCACATTTCTCTTGTTGCATCGCCGGAGAAGGGAACTGGGCACTAGCTCTAGAAGCATTTCACCAAGAAGTTGTAACCCTGATCCAGGCAACCATATCTGCTTTCTGGCTGTTGCACCAGGTTGGCAATGGGAACACATCTCTGAAGCTTGCTGTCTCCCCAAGCCCCTTGTTTTGTTCAGTTCCTTAGTAATATCCATCTCTAATACTATGCCAAGTGTATTTTTTTCTGAAGAATGTTTTTCAATATTCAGTAGCTGCATTCTCTATTTTTCCTAGATCGAAATTATAGGAAATGATACAAAGAAATTCCGTATGCCCTTCACCAGGCCCCAGTAACTAGGAAACCTGAATGAAATAGAAATATAGGAGATAGAAATTATGCACAATTCCTAACTCATTTAAGAGTAAGTTACAAACATGGTGCCCATTGGCCTTACAAACAAGTGTTCCATTCTATAAAACGACAGTATACTTATCAAAATCAGGACAGTTTCTCAGACCGTCCTTGTCTTTTATAATCTTAGTATTTTTGAATGCCACGTACTTTGCTTTTGTTTGGTGTTTCCTCATGATTAGATTCAAGTTACAACCTGGGGGCAGCCATATCCCCAATGGGACGCTGCGTCCACAGAGTGGCATATCAGGAGGCACCCAATGTCCATGTGTCTTCTTATTGGTAAAATTACTCATTTTATTACTCTACTGCAGAACTAATTAGTAAGTATTTTTTAGTTATTAATTAACATCATATATAAGTATTTTGTGGGGAGATACTTTGAAACTATGTAATTATCCTTTCTCACATCAAACTTTCACCCACTATTTTGCCTGAATTAATTATCATTATGGTTGTTACCAAATGGCAATCTTCAAATTCCATTATTCCCTTTTCATTAACTAGCTGGTGTTCTACCATGAAGTGCAGATTTTCATTTATTTATTGAGTCCTGTATTTCAGGATAGACTCATGAATTCCTATTTTATTCAATGGTTTATAATACATCATTAATATTTGTTTTGATGCTCAAATTGTCCTATATTTGGCCAGTGGGAGCCCCTTCAGGTTGAATCCTGTACACTTAACAGGCCCTCAATATTCTTTGAGAACTTCTTTTTCCTGGAGCAAGAAGATGTTTCAGACTTATCTTGTACTGAAAGGGCGAGGACTACGCCCTCTACCTTGCCCCAGGATAAGGGCTACGCCCTCCACCTTGCCCCAGGGTAAGGGCTATGCCCTCCATCTTAACTTGGCCATGTGCTCAGCAAGCTTCTTCCCGGAAGATAGTCAAGGGAAGTGCACGCCATCACTATGACCACATCCTGTGTAATGAGACACCGACTCGCGCCTGGCCAATCGGCAGGGCCCACAGTCTTTTCTCCTCCCCTTACCCCAATCCCCTATAAAAGCTCTCTCCACACAGAGTTTTCTCTCTCTTGGCCACTGGAGCTTACCGTTGCATCGGTGAGTGTGGCAGGGGAGCCAAACCTAGGTTTGAAATGAATGACTCTTTGCTTTTGCATCGGACTCGCTGGCTCCCTGTGGGTTCTTGGGAATCATGAAATCTGGGCACAACATTTGGGGGCTCGTCTGGGATTCCCAAGACCATCGAGGGACCCCCGATCCTAAGAGTCTGACTGACCGCGGTATGTGTGTGTCGTTGTATGTTCTGTTCAGTGTGAGCTCGTTTCTGGAATCCGTAATTGCCTGAGGGGTCTAGGCGGACGCGCCGTGAACGACCACAGGCAGGGGAGAGTTGGAAGATGTTCCGCTCCCCAGGAGGGATGGATATGCCCCTCACCCCAGGAGGGATGGATATGCCCCTCACGAGGGATGGATATGCCCCTCGCGGATTTGAGACGAGGCAGGTCGCTCCTGCCGGTTTGGCGTAAGGCCAACGTCTAGTTGCTTCCATGGAGTTGGAAGCCTGTATTTTCGGGCCCTGTTTAGTGTTCTGTGTTTGTACTGGACGGATGTTATGGGATGGACTCAGACTGCTCCTTTGGGTATTGTGATTGATCATTTCAAGGAGATTGGGGGAAGCTTTAGAGCTCCCTCAGGAGTTGGGAAGTTGTTAGGAATTGAATGGATTGTTTAAAGTCTGAATGAATGTCTGGTGAAAGTGTGGGAGTGTGGAGGGAGGGGGATTGCCCTCCCCCCTCCTTTGTGTGGCGGTCGGGGGGCCGCCTGAGTGAGGGTATGTGGAAACAGGTCACCCCCTCCCCAAGTAAATGCGTCTGGGACTTCTGTGCACGTGTTAGGAGAAAAGCTGGCTTAAAACTAATGTGCGCACCGTCCGTTTTCGGATAGGGTTTTGGGCTAGTGTATTTAATTTGCTACCTAAGATTTTAAAAAGTTCTGCAATATAATGTTGGCCGTCTATCTTTTAGGGGTTTTGGTTTGCTCTTCCCTTGTTTATTGTGAGAATGAGGAAATCATATTTTCTGTCAGAGAACAGTTTAGACCGCCACAATGTTGAGCTGCCTGACTTGGCAGCCGCCATGTTGGCCGCATGGCATGCCGTGCCCCTGGGGGCCGCCATCTTGGAACAGCAGGCCCCTCCCTCTGACTTAGTCAATCACAAAAGGAATGTCTGCTCACTGAGGCAGGATGGGATTTCAGGGGTGGAGTTTTAAGGCGGAGTTTTACTAAGGAAATGCAGATGGGGCAGAAAGTGTGCCTGCCTCCCAGATTTATTTAATACTAAATTAGCAATCACGGTCTTAATATAATTTTAGTGGTATGATAGACCAATGTTTTGAGCAGTTGGCTTTATAAGGGCCGACAATAGAGCTTGTATTTAAATGCATCAGGATTTCTGTGCACATGTAAAGGAAAAGGCCAGTTTAAAAACGAGTGCGCATAGTTTTGAGCTGAACTTGACCTTTTGCTGTGTACAGAATAAAAACCCAAGACTGTTTTGGCCTTAATAGTTATGGGTTTGCTTCTTGAATTCCCCAGCAGGAAAATTGTGACCATTTTGAAATTTAGCAGCTATGCCAGGATAGCAGTAACCCAATTTCTAAAGTAAAGTACAATTATTTCAGGTAGAAACTGTGGTTTAAAAGTTCTAGCTACCTGGAAAGCATGGCCTTGGTATGATAGGAGGAAAAAGAAATATTAAATGAATGGTAAACCAGTGAACTGGGACTTGTCACTGATGGTGGATTGTGAAAAGGGCTGGACGTGGCCTAACTTCTCCTTCCTTGGTACCCCTGAAACGTCTGAGGGTACTTCTGGCCTTGGTTTTCCAATGTGTTAAATCTGTCGATTTTGTTGTTTCGCTGAAATCCTCTTGAAGGACATTGAATGGTTCTTTCCTTCCTCTTTAACTTTTGGGGGATTGTGTGAACTTGTCCTGTATCTGGAGGAATGGCTTCTAGATGGTATTCACCGTCTCTGGGACTTCCGGAGGGAAGTCAAAGCTCGGACTGGCTAAGGGTTCGAATCTGGCCTATCTTTTAAAAAGGTGGAAAAGAAGCATTCCTAAGCAGTTTTCTACTGCCTCTGTTTAGGGACTTGTTCTGTATCTCGACACAACTGAAACTGATTTGTTGGTATTTTGTGGTATAAATGTGGCATGTACCTCGAAGTTCTTAATGGGGAATGTATCTAGTTATCGTGCCTATTTAGTCTTGACTTCCTTGTTCAATATGAGTACCGTTTCTATCTGGATGAGACATAGGTCAAGAATCCTGTCCTGGGATGTGGGAAAGGGAGGCCTCCACATCTGTTCCTGTCAGGCCCCCATCAGGGGACTTGGGTGGTGTTCCTGTTATCTGCTCAAGATCCCAAGACTGTAAAGGTACTTGTTCACTGAAAGGGTGTAAGTGTAAATATTTATTTGATGTTTGTATGTCTACTTGGGTATAATTATTTGTTCATGTAAGTGTGGAAGTCTGTGGGAAAAAAAAGGCACACGCTTGCCCCAAGAGCGCTTGCTCTCTGTCAGAGGTGGAATCTGCCCGCCTAACTAGTAAACATCTCTGTCTGTTTGTTTGCTGGGAACTTTGATTTGCTATGTGATATTCGGTGCTGGGTTGGGATTTTGGAATTCTGGGGTAGATTTAAAAAGTATTTGTGGCTTTTCTAGTCTGATTGGGACATTTAAGGGTGGGGCTCACAGTTCCTCAGGGCAGAGATTTCATGGGACCTTCCCCCTGCCTGTGCTGAATTAAATAATACAGGCCAGTGTCATTTGGCTTGCTGGTTAAAGGAAGACAATGGGCCTTAGAATCTGTAAAGGTGAGCGGGAATGAAGCTGGTCAAATGTACTGAAAGGGTTTGGTACCTGTTGCTGCTGTAACTGATAAACAGGGTTACCTAGAAGCCATCAGGACTTTGAAGTTCTCCAAGAGAGGAGGAATCTGTCTGACTCGGAGACTGGCGAGGACTGGGTGGATTTTCTTTAACAATCTCTTTCCTTAAGAGGGCTCCAGAGGGCGCACGAGGGCATTTGGCCGCGCCTCCGCGCCATCTATGAGACCAGCCCAACCCCAACTCCTCATCAGCACAGACCAGGAGATTGGGTCTACGTCAGAAGGCACCGCCGGGAGACCCTAGGGCCACGTTGGAAGGGTCCTTACATTGTGGTGCTGACGACCCCCACCGCTCTCAAGGTAAACGGCCTCGCGACCTGGGTCCATCCGGAAAGACTTCATCACCAAATGGAGCATCGATCGAGATCAACGCAACCCGCTCAAGCTCAAGCTACGGCGTGCTCGACCTGCCTGATGCCGGTAACATGACTCGCGATCACTCCTGTCACCAGGAGCCCCCACAATACTGTGTAATACATTTAGATAATGCCGGCATCTTCATGGACATGGCTCCAAAGAGACAAGGACAATTTATAGGATCACATGTTTGGTAGCAGAAGATTTGGCTGCCTAAAGCGGCCATGATGCCAATATTATGTTTCATTGTATTGATATGTTATATTAACCTTTGATTCTTTTGCAGGTTTGAATGTATGTTGGCTGTCCTGGAAGGGAGCTGTGTGGGGTGACCCCCAAAAGTAAAGGGTGCCTAGCTGCCAAGAGGGCAGGGGCCCAACTGGGCAGGGAAGGGTGCCCATCAGGTTTTGGTCTCTTTTGAGAGACAGCTAACAGTTGGCAGCCTGTAATACTGTCTTGCAGGCCTGAGTCACCATGCCATGTCAGGGGTAGTAAAGCTGGAAAAAGCCTGTTTAGAATAGAAGGTCTGAGGCATGGTTATGCATAGAAAGAAGGTTTTATGCCAACAGTTACTGTTTTGTTTTAAATCCATGAAAAGGAATTAGCAAGGAAAGTCAGAAAATCTTAGAGTAGATCAGTATGTTTTTCTCCTTATGTAATTCCTCCGAAATCTGGCAATGCTAAATAAGTACGTTTCTTTGCATAGATTCAGTAAGACTGGTTCCTAATAGTGGTTGTATTAACGGAAAACTTTGACTGGAGTATCATGTTTTAAAGAGCCCTGTCTGAACTCTAAAGACTTGAAGCCACTAAGAATGCCACGAAGAAAGCCTGGTATCCTGCTTGGGAGCCCTGAAGATGGCTGGCGCTGGAGCGTCAGGCCCATGCCCTACCATCACTGGCGGTTGGTAAGAGTAGAAGGGGAGCAGTAAAGATGCCTCTGCATCCCTGCAGAACCCCCACACACTCTGGGCCGCAACGAGTAGGAGGGCTACTGAGATGGGCCTTAAAGCCTGGAGCGTGGGCTCAGGTGGAGTTGCTACAGGTGAGGGATTCACCTAACTCAGCAGATACTGCAGGCAGGCCTGATGGCAGCTGGATGGCTTGGCTTCCTGGCCCTACGGGGCACATTAAGGTTCAACCATGAAATTCCAGCAAAGGTAGTCAGTTACCATTCTTGTTGTGTTTATGCAAACATCAGGAATCTTGATTTGGCTTTTTGATAGCCATGGAGGAATTTTAAGAAGAAAAATCCTGTTTCAATAGAAGTTGTTCTTTCCCTTCCACCGGGCCATTTGTTAAGCTTATAGGGATAGTTCAGTTGATAGTTCTGTGTGCCCAGTATGGGCCTCTAGCAACGGTGGAATAGAAATGCAGTCCGTCTCATGATTGAGCCGGAAGTTCCAAGACAAGGGGGGAATGAAAGGGCGAGGACTACGCCCTCCACCTTGCCCCAGGATAAGGGCTACGCCCTCCACCTTGCCCCAGGGTAAGGGCTATGCCCTCCATCTTAACTTGGCCATGTGCTCAGCAAGCTTCTTCCCAGAAGATAGTCAAGGGAAGTGCACGCCATCACTATGACCACATCCTGTGTAATGAGACACCGACTCGCGCCTGGCCAATCGGCAGGGCCCACAGTCTTTTCTCCTCCCCTTACCCCAATCCCCTATAAAAGCTCTCTCCACACAGAGTTTTCTCTCTCTTGGCCACTGGAGCTTACCGTTGCATCGGTGAGTGTGGCAGGGGAGCCAAACCTAGGTTTGAAATGAATGACTCTTTGCTTTTGCATCGGACTCGCTGGCTCCCTGTGGGTTCTTGGGAATCATGAAATCTGGGCACAACAGTACTTTCCTTGGCAATACCTTACTAAAAGAAACCCAGCTCTGGGTGCTAAGTTTGCTCTTTGCTACAGGGTTTCATTGCCTGCAGGCCTCTTGCCAAAAAGGGGCAGGAAATATATCTACATCTATACATGTGTCTATTCCAACATCCAGATATTAAAACCACCATGAGTTCACAACATACCTGTAATTCTAATCCAGTACCACAAAGTTTATTCTGAGTCTCCCCGCTTTTTATATGTGTACTCCCCTCTCTAACAAAAACATGTCTCCCATTATCATCAATAGACTTATTTTCCCTGTAAGTAACCAATATCCAGATAAAGTGAGGCATCTCATCCACCACATCAGCAGACACCAACAAACCAAATCCATAGGTTACCTCCTCAGCCCTGATCCTCCCATACCCGCCAGGTACACCATTTTAGTCCCCTCCCCCTCCTATGCACATATGGTCAACCATCAAGCTCTGACTATCCTGCCTCCTAAATATTTCTTGAATCTGTCTCCTTCTCTATGTTCTTTCTATGTGGTTGAATAGCTGGGAGAACTGTACCGATTGCCTAGCTGCCGGAAGCGGACCCATCCTTGCTGCTTGACACAGTCGCCGCAGGGAAGAAAGATCTGCACAGCATATGTTTCAAGGGACCTGGCGTATATGGCATACTATTCTTAATATGTTTGCTCCCCTCTTAGCGCTATGTGTTTTAACCAAGGTCACCTCTCTGAGAAAGGTTGTTTCTCCAGGTGGAGATTTTTCCCTGGAGTTAGGGATTAACAGGACTAAGGAAGGGAATAAATCAGTAAAACCTCTTAACTAAGTGCCAGGCGGGTAATCACTTTAACTACGAATAATCACGCTTATGCTACATAATCTTTACTTAGGATAATCTCCTTCAGTTACTTCCTTGTAGCTTAACAGAACACTAGAGTAGTGACCTTGGAATGGAGATAACAAAGGCCCTAACCTTTGGAATAGAATGGATAGGATTAAAATCAAATGGTATAAATACAGATGTAACAGGAGAATAAAAGGAGAACCTGGCTATGCAGATCAACTGAACGCTGTCTCCGTGTCATTCCTTCTTCACTGACTCCGTCCACACCTTTGGGAACCCCTGGACGTGCTGGGGCTGGACCCCAACACCTAACAAATCATTGATATAATTGCAGGATCTAGTATATTTTTTTCTTCCTCTCCCTCTAATATTTTTTGACTGGTGGCCAGTTAGTTATTAAGGGCCTCATTAACTATGGTAAAAGAGCCATATGTTCCCCAGGCCATGCTTGCTCTCTTCCTAATTATTATTCAGAAGGCCCCAAATTGGGTGTGAAGAGTTAAGCCTTGGTTCTGACCCACAGGTGGAGAGATACGCAAACGGCAGAGCTGTTCTGGTTGAAGGATGGAGGAAGTGGCGAAGGTGAGGGCCAGCTCTGTCAGGTCAGCCTCTCTGATGGCTTGGTTGGTATCGTCTATCTTCCAGTCCTGACCTGCAAAGGGCAAAGCCAAAAGTTCAGCTTTCCCTGCTATTCTGGCAGATATTACATTTAGCATGTACCAGCTACTAATTTCTGAGCTTCTATGGGTAGGTGAGTGCAGCTCAGTGTGATCCTGCACTCACTTTTCCAGTAATTTGTTCCAGAAGTCCAGTAAACTGTATCTGTCTTTTAATTATTTTGCGTTGTCAGCAACCTTGCCTTATCACCTCAGAGCTGATCCAAGAGGTAGAGGTGGGGTAGGGTTGGGGAAAAGTGCCTTTTCTGCTGATTGCTAAAAAAATATATATTACATTCTAGAAATTTGGGGAAAATGAAAAGTAAAATGCAAAAAACACAAAAGTTTTTTTATACCAAATCTCTCTGATACAATTTCTTTCCATTTTTTCTATTCTCTTATAAAACAAACTAGAGGCCCAGTGCATGAAATTCATATACTTGGGGGGGGGGGGAGGTTGTCCCTCAGCCTGGCCTGCACCCTCTCGCAGTCCAAGAGCCCTGGGAGGATGTCCGAAGTCAGACATCCTTAGCACTGCTACAGAGGCAGGAGAGGCTCCCGCCACCACTGCTGCGCTCGCCAGCTGTGAGCCTGGCTCAGGGCTTCTGGCTGCATGGCACTCCTCCTGTGGGAGTGCACTGACCACCAGGGGGCAGTTCCTGCATTGAGCGTCTGCCCTCTGGTGGTCAGTGCGTGTCATAGCAACCGGTCATTCTGTCATTCAGTTGATTTGCATATTAGCCTTTTATTATATAGGACTAGAGGCCCAGTGCACAAAAATTTGTGCACTCGGGGGGGGGGTCCTCTCACCCAGCCTGTGCCCTCTCGCAGTCTGGGACCCCTTGGGGGATGTCCACTCGCCAGCAGGGAGCAGGCCTAAGCTGCAGTCGGACATCCTTAGCACTGCTGAGGAGGCGGGAGAGTCTCCTGTTACCACTGCTGTGCTGGCAGCCATCAGCCTGGCTTGTGGCTGAGCAGAGCTCCCCCTGTTGGAGCTCACAGACCACCAGGGGGCAGCTCCTGCATCAAGCATCTGCCCCCTGGTGGTCAGTGTGTGTCATAGTGTCCAGTGATTCCCAGTCGTTCTGCTGTTAGGGTCAATTTGCATATTACCCTTTTATTATATAGGATGATATGATAATAGATATGCATTTACTTTTATATCCTGTTTTTTCTTACCATAATCATATCATTCTTCTACTTCATTTAAATTCTTCAAAAACATCATTAATGAAAACATTAATGTCTCCTAACAATGTCCTAATTTTTACAAAGAGGTTGTTTCCTGTTTTTTGCAATTATAAATATTGCTAGGATAAGCATTTGTGTACATAGATCTTTGTTCTCATTGATAATTATTTTCTTATGTTGGATTACCAAATAAAGAATATCTGGCCAATGTCTGTGAATACAGTTAAGCTCTTGGAGCATATTGCCAAATTGTTTTCCAAAAAGCTTGCTCTAGCCCTAACCGGTTTTGCTCAGTGGATAGAGAGTCGGCCTGTGAACTGGAGGGTCCCAGGTTCGATTCCGGTCAAGGGCATGTACCTTGGTTGTGGGCACATCCCCAGTAGGGAGCTTGCAGGAGGCAGCCAACTGATGTTTCTCTCTCATCGATGTTTCTAACTCTCTATCCCTCTTCCTTCCTCTCTGTAAAAAATCAATAAAATATATTTTTTAAAAAAAAGCTTGCTCTAATTTACGCCTTCATCTGCCATGTGTGAGACCTTTATACTTCATTAATAGTAAAGTATTTATGGTTACTGCCCAAACACCATTCTATTCCTTGCCTCTAATTTGCTCATTTCCACTATCTCGTATAACTTTCCCCCTTCCCTAATAATGACTGGATACACTTTATACTTTTTCAAAAATATTATTTGCCCAGCCAGCATGCTCAGTGGTTGAGTGTTGATCTATGAACCAGGAGGTCACGGTTCAATTTTGGTCAGGGCACATGCCCTGGTTCCAGGCTCGATCCCTGGTGTGGGGCATGCAGGAGGCAGCCGATCAAACCTCTCTCTCATCATTGATGCTTCTCTCTCTCTCTCCCTCTCCCTTCCTCTCTGAAATCAGTAAAATATATATGTATATTAATTGCCCCTCCTTGGGGATAATATCATATTTCCCTGCCCCACAGATATCAGTTTGGCCACATGATTTGTTTTGGCCAGCAATATATGAGCAGAAGTTATGTTTGTCACTTTCAAGCATAAACTTTAATATTCAGAGTGTGTTCTGGTATGCTCTCCCCCGCTATGTCCCACATTAGAGGCTGCTTCATCAGCCTGGGTCCTATGGTAAAGACCATCTGTAATGGGCCTGAGTGAGAAATAAACCTCTGTTGCTGGAAGCCACTGAGATTTTGTAGGCATTTGTTACTGCCCCATAACAAATCCTATGCTGACTAATATACTGGCCATCTCCCAATCATCCTTTCATAGAATGTACTACGTCTAGTGAGGCTCTGTAGTAGATGTGTGGCTGCCCAAGACTTGATGATACAAATAAACTTCCTGTCTGGGAAGCTACCATTGCCTGAGTGTTGGCAGGAGGAAGGTTCTGCCTCCCACTAAGGAAGCTAAAAAGAACCGGTACTTGTTCTCCCAGATTCCTCACAGCTAAAGAACAGGCATGTGACCAAGGTCAGCCATTTGGAATTCTGAGTCTTGATATGAAGAAGCAAGAACAGTACATTATAGCATCAGTTCTGTTGCCGGTAGCAGCATCCAGTGTCCAGTGGGGTGACAGCAGTGAGAGCAGAGTCAAGGGGTGTGACAGTGAGTGTCCAGCAGGGACGAGATAAGCAGACTGTTCCGGTGCTGTGATCTGGCTGCGTGCCAGCATGTGAGTTCCTTCCGTTCCTGCTCACTCTGAGCCTGCTTCTCAGGTTTTCCTAACAATTCTTCGATGTACCCAATACCCTTCCAATCAGTTTGTTTTCTTAAATTACCCAGAGTTGTTACCAATGATAAATTACCAGTGTCTACAACCAAGAATCTTATTCCCTGTCTCCAGAAGTCACATTTTAAAAGCCCAATCCTGCATAAAAAAATTAAAAAAATTCTGATCTTTAATTTCTCTAAAGAATATTAAAAGGGATCCCATTTATGATCTGTATTCATTCACATTTATTCATGCTCTTTTCTCCTCCACCCTGAAACGGTTTCTCACTCTTAGAACTTCTCTGGAGCCTCAGAGCCACAACCTGCCACCTGCCCACACCCGGGCGGCCCAGCTCTAGGACCTCTCTGCCTCCTGCTGCGCTCTCCCAGCTCTTCGTGAGCTAGATCATCTTACCCTCTCTGCTTAGGTCCTTATGTGTTTTTAGTTCACGTGACAGGTGTGGTTTCTTTCTACTCATTTTTTTTTTCCTCCCAATTCTACAGCATCGATTCTGCAAAAGGTCTGGGAATCAAGCTGGTCTAGACAAAACTCTCCATAAAGTCGAGGGGCTAAAATGGCCTCCCACAAGTCACGTCTAACCCTCCAACTTAGTTTTGCTTAAGTTGTAGAGTGTTGTTGGAGTTGTAGAATGTTGCTGTTGTCTTTATTGAGTTAGTTGCCAGCATTAGTGCAAAAATTTCACCAAACACCTGGATTTCCAGGTCTTCTGAAAAAAATCAAAAGACCTGACAATATGGAGATCCCATTCCCCATGGTAAGAATCAACTGAAGCTTGGTAGCAGCTGCCCCTTTTATAGGGCATCACTGTAGTTCTCTAGGATCCCTGCCCAGTCCTCCTCACTCAGATTATTTCTTTGGCTCCTATGAACATTTGAAGTTGCAATTCCTGCTCTGTAAGGTACACCAGGAAGGACAGGAAGCATTGTGAGATGAAAGAGCATATTTCTTCAGGGATGGGGGCTACAAGAAGGGAACATTCACATTGTAAATCCTGTCCTACCACCGTAGGACAAAAGGAGGAGAGACTGATGAGAGAAGACATCCACAGGAGAAAGTAAGGCAGCTTCAGACAGCAGGGGAATAGGATGGGGTGGGGAAGGGGGCACAAAGCCAAATGGATTAAAGCACCAAGAAAAAGAAAAGTGCAATATTTACAACCTTACACGAGCTTATATTTTGAAGTATCTCTCTCTCCTCCCGCCCTCTGCCCCTACCAACCTCACCCCTTCTCTAGACCTAAAAGGCACCATCCCTGATGTTCCTCTGAGCTGCATAATTTAGAAGCAAACTACTTTTGACTCCACATTGAATGCATGAGGGAGAAAGCTTTTCAAAGGGTCCATAAAAGAATATTCCAAAGTTCGCTTATATTTCGTTTAATCCTAATTTGCACACACAGTGATAAATTTGTTTAAAGTTAGATGCACCTAACTTATCACACAATTAGTCAAAAATTTATCACACTAAATTTATTTTCTTACAATTTTACCAGAGTCCTTCACTGAGAAAACTTACTTAACATCTGTATCTCCACATTATATCTGTGTCTGTCCATGAAACAGAGAGTTTCAACTCTTGAACACTTCATAGTTGTGAGTGAAAATAAAATAGCAGATTTTAGGTTGGTAGAGAAGAAACCTATCACACTACTCAAGGAAGACAGAGGCCAATAAAATACTGGATTGTGAAGGAACTGCACTGTAACATAACTCACCCCTCCAGGAAGAATTCAGAGATGATAATATTTATAATAATATATCACATACATGCTTTTCAGGGAAGGTCTGAGAGCTGAATACAGCGTAGCAGGAAAGGAAAGTTTCATCTCTGTTGCAGGCCCTTAGAGGTGAGAAATTATAAATGGCCGATTCAGGTTACTTAACTATTGTTTTAGCTTCTATTTCTTCTCACTTTCTTGTCCTTTCTTGTAGTATTTGATTATTTTATATATTGTAACCATGGACAGTGGAATTTTTTACAAACTGATTTCTTAAAAGTACGATTATATAATAACCATTTTGAAGAATAATTGGAAATACAGAGGTAATTGGAAGATATACATGTCACGTGACCCAGAAATCCCTCCTGTAGGTGTATACCCTACAGATAACTCTTGCACATGTGCCCAGGGAGACTGTACAAGAACGTGCTTGCAGCGCTGTTCGTTACAGTCTCTATCAATAGCAGAATGGATAAATGAATTGTGGCCCATTGATTGAACAGAATACCATACAGCAGTAAAAAGGAATAAACTAAGGCTACACATATCATTGTGGGGAATCTCACAAATATAATGTGGAGGAGAAAAGCAGGTTGCGAAAGGACACAGAACAGCTGCACTTGAAAAGGTGTGACAGAGCCACAGGGGGCTCTAGAGGCGGACTGCTGAAGCCAAACCCGCCTCCACTGTTCACTAACGGCGTGGCCTTGGCAAGTTGCTTCACTTCTGTCAGCCTCAGTTTCCTTATCTGCAAAGTACAGATGTAATTGTTCTACTTTATATGGTTATTGTGCAAGTGAACATGAGTTGGCTCTCTCCCTGCGGGGAGCAATCCCCAGCCTTTCCTTCCTCCTCCTCCTCCTCCTCCTCCTCCTCCTCCTCCTCCTCCTCCTCCTCCTCCTCTTCCTCCTCCTCCTTCTCCTCCCTCGTCCCTCCCCCCCAGGCACTTACCATTAGCTCCCTCACTCCCAAGCTCCAAGGGCCCTTCCTTTACCCCTACAAATTACCTTCTAAGCCCATTTCTTCTAGGAATTACGTCTTCTACCTCTTTAATTTACCAAATAAATGTTCTCTTACAAAAAATATGAAAATAAGTTAGTGCTAAAGTACTGGGAAGAATAATACATGGTACCATTATTTTTCATATAGTGTATTATTCAGTCTAAAATTCTGCAAAAATACTGTATATTGTGTCAGAATGCATATATATAAATGGAAGTGAAATACAAATTCATAATAGAGGACAGACAATAGGGTGGTGAAGGCCTGAGGAGGGGGCAGGAGTGGGATGGAGGGAGGTCAATAGGGAGGAAAAGGGGATATCTGTAATACTTTCAACTACGAAGACAAATTTTTTTTTAATTCATGACAGTGCCCTAGCCAGTTTGGCTCAGTGGGTAGAGCATCAGCCCATGGATTGAAGGGTCTCAGGTTTGATTCCAGTCAAGGGCATATACTTCGGTTGCAGGCTTAACCCTCAGCCCTGGTTGGGGCAGGAAGCAACCAATCCATATGATATGTCTCTCTCACATTGATGTTTCTGTCTTTCCCTCTCCCTTCCACTCTCTATAAAAATCAATGGGAAAATATCCTTGGGTGAGGATTAACAACAACAAAAAAATTCATGACAGAGGTTATCTACTGGACAGAAGGATATATATATATATATATATATATATATATATATATATATCTCCTATCTAATAAAAGAGAAACATGGTAATTAGGGAACGGCTGCTACCCTTCCCATTGGCTAATCAGGAAGATATGCAAATTAACTGCCAGCCAAGATGGCGGCCGGCAGCCAGGCAGCTGGAAGCAAACATGAGGCTTGCTTGCTTCAGTGACGGAGGACTCCAACGTTCCCCACCTGCCTTGCCGGCCTCTGAGCTTGCAGTTTGAAACATTGTAACAAATATAGAAGCTAAACAAAACCCCAGAAACCTGCTTTCAGCCCGCCGGGATCTCAGAGCTGGAGTTGATACAGTGTTTCGATTATAGAACCGAAACAAACCAGATACCTGCTTTCAGCAGCAGAGGCCTCAGAGCTGGAGCCAGAGCTAAAGCTGGCCCAGAATAAAAAAAAAGAAAAAAAGGAGCAGTTGGGAGCTTCAGTCTGAAAACAGCCCTCAGCCCCTCACCCAGACTGCCTAGGCACCCCAGTGGGGAACCCCACCCTGAAGGATGTGTGATCAGCTGCAAACAGCCATCATCCCCTCACCCAGGCTGGCCAGGCACCCCAGTGGGGACACCCACCCTGATCCAGGAAACCCTTCAGGACAAACCAGCCAGCACCACCCATGTACCAGGCCTCTATCCTATATAGTAAAAGGGTAATATGCCTCCCAGCACCGGGATCAGCGGAGCCGCGAGGCCTCCCAGCACCGGGATCAGCGTGACAGGGGGCAGCACCCAAACACCCTGATCGCCCTGTGGCTCTGTGTTTGGCAGGGGGCGGCGCCACAACCTCCCCATCGACCCTGCCTTGAGTGTGACAGGGGGCGGTGCCCCAACCCCCCAATCGGCCCTACCCTGAGTGTGACTGAGGGTGGCATGGTAACCTCCCAATCCACCCTGCTCTGTGCATGACAGGGGGCAGCGCCCCAACTCTCCAATCGGCCCTGCTCTGAGCCTGACCAGGGGCTGCACCTAGGGATTGGGCCTGCCCTCTGCCACCTGGGAGCAGGCCTAAGCCAGCAGGGTGTTATCTCCCGAGGGGTCCCAGACTGTGATAGGGCACAGGCCGGGCTGAAGGGCCCCCCCTTCCCCCCCAAGTGCACAAAAATTTGTGCAAGAGTAGGCCTTCCTTCCCCCGGCTGCCAGCACCGGCTTCCCTCCGGCACCCAGGACCCAGGCTTCCCTTCTCCGGCCGCTGGCAGGAACCTGGAACCCGGGCTGGCTTCCCTCCAGCCCTGGCTTCATCAGGAAGGATATCTGGTCTAATTAGCATATTACCCTTTTATTATTATAGATTTTTTATTGATTCAGAGAGGAAGGGAGAGGGAGAGAGAGAGAAACATCAATGATGAGAGAATCATTGATCAACTGCCTCCTGCATGCCTGCAACTGGGGATCAAGCCCACAACCTGGGCGTGTGCCCTTACCGGGAATCAAACCATAACCTCCTGGTTTATGGGTCAACACTCAACCAATGAGTCATGCCAGCCAGGCCAGAAGGATATTTCTTAAACTGTGGTTGGAGCATGATTGTCATTATGCTTCTTATGCCAATGTGAAAGCTTTTATGTTGGCTGAACTATTTAATAATAAATTTTAAATCAAACAAATTAAAACTATACACACAGTGTAAATAAATTTCTGAAAAATTGGAAAATAGAGGAAATGTCACCCCAAATTATACCATCTTA
Source organism: Myotis myotis (assembly GCF_014108235.1). Lineage (NCBI taxonomy): Eukaryota > Metazoa > Chordata > Mammalia > Chiroptera > Vespertilionidae > Myotis > Myotis myotis. The sequence continues at coordinate 30,421,678 of NW_023416313.1, forward strand.
ACCCACAATTTTAAAAATTAAGTAAGTCTTTCCACATCTGAGTGAGGTTGGTTAATAAGAATGTTATTTCTAGGGCCCACTGCACAAATACGTGCACCTTGAAAGGAACTGTGGGTCACGAGGCTGTGGTGGGCACAGGGGCGGGTCTCAGCACATCCTCTGGGCCCCCACCTGGCCCCTTCTGCTGTAGCCCAGGTCCCCTATCTGTCAGCAGCCCTACTCCCGCCGCCGCTGCTCCCACATGCTGACGGCGCCAGGTGCCAGCAGCGGGTGTGAGTGGCGGCTCCAGCACCGGCTGTGGGTGCGAAAGGGGCCGGTGCCAGCAGTGGGTGCTAGAGACGGCTGCTGGCCCCTCAGGAGCAGGGGTAGGTGGAAAGCCCTAAGGGGTGATCAGGGCCAGCGGCCACCGCTCTCACCTGCTGATGGCGCCCAGAGATTGGGGCCGGCGCCAGGCACTGGCAGCAGGTACAAGTGGAGCTGGTGCCAGAAGCAGGTGCGAGCACTGGGTGGGACCACAGCATGCGGGAGCAAAGAATTTTCAGTAACCACCAGAGGCTTGCCCCGATTACAGTGACCAGCGCCCCGCCTTGGTCTGGTCCCCCACTCACCTGCTCCACCATCCCACCATGGCCAATGCCCGCCATGTTCCCCAGACGCCCCCTGGTGCTCAGCGCACGTCATAGCGACTGGTTATTCAGTTGTTCCGCCGTTCAGTCTATTTGCATATTAGGGTTTTATATATATAGATTATTCATAACAGCCAAAATCAACTCAAGTAGACATCAACAAATGAAGGGGTACAACAAAATGTGGTTTATCCATACAATAGAGAGAAATTCAGCAATTAAAAAAGAATGAAATGCTGATATATGCTACAATTTGGATGAAGTTAAAAAACATTATCCTTAGTAAAAAGTCAGACACAAAGACCACATATTGTATGATTCCATTTATATGAAATGTCAGAAAAGACCAAAAACAAAGTGCCAAAAATAGATTAGTGTGTGCCAGGACCTGCAGGGGAGGGAACAGGAGTGGCTACATCGAAGCACGAGAGATTTTTAGGGGGTGATAAAAACAGTCTAAAATTAGATGGTGGGGATGGTTGTACAACTTTGTACACTGACTAAACCTCATTGAATCATACACCTAAAATGGGTGAATGGTATGGTTTAAAAAAACTGTCTTTATCCAAGAAACACTTATGCTTGGGGGCGGGAGGAGGGAATGTTATTGCAGTTTACGGACATGAACATGGAAGGATATAAATGTGGAAAAGGACCCAGAATCCTAACCACGTGAACCTGCGTCAGCAGAAAACCTCCAGGTAGGTGGAAGTGGGGGCTGAAAGCAAAGACTCCTGTCTGCCAGCGTCTCTGGGAGGAGGCCGCCTTGGAGGAAGAGCCTCGCCAATGTGGAACAGCCATAGTAGAAAAAACAAATGGCAGCAGCATTAGGCGGAGAGAACTCTGCGGATGGTGTTCCAGGTTCTGCGAGTGGTTTGCAGGAGATTGAGAAGTTCCTGTGTGTTCTGGTTTGGGGAGGGTGGGCACCAAGGCTGGAAAAGAGAGTAAACTGAAAGAAGCCTAGAGATTAGGCTCCTGGGACCAAACACCGTGTATATGCTGATGACCCCCAAATTTATATCTCTAACCTAGATCTTGCATCTGACTCTAGGCTCCCATCTCCAATGACCAACACTGGACATGACATAGAAATAGCATGGTAAACATAGCTCCAAAGGCCATCTTGATTTCTACCCCAGAGTCCTCACCCTACCACTCTCCCAGGTTGCAGCTTTTAAGATTCTCTCTTTGTCTTTTGCTCTTGGCATTTTAATTATGATGTGTCTTGGTGTGGTCTTCTTTGGATTCCTTTTGTTTGGGGTTCTCTGCGCTTCTTGGACCTGTAAGTCTATCTCCTCATCTTGTCTTCTCTGCCACCACTGTTCTCGGCCACCATCCCTTCTCTCCTGGACAAAGCCACAATCTCTTCACTGGCCTTTTTGCTTCCACCTTTGCTTTCCTCCAGCCCATTCTCCACGCAGCAGCAAAACTCATTTTCTTTTTTTAATATCCAACATGAGTTTTTATTTCCCCCAAACAAAAACAGTATAAGGATCATTATCTTTTAATATAATTTAAAATGTTATTTGAGTTTCCTGAAATGCATTCAAAATAATTGTGTAATATCTGTTGTCTTTCATTTTATAATTAGCTAATTCTAACAACTAAGTTTCTTTTCATAGTTCATAAAAATAGATACAATTATATTTAGGTAAAGAGACATTTTCAATTACTGTCAAGATTACCTTGACTTATAAGAAAAGAGTGATGGTAATTAGAGAAAAGCAATTTAAAATTTTAGTGTAGGAGTTTAAGTATCTTTGAAACAAAACAGAAACAAATAGCTTATAAAGAAACTGAAAACTCATTTTCTTAAATGTAAATTGGGTCCTGTCACTCAAGTGCTTAAAATATTCAAGAGCTGCCCTAACTGGTTTGGCTCAGTGGATAGAGTGTCGGTCTGTGGACTGAAGGGTCCCAGGTTCGATTTCAGTCAAGGGCATGTACCTTGGTTGTGGGCACATCCCCAGTAGGGGGTGTGCAGGAGGCAGCTGATCGATGTTTCTCTCTCATCGATGTTTCTAACTCTCTATCCCTCTCCCTTCCTCTCTGTAAAAAAAAAATCAATAATATATATATATATATATTAAATCTTCAAGAGCTTCCCATTGTACATAGAATAATTCCAGCTCCTTCACCTTGGCCTGCCAGGCCCCGAGTACTCTGGCTTATGCCTAATCCCCCCCTGCACCACCCGGCAGTCCTCCACTTACTCACTACATTTTTTTCGCAGTTGTTTTTCTCTAAACGTTTACATTTCCTAAGCCCTTCCCATCTCAAGGCTTTGGCACTTACTATCCCTTCCGTTTGTTCCAGGCTTCTGCCTTCTCATGCTTCACATTCCAGCTTAACCATGGCTCTCTCAAAGCCTCCTTCTCCATCCACTCTTTGCAGGCCGCCTCTCTTTTTACCATCTGCCTTTGTCCCGCTTCTGTTTCTTCTTCACAGCACTCCCACAATTTGCCGCTATTATGCGCTGGTTTACTGATATTTTAGGCTGCTTCTCTTAGGAGAATTGAAATTCTATGAACCATATGCTGTTCACTATTGCAGCCCTAGCATTCAGCATAATACGTATTGGAATGCCTTCAGCGGCTCAACAAAGATTTGTTGAAGGAAAGCACTTAGAAAACCCCTTGACAATTTCCCCCTATTGTTCAATTTTCAGAAAGAAACAGACTTTCTTGGCTTATCAGAACTATTTTGATTACAATAACAGAAGCCCATTTAAGCCTAAATAAAAGGGAGATTTATTATGTGGACACCAGTTTTCTCAGGAAACCAAAGGGCAAAGATGCAGGTGTGTCTTGGGAAAGGACTCAAAGCAGAAACTAGGGTAGCATAAATATATTTTACCCTATTTGCAAGCTAACAAGTCAGCCTGCCACGGTTTCGTGGGTTCTGGCAGAAGGTACAATATTTCTGTATTAGAGAAAAAGAACAGTATGTCGCTCACACCAACCGTTAGTAGCCAGAGTATCAGCATTTACATACATTGGTTCCAAGCTCCAGTTCCCACAGGATCATGGGAAGAGAGCCAGGCTGTGTTGCAGGTGAGAAATCCCAAGCTCAGGGAACCCAAATCTTTTGCAATGGGCCATATGCATGCCTGACCTTCGCCCTGAGAGGAAGACACTATCTTTGTCATAATGGATAGTAAACAAACCTGTTCTTTCCTTCAAAGAGACACTACCTCTATATTCTAAGGCTGTTAGCTATATAAACATTATTGAAAAGATAATCCACAACAAGGGCAGCCAGTGCCTCACTCAAGATGCGCAGAAATGCAAGAGATCCAAGGAGAAAAGTCTCCCAATAAGCAGGGGTGTCGGGGCAAGGGGAGGGGCGGTATTAGAGGGGGAGCAGAAGAAAATAGACATCTACCATATATACATCTCTGGAGTGTAGTACCTTCTGGAATGGTGAAGGCAACAGGTTTAGCACTTTCTACAAATGAATTCAGAGAATATTCACTAATTTGTATCTTATAAAACCTTTATCATTAGAGCTGTTTTCTCTCAGAGAAACACTGATACCTCTTTCTAAATGGTATAAAAGATTTTGAAAACAATAGTAATATGTATTTTCACAACAATCAGTATGGAGGAGAGCAGTTTAAATTTCTGGCAAGGATGCATTTGGAACAACTCTTTAAAAATAGATTCTCTTTTTAAGTTTTCTGTCTCTGTTTTTTAAAGAGTCGATTGTGGCAAAAGGTCAAGTGGGGTATTGTTTTATGTTGTTCCTGCTTAAGGGAATCTAAACTATTCTGATTCTGTACAAATCAAAACAAAACTTGGAACATTCATAGCTATCTTTCAAAGAAACCCAGGGGTGTACTAAGGGAATTAAATGACCCTATTTAATTCTCCATAACCAGTTCAGATACTTTTATTATATTTCTACATAAATTTGAAATTCTGGTTACCCAGAATCCTGTGGATGAACGATGCCATGTAGTATTAGGAGATAAACCGGTGGTCAAAGCTTAGCAGTAACCGTATCCTATGATTTCCCTCTGATCAATGATTATAAAATCATTTGCCATGGTAAGCATCCATCCTTAAATCACCTAGACAGAGCAGACTAGAAGGAGAAGGCATTTTCTTAGGAGAGAGGTGCCCACAAATAAGTGAGCAGAGGTCCTGGATGGAGTAAGTGTATCAGAGGCCAGGGCAGGTCAACACCACTGTTGGGCAGCTTGGGTAGTTTGTAAACAAATCAACTATTTATTTGTTTATTATTTCTTTAGTTATACTTGATATGTTGCCTTAGATGATGAACCCATCAAATATGGAGCTTAACTCAGTTTAATTCACTTTATAGAGAAGTTAACATAGCAAATAAGTACTTAAATACATGCTAAGTTAAGAAAATGGTCCTCAAAATCAATTACAGAACCAGGATTTTGGATCTTAATGAAGGGTATGTATAAGCACTCTTCCCTCTAATTCAGTGTTAATACTTTTTCATTGTCTTCTATCTCTGAAATTTAAGAAAGATAATTTCCTTTTACTCTTGAGTCTCCTATTTCTAATTCCAAAGGAAACTATTTCAGACATATTTAGTGGTAGAGTTAACCTGTAATATCAAATCTAAATAAAACATATTACTCACTTTTTCATGTGATGAAATAGTTCTTAAGCTAGACAAATATTTCAATCAACAAATATTTATTAGAAACTACATGCAAGACACTATACTTGATAGAACCAAGATGGTGGCATAGGTAAACACCTGAAATTGCTGCCTCACACAACCACTTCAAAAACACAACTAAAAGACAAAACGGACATCATCCAGAACCATAGGAAGGCTGGCTGAGTGGAAATTCTACAACTAGAAGGAAAGAGGAAAGCACACTGAGACTCAGAGGTATGGAGGCAACTGAGGACACGGTTGTCTTTTTCAATCGGGAGGGAGGCACAAGCTCCCTACTGCTCTGAATTCCAGTTCCGGGCGAGTCTCTGGGGACCCAGACTCATACAGGGAGAAACTGGACTGTCTGGCATGGGCGGAACTCGAGGGCGGCTTTCTCTCAGAGGTGCTTGCAGCAATTACTTCGGGACACTGGGACCCAAGGCCTCTTAGGGCAGGGCTGAGGATCAGCCATAGCTGTTTGCTCCGCCCTATTGATTCCCTGAGATCCCACCCCACCCAAGCTGTGTGCAGTGGCTTTTGCATATGAAAGGCCTGGCCCTTTGCAATCTAAAATTACCTAACAAACTGCAGCTGGGTCAGAGAGACCCAGAACATCCAAAAGAAGGCCCCACAGCAGCTTGCATTGCTTCACAGCTGGGCCTCATCTGGGCACCTCCAAACCCAAAACAAAGAAGAGGAATCTGCAGATCTCTCCGTAGCTCCTGCTGGGTAGCCTCAGGTAGAGGCTAAATTAGCACCTCCCTAGAAATCCAAGAGCTAATGTACCCAGTGGTCAGAGTGGGACCATCCAGATTACAACTCCTCAGATCCATAAGGGACACACTCAGGGGGCAGACTCAGTGATCACCAAAGCCCCACTGAAGCAAGTCTTGCCCCGGAGGGGTGCCTCCAGCACAGAAGTTCTCCCACTGCAGACACAGCTGATTCTCACAGCCAATTGGCCTGAAGGTCAATTCCTCCAAGTGATATCTACAACAATCAAGGCTTAACTAAAACAAGATTGTGCACAAAGCCCACACAGGGGTGCACCAAGAGTGTCCACCTCAGGTAACTGAGGAGGCTGAGCCACTGGGCCCTATAGGACACCTAGCATAGAAAGCCACTCTACCAACACAGGGAAGCAGCCAAAATGCGGAGACAAAGAAACAGGTCACAAATGACAGAAATGGAGGAAAGCAAACTACTGGATATAGAGTTCAAAACCACACTTATAAGGTTTTTCAAGAATTTTCTAGAAACTGCCAATAAATTTAGTGAGATCCTCAAGGATATGAAAAAGGACCAACTAGAAATTAAGCATACACTGACTGAAATAAAGAATATTATACAGACTCCCAACAGCAGACTAGATGATTGCAAGTATCAAGTCAAAGATTTGAAATACGAAGAAGCAAAAAACACCCAACCAGAAAAACAAAATGAAAAAAGAATCCAAAAATATGAAGATAGTGTAAGGAGCCTCTGGGACAACTTCAAGCGTACCAACATCTGAATTATGGGGGTGCCAGAAGAAGAGAAAGAGCAAGATATTGAAAACCTATTTGAAGAAATAATGACAGAAAACTTCCCCTACCTGGTGAAAGAAATAGACTTACAAGTCCAAGAAGTACAGAGAACCCCAAACAAAAGGAATCTAAAGAGGACCACACCAAGACACATCATAATTAAAATGCCAAGAGCAAAAGACAAAGAGAGAATCTTAAAAGCAGCAAGAGAAAAACAGTTACATACAAGGGAGTATCCATATGACTGTCAGCTGATTTCTCAATAGAAACTATGCAGGCCAGAAGGGAGTGACAAGAAATATTCAAAGTGATGAATAGCAAGAACCTACAACCAAGATTACTTTACCCAGCAAAGCTATCATTCAGAATTGAAGGTCAGATAAAGAGCTTCACAGATAAGGAAAAGCTAAAGGAGTTCATCACCACCAAACCAGCATTATATGAAATGCTGAAAGGTATTCTTTAAGAAGAGGAAGAAGAAAAAGATAAAGATAAAAATTATGAACAGCAAATACATATCTATCAACAAGTGAATCTAAAAATCAAGTGAATAAAAAATCTGATGAACAGAGTAAACTGGTGAATATAATAGAATCAGGGGCATAGAAAGGGAGTGGACTGACAATTATTGGGGGGAAAGGGTTGTGGGGTGTGCAGCAAGAGAATGGAAAAAAATCGTACACCTATGGATGAGGACAGTGGGGGAGGGTAAGGGCGGAGGGTGGGGTAGAAACCGGGTGGAGGGGAGCTATGGGGGAAAAAAGAGGAACAACTGTAATAATCTGAACAATAAAGATTTAATTTTTAAAAAAAGACACTATACTTATTTATTGAGAAGAGTGAGAAAGAAAAAAACAATAAAAACAAAACAACAATATAATTTCATAATGCTCACTCAAAAGATGAAATACCATTAAACTGTCATCATTATCATAAAGTTAGCTACTATTTAGTGAGTTTTCACACAGGGCTGTCTTAAGCATAGAACAGTTTGCTACTGGTACATGACACGTACAGAAGTTGAGACTAAGCATTTAGAAACTTCGATAGTGCCCTGGCCAGGTAGCTCAGTTGGTTTGAGCATTATCCTGATACGCCAATGTTGTGGGTTTGACCTCTAGTCAGGGCACATACTAGAAGCAACCAATGAATGCATAAATAAGTGGAACAAGAAGTTGATGTCTCTCTCTCTCTCTCGCTCTCGCTCTCGCTCTCAAATCAATCAATAAAAATTTTTTGAAAAATAAACATTTAGCCCAGCTGGCTTAGCTTAGTGGTTGAGCATCAACCTATGAACCAGGAGGTCATGGTTCAATTCCTAGTCAGGGCACATGCCCGGGTTGCAGGCACATTCCCAGTGGGGGACATGCAGGAGGCAGCCAGTCAATGATTCTCTCTCATCATTTATGTTTCTATCTTCCTCTCCCTCTCCCTTCCTCTCTGAAATTAATAAAAATATATATTTTTTAAATATACTTTTTAAAAAATTTTATTTTATTTTTTTATTGCTTAAAGTATTACAAAGGGTATTACATATGTCTCCTTTTTTCACCCACCCTTGACAATCTAAATATACTTTTATAGCAATGTGACAGAGCATTTTTCTCTCTGTTGAATCTAATAATTAAAATTTTAGGCTTCACTTTACAAAAGTATAATTCTCCTACAGATTGGAAATATGAAAACTCATCCTGCCCTAGCCCGTTTAGCTGAGTGATTAGAGCGTCGGCCTGCAGACTGAAAGGTCCCAGGTTCGATTCCGTTCAAGGGCACATGCCTGGGTTGCAGGCTCTATTCTCAGTAGGGCTCGTGCAGTAGGCAGCCAATCAATGATTTTCTCTCATCATTGATGGTTCTCTCTCTCTCTCTCTTTCTCTCTCTCTCCCCCTTCCTCTCTGAAATCAATATTTTTTTTAAAAGAAGAAAAAAAGAAAACTCATCCTTACCAGAGATAGTTTTAGAGATCCATTTTAGTATGAAGTCACCCATTATTACTATTACTCTTAAGTGGCTACTGAGTGCTATAGCAGTTTGGGAGGATTATAGGTTGTTTACTAAATATTCTAGATTTACTGACTGTCATGTATATATTGAGAGCCCAAATATTTGAGGTGCCTGACGAAGTAAAATGTGCTAACCATTGCCCCTCTGCCCATAATCCCTTCTTGGAAATATTATGGGATCCTGTTCACCTCTGCACCCCTCCCCCACCTTAGCTGGTCCTATCATAGTGGACTAATATTAGTTAGCCTAATAATATGGGAGCCTGTCACCCAAGTATCTGGATTGGGACACTGAGAGACTGAGTGCTTAGGTCACCGTGGGCATATAAACTGAAATGTCAACAGTTGTTACAGCACCAAACCAAAAGCCACATGCAAGCTGCTGTGATGAAGGGAGCACAGAAGACATGCATAAGCAGAAGTTTTGAGAGGGAATAAGTGGAATGGAGCAACTGGCAAAACATGCAAGAAGAAGAGAAGGATCTTGTTAAAATGTAAATCAGGACATTTTACTCTTTGGCTCAAAACCCTGCCTTTTCTTTTCAAAGTCAAAGTCAAAGTCAAAGTCTTTGTAAGTGCCTACTAATCCCTTTAAATCTTACCCCCTTCTCTCTGACTTCACCTCCCTCAAATCTCCCCCTCACTCACTCCAGTTTAGCCGCTCAGACCTTGTTTATGAAGCCTGGCACATATGGCCACAGGACGTTTACACTTGCTATTCTGTTTGGCATGCTCTTCCCTGTATGTCTTGCTCTCTCGCCTCCCTCAGACCTCTGTTCAAATGTCATCCTCTCTGCTAAGCTTTCCCCGATTATTCTATGTGAAACTGCCTTCCCACCCACACTCACACTCCTTATCTTCCCTGATTCATTTTTCTCCATAGCACTGTCATCGTACGGCATGCTATACATTTTACTTATGTGTCTATCTTGTCTGTTAGCCATCACTAAAATGTGAGCTCTGTGAGATGAGGTCTTTTTTTCTGTTTGTTTTTGTTTTTGTGGGTTTTTTTGCTATATGCCCAATGCCTAGAATGGTTTCTCTACTAGTACATAGTAAGTGCTTCATAAATATGTTTAAAAAACCCACAAAAAACAGGAATGCTTCACTGAAGGAAATGGAGGACATTGCTTTGGTTTCTTATTTTGTAACTAGAGGCCTGGTGCACAAATTCGCAGATCAGGCCAAAACCAAGTCTCCAACATCCCTCAAGGGGTCCTGAATTGCGAGAGGGCACAGGCCAGGCCAAGGGACCCCACCAGTGCACGGATCGGGGCCGGCGAGGGATACAGGAAGTTGGCCAGCTGGGGAGGGACTGCAGGAGGGCTCCAGGGTGTGTCCAGCCCATCTCACTCAGTCCTGATGGGCCAGACCCCAGCAGCAAGCTAACCTACTGGTCAACTGTCTGCCCCCTGGTGGTCAGTACACGTCATAGCGAGCAGTTGGGCGGCCTTAGCATATCATTAGCATATTACACTTTGATTGGTTGAACAGACGACTGGACTACTGGACACTTAGCATACTAGGCTTTTATTATATAGGATTCTAGTCCCCAAATGGTCTGGCCACACTCTATTACTCATCATCAGATGTTATAATAAATACTACCTTGTCATACCTCCCCATTTTTCTTTCTGATTTTTGTTTTTTAATCATGTAAATATTTACAGGATTTCAAAATCAAAACCATGTCACAAGATAAATTCTATGACTATGCCCTTCACTCTGTTTCTTCCTTCCCCATTTGCTTACCATTTTTATTGATCTTTGGTTTATTCTTCTATTGTTTCTTTTTGCAAATATAAGCAATTTGTATAATTTTATATACCTCCCTGCTTCTTACACTGAGTATCATTCTGAACCAGTTATCCTGCAGACACATGGAGGTATTCCTCTTTCCTTTGTTTGGAAGCACAGTCCTCCACTGTGTAGAGGTATCATAGTTTTCTCAACTAGCCCCATATTGATAACATTTCGGTTGTTCTCAGTCTTTTGCTATTACAAATAATGGCAAAGTGAATAATAAATAGCCTTGCGCATAGGTGTGTCCATATTTTTGCCAGTTTACTTTTGGAATACATTCTTAGAAGTGGAATGAGTGGATAACCACTCATTTGAATATTTTCTGTTCATTAGAGAACCAACAAATCAAGATTAAGAAGGTCCATCTTAAATCACACTTCTTCTGGGAAAATCTTATTATCCCAGGCAGTAGGAATCTCTCTCTCTCTCTCTCTCTCTCTTTCTCTCTCTCTCTCTCTATATATATATATATATATATATATATATATATGATTTGAGAGAGAGAGGAAAGGCAAGGGGGGGAGAGAAACATCAATGCGAGAGAGAAATATCCATAGAAGAAATCTCTTTCTATTCCACCAATACTCTCTCTCTCTCAAAAAAACCACAAAAAACAGAGGGGGAAAACACACAAACCTTGCATTCTCTCACGTCCATATCACTCACATGGCACTTTTCACATGCTGCTTTGTATACAACAGTGGAACCTTGTTTCTCAAACGTCTCCCATCTCAAACAATTTGCTTCTCAATCTGACAACCCTTTCCTGCTGATACCTGTATGACCAGTCACACATCTCTCACTGACAAACAAAGGAGCGAATGCTCGAATATGAGTCAGTTTACCACTGTTAAAATCTCAGGATATTGTGCTGTGAATATTTTCATGTTTTTGTAGTTTGGGTTTTTTTACTATGCATTTCCTTTCCTTTTTATTAAATTGTCATTTACATTTCATGTTCTTTTTTTTTTAATGATCTTCTTTCTTTCTTTAAATATATTTTTATTGATTTCAGAGAGGAAGGGAGAGGGAGAGAGAGATAGAAACATCAATGATGAGAAAGAATCATTGATTGGCTGCCTCCTGCACGCCCCCTACTGGGGATCAAGCCCACAACCTGGGCATATGCCCTTAACTGGAATCGAACCTGGACCCTTCAGTCCACAGGCTGATGCTCTATCCACTGAGCCAAACTAGCGAGGGCTCCTTTTTGTTTTAAAGTGTTTATTTATAGATTAAACAGTACAATAGACATATATTGTTTATAAGGAAGGTTAAAACGGAATCATTTGGGGGTCTGGAATGGATTAATTCAAATTACATTATTTCTAATGGGAAAAAATGACTCTGTTTCGAACAGCCTTCCGGAATGAATTAAGGTTGAGAAACGAGGTTCCACTGTATAGTTATCTGTGTGCATCTCATCTCCTCAAATGGACAACAAGCTACTGCAGAACAAGGCACACATTCCTTGTGACCTTTATCACCTCTGGCTCCTAGCAGTATGCCTTGAACTAGTAGCAATGACCAAATGAATAAATAAGGTAGGTTAATCCAGCACATGATGGTGCCCCATATAAAAGTATCCAGTTAGAGTTATGCCTCCTCTAACATACCAGAATAAATCCCCGGTTTGAATGTAAAAATTATAAGAAAATATTTAAAAAGAAAGAAGTGATTGTTATTTTTTTAAAAGGTCAGTGAAAAGACTGTGTGCACTTTGTGCCTTTAAACGAGACTGAGCCAGTATAATTGAGCCTGCAGCCCTCCAGCACATCATTTTTGGCTCCTCTCTCATAGCTCCTGCTCATATTCTCTGTTCGTGGTACTAATCCCGACTGGTGCCACTGCTGGGCTGGCCCTTCAAGGGATGATAGACTGTTCTTGCCCCAATCTAAGGCTCCAGAGTCAAGCCCCTTGCCACAGACGTGTGGAAGGCCTGGCAACGACTAGTATGTTATTTGTGCTCAGAGAGCACATCAGCGTCTGTGGGGAGGTGGTGGCCTTTGCTAGCCTGTTGACTAAGTACAGGAGGAGTTTTATTTGCTTAGACTTTAATAGGCTTCGCCCACTCTTGGAGGGGACCTTGCGCAACATTATGATGTAGCTCCTAATGCATCTGAGGTGGAGAAATTGCAAAGGATCTCTTTTATCCTGCCTATTGGAAAGGTTGGAGAAATTCATTGCCTTCCACTCAGACTGCAATCTCATCTTTGAAAGCAAAAAAGATCCCGCGCCCCCCCCCCCCCCCCCCGCCCCCACTATCCCGTAGTATACAGACCTTCTCCCTGCCACGGATGATCACAGTCAACCCCATGATCTGACCTGCTGCTAATGCATGGCAAAATGGTGGTGGTTTTCTCAAAAGCTGTTTACAAATAATATTTCACCATAATTTGGACCCAGACAATGCTTAAAACAGAACTGCTGCCGATGGTTGCCTAAATACACGGTCAAAACTCCTGATCCACTGACCTGGGCTGGAAAAACAATCGTGAAAGATCAAAATCATTTGGGCTGAACGAGGAAACAAGTTCTCCAATAGCTAGGAAACAACCATGCCAACAAACAGAGCAGCTCTGTTTGAACCGTGAGCCACCCCGTCATGTGTGGGTGCCCAATCTGAAGCGAACCATACTCACTGATAACAGGAGGAACACCTGTGCCATGCCCCACTATTCATCTCTTCCCTGCGCTGCCCAACGCCCTGCCCTCCTTTCTCTAGACCAGAGTGCAGATGAGAGATGAGAGCTATCTGGTTTCCAGGAACTTTGGGGAGATGGAATCTGTTTACAGATCGACACAATGGTGAACTCCTGTGCATCAGGGAACCTTGCAGATTGGGCCCTGTCCAGCATATCTGGTTACCAACTTGTCCCAAGGCAAGAAACTCACAACCCGGCCAGGCAATAGCATCACTGGCCCTTTAAATGCAACCGTGTCTCCTACAAGACCTGCTACAAAGGGCACAGAAAGGCAACTGCCTGCAACCACTTAGGTTTAGTATTTGCCCAAAATCATTCTCTCCATTACTGAACCCACTGCTCCTTGCTTTCATCTGTTCCTCTGGCTCTATGCTTTGTCTTTTGATATCTGCTACTAGTCTTCCTTAATTGAGGAATCCTTCAATTTTTTTTTTTCTATTATGTAGAGGCTTAGGACTCTTGCCACTATATTCTGACTTTTATTTTTAAATCTTCCTGCTTTGTTATTTTGGTGATACTACTGCCCTGGCTAAGAGACTCACTCTGTTGCAGGTGGTGGACCGGCACCAGGTGTCTGGTGGGTGGGGTCAGGCCAAACCTGTGTTCAGCAACCTCGGTACTTGGGTTCTTGGCTAGGAAAGAATTCAGAGCCAAGACCAAACTGTAAGAGAACATTTATTTATAAAATCACAGAAGTAGAAGTAATTCCTAGAAGAAATGGGCTAAGAAAACAAGTTATAGGGGTAAAGGAAGGGTCCTTGGAGCTTGGGAGTGAGGAAGCCAATGGTAACGTGCCTGGGACATGGAGAGAGAGGAGAAAAAGGCACCAGCAGTGCTCCCCAGAGGGAGAGCTCTGGGTTCTGTCCTAAGGATTGTAAGGACGGAGATTTGGGGGGAGGTCCCAGGGGAAGATCTCAATAGCATATTCAGTAGCTTTCCAGGTGTGTCCTTTCAGGGTGTGGTTTCCACTAATTGATTGGCCTGTCCCAGGGCAGGGGGTCATTATTCAATGCAGCTGGTCCTGACATCAGCAGTGGCTGGTTTTGTTACTTAATCTGGGCCTGGGGCTGAACTACAACTGAGGCCTAGATGTTATCTCTAGGGAGGGAAGGTCAGGGGGTCCAAACCGCATAACCAGCAATATGCTAGGGGAGGAAAGGTCACCCTGGGGGAAAAGTCACCCTGCCCATAAAACCCCTACGGGCTGGGCTAGTCTCCCAGCCTTTCCAATGAGAAGCTCAGATGCTGAAGTTTCTTCTTAGCAAACTGCTGATTTGGGGGATCTTCAGGCCTCACCCACCTACTCTCAAATTCCTAGAGTACCATCAAGTAAATGGCTACTAGGAAGTCAATTAAGAAGGAGATAAGAGAAATTGCCTCCTTCTCTAAGGAACATATTGTTTCAATATGTTGGGACCCAGATGTTCTGAAACTTCAAAACTGGCAAACTTGCTCTTAGAGCAAGAGGATTGTGTCATTGGGTATCATAAACGCAATAACCCTTGTCCCGCAACTCCCATTCCAGATGGTAGCTGACAGTATCCTTGGTCTTTTAAGAAAAAAAGGGAGAACTCCTCTTGGTCATGCACTATTGGAGATTATGAGTGCATATTCTGAAGTCAGACCACTGGATTCAAATCCAGCTCCTGGCTATGGGATCTTAGAAATCTCTGCCTCAGTATCCTCATTCATAGAATGGAGATGATGATGCTAATAGAAGCTACCCAAAATGACTATTTTGAGTTTAAAATGAAGTATTACATATCATTAAAGTGGTCACTAATTGTTAGCTATGATTACTATCCGGCCAATTCAGAGAGACCTGGATATTTACAGAATTAAACTTCCAGACTACATATAACTATGTTTATATATATATGATGAATAAGAAAGTAACTTTCTAGGCATGCATGGGCAAATTGAATACCTGATGATGCCTTTCAGTTTGTGTAATATTCTAAGAGTATCCCAAGGACTCGGGAATGAAATTCTCTACAACTTCCTTAGTAGAAGAATGATTATACAAATATCTCAATGACAGCTTAATTTACTTCTGCCTAAAATAAAACTGTATTTATAGTCTACTATCTCTATAGCATCTCTAAGCCAATACTCAGCTAATATATTTTAAATCCTAAATCAAATTATCAGGACTTGTCTTAGCAACATGGAGATTTGGATGATTCTTAGTAAGTTTTCTCCCATTGCTGAACGATAGGTTCTCTAGAACAGCGGTTCTCAACCTGTGGGTCGCGACCCCTTTGGCGGTCGAACAACCCTTTCACAGCGGTCGCCTAAGACCATCCTGCATATCAGATATTTACATTATGATTCATAACAGTAGCAACATTACAGTTATGACGTAGCGATGAAAATAATTTTATGGTTGGGTCACAACATGAGGAACTGTATTTAAAGGGCCAGAAGGTTGAGAACCACTGCTCTAGAACATCATGAATATTAGTAAGTGGTTCATATTCGATTTTTTTTTTTCAATTTCACTGTGTTGCCGATATACTACCTCAAAAAATAAGAAATAACAGGTTATTTAATAACCTTGTCTTCCCACTTGCTACCAAAAAAAGAGAGAGAAATAAGGTACTGTTTCATTTGGGGCTGAGATAGCAGCCTTCTAAGAGTTCAAGAAACTGTTCACCTCTGCCCTAATCATGGACCACCCCAACCCTGCATCAATACAATACATGCCCCCAACGATGTAATAGGGGGCCACCCTCTGACCAGAGGACCTCCCTGGGGAAGTGATACCTGCCATTACGGGCACTTTTGAGGCATAGCATAACTGTAGATCTGATTAAAGCTAACTGGAAAAATTCTAAGTTCAAGTCCTTGGCTCCTTTCTTTTGCCCCCAAGATTTCAGTTCAGAATCTCTTTCACAGGGTGGGGTAAAAGCAGGTTTACAGCGGTGAGTACCCGAAACACAGTTTATTCTTGTATTATTTATTATCCAAATCTGCAAGAATTTTTATGAGTTTATTTGAGCCAAACTTGACGACGATTGCTGGAAAGCAAAATCTCAATGGATTGAGAAAATGCTCCAGAAAATGGCAGTTTTGCACCTTATTTCATACATTTCAATCAAAGGAGGAGTCCTAAGGAGGTTATAGGAACTCCATTGGTGGTAGATTGGGGAGGCGGGAGAAAGCAAAGCGGGGAAATCTCTCAGATTGGATTAAAAGTAAAACGGACACATACTTCTCTGATATGGGTGGGTGTGGGATAATTAACAGTGAACATTTACAGCACATAGAGATGGTATGTGGGAGAACAAGATAGCAATGAAGGGTTGTGTCCTCTAGTGTTCTGGTTTCACCAAGAGATTGTGCCCTGGGGGTTCTGGAAGAAAGGAAATTACCCTGACTTTCCAAAGGTATGTTATCATAGATCAGTGGTTCTCAACCTTGGCTGCACATTAGAATCACCTGGGAATCTTTTTAAAATCCTGATTTCTGGGCCTCATCCTCCAGAAATTCTGTTTCTTTGTTATGAGGTGGGGCCACAACATTAGTTGAGAACCACTGTCATAGTTGCAAAAAGACTACAGAAAGGCTCAGTTAAGGTAAAAATTGACCTTTTCAAGGAAGATACCAGGCTAGGACATGACTACCTGCCAAGACCTGCTTTTAGTTAGAAAGGTTTAATTTCAGACCATCCTATGTGGTTACTTTAGGTCTCTGAGTTTGTAATTCGTGCCATGTAGGCCTCCCCTGAACTTGTCAGGTTTAGTATGTGGCCCCCTTTTTGTCCACATACTTATTATATATATTACTAGAGGCCCGATGCACAAAATTCGTGTAAGAGAAGGCCTTCCTTCCCCCGGCTGCTGGCACTGGCCTCCCTCCAGCTGCCGTCAGGCACCCGGGACCCTGACATCCCTCACAGCCCTGACTTCATCTGGAAGGTTGTCTGGTCTAATTAGCATATTACACTTTTATTATTATAGATTTTCCATAACAACAACTGTAAGCCTACTTTTACCCACCCTATATACCTCGCCTTTAAAGTTCCTAGGGTGCCTTTTAAAAATTGCATGTGCCATGGCAGTGAAGCAGAGATCCTTGATAGAACAGAGGTACATCTGGGGAAAGGATGCTGGTGAGGAACAGGTGGGAGAAGACAGAGGAAATGACTAGCCAGGTGTGTGCCTGTGAGGGTAAAATGGATGTGCTGGAGAGCAAAGTTTACTTCAAATAACTGGATAATCTTTTTTTAATAAATGCAAATATTTCTGTAAGTGCCTCACAATTTCTAAACTATTTTGTGCACAGACACACTCACCTTGATTTAACTTTTTAGGATTACTAAATACCTTTAAGCCATTGAATAATAGTTTTTCACTCTAAATACTTTTAGTGGTTTGTTATATTTTCCACTTGCTCAGGAGTTTCATAATGCAAGTAGGAGCAAGTTATGGAAAGAGCCACACCTGCCTACCTAGAAAAGAAGCAACTCCTTCTTTCAGCAGCAAGGCAAGCTTATCATACAAGACAACACCTGAACAGGGTGTTGGGCTGTGTGCATAATGCAGACACCTCACCTACCAGCTTTACTCCTCATATCTACATCAGAGAGTCACTTTTAGAGTGACTTTTTTAACAGCATGCTCTACCATTTGAGTCGCTAGAGAAGACAGTGTTGTAGTTAACCTGAAAGAGAAGGGTTCTCACACAGTTTAGGATAGAATAGAAACATTCTTGTCCTCATACTTTAGTGAGAACCTGAGGCTTTCTCTTCCCAGCAATTCGTAAGGGTGGTTGGCATTCAGAAGTGGAGAATGACCTAGTTTTGAGGATGACAAATATAGTGTGACATGTTGCTCTTCTGTAAGAGGAAAGTATACTTTTTTTAAAAAAACCCACAAACATAATCATTCAACATTATTGGGAATTCCCACTGTAATGATTTGAGGTACAACAAACACATTCATCTGAAATTCTCTTTTAGGAGCCTTCACGTGACCTAAATCCATCCACTCACTCAACATTAAGCACCTACCACATAGCAGGCACTGTTCTAGGCACCAGGGATGCAGCAGTGAGCCCTGTTCTCACGCAGTTAACCTTCTACTGGGGAGAGACAGGAAACAAAGGGAGAAATATATATGTAATGTGTCTGAGGGAAAATTGAAACGGGCCAAGAGGAGGGGAAATGACAGGGATGCTATTTTATGAGGATAATAATAATGAGGGTAATGAATTTGGGTGATATTTGAGCTGAGATCAGAAGGAAGAGCGTCAGTAATGGGACAATGAGGAGGAAGATCCCAGATGGAGGGAACAGCAAGTGCAAAGTTCCCAAAGTAGAAACCTGCTTGGCATGTTAAGTGTTTTTTGAAGAACAACAAGAAGGCCAGTGTGGCTGGAGTAGAATGAGGAAGAGTCCAGTCTTAAAGGTCAGGAAAGGACTTTGGATTTTAAGCATGTTGGGAAGCAAGAGAAAGATTCCTGGCAAGAAAGTGGCCTGATCTGACTTACACAAGGGATCATCTGGTTGCGGTGTGCATCACAGATTATCAGCAGCAAAGTGGGAAAGCCCATTCATTAAGAGAGAACCACAGTAATCTAGGCAAGAAAAGGCAAACTGAACTAGAGTTGTACAGGTGGGGGTGCTGGAAAGTATCCAGGCATATTTTTGAATATAGAGCCAGCATGACCTGCTTAAGGACCAGAGATAAGGTTGCGCACCATATTGTACCGCTAGAATCTTCCACGAGGCCTTCTGGTTCTCAATTCACTGTTCCACATCACACCAAACTCTCCTTACCCCATGGAATATCAGTGTTTAACTTCATAACATCCTGTGAACTATTCCTTTAATACAGAAACAACCCTCTCGGAATCTATTTCATAAACCATGAAATACAAGCAAAAAGTGCTGTATGTGAAGTAGTCATGACATTTACACTCTGGCAACTAGTTCAGAAGTGTCAGAGACAGCAATGGTATTGGGGTGCGCACTATATAGATGATACGTATTCATTCACAATTATTGCGTGTTAACAGACAAAGACATCCTTTGGTGTGCATAACTGGGTAAATACTTATTTGTAGTTAGTCAGGAAACGTTCAAAATACTCAATACTTTTTTTTTTTTTGCTATGAATAAACATCAGTCTGGTCCTTGATCTGTCAAAATTTACATTCTACCTAACTTTCACCAAACTAGGTATTGAAAACCCAATGTGTCGGACAATACACTAGACATGGAAAACAAAAATGGTCTCTCTTCATCAAGTATACAACAAAAGCAAATAGAAAACATTTCTTTTAAAAAAGAAGCAAATTCTTAAAAACTGCAGGTACCTGTTGAAACAGCTGATCACGTGATGCTAAACAGAACCAGATCTGGAATTGTCAGGGAAAGGTTTCCTGGGTGGGTGAGCATGGGTTTTAATGAATCAGATTTGGCAGGTAGACTATTCCGGGCAAGGAAAACACAGCACAGAAAAGCTAGAGTAGAAGCGAGTAAGCCACGGACTGTGAGTCCACACCCAGGTGTAACAGGAGGGATTATTATTAGCTAAGGGCGGGGGAGGCAATTAGAGGAAACCTGCAACACAAGCCAATTGACAGATGAAGAGGAATAAAAGTGATTAAAACAAAACATTTAAATGCTTTTTTGTTGTTTTGCTGCCTGTAGTGCACATTATAAACGGGTGCCACTGGAGGCAGGTTTTTACATTCATACATCTCTCAACATGCTTCCGTGTATGTCAGTGGTTCTCAACCTGGGCTGCACATTAGAATCACCTGGGAATCTTTTTTTTTTTCTTTTTTTTTTCTGGCTTTCTTTTTTTTTTTTTTTTTTTAAATATATTTTATTGATTTTTGACAGAGAGGAAGGGAGAGAGATAGAGAGTCAGAAACATCGATGAGAGAGAAACATCGATCAGCCGCCTCCTGCACATCCCCCACAGGGGATGTGCCCGCAACCCAGGTACATGCCCTTGACCGGAATCGAACCTGGGACCTTTCAGTCCGCAGGCCGACGCTCTATCCACTGAGCCAAACCGGTTTTGGCACCTGGGAATCTTTTTAAAATCCCGATTTCTGGGCCTCATCCCCTGGAAATTCTGTTTCTTTGTTACTAATGTTGTGGCCCCTCCCCATAACAAAGAAACAGAATTTCCTGAGGATGAGGCCCAGAAATCAGGATTTTAAAAAGATTCCCAGGTGATTCTAATGTGCAGCTAAGGTTGAGAACCACTGGTATATGTCAACATGTTTATTAAGTACTTTTAATATATAACTTTTTTTTTTTTTTAATATATTTTATTGATTTTTTACAGAGAGGAAGGGAGAGAGATAGAGAGTTAGAAACATCGATGAGAGAGAAACATCGATCAGCTGCCTCCTGCACATCTCCTACTGGGGATGTGCCCGCAACCCAGGTACATGCCCTTGACCGGAATCGAACCCGGGACCCCTCAGTCCACAGGCCAACGCTCTATCCACTGAGCCAAACCGGTTTCGGCTACAACTTTTTAAAAAGTCAAGATATGCGATGTAAAAGCTTTTCTGCCCCGATCTGGTGGTTCAGGTGGTTGGAGTCCTCTCATAAACCAAAAATGTTGAGGATTACAGATCTGGCGTGTAGAGAGGGCAACTGATAAATGTTTCTCCCCTCTCTCCTCTCTCTCTCTCAAATCAATAAGCACATCCTCGGGCGAGGATTTTAAAAAAAGTTTTTCCGATCCAAACCGCAGATTATGCATCAATTCACGGACAAAAGCAAGGAGAGAGGAGCGGTTTTCCATACCCCTCTTTTAAATCGGGACAACTATGTTTAAACCGATGAGATCATGCCTTTCAAAGTGCTTAGCACAGTGCCGTGCCCGTAGTAAGCAGTCCACAATTTATGGTTATTGTTTTGACCTTAGATCTCTCTTAATCATGTGGCTCTGCTTTCTCGTTTGCAGAGATGGGTCCCAGATGGTCCCTGAGGCTCCTGCGAGCCCTGCCACCCTCCCGTTTCAAGGAGGCAGGGCATAAATGTTTGCTGAGCCAAGTGAACAACTGTCTCTGCGCGGCCCCGGCTGGGCTGGGCGCCCGCCGAGAACCAGCACGGAGGGATTGAATGCAGGTCCGCCCGCTGGCCCGACAAGCCGGGGTCTGGAGGCAGAGAACACCCCACGCTCCTCATTCAGGGCCAACAGGCGGGGAGGAAGGAGCTTGAGTCCAGGCTCGCGATCTCCGTCCCAAGACGCCAAGTTCACGTTCCTCTTTCGCCAAAGAGCCGGTCTTCGCAGCTCCCTCCAGCCTGCGCCGGGAATGCCTCTCCCAGTCCAACCCGGCGGCGCCCCGCCTCCCCCGGCGGCACAGACACGCCCCTTCCGGTGTAGGCCCCGCCCCCGCCGCGCCGCGAGCTCGGCTGCGGGTCCTTTCAGCGCCGGCCCCGGCCGAATCCACCCTCGACGCTCTGAGGTCACCGACGGGGCCGGGCCGCGGGGGGCGGAGGGACGGAGGGAAGATGGCGGCCGCGGCCGGATATTGGCGCCGCCTCCCCCAATCCCGGAGCCGGCGCAGATGAGGCGGGTCGGCTGGGGCCAGCGGCGCTTCGGAACCCGAGCCGGGGGGACGCAGGCGGTGGGGCCCGGCCCTGCTCGATGCCGGCGCCTCGGCTAGAGTGAGCGGCGCGGCGGCGGCGGCGACGCCTCTGGGCGCCGGCTCTTTCCCTGTGGCTGCGAGTCCGAGCGGGCGGCGGCGCCGGGATGGAGGACGTGAACTCCAACGTGAACGCGGACCAGGAGGTGCGGAAGCTGCAGGAGCTGGTGAAGAAGCTGGAGAAGCAGAACGAGCAGCTCCGGAGTCGCTCGGGGGCCGTGCAGGGCGCCGGCTCCCTCGGGCCCGGGAGCCCGGTCCGAGCCGGCGCGTCCACTCCCTCCTCCGGCGCGGCGTCCCCGCGGGGCTTCCCCTTGGGCCTCCACGTCAAGGCGGGCGGCGGGGCCGGCTCGGGCCCGAGGCGGACGAGCGGCGAGGACCTGCGGGACGCCGCCTGCCTGCTGGCGGCGGGCGAGGGCGGCTTGCTGGACGAGGTGGAGCCGCTGCGGCCCGAGGAGCTGGAGCGCCTGTCAGGCTGGGAGGAGGAGGAGGAGAGCTGGTGAGCGCGGGGCGCCGGCCGCGGCGGGGCGGGGACGGGCCGGGGCCGGGGCGGGGAGCGCCCGCCGAGGGGCCCCCGGGAGGAGGACGCCTCGCTGGGGGTCGCTGGACCCGCCCGGGACGGGGACTCGCGGTTCTCTGGCTTTGGCTGGGAAAGGTCAGCTGGAGTCGGGGGTTCGAGGCGTGCGAGCGGAAAGGGGGTGAGTAGCTAGTTGTGCGCCGGGTGGGGGACCCTCTGGGTGTGGGGTCCCGTGGGGGTCCGCGGGTTGGCACGGCCAGCGGGAGGAGTCGGGGGTGGGAAACCGCTTTGTGTGGAGTGAAGCGCCGGCTCTGGGGGGGTGGTCCGGGCGTTTGTGCGCCGGGAGGGGGGGGTCTGCTCGCGGAGCTGTCGCCGGGAGCCGGGAGCTGACAGTCGTGGTCCCGCTCGGTGCGGTGGTCAGCGCTCGGGACGAGTGGGCGGGGGGTCCGCTTCTGGCGGGAGGGAGGGACCCTTGGGGTGTTGGGGTGAAGCTTGCTTTGTGTGGGGAGCCGAGGGTGGTGCTGCTTTGTGTGGCGAGTCCAGGGGTGGAACTCTTAGAGCCCTGGCTCTTGTTTTTTAAACAAGAATTGGGTTTGGCTTTTTTTTTTTTTTTTTTTTGGGGGAGCTGGACAGTGACCACATCTATCTTTTCTTTCCATTTTTAAAGAGGGTTCTTGGAAAGCCAAAGCTGTATTTTCACGAGCCAACTTCTTGATAAAATTGTGGGACCCACACTGGAATATCATCACTTCCATAAATAGAAAGGACATAGGGGGCGGCTTCCCTCGTATTTTATTGCAACCGCATCAAGATGTCTATGGGAGATTCTTTCTCTGAATGTACCCCTTTACAGCGTTTTCACTTTTACCCGAAATGCTCCTACTCCTGGCTGATATGGAAACTTCTAAGTTAGGGAAACCTAAGTCCTGCATGGACTCCGGCATTGCAGGGCCACAAGTTCGCAGTGCGCGGGGCAGGTAGGAGCTTTGTCTGGATTCCGGCCCTGGCTCTGCCACTCGCTAGTTGCATGACCTTGGGCAAGTTACTCTGAGCCTTATTTTCTTTCTCTATTTGTTGGAGAAAATAATCGTTCTTAATGCTAGATACAGCTGTGAAGATTAAAATAATCCATGTATGCTTTTAGCACTGTGTCTGACATGGTAAACTCTTCCAAGTCTACTGCTCTGACTCTTAAGCTTCGTTATTTAAATCAAGAAATATTTACAAGATCTTGTGGGAGATTCTAAAGGTTCTTAAAAGTTGATCCCTGTTCATTAAGGCAGTTCCAGGCTTGTTGGGAGCCAAGTTTTATGCAGTTAAATAGCCTGGGCGTATACAGAGAATTGCCAAAAAGAGTGATAGGAATATAAAGTACTGAGAGTGCTCAGAAATTGGGGAAAAAAATAATAGTCCAAAGTAGTTGAGGCAAACTTGAAGGATGAGAGGTGGCTTTGGAGGGAGGGAGAGTGGGAAGGAAACTTTATGCTCTGACAACTGCTAGAGCAGAGTCAGAGATATTTGTAACTCCCAATTAGGAAGGTTAGAATTACAGAGGTTCTCTTGAATATATGATGTCAAGCCTTTATTTTATTGTTAAGTGATAACAAATATTATTAGAACTAACTATGATATTGACAGTTTTTCATATTAGTGTGAAATCACGTCCTCCCAAAGGAATCTTGGGTGTGTATACACTTTAAAAGAACCCAGAATCATCTAAATATCATCACATGCCTCTTCCAAGTGATGATAATAATGAGGACTAGATGCACTCATCAGCCCATTTTAGATTATGTATTATTAGAACACATGGACTCCACCTTGAGAAGCTGATTAAGTCGTGCAGCTTTGGTTTCTGAGTATAGGGTTTGTTGAGTAAAGCAAGTCTTCTTAAATACTATGCTCGAAGTTTCTTTTGACTGAATGGTTCCTGCTTATTGCTTTGATCCTGGCTACACTTTTTTACATTGTATACTAGTGGCCTGGTGCACGGATTCGTGCACATTGAAAGGAAATTAATTAGAAGAAATATTTTAATATTGCTATTCGCCCTTTCTCAATAATAGAAGTGTCAACCAAACTCACAATCAACAGTGACAGATCGAAACACTCATGTGATTGGCACCAGCAAGAGCTTTATATGTATCTTGCATGCATGAGTCAACTTAGCCTTTTATAGATATAGAATAAACTTGCTTAATTAGACCTGCTTTCTGATTTAGCTAAACTTTTTCCAGCCCAGTGAAGCACCCCAACTTCTCTTTCAGGTCATTGTCAGCAACACAGCAGTAAGTATCAACACGAAGCAGATTATTATTGTAGATCATGCAGGGACAACAAAGGGTAAAATGTTTAACTGCAGCAGTGTTTGACTATATTCTGCGCAGTAAGAAAACCTGAAGCCATTTTCAAGGTCCATCATTTCTTCTTTCCAGTTGGGTCAAGTTTCTAAGCTTTCTAAATCTCCGTTTTCTGGCTAATGAAAAGAAAATAGGATTCCACCAAGTCTCCTATCTGCCTACTCCAGGACTTCTGTGAGGATCCAATGAGATGAGGCATGGGGAAACGCTTCACAGACATTTGGGTAAAGTGTAAAATGTTTGCACCTGGCTATAAAGCAAGTCATGTTCCTGAGCTAAAGAAACTCCAAGGAGGCTAGTCGCTAGGGAGAGGAAGACAGGTGTTACTATGTGACGTCATTACCCAGCGCCCACAGTGACCATTTTCCGGGCTGGGCTGGGCTGGGCTGTGGGCCACATTTTGTGCCATCAGGTCTTGGGAGCGCTGGCTGCGATTTGGTGGAGTGTTGCTCTGGGGTGGTGGCAGGACCTGTGTCCCACTTGGGGGAAGGTTTGTCAGCGCCAGGTCCGTGGTGCCATTTATTTTATTTTTTAAAAAATATATTTTATTGATTTTTTACAGAGAGGAAGTGAGAAGGATAGAGAGTTAGAAACATCGATGAGAGAGAAACATCGACCAGCTGCCTCCTGCACACCTCCCACTGGGAATGTGCCTGCAACCAAGGTACATGCCCTTGACCAGAATCGAACCTGGGACCTTTCAGTCTGCAGACCGATGCTCCACTGACCCAAACCCACTAGGGCCTGTTTATTTTTAAATGGCCAGTGCGCATCATGGCAGCTCCTGCGTTGAGCGTCTGCCCTCTGGTGGTCACTGCGCATCATAGCTATCGGTAGGACAGACACTTAGCCTTTTATATATGTAGATATGTCATACTTTTTCTGAAAAAAATTGTGTGAGTTGAAAGTTTGATAAATATGTTTAAAACACTTTGGGATATGTGTTTGGAATATAAGTTGGAGGGGGTGGGTGTTAGTGGCAAGGGGAGGAAGATTCAGAGTCAAGAGTTTTTTTTCTTTCTTAGTAAGCTAAAAATCTACTTTCTGTAACGTATACCCATTGTACCTTCGTTTTCATTTGGAGAAATGTTTTACCCTCCAGTGTATACCATATAATGCCAGCCCTGAATTTGTCAGTAGATATTGTGTGAATAAATAGTAGTGGTCTGAGGTAAATATATGTGGGAAAATGGAGGTTCAACAAAAATGAACAGGTTTTTTTTAATGCTGGGCTTTTTGATATGTGAATATATATTGAATATAGTAAATTTGTAAGTGTTATGGTTCCCTAAACTTACTTGAGCTCCTAAGGAACTAGTATCTATAGATTATATTTAGAAAACAGTGCTCTAGAGCAGTGGCTTTCACAGCTTTTTTTTTTTGGTTTCAGCTTTAGGATAAGCACATTTTACATCATAGCACACACATGTGTATGAATAATTGAAGCAAAATTTTCTTACAACTATAGTTATTTTTAGTACATGTGGTACCCTCTAATATTTTCTGTTCTCTATATTTAGGAAAAAAACTTGTTACAACCAGCTAAGCTGGTTTTGTGACCCATTAATGGATTGTACTTCTCAGTTTGAAAAACACTATTCTAGAACAAATAGGAAAAGTCAGGAGAAAGGTACTAACATCATTGTGTATCACAGTGTGTCAGCCTATACCAGGAGTTTATAAACATTTTACACTGAACTGCATTTAATTTTTATCCATTTATGAGATAGGTATCAAGATCTAGGTAAGGAAACATAATCTTTCTCTAAAGCATCAAATGACACAGTAAATGATGGAATCAGTATTTGAAACCAGGTCTTTATGACATCAAAGCCTGTACTGTTCCCACTACTTCTTGCTTTATTCAGATATAATCTCTTTTTCACATGAATGATTTCTTAAAATATTTGAAGGCTACTATCATGATCCTCTAACACAGTGGTTCTCAACCTTCCTAATGTCGAGACCCTTTAATACAGTTCCTCATGTTGTGGTGACCCCCAATTTCATTGTTACAAATTGAACATAATTAAAGCATAGTGATTAATCACAAAAACAATATGTAATTATATATGTGTTTTCTGATGGTCTTTGGCGACCCCTGTGAAAGGGTCATTCGACCCGCAAAGGGGTCGCAGCCCATAGGTTGAGAACGGCTGCTCTTTTTTTTTTTTTTTTTTTTAAATATATTTTATTGATTTTCTACAGAGAGGAAGGGAGAGAGATAGAGAGCTAGAAACATCGATGAGAGAGAAACATCGATCAGCTGCCCCCTGCACATCTCCCACTGGGGATGTGCCCGCAACCCAGGTACATGCCCTTGACCAGAATCGAACCTGGGACCCTTCAGTCCGCAGGCCGACGCTCTATCCATTGAGCCAAACCGGTTTGGGCAGAGAACGGCTGCTCTTAACACCTTCTCCCTAGAACTGTACTCAGAGTTTTAGATACTTGAACCATACAGTGTGTGTTAGATATAATTGCTTGAGCTAAATGCTATTATTTTGAAACCAAATATTTAATTAATAGTTTTACATTCTGTTTCTTATGTTTAATATGAGCCTGTCAGGTCAGATACACTCTTTGTCTTGTCATGATATTCCAGATTGACAGTATTTCAGTTCTTTCCCATTATTTGGAGAGATATGCCTAAACTTTTTTTCTGGTTTACTCTCTATGACCTTGCCTCAATTGATCAATTTCCTTTGAAGAATGTTTATTGGGCCTGTCCATTTGAACAAATTATTGGCAGAAAAACAAGCTAAAGAAGAATATTTCTGCCTACTCTTTGGCATCTAGTATCATTGCATATTTTGCTACAGTCTTTTAAAAATTTTTTTAATATTTTCATTGGCATGAAACAGTCTTTTTTTAAAAAATGTATTGTATTGATTTTTTACAGAGAGGAAAGGAGAGGGATAGAGAGTCAGAAACATTGATGAGAGAGAAACATCGATCAGCTGCCTCCTGCACACCCCCTACTGGGGATGTGCCCACAACCAAGGTACATGCCCTTGACTGGAATCGAACCTGGGACCCCTCAGTCTGCAGGCTGACACTGTATTCACTGAGCCAAACCAGTCAGGGTGGCTACAGTCTTCTTGTGTTAACCCTCTCAATGTAATTTTTAAATATATATATATATATATATATATATATATATATATTAATATATTTTTAGAAGAGAGGAAAGAGGGAGAGAGAGAGACATCAATGTGAGAGCAAAACTTTCATCGGCTGCCTCCTGTACGCCCCTCCTGGGGATGGAGCCGAAACCCAGGCATGTGCCCTGATCAGGAATCAAATGGCAACTTTTCGGTGTATGGGACGACACCCAACCAACCAAACCACACCGACCATGGCTCAATTAATGTTTTTCTCTTTAAGTTTTTTTGTTGAGATAAAATTCACACACAATAAAATTTACATATTTAAAGTGTGTAATTCACTGATTTTTTAGTATATTTGCAAAGTTGTGCACCTGTTACCACTATCTGATTCAGAACATTTTCATCATTTCCACAAAACAAGGTTCTCAAGATGGATGGCTGCACAACAATATGAATGTACTTAATGCCATTGAACTATACACTTAAAAAGGGTTAACATGGTAAATTTGATAGTGTGTATATTTTGTCACGATAATGTGGATCAGAGACATAAATGTAAGGCCAAATATAAACCTTTCAGAAGAAAACATGGGAGTAAATCTCATGATCTTGGATTAGGCAGAGGTTTGTTAGATATGATACTAAAAGCACAAGCAACAAAAAGAAAGAATAGATAAATTGGACTTCATAATACTAAAAATTTGATGTTTCAAAGGGCTTCATCAAGAAATTGAAAGAAAACAACACACATAGTAGGAGAAAATATTTGTAATTCATCTCTCACAAGGGATTAGTATCCAGAATATATAAAGAACTCTTACAACTTAACAAAGTGAAAATAGGTAACTCAGAAAATGGACAGATAGTTTGAACAGACATTTCTCCAAAGAAGACATACAGATGGTTAATAAATACATGAAAAGATGCTGGTCATCATTAGTCATTAGACAAATGCAAATCAGAACCACACAGATACTAGCACATGGCTGTATAACAAAAAAGACAGATAACAAGTGTTGACAAGCATATGCAGAAATTGGAACCCTTGTATGTTGCTGGTAGGAATATAAAGTGGTCTAGCCACTGTGAAAAAATAGTTTGGCAGTTTCTCAAATAGTTAAACATGGAATTACAATTTTACCTAGTAATTCCACTTGTAGTTATATAACCAAGAAAAATGAAAACGTCCATATAAAATCTTACAAATATTCATAACAGTGTTTTCTATAATAGTCAACAATCCAAATGGAAACAACGCAAATGCCCATCAACTGATGAGTGAATAAACAAAATGGGGTAATATTATTCAAATATACAATGTTTGTGTTTTCATGACTGGCTTTTTTCACATACCACAATGTCTTCAAGATTCATTATGCTGTAGCATGTCTCAGAATTCCATTCCTTCTATTTTAGTGTGTGTGTGTTTCATAATCCTCAACAGGCAAGAGAAAACAACAGTTAAATCTTTCTGTTCCCAAACTTAAGCTTATATGAAATATATGCTTATATTAAAATATGGAATTTATGTTTTTTTGTGGCTGTAAAAACCTCCAAAAAATTCAGCCTCCCAACTGTATAGTTCACTGTTGTCAACCATGTGCACATTGTTGTAAACAGATCCCCAGAACCCTCCCAATCCTGCATGACTGAAACATTACACTCACAGAACACCAACTCCTACCTCCCCTACCCACCCCCCCTTCCCCCCTTTTCCCCAGCTCCTGGCAACCACTATTCTACTTTGTTTCTGGGTTTGAATGCTCTAGGTATCTCATAAGTGGAATCATATAGTATTTGTATTTCTGGGACTCACTTATTTCACTTAGCATAATGTCCTCATGTTTCATCCATATTGTAGCATATGACATGGTTTCCTTTCTTAAGACGAATAATGTTCCATGGTTTGTGTGTCTGTACCTGCATCTATCACATTTTCTTTATCCATTCCTTCACTGATGGACACTGGATTGCTTCTGCTTCTTGTGAATAGTGCCACTGTGAACATGAACATACAAATATATCTGTACAAGTCCTTGATTTTACTTTTGGGTATACACCCAGAAGTGAGATTGCTGGATAAAATGGTAATGCTGTTTAATTTTTTGAGGAAACATCATATTGTTTTATGTAGCAACTAGACCATTTTACATTTTCACCGGCATTAATACAAGGATTCCAATTTTTCTAGATACTTGCCGACATTTGCTTTGATCCGTTTTGAGTTTGCAATATGAGGTGGGAGTTCGAATTCTTTTTATTTTTTTGCATGTAGATATATATCCAGTTGTTCTTGTACCATTTGTTGAAAAGACTTTTCTGTTTCCATTAAACTGTTTTAGAATTCTTTTCAAAAATCAGTTGCTTGGGGAGGATCCAAGATGGCAACAGATTAGGTGGAAGCTACACTTACTCCTCCCAGGACCAAACTGGAATTACAACTAAAGTGTAGTTGTAAAGTGAAAAGTCATCCTTAATAACCATCTGAAGAGTAGCTGGAGAAAAAGCCTTATAACCAAGGACTTAGAGAGGAGGCCACATCGAGACTGGTAGAAAGTGTGGAGGAGCGAGAGTGCTGGCCTGGCTCCCATTGGCAGCAGCTGAAGTTCTGGAGGGATATCTCAGCTGGGTGGGGGGAGAGGAGGCTTCCCTGAGAAATCTGGGGTCTAAACTCCAAGCCAGATTCCCCAGCTGAGAGTACCAGGACCGGGAAAGGTGCCCATATAACATCTGGCTGTGAAAATCAGCAAGGTTTCTGTCTGCCAAGGGGAGAGAGCTAGAAACACAGGCACCATCTTAAAGGGCCAATACACAAAATTTTGTTTGCAGCCACTCTCCTTCGGCTCTGGCTTAGGGCAGGAAGAGCAGACTAGAGCTATGTGAAGAGAATCTGGGATTGGTGGCTCTGGAGAGAGAGCTGAGACATCAGCCGCCAGGATCCCTGTGCTGAGTCATGCCCCAAAATGCAAAAGCCATCTTTCTCAGGGATTGCATTGCCCTTCATGCAGCATCAGCCTGGGGAGACGCAAAAGCCCCACCCATTGGAATCCCTCTTGCCCCATCCTGAGGAGCTTAAGCCCAACTGAGGAGTACAGCATGAGGCTGAGACTCTTTAAGTAAGTGAGCCTAACAGACAGCCTGCAAGCAGAGGCAGATCTCTGGGTACTTTGTGACTTTTGCTGATCTTCCCCTGGACCTGTGCTAGGAAAAGCAGACCTTGGTGCACAGCCTGGTCCTTTCCACACATACCCAGGCCCAGCCACAAACTGGATCATTGATAGCTCTAAACAGGTTGCCCAGAGCCAGTCACAGACAGTGTTTGACATTGGCCTGCACTAGAGTCCCTCCCAAGAGGCCCAGAACCAATACACTCAGTGGCCAAATCCAGACAACAGAGCAGGATCCTAGAAACATGCAATCTTCCAAAACTAAGGAAGACAGATCACAACTAGTGAAACTGAAACAGTAATAAAAACAAAAACAAACTCCCAACAGCCCTAGCTGGTGTGGCTGAGTTGGTAGAGTGTCAGCCTGCAGACTGAAGGGTCCCAGGTTTCATTCCGGCCAAGGGCACATGCCCGGGTTATGGGCTAGATCCCCAGTTTGGGGCATGCAAGAGGCGGCCAGTCAGTGATTTTCTCTCATCATTGATGTTTCTATCCCTCCCTCTCCCTTCCTCTCTGAAATAAATAAAAATATATTTTTAAAAAACCCAAAAAACAAAGAACTCCCAACAAATAAAAGCCCTGGATCGGATGGCTTTATAGGTGAATTTTATCAAATATTCAAAGAACTAACATTTATCCTTCTCACATTATTCCAAAAAATTAAAGAGAAGGAAAACTCCCACGTTCATTTTATGAGGCCAGCATTATCCTAATTTCAAAACCAGATAAAGGAAGACATGACAAAGAAAGAAAATTATAGGCAAATATCCCTGATGAACATAGGTGATAAAATCCCTAACAAAATATTAGCCAAACAATCCAGAAATACATTAAAAATACCATACACCAGGATCAAGTAGGATTTATTCCAGGGATGCAAGGTTGGTACAATATCCAAAAAAAAAAAAAATGATACATCACATAAGCAAAATGAAGGATAAAAACGACATGATCATATCATTAGATGCTGAAAAAGCATTTGATAAAATCCAGCACCCATTTATGATACTAGTAAAAGCTCTCAGCAAAATGGGAATAGAGGGAAGATACCTCAAAATAATAAAGGCCATCATCATACTCAGTGAGCAAAAATTACAAGCATTCCCCTTAATATCAAGAACTAGACAGAGATGTCCAATTTCACTGCTCTCATTCAACATAGCACTGGAAGTCCTAGCCACACCAGTCAGACAAGAAGAAAAAGTAAAAGGCATCCATATTGGAAAGGAAGAAGTAAAACTCTCATTATTTGCAGGTGATTTGACACTACATGGAGAACCCTAAAGATTCCACCAAAAAATTCCACCACTAGAAGTGATAAATGAATTTATTAAAGTAGCAGGATACAAAATATCCAAAAATCAGTTGCATTTTTATGCATCAGTAATGAACTATCAGAAAGGGAAACTATAAAACAAGCCCATTGAACCAAAGATGTAAAAGACCTGTACTCAGAAAATTATAAGACACTAAAGAAAGAATGAAAAAGATATAATATATAAGTGGAAACATATACTGTGTTCATTGATAGGAAAAATTAAAATATTCATACTACTCAAAGCAGTCTACAGATTCAGTGTAATACCTATCAAGATACTGATGGCGTATTTTATAGAACTTCAACAAATATTCCAAAAATTTATGTGGAACCACAAAAACCCTAAATAGCAATCTTCAGAAAGAAGAACAAAGAGGAATCACACTATCTGTTATCAAACTACTTCAAGGCCGTAGTCATCAAAATAGCATGGTTCTGACATAAAAACAGATACACAGATAAATGGAACAGAATAGAGTGCCCAGAAATAAATCCACACCTTTATAGTCAGTTAATATTTCAACAGAGGAGGCAAAACCATACAGTGGGCTAAAGTTGGTCTATTCAGTAAATAGACTATGGGTGATGGGAAAATTGGACAGATTTATGCAAAAAAAAAAAAAAATGAAACTAGACCACTTCTTACACCGCACACAAGAATAAGCTCAGAGTGGATTAAAGACTTAAATGTTAGGCTTTAAACCATAAAAATCCTAGAAGAAAACATAGGCAGTAAAATCTCAGACATTCCTCATAGTAATATTTTTTCTGATATATCTACTCAGGCTAGGGAAGCAAAAGAAAAAATAAACAAATGAGACTACATCAAGCTAAAAAGTTTGCACAGTAAAGGAAGCTGTCAACAAAATAACCCATTGAATGGGAGAATATATTTGCCAATAATACATCTGATAAGGGGTTAACTCCTTGCTGGAGTTATTTTTTTTTTAATTATGTTTTAATTGATCTAAGAGAGGAAGGGAGAGGGAGAGAGAGAGAGAAACATCAATGAGAGAGAATCATTGATTGGCTGCCTCCCCCACACCCCACACTGGGTATTGAGCTCACAACCTGGGCATGTGCCCTGACCAGGAATCGAACCGTGACATCCTGGTTCATAGGTTGATGCTCAACCACAGAGCCACGCCAGCTGGGCTGGAGTTTTTTTTTTTTAGCTGTAGTCATTTTTTTTGTGTGTGGATTCCTTAGGATTTTTTATATAAAAGAACAAGTCATCTGCTAATAGAGATAACTTTACTTCTTTTCCAATCTGCATGCATTTTATTTTATCTGCTTGCTGAATTGCCCTAGCTAGAATATCCAGTATAATGTTGGGTACAAGTGGTGAGGGTGGAATCCTTCAATGTGATTTTTATTGCTCTTTTATTTTTAACAATTGTAATTGTTTACTGCGTTAACATATGACAGATACTATGCTAAGCACCTTATATATAGTACTTTCCTAATAACCCAGTATGTTCAAACTACCCCTTTTTTTGTTTTGTTTTTTTATTTAGAAAAGCAAACAAGAATGTATTGACCGCAGCAAAAATATACTTAGGAGAGTGAAACAAGAAAGGGCATAAAAGAAGCAACAGGAGAGCCTAGGCTGGGCTGCCTTAGCTCACTGGGAAGTCAGAGAAAAGGGGGAGACAGGTTCAGGGGATTAGCCCAGGATGAATTGCTGCTACCCATTGTTCCCCTGGTTGCAAGTCTCATGGGGTCCCTTAGAGGTTAGGGGATACATGCAGTAGGGGGTGGGGGGGAGGGGATGACACAGGCATATTCCCTGGAGGGAGAGTACGCTGGGCCTGAGCTGCTGCTGCCCATTACTCCTTTTAAACCCCCATTTTAAAGATAAGGAAATTAAAGCTTAGATTAAATAATTTGCTGTAGTCATTCAAGTACATGGCTGAGCTAGGATTTATGTTTAAAAGTTTTCAATCTTTACCTAATTTTCATTGTGTTATTTTTTATGTTAGTCTTAATAGATTTATACTCATTCACCCGTGGCTATTATATGCCCTCCCCCATCACTGCCATCAGTTCTGTCTTTTGGTCATTTGTCTTTAACAGCCTGAGGCTTATGAACATTTTTATTAATTTCTTTACCTAATGACCCCTTTATGTATTCATCATTCTTTTTTAAAAATTTTATTGTTGAAAGTATTACATATGTCTCCTTTCCCCCCCATTTACCTCTCCCCACCTGCTCCCGCCCCCCAGCACATGCCCTCACCCTCCTACTGTCTATGTCCATTAGTAGGCTTACATGTGTACATACAAGTCCTTTGGTTAATCTCTTACCTTCCCCACCCTCCCCTGCCTTCCCTCTGAGGTTTGACAGTCTGTTTAATGCTTCTATGTCTCTGGATCTATTTTTGTTCATCAGTTTATGTTGTTCATTATTGTACTCATCATTCTTGTTCTAACCTGGCCTTTGGAGCTCCTGGAAGTCCAATAACATAGGAGCTAAGAGTCTTGACTCTGGAACTAGATAGCCTGAGTTGGAATTCCTGCTTCCACCCTTATTAGGTGTATGACCTTGGGTAAACCACTTAATCTCTGTACTTGAACCTCTGTTATCTCTGAAATATTGAAATGGGATATTTTCAGAGATTTCCTTGTGTTCTTACACAAAACCAGATGGTATAGCCTACTGTAGGCCTAGGCTAAATGGTATATAGCCTGTGGGCCTGGGGGGAGGAAAATAATTTTTCCTCTACCTTTCTGGATTCTTGGCTAACACATCCCTGTAATAAAAGACAGATTAACAGCAGAAAAGCAAACAAAAGTTTAATAACATGTATACCTGTTGTACACATGGGAGTGACCTAGGAAAACCGAGTAACTTAAGCCACCACCTTTGAGTACCATCTTTAGCTCAAAACAAAAGAAGTTGGGGGTGAGTCAGTTATTGGAGGTTATCAGGAAAAGCACAGTAAACCAGAGTAAGGTAGTTAGGCATGATTAAGTCATTGCCATCTGCATTGGTAAGAGTTTCTAGAGATAAGGTCATCCCCCTCTTCCTAGTACACTAAGGGAGATACCCTGACAAATGGAGATTTACTGTACAAATGTAAATGTCTTTTACAAAGAGTAACCGCTACTTCTCTTTCAGAGCTTCTCTCATTTCTGCTATTTCTTAAAATTAAACAGCCTGAAATAATTCTTATGTCAGAGACATATTTGAGAATGACAAATTCTGTTCATCTACAGCTCCTACATTACAGCTTGTTATTTTTATGGAATACTAGGCAGTTGTAACACAATAGTAAGTATTTGTGTAATGTCTTGCCCTAAGACATAGCAATTTCAACAGCATCACTAGGCCATAGGAATTTTTCAGCCCCATTATAATCTTATGGGACCATCCTCTTATATGTAATCCTCATTGTTTTGTAGCACAAGACTGTAGAGATCACTAGAGGCCTGATGCATGAAACTTGTGCAAGAGTAGGCCTTCCTTCCCCCGGCTGCTGGCACCAGCCTCCCTCTGGCACCCAGGACCCGGGCTTCCCTAGCAGCCCTGGCTTCATCCGGAAGGTCGTCTGAAAGAACGTCTGGTCTAATTAGCATATTATGCTTTTATTATTATAGATTACTAGAGGCCCAGTGCACAAAAATTTGTGCACTTGGGGGGGAGGGGGGCCCCTCAGCCCTGCCTGTGCCCTCTCGCAGTCTGGGACCCCTCGGGAGATAACGACCTGCTGGCTTAGGCCTGCTCCTGGGTGGCAGAGGGCAGGCCCAGTCCCTAGGTGCAGCCCCTGGTCAGGCTCAGAGCAGGGCCGATTGGGGAGTTGGGGCACCGCCCCCTGTCATGCACAGAGCAGGGTGATCGGGAGGTTGCGATGCCACCCTCAGTCACGCTCAGGGTAGGGCCGATTGGGGGGTTGGGGCACCGTCCCCTGTCACACTCAAGGCAGGGTCAATGGGGAGGTTGCGGCACCACCCCCTGTCACGCGCAGAGCAGGGCCCATCAGGGGGTTGGGGCGCCACCCTCTATCACCGACAGAGCAGGGCTGATCAGGGGGTTGGGGCACCGCCACTCTCACACTCAGGGCCGGGCCGATGGGGAGGTTATGGCTCTACCCCGTCACACACACAGCAGGGTCGATCAGGGGGTTGGGGAGCTCACCCCTATCAGGCACAGAGCAGGGCTGATCAGGGGGTTGGGGCACCGCCACTCTCACACTCAGGGCCGGGCCGATGGGGAGGTTATGGCTCTACCCCGTCACACACACAGCAGGGTCGATCAGGGGGTTGGGGAGCTCACCCCTATCAGGCACAGAGCAGGGCTGATCAGGGGGTTGGGGCACCTTCCCCTGTCACGAACAGAGCAGGGTGGATAGGGAGGTTGTGGCCTCACCCCCTGTCACACACAGAGCCGCAGGGCGATCGGGGTTTGGGTGCTGCCCCCTGTCATGCTGATCCCGGTGCCAGGAGGCCTCATGGCTCCGCTGATCCCGGTGCTGAGAGGCATATTACCCTTTTACTATATAGGGTAGAGGCCTGGTGCACGGTTGGGTGCCGGCTGGTTTGCCCTGTAGGGTGTCCTGGATCAGGGTGGGGGTGTAGCTGGTCACACATCCTTCAGGGTGGGGGTCCCCACTGGGGTGCCTGGCCAGTCTGGGTGAGGGGCTGAGGGCTGTTTTCAGGCTGGGAGTGACTGAAGCTCCCAACCGCTCCTTTTTTTCTTTTTTCTTTTTTTTATTCTGGGCCAGCTTTAGCTTTGAGGTTTGGCTCCAGCTCTTAGGCCTCCGCTGCTGAAAGTAGGTTTCTGGCCTTTGCTTACAATGTTGCGATTCTGCTGGCTGAAGC
The DNA here is from genome assembly GCF_014108235.1 of Myotis myotis. Lineage (NCBI taxonomy): Eukaryota > Metazoa > Chordata > Mammalia > Chiroptera > Vespertilionidae > Myotis > Myotis myotis. The sequence continues at coordinate 30,458,894 of NW_023416313.1, forward strand.
CTGGGACTAAAGCAGGTTTCTGGGGTTTTGTTTAGCTTCTATATTTGTTACATAGTTGCTTAGAGTTGCAGCTCAGAGGCCTGCAGTGGCGGGAACGTTGGAGTCCTCCGTCACTTAAGCAAGCAAGCCTCATGTTAGTTTCAAGCTGCCTGGCTGCCGACCGCCATCTTGGCTGGCAGTTAATTTGCATATTGCCCTGATTAGCCAATGGGAAGGGTAGCGGTCGTACGCCAATTACCATGTTTCTCTTTTATTAGATAGGATTGTAGTCCAGTGATGGCGAACCTTTGGAGCTCGGCGTGTCAGCATTTTGGAAAACCCTAACTTAACTCTATTGTGTCACATATAGAAATTTTTTGATATTTGCAACCATAGTAAAACAAAGACTTATATTTTTGATATTTATTTTATATATTTAAATGCCATTTAACAAAGAAAAATCAACCAAAAAAATGAGATGACACACGTGTCATAGGTTTGCCATCTCTGTTGTAGGCCATACCACCATAGAGAATTAAGTGTCATATATATATATATATATATATATATATATATATATATGTGTATATGTATATGTGTGTGTATATATATATATATATATATATATATATATATATATATATATATATAGTATTTAGAACCATTCATGGCACAAATTAAATGTATAAGTGTTAGTTTTCATCATTGTCATCATCATATTCACTGTTTTATTATTTTACTTCCAGTCTCCCTTATCTTTCCATTGAACTTAAAACGTTTTATTTTGGAAAATTTCAAAAAAGCAAAAGTAGAGTGGTAGTAAAATGAACCTCCATTTAACTTTTTACTCATCTTTAACACTTAACCAACTCATGCCATTCTTGTTTCATCTGTTCCATTCAAACCTCAACCACCTGGGATATTTTGAAGCCAATTCCATCCCAAACATCATACCATTTAATGACTAAATATTGTAGTAGAAGATAAGGGCTTATTAAACATATTCACAATACCAGTTTCACACACCCCGATTAAAAATAATTCTTTAATATAAATATGCTCTGAATATTTTTAGGTTAAGTTTATATGGATTTGAATGTGAGAATTGATACTTAAGATTTAGTATCTTTGGAGGAGAAACCAAGATGGCGGCATAGGTAAACACCTTTACTTGCTGCCTCTCACAACCACATCAAAATTACAACTAAAAGGCAGAACAACGACCACCCAGAACTGTGGGAAAGCTGGCTGAGTGGAAGTTACACAGAGAGGTGAAGAAAGCACATTGAGACTGGTAAGAGGTGCGGAGGCACGAAAAGTGGATGTGCTGCTCTTTTGATCAGGAGGGAGATACAAGCTCTCACTTGTTCTGAACTCCAGTTCCAGGCAAGACTCTGGGAGACCCAGACACATACAGGGAGAAACTGGACTGTCTGGCATCGGGACAGGAACACGAGGGTGGCCTTCTCGCAGAGGTGCTCACAATGATCATTGTTCCTACACAGGGGGTGTGGGATGCGGAGACCCAGGGACATCTCCGGTGCAGGGCTGACGGCAGCCATTGCTGTTTGCTCTGTCCTGGTGATTCCCAGAGACCCCGCTGCACCCAATTTACAACCCCACCGAAGCTGTGCGCGTGGGCTGTTGCATATGAATGGCCTGTCCTTTCTCCACCTAAAACCTGTCAAACTGCAGCTGGGTCAGAGAACCCCAGAGCTTCCAAAAGAAGGCCCATGGCCCGGCAGCAGCAGCCTGCCTTGCTTCACAGCTGGGCCTTATCTGGGCACCTCCAAACCCCATACAAAGAGAAGGAATCTACAGGTGTCTCTGTAGCTCCTGCTGGGCGGCCCCAGACAGTGGCTGACCTTGCACCTCCTTGGAGATCCAAGAGCCAGTGTACCCAGTGGTCAGAGTGAGACCATACTGGGTTATAACTCTTAACATCCATAAGAGACACACTCAAGGGGCAGACTCAGTGAACACCAAAGCCCCACTGAAGCAAGTCCTGCCTTATGAAGATGTCTCCTGCGCAACAGATCTTCCAGTGTAGACACAGCTGGTCATCACAGCCAATTGGCCTGGAGCTCAATTCTTCCCAGTGATACCAAAAGCAATCAAGGGTTAACTACAGCAAGACTGTGCAAACAGCCCACAAAGGGGTGCTTCAAGAGCGTCCATCTAGATGACTGGGGAGGCTGAGCCACTGGGCCCTATAGGACACCTACCACACAAGGCCACTCTGTCAACTCAAGGAAACTTAGCAGCTACCCAGTACATAGAAACAAACACAGGGAAGCAGCCAAAATGCAGAGACAAACAAGTTACAAATGAAAGAAATGGATGAAAGCAAAATACTAGATATAGAGTTCAAAACCACGATTATAAAGTTACTCAAGAATCTTCCAGAAACCTCCAAGAAGTTTAGTAAGATCCTCAAGGATATGAAAAAGGACCAATCAGAAATTAAGCATACATTGACTGAAATAAAGAATAATATACAGAGATCCAACAGCAGACTAGAGGATCCCAAGAATCAAGTCAAAGATTTGAAATATGAATAAGTAAAAAACACCCAACGAGAAAAGAAAAAAGAATCCAAAAATATGAAGTTAGTGTAAGGAGCCTCTGGGACAACTTCAAGCGTACCAACATCTGAATTATGGGAGTGCCAGAAGAAGAGAGAGAGCAAGATATTGAAAACCTATTTGAAGAAATAATGACAGAAAACTTCCCCTACCTGGTGAAAGAAATAGACTTACAAGCCCAGGAAGCGAAGAGAACCCCAAACAAGAGGAATCCAAAGAGGACCACACCAAGACACATCATAATTAAAATGCCAAGAGCAAAAGACAAAGAGAGAATCTTAAAAGCAGCAAGAGAAAAACAGTTACCTACAAGGGAGTACCCATACGACTGTCAGCTGATTTCTCAATAGAAACTATGCAGGCCAGAAGGGAGTGGCAAGAAATATTCAAAGTGATAAATAGCAAGAACCTACAACCAAGATTACCCAGCAAAGCTATCATTTAGAAATGAAGGTCAGATAAAGAGCTTCACAGATAAGAAAAAGCTCAAAGAGTTCATCACCACCAAACCAGTATTATAGGAAATGCTGTAGGGTATGCTCTAAGAAGAGGAAGAAGAAGAAGAAGAAAAGGTAAAGATAAAAAATTATGAACAACAAAGTGGCAACAAATATATATCAACAAGTGAACCTAAAAATCAAATGAATAAAAAACTTGATGAACAGAACAGATTGGTGAATGTAATAGAATCAGAGGCATGGAAAGTGAGCAGACTGACAATTCTTGGGGGGAAGGGCTTATGGGGGATATGCGGGAAGAGATTGGACAAAGAGCTTACACCTGTGGATGAGGTCAGTTGTGGGAGGAGAAGGCCTGGAGTTGGGTAGGAACTAGGTGGAGGGGAGCTATGGAGGAGAAAAAGAGGAACATCTGTAATCTGAACAATAAAGATTTAAAAAAAAGATTTAGTATCTTTAGTACGGATGGAAGGGTATTTCTTGCTGTTATGTCAGAACCAAAAAGCATAGGAAAAGTTGCATTTGAGTAGGGTAAAGCGAAAGCCAATGAAGATACTTAAGTGAAGTTTGTTGGGGAACAAGTGAAAAATAAAGTTGAATCATTGTATTTGGAGACCATACCGTGGATAGATGGCCTGTGAAATCTAGGAGGAGATTTTTTTGTTGTTGTTGTTAATCCTCACCCAAGGATATTGTTCCATTGATTTTTAGGGGAAAGAGACAGACTGAGAAACATCAGTGTGAGAGAAATAGATTGGTTGTCTCCTGCACAAGCCCTGACCAGGGCCCAGGCGAGGGAGGAGCCTGCAACCAATGTATGTGCCCTTGACCGGAATTGAACCCTGGGACCCTTTGTTTCCCTGGCTGACACTCTATCCACTGAGCCAAACCGGCTAGGGCTAGGAGGAGATTTTTTGAGTGTTCAATATTCTTGAGTGTTTCAATATTCTTTTTTTAATTTTGAGAGAGAGAGAGAGAAACATCGATAGGTTGCTTTCCATGTGCGTCCCAACTGGGAACCAAACCTGCAGCCTTTTAGTGTATGGGATGAAGCTTCAACCTAACTGAGCCACATGACAAGGGTGAGTGTTGCAGTATCTTCACAAAATGCTCTTTTGGAAAGATTAGTATGCAGTAGTATACAGGTGGGAACAGAAGGCACAGTTACCTTTATGGGCTAGAAAACTGAGCTACTGAGCTTTACCAACTTCTTGTGCCCTGAAGCATGTGATAAAACTGGAATCCAAACCTAAGTATTGAGTCCATAGTGGTACTCTTTACTTTTCATTCCAACATCTTATAATTGACTCCATGAAAACCATCAAATCAAGATAAGTGATTAAGGATCAGATTTGTTTAGTTCCTCTTATAAAACATTTACATTTTAAAAATATTATTTTGGCCCTAGCTGGTTTGGCTCAGTGGATAGAGCGTTGGCCTTTGGACTGAAGGGTCCCGGGTTTGATCCCAGTTGCAGGCTCCATCCCCAGTAGGGGGCGTGCAGGAGGCAGCTGATCAGTGATTCTCCTTCATCGTTGATGTTTCTATCTCTCCCTCTCCCTTCCTCTCTCTGAAATAAATAAAAACGTATTAATAAAATATTATTTTGATCTTACTAACTTTCTTATACGAGAATATAGACATTTGGGGCCAGATAATTCTTTGCTGTGGGGGCTGTCCTATCCATGGTTGGATGTCTAGCAGCATCCCTGGCCAAACAACAATGTCTCCACACATTGCTAGATGCTCCCTGGGACAAAATCACCCAAGTATGTCTTTAAAGAATAGAGTATGGTGTCAAATGTAACCAGAAATAATTAGTGCTCTATTGCAGGAGTAAGAATTCTAGTAACTTTGCTCTATATACAGTTATAAGTCATAAAATAGTAAGGTTCTGAAAATTAGGAAAAACTAAAGTGGTTATATAATTTATTGCAGTAACTTGGACACTATTTAAGAGTCAAAGTGCTAGAATGTCAAAACAACAGGCTTAAATTAGGACTTTCTGGGCAAGCTGGGATGAATGGTTACGCTAGGAGTATTCAAACACTTACTGAAATCTATAAGTAGAGCACTATGTTAACATGATAAGTAGTCAGAACTGTGGCATTTGGAAAGCCTGGTGAAAAAGGTAAGACTTGAATTGATCTTGAAGTAAGACTTAGGATTTTCTGTTCAAAACTCAGGGACTGGAACGACTTGGTCTTGCTAAAGGAGGATCATGTTACGTGCTACAACCCAGCTCATGTGTCTTCTGGCAGGTTTAAAGTACTTTGAAACCACAACCAAAGGTTCTCTGACTGAAGAATAATTTTGTGCCAATACTATATAGGCCCAAACCCTCTGACTTTACTTGAGATAGTGACAGGCACTGAAATCCAGAGGTTAGAGTGGTAGAAGATAGTTGGCATGTCCCGGGGATTATTGAATCAGTCTCCTCTTTTCATCACTCTAGGAATGGGACAGTTGCCACATTAACTTTTAACTGTAAATGGAAGGAAGGAGCATTCTCTATTGCTAGTTAGGGGAGTAAATGTAGGAATAGTGGGGGGAAATTATACATGTAGGATCAGCATAACTTATTTTCAGATTTTTGGTGAGAGTAGGACATAAAAAAGATGGAGAAATTCAAAATTACTCTTAAGTTTTTAGCTTTTCTAACAAAGAATTATAGTGCCATTGACAAAAACAGGAAAACTATAATTCATGGGTATAGGGATAAAGATGGTGATGTTTTAGTTTGATTTTAAATGATCAATGTTTCATTTATTTAGTTTACAGTAGTTTCTGTATTTTTAAATAAGCTACAAGCACCTTACAACTTTTTTATAAACAGCTTTATTAAGATATAATTTATATACTATAAAATTCACTGGTACCCGTGTAATTTATGTACTATAAAAATCATTGTGTAATTCAATGTTTTAGTATATTTACAGTCATGACACTTAGCACAATTATCACTACCATGTTATTTTTGAACATTTATATCACCCAGGAAGAAACCTTATCCCCATTCCTATCTTCAGCCATAGGCAACAACTAATCTACTTCCTGCTCCATGTTCTTTTATAGATATTTCTTATAAATGGATCATACAATATGTGTTCTTTTATGTCTGGCTTCTTTCACCGAGTGTGTTTTCTGAGGCTCACTAATGTTGCTTGCACTTTTTAAAATGAGTTTTATAGCTAACTAGAGGCCCAGTGCACAAATTCATGCACCAGTGGGGTCCCTTGGCCTGGCCTGTGGGATCAAGCCGAAACTGGCTCTCCGACATCCCCCAAGGGATCCCGGATTGCAAGAGGGCGCAGGCCAGGCCAAGGGACCCTACTAGTGTACGATTGGGGCTGGGGAGAGATGCAAGAGGTTGGCCAGCCAGGAAGGGACCGTGAGAGGGCTCTAGGGTGTGTCCAGCCCGTCTTGCTCAGTACCGATCAGCTGGACCCCGTCAGCAAGCTAACCTACCAGTTGGAGTGTCTACTCCGTGGTGGTCAGTGCACGTCATAGCGAGTGGTTGAGCATCCTTAGCATATCATTAGCATATTACGCTTTGATTGGTTGAACGGACAACTAGACACTTAGCATATTAGGCTTTTATCATATAGGATAGTAGAGGAATATACTAAGTACACATGAGTCATGAGGATAAATTGTGTGAAACCAGTAGTGCAGGGGAAAATTATATATTGAAAGAGTGGTGGTAATATCACACAGTGGGTTTATGAATGTGTGTCATCTATAGACTTTGCTTGCTAAATACTTGCTAACATAGAATATCAGTATATGATAATTATCGCAATGAAAGCTGGGATGCTGAGGTAGGTATTTGTTATGAGATACTTGCAGTATTTAAGTTGGAAATAGAATGAATCCCATTGGTTTAATTTTGAGTTATTTCATAAATCGGGATTCTATCTCAGTATTTTTGTCCAAATAAATATGAATTATGGACTAGAGAAATCATCATTTTCCCTGTTAGTCTTGGTGATCTAGATCAGATATGAGTGACCTAAGTTATAGATAGGGAAGAAGATCGAAGGGATGGAAAATGTATATAATGCCATTAGAAAGTATTTTGTCAATTCTGGTACTATAGGGATATATTTAAAGTGTCAATTTAAAACCACTTTGGTTAGAATTCAAGTAACTTCATGTTTTTCATACGGATTCACATTTGAAATAACATCTTGACATAATAGGGACTAATCTGAGAAAAAATTACGAAGTAGGAAATTTAAGTGTACCCCACCCCTCTGTTCTGCTCTTTTTCTTTTTTTGAACCTTACCCAGGAGCTTATAAAATACCATCCCTTCTTTCCTTCGATTGACGTAATTTTATAAATTAATTCATATTAAGTTATTAAGGACTTAAGTGTTGCTTTTCTCTGACACATTATTGTTTGAAAAGAGAGAGGGCTACAGAGTGGGTGCTGCTTAACTAAATGGAATGAATTACTTATGGTAGGTTTTTGTGTGGTTTGTGGTCAGAAGGGAACTGGGAAGTAGAAAGGCATCGGGACTCTAGTGTACTAATGAAAATAGAATAAACTATTTTAAAGATAGGTGTTTCCTCATAGTTTTTATAAAGAGAGTAAAAGAAAAATAAGACATTTTTGGATTAGACAGTTGGCCTCCTTTGGGTTCATTTCGTAGTTGAGATTTGGGTTTATATTGATGGTTATAGTGTCATTTCTTCCTGTGCACAAAGTAAAATGTGGGTGATTTTAAACATACTCCATTATTTTTACTCCCCTCCTCCATGTAAACCTATCTAAAAGGATCCCTATCTTTTAACCTTGTGCTTAATAATGAATGTTATCCTTTTGTTTTTGTTTTATTTTTCTTCTAGGCTGTATTCATCACCAAAGAAAAAACTTACACCAATGCAGAAATCGGTTAGCCCATTGGTTTGGTGCAGGCAAGTTTTGGATTACCCAAGTCCTGATGTTGAATGTGCTAAAAAATCTCTTATCCACAAACTTGATCAAACCATGTCAGGTATGCCTATAATTTCACTTGTAAATTCATCTCTTTGCTTTCTTTAATAACAAACAGAAAGAAAAACAAAGAAAAAAAACACCAAATATATGTTGCAGTTTGTTTTTAAGAAGGCAATTCTTTGCCTGGTAATGTTTTTCAAATCTCATTGTGCATGTCATCATGAGTTTTTGCTATATGCACATAACATTGTTCTATTTTTTATTTTACTCTTTTTTCAATCTCATTTTTATTTAGCTTCATTCTAAAGAAAATATTCAAGAAATATTGGATTTTATGTTATGTGTTTTTTTTTTCTAATACAAATGAAAACAAATAACTACTTTTAAAATGTTTGTCTATCTCACCACCTTGTGGAAATTCTGATGGGATAGAAAGATACAAGTTAAGAGCTTGTTCTCACTCTAGCACTTAGTTACTGTGTGACTGTGCATTACTTAATCAGTTTTCTCATAAGAATAGAGAACCTTGTAAAGTTGTTTTAAGGATTAAATATAATGTTTATGAAAGAGCCTAGCATGTTTTTCTGATTCACAGTGCTTAGTAAATGTATTCATTTCCTTTCCTTGTTATGTTTTTCTTTTAACTTGTCATTTAAAGTTTAAATTGCTTTTATGCTCTTTTGTTTATGGCATTAACAAAGCTGGCAAAATGTAACTGTGACTGTGGCATTTAGTGTATGTAGCATGCCAGTGTGGGTAGAAATATAGGAAAAATATTACTGACTCTTTCTTGGAATTTCTCTCAGTCTCTTAAGAATGTTACTGTTCTCTGGAATACTCTCACAGGAAAGGATTGATGTGTGAGTACTAATCCAAAGTAGGTTTTTGAGTTCTTTGGTTTATAATTTACTTGGCAGTGATTTATTTAAATTTGCTTATTTTGGTTTTATTATCAAAATAATGAGTTCTCGCCAAAACCGGTTTGGCTCAGTGGATAGAGCGTTGGCCTGCGGACTGAAAGGTCCCGGGTTCGATTCCGTTCAGGGGCATGTACCTGGGTTGCGGGCACGTCCCCAGTGGGAGATGTGCAGGAGGCAGCTGATTGATGTTTCTCTCTCATCGATGTTTCTAACTCTCTATCTCTCTCCCTTCCTCTCTGTAGAAAATCAATAAAATATATTAAAAAAAAATAATGAGTTCTCTTAAACTGTAAACTGAAAATGGTCAGGGGAGACAAAGAGGAGACTAAACAGTTAAATGGGCATACAGTAAAAATGCAGTAGGTTGGTTGTAAGGAGTTTGGTTATTATATGAAAACTAGTGGCCCGATGCACAAAATTTGTGCATGGGGTTGGGGTTCCCTCAGCCTAGCCTGCACCCTCTCTAATTGGGGACCCCTGTGGGTTTGGGCCTAAACCGGCAGTTGGACATCCCTCACAATCTGGGACCACTGGCTCCTAACCGCTCACCTGCCTGCCTGCCTGGTAGCCCCTAACTGCCTCTGCTAGCCTGCCTGATTGCCCCTAACCCCTCTGCCTGCCTGCCTGATAGCCCCTAACTGTCTACCTGATTGCCCCTAACTGCCTCTGCCTGCCTGCCTGATCTGCCCTAACTACCCTCCCCTGCTTACCTGATCTCGCCCCCAACTACCCTCCCCTGCTGGCCTGATTGCCCCTAACTGCTTCTGCCTCAGCCCCCACCACCATGGGTTTGTCTGGAAGGAAGTCAGACATCCGGAAGATGGCTGGTCGACTCTGTCTAATTAGCATATTACCCTTTTATCAGTATAGATAGATTATTATAGAATAGGATTGCTTAAATTGGGGGGTAGCCTTTTTCTTCAGGAGGAGATGCTCTTGGCAGACAAAAATGCATAATCCCTATATCTGGACTGATAGCCAGTCATATGCACTGTACTGCCAAACCAGTCATTAAAAAATTGAACTGCTTTCTTACACTTTACACCAAACAGCTGTTGCCCTTAAAACTCCTCCTCAGCCCCACCTTAGGTTCTGCCTTCGCAGTTCACCCAGATTAGGTTCTAATTGGTCGGTTTCTATGCCAGTCAGCGTCAAAAGCTCTGCCTCATAGGCAGCCATTGGCTCCTCACAGTTCACCCAGATTTGGTTCTGATTGGTTGGTTTCTATGCCAGTCAGTGTCTCCAGACCTATCTCCGGGGCTGATCAGCAGTCCCCGTGGAGGCCCAGAGAGAAAGAGAGGCACGGCTGCTGGCCAGACCCGGAGAGAAAGAGAGAGGCAAGGGCTGATCAGCAGCTGCCACGGAGGCTACAGATCAGACCCTGCCTCTCTGTCCAGGCCTCTCTCTGGGCCTGATCCACAGCCTCCTCAGCAGTCAGTGCTGGGTCACCACAGCAATCCAGAACTGACTGCAGGACTGACTTCCGGTAGGTCGAGTCTTCAGTCGTTTTGGGCGTTACGGACCCTGGGTTTTTATATATTAGGATAACATCTGTATATGATTACAGTGTTTCTGAGCCTATATTTACACTAAAGTTTTACTTTTCCTCTGTATGGAGAATCCCTTTGTAAAAAGCAATAGCCTTTACGTAGTAGTTTTTAAATGTTTTCAAGTGTTTTTAGAATTATATCCTGGAGCTTGATTTAAGTTACATTCATAAGAGATTTTTGGAAATATGTGGACAAGCTAGTATTTTACTAGCTATTTAAAGCTATTTAAAAACAGCTGGCCTGGCCGGTGTGGCTCAGTGGTTGAACATCAGCCTATGAACCAGGAGGTCACAGTTTGATTCCCACTCAGGGCATATGCCCATGTTGCAGGCTCAGTCCTCAGTGTGGGGTGTCCATGAGGCAGCCAATCGGTGATTCCCTCTCATCATTGATGTTTCTATTTCTCTCTCCCTCTTCCTTCCTTTCTGAAATCAATAAAAATATATTTCTTTAAAAATTGGAAATTTTCTAATTAATTTCAGTTAGGTGCTATTATTTAGATATATATTTACTAGTAAAATACTTTTAGGAGCAATTTTCTAGTATTCTGTCTTACCTTAGAAATAATGTAAGTACATTTTACAATTTAATTAAAAATTTCAGCATCCACCCCAGCTGGTGTGGCTCAGTGGATTGAGCATCATCCCATGCACTCAGAGATCACTGGTTCAATTCTGGGTCAGGGCACATGCCCAGGTTGCAGACTTGATCCCCAGTAGGGGGCATGCAGGAGGCAGCCTATTAATATGATGTTTGATATTTCTATCTCTCCCCCTTCCTCTCTTTCTAAAGATCAATAAAAACATATATTTTTTACAAATTTCATCATTCAGAAGTTATATGTTAATAATCTACCATGTGCTAGATATTTTTCTTAACTCTAAGGACATAACAATTAATAAAATAGTAGAAAAAGTCCCTTTCTGGAACTTATATTCTAATGGGGAAGCAGACAATAAATAGATAAATAAACATCTCAAACAGGGGTTGGCAAACTTCTTTTATAAAGAGCCGGATAATAAATAGTTGAGGCTTGTGGGCTATGTGGTCTCTGTTGTAATTTCTCAACTTTGCTCTATTGCAGAAGTAGCCATAGTTAGTACATAAATGGACAGGCATGGCAGTATTCTAATAAACTTTTTTTTAAAATATATTTTGTTGATTTTTTACAGAGAGGAAGGGAGAGAGATAGAGAGTTAGAAACATCTATGGGAGAGAAACATCGATCACCTGCCTCCTGCACATCTCCCACTGGGGATGTGCCCGCAACCCAGGTACATGCCCTTGACCGGAATCGAACCTGGGACCCTTCAGTCTGCAGGCCGACTCTCTATCCACTGAGCCAAACCAGTTTCGGCTCAATAAACTTTATTTACAAAAATAGGTGGTGGGCTGGATTTGACTCACAGGTTATAGTTCACCAATCTCTGGTTTAAAACATCCTAAGGAATGGGAACTATTAGCAATTGATAATTATCAATTTAGATTTAGAGGAGAAAAACCAAAGTTGTTACTCCTCAAAAATAACAGTTTGAGTGAGTGGCTTTTTGCTTTATTATAAAGGATATTAAAGATAGTAGGAGTGTGTAAGAAAAGCTGTTGCTCTTGTACTAGATGTAATCATGTACTTGATCTGTTTAACAGTATCTATATTCTATAGCCATATATGCACGGAGCAACAGCTAGAGCTATAAGTATAATGTATACTTGAAGGAAAAATAACTTGGCTATTTCAAGTCAGAACCTTGCAATCATAAACCCCATTTTTCCAAGTTGGAAGAGAGCTTGTTTTTTTTAAATGTGTTTTTTGGTAAGCCAAAGAGAACTTCTTCGCAAATCATACTCAGCTTCTCTGCAGGGCACTACCACCTGTTCCTAAGACGGTGTTCTCTGGTTTTTATAGCAGTGCATTGTCCTTTTTACCTTCTCCAACCCTTTCTGCTATTTTATTTTCAGCCTTCTTTGAATGTTCTTCCTTCGCCCTCTTTTGTGTGTGTGTGGTAATATTTACGTAACATAAAATTTCCTATTTTAACCATTTTTAAATATATAGTTTAAGTATATTTAATGTAAGTACATTCACAATGCTATGCAACATCACTACTGCCCATCCCGAACTTTTTCATCATCCCATGCTAAAATACTGTGCCATTAAAACTTTATAGTCCTCCTACTCCTATCTGGCCATCTCTCTCCTTCCCTCCCTTCCTTCCTTCCTTCCTTCCTTCCTTCCTTCCTTCCTTCCTTCCTTCCTCACCTAAGGATATGTTTTTCATTGTTTCTAGAGAGAGGAAGAGAGAAGGAGAGAGAAAGAGAAACATTGATCTAGAGAGAAACATTGATTGGTTGTCTTACCACGCATCCCAACCAGGATTGAACCGACCGACAACCTCAGTGTGTGCCTTTACTGGGAATCAAAACTGTGACCCTTCAGCGCAAGGAACACTCTAACCACTTAGCAGCACTGGCCAGGGCAATGAAGCCATCTTTTAAGTTTAGGGTACCCCAGGTCTCTTTTTTGCCCCACTTCTCTCTTTTTGGGTTATTTCATCCATTCACATGGTATTCAGTATCATCTGTATTTAAATTAATGTTATTCATTCATGCATATAGTCAATACTTATTGAGAACCCCATTATTAGGATTTGGGGAAAGGACGGAGGAAAAACTAACATTGTGTCTACATCCATGGAGTTTATCATCTCGTAGGGGAAATGTAAATACAAATAATTACTTTAAAGGGCAATCTGTAATAAAGGAACAGGAATTTTACCACAGGAAGTGATATGTAACCTGAATCTTAAAGATTCAGAAAAATTTAAGTGGGCTAAGGGGAAAGAGGATGTAGGGTGCTTCAGGTAGAGAAGGCCTATGTGGGTGTGTGGGAGGAAGCTTGGCAAACATGAACTAGAAGGAGCCAGGGTGGCCGTAGGAAGGAAGCGATGAGATAAGGCGAGAATATATGACGGAGCCAGATTCTGCAAGGCCTTATAGACCACATTAAAGATTTGGATTTGATTCTAAAAGTAATGGGAAGATATCAGAGGGTTTTATTTAAGTGTGTATGTGTGTGGGTGGGAAGACAAGGTTTACATTTTGATAGTTTTGCTTAGCTATAGTGTGGAGAGTAGACGAGAAGGCCAAAAGGGCATGTAGGATGCTCTTGAGGGTGATTGATGAGGATAGCTGGGTAAGGCGGGGGAGGGGGGGTGAAAGGGCAGTGATGCAGATGTGGAAGTAAAAAGGAATGAACCTAATATGAGGAAATGAGGGAAAAGAAAGTATCAACATTGATTTCTAAGTTTCTATTTGTGTGATAGGAGAAATGTTGTTAGCATTTTGACATAGGGGCCCCAGAAAGAGAATTCTATTTTTAGTGGAAGAATTGTGAGTTAGGATGTTGGCTCGGGCAAATTTTCCATACCCGCAGGGGAGACTGAATGGGCAGTGTATATGAAACTGGAGCTTAGAAAAGCTTAGGACTGGCCATATAAATAATGAGGAGTTTGAGGAATATAGACAATAACTAATGTCATGGGTATGAATGAGATTTCCCAGGAAAGAGAACATGGTATAGAGTGAGAAGATAAAAGGGCTGAGGATTTGAAATGCTAGATTAAATAAATTACCAATTAAAGAGAATGAGTTTCAAAGGAGATGGAGGAATAAAGAGATAGGAAGAAGTTAGCAGCCCCATTTCTGTTCAGGTCAGTATTTCGGAGACCACGCTACTAGTACACACTACATACTAAATATTGTAAAATGAGGTGTGTTGTCTCATGTTATATATAAAACTACTCTGTTCAGCTTTCTACACTATCCAGTAACTTCAGAGTCATCATATTTTTTTTTCCCCCTTTTCCCAATGTTTAATGTCTATTCCTTTTGTTTTGGGAAACCTATATTGCCTTAATTCAAGCTAATCTATTCAACTCCAAAATCCCCCTCAGTTTTTCCCCCCCTAAACTGATTGGATCATATAACTCTTGCTCCAAAATCACTGATGGCACTATCATTGCTGCTGATTGAGGTTCAGACTCCTAAGCATAGTGTTCCAGGCCTCCCATGACCTGGCCCCAGCTGGTTTTCCCTATTGTACCTCACCATGTGCTCTACCTTTCTAGATGATTCACTCTTAATCCCTGAACATACTGTACATTTTCAAGACACTGCTTCTGTTCATGTTATAAACACAGACAAAAGCACATACTTTCCTCACTTTCAGTAGCGTATTATTATTACTCATCCTCTCAAGACTGTAGCAGTGCCTCTCCTTCGAAAAAGCCTTACATAGTTTCTCAATTGTGGTACCTTACTCTTATCTCATAAATTCCACAAACCTTTGCACATTTGTGATAATACACATTTCATTTTGTCTTGAAATAGTCGTTTTTTCTGGCTAAACTGCTTGGCCTTTTGAGAAAAAAGCACCATGTCACATTTGTCTCTACAGTGGGGCCTTGACTTACGAGTTTAATTCGTTCCAAGACCGAGCTCGTTAAGGAGCTCATTAAGGAGCTCGTTAACTCAAATTACTCTGTCAACTCAATGCAAAAAATCTGCTGAGAGACAGCTGGTATCTCAAAAAACTAGTTAGTCGGGACACTAGTAAGTCAAGGCCCCACTGTATTTCTACACAGTGCTTTGCTGATGGTCAGAAATATTGAATAAACTGTGAATTTTAGAATAGGGTAGAAGAAAGAAATACTATTTCAAGTATTAATATTTCTTGTACATAATTGCACTTGATTTCTTAGCCCTATTTTTGAACTGTTTCTATTTTATATGCGTGGCACAATATATATATTTTTGGGGGGGGGGGAAGAAATATTCTTGAGCCAGAAAATGGGAGGGAGGAGGACTTTTTTTATTTTTTATTTATTTTATTTTATTTTTTTAAAATATATTTTATTGATTTTTTACAGAGAGGAAGGGAGAGAGATAGAGAGTCAGAAACATCGATGAGAGAGAAACATCGATCAGCCACCTCCTGCACATCCCCCACCGGGGATGTGCCCGCAACCCAGGTACATGCCCTTGACCGGAATCGAACCCGGGACCCTTCAGTCCGCAGGCCGACGCTCTATCCACTGAGCCAAACCGGTTTCGGCAAGAGGACTTTTTTTAAAGAGCATTCTCCCATGTTTGACCTTAACCTACTTATTATTGCTTTTTTTTTCTTCTCAAAAATCCAAACTTTGAAAGGCTTTTTAAAAACTCATTATTTCATAGTTTTTTTTAACACAAAAAGTTTGTTGTGGAAAAATGAGAAAATACAAATTGCCTTTACATTCATTTTATTTTTCAAGTCCATTTGAGGTTGATACAGTTGGAATAAACTTTCCAATTAAATAGAACATTCATTTAGTGGCTAATAATTTGTTGAGGAGATATTTTTTCTATGCTATTACTTTTTGTTTGGTGTAGCTACTCCTTTCCTCGCATAACACAATTTAAGATAATGAAAATATTTTGGGATTACTAATAGGATATATTTTCTCCTATAAGAATGTTTCTGTATTGAAATTGAGATAAGTAAATGACTTATTTCATACTAGGAAAAATTTTGTAATAAAATGTTAACTTTTTCTCAGTTATTAAATTTGATTTCCCCCTTTTCATTAATACAGCTCTCAAGAGGCAGAATTTATATAATAATCCTTTCAACTCCATGAGTTATACAAGCCCTTATAGTCCAAATGCAAGTAGCCCATACAGCAGTGGTTTCAATTCTCCATCCTCAACCCCAGTGCGACCTCCTATAGTCAAGCAGCTAATACTTCCTGGAAATTCAGGTAAGGAGAAAATGAAATGGAATGCTTCAAGAATGGGTTTTAACTTACTGCCCTAACTGAGAAAATACCTTATTCATCAGTAGTTCAAGTTATTTTATTTATGAAACTTTTAACTGATTAGAGAATATATCATTGAGGGTCTACTTGGCACCAGATACTATACAGAGGGATACAGATGAGCCATTTTATATCCATGAAGTTTTCTTTAGCATGTACTTAAAGTTTTTAAGTCTGGCTTCATTAAGTAAGGTCCCAAGATTGATTATTTTAACCAATAGATGCTTATTTCATAGCTTGCTTGGATTATAAAAGCTACAGAATTAAAAACTTTTTAATAGGATTTTAATATTGATATTACACTTAAATAATAGTATAAGGTTATATGTGAATGTGCTGAAAGAGTGTTTGGAGCCCTAAGTGACTTGGGAGGGATAGATTGCTGTAAACTGGGAAAAGAATGTTCCACTTTGGTTCTGAAACTGCAATGTTACTCTGTAGCTTAACTTTGTAGCTTACTGTTCATTAGAATTCACTAATTCAGTTACTCTTATTGCCGCTTTTGTATGGATAATTATTATAGTTTCGTTAAAAGTTAAAATATTATTAACCATCTCACATTTTTTACCTGAGTGCTCTCTAGTCTGATGTCTTTATTGATCCTGCTGTTTGCTTTGCACATAGGTTGTTACTTGCTACATATTTCACCCATTACTGTCATAGTAAAAAGTTTAATCTTCTATATTTGTTTAATATAAAAGATTTTTATTCCAGCACTATTTGAGCCTGACTTTCCATATCCTGTTCACTATGCCCTTCTTGATAATATAAATATTAATTCATATTCTTGCTCTTCTTGTGTGCCTTTACGTTGGAGCTGACTTACAGTGAAGAATTCTGGAAAACAAGCTCTTTAAATAAATTCATATTAGAAATAGTAGTGACACTGCTGTCATTTTGTTATTATGCACTAGAAGGTGATCTGATACAAGCATTTCCTTAGAAGGAAGTTAGACTCTTGGATATGTATGTCCTTTATTCCTCTGCCCTGTCTTCTTTCCCTCTTTTGGTTAAGAACAACAGAATACTTTTTTTATCTAGTCATTTTCTTCATCCCATTTTTGTGCTTCCCTACTAAATTTCAGAGAAGTCCTTGGATAAGCATTTCATTAGTTTGGCAAAAGAATTTTATAAACATGGCATAATGTAGGAGAAATGAGCTAGTGTTCTTTTTTTGGTTTGTTGCTAACTTTCTAAGGAATCCTGATTTTCCTCAAATTATAGTATTCTGGTTTAGGAAAAATAGATACTTTTATTTAGGGAAAAGATGATAGTGTTCGCTAATGACTATGAATTTGGGAGGAGAAAACACCACATCGTAAGTACATCTATTTATAAAGCAGTATCATTGTCTACCTTGTAGAAAAATCCTCTAATATGCATTCTTGAAAACTAACCACTTGTCAGGAACTGTTTTGAAAGTGTATCTGTTTTATAAGAAGAATAGATAAGTTATAGTTAAACAAAATGTGTTTTATGTTTATGCCATAATGTATTTAGGAATCTCTATGGCCCTCCCTATTCTTAATAAGTTCAATTTTTTATTTCAATATTTGGGAATTTTATAAGCAAAAGGCAAAATAATAATAAACTAAATCAGAAGATATAATATCAAGTTTATTCAATTTTTGTTTCACCAAAGTTTGATTTTCTTTTAAGGTAATTTGAAAAGTTCATCAGACAGAAATCCTCCACTCAGTCCTCAATCCTCTATAGACAGTGAGTTAAGTGCTTCAGAATTAGATGAAGATTCCATTGGATCTAATTATAAGCTAAATGATGTAACTGATGTGCAGATTCTAGCTCGGATGCAGGAAGAAAGTAAGTATTTTAATTGTTAAATTTGAGGTCTTTCATACGATATAATTTTGTTGTGAATATTAAATATGTCTTAAAGTGTAAAATAGTAGTGTAGTTAGAGATGTTGAAATTTTTGAGATGTTGACATTTTTGAGGCTTATTCAACATATGGACTTGTTTGTTAGCTTGTTTTCAGAGTCCATTTTATGTAAAGCAGTTTCCTATGTGAGGACAAGGCAGGCAGGTTTCACTCTGCTTTCATGACTGGTAATCATATCCTGCATGTTACTCTGCACTAAAACTCACTAGTGTAGTTATTACGCTATTACTTTGGGGTTTTTTTAATGTAGACCAGTGTTTCTCAACCTTTTTTTCATTGTTGCTACAATAAGGTGCCTTTTTAGATATTTTATTTCTCCTGCCCCACATGAAATTTTAAGACCACAGATATGCTTTATGTCTCTATATACTTTGAGGGACACAATCTATTATGGTCACATACCAAGGAGCAATTTTTATTCCCTTGTGATAAATATCACCTCCCTTAGAATGTATGGTATTTATATATATAAAAGCCAAGCGACCTGAACCACCAGTCGCTATGATGCGCACTGCAGCCGGCCAACCTGCCTGATCAGCGGCGGGGCCAGATGGCCAACCTCCCATGGCCCCTCCCCCTGGCCTGCCCAGCCTAATCGACACCCCCCACACACACCCTGTGCACAAATTTGTGCACTGGGCCTCTAGTAGAACATAAATAAGACCTTTATGAGAACATTGGAATTGTGACTTTAAATTAAATGATGCACGTGATATTGCTTTGCAAAGTGGTCCTTACAACTTTTTAGGTCACAGACACTTTTGAAAATCCAATAAAAATTATGTCCCCTGTCATCCCCAAAATGTATATAAGCACACAATTTTTCATACTGCTTTAAGGGTTTATACCTTGGCTCTCATCTGAATGTAAGATGTTGGTTATAATATTATTCTTCCCTATACATTTTATTACAGATGCCGTGGACTTAATTGTGAAATAAGCAATCTCTAAAGTGATCCCTTTAGCCTTTATAATAAAAAGATCCTTTGAACACAAATTGCACAGTGACAGTGGGCTGAGGGTAATGGAGCATTGCTGTAATTTAATTCAAGAACTTTTCTTAGACCCTTTCTTTTATATAAATATGTAGTATTATCAAGTTATAACATTTATTAGGAAATGTTCTTATTCTGCTGATTCATTTCCCATTTTCACACAACTTTCCTTAGAAAGACAGAAAGACTTGATGCTTGTTTTATTTATCTTCAGCCCTAGAAACTATTAGTGTGGTACTCTCTTCTGTAATTTTGTATAGCACCTCAACTGAGACTATGGTATTGTCAGCTAGTGAGGGGCTAGTTACCATAATGGATGTGAAAAAGAGAATAAAGAATGCTGCCCAACTGTAACTTAGAGTAAACTCACCAATTCTTTGAACCTTGACTTTTTTGACACCACTATTTTGTTAGAAACACAGCCAACTATTTGCTGTAGTTTTCATATTGTGCTTTGGTAACAAATAATAAAAATTTTATCCTTACTTTAATAATCCTTTCTAAGCTGTCTACATGCACAAATATTTATTTTCCTGGTGAATTAAAAAAAAAGATACTAAAAAATGTGTATGATTCTTCCTTAAAAACACCAGTGTCGGGTTTTTTTTGTTTTTTTAAGAGAATGATTTTCTTTTTCACAACATTTGTTTCTCCAGGTTTTTGGCAGTAGAAATGTAGAATTACAGATTTGGACTGTTGCCTAGTTAAGCCCCCTCATTTTTAGTATGAGAGACGTATAATCCCATAGTGACTGGGGCCCCCTTAGTTCCCCTTGTTAGTGGAGAGCCTGCAGTGAAATCTGGATTTTTCTTTTTCTTTTTTTTTTTTTTATAGTAAAGGTGGAGATTTATTGAAGAACAAGTACAGACTCCCACATGGGGAGAGGGAAGAGTCCCACAGAATAGACTCCCACGTAAAGAGGGGGGAAAGGGTCCTGGATTTTTCTTTTTTAAAACAGAGTTCTTTTCACTGATCTGTTGTCTTATGTTAGGTAACTTTAGTGCCATGTTTGCTATTATAAGACACTAACTTGTTGGTTACTGTAGTGGTCCCCAAACCTGACTGAAAGGCTAGGTGGGCCCTGGGAGTCTGTAGTTTTATAGATACCCTGGTGTGCTTCTCACTCACCATTTGAGAGGACCATATTGATAGCACTTTCTTTGTGTAGTAGTACCCCCTCTTTTAGTTGGGGATACTTTCCAAGACCCCCCCAGTGGATGCCTGATACTGTATGTATGCTATTTTTTTCCCTATGCATACATACCTATCATAAAGTTTATAAAGTA
This sequence comes from Myotis myotis, assembly GCF_014108235.1. NCBI lineage: Eukaryota > Metazoa > Chordata > Mammalia > Chiroptera > Vespertilionidae > Myotis > Myotis myotis. The sequence goes on from NW_023416313.1 coordinate 30,479,362, forward strand.
GGCACAGTAAGAGTTTAACAATAACTACTAATAGAAAAGAACAATTATATCAATATACTATCATAAAAATTATATGCATGTGGTCTCTCAAAGTATATTATTGTACTGTATATACAGCATATACACTGGACAGAGAGATAATGATTCACACCCCAGGCAGTACTGGAGCGGCACAGTATGAGATTTTATCATGTTACTCCCAACTGCATGCAATTTAAAACTTTTGAATTGTTTATTTGTGAAATTTTCCATTTAATATTTTAGAAATGGTTGACTGCAGGTAACTGAAACCTCAAACAGTGAAACTGTGAATAAGGAGGGAATACTGTATGAATACATAACTTAAAAGTTTGAATGCTACTCTTGCCAAAACCGGTTTGATTCAGTGGATACAGCGTCGGCCTGCGGACTGAAAGGTCCCAGGTTCGATTCTGGTCAAGGGCATGTACCTGGGTTGCGGGCACATCCCCAGTAGGAGATGTGCAGGAGGCAACTGATCGATTTTTCTCTCTCATCGATGTTTCAAGCTCTCTGTCTCTCTCTGTTCCTCCCTGTAAAAAAAAAAATCAATAAAATATATTTAAAAAAAAAAAAAAGTTTGAATGCTACTCTAACATCTTTTAGACCAGACTGCTAATAGTTAGCAGGACTTGCTCAGAATATCTAAATTCTTTTTTTAAAAATTATAATTGTTCTCATTTTATAATATGTAGCAACAATTGTTTTTATTCTAGAAATGTTTATACTATTGAAGGGCTTGTAAGTTTGTTTGGGTGTTTCTGGAGGTATCAAGATACATAGGGAGTACTTTGGGTTATGAAGCAGTTGAAATTTCATTTATGCCCAAATACTGAATTCCTCAGGGTGGGATAGAAGTTTCCTTCATCCTCTTCTTTATTTTTTATTTTTATTGATTTCAGAGAAGAAAGGAGAGGGAAACATCGATGATGAGAGAGAATCATTGATTGGCTGCCTCTTACATGCCCCCTACTGGGGATGGAGCCCACAACCTGGGCATGTGACCTTGATTGGAATCAAACCCAGGACCCTTCAGTCTGCAGGCTGACGCTCTATCCACTGAGCAAACTAGCTAGGGCTCCTTCATCATCTTCTTGAATAAGATTAACCAATCCAATGATTTGGTATTCAGGAAGTTTGTTTAGAATACTGTGTATTCTTTTTTGTTTTGTTTTGTTTAAGATTTCTTATTGATATTTAGAGAGGAAGGGAGAGAGAAAGAGAGAAACATCCATTGGCTGCCTCCCACATCCCCCTCCCGAACCCCCCACTGGAGATCGAACTGACAACCTTTCAGTGCACTGGACAAAGCCCAGCCAACTGAGCCACACCGGCCAGGGCCTCACTGTATTCTTTACTGGCTAGACAGTAATTGTTTTCCCACACTATTCCTATAATGTTAATCTCGAATTTGGATTACTGTTTCTAGGAGTAGAAATATTTTTAAGTTTCTGGTTCTACTTGATAGATTTCAGATTCAAGAAGAAATGTTGAAATTGGGCAAAGGTTTATAAAACTTCCTTCAGTTTAAAAATAATCTTTGAGGTGTGGTTTATGCATCCTTATATGGGAGGCTATCAAAGATGATTCAAGTGGAGAGTTTTCCTTTACACTGTATACCCTGTTTGAATTTCTCAATGATAATCTTTTGCTTTTAAACCTTAAAAATATTTGAATGTTTAAAAATATAATTAAATAAAATTACACATTCATTATTGTCAGGTCTCCGGCAAGAATATGCAGCCACCACATCTCGGCGCAGTTCTGGTTCATCTTGCAATTCTACAAGACGGGGTACTTTTAGTGATCAGGAACTTGATGCACAGAGTTTAGATGATGAAGATGACAGTATGCATCATGCAGTATACCCTGCTGTTAACAGGTTTTCACCATCACCACGCAATTCACCGCGACCATCACCTAAGCAGTCACCCAGAAACTCACCTCGTTCACGATCTCCTGCTCGGGGAATAGAATATAGTAGAGTGTCCCCACAGCCTATGATTAGCCGCTTACAGCAACCTCGCCTTTCACTTCAAGGTCATCCCACGGATTTACAGACAAGCAATGTGAAAAACGAAGGTAATCAAATGTTTCTGGAAAAAAAAATTGTCCTTCATATTTCAGTATGAAAGTGACAATTTTTACCAAGGTTTTGTATTTCAGATAAGTAGATCAAGAATTTAGTTAGTTTACCGTTTTATTAGTAGTGAATCAATACAAAAGTAAAGGAGAAAGTGAGTTTAATTTTACTTGATTATGTTTGCTTTGTTCTACTCATAAAGTGATCTGTATATAGATTTTTTTTTTTTTAAATATATTTTATTGATTTTCCACAGAGAGGAAGGGAGAGAGATAGAGAGCTAGAAACATCGATGAGAGAGAAACACCGATCAGCTGCCCCCTGCACATCCCCCACTGGGGACGTGCCTGCAACCCAGGCACATGCCCCTAACCGGAATCGAACCCGGGACCCCCCAGTCCGCAGGGCGACGCTCTATCCACTGAGCCAAACCGGCCTCGGCCTGTATATAGATTTTTATTTAAATGAATAATTTATAGTTATTTTTATTTTATCTTTATTATTTTTTAAATCCTTACCCAAGGGTATTTTTTTCATTGATTTCTAGAGAAAGAGTGGAAGGGGGCGGGGAGGAGAGAAACATCGATGTGAGAGGGACACATCGACTGGTTGCCTCCTGCATGTGCCCCTACCGGGGCTGGGGAACCTGCAACCAAGGTACATGCCCTTGACCAGGAATCAAACCCCAACCCTTAGGTCCTGGGCTGACGCTCTAACTATTGAGCAACTGGCCAGGGCTATAGTTCTTTTTAAAGTTCTTCTTATTTTACTCATTTATATAATCTGGGTTGAGTTGTGTATTGATAAAAGATGTGTACTTCCTGTTAACTCTTCTAAAATATATAAAATACTAAAATTTGATTTTTGAATGCTGATTAATATTTTCTTTTTCCATGTGAGAAAATGGTTTTTATTTTTAATTAAAATTATGTTGTCATAGAAAAACTAAGACGCAGTCTTCCAAACCTGTCCCGAACATCTAATACACAAGTTGACTCAGTGAAAAGCAGCAGAAGTGACTCAAATTTTCAAGTGCCAAATGGAGGAATACCTCGCATGCAACCTCAGGCTTCAGCCAGTAAGTACCTCTCATGTTATAGATGTTAATTTTGTGCTGAGTAGCTGTACTAAACTATTCAGTAAAATGTAGTAAACTATTACTTGTTATAAGATAATCATAGTTATATTAAAATTTAAAAGTTGTCCCTGTAACATACCCAATTATATCAATACTTATACCTATATAAAATGCTGGTCTCTCCAAATTTGAAAATAAGCAAAGGCTAGTTATTTAATATGTTGATATACATATATATGTCTTAAAACCTCACATTCTGTAATATTGCACGTTAAAATGACAGGACTTAGGGGGACATTGGTCCTGGGACAGATCACTTAAAACCCAAACAGCTTTCTTACTGGAGCATTAATAAAAACAGTGATCCTATAAAAATACTAGCACAATTAAGACCATTTCAATTTTTAATGAATAAAGAACTCCAACAAATAATAGAACAAATAGAATTGAACAAATAATTGAATAAAAATAGTTAAAGGTGACTTAATGGAATGGAAGGGTTGAGACTGTTGAATTAGGAGACATATGCAACATAAAGATCAAAGAGAATCACTCAGAAAGAACTTCTCAGAAAGAGAGGCCAAACCGAGCCAAGAAGTGATGTGGGAGTAAATGGGCATTGTGTGCTTTACTGTGCAAGGTGATTAAAAAAGATTGAAACACTTTCCAAAAAGTATTGCTTATAACTAGGATAGTAGTCAAGCCAATTTTAAACAAACTATCACAGTTATTTCTACAATCTTAGAAATACTCAGCATTTATGCCATGTATCCCACAGCCCACATCACATCAGTGCTGTAGTTTGACTCATTCAGTTCTTTTGTATCGTATTATTGTCAGTGGTCACTGTGATGTGTTTCTTCATTTCCTCAAAGCTGTGAGGAAGAAGATACAAGCCTGAGGTTATTCGCTCCATTTATAACTTGTTTATTGAGTAGTACAGAATAGAAAGCATTCAATTCTTTTTCAGTTTCTCTTTGATTCTATTGTGGTTAGCTAACTTCATGTACTTTATGTCAAGCTGCTATTACTTGGTGGTTCAAAAATAACAGACCAGGAAAAAATACATTGAACCCAAATGACTTTTGTGAAAATATTGATAAATTTTCTCTTATTTACCAATTGCATATGATATTACTTATATTACAGAAATCCTCATTATACTGTACTGTACATGAAAAATCCTATTTACCCCTCAAACCAGTTCTATGAATTGGGTACAAATATTAACACATTTTACAAATTAAAAAGTTGAAGCTTTGAATGCTTAAATAATTTATCTCTGATGTTAAACTTATAGGTGGCAAGTTAGGATTCAAACCCATGTTGAACCTGTTCAAGGGCCCAAGTCCACCTAAAGAGTTGTCACATCCATGGTTTAGTACTAAGACATAAACATTTTTCAGAAATAATATTTCTGTTTTTTTCTAAGATGTAAGGCACAATGGAAAATGGTTACCCAGAAATTTGTATACTGCATTGATTTGGCTGGTTATATACAAAAACATGTTGTTTTTACCAAATTAAATTTTAAACTTAGTATTCTAGGTCTTATGGTAAAGAGTGCCATTATGTTACTCGTATGAAATGGTAAAGAAAATAGAGATTCACAAAAACTTTAAAAATGAAAGTAAAGATACAGTTTAAGCTCTTTTATCCCTACAATGGTGATAGGTTTTGTGCCTCTAAACTTGCAAATTAAGTTAATTTGACACTTGAGAAATCCCGTTTCTGGGTTTTTCACCTCTTGGTATACTTGCCTAAAACAAAAAGCAATCACAGTGTTAATACAACAGAAAATAAAATTTTATACCATTAAGAAGGTTAAGTAATAAAATTCATGTACATTGTAAGCTACACTTTTACACCCTATGCACAGATAATCCAAAACATTGTGTGTAGTTGACTTTCAAAGTTGCTTTTAGACATTGTTTGAATTGTTAAGTTTTGAGTTTCTTAAAACTTTACACAGTATATCTCCAAACAGCTTCCCAGCTCTGTGGTAAAACCAGCTATATCTGTATCCTCTTTACCTTATTCCATTATCAGTACCAACTCTTTACTCAGGGTTGTTCCCTTATGCCCTTATACATCCTCCTTATTTGAACTACTCTAGCAGTTCAAAGCTATATGAAAATGAAAAATAGTTTTTCACAAAAATAGAAGAAAAAAAGTTGATAACTAGGATAAAATTGTTAATAATAGAAAAGTATATTAACCATATCTTAAACTTTATGATAATTACTCGCCATCTCTAGTGATAGAATTACCACTGAACAAACCTGCTGATTCACTAGAATTTTTTCTGTAGATGAATTAGTTTTAAATTTTTTTTCCCAACAGTTGATAATTAAGGAAAAAATATAGGGATGCATAAAAAATCTGATTACTAATTTACTTTTAAGTGTTTAAATATGTATGTAGTTTCATAATGGTGTGTCTCAATATTTGAATAATTTACAGGCAGAAGAGAAAGTAGGGTACCATCCTTTTTTAAAAATTGCATATACTTGTTTATTTTTATATTTGTAGCTGTAGTGAAGCTTCTTTGTAATTGAAATGTCACAAACATTTTAGTGTAGAATAGCACTGTTCACAAAAATGTATTTGCAAAGTAGTAAATCCAGAATATTTGCATATTTAAACATTAAAGTTTGTTTTATAAAAATATTTAAAGCTTCATATTTAAAATTAATATATTATCAAGCAAAATTTTATCTATATTTCTTAAAATTTTACATATATCTTTGATACATAAAACTTTATACGTGTAAGTATTTTTATTAGCGTGTGTGTTACATACTGCTTTCCTAATAGCCTTTTTATTTTGGTATATCATTATAAATATAATAGCAAGTTTTATACACTTTATTCATGAATGAATATTTTTTATTTTTTGTATAGTTAGTATAAAGAATGTTGCATTTTGTTTTAAGTATTTGTTTTCCAGCTCTTAAATGATAAAGCTTTGGTTCTGACTTGCTGATCTGCATGAACCTAACTTTGCAAGGTTGCTGTTATTTCCACCTAAGGGACCACTTCTTTTGCCTTGTTACTCTGCCAATCACTATTTTTATATGCTTATTTGCTGTGGCTGCATTGTTATGGGTGCTGGCATTTAAATATGAATATTATGAGAGCTCTTCCATATTTTTATTTTTATGGCTTTACTAATTTTTTACTCATATATTCGGAAAATGTGCATAACTTAAAAAGTTTAAGAAAACCAGAGCATTGCAGAAGTTGTGGTTGCATGTTGTTTCTCAGTTTCTCCAGCTACAGGAAGAAATGTTTGTCAGAGTTTTTCAAAAGACCAGTGTCCTGCTTTCTAAGACTCCTGGAGCATGAGTTAGTAGAAAGCTTAGTTTTCAGATAAATACAGGAATTATTTGTTCAGAGATAAGAGAAGAGAAGGGAGAAAAATCCAAGACAATCTGTTGGTTTAAGAAAAGTAATACTCAAACTTCAAACTTCGGTTAGTATTTTAAAATGTTTACTTTCACATGTATTATCTCATTTAAACATAATAACACATTTTTTATTTTTATAGAGAGGGAGCAGAGATCCATATAAATTATATGTACAGCATCATATAACTAGAAAAGTGGCAAAACCAAGCCAAATTACTCCCTCCTCTCTGAGTCTCCTCATTTCCTCCCAATCATTGTTTGGATTACATCATGCTGACCTGACTGCAAATGAGTAGGCGTCTTGGAAATATTCTTGGATAACTTTATTGGAGCATGATTCTTTGTGAATTGCCAGAAAATCATTCAGTGTAATATTTATCCATGGCTTACATTTAGCCAAATTAAAGGATATTTTTATATAGTGTACAGAGTATACCACCAGAGAAAAAGTACATAGGACCAATTGTCAGACAGCTTTACCCATAGCCAGAGGTCCATGGGGAAGGAATTTTCATCCAGATTTTGCTTGGAACCAAAACACTAGAAAGTTACATTTGAATTTTATGTAATTATAAAACATAAATTGAAATAAATGCCATGATAAATTTGTGTAATGGGTTATTGAAACAATGAATGAAATATTTGTGGAACATTTAAGCATAAGTAGTGCAGTGATGTTGGGCCAGTTATCTAATCTTGCAGCAATTTTATAAATGTAGTTTTTCTAGCCCTTGCTTCTGGAAACTTTGATTGAATACATCTGGGATGGGGACAAGAATCACTATTTTTTTTTTAGAAGTGTCTTCTGTCAACTGATTCTGGGGCATATTCAGGTTTGAGAACCAATGGAATAGACCTCAGTTGTAGAGGATCTTGAATGGTTAGTTTATACAGTTGTCAGTCACTTACGTGTTTCTTAATTATTCAACAGATATTTATTTTGGGTGTGTATTATGTTCCAAGCACTTGGAATATAGGTGTGAATGAGACAGCTGAGCACTTCAATAGTTGGGGGTGATAGGCAGGAACTTCTGTGGGAACAGGGCATTAATCTCAGCAGTGTGAAGAGGTTTACAGGAAAGATTTTGAAAGATAATCTCAGCCAGTTTAAGAGGATTTTATGTGTTGCCACATCAAGAAAGGAGGCGCAGTTTTCCCAACAGTGAGATCAGTAATGAAGTCTTAAGGATGGGATGTAGGTAGGGGACAGATTGTGGGAGTTTTTAAATTTCATATTAAGAAGTTTAATTTTATCCTGTAAGTGTGTGGAACAATGACAGGCTTTTAATCAGTTTATTCTCAGAAAATTCAATTTGGTAGCAATGTAGAGAATGGATTAAAGTTGAGAGACCTTAGAAGACTATTGCATAATCTGGGCAAAAAATGATCTGAACAAAGGCAGTGGTACAGGCAGTGATAAGATCTGGATGAATTTTTAAAAATGAAATAGATGATATGTGACTTGGTAACACTGAGAAGATTGGAGGAGGAGAGGGAGAGAGGATTGAAGGATGACTCTGAATAAGAAATCTGTAAACAAAATGTCTTGGGGTGTCGGGGACAAGGGTCATTTTACTTAGCAGTAATTAACATTCATTTGTAGTGGCTTATGCTTACTTAGTATTTGGCAACTGTGAAGATTATTTTAATAATCCCCCTATATGGCAAAATTATGTTAAATAATTAAGTGGAATGAGTTGTAATAAAAAAGTCTAGGGCCCTGGTCAGTGTGGCTCGGTTGAGTATCCTCTAGTACACTGAAAGGTCGCTGGTTGATTTCCAATCAGGGCACATGCCCAGGTTTCAGGTTTGGTTCCCAGTCAGGGTGTGTAGAGGAGGGAGGTAGGCAACTGATCGATGTCTCTCTCTCTCTCTCTTTCTCTCCCTCCCCCCCCACTCACCCCCCTTCTCCCTTCCTCTCAAATCAATAAAAACATTTTAAATAATAATAAAGGCTAGGGAAAAATGCAGACAATGAAAATATTCTTTTATTGAACTTTCTATTTTATAACTCAGTAAAAATAATAGAATCAACATACATTTTTTTAAAGGAAAAAATATTTTTACATATTGGTTGAGCACAGTAATGAATGTTACAGCTTAACTTCTAAAATTTGTCTATATCTTTAGAATTTATCTTCTTTTATTTAGGCTCAATGCACACTATACCCAGATTTATCTAATTATCTTTACTCATATTGATTGAAGAACAGTCTTCAATTTTTAATTCTAAAAGCTTTGGGGGTTTTTTGGGGGGGGTTTTTTGTTGTTGTTTTTTAATATATATTTTATTGATTTATTACAGAGAGGAAGGGAGAGAGATAGAGAGCTAGAAACATCGATGAGAGAGAAGCATCGATCAGCTGCCTCCGGCACATCTCCTACTGGGGATGTGCCCGCAACCCAGGTACATGCCCTTGACCGGAATCGAACCCGGGACCTTTCAGTCCGCAGGCCGACGCTCTATCCACTGAGCCAAACCGGTTTCGGCAAAGCTTTGGGTTTTGAGATTGTTTTTTGTTTAATGAAGCAACTGCTATACAAATAGGGAAAATGTTCAAAGTAAAGATAAATTTGGCAGAGATTCATAAAAATCCCATTTTACAACTAAATTCAGAAATTGCCATACTTATTATGTCTTTGTTCCTTTGGAAATCAAGTGCAATGATTTTCAAATGTCTTCACAGTTTGAAAAATTAAATACATACTCAAAGTCACATATAATGATAGAATTGGACTAACATTCTGTTTCATTGATTTTATAATCGCTGTACCATTATTGTTTATTTCTAATCTGTTTAAATATAGGAATATATTATTGTACCACAGGGGTTGGGCACATAATCTGCTAAGTGAGCATGATTTCAAATTGCTATGAGCTTACTCTTGAAAGAAACGTGTAGTTGAGCCTACCTGTGCCCGGGGAGACTTTATAACTGGGAGTTCTCCTAAGTACCTTTTATATGAAATGTATTGTTTATTAAAGGATAAATATTCAAATGTGCCAACTTCAAGCTATATATATGTTATTAAAACTCAAGTATCACGCTAGCCAGTTTTTCTCAGTGGTTAGAACATTGGCCCTCTCTCTGGACTGAAGAGTCTTGGGTTCAATTCCAGTTAAGGGCATGTACCTTGGTTCCAAGTTCAATCCCTGGCCCAGGTCCCAGACAGGGCACCTGTGGGAAGCAACCAATTGATGTGTCTCTCTCACATTGATGTTTCTCTCTCTCTCTCTCCCTTCCCTTCAGCTCTCTCTAAAAAAATCAATGGAAAAAATATCCTTAAATGAAGATTAGTAAAAAAACACACGAAACTCAAGCGTACCTTGCAGCCATTGTTTATAACTAAGGCCAACAAATATTTTCTTCAGAGAGGAGCATTTTATCATTGACATTATTATTGCTGGGACATGATGATTAAAAAAAAACAAAAAACTAGTTTTATTTTTGTTTCCGAATTTTCTTACAGACAGCATACCTACTTATTGTCTGCACTTGGGGGTGGTGTGGTGGAGGGTGGCATTTTCACCACCCTTCCCTTGATGCACATGAAAGAAGTGAAAGATTTGGCTATAGGAAGACCAAAAGAGGCTGTTGTCTAAACATAGGGTGATGACGGTCTGAATTAGGTATTTAAGAAACAGTGGGAATGTAAAGGAAGGGATAGATCTGTAGAACTACAGGAATGAATAATGGAATTTAAAGAAAACTGAGCTAGAATGACTTGGAAAATGGTGTTATATTTTTAACTGAAATATAGAGGTTTTCAGAGTTGGTTTGTAGAAGAAAACATTAGCCTAAATAATGGTAGCATGAGAGAATAATGTACTATCTTTGCTTCTCACACTCAGCTCTTGCTAATTTGAAATTATACAAATAATCCTGCGGGGATCGAGCCAAAACTGGCTCTTCAACATCCCCCGCGGGGTCCTGGATGGCAAGAGGGCACAGTCCAGGCCAAGAGACCCCACCAGTGCACTATCAGGGCCTGAGAGGGACTGTAGGAGAGCTCCAGGGCTTGTCTGGCCCATCTTGCCCAGTCCCGATTGGCCAGACCCCAACAGCAAGCTAACCTACCGGTCGGAGCATCTGCCCCCTGGTGGTCAGTGCGTGTCATAGCAACTGGTCAAACGGTCAGACACTTAGCATATTAGTCTTTTATTATATAGGAGGATTAAAAGAGGAACCAGGGAAACCATAAATATTTTAAAGCAACTAACACTAAATTTTATTAGGAAGATTTGGAGACTCATGTTGTCATTTAAAAATGATTTTGTATTTGTAAAATTGATCAAATTTCAGATTGATAATTCAGATTAAAATTTAATTTTTGTTCTTATTTGTATAACATGTGACTATGTGGTATCCTATGAAAATTGTTCATTTCATTCTGTCTTTATTAGGCAAATTTAGAGTATACTGACTGATTATACTTGCAGTCTGATTCTTCATATTACCATCTGACAGTTTTCACTTGTGTATAGATGCCACTGTGACATCACCCCAGAAACCTGAGGGATAAATAAGATCTGTTGGAATCATCATAGTTATTTAAGTAGAACATTTCTAAAACAGTTGATTAAAGATATTTGATATTAACCCCTCATATAAAAATGTAATGGTTAATAGACATTGTGGATTGCCAGCATACATTTAGTTGGTTACCATTTGTCCTCATTTACTCCCTGCAGTCACAGTGGCCTAATTCCTATTCTTCCAACATACTAGGGGCACTCCTAGGCACTCCTACCTCTCAGGTCCTTTATCATTGCTTTTCCTTTTGTCTAGAATGCTTTCCCCAGGTACCTATATGACTCTTTTCCTTCAGATCTTTGCACAAATGTCATCTTAAGCAAATCTTTCCTGATCACCCTATTTATAGTTGCAACGTGTCTCCTACTTCCTGCCCCCCTTTCCTACTTAATTTTTTCTATAGCAACTATTTTACTCTTTGTTTATTATCTATTTCTCCTTTCCTAGAATATTAGCAGTTGAAAGTAGGAACTTTGTCTGTAGTTAGCTACTGAATCCATTGTACCTAAAATAGTATCAGGAATAAAGCATATAATTATTTTAATGAATGAATGAATAAATGAATGAAAATATAAATGGTTGGAAGCATGTGTGAATAAATATATAAAAGAATATTCAGTGATGATATAGCATCCTGTATTTCTGTGGGATATATATGAGGTAATACATTATAAAGTGATTGTTTTAGGTTGGAGAATTTTTTTTTAATCCTTATCCAAGGCTATGTTTTTCATTACTTCTAGAGAGAGAAAAAGGGAGAGGGGGAAAGAGGAAAGAAAACACATTGATGTGAGAGAGAAACATTATTTGGTTGCCTCCAGTGCATGCCCTGACCGGGGATCAAACTACAGCCTGGGTATGTGCCCTTACTGAAGTCGAACCCATGACCATTTGGTGCATGGGACAGTGCTCTACCAACTGAGCCACACCAGCCAGGGCTAGGGCTGGAGAATTTTTTGCTAGTCTGCCTGGTAATATTTAAGTTAGCATACAATACTACTTAGCTATAAAAATGTGGAGTGCTATAAAATATGAAATCAAATACATTTACTTTTTTAAAATGTTTACGATCAGAAAGAGTAAATATTGATAGAGTTAAACAATAGAGTGAAAGAGAAATTCTTAATTCTCTTTGATGATATATCAAGTTTCCCTTTCTCAACCCAATGATTTTTATATTCTGGCCTGATTTCTATCTGTCTATATCTATCTGTCTATATTCAGGTAGATAGATACATACATAGGTAGATAGATAGATCTTAGAGGTATCTCAAATCTGACTTCATGTTGATTGAAATTTTAAAGCCACTTAAATAGTTGCTTGCACTGGTAGGTGTGGGACTCATCAGCTCATTGGAACCATAACTGTGGATGGCTCTGGCTGCTACTTACATGCCAATTTTGAGAGTTTTATTTTGCAATTAATAGATTCGGAGTTTTGAAGAAAGCTTAGAACTCCTCGTTGATCACTTTAAAAAGCAGATGCTTTGACTCTCCTCCAAACCCCTCAATTGTCACACACACACACACACACACATACACTCTTTCCACCCCATATGCATATGTGCACAGCCCAGATATTTTGCTACACAACTCCTAAAGTACAACTTAGTTGTATTCTACAAGATGATGTTGAACATATGAAAGGCATTAGATTGTGACTCCGTTGAGGACCTGCCTGGTTCTGAGTTTTCTTTTCCTTTTTGAGTATGAGAATGACTGTTTCATGTTAGGGCAATTTGTCTAACAAGAATTGCTTTGCCGAAGTCTGCTTTTTTTGCCTTGAACAAGTACTACATTTATTTTATTCTCTACTGTGTGCTTGTGTTCATCACTTTTACTTAATTAGCTTTCTATTCTTTGCATCTGTAGCATGTTTGCTGGTGGTTTGATTTCTCTTTGATATTTTGATCAGTTTACATATCATAGGTTTTTCTCATCTATAAGAAACTATTTCTGAAAACATGTACTTTGTACTAAGATTTTCATCCCTTCTCTTTCCAATTTAATTCACTAAGCATCACTTTACAATTTCTTTGCTTCCAGGATTCTAACATATTTTCACCTTATGGTTTCTGTGTCTTGATAAATTTTCAAGTTTGTATTAAAATATTCAAGTTTACAGAAGCTATAGCCTTTATCTTGTTCTTTCAGGCAAATATTACAGTTCCTTATTTTTCAACAGCTTCGCAAAGGCTGAAAAATTTGCCTCGTACTTCCCTCAAAGCCAAACAGTTGCTTCAAACTTCATCTACAAAAAGAGGTAACTACAGCCTCTTACTAAGTTTTAAATTTCAGGAAATGGTCAGGTTAGTTAAATCTTATACCTTTTGGCATACTGAGTCATTGATGTCTGTAGGCCACATTTTAGTTTTTTAATAATAATCATAAAATGATGTTAATTCATTCTCTGTTACTTGGATAAACTCATTTTCTACCAAGGTATATATTGGGATGCTATTCTGATTCATAAGTCATTGCTCAACCGCTGAGCTACACTGGCCAGGCAGGATGCCATTCTGAAAGGAATAAGTGGTACATAGCATTTAATATTAGAGAATTGATCTTTTCCTTACTAACCTAAAACTGAGGGTCATTGTTTTAACTTAATATTAGATGAACTAATAAATGCTTTAAAATGAGCTAAATGACATACATTTTGTATGTAATGTTTTTTCTCCTGACTTTCTTTTTTTTCTTCTGACTTTCTGTAGGATGAAATGGGAATGCTTTCACATTATAATTTAAATTGACATTGTTGTGATTAACTGATAATGTTTGGAATATTGATGGAGTGGTAGCTCTGTATTCTTAAAACCTGAGAGTTGAAGAAATATGTGAAGGTTGGACACCAAATTATCATTGGTTCCAAGAGATTGGATGTCTGGGCAGCTAGAAAGAAGCCGAGTTAGGAGAAAGAGCACGGGGTCAGCTATACCAGCAGTAATAAGAATGAATAGAAACCTCAGAGGAAGTGGGACAGAAAACATATCAGCAGTGAGGAAAAATATTTCTTCTATCCAGGATATGTGGGTCTCCTATCGCTTCAGAGCTCAATAAAGAACAAAGTTATACAAGGAGGATAAAAAACACTAAAGAGGAGGTTTGAGATTTGCTTTGTTGAAAAAAAGATTTTGTTAATACGGTTACAAAAGTACTGAAATAGATGTTTTAGCAAGTTCATTGATGCAAAAGTTTTAGCAGTGATTTGGTGGATTAAGTATACTTTTCAGAATAGTTTTTAATAGAATTTGAAGGAAAGAGAATAGTCATATAGAAAATTAGGAGGTGTGGGTATTTGTGTTTGGATATTAGAGGTTGATCATCTTTTGGTATCACTGTCAGAAATTAGACTGGGTAGAGTATGGTCTTTTGATGGAAAAGAAGACAATTATTAGGGATCATTATAAAAAAGAATCCCTATAGAAATTATTTGAGGATCTTAGACTATCTATACTAATAATAGGGTAATAGGCAAATTTGTTGGGGTGCCGTCACATAATGACCGATCAGTGGGCTGCATGCGCAGCAGGCGCGGATGGGCTGGGATTTGCAGTGTCGGGGATGGGGGCGGGGGCCTCCCCCGGCTCTGGCCTACCTCTTTGGGGCAATCCATCGAGGAGCTCAAGATGGGTGGATGGGGCCTACCTCTTTGGGGCAATGGATTGCAGGGCTCCCGCACTGTGACAGGGCACAGACCAGGATGGGGGACCCCCCCAACCCGAGTGCACAAATTTTGTGCACCAGCCACTAGTGTATATATATATTTCTAGGTGTGGGAGGTGGGTAAAAATAGATGGGCATGAAAGGATTGTGGTGTCTAAACAGAGCAAGAGATTCCTATATAACAATAAAAATATAGAGGATTTTAAGTTTATATAATTTTTTTTGTTGTATGCCTCTCTGTAAGCTGCTTCATAATGTGTTTTGGGATCAGGTAGGTTTAAATAATTATAAATTTTTACTTAAATATTTTATGTTACTATGAATTAGGTTAAGAGAAGCATAACTTCTGGCTGATTTTTTAAAAATTTTGCCTATAGAGGTTACGTTATTTTTGTGACTCTGAGCCACCTAACTGCGCCCACTCTATAAGATGTCAGTAACGCTCAGTCTCCTAGTTCCTGGCACTCCAGATGTCTAGTTAATTTAGTAAAGGGCAAGAAGTGTGTGTGTGTGTGTGTTTGGTTTTGTTGCTCTGTTTTGTTTCATTTTGTTTAATCTCTGATTTTCTGGTTGGCATTGTGGCTTGGAGATGATCATTTTACACTATAAGTTATGAACCAATTGAAAAACAGACACAGGTATGTGACAGGATTTAAAATGTTAGCTTAAGCTGAATTAGGGAGTATCCCTTGGCTCCAAACGCAATAATTGTTTATACTCTGGCCAGATATCTATCTCTCTATCTCTCTCTCATAACTGATCTAATAACTGAAACTATTAAGTAACTAACAAGTGGATGCACCATGGATACACTGGACAAAGGCATAATTCATGGCCTAGGCAGGACAGAGCCCGGGACAGTGTGAGATTTCATCATACTACCCAGAATGGCATGCAACTTAAAATTTATGAATTGTTTATTTCTGGAATTTGCCACTTAATATTTTAGGACCGCGGGTAACCGAAGCCTCAAAAACAAACAAACAAACAAAAACAGAGAGGGCGGGGGCTACTGTATTACAAAATCGGATCATTCCAATTCTAGTATTCCTTTTTTTTATTTGTCAAAATACTGTATAAGTATTTGTCAAAATACTTATTCTTTAGTCATTAAATGGCTTAGTTTCATTAGGAAATTCAGAATAAATGCTTGTCTTTCTATTTACCATTGGCAAACTATCATTCTCCAAAGGTGACCAATATTTTTCTTAAAAATGTATCATTATGAATTACAGATTTAAACTTTTTGTGTGTTTCAGTCCATTCTCAATATTCTTTCATCTTTGGTGAAAGCTTCTTCAAGTTGACTTTCCAACCTTTTTAACTCACCCTACTAGTTTTTGATAACTTCTGCTAACTGGTATGATAAGATATGCTCGAGATCCTGTATATTTTTTGTCGCCATAGACCTAGATTTAGTCATTTCTCCAAAAAGTCCTGGCTTTTTGGTAGGAAATGGTATTTCAGTACTGTAATTTATGTTTTTAGCTATGCTCATTGCTACTGGGTTGGACATTGTTTCTAGGTCTTTTCAGTTTCTAGAGCTAGTAAATATATGTGTAGATTTGTGTATTTTTTAAGATTGAATGTCTTAAGTTCTTGCTGGTACTTCCTGTTCAGATTCAAGGGTAATTAATTAACCTTTTTCAACTTACACCTTTATCTCCTTTATCCTGCTCTGGGAATCCTCTCTCTCGGCAACATAGAGAATTAGAATAACATTTAATAGTTTGTTTTATCCCATATTACATACCTAATCTTCTGAAGATAACATTAGCATGATAACCAGACAATATGATTACCAAAGACAGTTTATAAAACTTTTTGCATACGCTTGCTCCTTGTTTTTTACAGTTATACTGTATCCACACTGTTACATGCTTTTCTTTATGACTCACCTAGTCTTAGCTCTACATTTAAATATATATTTTATGCTTACCATCAGTCTGTATGTTATTGTCTCGGTCAATTTCTGTGTTTGAAGCTCACTCTATAGTAGATTCCCTAAAGAGTTATGAGAACAGTATCCATTTTATCAGTTTTTGCATACTAATGACAGCTTGTCTGTTTTTGTTTTGTTTGTTTGTTTTGAAAATCATTATCTAGATATGAAATTTGGGGCTCATATTTTCTTTCCTTGAGTATCTTAAATATATTATTCCATTTTTTCAGGAATAAAGAATTATTTCTATTACAGTCATTTGGTCTTTTTATCTGGATGTCCAGTGAATATTTTCTTTTCCTTTAATGTTCAGTAATTTAGAGAATATTTCTTAGTGTTGTTGGCCATTCTGAGTTCATTTCTTTAGATATGTGATGTGTTCTTTTAGTTTGGAGTTTTTAAATTTCAGACAAGTTCTTTTGAATTATTGTTTTTACTTTTGTTCTCTTGCTTTGGTTTTCTTTTTTGTGGGGACTCCTATTAGACACAGGTTAGGTGTTTTTTTTGCCTATCTTCCATATCTGTTGCCTTTTCTTTAATCCTCTTCATCTTTCTTTAAAGTTTCTTTTTATTGTCTGTGTCTTGTAAAGTATTATCTGTTATGTATGTTGACTAGTGTTCCTTCTACTTTAGACTTTATTTTGAAATTATTTATTTTGTGTCTAATTCTTTTGTGTTCCTTCACCTCATTTTTTATTGTTTTCTATCTTGATATATGATGTTCTTTTATCACTTGTATACTTTTCTTAAATGTTTTTAGAATTTGAAATATTAGATTTGAATTTTTACTGGTGTGTGTGTGTGTGTGTGTGTGTGTGTGTGTGTGAGTGAGAGAGAGAGAGAGAGAGAGAGACAGACAGACAGACAGACAGACAGACACATGATTTCTGGCAGGTTTCCAGCATTAATAGAAATGTGTTGGTTTGCAACTTCCTCATGAACTTTCCAGATGTAATCTGAAATTAGACCCCTTATGTAGAGCGCAAGGAGAGACTGAAGAAAGAGGCAGACCACTCCAGATTGGTAGGTGGCAGGGAACTCCTTACAAGGCCGGTCTCCAGATATCCACACCCACCCACCAGAACATTAAGTTTACACAGAAATTCCTTACTTGGGCTCAGTCACTACACAGGAGACCTTAACTGGGTTCAGTCATGGACTCACATTTCTGTCTCAAGGCTGTATCCTTGGAGCAGGTTTTTGGGGGAGCGAAGACCAGCAGGAATGCACATTCCAAGGACGGGAGGCAGTGAGAAGCCTCCAGTTGCCCAGATTCAGCTCGTGGGTCAACTCCTTAACAGCGTTATTTTGTTTCTCTTTTTTCTTATAATATTACTAGAGGCCTGGTGCATGATATACATATATATCTGGCCTGCAGGATCAGGCCAAAACCGGCTCTCTGACATCTCCCAAGGGGTCCCGGATTGTGAGAGGTCGCAGGCCAGACTGAGGGACCCCCACCGGTGCACGATCAGGGCCGGGGAGGGTCAGGGCCAGGGAGGGACATGAGAGGTTGGCCAGCAGGGGAGGGACTGCAGAAGGGCTCCAGGGCATGTCCGGCCCGTCTTGCTCAGTCCCAATCAGCCAGACCCCAGCAGCAAGCTCACCTGCCAGTTGGATTGTCTGCCCCCCTGGTGGTCAGTTCAAGTCATAGCAAACGGTTGAGTGGCCTTGGCATATAATTAGCGTATTATGCTTTGATTGGCTGAACAGACAACCGGAACTTAGCATATTAGGCTTTTATTATATAGGATGTGAAATTTAGCCTCCATCTGTTTCTGTTGCTGGTTTTTCTGCAAAATTTGTTTTTCTAAACATTTAGAAAGAGAGCTTGATTTAAGATTTTCTAATTTTACAGCTCTAGAGCTCCCTCATCTGTTGTTTTTGGAAATTTTTTAAAAATATGGCTGCTGCTCTAGCTAATTTGGTTCAGTGGATAGAGCGTCACCCTGTGAACCAAAGGTTCCCGGGTTCAGTTACATCAAGGGCACATACCTCAGTTGCAGGCTCTTCGCCGGCCTGGGCCCTGTTCGGGGCTTGTGCAGGAGGCAACCAATCAATGTGTTTCTCTCACATCAGTATTTCTGTCTTTCCCTCTCTGTTTTACTCTCTCTAAAAATCAATGGAAAAATATCCTCCAGTAAGGATTAAAATATATGTATGTATGTGTGTGTGTGTGTGTGTATCCTATCTAATAAAAGAGAAACATGGTAATTAGTGTATGACCGCTACCCTTCCCATTGGCTAATCAGGGTGATATGCAAATTAACTGCCAGCCAAGATGGCGGCCGGCAGCCAGGCAGCTGGAAGCGAACATGAGGCTTGCTTGCTTCAGTGATGGAGGAAACCAATGTTCCCCGCCTGCCACTGCAGGCCTCTGAGCTGCAACTCTAAGCAACTATGTAACAATTATAGAAGCTAAACAAAACCCCAGAAACCTGCTTTCAGCGAGCTGGGATCTCAGAGCTGGAGTTATACATTGTTTCGATTATAGATTCCAGACAAACCAGATACCTGCTTTCAGCAGCAGAGGCCTCAGAGCTGGAGCCAGAGCTAAAGCTGGCCCAGAATAAAAAAAAAAAAGAAAGAAAAAAAGGAGCGGGTTGGGAGCTTCAGTCACCCGCCAGCCTGAAAACAGCCCTCAGCCCCTCACCCAGACTGGCCAGGCACCCCAGTGGGAACCCCACCCTGAAGGATGTGTGATCAGCTGCAAACAGTCATCATCCCCTCATCCAAGCTGGCCAGGCACCCCAGTGGGGACCCCCACCCTGAAGGGTGTGTGACCAGCTGCAAACAGCCATCATCCCCTCATCCAGGCTGGCCAGGCACTCCAGTGGGGACCCCCACCCTGATCCAGGACACCCTTCAGGGCAAACCAGCCAGCCCCACCCATGCACCAGGCCTCTATCCTATATAGTAAAAGGGTAATATGCCTCCTAGCACCGGGATCAGCGGAGCCGAGAGGCCTCCCGGCACCGGGATCAGCGTGACGGGGCAGCGCCCAAACCCCCTGATTGCCCTGCGGCTCTGTGTGTGACAGGGTACGGTGCCCCAACCCCCTGATTGGCCATGCTCTGTGTGTGACAGGGTGCGGCGCCCCCAACACCCCCCCCCCCCCCACGGGCCCTGCTCTGTGTGTGACAGGGTAGAGCCATAACCTCCCCATCAGCCCTGCCCTGAGTGTGAGAGTGGCGGCGCCCCAACCCCCTGATCGGCCCTGCTCTGTGGGTGATAGAGGGCGGCGCCCCATCCCCCTTATCCGCCCTGCTCTGTGTGTGACAGGGGGCAGTGCCCCAACTCCCCTATCGGCCCTACTCTGTGAGTGACGGGGGAGCTCCTCAACCCCCTGATGGGCCCTGCTCTGTGCATGACAGGGTACGGAGCCCCAACCCCCCTGATGGGCCCTGCTCTGTGCGTGACGGGGGTGGCGCCGCAACCTCCCCATCGACCCTGCCTTGAGTGTGACAGGGGGCGGTGCCCCAACCCCCCAATCGACCCTACCCTGAGCGTGACTGAGGGTGGCATCGCAACCTCCCAATCCACCCTCCTCTGTGCATGACAGGGCGGCGCCCCAACTCCCCTATCGGCCCTGATCTGAGCCCTACCAGGGGCTGCACCTAGGGATTGGGCCTGCCCTCTGCCACCCGGGAGCAGGCCTAAGCCAGCAGGGCGTTATCTCCCGAGGGGTCCCAGACGGCGAGAGGGCACAGGCCAGGCTGAGGGACACCCCCCCCCCCCGTTCCCCCCCCCCCCCCGAGTGCACAAATTTTTGTGCACCGGGCCTCTAGTATATATATAAAAGTAGGGGAGGGGAATAAATATATATATATCTGCTTATTTTGGGATTTATTTATTCCCCTCTCCTACTTTTATTTATTTATTTATTTATTTATTTTAATTACAGTTAACATTCAGTATTCTTTTGTATTAGTTTCAGGTATACAACATAGTGGTTAGACAGTCATACTTCACAAAGTGTTTCCCCTAATATTTTCAGTACCCACCTAGCACCATAATAATATATTCATAATAGTATGATTGAATATATTCCCTGTGTTGTTCTTCACATCCCCATAACTGTTTTATAACTACCATTTTGTGCTTCTCAATCCCTTCACCATTTTCACGAAGTCTTCCAAACCTCCTTCTCCTCTGGCAACTATCAGTTTGGTCTTTATATCTATGAGTCTGTTTCGGTTTTGTTTGTTCATTTATTTGTTCTTTATGTTCCACATATAAGTGAAATCATGTGGTGTTTGTCTTTCTCTGACTGACTGATTTCAGTTAACATAATACTCTCTAGGTCAGGGGTGGGCAAACTTTTTGACTTGAGGGCCACAATGGGTTCTTAAACTGGACCGGAGGGCTGGAACAAAAGCATGGATGGAGTGTTTGTGTGAACTAATATAAATTCAAAGTAAACATCATTACACAAAAGGGTATGGTCTTTTTTTTTTTTTTAGTTTTATTCATTTCAAACTGGCCGAATCCGGCCCGCGGGCCGTAGTTTGCCTACGGCTGCTCTAGGTCCATCCATGCTGCTGCAAATGGTAATATTTCATTCTTTTTTATCCCTCCCATACTTTTAAAATGCATCCTTTTAAAGTATACAAGTCAGTGTTTTGATTTATTTACAAAATTTAGCAACTATTACCACTGTCTGATGTTAGAGATTTTCGTCACCCTCACCATGTGCATTCACAGCTACTCCCCAATCACCCCTTGTTCCGGCCCCTGGCAACCACTAATCTTTCAGTTGCTTTGTATTTACTTATGCTGGACATTTCATATAAATGGAATCATGCAATATATGATCTCTGTGATTGGCTTCTTTACCTTAGCATAATGTTTTCAAAGTTTATCATATTATAACATATATTTGTACTTTGTTCCTGTTTATTGCCAAGTAATACTTCATTGTACAATATGCCAAATTTTGTCTATCTTTTCATCAATTGATAGACATTTGAGTTGTTTCCGCTTTTTGCCTATTGTGAATAATGCTTCTGGTGGATTATCTATATATATAAAAGCCTAAGCGACTGGCCAACTGGTAGCTATGACGCACACTGACCACCAGGGAGCAGACGCTCAACACAGGAGCTGCCCAGCTGTGGTGACTTGGCAGCTGCTATTCTCAGGTGATACACCCGGAACCAAAGAGGAGAAAGCCCAATTCCTGGGTGTGTCACCAGAGAACCGCCCTCTTACAATCCAGGATCCCTCGGGGATGTCGGAGAGCTGCTTTCAGCCCCATCCCCACAGGCCAGGCTGACAGACCCCCAACGGTGCACGAAAGGCGGGCCTCTAGTTTATTTATATCTGTCAGTCTTTTTATGTCTGGAAGGAAAGCTAGTGAAGCCCATTCCAGGGGTTTCTTCTTTCTCTTATTTTTAATAAGTTTTCTCTTGATAACTATGCTTATAAACATAATGATGAGTCATGTACACCGATGGGAGAAGAAATCAAAGGTTTCTATGCCTTGTTTTATTTTTTTATGATTGTCAGCCATTACAAATTTAATACAACTTGATGTCATATCTTATGAAACCTGCCTAGGATAGTAGCTTTACAAATAAACTTTCTGTCTAGTTGAAAATTAAAATGGTAAAAAATAACAAATTTTTTTTTTTTAAATTTCTGTCTACTCCCAGAGGTGTTTCTCTTTTGGTGTCCAGTAAAGAATACCAATCTGGGAATAGGGAGACCTGGATGCAATTCCTGACTTCCCTGATTATTTGCTCAATTGATCTCTGATTGTGGCAAGTTAAGGAAAAAGGGTAGAGCCATAACCTCCCCATAACCTCTTCTCTGTACAGAAAAAGAGATTGAAAAAAAACTAAAAATAATAAGTTAAAAATTAAAAAAAAGAGAGATTGGAATAGTCACTAGTAACTCTTTTAAAAAGGGTATTTTTAACTTTGTAATGAGAGAATCGTATTTACTTCATCTCTATGCTCTTTCACAACCAGAACTTATTTTTAAGTCATTATGTCAGTAACCTGTTAATATCATTGATAGTGCATAGCCAGCGGTTCTCAACCTGTGGGTCGCGACCCCTTTAGCGGTCGAACAACCCTTTCACAGGGGTCGCCTAAGACCATCCTGCATATCAGATATTTACATTACGATTCATAACAGTAGCAACATTACAGTTATGAAGTAGCAATGAAAATAATTTTATGGTTGGGTCACAACATGAGGAACTGTATTTAGAGGGCCAGAAGGTTGAGAACCACTGGCGTAGACCATTGAGTAACTAGGATGATGTAATATAGTGAGGGGTATTTTACAAGGAAGTATTTTTGTCCTTACTCTCTATTTGTTAAATAATTGAAAAGCACATGTATTTTTAATTGATTCTTGGAGGGCAAGGGAGAGGGAGAAATATCGATGTGAGAGGGATCAGCTGCCTCCTACATGCTCCCTACCTCAAATCGAGCCCACAACCCAGGCATGTGCCCTGATGGGGAACTGAGCCAGCAGCCTTGCAGTGCATGGGACAGTTCCCGCTGACTGAGCCACACTGGCCAGGGTGAAAGGCACATAAATAAATGTTATTCTCCCCTTTAGTCATAGTGGCCTGTGTTTCACGTGTATATTTTTATTGCAAACTATATGTATTCATTAAATGTTTACATATTCCTTAAAATTATACACTTAATATAATTTATAGTTTGTAAACATGTTGTGAAGACAACCAGTTGGAGTGTCTAATTTTTATATTGTTAGATACATGTAGGATATATTTATATAACATTTTATATTTAGTGAATATCAAGTTAAAAATAGTATATTATTTACCCAATTTCTCCATTTCAGAGTTGTTTTAAGTGCCTGCTGAGTTATCTAAACCTTAATTAGAAAGCAAACCTACTATGATTTTTATTAAATGCTTATTAGAGACAAAAATGAATATTTTAAAAATATGAATCCTCATTTCACCCACTCTGGCATTTTAGAGATGACTTAATTTAGACACCAAGGTTAGCATTCTTAGTCACATGTGAGTTTTATAAATAGAGTTCTAATTCTTGCCCAGAGCAGATAACACTTTATTTTATGCCTTGAATCAAGTGTAATTCTTTTTTTATGGATTTGAGAGAGAAACATCAATTTGTTGGTCCACTTATATGTGCATTCAGTGGTTATTTCTTGTAGTGCCCTGACCAGGGATCAAACCCATAACCTTATTAGCATATCAGAATGATGCTCTAATCAACTGAGCTACCCAGCCATGGCCTCAAGTGTAGTTCTTGTTAGTGGAAATTATAGTCTACTGTCATAATTAATTTAGGCAATAGAGCCTAATTAATTAATCCCTATGTTTTAGTTAATTTATAAGAGCAGCCTAGGAGACTGCCCGAGTGACACTGTTGCATATCTTTACAGAGAACTCAGCTGCAGGCACCTTTAGATAAGGAAGGCATGGATGTGATATGTCTTACAATTTGTGTAATATTTTATATTTACTCACAATTAACACACATATTACTCATTTGATCTTTGCACCTATCTTATGCTATTTGCCGAGGTTCGTTTTTATTAAATTTACATCTGAATATTTCTTTTCTCTTTTGGGGGAACAATGCAAATGGTATTACATTTTTTATTTTGATTTCTGAACATTTATTGCTGGTATATAGAAATACACTCAATTTTGTATGTTAATCTTCCATCCTGTGACTTTATTGAACTGAATCTTTCTAGAAGTTGTTTTTGTAGATTTTTTCTATGTAAATAACAGTGGAGACAGTTTCTTCCTTTTGAATCTATATGCCTTTTATTTCCTTTTCTTGCTTATTATCTAGAACTTCCAGCAGTATGTTGAATAAATGGTGAGAGCATACGTCATTGTCTTGTTCTGAATCTTAGAGGGTAACCATTCAGTCTTTCATCATCTATATCTATAGATATAGATATATAGATATAGATAGATAATATGCAAATTAGCCAGGATGCTGTAACAGCCACACCCGCTCAGGAGGAGGCTACATGTGCAGGTGGGTGGGAGGGGACTGCTGCGTGATGAGGCAAGCCATGGATGGTGCAGGCTCACAGCAGGGCGGAGCAGGGCCTGCCAGCCGGCACCTCAGCAGTCCCGCCTCTGCATGTGAGCTGCAGAGGAAACACCTTTCCTGACTGCTCATTGGCTAAGCTCCCGGAGCGCCACTCGCAGTGTTCTTGGTAACTTGCGTAATAAGAACCCAAGAAGGTGATCTAGGGTTTTTCTACCTCACTCCTGGAGGAAAAAAACGAAGGTCTGCTGCTGGAGGGGCTAAGAAATGTCATAGCCTGCCCTAGCCGGTTTGGCTCAGTGGATAGAGCCTTGGCCTGCCGACCGCAGGGTCCGGGTTCTATTCTGGTCAAGGCCATGTATCTAGGTTGCAGGCTCCTCCCTGGCCGGAGCCCAGGTCAGGGCTCATGCAGAAGGCAACCAATCGAAGTGTCCCTCTCACATTGATGTTTCTCTATGTCTTTCCCTCTCTCTTCCATGCTCTCTAAAAATCAATGGAAAAATATCCTCAGGCGAGGATAAAAAAAAAAAAGAAAGAAATGCCATATCCTATGAAAGAGACATCTTGAAAATGCCTAAAGAAAGTTGTCATTTTTTTGTGATGAAGGGACTGGAGTTCATGTTTATGAAAACACCTTGGCAGCTGCAGTGGCCAGCAGAGGCAGCAGCAGCGGGGTGATGGGGGTGGCTCCTTCCCATCACTTACTGATGGCTTAGGCGGGGAGCAGGCCTAAGCCATCAGTAGGACATCCCCTGAGGTCTTCCGGATTGGAGAGGGTGCAGGTCGGGCTGAGGGACACCCCCCTCCCCCGCACGAATTTCGTGCACCGGGCCTCTAGTTATGTATAATGTTACCTATAGATTTTTTGTAGATACTCTTTATCAAATTGAAGTTTCCCCATTCCTATTTTTCTGAGAATTTTTATCATGAATTATTGAATATTGTCAGATGCATTTTTTACATCAATAGATTTATCATGTGATTTTTCTTTAGCCTGTTTTGTGTTAGATTACATTGATTTTTCAAATATTAAACCAGCTTTGCATCCTTGCATAAACTCCAGTCAATCATGATATATAATTTTTTTATGTCATTTAGTTTTATATGCTGATAGTTTAAGTTTTATGTCTATATCCATGAGGGATATTGGTCTGTAGTTTTCTCTTTTGATACTGTGTTTTTATGGTTTTGATATCAGAGTAATACTTTCTTTATAAAATGAACTGAAATATGTTTCCTCCTATTTCCTGTAGAGATTGTGTAGAATTGGTGTTAATTCTTCTTTGAACATTTGACAGAATTTCCCAGTAAAACCACCCAGGCCTGAAGATTCTTTTTTGGAGGGTTTTTTAATTACAAATTCAATTTCCTTAATAATGATTTGACCATTTAACTTATCTATTACATATCAATTGAGTTGTAGTTGTGCATTTTGATAAATTGATCCATTTCATCTAAGTTGTCAAATTAATGTCTATAGGAATGTTCATAGTACTCCCTTATGATCCTTTTGATGTCTTTAGCAACTACAGTGATATCCTATTTCATTACTGATATTCATTATTTGTTCTCTCTTTACATATGAAAACTCAAGGAGAGAAAAAGCCTGTTGTGTTTGCCCATATTTTTGTTTACCCTGTTCTTTCTTCCTTTTCATATATTCCAAGGTTCCTTTTAATCATTTCATTTATGTTTAGAGAACTTCTATAGCCATTCTTTTGGGGTAGGTCTGCTGGCCACAAATTCCCTTGATTTTCTTTTGTCTGAGAATGACTTGATTTTTCTTTAATTCTTATATTTTCTCTGGGTCTAGAATTCCGGGTTGACATTTTTCAGCTCTTAAAAAATATTGTTCCAGTTTCTTCTCTCCTCTATGTGGTATGATGAGAAATCCACTCTGGTTAGAATTCTTTTCCCCCTATAAATTAGATAATATTTCTCTCTCTGATTTCTTGTCTTTAGTTTCAGAAGTTTGGTTGTGATGTGCTTTGGCATGGATTTCTTTGGATTTTTCTTTTTGGTGTTTTCTAAGCTTCTTGCATCTATGGGTTTATGTCCTTTGCCACATGTGGGAAATTTTTAGTCATTTTTCAACATACTTTTTGTCCTCTTTTTCTCTTTTCCTTCCAGTCCACTGAGGATATGCAAATGTTAAGTGTTTTGTTATAGTCCCATGTCCCTGAAGCTCTGTTTTTGTTGTTGTTTTACAGTTCATTTTCTTGGTGTTGTTCAGATTGGGTAATTTCTTTTGTTCTACCTTCCAGTTCACTGATTCTTTCCTCTTTCCTCTCCATTTTGCTGTTGAGCCCATGCATTGAGTTTTTATTTTTGTTAAAATATACTTTTCCATTTTAAAATTTTCATTTCATTCTGTTTTACATCTATTTTTTGCTGAGACTTTCTATTTTTGTTTCAAGTATTCGGAATTGGTCATTTAAGCAGTTTTATGATGACTATTTTAAAATCTTTGTCAGATAATTCTAATATCTGTCATCATGGTTTAAATATGTATTGATTATCTTTTTATTCTGTTTTAGATCTTCCTGGTTCTTAGTATGATGAGTTGTTTGTTATTGTAATCTGGATACTTTTGTATTATGATATTCTGGATCTTATTTTTATGTCTTTTTCTGTTATAACTCAGGAATTTATTGGATTACTTGTAGGTGGTAATAGAAGCCTAAGTTCTCTACTCAGTCTCTGTTGACACCCAAGTGGGAGGGACCGGCTGGCAAAGATTGGAGTTCTGCTGCCCTAACATGTCTTCACTCACATTGTGGTAGGGGTAGTTTTGTTTCCACTAAGCACCAACCCAAGGGGAGGGGGAAGACCACCTCATTACTGCCTTCTCTGACCTCTCCCTGGAGAGAGTTTTGTGGTGCCTGGTTAAGCCTTATAAACATGGAAGTCTAGGCTTCCCACTGGCCTTTGCTGGTATGTGTGGGAGTAAGGCCACAGTTTTTTTCTGTGGTGTTTGGCTGGAGTAGAACAATTATTACTTGAAAGTTTCCTTTTCTAGTCCTTTGGTTAGAGAGAGCAGACTTGTTTGGTCTGTTATACCCCCATGGCTTTTCGGGGTTACCAGCCTCTTCAGTTCCAATCTGGGATATAGGAGGCAAAAAGAAAACCTTGGGAACTCATTACCATGTCATCCCTCAGGTTGCAAGGTCCCTAGGTGGTCTTTCTCTTCTCTACCTTTCAGAGCCTTCTTATGTCTGTTTTATACATAATGCCCAAGGTTTTACATTATACTTAGTGGGAGAAAGAGGGAAACACATCTATTCCCATTTTCCCAAGTCTGAGATTCACATTTTTCTTTTCATTTTTTAAAATATGTTTTTACTGATGTTTTAGAGAGAGAGGAAGGGAGAAGGATAGAGAGATAGAAACATCAAGGAGAGAGAACATCATCAATTGGCTGCCTCCTGCTCACCCCTTACTGGGGATTGAGCCCACAACCTGAGCATGTGTCCTGACTGGGAATCGAACCAGTGGCCTCTTGGTGCATGGGTCAACACTGAGCCACACCAGCTGGGCAGATATTCATATTTTTAAAAAATTTCAGTAGATAACTAGTTCCCTGACAAAACTATTAATAGTGAAAATGATGGTCAGAAGTTTTTCCAGAGGGAAAGATGCTTTCTTGCAAAGCTTATTTTTAAGATAAGGTTTGAGTAAGATACTCAAAACATTATAGATCTATTCCAGTATTTCTAAGGCTGTCATGTAGAAATGAAGCACTGTCATCCTCATCAATATAACCTGCCTAATTTCACCAGACACTTGACATCAGTCACCATGAGAAGGAAGCCTAGGACTCCTCAGTCATCCCTCACTCAGATTGTCACTCACAATGTCTTAGTGAGACCTCTTTCCATCTATCTCCAACTCCCCAGACTTTTGCTAATTACTCTTTGGAACTCATGGTCCTCCTCTGAACTTTGCTATTTAAAACCTATGGAGGAGAAACTAAGATGGCGGCATAGATAAACACCGGGAAATCGCTGCCTCCCACAACAACTTCAAAAAATACAACATAAAGACAAAACGAACAGCAGCCAGAACTACAGGAAAGCTGGCTGAGTGGAAATTCCACAACTAGAAGGAAAGAAAACCACACTGAGAGCCAGAGGAGCTGCGGAAGTAAAGTGCAGAGGTACGGAGGCTCGCGCGCGCGGAAAGGGGCTGGTACCTAAGGACGCGACTGTCTTTTTAAATCGAGAGGGAGTCACAAGCTCCCGACTGCTCTGAACTCCGGTTCCGGGAAGTCTCTGGGGACCCAGGACTCATACGGGGAGAAACTGGACTGTCTGGCAGCGGGCAAAACTCAGAACTTGAGGTCGGCTTTCCCTCAGAGGTGCTTGCAGCAATTACCAGGACACTGAGACGCGCGGCCCCTTAGGGCAGGGCTGGGAATCCGCCATAGCTGCTTGCTCCGCCCTTTGATTCCCTGAGACCCCGCCCCACCCAGGCTGCAGCAGAGGCTTTTGCATATGAATGCCACCGCCCTTTGCAACCTGAAAATTACCTAACAAACTGCAGCGGGGCCACAGACCCAGAACTTCCAAGAGAAGGCCCAAGGCCCCACAGCAGCTTGCATTGCTTCACAGCTGGGCCTCATCAGGGTACCTCTAAACTCCAAAAAAGGAAGGGGAATCTGCAGTTCTCTTCGTAGCTCCTGCTGTGTAACCTCAGGCAGAGGCTAAATTAGCACCTCCTTAGATCCAAGAGCCAGTGTACCCAGTGGTCAGAGGGGGACCATCCAGATTACAACTCCTCAGATCCATAAGGGACATACTCAGGGTGCAGACTCAGTGAGCACCAAATCCCCACTGAAGCAAGTCTTGCCCCAGAAGGGTGTCTTCAGCACAGAAGTTTTCCCACTGCAGACACAGCTGATTCTCACTGCCAATTGGCCTGGAGGTCAATTCCTCCCAGTGATCCTACAACAATCAAGGCGTAACTACAATAAGACTGTGCAAAAAGCCCACACAGGGGTGCACCAAGAGTGTCCACCTCAGGTAACTGGGGAGGCTGAGCCACTGGGCCCTACAGGACAGCTAGCACACAAAACCACTCTACCAACACAGGGAAGCATAAAAAATGCGGAGACAAAGAAACAGGTCACAAATGACAGAAATGGAGGAAAGCAAACGATTGGATATAGAGTTCAAGGCCACGTTTATAAGGTTTTTCAAGAATTTTATGGAAACCACCGATAAATTTAGTGAGGCCCTCGAAAAATCTAGTGAGACTCTCGAGGATATGAAAAAGGACCAACTAGAAATTAAGCATACACTGACTGAAATAAAGAATAATATGCAAAGATCCAACAGCAAACAAGAGGATCCCAAGAATCAAGTCAAAGATTTGAAATACAAAGAAACAAAAAAGACCCAACCGAAAAAGAAAAAAGAAAAAAGATTCCAAAAATATGAAGATAGTGTAAGGAGCCTCTGGGACAACTTCAAAGGTACCAACATCAGAATTATAGGGGTACCAGAAGAAGAGAGAGGGCAAGATATTGAAAACCTATTTGAAGAAATAATGACAGAAAACTTCCCCTACCTGGTCAAAGGAATAGACTTACAAGTCCAGGAAGCGCAGAGAACCCCAAACAAAAGGAACCCAAAGAGGACCACACCAAGACACATCATAATTAAAATGCCAAGAGCAAAAGACAAAGAGAGAATCTTAAAAGCAGCAAGAGAAAGACAGTCAGTTACCTACAAGGAAGTACCCATACGACTGTCAGCTGATTTCTCAACAGAAACCATGCAGGCCAGAAGAGAGTGGCAAGAAATATTCAAAGTGATGAACAGCAAGAACCTACAACCAAGATTACTTTATCCAGCAAAGCTATCATTCAGAATTGAAGGTCAGATAAAGAGCTTCACAGATAAGAAAACGCTAAAGGAGTTCATCACCACCAAACCAGCATTATATGAAATGCTGAAAGGTATTCTTTAAGAAGAGGAAAAAGAAAAAGGAACTCTTACCATTTGTCACAGCATGGATGGGACTGGAGAGTGGATAAATACCACATGATCTCACTCATTTGTGAAATATAATGAACAACATAAACGGATGAACAAGGACTGGTCCAGAGACGGAGAGGCATTGATTGGACTGTCGGACCTTGGAGGGAAAGTAGGGGAGGGTGGGGGTAAGGGGGAAAGATCAACCAAAGGACTTATATGCAAGCATATAGGCCTAAACAATGGACATGGACAATGGGGGGGTGAGGGCATGGGGGGGGGGGGGTAGAGGATAACGTGGGGATAAGGACACATATGTAATATCTTAATCAATAAAAAATATATTAAAAAATAAATAAATGGAATAGGAGGGTACAAAAATAATAAAAGAAGTATTCCCCCCCCCAAAAAAAAAAAATAAAAAATAAAATAGGTGTACAAATTAAAAAAAAAAAAAAAACTATGTCCCCACCCAAACAGAATCCTGGTTGAAAGGTTCACAGTTATGGTAAAAGCTAGTACTGAAGATGGCTTTCCTGGAGTTGGTACTGGAGGGAGCAGGTCCTGGCTCCACCTTTAGGTGCTAACTTGAGGAATTAAAGACAAGGAGCCTCAGTTATCCAGTAATCCTCCAAGAGATGGTGAAATAAATTGGGTAGAGACTTATCTGTCAAGGGAGACAAAGGTGGCACTATAGAGAATGGAATTGAAAACACATTTTTTGGCCCCTATAGAAAGGAAAATATGGGTTATTTTTTTAAAAAAAAAACTTTCTGTGAAGATCATGAAATTTTCAAATCAGATGTACTTAGACCCTGAGGACATCTTCAGTTTCTGTCAGAGGAGACTGGGTAACAGGTGTTGGGAACCAGGACATGATTGCTTCAAGAGCCATCATCCCCAACTATGGCTCTACTGTATCTTCATTCCTCTGGGGTTTTTCTGTTTTGTTTTGTTTATTAAGAAAAAGGTCTTTTAAGATTTTTAAAAGATGATTTGACTTTGGGTGGTAGGAACACTGCAACATACAGATTATCTATAATAATAAAAGGGTAATATGCTAATTAGACCAGACAGCTCAACAACCTTTTGGACATCCTTCTGGACGAAGCCGGGGCTGCGAGGGCCAAGCCCCTTGAACAGATTTCATGCATGGGGCCTCTAGTGTATCATAAAAATGTACACACTTAATATTTTTTATATTTATTATTTAGTTTTAGATATTTAATTGTGATGTTCCTTGGGCATGGTGTTCCCTGATTTTTTTGCCCTGGTTGGACTTTTCTTTTCTTTCTTTCTTTTTTTTTTAACTATTTAGATTATGTGAGTTTATAGTTTTCATCAAATTTGGAAGAAAATTCTTCAAATATTTTCTGTCCTACTCATACCCTTCCTCTCTCTGTTAGACCATATGATGTTGACCTATAGGTCACTAAAGATTTATACAAGAAGTTGTTTATAGATCAGTTTGATCCTTCATTGCAGAGATCAGCAAACATTTTACTAAAAGGCCAGTCAGTAAATGTTTTAGGACTGTGGGTAATCTGATCTCTGTTGTAACTACTCAACTCTTGTAGCTGGAAAGCAGCCATGGACAATATATGGGTGTTACCATGTTGTAATAAAACTTCACTTACAAAAACAGTTGGCTTTCCCATAGCTGGAAATTTGCTAACCCTTGCTTTCGAGGCTTGTTTTTAAGTTTTGTTAGAGTAGACTTCAAGTAGCTTTATTCTGTGGCTAGTTTATTTCTTTTGGAGCATCTCCTGATTGTCCTGGATGTTCAGAATGGATTCTCTAACTGGTTAAAACACATGTTCTCTAGTCCTCTGTGAGCTTTGGGAACTGTTCAGTTTACAGTGCTCCATTCCTGCTTTGCCCTGTCTCATGGCGCTTCCCTCAGTACGCGCACAGCTCACCATTCAGCCGCGATTCAAATAGACCCCTGCACTGAGTTATGGTGGTCTCCTGGAGCAGCCCCCTTCTTTGAAGTAGCCTGCCTCTTCAATTCCAGTTTTTGTCTTCTTAACCAGAAAGCTTTGTTCTGCTCAGGATCCTCCTCCTTGCTCTGTAGCCCAGAAAGTGTCTCCAAACTCTCCCCCTTCCCCCAAAATACCACACACACACACCACCACCACCACCACCACCACCACCACCACCACCACCCACCAGGGCACACTACTACAGGGCACACCACATTTCTTTCCCAACTCTCAGGGATTATAGGCCTGTGCTGCCCGTTGTTCAATATTTGAAAACTGTTTTATATATCTTGTTCTGTTTCATAGGTGTTTACAGCAGGGAGTTAAGCCCCTTCCCAGTTCTGCCATCTTGGCAGAAAGCTTCTTTGATAGTTTTAAAATTAATACTTAAGTTCCATTCCAGACTAGATTCTCTGGATATGCTGCCTGGGCTTCCATACTTTAAAAAAAAAAAAAAAATGATTCCTCAGGATTCTGACACACAGTCAAACTTGAGTTTTTTGGAGCTAAGTAGAGGTAATTTGAGCACACCAAGTACTGGGCCTAGTATATCTTAAGTGGAGGTGCTGATATTTGAGAGTCTAATCAGACAGGCAGTAAAGTCAGCTAAGAAGGAAGGAGACTGTGTACCAAAAACCTTATTGAAAGGATGGTAGGAGATGACTTTCCCCTATTTTGGAGTTTTGAAGCTAAGGCTTATCTCCCTTCTTCTTCACAGTGACCAGACTCATCCATTCTTTTCTCTCCTCCTAACACTGGTAGACCTTGCTGTTATCTGTATCCTTTAAACAGATTAGAAGTTAGAAGGATGGAATTCTGTAGATTATTCCCTTTCTACAGTTTTAGGACCAAGTCCCTGGCCCAGGCTTTCCCTTCATTCATGTTCTCCCCAAACTAATGGAAGTTGAGAGAAAATAGGATGATCTCTATCTGCCTGTGATTTATTTCTCCCTTCCTCCCTTTCTCTCCGAAACCAGCGTTTTTGTTAGGTAAAGCATGTTAAAGTAATATTTTTTTATTTACATTATGTGTAGCAGCTGTCCCCTGGTGGTCAGTGCATGTCATAGCGACCGGTTGTTCCCCCGTTCAGTTGATTTGCATATTAGCCTTTTATTATATAGGATTATTTGTGTTAAAAGTGTCCTAACCACTTAATAGAATTGACATTCCAGAAAAATATATCATCCTTATCCTGTGACTTCATATATCTTTTGATAAGCCTGTAGTTTTGTAACTTCCCTACTTGGTGAAGCAAAACTAAACTTTTTTTTTTTTTTTTACAACTAAACATTTTTAAAAGAATGTTTAGTTCCTGAATTTTAAGTTACATTGTAGGTGATATAGTACCTAGAGATACACCCACCAGGTGCTTGATACAAGTTTACATGAATGGCCCTGGCTGGTGTGGCTCAGTTGTTTTTGCGGTGTCCCGCGCACTGAGAGGTCACCAGTTTGATTCCCAGTCAGGGCACATGCCCAGGTTGCAGGCTCGATCCCCACTCCCTTCCTCTCTCTCTCTCAAATCAATAAAAACATATGTTTTTAAAAGTTTACATGTATGTTCTTTGAGGGGAAAGTGTATTTCAAATTCTAGTCAACATTCTGGTAGTCAGCCTTTTTTGAGTAAGGACTTGGTTTTTTTTAAGGCTTGCCAGTTATCCTTTTTTTTAATTGCTCAGAAATATTCTTTATTCTTTGTATTTCTATAGAGTGTTTTCATGAATATAGGTGTACTGGTGCCCAGTCATCAAGTGTTCTATAAAGCAGTGGTTTCACTTACACTTGGTTTCCACTGAAAACATTGATTTTTCTTTGCCATTCTACAGTACCTTCTCCAGGCAAATTCCGCTCCCCTGCAGCGCCATCTCCTTTGGCTCTTCGGCAACCAGTAAAAGCGTTTAGTAACCATGGCTCTGGTTCTCCTGGTAGCCAAGAAACAACACAACTCACACAAACCACCTCCTCACCTGGGCCTCCCATGGTTCAGAACACAGTCCCAGCAAATCCTCCCAGCAATATCAACAGCACTACTCTAACCAGACCGGCAGGGACAACCGCGATGAGAAGTGGCTTGCCCAGACCCAGTGCCCCTTCTGCTGGGGGTATTCCAGTGCCTCGCAGCAAACTTGCACAGCCTGTTCGCAGGTAAGTGCTGTTTCAACATTCTTAAGCATAGGAAAGTGGGTAGACTGGAATTACACGCACCTTTGCATTTGACAGTGAACAGAGAGAGTCCTATTGGGTTCTCACTAGAGTCTTAGTACAATTTGAATAAAATACTTTTTTATTGTTTTAAAGAAAACCTTACATGGGACATTAGGGTATTATACCACTTTGGTTCAGATTAAATTTGCCCAGAAACCTAACATGATTAAGCATCTCAGTGACCTCCTAGAAAATTTTTTTAGAGCCACTCAATTTGGTTATGGTATTTGTTCATTTTTAATATAATAATGTTCAATAAAGATAGTAAAGGCATCTTAGACCCTAAAGTGAGATTTAAGATAACATTTCTAGCTACCAAGTCTAAGTATAATCTGGGAGGGCAATTTTCAAACTTGCTACAATTCAGAATCTTCTGTGGAATTTGTATAGAGGCCTAAAATTTACTGCCATTGAACTGGTCTAATATGAAGCCTAAAATCTGTGGTTATGCTGGTTTTTGTTTGTTTAATTTTCAGGTGATTCTGAGCCCAGCTAGGTTGGGAACTGTGCACCTGTTGTCTTTATCTTTCAGGAATGTGATTACCACCATCAGTAAATTTAGGGGTCAAACAACAGTAAATGTTAAATATTTATTTGCATGTAAAAAAATGCATTCATCCCATAAGCTTTCAAACTGCCTATACTTTTTATTCTAAGATAAACATATTACATTTCTGAATTCAGTAGTAGAGTACAACGGCTTTTTACTATGCACTGTGCTAACTAGCTTATATGTATCTTATTTTATAATAACACTAGAGGCTGGATGCAAGAAATTCGTGCAAGAGTAGGCCTTCCTTCCCCCGGCTGCCGGCAGGCACCCGGGTCCCAGGCTTCCCTCGCAGCCCCGGCTTTTATTATTATAGATGAAACATACAGTAGGTACTGTTGTTACTCCTATTTTCAGAGAAGAATATTGAAATATAATGAGGTAAATAAGGTTGATAATCCATGTGGTTGGAAAAGATGAGACAGTCTTTTCCTTCCTTTTACTCTACTAGCTATGTTAACAAAGAGAGGTTAGTGAAGTCACTTGGTGACCAGTAAAACTTGGACGTTGTGGAGATCCTGAGGGTGGGACACTTGTGCTGACGGCTGTGCAGAGCTCTGGTCTCAGTAGTCCCCTGAAACAGCCTGCATTGAATTGTGATGCCCCCTGCAGAGTCAGTATCCTGTGTGGGAGAGGGGGTGGCAGTGTTTCACTTAAGCCCTGCAAGTCACTTTACAATATTGCTTATTTCAGATCCTTGCCAGCTCCTAAAACCTATGGCAGCATGAAAGATGACAGTTGGAAAGATGGCTGTTATTGACCAGCAAAGAGAAGACGACAGAAGTCCACAGCTTCACAGACACCCCTTCACCAGGCTAAACAACTTTTATATGCAGACTGTTCACATGAGACTCTTGGGATTTGTAAAGTCCCAGCCCTCTCTGTCTTAATTAGCACAAACTGACAGAGATGACCAAGCAGCACTTTAATGACATTTAACATCAGATGTGTTTGGTAATTATACAATCACTCTCCATGGAATCGCTTTTAGTTTTGTTTAACAGAAACTAAGTTGATTTTTTTACTATTTTACAGAGGCCAATATCTGGGCAAAAAAACTAATGGATGCCAAAGATAAAATGCCCTTTTGTAAATGAGAGAGTACCTTTGTGCACAAGAAAATGGTGAATTCAAGCTATCCAAAACTTCACGTTCAACCTAATTTACTGTATAAATGGTATCAATAAATATTTGTGTTAATGAGAACTAATATTCTGATTAATTACCTGAAATGTTTCACTAGTGTTTCACTGGTACTCTAAGAAACTAGACTGAGATGGAGGAGGATGGCGGCTAGAGATTTAAAATGTGATACCTAAATTTGGGAGAATTCTATAAATTAACTTTGCAGGTTCATTAGAAATAAAAATGTCATTTGTTTAATGTCAAGTTTTGGATGTAGCTCACATGTCACCACCATCAAGTAGTGTTACAGCGTGCATCCATCACGTCGCATCGACACATCGGGCTTCTGTGTTTGTTTTGATTGCCAAAAGGGCTTAATGTCAGTTGTACAATCTTTCTACACTTTATAGCTCCTGGCTCAGGAAAGATAGCCTTTGCTGTTGAAGCCAACTTCTTCACATGCTGTTATCTGCTACAGAACTGAGAGACCTTGTTTTTATTAGCAGGTTTCCATGATGGGAAAGAGCAAGTAGTGTGTGTCTTTATTCTTTACATAAATAACACCACCTTGGTGCTTACAACCTGGAACAAAACCATACAGTGAGAGAGGGGGAAAATCTATGCACTTAACTTATAAAATCTCTGGTAATGACAGTGTATTGTTGCTATTAATGACACAACGGTCTGTTATATGGTAGGAGACAAGCCTGCTGAATCCTACCTACGTTGATCCACTTTAAACTGAGTAACTGTATAAATGTCCTTCGAAAATACTGTCCCTTTTGACTTTGATTCTGCCTTACATCAATTTTTGCATTTTTGGTAACAAATGAAATCCAGTACATGTGACTCGAACCCTTAAATACTTGCTCTCTAAGGGCCCATATGTATACCCTGGGAATCATTTATTTCAGATGTTGGGGTTTTTTTAGCCTTTTACTAAAAAAAAAACTTCCTTCTACAGCATGCTTCTCATTTTTATGTGAGAGGTCTGTTTTTAAATACTTGTTTGAATAGCTCTAAAATATTGGTACTCGAGCCACCTAAAGGATTTTAGGGATTTGAACATAAGTTTATTTCCTGTTAGTCAAAGACATTCTGTAAGTTGGCAAAAGAAATTGAGAAATGGGAAGCTTGATATTCAGGATAGCACTGGGGTTGACATGGCGAGAGACCCTGTTGTGCCGTGAGTGACACCATGGCTTGACCATGATGTTAGCTTGACCATAGGGAGTCATTCCCATTAGCACAAGCAGCTGGAGATTTGACCTGACAGTGCTATGTATTTCGGTGTATAACGCAAGGAATTTTATCCTTGAATTTGAGGGTGATGGGGGTGGGTCAGGAAAAGATGGCACCAGAATTCCACATGATGATGAACTAAAAAATGTTGCTTTTTAGAGAAGATAAAGAAAACATCTGCTTTGGGTGTGTGGGGGGTATCCCACGTAAAAACCTAAGTGAAAGAAAGAACTAGCCATTGTCTCTTTTTAAAATCACATATACGCAAAACAAAATAGGTCTCAGTTTTCAGTGCAACATTGCAAAAAGTATATATATATGCTGCAATCTAATAATTAAGAGGGATTTTAACTATTATGAAACACCATTACATTTTTAAGTTAAATTGTCGATTTCAAAAGGAATATTCAGGTTATTTAACTTTGTTTTTTAAAGGCTGCATCAGAGAAAAAAAATGTCTATTTTTTTTAATTCAAATATTTCATCACATGTTAAAAATGTATTTGGATCTGAGTTGGGTAAAGTATTATTTTACCTGCTGTTGTACTGCCACAGACCATTGGCTTTTGGTCTCCTAAAGAGAAAAATTGCCTTTTTACTAGAAAGCCTTTGTGTATTGCCAATTTTTCTATTTGGGAAAATCCGAGAATTACTGTGGTTAGTCTTACAGGAGAAATGTGGATTTGATAAACTAGTGCCTATGATTTTAACTTATGTTTGATATATAGTAGTAAGGGTTTTATGAATGTTAATTATTTTTTGTGCCAACAGCCCAGATTTGTCCATATATGTAAGCAGAAAGCTATGAGCTCTGCTTCCAAAGTTATTTAATTTTCTCAGTGTTTGAATGTTATTTTTTTGTGTGTTAATAAAAGTGTAAAGAATTGGAAAAATATAAATATTCTTAACTCAAGTATTTGCTGGATCATTTTTCTACAAAACTTGTTTGTAATATGAAACACTCTATGAAGAGTTGACTTTTTCGGTTTTCATACCTGGAAATCACATTTTGTAAAACTGGGGACCATTCATAATTGTCAGATACTTTTTAAAATTGTTATCTCAATACATCACTTTTATAAAAAAAGTTTTTTTGGAAGGAAATTAGATACATGTGTCCCCAGATGTTTGTATAACTCTAGAATGATCTAGACTGTGTATGTTTTTATTGAATGTACAGGCATCAATTTTTGACATTACGCATGGTCCTCTGAGATCACATGAACTTTGATTTGCAAACATTTCTATAGCCGAACTTGTATGTGTGGTTGCCTCCTTAATAAACAGCCTGACCATAATGTTTATTATTAAATTTACATTTGTTTTTCAAGTGTTTTATTAATTCCTGAGTATGATGAGATTCCACTTCCCCCGCCGCCACTCGCCGCCAGTTGCCTACAATTGGTTTTAATAAATTTCTCAGTTGATTTTTTTTTTTTTTAAACACACAAACCCAAATCATATTTGATCTTTATGAGGTTGGGAATGTATGATGTTATATTTTCTCTGTCCTGGTCATTTCATATGTGGATTACTTGGAGTAAATTTATAGTTTACTCAAAATTGGTATGTTCCTAGAACTTTTTCACCTGCTGTAAATTGATATCTAATTTTAAAAAATTAGCATATATGAAACAACCAAAATGTCAATTTTAAGAGTTTCCAACGGGGAAAACGAATACATTTTCAAAGCAAATGTGGGTATTTATTTAGTTGATTATGTGCATCTTTTCTCTCATGGATGAATGGGGAAAATCTAGAATTGTGCATGATTTCATTAGTTTCCCACATTCCTTTTGGAAGCTTTTACTGTCCTTTATGTTACAAAAATATTAGAGAAATTATTCTTCATGTTTTTTTCTCCCAAGTCAAGCTAAAAAACATTTAAGAACCATTTAAAATTAAGTGTCAAAATATTTGTAAGTCAATGAACGAGAAGTTGACTTAACCTAGTCCTGTGCCAGTACAACAAGAGAACCCACTTGGAGGTTTTTGCGAAATATTTGCTGTATCGAAGTTCACCTTTGAGCTACAAAAGCAGAATAAATGCTAGAGAAACTGACTTGGAAGGACATAGCAAACAGGGCGTTTACGTGAACATGAAGCCAAAGTTAGCATACCCTAATGTATTTTGTATTTTAAATGATCCTAAACATATATCTGAAGAGACTCAATGAAATGGCCCTCTGCCCTAGCCGGTTTGGCTCGGTGGATAGAGCCTTGGCCTGTGGACTGAAGGGTCCCGGGTTCGATTCTGGTCAAAGGCACATGATGAGGTTGCAGGCTCGGTCCCCAGTAGGGGTGGTGAGTGCAGGATGCAGCTGGTCAATGATTCTCATCATTGATGTTTCTGTCTCTCCCTTCCTCTCTGAAATCAATAAAAAATATATATATTAAAAAGATAAATAAAAATGAATAAGAAAATAAGAGTTAACCTAAAATAAAATTTAAAAAAAGAAAGAAATGGCCCTCTGGTTGCCATGGAATGGAACAGATGTCATTCATAGACCTTAATACAACCCGTTTAAATCTATGCTGAGTGATGCCAATTTCAAACCAATTCCTTAT
The DNA here is from genome assembly GCF_014108235.1 of Myotis myotis. Taxonomy (NCBI): domain Eukaryota; kingdom Metazoa; phylum Chordata; class Mammalia; order Chiroptera; family Vespertilionidae; genus Myotis; species Myotis myotis. The sequence continues at coordinate 30,519,762 of NW_023416313.1, forward strand.
CTGCACTGGGTAACTTTAATGTTTTCTTTTTAAAAAGAAGAAAAAAATAAAGTTTTATGATAGAGATGCATTGTATCAAAAAAACCTGAAAATATTAATACATATAAAGGTGAAAATGATCCTGCATTTCACCTGGGAACCTGCAATCTAGGAATAAATATTGAAGTGCTGACCTAACATCCTATCTAATAAAAGTAATATGCAAATTGATCATCACTCCAACACAAATATGGCCGCCCCCATGTGGACACAACATGGCTGCCACAAGATGACCTGCAGGGGAGGGCAGTTGTGGATGATCAGACCTGAAAGGGAGGGCAGTTGGGGACCAGGCCTGAAAGGGAGGGCAGTTGGGGGCGATCAGGCCTGCAGGGGAGGGCAGTTGGGGAGAGCAGTTAGGGGTGACCAGGCCTGCAGGGGAGGGCAGTTAGGGACGACCAGCGTCAATCGGGCCGTCAGGGGAGCAGTTAGGAATCGATCAGGCTGGCAGGGGAGTGGTTAGGGGGTGATCAGGCTGTCAGGCAGAAGCGGTTAGAGCAGCCGTGGGGCAAACTACGGCCCGCGGGCCGGATCCAGACCGTTTGAAATGAATAAAACTAAAAAAGAAAAAAAAAGAAAAAAGACCGTACCCTTTTATGTAATGATGTTTACTTTGAATTTATATTAGTTCACACAAACACTCCATCCATGCTTTTGTTCCGGCCCTCCGGTCCAGTTTAAGAACCCATTGTGGCCCTCGAGTCAAAAAGTTTGCCCACCCCTGGGTTAGAGGCAGGCAGGCAGGCAGGCAGGCAAGCAGTTGGGAGCTAGCAGACCGGGATAGGGCCTAAATGGGCACGGAGATCCATCAAGGGGTCCCAGATTGGAGAGGGTGCATGCTGGGCTAAAGAACACTCCCCCTGCCCCCCGCACGAATTTCATGCAGCAGGCCTCTAGTGGTTATATAAGTGGAAGGGTGAATAGTTTTCTGTTTAAGATAAAAAATACTTTTCATTTACAACCCTGACATGAGTTTGCTTCTGAACAGAGGTGTGCAGTAATTGGTACTGAACGCTTGACACATTTCTCAATCCCTGATTACAGATATTCCTTGATTTTAAGAAATCATATGTATTGTTTTGTATCTTTATAAAATTAATTGGTATCTCCTATAAAGTTATGTTTATTACAGAAAACTAGAGAAATATAGTAAATTATAATGAAGGAAAAGAACTTAATTCCACGGGTAATCAGCCACTTAAATCTGAAGAGATTTTTTTTTAATAAAATTGGGAATCATCATGGTTAAAAGTGTAATTTTTTATTAACTCTGGTATCACTGATGACTTCATTTATAGATAGATTCTGCTAAGAAAATGATCAGTTCCAGGGAAAGTATACAAATATTAATTGCAAAACTACCAAACCTATATTATCATAGTTCTCCATATAATGTTTATTGAAATGCTCTACCCAGTCTACCAAACTGAATTGATAGTATTGGTTGAATACAATTTCAGTTTTAAAACAAAATACTTTAACGAAATAATAGGTACAACCAAATGAAGAATCAAGATAGTCTAGCGTTCTCAAATTTAGAATCACCTGGCAGGCTGTTAAAATGCACATTTCTGCACCCCATCCCAAGAGTGCCTGTTCAAAAATAGAACTCTGGTCACGAGAACTAAAATTCCATGAACAGAATTCCCCAGGACAGGTCAGGCGCCATAAGTGGACTAACTGACTGTGGCCAAGTGATTGGAATTAAGTACAAACTACACAGCTCGTAGGAAAACCTTGGGATGGAATGAAGGAAAGACCACTTTCCTTGAAAGTGGTACTATCCCCAGGGAGTGGGCCAACAAAACAGTAGGTGCACACCACCGCTGTCAGTGCACATCACACAAAACCACTGGTCGTTTTCCTGGAGCAGCATCATTCCCGCCCGTGGATGCCAGGAGGCACCTCGGTGTCCTTACTATCAGTCCCCCTACTAGTAAGTAGCAGTCGATTTAAGCTATGAGTCTGTCATGTGCCTCCTGGAGGAAGAGTTGATTTTTCCAAAAGAGAATTTTTTCAGTTGATCCATGAAATATGCACAGAAAAGTGTACAAAATGGATGTTTAGCTCACTGAATTACCACTAAGGGACTACGTGTGCAACGGCATGTAGGTGGGCCAGGAAGATTCCCAGCCCCCGAAAGCTCTGCGTGCCACCTGCTAGGCTCATCACCGCTGCCCTCCTCTTCAAAGATGACAGCTAGCCTGGCTGCTAACATGACAATTTCGTTTTGCCTATTCTTGAGCTTTGTGTAAGTGGAACCCTACACTTTGTAACTTTTCTCTGCTCTTTTATTCTTATTAAAGTGGGGGTTTTCTCAGACTCGGGCACTAAACAACAAAATGTGAGATTCGTTCTCATTGCCCTATTGTATGCCTTGGTTTAACTATATCACAACTTGTCCAGGCTCACGTGGAAGGACAGTTGGGTTGTTTCCAATTTGGGTCTCTTAAAAAAAATGCGGCTTTGGATTTGGGCGTAGCCGGAGTCCCATGGAGAAGCCCCCAAAAGCCTTTCTCTCCCATTTACAACAACTAAAAAGCTTGGACAAAATGCAAAAGGCAAAGGCCTGAGGACACTGAACAATAAGCAAAGCAGGCAGGCCGGGGAGGAGAGAAGAGACCCATCCAGGGTGGGCCTCCCATTTCCCCTTTCTCTCTTGGCCTGAGCCAGGGAGCTGCCATCGTGGCTCCTCTGACAGGTAGACCAGAGGAAGCTGAGGGGAAATCTATGAATGAAAATCCCCAAAAGACCAGGAAAAAGAGCAGCTCCTGGAAGCTAGAGCACTTTGGGGGTTTCTATTTTCTCTCTTTTCTTTCATAACTGCTGCTTCTGAAAGGAGAAAGGTTTAAAAGAATGTCACGGCTTTTAGGAGAACTGAGCAATCTGTTGCAAGAGGGTTCTCTTACACATGAAACAAATCCTGATTAACTTAAAATTGGCTTGGTCTCCACAGTACCACAGAGCGTTCACATAAAAGCTGGAGGCTCCTGGTTCAACCCCATGACTCCATGGGGTCAGTTGAATGCTGAATTGCATGCCAAAGAGTAATGCTGATCACACCAGTGTATATTGGAACTGATGGAAATTGAACATAAGGTAAATGAGAAGGGAATTATTAGCCTTAGGTTTGTTGTGTTCGCTTGTGACCATTATGATGAACCCTAGCCCCTGTAGCATGGGGGGGTGGGGGGTGGGATGTGTGTGTGTGTGTATATATATATGGTTGACTTTATTTAAAAGCATTTCATTGCTTCTTTCAATCATTGTTTACAGTTATTTTTCTCATTCCTGCTCAAACTCCCCTCAAAACCCTTACCATTCCAAAAACTTTTCCAGGCTTTCAAGTGTGGCCACCTTAATGGTGAAGCATGCCACGTCCGTTGCCTCGTGTCTTCCAGTAGACGTGGCTCCTGTTTCCCAGGGTTGGCGAGAGGATGCAGAAAATAAATACAGAAGAGGAATCGCCCAATTTCCAGTTCTGGGTTTGCTGACTTAAGAAATAGGTAGTACGTTTCCAAAATCTAATTGCTTATTTTCTTGAACCAATTTTCTCCTATTTTCTTCAGGGGTCTTAAAAGGCTCAGTTAAATGATTACCAGAAAACATGTAGCAGACTCATAAATTCCTTTCCACTCAAAAATCAAACCATCGATTTTGTGTGTAGAAGTTGTTCAACTAAAGGAATAAATGTCTATTAAACTAAAAAAAGACATAGACAACTACATCCCAGAGATAAAAGATATGTACAGGAATTATAACTGGTGGTCTTCAACACTGTTGTAGAAATCCGAAGTCATGGCCGAATCAATAAGGCCATCCTGGGCTAGGCCTGAGCAAGACCTTGTTCCACCACTTAGTGCTGTGTGACCCTTACTGAGTCACTTAACTTCATTAAACTTCAGAATCTCCCTCTGCCCCTGACAAAAAGGGCTTTATCATAAGATCTATATCATGAATTTACTGTGCAGATTAAAAGAGACCAAGCATTGCCCAGCCAGCATGGCTCAGTGGTTGAGCGTCGACCTCTGAACCAGGCGATCAGGGTTCGATTCCTGATCAGGGCACATGCCCAGGTTATGGGCTTGATCCCCAGTAGGGTGTGTGCAGAAGACAGCTGATCGATGATTCTCATAATTGATGTTTCTATCTCCCTCTCTGAAATCAATAAAAGTATTTAAAAAAAGAGAGACCTAGCATATAAGGGTCACATAGTGCCTGGTTCTCAGTAATATCAATTATTATAATTATTAATACTAAAAGTAATATTTAGGAGTAATATTGGTCAGTACATATTGAGCTTGGAGTAACAGAACTTAATTTTCAAGAAGTCCAAATTAGATTATTGATGGTGTTGGTTCAGTATTCAATAATAATTTCAGAGATCCAGGCTCTTTCTAACTTTATGCCTCACTGTCCTTAAAGTTGAATTTTGTCTGCATTCTTGTTGCCTCGTGGTTCTAAATGGCTGCTGCAGACCCAGCCATCACATATTTACTTACGGCAGGAGTAAGGGGAGAAGTGGCCGTATGAGGGATAGCTGCTCCCTTGCATCAAGAAAACAAAGCTGCCCTGGCCAGTGGCTCCGCTGGTTAGAGTATCACCCTGTACCAAAGATTGTGGGTTCAATTCCCAGTCGGCATGTACAGGAGGCAACTGATCAACGTTTCTCTCTCACATCGATGTTTCTCTCTCCCCCTTCCTCTTTCTGTAAAATCAATTTTAAAAACATATCCTCAGGTGAGGAGAGGAGAGGAGAGAGAGAGAGGAGAGAGAGAGGAGAGAGGAGAGAGAGAGAGAGAGAGAGAGAGAGAGAGAGAGAGAGAGAGAGAGAGAGAGAGAAGAGAGAGAAAGAGAAGAGAGAAGAGAGAAGAGAGAAGAGAGAAGAGAGAAGAGAGAGAAGAGAGAAGAGAGAAGAGAGAAGAGAGGAAAGAGAGAAGCTTCCCAAAGGCCAAGCAGATTTCTGCTTGTCTGTCATTGGCCAAAACTGTCCCTAAGCATCTCCTCGCTAAGGAAGCTGGGAAAGGGAATACATATTTAGCTGAGCACATTGCCTTCCCTAATGAATAAATTCTGGTAGTGGAAGAAAGGGGAGAATGGATGTTGGATCAGCAACTAACAGGATCTGCCACAAGTAAATACATTTTCTAAGTAATAAAAACTTAGCTAAATTCCTACAACTTCTTTTAAGTTGTTAGTCATTTTTAACAAAAATCCGTTCCAGCTGCTGTCCTAAACAGAAGATGCTATGATGTGAATGTCACTTGATGATTTAAACTCATCAGTAAAATGCACGACTATATTCTGTGTGTAATAGATGTGTTTCTTCTCTCACTACCAGTTGCCAGTCCTACTGCCAGAAAACCAGTGTTGAAGCCATCCTTACAAATGCGTTGGTTTTTTCCTGTTGATCCAAATCAAATAGAATTCCATATAAGAATAGCCTTGTAAGTGCTTAACTATGTCTGTTTCTAATGGATGCCTAGTTCCTGTTTCTCGGTCTTTAGGATTGTTCTTTCACGGGCCTCTTTTGGCACCTTTCCTGATTTTTCATTATGTTCAAATGTTTGAATAGCCAGAAACCTGACATTCAGTAAATGGGGAAGAGGGAGGAGGGAGAGGAAAGAGGGCTCCTACCTGCAGTGCTCATCAATGCTAGTGAAGTAGACAGCCATTCGGGATGATGTATACACAGGGATTGAATGCCTGGCCTGTAGATTCATTAGTCCTGCTGATGAATACAGAGAATGCGAACCCACAGAAAGCGGCTCCCGCGGGCTCTGATTGCCTGTTCTGTAGGAGGCGCACAGCAGGCCCTGCGGGGCGACACTCCACAGGCTTTTTACAGGACACCTGCCGGGTCCAAGCCTCCCTCGCTCTTCAAAACCATCTTGATGTTGAGGTTGTTTGTCACTTTTGTTAGTAATTGACTGTGTCTTCTCTTTCTCTTGATTATATTTAAACTCTGAATTTAATATTATTTCCAAAAAAATTTAGGATGATTTGTTGTTCCGCATTAGGACTGCGGTGAAAAGTCAAAATGCTATTTTCTATTCTGAACACTAGGGGGAGATCTTGTTTTCTCTCGGAGAGTTTTCAATCCCAACTCTCCCTCAGCTAGCTGTGAATGCAATTTGTTTTATTTTCGGTACAAGTGAATCACTATGATATCTTCATATTTATCAAAATAGGATGAGGATACTGTGATGATATGGGGAGTCCTGGGTAAAAACTGAGGAAATCAGAATAAAGTATGGACTTTAGTTAATGATGACGTACCAGTATTGGTTCATTAATTTTGACAAATATATCAGACCGATGTATGATGTTAACAACAGGGGAAACTGGGCATAGGGTATGTGGGAACTCTGGACTTACTATCTTTGCAACTTTTCTTCTGTAAGTCAAAACTATCCCAAAATAAAAAGGTTATTTAAAAATGCATTTTAAAATAGTAAGACCCGAACCTAATTTCCATTTTGTTTTTTTGTTTGTTGAGTTTTTTGGGAATCATGGAAAACACTTTAAAAACAATATAATTGCAGAACAAATTGAATATTGGAAAGGACTTTGCTAAGTGAGCTAGAAGTATATGAAGATATATTCAAATAGCATTAGATACATTTAAAATACTTAAATACTTTAAAAATTGTTATCTGAGCATCTTAAACTCCCACCAGAGCATCTTAAACTTCCCCCAGCAGCTGGAGCAATGAAGGAGGAGAGGCTCCCAGCACAGTGGGGGGAGCCTGCGTCCAGGGCCAAGTGTCAGGGAAGTCCCTCAGGCTCTCTCCTAATTCCCATGTGTGGGCTCCCTTAGGGCCTGTCTTACCCTGATTTTTCACCTCAGAGAAACATAGCAAAACTGTCAATTCTCGAGGAGCTATTAGAGTCCCTCTCTGATATGTGCTATCACGTGGCACACCCCTCACCCACAGTTCCTGCAAGTTCTCTTCTGACCTCATGCACTCCAGGTTTCCACTCCTCCCTGGAAAGCTCTCTTTTCCCTTTCCTTCCCTTCCCTTCCCTTCCCTTCCCTTCCCTTCCCTTCCCTTCCCTTCCCTTCCCTTCCCTTCCCTTCCTTCCCTTCCCTTCCCTTCCCTTCCCTTCCCTTCCCTTCCTTCCTTCTCTCTCTCTCTCAATTCAAACCCACTGTCCCTGGGCTCATGGCTCCCTCATTCCCCTGGCCTTATTCTCTGAGGGCCCATTTGTTCCCTCCTTCAGGTGGTTCCCCTCCACTCCTTGTCTGGGATCCTTTCATTGGTGGGAGGACTGGGGGTTCTGTGGTGGTCACTAGGGTGGCGCTAACATCCCAGTCCTCCGCCACTTGGGCATAAGGTACAGTTGCATGTCCCTGCCCCTTCCCTTGCTTTGGCCAATAGAAGAGAACAGAAATGACTTACTATTTCTGGGCAGCAGCCTTTACTTTTTCTTCCCTTATCAGAGAAAACACAGTCATCCCAGGTGATGGGGACTCTGTCAGCTTGCACACTTCAGTGAGGACAATGTGGAGCCCCCAGCCAACCCTCAGGGATAAATAGCAGGAGAAAGAAAAATGTATTTGTGGCTTTAGCCACTGAGAGATGGGGGTGTTGAGCAACATAACCTAGTTTATCCTGACCATCCACCATCCCTCCCAGAGGGAGTTCCTGCAAACACACCATAATCTTCCCCTTTTACATGTGAAGAAACCGAAGCACTGGAGATGAAGTAGCTTGCCCAACATCAGCTCACTACAGGGAATAAAGCCAGACTTAAACCCAGGAAGTAAGGCTCCAGCGTCTGTGCCCATCATAGCAATCCCTAGAGACTCCCAGAAACAAAAATACAAGAAAACATCAGACAATCTACTCTCTTTGCCCACCCCCAACACACACACCCGCCCCCCCATGCACGCGCACGCGAACATACACACACACACACACACACACACACACACACACACACACTGAATAGCGCCGCCCTGCTGCTCCCACCTGCCCAGGTGGCTTCCTCGCCCTCTGCATAGCTGTTGTCCTGAGACTGGCCTGATAGGCCCTTTTCCTAGGTGCATGGCCTTTCTTTCTGACTTCACTCCCTTGTTTTGCTGAAGTATCTGTCTTTCTAAGAGACTCATGGGAAAGGGTACATAAGAGGTGAACTTTTGGAGGCTCTGAATGTTTGAAAGTATTTTATTCTTCCCTCAATGTGATGGTTAATTTTATGTGTAAACTTGGCTGGGTCACAGTGCCCAAATATGTGTCAGATCTGATTCTGGGTGTTTCCATGAGCGTGTATTAGGATGAGATGAACATTTATATGGGTGGATTTTGAGTAAAGCAAACTCTCCTTCGTAATGGGGTGGGCCTTATCCTATCAGTTGAAGGCTTAAATAGAACAAAAGACTTACCTCCCCGAAGCAAGAGGGAATTCTGCCAGCAGATGGCATTCGGACGAAAACTGCAATACTGGTTCTTCTCTGGACTCCAGCCTGTTGGCCCACCCTGCAGATTCTGGCCTTGTCTACGTTCATAATTATATGAGCCAACTACTTAAACATCTTTCTATATAAATACACATCCTTTTGGTTCTGTTTTTCTGGAGAAGCTAATTATGTTCACACATAGTTGATAGTTTAAAGGATATAATATTCACCCACAGTTCCTGCATTAGTTGGTCAGAATGTTGAAGGCATTCTTCTATGGTCTTCAAATCATTAGGGTTGGTACAGAAAATCTTACTTTCATTCTATTCCTATTCCTTTGAATATGGACTTTTCTCTCTTCTTTCTAAAAAATTTTCTTTTCTTTGTGCCAAGTGTTTTTATATTTTATCCTGTTGTTGTTGTTGTTGTTGTTGTTAAGGTCTTAAAATTTGTTGTAGGCCCTTAGTGGGTCTTTTCAACTTGGAAATTTCTATGTTTGGGTCTAGGAAATGTTCCTCTTTACTTCTGAATGTATTTCACTCGACTAGAAGCTTCAGGAAGGCAGGGACCGTATAGATCTTGGTCATGATTCACTTATGGTGCCTTGTGGAAAGTAGTACCTGGAGCCCACTAACTACCTGGATAAGTGAGTGAATGAATGAGTGAGTGAGCCAATTAGTGAATGAATGAATGTGGGAGAAGAACATGTCTGCTTTAAGAAGATATTGAGCTGAGTTTTAGACATGTAAAGCTTGAAGTGGATGGTATATGTAAGCCTGGAGCCCAGGACAGTTTTCCAGGCTGTAAATGTAGACCAGGACTTAGCCGCATCTACTTGGTAACTGAAGCTCTGGTTGTGCAATGACCTCCTGGAGAAAGATCAGAAACGAAAGTGGGCAGCAGAGGCCTGCAAAGCAGATGAGTCCTTTGAATAAAGAAAGTATTAAGTGTCCTGACTCTCCCAAACAAAAGGACAACTTAAGGAGGGTGTTCCCTTATTCTATGGCATTCTCTACGCCCAGCAGAAATGTGCAAATTCTTTGAGAAGCATGCTACTAGGGCACACTAATCATTAGTGTCTGCCACCAAAACTCACCTCTCTCTACAGCCACAGCTTGTCTGCCACCAAAACTCACCTCTCTCTACAGCCACAGCTTGACTCGGCAGAGAAAAGAAGACATACACGGGCGAGAAATGGAAATGGCAGAGAAGAAAAGACATTGACAGGTGAGAAAAGTTGCCAGAAGAGAAACACAGCTGAACAGTTCTAGCTGACCAAGCCCCTGTCTCCTCTGAGCCATTCAGACCCTCCTTCCCAGACCCTCCACTTCTGAAAACACTACCGCTAGCCACTTCTCCAGAGGAGCCCCATACCCCACCCCTGGATTAGCAAACATTTCTTGCAAAGCCCAGCTTCTGCTCTCTTAACCACGCCCACAGCTTTCTTTTCACCCAGCCTTTTTCCTTCTCAAAGAAGGCCCAAGCCTCCTGCTTGCTAAGCCTACCTGGAACCGACACCCATATCCCCAGTTCCAGCTAGATTTAGCTAACTTCTCTCATCACCCGAAACCAACGGTTCCCTCTCACGGCCTCTGCCTCCAGCAAAAAAATCACCTGCTGGAATTGACAGTGCAGGTTCTCTCTGCCTCGCCCTCGCCCTTCATATTTCTCTGTAAGCTCCATGCCCTCTCAGAATGGAGCTCTCAGGGCGCCCCGGCTCTGCATGGTATCTTCCTGCCAAAACATCCTGGCAGATGAGCTCACAATTGAATTTGTTTATTTTGATGGTTGGGGTGTGGGCCCCTGGGAGCCAACTGGAGAAAGCGTATGGCCTGCTGGGTGAAATGATGAAGTCCAGATCTCGCGTGCCGCTCTGAGATTCTCCACGACGGGGCTGGCTGACGAGAGCGAGAGCGTCTGTATGCTGTAACAGCCGCACAGACCAATCCAGTCCCCATTAACGGTGGGCTGGGCAATAAAGACCAGCCATCTTCCTCAAAGGAAATTGTTAGATAAAGATTATTTAAAGTCACATTGAAGACAGTAAAGAGTTGAAAGGAGCGGGACCTGCCAGACCGAATTGGGGGCGGGGGGGAGGGGGGGGGGGCCTGATCCTAGAATCAAGGGAAAGTATCTGGGCACCAAACCCACGTTGTGCTCAGGGTGTTGCTGCTGCTGAACATCCAGTCTTGAGTTCCCAGCCTCATGTGGCAAAGGAGCCGGTCCACACCCAGGCCACCCACGGAGAGGAAACAGGGTGACATTCCCTATCCCACGGAGACCCCACAGGCGCTGTGACAAGGTGATTTATAGTAAGAAGTATATATTCGGTCTTTGTCCTCAGTTCTGGCACAAAGCCCCTAAAACCCCTGGAATCTCCTAAGTCAGGAGAGTAATGTCTGTGTCTTTCATTATGTTAATGAGGTGCCTTTTAGACCCACCTAAGGGCGGGTGCTTGTCAGAAGAACCAACCAGAAGCAGAGGGTTGGGACGGGTCAGTGCCAGCCCCTGATCTGCAGGGAGGGCAGAGGGGCTGGAGGTGGAATCAGTCGCCCACGGCCAGTGATGCAATCAGTCGAGCCTGTATAAAGAGGCTCCGAGGCTCCGTCAAACCCAGAAGGAGCGGGTTTGAAGAGCTTCCGGTTGGTGACCACGTGGAGAGTTGGGGAGAGTATGACACCTCCACGCCCTTTTCCCGGGCCCTGCCCTGTGCAGCCTTCCATCTGGCTGTTCCCAAGTTGCATCCTTTTGTACTAAACCAGTGAGCTGGTAAGTAAATTGTTTCTCTGAGTTCTGTGAGCCACTCTAGCAAATTCATCCAACCCAAGGGAATTGGGGGGTGGGGGGGTGGGGTGGAGTTTGTTGGAACCTCTGAACTACAGTTGGTAAGTCAGAAGCACAGATAACAACCTGCACTTGCAGTTGGGAATTGGTGTCTGAAGTGGGCTGGGGGCTGTCCTAGGACTGAGCCCTTAACCTGTCCTAGATAGTGTCAGAATTGAGCTGAATTGTAGAACACTTAACTGGTGTCAAATAATTGCTTGGTGGTGTGTGCACCACCCTCCCCTGTTGGAATTGGTGATCAGAATCACTGCCTTACAATTTCTGATGCTGCTTTAAAAAAAAATCAATTTTCATTTAAAAATAAATCATTATTGTCCTAGCCGGTTTGGCTCAGTGGAAAGAGTGTCAGCCCTCGGACTGAAGGGTCTCAGGTTCGATTTTGGTCAAGGACACCTACCTCAGTTGCAGGCTCCATCCCTGGCCCCTGTCAGGGCATGTGTGGGAGGCAACCAATCACATCGATGTTTCTCTCTCTCTGTTTCTCCCCATCCCTCCCACTCTCTCTAAAAATCAATGGAAAGAATATCCTCGGGTGAGGATTAACAACAACAAAATAATAATAATAATCTACATAAATAAAATCCTAAGCAACTGTTACAACTGAAAGACCAGAATGACCAACCGGAACGACCGGTCGACCAGTGCTATGATGTGCACTGACCACCAGGGGGCAGACGCTCAGCACAGGAGCTGCCCCCTGGTGGTCTGTCCGCTCTCACAGCCAACCTCCCGTGGCCCTCCCCTTCCCCCCGCCCTGCCAGCCAACCTCCCATGGCACACCCCTCCCCCACACACTCCCCCTCCCTCTCCCCCCGCCATCCAGGCTGAGGGACCCCACCCGTGCAGGAATTTGTGCATCAGGCCTCTAGTAATAAATAAACCATTATCATCATCAGGCATTTATTAAATAGCAAAGTGGCTGTTTCAAATTTTTTAAAAATTTATTGATTTTAGAAAGAGAAGGGCAAGAGAGGGAGAGAGAGAAACATCAATTTGTCGTTCCACCTGGTTATACATTCATTGGTTGATTCTTGTATGTGCCCTGATGGGGGATGGAACCCACAACCTTGGTGGTCTGGGAAGACACTCTAACCAGATGAGCTACCCAGCCAGCACAAATGTTTCATAATTTTAATCAAAAGACTTTAAGGAAAATATCAATAAGAGACATTTTGCTTAGCTTCAAATGAAAAAGTCTGGAAAAATAACCCAATTATTTCAGCTCTTTAAATAGCTTGATATCAATTAGCAAATCGTGATTCAGTTCAGCTGTGTTATTACTTTGACCCTTAGCAGTATAGATATAGACCGGGGCACCTAGGACTTTATTTTCTCAGCGAACTTCCAACCGGAAGCATAACAGTGGCTAACGAATTCTGCGTCAGGGCCATGTTAATCCATGTGAGACTGCGGTAGAGCTTCCTGGCAGCATTTCTCCTCCTGGCAGGGGCTCCAGAATAAGAGGCAGGTAGTGCAATGTATGCTGTCATGACCCCCGCCTGCCTCTGTGACGCTGCCAGAGACAAGGCACCGAATGGCTGAGGCGAGTGGCAGCAGGCTGACGTCATAAATCTCCTTTCCTGGAACTACTTGAACCATCAAATGGCAACTGACCCAGAGGACAAGCGGGAGGAAAACATCCTTTCAGCCTACGTTTCTCTACCGCTGACGGAGACCCTGATTGTCTCCTGAAGCCTCCCTTCTCCCGCCAGGAGGCAGCCTGGGTTCTGGATGGTGGAAATTCCCAGGAACCAAGCTGAGGCCGCCTTCCCTCCTGCGGAGACCGCGTGGGATTCAGCTCTGGTGACATCACTGCGGGATTTCCAGGGCGCCGGGCAGTGGGCGGAGCATTTCTCTGGGGATGTTTTCCTGTTAGAAGAACCCTTGGTTTTGAATCCCCCGACTTCACAGCGTGCAGCCTCTCAATGCAGTTTTCTGCATTGTAATTTGTAGAGAAAAATTGTGTATTTGTGTCCCAAATCCAATATCTTAAACAAAATGGCACATAGGTAATTGGGAGACCTGAGAACGAGGTGAGAATGCTTTGGGAAGGGCTGCTTCGGCTTGGATGTAGCTGGATCGCACAAGTCCACTGCCTGTCACAATCGCATTAATTCTACCCAATAGGCAGTGTTTTAACCAACATACACCCTCATGCGGGGATTTGCTACTTACTTGTAGGCGATTTGCTAAGTTTGATTTTAGGAAACTGAGTTCTGGGGACTTTAGGAAGAGAACAAGTTCTGGGAAATGGATGGCTACAGGGTGGAACGTGCACATTGTCATAAAGAATAGCTTCAAAGGGAGTGGGGTAAACTCCTGCTTCTAAGACCCTGTGACCTGCCTCCAGCTCTCAGGAGGAGGTCAAACTCCTTGCGGGCTGATCAAGCAACAGGGCCCAGAGGGGAGCACACATTTTTGTAGCAGTGGTCCAAAAGGTAAGCACATGTAAGAATAAGGCCAAGCATCTGTCTTCAGTCCTAGCTGGTTTGGCTCAGGGGATGGAGCGTTGGCTTGTGGACTGAAGGGTCCCAAGTTCGATTCCAGTCAGGGGCACATGCCTGGGTTGCAGGCTCGATCCCCAGTAAGGGATGTTCAGGAAGCAGCTGATCAATGATTCTCTCTCATCATTGATCTCTCTCTCTCTCTCTCTCTCTCTCTCTTTCTCTCTCTCTCTCTCTCTCTCCCTTCAATAAAAATTTAAAAAAAGAATAAGGCCAGGTGTCTGTCTTCAGGAGAGAGAGAGAGAGATAGAGGGGCTATGGCAGAGGTCTTGGTGATGACGGCTCTGACTCTGTCTGCCCTGACCCTCGCTGCTCCAATATAGACCAGTTTCCTCTGTAGCTGGGGCACGGCTGTCGTCCTGGTACCTCCTCTCAGCATCCCCTGGAGACGCCCTTTGCCTCTCTCACGAGGGACCATGTCGGTAGTCACTCAGATTCATGTTTAGATTCATGTTTATTTTCTGGTGTGACCCTAGCTGCCATGTTCTGGGAACCAAGTAACAGGAAGAAGGCTGGGTAGTCACAGCATCTTGTGTGCACACACTCACCGACTGTTTACACTTATTGTATTTGTACCCTCAGCTATGTGTTGCACCCTCTCCAGAGAGGAACACTTCAGTTTAGGGGAGGTTATCTACAGACATAAACTGGGGGATAGGGCGGGACATTGAACACCTCCTCCTCCTCCTCTTCCTCTTTCTACTCTTCCTTTTCATCTTTGAAAAAATAAAAATTTTAAAATATTTTTTAATTGATTTCAGAGGGGGAGAGAGAGAGAGAGAGAGAGAGAGACCAATGATGAAAGAGAATCATTGATCGGCTGCCTCCTGCACACTCCCCATTGTGGGTGGAGCCTGCAACCTGGGCATGTGCCCCGACCAGGAATCGAACTGTGACCTCTGCACAGATCTTCAGGATGGCCCTAACTTGACTGCTTCTTAAAACTGTTTTACTTTTAGCCCATTGTTCACGCCATCTTCCTGAAGATTATGGTGCTGCCCATTCGTGAGCCTCAGGGGACTCTGTGGTGTCAATGGAGACAGTAGTGTAATCAAAGCCCAATGTGCTTGCTCTTATAACTAATTCTCTCAGGAAACATCTTTCCTTTTTATTATTTTTTTAAACTTTTTTTACCTTTTCAGCACCTAGGCTGAGATGAACAAGTTACATTTTTCCGTGCTTTGCCTTTGCTGAGGGACAGATAGTTTTCTCTCCTACCTTTAAAAATTTTTTATTGAATTTATTAGGGTGACATTGGTTAATAAATTTACATCTGTTTCAGGTGTACGATTCTATAATACATCATCTGTATTTTGTATTGTGTGTTCATTAACCTAAGTCTCCTTCCTTTTGCCTCTTCCACCTCCTACCACCCCCTTTCCCGCTGGCAATCACCATACTGTTGTCTATGTCTATGAATTTCAGGGCGGGGGGGGGGGGGGGTTGTGTGTTTGTTTTGTTTAATCCCTTCACCTTTTTCATCCAGGCCCCCAACCCCCATCAGTCTGTTCTCTGTATCTACGAGTCTTTTGCTTGTTTATTTTATTCATTAGATTCCAAATCTAAGTGAAATCACATGGTTTCTCTCTCTCTCTCTCCCCCTCTCCCTCTCTCTCTCTCTCTCTCTCTCTCTCTCTCTCTCTCTCTCTCTTTCTCTCTCTCTGACTGGCTTTTTTGCTTACCATAATAGTCTCCAGGTCTATCCATGCTGTCACAAGGGTAATATTTCCTTCTTTCTTATGGCTGATTAGATTCCATTGTGTAAACGTACTACTGCTTTTTTATCCACTCATCTGCTAGGCACATGGGCTGCTTCCAAATCTTAGCTATTTAAATAATGCTGCAGTGAACATAAGGGTGCATATATTCTTTCAAATTAGTGTTTCGTGTTTCTTCGGATATATTCCCAGAAGTGGCATCACTGGGTCTTAAGGCAGTTCCATTTTTAATTTTTTGAGGAAATCCCATACTGCTTCCCACAGTGGCCGCACCAGTCTGCATTCCCACCAGCAGTGCACGAGGGCTCCCTTTTCTCCACATCCTCGCCAGCACTTGTTTGTTATTTATTGATGGTAACCATTCTGACAGGTGTGAGGTGATATCTCATTGTGGTTTTAATTTGCATTTATCTGATGATTAGTGACCTTGAGCATCTTTTCAGATGTCTATTGGCCATTTGTATGTCCTCTTTGGAGAAGGGTCTATTCAGAGCCTTTGTTTTTTTCAATTGGATTGTTTGCTTTTTTGGTGTTAAAGTGTATAAGTTCTTTATAAATTTTAGATTGTAACCCCTTATGAGATGTATCATTGGCAAATTTCTCCCATTCAGTGGTTTGTCTTTTCATTTTGTTGATGGTTTCCTTTGCTGTGCAAAAACTCTCCAGTTTGATGTAATCCCATTAGCTTATTTTTTCTTTTGTTTCCCTTGCCCAAGGAGACATATCAGAAAAATATTACTTTAAGAACTATCTGAGATTTTACTGCCCATGCTTTCTTCTAGGATTTTTATGGTTTTGTGACTTACATTTAAGTCTTTAATCCATTTTGAGTTTATTCTTGTGTATGGTGTAAGGAGGTGGTCTAGTTTCAATTTTTTGCATTTACCTGTCCAATTTTCCCAGCACCATTTATTGAATAGACGGTCTTTACCCCATTTTATGTTCTTGCTTCCTTTGTCAAATATTAATTGACCATAAAAGTGTGGTTTATTTCTGGGCTCTCTATTCTGTTTCATTGATCTATATGTCTATTTTTATGCAAGTACCATACTGTTTTGATTACTGTGGCCTTGTAGTATAGTTTAATATCAGGTAGAATGATTCCTCCAACTTTCCTTTTTTTTTTCAAAATTGCTGTGGCTATTTGGTTCCATATACATTTTTGGAATATTCTAGTTCTGTGAAATACACCATTGGTGTCTTGATAGGAACTGATTGAATCTATAGATCGCTTTGGGTGGTATGGACATTTTAATGATGTTAAGTCTTCCTACCCATGAATAGCATATGTGTTCACTTATTTGTATCTTCCTCAATTTTTTTCCTCAGTGTTTTGTAATTTCCCAAGTACAAGCCTTTTACATCCTTGGTTAAATTTATTCCTAGGTATTTTTTTATGCAATTGTAAATAGAATTATTTTCTTAGTTTTCCTTTCTGATAATTCATTGTTGGTGTATAAAAATGCAGCTAATTTCTGGGTATTTATTTTGTATCCTGCTACTTTATGGAATTAATTTATCAGTTCTAGTAGTTTTTTTTAGTGTTTTTTAAAAATATATTTTTATTGATTCAGAGAGGAAGGGAGAGAGAGAGAGAGAAACATCAATGATGAGAGAGAACCATTGATTGGCTGCCTCCTGCACACCCCACACTCGAGCATGCAACCCAGGCATGTGCCTTGACCAGGAATTGAACCGTGACCTCCGGGTTCATAGGTCGATGCTCAACCACTGAGCCATGCCAGCCAGGTTCAATGTGCTTTCTTGAGGATGGAAGTCCCCATATCAGTCACACATGGAAAATGGGAAGAGGTCAACATGGATGTCACAGTGGGAAAAGGTTGAGAGTCATGGATGTGGGCTGGCCTCCCTGTTGCTTCCAGAGAGAATTTTCTGAAAAAATCCCCCTCTTTGCTTATAAACTCAGCGCTTCACAGCCTACAGAGTTAAGACCTATCTGCTTGCTTCTGTTTATCTCTCTCACCTCTTATCATTCCTCCCTGACCCCTCCAGGACTCCAGTCCCCTTGTGCTTGAACACAGCAGACAGCCAGTGACTCTGTCTGCACAGGGGGTTCCTCTGCCTGCAAGTAGGAAAAGGACAGAAAAGTGGGTTCTTGACCTGCAGTGCCCTCCTCTAACCCTGCTGGGGGCCGCTGCCCTCCTGCCCTTGGCTCCTTGACTCTGTGATACCCTCACGGTTTGCTCCAGCTCATCCTTTTACATCTGTGGGTGAGTTTTAGAAACCTCATCTTACCCTTGGGCCCCGAGGGCCTGGAAAGCAGTAGGACAAGTGATTTCTTTCTTCCTTAATGGAGCAAACCAAAGAACGCTACCTTCGACTTTGGGGTTTTTCCCTCCCTTTTTCTCTCTTTGCTTAGGGTGACACCAGAAACACGCCTTTGGGTAAAAGTAAAATACAGTGTGCTTCTCAGGGCTCTAACTTAACATAAAGGTTTTCAAGTTCTAGTTTTTCTATAGAATAAGAGTTATTTATAGTGATTCCCTAAAGGGGCAGCAGTACTTTGTCATGCAATCATTTTCCATTTGCATGAGATACACATCAGATATTTCCTTCTTCGCGCCAAATGCAGCAGCGCACAGAGCCAGGCTGTTTAAAAGTAATCCATTCGTTTGGAAATAGGAAGTGACAAGAGGGAATTGATCTATTTCAATTTGCTCTCGCCAGAGATAGCTTTTATTTCTTTGCCCCATAGCCCCTTTCAATTTAGTGGATGTATTTTCCAGAAAAATCCTTATCTTTTTCTTCCCCCAACTCAATGGGGAGCAAATTTTAGACTATTTTAAATCCCAAATGTAGACCTCTCCATCTTCGTCCCTACTTTCCTATTATAACTAAATATAGAAATTAGGCAACGCCAATGTCTCTCTCACATTGCTCTCCTCTCAGCATTATTCCCAACCTTCTTTATTCTCTGCTTTCCCCTCCCCCACAGAGATTTTAATTTTGTTAAAATGTTTTTACTGCGGCTGTGACTCAAGAGGCTCAGCTCGCTGCAGAAGCACAATGTCATTTAATATTCCGCCCCGGAGCCCAGACAGTCTCACATCAGGTCATTTGGAGCAGAGCTGTTGAGACTGCTTTATGACAATGATTGGCAACAACACTCTGCTGCTGAAAAACAGACAGTGTAAAAAAACACACACCAAAAAAACCGCTAGTGTGCTGTGGGCAATAATAACACTTCCAATACCAGAATACAGATGGGAGCCAGTTTAACAGAAGTGAATGTGGTCACCAGATGATGATATAACACTAAAGCCACACTCTGTGTTGGTTGGGTAAGACGCATCCATTCATTGATCCATCAGACCACTCATTCAACTGTATTCAATGTGGACCTATTTCAAGATGGGCACCATGCAAAGGCAATGCTTAGGACACAAAACAGCATTAGCTGTTAGCCATATGCCTGTAGTTCGTGGAGAAGGCAGACTTCAAAACAATATTTATAGGTATGGCTGAGAACCATAATGGAAACCAAAGAAGACAGTACGAACTCTAACAGGGAAACCAGAGGGAGCTATAGGGGCTTTCAGAGGAAGTGAGATTTGAAGTAAAAATTGAAGGGATGAATTGGATATTTCCAGATGAAGGAAAGGGGTGGCTGTATTTCCAGCCAAAGAAACACATATATGTAAAGTAAGAGACTGATGATAGCAGTGCCGTTAACTAAGGCAAAGAAGAGGAGACACTGGTTTGCAACTGAGAAAATGAATTCTGCTTTATGTCATATTTGTAGTATCTGCGGTGGATTTGGGTCTCAGATTTGGGGCTAGAAATAGAGGTTTGGGAGTCAGTGTCTACAGGTCATAGCTAAAGGCAGGTGAGTTAATGAAATCACCTAAGAATGTGCTGAGTGACCATGTCCAACCGAGCTGGGTAGGCAGTTAGTTAGAGCATTGTCTGCATACACCAAGGTTTCAACCAATGAATGCATAAATAAGCGAAACAATGAAGCAATCTCTCCCTCCCTCCCTCCCTCTCTCTAAAATCAATAAATGTTAAAATTTTTAAAACAACACTTCCTAAATTAAAAAATGTTAATAATGCTTTTTCGACTTTGTATGGAGTGATGGACATTTTTTATTTAAAAAGAATCCAAACCAATTAGTGGAATCTATTTTAGTAAAACTTTTTTTTCCATCTCACTTTGGCTATTTATTGTGTTGTCTGGTTACTTAACACAAGGTAATTTTTCAGTTGGAAGCCTTGAAAAATATCACTGAAGATTTTTTTCACGTTTAGATCAAATAAATTCTTAGTTTAATATCCTGCTAGAGCTTTGTGGACATTGTTTTTTCCTTTTCAGTTTATCAGATGACAAATGCCTCCGGATACCAGCCTTTATATGCCTCACAAAGATCCCTATGTGAAGTCCCCAGGAAAACCTTCCATGCATCAAAAACACGTTGACATGTTAGAAATTCAAGGAAGCCACAGACTTCTCAGGTTAGTTGGCAGCGATTGGAAAATTTAAAAATAGTCGAAAACAAGGATGGACCTGTTTAAAAGCAGTTTAGCAAAGAGCCGGCCCGTGTGGCTCAGGGGTTGAGCATCCACCTATGAACCAGGAGGTCCCGGTTCTGGTCCCGGTTCTATTCCCAGTCAGGGCCTGTGTTGCCACTCAATCCCTAGTAGGGGGTGTGCAGGAGGCAGCTGATCAATAATTCTCTCTCATCATTGATGTTTCTTTTTTTATTTTTTAAAATATATTTTATTGAGTTTTTCACAGAGAGGAAGGGAGAGGGATAGAGAGTTAGAAACATCGATGAGAGAGATACATCGATCAGCTGCCTTCTGCACTCCCCCTACTGGGGATGTGCCCACAACCAAGGTACATGCCCTTGACCAGAATCGAACCTGGGACCCTTTAGTCCGCAGGCCGACGCTCTATCCACTGAGCCAAACTGGTTAGGGCGCTCATCATTGATGTTTCTATCTCTCTCTCTCCCTCTCCCTTCCTCTCTGAATCGATAAAAATGTTTTAAAAAACACTGCTTGATTTTTAAAAAAGATTAGCAGAGAAAAGATAAAATAATCTTTCCATGTAAAGCACATACTTATTGCTAGATTGTTGTGGGGCTATGGGCTCCTCTGGTACAGGGCTTTGAAGTAACAGGAAAAGGAAGACATGGATTCAATAAAATTTCAACCGATGCCTTCTGGTAGGGACGAGGCCCAGCTGAGTGACTGATTCCAGAGCAGCTGAGCTGGTCTGTTTCCAAAGATGACTGAGTATGAGAGCTAACGTGGTATCAGCCAGCAGGAGTGGCAGGACACGGGAATCACAGCCTCAAAGAATACAGCAGAAGGTTTGGAAGGTAACAGCTACACACCAACCTTGAGATCCCAAGATCATTTCTGCCCGGGGAACTGGATTAGTTTTAGGCACTATCTGTATTCAGTAGTGCTAAGATCATTTCCAGGCATGGGAGGCTGGCCATACCCCGATGATAGATTAACCTGCTAACAACTGCTTCGTTGTGCAACAACCTAACGCAGCCCATTCTTCCCCTGGCCACAGGAGCTTGGGGCCTCGACCCACGAACAGGGGGTTATGCTGATACCAGTAAAACGACAGGCTTTGACTCCCAACCATTGCTTGTAAAATTACTGATTAATGAATTCTCAATTTTCCCCACTTGTTGAAGAGTCTTTATTATTTGGGGACTCCTTTGGTGGCAACTTAAACCAGCCTGGTTAAAAGGGAAGGGGTGTTAGTTCACATAGCCAGGAAGGTGAGGAGTGTTTGCAGGGGAAGACCCAGCAGGACTCGGTGTGCCTGCGTTTTCTCTCTTCACCTCTCACCTGCTTTAGTGAGGATTTCATTTTTGGCTTTATTCTCCCAGGTTGGGTGATTTCATAAAATGGAACCATAGTGTCAGTTTCTAGGGTCTCATAAAACACACACACACACACACACACACACACACACACACACACACACACGGGCCCTAATTGGCCTAGGTTGGATCGCTTTCTCCTCTGACCAGTTACTGAGCTGAGAATGTTGGTTCTTGGAGTCACATCATGGACACAGTTTAACTTTCATAAGTTCAACTATGAGCTTTAAATAAGAGAAAGGCAAGAAGTAGACAATGGATATGGGCGATGCCAGCCGTTGGGTACACCCTGAGTGCAACGTGAGCCTAGAGGTGTGATGGCCGTTCCCAAGGCCCATCTCAGCTCCCAGAGCTTGTCATGGCCCGAGAGCCTGCAGCAAAGGTCCACGGAGTCATTTCAGAGAACACGGCCCCTAAATGCAGCTGGCCCTTCATCTGGTACTCAGCTGAAGAAGAGCCTGCCATTTGCCTCTGTATGGGGGGAAATGAGACAATGTCATCATGGCCTTCATGAAGAAAGATAATTATACTTTGGTGGGTGCTTAAAGGATGTTCAAGGATAGTTTTACCTGTATGTGAATTTCTCCTCACAAGCTGACATTAATACCTGCCGCCTGCCTCGCATGACTTGGAATTCTATGGAGATGGGTCTGGGGGCCATCCCTCCGTCAGTCACTGACAACTCAGAAGCAGGGCCCTTTAGGTGGGGAGTGGCGTCCATTTGGAGGAAGTCAATTGAGACCCACCACCCTGGAGTGGCTGCAGGGACCTGAGGTGTTTCACGTAAGGCTGGAGTGTTTACCAACGTCCTCCTCCACTGGGACCCCTGGGCGTCCACCCCTTCCTGAAGTCCTCTCCGTGGCTGGCATCCTGGCTTCTTAGAGCCAGGGCCACCCTGTTAGTGCCCAGTTTACACCCCGCATTCCCAAACGACGGCTGCTGTGGTGTTTGTGCAGATCAGCATCTTCCTTCAACTCACAAGAAACTGATTCAGCCATCGACACACTTGGAACCTTGGCTGTCCTCTGCACCTGGAACCAGGCCAAGTTCCTCAGTGGATGGGCGGGCTTTGCAGCGTCCTCTTCACCGGTCTCGGGACACATCCCAGCAAGCTATGAGCTCCTCTCTCCCAGCTGGGAACCCCCTACAGTTTAGGGTGTGTTTCCTAACTTCGGGGAGATCTTAGTCCTGGAGGCCACTGCTCATGTCTTTCTCCGGGTAAGGTTGCCAGGTGAAATATTTGGGACATTTATCTACTAAAAACTTTATTTACTGTTGATCTGAAATTCAAATTTAGTGTTTTTTAAAAAAATATTTTTATTGATTTCAGAGAGGAAGGGAGAGGGAGAGAGGGCTAGAAACATCAATGATGAGAGAGAATCACGGATCAGCAGCCTCCTGCATGCTCCCTACTGAGGATCAAGCCTGACCTTGACCTTCTGGTTCATGGGTCAATGCTCAATCACTGAGCCACACCAGCCAGGCTGTACTGTCCTTTCAATTTTTTTCAATGCTGTTTGTACAACAGTGTAAAATTTTATGTAACCACATCTATGATTCCTTCTGCTACTTTTGTGCTTAGGAAGATTTTTCCTATCCAAAGATGAGATAAATATTGGCCAATATTTTGTTGCATTCTCATGATTATAATGAACTCTTTATATATATAGGTATATTTCTTTATTGATTTCAGAGAGAAAGGGAGGAGAGAGAGATAGAAACATCAATGATGAGAGAGAATCAGTGATCGGTTGCCTCCTGCACACCCCCCACTGGGGATCGAGCCCGCAACCCAGGCATATGCCCTTGGCCGGAACCGAACCCGGGACCCCTCAGTCCGCAGGCTGACGCTTTATCCACTGAGCCAAGCCGGCTAGGGCTATAATGAACTCTTTAATCTACCTGCAATTTGACTTGGTATATGGTGTGCGACAAGGCTCTAAATGAACTTTCCTCCCAATAGCATCTTTTCCAAGTGCTATGTTCCCGTCTCTCCTTTTATTCATTCTCTGGGTAAAAGATGGGAGTCAGTTGGGGAAGCTAAGTGGCCCAAGCAGTTCACCAACATCACCACACCTGGAGAATGAGCTGTTTCCTAACCCCCAGGTTTTCTCCCAAATGGTGAAGGAGATCAGAAAGTAGAGGGGAGGCAGGAGCATCTGCTTTCTTCACATTCACAATAACCACATCGGTAGGAGAGAAAACAGGCCTGCGTCCCCACAAAGCCCTCAGGCCCGCCTGGTAGGTGATCCTGCTGATTCACAAACCACGTCCAACCCTTTCTGCTTCTGACTCTTATCCCATGGGTCAGGACGCCCCCCACACCCCTCCTCAGACCTTGAGAGGGGCTAGCTGGATGAGGCGGTCTGCCTGTAATTACTGCTTATTTAATTGGATTGTGGATTTTAATATCATCAACACGGGGAGGGGACAGATAGGAGAGGTGCCTTCAGCGCTAGGCTTCTGCTCACCCTCTCCTTTTGTGCTCTCGGTTTATCTCACCCTATGGCTGGGCAGCGCCTCCTCCTTATCGCGTCTGTTTCTCCACACGTCTCCCTGGATATAGTCACGTATGAAAGTAGCGTGAGTAGTATTAGTATGTTGCATTGCATATCCGAATATGTTTCTTTTGCTCACGTAAGTCTAAATGAAAACTTACTTTGGTTATTTTCTTGGGCTTAGTGTTTTGGAAAATATGAGGTATGTTATTGTCCCATATGCCTGCCGAAGCGCTGTCCTCCTAGAAATTACGTTCTAATGGAGAAGAAATAAATTGGTGATTAAGAATGCAATGTGTTGTGAATTTAGTCTTATTTTTCACATTCTCTGTCATTTCCAGGAGATGTGTGGTGGGAAAATATAATCACACGGGCTCAGTCCACTTCTGAGGATGGAAGCCGCCCAGTCTCCTCTGGTGCCAGAAGAGGAGTAGGCACGAGTCCCCAAGAGGAAAAACTCGCTCTGGGGCCTCATCTCCTCGCAGACTAACCCCTGAGCCTTGGCTTTCATTGTATGATCTTTCCGGGCAGCCAGAGGCCTTGCCAAGGGCTGGGTCTCCACAGCATGCTGAGCGGCCCCTTCCCTTGGTAGACGGTGCATCTAGTGGCGACTTACAGAGGTTGTCTCCATCCCCAAGGACTCAGAATCTGATTTGTTGGGGAATAACATCTGCCTGAAGCAGAGAATCTCACCACTTTATTTCTTTTCAGCCCTTTAATCCTAATGCCAGAGTTATGCTCGTCATAAATCTATGGCCACTGAAATATCCTCGCCCCATCTGCCAATAACTTCCAAAACACACATTTTTTTTCACAGAGCCTCTTCTAAGCTGCGCTCTTCTTTAACGGCACATCACTGTTCACCTGCAGCCGGGTATTGCGGGTTTAGTGGGTGAAGCAGAGACTTCCCCGGGCCTCAGATTCCTTGCATGTAAAAGTCAACCTAGTAGTATCTCTCCCAGGGTTCTGCTGTGAGATTCAAAAGAATTAATGCGCTCACATTTGCATAAAACCTAGCTCAAAACCCATCGGTAGGATTACTTCAAGTCTGAATATTAAAATATTATTTTAAAATTTGTCTGCAAAGTAAAGCCAGATAGGGAGTGCGTTTTCCTACAGAGAACTGCTGCTATGGCCAGGCCGCCCTCCTGTCAGGGTTGCAGGCTGTTAGCACAGCGTATATGGTCTATGTGCGCACACAGATAAGCTTTTTTCCGCTCTTTCCTATGTGCCTGGCTCTCCAGATTTCATTATCAAAGGGGCAGAGCGCATCAGAGAACTTGATCAGCAGCCAGGCACGGTTTTTCCTTCTGCTTGTCCTTTGTCAGGTCTTTGTTCCGCCCCTGGCTACACTCGAACAGAACCACTTACTGGTGATTAAAAGGAGGGACTCGGCGGCGAGGCGGGGCCTGCGGGGCGCGGGGGCGCAGCGATTGGGTTCGCCCTCGGGGGCTGCGCTCCGAGTGCCCGCCCGCGGGCGTCGGCCGCTCCGGAGCCAAAGCCCGGCCCGCCGCCCCCGCCGCCGGGGGAGACGTCAGAGGCGTGCAGCCGAGGCTGGCCAACCGACCAACAGACCGACGCACCGACGGACCGCGGCGGTGACCGAGGGACGGAGAGCGGCGCGCGCGGCTGGCTGCAGGGAACAGACATCCACAGCGCGGGCTGCACCAACCTGCCGGCTCCGACGACAGCGCCATGTCCGACGGCGACAACACCACCCTGCTCCTCGCCCCGTCCTCCCTGCAGCCGGACAACTACACGCTGCCGCCCAACGCCAGCAGCCTGAGCCCGGGCCCCGACTTCCCCGTCGCCCCCGCCTCCAGCGCCGCCCCCAGCCCCAGCCCCGGGCTCAGCCTCGCGCCGAGTCCCAGCGTCAGTTTCAGCCCCGGCCCCGCTCCCACCCCGGAGCCCACGGCCGGCGGCTTCCCCGGCGCCGCGGTCAGCGCGAGCGCATCCCCGTTCCCTCGGGCCTGGGCCCCCCACGAGCCCGCGTTCTGGGACACGCCGCTGAGCCACGGGCTGAACGTGCTGGTGGGCGCCGCCCTGTGCGTCACGATGCTGGGCCTGGGCTGCACCGTGGACGTGAACCACTTCGGCGCGCACGTCCGGCGGCCGGTGGGCGCGCTGCTGGCCGCGCTCTGCCAGTTCGGCCTCCTGCCGCTGCTGGCCTTCCTGCTGGCGCTCATCTGCTCGCTGGACGAGGTGGCCGCCGTGGCGGTGCTCCTGTGCGGCTGCTGCCCCGGCGGGAACCTCTCCAACCTCATGTCCCTGCTGGTGGACGGCGACATGAACCTCAGGTACGGAGCGGGGTCCCCGCGGCGGCTTTCCCAGCCCCACCGGCCGCGGCTGCAGCCCGGGGCTCCAGACCGAGGACAGAGGACGAGGGGCGGTGAGACAGGCATGGAGCGGGGAGGCGGCGGCGGAGGAAGATGTGGAAGTCAGGGCAGAGGGGAAGAGCCGGCGTTGTGGGGGGAAGATCTACACCGGGGCGAGCTGAGCTGAGGGTCTTGGGGTCTCCTCTCCTCCGCGGCGCCCTCCCCACCTCCCCGAGGGCTGGGCTGTCCGCGCAGGTCTTCGCCGCTGGAAGACAAAGAGAACTGGGAAGCCTGCGGCCAGGACTCCCCGGAAATGCCCAACAAAATAGGGCGATTGGTCCCAGAAAAGAGTAATCTCATACAGAGGACAAGGTAATCCTGTTCAATCCAACAGGTAGCGGTCAGCAGCGTTCCCGTGTCGAACGGGTGATCTGAAGGCTTAAAAACTATGCTCCTGGCCCTCAAAATCATCCGGACCATCCAGACGATAGCCCGCTGCACAGGCCGCACGGAGCCAGGGCAGCAGTGCGGAGGGCTTTTCTTCGCCGCCCCCCCCCCCCCCCCGCGTCCGTGTTTCAGTTGGACTTGGACACGCAGCTCTCTTGGCACTCACCTGGGATGAAGCAGGTTCTCCCCAGACCTCAAGCTGGGAAATAGCAGTCGCCCCCTTTCCCTTCCACCTCCGGTTCCAGATCGAGGGTGGCCCACGTGCCAGACGGGTCCTTGGGCTCGCAGCCCATTCTGACTTCCGTTCCTTCCCTTTTCTGCAGCATCATCATGACCATCTCCTCCACGCTCCTGGCCCTGGCCCTGATGCCCCTGTGCCTGTGGGTCTACAGCCGGGCTTGGATCAACACGCCCCTGGTGCAGCTGCTGCCCCTCGGGGCGGTCACCCTGACGCTGTGCAGCACTCTCATCCCCATCGGGCTGGGCGTCTTCATTCGCTACAAATACAACCGGGTGGCTGACTACATTGTGAAGGTCAGGTCACTCCTCCTTTCCATACTTGGCGGACTTGGAGTCCTTGGTCCTGAGCGGGGCTGAACGCTAGGAGGTTTGGGAAAGAGGGGTGAGGAAGAAAAGGGTTTGGCAGGCCTTGCATGGATACACTTTTTTTTTTTAAGTTGATGCTCAAAGATAACTTTCACCTTTTTGAATTTCAGAAATTATAGCTTTAAGACACAGATCAATTAAAAACAGCACAAGAGAACTTGGTACTCACAGGAGGAAACAGGTCATAGGGAGATGGGTGGCAGTGCATAAAATGGGAACATTTTCCATGAACCGCTCATGTGTTACAAAACAAGCAGGCAGAATGAAATTATTTTAATAGAATTTGTACAGTACTGAAGAAATGCGTTACTAATAGAATTTGTAGTGTATTTTAGAAATGTGTTAGTGTTTTAAAGACGGAACTCTAATTCTGAGAAACTGTACACAGCTGCTTTAAAATGCTTTATTAATTTTCTAAAAAATAAGTTGATATTAATACGACCAAAAGTAATTTAAAAATCACATCATGGCAGTATAATAGAATGCACAAAATATGAACTTTAAAGCACAAAATAAAATTAGGTCATGGATAAATAGTACAGGCTATATTGCTATTAATAAATTTGTGTTTTTTTACTCCTTCCTCATTACAATTCTTTGATTTCTAAAGGTAGTGAAAACATGGGGATTTCTACTATTTTATGCAATATTTCCAATATTGCTTAAAAAAACCATCTGATGCTTTTTGTAGCAGGAGAGATTTTGTAACAACAGGTGACTGGAGGAAATATTTAAATATTTCTAGATTAAGCTTTCTTTGAAAACTGAAACAGCAGTACATAAGAGTAAACAATGAGCAGCATTCTCATTTCAGGAGGTTGGTAACATACAGAACTAGCCATTGTAAAATGCACATGCAAACTCCTTTACATGAGAGAAAACCAGTCTCTCCAATGTTTCAATTTAGGTTTCATAAGACATCTTTTGTGTTTTACTTGCATTATTTTCTAAAGTAACTGATTATACAGAGGGGCAAACTTTTATTAATATGAAAAACAGAGGGTTCTCTTTAAAAAAAATTTTTTTTATTGATTTCAGAGAGGATGGGAGAGGGAGAGAAAAATAGAAATATCAGTGATGAAAGAGAATCATTGATCGGCTGCCTCCTGCACGCCCCCTACTGGGGATCGAGCCTGCAACCCAGCATGTGCCCTTGACTGGAATCAAGCCAGGACCCTTCAATCCACAGGTTGACACTCTATCCAGTGAGCCAAACCAGCTAGGGCTTCTAACAAAGCTTTTGATGTGGGCACACTTTGAAACTTAATATAAGTTTTGATTTATAAGTTTGGCTTTTGTCAACTGTACATTGGTAGCATGAGTATCTTGTATAATATTTATTCAGCATCCTGGTGTACTGGGCTCCCTTCTGACTGCCCTGTTAGTGAGAGGCACATTCACGAGTTCAGTGTGTGCTCGGAACAGTAAAAACTCCCAAACACAGTTACACGATGGAGGCTGAGAGCCTGGAGACGGTGCTGGAGAAGAGTAGCCTTCCGGGGTAACTGTTTGTAGGCTTCTGAAGGCGGTTTGCAGGTGCAGCGGTCTGTGTTGCTGCTGAGGGCCTGTCCATGACAACGGCTTGCGGTTATAGAAGGCAGATTGTCACTAGATCACTAGACATAAGAACAGGCCTCCAGGCAATCAGAGCTGTGCCACGCGGCTGTGAAGGCCTCCCGCCCAGCAGTCCGCCCTTCCTCAGGGGTCCTCTGTCAAGGCCTTGACCACAAAGATCTCCGTTTTGTGTGGGAGGTCAGACTAGATGGGTCCCTCTTCCAGTGCTGGGAGTCCCTGGCCTGAATTCCCCTTCAATGGTCTTTTTTTTTTTGATGGCTTGTTTATCCCTTTTCTATCACCAGGTTTCCCTGTGGTCTCTGCTAGTGACACTGGTGGTCCTTTTCATAATGACCGGCACTATGTTAGGACCTGAGCTGCTGGCGAGTATTCCTGCCACTGTTTACATGATCGCGATTTTTATGCCTCTAGCAGGCTATGCCTCGGGCTACGGCTTAGCCGCGCTCTTCCGGCTCCCACCCAACTGCAAGAGGACCGTCTGCCTGGAGACGGGCAGCCAGAACGTGCAGCTGTGCACCGCCATTCTCAAGCTGGCCTTCCCACCACGGCTCATAGGGAGCATGTACATGTTTCCCTTGCTCTATGCCCTTTTCCAGTCTGCAGAAGCAGGGATTTTTGTGCTAATATATAAAATGTATGGAAGTGAAATACTGCACAAGCAAGATCCTCTCGATGAAGATGAAGACACCGATATTTCTTACAAGAAACTGAAAGAAGAGGAGATGGCAGACACGTCCTATGGCTCAGTGAACGCAGAGAGCTTGATGATGGTGGAAACCGCTCAGGCTGCTCTCTAAGCGTGGAGACACACAGGAGCATCTGTCTTGCTGAAGTTTTACTTCGTATTTATAGTCTGTGGTAGTGTATGTGGTTTACCTAGAGGGTCACAATTGGCTCACAATACCATACTTGTAACAGTTTTGAACTTACCGCTGTAAGGCCGCCTTGGTATATTCACTAGGCGTTTTCACCAATTACAAGTCAGTGTCGTATGATAACTTGCACCTGGGACTGCGCACGCACGTGAAGCCTGAACAAGTGAAGTGTGCTCTTTGGTTTCAACCATTAACCAGTTTCTATGACTGTTTCAAAGATGTAAACTCTCAGAAAACGGGGCTTGGGAAATGTAGAATTTTGGTGCACTATCTTATATGAGTAAAAACAAGCTATATTTGTAAAGCATCATTGAGTTTAATGTAATTGTTGTAAAAAAAAAAAGTGTGCTAGCTTAACTTATGAATACTTGACAATGCTGAAATTTGACCTGTAGTTAGAAAAATCCCCAAACAGGTCAATTAAATAATGACTTATAGTATTTTAGTGTCAATCCTGTTTCAAATCAGAAAAAAATACACTAACATATTTGATTACTTGATCTGATATCTCTTGATGAACAGACATTTTTCTGGTGGACAGAGCGCATTGTTTTTTTTCAATTGGGGACTGACTTGGCCTAATGCATTTATGTTAACACACCTCCAATCAATTTACTTCTTGGAGAGATGGTTAGATGAGGAAATCTGTAGAACTACTCTCTACCCCAAAGAATAGTCATTAGTACCTGCAGGTACTCAAGAGCACCTCAAGGCCCACGTATGAGGTGGGGCGTGTGTGGGGGTGGGAGCACGTGCCCCAGGAGATGACAATTAGCCTGGGCATGGTGACCTAGAGCGCTTCCCACACGTGCTGAAAGGCTTCATAGGAAGACTTCCCTGAGCTCATTGAATAACCTATAACCTGAGATCAGAGGTAACCCAACCAAACCTTCGCATTTGCTCACTGGCCAGAGGCGGGCAGCCTCGCCTCGGTTTCCTGGGCGCTCAGACCCCGAGGACAATCCAGGGATGGGGACCACCTGGCTCAGCGCATCCAGGTGATAGTTCTCTTCCCGGTGGGCAAGTTCGCGTAGAAATCAGTGCGTGCATCGCAAAGAAGCCTCCTTCCAGAACATCTCAGGGTATCCGTGCGGACCTCCGGGGGGCGGGGGAGGAGGGGAGCAGCCCTCCCGGCGGGGCCGCGCGTGGCGGGAAGGCGCGGCGGAGGGGCGGGCTCCGGGCCGCCCCCGCACGGCCGCCTATTTAGGGCGCGGCGGCGGGCGGGAGCAGCTGCGGCCGCGCGCATGGCCTCCCCGGGGGACGAGGCGCTGGACGGCTACATGTACCCCGCGTGCGCCGCCTACCCGTACCCCTACCTCTACCCCCCGGCCGCCAGGGGCAAGGGCCTGGCGAGCGGGGGCGGCTGGCGGCCGCGCGCCGGGGACCACCCTCCCGCCTCCCCCGCCTTGGCCGGGGCGGCCCCGCCGTCCTTCCCGGGCTACGGGCAGCTGATGGCCGCCGAGTACTTCGACAGCTTCCAGCGGGCGCAGCTCATGGCCCTGCTGTCGCAGGTGGGCCCCGGCCTGGCCCCGCGGCCCCGCCGGGCGTGCAGCCGGGACGCGGCGGTGCAGGTGAACCCGCGCCGCGACGCGTCGGTGCAGTGCTCGCTCGGGCGGCGCACGCTGCCCCGCCGGCCCCGCGACGCGGACGCCCCGGCCCCCGGCCCCGAGGACGCGGCGGGCGGCCCCGCCTCCCCGCAGCCGGCGCGCCCGGGCCCCGAGCCGGGCAGCCCCCCGAGCGGCGGCCCGCGCCTCCCGCGCTTCCCGCGCTCCGTCGCCGTGTACTCGCCCGTGGTCTCGCGCCGGGTCACCACCTTCCTGGAAGGCGCCGAGGCCGCGGCGCCGGGTGGAGAGCGAGGGCCGCCCCCTCCGAGGCCCCGCGGCCCCGAGCGGGGAGAGCGGGCGGCGAGGACGGCGCCGGAGCGGCCGCAGGCCCAGGGGGAGGAGGAGGCGGCGGAGGTGCGCGCGAGCTGGGAGCCGTCGGAGGACGCGCCGGGGCTGCCGTCGCGGGAGGCCCGGGGAGGCGAGGCCGCCCCGCGGAGCGCGTCCGGGAGCCCGGAGCAGCCGCCGCCGGTGGGGGGCGCCCAGGAAGGCGAGGGCGAGAGGTCGTCGCCGCGGAGCCCGGAGCCGGGCAAGGAGCGCCTGCGCTTCCAGGTGAGGCCCGAGTCGGCGGGACGGGCGGGCGCGCGGGGACCCCGGGGCGCGTCTCCTCCTGGTTCCGCTCTGGGCGCGGGGACGTCGGGGGCCTTGCGCAGCCGCTGGCAGCAGCGGGCGTCATCCGCCTCCAAGAGTAAATTAATTGTAGCCGGATTGTGATTGAAAACGCCGGCGCCGAGGTTGGCGAGGGAGACGCCCTTCAAACGTCCGTATTCTGGGCGTATTTGCTGTCTAAACGCCATGGTGGGCACGTTGTCCGGTGTGGACGATCTAGGTGGGTACCGGGGTGGGGGCGGGGGGCATCAGAAGGTGGGCTTGCTGGCGGGAGAGTTCATGCCCCAGGATCCCACCCACTTTTCTCAATTTAACGGCAAAAGCCACAACAGTCGACTACTGGGGTGCTGTTCGCCTCGCCCCTGATTCTTGCTGGGTTTCCGAAAGCTTCCGCTGGAAGCTAGAGCCGCTGTAGTGCCTCTCTCAGGGTCTGTCCTTGCTCCTGAAAGGCACCTCCACTCAGAAACATAATAGTGCGGAAGCATTTGGGCTGTTGGTATGGCAGGCTAGGAGGGCCAGTCCCCACTAGCTGAACCCCAAAGGCCTGGCGTCCCCTGCCGACAGCTGTAACCCAGGGAGTGGGAAGGCATGGTAGGTACAAGAGGCCACGAGGGGGTGGGGCGGAGAGGTGAATCTAGAATTTATACACAGGCTATGTGCAATCTTTTTTTTAAAAAAAATTATTTCAGAGAGGAAGGGAGATGGAGGGACAGAAACATCAATGATGAGAGAGAATCATTGATCGGTTGCCTCCTGCACACCTCTTCCTAGGGACTGCAACCCTGACATGTGCCCTGATCAGGAATCAAACCGGGACCTCCTAGATCAGCGGTTCTCAACCTGGGGGTCGACCCACCCTTTCACAGGGGTCGCCTAAGACAATCGGAAAACACATATATAATTACATATTGTTTTTGTGCTTATCACTATGCTCTAATTATGTTCAATTTGTAACAATGAAAATACATCCTGCATATCAGATATTTACATTACGATTCATAACAGTAGCAACATTACAGTTATGAAGTAGCAACGAAAATAATTTTATGGTTGGGGGTCACCACAGCATGAGAAACTGCATTAAAAGGTCGTGGCATTAGGAAGGTTGAGAACCACTGTCCTAGTTCGTAGACTCTGAACCACTGAGCTACGCCGGCTGGGCACTGACTATGTGGCATCTTAATTCCTAACCTTCCCGGACTTCAGTTTGCTCACCTGTGAAGTCGCTGAGCGCTCCCCCAAATTTCTTTCACTTTGAAAGGCCTGACTCCAAAGACTTGTTTGCTATTGGTTTCTCCCTGGGCGGGAAGACAGCTTAAGAGTAAGGCAGTGGTACTTTTGTTCATGTTACACGTGAGCTGTGGCTTACCCACCATTTGGATTCCTACTCTATTGTTCTGGGGGGCACTGAACTAGCAGCCTGGAGAACATCATCTTGGGTGAACACCTGGAAGTACTTGAGGATTCAGAGTCTCACTCCTGTTCTTCAGCGTAACTACCCCCACGTCTGTGTTCTAAAAGCACTTGATCCAACCGAAGAGGCCTCCGGAAAGAACGGGAGGAGTAGAGAACCCTGGGTGTTTGGCTCTCCCCTTGCCCGTCTGAGGGAAAACACCGACTCGGTCCTTGTCAATTAATTTGCTTTATGAACCCCGTTGACCTGGCACGTAAACTATCTTAGGCCCATGTTTGCAAAGCTGCTCAATTAGGCCATTCGCTCACCTCGTTCCTTCCTATTTCGAACCTGATCCTACTTACCTCCACCACTGGAAGGAAGCTGCCAGTGTTAAGTAGGAGATAGATGCTCCTCAGCCTCTGAAATGAAGGGAAACAATTCGATATCTTGTTGGTTGAAACTCTGGTGTCCTTTTCAGTTCTTGGAGCAGAAATACGGCTATTACCACTGCAAGGACTGCAACATCCGCTGGGAGAGTGCCTATGTGTGGTGTGTGCAGGGCACCAACAAGGTAAGCAGCCCCACGACGGGCATCTTTCGGACAGGGGTGTCCCGAGGGCTTGCTTTACGTTCTCTCTCTCGCATCACAGGTTTACTTTAAGCAGTTCTGCAGGACTTGTCAGAAGTCGTACAACCCTTACCGAGTGGAGGCCATCACCTGTCAAGTAAGCCAAGAGCTTGCATTTTTGTCTGGACTGGGTAGTGGTAGAGGCTTTGGTGCAGTTTGTTGAATATAGTTCCTCAAAGAGGCTAGGTTCCCAGGGACCTCCAGGTTTTGACAGCTTTTTGGTAGGAGTTCAGAATAATGTTCAACTGGTAAACAGGCCTCAGTGTCAGTTTCCTTCTGCCCTTGCAGATCTCGGTCATGGTAACCTCTTTAGAGACCAGTACCTCACTTGCAATGTGGAAGAACATTTGCCTCACCTACTGCTCAGTCTAATGTAAGGGATAGCAAACTGAAAAAATAGGATACCGTCCTGCTAACATGGGGTGGGAAAGGTTGCCTGCTTGGCCCAGATGCTTCTTATGAAGCACATGCCCAAGTTAAAGCATTTAGTGTAAGCATGGGATTTTTTTTTTAAAAAAATTGACTTCAGAGAGGAAGGGAGAGAGAGAGAAACATTCATGATGAGAGAGAATCATTGATCAGCTGCCTCCTGCACACCCCTCCTCCCCCCGCCCCAGAATTGAGCATGTGCCCTGACTGGGAATTGAACCCTGAAACCCTGACCTCCTGGTTCATAGGTTGACACTCAACCACTCACCCACACCGGCAGAGCTAAGCATGGGGTTTTAAGGTTCAGTCTCGCCTGAGAGCTTGCAAAAAGGAGAATCATTTGTTTGAAAGTAAATCTAAGACCCCCAGAAGTGTGGCAAACTGTAGACGCACTGAGGTCATGGCAGAGGTGGGTCAGGTTCTAAAGGAGGATGTCTTTGCCTTCTGCCTCGGTGTGAGGTCGCGTACAGTAGGTTGGGGTGGGGAGGCCAGGCCATTGATGCCAGCCCAGAGCCATGGCTTGCTACTGGGCACTAGCCTCCCGCAGTAGCTTTCCTTGTTTTGCAATACTTCTATTTTTATTTAAAAGTTCTTTTGTTTTTCATTTCCTCACCCCAGCTTGCTTATTCTCCACCCTTCAAGTGCAGGAAAAGACTTCCTGTAAGAAAATTGTTTCAAAAGAAGCAATTCCGAACTAAATCCTATGTAACATGGGACTACGGCAAAGGGTTAAGCACCCTCTATTTATAACCCTATCCTTGCTAGAAAGGATTCAGGCAAGATTAGCACAGGGCCTTGCTTAGAGTGCATTCAAGCAGCATTTGGACTAGGGAAAAACTTTTAAACTTCCAGGAAGTCACCCAGGGGTTACCTTCTGAACGCGCTTCTCATTTGATTTTTCAGAGTTGTAAACAGACTAGATGCTCCTGCTCAATAAAACTTCGCCACATTGACCCTAAACGGCCCCACCGACAAGATTTGTGTGGGAGATGCAAAGGCAAACGCCTATCCTGTGACAGCACGTTCAGCTTCAAATATATCATTTAAATGAATGTAAAAGACCAGTCCTACCGACCGTGTGCTAGTGGAGCAGACAAGTGGGCTGTGTGTGCCCCTTCTCCCTTTTGCCTCCTTGTGCAAGGCTGTGTTTCTTGACAAAACCTTTAAATAAAAGAATTGCAAAACAATTGCATAAAATCGTGTCTTTTAAAAATAAAGTTTAGGAGAGCTTGTCCTGTACTAACAGTCTGGGCCTGTCACGTGTATTATTTGTTCACGAGAGGCCCAATGCACAAAATTCACACCAGGGGCTTGGCCCTCGTGGCCCTGGCTTTGTCCAGAAGGACATCCGGATGGTCGTTCAGCTGTCCGGTCTAATTAGCATATTGCACTTTTATTATTATAGATTGCATATGGAACAGCCAGGCTCTGAGGCATATTCGTCACTGGAGGAAAGTGTAAGAGGGGCTCATAGATGTGAGATTTACTGCTTATGTGGGAGTGTAGGGCTGAAGCTTATAAGCAAGACATGAATAAAGAGAAGCCAACTAGCCATTGAATAAGCATGCTTCTGAAGGAGGCGGAGGCAGAGCCATCCTGCTGTATGGGGCAATTTGGGGTAACCCTGAGTGGCTGGCTAGCTCTGGGTGGGAACTTCAGTGCATCCTGGCGACCTCAGTCTAGTAGGTAACAAACTCGGGGTAGCGGGGAGAGGCGTGCTGTGAACAAAACTGCATTATTAATCATCAGTCTCACAGCTGGGGCTTGGAATAGGGTTGCTAAAGGCAGCTTCTTTAAGATGTTAAATACATTCATTCAATGGACTTCTGGTTTATAACGAGGCCTCCTAAGTGTAAGGATTTTTTCAAGTGAGTTGAAGACAGCTTTAGCCTTTGTTTCTATTGACTTGCTGTTCTGTAACTGGAAAGTGTTTTCGCCATCTCTAACCTAAGGATTCTCTCCTAACTGCACCCCAGTCCCAGGAAAACACAAGGCCCCGACGCCCCATTAAAGAGTTCTGGGGTGGAGGTGGGGGGTGGCACTTCAGTTAGTGGCAGGGGATTCTAATGACAATGGAGTTGAGGGCTATTGACTTAAAGGTTACAGATGCCACATGATAGGCACCAGGTGCTAATTATGTCTCTTTCCAATTTTCTAACCAACCCGTTTAAGTTAACCCTTACTGCCTCAGAGGTGCCATAAAAGTAAGCCTGTTAACATCTGGGATGCTTGCATGTAGACAGACAAGGAATAAAAACCTAAAATGAGTTTGAGGTCTCTAGAGCCCTTAGAGCAGTGGTTCTCAACTTTGGCTGCACATTAGAATCACCTGGGAATCTTTTTTTATACAAATTTTAAAATATATTTTGATTTTTTTACAGAGAGGAAGGGAGAGGGATAGAGTTAGAAACATCGATCAGCTGCCTCCTGCACACCCCCCACTGGGGATGTGCCCCCAACCAAGGTCCATGCCCTTGACCAGAATCGAACCTGGGACCCTTCAGTCCGCAGGCCGACGCTCTATCCACTGAGCCAAACTGGTTAGGGCTGGGAATCTTTTTAAAATCCTGATTTCTGGGCCTCATCCTCCGGAAATTCTGTTTGTTACTAATGTTGTGGCCCCACCCCATAACAAAGAAACAGAATTTCCGGAGGATGAGGCCCAGAAATCAGGATTTTAAAAAGATTCCCAAGTGATTCTAACGTGCAGCCAAGGCTAAGAACCACTGCCTTAGAGCGAGGGGAAAGGCCCTCTGCATCCATATGGACTTAGGAAGGTGGCTCATGAAAATGCAGATCCCAGGCTTCTGCCCCCACTGAATTGCTGCAGCAGCATTTAACAAGTACCCAGGTGTTGCTTATGGAATTGAAGTGAGAAAACCAGCAGTTGAGTCAGCTTTGCACTTAGTACTACGGAAAAACATGGGTGTGGCCTCTGCCCTTACGGAGCTTCTAATGTAGGGGGAGAGAGCCATTCATTTTTGCATTAAAAAAAATGTAAAATAGAAGTTCTGCCATGTTAATAGGGGATAGGACTTGGACAGATTAGGGAGGGCTTGCTTTGAAAATGACACTTCAGCTGAAGTTTGGATGAGCTGAATTAGGTAAAGGGCGGAAGGAGAAACTTCCCAGATTAAGCTGACATGTGCAAAGGCCCAGGGGTGGAAGAAACCAGGAGACCTGTGGTAGAACACGGGGGACAGGAATGGGCATGATAGTCGGTGAGACCGGCAGGCCCAGACTGGGAACACCTGTTCGACTTTGCTCAGGTACCTGTCATCAGTGAGAACCTACTGGAAAGTTTTAAAGCTATGGTGGGATAGTGACCAACAGATTCACCTTTAAAAAGAAATAACTCTGGCTGTACAATGCATGTCTGTCAATCAGTAAGGAGGCCTGCAATGATCAGATAAAATGATGGGGGGTGGGGGTCAGAGAGGAATGAGTGACAAGAACCCTAGGTGGTGTTGAAGGTACTGTGTCATTCTGACACCTGTTACTTAGTCGAGTGTAGGAATAGGAAACTCATTTGACTGGTATGGCATGCATGCCGTGTACAGTATGCTCTCAGGCATTTGCTGAATGAATGAGGGAACAGTAGAAAGATACCTGCTTTGGTTCCTGAGAGAAATTCATTGGCTATTAACATGGGTAATTAAAATTTCCTAATAGAGCAGCTAACCCTATTTTACAGTTGAGAGAAGCAAGGATCAGACTATGTTTTACTTAGTGGGGATTCAGACATTGAATCAAGTGGCACAAAACATCATTTTCATGAGTTACAGTGATGCCTGGCTGGTGTGAGTCAATTGAATGTCAACCTATGAACCAGGAGGTCACGGTTTGATTCCCTGTCAGGGCACATGCCCGGATTGCAGGCTCGATCCCCAGTAGGGGGCATGCAGGAGGCAGCCAATCAATGATGTTTTTCTTCGCCTTCCTCTTTCTGAAATAAAAAAAATTTTTTTTTAAAGAGTTACAGTGATAACATTCCAGCAATGAGATGATATTGAGCTGTATGTATACAATTAGGAATTTATGAATGTGAATTTTTTGAGCGAGATTGAGAGTCTAGAAGTACTCCAGATTACTGTGATCTGTAGGTGTCAAGAAATTGATGATAATTTTCTTCACATTTCCTACATTTGCTAAAGCAACAGTGTATTACTTTGAAAAAAATTTCTAGTCATAAAACACAATTATAATTACATTGATTCTGGTATCTTCTTCCCTCCCGCCGAGGTTATGCTGGCGTGGCGTCTGAGCAGTTCTCACAGACCCGAAGCGGGGAGACTCGGTGAGTCTGTTCCAAAAGATACGTAACTATTTGCTAAATTTTAGGTTGTAACCAAACCGGTTATGTTACGTCACCTACAGCAGGAAATATTTTCTGCATTGTGTAAAAACCCCTTGGCCTTCTATTTTAGAAGTAGTGTGAGGGAACGTCCAGATCTCTTCTTTTGGTTTATTTTATAAACTATTTTGAAAATGATTAAGGTGTTTAATAAGTTAAACATTTGATATATTTTGTCAATAAGTGTATAGTGTGGATTTAGAGGATCAGGAGCAAAGAAGTACAGGTTTGAGGAAAACCCTTTGGAAAAAGGACAATCCTAATGATTGTACATTTGCATCTTGATTTCTGCAGGTGTGTTAATTTTCATTACATTATTAATGGATGTAGTTACATATAAACAAACATGAAAGCAAACTTCAATTGTTTGAAAGGTTTGATTTGGGTAATCAACTAATTTTTGTTGTTAATCCTCACCTGAGGATATTTTTCCCATTGATTTTTAGAAGGTGGAAGGGAGGGGGAGAGACATATAGGTTGCCTCTGGCATGCACCCTGACGGGGGCCAGGGAGCAAGCCTGCAACTGAGGTACATGCCCTTGACTGCAGTCAAATCCTCAACCCTTCAGTCTCAGGGCTGATGCTCTAACCACTGTTAGCAAACCGGCCAGGGCAGGTAATCAACTAATTTTGTTCTCCCTCTTTTATGGAAAATCATATTGAATAATGAAGATAATTTGTAAAGTTTCTAAATGATGCACACTAAAATCATCTTTTCTTAAAATACAACACAAACCAACAACTACAATGCTTTTTATTTTAACAAAAAGGATAGAAGGAAGGTGAGGAAAAATAGGGGATGGTAAGATAGGATGTAAAATGTGGTGTCTCTCTGGACACCAGCCCTCTCTTCCCTGCCCCACACCCAAATGTTACTAAATAATTTAAAGGACACCATTTACAGTACCAGGACACCATCAAAATAATTGGTTTTATCAGGGTCAAAAAATACAGTGATTATGGATGTGCCGTGACCAGTTAGGGAATTTTACAGGTAACATAACTATAGTCAGCAGTCCAACAGGGTGCACTGTGCCTTCAATTAATGCACTTGAGCATAATTACATTTCTGGCAGTGTCCACACCCCCAAGAAAAGGCAAAGCTAAGCAGTTCATTCCTACATTCTAAACTCTGGAACCCCAGAGCCCAGTTTTAAAAGAAAAGTCACAGTGGATAAGAGATGCATATAAAAAATACAAGGGTGTTCCTTTCAAACCAGAGGAATTGTGGGACTACATTCATTTCTTTTACAAAATGCTATTTAAAAAAGGACAGAGAATCCAGTTCATGTTATGCTACAGGCTTAGACAGTGGCTAAGTATATTGCATGTTTTGGTAGTCGGTCTTCAGGCTTCCTCTCATTTCCCCCCATAACCCCAGGTTCCTTTCGGGTGAAACATTTGAGTCCCGAATAAACATATAAAAATGCATTTGCACCTCTCTTCTTGAATTCTGCAGACTTCAGAGCCCGCAAGTCGTGTAGTCTATCATCGATGACCACAATTTTTTTCTTTAGCTTTGTACACCTGTTCTTGTATAACAGTGCATTGCACAAATGTACAAGAAAAATACTGGTTTTCATCTATACAGTTTCTATAATTATGGAGTAAAATAAGTTAACTTTTCTAATGAGAACAGCTGACGGGCAGCATACATCTTTATTTTACATTTTAAAGTCTCTGCAGGCATCTACTTTGGTTAGTTATCAACAATCATAACATAAGCACTGATCAGAGAACTGAGCAGCATTCCAATAACGTTAACAGATATATTATTTCTTTTTGAAATACTGGGAGAGCCCAGTTTTAAAATATTATTAAAATGTTCTAACATTTACACACTATGAAGAGTTAGATCTAATAAAATAAAATTTCTTCAAAAATAATCTTGCAGTGCTCTTTCAGGCATGCTCTGAGATGTTGTCACCAAACACCCATACCTTGAAAATAGGACTATCACGTAGTCACACACCCCAGCTCACACGCACACAGTTCCGTATACAGACTAAAAAACAAAACACCCACACCCTGATCCCACATATTGAAAAGTCAATGGTTTTTGCAAATAAGTTTCTGTGTATATCTATCCGACGGGATGTTCTTCATGTAGATAATTGAGCATCACCTGTGGGTGATGCTCGTGACTGCTGCGAATCCAAGCAGTGTTGCAGGCCTTCAGCTAAAACGAACCAGCCTCATTTCACCTGCTTCCCAATGGTCTCCGTATGAGAGGCCATTATTGCAAACGTTCTTACAATCGGTTTCTCCAGAAAGCAATGTATGTACTTGTATGCATCACTTTTAGCCCTTTTCCATCCACATAGGTTAAGTAATTTAAAAATCCCTTCTTTGTAGTTCTTGTGGGAGGTATTGGCAGCTGTTAAACAATTAAGTTTTTTTTTTTTCTTCTGATCTTTGATTTTGACATTAGTTACACTGTGGTTGTGGATGCTGCCAGAAAAAGTTATCAGTGAATTACAAGGGTTCATAAAAGGTGCTTGTTAATATTCTTAATAGTCTTCAGTTTAGTTTCTTTCCTAAATCCATGAAGTTTCTCAGAATCCAGTGCTCACCAAATTTCCAATTGGTTTGGCCTGTGCGAGTAGTTGGTATGATTGCACCATGCGTAGAGACTCTCTTATTTCTAGATTGAGTTCCATCAGTTTGTAGTTGGCTTCTGACATGTCCAGGTCAGAGCCTATAACTGCAAAGCTTCCCGTCTGGCCCAGCGTCTGGTGATGGAAATAAATGTGTAACAGCGTCTGCACAGGGTCGTCTTCGCAGCTGCCGAAGATGTCATTGGGCCAGAGAGCTCTGAAAGTAATACACAGTGCTTTTAAGTTCTGAGACCCCACCGGCAGTTATTAAGGTTAACTACATTTTAAGTTAACACCTGAGACAACAACATTTCACTGGGCATTGTTTTAATATTTGAGCAAAAAGATTACTGAATTTATCACCGAGAGTGAACAAAATCATGTTTGCCTTTCACAGAGATCTGCTATTGAATCATCAAAATGAAAACCAAACCCAATCACTGTAAACTCCCAATCTAATAAAGCGGTCATTTTCAACTGGTGTGCCACAGGAATTTTCAAAACATGCAATACCTGACTATTTAGTTTGGGGGACTGGCCTCTTTTCCCTTAGATTGTCAAAAAAAAAAAAAAAGTTACAGCAGGTAACAAAAATAGCTACTTGGTGTAAATGAATCAAAATTATACAATTTTTTTTTTAGCAGATCAGCAAAAAAAATGTATTTTTTGGTGTGCCACAGAATTTTAGCAATCACTTTTTGTGTCACGAGATGAAAAAGGTTGAAAATGGCAGGTATAAAGGCATCTCCTTAAAATCCGTTCACATTTTACCTGAAAGCTTTGACTTGTGCTACCGCTGATATAAATTCCTTATTTTTCAAAGTTTCAATTAAAGAGTGAATGGCAGTTTCTATAGTAGTTTGTGCAGCTTTGGAAATGTCAGTTTCTTCACTTTCAGAAGCGGACTCCGCTTCTCTGAGGATGCTTTCCAGCTGGGCCAGTTCCTCGGACATGTTGATGACCTAAAAGTAAACACACCTTAAAGGGATCTAGTTGTATATTTATCCACAAAACAAGCATTTAATTGGCTGTGACAAAGATGTTCAGATGTTAAACTTACTATTTAAGGGCAGTTAAGTTCTCTGTTGAGTAGGGATAAATAATTTTAGCCACCCAATAGTAGTCTTCTAAATACTCTGGATAAAATAACAGGTTGGCGCTAGCTGGGTAGCTCAGTTGGTTAGAGCTATGCCAAGGTTGCGGGTTCCATCCCCGGTCAGGGCACATACGAGAAGCAACCAATGAATGCATAAATGAGTGGAACAAAAAAATCGATATCTTTCTCTTCCCACCCCCTTCCTCTCAAAATTAAAAAAAAAAAAAAAGGTTGTAATAAGTATAATGTTACATTGTAATAAGTAAAACAGGTTGTAACTAATGTTTATATTGGTTTTAACATGTGATCTGTACTTCATCTTGGATAGTAAAAATACATTTACTGTTAGGAGGGATCATAAACATTTTTTTTGACAGCAAAGTCTTTATATTTTAAAAGGTTATTTACCCAGTGTAATTTCAGAGAGGGAGAGAGAGATAGAAACATCAATGATGAGAGAGAATCAGTGGTCAGCTGTCTTCTGCACACCCCCTACCAGGGATCGGGCCTGCAAACCAGGCATGTAACTGACCATGATCTCCTGGTTCATAGGTCAATGCTTAACCACTGAGCCACACTGGCTGGGCAGCCCAATGTATTTATATAAACCAGTATGTGTATGTATATCCTTTTACATTTAACCACTTAAAAAATATTAAATCATTTCCCCAGTGATGGTTTAGTATCAGTGGTTGAAAATGGGGGAAAAAGAGACTAAAGTCACTACCCTCTGAATCTATTCGGTATATGCTTATTCTTGTGTGTATCATTAGACTACAAAATAATAGATGGACAAGGTGTAGGGGGTTTCATAATATAATGTCTATAGGGGGTTGATGCGCTTTACCAGACTTTCGATTACAGATGATCTATTGCTGCTACTGTGACCTTTAAGGTCACAAACCTTTTAAGACTGCTGGGTATCTACTGCCTCATTTACTAATAGGTCTGGAAATAGCATATCATTTCAAAGAACAATTCTGATAAGAAATGATTCATTATGTGTGACTTCGGACTTAAGCCCTCCTGCAAGGGATATATACAGTATATGTACATGTGTACATTTTAACTTTCTAGCATCAGTTACTTGATGCCTAGTACAATTACATATTTACCTCTGCTTCATTTTTTATTGCGTTTACTTGGCTGATAAGTTTACAGTAGGCTTG
This sequence comes from Myotis myotis, assembly GCF_014108235.1. Taxonomy (NCBI): domain Eukaryota; kingdom Metazoa; phylum Chordata; class Mammalia; order Chiroptera; family Vespertilionidae; genus Myotis; species Myotis myotis. Next base: position 30,563,333 of record NW_023416313.1, read on the forward strand.
GAACAGAAGTAGTAATTGAAAATGCAATTTGTATAATCTTCGACAGAGCTCCAGTTCCTAGAAATAAATAACATTGCATTACAGTTTAGGTGTGATTTTCCATATTTGACTAGACCACATATTTCCAATAAATTTGTAAAGTAGCTGTTAAAATTGTCCTGGCATTTATTTTTCTGCAGTAAGCAAGTTAATACAGTATGAAGCTGATGAAAGATGCTTTGAAGACTGATTAAAAGTATTGTTGGTTACATAATTCATTTTTAGTGTGAAGCACATTTTCACATTAGACAGAATTTTAAAGCAGACAACATATTGGATGCTTTAAAAAGGATTCACTGTTACTTAAAACTTTAAATTCATAATTCAAATGCATATGCTTTTGCCGCATCATGATACATATATTTCACTACATTTAGCAATAAGTGCTTGTTAAAGCAGAGTAAAACTGGATAATCGCTTAGCTAAAAATGAATTTTTCTAAAAACACACACTGTAATCTCATTGAAATGAGACAATGAAATTAACATTTGCACTTTGATTTTCAAAATGAAGAAACTTAAAAGGAGATGTTAGTTGGAAATGTATGAGAAGGCAAGTGCTAGTTGTACATATTGATTATAAAATCACATTTTTATTGGACCACATTTCATAGATTAGGGCTATGCAAACCTGAAGCGCACACTACTTTTAAAGTAGCCGTCCATGACAAAACACTGCTGGGTCACAAACGGCAAATGAAAACCAGTTTGTCTGACATGGATAAATAGTCTGTAAATTAAGACAGGTCACTTACTGCTAGAATTTCCATTTGCTAAGCAAGAAGGTGATCGGGTCACAAAAATACAAAGGAAGAAAAAGACCAAGAATTAGTGTAAGATCATTTTAACTAGGGTCACAGATGTCCCAGGCAAACGGAAGAACATTTAATCACACCCCAAAGAAAAATTTATGATGCCATTTCCAGAATAAAACTTTTTAGACATTTACTGTAGCAATCCAGGGTGTTTGTTAACGCTTTGCCAAATAAAAATTTATATTTAGGCTACAGTTTATTTCTGCGTAACAGTTATGAAGAAAATCGAACTAATGTGATCTTGAGGAAGCTGGCTATTATAAGTGGTCTTTATCTAATCTTTATAGCTTTAAAAAAATGCCAAGTGTCATAAAATTTTCTTAGGAAAGGAGAAAATTTCTCACTAGGAAATAAGCAGATTACTGTTCTCAGAAAGGAGGTGGCTTATAATCTTAATACTTACCTACGAGAAGATTATCTTTGGTGTGGCTCATTCTAGGCTTCCTACCTTTCACTGTCTAGTTAGGTCCTATGTTGCCAGAATTGGTGCCAAGTCAGGAGGTAAAATAGCGAAAGTAGATGTGTGTTTTAAATTGCGTTCCAATATAATTTAGTAAACTTCAGAAACTCAAACCTACTAGGTTTGAATCAAATAAGATAATGTATGTAAAATACATACTTAAAAACTATTACATTAAAACATCTACAGCAACTCAGACCTACTCATTAATGGAGAAAAATGTTTTCTATTTAAAACAGCAATTGCCATAATGTAAATACTGCTTCTAAAAGTCCCCTTTGAAGCCTGCTTTTCTAAGTAGTTTCCGCAGAAGAACTACTTATATAACATTTATTCCTTTCAATTTAGAAAGGATTTGCTAAGCAAAGGTGAACTTTTAGCTCCTTACTGCTTACCATAAATTACTTAGGCAGCCATTCTGTGAACATTAGTTGAGCACAATCCAGTGTCAAACTTATTAGCATATCTAAATTTCTAAGGTTTTATATGGGAATTAATAATTATTTGAGTTTTAAATACCTCTTCCCTCTTCTCTTAGTATAAATAAAAAAACAGAGCTAATTCTATGTGCATATATCCATAGCCTCTACTATGGGATGTAATGGAGAAGAAATCACTGATAATGTTTATGATTATAATTGTAGGAAATAACACAATTGTAATTGATTCTATAGCTCTGAATTACCATAAATTATACTAAATATGCTAACATTGTATATTTTAAATTAATACCTTTTAAGTACATGGAAATTTGCATATACATTCTCTTTTATTTTTAAATAACTATTTATAGATTGCTTGTTATGCAAAAGACTACACTGGTACACAGGGACACTTAACAGATAATGTGTAAAAAGGTCTCCGCTCTCAAGAGCTGAATATGAAAGAAGAGAGACGTAAATGAAATCTTAAATGTACAGTTTTTATTTAGCAGAAAACCTTGAGCAAGATTAATTGAAGTAGACTTTGGGAGATAGAACTCATTTTCTTCAAGGTAGAAGGGATATAAGAAATCACTTAGTCTAAACACCTAATTTATATAGGAAAAAAGGAGTATATTACTTGCTTAAGCCATGCAGTTAAGTAGTGGCAAAGTCAGAACTAGAACCCAAAGGATCTAACTCTAATCCAGGGTTAGTTCCTTATTTTACACACATGATTTGACAATTTCTTTGTAACAGTGCAGGACTGCCTAGCTTTGAATTTTAATTCTACTTACTTACTTACTGATTTTTTTTATTTTTATATATTTTATTGATTTTTTTTACAGAGAAGAAGGGAGAGGGGATAGAGAGTTAGAAACATCGATGAGAGAGAAACATCGATCAGCTGCCTCTTGCACAACTCCCACTGGGGATGTGCCCGCAACCCAGGTACATGCCCTTGGCTGGAATCCAACCTGGGAACCCTCAGTCCGCAGGCTGACGCTCTATCCACTGAGCCAAACCAGTCAGGGCTACTTACTGATTTTAGATAAGTTAGCTTCTTTGAACCTTAATTTCCTCATCTGCAAAATGGGGATAATTATAGCATCTACTAGACAGAGTTGTTAAGATAGAGATAATGAATGTGAAATACTTAGTACAGTGCCTGGCAAATAGTTAACATGTATTAAGAGTATGCCATTATTTCCTCAGCATTTCAGTTTTTTAAAAAACTTCAAATTTTCTTCATAATGGTACCATAACTTTTACAGTGACTAGAACTCTATAACAATATAACTGATGTTGAAAAAGATTAGAATTCTGATGTCAAATGCAAAGGTCACTGATGAATGTATCTTCCCCATATGAAGTTGTAATCTTATTAGAATAATTTGTAAGTCTTAATTTATCCTCACTTAATATGATGTATGTGTTAGTATTTTCTCTAAGAAAATACTATTTTATTTCATTGAATTTTACACTAGTAAAAAACATTACAGTTTATCCAATCAGAATTTCCTGTTTAGAAAGGTTAATATGAATGTATATAACCTTATTTTTGGGTTTGCATTCCTGACCAGACCATTTATCTGCAGAATACCAATGAAGAACAGACATTTCTTGAAAGAGGCAGATGCAGCTAAAAGTGACTTGGACTGTCCAGATAGCCATCAAGCCTATCTACTGAATGTTATTAAGCTTCAGTCATAAGCTGGTCATTCACTTTGATTGAAGGGAATTTTTTCATTACTAAGCCAGTATTTCATTGAACCTAACTTTTACAAAGATTGCTCCGATAGCAAAAATGAAAAACGTTATACGTATTCTTTTTTCTAGGACTATCACATAAGGACATTAGAGCATGCACACAGTTTTACTCGGTACAGAAATACAGCAAAACGAAGAATAGGAAACTTACTTGTGCATCTGTGTTGATCCTATAAATGTCTTCTTTGGTGCCAAATGTCCTCTTGCAATTGTCTAACCACTAAAGAAAAAAGTGACAGTGAACTGTGATGTGGTACTTGTGCAGTGGCATTGGTAACATAACAACAGGCTGTTGTATAGAACAAATTTAAAAGTTAACTGTCTCACGGTGTATATGCAACAAACCAAGCAGGATGACACCGTCAGTGTAACTAGATGCACACACTTCTGGGCCCTTATCAACAGAAATGCGAATAGGGCCCTCTCTTCGGGGAGGCGGTGCTCCACTTCAGTGCAGAACAGTCTTCACAATCTCTGCCTGACCCTGGCCTGATGTAAGATGGGAAATGAGAGATGTGATTCCCCTCCAGCCAACTTAATAAGGACAACTTAGAATCAACCAGGTCCTTTTGCTGATCAGAAGTGTGAATCTCAGAAGGCTGGTGGTATCAGTTTTAGTTTTAATTAGTGAAACAGAAACCCAAATCCATTTTAAATCTTATTTTTATATCTCTTTTCTTACTCTTTTGGACAGTAATGAATGCTAAGTTATTTCCAAAGAATATTGGGTATAGGAGCCAAATGTCATTGCTAAAGTTGGCTATTTATTTAAGGTCAAATAAAAATAAAATCCCATGTGGTTTAATAGAGAAGATCACGAAAAGCCTTTAAGTTAGGCTCCTAGGTTTTGACAGTTTGATAGTATTAATATTTGTTTTTAAAATCTTAGTGTTTTTTTTAATTTGGTGTATTTTATAATACAAATAAAAGTCATTTAATAAATCATAGGGACATTTTTTACTAGGACTTTGGGAAAAATTACCAGCTATGTTAAGTCTGCCCTTTAAAGATTGAAATATCTTCAAAGGGCAGACTTTGAAGATAGACATTTAAAATTCTCAATTGTAGCTTAACATTCTTCATGCAAAGAATTACAATGAGACAGCTCAGTTATTTCAAAACAATCTCTGACCTCCTGTCCCTTTTATCCCGGTCCCTCAGACTGCACTGGCCTCAGGCCCTTTGCTTGACAGCTCAAAACGAAAACATGTTAAGCTTTCCTGGTGAGACAGAACTGCTGGCAGCCACTGTCAAAGCGTCTAGGAGATTTCTGCATATCAGCAAAATTCAGTCGTGATTGTACATGACTCTTTATCCACACACGACGTGAAAAAGCTTATACTCTTAATCATCATCACTAATCCAGTCCAATTTGTCCAAGTAAACCAATACATTTGGAAAAATTTCAATAGATTTAATGGTCTATTTTTACTGAATATTTTTTTAAAAATTGATTTCAGAGAGGAAGGGAGAGGGACAGAGAGAATCAATGATGAGAGAGAATCATTGATCAGCTGCCTCCTGCACACCCCCTATACTGGGGATCGAGCCAAATTCGGGACCCTTGGAATCAAATTCGGGACCCTTCAGTCCACAGGCCGATGCTCTATCCACTGAGCCAAAAAGGCTAGGGCTTTCCTGAATATTTTTTATACTATATGTCCAGTGATACGGCATTTGGTGGCATTATTGAACACAATTATTTCTGATTTTATTCTATTAAAAGACAAACCCCAACCCCATTCAGAGATTGTTTTGAAATAACTGAGATGTCTAATAGTCCCATGGGCTGTATAACGTCCTGAAAAGTACAGGTCCACACCTTTCCAACCAGAGTACACAGACACAGTATAGAATACGTCTGTGTATAGAATACCCTCTAGTTCAGTGGTCGCCAACCTTTCGGACCTCATGGACCACCAGTGGTCCACAGACCACCAGTTGGTGACTGCTGCTCTATTTCACATTAATCAGTCTTCCTGTCACAATGTTTTCTTTACTCAAGTGAAGGTTAAAACTTAACCTGAGAGGATGGGCTTCTGGGCATGATGGAGGAGCTTGTGTAAGGCCAGTCCTCCATGGACATCTATAGAAGCCGCATACCATTACCAGGATCTAGGGAGTATGAGAAAAGCACAGAAGGGAGTCCTACATTGATCCCGCTGTTTACTCAAGGGCACGTTCTTATGCATGTCCCTAGGCACAGAGGTGGGAGAGAAAGTGGCGGCCTACAGTTTCACTGCACTGGGAGGTCTGAGGATCCTGGAGAAGAAGTAACTGCAGAGGAGAGACCTTAGCAGTCAGTGTGTCATTTCCCCTGAGGGACACTCGCTGTTCCTATGTTTATCACGAGCAGGCGGACAGGCTTAGAAACCAAGCAGCAGCATCTGGGAGTCTAAAAAGGTAAGCGGAGATTTCTGGTCTTGTGGTTCTGGGAAGACAAATTGTCCAGTGCTTGTCGACACAGCAGGGCCCTGATAAACACCTAAGGCGCTCACTCACTCACCCACGATCCTGGGGAAACGCAGGAACAATAAAGGGATGTATAACTGAGAAACTATTAGAGGGGAAACTGAATAGTAAAAAATATATCATTGATAGAAAAGACCAGAAAGGAGGAAAAAAGGTTACAATGAGTAGGGGGGACAAGAAACAGGGAGATGGTAGTTCAGAAAAGAACCAAAGTTCATTCCGCCCCCATACAAATATTTAATGGATTCAGGATAACTTTTTTTTTTTAATATATATTTTATTGATTTTTTTACAGAGAGGAAGGGAGAGAGACAGAGAGCTAGAAACATCAATGAGAGAGAAACATCGATCAGCTGCCTCCTGCACATCTACTGGGGATGTGCCCGCAACCCAGGTACATGCCCTTGACCGGAATCGAACCTGGGACCCTTCAGTCTGCAGGCTGACGCTCCATCCACCAAGCCAAACCAGTTTTGGCAGGATAACTTCTTGAACATTCTTTCCCCAATGTGTGGCAATAGCACCTTTGCTATGAGTTATATGGCTATATATGCGGATTCTCTATTACATTCCACTGGTCTATTTATTCTTATGCCAGTACTACCCCATTTGAGATTTCTAATAGGTCTCACTAACTGCATTGTTTAGACCTAGCTGCTGTTCTTCAGGACAAGGTTTGGAAGACTCTGTAAAGGGCAGATACTATCTTAGGCGTTGCAAACCATACATTCTCTGTTGCAATACGTAACGTAGTGATGCATTACAAAAACAGTCTTGGACACATGCAAACAAATGGGATGGCTATTTCCTAAAAAATCTTTACACAAAACAGGCAGTGGGCCCGATATGACCCGGGGACTATAGTTTGCTGAGCTGTGTTCAACAAGATTGTCCTAGTATTTGGTGCTTGCATTTCCATATAAATTATAGTTAGCCTGTCAATTTTCATTAATTTACCCTCTGAGATTTAGAACAACACTGCATTAAACCTACATATCATTTTTGGGGAAAATGATACCTTTGCACCATCGAGTCTTCTGACTCATGAATACGGTGTAGTTCTCCATAAATTTAGCCTCTAATTTTGCTCAGAGATATTTGGGGTTTTCTGAGTGGAGGTCTAGAGCATCTGACTAGACGTACTTGCAGGTATTTGGTGTCTTATTATAAATGGTACTGGCTTAAAACAACCAGACAAATGCATGTGTTGGCTGGGAGTTCCTTCTGGTTCTGCCTAGGGCCACCCCGAGTGTACAGTCATGTGATGGCTCGACTCAGGCTGGAAGTCCCAGGTTGGTCCCACGTCTGTGCTGCCATGCTGCCTTCATAGCTGGGATTCCTCCACCCTCCTCCACAGGACCTCATCCTCCAGTAGGCGAGAGCCCAAATAGTTTTTCAGAATTCCTCCCAATTTACACTCTGACCGGCACGATGGCAAAAGCAGAAGCTGCAAAAGCCACTGACATGTTAGTCTCTGAAGCCGCCCAACAACGTGTCTAACTTTGGTCAGAACAGTCACAGGCCGTTCCACTTGGAGGCGGGGGAACGGACTCCATCTCCTGACGGAAGAACAGCAAAGGGGTGTGGACAGAGGGGCAGGCACCGGGGTCACCACTGCAACAATTCACTGCAGCTTCCAGGATAAGCTACGTCCCTGAAGAAACAGAAGGCACTAACCGTAATGGAAAAGACTGATAATGTGGGATTCATTAAAACCGAGAACTTCTGTTTATTGACCGATGCCACCACGATACTGAAAATGCTAGCCACAGAGGGGAAAAATGTGTAATACATCCATCCAATAAAAGGCGTCGGTTTAAAACAACTACAAATCAATCAGAAAACCACAAGTAACCCATTTTCAAAAATGGACAAAGGTACTTGAAAAGGCGCAATTCACAAAGCATCTAAACGAAGATTATCTATATGAAATGTTGCTCAAATATTCATCAGGGGAAATGCAAAATAATGTCAAATGTGCTACCACACACCTTCTACAATGAGTAAATTTTTTTAAGTTGCCAATTCCAAGTGGTGACAAAGATAAGAAGCAACACACTGCCGAAGGGGCTGTAAATTGATACCATCTCTTTTAGAAAAGTGCTTGGCAGAATCTACTTAAGTAGAATATACATATATACCATGACCCAGCAATTCCACTCCTGGATACTCAACTGGTAAGAGAACATATGTACCCAAAAGACATGCCTGAGAATGTACAGAGCATTACTATTTGTAAGATGACCAGATCTTGCTCATTTCTGTCCTGATGTTGAAAATTCTTCCAATCTGTCAACATTCTTTCAGTCCAAATATAAGATCCCTTTTCCTTATAAGGGCGGAAAGCCCTAATACAAGTATTTTCTCATACCATCTTCTCTCCCTAAAATAATCCCCCAATCTAAAATTACCATCTGTCAAGGCATAGGGTCCTATCTCATTCCATGAAGTGTCCTAACCGCCCAAGTGACCTTTCAATTTTGGGACGTCTCTTTTATTGCCAGTACTTGTATTTATCGTTATACCTTAAGTGACACTTTACTTTTGTCCCTAATTATTCACATACTGTACTTGTGCCTTGTATTCTTATCTGGACTATTAAAGGAATAAGAGACAGGTTCTATACTTCACTTTTCATAGGCCTTTACCTGTGATGGATACTTAAGACCCATCTACTCTATTAAAAAATGTCTACTGCATACAGTTTGTGTGAAAAGGAAAAGCATTTCTTTTTTTCTTTTCGGTTTTCTCTGCCCCTGCTCATTGAAAGCGCTTACTACCTGGGAAGAGAACTGCTGTGCTTTGCCAGATTGGAGATGAAGAAATACCTCTTCGCAGGCGCTACCTACCATCTACCACGCGCTCGTCTCTGCCTTTGCCCGCCCACGCACCCACGTCACAGGAAAACGCTCACAGCCTGGTCACAGATGGCAGATTCTTTCAACCACACCATAATGTATCCTCAGAGAAAGACTTCTGTCTCTCCACTTGCCATGTGGTCTCCACACGGAAGCTTTTTATAAAGCTCAGATTTCCCACTGTGCTCTCAGAGGGCTAACCTCGGAAAGCCAGACAGGCACTCACTGGACAGAGAGCCCCGAGGCCTCAGATACTCAGGAAAACCCCGAGGCAAGCGCCCAGAGGTCCTCCTTTCTCTCAGCTACTCAGCGGCCGGTAACACTCCTCGTGCCGGAAGCAAACTGCTCTCCAGGTCCTCTGCCCATTTGTACCTGGATTGCTCGTTTGCTTGGTGCCGAGTTGTATGAGTTCTTTGTAAATAGTATTTTGGACATTAACCCCGTGTTGGAGCTGGTGTTTGCAAATATCTTCCCCCATTTGATTGGTTGCCTTTTCATTTTGTTGGTGGTTTTTTGCTGTACAGAAGCTTTTTAGTTTGATATAGTCCCATTGACTTCTCCCAAGAAGACATACAAATGCCCAACGGATATATGAAAAGATGCTCAGCTTCTCTAGCTATCAGGGAAATGCAAATCAAAACTATATTGAAACACCACCTCACACCTGTTAGAATGGCTGTTATCAACAAGACAGGTAATAACAAGTGCTGGAGAGGTTCTGGAGAAAAAGGAACCCGCATTCACTGCTGGTGGGAATGGAAACCGGTAGAGCCACTACGGAAAACAGCATGGAGATTCCTCAAAAAAACAGAATTACCATATGACCCAGCAATCTCTCTCCTAGGCATCTACCTGAAACATTTGAAGACATTTATTCACAAAGATATATGCACCCCTATGTTCCCTGCAGCATTACTCACAGTGGCCAAGGCATGGAAACAACCAAAGTGTCCTGTGATGGAGGACTGGATAGAGGTGTGGTACATCTATACTATGGAATACTACTCAGCATAGGAAAAGATGAAATACTGCCATTTGTGACAACATGGATGGACCTTGAGAATATTATGCTAAGTGATATAAGTCAATCAGAAAAAGCTGAGAATCAAATGATTTCACTCATATGTGGAATAGAAAACTGAAACTTACAGGCACAGACAACAGTGTGGTGGTTACCAGAGGGAAGGGTGCTGGGGGATAGTATAGGGCAGTGATGGCGAACCTATGACACGCGTGTCAGAGGTGACACGAGAACTCATTTTTTTGGTTGATTTTTCTTTGTTAAATGGCATTTAGATATATAAAATAAATATCAAAAATATAAGTCTTCGTTTTACTATGGTTGCAAATATCAAAAAACTTCTATATGTGACACGGCACCAGAGTTAAGTTAGGGTTTTTCAAAATGCTGACACGCCGAGCTCAAAAGGTTCACCATCACTGGTGTAGGGTAACGGGGGCCAAATATAAGATGACGAAAGACATGTGTCTTTGGGTGGTGGGCACACAGTGCAATATACAGGTCATGTATCGTGGGAATGTACCCTTGAAAGCTATATAATCTTATTAACAATCATTTTAATTAAAAAAATAAATACAAGAAATTGGAGGGGTGGAAAAAAGCAAACTATTCTTTTCACACAGTAAAAAGGGACTGACCTGCTCAGCTGCTTCTCTCTTGGCATTGTACGTATCCAGGTGTTCTTGCAACTCCAAGACACTGAACTTGAGTGTTTCTAGCAAATCACACGACACCAGCTGTCAAATCAAAACCATTGATCCAGGTTACCATTTCTGGTCATGGTCACGAGACCGGCAACTTCTGGGTCATGGAATGTCTGCTGGCTGGTCTGTGGCCCAACGTGGTGCCAGTTCCCTTCCTGCACTCGGCCCCGTCCTCAGGGCTGAGGCAGCATCAGTGGGGTTCCCAGGATGTTAGCAGGACTAGCGGGCCTTTGAACGCTGTCAGACGCTGGCTCGGGCAAGAATGGCATGTCGGACCAGTATCTGCCTTGAAAGCAACACCTCTGGAGCTTCTTAAACCTTAGTTTCCTTAAATATCTTAATGCATCATGTCCAAATATGCTGGGAAACAGGGTGGGAAGACCAAAGAACCCTGCTCTTAACGGGGGAGGCCTAACCATCCCCTCCCCGCTTTTATTCAGGAATCATGAAAAAAGTGGACACCGCTACCGCATGACTTGTTAGCGTCCTCATCTAGGACTCTGGAGGGTGCGGGCAGGGAGGGGCCAGAATCAGAAACAGCCACAGGTCACTGCATCTAATACACTGGAATTGTATTTTGCTATGTATTTATAAGCAAGTTGGAAAATATGGACTTTTACACTTCAAAATTCTGAATTAGCCTATTTATTGAATGATACCATTCAAATGTAGTCTTTATCATGAGCCCTCATTTAAAAACTTACTGTTTCAGCATCCACAAAGACTGTTGGGCATTCCGAACACATCATCATCACTTCCAACGAACTTTTAAATTTGGTGCCAATACGTTGCAGACTCTCACCAAGAAAGCTGACTGCCTCGTTCGTTATGTCTCCAAACTTCCTTTGAATTGTCTATGGAGAAAAGCATATGAAAAAGTTTAATATTTCCTAAGAAGGCCTCTTTTCATCTTTAAGAAGCATAATTTGTTAATTAGGGCAATGTTTTCTTTTGAAATTATTGTAGCAACATATAGAATTCTAATAACTGATCTGTAAGTCCATGTTTTTAGGCACCACTTTAGGAAAAGCTTCTAAAAATGATCAAATATTAATGAAACAGTATTACTGAAAAAAAAACCCAAACTAGTGACATGTGCCATGCACTCCCCCATTCCGGAGATATTTTTTATGGAGAGAGAGATTAGAAGTACATGCTACACACCCTTGGAAATAAAGTCCTCACATATCTGAGGAATCATGCTTCTAAAGTTTAGTTCTACCTGAAAAAAATTTTTGGTAAATGTAATTTACTATCCTTGGCTATGGACTGCCACCTGACATTAATGATCAAAGTCAGAAAAATGCATTAAGAGTAACGTCTTCTCAACACTCAAGTATCGTTATCCACATAAAATAATCAGATAATGTCCGAGCCATAGCGAGCACTCAGTGAACTAGACTATATTACTCTTAGTCAAATAATTATACAGACGGCGTGCACCTACATGTGGCTGTGCAGCACTCTTAGGTATCATTATGAATATTTTTTTACAAAGGCCTAAGCCACAATTGCAGGCATCAAGAAACTCCGAATGACAAAGGAAAGAAAAGAACATAAGCAGCAAATCAAGTAGCAATGCGAAAGTACAGAATTAAGTCCGTGGTCCCGTTAGTGAGCACTGAGGAACTTCCAGGAGGGAGAGACTGAGGTTGGAATGGTTGGGAAGGCTCCAACAGTAAATGTGTTTGGCAGGTTCTTCCAAGATGAGCAAAACTGGCTCAGCGAGGGAGGAAGCGTGGTAGGTAGTTCAGAGGACAGCGACTTCAATGGTGGCATTGCTCTGTGCCTTAGTTTCCCTAGCTATGGAATGCTAAAAATATTTACATCCCATAGGTCTGTTGTAAGAATGAAATACTTGATGTAGAGAAGTTAGCAAGGCGCCTAGCATGTAGTGAGCACTCAACAAATGTTGGCTCATTATTGTTTTATTATTTTTAGGATTAGAAGCAATCTTAAATTTTTTAAGGTCCCCCACACAGTAATGAAAATACTAATTAATTTAGTATTTAAACTGTTTTTAGGATACTGACTATAAGCTCCTTGAAGGCAGGGACAATCCTATATAATAAAAGCCTAATATGTAAATTGACCAACAGCAAATGATCGGTGGAATGACCGGTCGCTATGACTTGTACTGACCACTAGGGGGCAGATGCTCAACGCAGGAGCTGCCCCCAGCCTGCAGGCCCCAGGGGGAGGCGACCAGTGGTGGCGGGGCTGGAGGGTGGGTGGTGCCAGGCGGGTGCCAGTGGGGACCCCCCGATTGCCCTGCTGGTCGCCCCGCAGAGGGAGGTGACTGGCGGCGGTGGCAGGTGCCAGCGGGGGCCACCCAATCGCCTCACCAGTCACTCCACAGGTTGGCCCTGATTGCCGGCCAGATTTAGGGACCCTACCCGGGCACAAATTTTGTGCACCAGGCCTCAAGTCTCTATAATAAAAGCCTAAGCGACCACTAAGACAGAACAACTGGTTGCCATGATGCGCACTGACCACCAGGGAACAGACGCTCAACTCAGGAGCTGCCCCCTGGTGGTCAGTGCACTCCCACAAGGGGAGCACCGTTCAGCCAGAAGCTGGGCTTACGCTGGTGAGCGCAGCAGCGGGAGCCTCTCCTGCCTCTGCGGCAGCGCTAAGGAGCAGAGAGTTGGGTGGTAAGGAGCGAGGGGTCCCAGGCTGTGAGAGGGTGCAGGCTGGGCTGAGGGAACACCGCCCCCCTCAGTGCACGAATTTCATACACCGGGCCTCTAGTGCTTTATATTTCTTTGATATCCCCGATGGTGCCTGGTAGGTACGCTATAGGAAATTTATCAGTTGTTTTGAAGTTTTATTCTAACTGCTGCAAGGGAGCTACCTAGAGTAGTCACTGTATATAGTACCAGCAGCAGTACAATGTCACAGTGTGAATTTAGTAGTATCACTATCTTGGGGGGAAAAAATTTTAAAGAAAATCAGTGGCAGTATTAAAATTTGAGATACTGATTTTAGACCAAAACACCGTAACTTGATCAGGTAACAATGATGTGAATTCAGAAAGCTTAAACCTCCCTGACCTGGAACAGCCTGGAGAACACATGGAAAGTAAACACGGCGCAGGACCCATCGGAGTCAGACAGCATCTGATTGACGTGGCAGCGCCAGGCTTCCTCTTCGTCCTCGCAGGCCACCGGCTGGAAGGCGGCGATTATGGCAGACAGGAATGGTGACGGCAGAGGCGACGCCTGCACTTCTGGAAAACCATCTTCCTCTTCCTCATCTTGACTGTTAACACAGATCACAGGAATCACAGAAGAACAGACTCAGTTACTCAGCATGCTTTTAGTCATCCAGTATACATTATTCTTACGAATGCACAACAAACAAAACTTTGTAAGAAAGCACAAGTAAGCAGATTTCTGGTTAGCACCTTCTACTTAGCCTCTTTGGAATTAGAAATCTAATTTCACTCGACTAACCTTAAAACAGCCCAAGTCCTATGACATGCCAGCGCTATGGACTAATTCCAGTAATGGCTATGAATAATTCAGATTAGAAAGCTTTCATGTTACATAAACAAACTCATAGGTACAGACAACAGAATGGTGGTTACGAGAGGGGAAGGGAGTGAAGATGGATTGGGTAAAGGGGTCAAATATACGGTAATAGAAAAAAAGTAAACTTTTGGTGTAAACATGCAGGCGTATACAAGATGTCAAATTACAGTGTTGTACACCTGAAATGTATATAATGTTATTAACCGATGTTACCTCAATAAATTAAAAAATTTTCCATTTTAAATGGTCAATTTTGGAGGCCCAAATTGATGATGAGATATTAAAAAAGCTTTGGCCATGTACAGTGGGGCCTTGACTTAGGAGTTTAATTCGTTCCGAGACTGAGCTCGTTAAGGAGCTCGTTAACTCAAATTACTCTGTCAACTCAATGCAAAAAATCCGCCGAGAGACAGCTGGAATCTCGAAAAACTCGTTAGTCGGGACACTCCTAAGTCAAGGCTCCACTGTACTTTGTGTCAAGGGCTGTCAGGTACTTTATATGGACTGTTTCGTTCATTCTTCACAGCAATGCTGTGAGGGTTAGGCACTATTATCTCCATTTTCTCGATGAGGAAAAAAGTTTGCTTGTTTATTATTTTTAATCCTCACCCAAAGGCATGCTGAGAGAGAGAGAGAGAGAGAGAGAGAGAAACATCTATGTGAGAGTGAGAGAGAAACAATAATTGGTTGCTTCCATATGTACCCCAACTGGGAAAAGAACTGGCAACCTTTTGGTGCACAGGACGACGTTCAACCAACCTGAGCCACGCCAGCTGGGCAGAAACAGTTTAGGGAGGTTAAATAATGTGCTTAGGTTGTTGGGTAGGAAATGATAGAACCAGAATCCGAGTCCAGGACTATGGGTCCAATCCCGATAATAAAAGCCCTGACAGGCAGTGCCAGCTCAGCTACTTCACATACTGCGTGCTCAGCAGTAGGGCAGTGGCAGATTTTATGCAAAAGAAACATACGACCTAGCCATTTTCTGTAAGGAATTTATAATCCCCAAGAGTCAGATAACAAAACATGGAGCGATGGAAAGAAAAAGAAAGATGTATTTGGGTTGGACAGTCTATGAAGTGTGCAACTCTGGGACTTGAGGACGCAGAGCTTGCGCCAGACACTCCTAAAGAAACGGGCTCCTCAAGGCCTTGCAGGTGCCTGTCCCACCTTACAAGGCAGAAATTACAGAAGGATCTGAGTAAAGGTTGGGGGAAAAGATGAAAACAAAGCAGATGTTTGAAGCGAACAGTTAGATTAAACCTCAAAAAGCTTAATTTTTAAAATGTCACTAGGGTGACTGATTTGAACAAAATGTATCCTGTGTGCTTGAGTAGATGTGCCTTTGTAATTAGCAGGGATGCGCTATTCCATTTCAGTATCAGTAAACCATTTGACTTCAGCCTTTTAGAAAGATGAACAGCTGGCTATCTACCCCCACATCGCCTCTGGCATCCCTGAACTTGAGCGCGATCGGTGAGTGAGCGAGCGTATAGGCTACTGTCGTATCCAAATAAAAAACATCAACAAGGTGCTGTTAACGTCTGAATATCCACGTCCATATGTAGGTCAGACTCTAGATATACTAAGAGTGAAAATTATCCTCACCTGTTATACATATTCAAACTCTATTATCAATTGAGGTACAACTGAATAATTTTTATTGTAAGAGTAAAACTGACATTTGATGATTACTAAATATTTCTGTGTAAGACTAACTATCAAGGAGTGTCAGATTGTAGACTAGAGAAACATTTAGAAGGCACAGTCTGACAGTACTAAAAAATCATCACTTCTGCTCATTATATGTCAAACTTGAAAAATCTGACCACTGATAATGAAAGTGGAAAATCATTTTTAGATACATTTCAGATTTATTCTGGTATCATAGAAGTTCACTCCATGATTTTGATACTTGGATCTGGCTACGGCCCAATACTGATTTTAACATTTCGCTATTAGGCATTCTGCCAAAATAGGTATTCGCTGCTTCTAAAAATGTACAACGACACTCACTATGCCTTGAGAAATGCTCATTTGTTTTTCTTTAAGTGAATGTTAACAGAAAATAAACCCACCACAGTAAATCTTTTTATCTTTAAAAACGAAGATAGCCGAAACCGGTTTGGCTCAGTGGATAGAGCGTCGGCCTGCGGACTGAAGGGCCCCAGGTTCGATTCCAGTCAGGGGCATGTACCTGGGTTGCGGGCATATCCCCAGTGGGAGATGTGCAGGAGGCAGCTGATCGATGTTTCTCTCTCATCGATGTTGCTAACTCTCTATCTCTCTCCCTTCCTCTCTGTAAAAAAAAATCAATAAAATATATTAAAAAAAAAAACAAAAAAACACACAAAAAACGAAGATAGTATGACTGAAACATACACAGAAATGAAAGTAAACTGGAATAGAGGGTCATATTTGGGAGGGGGTGGGAGCAAAGATATCATCTCATGAAAGTGTTTGTGATGCCTTCTTCTCACCTAGACAGTCCAGAAAAGTCTGCTTCTTCCTCCTCACATCTTTCATCGAGTTCTTTCAGAGCTAAGGTGACATCGTCCTCACAGATGGACTCTTGGTAGCTCTCAGGGGCCAGAGGTTCTGGCATGTCAGTTTCCTCTAAATCAAGAATTCCTTGACACACGAGAGAATCCTGCTGTCCTTGAATTACGTATGCCCCCGCGTCTCCAAAGGCTGTAATAACCTGTTCCTCCTTTAATACTGAACTTGTATCCTGTGAAAACAGTTTTTTTATGGACTTTAATAACGTTAAAACAGACAATTTATCAACATAAAATAAACGACTATTGCCATTGATATACAACTATTTTGTTAAGTTGTCTTCATTCATACAGTTTCATTTTTGGAGTTTTTAGATTCTGACTATATAAAGTTTTTTAGAAATAGTCCCAGGTTTAAAAAAAATGAAATTAATATGTTATCACTTATTGCCACATATAAGCACCAAGGAGTTCTTCTTAAGAGGATTTAGGTGTTAGAAATATATTCTCTGGGAAAATATCTTCTCACATACATATTCTAATTCTACATAAGAAGTTTATATTACTATACATTCTCTCTCACATAAGATATAATTTCTTTCATTATACCAGAACATTACATCCAGTAAATTCTAGATATAAGGAAGGGGGATAATTCAAAATAGTTAACCCACTGGCCCTGTGGGGCTGCCCATGAATCAGGAACAGGTTTTGAATAATCAGAAGAATTAAATGAAAACAATGATGGTTCATGGTCTTCCTGGCATAAATGAGCTGAATTGTGATGTAACAATTGCTTTCGGGTATTAAGTCCACACAACCTTATTACATCACTGAGTTACAGTTCAGAAACCACTGGGAAATTTTAGACTTTTGTTTTTGAAAAGTAAATGAATTACAAGCTCATTTATCAAACAGGATGACTGCATTCTTCTAACCCCAAGCAAATGATAATACAAATTTGCGTGGATATTAGTTTAATCAGTTTGAAAATAAGCACTATTTGGTCCCTTACAGTTTTAAGAATAAGACCAGCTTCTTTTATTGCATAGACCCAAGTTACTACTTAGTTTTACGTTAGTTTCTTATCTTGTTTTCATGGACAAAAAATAGAATATTCTTCCAATATGAAAAGTAAGTGAAAGTCAGAACCCTTGACTTTTGACCAGGCTGGGCCTTGGTTTATTCATCTGTAAAATTTATATAATAAAAGAAGGATTCTGATCAGGTTCTGGGCTGGGTGCAGATAAATGAATATGGTACGTGTAAGGTAAATACCATGAGCAATAGACAAAGGACTGCTGGTACTCAAAGAAGGGAAAGAGCCCATTGGTTGAAA
Source organism: Myotis myotis (assembly GCF_014108235.1). NCBI lineage: Eukaryota > Metazoa > Chordata > Mammalia > Chiroptera > Vespertilionidae > Myotis > Myotis myotis. The sequence continues at coordinate 30,581,263 of NW_023416313.1, forward strand.
CAATTGAGAGCCCTCCTCTTTGGAGGAATCATGTGATGGGCTGTGATAAGACCGGGTTGAGCTGTGGAATGAATATCTGTCCTCCCGAAATTTACATTTGGAACCCTACACCCCCATGGATGGTATTCGGAGGTGGAGCCTTTGGGAGGTGATCAGGTCATGAGAGTGGAGCCCTCCTGAATGGGATCAGGGCCCTGAAAGAGGCCAGAGAGCTAGCCAGCTCTTTTTCCCTCCACGTGAAGACATAGCAAGAAAACAGTCATCTGCTACCAGTAAGAGGGCCCCCGCCAGACCATGAATTGGCTGGCACCTTGATCTTGGATTTCTTGGCCCCTGGAACCGTGAGAAACATATTTCTGTTTTTGATAAGCTACCCAGTTTATGGTATTTTGTTATAACAGCCCAAGCTAAGATTGGTAGTATTTCAGGGAAAAGGAATTAGAAGTTGTCAAAGGCACAGAAATATGGCAAGAAAATACAAGGTGTGCATGAAGGGATTGAGTCTTCACAGAATAATACGTCAAAAAAAATACAGTACAAGTATTCCTTAGTCATCCCAGTACCTTATATTCACCACACTCACAGGTTTCCATCTAAATTTTTTTTGATGATTTGGTCATTAAGTAATAAGCATCAGGTATTTGGAAAGAGAGTTTATGTGACAGTGCTAGAGACATTCCTAGAATTTTTACTGGTGTTAATTTTTCCTTCTATATCAATTTAAACATATCAGGTTGAAATAATCCACCAAACTTCTTAGTTTAAGGCCCTCATTTTTCATTAGTTTATACCTATGTCTGGTTGTCATTTGTTCTTGGATAATACATTTTATAATTGTATATATATTACATAATATGCACTGAAATTTTCTCTAGCACCTAGATTTCATGAAGACACTGCTTTTGGGTGAATGGAATGGATTCCATGGCTATATGTAGATTATGAGAATCAAATTTTCTTATTAGACAAACACAAATATACTTTGTTACCTTCGAAGATTCAATACCTATAAGGAATAATTTCTGTCACCCATGAATTGGTCTCCAAACTATTATAAACACTGGAAGAAATCCTCTGTGAAGGTTTCTCTAATAAACACAAGTTCAGAACCGAGTTCCCTTCCAGCCCAGAAGTTATAGTCATGACATGAAACACCGTTGCCTGTTGTTTTTTCTTCCTAATATTAACATAATCTAAGAGAAAAATTCAAAAACACTCCTAGGAATAGATTTTTTTTCTTCATTCGTAAAATAGCTCACCTATTAAAATTAATTCTATTCCTTATTTTAAGAAAATGCTTTAAGTAATAGAGTTATGGTTTTATTTCAGTATCTTGGGGCTTTCATACTTTCTTAAATAGGGGGCATTTTGGGGTCATTTGACATTTTTAGGCACAGCAGGGAAAACCAAATTAGGCCAACATACCCAACAGATACAAGCTTGTATTATTTCTCTTGAGGACAGCATTCTTTTGGGTGATAGTTGTAATGTCAATAGAACTGTTTCTAAATGAAATACTATGGTTTAAAAATATCTCCTTCGTTCTTATCCACCAGTTCACATAGTTTATACTAGTAATGAAACCCACTACTGTGGGAAAAAAAACCCTAGAAAATGAAGTGTTTTTCCTTTAGGAAAGGAAAGAAAGTATCATCAGGAACTTTATAGTGCCTAGGAGGTAAGCCCATTAAGTATTATTGGATGAGTGAATGCCCATCTGAAATAACACAATTTCCAATATACCATACTATACGGAAATATGTGAATTATTTCTGGGAGGTAGTTTAGTATGCTTGTAGCTTTTTAATAACCAAAAATGAAGAGTGCCCTATTTGTTAAACAATATTAAAACATATAATCATTAACCTCATTGCTTTTCTGAAGAAGGTATTTCTAGCATCAGTCTGCTGTTTCCATGGTTTCTAATGAGAATGTCTGTTGACCTTTTAACGTTATGATCCAAGCTAGACACAGGGGATTATGAACTGGTAGTTAGTGCTCACTTAACAAGCCTCCCAACAGCTGAAAGAAATATCGTCCACTTAAGGTGCACCTCTAAATCCTGCCAGTCCTCGGTTGTAAACATTTCTCCCGCCCAGGCACTTGGTCTTAGTTCAGGCCCTCTTTATCTCTTCTAATATTATCTCCTTATCTCAGCCTCCTCCAGTCCACACTCCACACCTCTTACCACGCAGACTCGGCTAAAACACAAGGCAGACCCTAGCCTTCCCGATGATAGGTGCCTAGAATGCAACAAGCTGCCTGTGGCAGGTACAAGAACCTGCTTTCCTTTTTCCATAAGAAAAGCTGAGATTTAAACAAGAAACATAAATCAGACCATGTCCTTCTGCTTAAAATCTCCTATGGTCACCTGCTGTGTGGTCTCTAATGGCGACCAGGAGAGCCCAGCCCGACTCCCCCAGGTCCCCGGCTGCTCCCCGCACCCGGAACACTCCCCTCATATCGGCTTCACCTCAAACGCACCCATCCAACCCTCTCCCTCACCAACCCCACACTGCCGTTCGATTTCCTTAGCATGAGTAAGACATCACTTTCTGATACAGTATTTACGTTTTATTTGCTTTCCTGTTTATTATGTCTCCCCCACTGGAAGTGAGCTCCCAAACCCAGGAGCCTTCGTCTCTTCCACACGGTGCTCTGAGCCGGGCGCCTGGCATAGTGCCCAGCACATGGCAGGGGCTCAACCCCTGGGCATCTGCGTCAGTGCCTGTCACAGGCAAATCGTGACGGAACGACTTCCTAGCCTCGCAAGATAAAGTCTCAGTCTTCAGCACGGCACACAGGACCCTTCATGCCTTAGATCCTAACCGTCTCTCCTCCACTGCATTCTCCAGAAATACTGCGCTCCCGGGTGTCACTGGCACCGACTCATTTCACCCGGCCGCGCCTCTCCACACGGCGTCCCTCTGCCTGGCAGGTCCCGGCGGCCACGAAGCCGGTCCTTCACCACCTCCGCCCCCTGCGCAGCTGGCCAGCCTCGTGTTTTCACAAAGCCTTGAGCGCGTGTGTCACCGAGTGTCTCAGACTGAAAGGAAATGCTCCTGTCTCACCTGCTGTCTCCCTGAGAGCAGGGCGCGGGCCGGTTCACCTCCCCAGCACCTCACTGGAAGCCTGGCGTCTGGTAAAATCTCAATGAACATCTGCTGAACTGAATGATCTAAACTCCAGCTAGACTAGTGGGAGCATTTTTAAAAAGCCACCCAAATGCCTTCATTTCAAAATATGTCTGCTTGCTGTTAAAGATGTAAAATAGACTATCAGTTTTATAAGAGCGTGAGAATTCAACTTACTAAAATGATGAGATCTACTGACTGCATTAATTTAACACTGAAAAAATGGAGTTTTTCCCTAATAGTTACCAAGGCACGAAAACACATATAACAGAGCTATATAATTACTGTTTTAAAGAAAGTATGTATAATAATCTTTAAAAAAAACACACTAAGAAAACTAATACTTACTTATTTTCAGTCAGTCATTAGCTTGGAATCTGGCTTACTTCTCACAGGCCTTTCCGAAAAACACAGCGCTAGTAGTTCCAAAGTCTTTTTTTTTTTTTTTTTTTTTTTAAAGATTTCATTTAAACAACTGCTAACACAGCTGGCCTGAGGTTCCCTCCCAATCCCAGCACCGATTACTGAACCCCACACACACAGCGAAAGGAAACGGAAAAGCAAAGCGGCCCTTAGAGGCGGCAGCGCCCCCGAGGTGCCCACCGCCCCGCAGCGGCTGCACGGGAACCGAATCACGTTCTGCAGCCCAGATGCTCATTACGGACACTCAGGGCTATTTCTAACCTGCAGGTCATTTCCTTCATCCACCGGCTGTTTTTCATCACCCGATTTGATATTTTATGTCAAAAGAACCCGCCAGGTTAGAAATACCGCACACAAATCAAATGTTTAGCGTAATCGGGGGAAGACTCTCTTTGAGAGGAAAGCAAGGGATGCTCCGGAGGCTAAAAGGAGCCCAGATTGGCCATGCACCAGCCCCCACTTCTCCCCACCTCAGGCAGCTGGCTGTTAGCATTGTCTAGAGAGGGCTCCAAACTTGGGGTCTCGTCTCTGATTTGGAGCACTTCTTCTGCGGAGATGCTGCCCGTGGAGTCTTGAGACTGGAGCAGCTCAGGGTGGTCTGGTGTGGTTTCATCGGCAGCAGAATCACTGTTTAACTAAAAGGAGAAACAGGAAAACGGGGAACTTATTTATGAAACATGTTCTATATCATAACATATTGGGGGGGGGGGCGGGAGCGGGAGGGGCTTAGAAAGATCTTTGGCTTCCTAAAATGGCCCTGTGCTCCATCCAGTCTCTATCCGAACGGCTAACGCAGGCCGCTACCCATCAGCACAGCAGGCTGCGCTTTGCTAAGCAAAACTAACAACGGGGAAGAGCTCCGCGTCACTGTGTTCCTCCGGACACGTGCACGCTTCGGCAGCAGCGTCTGTGTTTCCGGCTGGTCCGAGTGTCTGCGGGCGGGCTCTTCCCCGGGGCTTTGGTGCCACGCACGCGCCGAGTCGGGAAGCAGCGGTAGTTTTCCCTGCGAACCGCTGTTCACCGACTTCAGCGGAAATCAGTACCGCGGAACGTCAGTGATACAAAAAGAATTAGGGCAGCAGAGGCGCTGTCAGGGCAGTCCACCATTAGCTGGTTTATAGTCTTTGAAAAGCAGTACCAATGGATGAGAAAAACCGAAAAGAAAATATTATAGTTTTTCCTCTTTTAAGTAGGCTGTAAATTTTTCATGGTCAGTATTCAACGTAAGAAATATGAAGTCTGTGATTCATGTAGGTAGGAAAAAACTCCCCCGAACCCCCCTCCGCCCCTGCCCCCCCAGGAAGTAGCTACTTCAAGTTCTTTTTTATCTCACGGCCACCATGACGGGGTTGGCCTTATGAGGAGACAGTGATTCTGCCCGAGGCTCTCGTGAGAGCTAGCGAACCTGATTAAACACTCACTATAGCCCAGGTGGCTTTCCTCCTCCTGCGACAGGAGGCAGATACAGTCAGGAGTCCTGCTTTAAAGGGGCAGGCGGGGTGTGGGGGGGGTGTGTGTGGGGGGGGTTGTGAGCACAGTTGCACCGCAGGTGGGGGGGGCAATGCCAGCCTCTGAGCCTACAATCTGGCTCCTGGGAGGGCCTGTGCCTCCTTCACTCTGTCACTGTTGTCGGGAACCCAACCATTCCTTTATCAGGGGCGGGGCCCGTCCGTCCGGCTGCAAAATCATTTGGTCTGGCTCTACCAAGGCATTAGGGGTGAGTTAATTAAATGTCTGGCCAAATATAGCAGGCTAATTTTTAATCTGATAATTTTATATGGTCCACAAATGATGTTATAAATATCCAGATGGCCCTTGGCAGACAGAAGGTTCCCCACTCCTGATTACATGAAGGTAGTCCCATGGAGGGCCAAGCCTGGGTAGCATGGGTCTAGAGCAGCCGTGGGCAAACTACGGCCCGCGGGCCGGATCCGGCCCATTTGAAATGAATAAAACTATTGAAATAAAAGACCGTACCCTTTTATGTAATGATGTTTACTTTGAATTTATATTAGTTCACACAAACACTCCATCCATGCTTTTGTTCCGGTCCTCCGGTCCAGTTTAAGAACTCATTGTGGCCCTCGAGTCAAAAAGTTTGCCCACCCCTGGTCTAGAGCAGTGGTTCTCAACCTTGGGAATCACCTGGGAATCTTTTTAAAATCCTGATTTCTGGGCCTCATTCCGGAGGGGAGGGGCTTAGAAAGATCTTTGACTTCCTAAAATGGCCCTGTGCTTCATTCTCTTCTATTCCGGAGGATGAGGCCCAGAAATCAGGATTTTAAAAAGATTCCCAGGTGATTCTAATGTGTAGCCAAGGTTGAGAACCACTGGTCTAGAGGCATACTGCCTGGCTCAACCCCACTCCCTCGCCACGGGGGCCCAGGACAAGTCACTTAGTCTGCAGAACTGCAACAACCATTCTTAGGTCGGTGGTTCGGGAGTTATAGTGACTAATACATGTAAAACCCCATGAGCAGAGACTGGCACATCTTACACACTCAGTGAATGATAACGCTTATCATTCTAATACTTAAGTGGGGTTAGTTGAGAGACAGCGGGGCAGGCAATGAGATGCTAGAAAATGAGAGGCGACAGAAAGCCAACCACAAACTGACAACTGTACACCTGGTGTAAATCGCGCCAGCCCAGCATTCAGCATCGCTGCCAGCAACTTACCAGCAGACTGAGTGTGGGGCCAAGGAAAGAAAGGCCCGCTAGTTCCGCGTGGAAAGGCACACTGTGGAACACAGGTACGCCTGCTCCACGCGGGCTGACTCTTTACTGCATGCACCGCGGTGGCTGTTCCACACACCCTTCCTCACACTGCATCTAACCTTCCTTCACCCCCACATTTCCGAAGGACCAGACTATTCCACAGCCTTCTTTTTCTCATTTTCACTCATTCTTTAGCTCTCTGTCATCAGCCCACGTGATACTAGGCAGAAGCTCCCTCTAACTGACTCGATTGTGAGACCAAAGTCGTGCTCAATCTTTCCACATTGACTAGAAGAGAAAAGGAGGGAGCAAACTGGTTTTCACGCTGATACTAAAAACATGTATCATTCACGGGAGGTCCTCTGAAAAGGCCCAGACCAACTCGCCGCTGCCAGGAGGGAAGTGGTGTAAGACCTATCTTAGCCACGGGGTGTGCAGCACCAACGCCCTGTACGTCACGGATAACAGCGTACCCCATTACTGCTGCGAGTCTGTGTTTCCATTTCAGTGTGTGCATTTTACCCAAACGGAAATGAAAACCAGAATAACCAACACACAGGAATTACTAGGCTGGAGGTTAAGAGGGTAAGGAGAGCAGCTGTCGCTGTGAGAGGAGGTGACTGGGTACCATCTGCGTGCGCGAGAGGATCTGGCTCGCTGTGAGGGCCGCCTCCTCCTCCGAGGACTCGTCCGTGTCCTCCTGGTTGGTCAGGTTCAGGCTGGGGGTGCTGCTGGAGCACTTGTACTCCTGGAGGGATGGCGTGTCCCCTTTGTCAATGCTGTCCAGCGAGCGCCGGCGGACTCCCCAGTTGAAATTGTCCATACTCTCCCCCTGGAAAAGCAATGTGACTTTTAAGACCTCAAACACGCGCTGGTAACCGCAGTAAATGTAATACACTGGGGAAACATATACCAAGATGAAACATACTCAGTGCATTGTCATAAGCAGAGTTTCAATCAGCCCTTCAGTTTCTTGAAACTTTTAAGACATCATTAAATATTTATACTTCAAGAGATCCAAATATTTGGCTGAAATCCTCATTTTAACTAAGTAATTTTCTTAACTTTCTATATCAATTACTGGGGACCGACAAAAGCTACTATCTAGGCCATTTCTAGTCTAACACACAAACACAATGAGATCACAAAGAAGACAAACACACCACGGACAACAACAAATACACAACCCACAACACCAGGCTGCAACTTACCTGCAGCTCCTGGTTAGCAAAAAGGAAAACACACAGAATTAGCAAGAACGAAGACAAACATTTAAATATACACTACACTTCTTGGGGAAAACTGTGATTTCTCTAACTCAAAGACTGATTCAAGCTCTGGATTAAGCTTTGTGCAAGAAGCCAACATGTGATTTAAATTACTTTTTAATGCAAGCTATGTGGAGAAGTCAGAGACAGACAATGAAAACAACATTTCTATGGTACACTTCAGCAACACAAACTGTAAGAAAAAATCTTCAAAATTCACATAGACTTACTACTTGATACAATGCAAAACTGACTTAAACTAACAGTGAGTTGACAACATACAAGGTCATAATTGTTTTAGTCTGTAGGATGGTTCCGACTAAACCAAATGGTCATTTCTTATTATAAAACAGTTTCAGCTATTGCAGCATAACTCTGGCCACTTCAAAAGGTCTAGAGGGAATATGGCGAGTTTCTGTTTCACCCAGATTTATGTAAGTTTCTTTTACCCTAAGCCGATCCTCCTTTTGTAAAGATATAATTCTTATGACTCTTTCCTAAGCCCTGACATGACAAATCACAGTGAGTTGGCCAGCAAAATGCGATTTATTTGTGTTCCTTTACTCAAGAGGGATTGTCCTGAATAGAGGCTTTCAAAGCATTAACAACAACAAAAAAAAGAGTAAATAAAGCAGAGGAATACTTATTTCAAATAAAATTTAAGATGGAAGCCAGTTGTATAAAATCGATGAAAAGCAGGAGCTCTAGCCACTTGGCCCTTGGCCCTTTCCCTGCTTCCAGCGCATGTCCCAGGGGCCTCGGGCTCTGCAGGCCAGAGCTTGAAGAGCCACCTTTCTGGAACACGTTTCAAATACTACTGTGTATCATACACAGTGATGGCGACAGCCCTCACACGCACTGGACTTTTAAGGTTTCATTAGCAGTTAAGTTTGTTTTGCAGCAAAGTCTTTCCTGTTACCCTGTTTTAAGCAAGACTATATTTAGATTTTAGAAAATCTCTATCATTTGATTTGGCCTAATTATGAGGCAGAAATTAGCACCACTCTCCCCAAAATACTGTCATTGGAATTAAAGATGGACCTGTAATAAGCATCTTTAATTTCATATGACTGAAGTTGTATTCAAAAGCCGTTTTTACCACCACGGACAATTTATAGTAGTAGATGAACTAGGAAGCATTTAGTGTTCTTAAAAAACAACAACAAAAAAAAAAACCCACAAAAATAATCCTAACATTACCAAAATGTCAAGGGCCTACCTTTAGAAGCTTTAAATTCTGAACTCTAAAAAGCAAATAACTGCAAAAGAATTCAGCAGCTGCACATGCCCGTGAGGTAGGGCAGCAGATCTCTTCAACCCATCACACTTTTAAAAATATACATATATATTTTTATTTCAGAGAGGAAGGGAGAGGGACAGAGATGGAAACATCAGTGCTGAGAGAGAAGCATTGATCAGCTGCCTCCTGCACCCCCCATACTGGGGATTGAGCCTGCAACCTGGGCATGTGCCCTGACTGGGAACGGAACAGTCAACACTCAACCACTGAGCTCATCACACTTTCTGAGATTAATTCTAGAGGGTGATGACCTGCCCTTTTAGAAAACAAATATAAAATGAAAGGGAGATATCAGAAAATATCAGTGTGCATAAAGCACTGGGTAAGGATGCACACTCTTGAATATTTTATTGTAAAGGTGTGTGCATGTAGCCCTAGCTGGTTTTGCTCAATGGATAGAGCGTCGGCCTGCAGACCAAAGGGTCTTGGGGTTGATTCCGGTCAAGGGTACATACCTTGGTTGCAGGCTCCTCCCTGGCCCGGGCCCTGGTCAGGACTCGTGCAGGAGGCAACCAATTGATGTGTTTCTCTCACATTGTTTCTCTCTGTCTTTCCCTCTTTCTTCCACTCTCTAAAATCAATGGAAAAATATCCTCGGGTGAGGATTAAAAAAAAAAAAGTTAAAAAAATTACAGTTCTAAGAAAAAAAAAGTATGTGCATGTATATATTTGGATGTAATATAAAATGTATTAACTATGGATCAGATCACAGTGGGGAAAAAACCCAAAATGTTTAAAAGCCACTGCCCTACAAGTTGCTGAATAATACTTGTGGGGCTCCTAGCGAACCTGTACAAGCGTGTCTTTGGGAATACGTAAATGGTGAACTATCAGAGAAGCCTGCGTAGCTCCTAAGCTAGTGTAGAGGCATCTCTCTGAGGCTCTGTGGTCATCTCCTCCTATCTGTAGGGGAGGCTGAAACATGTAAGAGGACCTCCCTATCTGGTTTCCCATCGAGAACTAATGATGTGACATGGCACAGGCCCTGACACTTCATTCCTGCACCTCACCTAGGAGATCCAAAGGAAATACCCCCTCAAGAGAGTTGAATGCATACGCGTTATACGGGTGACTTTAAATTCTTTGGAGCAAGATATACCAATGACATGGTATGGATACCAAATAAGGCGCTTGAGGCTCTTGAATGCAGATATTGGTAACACTTTTAGAATGAACATTTTCTAACCTATTTGACATAAGCTTTTCCCATGTTTGGGCGACTGTGGTTTAGGGACTGACCTCAGTTATAGGGACAGGACCCCGAGTAGCCCAAGGCACCAGGGCAAGCCTATTCACTTTGCCCGGTGATTGTTTCAGAAACTGGCACGTGTCTCAATGTGGCCCAAGGAGATGTGATGAGAAATTTGCTAGAAGAGTTTACGAGAGCAACTTCTCTACTCTCATGAGAGCATTTCTGGGAGGGACCTCACTTCTGAGCACCGCTGCTGTGGACGTGAGGCCACACACAGCAGGGACAGCCATCTCTCTGCCGTCGGAGGTCAGCTGACTTAAAGAGAAAGGCAGAGTGTAGAGACCAGCAGAGAGAGACGCAGCGACCACCCTGCTCCGCATCTCTAAGCCCCGACTGCCTGGCTCGGCTGTGTGAGCTCAGAAACCCGCTTTCTGAGTTGGGTTTTCCACTTGGAAAGCATCTGAACGGACACAAGCATCAATTTGATCTAAACTGAATCCATCTTGAGGAGAAAGCCCTTTGGGTGTTCGATGAAATGAGGCATCTGAGAGAACTGGCTACATCATCAAGTAGAAAGTGGTGAGGACTGTCACAGGAAGAGTCTCCCCGTCATGTGCCATAGGAAGAAGTTTTAAGAGACTCAAATTCTTTTGAACCATCAGGTTAGTGTAAGCGTCATGCTCTTTAAAATTGTCTGATAAATTTAATGATTTTACTGTTTTGCTGCATATTAGTTTCTATATCACATGCCAAGCATTTAAGCCTAAGCTCGCCCTAAATTTAAAAAATACTTTTGGCATAGCATAGGAAATATAGTCAATAATATTGTAATAACTATGCATGGTGTCGGGTGGGTACCAGGCTTACTGGTGGGAATCACTTCGTGAATTATATAAATTCCTAACCACTGTGCTATATACCTGAAACGAATGTTAAATGTCAACTGTAATTGAAAAATAAAGAAGATTAAGAAAAGGACTTTGGAAGAAATCCATTTCTTACTTTCTATTTTTAAAGATAAAGACAAAAAATTAGATGTTCCTCTTTTATTTCAGATTTATTCTGCTATTGGACTGACTGTACTAATCATATTTCGTCCCCAATTTAGGTTTTTATACTCTTGACCTTACACTGACCTTAATAAGGAAAGAGTCTATGGTCAAATCTTTAATTCTTATACAGCTACAACTATTCTAAAAATATTACAATAGGAAGCCCATATCCTTACCTCTGCATCTTCCAATTCAACATCTAAAAAGTCAAAATCCTTAAAAACTCCAAACTGTTGTTCACTGGTATTATCTTCCACAGGTACTTCTTCCTCTTGAATTACGTCTTCTGTTGCAGAAATTAGACTAGTCTGTTGGTCACCGACTTCCAAATCTTCGTTAGAAGAAAATACCACCTGACCCCCCCACAAAAGAATAAAAAGCCACCTGTCAGCTTTGTCATTCTGCATAGGAGACGTCCTCGCCCTACGAGCCACTGCAGGCCTCAACTGTCAGTGAATTCAGAGCTTTCCCTGGTCTTCATGCTGACATCTAACTGGCTGAATCCTTAATTAGCACAGCTGCCAAGCGTCACAGAGACAAGTCATGCTTTTTTCATGCTTAGTCAGTTCTAAGGTAAGTTAAAAAAGGCAAGCAAGGAGACAATACTTTCCCTTTCTTCATGGCACCACAGGGTTTTTAAAACCTCTCCACATGCTCTCACGATTACTCACTGAGGGATTCTTCGGGAGGCCAGACTCTGGGCCACAGAGAGCAAGCACATTCATTAGCTTCTCTCTTGTTCTTCGCTAAGGGGGAAAAACATTTCACATGTTAGGATTCCTGATAAAATAAGACAACTTCTCAAGTTTTCATACATATAATAAAGTTGATTCTTCTATTCCACAAATGTTCAGGGCTTTTTTTTAATCCTCACCTGAGGACATGCTTGGGGTGGGGGTAAGGGGGCTGGGGGGAGAGAGAAATATTGATCAGTTGCCTTCCGTACATGCCCCAACCGGAAATGGAACCCGTAACTCAGGTGGGTGCCCTGACAGGAATTGCATCGGCAACTCTCGGTGCATGGGACGATGCTCAACCAACTGAGCCACTCCAGCCGGGCGTGACTGTTCAGTTTTGATGTTCTTTTACGTACCTGTGATAACTGTGGCCTCTTCCAGCTAACAGGGACCAAGGCGTTAGAATTAGAACCAGAGGAAGTAGAAGAAGTACTTCTAGTAACAGCAATAACCTTGGGTTTCCCATTTCTTCCAGCTGTGGTATGTTGATCCCCATATTTGTTTCCAATAATTGGTGTCTACACAGAAACAAAATGCCAGTGTTTGACTCAAATGTTTCAACATAAAAGGGTTGACAGTATATCTATGACATTTTTTTTTTAAACCAACCAACCAAAACATGGCATAAGGAGAAAAATTACTTAGCATGTGGTAGATGCTGCAAAAATCAAAGTTGTCTTTTTTTAAAATCAAGAGATTTCACTTTATTTGAGTCTCTGAGACTATCAGAGAGCTTATTCCTATTTTCAATATAGATCTGCTTTCTTTAAAAACAACTACCTCCAATCTTTCCCCATGTGATTATAAAATGTATCTTCTTTGAAAGCTCAGAAAATGTAAAAATAATTTTTTAAAAAATCTCACCATTCAGATTTAACATTTATTAACATTTTGGTATTTTTTCAATGCCCATTGTTAAGCACTTCAATAATGTGCTTTTGCAAAGATTCCAGATAAGTAAGAACTTCAATAAGAAAGATATCTGTGTAGCTTCTTACTACAAATCCAAAATTTATTTCAGTATAAATTCTATGAAGATTCAAAACTCATTTATATATATTTGGCTATGTGAACTGTCTTGAATTTGCATTTGAAAATAATATTCAAGCTCATTTGCATGTTGTACAAGTCCCTTTTTATAATCTGGTGCCCACTTCCACTCGGCCCTGAACTCCACACACCAGCAAAACTAAACTTGCTATTGTTTCCCAAACAGGCCATGCTTTTACGGACATGCTGCCCACTTTGCATGGAATATTCACCAAAGCAAACCCCTATCTATTTTTTAAGGGCGACTCCACACTTCCAAGGAGGCCTTCTCTGCTACCACCACCTCCGGGTAACTAGACTTGGACAGTCTGCCAAGTGATGGTGATTTGTTTATGGGCCCATCTCCCTTCCTCCACAAAAGTCGCCTGGACCACACGTGACTCATCTCTGTACCTCTAGTACAGTGGTTCTCAACCTTCTGGCCCTTTAAATACAGTTCCTCATGTTGTGACCCAACCATAACATTATTTTTGTTGCTACTTCATAACTGTAATGTTGCTTCTGTTATGAATCATAAATATCTGATATGCAGGATGGTCTTAGGCAATCCCTGTGAAAGGGTCGTTCGACCGCCAAAGGGGTTGCGACCCAGAGGTTGAGAACCGCTGCTCTAGTATATCTTCAGTGCCTACGCATAGCAGGTACTTAAGAAGTTTTGAAGAAAAAACTGAAATTAAGTATATCAAATGTTTTGAGAATTCGTATCACTGCCTCAGTTATTCCATTGATTTGTATGGTTTGACCTGGAAAAAAGGAAAGCCCACTTTATAATTTTCCCATGCACTCCATGTTAGAAATTCTCAGATGATATTAACTAAAAAATTAGCAATAAACATGCTTTCTATCTTAAAAAAAACAACAACACACCAATAAGCTCTGGATAAATTTTAATATCAAAACTAAACTGCAAAAAAGTTTTTAAAATTTAAGTATTCCTAATCAATTAAAATGTGATTAGATCTTCGACTTGTACCTTTCTCAAATCCCCTGCAATATTTGGTCCACAACTTCACTTCTCTCTTGAAAAATTCTTTCTTTGGCTTGTAAAAGACCGTTTCAATAGCACCAAGGCCACCAAGATTGGGATTAGGTGCTGAAGAAAAAAAATGGGGTTCCCAGCAAGGGCCCCAAATCTTTACAAGAGATTTATATTAATATTAGAGGCCCGGTGCACGAAATTTGTGCATGGGGCGGGGGCAGGTCCAGCCTGCACTCTCTCCAATCCGAGATCCCTCTCACAATCTGGGACCACTGGCTCCTAACTGCTCACCTGCCTGCCAGCCTGATCATCCCTAATTGCCTCTGTCTGCCGGCCTGATCGCCCCTAACTGCCCCCCCTGCTGGCCTGGTCACCCCTAACTGCCGCCCCTGCCAGCCTGGTCGCCCCTCACTGCCCCCTTCTGTTGGCCTGACCACCCCTAACTGCCCCCCCTGCTGGCCTGGTCACCCCTAACTGCCCCCCCTGCCGGCCTGGTCACCCTCAACTGCCCCCCGCCCCGCTGGCCTAGTCGCCCCTCACTGCCCCCTCTGCCAGCCTAATCACCCCCAACTGCACCCCCCCGGCCGGCCTAGTCGCCCCACGCAGCCTGCTGTTCAGTCATTTGCTCATCCCTCACTAGCCCCCCTGCCGGCCAGGTTGCCCCACGCAGCCTGCTGTCCAGTTGTTATGTGAGGGCGTCCTGACCAATTTGCACATTACCCTTTTATTAGTATAGATGACATAGTCAGAGGCCCAGGTTTCCTTTTGGACTGGTGGGCCCTGCCTCTCTCTTGCACTAAAACACTGGGCTTCTCAGTTCTCAGTTTATTTTAGTCTTCTTGTTCCTTCCACGATTTCAGCTTTCTACTTTCACAACACTGGAAAACCCTTAATTTGTTTTTTGTTTACTTCCACCCAAGATTTCTTCTAAAATGTCAGATCTGAAAATCTAATTGACTACTAGGCACCTCAGTGAGTATGTTTCTTAGTCACTTCAGAGTCAATATATTTAAGACTTAACTCATCTTTCTTTCCTGCTAAGAACTGTTCTTGAATTCCCATTTCCTCTGAATGGGACCGACATTCATGCAGTTGTCAAAGCAACTATCCTTAACATCTCTTCTTCACTAGCACCTCTTCTCCTTCCCACCAAATACCATCCTCAGTCTTTTTTAAAAAAAATATATTTTTTATTGATTTTTTATAGAGAGGAAGGGAGAGGGATAGAGAGCTAGAAACATCGATGAGAGAGAAACATCGATCAGCTGCCTCCTGCACACCCCCCACTGGGGATGTGCCTGCAACCAAGGTACTTGCCCTTGACCGGAATCGAACCCGGGACCCCTGAGTCCGCAGGCCGGCGCTCTATCCACCGAGCCAAACCGGTTAGGGCCTCAGTCTTTTTTTAAAAACCATCTTTCCTCTGCAGTTGCCTAGAAACGGTCCAACATAATCTTTGTTTTTAATTAATTAATTTATTTTTGTAAGTATTACATATGTCTCCTTTTTCATTGATTGACCCCTCCCCGGCCACTCCCACCCCTCGGGACAAGCCCCTACTGCCCCAGTGTCCTAGTCCATTGGTTATGCTAATATGCACGCATACAAGTCCTTTGGTTCATCTCCAACATAATCTTTTGCTCAAAGTGTTCTAATAGATTCCTCACAGAGTCCCCTCCCCTTCTCCCTGGTCTATCGTCCATCTTGTTGCCTGACTGATCATCCTAAAATGCAAATCCTAGTATTCCCTACTCTAGCTACAAATCCTTTAAGAATTCTTACTGCTTCAAGATAAAACCATTTTGTTACTAAGGCAGGGGAAATCCCCGTGATCCTGCCCTCGCCCACTATGACTTCGGCTTCATTTCTCTTCACTCTACCTCTGTTCTCCGTGCTTAAAGAATGCTGTACCAAACGGAAGTTTCTGGAGCACCATGCTTGCTCACAATTATAAGCCTCCCTTCACATGCTATCTTTTCTGGGATATAATCTCCCCACTCCAAACTTCCATGTGCACATGCCTGTCTAGCATTACTTACCCTTCCAACACTCAGCTCAGACCAAGTTAGATACACATGCATTCCTACAGTGCCTTCAACTTACTTCCAGCCAAGCAAGGACCACTACTTTTATCTGCCTCTTTCCCCAAGAGACCGTAAGCTTCTGGAGAGGCCTGCTCCCCACCCCCCTCCCATTTCCACAGCACCTATCTCGGTGCCTCCTCCTGAGTATGAGCAAAATCAATGCATTTTGAATGAACAGACAAACATTTCTACGAGAGCATCTATATCCTGGGCATCTTACCTCGGATATATCAAAATGAAAATCTAAGGTCTTCCCAGGCAGCTCCTTGGAGACATTATTAAAAATCTTAGTGAAGGATATTTCAGGCGAGCCCACGTCGCCGCCATAGGTCTTGGGGCTATCACTGGGCACAACGAGACTTGCAGAGCGAGACACCACCAGTTTTAATATGTTAAGGGCTTCCTTCCAATAAGGACTCTGATGTAAAAACAGATGAGACATACAGAAGTTACAAATACGTATTTAACTAAGAACAAAAGTTTAGTTACACTGTAAGCAATGAAAATATTATTTCTATAAAAACTCTGGCCATTATTCATTTTTGCTCTGAAGTCCTTAAAGAGGATCTGAGTTTCAAAAGGAAAGGACACAAGTTATTATTTGCATGGCTAGTTCTATGAGACACCATACACTTAATAATGTTTCCAAATCAGAGTATCTTGCTTGCATTCTTCCAGTAAGTGCTTTATAAATAATAGTAGTCGTAAACAGAGGAGTGATACATATGTGAACGTTCTAAATAAATGAAGTTTATAGTTTTATGGCTCTAAATATTTTAAGTCTTGGAGGTAAAGTATTTTCAATACATACTTTTTTAGACATAAAAATATTAAAATACTAAAATAAAAACCCCATTAGATTTTTGTCCATGACCCAGGCCCCAAATAATTAGTGTAAATGGTGTGCTAAAGTGATGCGCTCAGGGATTACTGAGTTGTATAAGGTGGTTTTTCCCCTACATATATGGTGACTATGTGTTTTGGGTTGTTTTTATGCTTTCCTTCATTTTGTATGTTTTGAAATAATTTAGTTGTAATTTACATGATAAATGTGTAGGTGTAGAAGAATCAATGTCAAATAAAGAATTTATATTTTTCCCTTACTATCTGCTAAAAGGAATACATATAAAAACTATTTTTTCTTATATTTATGATACCAATATCACATCTCAACCTTGTATTATACACATTGTTTTATAGTTGACAATTCTGGGTGGGACACCTTTAAAACAACAAAAGGAAATGAAAAATCTTTCGCAGAACTGAGTTATCCAATTTAATGACATCTTGATATAAAGACACCTAAAGTACAAAATATTTAACAATAAAAATGTCCACATAATATTGAGATATTTGAAGCATATCATTGTAAAAAAAACAACAGTTTACATTTAACAAGGCAGAAAATTTTTTTCCCCCTGACAGTTAATTAGAGGCTCTGAGCATTAGAAAATACAAAAACTTCTTCAGGAAGTTCCATAAATTATATAGGCAATTGTGTGCTAAATGTAAACGATAACCAAAAGTTCAATTCTGTAAAATGTTCAATGTTTGAATAAAGCAGAAGTCACTAACTATGATGGGCCATCAGCTAAATATGACCTTGGTTCACATAACACTTAAAAATAAATTTGAGCCCAGTTGGTATTGCTCAGTGGTTAAGCACTGACCTATGAACCAGGAGGTCACAGTTCAATTCCCGGTCAGGACACATGCCTGGGTTGCAGCTCAATTCCAAGTAGGGGGCCTGCAGGAGGCAGCCAATCGAATGATTCTCATTCATCATTGATGTTTCTATCCCTCTCTCCTTCTCCCTTTCTTTCTCTGAAATCAATCAAAACATATCAAAGCCTGGCTGGCATGGCTCAGTGGTTGAGCAGCAACCTCTGAACCAGGAGGTCATAGTTCAATTCCTGGTCAGGGTACATGCCCTCCCTGGCTGTGGGCTCAATCCCCAGTGTGGGGCATGCAGGAGGCATCCGATCAATGCTTCTCTCTCATCAGTGATGTTTCTATCTCTCTCTCCCTTACTCTCTGAAATCAATAATAAAAAGATAATAAATAAAAACATTAAAAACAAAGAGTCTGCTGTCTAATAAGTTGTATCCACAATACTGACCTGCATAACAAGGCCTTGCTTACAGTTCAAAGGTGAAATTCAGTACAGACTAGGTTGACGTGTCATCACTCACATTAAGCCAAGTCTGATGTTTTCACTTTCTAAATATCTGGTGCTTTTTATCAGATAGCATTCGGATTCTGCTTTTTGTCACTTACATTGAGAACACTGTTCCATTGTACACATTCCTGAAAATATGATTTATGGACTTACCACTTCTTTCCTCTTGGACATTTCAGGTGCCTCTGGTTTTTATGATTATAAATCACTTTGAGATGAACATTTCTGCATCAGTTTTGTGGTAACTCACCTGGACATATTTGCCAATAATCTTTATGATCTCCAGGTTAAACTGCTTGACTGGGGCAGCAGAGAGGTCAATGTGACTCAAAAGACTGTAGATGATCTGCAGCAGTGACTGCTGCATACTGGACAGTCCTTTCTCCAGCAGCTGAAAGTGAAAATTCGGTATTTACATTTATGATATTGAAAAGTAGATTTAAGCCAGGAGTTTAAGGTTAGAGGACTAGAGATCCAGAGACGAATAAAAGTAAAAGGTAATGTCTATTATCTTAATCTTAGTGTTTTCTTTTAACTGAACACCATTTATTTTATGTAAAGAGAAAAATCATTATACCACCACCACCACCACTAAAAAATAACTACCGCCAAGCTACTCACACCAGCCCCTGATTAGCTATGTGATCTTGGTCATGTTTCTTAACTTCTCTGAGCCTCTTGATTTTTAAAAATAAAATAGCGATAACACCTACCTCCTAGTGTTTGCAGGACAGTTAAATATATAGTTTTAAATACATGTTAGCAATACTTGGATAATTATTCATAATAATGCAGCAAGGATAACTTACACTAGTAAGAGCAACATTTGGGCAAAGCATCCTCTCTACAGAGCGGACAAATGCTGCCACGCGTGGCACCCCGGGCTGACTGTGCAGGTCCAGACCTCAGGGAGAGCTGGTGCTGCCTGAGTGGCGAGCTTTACGGTGGCACACAGTGAAGGTGGTCTAAGGCAGCGGTCGCCAACCTTTTGGACCTCGCGGACCACCCGTGGCCCACGGAGCACCGGTTGGCGACCGCTCATCTAAGGCACTTAAACTCAAAGCCGATTAAGGAGGTTAGCACTGGTTTTTTTTTTTTTTTTAAATATATTTTATTGATTTTTTACAGAGAGGAAGGGAGAGAGATAGAGAGTTAGAAACATCGACGAGAGAGAAACATCGATCAGCTGCCTCCTGCACATCTCCCACTGGGAATGTGCCCGCAACCCAGGCACATGCCCCTGGCCGGAATCGAACCCGGGACCCCCCAGTCCGCAGGCCGACGCTCCATCCACCGAGCCAAACCGGTCTCGGCAAACTCAAAGCCGATTAAGGAGGTTAGCACTGGTTTTATCCTGACTCTTGTCCTACATGGGTAGGTATAGGAGACATGGAGAGACTTGGGCTCACGCAGGCCGGGAAGCTGCCAGGCGGACGGCCCACAGTGTCAGCTGTCTTAGATGTACAGCTGATGGGAGCAAGCCTCTCAAAGCACTTTAACAATCCACACAGCCCTGAAGCATTTTATGACAGTCAGGGACGTAGCCAAGTTAAAGTGTTATGAACATTATTAACAACGTTCACTGAGTTATGAATAATGTCTTTTCTGTTTACACAGCATTTTAGGTTTAATTTAATTGCTAGAAGCCAACTTTCTAAAAAGGAAGGTAGATACTAGTTTATCATAAGCTGACAAACATTTTTAGTGACTAGCAACTTCTTCCTTCTGAGGTTCTCTCTGTGGCTTTCTCCTCAGTAACTTGCTAGGCATGAAGTTACTTCCTCAACAGACAAATATTAACTTTTTATGCGGTTCTAGGGCTAGTTTTTTTTTTTAAATAATTCTGTTTTTAGCCACCAAGATCATATTTGAGGTCAGGAAACAAATGCATCATCAAAATAAAAAAACGCCCTGGCAGAAATGCCTCTGCACACTGAATTATGCTAGTAGGGATTTCACAGTCGAGAACTACTTGTGTAGACGCAAAGATGACCATTCTCGGGGATCAAGACCTCTAGAGACCCGTTTTCCATTTTAAATAAAGTTGAGGTTTACACTATTTTGAATTCCTATCTCTTAGGGACAGTGAATGAAGACATAAATACTGAAAATGGAGAAAAGTTTATAAAAACGTCCTTTATACTTGAAAAAAATGATTTATGCTTTTCTTTAAAAAGGGATGCAATCTATAACCACTCTCAAAACAATATGAAGATTGGTATCAGTGCTCCTTTTAGAAATACGTCTGCATACAAGTTTTGCCACAGAGCAGGTAAAGAAATCCACCACCACCCTTTGGTAAATTTACCTCCGCCAGGTAAGTCACCAGGTTAAACGTGGTCTCCGAGAAGGAGTCGTGCAGGTACCGACACACCACGTTGATCCAGTTGGCGCAGTCCCTGGAGTATGTGTGTGTGCTGTACAAACTCATCATGTGCGCCAGATTGACAAGCGTTGGGCATTTTTCTTCTGCACAAACCTAAAAAAATAAAATAAAATAATTTCATTCACCAAAAATAAAGAAGCAAGTGTAAGCTTGATTTCATACTACATATATTTAGTGAAACAAATGTATATGTTGAAGCTTGAATGCATTTCAATACAGTAGGAAAGTTAAGTAGAAGAGAAAAAAAGGACCCGACATGAAGAGACTAGCAATAGATAATATGGAAAGATAATTAATATGTCAAATACTCCTGTGGGTGCTAAACAAGTATGGCTTTTTCTCAGTCTGCTGCTCTGTACAACCGTCTTTGGTAAAAGCCCATACATGGTTTTGTAAAAACGATACAAAACAGGCTCAGACTGGGAATTCTCTGGGAGGGTCAGAGATGCCTGCTCCAGACATGCTTTAGTCTGAAGCCACCTGAGGTCCCGCTAGAGCAGTAAATTGCAAAAAGCCTCAACGTGCGCATTATACTCAAAGGACTTCACTGGACTCTGCAGGATGGACCTCAAACTGCTCTTCAGGAAACTGCCTAAAGCTCTTAAGGTCCTTGGCCGATAGTTTTATTTTTCTTTAATCTTTTATTTTTTCCTGTTTTTTAGACTCAATGATTTACACTGTCCTATCCCCAAGTTTGCCGATTCTTTCTTATGCATGCTCAAACCTGCCTTTGTTTTTTTTTCAAAATATATCTTTGTTATTGAAAATATTACAGATCTACACCCTCTCCCCCAAATCATTATAGGCCACTTCTAAATACACTGACTTCCTGCAGCACCAGGGGAGCTGAACGTTGGGGACCTACTGACCAAACGCACCTGCTTGGTCTGTCTGTGCCCCAAGTCCTAGGCGAAGATGTCCCTTTCATTCTCCTCTGGGGACACCCCAACAAAGCAGAACTGGAGAAGGGCCACACCACTCCCACATTTCTATCGTAAAAAGGCTAGCCTCTGTGAAATTTATTTTAGTTTCACTTTCCTCACTTATTCTTCCATCTGATTGATGGTTTGTATGTATCGGCACAAGCTGCCTGGAGCACTGAGTAAAGAAAGTGGTGTTACCTTTTAAACTACAGATACTGTAACTTTTAGATGACTCTGACTTTTATTTTGACTAATCATGTGGACGTTGTCACTGGAGAGGCCTGCGATAGGGAGGTACGCAGACTATGCAGAGACTAATACAGCACCGTAGAAGCTACTTTATAAGTAAAGTCATTACAACCAGCCGATTTCATGCAGGAGTAGCCTTTTACCCATATAACAAGCACCAGGAAGGAAAAAAAATTGGTTGATATGTCTTATATGTATTTCAAAATATACTAAGTTATCATACTATTTTAACAAAAATCACATTTTACAATTTCACAATTGGTTCTTTTTCAGGAAAAAAAAAATTTTTTTAAAACGTATTTTATTGATTTTTTACAGAGAGGAAGGGAGAGGGATAGAGAGCTAGAAACATCGATGAGAGAGAGAGGCATCAATCAGCTGCCTCCTGCACATTTCCTACTGGGGATGTGCCCGCAACCAAGGTACATGCCCTTGACCGGAATCGAACCTGGGACCCTTGAGTCCGCAGGCCGACGCTCCATCCACTGAGCCAAACCGGTCAGGGCTCAGGAAAAATTTTTATCTTTCCTGAACAATAAGACATCCCTATAGAATCCTTACATTCTTAAATAATATTTTCCCCTAAAGAATGATTTTTAAAAACCTATATTTAGGACAAAAGGAATATATGCTGTGCAATTTTATAATAGTCCAAATGCTTTCGATTTTGGAATTACCAGGTTAAAATCGGATCCAAAAAGTCTCATAATAAATACTTGTAAGCGAACTATTTCTGCCATAACAAACAGCTGAAAAGGACAATATCTGTCCTAAGTGCTGCCTCATTTTAGATTCTATGCTTTCCAACGGCACAAACAGTAGACCCAGAGGTATCTGCATAATGAGGAAGCAGGTAATGGCAGAAAATTACTCGACAGCTTAAGTGAGAGACTAATTAAGAAATCAATTTATCCACATCCTGCAGGTTGCCGAAAGCATACAGATGGAACCTCTGGTGCTGCTCAACAGGAAGAAAACAGACTTAAAAAAACACACAATTTATGACTCATGGAAAGCCATATATTTTATTTCTTAAAAAAAAAAAAGTATTTGGAATTTCCTATTCTTTGTCTCAAATTATGACAGAGGAGGCTTGACACTTGAGGGGCGTCCACACCCTCCCGGTGGGGTAGCCGGGCTGCGCTGATCCCTGACCCCAGGAGTTTATTCAGCACATTTCGGCAGAGGCTCTTCAATGCTTCTGCTTCCTTTATTAGGGAATCTATGCTTTTTATTTTCTTGAAATCCCAAAGTAAGCCAATATACTTCTCCCCAATATTTTCTTTTTTACCCCTCATAAAGGAAAAAAAAAGCCCTTGTTTACATTTTTCTGTGTCATTAGAGTATTAAAATGAAAATTATTTTAATGAATTATTTATTTCATATAACTTTTAGACTTCATTCATGCAAATATATTTTGTTGGGGTTTTTTTTAAGGCAAATAATCACCTTCAAAGCAGATGCTTCCATGAACTATAATAATGGCTCTTCTTTTTAAATACATGCTTTTCAAGTAATTATGTTAAGGATCTCTTCTTATTTAGAAATTTAATTTAAAAATGGAATCAACAGAAAAAAATGGGATCAACAGTATGATTTCATTCAGTTTTTTGTCACTAATTAAATATCATCTATCAAGATAATGAAAAGAGTCTTACTCTTATTACTGCTAATGTGGTTAGTTGGGCTGGTAGTACTTGTCACTGCACTGGCACCCAGAGATAAATCTGCACTCAGCGGTGTTGGCATCTGGGCCGCCCAGAGGTGGGTGTTTTATCTGGCTTTCTGCGTGCTTGCTCTGCCCATTTCCTGCTGTGCTGCTTGTTAACTGAATCTCAGCCTTTTTTTTTTTTTTTTTTTTTTTAATTGCTTCTTTAAAAAGTTCTTCCAGAGGATTTTACTTGCTTGGTTCCCTTCTGATCCCAACTTCTTTGATTTTTTCCCCCCGGTGTTGGTTATCTTACTGACACTGCTATTCACTCACCACCCCCCAGTTCACCAAATTCCTCTTGTATGTAATTCCTTGTAAATTTACATGACTATTTCTTTTTTTAAATATATTTTTTATTGATTAAGATATTACATATGTGTCCTTATCCCCACGTTATCCCCTACTCCCCCCCCCACCCCGCTCATGCCCTCCCCCCCCCCCCCCCCCCCCCCCGTTGTCCGTGTCCATTGGTTAGGCCTATATGCTTGCATATAAGTCCTTTGGTTGATCTTTCCCCTTACCCCCACCCTCCCCTACCTTCCCTCCAAGGCCCGACAGTCCAATCAATGCCTCTCCGTCTCTGGATCAGTCCTTGTTCATCAGTTTATGTTGTTCATTATATTCCACAAATGAGTGAGATCCTGTGGTATTTATCCGCTCTCCAGTTCCATCCCTGCTGTGGCAAATGGTAAGAGTTCCTTTTTCTTCTTCCTCTTCTTAAAGAATACCTTTCAG
Organism: Myotis myotis; assembly: GCF_014108235.1. Classification (NCBI taxonomy): domain Eukaryota; kingdom Metazoa; phylum Chordata; class Mammalia; order Chiroptera; family Vespertilionidae; genus Myotis; species Myotis myotis. Next base: position 30,605,383 of record NW_023416313.1, read on the forward strand.
CATTTCATATAATGCTGGTTTGGTGGTAATGAACTCCTTTAGCTTTTTCTTATCTGTGAAGCTCTTTATCTGACCTTCTATTCTGAATGATAGCTTTGCTGGATAAAGTAATCTTGGTTGTAGGTTCTTGCTGTTCATCACTTTGAATATTTCTTGCCAGTCTCTTCTGGCCTGCATGGTTTCTGTTGAGAAATAAGCTGACAGTCGTATGGGTACTCCCTTGTAGGTAACTGAGTTTCTTTCTCTTGCTGCTTTTAAGATTCTCTCTTTGTCTTTTGCTCTTGGCATTTTAATTATGATGTGTCTTGGTGTGGTCCTCTTTGGATTCCTTTTGTTTGGGGTTCTCTGCGCTTCCTGGACTTGTAAGTCTATTTCTTTCACCAGGTAGGGGAAGTTTTCTGTCATTATTTCTTCAAATAGGTTTTCAATATCTTGCCCTCTCTCTCCTTCTGGTACCCCTATAATTCTGATGTTGGTACGCTTGAAGTTGTCCCAGAGGCTCCTTACACTATCTTCATATTTTTGGAATCTTTTTTCTTTTTTGGTTGGGTATTTTTTGTTTCTTTGTATTTCAAATCTTTGACTTGATTCTTGGGATCTTCTTGTCTGCTGTTGGATCTCTGTATATTATTCTTTATTTCAGTCAGTGTATGCTTAATTTCTAGTTGGTCCTTTTTCATATCCTCGAGGGTCTCACTAGATTTCTTGAGGGTCTCACTAAATTTATCGGCGGTTTCTAGAAAATTCTTGAAAAACCTTATAAACGTGGTTTTGAACTCTATATCCAGTCGTTTGCTTTCCTCCATTGCTGTCATTTGTGACCTGTTTCTTTGTCTCCGCATTTTTTATGCTTCCCTGTGTTGGTAGAGTGGTTTTGTGTGCTAGGTGTCCTGTAGGGCCCAGTGGCTCAGCCTCCCCAGTTACCTGAGGTAGACACTCTTGGTGCACCCCCTTGTGGGCTTTGTGCACAGTCTTGTTGTAGTTAAGCCTTGATTGTTGTAGGATCACTGGGAGGAACTGACCTCCAGGCCAATTGGCAGTGAGAATCGGCTGTGTCTGCAGTGGGAGAACTTCTGTGCTGAAGACACCCTTCTGGGGCAAGACTTGCTTCAGTGGGGCTTTGGTGCTCACTGAGTCTGCCCCCTGGGTGTGTCCCTTATGGATCTGAGGAGTTGTAATCCGGATGGTCCCCCTCTGACCACTGGGTACACTGGCTCTTGGAGGTTACCCAGCAGGAGCTATGAAGAGAACTGCAGATTCCCCTTCCTTTTTTGGAGTTTGGAGGTGCCCTGATGAAGCCCAGCTGTGAAGCAATGCAAGCTGCTGTGGGGCCTTGGGCCTTCTCTTGGAAGTTCTGGGTCTGTGGCCCAGCTGCAATTTGTTAGGTAATTTTCAGGTTGCAAAGGGCCAGGCCTTTCATATGCAAAAGCCTCTGCCGCAGCCTGGGTGGGGCGGGGTCTCAGGGACTCAAAGGGCAGAGCAAGGAACTATGGCGGATTCTCAGCCCTGCCCTAAGGGGCCGCGCGCGTCTCAGTGTCCCGACAATCGAATTGCTGCAAGGACCTCTGAGGGAAAGCCGCCCTCGAGTTCCGAGTTCTGCCCGCTGCCAGACAGTCCAGTTTCTCCCCGTATGAGTCCTGGGTCCCCAGAGACTTCCTGGAACCGGAGTTCAGAGCAGTCGGGAGCTTGTGACTCCCTCCGGATTCAAAAAGACAGCTGCATCCTCAGGTACCAGCCCCTTTCCGCGCACGAGCCTCCGTACCTTTGCACTTTACTTCCGCAGCTCCTGACCCTCAATGTGCTTTTCTCCTTCCTTCTAGTTGTAGAATGTCCACTCCACCAGCCTTCCTGTAGTTCTGGATGATGTCCGTTTTGTCTGTTTATTCTGTTTTGAAGTTGTTGTAGGAGGCAGCAATTTCAGTGTTTCCCTATGCTGCCATTTTAGTTTCTCCTACATAACTATTTCGTACAACTGTTTTTATTTTTAGTCTGTAAAACTATTTCTAAGACTAAATGTGACCACCCCCTGCAAAAATAATTATTATTAATTAAGTATAAGCAGAAGGCAAAATATGAGAGTTCTTTATTGTTAAGAGAAGAAATTCTTACAAATATAAAATTTAATCACATTCTTTTAAAATTAAGGATTATAACACTTATAAAAAATACTAACAGATGATTTAAAAAGTTCCATTTCTATTTCAGAACTGTCCAATGGAAGGGGAGGAGCCAAATAAGGAAGAAAAGAAATGAAGGGGACAGAGAGAGAAGAGGAAAAGAGTATTAAAAGGAGAAAGGCAAATATAAAGAGAGAACTTTCAGAACCCCCAAGTACATTCTGCCTTCTTCCTCCTCAGGGCCTTTGCACATCAACTTCTTCTCCTTAGAAAACTTCCATCCTCAGCCTGTTCTTTGTTTCCTACCCAGGGATCTTACTTGGTTATTCCTATTCAGTCTTCAAAGTCAGCCGACTTCCTAGTGGAAGATTTTGTTTTGTGCCTCTAAAGTACTCTGCCCTCTCACTGTATTTATGACTCTACGGTGACTGTCTACGTCCTTGATTTCATCCTCTCTCTAAGGCCTGCAGGATAAGTACTCCATGTTCTTTATCACTGTATTTCCAGCACCTCACCCAGTGCTCAGTAAATATGCTAGTGAATAAATGAATGAATTAGAAACTGCCGGAAAGGTAGAGGATAAAGTAGGGAAACAAAGCAGAAAAAGACGGATTTAGAGGAGGTTTCTCTAATGAATTTTATTCACTGTCATTTCAGCAGTTGTAACTTGAGTCATAGAACACCTTTATATGCATAAAAAGAATACAAATTCAGAAAGAAGTGACAGTAAAAAGATCTCCCTTGAAGATAAACTCTAGAAAAATTTCCCTCTCATGTTACCTTTCGGCATAACATTTGCTTACCTTTGCTATCCGGCTGGCTGTTTCTTTGCAAAACTGAGTTGGGCTGTCAAAATGCTGGATTAAGTGAGGCAATAGGCAAAGGATGTTAAGAGGAAAGCCTATATAAAAAAAAGAAAGTGAACAGTAACCCATGTTATTGCATATAACTTTCAAAGTTAAAAGTATTTTTTTAATGGTTCACAGAAACCATTTACTTTTTATTTCCTGGAATACCGGATCTTCTACATATTTTTAGCTTTTACCAAAAACTTAAGCTAGCTCACATATTTAAAAAACTGTAACTGTAGAAAGTCAGAAATTAGATTTCCAAGCAAACAGCAGTTTACATTTCACTACCGTAAAAAGCAAAGCGTAGGAGCGGTCCTCTGAGCGGTACCTGACAACTGGGAAGGGTCCACCAGCGAGTGTTTGGAGACAGCAATGAGCTTACTGAGGAGGTGCACCGTCATTTCTTGTGTAGACACTGAGGTAAAACCTTTAAGGAAGAGCTGCTGAAGGCCTGGAAAATTACTCCATTTCAGTTTGCTTTGCATGCTTTCGATCTTCTCTCGGCTCTCTGATTTATCCAGGGGCAAATGGATAAGCAGTTTGTTGAGAAGCCGGAGAGCCAGGAGGTATTCATATTCATAGTCGGATTCTAACAAGGAAGCCCCTATCCAAAAAATGGTGGCCATCAGGTTGGCAGGCTCAGTAGTGGACTGCACGTCATACAAGCCCCTCTCTCGCAGAGAGGACAGGCTTCTGGTCCTGGCTAGACTATTGCCATGGTTTATCCGTCCATCCATTATATCCAGTGTGTTGCTTCGCCGCCGGTCACCTCTTCGGTCACCAATTAAACTTAATCTCAAAGAGTTACTCCTTGCATTACTGTTACATCCCAAGTAATTGCCACTATTGACGGGACTTGTGCTTAGATTTAGTTGTCCAGTGCTTTTCCTGTTAGCTGCATACTTGTTTCCCATTAGAGGATCATGATATGAGGTTCTTTAAAAGAGAAAAGACAAATGCATGCACGGTCATTTCTTCCGCTACATTAATTTTACTCTTGAAAACACTGAAAAAACGATAACTGTTCCCAGGGAAAATCATTTTAAAGTCTATCTGACTTTGCTTAATCAAATTTGAGTTCTTCCCTCCACATTAAAACAAAATGTACAACAGCATCTTTTCTACCGTGGCCCACAGTTTGCTTTGAGTTGGATAAGGTCTGACATGAAGTGAAACTTCTGCTGCAGTAATCATGGACAGCTCTGCTCTGGGACTTAGCGAATGTGACGTCCAAAGCAGACCTCATCTATCTTATTCCCAGACTTGATGGTCCCAGTGGCTCCATTTCTGTCAATGCACCCTCCTTCCAAAAGAACCAACTCAAAAGTTAAGTCTTTGATTTCTCCTCCCCGATATCCAATTATCATCAGCTGAAGAATAATTACAGAATGCTTTCTACCTGTGCCAGCAGTATGCAAACTGTGAAGAATATCTGATAAAATCTACTGGGGAAGAGTGATGTCTAAATGGATCCATTTATAGCCTGTTAATTGCTGTTATTATAAAGAAAACACTGTAAGAACCCAAAGGATGAGGTAATTAGCACTTCCCTGGGGTTGGGGGACATCAGAAAAGCTTAGCCAGGATATCTGAGGTAGGACCTGAAGGATACTTCAGTTCAGTCAATTTAGGGTTTGCAAGGAAGAGAAAGGGGGAGGGAGGCAGCTCCAGGGAGAAGGAAAGTGTGAGTCTGAGGGGCCTGGCCTGCTGGGGGGACCATGGGACGCCAAGTGCCGCAGGAAAGGAGCTTGTCAGGGAAGCCCATCTTTGACCAAGAGCAGCAGCATTGCCACGCATGGCTCTGTGACTTCCCACACATCCTCACGGTCTGAGGCTCATTTCCCACTGCTAGTCCGTCCCAATTCTTCGGTACCATTCTCACTACCAGTATTAGAATAAGACAGCGCCATAGCTATACATATTCAGCCACTGAAGTTCTATATACAAATCTACCAGTTGCCTGGTTTAAATTCTTACTGAGAAAGGGCAGAAAGAAGATCATAATGCTTCATGGTTTCAGCCAAAGTATCAATCGCAGATTCCAACGTGAGAAGAAGCTCAATCACAAATCCCTAGAAAAAAGGGCAGACTCTCATTAATTATGCGCTGGAAAATGGACTTCCCAAGGAGATTTAAAAATAGAACAAACTCCACAGTAACATAAATTGATTAAACTCTTAAGCAACATGATCTTGCTGATTGATGAAAACTCATCAAATTAATGGCATAAAATGATTATAATGGCACCACAAATTGCTTATGCTAGAGATCTAGGAGCCATCCTTGCTTCTTTCTCTCACATTTAAATCGAATCTATCAACAAGTCTTGAAAATACTACTTTTAATATATCTTAAATATGACCCCTTTTCTCTGTCTCCACAGGTTCCCTTAATCGAAGCTATCACCACACTTCAGCTTGGACTCTTATCGTAGCCTCTTACCTGACCCTCCTCACTTTCACTCTTGCTCCGCTAAGGGCACTACCAAGCCCCCAGGGCAAGTCTTTGAAAAGCTAATCATATCCATCACCCTCCTCTCAAACCCTTGAATGGCTTCCCATCAATTCAGAGTAAAACCCTATCTCTCACCAGGGTCTAGTAGGCCTCACATGATCCACCCCATCAATCTCCTGCCTTTAGATAGCCCCATCCAACACACTCCAGAGCAGCAGTGGCCAACCGGTGGTCCGCGGGGTCCGAAAGGTTGGCGACCGCTGCTCTAGAGACATTGGTTTGCTCGAAGGTCTTCAAAAAAAAAGCCTATTGCTTCTGCCTCAGGGCCTTTGCATTTGTCTGCCTTACTTCCCTTGCCAGAAACGTTCTTCCCCAGATTATCACAGGGTTCACTTCTGATGTACGGGTTCAAAAGTCACCTTCTTAGATGATCACATAAAATATTACTCCCTCCTGTCCTGGCTGGCGGGACTCAGCGGTTACAGTGCTGGCCCATGGACCGAAGGGTCTCGGGTTTGATTCCCAGTCAGGGCATGTATGGAAGACAACCCATTGATATCTCTCTTACATCGATGTTTCTCTTTCTCCTTTCCTCTCTCTCTAGAATCAATGTAGAAAAACAAACATATCCTCAGGGGAGGATTAAAATAAAATTGCTCCCTCCTTCCCATCACTCTTTAACGCTCTACTCTACCTTATCATCATAGCATTGCTAAGTAAAATTATGTTGTACATTATTGGTGGATGAAAGGCTTATTTCCCCAATAGAACGTGAGCTCCAGAACACCAGGCCCTCTGTCTTACTCACTGCTGTATCCCCAGTGTCCCGAACGGTGTAATAGAGACTTAAGTTCTCTACTGCAATACTTCACTCAATGTAGCTTAAGAAATGGAATTCAACACTCCATTTTAAATGTAACTTCTTATCTCTTTTACCTTCTCATCTCTAATGTCCAGGGACGTGTGTGTGTGTGTGTGTAAAGGTAAAGCTTTCTCCGATAGGCACTAAGGTTATGAAAGATTAATCACAAACCCTTGTTAACATCCCACATGAATAATTCTGTATGACCATGATCTTGCCCTACCTGCAGCGACCTGTATTTGGCACTAAGTCCTTTGGCACTAGGTCAATGACTGTGGCACGACTTTAATGAAATACCTGTGCCTCTTCTCCTGGATCCCCCACCGTTTCTACGAGTCTGGAGAGAACGTCAGAAAGTGTAGCTGCAGAAAGAGGCTGCTTTAGGGCCCTGAAAATCTGAAAGGATCTCCCAGCGTAGTGTCGGGAAGAACAGGACAGTGCTGTCTGCAGAGCGACTTCACTAAGATGATGCTCCAAATGAACTGCTTCTGTGAAGAGAAAGGAGGCAAGTCGGTGGCTCTCGTTTTTCAGAACAGAATGCAGGGCGACAGCCAGAGGCTTGCCGTCTACAGCCAGTGACGGCACCGTGCCTGGCAGGCCGGACAGCGCCCCCACGCTATGAGCCAGTGCCTTTTCTCTTCTTCAACCCCATCTGCATGTCGGTGGTTCCTCTTTCTAATCTGCAGGGACGTCACCCTTGAGAACAGGGTTTCTCCCCTCAGCACTACTGACATGTCAGCCAGGTAAGTCTTTGCTGTGCAGTATTCATCGTGCAGCAGCCTCCCTGGCCTCCACCCAACTGCGCACCAGGAGTAAGCACTTGCCCCTGCCCCGCATTGTGACAAAAATGTCTGCAGACAGTGCCAGGTGTCCTGAGGGACAACAGGACCCCTAGGTGAGAACCACTGCTTCAGACACCTACTTTAAAAAAATATTAATCTTTATTGTTGAAAATATTACAGATGTTCCCCCTCTTTCCTTCATGGACCCCTCTGCCCTGCTCCTGCCCCCTCCCCGCTCAAGGCCTTCACCGCACTTTTACTATAACTTTCAGAATGTGTTACATTTTAGATCATAGAAGCCAATACCTGTATAAAAAAGAATTTTTAAGTTTGTCACCCCTATATATGTTCCTTAATGTAATTTTTTCTATGACACAATCTCTATATATAAAAGCCTAAGCAACCTTTACGACCGGATGACTGGCCAGTAGCTATGAGACACGCTGACCATCAGGGAGCAGATGCTCAATGCAGAGCTGTCCCCTGGTGGTCAGTGCGCTCCCACAGCCAACCTCCCGCGGTCCCTCCCCCCCAGCCAGCTGGCACCGATCGGGACTGGGTGAGACGGCCCCTATCACCGGCCAGGCCAAGGAACCCCACCCATGCACGAATTCGTACACCAGGCCTCTAGTTTATTATAATTTCATGATGCCATCATACATGAAACTAAGCACCCCAGAATGTCCCAAATGCCTTTATTTTAAAGGAATAACTGAACTTTTCTTCAAAGAAAAACAAATCTGTTATCACTAATAAGTAAAAAAAGAAAATCTGCCTAAAACTTTGTATTTTAAGCATATTGATATGTCTGCTTTTTCCTAAACATTATCAGAAGTTTTGACATCACATTAAAATACCTTGTGGAAGGGAAATATTATCTCAAACACGGAAAGATACCTGCGCTGGACTGCTTGAAAACAGAAACCACGTGTTTCAGGAACGCAGCCAGCTGCTCAGCACTCTTTATGCTGGGGTTCTTGGCGGAAACGTCCTCATGGTTCCAAAGGGGCCCTCTTTTTCTGAAAACAGAACAGATGCAATTCCTTTGTTTTTTAACTCGTATTGACAGTTTTACTCACACTGGCCTAACACACACCATTGCAATTAGAAAGGGTCACACTTGAGTACATCCAATAGCACGTCACGGTCACACCCTCCTATGACTGTTTATGTACATGGATAAGCAATGAGCCGTGCAGGTAGGGGAAGAGCCAGGTCGGGTAGCATTGCTGTCTTCCATCGTTACAGTCAAATTCTCTCACGGGTAGCAGGGAAAGATGACATTTTGCCAAGCGAGAAGAGTACTGGTCACTGCGTCTGTGTTACAGGCCAATACATTATGTTTGTAGAGGCTAGACTGCACTTAGATTGTAATGCAAGACAATCATGAACTAGTGAAAGCCACAGGGGACGTTTAGGACAGGATAATGTCCTGTTGATTCTTCCTTTAAAACGTTTTTGTATTCTCAAGGCCACCAAGTTGATTAATAAGGGTTACACTCAAAGTGCCCTGAAAACCTTTTCTGTGGCCATGCTGCCTTCAGTCCCTGCCATCCCACACAATGCTAAGAGGCTGACTGTCTCTCCCACCTTCTCCATTCAGCTCAAGTATCTATACTAATCTATACTAATAAAAGGGTAATATGCTAATTAGACTGGGAGACCTTCCGGGAGACCTTCTGGACGTCCTCCCAGACAAAGCCATGGTGGTGGAGCTGAGGCAGAGGTGGTTAGGGGCAATTAGGCCAGGAGGGGAGGGCAGTTGGGATGATCAGGCCAGCAGGGGGCAGTTGGGGGCAAGTAGGCTGAAAGGGGGTGTGAGTTGGGGGCAAGCAGGACGGCAGGGGGGGCAGTTGGGGGCAAGAAGGCCGGCAGAAGGGGACAGTTGGGAGTGAGCAGGCTGGCAGGCAGAGTGGTTAGGGGCAATCAGGCAAGTAGGCAGGTGAGCGGTTAGGAGCCAGTGGTCCTGGATTGTGAGAGGGATGTCTGACTGCCGGTTTGGGATCGGGCCTAAACCGGCAGTTGGACATCCCCCGAGGGGTCCCAGATTGGAGAGGGTGCAGGCCGGGCTGAGGGACACACCCCTGTGCACGAATTTTGTGCACCGGGCCACTAGTTTTCAATAATGTCTTCTTCCTTGAAAGAGAAAAGATCTGTAACCTATGGCTGAGGCTTCATGGCCCTCCTGGTTGCCTTCTCCCGGGCTTTCTTGTCTAGAAACTCCCTTTCCTCAGCGTTACAGCCGGACTGGATTACAGCCCGTTTCCTCACGCCCCCGAGATTCTGCTCCTGCTGTGGAATACCAGCCGTCCCTCCCCTTCTCAGTTTCTTCTTTACTTACAGGGCCTTGCAAAGAGTGCACCACAAATAAATACTTGATGGTTGACTGGGGAAGTAGCAAATGCAAGTGGCATATGTAAAACTAAGATAATACAGTATTCTCTTTGGGCACTTGGTCTCCAGGCACAATTGAGGCCCTCCTTGGGTACAACAGTGTGAACGCAACAGAAGAATGCTTTGGTGGACCATGATCTTATTAATAGTGGACAGTATAGACCGGTGTATTTCCAAGCAATGGCACCTCAGAAAAAAATAGGGCTCTCTGCCACTGACAAATGAAGGAAGAATTTCGCACATGCATGCTGCCAGACGGTACGAGGTGTCACTGTTACCTTGAGGTAATGAATTCCATGAGGGTCTTGACTTTTCCATCCTGCTCCACAGAGATGTCAACCTCGTTGAGGACAGTGGTGTGCAGATGGGAAATGGCTGAGCTGTTGTTTCCTAAGCTGATACTAGAAGAGGTAGAACTTGAGCTAAGCCCTGAGTCAGTCATAGGGGAGGGCTGGTAATCAGGTATAAAATCACTAACACCTGCTGAAAGAGAAAGGCGGGCATGAATACCAAGCATAAGGAAACCTCACACAGTATTTACTGAATTGAACTATCATTCCTTGCAGACTATCTGGCATGCGTGAGAGACTCGGTGCTCCTTCTGACAGAGTTTTTGGGCAAACATTATCTCAGCCTGTTATTAACGTAACCATTTGTATTTACTGTGCAGTCCTCTGCTGCCATCTGCTGCCAAAAGGTGAAAGTGGCATTTCCCCAATATTTCAGTGTATTTCCTCAACATTTATTACTCGTAAGTCAGTCACATTTCTCTGATGTGAACTGATTTTTGTTATGGAAAGGACTCTATACTTTCTGATTCATTTTACCTAAAGGAAGACAATTTTAAAGTCTATTTGTAATATTTATGTCAATTATTAAATAATTAATAATTGATAATAATATTATTATCAATTAATAATAATTAATAATTGATAAAAATAATATTATTAAATAATATTAAACGATATTACTAGGGAGCATCTTTAGAAAATGGCAAAAGGAGCCTTAAAAACAAACAAGAGCAAACACCTTTAACATAAAAAGGCAGTAAACTTCATTCTATGCATCTTTTAATCATAATTTTAAAAGGTGAATAAATTTCCTAATAATTGTTGTTTTACTAGGTATAGGGTTATAGAACACAGTTTTAACTTACAAAGTAATTTTATTTCAGTTTTTAAAAACAATTATTTTCTAGATCATCAATTATTAACCTAAGGACACTGATACTGATAAATGGAATAAATAAGTTATGGCTATTAGGAAAGAAGTATAACTTTCAAAGAAAAAAATAATTCACATCAACAGTGAAGTAAATTCTATATTAGATTTTCATTCATTCAAACCTCGTTACTTTAAAATGTATGATTTGAAACTTAATATACTTCAAAATGTGTAACATTGTATTTTATTTATTTACTTATCATTAGTTATGGACATAAAGTTTTATAAAGATGTCTGACTAGGTGATACAATAAAAATGTATAACATTTTAAATGCAGTAAATATAATCAAGTGAATAAAAAAATTTTTTAATGTCTTCCTTTGTCAATATTTCAGATCTTGACATTAGGAGGGAATCTAATAAAGTTCAACATATTTTTGATGATCAGTGCTTAGTAAATTAAGCACTCTTTCATTGTATCTTCAACTTATATGTTCAGAACTTAAAATTTCTGACAGCCCAGCCGGTGTGGCTCATTGGTTAAGCATCGACCTATGAATCAGGAGGTCACGGCTCAATTACCAGTAGGGGATGTGCAAGAGGCAGCCTGTCAATGATTCTCTCTCATCACTGATATTTCTCTCCTTCTCCCATCCTCTCTGAAATCAATAACAACACCTTTAAAAAAAAAATTTCTATGACAAAGATACTTAAAAGCAATACAGACTCAAATATTCCAAACTTAATTCCTTCTGTTACTGGTCAATACAAAATGACAATGGTATTAAAATAATAAAACTACATTTTAAAAAAATGTACTCCAGTATTTCAACTTTTATTTACTTGATTTTCTCTATTGCACAATTTTAAATTAATGAAGTACGAGATTCCACTTTCAAATGATACATTTAAAGCAAATACCTGTGAAGGTGTAATCTAAGTGTGCAATCTGTTTGACTGTGAGCACCCTGGGTTCATTAAACTCCTTGTTCCTGAGGAGGACAGAAGCAACAGTCCGGATGTTACTGTTGGGTCCCATCACTATTAGTAAGTGCAGAAGCAGACGTTTACAATGTTCATACACCTCAGGGTGGCAGTGGTCAAACCCTGAAAGGAAGAGTAGAAAAATAATCATCAGTAAAGAGAAATAATGAGCATTCTTGCTACCAAATTAGTATTTTAAAGAAATGCAGAAATTATATAAAATATTTTGTGGGCCCAGTCAGCATGCTCAGTGGCTGAGCGTCAACCTACGAACCAGGAGGTCATGGTTTGATTCCCAGCCAGGGCACAAGCCTGGGTTGCAGGCTCAATCCCCAGTGTGGGGTGTGCAGGAAGCAGCCGATCAATGATTGTCTCTCATCATTGATGTGTCTATCTCTCTCTCCCTCTCCCTTCCTCTCTGAAAGCAATAAAAATATATTTTTTAAAAAATTAAAATATTTTATGGAAGATGGTACACTACATAAAGTTTTTTATTGGCCTAGAGCAGTAGTTCTCAACCTTCTGGCCCTTTAAATACAGTTCCTCATGTTGTGACCCAACCATAAAATTATTTTCGTTGCTACTTCATAACTGCAATGTTGCTACTGTTATGAATCGTCATGTAAATATCTGATATGCAGGATGGTCTTAGGCGACCCCTGTGAAAGGGTCGTTTGACCGCCAAAGGGGTCGCGACCCACAGGTCGAGAACCGCTGGCCTAGAGTTTGTGCACCATAGCCTACTGTCCTATCGAAATGGGGAAAATCCAGGTAAGTGTTCAATGAGTTTTATGTGTAATCTTAAAAATTAATTACTCTGAAACATGACACTAGATAAATGAATTATAAAAAGGCAAATATCTTCTGTGCCCAGCACACAACAGAAAGTCAGTAGATGCTTGATTACCAAAGGAATGCAGTAATACATTTATGAATGTGCACATCTGGAACACTTGGAAGACGGCTATCTTGACACCAATCTTACAAGCATGAAAGGCACTGTTCGGTGTGAAGGAGCCCAGTGTTTGTTGCACAAGGCGCAGTTTCAGCTGTAATAATCAGACTAGACTGTCCACAAGTCTTCTGGGAAACACTTAGAACCCATTTTAATTTTCCATTTACTCTGAACGTTTCCAACCCCAGAGGTAGATTAATTTTACTTTTTTTTTTTATATTTTATTGATTTTTTACAGAGAGGAAGGGAGAGAGATAGAGAGTTAGAAACATCGATGAGAGAGAAACATCGATCAGCTGCCTCCTGCACACCTCCTACTGGGGATGTGCCCGCAACCCAGGCACATGCCCTTGACCGGAATCGAACCTGGGACCTTTCAGTCCGCAAGCCGATGCTCTATCCACTGAGCCAAACCGGTTTTGGCGATTAATTTTACTTTTGCCACAGCTACAGAAGTATTCCTGCGAGAGGGCCTGTGTATTTGTGTGTGCAGTGGGAGGGGCCACAGGTTAGGAAAGGGAACAGACTTGTCTGTGGTTAAAAGAGAGGCTGAGAAGAACCCCACCAGACCGCGAGAATCACAGGGAGAAGAGGCTTGGAAATGGCACAGAAAAAACACAGAAACAAACACGTTGGAACTTTGTTAAGTCATCCTGCCTTTCAGTTATCACACAAACATAAAACGAAGGAATGAGTGTCAAGTATTTATTACCTATAAAAATTGCATGAAGAAGAAGATGGAGGTAGCTTCCCCATTCAACCTTCACACTGTGATCAATGATCAGGTCAGTCAAGAGGATCACTGCTATGTTACACCTATGACAAATAAGAGTATTATTATAAGGTTTCACCGGAGTAAACCTAGAGAAAATTGTATGCAAGTCACTTGAAGACTTTAACATTGTATTTTGTAAAAAAATAAATAAATAAATAAAAATACAACTTCTCAAGAAAAACAGAGGAAAAGGAATTAAGCCGAAGAAACTGTTAAGTGACAATTTTAGGGAAAAAAAAACATCTGCTAAAGGCTCCTTCAAGTCAAGGGCCATCTTTTCTTCATCTGCAACCCTAAGACCTGGCACACTGTTTGCCACATAGTGGGTGTTCAATTCGAGTTTGGTGCATCAATACATTTTCAAAGAATGCAGTAACTGTTCGCCTGTGATTCTGTTAGGTAAAGTTCAGTTTAACTCAGTTCAAAATAACAGTGCCTACCACCATAAGAACCGTCCTTTACAGATGTAGTAACTGGGTCCCAGAAAGGTCAAGTAACTATGCCAGACACCCAGAAAAAGCAGCAGCACACTCAGATTTCATAATACTCATCGCATACAGTCAGGATTGTGAGTTTTCAGATTTCTCAAAACCTAAACGCACTGAGCTCATTGGTCGCGGTATCTAAAGAAAGAAGATTGCTTGTCTCCTGTGCTGTCAGATGGCACCGAGAAAGCTGACAGTGTTAAGCAGAATTTGGCTCGTATGAAATAGGAATGACGCTGTAGTCCACCTGTGAAGAGGTAATCCAGGTGATGACGTTTCAGGCAAGTAATCCACCAGTGGTGACCAGCAGCCTCCAGCTGGTGGGAAGGGCAGTGGCTCTCCTTGATTATGCTCCATCACTTTCAGTCGCCAATTAGAATAAAGTGGCATTGAGTCACCTATCAAAATAAAATGATCTCATTTTCTACACCAGCTATTTTCTGCCAATATAAGCAAACTCTAGTAAGACACCAACTATTCATAGCATTGGAAAGTGATCAGAACAATTTCCCACTCTTTTGACATTTGTTTGCTAGGAAAGACCTGGGGTATAGGTATTCTCAAATAAAGCAAGTCAGAGAGAGAGAGAAGAGATACCAATCGAGGTAGCGGCCTTTACGTCAAAGCGAAACCACAGTAGCAGTTTCTTATGGTTCCACAATGGATCTCCAAGCCATGGAACCACGTTACAGGTGAAGCTGCCGTGTAACAGGGCCTTCTGGTAAGTTACTCATTCTAAATTTCCTGAGAGAGGGCCAACAAAACCCGCCTGAAAAGGAAATCCGCTCTGCACCAGGGGGGCTGCAGGGTGTGAGAGAACGTGCCACCAGGACATGTGAGTTCTGTGTGACGTGGGTAAGTCACTTAACCTCTCTGGACCTCAGTTCCATCCTGTGCAAAATGAGGAGATTGGACCCGACCATCTTCAGGGCCCCTTCCCAGTCTGAAGGCTTGTGCTTCTATTCTACCCTACCCTAGAGTCACAGTGAACTTGGGTAGACTGTTCACTTTGCAACTGCAAGGGAGAACGCGAATAAAACAGGATTCCAGGGAGAAAGAGCACCTGATTAAAAAAGCAGCCTGTTGCCAGTGTCTGCTCCATGATGCTCTTTGAGAACTATTTTTTAAGTTCCTTGATTTATCTACCAGGAACCTGGGCTTTTAAAACAAATATTCCCCACTTACACTGTCTCTTAAAATCAAGACATTTCAGATTATGTTGGAACACCACTAGTGGCAGTTAAATACTCTTCTTAAAAACAAGTTACTGGAAAAAGAGATTAGCATTAATATAATTAATAGTACACCTCACCATTGTAATGATAAAAAAAGAACATTTGGAATGTATTACTTTTTTCTTCTTCATAAGATCCTCCAGAGCTGCTACTGTATCGGGATTCTAGTCTGTGATGTTGACGATTTAAGTGACTGTTTAGTCCGCTGTAGATGTCTAGGTGCACATAGCTAGGGGAATGATCATTGCAGTTAGTCACGGCTCACGGATAAAACAGTATTTGTACTCTGCATTACACTCTCTATGCTTAAAAGAGAACACAGTACACAAAATATTAATGAAAGTTTACCATGATAACATATTAATTTTCACCTCACAAGCCAAAAGCTTAAGCTTATAAGTCAATTATTTCTACCTGAAGGTTTTTGTTAAATTGTTGTGCTAGTATTATGTTCTGGTGAAACCTGTTTTATAGGAAACAGGCAGAGGAAACATCCACTGAGAAAAGTTTAAAAATGTAAACACCAACAGTCACTGACCATCCTCCACCAGCTCATCCCTGAGAGAACATAAAAGGGTCTAGCACATCAGCATCTTTAATGCTGAAACAGTCCACGTGGGAAATTTCCAAAATGGGAATGTATTTTTTCACTAGAATTCTGGCCCAATGAATACACATCCCAACGCAGAGATGGCCGATTTCCCTGACGACACTCAGTCGCGGTCCCTCTGAAAGGCTGAGGAAGGACAGACAAGTGCTTACCTCTCTTCAGCATTCTCTTTCATGGGCTTGTTATCAAGATTGCCTTCTGAGGGAGCTACCATGGTATTGCTGCTGGAAGTAGTTCCTGTAATCAGAAACAAAACAGTACCCGTGCATTTAAAAACCTGTAATAACTCAATAGGAGAAAAACACATCAAATTATTGATGTCAAAACTCCAGTAAAATGAGAGCAAAGGCATTGTTAAAAAAGAATGTACTCATAGTGACCAAGAAGGAAAGAAGACAATAGCAACAGAAGTTTGGATGCTGAAAAACAAATGAACAAGAAGTAAATTAGCCGAAACCGGTTTGGCTCAGTGGATAGAGCGTCGGCCTGCGGACTGAGAGGTCCCAGGTTCGATTCCGGTCAAGGGCATGTACCTTGGTTGCGGGCATATCCCCAGTAGGAGATGTGCAGGAGGCAGCTGATCGATGATTCTCTCTCATCGATGTTTCTAACTCTCTATCTCTCTCCCTTCCTCTCTGTAAAAAAATCAATAAAATATATTAAAAAAAAAAAAAAAAGAAGTAAATTAAGTGTTAAGAAGGCTGAGTCCTAAGCTGGTAGTTAAGGAAACCAAGAAGCTTCCATACCTATATTGTTGAATCTCCAAAAAAGGCTCAGAAATTAGTGGCATCAAGTACTACTGGAAGTAAGGATTGAAGTTGGTCCTAAAAATGGCAGAATTTGGCCTGCCGGTGTGGCTCAGTGATTGAGCGTCGACCTATGAACCAGGGGGTCACGGTTTGATTCCTGGTCAGGGCACAAGCCTGGGTTGCAGGCTTGATCCCCAGTAGGGGGCATGCAGGAGGCAGCCGATCAATGATTCTCTCTCATCATTGATGTTTCTATCTATCACTCTCCCTTCATCTCTCTATAAAAAAAGAAAGAAAAAAGGGCAGAATAGGTTGAAAATCTATTGCAGAAGTAGTTGGTCCCCAAGATCTATCCCCCCTGCCTCTTATAACTGGGTGGCCGTCTCTTTCCACATCCAGAAATCATTTCTGATGAGACTAAATCAGAAGATTTCTGGACTAGGACACCAGGTCCAATTGAGGGAGGAAGAATAGGGGCATTACATCAAAATATACATATTAAAATTTGCCACTGTACCCCTGCAATCTTCTTACCCCATGGGCTTCCAGAAGGCTTGAAGACTATGTTGTGTGTATCTATGGATTCTATGTATTTGTGCGCACCCATGCACGCGCGTGCGCACACACACACACACGCACTCACGCACACATCCCTACACCCTCTACTGCAGGCATGTGAGTAGTAGAGTTTTGTCTGGGAAATTGGGTTAATCCAAGAGAAAAGTCCTAGAGACACTTGCATCAGTGAGATCATCGTACAACAAATGACCAAGTCAACAAGTTCCATATATTCCTACAGAACATCCAGTCCACTCTTTTATACTCCACTCTTTATGAAAAGACAACCTACAATCGGTAGGCTTTTGAGGAAAGCTTTTACTAAGACAAATCAAAACAAACAGTAATACAGAGAAAATAGGAACTTATGCTGGGAGGAGAAAACTTTATCAGATATAGAAGTGGATAGTTCAACCATGAAACATGAACAGAGTGTTAGTAAAGAAATTCTAATTAAAAAAACCTCTTTGGAATTAAAAATATTCTAGCAGATATGGAAAATTCGACAGAAGCATTATTAGAAATCCTCTAAGAAAGTAGAACAAAAGGCTGAGATAAAAATAGGTGACAAAAAATAAATTTCAAAGATATGAAAGATTTCTAATTATACAGACAGCGTTATAATTAACAGGGCAAAAACATTTAATACAAACTGAGTGTTTATAAACAAAGAGTTTCATAAAAATTTAATCTACAATATCCCAGATGTTATAACCAATTTTCACTGGAAGTTATTCCCTTGGGGACTTTGTTTCTTCAATTGAAAATATTATAATAACTATAATATATATATATGTATATATATATAGAGAGAGAGAGAGGGAGAGAGAGAAAGAGAGAGAGGGAGAGATTCACTCACAAAATTGGACACTATGTACAATATATGCTCAAGTAATGAAAAATAAAATTACAGTGTAATTTCAATTAGTGTTTTCTATATTGAACATTAATTATATTCACTAAAATGAATACAAGGATATATAAATCTATATTCTGATTCTGAATAAGTATATAAATGTTTCCCTCTATAATATTAAGAATCCTTAGATTGTCAAATTTCTTCAGTCATATGAGGATTTACAAAATTCTGTCAAGCTAATTACCATACATGACTCATGTTTGCTCTTATTTTGATGATGTTTAAAGCAAACGCTTGCTAAAACGAACAATTAGGTAAAGCCTCTCTTTTGAGACAGAGTAACCAGTTGTAACTTCTCACCTGAGGTGACAGAAGGGACTTTGTAGCTGGACGTGATGCGGTAATACGGGGGGTTATCCATGTGCGTGACTCCTGCACTGACAGGGTCGGTCAGCTGCAGCTCACTCACCAGCTCTTCCAGCAACTGCATTGTCTTGTCTCTACCTAAATATACAACAACTTTCTTCACCTGTCACAGAGAGGTCATTCAGAAAAGAAAAAGCAAAATCTTTACTTCATAAATCTGTCTTGAGACAAATTTTGTAAGTTCCATTTTAAGGGGTAGATTAAAAAGCACAATTAAAATTGAATATCACATCGATCAGCAATAAAACACCGATTAATCAGCTTTATAAATACTATCCTCCCTCTGACCCTCAACATTATATCTTATTAAAATTATCTCAATATATTGTTTAATGATTTCCACAACATTATCTACTTCCTTTACATGTTTGCTCGTTTTCTGTTCGGTTAAAGTAAAGCAAAAGATAATTGCTCTCCTATAACACATTTATCTTTTTAAAGGGAAAAAACTGAATTAATACACCCCAAGTATTCCTCTAATTTTTAGTCCTTTAAACCCGGGATTTATCCTTTATTCTGCGTTCCCATTTCCTACATTCAACCCAGCAGTACAGAGTAGAGAATAAGAAAGGACCTAGAACTAAACTGAACCCACATTTCCCCGCCTGGATGGGAATGTACATCTAACACTTACTACCTACAGGAGCCGGAAAGTTACTCTGTTCTCCCTTCTGCAAAACGGGGGCTTCAGATAGCTGTTAGAGTTAAGCAGGTGAAGATGTACAAAGCGCTGTAACCCAGTGCAGTCTGAGTTAAGTGAAAACAATCCCAGTAGTGAGCCTTATATGTATGTTCCTCCATACTTTTCCCCTTACTACTCAGCCAGATGATTCGCATGCACACAGACGTGTGAGAAGCTCTGCTTCATATGACCTCTGGAGAAATCCTAAAACAAGCTTTATTCTCTCATACCACAAGTCTTATCATGGTTACCAGCCACTAATTGACTTCCTACCCAACCCGCTCTATGTGCTAATTCCCTGTTCTCAGGTCCAGTCACCTGGCCGCCGGGTGCACCGCTGCCTCTCTGTGCCTGTTCTGACCTGAGGGGACACTGCTGCCCCCCATCCTGTCAAGTCTTCAAGCCCCACCCTCACCCCAACTCTGCCACCTTCTCCATGAAACGTTCACTCCTCCTCACAAACACATCTGGGTTGGAGCTCCAGCTCTACCTACTATGCAACGATGCTAAATGGATGTGTGACTTTAAGGAAATTACTCTTCTCTCTGCCTTGTTTTATTCATCTGTAAAACTGTGGCAATCTTACCAAAATCACAGACTTACTGTGAGAATTAAATGAAATAATGTAGATGAAGTACCTGTATCGTTTAAAAAATAATTGAGGAATTAATATTATCATTAAAAATGGCTCCCTTTTAAAAATTTATTGGGGTGACATTGGTAAAAATTATATAGGTTTCAGGTGTAGAATTCTATCATGCATATGTGTATTCGGTTCAACACTCATGGCTGATAGTTTCATAGTCTCTTAACTTGAGCAGATTTAAGAACTGCTTTCCCCCTTACAAGGCAAAGACTGCCTTATTCCTCATGGTCTGGCTCTTACCAAGCTTTCCTTTGCTTCCACACGGGGTTAGGCACTGAACTCTGACTGACCACCCTGCCCCATCTGATGCCCCAACGCCAGCACCTGCCCAGCAAAAACTATCCCTGTGGTCTCTGCTGCAATAACACTTTCTCTTGAGCATCATCTCTAATCCTCCCAGACGGCCGTGGTGCCAAGTTATTCACTCTCAGTCCTCTGCAGCCCTTCTCATGACTGGACTTTATTAAATTACTGATTTATTCATTAAGTAAATAAAATCTGTACCAGCATTCAGATTATAATGCCCAGAACCTTGCAGAGCCTCTGGCCAGCAATAAGAGCACCTGGCTGATTATATTTGTTAAATAAATCAGCGAGCAAACCCACGTGCTATTTCCTGACTGTCCTTTGCCTGGCCCTGCTTTGCCTCTGCTGGTCTCCTGATGCCTATACTCTGACTTGACACGACACCATGAACTTTTTTTTTTTTTTTAAGTTAAATATCAACTTGAATACATACGTAAGGCAAGAGGCTTGGCTCACTATTCACTCCACAAATGCTGATCAAAAAGTGCAAAATTATTTTCAGGTTTTTCGGCCAGCCATCTGCAAGTGTGGTCCACACGTTCTCCATCTCCGACCAGGCCAGCTCGTCGCCATACTAGGTGCAGGAAACACAACACGTATCTCAGTAAAGGCTGTCTACCTTGTAGCAAACTTGTCACGTCATGCAATATCAGAAAAACAATGGTTTTACAGGAAGCTTTCCCATACTTCAGAGGAATAATCATTTCTTTCAACAAATTTATACATAAATACCATTACAGTCATGGGCCACATAACATTTCAGTTAACGACAGACTATACAAGCAATGGTTGTCCCAGAAGATTACATGGGAGCCAAAAATTCCTATTGTCTGGCAATGCCATGTCATAACATCACAGCACAACACATTACTCATGTGTCTGAGGTAATGCTGGTGTTTGCCAGTCGTACAGAAGTATCGCACATACAATTGTGTATCGTACATGATACTTGACAATGATGATAAACAGTTACGTTATTGGTTGAAAATACAGCATATTCTTTCTACTTATTAAAAAAAAAAAAAGTCCGCCACAAAACAATGTGCTGTGTTATGCCAGCAACAGCCTCATATATCTAGTGTTTACCGCATCTCCTGACTGCATCACTTTCTTTTGAACTTGATTTAATCTTGTGGTGTTCTGTACAGTACATGCTGTTCGGGCTTGTAGCCTCGGAGCCAGGGACTACACCATACAGCTGTGTGTGGGGGGGGGCTGTACCACCTAGATTTGTGTAAGTGCACTCTATGACATTCGTAAACGAAGAAACTGCCTAACAGCGAATTCCTCCGAACACATCCCTGCCATGAAGCGGCACCTGACTGTAATTACATGATTTTAGATGCCCCCCCCCCCCCGAAGATATTTTATATCTAATGAGAAGTTTATTTTAGAGAAAGGAATTTATAATGCATATATGTTCGATTATCACAGGATTATCTAATCTCCTCATCTACTTCTAACCTTGTTTACTCCTCCTAATGAACACAGTAATTCGGTGCAGCAGTTCAAACCCATTGTACCTTCGCTGTCATGTACATCAGGTTGTTCAAAACCATGGCAGTGGCTTGTGGGGACCCCCAGCCTTCTCCTCGTAACCAGCGCCTGCTAGTCACCATGACTTCTCGGTCTTTTAAGGAGTCATCTTCGTCATCATCGTGTCGCCTCGCTGTGGGCAAAGGTTTTAAATCTACCAACTCGATGTTGTTCATCCACGGCAGCAGGTAGTGCAGCATGACTTGCCTCCCAGCAGGGTGAGCTGTCTGAATTCTCTGGCTTATCTCTATAGTTACAAATAAGCCAAAAGAAAGGGGACGTTTGTAATACTTTCAACAATTAAGTAAAAAAAAAAAAAAGGCAAACGAACAAAAACAAAGCCAAAAGAGGGAACACCTGGTATAATTTTACTTTTAAAGACTAGGAAGCCAAATTTTATTCACTGCATTTGAGAATTATGAGTACTGTTTCTCCTTTTCATAAATCTGACCTCGATGACATCATAAAGAAAATTAACAGCTAACAAATATCACATTCTTACTTTTTATATAAAATGCCACTGGTGGTCAAGATAAATATACATTTGCACACCATTGGTGAGACTGTAAAATGGTGCAACCACCATGGAACAGTGCAAGGGCTCCTCAAAAAAATGAAAAAAGAACTACCACATGATCTGGCAATCCTGCTTCTGGGTATATACCCAACACGGGGTCTCAAAAAGATATCTGCATATCCATGTTCACAGCTGCACTATTCACAAGATCGATTCGATTCCCAGTCAAGGCACATGCCTGGGTTGCGGGCTCGATCCTCAGTGTGGGGCATGCAGAAGGCAGCTGATCAATGATTTGCTCTCATCATTGATGTCCCCCCTCCCCCCCATCTCTTCCGCTCAGAAATCCATTAAAAACAAATTTAAAAAGAAGAGGCATGATCCCTGTCATTTACCCGTGTAAACCAAACAGGGAAATTGATGAAGAACTGAATGTTAGGAGAATGTAAGTTATTTTTTCCCCACTCAGGTAATAAGTGTGGGAAACAAACCATTTCCACTGCTGAAATAGGCACCGTGGAGGCCACTTGGCCTTGAGCCTGAATGAAAGAAAAGACCACAGCGGACCCTGCCACCCCCGGATACCAGGGGTGGTGCATGTGCAGTACCCGGATGAGAACAAGATCTTGCTGCAGGTGGAACGCAGAAAACTAGCTGAGTGTCTTTTGTGTTATAATTAGAACTTTTCAGTTAAAGGGTAAAGTATTATGGGGGCATTTACAATAATGTGTTCTTTAGGTAGAAGATTAAACCAGATGGACCTCAAATTTTCCTAAAGCTGAGTCCAGGGGGACCCAGATAGGTAGGACCCTGATGTTATAGAAACCTTGGCAGGATTATTTGTAAAGAAAGCTGGAACAGAGAGCAATGCAGGACCTTCCCCTATGACTAGGGGCTTTACCTAGAGCAGTGGTCGGCAAACTCATTAGTCAACAGAGCCAAATATCAACAGTACAACGATTGAAATTTCGTTTGAGAGCCAAATTTTTTAAACTTAAACTATATAGGTAGGTACATTGTTATTAAGTTAATTAGGGTACTCCTAAGGCTTAGGAAGAGCCACACTCAAGGGGCCAAAGAGCCGCATGTGGCTCATGAGCCACAGTTTGCCGACCACTGACCTAGAGAAAGAAACCTGTATCGTTGCCTCTGCATTATTTTAGTATATGTGCTGCTGAAGCAAGCACAATCCCTGCAGTATTTTAAAGACAGGCGAGTATACAGATAAAACACACACTAGAAGATTCAGTAAGTTCGAGGTCTATTAAAGAAATATGTATTTTTAAATTTAATCCTCACTTGAGGATATGCTTAGAGAGGAAGGGAGAGAGGGAAAAAGAGAAATGTCGATGTGAGAGAGAAACATTGAGGAGTTGCCTTCTATACTTGTCCCAACGGGGGACTGAAACCACAACCCAAGTATGTGCTCTGATGGAGAATCGAACCGGCAACCTTTCAGTACACAGGATGACACTCATTATTTCTGGTCGGGCAAAAGGTATTTTTAAAATTACATGTGAAGACCCCTTTACATTTTTGTTTGTTTGTTTTTTCCTGCAGTGGAGTAAAGAAGGGAGGAAAAAGTGAGAAAAGTGAGAGGTCCTGTAATAAGATACCTAAATATCATGATAGATCAGTATTAAGAGTTCTTATAAGAGAAAAAAATTCTCTATGTAAATACATGTTTGGATTCAACCTCAACTTTCATATATTTAAAATCTCCTAAAAGTAGTATTTCAGAAATGATTGCTAATAAAGAAAAAATTACTAACCAGTTCAATGATCATACCTGAGAATATGGCGAGAGTCAGCTCAGGATATGCCCTTGCTAGTTCCTCAGACAGCTGATAATATGACACAGAATACAGATGTGGCAGAGGAGACAGCTGGCTGAGCACTCCATCTGTTCTCTGAACCTCCAATTTGTGAGCATAGCGAAACATCTTCGGTTCCAGGATCTGTGGGGGTGTAATGCCATCAATTTAAGATGTTATGGGTCCTCCACATTTCAACTATAATTAAAATATATATATACACATATATATCCTCCCAAGAAATATTCCAGTTTAAAAATTACATAGTTACATAGATTGTAAAATACTTCACATGTTAATTTCAAATACCAAGAAATGTTTGCAAAAGACGTGTAACTATGTACAAGGCATTGCACTCCTTGTGTTTAATGGCAATGCTTTGGGTTAGTAGCACAGTTTGAAAATAACTTCAGCAACTTAATATAAAATTACTTGAAAAAGACATACCACTTTCCAGGTCAAATATGTGACTATATAAAACAAGTGTAAGTGAAAATAAAATCTTCAAACAGATCTTGGTTAATCACACATTAAATATGGAATATAAACTAAAAATTCTTTTGATGTTACACTATGTAAAGAGCTACACTACTGAACTTTCTTCTTTTATTTTTTTATTTTAACAAGTGCAGTTTATTTATTTTTTATTGTTTAGAGAATTACAAATAGTAGTACATATGTCTCTTTTTTTCCCCCATTGAACTTCTTTTAAATTTTATTTCTCACTTACAGTTTACAATAAACATTATTTTGCATTAGTTTCTGGTGTACAGCATAGTGGTCAGACCATCACACACTTTGTAAAGTGGTCCCCCCGATATTTTCAGTATCCACCTGTATATAGTTATGACAACACTGTTTACTATATTCCCTATGCTTTAGAACCCCGTGACTATTTTGTAACCACCAATTAGTACTTCTTACTCCCTTCACCTTTTTCACCCAGCCCCCTTGAACCTTCTTAATTAAAGACATTAGGGCGTAATTCAAGCCCTTTGGAAAAATCAACATCTCCTCGAACCCCATTCTGAACCCTTGATTGAGTAAAGAACCTCAATCTATTATCCATTAGTTGAGCACTGTATAATAATGATGCATCCATGCTTGGCAAGTTAATTTTCTAGGTTATATTTCTCAGCCCAATAAAGGAAAATTATACAAGGTTATCATAAAAGAGCTAATTACTTTTCACTTGGTTCTCAAAAAAAAAAATTCAACTCAGTCTTATCTGAACAGAAATAGTTACACACATACATAGGCCCTAACCACTCAATTTTTATCAGCATTGGCGCACACACAAGTGTATGTGGGGTAACATATAGTCCCTCTACAACTTAAACAACCCATATTATCTTTGCCTTCTATTTCAAATTATCCTCAGGAATTGATTCTAGAGTTTGCTATTAAAAATTAAGCGGGATATCAGTATACTTTCAAGGCAAGAAGAGACGGATGCGCTTTATTAGGTGCCGAGTAAAAAGATTTTCATTCACATTTGTTTACAAACCTGTAAGAGTTGCATAGCAACTTCATAGATACTTCGAGAAGAATCAGCTGCTTTAAACAGTATCAGATTTAGGAGCATCACTGTGTCACACTGATAATCCCTAGGGACAAATTCCACATGTTAGCAATGTAATATTTAGCAGCCTTCACACAAGCTAATACATATGGTATACCAGGGCCAGAAGGCAGGCACGCAGCAGCCAAACCCAAGAGGTGACTGGGTGGTTATTGTGGGGTTTTTTTGTTTTGTTTTTTTAAAAATATATTTTATTGATTTTTTTACAGAGAGGAAGGGAGAGAGACAGAGAGCCAGAAACATCGATGAGAGAGAAACATTGATCAGCTGCCTCCTGCACATCTCCTACTGGGGATGTGCCTGCAACCCAGGTACATGCCCTTGACCGGAATCGAACCCGGGACCCCTCAGTCCGCAAGCCGACGCTCTATCCACTGAGCCAAACCGGTTTCGGCTTTTTGTTGTTTTTTTAAGGTTAAAAGGTAAAACAACAAATGCATGATGATCATTATCCTTATTTTGGATAATTTCTGATAGAGCTTAAGAAAATACTGGTTTCTGAATTCAAATGGAAATATTTCTAAATTAGTATTTCTGAATTCAAATGGAAATATTTTCTTAAGAACCTGGGAGTACCTGTTCTGGAAAACGTTAGCGATGGCCTTAAAGCAGCCGGCAGCCACCCTCCTGGAGCCCGTGTAACACCGATCCACTGCCCAGTACATCAGGTTGCTCTGGTCCGGGTTCAGCTCCAGCAGTAATGTCACTGCTTCACAGCCCAACTGATGAACCTACGGAAAGGTCACAAAATCGCCCAGGACAGAGAGAGTCGTATACGATTCAACTGTCTGCTTCTCTACATTTTACTCAAACATCACACATGTACTTATTGCATTTAACACAAAACTCAGTCTCTTTTCTTCCAACTCCTTCTCATTTTATCCAGCCCCTAGAAAAAGCGACCTGGATCCATGAACCGTGGACCCCGGCATGTTCCCAAGATGCTGAGCAGGACAGCTCCCTCCTCCCACGGAGCCCCAGGGGCCGTGGGTGAATGTGGGCAGTGATGCAGCGCTGTCAGCAAAGTGAGCTTTTACCCTCCCCAGTTATTTTTATCAAGCTTTATTCTTGTTTTTGATAACCCAATAGAAAAATTACTCTGAGGGGAAAATACGTAAGTTCTGCCTTAAACTGTGACGCCTGTGAGCGTGTGCTATGAGAGTGCGAAGGGCACAGGGTCCAGAGGGCAAGAAAGAATGATTAATTGGAGAGTGGTCAAAAACAAGAAATTAAACACAGCAAATAACATTTCCTCCGTGGAGCTCAATGTGTCCTACATTAATACTGTATTAATCCTGTAACATAAAAGGGAAATGAACACACGCAAGGAGTGTGTAATAAATAAGAATTAGAAATTTTAGATGATGGCATCCTATTTAATGAACAGAGTATGTTTTCTGCATGTAATTCTAACCTATCTTATTTTAAAAACGACTTGTTTTTAGTGGGCCATACAATAATTCCAGATAATGCAATGACAATTATGAAATGTTAAGGGAATTACCGATCATTACCTTTTTGTCCAGAGAGTCCAAAATGTTATCCAACCATTTGTACAAATAGCCATCTGATGAGAGTCCTACATTATCTGCAACAGGGCCACAACATAGCACAGCAGACATAGCCTTCAAACAATAATATTAGAATTACATTTAAAACATTTCGCAGGTAACGTGGGGTTGTTTAATGAGAAGAGGCAGGCTATTTTCACTCATGCTTATGTAGCTACAACACCTTTCTGTCTTTACAAAGAAAAGCACAATAGTGATTTTTGAAACTAAGTAATTTATTATGAGTAGTAGGTATCATGGTACCAAATTAGACATGGAGTTTGAACAGTACCGGAAAAGAAGCAAAAAACAAAAACAAAAAACAAGCAAGAGAAAGCACTTAAGTAGGGAAAAAAAAATAGGTATTTCTTTTAGGTGATCCTCAGTTCTTTAAGACAATGGAATTCAAAATCTGGGGTAGATTCTGAAGGTTCTTACGCTGTACTGTATTTTATGCATTTAAATAAACTTACAGTACAAAAATACAGCAAGCAAATATATACATTCTAATACTCTCAGGTACTCAGGAGAAATCCCTACCCTTTTTATAACACTAGACATTGAGACAAAAATTTTAACTACACTCCTAACATAAGGAAAAAGCAATCAGATTTCTAAGTAAATACCTTTAGTGCACAGTATTGATGTCTGTTAATTTGCATATTTCTATCACTGTATCTGTCCAGGGGAGTAAACATGATGCTAAAAGGGCCTGCCCAGTGACTGAACAGCATGAACAGACTGTGCCGAAGGCTCTGCTGAGGGAAAATGCTTCTTCTCTGGTGCACTGTAAAGGACACAGACGGAGAAAGAGTCATTTCCATTTCTTTCACTTTAAAGTGCATTTCAACTTGTTTGTTATTCAATACGTAACATTGTAAAACAGAAATGTCTTCATTTTGACGTAACGAAAGCCTCTCTAGTGACAAATCGTTTATACAGAGGTGAGTGACAGCCCCGAGGTTGCAGCCTGTCACCGGGGCCTGCGTTACGGGGGGATGGGATGGGGGAGGGAAACGCCTGCCGCCCCTGGGCTGCTGCTGGCTCCATGGTGAGCTTGGCCAGGGCATTAGCAACACACACACACCTCTGACCTTGGTTGGTTGGTCTCTCTCATGAGAGAGCTTTGGACTACAGACATTATTTTAAAACTTTGCATGTTTTCAGCGGTGCAGCTGTGTTTATGAAAGAATCCTCACGTAGCCGCTTTATATACAAAACAAATAAAAGGGGGGCTGATCTAAGCACAGTGCTCCACCTGCTGCCTCTTGCTGTGGGCACCAGAGGGAAGACAACATAATCTGAAAACCACTGGTTGAGAGGCAGGCTCTCCCAGGATTCTTTCCATTTTAAAATCCCATTCGACCAGTTCTCGGCAGCGGTCTGTCTTGAGGAAATGCAACCGTGTCATCATGAATCAATGTGGAAGTTGCAGATAAGTGTTTAGCAATTGATTAAATTATACCTGTACATTAGTGAGCTTCAGGTCAGAAAATTTAGAGGGGGAAAAAGTGCTCCTTTCCTCTTAACAGCATCATTTGCCCCAAAAGTTCAAAGTAGGTTTCCTGCACTTGAAAATAATATACCTAAAGAAGTTCGTACAGGACCCTTTTACAAAAACACAACTGTGCTCTTACTTTAAAAGCCAACTGTTCGCATATACTTTTTAAGGTAACAACTTTAATTTTTTTCCAGAAACATTTGTATTTACATTGTATGCTAAAGGCTATAGTCACATTTTTGTCTTTCACTTGTAAAATATTTATAACTTTTTGAAATGAAATTGCATGTATCCATATTCCTAGTGCCTGAACCAGTACCCGGCATATAATATGTGGTCAATTACAGGCACGTATGTGTTAAATGAATCATTCAGTTAACACTGTATCCTTGTACTTTATGTCTATGGCCCATATCCTCTCCATTATTCAAAAGTATCTTGTTAATTCTATCCTCAATTATCATTTAGGGCAGTATGCTCTTGGCTCTTGCATCTAGAACAAGTTTGTCCAAAGAGCTTATTTTATTGATTTTTTTTTCTTTCACATTTCTGCATTGCTGTCTTGATCGTTGAAAATCTATGCTGGGTTGCTTTTTAAAAATTTCTAATCACTGATAGTGATTCAAAAGCAAAACACTCTTGCCATTCATGGAATACTGACACAATTACCCAGTATACTCACAAGTTGCTTCATCAACTTAGATTACAGAACTTGAGGGGAAGAATAAATATGGTGGTCCCTTAATATTCAACAGTGGTTTAAGAAACTAAAACTCGTACCTGGAACATTCTGAATGATATTCGCCACTAAGGCACTAAAATGGCATCGTATATCCTTCAGTGTGTCAGAGTCTTTTTCATTTTCCGCTTCCAGGAGTTGTCTAGTTAAATCTACATACTCCAATAAAGTGTTGTTGAGGAAATGTGTTTCATTATCAAGGCCACCACTTGCACTGAAAATATTCAAGAAAATAAGTGATAAAGAAAATGTGATTTCAAACTATAAATGTAAATCAAAACAAATTCCAAGTAATCAAAATTAGAACTCTGCATGCTCATGGTAGCATGCAACTCAATACACAAAAGTTAAATGAATGTGTGCTTGGCTTACTTAGATATAAACATAAATGGTGCTTCTTGCAGTTGGCTCCATAGCTCAGGCGTTATGTAAAAATAAAAGGTGCTTCTTAATCAAGGAACTACTACTGCAATTTATATTACTCAGTCCCATATCTAACTTGAATCAACTATTCTGAGTGCTAAGTGTTATTCCCTCTCCATCAAAATATACAGCTTTCAAAGTAAGGAAATAAGGAGGCACACGGGATAGGGAGGACCAATTTAGAAAGGAAGGAAGAGGAAAGACTAGTTCTAACCAGTCTCATAGTTGCTATGCATATTTATATTATACCTTTAGCACAACTCCAGGACAAGTATTATTTGGGATATAAAAATATAAGGGAATTCAAGTAACAGTGCTGGTTTTCAAATCTCCTGTCTAGCCCCATGGAGCTGCCTCGAGAATCTCTGCAATAAGATTCTCTTTGAGGTGAAGGCTCTGGTACCTAGAACCCACTGGGTGGAAGAGGGTCATCTGGTTGGAGTCAGAAGTCTTGGATTCCACTCTTGTTCCATCAGTTATTAAGCCTGAGATTAGTATCTGCTTCAGAGCATTTGACTAGGAATATAACTGACATCATATATGAAAGGCCCAATGAACGATAAGTGCTACATAAATGATTAGCTATGACGTTTACATTTATTTTGGTCAACTTTTCTGTGTTATACTTGAAAAGTACATCTGAGATATGTGATTTTAAAAATAAAATTATTTTTTACTAGTGAATAGCTTCTAATAAACATCTACATTACAAGGTGGGACAAAAGTAGGCTTACAGTTGTTCATATGGAAAATAACACATTAATAAATAATAATACAAGAATAAATTCTATGTTCTGCATATTCACAACTGTTAACCTACTTTGCCCACTCTGTATATTGAATGAATTCATGATGAAAATCTTTCCTTTATTCTGTCAATGAGTGTTTAAAATCCAGGCCATGCCTTATTGGTGAATGAGAAACTAATTTAGTGGATTTCTACCTGGCCCAGAATCCACTGATTTAAGAAATATTCACTGAGTTACCTACAATGTACATAGGATCAATTAGGTCAACAAAACAAGGATCCCTGCCTTCTTGACATTGAGAATTCACCTTTTTGACTTAGTCAAGGAAATAAAAAGCCAGTCATACAATAGTGTTATATTCATTTCTCTTTAAAAAAAAAACCAAAGCACACAACTATGTTCAAAACCATTACTGCTCAACAATGAGTACAGCTTTCGCAGTTAAATTTTAAGTAAGCCAACATCTTGCAGTTCCCAAACAGTATCTATCATTCAAAGATTCTTCATTCATTAACATACATTAAAAGCAACCAAAGGAGAAGAAAGATGATTCAGATGTGTATTAGGTTAATTTTATGCATCAAGCCCAGCAAGTTTCAAGTTTACTTTTTTCTAACTTGGACTGCTTTATTTTTGAGGGGGGCAGAAAACAGAATGTTTCTTTTTTTCTTTCTTTCCATTTTCTGTAAAAGAATGGTAAACCAAGGGTTTAAATTCTCATTGATTAAAGCTCTATTTTAAAAGCACTTGTCAAAAGCATACTCAGAAATAACGAGGATAAATGCTGAAGTAACAATCCTACACTTCCTTGATTATTAAGACCTTCACGATCTCTTTTGAGTTACCTTTTTTGGGAAATGGTCAGATGCATATTTTTCTCTTTCAATGACCAGGCAACACCATTACCTCCTAAGAAATAGTTATTTCTCAACACTAAGCTGACGAAATTCTCCACCAGGGGCTGTTCTTAGTGTCCAGATGCCTCTAGTCCAGCAACAACCCCAGGCTTTATGTTTTCATAGGTGAGGGGTGAAAACAGTTACAAATTATGTTTGTGGATTTCATAGTTCCCCCCCAGCAAGATAGATTAACAGTTGAATGGAATATGCAAACTTTATTATGCGGCACCTTTAAATGCGTGATTTTTACAAATCTAGAAGAAAGAGATCTTAAAAATGAGGTAAGAAATAGTTAAATCAGTAATAATAATAAAAAAGAGGCTACTGCCCACTTGCCTGGGTTACTACATTCCAACAGATATCAAGATCACGGGAACATTATATCTAATTTTTACCTCAAAGCAAACTAGCGCTAATGTTAGATTTCGAAATACATTTTTTAGCCATTAGCTAATTTTTTGGATGCAGCTTTGACTTCGCTAAGTAATGTTTACAAGTAATGCAGACAGGGTTTTTGGGTGCAAAGGTGTTTTTCTGTTAGGTTTCATGAGAGAAAAAATATGTTCCCTAATTATTTCAAAGTTTAAAAGAGCAAAATCGGGCACTGACCTGTGACTAATGACACCAGCATCTGCCAGCAGTTCGAATATTCGCACCAGCTGTACTCGTAAAATGTCTCGACGCCTGCGCCGTTTCATATTCTATTCCAAGGATACAAAGATATCAATTAAAGATCCTTCGGGGAAATTTATCAAAAACCTTGCAAAGAATACTGCGAATGCCTTAGAGCAGCGGTTCTCAACCTGTGGGTCGCGACCCCTTTGGGGGTCCAACGACCCTTTCATAGGGGTCGCCTAAGGCCATCGGAAAACACATATATAATTACATATTGTTTTTTGTGATTAATCACTATGCTTTAATTATGTTCAATTTGTAACAATGAAATTGGGGGTCACCACAACATGAGGAACTGTATTAAAGGGTCACGGCATTAGGAAGGTTGAGAACCACTGCCTTAGAGCTTTGTGCCTTATTGACATTCTGTTGGTTGTGTTAATACAGATTTCAAACTCTCTGGTAGCTACTGCACCAAAGAGATATGTGTAGATAGTTTGAAATTAATGAGCAAATACAATCACATGACATTTTCCACGGTGATTGATACCCCTTGTATGGGGGAGGAAAATAAAAATTCTACCGTTACTTTTAGGTGATTTACCAACCTGACTGAAGGACTGAAGCTTTTATTAAACTGTTCTCTTTGACAAAGAATCCCTAAGATACTCCCCCAAATAGGACAGCAAGGCAGGGAAAACATCACAGGAGGGACAGAAGAGTCCTCTGATTTTGGTCATGCCTACGTTTTCCATTTTAACATTGAATTTTGACACACAAAAAATAAATACAACAACAACAGAATAAAAATGTCTTTAATCATCCTGATATGAGTAAATGTTTTGTCTGATTAGGGCTGAAGTACTCATGCTGAGAGTAACAGGTGCAACACCTCAACCTGAGTCAGCTTCTAAGGGGAACAGGTACAGCACTAGGACGGAGCTATCACACTCCTTTCCTTGGATTATTTGATTATAATGTAATCTGTATAATACAGAGCGATTAACAACATAGTTATTAGTCTTCCACTTTTGTGTCCACATACTAGTTTTTTGCCTTTCAGAATACAGAAATATTCAAGCCAGGTTAAAAAAAATAGTATTTTAGCTCTTTATGAAGTTTCCAGCAATTCACTCATATTGACCAGGATGGCTTCTTAACAGTCTTTGAAGGTTTCTGCAAAGTTTTAGTTGATTGGTTTTTATTTTGTCTCCATAGAAAGACTGTCAACCTAAAGCTCTGAAAATGTATCTTACATTCAAGGTACACCAGTGTACATATCTATTCACTTGCGATGATGACTTCTCCCCCCTCCCCCCCCGAAATGTAATATAAATACTGTTACTTAATTTTGTTTCTGATTTCACTTCCCCCTAGTAAGTCATTTTGAAACAAAAATCGAATTACAAAACGGGAATATTGTCACTATTCTCTACAGCAAGCATGTCAAACTCACGGCCCGCGGGCCCACAACAAATATTTTTGCAGCCCAGCCAATATAACAGTATGTAAGAAACAGTCTCATAAAAATTTTGTAGCTTAATTTTTACAATATCCTGTTATACACAATGGTTAATAATGAACTATAACCTTCGCTAATGAATGATTACTATAATCGTGTTGCATTCATTTCCCTTACACACTTTATGCGCAGGTGCACCATTTCTCTCCACTAATACTAGCAGCGAATATTTTAGCAGCCGATTGCCACGTCATTAGTCTTGGACTGACTTGTTTGGTGTGCGCAACAGGAAATATTTCGCTTCCGGAGAACAAGAAAAATAGGTTTATTTGCGTTACGCTTATTAATCTGTTCAGCTATTCAGTGTCTGGTAAGTTAAAGTTCAAGAAAAAAATATTAATTTTTATTAAAATGTTCTATTGTTTTGTTAACAATTACTCATTTATTTCAGCCCTTTGTATTCAGCATGTCTCTATCAAAATAAACCTACGTTTCTATGAAAATTGAAGCTTTCGTTTTTTGCGGCCCCCGTAAACTTAAGCCTTGTTTATTTGGCCTGTGTCAGCCTTTGAGTTTGACATGCTTGCTCTAGAGGGCTGGATGCTGTTTTAAAGTCTCTAACAGAGTAGCTCTTCTCACCATCTTCCTCTCTTGTTTAAATTCCTCTGTGACTCTCCAATGTTAAGAACACGGATTCTCAGTGCTTTACACCAGACTCAACTAAGATACTTAAGAAACAGTTTCTGGGCTCCACTCTAGAAACTCTCCTTTAATAGGCCCAGAAACCTGTATTTTTAGCAGGCTCTCCCGGCACTTCTCAGATGCCAGTGTCCTATGGGGACCACTGGTCTGCCGGATACGGCTGAACCAGGAGTCCCCCGTCTTCCTCTCTAGCATAATCAGTTCCTTCCCCCTTATATAATGACACAAGAGAACCTACAATGGCCAGGTTCTTTTATGAAGTTTGGAAATGTTGTTCCTCTGCCTAGAATGTCTTTCCCTTGCTTGTCCACTGGGGCACATACTTCAAAATTCACCTCAAAGTATCAGTGCTTCATCCATAATGCCTTCCCTTCCTCTACAGGCAGAGCCGAAGGCTTTCTTCTCCGTAGCTGTACGGCCCCTTATCTATGGCTTTATCCCAGTGCGCAACACACTGTTCCAATTATGGTTCACACCTGTCTGTTCCACTGGACCTATGGTTTCTATAAGTGGCTCAGAACCTGACACACATCTTTATATTTGGGGATCCAGGCCAGGGATTGGCAAAATATGACACTCAGGCCAAATTTGGCCTGTTGCTGTAAATAAAGTTTTATTGGAATATGACCACACCCACTTGTTTAGTAGTCTACACAGCAAAACTGAGTAGTTGCAACAGTGACAGCGTGGCCAGAAAAGCTGAAAATATTTAATATCGGGCCTTTTACACAAAGGTTTGCCGCCCCCGCTCTAGACTCCAACTGTCCTCACTTCAGCTAGAACAATTTGTTCCTGCATAAGATCTCCTGTGTGGGAAGAAAGAGGTCTGTATATTAAAAAAAAAAAAAAAAAAAAGAGGTTGAAAACTACAGTAGCCAATCTTTTATTTATTTACTTCTGAATTTCTAACTTTGGTGTAATGTGTAAAATACAGAAGACAAATAAGTGTTTCCCAAACAAATATTTAATAACAGAGAAAACTACCCAGTTTACCTCTGGCCTTCTTTCGAGTGCTTCTTTAATTATGGGATGCAATTCCTCTATCAGTTCCCTAGAAGAAAAATGATATACATTCTCTCAATTAATAGCTGAACAGATATAACCTGATGTGCAAATATGTAAATATTAATATATTGAGGTAAATAGACCTCAGTTAACCCTAATCCTACTGTTTAAAACACAATTTTTATTGTTTTGGTTATAAAACAAATCTGTATATTGTAGAATGTTAGAAAAGCAGAAAAAATGGTATAGGGCACTTATCTGAATTTATAGAAATAAGTACTGTCAACATTTCTGTTCAATCATTTTGCAGCCCACATACATTTCACATAGTTGAAACCCTATCATATATATGATGGTATCCTTTTTTTTTTCTTTACTTAGTACTAGCATAAGGACTTTTATATGCAATTAATCAATTCACAGTATTCTATTATAGGGTGGTAATCATACTTTTCCTTAACATTTCATATATTACTAATGCATTAAATTTGATGTAATTTCTGTTATTATAAATACTGCCTCAGTAAACATCTTTGTACATTAACCTTTGCCTTTATTTCTGATTATTTCCTTAGAATTAATTCTTACAAATGGAATTAATGGGTCAAATGGTATAAACTTCATGAACATGATAATTTTATCTTTGCTTATGTTCTGATTTAAAATGAAAAATGTGGTTGTTATAGAAGATTGGGAAAACAGAAAAAGCAGCAGAAGAAAATAAAACCCATCCACAATTTTATCATCTATAGAAATTACCACAGATAAAGTATTTGCCTCAGAACTGTTTCAATTTATGGGATTTTGTTTTTTAAGAAGCTGAGATAATTTTTGTATCCCATTTTTTGCTACTAGCACCACTTGTCATAAAATAATCTTCCAAAATTTCCTTTTTAATGAATGCTATTCCCGCACCTCACATATTACAATTTAGTCTCTATTGTGCATATCATCTTGGAGGCAAAACATCAAATACCACCTCATATCAATGGAGGATAATCTCAAAACAATAAATCCAAAGCCTAGAAGGCAATAACAAAGCAGAACTTTGGGCAAAAAGGAAGGATTTGCTTCATTTATATAAAAAAAACCCATCAAGAATTATGTAAAATATGTGTGTCAATATTACTTTTAAAAATAATTCAATTCTCTTAAGAGGGGGGAAAAACTATAGTTTTAACCAATAGAATGAGATTACAAATTAGTAGAATCACTGTGTAAATAAATTCGGTAGGAATTTTAAGATTTAAACAGCATTTTATTTCCGAAACATTTTATACATAGTAAATATTTGATTTTCATAATCATTCTGTGAAGAAAGTAAGGTAAAATCTTATTTCCTCAATCAAAATGGGGAAGTAAAGGCTCAAATAAATCAAGTGACTTGTTAAATGTTACATGGCCAGTTAACCAGTAAAAGGACTGATGAGTGGCTCTCCTGATAAGTACTCCACTGCCCCCTCTCTCCCTGCAGCCACATTTACATTTAGTGCATGGAGAAAACATATACAGATAATTACCTAAAAGCTCCTGGGTTGGTCCTGCCAAGACCTAGAACAAGGGACTCTGTGATTTCCATGCTCTCAGAGCGCATCATTGGAACTATGTGCTTAAACAAGGATGAAGGGGATGGGATGCCAATAATCTGGAAAAAAAAAGTATTTATAGCACCTGCTAATGATAGTACATCCAACTAAATAATTTCACATTTCAACACTATTTGGCCAAGGACAATGGATAAGTAAAGTTTCAGAATGAATAGGGCTTCAAAATTCACCTGTGGTGCACATACCTAAACGTCTACACACTTTACGCAACGATTCACTGCAAGTTCATTAACAGAACTGGGCTTTGTGGGTCTCTCAGGGTCTCACCACCAGATAACAGGCTGACTCCCTCCCTCACATAGCCTGTTTTTTTTTCCCAAAAATGAGTGGAACAAAATTATTTCTAAAAGAGTCATTGGTGTTGAAGTGGACCCCCAAGTGTTATGTTTTCTCAATTTCCTTCAGCCACCTCATAATATTTTTTGTCATATCATGAAGACTAGATAATTGTTCTTGTCAAGTGTCATTTATATCACTACATAATCTAGGGAAATTAAAAATATATTTAATCATTTAAATCATTCCTTTTGGATACTAAGGAGTGTGAAAACTATAAAAAATGAAAGGGAAAACAGGGATGAAAACGACTTTAAAAATATCCATTCTGATGAATTTAATGAGCATGGCCCTTTTTTCCGTGAAGAAACCCTATATTTAGTTTTTTATTCCAACTAGGACTCCATGAAAGCAGTACTGGGATTTCTTGAACTCTTTTTTTTTTTTTTAATTATCAGTGCAAGTAACAAATACACTTTTTCAACCAACTTAGTTTATGGTCCTGGAAAAGAAAGTTTGACACATGACTTCTGTGGCACCTGGTGCACGGGCAGACCTGGCAAGCTTACTTTGGAGTCGATGCTATAGCCGCTGTCGGGGGTGGACGCCAGCGTCTCAGGAGGAGAGCACCTCACGGACCCTGCAGACGGAGACGCTGACGTGGACGTGGCTGCGCTGCAGCACAGAAGCAGGTAATTTCTCCACAGGCCGACGTACGAGTCACTGCTTGTGGTCATATTCACTTTCTTAGCATTGATGGGGCTACTGAAGAAAAAAACAAAAAACAAACAAACGAAAATAAAACAGATAAATAACACAACATATTTTGAAATTTTTCAAGAAAACTAATGCTAGGGGCAATGAAGGTGAGTAAAGCACATCTGTAAGTTCATTCATTCATCCACACTGTCTTAGCGTGTTAGAGAATGTTCAGAGCACCTGTGACAGCAGCAAAACAAAAACCTGAAACACCCATTACCAATGTGTTTGCTGGAGGAGATACACAATAAAGAAACAAATAAAACGTCAGGCCCTAGTTGCTTTGGCTCAATGGATAGAGCGTTGGCCTGCGGACCAATGGGTCCTGGGTTTGATTCTGGTCAAGAGCACGTACCTTGGTTGCAGGTCCCTCCCCACCTGGACCCTGGTCAGGGTGCATGCAGGAGGCAACCAATCAATGTGTTTCTCTCACATCAATGTTTCTCTCTGTCTTTCCCTCTCCCTCCCACTCTCTAAAAATCAATAGAAAAATATCCTCAGGTGAGATTTAAAAAACAAAACAAAACAAAAAACAATGTCAGATGGTGCTAAGTTTAATGTCGAAAAATAGAGCAAATGGTGAGATAGAAGTGGTGGTAGAAGAGGGACTAATAATTTAAAATATGGTAGCTAGGGGAGATTTAAATAAGGTAAGGTCATAAATGTTACACAAGGTGAAAAGTGTCAATCATCATTAAAACAAACAAAAAAACAAAAAACCCAATACACAATACCTGAGAATCTACATAGGAACATAATTAGTATAAATATACAGAAATACCAAAAACATATACACTTACTTTATATCAACCTGCGGGGACAACAACTGAAGTCTTGTGTATGCAAACATCCAAGCATAGCTCACAGCTGTAGAGCAGTGTTTGGGAAGGTTTTCTTGCTTTAAAAAACTGGAGAGACTTATAATCCATGGGTCTTGGCCTTGGGTCACGTGTGCAAATATCCATATGTGTGATGGGCTAATCACATCAAACTGGTGACTGATAGGAGAAGAATTCCATTCTGCTAATGTTTGTAAATCTATCGAGCTAGGGCAATACAGCAAAGTAGTCTAGGGAGAGAGAAAACGTTGATTACTGCACACTTCATGACTGAAGTTCTGCCACAGGAACTGCTTTCAACTACAAGTGGCCTGCTGCTAGTTTCAAGAACAGAGGTCCTAATGCAGGTTAATATGAGCTCCAAGATGGGTGTGAGAGAATAGTGAATTTCTGAAATTGGACTTAAGGGTTTGTGCGCATGTGCCTACATGTGTTTTTCTGGAGAGAGATTCCATAGATCTCATTATTCTCGAAAGAATCTATAAAACCAAAAGGCTGAGGACCACTACTTACGTAATTCATTTATGACTATGCAATTTTTGTGGGCGCACTGCAGCAGCTAGAGAGCCCCAAAACAAACTGTTAACTTTCATGTGGACGTGCTCTACAGATTAAGTGGAACAGACTGGAAAATGGGCTCCTCTCTAGAGGTGTATATCCTATCTAATAAAAGAGTAATATGCAAATTGACCATCACTCCAACACAAAGATGGCTGCCTCCATGTGGACACAAAATGGCGGCCACAAGATGGCTGGCAGGGGAGGGCAGTTGTGGGCGACCAGGCAGGCAGGAGAGGGCAGTTGAGGGGAACCAGGCCTGCAGGAGAAGGGAGTTGAGGGCAACCAGGCTGGCAGGAGAGGGCAGTTGTGGGCGACCAGGCCGGCAGGGGAGGGCAGTTTGGGGGGACCAGGCCTGCAGGGGAGGGCAGTTAGGGGTGACTGGGCCAGCAGGGAGGGCAGTTGGGGGGAACCAGGCCTGCAGGGGAGGGAAGTTGGGGGGGGCCAGGCCTGCAGGGGAGGGCAGTTAGGGGTGACTGGGCCAGCAGGGGAGGGCAGTTGGGGGGAACCAGGCCTGCAGGGGAGGGAAGTTGGGGGGGGCCAGGCCTGCAGGGGAGGGCAGTTAGGGATGACTGGTCCAGCAGGGGAGAGCAGTTAGGCATTGATCAGGCTGGCAGGGGAGTGGTTAGGGGGTGATCAGGCTGGCAGGCAGGTGAGTGTTTGGGAGCCAGCAGCCCCGGATTGTGAGAGGGATCTCCGACTGCCCGTTTAGGCCTGATCCCACCGGGGTCCCAGATTGGAGAGGGTGCAGGCTGGGCTGAGGGACAGCCCCCCCCCCCCCCCCGCATGAATTTCGTGCACCGGGCCTCTAGTTCATAAATATTTGCTCAGTAATATTCTGGGATCTTATACTGAAGAGATAGATTTACCTTCAGAACAAATTATACATCGTTCAAGCAAAAATGGAACCTTAAGCTGAACAGAGACTCAATTTACTCCATCATTCAAGTGATATTTATAAAGCACCCACTAAGAGCCAGGCACTGCGTTAAGCACTAAAAGAGAGCCATCCACTACTCTTTTTGTCAGCATAATTCAGGTTAATCATCTAAAACAGAATTCTTGAAATTGTACAGATTTATAACCATCTCTTATATTTATGAAGTTTTCTTATTATCTCCCTTGGTTACACATAATCTGTGAGTTGTAAAAACCAAGTGTTATGCAGAAAGCACATAAACCTCTGGTCGGTTCATGCATTCCAAAACAGGAATAAAAAGAATGTCAGGTAGTAAAGTCTGATACTCTTACATCAATCTTGAAATCTTAATATATGACTTTTTTTTTTTTAAATTCAAACTCAACTAAGCAAGTTTGCACATGTTTTTTTAGTAATGTAAAAAATACAGTTTTTTCTTCATTTTAATGAGTCAAATTACATTATGACTAGCATAAAATACTACATTGCATTTAAACTTATGTGGCAAAGTAAACAAATACATTTATTGAAGATAGAGTGCAATATTTTGCCACAAATTTCAACAAAATTTTCCACAGTAATTTAACCAGTATATATATAAAAAATACTATATACCATAATAGCAAAAAAAAAAAAAAATAGTTAACAGTAACATTAGGTTTAAGAGGAACTTCTTAGATCAAAAAGACTGGAATTTTACAAAGATAAAATATTTTTATTGCTATGGGGAAGTATACTAACCATAGAAATAAACCGCTGCAACTTTTTTTTTTATTGTGTGCCACTTTTTAAAAAGTATTTTTAATTTTTAAAGTACAGTTTTCAAAAATACTTTCTAATGCAGCGGTTCTC
This sequence comes from Myotis myotis, assembly GCF_014108235.1. NCBI lineage: Eukaryota > Metazoa > Chordata > Mammalia > Chiroptera > Vespertilionidae > Myotis > Myotis myotis. Next base: position 30,646,182 of record NW_023416313.1, read on the forward strand.
AACCTGTGGGTCGCGACCCCTTTGGCGGTTGAACGACCCTTTCACAGGGGTCGCCTAAGACCATCCTGCATATCAGATATTTCCATTACGATTCATAACAGTAGCAACATTACAGTTATGAAGTAGCAACGAAAATAATTTTATGGTTGGGTCACAACATGAGGAACTGTATTTAACGGGTCAGAAGGTTGAGAACCACTGTTCTAATGCATTACATTTGTAAAGAAAATTCATGTATATATGTGACTTAGGTTCTAAAACAAGACTGAACGGCATTCATTCATTACAATCACTGCACTGTACTACATTACAGTTACAGAAATCACTACAGTTACCTGATCGGCCCCCGTGAGATGTATGAAGCTCTCAAGAATGGATGGGCTCAGCCTGTCCATCACATCTATGGCTAATTCATCATCGCCCTATAAAAAAGACAACATATGTCTAAAACAATTTAAATAAGTTTTTATTGATTTCAGAGAGAGGAAGGGAGAGGGAGAGGGAGGTAGAAGCATCGATAAGAGAGAAACATCATTCAGCTGCCTCCTGCACGCCCCCTCCTGGGGATGGAACAGGAAACCTGGGCATGTGCCCTGATCAGAAATCGAACCATAACCTGCTGGTTCATGGGACGATGCTCAACCAACTTAGCCACACCAGCTGGGAGAAATTTAAGAATATTTAAGAAAAGTAGCCAAATTTAAATAAATATTCACATTCACTTTAGCACTACTGGTTACAAATGGAATTGAGGTGGGTTAGTTAAGACCCTGTCAAAAAGACTTTGTTATGGAGTAAGTTATACTTGCATGATAGCAACAGAAATGTAATAAAGATGGACAGAAGGATAGTTTTTTAGCATTTTCATTAGGGAAGTAAATGAAGTATCTAAATCTTACCTTGGGTATTTCCAAAAGTGCAAATAAAGCCCGTATTTCTCTAAGGACACTGACGGCCAATCTCCTCGTGGCAGGCCGGCTGCTACAGAGAATGACGAGAGCAAACCCTTCGACCACATGGAATACACTGGGATACGGGCTCCTTTCCAGAGGAGGGGGGTGGGAAGCGCCATTAGCTAGACCATGCTTCAAAAAGAGACAGAAGTTAAAAAATGAAGCTTCAAAATGCATTTATAGACATTCTAGTAAAACAACTAAGAGTAAAGTGCATCATAGAAATTAAGGCTACAAGCCTGTCTCAGCTCCAGCAATTTCAATAATCCTGAATTGATAAACATGTAATAGTGTACATAGTCGAGGAAGAAGCACTTACTGGTCCCTGGCAGTCTAAACAAGCATTCCGTATCTCACCTCTATCATTCAGTGGCTACTCTGTCACCTTGGAGCTGACACTATTAGTCACTCTTGGGCTGACATTTCTACGTGGAGTGTGAGGGGACTGGATTGTATCCTTTGTACTCAGAGCCGAGGCGCAGCAGCGGTTATCACCTGGGAACTTGTTAGAAATGGATTCTCAGGCCCCTGGTGATTTATATGCTCATTAAAGGCTGGGAAGCTGGGGTGGCTTATGATCCAGTTCTAAAATTCCAAGGTTCTACGACTTACACATTATCATAAATCAGTAATTTGGGCACCTTTCATGGTTAAGAAGGACACAAACTGTATATGAGAAATAGGGACTGGTGCCAAGGACAAAACAATCAAATAACTCAAATGAAAGGCGACCCACGTTTTTTATTGTACCAGCTTTAAATATACTGGAAGCAACCTAAATCTGAAGTAGAATCGCCTCTACTACCTACGTTCATACAAAACTCACTGTTATCAAAGGAAGAAGGTTAGACACGAAAGATGATATATTTAAGATGTGAACTACAGGAAAACTCAGTTTCATGGATCATAAACACTTTGAAAATGAATAAAGTGAATAAAGCATTTAGGGTTTGATGCACTAACACCACTGATCACATTCCAAGGGGCCACTCAAAAGAACACGATACCTGTGAGTCCTGGTTTTTGTTATGCATTTGGGTTGCCTGTTTCCACTGGTTTATTAATTGTACCAACATCTTTACAGCGTTATCAAGAAGTGTGGGATGGACGTCAGTCACTTCGCGGACAACGAAATAGACAAATCCTGAAAGCACGTCCTCCCGCCAATCTGGAAAATCGAGCACGAGAGCCTGCAGAGTATTGAAAGCCAGAGCGCGCAGCTCTTCATCCATGTGAACCGTGAGCCTGCGGGAACAAAGGCCCGTCAGCAAACCCCCAACCTTCCAAGGAGTTTTACCACCTGCATCTGAAAACTAAGGGCTTGGTAAACGTGGCCTCTTTACTGGTTCGCACCAAGTATGAAGATAGAGGCCAACGTTCACTTTTTGTGTTATATCCATTCCTATGCTAGTCTATAGTCACTTGTTTAAATTCACATATCAACCTACTAATACTAGTTGGTATTTTTACTGCAACTCAGAATAATGTTGATCATAATGCAAATGCCATACTTAGGAAAATACAGATTGCCATATCAGCATTATATTTAAAAATCCTTTAATTCTTAAAATACAATGTTATCCTCTAATCAATCAATAATTAAATGCAATCATATAATGTCTTAGCGCCATCTCGCATTTATTCAGTCCTTTACTATCACTGGGAAGAACATGATTTACCTCTATCATTCCTTTCATGCTGCTGAGGTTATTGTTAAATATAAGATGGCTAGTTGTAAGAAAGGAAATAGAACAAAAAAAGATGGAATCAATTTAACAGAAATATTTCTTGAAGGTGAGAATGAGCATACATTTAGTAGTAACCTCATAAGTGTACTATACCTGGAAAAATAAAACATTTTCAAACTAACACCTAAAGACAGTGTTAAGGCTAAAGAAATTAGAGGAGAGGCTATATAAAATTGCCTTTTAAAGACTCGAAACCATATGGGGACATGAACATGATGAAATTCAAGGATTATAACAGAACATAAAGAGAATGATTAGAAAAACACACACAGAAAAGATGGCTGCAGTACATATCATCATATGAGTATATTTCTGATTTGGGCCTGCGGAGGATTGTTTAGAGACTGACCATCAAGACAAAGGCATCAGAGTTAGAAACAGCTTGAATGAAAAAGAAAAGCAGGTGACATTTAAAAATATGCCCCAATGACATGCTTGGGAAGCAGGATGCTAGTGTTACCCTCAGTGACACAGGAGGAAAGCTGGGTGGTTTCGGTGAACGGAGGGAACAGCCTTCACCCTGCTGAACCAGGCCTGGCCTTCACTAAGCCAGCCCTCAGTGACAATGAGGCTGAAGAGGAAATGCACCACAGCGAGACCGACATGGGAGTCAGCCCAGGACAGCAGCAGTGGCAGCAGCTCATCAGAAGTGTCACACAGGGCCAGCTTAAGGGTCTCGAGCCCGGAGTTGTGTCTGATAGTGGCACCCAGGGAGGTAACTGTGGGAGAGGAGAGTGACTGACTATATGATGCCGACTTTAAGGTTATTTCAACATCCCTTAATCCACGAATGTGTACATGCCATCTGACACCTACCTCAGTGACTCAGGGTATAGATGCATGAGGAGAACAGCAATGCGGCCTGGCTAATTTAAGGCAGGGGACGTCATGCACTTGCCTGGGAGCCAGCATACAGGCCTACACATTTACCATGCATCTTTGACTTGTTGGACTGCTTGCTTCATTTATAAGTACACAAGATCTGGACATCACAATTGCAAATAAGAGGAATAGGGGAGAAAATAGACCAAATCCTAGAAGCTTTCTTTCTGCTGAAGTAAATTAATCAATAAGTAAACGTCATAGGGGAAAGAAGCAAAGGAAACAGAAAAGTAAACTGTCATTCATTGTTCAGACATTTGCTCCTGCACTAGATGCCGCATCGCTGCCGATTAGAGATGCACTTTCATTCCGGTGGGCGCCCATTGGGACACTCAGCTCTCTCTTTACAGACTGGCTTCAGCTGCTTCTGAACTACGAAGGCAGAGACGAGTGGTTGTGACAGAGATCACAAGATCTGCAAACCCTAAAAGATTCATGATCGAACCCCTCATCTAGGGAATTCTTAACTACATCAACAAAGCAGGTTTTCAACCGGCCACCACCTCAACTTAGCTTCTGAAAGCTAATATTTAAGTTTGGTTCATGTTATTTGCTTATTTTTTAGATCTATGCCATGCTAACAGAGCAAAGGGAAAACAAAACTTCAACCCTGTGGGCAATGCAATAGAAGAAACCAGTGAAAATGAGACTTGGCCACCACCCTGGGTGCCAAAGAAATGATGGTAGGAGTTAACAAAAAATTAATTGCCTAATCCGTATCATCATACACGGATAACACCCATGTTAAGGGATAACGTGTTTTATAAATCCCAGGAAATACTGCCAGATAGAAAGTGAGGGAGTTGAAAAATGGGCTTTGTAAGGGAATATAAAAGAACTTTAAAAGTTAAACACGAATGGGGAGAACATGTTTAACAAAACATGAAAGACAAAAATGGGAGTTTAGAAAGTAAATCAAACAAAGGATTAAATGTCTATATCATTAGCTTTTAGTGATAATAGTAACAGGGCTGGTTTGAGATTTAAAGGGATCAAAAGAGATACAAGTCAGCACAGCGAATAGTGACTCTCCTTTACCTTGCTAGCAGCTCGATGAGGTCAGTTCTGCTCATACCGTCAGGAATCAATCTCGGAATAGCAGCAATACAAGTTCTAAACAAGTCAATTTTGGGTTTTCTTTCCCCCCTGAAAAATATGTCACAACAGGACTTAAGTATATTACATATGCTGGGAAATGGAAGCAGAGTTGAAACAGGAGCCCACCCCAGAAAGTTTAATATAAAAAAGAGCACACATACATTCAGTAAATAATTATTAGTTTATAAATGAACAAAAGACTACAGAGATAATTCTAGGAAAAACACAGTAAACAGAAAAGGTTTTCAGTAATTGTAAAACAAGCATAGGAACGATTCAGTTTAAATAATGAATATACATTACACTGTTTTTAATATAATTATTTCAAATTAATAAATTTTAAATATAATTTAACTAATATTGAATCTTTAGTAAATAACTATCATACAATAATACTGATATTAAATAATCAGACATTGGTTATGTGGGAGCCTACAAAATTAACAAAAATTTTTTATTTAATATACTTTACTAACAAGGTTCTTAGAAAACAGACTTTCTCATATACCACTGTTGCTATGGTTTGTTCTTGTCTTTTTACTTCAGTGCGCGCGCACACACACACACACACACACACTTCAAATTTTTATGTAATAAAATGTGTTCATTTTTGAAATTCATCTGGTTCCTTCAGAGGCTTGATTAATTTAAATCTACTGTATTTACTTCTAGTTACTCAATGATTTTATTTATTTTAAATATCTAACATCTTAATATACTGGTTTTTATTTTGGTCTATATTTCAAGGTGAGGCTTTTAGTTAACTTATCCAAATAGCTCTTCAGTTGGCCTAGAAAATAATTCTTATGTATAAAGGAATTTGGATGATTTAAATATTTTAGGCTCATATTTGTTATAGTGGCAATGGATTTGCTACCGGCTTTTAGAGTTTATACAGTCAGTTGTCTCTTTCCATGGTTCCAATATGCATGAGCTCTGGGAACCACAATTTAGTTAAGTACCACCAGTCCCAGCATGGTTCAGTCTTCAGTTCCCACACGTTAACTGTAAGTAATTGCATAAAAAAGTTTCCCTGTTAGCTTTTCAGTCCACCGATCATGACGTACTTAACAGATGAGCACCTTAATCAGTGACAAATCACGTCACTTTTTTCACATTCTGCCATAACTAGTCACTGCCTGTCTGTTACTTGGGTCACACACAGACAGCAAAGTGTGTAGTTGTGCTGCTTACTTGTCTCCAGTGATAAATTCAGGTGGCATTTCACAAAAATGAGTACTCAAAAGAGGAAACTCGCCAACAAAGATTAAAGTGGAGCAAAGGAAGGAAAGGTACTGTTGTCAGAGGCGAACACTGGTGGAGTCACAGAAGGAACGGCTGACGGGGGATGTTGCCATCATTGGGGGCTCGACATACGCAGCCAGAGGAGCTTGAGGAGGGCAAACGTATCGACAGAAATGAGGAGAGTGGTTGTGATGAAATAACGCAGGAAAAACTTTACGTCAGAGAAATTCTGAGATATTATTACACACTAGTGTATAACTGTATATGAATTAAATTGAGAGACCCAACTTCCAATTTGGTCATCTAAGACCTGGAATGCAGACATTACTATCTGAAAAATGCTGTTCCTTATACAGAATATGTCGATATATCTTAGCCAATGAAGGAAGTTATTGCCATGAACTATATTCTCTGGAGGAGGAAATTCCTAATCAGGAAAAAAGATGCTGGGATGATAAGCAGTGGTGACAAGACTAGAGTGGGATGGGCAGGGATGAAGTACTGTTTCAAAAAAACTACTCATACATTCTTCCTCTCTGTACCCCTGGTTCCCAGGAGGTTTTCAGGTTTTCTTTTTTGTTTATCAGGGCCCTGGAAATAAGAGCATTGGTCTGACTTAATCCACCAATCAGTCCGCACACATCTGGGGCAACGAGGATTTACCTATCACTCACAGAATGAGAGCAGAGCTTTGTCACTGACAACAAGCTAGACCGAGAATCCAGGACACCTTCTGCTATCTATACTAAAGGACAAGACTTGGCACGTGGACGGAACCGCTGTGTTAATAACCACAGCAGATGGCAATACAGAAGAACTCCGGGAGAGAAAGGAACAAGACAAGTAAGCGCGAATCAACCATCTATACTCTTTACAAAAACTGAAATAGCAATGAAAAGAATTAATTTACTACGTACGTAATCATCTCTTCAGGCTCCTTATTAGACATCTGCACACTAGTCATGCACATTGGCCTCCCAACTTCTTTGTCCAAATGCCTGAGAATGCTATCTAATGCTTTTCTCACTTGAGGATAGTAAATTGACATTCCTGGAGAGGAAAAAAACCCTCAGTTAGAAAATGTTAGAAATTAATTAGAAAATGTTAGAAATTAAATAAGGAATAGTTACAATTCCTTTTCTGTAAAAATAAAAGCCCCTTAATCAGAGCAGACTGACAGCTGTCGGGAGGTGGGATGTGTGTGAAGGGATTGAGCAAAAAAGGAAATAAAAAGAGATAAAAAAACTCACGGACACAGACAACAGTGTGGTGATTGCTGGGGGGAGGGAGGGTTGGGGAGGTGGAGGAGAATATAGGGGGATAAATGGTGATGGACGGAGACTCGACTTGGGGTGGTGAACACACAGTACAGTGTACAGATGATGTGTTGTAGAATTGTGCACCTGAAACCTGTATAATTTTGTTAACCAGTGTCACCCCAACAAATTCAATTAAAAAAAAAAAGACATTAGCTAATCAATGTTGCAAAAGAAGGCATTTTGACTGTGACATACTCCTCTCCCTGATGACTGGCTTTAGTATACGTAAAAATTATGCACAGAACTAAAATGTGGAGGAAGAATGAAATGCAGTAAAGAATGTCACGTAAGAAAATAAAGCTTTAAACAGAAGACTTTTAACCTAACAACTTATAGATATAAAAAATGTACTCATTTTTTTTAAATCACTCCATGTACTGGAATAACCATAATAGGTAAACATATATGTTTTAGATTCGATCTAAACTTCTACAGAAGCACATTAAACTGTATCAACAAGCTGTTCTGTTTATTGGAGGTAACACTAACCTATGACTTTCGCTTCTTCATCGGTCAAGGTTTTATTGAGAAAAATTTTCTTCACACGAAGCGTGTTTCCTGAAGGGAGAATAATGCCTGTTGTCGGCATTGGCGGCTCTCCGTCCTTCTGCTGCAGGCTGTCCGCTATCACCAGGAAGACGCGGAGGCCTATGTTCATTCTCTGCGGGGAGGAAGTTTTCCAAAGTGAAGCCGACTTTCAGCCGATGTTTTCCTCATGTTAAAAATATCTCATCAAACAGTACGGGGGTGCAGGAAAACTCAGCTTTCTGCTCAGCATTTTTTAACCAATCCAGGCACTGAAGTGTGCTTTAATGTCAAATTCCAGGTGCCACCCACTCACTTCAGAGGTCAACTGGCTCTCCTCTTTCGCTATAAAGCTTATTTCAAACCTTTTCCATCTGTCCTCAACCCTCCTCCTCCTCCTCTTCTCCCTCTCCCTCTCCTGCTTCACAGAAGGAAGAAACCAACCTTCTTTAAACTCTCGCTACAACACACACCAGTGCACTTGTATCTGCGCTTCTTCTTCCTCTCCTTTGCTCTTATTTGAGGGGGGGCTGGTCTTTCTAGCTTTAGAATGCTATCTGATCTTAACATTTTGGGGAAATTATACTATTGATTATCTCTTTTCTTGCACATTCAACATTTCCCTTTCAACTGAATATACTGCATTTCTGTTAACTGTACTCAATTATCTTTTTAAAAAATATATATTTTATTGATTTTTTACAGAGAGGAAGGGAGAGGGATAGGGAGTTAGAAACATCGATGAGAGAGACACATTGATCAGCTGCCTCCTGCACACCTCCTACTGGGGATGTGCCCGCAACCAAGGTACATGCCCTTGACTGGAATCGAACCTGGGACCCTTCAGTCCACAGGCTGACGCTCTATCCACTGAGCCAAACCGGTTAGGGCTGTACTCAATTATCTTAATAAGCCCTCTCAGAATACTTCACTGAAGCAACTCGCAATGGTTAATGACCATATTGTTCACAACAGGGGGCACTTTCCCTGCATCCTGTGACTTTAGCAGCACGGGACAGTGTTCTTTCCTGAAACATTTCCTCCCTCAGTACACCTGTGCCACTGCTGGCTGTGTTCCCTGTGCTGCATTTCAGGCTGAGCCTCCTTTATCGGATATTAAATATTAGAACGCCTTCTCCTACCATCATGTTTTCTCTCCCAAAGCCATTGCATGTGTTTACAGGACTTTAATTACCTACCTGATGTCAAAAAGACGTCTCAGACTTAACATGTTCAAACCAAATGCACTTTCCCCCAATAATCGATCCTCCCAATGTTTCTTGCCTCGGTAAATGACCTCCCTATCTGCACCTCGCTGTCTCAGCCCAAGCTGCCGTTATATCTGACCTGCACCAGTGGTCTCTACAGCAGGCACGTGCATCCCAGTGGGCCTGCAAGACAGCTCACTGGAATCCAGGGAGGAAGGAAAACTTCTATTAAAACATCTTTTGTTACCTAAGTAAGATTCGAATTTAAGCTATATGACAGCACTGGTGCCTTCCCTTAGGCTACTAGTAAACATCAGAAGGTCAGGTCACATAGCCATACAAGACACCTGGAAGGAAGTGGGAACGTCCGCAATGCCCCGGGTCCACAGAATTGCCCTCATTTACCCATTCTTTCAGAGTACTGCAATTTGCAGGTATTTGATTAAATGAATAGATGGATACTTTTACCTGGTTTTACTTAAACTAGTTCTCACAAGCTTAAAATGATTCCTGAAAGGAAAATGTGGATTGAAGATAATCCTAATAAAGTAAGCCTAAATGAACAACAATAAAACAGCAAACTGACACTTTTCTACTCCTTTTTCCACACTGTTTGGGCTCAGTCTCATCGATGTTTCTATCTCTCAGTACCTCTCCCTTCCTCTCTCTCTCAAAGAACAAAAACAAAAATACACACAACACAAAATAAAAACAACAACAAAACAAAAAACCAACAACAGAACTGACACTTTTTCTACTCCTAGTGTTAGAACTTCAGTGAGGAGAAACTTATTTTTAGAAATAAATTTGTTCTATGGAGGAAATACTTTTGAGAATGGATGTTTAAGAGAATGCCTTTCATTATGTGATTTTTGTTGCTGGAAACCACATGGAGTATATAAAACACTCACATATGCTCACTTAAAAACCCCAGAAGTAAATATTACCCTATCTTAAAAATATCATAAGCTGAAAGCTTCAATAACTTTCCATCCTATTTGTTAACTACATAAATATATATCTCAGGATTTGATTATGAGGAGAACCAGCGCAGTAATTTAAAAGACATAATAGATAGCACCTATAGTCTTTTTACATTCTCAAATGTTATTAGATTCTGATAAGCAATACGTTCATAAAACATTTAAAAACAATCTGAAAATTGAATGTCTACAGAGTGAATTAGAATTTACTAGCAAAAAACAGGGCCACAGAAGTAGAATAACGTTGTTGTTGTTTTTCTTTTAAAAAATTATGATTATAAGCTCTATCTGGGGAAAAGGATTTTTGTCTGTTTTGTCTCTTATATCTAAAACAGTCCCTGAGACACAATTTAGGTGCTCAATAAATGATGAATGAATGATATTTATTAAAGACCCTGTTGTTCATATTATTTATATTTATATTATTTCTACAAGAAACATGAGCTCACGCCACAACATCTAGAACCCCGCTGAGCTGGCTAACCTGAAAAACTTCCTCTCTGGATTATTTTGCACCATGCTTAACACTACTCTTAAACTGTTCAGTTAGCTATCGGAAAGGTTATACCACTTGTCCCAGATCACACCTGTAGTAAGAAGTAGAACTTCTAACTATGGGTTTGAGCCTAATAGTCTGATTCAGAAACAGTGTTCTACAACAAAACAAACAAACAAACAAACAAACAAACAAAAAAACACTAAAAAAAAAAGTTGAGAATAATGTATTACTCTATAATTTATTTATTTTACCTCTGGATTAATGGTGAAAGTTTTAGTAGACTTTCCAACACTGAGAAGATCAAATATTATTTCTTTCATTGCAAAATCCAAACGTTCCTAGAAAAAAACACACACAACGAATAAATCCTTCTAACTTGCTACAACTATATGTTAGGTATAATGCTAAGAATTATATATATAATGGCAATGACACAGATCTATGCCCACAAGAAATTCATAAATCTAGTTGTATACAGAAAAATACTTATGAATTATAGTTTAATGACTATAACACCTGGAACCAATGTAATGCTGAATGTCAACTGTAATTGAAAAAATTTTTTAAATAATAAAAAAATTATAGATATTTATCAAATGATTTAATACCCAAAGCAATGGGTAAAGTTTTAAGTATTCATTCACCAAAATCATATCCAAAATCTAAGTGAAGTAATTCTCTTAGATGAAAGTGTGTCCTGCATTATCCATGCAGCTGGCCTAGTGAGAGATCCGATGGGACAGGAACAACAGGGCTCCAGAAAGGAAATCTCCAAGGAAAAAGTTAACCAGGAAGATTAACTGATGCTTGAGAGAGTTTTATAGTTCTGGTGGAGTGTTGGTGTGAAGCGATTAATCCAAGGGAACTAGGGCAGGGAAAAGGAGGAGGAAAAGGATACAACCTAATGGCAATTTTTTCTGAATACTAGAGCTAAAGCACAATTTGCTTTCATTTACCTTATCGACAGATTTATACTTATTTAATTACCATCAGTTCTGTGCTCTAGCAAATAGAAACGTACTCATTTTATTTAAATATTCCTTATTTATTTACTATCAAAATAACTACATTTTGGACCATCTAAATTGTCAGATTTTTAGTTCAAAGAGAATGCAATGAACATTCTGGAATCAAACGTTTTGCTACGTTGAGGAGGTAAGCCTACCGATGCTTCTGCAGGGCTGATGTGATTAAAACCTTCAATGTGATCACTCAGCACCCAGTCAATCCCCTAAGAACAAACCTTCCTGTACGGCAGAGCCTGGAGAGCTAAAATGGTATTTGCCAGGATGCCTGGTAACAGTAGGCTTTAGAATGTGGCTTAGACCCTGCCAAGTGGTACACTCATGTGAGCCTTTGGGAACTGCAGGTCGGGGGGGGGGGGAGGGAGGGGGAGGAACCCGCTTTACTGGTGGGAACATGGCAGCAGCATGGGTCTAAGACATCTGTGGTGATTTCCTAATTTGGCAACTTTCTGATTGTGGTGGAGGCAGCAGCCTCCTTGTTAGCAATTCTGTAGTTTCCTCTTAATCATTCAGACCATGAGTGTTTCTGTGAACTATTTATATTCCTTAAAAAATCCCTTTCGGTTCAACTAGCTACAGTGGATTCTAGTATCTATACCTAAGGACCTACGTTAACACAAATTACGAAAACAATTTTCAAGGAAAAAAACAAAAACCCACACACAACCTTTCGAGCTACTCCAGAGGTAATTAGTACAAGCACAAGGGTAGGATCATACACCTTCTTGAGCCCCCCCCGAACTACAGTGCTTCTTCCACCTGTGGCTCTCCTTTCCTTCCCCAAGTGTGTAGATCCATGACAAACTTATTTTGTCACCAAAAAAACCCCCAAAACCAACCATTAACATCTTTTATATTTATAGCATACATTTATTATTTCCACTGTTCAATAGTAATAAATATTTTATCATGCTTTTAGATGTGTAACAAATTTTCATACTCCAAGTTACTGCAACAGATTACTCTTGTCACTTACATGGGCACATGCATTAGGAGGTGAAATACTCACCTGAGCAATGAACTGAATAATCTTCACAAATATATTGAGAGGTGTGTCACGAGGAACCACACTACGTGAGCCTTTTGGGAAAAGTGCTGACACTATGCTCATAAGACGACTACAGGGAAAAAAAATTAGTCATAATGAGATGATGAAATTAACAGAACAAACTATTCTTCCTATTCTTCATAGTATGTCAGGAGAATTTGTATTCCCCCACAAGGTGTTTGTCATGTTAACTAAAATCCCCTGAGTGAGATATGTTTTAGCAATATTTTATTTAAGATACACTTGGAAACAAAGGCACTCACCTTTGAGTTACAGTGTTGCTTTCACATTTTATTCTAATTACATAAACCCACAACAATCTGTACAAAGATTCCAGTGCAACTCGAGACATTTTAGGATCTTTATTCTGTTTAGAACAAAAGAGAATTAAAATAAGTTTATTTAAGTACTTGCAATCATTTAAGAACAGATACATTCTCTGTCAGCAACTAAAAGCCCTCACTCCTCTCTTTTTTATTCAATCTAAAACAGGTTTAAATATGTAAGCATATGTTTGTATATATATGGTAAGTATATGTTTGGTGTATGCTAAGTACAGATAGCTCAAAAGTAACCATAAGGAAATCCAGAGCCATTCCTTATACACTTAAAACAAAACAACTCAATATTAGAATTATAATAATACTTCTAAGAATTTCAAAATTATACACACACACATCAACTTACTTGGTAATAAACGGTTCATACAATACTGGCCTAATGATAGAAGGATTACTAATCTTGGCAATAATTCACTGCAACCCATATACAGTTAAAATCTAGAATACCAAATGCTGTTACAGATATTTGCATTTATGAAATAATGCAAAATATTACTGAGTGATTAGCCTAACAAGAGGAAATACATAGACTAGTGGGTTAAGAGCATGGTCTCTCAAATTAGGAGTGACCAGCCAAACCCCACCCTTGGCTGCTGTTACCTCACTTGGTGCCACAATTTCCTCAGCTTTAAAAACGAGGCAATATGGTACCTACCTCACAGACTCAGGAAATTATGTGAAAAGCACTTGAAACACTGCCTGGTACATGATAAATGCTCAACAAGGGTCTATACCTTCAACTATTTATTTAGAATCAGAACACTATTTAAATTATTACTATTTAGAAGCAGAAAAGTCTTCCATTTCAATCACAATTTGATCAACAAACCTTTTCTGCATACCAGCTATTATAAAAAGTAAAGTTCTCCAATGACCAGTCACGTAATGAGATTTCATTGTGAATATTGAAAATGCAGCTAATCATCAATTTTATTAGGAGAAACTGTATGCATGGTTGTAGGATGCATTTATTGCTATAAGTTAGCATTTATTTAATTTTATTTGGGGAATTTCTTACTACTGAACAATTATTTTATATATAGCAACAGACAAAAGGGAGTTCTTAAATACTAAGTAATTGGCCATTCTATTTTATGTTTTAAAATATAGAAAAATGAACATCTAACCACTTACGACTAAAAACTATGCAAAAGATGTAACAACTAAGGGTATTTTTATAAAAGACAACCACTAGAAAATATACTTTACCACATTTATCTATATGAATATTTGATATAATTAATAATGAAATTATTATATTCTATTACATTTTGAAAATGAAATGTATTTTAATAAACACTGCCTTTATAATTATTCAAAGAGTGCATACATTTTTGGGGACACCCTGCATATGTTACTAATAACCAAGATTTGGGCAGTATTTTCTTTACTATTATATTGATATTGTTTAAAACATAGATGTCAAATATCAAAATATGAATTCAATTAGTTTTATGTACACTCCAAAATAATACTTTCACATTATTAAATTGTATTTTTAAAGTATAAATTGTACATTAAAAATATTTAAGCCCAATTCCACATAAAAATTATTCTCATATAAATGCTTAATAAAGTATTAGGTTTATCTTATTTTCTTATTTTAAGTTATAAAGTATCTAGCATAAAAAACAAAACAAAAAACCCACAAAAATACATGATTTTCAAACTTTCCAAGACTGACCACTATGTTAACAAAGCAGAATACTTTATAATGAACAATAGCCAACAAGATGAAAAGTGATAAAAATCAATTATTATTTATTTGACCACTACAATGCTGTGATCATGCCTAAATAATAAAAACACCCTAAACTGACCTGAGTCTTAAACAAAGATATTTAATTGCCTCATTACTATTTTGGTCTAATGTGAATACTCAGATTACATTAATAAAAATCCAATAGTATTAATATGTAATAAAATTTGGTATGTCAGTCAAATATGCTCTTTGGCAGCAATTATTTTATTCTTTTTTTCCTTTTTCTCTACTGTGAACCTCCCCCCAAATAATTTGTTTAAAACCCAAACCAATCAAATAAAAGTTTAAAAAGTGTTGCAATAAAATCATATTCAAGATCTAAGCTACTGTCTCAACTTCATTTGCAAATCTTTAAAAAATTTCATTTTTAACAGCTAATGTAAATTAGACAGACTATCTTAAAATTGAGAATTCTGGTTAACAATCAACATTCATTATCAAATATCTTAAGTTCATTTTCTTGGGGCCTCTTTAATACGAAAACTAGAATGATCCTGCTGTGTGCTACTCTTTTGCTACCATACAAGAAGCAGGCATGAATAAATATTATTAGACATGCAATGCAATAATGGGTAAAGGGGGGAAAAAAAAAAAAGCACACTTAAAGGAGATAAAGCAACGTCTTACATTGACACAACTCACCTGGAGTGTTTCTATTTGCTTTCTGATACTGTTGTTAGATGGCATCTAAATAAAGCAACGTGAGACAGCAAACATAAACATGAGATGCAGCACATGCATGTTAGATGAAAATAAGCACCAAACAAGACAGCTCCTCACCAAGGCCTCTATTTAGAAGAAATCTGAAATTTCCAAGACAGTGGCCAGAAATACTCAGAAAAAAAAAAATCCTCTAACTTTTTGGGCATCTTGGGATACATCTACAATACTCAAACTGAGAGAAAACACTTAAATTTTTAACAATCTAATTTTTCCTCTCCAAAGCACTGCAATTGAACTTAAACATTAAAGTTTAATTTTTTAAAAGAAATTAAGCATACACTGTAGAAAAAAATTCTTCAAAATATTTCTGTATGACATGTACTCTTATTTCTCTCTTAATTGCTCTTTAGAAACTTAAAAGTCATTTTTCACAGAATGACCTCAGTTGATATAAAGATAGGGGTATTGGAAACTACCAAATTCTGTTTGGAACAAAATTAACAGATTTAACATTTTCAATGAAAATAAATACGATGTTCTCTCGTGCTATTTCTGAACCTATAGGACTAAAACCCATCTTTTATGATCACCAGCTTCAAAAACTGGTATAATAATTTTTTAAAAATTGGGCAATATCTTAAAGTGCCTTGAAAATATATTATTTTTATGACTTTGCATGTCTTTTAAATATTCTAAAATTATAGCCAAAATATTTTCTTAAAATATCTGTTACAGCATCATTCCTAATAGTACATTAAAAGGTAACAAGATAGACCAGAAAGCGCAAATGTTATGGCACTGAATGTATCTAGATGCAAATCTCTATCACTTTTGGCTCCCTAAACATGGGTTACTTAGTTCTCTTCTTTCAGCCCGTCACAGTAAGAATTAAATGAGATACTGTATTCAGAGAATCTAGCATATAGCAAATATTAGTAAAAATCAATTTTAAGAAGTAGTAGGTCTAATAAATGAAAAACTGTTATATACATTTTTTTTTAAATTAAGAGGTTACTTGAATCTCAAAACAAAATCAATTTAGGTAAGGCCTTTACCTTGAGCCAGTATTTCCTACATATAAAAACAAATTATACCTGTCACAACAGGTAATTAATGTAGTTTTCCCTTGAATGCTCAATTCCTTACTTAGACTATGCAGCTTAGCCCCAGAATCTAAACCTAGTAAACAGGAACCAAGTCATAAAATTTCTGCTGAATAGAGCCTTAATGTAAGTTAAGGGTTAATGGCCAAGACAACTATACTCCAAATATTCATGCTAAGTGGCTCTTATCTCCTTTAGCCTGGCAGATTGACATAGCCATTCATGAACATGGACAATATGCCAGAAGTATTTATCAGGAGGTAAGGATTCAAAGAAAATGGAGCATTTTAAATGAAAGCCTTAAGACAAAAATAAAAAGTTAAGGTACTGCGAAAGAATTGCAAATATGTTAGGTGGAAATGTAGATATATAAAAAAATACCAACAAGCAACAGAAAAGTATGAATTGTCATGAAACAAAGCAATCTTCCAAGAACACTTAAATGCACATCTTAATATATTTTATTAAAAGTATTAAGAATCACATTACCCAGCAAATTATCAATCTCCTTTAAGTACCTCTATCTATATAAATCATCAAAATAAGGACAGAAAACAGTACGTAATATAACTAAGTAAATAAAAACTTATTTTCTGGTTACATGTCACAGCATTGAATCAGCTTGATTTGACTGTGGGAATTTTCATAAACAAAGCAGAATATATTATTTCTCATTCAAACATGAATAAAATCAATGTAGATCCAGGAAGAGAAAAAGTTAAAAATATTTTTCAAAGACTTATATTTTCTGTATATCTTACCAAAAAAAAAAAAAATCAAGACATTTTTTAAAATGATACATAAAATCAGGAAAAAGATATTTAGGATAATGTTGTCTAGTGGATCATTCCTGAAGTGTGAAAAGGAGAGGCAGTCCTATTTCTCACAAGACCACAAGGAGCTGTGAGGCCAGAGACAAGTAATTTAATCTCTCTGTGCCTTGTCATTGCCTTTAAAGTATTAGGTTTTCAGTCTTAACCTGAACTTAGAGGGATGACAGGAAATGAAATCTCACATCTGCCTTTTATATATCCTGTAAGCAAATCGAGTATTAATCTGTGTATCAAAACTGTCTTCAAATCAAGCATTCCCGTGACAAGCAGATGAGGATTATCTCTCCGCGCCCCCCCCCCCCCCCACCTGCGTCAGTCATTAACAGCACTCCTACCCGCAGAAGAATAGGAGATCCTGTTAGAGCTTGCTAGCAGAGCACCCTGGCAAGATTAGGATCCTTCTATCTCATAGTTCTGTTTTCAGTACTAAGACAGACCGGACACAGATGTGCCAAATGGTGTTGATTCAAGTCAGAATAATCTCAGGAGCTGTTACATCTATGTGGATCCAGCACCACACTTTAATTTGGCTGGGCATACTTATGTGAAATGTGCTTTTAGTAATATTTTATTATCAAGGCTTTTAAATATTATTCAGACTTGAATTAACATTATTGATTTTCTCAAACACAAAGTAAGTTTTATAAGATTAATACTCTACGGTTCTAAGGACTTTATTAACGAATATTGCTAGGCTGAAGATACTATTCATACATCAATCATTAAAAATGCACAATTTGGCGCTCAGTAAGACAAACCAAAATTTTAATCAAAAGTTTCTTCATGTTCATACATGACTGATTCCCTATAGAAGGTATAAAGTATGCATAAGAAATGGAATATGGTAAGCTATTAATTATTCATATGTACCAATAGTAATGAAAGTTTATTACATGCTAGTCAATGTATATGCATAAGTGAACACACTACAGTCAGTAGTTACAGGTCAGAAATGCGATTATGTCTTACCTTTAAGTGCGACAAACAGTTCTGTAGGAAAATATGCCAGTTACTTAAAAAAAACTGTTTCTGACTGACACATAAAAGGCAGGTGATTAGTGGATATAGAGCCTATAGAAGACAGATAAAAGAGAGAGTTAACACTTTATACGACAAAGCACTGGACTTGTAAATTATATTTCATTTGTTCTCATAAACAAGGAAACCAAAAGACTCCTTTATGCAGTTTACCCATTTATAGTAAGAAACATGATCTCCTAGAGTCATGTAACAAAGAATAATAAAGGGCAAATTTTCTATAAGGACTGTTCTCTGACCTATCATATATTCCCTGAGTTAGAGCATGCTATTATTTTCCCTAGAGCCATTCCTTCTTCAGTCGGTACAGTGGTTGTGAGCATGGGCCCTGGGATCAGAGGACAGACTGGCATTGAAGTGTCAGCTTTCCATCTGCCAGGTGTCTGATACCAGGGAGGATACATCACTAGCTCTAAGCCTCACTTTCCTAAAATGTAAAGTGGAAAATAATAATCACACACATCCTACGAGGTTGTGAGGCTTAAGGAAGACAAAGGAGGCAAAGCACTCAGTTCAGTGCCTGGAATGCATGTTCACTATCTCTACCATAAGTGGCCAAGTATTTGTCCAAGTCTCCAAACTTTCCCCAAGTTGCATGAAAATGCAGAGGAATCCCTCAAAGTTACATGAAATGGGTGGTTATGTGTGTGGGGGGGAAACTTTGAATGCAAAAGATGCTATTTTATTATCATGTAAAATAAAGGAATTTGTAGTTGAATACAAGAGTACATTCAACCTTTCCCTTATTATAACACATACTTTATAGCACCTGTCAAGCCAGGTGAAAACCTAGAATGACGTCTGACTAACCTATCAAATACAGAGCTAGCAAAATCATGAACAGAAAGTTTTTAAAAGAGGAGAAAATATATAAAATTTGCCTTATTTTACACTTTGGATACATGACAATTTCACTTTTTACAATTCTCTTAAATCTCCACTGACTTCATAAAACAATTACTAAGAGCCCCCTCATTAAATACGTAAATATTTGAAATGGTTCTTAATACCAATGAATGCTTCTTTCTGGAGCTCAGTTCAAAAGTAGTCTGATAAAGCATCTCCACAAAATTTTTCAAACAGGGAACATTCACTTCATTTTTAACAGCCTAGGTAAAAAGATAGAAAATGGCAAAAAGTAAGAAAATGGTTACAAACGTGGGTTCAAACTACAAGAACTTTCTGTAAGGTTTGGAATTGGTTAATACCTCACTGAGGAGCTCATGCAAGTACAGTACCGTAACGTGCCAACTGACCAAATGTTAAGTAAATAAGATAAACTTGGTCCCTGCCCTGAGAGCACAAGCAGAGAATGCAGGCCAGTGAACAGGTGGTCTACCAGATGCTGTAAAGGACACTGAAACTCTCTGTGGTCTTGAAGCAGTCAGAGGGGGCCCCTAGGGAAAAATTACACAAGATACACCTAAGCCGAATCCAACATCTCTTACCTGAAATATTGCAACAGCTTCCCATGTAACCACTCTGGCCTTCTCTCCCGCTCTCCTGCCCCCAGCAGTGGGATCCAGCCGCACTAGCTGGCTTCCTGCTGTTCCTCAAACACGTCATGCGTGCTCTGGCTTCAGGACGTCTGCCCTTGTTCCTTCTGCCTAAGCTCTTCCCCCCAGTACAGCATGTCTCACTCCCTCATTCCTTTAGCTTCTGTTCAACTGCCACCTTTCAACTCCCTTACCATCTTGGCGATTCTCTACCCTGCTTTCCATTTCTCCATAGTACTTTCCACCATCTGCATACTACCTATTTTACATGAGTTTATTGTGTTTTCCTCGGAACTAAACTCTATAGGAGCAACGAGTCTTTCCTACCTTGATCACTGTATCCCCTGTGCATACACGAGGCCCCCACACGCAGAAAGCACTCAATACACATAACAAATGAATGAGGAGAGTCCAGCCAGGAGAAGGGGGGAGAGGGGAGGAGGTATTTACTGAGGCAAGAATGTTCCAGGCAGAAGTGGCTCTATGTTCAGAGGCAGTTGTTACGGGTTAGAGTGACTGTGGTCATATTGGGGGTCGCAGCTAATCTAACATGACCGGTGTCCTTAAAGTGGGGAAAATTTGGACACAGACATGCACATCAGGAGAACAGCATGTGAACACAAAAGCAGAGATTGGGGTGAGGCTTCTAGAAGCCAGAGAATGCCACAGATTGTCAGTAAACACCAGAAGCTTGGCAAGGGGCACGGAACAGAGTCCCTGTGAGACAATGCCTTTTTGTTGGCTAAGCCACCTAGTGTGTGTACTTTGTTAGGGCTGCCCTAACAAACTAATAAACCACAGAAGGGAACGTGGCATAAAAGAAGAATTAGGCAGCTCAGTAATAACGGGGCACTGTCAAGCACCTTGCTTTGTACAACTGGCTCTGTTTGATGGATTGCGTTAAAAACCGTAACCTAACCCAAGTTAAACAGCTGGCAAAAAAACCCCACACGTTTTCAAACAAGGGGGGAGCACAAATGACAAATGGCGTGGATAAGTAGCAATGGGAACCATTTCTAAGAAGAGAAATCAGAGTGCTTGTACTAATGATAGCAGCCTCAAGCTGCCATGGTTTTATTAACTAGTCTGTTTTCTTTTTGATAAAATGAACCTAATTCACACGGCCAAAAACTGAGGTGGGGATGGGAAGCTATCTGACTCCAACTACTTTGCAAAGCTATAAATTATGTTTGTATGCATTTTAAAAATCTTCACAATAGGGTTATTTCAAAATGATAAAGGTGCCCATTTAAGAGGATATCACAATTCTGAACATGTATGTGCTGAATAACAGAGCTTAAACATATACAAAGCAAAAACTGACAGAGCGCAAAGAGAAACTGACAAATCTACACTTAGTTACAGTCAGAGACTTCAGTGCTCCTCACTCAATAATTGCTAGAAGTAGTAGGCAGGACACCAGCAAGGTTATCATAGACAAATAATACTATCATCTTGGACCTAATTAATATTTATAGAACGCTCCCATCCAACGACAGCAGTACATACAGTTTTTGCAAGTGCACATGAACATTCATTAAGATAGATGATACCCTGGCCCCAAAACAAATGTCAATGCATTTAATGGGATTTGAGCCATACAAAGTATGTTCTCTAACCACACATTAAAAATGAATAACTTAAAGATCTCTGGAAAAATCCCCAAATGTTCAGAAACAAAATAATATGCCTCTAAACTACCTATGGATTTCACAAAGAGCATTAAAAAGTATTTTGACCTTTATGAAAATGAAAACACAAGGTATCAAAATTTGTGATCTGCCACTTTAGAACTACTTAGAGGGAAATATATAGCATTAAGTGCTTATATTAGAAAAAAAGGGAAAGATATGCAGGATCTCAGCTTTTACCCTAAGAAACAAAAAAACAAACAAAAAGTGCAAATTAAAACCAAAGGAGAAAAAAGGAAATAATAAAAATCCAAGCAGAAATCAATGAAATAGAAACTGAAAACTAGAGAACATCAATAAAGCCAAAAACTAGTTCTTTGGGAATATCAAAAAAATTAATAAAGTACTAGCCAGAGAGACTAGGAAAAAAGAAGGAAAGTCAAAACTTAGCAATATTTGGAATGAAAGTGGTCACTACAGATACAATAGTATAAAGTGTATAGTATATAGTATAAAGCTGACCAACCTGATACCAATAAATTTGATAATTCCCTTAGAAATGAATAAACACCTCAGAAAGATCTGAAAGCTCACTCAAGAAAACGTAGTCTGAGAAAACCTGTCTTTTGAAGAAAGTCATTTGGTAGTTAAAAAGGTTCCCACAAGGAAAATTCCAGATTAAGTGGATATATTAATATATTCCATCCAATTCCAAAGAAAGACTGAAAGCCAATTCTGCACAAACTCTTCCTACATAAATTATCTTGATACTAAATAAAGAAAACCACAGACCAAGAGCCCCAGGAACACAGATAGGTGCAAAAATTCTCAATAAAAAACCTTATCAAATAAAACCTAACAATATAAAAAAGTCTTATCATGATCAAGAGTTTCACCCCAAGAATGTAATGTTGATTCAACAATTAATATAGTTCAATATATTATCAAACAAAAAAGAAAAACCATCTGATTATTTCAACAGACAAGGATGGGGGATATTTAACAAAATCCAACATTTATTCCCTTCCTGAAAAATAACCAACTCTTCATAAACTAGAAATGAAAATAAATTTCCTCAATATGATAAAAGGCATCTATGAAAAACCTATAAGTCACATCATACCTATTGGTAAAACTGGCGACTTTACCCCTAAAATGTGAAAAGAGGTAAGGATGTTTGCTCTCATTTTTTTTTTTAAATCATTGTACTGAAAAATGCTAGCCAGTGCAATAAGGCAAAAATGAAATAAAATACAAGCACTGAAAAGTATTTTGAACACCTGGAAAATGAAATCTTAAAACAATGGCATTTACGATAGCACAAAAATAAGAAATGCCTAGGATAAATTTAACAAAATATACTCAAGATCTATACACTGAAAATTACAAAACATTGTTGAGAGAAAATAAAGACCTAAGTCAAAGAAGAAAGTTGCTATGCTCATGAATCACAAGAATCAATATTAAGATGTCTGTCCTACCATTTATTAATAAAAAAGAAATCCCAATTCAAATACCAGCATTATTTTTAATTGACTAAGTGACTCTAAATTTTTTAAAAATTTTAATTGCATTTATTGGGGTGACATTAGTTTGCAAAATTATACAGGTTTCAAGTGTATAACTCAATAAAACATTATCTGCACACTACTTCGTGCAGCCATTGCCCCAAGCAAAGTCTCCTTCCATCCCCATTTCTCCCCTCCTTTGCCCACCTCCACCTACTTCCACCCCTTTTCCTTTGTCTATGACCACACTGTTGTCTGTGTCCACGTGCTATGGACATATGTTTTTTGGCTAATCCCTTCACCTTCTTTCATCCAGTCTCCCTGCCCCCCCCCTCCCCTCTGACCTCTGTCAGTCTGTTCCATGTATCCATGCCTCAGTTTCTATTTTGTCAGCTTATTTTGTTCATTAGATTCCACATCTACAATGAACCTAAAATAGCCAAAATAACTTTGAAAAAGCATAAAGTTGGAAGATGTACACTGCCTGCCTCTAACTTACTACAGGAATTAAGATAGTATACTATTATTATAAGAACATACACATAGATCATTGGAACAGAACAGAGTCAGAAACACACTGAAGCATATAGAGTCAATTCATTTTTTAGACAAAGCACTTGACAAGAATTGTCTTGTCAACAAATGGACAAATTTTGTTGGAACAAAAACAAAACAAAAAATTAAACAAAATAAAATTCAATCCTCTTACCATATAAAAATTAACTCAAAATGGATCACTAACCTAAAAGTAAATCTTAAATTTAAAATACAGGAGAAACCTTAGTGACTTTGTGTTAGTCAAAGACTTGTTAGGTATAATACAAAAGTTTAATTTATAAAAGAACACACTGATAAATCAGATCTCATCAAAATAAAAAAACTTCTTTTTCAAAGACATAGTTAAGAGAATGAAAGCACAAATCATGAACTAGAAGAAAATATTCACAGAGCATACATCTGATAAAATACTTACATCCACATTTTAAAAATATATGTCTCAAAGCTCAATCCGAAAACAATCCAATACAAAAATGTGAAAAAAGATTTCAACAGACATTTTGTCAAAGAAAATACATGAATGACAAATGAAGATATGAAAAGATGCTCAAAACCATTAGTCATTAGGGAGATGCAAATTAAAAACCAGAATGAGATACCACGATACACCTATTGTAATGGCGAAAATGAAAAAGACTGGCCAGAGTAAGTGTTGCTGAAGATGTGGAGGAACTGGAACTCTCACATACTGCTCATGGGAATGCAAAATGGTACAACCACTTTGTAACACAGTTTGGCAATTTCTTGAAGAGTTAAACCTATAACTATCACTTGGTCCAGCAATTCCACTCCTAGGTTTTTACCCAAAGGAAAGAAAAGCAAATGTTCATACAAAGACTTGTATATGAGTGTTCACAGCAGCTTTGCTTGTAGCAGCTAAAAAAAACCGGAAACAACCCAAAGTCCAAAAACAGGTAAACACATAACCAAACTGTGGTATAGACATAACATGAAATACTGCTCAACAATGAAAAAGCAATAAACTACTGATATATTCTACAACATACTTGGACTGCAAAGTAATTATGCAGACTGAAAGAAGTCAGAAAAAGAGTTTGTTCTGTGAGATTCCATTAATATAAAATTCTAGGAAATCCAAAACTAATGTACTGAAACTGAAAGAACATCACTGGTTACTTGAGAACAAGTGGGGTGAGCGAGAGTGGGGATTAAAAAGGAACGCCAGAAAACTTCGAAGAGAGTGATAGATATGTACATCATCTTGAGTGTGGGGACAGTTTTTCAGGTACATATATATCCTAGTACATATATACACACATATATATGTGTGCATATATGTATATATGTCAAATTGTACACTTTAAATGTGTGTGGTTTATTGTATGTCAATTTCACTTTCATAAATCTTTTAAAAATAAAATAATATATATGTGTATATATAAAAGTCAATTATACAACAATATGTAGTACATTGAAAATGAGTGGAATATTACATACTACACCGAAAAACTGAGTGGGGTAGGGATGGAGACCAGAAAACAAAAAAAATCTATTTATAGTATGCTATAAATTCCATTACTATTGATATTTCATTACCAGTAACTGCAAAATTAGTTTTGAATAACACTCTACATTTACACCAAGAAAAGTTTCTATCAATGTGCATCCCTAGAAGTTACTGCGATCATTATTTTCTAAACAATTCAGAGTACAAATTTTGATAGGTATGATGAATGTCACAGCCATCTGTAGAACAGAACTTATAAAATCAAGACAGCCTGGTAAATTCCAGGATGTATGTCACAGTACTTTAAATTCTTCAGAGGCTACTGAAATGGCTGTGATTCTGTACGGAGCAAGGGCCATGATGAAATGCAGTGTGCTACACTGAGCGCCTTGAGGTCGCACTCCTGCTAGGTTGCAAATGCTCTGCACTCCTAACAGTCTCTGGATCTTGAGGGCTGGTTCTTTTAATTAAAAGACTGATGGATGCTCTTCTGCTCTGTCTAATAATCCTTTTCCCTATGCCCATGTTATATTCCAAATTTCCACCTCATTGTCTATTAGGTTACCAGAAAGTAAGAATATTTCATGTAGCAACTTCTTTAGTAAAAAGGTACTTTTAAGATATAATATAAAAATAAAAAATACTTACAGCAGCTACAGGGATAAGAATCTCCACAAATAAACCGGCAAGTGCATGTTTTATATCTTTATCTTTTACTTCTAAGAAATACTGAGCACATTCCTGGAGGGTGGGGGGAACACATTAGGTTAACAAAAGAGAAAGATGAAATAATTTTTAATATCACGATTATTTTGTAAATACTCTGCAATTATATCAAAAAGCTATGGTCAAAACATACTTAAATTAAAAAAGAAAATTAATTTATACTTGTGACAATACAACAATTGGAATAAGAAATTAATAACGATGTCATTAATACATCTACACTGTTTCTTTTTAAAAGCCATGAAGAGCAAGAAAAGTCATTGTTAGGCTAAATCTCTGCAACTGATGAAGCAAATCACCTGCATAAACTGAAACGATGCTTCAAAATCTTCTACAGGATACATCTTCACTCGGAAAAATTTCATTCCCATTATTAAGCTGATGACACTCTGTACCACATGTGGACTTTGTTCCTTCAGTCGCAGTTCTTTTAATTCCGTCATAAACTTCTTCCTCACAGCCTGAAACCTTTAATACACACAGATACATAATTTCACTTGTTAAAAACACTAATTTCCTACATCATCTCCTTTCTCTGCCCTCATCAAAATTGCCAGAAAAGCATAGATAGGAAGACAAAAATTTTTGTTATTCTAAATTTCCTGTTCATTTATTTTAATATCAGAAGTTTCTTAAAGAGGAATAATTGGATTTTTCAATTCCTATATCATCATTGATGTAGCACCATTACCATTTAATAATTAATAACCAAAATAAAAATAAGATCGAATAACCCACCCATAAAACTTCCCCATAAATATCAGAGAGCCAGTTTTTATAAAGTCCTTCTTATAAAGTCTGCCATTTGAGCTGTATGGAGAGTGGACTGGAGATTACAAATTTATTCAAAGAGGTAAACCAATTGATTGTGACTATTAACTATCACTTAAAATTCCTATTTCACTACACTGCAGAAAAACTGAACAAGCATGGGAGGACACAGAGCTCACAATCTGCATGAGCTAGAGAATCAAAACGTGTTCAAAATGTGAGCACCGTCCTGGCGTCACATGACCACAATTGTTAAGGCTACCAAATTTTTCTTTGCTTACACTGGAAAAAGATATCTAGCAACTTATTAATCAATAATACTTCATTTTCCTCCTTCATATATTAGAAAACAATCAAAGATTTTACTATTAATGTTACTTGGGGGAAACCAGTTACTGAAAAATGAAATGAAAAATGAAGTATACTTTTCCAATGGTCACTGACCACACAGTGAGGGGAAAAAAAAAAAAAAATATATATATATATATACACACACACACACACACACATTAATAAAATATGGACACATGATAGAAAGTACAGCATTTATTTCTATTTGACCCTTGGAAAATACAATATCATTTTCCATTCAAATATTCTTTTGTGTTTTATAAAAAATATATAGAAAGTGAATAAATACCTTAGTATTGCAATAAGATGAGAATCCAAGGATTGGGTTTTTTTTTTAAATTAAATTTCTCAGAATAATTGTTAATCACTACAATCAAAGGAAATGCATAGGCAAGATTGTAATATACCTCCCAGCCCTTCCCTTTCTCCCCTCCCTTTCTCACTCTACTGGTCTCCCCTCACCCCCCCCCCCCCCCCCCGCTCCTCCCCACCTCAACTGTCAGCACGCCCAGCCTAACCTACTGTGGCTCCATGCTCCCTTTCTTTCACGCTCATCACCTCACCACTGCTCTACGTGACCAGGGTCAGCATCATTTCACTGGCCATTTGGATTTATAATCTTTACCATCCTGGAATTAACTTAGCGGTCATGCAAGTTCTTCTGGATTCAACTTGCTAATGTATTACTTAGAATTTCTAACCTGTATTCCTGACAGAAATTCATTTAGATAAAAAAAAAAATCATGAACTACGATGCCATAAAATAAATACACCATTGCTTGTGTCCATGTTTTTGTGCCTATAATTCCTGAGACGTGGATTCGTTACTGATTAAATATGTGACATATTAAGATATTATTATCTATGTCCAAATCACATAAAACTCTCAAACTATGTTCTAAGTTCTATAGCACTGGTTATGCAAGGGTGCCTGATGTGTTACAAAGGATAAAAAATATGCTAAATAAAATACATTACTTAATATTAAAATCTAAACTATTAAATATTAACAATACTTGCCTTCTTAGAATTTAGAAAAGTTTTTATATAATGATTTCAGAACCAAAGACTCTTTAAATGACATCCACAAAAATCTGAATTGATACTTTTTACTTAGAGCAAACACAAATACTAAAGACAAACAGCTTTTTAGTGTTTACTATAATGATGGTTTAAGACAGCTCAATGAGTGTAACTCCTGACGAATAACACTTTTCATAAAATAATCTGGTATCTTTTACCTTTCCTTTTAGGTATCCCTTTTATCTATTCAAAACTCTGTTTAGTATTAAAAAAAATAAGGTGATTAGAATAAAGGGATTGCATTGATATCTTGGAAATAAAAGCACTCAACTGGAAAGTATTAAAAGTAATTATTAGCTCTGTAAAGACTTTTAAAAGAAAGATTAAAAAAAATGCTTCTTACAGAATTGTTAAAAGTAGGAAATAAGGTAATGTCCTGACTATTTCTGGCAATTTCTGACTTCCTCAATTCAGAATTTATGGGGAAAAAACCTAAAATGAAAACATGTTGTGAAATTAAAATATGGGTGCTACTTTATTTTTTTTTTTTAATTTAACTCTTTATTGTTCAGATTATTACAGTTGTTCCTCTTTTTTTCCCCCATAGCTCTCCTCCACCCGGTTCCCACCCCACCCTCTGCCCTTACCTCCGCCACCCACTGTTCTCATCCACAGGTGTACAATTTTTGTCCAGTCTCTTCCCACACCCCTACACCCCTTCCCCCCTTCCCCCCTCCCCGCCCCCCCGGAGAATAGTCAGTCCACTCCCTTTCTATGCTCCTGATTCTATTATATTCACCAGTTTATTCTGTTCATCAGATTATTTACTCACTTGATTTTTAGATTCACTTGTTGATAGATGTGTATTTGTTGTTCATAATTTGTATCTTTACCTTTTTCTTCTTCTTCCTCTTCTTAAAGGATACCTTTCAGCATTTCATATAATACTGGTTTGGTGGTGATGAACTCCTTTAGCTTTTTCTTATCTGTGAAGCTCTTTATCTGACCTTCAATTCTGAATGATAGCTTTGCTGGGTAAAGTAATCTTGGTTGTAGGTTCTTGGCATTCATCACTTTGAATATTTCTTGCCACTCCCTTCTGGCCTGCATAGTTTCCGTTGAAAATCAGCTGACAGTCGTATGGGTACTCCCTTGTAGGTAACTGACTTTCTTTCTCTTGCTGCTTTTAAGATTCTCTCTTTGTCTTTTGCTCTTGGCATTTTAATGATGATGTGTCTTGGTGTGGTCCTCTTTGGATTCCTTTTGTTTGGGGTTCTCTGCGCTTTCTGGACTTGTAGGTTTATTTCTTTCACCAGGAAGGGGAAATTTTCTGTCATTATTTCTTCAAATAGGTTTTCAATATCTTGCCCTCTCTCTCCTTCTGGTACCCCTATAATTCTGATGTTGGTACGCTTGAAGTTGTCCCAGAGGCTCCTTACACTATCTTCATATTTTTGGATTCTTTTTTTTGTTTTTCCGGTTGGGTGATTTTTGCTTCTTTGTATTTCAAATCTTTGACTTGATTCTTGCGATCCTCTAGTCTGCTGTTGGAACTCTGCATAATATCTTTTATTTCAGTCAGTGTATGCTTAATTTCTAGTTGGTCCTTTTTCATAACCTCGAGGGTCTCACTAGATTTCTTCAGGGTCTCACTAAATTTATTGGCAGTTTCACGAGATTTCTTGAGGGTCTCACTAAATTTATCGGCAGTTTCTAGAAAATTCTTGAAAAACCTTATAAGTGTGGTTTTGAACTCTATATCCAGTAGTTTGCTTTCCTCCATTTCTGTCATTTGTGACCTGTTTCTTTGTCTCCGCATTTTTTATGCTTCCCTGTGTTGATAGAGTGGCTTTCTGTGTTAGGTGTCCTATAGGGCCCAGTAGCTCAGCCTCCCCAATTACCCGAGGTGGACACTCTTGGTGCACTCCTTTGTAGGCTTTGTGCCTAGTCTTATTGTAGTTAAGCCTTGATTGTTGTAGGTATCACTGGGAGGAATTGACCTCCAGGCCACTTGGCTGTGAGAATCAGCTGTGTCTGCAGTGGGAGAACTTATGAACTGGAGACACCCTTATGGGGCAAGACTTGCTTCAGTGGGGCTTTGGTGCTCAATGAGTCTGGCCCCTGAGTGTGTCCCTTATGGATCTGAGTTGCTGTAATCTGGATGGTCCCACTCTGACCACTGGGTACACTGGCTCTTGGATCTCTAAGGAAGTGTTAATTTAGCCTCTGCCTGAGGCTACTCAGCAGGAGATATGGAGAGATCTGCAGATTCCTCTTCTTTGTTTGGGGTTTGGAGGTGCCCAGATGAGGCCCAGCTGTGAAGCAATGCAAGCTGCTGTGGGGCCTTGGGCCTTCTTTTGGAAGTTCTGGGTCTCTCTGATTCAGCTGCAGTTTGTTAGGTAATTTTCAGGTTGCAAAGGGCCAGGCCTTTCATATGCAAAAGCCTCTGCACACAGCTTGGGTGGGACGGGATCTCAGGGGATCAACAGGGCGGAGCAAGAAGCTATGGCTGCTCCCCAGTCCTACCCTAAGAGGCCCTGAGTTTCAGCGTCCCAGCAATCGCTGCAAGCACCTCTCAGAGAAAGCCTTCCTCGAGTTCCGCCTGATGCCAGACAGTCCAGCCTCTCCCCGCATGAGTCTGGGTCCCCAGAGACTCACCGGGAACTGGAGTTCAGAGCAGTCAGGAGCTTGAGACTCCCTCCCGATTGAAAAAGACAACCGTGTCCTCAGGTTCCAGCCCTCTCCACTTGAGCCGCGTCCTTAGCTGCCAGCCCTCTCCACGTGTGCCTCGTCCTCAGCTGCCAGCCCTTTCCACGTGCGCTGCATCCTCAGCTGCCAGCCCTCTCCATGTGCGCCATGTCCTCAGTTGCCAGCCCTTTCCACGTGCGCCGAGTCCTCAGTTGCCAGCCCTTTCGGCGTGCGCATCCGTACCTGTGCACTTTACTTCCGCACCTCCTCTGAGTCTCAGTGTGCTTTTCTCTTTCCTTCTAGTTGTAGAATTTCCACTCAGCCAGCCTTCCTGTGGTTCTGGATGATGTCCGTTTTGTCTTTTAGTTGTATTTTTGAAGTGGTTGTGCAAGGCAGCAATTTCCGGTGTTTACCTATGCTGCCATCTTGGTTTCTCCCCTATGGGTGCTACTTTAAAATCCTCTGAGGAACAGAGCAGCTTAGTAATAAAAGGTGAAACTGAATTCTATGAAAAATACAGTAGGTTTAAAACTGTCCTTGTCAACTATATTAGTAATGAAGCATTCCAAGACAAAAAGCATATCGAAATCAGTGAAACTTACTTTGATTGGGTAAGAACCCCTATCACCTCTGCATATAAATCTGCAATAATATGCACATTCCCAGTGTTGGTTCCCGAATACCTGAAATAACAAGAGAACAAATGCATTATTTATTACATTTTTTTTTACAAACTCTCTGAATATATCTCAAAATTTCTTATTAGATATTGTAGAATTTTCTCTGAAAATTCATTTATAGAATAAAGTCCACACAAATTTTTTCCTACCTCTAGATTTTACTTTGCTGTGACATTTAGCCTTCTAATTCTTATAAATCCAATCAGTTTTAGAATTATTTTTACAAAAATAATTTCTATATGTATGTAGTGTGGATTAAAAAAAATAATTGCTTTGAATGCTAAAAACAAATGATCGATGAGCGTTTAAAGTATATTTAAGCAGTATAAGCCCACAGAGAAAAGCAACAGTCCCAAGTTAGTATTTCACTTACCCTTCCTTATGTTTAAAGTGCTTGAAAGCCAAGTTTAGAACTTCATGAACTAAGGGATCAGGCACAGGATGAACAGGAATCTAGAACAAAAAAGATCAAGTGAGTAAGAGCTAAACAGGCTAGAAGTCTTTTATGAGTGGTCTTATTTCAACAAATTAAACCAATAGTCAATTTTAATTTTCATGATATGATCTATTACTAATCTGTCAATCTTCCTTTTTCCTAAAAAAGTATTTTTTCTTTAATTTAGTTGAATATCTAATTTCACAAACTCTAAACTTATGATTATTAGCTTCAAAATCACGAATCACTGAACAATGGACTACGGAGGGGGAAAGCTATTGTTGTTACTGCAATTGTTATTGTCAGAAAGTTACACATACATTTCCCGTGTGTAACTCTGCAACAGCTATAGATCAGCAACCTTTGACGGAGCCAGCACCGCACTTCAGATAGCCTGATTTCCTATCATAACAGTAACCAAGAAGGACAACTTTTCCAACAATTTTAACCTACTAGTATTTATGGCTTTATTAGTATTAGAAATTTGTCATTTAAATGTCTGTTTTGTTTAGTTCTTTAAAAACTACATGTTAGTTCCTAATCTGTAAAATAAATATTTAAAATCTCTGCCCTTCCCCCCAAATATAATCACTATTAAAAACTTGGTATATAGCCTTGCACACTTTTTCTACACACACACACACACACACACACACACACACACACTTTATTTTTACTTAACAGAACAATGCATCTTTCCATGTCAGTACTTAGAGTTCTTCCTTGTTATTTTTTAATAGCCATAAAATATTCAGTATATGTCATTTATTGAATGAGCTCTCTATTAATGAACATTTCAGCCCAGAATGTCTATAGTCAATATGCATGTTTTACAATAAACATCTTGTGCAGTCAACATTATAGATTTGTATAGTCCCATGAGAAAGAGTCCAAAAAGAGGAACTGCCGGGTCAAAGATTATACAAGTCACCACTGACAGACTCTAGTTCTATTCATGTGTGGGTCTGTTTCTGAGCTCTCTATCAATTTAACGTGTCTGTCCTAAAATCAGGCTGTCTTATTATTAGGCTGTCTTACTTATTTAATAAGTTTGGATGTATTGTTCTACAAGCCTCACCCTCCATCTTTTTCAGAGATGTTTTGACTATTCCTGGCCTATTGTTCTTCCACATTCAATTTACAGTCATCTTTTTAAGTTCCACAATAACTATAAGATTACTGGAATTGCAATGAACCTTTTGATCAATTTGGGGATAACTGTATTCTTACGCATTTACACGGAATATCTTTCCATCTCTTTAAAGACTTTCAGCAAAGTTTTACAACTTCCTGTTTTGCCCTCTGTTATACTTGGTCCTATGAGAACAATCATATGAAGAGATGCTTGATTTCATTAGTAATAAGGAGGGGGGAAAATGCACAAGGTATCATTTTACACCAATTCGATGGGGAAAAAAAATGAGTCTGACAAAGCCAAATAGTAGAGATAATGTAAATCAATGAGGTTTCATGTACACTGCCGGTGGAAGTTTAAATCAATTATTTACGCAGCGTGCGACCTACTGAAGAGGATCAATGTTTGCCACTACGAAATACGGCAGGTTGGCATAAGGATTATTTTGAGCTGAAGGCAACTCAAAAAATTGTATCATGCTGAGAAGATGCAGGAAAAGCTCTCTATTCTCCCTCTTTCTGGCTAAAAGCAGTCTCCCTTCCCCTTTCCAATACCAAGGAGAGTAGAAGAACCATGGCCACTGGAAACAGAAAGTTGGCACTGAGATGGGTCTGCACAAACAAACCTTTCTAACTAGCCCTTATCTACCACTGGTTTTCCCCATATATTTACCTTCCCACCATTTACCACCCCAACAGCCAAACCCTTTTCCTTTGTCCTGTCACTTCTCCACAATGTATTTTGCTCTTTGATAAAGTAATTTTTCATGTCTAACCCTTCTTTGGCTCTTGACTTCTTTTCTAGGAGGGCCTTTTCTCCTGTTAATCTGCCACTTATCAGCTGAATTTCCAGGGGCCCGGGTATTAAACCTAAGAGGATGGTGCTTCACCACGCTAGCAATTACACGGTTAAGGAAACAATGATGAGAGCCTCTGGCTGGAGAGGCCTTGCCAACACCTTGATTTCAGACTCTGGCCTCCAGAACCATGAGAGAATAAATTTCTGTTTTCTTAGCCACTAAACTTGTGATAACTTAATTCTACAACCTCAGGGAACCAATACATGACCTCATAGAGTACTACAAATGAGAATAATAGTACTGCCAACATTGTAGGTTTGCTATGAAGATTAAATGAATTCAATGAGTTAATATTCATAAAGCACCTGGCAGGGTGTTTGTTACCTAGTAGGCAGGCTTAGTGAATTTTTACAAAAAAGAACTGAGGTCAATGGTTGCTGATGACATTTCTTTTCTGGTTCATGATTGGTGGGCTGGACACCATAATATTGGAGCCTCCTGTTAGATTACAGAATTGAAAACATAATCATGACGCCGTGAAAAGGTTGGGAAGAGTGAACTCGTACAAAGATTCTTTCGAGCCTAAATGTTCAATAAAAAGAACCCTTCAATTCTCTAAAAAAATAAAGGGGGAGGGAAAGAAAACAATGACGTATAACTACACACTTCATGGATGAATCTTAGTCACATAATGTGGAGTGGGGAAAAAAGTCCCAGAGGACAATAAACAATGATACAATTTTTTAGAAAGTCCCAAAACAGTAAAACTTTAATATATTATCCAAACATGTATCAAAACATTTTTAAAGTTAAGGGACTATATTAACATAAAAATCAGTTACTGAAAAGGGAATAGCCAGGGAGTGAATGAACCAGGAGAGTCACATAATTAGGCTTTCGATTGTATATAGCAGTCCAGTTCTCAGAGGGACCATTATATTGTAAACAAACAAACATGAACAGCCACGCAGAGAGCAACAACAGCAGCATGTCTTTACCCAGAATTTATCCAATTCTGTGGGCCTGGGGTCCAATTAAAACAAAACACATAGGAATTCTACATTTGATTTGCTGATAATTTTTAACAATACAGGTTCCAGAACACCTCAGTAATAGGATGAAATTGTAATCGAATATTAAATAAAACCAAGAAAGCAAAAAACTAGACTGGGGGAAAATATAGTAAAGAATTCTAATTCCTCAGAGATGGTCAGAATGCTTCTTGAGGGCTTGAAAGAGAGCTATTTAAAATGAAGACAGTGCATTCCTTACAAAGGTAAACCAGGAGTCTATTAGGAGGGGATTAAACTTAGTCCTGAATAATGACCAGGAACTAATTCCAAACTAGTAAATATGAGAGAGACATTAGATAAGAGTAATCACGCAAATAGTAATGAGGGACAAGAATTCTAACAAGTATTCACTTCCATTTATTCATCTCAATGAGACCGTGACTAAATTCTGACAACACTGAGAACACTGACACAACTTCTAAACTGCTGTCCCAAGCAGAGGGAGGCATGGCAACTGACACGGCTTTCGAAGGCTCCTGGGGAACCTTCACTGCAGGCCGGACGGCTATCCTACAGCCTCATCGTGGCTAAGTGGCTCAGTGCTTACTGTGGACAAGAGGAGGCTAAGAAAGCCCATTTATCTCATTTCCTAGAAACTGTGACTGCCCTATCCCAAAATCAAATAGGGATTAAGGGAGGAAGCAGCTGAAATCCGAACTCTACCTTTCTAGGTCTCAGAGAACATTTTAAAAGTAACCTGATGGCCTGGGGGGTGGGAGTGGGCAGGGAGGGGTTGATGGGGAAAAAGGAGACATATGTACTTAGTAATACTTTGAACAAAAATAAATAAATAAATAAATAAATAAATAAATAAATAAATAAAGCAAAAGTAACCTGATACAGGAAAGACATGAGCTTTTCATGCATTGCTTCGTGGAAGCTGGGGTATATAAATCCCATGTTAACAATGGGGCAGAAACTGAATTTATTCTGCATGACAAAGTTCAAGAACTAGGATACTTTGGAAGAAGAGTCTTATTGACCTTGGTCCCACATAGGTAAACTGAAATGTTAATCCAGGACTTCTCTAGCATTATGGATACTTAACTAGGATTCTATGATTGACTGGATAGTTACAAGAAGCTTTTCAACCTCTAACAGGCAAACATTATGAAAGTATAACAATCAAATCTTATTGATACAGGAAATTCCAGATATTGGCTGACCAACTATTAGAGGCACGGCAATCTTTTACTTGGTAGCCCAAGAACCCCTTTTTAGGACCACATAATCTATCTCAAATTAAGAACTAAAAACAGTATCCCCAAAGTGCTCCCTCAAAGCCACACTAAGCTGTTCAGTTTATTACAGATAAAGTATAACCAAACCATTACACAATAAATGAAAACGTTTTCTTCATTGGAATGATAAAAGCATAGAAAGACCATGGATATTGGGTTAGTCCAATGGTCGGCAAACTGCGGCTCGCGAGCCACATGCGGCTCTTTGGCCCCTTGAGTGTGGCTCTTCCTAAGCCTTAAGAGTACCCTAATCAAGTTAATAACAATGTACCTACCTATATAGTTTAAGTTTAAAAAATTTGGCTCTCAAAAGAAATTTCAATCGTTGTACTGTTGATATTTGGCTCTGTTGACTAATGAGTTTGCCGACCACTGGGTTAGTCTAATCAAACCAAGATTTCTCTTTTCACTAGTTATGTATCCCCGCAGAAGTTTCCACTCCCTCACCTGGAAATTGCAGATAACAGAGTAGAACCCTATACTTACTAGCCCTGAGGGAATGCAAAATCTGGTGTATCACACTGGAGACTGATTCTTGTCCTCTCACCTTTCCCACCCTTCTCTAAAAGGGACCAGGCCAAAATTCTTACCTCCTGGGAATATAGGGGAGATGAAGGAACTAGATATTGAGGACAAGGCCTAGTAGAGGAGACAAAATGGCAAGAAACCAGAGCCAACCAGGGAAGCAGGGAGACAGGTGTGTTCTCCAGCCTCATCTTCCCTGGAGTGGCCAACAAAAGAAGTTACAGGGCTCACGGCTGTGGTCCTCTGTGTAGCTCCCAGTCAGTCCTGTGATGACCCCAGGGGCAGTGAGGACAGAGCAGACATCACCACTAGGGGACGGGCTATGTTTGGATCAAGTGCCTGATCCCAGAACTTACTCCAGAATGGACAGCGCTAATCAACAGGCTGGCCCAAGACATTTCCCTGACCTTGCAATGATGCAACACCGCATTTCACATGACTCAATTTTTGTGCTCCACTTACTGCACTGTTATGGTTTTATACACTGATTTCTTCATAGTGGTGTGTGGTGTGCTCTAGGCCAGAGATACAGAACACAAGGGGACTTAAACCTGTAATTCCTCCTGAACAGTCTTTATTTGATCCAGTTATGTGCTAAGTCTAACGATGGCAGCTGGGGACACTACTTAAGTCATGTTGCATACTCTTTATTAGTGCCCTACTACTGCCACCATCAATCCTCTGTATGTGTCTTTGTGAAAGGTTAGATTATTTATAATATTTACTACAATAGCCTTACAAGGTAGATATTTGTCCCCTAGTTTACAGGTGAGGGAACTGAAGTTCTGAAGTTGGTGTGTACTTCTCTAGAATATACTGTGGGCCCAGTTTGATATACAAAAAATGCTTTTAATAAATGAAAAAAAATGAGAGGAAAATTGCTAGCTTTTTCATATTGGAAGAGAAACAGAAGTGAAAGAAGAAATATATCTTTAATTTAGTGGGGAGCACAATCTCTAAAAATTTTATATGAAGAATGAACATTATCAGATTGCACAGAAATTTTTGAACTACGTACTTCTCCCCTTATTTTCAATAGTAAAAAAAAAAAATTTAAAAAATCACCCCAAATGGAATAATATTCCCATCTTTAATGTCAAGAATTTTTCAAATCTTTGCCATTTGCATGACTTTAGAAGCAGCTTTAATTCTACCTGAGCATTCAAGAAGCATACATCCTAGAGAATACCCATGTTTTAGTCCAAGGCTATTCCCACCACCACCTCCCAAAATTTAATGCTTTTATCACATCAGGAAAGTGAAAAACAACAAAACTAGGTTAAGATATGTATGCTGGGGCATCAACGAGACTCATGCATTACCTAAGAGACCAGTTCTCAGCATAAAAGAGAATAAATTCATGCTTCTGCAAAATTACAAATGACCCCATAACATCTAGAGCTGCTTATCAACATCTAAAATGGTACTGTTAAATCTGAAAATACTGAAGGACTACTCCACCTTCTGATAATTCTCAACAGCACTGATAAAACTAAGCCAAGAGCTTGAAATGACTCACCAACCTGGTTTCCCAATCTTCTTGTTTGTTTCAATGAATAAATACATCTGACTAAAATTCAACATAAAAAGAAAATTGCTTCAAACTTGCTAAACACTACATTGCTGTTTAATCATACTTTCATTGTGGATTTTAAAGCCCCTGTACTAACAGTAACATCTGTAGTCAGCCCTGACCCCAAAATTATTCCTATTTTTTAGAAAAATGTAATTACTTATCTATATCTTGAGTTCATTTTGTTCCCACAGTGAA
Organism: Myotis myotis; assembly: GCF_014108235.1. NCBI lineage: Eukaryota > Metazoa > Chordata > Mammalia > Chiroptera > Vespertilionidae > Myotis > Myotis myotis. Next base: position 30,684,335 of record NW_023416313.1, read on the forward strand.
TTGAATCACACTAATTTCATCACATTTAGCTAACTTAATTCTTCATCTAACTTGTTATGATTAAAACTTTAATTCTACAAGATGCTGGTCATTTCACCCAACCATGTCACATCTCTGATTTTACCAACAATTTATTTTTATTATTAAAGGGAGAAAACTTGGAGTAAAAAAGTGAACTAGGTTTATAATCTTCAGTAAGTCCCTACAACTAAGAACATTTCTTCACCTCTAAAATGAAAATAGCAGATAACATTTATTGGGCACTTTCCATGTCCCAGAAATTATTGTATTTAATTCTCATGATTCTACAAAACATGGTAAATATCATCCCTCCTTCAAAGAGGAGAAAGAGTTTGTGGGTAATTACTTGCCAAGTTACACAGCAAGTAAATGACACGGCTGGGATGAAAACACCTGCCATGACTATCTCCCAGAATTTATTAGAGTGACCAGCTGAAACGAAGGACATAGAGTCTTTATGCATTATGAAGAGTTCTAAATATGTGCGATTATCACTGAAGACATGACAGATTACTCAAGAAACAAATAATTTCCAATATTTACCCCTCCTTAAGACCGAACCATCCATGTATCAATACTTCAATGCTCTTGGGACTGTCTAAATCACATTTTAATATGTGTATATTATGTGGGACAAAGTAAAAGTCTTATTAAATTCAAGATCTAGTACATTGATTGCTCTCTGGATCTATTAAACCTTACATCAGTTTGATAGTGAAGAAAATTGGGTTAGTTTGTCCTGAGATTTCAGAAAGTTGTATTGATTTTTACTTCATTTCCTGTAGTTTTTAAGAAGCTAAAAAGATGCCTTTTACTAGGAAAGAAAAAAAAACCCTCTATAAGATCTTAAATACAGTGTATCTATATTCTTAGTGATGTATTTTACCCTTTGATGGGTGCATTTGAATGAAAGTCTGAGGATAATGGTAAAAGAGAGACATGGGAAAGTGAAAAGGGAACAATAGGTTGAAAGAATGTAGTGACATACCAAAAGCAAAGATTAGCTGTCAGAGCCACTGTATTTCCCTTTCTCATATTTTGAGTCCATGTGAACCAAGGATCGGAAAGGATTTTGTGGAAGGAAGTGGAAAACTGAGCCCACTGAAAGAATGTTCTTACGTTTACAGACCCTAACTTTTCTTCTACCGGAAGAGCTGTCTGGATTATTTTGGAGAAGTAGATGGAGGAGAAAGAGGATGAAGATGATGAGGAGGGAAAAAGACAAAGAAAGAAGGAGAAGAGGAGAAAGACAACTCCAGGGGGTTGTCCTTGTGTTGTTCTGAAGCCAGTGCAATCAGGGAGAGCTTTTAGATGAGGAAGGAGACTGATTGCTGAGTAGGAGAATGTCATGGGAAACAAAGGAGAAAAGGCACAGAGGAGGCAGATCAGTCCTGAAGGTCAGTGTAGGGAGTATGCGATTCCCACTGCTGGAAGGAGAAGCCCTATACGGTTTAACTAAGCAAAGAAGTGCAGATGCTGGTTACCAAACCACTTAAATGAGCTACATTAGCACACATGAGAGGCTAGGGATCAACCACAGCGAGCCCCAGTAAAGCCCACTCATGCTGTGTGGCCAGGGTTCCTCTTATCCCTGGTTACCTCAGGGTCTTACGGCCCCAGCTCAACTGGGAGGTCACAAAAAGGAAATCTGGCTTGTCAGCACAACTCCCAGGAGAAATTTCTATCCCACATTCACTAAAAACCTTTAGGATGGCTACAAATTAAAGTGATTTTATCTGTGACTAAGTCATTTATTCATTTTACAGGTTTTTAATTATTTTATTTGCAGATTTCAGATGTTCAGATTTCAATGTCTTTGCACAGACATGATAAAAAAAAAACAAAGACAAAGTATAAATGATTATACAACCCAATTATTTTTATATTGGCTATGTCAAAAAAATAGTCTATCAATTTTTATATCTTTCATTTCCTGTTCATTATCACATTTTATCTTCTATTTGAGTTTACATAACATAGACAACTCCTTGTCCAAACATGTAATATGCAAAATATAATTTTTCTTTTAGAGTTCCTAAATTTTTCCCAAATACTACAATGTGCATGGCTGGAAATCTATGGATCATCTTTGCCAACTCAGTCTTACCCTTGTCAAATCATCCCCATCCCTCAACTATTACTGCACAATTATTACATGTTGAAATGCAGGCTTGAGGGCTTAGAGAAAGAAATTCTTTGAAAGTGGAAGTAAAAAAAGATTGAAGTACGTGAATGACAGGCATACTATATTTGCAGCTAACGGCCCATTTGTAACACAAATTTCTATTCAGCTCCATTTTGCTAACATGACTTCATGTCTTGGATGCATACAAACATAAAAGAAACGAAGTGACAGGTACAGGAAAGGAAGGCCTCAGGCAACTGAAACAGGTATAATTAAATTATAGGAATGCAGTATATGTGGGCCAGAATTTTAGACAATACATCCTAAATAAGGTAACTGAAACATCAAAGCAAAATAAGAAAAACAGACTTTTCAGAAATAACAACTTTACAGAAATAACAGCACTTACCTGCTTTAGAACTTCAACTAAAACTAAACAAAAAATGAAATCTACTGCTAAGTCTCTCCTTTCAAGAAGATAATCTCTTTCACGTTGCTGGTCATCCCTGAAACAAGAAGCCCAAGTTAGGACTGCATGAAGAATGTAAGTTTTAAAATAGGTATTGGCTACTAGTTCAAATTATTCACTGAGTTCCCAATATGGATGGTGTTCTACAGCATACAAGTTTTCCTAGTAACTCACGGTATATATTACATGTTCTTATTTCCTCTCTTTTGTAAATTAGGAATCTATACATACATTTCACTACTATATCTGTCAGAAATTAAACCTAATCTAAAAAATTAGGAAGAGGAAGAAAAGCATTTCAAATTTCATTTAGAAAATGTAACGTTATTTCATATTTGATTAGTATATTTTTATTAAGAACTGAAACCAAAAAAATAACTCTTCTGAAGAAATTATAGTGCCAGGTAACTTTCTCACAAATCTAAGATGAAAAAACACAAGTGGCATCTACTCAAGTCCATTTCTAAACCATAGGCCATCACCTGAACACAGACAGATGTTTTACTAAAGCCAAGATCTCCCTAAGAAATCTGAAAAAGGAGAAGACGTGTTCTTGGACTTGAGCACCAAAAAGGGTGTCATGGTAAATAACACGGGGTTTTGACAGTCATCCTGTATCACCACCACTGCTTCCCTTCACACACCATGTGAACAGGACCTTCTTTGAATATTTTCTTAATTTCTTTTATGATTATTAAAGCTCCTCACAACTACTGAAATGGCACTCCCAAAATCTGGTTTAGCACCACTAGTCCCCGTGATGAGCACTGTATGGCTGTACCTGCTTTACTTGGTTTACAGGTTACGCTTGGACTATCCTCTCCCCTTACTACCATTTCAGAACAAAAAGAATCAATGTTATTGCTTAGAAGCCAAATAATAACAATCTTCAAGTGATAACACGATCACCCCCTTCACTGGAATTGCTTCAATCCCAGAACAGTAGAAAATGAGCCACTTACCCCTTAGATTTTGTGCTAGATCGAGGCCTATACTCGTAAGATTCATCTTCAGTTCCATTCTGGCGTCTGTACCAGTCAAACAAGGTGCGAAGTAAGGAAGGGAGACAGTGCTCTGCTACGGAGCTCATAGAGCTTATCAACTGAAAACACAAGACATTGCCAGAAGATAAAATACCACATCAAAGAACCATACTCGTAACTATTAGCAATCACTTAAAAATAATAAGCACTTCTAGAGTAAACATAGTAGAATAAACAGAGCAACTGAAAGCAGTAAATATATCTTAAAATTAAAAAGAGAGAGAGAGAGAGAGAGAGAGAGAGAGAGAGAGAGCGCGCGCGCGCTGGGGATACAGTCAAGTAGTAAACGGGGCTAAGTTTCTCCCACTATCAAAATTCACCCAAATCCATTCTGTTTAGCTCAGAGGCTTTCTCCCTTCTCCTTGCCTCCACATGCTCCTCACATGATCACCAATAACATCCCTGATTAAACACATGAATACCTCTGGGAGACGATTATGCATAACATGTGAGGAAAATCAACACATCTACTTCCTTCCCCTGGCCAGTTCCTCTCTCCTCATGTGAACAAAAGGTTCTAAAATGTTGCCACTAGAATTGGTAAACAGATGGAGAAACAACGAAAACTACAATATATTGTTAGAAGTATGGAAAAGCTCACATTTACTCTGTACTGCTATGATACAGAACAAAATTATAATTAAATAATCAATTTGTGATACAAATAAACATTAAAAATGTGTTGTACACAAGCTTTTATAGCTTAGAATATTCAGTGGTTCTCAACCTTCCTAATGCTGTGACCCTTTAATACAGTTCCTCATGTTGTGGTGAACCCCAACCATAACATTATTTTCGTTGCTACTTCATAACTGTAATTTTGCTACTGTTATGAATCGTAATGTGAATATCTGATATGCTATATGTGTTTTCCGATGGTCACGACCCACAGGTTGAGAACCACTGATATAGATGGACAGCATAAAGATAATGTAGGAAGATGAACAACTGCTACCAATTTGAGGCACCTCTAAAACTACCTGTATTGTAGGTGAATATCAGATCCATTTCATGAATGATGGCAGCTTGCCTATAGTGAGGTGAGAGGTGCACCAGCTACCATCAGCAGTCCCTAAAGTCACCTCATCTTGAGCAGCCCAAGGAAAACACCCTCTCTTCATAAGAAATTCTGTATCTGACTCAACTCATTGCTCATTAAATTAATATTCTTAAATCAGCATAGAGTACAACAATTTTCACTTGGCTTTTCTTAACTAAAAAACAGGAATACTCAAGGTCTCATTCAGTTCCAGGACTACAGGAAGTATAAGTAAATGAAGGTAACATGATAACTCTAGTAATGAAGATTTAGATTCTCCTAATATTTTATATTCGTCATCTAACTTCAGAATGTACTTCATCCAGGAAAATAGAAAAAAAAAAGCAATGGCTTATTTGATTGCATAGGCTGTTTTCTTTTTCATTATCTCTGCCTTCCTTTAATCGTGGTTCTATTTATAAATTACCATAATTTGACAGGTAAATAGTGTCTAATATAGGGAATTAAAGTAAAATATAATTCTAATTTTAATTAACTATTTTTTAATTTATATTTTATTCACAATGAACCGTCCCTGTTAAAAGGAGAATATGGTTCACTGTTAATAATGAAGGAACAATAAAACACCATCTACTATTGTAAATGTATATTAAAACAGTTTAAAGGACACACAGCTTTTTATTGTAAAAAAATATCAAGCTATGATGCATGATCATGTATAGTTTTGTTAATCAATTACAAAAGAAAACATGGAAATTTTCCTTAAAACCTTGTTTAATAGGATTTCTTATTCTGATTTTATATTCATTCATCATCATTAGAATTTAAGTATAAATAATCTAAATACTTTTAAAGTAATCTATTAATAATACATTAATAATTAGTAGTTAATTACTAGTAGGAATACCTTCATGGTGGCATTAAGATGTGAAAAGCATTATATGAGGTGATCTGGTTACTACTATAATAGAGGACTAGCTTCCTATTTACGGTCTCTTCTTAGATTTGCAGCTATTTACCCACTGTATGTATGCATCAGAATTACCTAGGGAGCTGTAGTAAAATACAGGTGCTACTTAGACTCAGCAAAACTGCAGCAAGATGCAGAAACGGTATGTATCCACCAAGTAATTCTAACCAGCCATCATTATCTAATCAAGTGTACTAATGAATATTAAAATCTATTTCCTAGATATATAATTATGAGAAAAGTACTCAGGAATACTAGATGGCAACAGGAAGCTAATCTAGGTTATTGGTTTTTGCAAACAATCAACATATAGTAAAACACTTATTAAGCACACATAATTATGACAAAAATAACACCCAAGCAACACAATCTCAGCAAGAGAAAAGAATTAACATTAGAGAAATACCACACTAATTTTTAGACCTCAGCATTCTATATAAAGGGGGCTGGAGAATTTTTTGGTCACTGTATGTTTTCAAGCTTCTATTGCTTTCTGACACAGAGAGGATCCACCTGACCTTTGTACAAGCACAGCTAGAAGCACAAGTGTGAGGGTGGGATGTAGTTGATGCCTCTTGGGGCAGCCCTCAACCACTGGGGATGGGAGCTGCAGACAGACAATTCTGGGGACATCTGTGTAAGGCTCAGAGGTAGGAGGAAGGCCCCAGAGCAGAGACCTCTCAAGTGCTCCCTTCCATCAGCTCTTCCTCCCTCTGCTTGACTTGCCCAAGCCTGCTCTCTGGGGTCGTCCCCAGGACCGAGGCCTCATCTCCAGCTCTGCTTCGAGGAGGAAAGAGGGAGGGAAGTAGGCTGGATGCTTCTCTGTAAAGGTTCTGACAGCCCCAACAGGAAAAAATAAATGTTAAAAGGTAAAATGCTATTATGCAGAAATTGTAGGAATTGATATGCAAGAAAAGATTGGTGGATGTAATTGGAGACTTTCTGAGAAAATTTAAAAGGGCACAGCAAAGAGTTTAACAGTGAAAAGTAAAACATTTAAAAATACTGAATGAGCAGAAATCAATAAAGTTCACAGCTCATTCTAAGAATTATAAAGTTCACAGTTCATAGTTCATTCTATTTGTTTTGTTAAATAAACAAACTACCAATGACAGCTGAATCTAGATATACGGGAACTTCTTAATACTAGATATATTTGGATCAGACTGGTAGGACAAATATTTTCCTTTCCGAAAAAAAATAAAACAGTCCCCTAAAATTGACATACCTGGTCAAACTGCAGATCTTCACCCCTCTGGAGAGATCTAGACAAAGGCTTCTCCTACAATTAAAAATATGTTTCAATACACATGTGAGGAGAAGACAAAACTAACAGAAAAATGTAGTTTGGAGGAAAGGAGAGATCATACAGAGAGCAGAAAGTCTTTTAAAAGTGCATATATATTTAATATTCTGAAAACACAGTGGAAATTGCAGAGTTGTAAAAATCCTGGGCCTAAAGTCAAAATCAGCAGGTGACTGTTTAAAGCTTCATCCTCTTTTCTTTTCTCGTCACTGGCAATCTAAAAGATTAACAGATGAGCTTGGATACGCCTGGATCATTACCCAGGATTGATCTACCACCTTTTAGGAAGAAAGGAGCCTCAGGTATTGGATTGCATAGTCTGCAAGCTGCTATCCTCAATCAATGATTGCCCTTCCTTCCTTAATCTTTCTTCCAAACTAAAAATGAAATTGTGGCTAAAAGTCAAGCTCAGCTAATCTTCCCATCTTTCGGCCTCTTTAACCTCCTTTTATTATGGTTTCTAATGAGAATCAAAAGGCCCGTTCTCTCATTTTAGTGATAGATTAAATTCTTTTAGCAAAAGCCATTTATAACTGTGCTACTTTTTTTTTCCTGGTAACCTCCATGGGTGCTACTTTATTTAAAGTGACCCTAAAGAGTTTCATTTGAGAATTCAAGAGAGTCCTCTTGGATGGCTGTGTATTACCTAAGAGGATACAGAACAAATTTCAAAATAAATAAAATCACAATAAATGCACTTGAAGCTATAATAGAAATATTGTGACAATACGATATTAAATGTATTTTCAATATCTTATGTAGATATACTCAGTTTACTCAGGCTTGGATGTACATGAAACAAAGCTGGCAAGAGATCTGATAAGAAGAAATGATGCTGGTACATACGAGTGCAGGGGGGTTAAATCTGTTAAAATATGATAGGGATTTTCTCAGCCTGTGTTTGTCCGTGGCTGCTGGAGACCACCACTTTGGGGGTTTTCCTGGAGTGTTCGAAAGAGTAAGCTCAGACAGCACCTCTCCCAAAGTGTGGTGATGGGGTAGAAACACCTTTTTTCTGATGGAATCCTCACCCCTATTCACCGTAATTTTATAATCTCACCTTAGATTACCAAGTAGATGTCTCTGAAATTAGGTATTAAAGGAATGAATAAATATAGTCAGCATCAGACTAGTATTCTGAAAGAATTTATGAAAAGCTCCGTTAACGTTGTTTTATTAGAAAAACAAAGGGCACGCATCACAGCAAAGTTCTTAAGGCTACAGGCAACTTAAAACACAAATCCTTACTAAGTACCTCCTGCCAATCATCTACCATGGGCAGTGCTGCAGATAAAAAGGAGGGTGAGACCTGGCTCTCTGTACCAAGTAGCTCACACCAGAGGAGATAAACATATGAACAACTAATATGGTAATGTCAGAATCTAGAAGTATGAACAAATTATTATGGTCAAACAAAGATTCATTTAGCTTGAGGAGAATCACTATGTTAAAGGGAATGTATGGGAAATTCAAAGGATGAGTAGAGCTTTAAAACACAGAGCACAGCCTAACAAGCATGGCTCAGTGGTCAGTCGACCTATGAGCCAGGAGGTCAAGGTTCGATTCCCAGTCGGGGCACATGCCCAGTTTGTGGGACGTGCAGGAGGCAGCCTATTGATGATTCTCTCTCATCATTGATGTTTCTATCTCACTCTCCCTCTCCCTTCCTCTCTAAAATCAATAAAAATACATATTTTTTTAAAAAATAGAGCATACATCAGGATAAGAGAATCGTGAGACATTATACAAACTGTAACAAGAGTGTAAAGAGGCTGGAATGACCCAACAAGAACTTGAATTTATTCCAGAGCAATGAAAAGTGAGCAAGATTTTTAAAGCAGAATGGTGATAACTGTGAGTATTAGATAAAAAAAAGTCTGGTTAAAATAAGAAAAATGGGAAGGAAATGGACCACTTTCTGACCAGTTAGAAGGCTCTTGCACTGGTCTAATATGACAGAACCTGACCCTAAGCTAGGACAGTACGAATGGCGTTGGAAGTAAAAGAAAGGAGAAAGATACAGAAATATCATTTAGAGACTCAAACAAATTAGGTAATTTCACTCATATTTCCTTTTAATATTTTAGCTCTCAAGATCTCCACATTTCAAAATTAAAATTCCTTTAAGAATATAGTATTTTGAGAGCTGATAGGACCACATCACATGGTGGTATTTAGAAAACCTATACTAATAAAAGCCTCGGTGGTCCTCGTGCGTGATGTCATCACAAGATGGCCGCACACACAGCAGAGGCGGGGCGTGGCGGCTGCTCTGCACAGTGAGGCCTGGGGGTCCCGCGGCTCCACGCAGTGCAAAGGAGGCTGGTCCCAGCGTCTCTGCCACCTCATGTGGAAGAGGCAGGTCGTGGCAGGGGAAGGCAGTTGTGGGCAATCAGGCTGGCAGGGGAGGGCAGTTGGGAGCGATCGAGTCGGCAGGGGAGGGCAGTTGGGGGTTATCGGGCTGGCAGGGGAGGGAAGTTGGGGATAATCGGGCTGGCAGGGGAGAGAAGTTGGGGGTGATCAGGCCAGCAGGAGAGGGCAGTTGTGGGTGATCAGGCTGGCAGGGAGGGCAGTTGGGGGTGATCAGGCCAGCAGGGGAGGGCAGTTGGGGGTGATCGGGCAGGCAGGGGAGGGCAGTTGGGGGTGATGAGGCCAGCAAGGGAGCAGTTGTGGGGCAATCAGGCAGGCAGGCAGTCGAGCAGTTAGGAGCCAGCGGTCCTGGATTGTGAGAGGGATGTCTGACAGTCGGATATCCCCCGAGGGGCCCCAGATTGGAGAGGGTGCAGGCTGGGCTGAGAGACCACCCAAACCCCCCGTGCACATATTTCGTGCACCGGGCCTCTAGTATTATATAAAATAGATAAATGTTTAAAAATGTGCTGTGCAAGTTGAAAATTGCTGAGGCCGGGTGTTAAGTTTCAGAATAGTCTAGATTTTCCTTTACTTTCTCTTAGGTTTTATCTGTCTCAACAATTGGCATTGGTAAAATTTAATTTTGTTCTTTTGTGACCTGCAGCAACTTATCAAAGCGGATGCTGGGCTTTCACTCAAGGTGGTGGCATAGGTAAACACTGCACTTGCCTCCTCTCAAGACCACATCAAAATAACAACTATAGAACCATCATCATGTAGTCCTATAACTAAGGACATACAAGAAACACCACCTAGAGACCGTCAGGAGGAGTGGAGAGGCAGAACAGTTTGGTCCCACAGCCACTGTATGTGTGGGAAAAAGTATATACAGTATGGGGTTAGTACTATTCCCGGTTTTAGGCATTTAATAGGGGGTCTTGAAACTTATCCCCCCATGGGGAAAGGGGGGGCTACTGTACTAACCCATCCCCTTATATTACTTTAAGACTATTCTTAGAGCAGTTTTAAGTTCACAGCAAAACTGAGCAGAAGGTGGAGACTTCCCATACACACGTTGCTCACACATGCACAGCCTCCTCCATTATCAATATTCTGCACCAAAGTGGTGTATTCGTTACCTCTGATGAGTCCGCACTGACATATCTTAATCACCCAAAGTCCACTGATTACGTCACAGTTCCCTTCACTCTTGGTGTTCTATATTCTAGGTGCCTGGACAAATGTTTAATGCATGCACCCACCGCTATAGTAGCATAAAAGTATATGTTCACTGCCCTAAAAACCCTTTTGTTCTGCCTATTCATCCCTCCACCCACACCCAACCCCTGATCTTTTCCTGTCTTCGAGTTTTGCTTTTTTCCAGAATGTCATATAGTTGGAATTATATAGTATGTAGCCTTTTCAGATGGGCCTCCTTTAATATTTTTTTAAGGTATATTATTTGCAAAGTTTGTATTGTATTGGTTAATACAAAAAAATCCAGAAAATATTTCAGACTTTTAGGTCAGCTCTACTCACCAAGGGTTCAGCCATTACAACTTCAATTTTCTTTTCAGCTTGAACAGCAAATTCTGCAAAGAGGCTCTTGATGACATATTCACCGGGCTTGACATCTGGGTCAATCGTAATGTTTGACATGATGATATTCTTTTTCCCCAATGTGGAATGAAAGTTGGAAGAAGTACAGTACTTATTCACTTTGCTGACTGGTGCTGAAGCTAAAATTAAGAGAAAAAAAATAAAGAACTCTACTTTAGTAATCAACTAATTAGGCCTACCATCACCACCCTCCTTAGCAAGCGTGCTACCCCGGACCTGCTTCCAGATCTCCCAATCTGTATTACCATGCTCTATTTTTCTCTATTATACTTGCTGCCTTCTAACATTGCCCAACATAACTATAATTTAGCTACATGGTTGTTATGTGTTGTTTTTCTCTCTACCCTACTAATGTGAATTCCATAAGAGCAGGGATCCCCTTATTTTTTATGTTCATTGATGAACCCCAAGAACAGTGCATGGCATATACTAGGTATACAATAAATAGGCACTGAATAAATGAATTCTAAATAAAGTCACATGCAATTAAGGAAATAAAAGAGATGGGAGTAAATGAAACAGAGACGGGGTTAGGAGTTGAAATACGCTACTCTGCATGCCCAGCAAAGGCCTCATTTGAAGAGGCTGCATTTGAATTAAGATCTAAATGATGAAAAAGAGGCAACAAGACAAAGCATCAGGGTCAGAAAGCACAAGGCTGAGTGTGAATATTTGAGAAACAAAAGGAAGGCCCGTGTGGCCTGAACTCCAGGGATGAAGTCAGCGAGAGGCAATGGGAGATGAAGTCAGAATTATCCGTCAGGGATCAAAGTTTTAGACCTTGATAAGGAAATTAGATTTCATTCTAAATGCAATTGTAATTCTGTGTGAAATACTAACTTGCAGGGGGATAGAAGCTGGCCTCTCCTGAGAAGACCGCTCTGGATCCTCTGGATTGGAAGAGGGAAATATAGAATCAGGGAAGCCACTGCAGAAACCCAGGGGAGAGCACAGCGTGGGCTAAGAGGCGGGCAGTGGCACAGGAGAGAAGGAAGAGGATTTGAGATTTGCCATGTGTTAGTGGGTGTGATATCAAGGTGAGGGAAAGGAATGAAAGATGACTCCGTATTTATATCTGAGTCACTCAAAGGACAGTGGTGCCATTTACTCAGTTAGGGACGACACTGGGCCTGGCGAATAGTACGTTGCGCCAGATGTGGCACAAAAAGAATGCACACCACTGCATGTTGTTTATATTTACCTGTTCTGTTCTCTTGACTGCCTGGGCAGCCTAGCTTGGATTTCTATCTACAGTTTATCCTTCCCTCATTCTTCCAGCCTACTGCATAACACAGACCCTCCACATTCTCTAACTACAGCTTATGTCAGTGATGGCGAACCTTTTGAGCTCGGCGTGTCAGCATTTTGAAAAACCCTAACTTAACTCTGGTGCCGTGTCACATATAGAAATTTTTTGATATTTGCAACCATAGTAAAACAAAGACTTATATTTTTGATATTTATTTTATATATTTAAATGCCATTTAACAAAGAAAAATCAAACAAAACAATGAGTTCGCGTGTCACCTCTGACACGTGTGTCATAGGTTCACCATCACTGACCTAATCGCCCCCCAAAGGGCCCATCTCCTGGTCCCATTACACTGGGGGCTAGGCTTTCAGTATGTGAATTTGACAAATATTTAGGCCATAGCATTTGCCAAAAATCAAGGTGTGAGCAGAGCTGCATCCTTTCCGGAAGTCCTAGGCCAGCAGTTCTCAACCTGTGGGTCGCGACCCCTTTGGGGGTCGAACGACCCTTTCACAGGGTTCGCCTAAATACATCCTGCATATCAGATATTTACATTACTATTCATAACAGTAGCAAAATTACAGTTATGAACTAGCAACGAAAATAATTTTATGGTTGGGGGTCACCACCACATGAGGAACTGTATACTAAAGGGTCGTGGCATTAGGAAGATTAAGAACCGCTGCTCTAAATACATACATTCCAAACTCATAAGGAATTATTCTGTCAACTAAAACAACCTACTCTACCAAACACAGTACATATCAAGATACAAAAAGGTGACCTGTGATAACTTCAACAGAAAATTCCAGGAAGTAATACAAAGTCGGGTTACAGCAGACAGTTCAGAAAAAATAATTTATAAATTTTTAAAAATCTTTTTGAAAGACAGAAGTTCCAAACATTTGGCTTCCTTTCATGCCCTATTCATTATCTTTATTTACTACTATTTTCACAGAATAGAGTATTTCCCTCCAAACTTAAGATGAAAAATTTAGGCACACATGATTCTTATTAAAATAATAATAATCTAAAGAATATAACAAACTGTTAATATTACACCTCAAATATTTTTGCATCACATCAAATTAAAGTATAATATATTATATTCTAGAACTAAAATTATATAAGAACAATTCAAAAATTCACAGTCCTTTGAACACAGTGTACACTATTTTAAACAATGAACTATTTGTTTACTCTGTTTCATGATCCAACATTGTGTATTATCAAGGAGAAAATCTATTAACAAATGTTATTGTGGAAAAAAGAGATCTGAAATTAAAAAAATATTTTGAAACATTAAGAATACGCTGTATTTTATATCATTATTATGTTGGACAATCGTAAGAAATCATTAAAAAAGGCTACTCAGTTTCCAGAATTTTAACATATTTTAGAAATAAAAATGAAGATGAACCATATTCAAGGCTGACATATGTAAGCAGTTACAAAATATATTTTTTCCTTTAATGAAGATGTATAAGTCTTTAATTAAGTTTCATGAGATCCTAACAGTTACAAAGGTTTCTTGGAATTTAACTTTACAATAAATGCAACTAACCAAGAAGTCACATGATAGACCTAAGTACTTAAATTTTAGACTCTGAAGAAGTATAAACTTTTAAATTGATATTTAGCCTTTGAACAGTATTTTCAAAATGGAAAAAAACAAACAAAAAACTTTAGTTAAACTGATCTCTCAAATAACTCACCATTACTATCTTCTACAGAAAAAGCATAAACATAAAAAAAAGCATAAACAAATAACTAACATTATTGCATACTAGAAGCCCAGAGCACGGTTGGGGTCCCTCAGCCTGGACTGTGCCCTCCTGAAATCCGGGGCCCCTCAAGGGATGTCAGACTGCCAGTTTCGGTCCGCTGTGGGAGCACATTGACCATCAGGAGACAGCTCCTGCGTTGAGCGTCTGCCCCCGGTGGTCAGTGCGTGTCACAGCGACCAGTTGTTCCAGTTGTTCTGTCGTAAAAGTTGCTTAGGCTTTTATATATATAAATTTTAAGAAATTTTCCAATAAAGCCAAAGTTTAAGGAAAACCTGTATTTCGCTTCCAAATAAAGATTTACCTTCCAAATATCTGCATTAAAAAATCAAATTTCAAAAATTACTTTTAAAGGGTTAATCACTTTTGCCTCCATCTACAAAGCTCTAATGAAATGAGAAAAAGACCCACATCTCCAAACTGAAAACTGGACAAAAGACATGAGTAAACAAGGTACAAAGCATAAAACAGGCCAATACCACAAAAATAATATTTAACCTCACAGATATTTTTAAAACAAACAAAAATTAGATAGACCCCAATGGAGTCTGTGAAAGCAGCCTGCTGCCATCTCAACCCCAAGAACTGGTCTTAAACAATAAAAATTAGTACTTTATAGTCACCACCTTATATACATACATGCATATATTTATGTATAGATTTATATGCAAAAATATAACGAAGTACCATACAATTCTAATTAATTATTTTCTTATAATGGCTAACAAAAATGTTGATGATCACCTAAAAAAGAAGAGGCCTTGGAATAGGAACAAATATAAAAATATCTCAATTTAAAAAGCAAAATTCTTAGTTTAAAAAGCAAGCCTATTACCAGCAAGTTATTTTGTGAATAACAAACTAATTTTAAAGTTTATATGAAGAGGCAAATGACCCAGAATAGCTAACACAATACTGAAGAAGAACAACAAAGTCGAAGTACTTACACTAGCTGACTTCAAGACTTACTTTAAAGGGGCAATAATCAAGACAGAGTGGCATTGTTGAACAAACAGACAAACAGATCAGTGGGACAGAACAGAAAGTCCAGGAATAGACCCACACAAACATAGTCAACTGAACTTTGACAAAGGAGCAAAGGAAATCAATGAGAGAGACTTTCAACAGATGGCGCTGGCATAACTGGACCCCCACATGCAGATTTAAAAAAACAAAATCTAAACACAAACCTGACACTTTTCACAAAAAGGTACTCAAAACGGATCATAGATCTAAACGGGAAATGCGAAATGAATTCTACATGTAAAATGCAAACCCCTCTGAATTCCTAGAATATTAGGTAGGAGAAAAGTCTGGATTTTCTTAGGTTTAGTGATGACTTTTTAAATATAACACCAAATACAACACCCATGAGAGAAAAGTTGGTAAGTTAAGCTTTATTAAAATGAACTTAAACTCTGCTAAAGATATTGTTAATAGAATGAAAAGACAAGGCACAGACTGGAAGAAAATATCTGCAAAACACATAATCAGCTTCCAAAATATAAAGAATCCATAATACATTAAAAAAAAATCCTTAAAACTCAACAATAATAAGCAACCCAATTTAAAAGTGGGCAAATCATCAGAACAGACCCTCCCCAAAGAAGACATGTAGATAGCGGTAGAAACACAAAACTCTATACCCATTTTGGAAGAAAATTTGGAGGTTTCTTTAAAAATGAAACATATTCATACCATACAACTCAGCAACTAACTGCACTCCTTGGGACTTACTCAAAGCAGTTTAAAGTATGTCCACACAAAAACCTGCATACAGATGTTTATAGCAGCTTTATTCATAGTTGCCAAAACTCTGAAGCAACCAAGAAGTGCTTCGGTAGGTAACTGGATGCATTGTGGTGTATATATATCCAGACAATGGAATACTATTCAGCACTTAAAAGAAGAATTTTCAAGTCATGAAAAAACTTGGAGGAAATTTAAATGCCTATTTCTAAGCAAAAGAAGCCAGTCTGAAAAGGCTATATACTGTATGATTACAACAATATGACATTCTGGAAAAGGCAAAACTATGGAGATAATAAAAGGATCAGTGGTGCCCTGGCCAGGTAGCTCAGCTGGTTGGAGCATATTCCTGATATACCAAGGTTGCGGGTTCGATCCCTGGTTAGGGCACATACAAGAATCTACCAATAAATGCATGAATAAGTGGAACAACAAACCATTATTTTTCTCTCTCCTTTCCCCTTTCTCTCTCCCTTCCTTCACTCTCAAATCAATCAATACATTTTTTTTTTTTTTTTTTTTTTAAAAAGAGACCAGTGGTTATCAGGGGTTCAGGTTTTTGGATGGGGGTGGAGGGGAAGGGAGAAAAGGATGAATAGGAGAGTACAAGGGACTTTTTTTAGGGCCTTGAAACTGCTCTGCGTGATACTATAATTGTGGATACATGTCACTATATATTTGTCAAAACCCCATGGAATGTACAATACAAAGAGTGAATGTGATGTAAGCTATGGATGGGTGATTATGACATGTCAATGCAGGTTCATCAATTGTTTTAACAAATGTACCACACTAATGTAAAATGTTAATGGGGGAAACGGGAGAGGGGGGAATAAGAAGACGGTACATGGGAACTCTGCTTTCTGCTCAAATTTTCTGTGAACTTGAAACTCCTCTAAAAAAAAAAAATATATAAAGTCTGTTAATTTTTAAAAACATAAAAATAAAGGAAAGAAAAGCCTATTCTATCCCTGTCAGCCAGAACCAAAGGTGCCTGGGAAGAGTCAAAATAAACAACAGCTCCAGTGAAAGCCTAAAACAATAATATACTTGGATCAAACTCAGGAAAAGGAAACAGTTTATAAGTCAATTAAAAATAAAATGTCAAAACATGAATCAGATCATATGGTAGACAGATTAAAAGTAAAAACAAAGAAAGCAAAATCAGTATTAGGGAATAATAGCAAATGTCAACTTCTGAGGAGGCCAGATGGATGGGTGTGCCTTCCAACTACCCATCCAGAGAAACACTGTACATTTGGGAGCAAGTGCATCTGAAGAGGAACAGAGGGAATATAACAGTGTGCGTGTTGTGGGTGTTAAGGGTACAATATGAAAGCATCATTTGGTGACTTCACTGCACAAACACAATTTGCTATAAAGCAAGGCCTACCTCAAAATGCCTTCCTGAAGGAAGGAAATGCATACCAGACACTTTTCATTTCTGATGGAAATGAAACATTTATTTATTTAATACTTTAAGGTATTTTTCCCTAACAAACCTGTTCTTTTTTTTTTAATCCTCGCCCAAGGTCACATTAAACGATTTTGAGCGGGGGGGGGGGGGGGGGGGGGGGGGGGCAGGGGAGGGAGAGTAGGGAGAGAGAGACAGAGATTAATTGGTTGCCTCCCACACACACCTAAACCAGCCCAAGGGATCAACAGAACCCAAAACCTTTCCCTGTATGGGATGACACTCCAACCAATTGAGCAGCACCAGCCAGGGACTAACAAACTATTCTTATTTCAAGTGATATGCTGGTAAAGGGCTCAAAAACAAACAAAAACCAAGAGTCCTGATTTATTAGCATTTGCCAATTTCCCTTGTGCACTGACTCCCATCATGGCTGATTTCCAGCTATCAATGGCTTAACAACCAGCTGGTCAAATCCTTGGTGAGAATGAGATCTAGAATACCACATCAAGTTATCACCAATTTGTGACGAGAAAACTGACTCCTAATCAAAGTCACAGTCACATTAGGTCCTGAGTTTCTAAACTTTCAGGTCAGTGCCTTTATTTTCTCCAGAATTGCCAGATTCTGATAGACCTGTTCCCCCCTCCCCTTTTTAAAAAATATATTTTATTGATTTTTTTACAGAGAGGAAGGGAGAGGGATAGAGAGTTAGAAACATTGATGAGAGAGAAATATCGATCAGCTGCCTCCTGCACATTCCCTACTGGGTATGTGCTCACAACCAAGGTGCATGCCCTTGACTGGAATCGAACCTGGGACCCTTCAGTCCGCAGGCCGACGCTCTATCCACTGAGCCAAACCGGTTAGGGCTGTATTTCCCCTTTACAAGTCTAGTTTATTAGCATAATATTTGCTTAGACTAACTATTTCCCAGATGAAATATTTTGGTTGCATCTTCATATTCATTTACATAAAATGGGCTAAGAAGAAAAGGTTTTCCCACTCTGGTGAGGTAGATATTTACCCATATTTTCTTTAAACTCTTTTTTAGTTTTATTTTTTCCATTTAAATCTGTCATTCAGATTTAAGCAATGTCTTTATTGCATATACAGTAAAAACATTACTTTATCCCCGCCCCCCAATATTTAATCAAATTCTTCTGGCTTCCTTTACTGAAATTCTGTCACTAATTTTATATTCACTATCATAAACTAAAGCCAGACTCAGATATGCTTTCTATTTTGCTCCTTAGTAATCTTTCTGTATCAGTACCATACTTTTAATTACTGTAGCTTTATAATAGGTTTTGTTATCTATTGGTACAAATACTATTTACTCATCACCTTCATAATTTCTCAGACACTATTTCACTTATACGTTCATGTTTATGCATATCTTCAGAAGTTAATTAGAAGAGAAATGTCTTAAGACTACTTGTCTAGAACCTGACATACCCTCACTAATTTATCTTCTTTCATGTAACGCCCCCCCCCACCCCCAAATATGCATTTTCCTCTGTAGGATATCTATCTAATTCTTATTAATTCTATTTGTAAATGCCTTGCTTCTGTTCTATGTGAATGAAATCATTTTCCTCACTCCTCAGTCTAATTTTTCTGTTTCTGGTTACATTTCAATGGATAAAAAATTAAGACTTTCGTTGTTCTTTGGGCAGCTGTTCCCAAAATGTTTATTTATCCTAGTCTCAACTATTCCCACTGAAAACAGTTTCTAAACATAGAAATCCTATGACATCTTGGGCACATTTCCAATTTTTTTTACTTGAAGTCTACTACAGAAATATCACTTATTATAAAGCTCGAGAAGAATGACCTATCCTCTAAATAATCCATTATTCACTCAAGCTAGTCTCCCTGGGGGTCATTTTCTTGTACTCTTTTGAACCTTCAGAAGCTCAGCTAAGAAACTATTCAGAAAATCTAGAAATAATGTGCTATTTTCAAAAAGTGCACATTTTGCAAATAGCACATTAGGAGTCAGAAGACCAAGGGCCCTTGACTTGACTACTTCGAATCATTATAACCTTCATCAAATTATTTAACCTCTCTAAGTTTTTGCTTTCCCTCTACAAAATAAATGAGATGAATTATATCTCAACCATGGTATGAGAAGCAACACAAAAGTAGTTTTCATTTTTGTTCTCTTTTTCTCCCATAAAAATAATCACTGCCAGTAAAAAGCTATTCTCCTCTTGCAATCAAGAGCCCAGGGATCAGCAAAGAATAACCCTGATGTGAAAATCTGAACATCAAATCCTGTAGGACCTCCTCCAGCACACATACCTCGGTAGACTCAGGGCCGGGGGGGAGGTAAACAACTGCATAGAGACCTGTAGCCATCTTCTTTGCTGTCTAAGAGGCTGAGCAGAAGCTGTAAGCAGGTCGCCTGAGTCCCCTATGCCCCTGAGGCTGAGATGATGGGGGCAGACAAGGAGCAAAAGGACTTGTTCCTAATATCTTATCTGGGAGCTAAGAGGTCCACAGAGGCGAAGACTGCTTCCCCTGTCCTCACTCTCGGGATTACTCTTTAAATAGGGATGAGCCACGCTTAATTAGCAGACAAAGAAATGTAACTGCACACTAAGAGTATCCAGCAGCGAGTGACACATGAAATATTTACCAAACACCAGCAGCAAATTATCATAGGTTTCAAAACACGAAATCTCTTTCAATTAAAAGCAGGAACTAAACAGATAGATTGATTCTTGCCTTGTCATTCAACAACGTCCAGGAAGTTATGGGATTTATGTAAGTAAATGCAATAATACCAAAAAATTAAATCATTGTTATAAACATTGAAAAATAAGACATGAAACTTTCTATACTAGCTAGCAATAACTACCTAAAAATGCAAATGCAGAAAAATCTTCTATTCACAAATATAGGTGGGAATACATTTAATAAGAAAAGCTTACATGAAAGAAACTACAAGATCACCTTAAAGGGCACGAAAGAAGTTCTGAATAAATAGATATATTTATAGGTGGGAGCATTCATAATAAGTGTCAATTCTCACAAAATTAATATAATTACTACAGTTCCAATTAAAATCTCAATAGGTTGTGCTGTATAAAACTATCCTAGAGTACACACAGAAAAACAAAAACCCCAAAAAAGCTAAAAAAATTATTTAAAAAAATAGCCTGGCCAGTGTGGCTCGGTGGTTAAGAGCACTGACCCACGAAAAAGAGAACGTGGTTCAGTTCCCAGTCAGGGCACATGCCCAGGTTGTGGGCTCAGTCCCGGTGAGTGGCGTACAGGAGGCAGCCAGTCGATTCTCTCTCATCACTGATGTTTCTATCTTCCTCTCCCTTCCTCTCTCTGAAATCAATAAAAACATATTTTTTAAAAAGTACAAAAAATATTTGCTAAATCAGAAGATAATGTAACTGATCAGAACAAATTATAAATACAATCAAAACATTATACCAAAATATAATATAAAATTGACTATATCAGAATATAACAGTAATCAACTCAGTAAACAAAATGTCGATAAATCAGATTAATGTAGAAGATGAGAGACTTCTCAGAAATCCCAGATGCAAAGTAAAACGACAGTGAGGTACCACTTCACACCTGCCAGAATGGCCACCATCAACAAACCAACAAATGACAAGTGCTGGCGAGGATGTGGAGAAAAGGGAACCCTGATACACTGCTGGTGGGAATATGGACTGGGCAGCCACTACGGAAAAGTGTGGAGTTTCCTCAAAAAACTAAAAATGGAACTCCCATTTGACCTAGTGATACCACTTTTAGGACTATATCCTAAGAATCCCAAAACACCAATCAGAAAGAATATATGCACCCCTATGTTCATAGCAGCACAATTCACCATGGCTAAGATCTGGAAACAACCCAAGTGCCCATCAGTAGATGAGTGGATAAAAAAACTGTAGTACATTTACATAACGGAATACTATGCAGCTATAAAAAATAAGGATTTCCTACCCTTTGAGGGAGCATGAAGGGACCTGGAGATGATTATGCTAAGTAAAATAAGCCAGTCAGAGAAAGAGAAGTATCACATGATCTCACTCATATGTTAAACTTAATGAACAAAATAAACTGATGAACAAAATAGGTCCAGAGACATGAAAGCATAAAACAGACTGACAAATCTCAGAGGGAAGGGGAAAGGATGGGTAACAGGAATAGATTAACCAAAGAATTTGTATGCATAAGTACATAAGCCATGGACATGGGCAATAGTGCGAAAGGCCTAAAAGGGGAGGGTGGGGTAGAGGAGGTCAAAGTGGGAGAAGAGGGACATATGCAATTCTTTGAACAATAAAGATAAATTTTAAAATAAATATAAATTAAATTAACAACAAAAAAAGAATTCAACATGGGCAAAATGAGAGGGATAGGGAATATCTGTTTAGTTATAATTTTGGAACAACTGGCTATTCATCTGAAAAAAATACTATATTCAAAACCAAAGTCCAGAAGGATGTGAAATTGAAAGTTAATTTTTAAAAGTCTAAAAAAAATATTAGGCATCAACGTGTTCAATCCAGGGGAGAAAAGACCTTTAACCAAGATAGAAAACCCAAAATTATAAAAGAGATGAAATCATTCAACCAAATAAAAATTTTAAAATTTTATAAGGCAGATGAAACCATAAACAAGAAAGTACAAAGTTGAACAAAAATATAATTTGGCAAAATATATACTCAGGTGTGGGGAAGCATGGGATTTGGTTGGAAGGTCTGTAAGGAGAAATCTCTGAAAGGTGAGGGGCCTCTGAGGGACCTTGCCGAAGGTGGCAGCCCCTGCCTTGACTTTTCCAAACTAGCCCGAACCCCAGGGTGTTTTGCTAAAATCTCTGTTTAGTCTTTTAGACCCGATCCTGTAGAAGCATGTGCTTTCTCAAGGATACGTACCCTGCTGATAGTATCTAGAGGTTAATTTTAGTTCAAGCTGTGGTGACAAAAGCCTAAGGAGGTAGGCGAACAGGGCTATTTGCTTCTAAAGCAAAAGAGCCCCTTAGCCTCTCTTTCACAGAAATGTGTGTCAGAGCAATCATTCACCCGTCACTCAGGATCTGCCAGTCAGTCCCGGCACTTAGGCAATTCACGTAAGAATAAACCTAAAAATACAATATATGAAAAAATATTCATCTAAAATTTGTAGTACCCAGATAATGCAAATTAAAACAGCAATGAGCTTTCATATTATGCATATCCGACTGGCAAATATTAGAAAGAATAATAAGATCTACTGTTGGCAAGGTACAGGGAAACTTGACACTAAACACATTGCTGATGGAAATGTTATGTCCACCTCAGTACAATCCTGTAGGCCAGACACAAGGATGGGTATTTTGGCCCTTAGAACAGAGCAGAGCAGAGCAGACATTAATTTCTTTGAACTTCAGGCTCTCCATGCAACTGATATTAATTTAGCAGTATCTGACCTGCCCACAAGGAGCGCAAAGGATGGTATGCCAGCTCTAGCATTAATATCCGCTTGGCATATTTCTCACTGTAAGTAAATTGGCAAACATAAAAATTTGTCTCTGTCAGACTGTTTATTACAATCCTACCCTCTGGAAAAGATTTCATACCCACTCTCAGTCTTAAGGTAAAGTCAGGTTTTCTAACCCAATCCCGGTCCTTGCTGGCTTCTCTGGCACTTCCTTAAATCAGAATCAGAATCTTTGGCGTGAGGCCCAGGCGTCTGTATGTTCTGGAAAACGCTCCAAAGTGACTCTAATGTGCAGAAAGGGCCGAGAACCACTGCCTTACACTCATCCTTCTAAAGTGGAACAGCTGGTTCTAGGCAATGATGTTATTTAACACTTATTCTGATCATTAAAAAGCTTCAAAAACACCATAAATAAAGAAACCTGTGTATATAATACCATAAATTGCACTCCTCAAGCAACTCAGAGTGTTCAATAAAGGCATGTCAAGGGCAAAGCTCTAGGAAGCAACACGAAGGATCAAGAAAACATTTCAAAACATTTTTTTTTTTTAAAGCCATACACGGTTCTCCCAGTTCACACTGGAAAGTTTTCTCTCAGGGTTTCAGCCACTTCAACCTACTCACTGTCCGTGCCCCAGACCCAATACCTTGGTGCTCTGTCAGTCCCCTGCCTTTCATTCATTACCCGTGATTTCAAAGGATGAGGTTTCAACGGTGTTACCTTTAAAACCATCACTGATTCCTGCCTGTGCCTTACATTTTGAATCTAGTCTAGTCATCAGATTCCATCACTGCTGCACGAACCCTCCCTTCTTTTTTTCTGCAGAGCTGAACTTTAAGTTCAGGTCCTAATAACAGCCCAGTAGACGCCTGAAATATCTGCCTCTTAGCAGCTGAAGAGACTGTTTTCTATTTGAACCACAGTCGGCCTTACACATCAAACCACGGCAATACAATGCCCCGTGGTGCTCTGAATAAAATGCACTACAGGTCAACACCTGCGGGGGTGATGCTAGGGGTGCCGACCCCCAGGCAGGGGAAAATCCAAGTGTAACTGAAGTCCACCCTGTGCACATGGGGACTGAAAATACATACTAACCTTACTTTCAAGAATATTACTAAGGCTGGTTTATTGGCATAACATTTTCTTCCCTTCCCTAGTCTCCCTATAGTAAGAATCACTCATTCATATGTTGCTCCAAAATTTTATGTAACGCTTCCTTTTGCTTCATTTCTTCTTTTTCAAGACTTTTATTTTTAGAGCAGTTTTAGGTTCACAGCAAAAATGAGAGGACAGAAGAGCTATCCCATATAACTCTTGCCCCTACACATGCATAGCCTCCTCCTAGTACATCTGTTATAACTGATAAACCACATTGACACATTATTATCACCCAAAGTTCAGAGTTCACATTAGGGTTCACTCTTTGTTTTCTACATTTTGTGGATTTGAACAAATGTATCCACTGTTCTAGTACCACCCAGAGTAGTTTCACTGCCCTAAAAATCCTCTGTGCTCCACCTATTCACCCCCCTCCCCTATCCCTGACAACCACTCATCTTTTTACCATCTCTCCATAGCTTTGCCTTTTCTAGAATATCATAAAGTTGGAATCATGTAGTATGTAGCCTTTTCAGGCTGGCTTCCTTCACTCAGTAATAGGCATTTAAGTTTCCCGTAAGTCTTTTCACAGCTTAATAGCTCATCACTTCATTTGAGCACTGAGTGATATTCCATTGATTCGATGTACCACAGTTTATCCATTTACCTACTGAAGAGCATCTTGGTTACTTCCAAGTTTTGGTAATTATGAATAAAGCAGCTATAAATATCAGTGAAGCTTATTTTAAATTAAAAGGATTTAATGTATCTAATGTAAATCTGTATTTATTATGTTATACTGCTAATATATCACATGTTAATAAATATTAATTCATACTTCAATTTTTACAAATGGCTTTGCTAACTACTTTCTGTATCACATGGATCAATAAATATTGCTGAAAATACAGCTTCTAAAACAATTCATATGTTTTTCCACTATGAACTATCATACATTAACGATTCATTATCTTCAGTACAAACATATCTGACTATTTGGAACTTGGCTTCTACCACCTTCCCCATTCAAATGGACTTCTCTTTAATTCTGTTTTTTATAAAAGCCCTTAAAACTTTACTTATTTAGCAAATTTTTTAAAATTGGGAAATAGCATGCTTCATGAACACCACTCAACCAAAAGTGAAATTGTCAGAAATTCCACGGAAGAGGCAGTGTTCTAGGATGTTGGATATTAACAGATTAGAAGGAAGAATAATCAAGAAGACACACCCATTCCATCCTGCAAAAGGCTAGCAAACTATGTCTCATCAACATGATCATGAAACTGTAAACATGGCTACTTTCAGGAAAGAAGTCTAAGAGTTTGACCAGAACCCAATGCTTTGAGGCCTAAACACTATAATAGGCCAGATACCTGCCAGGTGTCATCTATATAATAAAAGCCCACTAATGGAATCATTATATTACTAAGAGCAAAGGCTTTACAAACATCGTTAAGGCAGAATGACCAGAACAACTAGTCGCTATGATGCACACTGACCACCAGGGGGCAGACGCTCAATGCAGGAGCTGCCCCCTGGTGGTCAGTGCGCTCTCACAGGTGGAGCGCCACTCAGCCAGAAGCTGGGCTCATGGCTGGCGAGCGCAGTAGCGGAGGTGGGAGCCTCTCCTGCGGGAGCCTTTCCTGCCTCCGTGGCAGCACTAAGGAGCAGCGAGAGGGTGCAGGCCAGGTTGAGCGATACCCCCCCCCAAGTGCAGGAATTTCATGCACCAGGTCTCTAGTATTTAAAATATTTATCAATCAGTACAGAAGGACTAGTCAGAACAGCTTCTGGTTCTAAATACCAGGACAGCCAAAGAATGCATAATGGCTGAATATCAGTAATGTTGGAGGTAATGAGAAACCTACTAATGGTGGCAGAGTATGGTCTCTAAAGAGTATGACAACAGGTAAAAAGCACCAGAAGGTCCAAGAAAGAGCAACAGATATGCTAGCAAACAGATGTATAATGCAAAGTCTAAGAACAGGAAATATGTACCCATGTTTAATCCCTAGGTGGGTTTGATCATTAAAAAGTTATATCAGTAGAACTTAATTCTCAAATTTTATTTTTGGATGAAAACTTCCTTCTCACGAATGGCAAAGCAGGGTCCCATATTTGAAAAAAATGGAGCACCTAAAAGTTTAGCAAGGCAAGGCTCAGGAAGGAAGAAATACCAATTATCAGAGGTGAAGGCTTTGACACAAGAATGGGTGGCAGCCCAGTCAGTGTGGCTCAGTGGTTGAGCACCAACCTATGAACTAGGAGGCCATGGTTCAATTCCCAGTCAGGGCACATGCCTGTATTTCGAGTTCAATCCAAAGTCATTTTATAAAAATCTCCTTCACCTCCTATATCTAACCCCAAACCTATTAGTCTTACTTCTTATCCATTAATCTATTTTTCTGTCTCTGTGGATTTGCCTATTCTGGACATTTCATATACATGGCATCACACTATAGGTGTTCTTTTGTGTCTGTCTTAAATATTTCCCACATCCATAATTAAATGAGTTAATATTTGTAAAGCACTTAAAAGAGTACCTACCCATCTGGTAGGCATTATATACATGTTTGCTAAGTAAAGAAATAACATTTCTTTATTTGTTCAACCTTCATCTCACATCTGGTCTACTTAAAAAGCATCTTAACTCATCTCCTTGCACACACTGTACCTCCCCCGCCCCTTCCCATGAAAAATATAAGTCTGATGAAATCACCCCAACCCCTGCCATAAAGTACATCAATGGTTCTCCATTTGTTTTAGGTTTAAAAGCAAAATCTATAACAAGGTCTTCAAGATTCCATGTGGTCTGGCACCTGACTACCTTTGTAGCTCATTCCCATACCTGCTCCAGCCAAACTAGCCCCATTTCCTCCAGCCTCTCGCACATGCTATCCCTTCTGCCTGCCCACCTACCCTTCCCCCAAACTGTTAACTATTTCTTCCTTCACATTTTGCTAAGGATCACTAAATCCGGGGAACCTTCAAATTGAAATATGAAGGACTAATGGAAGTTCTCTAGATAAAGAATGTGGGTGTGTGGTTGTTCTTCTTTTGTGAGGGGGTGTTCTTTGTGTATTTTTCAACTTATCTGAGCACCAATATACTCTTCTATAAGAACAGCAATTCTCAATGAATGGATTAACAAAATCTGGTATATCCATACAATGGAATATCATTCAACCTTAAAAAGTAATGAAGTACAAGTACATACTACAAAGGGACAAACCTTGGAAATATGCTGACAGAAGAAACACACAAAAGAACACCTATAGTGTGACCCATTTATATGAAATGTCCAGAATAGGCAAATCCACAGAGACAGAAAAATAGATTAATGGATATGGGGTCTCTTCTGGGGGTGAGGAAAATGATCTACAATTATCAAGTGGCAATGATTATACAACTCTGCAAATACATTAAAAACTACTGAAATATACACTTTAAAAGGATATATTTTATGGCACCAATAATACTTTCCTCAGATTTTCATAATGATTACATGAGATTTAATAGATGTATGTACGTATCTGATTGTACACACATGTATATACACATATAATTTGTACCACAATACCAGATCCATAAGTACTTCAATATTATTAATTAATATTAATCAAATAACAAAGGTTTATTATTAATCAATAACAAATTTTAACTGAAATTTACATAAATGCATAATTGCACTTTTGGAGGCTGGCTTTTTACTATTCTTTGCAATCCAGGAAAAACATCTCTGAGCATTAAAAATTATATTCATAAACTTTTCTCAGTGTTTAAAAATTCAAGTAATGTATGCACATTTAGTTTCTTAACATGCCATATCTTACTCACATTTTAATTTATAAAATTGTGGTTAGGTCAATTTATCTCTTCCATGTCTGTGATAAATATTAAATTCTTTGAAACATTTACTGTCATAAAATTATGGATGCAAATTCTATAAATTAATATGTTTACAAGAGGTATAATATTGATAAAGGATGTATCTGTGACCTTAACACTGCAGATACACAACTGAATAGTTCTCAGTATAAATCTTACCTCGTCTTATTAATTTTAGGGAACTAAGCCAATCATTTAAGTGATAGCATCCTCACTATATAGCTGGTTTAACCCAACATTCCTGATTCCCTTTTTAGAAGAAGTAATGCCTAAAGCTGCTGGCACAAAGACAGAATCCCGAATTTAGGCCATAGTGAATGTCACCTCATTGTTGTTACTGAGAGAAATAGGCCCAACTATAATCAAACTTCAGCAGCACTGCAACAACGTTCTGCCAACTAAGCAGGGCTGGAACCAGAGGGCCTCGCAGCAATTAATGTAAAACGTGGCAGTTAACATAAGTACAAATCCTGGCAAATGCATCTTATAAATATGAAATATTATATTTAATGATAAAGAATTATAATATATATTGCTATTAACTTATGTTCAATGACAAAAATCAGATTTTTTTTCTTGTTTTCTTTGGGAGGATGGGGGCAACATTTGAAATATACAATTTGTATAATGAAAGAATTGTTTTCATTTTTTTTTTAATTTACAGAAGCTATTAATAAATCAGGTTTTTCTCTGTTCTTCCTAAGAACTTCACCAATTAGAATTTAGTGAAATCACTAAGGTATCATTTCGTGCACTCCTGCTTCAGGAATAGTTCCTGGGAGACATCAGTAGTATAATACTAATCACATAGCGTAAGAGGAGTCCCATGTTTTCCCTCCTACCTTCTTTCCTACTAATCCATTCCAACAAAGTGACTGTGGCCCCTAAGCCTGATCTTAGTTGCAAGCATATTTACCAGAACTTAACTAAGCATGGAATACACAAACAACACAGTCAATTCTTGCCCACCAGGAAAAAAGCATGAACAGGGCGATAAGTGTAAAGATGCAATGATGTTTAAAGTAAAGAACACAACAGAGGAAGCATTAAGTATCTGGCTGACTCCAGAAAAGTAAGTCCTTTGGTGGATCTCTTACCCTCCGCACCCCTTCCCACTGAAGTTTGACAGTCTGTTCATGCTTCTCTGTCTCTGTACCTATTTTGGTCATCAGTTTATGTTGTTCATAATATTCCACGAATGAGTGAGATCATGTGATAGCATATAAGTATAACCAATGGACACAGACACTAGGGGGGTGAGGACATGTGCTGGGTAGTGAGGGTGGCTGGGGGAGGTCAGTGGGGGGGGGGAAGGAAACATATGTAATACTTTCAACAATAAAGAAAAGTGAGAAAGAATTCACTGTGAAGCAGACAGAGGGGTGGGGTGCATTCTAGGCAAAAGGTAGCAGCAGATACAGACACAGCATGCTCGAGAACATGCTAGGTATGTATGGCAAGAGAGAACTAGGTATGTATGGCAAGAGAGGAGGTTAACAAAATGAGCAAGGCCTGATGGGTGGTGAAAGGCTTCACCCCACAGGGGGAAACTACGAAGTAAGGAGGGAGAGACTGTGAGAGAATGAATGCATGTGGAAGGAACTCTTGGCAGCAATGTGGAAGATGCAAACAGAACAAAGGGAAGCCATGGCAATAATCCAGGTGATAACTGAACTAAGGCAAGTGGCTGTGGGCAACAGAAGGCAGGCACTGAGATTAAGAACATTTTAGAAAGAAGAAAGGCAAGTCATGGTAAATCACTGAAAGAGGAAGGGGGTAGGGGTGAGAAAGGGTTGTTTGGCTCACCCCCCATTTCTGTCCCAGGGAGACTGTGGAAGGCACTGCAGCCGACCACCGTGGGGAACACCCTATCATTCAACACCAAACTCGGATTCCTTTCCCTCTAAGTCTTCTCTGCCCTCTGTGGTTCAATATGATCCCTTCCGTCTCCGTACCCGCGCGCCCCCCCCCCCCGCCCCCGTCCTTTTCCTGTGTAACAGTTATTTGGCAAGTCATAATGCATATGCAATCTCTCTCATTTAACTTCCTTACTGCTAACTTTTCATGTATACTTAACCTCTGACTAGACTAGAAGCTCTTTAAGAGCAAAGATCACATCTTTTTCTTAATGAGTATATGCTCAATAAACGCTGGCTGATTCAAATGTTGGCATTATGAAAACATCCCTAGGAAGAGACAGATAACTACTATCCTTCTCTAGGATATTTAACATATTTTAATCCTTTCTCTTTTTAAAATAAAGTAGGGCTAAGTGAAGACCAAAAAAAGGCATCTACAGCTGCTGGAGAAATAAAAACATTCTTCCATGTATGTTCCATGGCTAAGGCAGCAGACATGCTTAGGGCTTTCATGAACAATGAGACTTGTAACTTATTTTCTGTATCAACCTAT
This sequence comes from Myotis myotis, assembly GCF_014108235.1. Classification (NCBI taxonomy): domain Eukaryota; kingdom Metazoa; phylum Chordata; class Mammalia; order Chiroptera; family Vespertilionidae; genus Myotis; species Myotis myotis. The sequence continues at coordinate 30,714,302 of NW_023416313.1, forward strand.
TGCTTAACAACTGGGGGAAAGGAAAAAAAAAGCCTTCAAAGAGGTTTGTACTATGAATGCCCAAGGGCAATGGGATACCCACTAACGGAATCATTGTATCACTAATAGCAAAGGCTTTACAAACATCTATTTTTTGTTTACTCCTGGATTTAAGGAACAAGATCACATGAGATTTGGCTGTGATGGTTTCAGGGTTCAGGCAATGACATATAGAAATGCTTAAATGGTCACAAAACAAAATAACCACAAAGTTCACAAGTATCTAAGCAAACTAAGTTTTTACAAGACAAGCTGCTGTGACATAATCTAACATACCTGTTCCTCTATAAGAACCCATTGACTATAGCTTCATTCTCACCATAAAACTATTACTATTTTTAAAAAAATATATGATAAGGATGAGGAAAAGAGAGAAGCCATGGTAAAGGGAAAAAAAAGAGATTAGGAACCATGCTTGAGTTTATTTGATTAAAAATGTATTCTACATTCTAATGTAGTAAAAGTAATTAAAATTAGTAATTATAATTCTCCCAATATTTTAACAATGTATATTCACTTAGAAACTTCCCTAGAACTAATATAATTTTCTGCCATCTGGCACAACAATATCTCCATATGGAAGAATTACTTACAGATCAAAAATAAAATACAGAGATTGTAAATACAGTATATTTGGCATAATACAAATATCCTCTAATTATAGTCTACAATATCTTAAGAGGTTGTTTTCCCCCCTCCATATATTATTTGCTTGCAAAACAAAACTACACTTAAATAAATATTTTGGTAAAGAGTTAACTGAAAAAAATTAAATTTAGTCTCTCATATTTTATTCATTCGTTTGCTCAGGCCCAGGCAGCACAGTTGGGAGCAAGAACAACCAGGTACTAATTCCAGTTCTTTGCCATCATATGACCTTGGAAAAGTCACATTTCAATTTTTGGGGGGCAAAACAGACATTATAACAGACTCTTTGCTTACCTCATTAGTTTGGTATCATATTATTAAGAAAATTTTGGCAAAAAAAAAAAAGTGACTATGGTAATAAATAATTTCTAGAAGTGCTTTGAGATCTTCAGAGAAAAGTACCCCTGGAAAATGCTGGAGATACTGAACAAAATCCATACGTCTGCCAGATCCACATATTAGGAAGAGGTTTATGCAAAAATAACAACTCAGTGACATTAGTTTTATTGACTTACTTGAACTTTGAAATGTAAGTATATCATCCTGAATGTTCTTTCTCAGAAAATTTACCACATGTGAAAATTACTCATTGCCACTTCAATTATAGGAACACGGTAAAGTTATGATCATTATGCTAAATTGCCTGATGCCTTAAGACAGCTGATGCTGCCTCCACAAACATTCTGTGCTAACAGAACTGTGGAAGAGTACCGGCATCCGGCAACCCTGCGGAGATCAGCATCTATCTGTCATCCTTTCCCCCCATTTTTTGACCACTGAGAGAAAGTTTGCCAGAATGATTCCATATTAACAAAAAAGCCAAGGCCGGTCAAAGAATATTTAACTACCAATATTACAACTGCCCCAAATTTTCATTCAAAAAAAGCATTCCTCGGTATGGACTGGTTTCAAGAATGAGCATGCAAGGAATGGCAGTGGTCATAACTCAGCGTTTCCCCCGTGTAGGCAAACTGTACTTACAGCTGCTGCTCCAGGACTTTAACAAGGACTTTATGCTTATTTCAAAAAACACAGAATCCTGTAGGCTCAACATTGTCTCCACGGGCTGCAGCGCAGCAGCGGCAGCAGCAGCAGCAGCAGCCTCGGATTTGTTGATCTGTCCTCGGAGCCGGAGCCGGATCCGGAGCCGAGCTGCTGTCCCTCTTCAGCTCGCAGGCAGCCAGTTCTGACCCACAGTGCCTTGCCTTCATTACCATGCAGTCTCGCAGTGACGCACAACTATAGTGGAACGCCGCTGAATGCAGATGAGCCATCGCGTTGAATGAACGCTCACAAGTTTATTCTAAGAGCCCTGAAGGACACCCTCACCTCTTTGCATGCAGACATACACGTGGCCGCAATGATCCCTGTTTATGTTCCCGTTACCAGTTTTGATGAGCTGTGTCCCCAGCTGCTTTCAGGGGAGTCACTAGTGCGAGTAAACAGACAAGGGTAGAGCTCTGCCCTTGGATGCCAAGCTTCTCACCAGCTAAGGGCTTTAGGAATAAAAAGTGAATTCGAGTCTGACGTATCTTTAAATCTCTCCCTGTAATAGCTGACCAGAACAAAAACCACAGTGGTATGTACCCCACTCCACTACCAGTTTTCTCTGAGAGGTCTCAGTAGTAAATTCCCTCCACCCCTCTACACACGCAGGCAGTAAGCAGGGACTCTCTCCGCATGCTTGTGATGATGCAGGGTCCACCGCCTCACTTAACCCACCAGAGAGAACGCTGGCTGCTGGGCTGAAAAGATGATGTAATGGACACCGTGGCCGAGCCTCCATCAGCTCCAAAACTGCTCAGCTCAGGACAAAGTTTCCTCTGCTGCATGCAACTGATTCAACAGAGAGACCTCTCTGATAATAATGGGGTTATTTTAAAACAGGGTCTTCTATTACTAAAATAGCATCAAATTCCCCTGAACATCTTAGACTATCAATGAACAGCAAGAAATCCTCCAGTCAAATAAAATGCACATCTTTAAAACTCTATAGAAACTTTTAAAACTGAAAACTGGCCCTGGTAAAAGCTTAACTACTCTTCAAAATAGTAGAAAAATTTCCAAATCAAACCCGACAAAACTATTTTATATTGACAGCAGAAGGAAAATGCCTTGACCTCATAATCATTTTACTATGACTTTGAAGGTCATAAGACATGTGTTTTTCCATATGTGGCATTATTTTTGTATTGACTCATCTATACAATTGTATTCTTTACATACCATACAAAAATAATTAAATTCAGTGATCAAAGTTAGAACTGAATAAATTTAGGCACTGTATTAAAAGCTAAAAGAACATTCTTCCATGTACAAGTATCATACACTAAGGGAAAAGGAAAATCATATTCATTAAGACATATTCAGTGATAATAGTATTATTGGGAGTGTCATTAAAAGCTTGCATTTCTTTAGCACAGCCCAAGAAATCTGGAATAAGTCTAGGCCATTCCTATTCCTGAACAGGCCCAAAACCTAAATTCAAACCAGGGCTGCAAGAGCTAACCACAGAGGATTCCCGTAACACAACACCATTGATTGAACGCGATCGGAGACAGCTCAGGATCAGTTAAGGGCGAGGTTTCCCTGGTCTAGTGGAACACAAATGCTTCAAGGTGTTAACATGAATAAAGGGCATTCCACAGTCCAAAATCACCTCCTACTACATCTCATTCAACAACGATGTATGTCGACAAAACAAAGGCTCTAGTTGTACACAAAACAATATGATTTTTCTTTTTGTTAATCCTCATCCAATGATATTTTTCCATTGATTTTTAGAGAGAGTGAAAGGGACGGGGAGAGACAGAGAAACATCAGTTGTCTCCTGCACAGGGGCCATGGATCAAGCCTGCAACCAAGGTGTGTGCCCTCGACCAGAATCGACCCTGCGAACATTTAGCCCGCGGGTCGGCGCTCTATCCACTGAGAAAAACCGGTCAGGGGTATAATTTTTCTTTTTTAACTGAAGTATTCTCCAAAGTGATTTGAAAATACAGTCTTTTCATCGAACAGCTGTTAGCAGGTTAAGAGAATAAGCTGATCTAGACCTATATAAGCTACACCATTAAATGCTAATACTCAGCACTGAACCATGTCAGCAAGTGAGGAGGCATACACTACATATGTTGCCATATTTTTTCCCTCCCCCTATGGAGCTAAGCCTACGAGCCTCCAACAAATTTTAAAAGCTACTTTGCCGAAACCGGTTTGGCTCAGTGGATAGAGCGTTGGCCTGCGGACTGAAAGGTCCCAGGTTCGATTCCGGTCAAGGGTATGTACCTGGGTTGCGGGCATATCCCCAGTAGGAGATGTGCAGGAGGCGGCTGATCGATGTTTCTAACTCTCTATCTCTCTCCCTTCCTCTCTGTAAAAAATCAATAAAATATATTTTAAAAAAATAAAATAAAAATAAAAGCTACTTAATACCACTTGGCTATAATGTCACACCAAAGAAACTAACGTCCACTCCTAGTAAACCTTTACATAAACTCTTAACAAGCAAAACTGTTTCACGGAATATCAGAGCATGATCACTTTGGGGTGGGGTGGTAAATAGTAAGTAATGTTCTCACCACCTTAAAAAAAGGATTTTCTTCTGCTTGAGTTTTGTTTACATGGATGGAAAAGAATAAACTTAATGTTTCTGTTTTATCTAATCAGCCTGACACTATGTACACAAAGCCAAAGCCAGTAACGGTTTCTTTGGGACACAGATGCATAAAATTAATTCCAGGGTTTATTTTTAAAGTTAGATTTTACAGGTTATTCTTACATTAGTATTTTCCATATGAACAACTGTAAACCTATTTTTGCCCACTCTTTACATTTCCCACATTTTCTACAATGAAGGTTTGAACATTTTTAAACTTCATTACAGAAAGGAAGCAGGAGTGCCTGGTCAGTGTGGCTCAGTGGTTGAACACTGTCCCACATACCAAGAGGTCAGGGCACATGCTCGGGTTCTGGGCTCGATCCCCAGTAGGGGCATGCAGGAGGCAGCTGATTGACATTTCTCTCTCATTGATGTTTCTATCTCTCTCTGCCTCTCCCTTCCTCTCTCTGAAATCAATAAAAATATATTTTTAATAAAAAAGAAAAGAAAAAAAAAAAAGCAGGATTCTTGGAGAAATGGCTGATTCTAGGACTTAAGCACATAAAATAACCTAGAGCCGTGGTCGGCAAACGGCGGCTCGTGAGCCACATGCGGCTCTTTGGCCCCTTGGGTGTGGCTCTTCCACATAATACCACGTGCAGGCGCGCACGTACAGTGTGATTGAAACTTCGTGGCCCATGCGCAGAAGTCGGTATTTTGTGGAAGAGCCACACTCAAGGGGCCAAAGAGCCGCATGTGGCTCACGAGCCGCGGTTTGCCGAGCCGCAGTTTGTTGACCACTGACTAGGCCAGCCGTGGGCAAACTACGGCCCGCGGACCGGATCTGGCCCGTTTGAAATGAATAAAACTAAAAAAAAAAAAAAAGACCGTACCCTTTTATGTAATGATGTTTACTTTGAATTTATATTAGTTCACACAAACACTCCATCCATGCTTTTGTTCCGGCCCTCTGGTCCAGTTTAAGAACCCATTGTGGCCCTCGAGTCAAAAAGTCTGCCCACCCCTGGACTAGAGCATCCTTTAGGGTCAAAAGTATGAAAGGGCTGCTATAGCAATTTCAGCAACAAAATAAGTAACGTAGTTTTGGACTATAACCCAAACTATAAAATAAATATCCATGAATCTATACTGATATAAAGTAATGATTACATACAAAAATAAGAAGAGATCAATCCACATTGTTCAGAAAAAAAGTTAACCCAGCAGGCCTGACTGGTATCCTTTGAAAGTCCTGCTTACAAGACTGACCCTTGGCTAGCATCTAAGCACTTAGATTTCAAGAAGGCCCCCACCATTCCCAGCACTGACATGAGTGGCTCACACTATGCCTAAACTGTTGGTACAAACAATACAGATTATGCTGAACATCTGCTTTCCTCTAGGCTAGGGAGTCTAAAATGTGGGTATGTGCCTGGCACTGGATACTCATGTGATCAGCCCTGGTAAAAATCCTGGGCACTGAGTCTCTACTGAGCTCCGTGGCTGGTCACATTTCACCCATGGTGTCATAGCTCAATACTGGGCAATCAATTGCCTCCTCTATGGTGCTACTGGGAGACACTCTGAAGGCTTGTGCCTGGTTTCCCCTGGATTTCATCCAACGTGCCTTTTCACTTTGCTGATTTTGCTTACTGTCCTTTTGCTGTTCTTAATCATAGCTGTGAGTACAAGGACACGCTGTGACCTGCGAGTCCTTCTAGCAGATCATTAAATGTGAGGATGGTCTTGGGGATCCATGATACACAGTCAGAAGAATTCTAAATAATTTATGTAGATACTTCAATATCAAGGAGGAGCATTACTCCCGGATCCTTAAAAACATGAGCTATACTAGTGGCCTTCTTTGGAAGGGTACAATATAGATAGCAGAGGGAAAGCGGAATTTTACTGTGAAAAAAACCTAACAAATACTACTTGAGCCAGGAGATCAAGATTAAACTCATCAGTGATAAAGTAAGAGCACACATTCTTGATGATGAAAATGGCATTTTTCCTCTGTGTTCTTCCTAAAACCTAAAGCCCCAGTCTACGTATGAAGAAAACATCATATAAACCCAAAATGAACAGTTAAAAAATACCCAGCCAATACTCGAGATCATCAAAAACAAGGAAACTCGGAGAAACTATTATAGTTGAATACCCAGGGCATTCTGCAGATACTTCAGAAGTGTCATGCCTTACTAATGGGCCAGTGGTTACTTTAAACCCTTCTTAACATAGCTTCAAAAGATCAAAAGCAAACCTCAAAAGATCAAGCTATCAGCAAGTAACAGCCTTCCAGAACAAAGAACAACACTTTAAAAGAATGTAACAAAGTCCAACATTTATGTCTAGCATCTAATTAAATATTAGATGTGTCAAGAAGTAGGAAAATGTGACCCATAAAATTAGTCAATTGAGCAGATCTAGAAATGACAGAGATGATGGGATTAAGCATATGGGCTCTTAAAAAACTATTATATATAGACTCAAAAACTTGAATGAAAAAGGAAACACAATGAGGAGAAAAGAGAATATATAAAAATAGACTGAAATAGAATTCTGAGAGATAAAATACAAAATATCTTAAACAATAAATTCACTGCATGGAACTAAAAAAGATTAGATTCCACAGAACAAAAGATTAGTAAACTTGGAGAAATGGAAATAGTAGCTCTCCAAAGTCAAGAACAGATAACAAAACGGTGAAAAAAATGCATAAAGCCTCGCTGACCTTCGCAAGAACATCCAATAGTTTAACATATGTGTTATTGGAATCTCAGGGAAGGGAAGAGAAAATACTACCTGAAGAAATAATGATCAGAATTCTAAAAAATTGATGAAGACCCACAAATCCAAAATAGTCAAACTTCAAGCAAGGATTCATGTACTAAAAGAACACATGCCAACGTATGCCATAATCAAACTCCTGAAAACCAAATGACAAGAAAAATCTTAAAATCGGGGGGGAAAATGACACATTGCATACAGAGGAACAAAGATAAAAATGAACACATTCATTTCATCTGAAACTATACAAGGCAGAAGTTGTAATGATATCACTGAAAAGCTTAAACCATAAAAATTGGTGACTTACAATTCTATATCCAGTGAAAGTATCCTATCAAGAAACAAGCAAAAAACTTTTCCAAGATAGACAAAAGCTGAAAGAATTTATCACCAACAGGTCTACATACAAAAAATGTTACATAAAGTTCTTCAGGCAGGAAGAAAAGTATACAAGATGAAAACCTGAATCCATACAAATTATGAAGAGTGCCAGAAAAGGCAAATGTAAAGGTAAGAAAAGACCTTTTATTTCTCATTTTAAATTGTCTTTAAGTTAACTGGCTGCTTCAAGCAAAAGTGGTTAACAATGTACTGTCAGGTTTATAACATATGAAGAAATAAAACATCCTATATAACAAAAGGCTAATATGCAAATAGACCAAACAACTGAACAACTGGTTATTATGACATGTGCTGACCACCAGGGGGCACGCACAAAACATGGCGGGCGTTGACCGTGGCAGGATGGTGGAACAGGTGAGCAGGGACTCCAGACCAAGGCAGGGCACCGGCTGCTGTCATCGGGGTGAGCCTCTGGTGGTTACTGAAAATTCTTTGCTCCCATGCGCTGCGGTCCCGCCCGGCGCTCACACCTGCTGCCGGTGCCAGCCCTACCTACACCGGCTGCTGGAGCCAGAGCCGCCGCTTGCACCCGCTGCCAGCACCCAGTGCCGGCCCTGATTGCCCCTCAGGGCTTCTCCACCTCCCCGTGCTCCTGAGGGGCGATTGGGGCCGGCAGCTGCCTCTAACACCTGCTGCTGGTGACGGCCCCACTCTCACCTGCTGCTGGTGCAAGAGCCACCACTTGCACCCACTGCTGACGCTGGCCCCGCTCGCACCTGCAGCCAGCAGCAGAGCTGCCGCTCGCACCTGCTGCCAGCCCCCAGTGCCCAGCGCTGGTCCCGATTGCCCCTGAGGGCTTCTCCACCTCCCCCTGCTCCTAAGGGGTGATCAGGGCAGCAGATGCCACTTGCACCTGCTTCCAGTGCTGGCCCTAATCACTCCCCGCCATCAGTGGGTGCGAGTTGGATTGGCGTCGTCAGCCTGTGGGAGCGGCAGCAGCGCGAGTGAGGCTGCCAGCAGACAGGGGACAGGAGGGGGCCAGGTGGGGACTCGGAGGATGGGCCAAGACCCACCCCTGTGCCCACTGCAGCCTCGCAGATCACAGCTCCTTTCAAGGTGCACTAATTCATGCACTGGGCCCCTAGTTTGACTATAATAGTCAAAAAAAATGGAGGGGAGAAAGAAGTATAAAGTTTCAGGTTCTTATTATACATAAAATGTTATGCTATTATTTGAAAGTAAAGGATGATAAGTTCAAATTGATTTTGTAAACTCTAAAGCAGCGGTCCTCAAACTACGGCCCGTGGGCCACATGCAAAGACAAATATTGTATTTGTTCCAGTTTTGTTTTTTTACTTCAAAATAAGATATATGCAGTGTGCATAGCAATTTGTTCATAGTTTTTTTTTAAACTATAGTCCGGCCCTCCAACGGTCTGAGGGACAGTGAACTAGCCCCCTGTTTAAAAAGTTTGAGGACCCCTGCTCTAAAGCAAGTAGCTCAAAAAGAGAATTTAATAAAGCAATAGTCGAATAAATTAGAATACTAAAAATATATACAAGAAGACAAAGAAAGAATGGAAAAAAGAAAATATAACAGATGCGACAATAGGAAACAATAGCAATATAGATTTAAGCCCAATCATGTCACCAATTATATTAAGTATAAATGGTCTAAACACTGTGCAGAGCACCATGAGAGGTGCTAAAGGATAATTTAATAACTAAAATAGATCTTTGTGCCCTTGGGAGGGTTAGGACCCAAAGGTGGAGCTAGAGTGTGGGTGTGGCTATGTGTGTCTCCCTCTTCTGAAGAATGAATCTTTATGCTTAATCTTAAAAAGGAAAACAGATTGTGCTCGCTTTGGCAGTACATATGGTAAAATTGAAACAATACAGAGAAGATTAGGATGGCCCCAGCGCAAGGATGACATGCAAATTTGTGAAGTGTTAAAAAATTCTTTTTTTTTTTTTTTCTAAATTAAAATCAAAGTAACTCTGGCTGACCAGGGTTAGAGCACCAGATTCCTATCCACTTGGTTCTTCCACTTGCCTGAGGAGATTCACAAAGAAGCCCTGAAATACCCATAAGGCTCTAGGGAAATACTGAAGTTGATCATCAAGTGCTATAGAAGAGTTTTGAGCAGGAAACTGACTAATTAGGTAAGGAATGGACTGGAGGAGAACACAACAGAAGTCAATGGGCCATTTATTTATTTTAGTAAGTTTTGGGGATATGTTTTTATTGATTTTAGGGAGAGGGATAGAGAGATAGAAACATCAATGAGAGAGAACCATGGATCGGCTGCCTCCCACTCACCTCTCACAGGGGATGGAGCCCACAACCCAGGCATATGCTCTGACCAGAAATAGAACCAGTGATCTCCTGATTCATGGGTCCACACTACACTTAACCACATAGGCGGGGCTCAATGGGCTATTTAAGTTGCTAAGGTGAGAAATAATGACTTAAAAAATTAATAATATACTTAAAACAATTCAGGAAAAGGCAATAAGGAGGGGAAGAAGACAGATTCCAATTTTTTCATTAGACATACTTCTTGATGTATTTAGAATACACAGGGTAAAAAAATTAAAGCCGAACTACTCAAAAGTGACCCTTAGGCTTAGGTGACTGCATAGACGGTACTAAACATACATAGGTCACATCAAGAAGAGTTCTGGCTATATAATACAAAAGGGATGTCAGGACTAGAGATGAGAGGAGAACGTAGGGACAGACAACCAACCCCACAAGCCTTCCAGCTCTCTTCTCCACTGATGAGGGGAGGAAATTGAATTTCTTATTTTCAAGTACTTGCTAGCCAACAATAACCACAAATTAATGGCTTTCGGCTGAACTGAAGAAAAATAACAACAAGGTAACAATAATTCAAATCCAGCACTACAAAAGGACAAATGAAATAAACAGGTGAGTGTTGAGGGGGATCTGCTCCTCAAACACTTGAACCAGAATTCCATCTAGATTTCTGGATAGGAAAGTTTCAGGTCATGTCCAAATTAAATGCTTATTTCAGAATTATATGTCAAGTCTCTGAACTAATGGTTATAGCTATAAAAGGGTAAGTTTTCTACAAATGTCACAGGTTGGACCAATGCAACAATGTATTCTCAAATTAGCAACATAAAGCAGTAAAGAAGCATTTTAACTAAGCTTTGTATTTCAGGAGTGGTTACCTATGCAGCAATTCCATTGCTTGCGTATGCCGTGAGGTACAATTACTGTTACCTTCCTGACACAGGGTATTTATTAATAGACCAATTGTTCCTAGTTTTTGGTTGAAGTTCTTTTTATATATTTCACACATAAAAATTTTAAAAAATGCTTCCTCTGCTTAAAATGAAGCAGTCCAGACCCCGTAATCATACTTTCTTCTTTGCCCTTAGCCATACCAATTTGATATGACTTGGCCCAGTGGTAAGACAGTTACCTCTTCAATGGAAAAAAAACCCACCTGTTTCTGAGTATACTTGAAATTCATTATTGAGATTCCAGAAATTGTTTGTGAAATAATTTTTGAAAATTCTGCTTTAAAAAATCCAGATTTAAAATTTTCTATTCAAAAGGCTGCTAGTTACTGGATTTATATTTTTACAATGCACACAATGTCTATTCATCACCTACAAAGAAACTAGATTGTTAATACTAAGGTACTTTCATTGTCGATATATGGTATACAGATGTATTGGGAAGAAAGGGGAGCATGCATTACTGGGAATGTATAAGAAAAATTCTAAGAAACATGAACAGGATGAAAATAAAATGTATTGTCCAAAGCAGGACATTTTTTGAGGGTGGAAATAGGCACTATTAACAACACGCCAGGACAGAGATGTAAACCGTCAACTCTCCAAGGCCTATGAGGACCTATAGTCACCTTAGCAGCCACCACAAGGTGAAGGCTCACTAATTCCCGCCAACACTTGCCTTTCTGAATTTTTCCTCCTTTGTCAGTAGCATGGGAAATTTACAATCAACTAGAGGTTTTTATTGTTTGAGCCACCTTTGAGAACACTCTTCACAACTTTAAAACAAAGGAGTGAGTCACAAGGCTGTACTGAAGTATAAGAGGAAGAGTCTACATCAGAAAAGAAAAGGAAGTGTCCAACTGCAGAGGCGACTAAATGTAAAGACAAAAATCACACTTAGGAAGGAGAGTGCCAGCTGGGGTAGAAAGAAAAGATGAAGAGATTGCCCAGAGAATTAAACGGGCCAGACTGAAAACAGGAAAATATTTATGCGTGGTTAAACATAATCATAATGTACTATATTAAAAGTAATTTGAAAGAACCTACCTTCATAATCTTAATATTCGTTAAAGCACCTCCTAATCTAGTAAATCAGAGCTCACTTTTTAAAAGTAAGATCTCTGAGATCATTGTTAAGCCCATTAAAGTTTAAGAAGAGCTCCTTTAAATTACATTTATAAAAATTTTATATTGCTTATGTTGTTTTTAGCACATATCTATACTTACTTAAAAATAGAGACTAGGAACCTTCAGAAGCCTAAGACATAATAAAGAGAAATTTTCTGTATTCCTTATAAGAACTTTTTTAGTGTTTTCTGAAGTTTCTCCACTTTGTAGACTAGAAATATATTCCAGCTGATACTTCTTGAGAACAGTCTAAGAGATCATCAGACAACTTACCTAATCTTAAACAAATCACTCTTTAGAAACAGAAAAATCTATCAAAAGTTCAACTGAAAAAAAAATTTAGGTACGGTGGTAAAAATTTACATCTGTACTATTTACTATTATTTTGGACTAGAGGCCTGGTGCACAAAATTTGTGCACTGGGGGGTGGGGTTCCCTCAGCCCAACCTGCCCCTCTCACAGTCCAGGAGCCCTCAGTGGATGTCCTACTGATGGCCACAGTCTGGCAGCAGAGGCTCGGAGCAGGCGTCCCGTGTGTGTGTGTGTGTGTGTGTGTGTGTGTGTGTGTGTGTGTATGTGTATGTGTATGGGTCTGCTGGGGCCTGCCCACAGCCGCACCATGTAGGCTCAGAGCAGTTGCCGTGTGTGTGTGTGTGTGTGTGTGTGTGTGTGTATGTGTATGTGTATGGGTCTGCTGGGGCCTGCCCACAGCCGCACCATGTAGGCTCAGAGCAGTTGCCGTGTGTGTGTGTGTGTGTGTGTGTGTGTGTGTGTGTGTGTATGTGTGTCCCTGCTGGGGGCCTGCCCCCGCTGCGTAGGAGGCTCAGAGCAGTCACTCCGTGTGTGTGTGTGTGTGTGTTATGTGTCTGCCTGCTGGGGGCCTGCCCCCAGCCACACCGTGGAGGCTTGGAGCAGGAGCCCCTCTGTGTTGATCTCTCAGGCTCCTGGCCTCCACTGCGTGTTGTCCTCTCCCTTGAGCTGTGGCCAGGGTGGGGTGCTGCCTGTAGGCCGCGCTTTCCTGCTCACTGTTTGCCGGATCACCGCAGAGACCTGGGGGCAGGCCCTGCTGGGTGCTGCCTGGGCGGAACTTTCCTGCTCTGGGATCACCATGGCAACCCAGGAGCAGGCCCACCTGGGGGCTGCCTGCCCTCCACACTTTCCTGCTATGGGATCGCCATAGCGCCCCAGGAGCAGGCCCTCCTGGATGCTGCCTGCAGGCCGCGCTTTCCTGCTCTGGGATCGTCACGGTGACCCAGGAGCAGGCCCACCTGGGGGCTGCCTGCCGGCTGCACTTTCCTGATCTGGGATCACCAAGGCGACCTAGGAGTAGGCCCTGCTGGGTGCTGCCTGCGGGCTGCATGTCCCTGCTTGCGGATTGCCACGGTGACCGGGGAGCAGGCCCTGCTGGGTGCTGCCTGTGGGCCGTACTTTCCTACTCTTGGATCACCATGGCGAACCAGGAACAGGAACTTCTGGGTGCTGCCTGAGGGCCGCACTTTCCTGCTCTCGGATCGCCATGGGGTCCTGGCTGGCAGCGGGGCTTAGGCAGCGGAGGGCTTAGGCGGCACACGGGGGGCCCAGCTGGGGGCGGGGCTTAGGCAGCGCGGGGCTTAGGTGGCACACGGGGGGCCCCGCTGCCCAGGGCCGCACACGGGGGCCCGGATGGCAGCTCACGCTGGCCAGCCCTGCCTGCAGTATGCAAATTAGCCATCTTTTTTTGGGCGGTTAATTTGCATATCACTCTGATTGGCTGATGGGTGTAGTGAAGGTACAGTCGATTAGCATCTTTGTCTTTTATTAGATAGGATTACTGCTTATCTATAATGTTTAAATGAATAGGGCAATGATGGAATATTTGCTTTCCTGATACGTAGTTTAGAAAAATGTAATTCTAAAAGACAAACAGACTGATCGGTTCTCACTTTGATTGCTATCTTCCTACAAAGAATCACCTGAGATTGTCTAGGTTACCTTTATTCTTTAGAGAGAGAGAGAGAGACAGAGAGAGAGAGACAGAGAGAGAGAGAGAGAGAGAGAGAGAGAGAGACAGAGAAATTGAGACTTAATAAAGTGGCAGGATGAGGTGATAGAGATGGGTGGAAGGTGCAGGTACAGCCTAGTGGACAATGAGTTCCCCACTGTGGAAAGGTCCACAAACAGGATTCATAAAAGCAACCATTTCCCAGAATTCCACATCAGGATTTTAAGGGCATAGAGAAAATGTGATAAGCCAACAATTATCTTTAAAGAATAAACCACCTGGCCTTCCACAATCACAGATTTTTTTTTTAAATGGAAAAACATGAAAGATCACATAACATAAACCCTTAAATTTCAGATGAGATGACTGAAGCCCTAGAGGATAAGTGATATAGTTGGATCCCTAATCAAGTCAGTAAGTACTTACTGAACGCCTACTACAGGCAAAACACTGTTCCAAGGGTTACAAAAAACACAAAAACGTGTAATATTGGACCCCTTCTTCAAAACTCCCATTCCCCATTTCACAGGTGAGTTACATGCAGGTAGTTCTCTGATGTTAGCAATATTCTCTTCCATATTCTAGCTTAGTGGTTGGAACACTTTGGCCCTCGGGCCAAGTCTGGTTCATCGCCAGCTTTTGTAAATAGAGCTGTGCTGGACCGTGGCCACACATACATTCATGTATCATCTAGGCTCCCTTTGCTCTGCGAAGCCAGAGCTGAGTAGCTGTGACAGAGACTTGTGGTATGTAAAGCCTAAAATATTTACTATCTGGCCCTTTACAGAAAATGTTTGCCAAGCTCTGTTCTAGATCATCGTTTGCTCAACTTGAGGTTTTTGGTGTGGTTTGTTGTTGTTTTTTCTCTCTTTTTATTTGAAATGAATGGAAGGCTGGTTTTGCCTGAGGAGCCACTGCCCACTGAGCAATGTGCTAGATGGTTTTGAAGGAACAGTCAGTGGGCTAAATATGGCAACTGACAGCAGCTTCGGTAACAAGAAAAAACTTGTTCTGGCATATAAAGGACAAGGACCAACTGACACAGAATTCTAACATCCAACAAATATTTACTAACTGCTTACTAAGTGCGTGCCATTGAGCTAAGCTCTGGGGATAACCCCAATAAATAAGACCAACTCAGTTCACAAAGAACTGACTACCTAATGAAAGAAACACTTTTATGTTAAATGGAATAGTAGAAGCTAGTAGACAATGAGTTAGAGACCTGACCCAGGGATTAATGAACTGGGGTGAAGCTGGGGTGGGATAAACTACGCAAACCCAGGGACAGGCACACAGAGACTACGATTCCCCCTGCAGAGATCCAGTCCCAGGAAGTCATCAGGATTGGAAGCTTGTAACTATCTACTAGCAGAGCTGCCTCATTCCAAAGGCCACTACTGGTACATGGGGGAGGTAACTTGGATTGTAGGTTGCTTCCTGAATTTCTTTTATAGCACATTTTTGTTTAACCTTTCTAGTATATTCCTTTAGTGACATTTTTAAACTTACATTTAGCTTTAGTCATCTTAACCTATTTTACCGTGTGTTTTTCCAACCCCACCTCTTTTATTTTCTTTAGCATCTTCCAATATAGATATTATCACATGATTCATCTTTTTACGCTTTTATGATTTCAGTATGTTGTGACTAAAAATTTATTTAGTTGTATATTTTTCTTATCCCCCCACCTTTTTTTCCAATTATTTTATCTTAGATATAACTCTTTCTTTTTGCTTCTTAAGAGAGGCTAAGCAGGGATAATCAACAAAATAGTCAGCTACCAGGAAGATATGGTAACTAAAAATTAAAACATGCCCAGTCTCAGAGTGGCAGTGGGTCCTGAAGGGCCCTAGTGTGCTTAGGATTCACCTTTTAGTTGATGAATCCAGGGGTGGGTTCAAGAGGGCCCGGGGGCGGAGACAGAAGGACTGGAGCAGCAGGAACGCTTGGGGGAGGAGATGGCACAGTAGCTAAATATCAACTGATGGGAGGAACTGTAATCTTTCAACAGCCAGTATCAGGATACCACTGCACGCTGAATAAACATCAGTCCTGCGATTAGGAAACAGCGGAGTAAGTGGGATAGAGAGGAGGCTTTTCCAGGCTCCTTAAAAGAGAGACAGATGCATCTTTATTGCAATTAAGTTTCTTGCAAGTCCTTTCTAAATGTCAAAGTAAAGAGCCTGACCCTAACTCTAGCCATACTGAACTGCTCCAATTTTTAAAAATATATATATATCCATGTAACGTGAGGAGACAGTCTAAAATGATTCTTCTTAAGAAGTGTTAGGCTAACTTTAAAAATAGCCCAGAGAAACTACTAAAGTAATACTGCTGCACTAACTTCTAAAAATCCTGGTAGCTGGATCTCACAGTCATTTGGCCACAGTGACTGGAATAGCACACGCTGTGGACAAAGAAGGAAGCACAGGAAAAGGTGGTACAACTCAAGCGCCAAGGAACTCTGGCGCAGCTCTCAATCACGGGCGAAGCTTCTTTGAGTTATGCACAAAAAAGACCTAGACCCAGATTCCTAGAATATTTTCCATGATGGAATGCTCTAATGATAAATTCTAGTTAAATTTGATTCATCTACCTCCAAGTCAAAATTCCAAAAGTTTTTGTAAACAATAGACACCAAGTATTAAACTATGTGCCAATTTCGCAGCCATATTCTTATAATCTTAAGAACAATACTACAAAGAAGAACCATGCATAGGCGAGGCCAACTGGCCTGGGGAGACTAAGTAGCCTATTCAAGGGCACACGGCCAGTCACCGGTAGAGCTCAGCTCAGTCTGGATCCAAGTCCCACAACACTCCTTCTTCAATACTCCACTGCCTCCCATCACGCCTACGTCTCCTAGTCTCTCTCCTCTGTCCTGAGAGTTCTCACAGATTCTGAGAAGGCATGTATATAACAACCCAACAGGGCTTCTGAAAAATACTCTAAAGGTCCTCTTACGTAAGAAAGCCTCCTTGATTCCACGACACTACAAAAACCTAAAACTTCCAAGTCCCATTTGTATAAGCAAGAATTCCTAAAGCCCTTCATACGTGGCAAGTACAAGGCATCATGTGGGTCAGGCCAGAAATTCCCCAGCAGACTGATTATTACTGGGAGCTCTCAGGTTCTTCCAGGACGCCGCCCCACCCAAGGACCTTTTTATCACATTTGAGTCCCAAATGATTCTTCATCTCCTTTGGTCTGTTATCACTACATGCATTTGAAGTATCAGGAGAAAATCTACTTCACTTCAATGTTCTCCCAGGACCTTCTCTAAACTCTCTATTCATACTCTAGTCTTTGATAAAGACTTAAATCCATCTCATTCCCTTCTGAAAAGAAACTGGCCTGCCATGCTATTCCACTACCCAATACATAATGTAGCAAAAAAACAAAAATCCGAGCTCTTCTGGAGGTGCAAAATCTAACCACTGAAGGCAATGGTTCTACAAAAAACAAAACTGAAAAGACCACTTATTTAAAATATCTTAGCTGACTGGCCAGTGTGGGTCAGTGGTTGAGCTTCAACCCATGAATCAAGAAGTCACTGGTTCAACTTCTGGTCAGGGCTCATGCGGGGTTGCGGGCTCAATCCCCAGTAGGGGGCGTGCAGGAGGCAGCTGATTAATGATTCTCATCATTGATGTTTCTATCTCTCCCTCTCTCTGAAATCAATAAAACATTTAAAAAATATATTTTAGTAACAATTACCATTCCCTTTTCTTTACTGGTCAAATGCAGACAGCAGCCTTTAAAGCTCAACCAAAAGGCTTTTGGAATTTTTTTTTTTATAATATATTTTATTGATTTTTTACCGAGAGGAAGGGAGAGAGATAGAGAGTTAGAAACATCGATGAGAGAGAAACATCGTTCAGCTGCCTCCTGCAAATCTCCTACTGGGGATGTGCCCACAACCCAGGTACATGCCCTTGACCGGAATCGAACCCGGGACCCTTCAGTCTGCAGGCCGACACTCTATCCACTGAGCCAAACCGGTTTTGGCGGCTTCTGGAATTTTTAACAAGTGCTACATTTTGGTTTGTCCTGGCTACTGAACTGTCCTGAATATCTCAGGGGAGGTATACCGGTATACTATTTAAATGTTTATAACCCATGAAGTCATTAACACTTTGTAATGAAATGGAAATGGTATCTCAATGTGCACCTCTTAAATGTTTTTGAAAAAGTCATGTGAAATAGCTATTCCCTTAATCAGCTTATCTAACCAGTGTTATAAAAATAACTAGAGGCCCGGTGCACAAAAATTTGTGCACTCGGGGGATGGGGGGGGGGGTCCCTCAGCCTGGCCTGTGCCCTGTTGCAGTCTGGGACCCCTCGGGGGATAACGACCTGCTGGCTTAGGCCTGCTCCCGGGTGGCAGAGGGCAGGCCCAATCCCTAGGTGCAGCCCCTGGTCGGGCTCAGAGCAGGGCCGATTGGGGAGTTGGGGCGCCACCCCCTGTCATGCACAGAGCAGGGTGGATTGGGAGGTTGTGATGTCACCCTCAGTCACGCTCAGGGTAGGGCCGATTGGGGGGTTGGGGCACCGCCCCCTGTCACACTCAAGGCAGGGTTGATGGGGAGGTTGCGGCGCCACCCCCTGTCACGCACAGAGCAGGGCCAATCAGGGGGTTGCGGTGCTGCCTCCTGTCAGCACAGAACAGGGCTCATCAGGGGGGTTGGGGCTCCATACCCTGTCACGCACAGAGCAGGGCTCATCAGGGGGTTGGGGAGCTCCCCCCTGTCACCCACAGAGCAGGGCCGATCAGGGGGTTGGGGCACTGCCACTGTCACACTCAGGGCAGGGCCGATGGGGAGGTTATGGCTCTACCCTGTCACACACAGAGCAGGGCCCGTGGGGGTGGGGGGGCGGGGGTGGGGCGCCCCACCCTGTCACACAGAGAGCAGTGCCGATCAGGGGGTTGGGGCACCGCACCCTGTCAGACACAGAGCCGCAGGGCAATCAGGGGGTTTGGGCGCTGCCCCCTGTCATGCTGATCCCGGTGCCAGGAGGCATATTACCCTTTTACTATATAGGATAGAGGCCTGGTGCACGGGTGGGGGCCGGCTGGTTTGCCCTGAAGGGTGTCCTGGATCAGGGTGGGGGTCCCCACTGGGGTGCCTGGCCAGCCTGGGTGAGGGGATGATGGCTGTTTGCAGCTGGTCACACATCCTTCAGGGTGGGGGTCCCCACTGGGGTGCCTGGCCAGTCTGGGTGAGGGGCTGAGGGCTGTTTTCAGGCTGGCAGGTGACTGAAGCTCCCAACCGCTCCTTTTTTTCTTTCTTTTTTTTTTTTTATTCTGGGCCAGCTTTAGCTTTGAGGCTTGGCTCCGGCTCTTAGGCCTCTGCTGCTGAAATCAGGTTTCTGGCCTTTGTTTACCTTCTGTATTTGAAACAATGTTGCGATCCTGCTGGCTGAAGCCCAGCGGACTAAAGCAGGTTTCTGGGGTTTTGTTTAGCTTCTATATTTGTAACATAGTTGCTTAGAGTTGCAGCTCAGAGGCCGGCAGCGGCAGGCGGGGAACGTTGGAGTCCTCCGTCACTGAAGCAAGCAAGCCTCATGTTAGCTTCCAGCTGCCTGGCTACCAGCTGCCATCTTGGCTGGCAGTTAATTTGCATATCGCCCTGATTAGCCAATGGGAAGGGTAGCGGTCGTACGCTAATTACCATGTTTCTCTTTTATTAGATAGGATTATCAACTGTTCATTAAAGTGAAACAGAGTCTCAAATAGTAAAGCTCAACATATGCTGGAATTAAAGTTGTTGCCTATGAAAATATAGCTCTTATTTATATAGCCTATGAAAATATAGCACACCCCCAAAGGTGTGTTTCCTTAATAGAACACCTAACCTTAATAGATACAATTAGCCTTTAAAAATAAGTTTATACATAAAGATTCAAAACATCAACATTGCAATGAGATGGAGTAGAACAAAAGAACAAATGCCTGATTTTAAAATAATGGCATGACTAGCCCTACCTGGTTTGGTTCAGTGGATAGAGCATCCGCCTATGGACTGAAGAGTCTGAGGTTCGATTCTGGTCAAGGGCACATGCCTGGGTTGCTCGATCCTCAATAGGGGGCATGCAGGAGGCAGCCGATCAATGATTCTCTCTCATCATTGATGTTTCTATCTCTCTCTCCCTCTCCCTTCCTCTCTGAAATCAGTAAAAATATATATTTTTTTTAAATGGTATGACTAGACCATTTAGTAGTCAAAAAACTCAAATAATTTGGCTAAAGCCTTCTGAACTTTTAAAACTTTGCATAACAACCTATCTCACTCAGTTTTCAAGACAACTTAGACAGCATTTGCTCATTAAACCAATATTTACTAAGCAACTGTTCTGTTCCAAGCCCTGGAACACATCAGTAGACAGAGCAAAGTCCATGCTCACCTTATATTCTATTGAGGGGGGTGGGGGGAGGAAAACTGAATGCACTAAATAGATAGACAAATTATACCATTTCAGTTATTGGGAAAACAAAACAAGAAAATAATGCCCAGAATACAGAGAGCACTCAAAATTTCTTTCATCCTTAATGTTGACATATACTTAGTTCTGTTCAATGTATCATTATCTCTGGTCTTGGTGAATTATAAAAATAAATCTCGCCCTGGCCGGTCTCAGAGGGAAGTGGGGAGGAGGGGGGGCAGAGTGGGAAGAGATTAACAAAAGAACTTATCCATAACCCATGGACACAGACAATAGAGCAGTAGGCCTGGGGGAGGAGGGGCAGGTGCAAGGTAGAGGGGTTCAATGGGGGGAAAAGGGAAGACATCTGTAATACTTTCAACAGTAAAGATAAATTTAAAAAAACAAAGAAAATAAATACATCTTATATTTACACTCACTTATTCTTGACTCCAAATAGAATGCACAACAACAAAATTAAGGTTGATTCATAAGAATAAAAATAACCCAATCCTAGAGATACAAGGACTTAGCAGCTGTCACGACAGAAGCCTGTGGAAACACACTGCCTGATCCTTAGGGTCTGACTCATGACCATGCCTAATGGTCATTGTTCCTCAATGGTCAGTGAAGGGCATTTTCTCCCCACCAACTTTTATGTGTGGGGCTAGATATTACTTATGCCAATTCTACTAATATTTATCAGTGAAATCAGTCTTTGATCACATGACTATGACTACACAAAAATTATATGAATATTTAAGCAGCTTATGAATAAAATTTTTAGCACAAATACATGAATCTTTGATTCCTTTTTCTTAAGGAATAGGGATAGCAAATAAGTGACTTACTTCTTTAACAAAAACTGTAACATCATTTGTTATAAATTATACTGTTAGTTAATCAAATAATCAAAGACCTCCATTAAAGTAGGAATTGTGGAGGAGAGATCTATAGGTCCACTGAAAGTTTTATTTTAACTTAAAAAATATAAAATCCAAGTTTATTCCCTAGACTTTTATATAGTGCCAAGTACTTGTCTCTTAGGGTGAATTTGCTAATTGTTTTCTTGCCTAAAATCTAACCCTTGTACATCATTTACGATTTCCAGTTTCAAAGAGGACGGGGAAGCTGAAGGTATCTGAAAGCAAAATCCTTCCAATCATATACACTTCTATGGCCTACTCACAATTCAAAAGCAAATTTTTTTAGGAATTCACTTGTATGGAGTCTGATCAAAGTATTCAACTCTGTTTACACCACAATAGCTCTTTCTTTTCAGTCTCATACTTTACTGAATTACATAATATTTAACTATATTATACGATCACAATTACAAGTATAAATGGCATGAACAGGTTTGGTTTAAAATCTCACCCAACTCTTTGGTAAGCACACAACTCAACCCGGTGGGAGCAGAAATGTTGGCAGAGGAGTTGAACAGTTTTGTGTACAAGAGGCATTTGTTCATTAATATATTTTACAGAGAAAGGGGGGATTTCTGATAAATCCAGTGGGTTGCTTAAGAATTTCCATAAAATTTAAAAATATTAAGTTACTTAATATTTAGAGAGAGTTAAAAAGTAAAAAAAAAAAAATTATCAAAAGCAAAGATAAATGTTCTTCAACGTATCAACCCCGGCAAATACCTCAACATTTTACAAATATTTTTGTTAAAGAAAGCATAAGCATCTATAAATACTTTTGGAGTTAAAAGTAGCAAGTAAATTTCTATATACTGCCAACTAACCAAGTCTCTCTTACAGAAATTGCCAAAGAAGTCCTTTAAATTAATTTTAAGAGTCATTTCCTAAAGTTGAATTTTATTCTGGGGGAGAAACTGGGCAAGATTATTCCATAAAGAACCTGTAGCCTCTGAAGTTTCACACATCAGATTCTTCAGTATTCATGATTTTGCTTTGTTTGACTGTGACTAGAAAAAGATAGCTACTACGGAAAATTCTTAATCATTCAATTGAGTGCTTATGTGAAAATTAATATAAATTACAAAATCTAATTATTATATTTTGTAACATGTGTGCTATGCTCAAAATGTCTTTTTTTTAAAAAAAAAAAATAAAAGGAGCCGAAACCGGTTTGGCTCAGTGGATAGAGCGTCGGTCTGCAGACTGAGAGGTCCCAGGTTCGATTCCGGTCAGGGGCATGTACCTGGGTTGCGGGCATATCCCCAGTGGGAGATGTGCAGGAGGCAGCTGATCGATGATTCTCTCTCATCGATGTTTCTAACTCTCTATCTCTCTCCCTTCCTCTCTGTAAAAAATCAATAAAGTATATTTAAAAATAAATAAATAAATAAATAAATAAATAAATAAATAAATAAATGGTGACATATTAGCCCTAACTGGTTTGGCTCGGTGGATAGAGCGTCAGCCTGCGGACTCGAGGGTCCCAGGTTCGATTCTGGTCAAGGGCATGTATCTTGGTTGTGGGCACATCCCCAGTAGGGAGTGTGCAGGAGGCACCTGATCGATGTTTCTCTCTCATCGATGTTTCTAACTCTCTATCTCCCTTCCTCTCTGTAAAAAATCAATAAAATATATATTTTTTTAAAAAGGTGACATATTAAACTAATGGCCATAGTATGTTACATTTAAACACCAAGTCCAATCACACAGGCTGGGATAAAGAAAATGATTAAAAACTGAAAGTTAAAGAAAAAGTAGTTTTTAATAACTTAAATAACTGCATATATTAATATATTCACATTTTTCATTTATTTATACTAGCACTACTGAACACAAAACTAAGTGCTGAAAGACATTCAATTTTAACTGAAATTAAGAGGTACTAACTCAGTGGCCTCACTTCCACTTCATTCATTCAAATGAGTGAATAGTATAAGAAAAAGAGAAACTTCTAACACCAATACATTGTAGATATCAATATATATTTCTTTTTAAAGCTTAAAAGCTCCGTGTCCTTTGTTTTAAAAATATCCATTATGTAAAAGAAAGTGTGGTTTCTCACAAATACGACCCTAATTTTTAACCTGACAAGAAACAGATCGAGTGTGAATGCAAGGAAATGGAGGCACTCATCTTCAGCCCTGAGGAACCGAAATTGGGAAATTTTTTAAAGGTAACTTCGCATTGCTGACCAAAATTTTTAATGCACATAGAAACTTCTATCAAGAAGCAAGCATACAAAGGTATAACGTGATATATAAATGGATATTTATTTTTAATAACTAAAAATAGTCATACTAAATGTTCATTAATAAGGGACTGATTGAATAAATTATATCCTCACAATGATGTGCGTTTTAAATGAGGCAGAAAGATGTTTATGATGTATTAAATGAAAAGGCACACATCAAGACAGCCTGGATAGTAAACCTCATTTTTAAATTCTACAAATAAAAATGTATGTGTGCATATTAAAGTATGCATAGGAAACAGCTATAAGAATATATATATATCAAACTTGTAGAGAAACTCTCCTCTTTCCATAAAGTATTATATTCATTTATATAAGCAGTTATTTATTCACACAAAAAAATCATAATCATACAGAACATTTTAGTCAAAAATTAAAAAACAGCATTTTTCCATTTTCTTCCTAAAGGATTTTCTTTCTTTTAATATTTGCTATTTACCAGTGCTATATGCAAAACTGATTTTTTCTTCTAACACAGACTGAGTATCATTTGCTCAAACTTTAAAAGACATTAAATGTAACTTTGCAGGATTATATTAAATAAAGGTACTGTGACTCAAAATAATCATGATTATATTCAAAGATGTGACTTTTTATGTTTCACCCCAAATATTTGCTATCTTCACAACAAAATAATGAAGTATATTTTTAAAATAAAATGGACATGGTTTCTATGGTGATAGGTAAAACTCAGTATCTTATTTTTCATTTACATATTCTATGGGTTACAAATAACATTTTTCCAATAAGTATAACACATTTTCCAAAGATCATCAAACTGCAACCTTCTTTAAGAAATATTGATTTACAGCATCAATATTTCTCCATCTAAACTCACAGCAAAACTTTGATACTAAAATAATTTTACACCAACTACGTATTTACTGTATTAAACATTTTATAATATTTAAACTTGACTTTCAATACACAGATTTTTTTTTTTGCTCACTAGAATTCAAACTTGTAAAATTAATTTCTTTCCTAAAATACTTTTTAAAGGACCGAAAATAATACATTTTATTCCCATTTTACTTTACCGAGCTGCTGATGGAGGTGTTTGTCATAATTACTGTGCCAGGTAGGGATTCCATCCTCCTCACCTACAGTCTTCTCTGATGAAAACAAACTGAGACGTCTCATCTTCAGTAATCGGGGGGAACCTTCCTGAAAACTACCTCTAGCTTCCAAACCCACATCTCCCGAAAGAATGGGAGGCACAACTCTTTTTAAAAAGTCCATTATAAGGCTCTTCTACATTACTGGTCCTAGGAGCACACAGAAAAGGCACCTGCACCAATTTCCTTGATGAGGAGATAAGGTCCACTATGTATGTCAAAGAGCAGACACGTCATGTGAGGTTAGGTGGTGCTCAACACCAGCAGGCCAAGTGCCAGCTGTTTGGAAGCTGATTTTCAGGACATCTGCTGTTCACACTGATAACAAACCAAACAGCTATCGACCATGAAACGGCACTTCACGTGTACAAGTCTTTGTACATCTACAATGGGTGTTAACAGTAACATTCAGACCATAAAAGGGTTGGCATCCGTCTAGTTTAACATTTAGACTTGGAAAACTTACACTGTAATAATGTTGGGACAAATTTACTTTGACCTGAGGTGTGTCGTCCTTCTAAATAAACTTACAGCTGAAGTGCAGAACTAACTAGTAGCCAAAAGATGACTCTTATGCCCTTGGCTCAGTGGATAGAGCGTCAGCGTGTGGCTGAAGGGTCTCGGGTTCTATTCCAGTCAAGGGCACATGCCTCGATTGCAGGCTCCTGGCCTTGGTCAGAGGCACGTGGGAGGCAACCAATCGATGTGTCTCTTTCACATCCGTGTTTCTCTCTGTCTCTCCCTCTCCCTTCCACTCTCTCTAAAAAAATCAATGGAATAAATATCCTCGGGTGAGGATTTAAAAATAAAATAAAAACAAAATGATTACTCTTATGATTCTAAAATTCACTAACAGACCTCAGGAACATCAAGCTTCATAGGACATGAAAGACGTATTATGAACTTGATTCATGAAAGCACTATTGTATTATGAACATTCCAATGTACTTTTAAAAATAAAAAAGTCCTCATCACAATCAATTGCCATTATCAACAGTAGCAATGGAGACATTAGCATGAATTGCCAAAAAAAAAAAAGGTGATAATTTAGAATATATGGATCTAAGAATATAGATTTTAAATATAATGATCTAATTAAATAAACCCAGTAATCAACCTTACCTAAGTAGTAACTGAGCACTCTACTAAATATTTTTAAATAGCTGAAGTGGCTGAGCCTATTGCTTAATGTACTCCAGAAGCATGACGAAATACTCCAGTGGACGTTGCCTACGTAAGACTTTGCAAACTGAAATTAATACCTTCTTTTTTCCCTTCCTTTGCCTGCCCTCTGGTGGGGATAAGTGAGCAAGAAGGAAATGAAAAACCAGAGAGAACAGACAGGCGTAAACTCCCTCTAAGTAATCAGATTATAACTTTGAGGATTTGTGTTTTAATAAGATAACAAATCTGATTCACTTAGTGAAACACAAGCACAATCTCATTCTTCTCAACACGAAGAAACTGATTTACATCTTTTAAAAGATGAAACATAAAACTATCTATATATACGTATCAGGAAAAGTTATAATGAAAAAAATTTCTGGTTCTGAATTAAATCCTCATTTTTCTACATTAATTTATAAAGTCTACTATTCTTTATTTCATTATTTAAAAGATATGAATTGAAGGTCCTCTACATGTAAAGCATTACTATAGTATTAAGGTTCAGAGAAAAGTTAGAGGACTTATTAATGCAAATCCTGCCTCAGGGAATTCTACAGTGAAAAGGAGGTTAAAAAAACGAACAAGGAAGTCGAGTATAGGACTTAAAGCAGAAATGTACCTACTAGGAAAACATACTGACTTTTAAAAAAATGCTTCTAAGAGATAGAGTTTCTCTTAACCCTTGAACATGAAAGGACAACAACTCATCTGATCAGCCTATTCCCCACACACAGAAGGAACAACTGGTTAGAACCGTAATTCATATGCCTTAATAGCCCAGAAGTTATCAACGTGTCTTCTAGCGATTTTTCTTTCCTCTTTATGGGTGTGATCTCATGTTCTTTAACACTTATGTTTGTGGCTTTTCTCAGGCCTCTTTGCAGGCCTTCCTTATCTATAGAGCCCAGAAACACAATGGTATATAGCAAATGCTGACTGTAGAGGGCAAGTTACCTTCTTGTCTGTTCATGGTATACAAGAACCACCTGTGTCACTATTAACCTACCACTCTAAACTGAATTTTCAACTGGGAAAATGAAGGGCAAGGATTAGGTGTCACTGAAGAAACTACAAAATTTTTCTCAGATTTCCTTCATTTGACAAATATTTACTGAGCAGCTCCTATCACGGCCTGTGCAAGATGCAAAGGCACTGACAATACGTCTCTCTACCCAAGAACCTTACTATTCATGAAGGGAAAGAAATTCTCACAACTACAAGATTCCCTATAGGGTTGGCCAAGGCTGTGCTGAGCCTGCCCTGCAGTTCAATGTCCTCTGCCCAACCTGCTTCTACACCACCTCTCTTAATAGAGGCTGAGCCCTAATAAAACCCTGGAAGCCAAACTCCTTTGCAGGGACTTCCAGAGGACTCATACAGCAAGCAGAAAGCATGGCGTTCCCATGACAAAACTGTACCCATTACTAGCTGAATCTATGAGGAGGAAATGCCCTAAAGCAGTGGTTCTCAACCTTCCTAATGCCACGACCCTTTAATACAGTTCCTCATGTTGTGGTGGCCCCCAACCATAAAATTATTTTCGCTGCTACTTCATAACTATAATTTTGCTACTGTTATGAATCATAATATAAATATCTTATATGCTATATGTGTTTTCAGATGGTCTTAGGCGACCCCAGTGAAAGAGTCGTTCGACCCCCAAAGGGGTCGCGACCCACAGGTTGAGAACCGCTGCGCCTAAAGCCTTGTTGGCATGTTGACGTGTCTACGAACTTTGGTTGATTATCACAACTTTTAACTCCAGGTATAACAATTATAGGATTAAGAAATTATAATAGAAGGTAGTGGCTCAAATAAAGCATTTAAAGGGCTTTTTAGGCCTCATACTCACTAATTAGCCTTTAGAATATGTAGTATAATCTTACCGTAGGACTCAAGACAGTAATTTCTTAGTGGTAACTTCGATCATCTAATCCTGACTGTGGGACTCTTGAGCAGTTTTGAGAATTGAGCATTTAGGTGTTAATCATCCAAGATTCAAATAAATGGCTTCAGCTCTGAAGAAAAATAAAATACAAGATTTATACATTAGTTACGTTTATAATAGCACATTTGTGTGTTGCTCATATCCATCCTTACTTCTGAATGTATTATCCAGCAGTGTCACCTGGTGCTGCCGTTATCTTCTTTCAATAGTGTTGCATTACACTGCTTCTGAATTTATTTTTCTTAAATTTTCAAAATAATGCAAAATCAAAACCAGTATAATCAACACACACCATTATTAACTCATGGCAAATCATGCTTCATTTATACCTCCGCCTACCCCCAAACCCCTTCTCCCTCCGCTCCGGATTATTATGAATCAAATTCCAGACATTTTACCGCTTCATCTTTAGATAGTTCTGTGGGCAAAGATCTGCTTTTTAAATACAATCCAGTATCGTTACAATATCTATAACAAATGAATAATAATTTCTTTTTAACATCAGCTACCAGTCTGTGCTCAAAATCCTCTGTCTCATAAGTGGTTTTCATTTTTATTTTTACTATTTTTTAAATGTATTTTTATTGATTTCAGAGAGAAAGGGAGAGGGAGAAAGACATAGAAACATCAATGATGAGAGAGAATCATTGATCGGCTGCCTCCTGCACACCCCCTACTGGGGATCGAGCCCACAACCTGGGCATGTGCCCTGACCAGGAATCGAACGGTAATCTCCTGGTTCATGGGTTGATGCTCAACCACTGATCCACACTAGCTGGCTCATAAGTGATTTTTAAACAGATTGTTCCAATCCAGATCTAAACAAAATCCATATAGACAACTGTTACTGTATCTTTTAAATCCCTTTTAATTTACAGTTCCTCCCCTTCCTTTCTTCTCTTTACAGTGACAAGTAATGCTTTTACTATCCAACAATTAAACCAATACATAAAAACCTTAATTATGCCAAAATACATTTAATATTTTAATTTTATTCAGTAAAATAAACAGATTTGCAAAGTAGTTCATATAGCCTCTGGGCCTAATATTTATCCCAGCTACAGAAAATGTTTGGGATATATATTTTTCAAAGTCCAATTATAATACTTGTGAGGGGGTCATGAATTATGGACTATTGTACCATACCTATAATAATCATAACTGGTTTCTTACTATATTTTTCTGTTTAATGAATTTAATCCTCAACCCAACAGAAAGGACTAACTACTCTCTAAAATATTAATTTGTACTTAAGCTTCTTAATTTGAAATTCCTTTAGCAGAATTGGAAAATATAATGATATTCCATTGATGCACAGGCATAATCAACTAAATCATGACTAAATCTTTTTGAAGCCAGAAAACTGGTGAGTTCGAACAAAAACCTAATTCATATGCACTTGTTTACAATCAATCTTATTCAGGCTTAGTGGAATTTTGGACAGCCCCACCAAATATTTCTGAATCTACTAACAACGTGATATCTAGAATTCTGCCATAATTCTTGATACTTTATCTTAGGTTCATGAAGTCATTTCTCCCTCAAAGCAAATAAAGCTATGTGACAAATAGCATATCATTTCTGTAGATAGTGGTTGCAGTAGTCATGCACTGGTATATAATGAAATTTAAAATATTTTTCACTTTATCTGCTAGGACAAATGACAAAACCAATTACTACTGGAGAACAAATCAATTTTGTAAGTACAGCCAGCCACAAGTTCATCGAGGATTGATTTGTACCACCATGTCTAGGTCTTTTGTTTTGCTTCACTTTTGAATAACCTTCTGTTCAGACATAACGAGAGCCATGTTTTTTATACGTGTTTCTGTAACCACACTGTCAGATCACTGTGTCATTTTAAGACTTCCCAATGTTTGTCTGAAATTTTCATTAAGTTCCTGAGTTGATATACAACCTTCCTATTTTCAACTTTCCCTTTTACTAAAATGAACATGTCTTTGATTACCCTTCCAGGAAAATATTTGCTCTATACTTCTCTGACTTTATAGGTTATAATTATTTTTAGCAAGAATGAAGATTTTTGTTGTTGTTTTTGTCTTGGTTTTGGGTTGTTTTTTGCATGCCAATCACTTTTTTTATCTTGGTGCCATACCTGTAATTGAGTATGGGACTCATTTTTATTTTAATTTCACTTGATTAATTTGGAGAATATTCTATCCACAGGAAGAGTAGTTTTTATTAGTACTTTCATACCCATATTTTTGAGAGGTTAGGTAAATGTGGTCATGGAGTACACATGATCAATGCTGTTGTTTTTTATTTTAAAAGAAAAAAAGTCATATAAACAAGAGTGACTTGAGGAGGTCAGTTGGTATTTGACAACACTGAAGGCTGTAAGTAACACAAGCTTTGAAGGGGCAAGACTTTAAACCTGCAGTAAGAGTTAAGGATCTAAAAATTTCCATGAGCAATAAATAAGGAGAACAGTGGCCCAGCTCTGGCACTTGGGAGGATCTCAGGTCAAATGAGGTCCTTTAAGGCGAGTCTTGCTTCACTTCAGAGCAGAAAATAAAAGAGAAAGTTGAATGGGTGTTCAGTAACACATTAACCACGTTTCCTTTCTGAACAAAATAAAGAATAATAAAGAACTAGAATAATAAAGAACAGAAATGCACAAATTTTATGTGTATTCATTGTAGTCAGACAAGATATATGTCTCTGATAATACAATAATACAGTAAATAGTAATCACAAGCAAATAAAGAAAAAATTAAGGGTAAATGGAATTTTGGTGATGTTCATTATAGTAATTTCAATATTTGTATGTATACTTCACAATTTAAAAAGGAGAACTAGGAAGTTATGGTGCCTAACACAAAATAGATTTGAGTTCAATGAAAAAATAAATTATTGCATAATTAATAAGAAGGTTGCTTCATAAAGAAGTAAAGTCCCTGCTCAGTGATTTATTAGGCAAAGATTGTTAGAAACTCTATAGAAAGGATCTGCTCCCTGGCTAAAAGATTAGGCTAAATTACTTCAAAGATACAACTACAAATCAATGTGAAGATCAAAACTCTAAATTCTACTTCAAACTATATTTTATACTAAAACATGAATGCTAAAATGTGTGGTGACCTAGAAATTGATCACAGTTTAACTAAAGAAAGAAACCACATACCAAGATATGGAATCTATGAAGGCAAATGTTTACCCTTCTCTTAATTATTCTGGGTATCTTGCAAGGGCTTTTAAAATGATGCAAACATTCTGATAGGTGTTTTTTTTGTTTTTAAACTTTATTTTTATTGCTGGCACTATTACAGTTGTCTCCATTTTCCCCATTTGCCCACCCTTCCCTCTGGCCACCAACCCCTTGCGGGTTATGCATATATGTTCTTTGGCTAATCCCTTCACCATCTTACATCCAGACACGCCCCCCCTCCCCCCACACACACACACCACCACAGACAGTATGGATGCAATTCTTTTTTGTTTTTGTTTTTAAATATATTTTATTGATTTTTTTTTTACAGAGAGGAAGGGAGAGGGATAGAGAGTTAGAAACATCGATGAGAGAGAAGCATCAATCAGCTGCCTCCTGCACACCCCCTACTGGGAATGTGTCCGCAACCAAGGTACATGCCCTTGACCGGAATCGAACCTGGGACCCTTTAGTCCCCAGGCCGACGCTCTATCCACTGAGCCAAACCGGTTAGGGCAAGGATGCAATTGTTTTTAAATAAATTTAAAATAAACATAGCTCCTATTCATTATAATTAAGCAATATAATTATGGAAAATGTATTTTTTTTTAATCTCCAAAGATTATATACAATGTAAAAAAAATCTACTCACAAATAATCAAGTGCAGGCAGCAAACAAGTACTCAAGTATTTTTTATGTCTGACTGGTAAAAATCATTCATATAAAGTATGTACCAAAAAAAAAGAATTTACAATCATCTCTTTAATTAAGAAAAAAATTGATTCATAAAAATCAATACTGGTTCCAACACACTCTGACTTTTAGAAATTCACTTACTCTCTTATTTAGAAATGCTATAATTATACAATATTGAAGATGGACTTGCATTTTAACCTTCTCTCTGCTGTTCTTTAACCTTCTCCCAAATTTCAATTTTAAAAAGCACAGAAACTTATTATGCTGACTAATGTAATCACAGACTACACTAGACCACTTGCTGAAAACACTGTATAATGGTACTGATCTGGAATAACTGGGCTTCACTGCAAAAATCTAACTCTCTTGCTGATAAAGCAATGTTCCCTGCAGGTCAATTTGTCAACATTTTGTTGATTTTACATTTTTAGCCAGAATAGCAGTTATTGTCATACTACTTGATCTAATAAGAACAAATTAGCAAAATTTTCCATTCACAAAATTAAGGGCAAGTTCTCTATTAAGGTTTCATTCATTGAATCAAATTAAAACAGCATCAGAGTACATTTTCTAATACAATGATGAATAAATATATCATTTAGAATAATTTTCCCTATTACATTCCCATGTTAAAAAAAAAAAAAAAGGAAAGAAAGGAATTCAACCACAAACTTATTATACAAATACTCTACCTACTGATCTCAGCATAAACACAGGAGTAATTTTTTGGACAAATGTAGAAGCTGACATATAAAACAACAACCTCACTATTGGTACCTTCTAAAAATCCGTTACTATTAACTATGCCACACACAAACTTACAGAAATCATACATTCGACAAATATTTATTGAGCAGAACTATGTATGTACTAGTATGAGAGACAGGGACAGAAGAGTGAATCAAACAGACAAAAATCCCTAGCCTTGTAGAGCTTATATTTTAACCTAATACTAGCTTGAGCTTTTGGGAGTCATACCTTTAAAACTCTGAACACAGTGCTGGACACCTCACCTTCTAAAATGCACATACACCTAAATTTATAATACAATAATTAATTTACAATAAATAAATTTACAATACAATAATTAATTATGGATCAAGATCCCCTGATAAGAATCTTCCTTGTGCTTACTTCCCATCTCTGCCATTTATAACAGTTTCATAATTGGTATTTTTCCATTCTAATATTTAAGGCTTTCAAATTTCAATAGAATATGTTCTATTTATCCCATTTGAACCTCTCACAAATTCTATACTGTCAAATTACACTTTGTCAATCTTGGTCTTCCCAGAAAACTTGACCCTAACCTCTATGGTAGCTTCATAGGAAAATTTTCTCATATCATTAATTATTCTCCAAACCCTCAACCCCCCTAAGTTAAAGCCCACCTCCTCCTTCCCAAATCTTCAGTAAAAGTTTTTGTAGCATTACCCGGTTTGGCTCAGTGGATAGAGCGTCGGCCTGCGGACTGAAGGGTCCCAGGTTCAGTTCCGGTCAAGGGCATGTACCTTGGTTGTGGGCACATGCCCACTAGGGGGTGTGCAGGAGGCAGCTGATCGATGTTTCTCTCATCGATGTTTCTCTCTATCCCTCTCCCTTCCTCGCTGTAAAAAATCAATAAAATATATTTAAGAAAAAGAAAAGAAAAAACATTAAATAAAAACAAACTTAATCATTTGCCCTGGTCAGTGTGTCCAGTGGTTAGAGCGTCAGCCCGAGCACCGAAGGGTCTTGGGTTTGATTCCGGGTCAAGGGCAAGTACCTGGGCTGCGGGTTCGATCCCTGGCCCGGTGGGGGTGCGTGCAGGAGGCAACCAATTGATATGTCTCTCTCACATCGATGTTTCTCTCTCTCCCCCTTACTCTCCCCCCACTGGATGGAAAAGATATCCTTGGGTGAGGATTAACAACAACAAAAACTTAATCATTTAACAGAAATCATCAATTAATTAAACAAAAAACTTTCTGACCTTGCTAGTCACGAAAAGAAAATAAGTGGCCCCTAAGAAAACACTGTGTTGTGTTTTTTTTTTTAATTTAAAAATGCAACATTAACCCAGTCAGTGTGGCTCAGTGGTTGAGCTTTGACCCATGAACCAGAAGGTCATAGTTCAATTCCAGGTCAGGGCACATGCCCGGATTTCAAGCTCAATCTCCAGTAGGCAGTCGATCAATGATTCTCATCATTGATGTTTCTATCCCTCTCTCCCTCTCCCTTCCTCTCTCTGAAATCAATAAAAACATGTATTTTTTAAATACAACATTAAAATACTCTCTATGGTCATCATAGTCTCTAATCAATGTGTTAGACCTTTTATATCTATAATTTTAAAATTATACAATGGAAATTGTTCTATCTAATTATAAGCCTGAGGTTATAAAATCAAACAAAGAAAACCCATGCAAACTTGATATGTTTTCATGACAATTTGCAATAAAAATTTGGAGTAATCCACATTTTAAGATAACCAAAAAAATGAAGAAGTAGCTACTCAAAGTCAGAGAACAAGTAAATACCATAATTTAATCTCCAAAGTTTGTTTCTCCTCTTTTTCTCTGTGTTACTGTCTCCAGCAAGCTCAAAGAACCAGGATTTTTATAAGAGCAACTATGAAAGTACAAATTCCCACTGATATTTAGATGACCCATGTCTCCTGAATTTATAGCCCCAAAACAACTCCTCTAAATTTAAGGAGAAATGATCTTTTGTATCAAAAGCCTTTAAAATGTTTATGTTCTTTGATCCAATAATTCCACTTCTAAGAGATCTCCCTAGGGAGCTAAACAGAAATGCACATACAGATTTACTTATTAAGGTGCTCATTGTACCATTATTCCTATAAGCTGAAAGCCACAGGGGAGGCACAGAACAAAAACAAAGGACCGGTTTTAAAAATCATGGTATACTTAGAAGATAAATTTAAAAGCATTTTTATTAATATGTCACAATATTCACCATATATTTTAAAATAAGAATTAGAAAAAAAAATAGTATTTACAGTATCTTCCCAATTGTTGGAAATAAAACTACATATGGAAGCAAAGAATAAACTTAGAAGGAGAAACAAATTATCAAAGTACTCAATCTCTCTATGCGTCCATTTCTTCATCTATAAAGTAGGGATAATAAAACCTCTTAAGGCTATTGTGAGAAGTGAAGAAGATGAAATATGCTAAAAAAGTGTCTAACACATAGTGAAGTACTCAATAATATTATATGGATAGACAAATTTGCAACACTAACCCCCCCGCCCCCCCAAATAATGAAGAAATAAATATCACTCAATTCAAAACCTAAAGGCCCACTATTAATTCAAGTTAATATCTGGGTTAATTTCTTTGGGGTACTTTAATATGCATTAAACATTTTATAAAAGTGGTATATTATTTCATTTCTAGTGGTTACAAAATATTACAATATTTTACAAATATATTGCGTGTATTTAATCACTCCAATATTATTGAGCATTAGGTTTAATTCTTCACTGCTATAAATATTACAGTGAATTCCTTGATTTGCAGTCTCTGTACTCATCTTTGATTTTTTTTCCCCCTCAAGAAAAAGTCTAGAAACAGAATTTCCATCTCAGATAGTATAAAGTACACCTAGTTTTACTCCTGTACAGACCTGTATGGAATGTGGACACATATGTTCAAAAATGCCAATTGCTCCCTTTTCTTCCCATGGACACTTAAAAGCTATTAATTGGCTTTTTCATTGTAACCTTTCTATTGTTTTTTGGTACACTGCTTATCAGGTATTTCTCCTTTTCCATTTATTCCATTTAAAGGATCCCCTTTTCTTTTATATCACTCTAACACCCCAAACATACCTTAAGGATTCATAACTTCATACATTCCTCAAAAAGGTTAAGATTCTACTTCACATGTCTAGAAATGAAAGTCTTTGTTTTTCAGAAACACATCGTGAAATATTTACAGATGATGTTTTATGACAGAGGAACTGCATCAAAATAATTGGGAATTGAGGAAAGGGAGTTGGTAGAAGCTAACAAAGAGTCGATAAATGTTGGACCTGTGGAATGGGCAAATGAACATTCAGTCCACTATTCCTTTCTTTAAATATGTTTTAAACTATCTCTAGTGAGAGGAAATTTTTTAATCTTTAAAAGAAGATATAATTATCAAAATTCATAAAACAATTATGGCTTAGCTTCTACCACAGGTCTTAAGGAACAATTCAATGATCAGTAAAAAATAAGTAAATGAATAAATAACAAAACCAAAAATATTTTAGCCAAATTTAGAAGTGAAGTAAACAACTACAGTATTTAGAATCTCTCAAATTACACTTGCCAGTAATTCCCACAGATAAAAACATACTACAATGCTTTTTTCCAAACCATGGCTTCAGCATGCCATGCTGATTCTCCAAAACAATATTAGTATTTATATTGTGCACGACAAGAATACAATTATGCCTCTGTCTGTGCCCACATGAATATTGGATAAATAGTTTTATTATGTACTAGTATTAAATAATCCAAATTCTCTTGGTGCTTAAATCACATCTTGGTATCAAGTTAGGCACATCATAAACAACACTTGCAGCTTAAGTTAGATTCACCAAAGCGTTTATTTGTACCCAGAGACACGTAAGCAAAACCCATGTAATGAAAAAAACGACCTCGCTGCACGTCTTTTATTAAGATGTACTGCAGGAAAATATCACCTGTATATTTCTACCTGTGTGGAAACCACTTTATCTTGGAGTCAGGTCATGATAACAAGAGAGCAGGGCAAAATGAGTAACATATCTAGGCGTATGGGGATCAATGGCTGGCCCCCAGCTTGAAAGCAACGGTGGAATGGACAGATTAGAGACACGGTTTCCAAATTCTTTACACTGCAGTTAAAAAAATACATTTCACATAAGTATACTTATAATATATTTTATATAACAATTCATTATATTTACACCCACCTGATACGTTTGAAATAATCTGCAATACACTTTCGTGTTCTCCAAACTATTTTTTGTTTTGTTTTATATTCCAGTCAGTAACCACTAAGATGATTTCTTGTCTTTATAGTTTTAAATCCTAGACTAAAAATTGACCTGGAAAAAATGGCCTGCCTCTCCTCCTGCTTACCAAACAAAGGAGATGAAAGCAAGTACCAGTCCCTAAAAGCTACACATTTCCTGCCACCCAATCATCAGATGCTGGAATTCCTCTCTCCCTGCACAGAAAAGAGCATTAGCAATGTCTGGGAGCATGGGGATAAGGGGACAGGAGACACTGAACGGGTAGGAATCAGAGGACTGCTGTTTTAAACACACACCAAAGAAAGGATAATCTCTTAAATTTCTTCCCATTCTAAAAGTTTGTGGTTCTAAGAGTTGGCTCTAGGATTATGAGACCCTGAAGGGTATGAAATTCATTGTTACATCTCCCACAAAGCCTAGCAAAGCAGCTTTCATAAAAATAATAAAGCACTTGTGTAAAGGTTCTGTCATTTAAATATGTTTTCCACATACTATTAAATGTAAAAATCAATGCTGTTTATATTATTTGAAAATTCATAAGCATAAATATATTAGCATATATGTATTGTATGTGTATATATAAATATATATCATAAAACAAGTTCTATTCTTGTTACTTTGTCCACAAATAGTATAAAAACAATTCACTGTAAAATTATTCACTGTAAAAGCTCATAATCAAATTAAATTACTAATTTTTAGTTTCAATAAAACCTTTTCCCCCTTTGCTTGCTTAATGATATTATTATCAAGGAGTAAGGAAATAAGCTAAACATAGGCCCAATAGAAAAGAAAAATAACAGGGAGGACCAAACAATATAAAACTTTCATATCTCAACCATGATTTATGGTACTCTAAAGTCCACTGGTTCTTGGCTCAAAGTCTCTGCTACTGTCTTAGAAGGAAGTTTTCTCCAAAAAAATTCCAATAACATAGAAGTTTTTTCCTATATACATTAACTATTATGGTTTAATTGAAGTGGTGGGGGGGTGTGAAAAAGGAGTACAAAGAAAAGATTTCTGGTTTTAAGTCATAATAAAACCGTTTGTAAGTAAAGTAAATCCTTGTACCTTTTATATGTTATCAAATGCCATATAATGCAATAAAAGACAACTTTCTCACAACAATCTGAAAATAACATAACTCTCACTTTCTTTCCATAAGCTTTACCAAAAATTCCCATTATTTTGAGGTTTTGAATTATTTGAAAAAAATCTAGAATTTTACCAAAATTAATACAGGGTTGGGGCAAAGTAATTTACAGTTGTGAGTACACAAAACACAGTTTATTCTTATTTATTGTTATTTTTCATACGAACAACTGCAAACCTACCCTGTATAATTTTTAATTTTTAAATGAGGATGATGTTTACAAATATGTTTTTGTTACTTAAGAATATAATGTTTTTTAATGCATCAATTTCAAATTTCCAGTTCTGGTTGATATTTCTGACCTTTTCTTAGATCTAAATTTTAATTCATACTAACTTAAATTTAAAGGTGCCTTAAAAGCTTCAGAGAAAAGGACTTGAACTGTTCCTTGAAAGAAATACAGGAAATAGAGAATCTGCGTTGCCAGAGGAGAAAGAGATGAGAATGGGAATGGTGGCGGTGGTACAGGATACAGGAAGGTTAGCCTCTCTGGAGGCTCTTCATTAAAGAACTGCGAAGAGAGAATGTCAAACAATGTAACTGGGTCAGTTAATGTTGTGGAGCCTCCGCAAGCCCCAGGGAAATGTGCACTGAACAGTGACTGGGGGTCAACGGTGAACTCCCAGAATCTGCACTAAGTTGACTATTACACAGACAGCACTGCCACCAGCCAGGAGTTTATAGATCAGCTTGAAGACAGACGTGTGATGACACATTTTAGATGCTTTGAGAGAACCTACCTAAATATGCTCAAGCTACTATCAGGAACAAGTCATCAATTTAAGTAGAGGAGGGGACAGAAAAGATTTCGCTCACAGCCTCTGTTGCCAGAAGACTAACGGGGGCACCAATCTGCAACTACATGAATGGCTTTCTGCTTCTCTCTGAGGAGCTGGCTAGATGTGATTAAGAGAGTTTAAATAATATCATGGCTTCATAAACATGACTATTTCATAGTAGGCCAATGTGACAGGCTCCCAAGTTGGGTGTTATCACACACCCTCTTACGTTAAACAACAGCACCTGGCTTTACCCCCAAAATGGTAATCTGGGGTTTGCCTCCTCCCCATGTTTATGAAAGAAAGTAGTGTCTATAAGGTTTACACTGACTGACAGTTCCTCTCTTTCTATAAACTTATAAAGGGTAATAAGCAATTAATTCAGATCAACTTCCTCTGTACAGAAAATAACACATTTCGAAATGAGTAACAAAACAACATTCCAAATCAGTTGGTCACTATTGATGAGCATACAGAACAGAGCACAAAGCTTACCATCCCATTCCAGGACATCCAATAACTCTAGGACTTGCATACACAAGTCAATATGCCACCCCACCAAAGGCTTTCTTCTCCACGCTGGCTAAATCAGTCTAAGTGAATTACAAATAGGAAGGTAGACTTCAGAATTGGCTCAATGTACCCTAAAAATTGTACCCTAGGAAGTCAAATTAATTAATTACTAATTACTGAGCACCTACTATGTGTGAGAAACTAGGTTAAGTGCTTTATACACATTAACTTCATTTTAACCTAAACAAACCCATTATTTCTATAAATGTTCAACACTGCAGCTGTGGAAACTGACAAAGCTAGTAAATGAGCTGAAAAAAATACTGCACATCTGGATTCTTTTATATTTTAAAAGAATAGGCGGTTATATGGAGTTTTATGAGATAAAGTTCTCAAATTAAAATGCAATTATGTTTCCAACACGTTTTTATATTGATTCTGAACCTCAGAACAAAAGCTTGAGACCTCTCAAATAAGGACAATCAAACATAATTAGCACATGATTTATCTCAATATTTCATGAAGAATAAATTTGCATTATAGAAAGTAAAAAACAGGCAGGAAAGGAGAAATCATATTATGGCCAACAAATCACAGAGCTGCTTATTCAACCATTTTCTGTTAATGTCTTACCATTAATTAAAAAGTCTAAGAACAACTTGTTAAATGAAAATGACATTCCCATTTTAGCCAGAATACTTAAAATAATCTTTAACGTGTTTCTCAAAGATGGATGCTCAGTTTAAAAAGCGATAATACGATCAGCTGCAAAGTTCCATGTCACAGCTTCTGTTACCATCGTAACCAGCTAGCTCATATCAATAATAGGAAGTGAGCAAAGGGAGGCCAGACATTGTAAGCATGCTCTTCTGGGCAGCTTCACCAGGAAGCTGCAACCTCACACTCCCCACAGGGAACCACTGGTCCATTCCCTGCAAATCACTGGGGTAGGGATCCAACAAAGAGGAAGAGGGGCTCCGGTGCAGTGATGTAAGGAAGGTGCTTGACTGTCAGTCTAACCTGGGAACAAAGATAATTGGCCAGAGGGGTGGAGTCACAGCGAGCATGTGCAATCCTGAAGGATTCGTTGGATAAACTCCTAGTACCAGTGATGGCGAACCTTTTGAGCTCGGCGTGTCAGCATTTTGAAAAACCCTAACTTAACTCTGATGCCGTATCACATATAGAAATTTTTTGATCTTTGCAACCATAGTAAAACAAAGACGTATATTTTTGATATTTATTTTATATATTTAAATGCCATTTAACAAAGAAAAATCAACCAAAACAATGAGTTCGCGTGTCACCTCTGACACGCGTGTCCTAGGTTCGCCATCACTGCACCTCGTTAAAATCTGCAAAACAAAGAATTCTCTTTCTTGTTCCTCTCGCTTTGCTCCCGGCTCCCGCCTCCTTACACTCGCTGACTCCGTGGCCCACACTCACCTGTGCCAGGCAGAGCCCAGAGGCCATGGACTACATGCAGCTGGGAGCACAAGCTGGCCTAGCCGGGCGCTGGGCTGGACCGTGCAGACACGGGGCAGAAACTGGGCAGAGGCTTTGATCTTAGCCCGGCTGGAGACAAAGCGGACTTTTCCCATGGCAGGGCGGAGGGAGATGGGACCTTGAAGGGAACTCCCTTAGTGTTACATCGCCAATAAAGCTTTCTCTGATACCTCATCTTCCCGTGGGGGCCTCAGGAAATTCTTGTTCCCGCAGCACTCCAAGAAGCCCACTTGCACCGGCAAAAGGTGGGGACATGGATAACATTTCTACATTATAGGGGAAAACCTGACACAGTATACAGGTTATCAACTGCTATACCTGTGGTTTAAAATGAAACTTCCCTCCGCTCCACCTAAACCGTCCTCTCCTCCTGCAGCCCTGCGTGCCTTTTTTCTTTTATTTCCCCTCGAAGCTGAAAGAGTATTTGGTCCTTGGCTCAGGTTAGAGGAGTTCAGGGTCACTGGAATGATACCTTCTGAATGTTGTCTCTGGACCAGCTTCACAACGTAGGTTTTGCTCCTCTTCTTGTTAAGAAGTTTAACATACATTCAAAGCATAATAAGGCTAACTGTAAATACTAACTAGAAAATGTATCAAAAGAAAGCAAAAAGAAGTCCTGGTCAAGTAGCTCAGTTGGCTTGAATGTTATCCTGATACACTAAGGTTGTGGGTTTCACCCTCAGTCCAGGCACATGTAAGAATCAACCAATACCACAGCTCTGGGGTCTGAGGCTATAGTTTCTCAGCTCCCCTCCGCTTGCTGGGGGCTGGGCCTGGGGGAGCCTCCCACCTGGGGGGCCTGCAGGGAGGCCATGACCCTGCGAAGACCAGGCTGAGAGGAAGTGGTAAAAGGGGGGAAAAAAGAACCAACCAATAAATGCATTAATAAGTGGAACAAATCAATGTTTCTCTCTCTCCCCGCCCCCACTCCAGTTCTCAAATCAACAAATAATAAAACAGAAAAGAATAAAGAAACAAAAATTAAGCTTTCCAGAAACCTAACACCAGGTACAGTATAATAAACAGAAATGGACGTTCTATTACCTTCACTGAGCCCAACTGCATATTAAGGTAGTGAAGGACACAATGAATAAGACAAAGGTTGTGACCTTATAGAATCTGTAGTGTGGTGTGACTCACCCAGTTCTAGGACTGTCCCTCCTAAACTGTCCTAAACAGAAAGTGCTGTTGAAAAGTTCCAACGTGGTACAGATGGAATTATTACAAAACAACAAGTGCTTATCACAACATAGCAAGCTTTTGAATTAATGTGATTATATTCACGATGTAATGATATACTCATGTAGGATTTGAAATGAGAGAGGAAAAAAGATATGGAAAGTGCAAAGTGAGGGACTTGGAGTCATTTCTCCCACTTCGGGTTTTTTCACCCTCACTGCTAGTTACATAAATCCTATGTGGAATGCAATATTTCATTTATGACAATTTTATCTTTAAGGCTTTCATACACCTGTCAAACCAGAAGTCACATGAAACAATTTGTTTTATAGATACTCAGTATTAAAAAAAAACACACTTTCATCACTCCAAACTAAATACAGTTTGATTGAAGATCAGATTACCAAATGATAATTTTATTCTTACCTATCAGCACCTGCCCTAGTTACTGTTTCAAGCTAATTTTTTAAAAAAATCATATTTCAAAATCTAAAGGTCCTAATTTAATCTTAAGCAAACACATGTAAAATTTCAATTAAGATATTTCTACCTTAAAATAATACAACCAAAATACTTCTCATTCGTTAATATTGCTGAAACACCAAAAATCTGAGAAGTGACTTTGGGAAATTTACTTTTGTAAATAGATTTAAAAGGTTTAATCCCTACTGCATTTTTAATGACAAAAATAAATCCCATTCAGTATGGAACCAAAAGTATAATCTCCCAACCCCTTTATTGCATCAATATATATTAGAAGACAAAAATAGCTGATCCAAACAGACTAAGAGATTAATATCTGAAAAATCACATGTAAACCAAATCTGTATAAACCCCATTTCCATTATCATTTCAGAGAAATTGCCTCATAGGCAGCCTAATGTATGTAGTACAGTTAACTTAGACAAAATGATTTAACCTCATCTATAAGAAGAAAGGGAGAGAAGGAAGGAGGAAGAAGAGAGGGAGACAAGGAAAATCTGTTAAGAATAAAATATGATGGAACACATAATATCGTTTTGCAAGCTTATAGGCAGTAAATTATAGCACCCTGCTCCACACACACAGACACAAAACATGTTAGTGGTCCCTAATATACAAACATAATCACATATGAGAATCAAGCACAGTAATCTTTGACAACGTGCAGACTACATTTAACCTAGCAAGATAACTGATAATAAGTTAGCCAAGTG
The DNA here is from genome assembly GCF_014108235.1 of Myotis myotis. Classification (NCBI taxonomy): domain Eukaryota; kingdom Metazoa; phylum Chordata; class Mammalia; order Chiroptera; family Vespertilionidae; genus Myotis; species Myotis myotis. The sequence goes on from NW_023416313.1 coordinate 30,757,132, forward strand.
GACAATTAGTCCACAAGGCACCTCAGGTAAAAACAGGGATACATTTATATATGCTATATATTCATGATTAATTTGGCCATTCTCCACCACCATAAATCAAATATTTAATGCTCTAAGTGGGCCATTAGTCCCCTGAAAGTTGTAAGAAATCTCTGCAATTGCCATATAAACATATTTTTTGTCAAACTACTATAGAGAACATAATTATTATTTGATGATCACTGAACTTTAAAAACTGTTTCAGAAGGCGAGTTAGATTTCCCTATCTGTACATGAGGTCTACTCCCTAACGGTTCAATACAAGGTATTTGTGAAATTGGACTCAAGAATTGTCTTTTTCACAAAAAGGTTTCCGGGAGGAATTGCCACATGAAATGCTCCCTAATTTCATACAATTCAACGAACATCTATTGAGTTATCAGTTTCAAAAATGAAAAACAAATACTTCAATATTTCTAATAGAACACAGACTATGATGCCTCTTAGAACTGACATGTCAACAACAGAAAACTAGGGTGTGTGGGTTAGAAGTCAACCTGACTGAGGGGAAATAAAGAGGATTAGGGGAATAACTAGGATTTGAGCAGAGCTTTTAGGGAAGAAAAAGAGGGGAGACAGGGTTCTGGAGGCAGAGAGGTGACAGAAGATGAGCTCAAAAAAAAAAAAAGGTAGAAAGGGAAAGTAATCTCAGAGGAACAGAACTTGAGCTTAAAGAAAATGATACAAGACTTCAGTTTCAGGTGGGCTTTCATTTTTCCACAATGAAGGATTGTATTCGTCAGGGTTCAGAGATACAGAGAAACAGAATCTATGAGAGAGAGAGAGAGAGAGAGAGAGAGAGAGAGAGAGAGAGAGAGAGAGAGAGAGAGAGAGAGAGAGAGAGAGAAGAGGAGACTTACTGCAGGGATTGCTCACATGATTATGGAGCCAGTGGTTTAACTGTCAGTCTGAGGCCGAGGTGGGTAGAGTGGGGTTCAGAAGGAGGGGAGGTACTGCTGGTGCCAGTCCCAGAGTCCAAAGGCCCAAAACTAGAAGCTCCAATGTCTGAGGGCAGAAGAAGATGGGAGGCCCAGCTCAAGGAGGGAAGCAAATTGCCCTTCCTCTTCCTTTTTGTTCTATTTGGATCCTCAAGGGATTGGATGATGCCCCACAATGGTGAGGGCGGGTCTTCTTTACTTAGCCTGCTAATTTAAATGCTAGTCTCTTCCGCAAACACCCTCACAGACATACCCGGAAATAATGTTTTACCAGCTCTCTGGGCAACCTGTAGCCCAGTCAGGTTGACACATAATATCACCCATCCCAGGGAGCCTTTGAGAAAGGAGGTGACAGGAACAGACCTGGGATTACATCTTCTGAAGTAGATGAGACTGGAAACAGAGACAAACACAGAGTGGGGACCAATATGTAAAAACCTATCAGGGTAGTCAAGAGTTAACTTTCTGAGCTCAGGAAATAAAACTATGGGAGGAATGAGCAAAGCACTGAAGAAGAACTAAAGAATCTCACGACAGAATCATCACTTTTCACAACTACAGCCTCCTGACCAGGCTTCTACCAGTTTCCACTTGCACCCCAGTGATCGGTTTACAAAGTAAATCAAGTCACATCTCAAGGCCCTCCACCCCTGCTCCCTGCACGCCAGCCAAACTGGTATTATTGTTTCCTAGCAGTTCAACTTCTCTCCTGCCTCAGGATCCTTCCACACTGTTTCCTGTATCTGGAAACTGGCACCCTGGTTTTTTTCACCAGATAAGCCCCGAACAGGCCTTCAAATCTGTTTAAATGTCAGTTTCTCAAAGAGGCTATCCCCTAACCTCTCCAGTCTAACCTTGTCCCAACCCTTAAATTCTTTTGAAATACCACATAGTTAGTCTTGGGTTTGGGTATTAATTTAATACCTTTTCCTCCATCAGACTCTTCCCTGGAAGCTAGGACGAGGACTATTCGTTACTTAGTGCCCAGCCCAAGACCTGGCACTTGGTTGGTTCTCGACAAACACTTGCTGAATTAATAATAAATAAACCTCAAAAGATCACTTTGTGTTCTCAACTGGGAAAATGGTAATGCCATTTACCTGATAAATGAACACAGGAACATCAGATTTACAGATAAAGTCGCCTTCTACCTGGGGCACGTTGAGTTTGAAAAAATAGTAGAATAAGTCTGAGCTATAGATGTGGAGTCATCAAATATTAAATGATCACTGAGCCAGAAGAATAAATGTAACATAATCAGAAAAGGATGAGAAGCAAAATGAAGCAAGCTAAAATAAAGGCAGCTTAAAGAATACCTCTCTTTAACTGGCAGGAAGAAAACACATAGACAAAAGGTTCCTATCACTAATATGTAAAGAGCTTATAAAATAGAAAATACCAACAAACATACTGAAAACAGGGCTAAAGAAATGGACAGCTAACAGAAAAAGAAATGTAAATGCCTCTTAACCCAATGTGCACCTCCAGGTAAATATGTATGTTATCTAAGAAAATCACTGTTGATTTATCTGTTGATTTAAATGGTTCTGAAATGTCTATAAAAAAGAAATTTTTAAATTTAAAAAATATATGTTCAAACTCACTTATAATGAGAGATGGAAATTAACACTACAATGAAATTCCCTTTGGCAAAACAAAACAAAAAAACAAACAAACAAATAAAAAACACCCAAGACTGTCATGTTCTGTTGATGAGGTTCATGTATAGAAAAATAGGTACTTTCATATTTTACTGATGGGAACACAAAGAGATATAATTCTTAGGATAAATGTGGCAATATCTAGTAAAACTGTATACTCATTTACCCTTGACCCTGCAATTCCACATCTAGGAATCTGTCCCAAATATATACTGACAAACATAAAAAAGACATTTATATGCACAGGGCTATCCATTGCAGTGAATAGAAACAACCCAATTTACAAAAATTTGAAACAACCCAAATGCCCATCAGTTTGGAACTGGTTAAATAAAATATGGTTTATTTATTCATTCAATGGGATATTATGCAGCTATAAAAAGGAATTGAGTAATTTACAACTAAGGAGTGATCGCCAGGATATATTAAGTAAAAAAAAGCAAGGTATATAGCATTTTATCATTTATAAAAGAAAGGAGGAATATGAATGTATATGTGCTTACATTAAAACAATAACAGGATGGGAAAGTAAACCAAAGCTTTTAGAATCTAATTACTTAGGAGGGGAAGAAAAGGGTAGAGAAAACAGAGAACTTACACTCCCTTGACTAAACCCTCGTTTTGTGGATCTGACTTTGAAACTATGAAGCTAGTATACATAATTATAAAACAAAATTATATTTAGAACAGGTAATAAATATCAAAAGTAAATAAATGAACTTAAATCCATATCCAGTTAGTACATAATTGTAGAGAAAATTTATTAAGACTGACCTAAACAGTGTGGTAGTCACTCTGAGAGGAGCCCACCACCTCCTGGTATTCACACCTCTAGGTAATTACCTCCTCTTAAGTATGGGGTAGATTCAGAGACTGGCTTCTAAGAATAGCATGCAAAACATCGATGTCCATAGCAGTGTTATTCACAATAGACAGAAAGAAGGAAGCAAATGTCCATCAATGGATAAATGGATACACTAAGTGTAGTATATACATGCAATAGAATATTATTCAGTCTTAAAAAGGAAAGAAATTCTGACACATGCCACAGCATGGATGGTCATGGAAGACGTTACGCGGAGTGAACCATGCCAGTCACAAAAGGACAAATATTCTGTGATTCCACTTATGAAGTATCTCAAGTAGTCAAATTCACAGAAAGAGAAAGTACAATGGTGGTTGCCAGGGGCTGGGGGGAGGCAGGAATGAGGAGTTATAATTTAATAGGTACCGAGTTTCGGTTTGGAAAGATGAAAACAATTATGGAGATGGATGGTAGTAATGATTGCACAAAAATGTGAATGTACTTTAACGCCAATGAACTGTACACTTAAAAATGGTGAAAATTGTAAATTTTGTTATGTACATTTTACCACAATTTTTTTCAAAATAAGAATGCAGCCTATGTGATGGGTTGGCACGCTAGGAAAAGGTTATGAAAAGGCCATGGCTTCCATCGTGGACACCCTATCTGCCTTTCTCCAAACTATAAACCAGCTGCTGCGTTGTTAGTTGTCCCATAGAGGGGCCCAGGACCTGGTGCTCTGGCCAACGGCCAGAAAGGACCTGAGACCTGCCAATAATCACATGAGTGCGCTTGAAAGCACCCCAAAGGATCCTTTGTGTCCCTTCCAATTGAGCCTTGGGATGAATGTGGCCCCAGCTGACACGCAGACCGCAGCTTTGGAGACACCCTGAGTTAGAGGCACTCAGGTAAGCTGCGCCCCTACAGAAACTGACCCACGCAACTGTGAGATGTTTGCTGAGTTAAGCCACTAAGTTTGGGGTGATTTCTTGCACAGCAGTAGATAATTAATACATAGTACTATGACTAAGCATTCCTAGGGACATGTACCCTTTGTCCAAAAGAGAGCTGCAACTTCCATTGCTGGGTAAACAGATGGCCCCTGAATGACAATGGTTCCATTTATGATATTTCAGCTCTACAATGGTGGGAAAGCGGTACATATTTAGTAGAAACCGCATTTCAAAGTTGTAATTATGATCTTCTTCCAGGCTATGTACACTTCTCCCAATATGTACACTACTCTCCCATGATTCTGGGAAGCCACTGCAAGCCACAGCTCCCAGCTTTGCGCACGATCAGGGGGGTAAAAAAATGATACTCTAGTACACTAGAGTCTAGTGTACTGTGCTGCCAGTGTTTTTTGGATATTGTGTTCCTAGCATGTTGAAGGTAGGCTAGGCTAAGCTACGATGCTCATTAGGTTAGGTGTATGAAATGTACTTACAACTTACTACGGACTTAACTTATCATCAGGACATAAGCCAAGTCAAGGAGCATCTGTATATCCAAGAGAAAAAGTGCCTATGTCCACCAAAAGACATGGACAAGAATGTTCATAGCAACTTTATTCATAATTATCTCAAACCAGAAGCAACTCAAAAAATCATTAACTAGAGAACGGACAAAAAATTGTGATCTTTCACACAATGGAATGCCACAAGACAATGAAATAAAAACCCAAACTATTATTAAATACAACATGGGTAAATCTCACAGATGTAATACTGAGCGAAAAAGGGCAGACAAAAGCAAACCTTTAACATTGGTATTGCTACCTGGAGACTGACCAGTATACTAGTATAATGGGGTACTATAAATAAGTATAGAATGTTCTAATTGTATTTATTCCTCATCGCATTGAGAACCAGGATTCTCAGCTGAGAGAAAGATGAAAATATCAATTTAAAAAGAGTAAGTTAAAATCTTTTTGTGCTGTCATTGAATTAGATGTATCAGTATGAACTCATGAGGTTCTCTATCGTTAGATATATATTTTTTAGTTCTGACTACTGAAGAGGCCTAGAAACAGTGATCAATCCATTAACAATGAGAAGCCCTAGAGCCCGCCCAGACTGTAGTCTTGAAATCCCATTCCCCAATAAGAGAATCAGGACTCTCTAGAGAACTCGGTGATATTAGGTGTGTAGAGAATACGTGCACAGTGAGCCTGGAATTCCTTGTCACACCAGACAAAGAAGCTTTCCAAAATGACTAGCCATGTTAAAGTAACTCAGTAAGCAACTTGAAAAAGCTCCCACACCCCAAAGACGAAATGATTTAAGTACCAATAAAAATAATGAACATAATTTTTTAAAAATCCAAATCATAATTTTTGTTTAAATTAAAGAGTCCATAACAAGTTTGGGGGAGAAGGGAAGACCATAATTGGTCACTGTTGGAGAATGCTAATATAACCAACTTACTTTTTGAAATTGGCAAGCCAAGGGAAACTTTGACCTTTATCCAACTTTATCCTACTACACAGTCATGAGCCGCTTACTGACTGGGATTCATTCTGAGAAATATGTCTCCGGAGGAGTTCATTGCTGTAGGAACTTGGGAGTGCACTTACACAGACCCAGATGGTACAGCCTGCTGCCCACCTCAGCTACATGGGATACAGCCTACTGCTCCTACGCTACAGTCATGCTACTGTACAAAACAACAACAAACCCACAAGATTAAATCAAGAGCAAGAGAACATGATGCAAACAAGAGACGCAATAAACACGATGTATCAGGCATACTGCTTTACAGCAAACTTTTTTTTTTTTTAAATGTATCAACCTTTTCCTTTGTGTGTGTTTTTTTTTTTTTTTATTATTAGTTAAGGTATTACAAATGTGTCCTCATGCCCCCCATTAACCCCCAACCTCCCCCCCACACACACTCATGCTCCCATCCCCCCTGTTGTCCATGTCCATTGGTATGGCTTATATACATGTATACAAGTCCTTCGGTTGATCTCTTCCCCTTACCCCCGCCCTCCCCTACTTTCCTTCTGGGGATTGATAGCCTGATCGCTGTTTCTCAGTCTTTGAGTCTGTCCCTTTTCATCAGTCTATGTTGTTCTCTATAATCCACAAATGAGTGAGATCATGTGGTATTTATCTTTCTCTGACTGGCTTATTTCACTTAGCATAATGCTCTCCAGTTCCATCCATGCTGTTGCAAAAGGCAAGAGTTCCTTTTTTTTTTTACCGCAGCATAGTATTCCATTGTATATATGTACCACAGTTTCTAATCCACTCATCTGCTGATGGGCACTTAGGCTGTTTCCAAATCTTAGCTATGGTGAATTGCACTACTAGGAATATATCCCAAGAAACCAGAAACGCCAATCAGAAAGGATATATGCAGCAAACTTTTTTTAATAAGTAGAAAGAGTGCACTAAAATAATGATAAAAAGTACAGTATAGTGAATACACAAACCAGTAACAGTCATCATTTGTTATAATTATCAAAAAAGCATAGTACATAATTTACATACTATACTTTTATGCAACAGGAGGCACAGGTTTATTTCACCTGCATCGCCACAAACACGTGAGTAATGTGCTGCACTATGACATTATGACGGCTTCGTCGTCACTAGGCAATACGAATTTTTTTACCTGCCCTGTAACCCTACACGACCACCGTCATGTATGCGGTCCCTGGTGACTGAAACACTGTTAGGTCGTGTGCGACTGTACAAACTGTACCTCTAAGGTAACAAACAACACATGAGGAATGCTGTCTCTTTATAGAACATGCCATCTGATATATGCACAGTACAGTGATAGCATTAAAATATCACTATCTTGCAACCCCTAATGATTTAATAGACCTACAGCAGGAAGTCCATCACCTGTTTCTGCAAGTGAAGTTTTCCTGGAACACAGCCATGGCCACTCACTTACTAGTACATTTTGTCTGTGGCGGCCTTCCCATTACAACAGCAGAGATTAGTAGTTGCTGCAGGGAAGACCAGATGGCCCACGGAGTCTAAAATCTACACTATCTGCTCCCTTACAGAGAGAGTTTGCCAACCTCTCATCCAAAGCGTTGCGCACAAATAGCAACTAACCACCAGCAAGCAGACGTCTGCACCACACAGTCACTTGTTACAGACACCGGCCAAAAGCAATCAAACCTGAATCTGAGCATGTCTCGAGATCTAACTACTAATTAACAAGAAATACGAAGGATAGATTAGTAGGTTAATCGCTTCACAGAAATATAATCAGAAGCAGCCACATCTACAGGACAAGGACCCAATTTGTTCAATAAATCAATTTTCAGGACAAAAAGGGAAGGTGCAGGTGAGGAAGAAACCTTAAGAGGAAAATCAACCAATTTCAATGGAAGGAGGGCTTACTTAGATCCTAATTTAATCCAGTCAACTGCTTTAACTGGATAAGAGTTAGGATTGGCACCAACTAGGTAAGTGATTATACTGAAATTGTTGTTTATTTAAGGATGATAATGGTATCGTGGTTAATTTGTATATTTACTTTTATAAGAATTTATTGGAGCCAAACTAATAACATGCTGGAACCAAGATCTCAAGCATTCTCATGGGTGTGTGTGTGTGTGTGTGTGTGTGTGTGTGTATACACATATATATTTTTTAAGAAGGTCTTATACTTTAAGAATACATACTGAAATCCAAATAAATGATCTGATGTCCAAGATTTGCTTTAAAATAATACAGGAGAGGGAGAGAAGTCAGTGGGAGACAGATAATTTGGCCATGACTTGATAATTATTGAACTTTGATTAGCACAAGGGGGTTCATTATACCAGGGTTTATTTATTATACAAGTCTATTTACTTCTGTATATGGTTTAAATTTCCGATTAAAAGATTTCTTCTTCAGACACCAAAAACAAATCTGAAGTGAAAAGAAGAGGTCAGGAAGTATGCTAGGGAGCCCCAAAAAGGCAAGCTGGCAGTGACAGGGGATGTGGTCTTCTGAAGGAAGGCTAAGCAGCCAACTTTGAAAAGAACCAGTTTAGACAGACCTTTTCCAAACACATCAAGCAGCTGGAACTAGGAGAAAAGAATGCAGGTGGCATTTTAACTTATATTTGAGATTTGGTAAAACAGGTTCCTCAGGATGTTAAAAGGCAAGAGAACGCAAGATGCTGCTGCAAGGATGACCACGGGGTTGGGGTGAGTAGAAGGCGAATGAGGCTAGGAAAAAAACTAAAAATAAGAAAACTCCAGGAAACTACAAGTCATAACGAAGACAAAGAACAGATTCGAAAAGTGAGACATGATACAGGGTTATGAACATGACAGGAAACTTCCCAAGACCTCAGAAATGGAAGTGGTCCAGGTGAGGCTGAGGTCTGAGGAAGAGGTGATGGGGTCTGAGGAGCACACAGAGCTGTGGCACTCCAGGCCTGGGGAACTAACGCTGGTTTACTACTTGGTTTCAGCTACCTGCCAAAGAATCAGACCCCTCTCCCAGGCTCAGTTCAGAAGGTTTTAAAAGGGCCCCAGGACTGGAACCACTGTTCTAAGACATAGTGTCCTGGAAATGATGGATGCCAACCAGGTCAAGGGCTATGCTGAGAGCCATGAATATGATACAAAAGACAGACAAGGAGCATCTGAGTCACATGAAGAAAATTTCTATAGAAGTCAACAGAAGAGAAGGATAAGAATGTGGAGAGAAAAGAATAAAAGAAAGAAGAAAGACATCAACTTCAAAAGAAAATGGTTAATTGAAAAATGTTCTGATAGTGAGGATCTTATTCTAATCCCACAGTTCAAAGAAAATAATCTGGCCAAAACCGGTTTGGCTCAGTGGATAGAGCGTTGGCCTGCGGACTGAAAGGTCCCAGGTTCGATTCCGGTCAAGGGCATGTACATTGGTTGCGGGCACATCCCCAGTGGGGAGTGTGCAGGAGGCAGCTGGTCGATGTTTCTTTCTAACTCTCTATCTCTCTCCTTTCCTCTCTGTAAAAACTCAATAAAATATATTAAAAAAAAAAAAAAAAAAGAAAGAAAATATCTCTGTGAGACAGGTTAGGGAAGAAATTGTATCTTCAAAAAAAAAAAAATCTATCAATTTGTTCATTATGGTCATAAAGTGTTAGGTATATGAAAACACCAAAAAAATCTTATATATCATTTAGCTTAATTCACCCATTTCATAGATGAGAAAGCCGGGGTCTACTAAGGCAAATTAACCTGTACTCAAGAACACAATGCAATTAATGGTTAGAATTAGAGCTAAAACGTACCTCCCTGCCTTGCACCATGGTTTCCATTTGGTGACTTACTTCCTTAGAAATGCTAAATGACATTATACATTTTCATCCATAAAGAGCAGGCATTTGGTAAGTATTTGTTGACTAACACTCAAAATGAACCTACTTCAATCATTTTATTTTAAAGATCTCAAATTTCAGCAATTTGTTCTGCTCCATTTTATTCCTCTGTACCCCACCCCCAAAATGTGTTCTAAGTAAATCTCAGACGTTCAAAAACATGTTGGCTAACTAGCATCTACAATTCCAAAAAAAATGTTAAGAATATGGAGACACACATAGTGCCTGCTATAAAAAGAAGAACTGGAATTACACACCTCTCTTATCATCTCCATAAATGTATACATAATTTACAATCGCTAGGAAGAGGATGTTCTTGACCCAATGTATTCAAATACCTAAATAGATAAGAAATGATAATCCTGGGATAAACTACCTCAGCCTCATAACAAGGGATTATAGAGTACATAGAGTACACAAACATAAAGTTGTTCTCATATTTTTATTCTTTATAAATAACACATATTATACTGTAACCAGAATATAATATGAAAAGGATGATTTAAAGCAGCCAAAAACTTGATGTTACTGCTATTTCAAGTTGTGATTTTTTTTTTAATTAGCAAAAATAGTGCAGGTATTACTTATATGTAAAAAGAGAAGGTATAAAATAGGAGAAGGCAATCCAAATATTGTTTTACAAAGTTCTATTATTTTTTAAACACATATCCTTACCACTTAGAAAGGATTGTTGAGGCACACAGTTTGTAGAAAAGACACCAAATTTGGAAAGGATCCATCTAGAAGCCTTTTCAATCTTGTATTTTGTAGGCACACAAATGGGCACGCCAGTGCAAAGCAGCAGTGATTCACCATGTACAAAGCAGAATATGGAATGATAAAGGCTGGAAAAGAAAGAAATATGGTTGGTTATTAGTAAGAGCCATGTTTGTAACAAAGTTGTAACATTTTATCATTAGTGAAATTAGTTTTTATAACTGAGAATTTGGCCAACAAGAATTTACTTATAAAAAAATTTTCAACTATATAGGGAAAATCTATCTGCAAAGAGAAAACAAGATTTAATTTAAATGTATTTTTCACCACCTGTAACATCTTTCTCAAGTACATGATGAACTTCTTCACCACCTGTTTCTTGACGACACAAGAGCCATCATCCTAAGAGTGCTTACATGGTACTTAAAGGCATATACTAGTACATTATGGGACTTGGAGTATTAACCCTAGAACTATCTATCTTTCAAAAAGTTCCCAAGGAGGTAAGCATTCTCCATTGCTCAACAATCCTTCTGGGACATTCTTCTAAAGGCATATTGTAATTGTACACTCACAAAATAAAGCAAGATTATTGTGGGATTACTTGTAAAAGTGAAAACAACCCAAGAGGGTTGGTAAAGTCACCTATGTTACATCCATAAGAAAGAATATCATGTAGCTGTAACAATGAATAAGGAAGCACTTAGTGTTTTTCTATGAAAAGATCACCAGAACAAGTAAGGTACAGAAGTATATATACAATAGGAAACAGGGATAGGAATTAACAGCACTCAATGTGTCATTTTGACTTCTGAAACATGTAAATGTTCAAACGAAATTAAATGTAAAATAAATGTAAATTTTTCCAAATACACTTAATTTTTGCTTTCATTCCTTTTTCATAAAAACATGAGCTTCAATATGATCGGTATAACAAGGCTACTTTTCCTGGAAAATCAAACGGCAGTTATTTTCTTGTCCTTCAGAACAAAATTTCTCTTTCCTACTGGAAGCAATTCAACATAGATTCAGTGCCTACTATGCCTATGTTGTACCAGCACCATATACATCAGAGAACAAAACTAAAAAGTCCCTGCTAAGTGGCCTTAAAACTTGACTGTTATCCATTTACTCACTGCTTATGAAGGTGCAGTAAAAAAGGCATAAATATCGATTGCTAAAGGAAATGTAAATTTGACAACCATCATGAAAAGCAATTTGTCAACATAGAACAAGAATCTTTAAAACAGTCATAGCTACTGACCTAATTACACTTCTGGGAACTCAAAATGCACAGAATTTTACGTATAAAATTTTTACATTAGTTATAAAGAAAAACTGTAAGAAAGCTAAGTGTCCAAATTTGGAAGATAGTTAAGTAAATTATGATTTACTCAGCAGATGCACTATCAGGTTCTAGTTAACCTAGAAGTAATTTCTAGTTAAACATGATACACTGATTAATGTATTTATTCCCACTCCCTTCCCACACTCCTCTGAACTAATTGTAAATTTGAAAAACTAAAAAAAGAGAGAACACTAAAGAGAACAGAACAGATATTCTTTGATAAAATAAAAATACAATTTCAAAAATAACATGGGCAAATGCTGTCAACTAAAACAAAAAAGGCCTGACTCAATTATATATCATTTCAGCCATATTTTTAATACATTAAAACATGAAATAAACCTACTAAATATTATTTCTAAATAGTGATTTTTAAAAAGTGATTTTTTTTCTTTTATGCTTCTCTATATTTTCCAAAATATCTCCAAAGGGCATTTGTTACTGTTATAGTCAGAAAAATAAAATCACTTTAAAAACATACGCATGCCACTTTGAAAAACAGTCTGGCAGTTCCTCAAGAGTTAAACATGACCGACCGCAAGACAGTCTCTTCAATAAATGGTGCCGGGAAATTTGGTCACATACATGCAAAAAAATGAAACTAGATCACCAACTTACACCATGCACAAAAACAAACTCAAAATGGCTAAAGGACTTAAATGTAAGACGGGAAACCATTAAAATCCTACAAGACTCCATAGGCAGCAAAATAGCAGACATATGTCATAGCAATATCTTTACTGACACAGCTCCTAGGGCAAGAGAGACAAAGGAGAAAATAAACAAATGGGACTAAATCAAAATAAAAAGCTTCTGCACAGCAAAAGAAACCATCAACAAAACAACAAGAAAGCCCACTGCATGAGAGAACATATTTGCCAATGATATTTCAGATAAGGGTTTAATCTCCAAAATTTACAGAGAACTCATACAACTTAACACAAGGAAGATAAACGATCCAATCAAAAAAAATGGGCAAAGGACCTAAATGGACACTTTTAGAAAGAGAACATACAGAAGGCCGAGAGACATATGAAAACATGCTCAAAGTCACTAATCATCCAAGAGATGCAAATCAAAACAACGAGACACCATATCACACCTGTCAGAATGGCTATCATCAACAAATCAACAAATGACAAGTGCTGGAGAGGATGCGGAGAAAAAGGAACCCTCGTGCACTGCTGGTGGCAATGCAGACTGGTGCAGCCACTGTGGAAGACAGTATGGAGTTTCCTCAAAAAGTTAAAAATGGAACTCCCATTTGACCCACTAATTCCACTTCTAGAACTATATCCCAAGAAACCAGAAACACCAAAAAGAAAGGATATATGCACCCCTATGTTCATAGCAGCACAATTCACCATAGCTAAGATTTGGAAACAACCTAAGTGCCCATCAGCAGGTGAGTGGATTAAAAACCTGTGGCACATCTACACGATGGAATACTATGCTGCTATAAGAAAGAAAGAACTGCCCTAACCGGTTTGGCTCTGAGCATCGGCCTGCGAACTCAAGGGTCCCGGGTTCGATTCCGGTCAAGGGCATGTACCTTGGTTGCGGGCACATCCCCAGTAGGGAGTGTGCAGGAAGCAGCTGATCAATGTTTCTCTCTCATCAATGTTTCTAATTCTCTATCCCTCTCCCTTCCTCTCTGTAAAAAAAAAATCAATAAAATATATTTAAAAAAATAAAAATAAAAATCACCATTCTCCCCTTTAAAAAAAAAAAAGAAAGAAAGAACTTTTACCATTTGCAACAGCATGGATGGAACTGGAGAGCATTATGCTAAGCGAAATAAGCCAGTCAGAGAAAGATAAATATCACATGATCACACTCATATGTGGGATATAATGATCAACATAATTTGATGAACAAGAATAGATTCAGAGACAAATGGCAGGGAAGGAGGGGGGTTAGAGAGCAACCAAAGGACTTGTATTCATGCATATTAGCATAAGCAATGGACACAGACACTGGGGCGGTGGGGGCTTGCCCAGGGTGGGAATGGCTGGGGGCGCGGCGGGTGAGGGGGTCAAGCAGGAAAAAAGAGACATGTAAAACTTTAGACAAAATAAATTTTTTTAAAAAAGTTAAACATGACCCAAAAATTCTACTCCCAGATATATACCAAAAGAAGTGAAAGCATACAGCCATGCAAAAATAGGTACACAAATGTGTATAGTAGCACTTTTTGTAATAGCTAAAAAACAGAAACAACACAAATGTCATCAACTGATGAATGAATAAATAAAATGTGACATATCACTCCAATGCAATATTATTCTTCCATAAAAAGGAATGAAGTGCTAATATATACATGCTACAAAAATGAATCTTAACATTATATGAAATGTCCAGAATAGACAACTCTATATAGAGAGAAAGTAGATTAGAGTTTGATTAGGGCCACAGGAAAAGAGATGGGTTTCTTTAGAGGATGATGAAAATGTTCTAAAATCGACTGTGGTGATGGTTGCACAATTCTGTGAATATACAAAAACCTCGAATTATACACTTTAAATTGGTGATTTGGATGATATGTGAATTTTAGCTCAGTAAAGCTGCTATATTACATATATATGTGTGTGTATGTGTATATATATATATATTCTATCATTTCCTCAGCACTAACCAATATTCCACATATTATTCCTCATCACCTTGCAAAATACTATATAATGAAAAATATATAATTGAATTCAAGATAAAACCAAACTCTTGCCAAACCTAAAACCATGGACAAGCCACAACTTCCGAGGTTCCATTTCCTTTTGGGGGGAGGAGGGGTTCTCTCTGATACACCATTTCATTTTTCTATCAACAACCGAGTTGCATGCCTATCAAGAGTAATTTTTTTATAATTTAATATATATTTTTATTGATTTCAGAGAGGAAGGGAGAGAGATAGAAACATCAATGATGAGAGAGAATCATTGATCAGCTGCCTTCTGCACGCCCCACAGTGGGGATCTAGCCCACAACCCAGGCAAGTGCCCTGACCGGGAACAGAACTATGACCTCCTGGTTCATAGGTTGATGCTCAACCACTGAGCAACACCAGCCGGGCTCAAGAGTAAATTTTATTTGTTCCAAAATCTGCTTATGCCAGTTGTATTAACTATAGTGATGTAATTTAGTTACATATTACATCAAAAATATGAGCACAAAAAGAAAATTCTTTGTTGCTGAAACTTAAGCTTTTCAATTTGAAAAAGGCAAGTCACTTTTAAAATATCCTAAACAGAAGACCTCAGCTATACAGCAGAAGACTGATGACATGTAAGCATTTATACACTTATGAATTATAAAATATTTAAGGTACGTCTCTTTCCTACTATTCCTCATTTTAACCAAATTTGTTTAACCAACCCAACAACTACTGGGTTGCATAAGAGAGAAGAAACTATATTGCATAGAGAGAAGAAACTTGATCTTATATAAGTTATTTGCATAAAAGACTAATGAAAGTATACTACTATTACATTACTATTATTCTATCTCGTGCTCCGAAAGAGTGATGGTTGTCCCCAGTGAGTTCCCTCTTAGAGAGGTTGAGACTTTTCTACCCTTCAAGTTCCCAGACACCCCACAGTCTCTTCCTCTCTACAGATACTCTCATCTCTCAAACTGAAAGGGGGTGCACAATGGAAACTTCAGATTCAACTCAAGGCTGCCAAGTCCCTCTTCCTGTGCTCAGGCTCTCCGAAGCCTCCTTCTGAAAGCTAACCTACATCTCACCTGTGTATTCAGGTGACCATTAAGCAACAACAACAAAATCATTTAAAAAAAAATTACTCATGCACCACAGACTCCTCTTTATTTCCTCTTACTACACACTTGTGCCTCTACTTTCTCACCGACCAACTTATCCTCAACTACCAGTCACGTGCACTGACCCCAATCACTACAATACTAACTCTTCCTAATGACTTCAAAAGTATTCTAAGTGGTCATTCTAACTGCTCTGACCACCCCTCTCACTACTCCAATACTACCTGATATTGCTGCCAAATGCACCTTCCTAATATACAACTCTAATCATGAAACTCCCTGGCTTGGTGATTCAGTGGTGCTCCACATGCCTACAGGATAAGTTCCAGAAGTTCATTAGCTTCAAAGTCAAGGATCCTAATGGAAAAGAATAAGCTGCTAGCCCATCGCGATAATGTTCTCTAACTAGTCAGGCTGAACTCGGCTCTGTGCAAACACACCCCGTTCATTCCTACACCCCTATCTTTCATCCATCTGGAATGCCCTCCTTTCATGTCTTTGCATTGAAATTCCTTAAAACGCTTTTTAAAGGAGAAAATCATTTATCCAGAGCCTTGGGTTTCTCAACAGTAACACCTTCAAGGGATGCTTTACAAGGATTATAAAGTGTTAGAAGAATTAGAAGTATAGTGTAAACTCAGTCAATAGCCAATAGATATCACTCAACAAATGTCATTACTATTGTTCATTCAAAAGGAGTACTCAATAAATATTTTTTAAATTGACATACAAAACAAAACATCTTTTCCATCCAAACTGTACTCTTTGCTCTAAAAGTAACAGTTTAAAAATTGACACCTCTAGAAGTTAAGATGATGAAAATTTCTGGTATGCAATTAGTTTTCAATTTATGGGAACCTCACAAAGATTCGTGATGTTAAGAACAGCAATTCACTATTTCATGACTTAATCAACAACTTGATTTGTGTGTATATATATATATATATATATATATATATATATATATCAAGTCATTATGCTGTACACCTTAAACTTATACAGAGTCAAATACATCTCAATAAAATGAGCCCTGGCTGGTTTGGCTCAGTGGATAGAGCCAAATAAATAAATAAATAAATAAAATGAAAAGAAAAAAAGAACAACTTGATTCACTAATATCTACCAAAAAAATGGTCCGGCCGGTGTGACTCAGCGGTTGAATATCGAGCTATAAACCAGGAAGTCATGATTAGATTCCAGGTCAGGGCACATGCACGGGTTGCTGGCTCGATTCCCAGTAAGGGGCGTGCAGGAGGTAGCCAATCAGTGACGCTCTCTCATCATTGATATTTCTCTATCTCTCTCTTCCCCTCTCCCTTCCTCTCTGAAATCAATAAAAATATATTTTTTAAAATCTACCAAACATGGGGAGAGAGGGCAAGCTTTGCCAAAATAGTTTTGTCATTTACATTTTTTTTAAATTGTGGTAAAATGAACATAACATATAACTGACCATGTTAACCACTTTTAAGTGTATAGTTCAGTGGCATTCAAGTACTAGCACACTGTTGTGCAAACATCACCGCCACCCATCTGCAGAACTCTTCATCTAGCAAAACGGAAACTCCGTGCTCATTAAACAATAACTCTCCATTTCTGCCCCGCCCCCAGCGTTGGCAACAAGCATTCAACTTTCTGTTCCTATGGGTTTGACTACTCCAGGTACCTCCTAAGAAATATTTGTCCTTTTGTGATTAGCTTATTCCGCTCACCATGATGTGCCTCAAGGTTCATTCGTGTTATTTACTTTTCAACAATAACTCCAAAACTG
Source organism: Myotis myotis (assembly GCF_014108235.1). Classification (NCBI taxonomy): domain Eukaryota; kingdom Metazoa; phylum Chordata; class Mammalia; order Chiroptera; family Vespertilionidae; genus Myotis; species Myotis myotis. The sequence goes on from NW_023416313.1 coordinate 30,774,512, forward strand.
CACAAAGGACATGGTTTAAACATATTCCATATTATATGACACTATTCTGCAGATTTAGAAGACTCAAATTACAGAAAGAAAGGAAAAAGAGGCTAACATGTACCCGGTAATTATATGTAGACAAAAAAGAAAAAGAAAAAAATATTGAGAATCACTACACTAGTGGAAGGGTCACACATTTGAATCTAAACATAATCGCTGCTTTTCTCTGATGCTTATCCATAGGGTACATTTCTTAGGTACTCAAAAATTGGGAAACTTTATTACTGACAAAGATATTAGAAACAATGGATTTTTTCAGCAGGGATGGGAGGCGGAAGGCATTGAAAGGCAGGGGTAGAAGATAAAATTCCAACTGAAAAGTCCAATAATCCAAAAAGGTTGGTCGCCAGTGAGCCCAAATTTCCTATCACATGCCCCATCTTCTCTAAATGTTGTTTTTATCAATCCCCACATACTAGCCTTGGTGACAAGAACTTTTCTATTAAGCATGAATTTACAGTGGGAAGGGAGATAATGAGGATGGGATATATAGTCTACTCACACCTTAAATACAGTCTCACAATAATATTAACTATCTTCACAGTTATTATGCATTTCCTTCTGCTTCAGAATGAAAGTAAACATTCTCACCAGCCTGTATTGCTACATTCTCTCCCTTAAAATTAAAACTTGAGGTACATTTCAAAAAATTAAAAACTAAATACCCAACTTCTTACTTGCTTAAACTATATCTTTTCATAATTTAAATTATAGCAAATATCTCCACAATTAGAAGATTTTAAAATGTTATGAAAAGAAATCAGCTTTTTAAGGGCTCTCACTAATTAAATCCCCACTAGCAACAAAAGTCTCCATTTCTCATTAACATTGTTTTCACAAAGTAGCTTCTTTTGATCACAGTCTGAAAAGCGTTACTAACAAAAGGAGTACTGTGCTCACCAAACAATTTTATCTTCACTGATGTAACAAGAAGTCAGTGGTTTCCTTTTTGCGGCAAACAATGGGCCTTGGGAAACATTCCCTGTTAAATCTCTTTTACATTTTTTAATACACAATTGGTTCAACTTCCTAATAATCACCATTTACCAGAAATGTGAAAGATAAGAATCTATCAAGATACACAATATGACTAAGCAAGCCAAAAGGAGAAAAATAAAATTACAAAGGCTCCCTGAAGAGGGTGGGGTAGCGAAAACTTCCACCCAACACCACGCATCTCCAAACCAGTTTTTAAAACTCAGAATATAAGTTTCAAGGTAACAAAAAACTCACATCTTTTCTCTCCATTTCTGGGGATCCTGTCCATCAGTCTACAAACATACTATAATAATCACCCACATTAAAGAAAAAAAAGTCCTCCTGTGATATTGTGATTTATAATATGTAAATATATATATATTTGGTCTTGTTCCATTTCTGACAAAACTCCTAAAACCCTTGAAATTTCCTAAGTGATAAGAGCCATAAGTGTCTTTTGTGTTAATGAGGTGACTTTTAGACTGAACCTAAGGACAGGGGCTGGTTGCCCAAAGAACCAACCTTGTGATTTAGAGCAGTGGTTCTCAACCTTCCTAGTGCCTCGACCCTTTCAGACAGTTCCTCATGTTGTGGTGACCCCCAACCATAAAATTATTTTCGTTGCTACTTCATAACTGTAATTATGCTACTGCTATGAATCGTAATGTAAAAATCTGATATGCAGGATGTATTTTCATTGTTACAAATTGAACATAATTAAAGCATAGTGATTAATCACAAAAACAATATGTAATTATATATGTGTTTTCCGATGGTCTTAGGCGACCCCTGTGAAAGGGTCGTTCGACCCCCAAAGGGGTCGCGACCCACAGGTTGAGAACCCCTGGTTTAGCGGGTCGGAACTTTCAGTCCCACCCACCTTTAAGGGGAGGGGCAGCTGAAGGCTGATCACTTGCCAATGGTCAATGATGTCTCTATCATGCCTATGTAATGACTCATCCATAAAAACCCAAATGGACAGGGTGCGAAGAGCTTCCGGTTGGTGAACACATGCTGCAGGGAGATTGTCTGAGAATTGCTTGGCATGGTGGAAGGGAAGGAAGGTGTGTGTGTGGAGTGGGGGGGAGAGTAGAGGGGAGCCTGAATCCCCACATACTAGCCTTCTACCTCTTGGCAACAAAACCCCTGCCAGTGACTGGTGCACTTCTCTGCTCCCCTTTATAATAAAAGTGCTCCGCACAGTTGTCGCTATTCAGTATTTCACCACCTTCCCTCAATCCCTTTCTCGGCTCTACCCAACTCCAAGGCTTTTGTCAGTGTCACTAATGGCCTCGGCGCCACATGAAATCCAAGTCGGTATCAGTCCCTATCTTACTCGACTTTACAGCAGCATTCCGCTCCCCTTTTTGAAAGTCCCTGTTCCCTTGGACAGCAAAGAGCCATGCTCTCCCGGTTTCCTTCCGCTTCCTCGTGAGCCGGCTGCTCTTCCTCTGCCTTCTTCCCAACTCAGAACGTGAAAGAGCCCCGGCTCAGCTCCTGGCTGTCTTCTCCGCTGACCCTTTCCTCTAAGGGACCTGACCCAGTCTCAAGGCCTTAACTTCAAATTTGGGATTTGTCGGCAGATAGATGGTGTCTCTGTGCTCTCTCTCCCTCTCCTGAGCACTAACCCCACCGATTCGACTATCCATTTGGACATCTAATAGGTCTCAAACTCAACTCTCAATAGGTTCTCCTAAATCTACACCTACCCCCGGCATTGCACCTCAGTAAATAATGCCATCATTTCTCTAGTTGTTCAGGCCAAAAATCTGGCTGTCGCTTTTATTCATTCCTTTACTTCACACCCTCACATCTAACCCGTCAGCAAGTTCTGTCAACTCTATTTTCAGACCACTTCTCTCCCGTCCACTGCTCCCAGCCATCATCATCTCTGGCCCAAACAATTCAAGTAGCCTCTTAACTGATATTCCTGCGTCTACTCATTCCCCAATTTCCACACAGTAACCAGAATGACCATTTTGGAATATACATTTATTCTCTCCTCCCATGCTCAGAAATCTTCCAGTAGTTTCCCATCAAATGCAGAAAAAATATCCCCCGCCTTTCTAACCTTTCCTTACCTCTAGCCACACCAACTTTCCCACTATTCTTCAAGTTCAAGAAGCTTATTCCCACACTGGGGGGGGGATGAAGGGTGGGTGCACCTATAATCCCTTCGCCTGGAAAGTTCTTCCCCTAGAGCATGATTTGTTTCCTCCCTTCATTCAGATTACTTCCCCAAAGAGGCCCTCCCCACCACCCTAGCTGAAATAATTGCCACACATCACGCTCTAGCTACACTTAGTTTTTCATCATAGGGTTTATCATCCAATATTTGTTTAATTTTGTCTACCCAATTAAAAGGCAAACTCCAGGGGGGCAGAGACTGTCTTGTTTAATGTTTATAATCTCCAGTCTCACAGGCACACAATAAACATTTGTTGATTAAATGAATGATGCCAATGAAAATAAATGACATGCGCTAAAAAAAAGTCAATATATAGACTTTCAAACATTTTATTCAACCAAATGAATATTAACGACCTCACAAATTTCCACTTTACAGCTGTTAGAGAAGATAAGAGTGCAGGATAACAGAGGAAGAAAGGCGAACTTCTTGTCTTCAACAAATAAGCCCAATATATTTGCATACCCTTAAATCCATTTTGAGATATAACCTAATGTTCCCAGAAAACAAAGGTTTCAAACATTTCCTTTCTTCCCTGCTAATATATCTGAATCAACCTACATCAAAACAAGCTTCAAAGAAGGAATGATACTCAGATGAAAACCTAAAGTTATGTATTTTACTAGCTCCCTGTTCCAATATCCCAAGATGACTTAATCAACACAGGAAAACTCAAGCAACATTAGAAATTAGAAAAGGGTCTCACCCCACACCTGAAATTCTGAGTTTCCACAAAGATATTTTAAGGTGGTAACAATAGGGAAGGAGGAGCAACCTGCCATTATATCAACCATTCATTATCTGCTCTGAGAGCCTGCTTCCCCATCCACTCTGCTTAGGTGCATCCCAGAAGAAAAATGGCCCATGCTCCATCCCTCCCTCCATCATATTCACTGGGCTAAATACTAACTACAATCTTCAACAAACTCTGACTATGATTTGAGAGAAGGGGACGAGAGAATAAAATGTCATGCCAGGCTGGGGTAGAATCTGTACCATTTATCTACAGAATAATGGATATATGAAAAAATCTACAACCTTAAGCAATCGGCAGATACAGAGAACTGACCCAAATTTTTGAATTCCAAAGAAAATGATCTTGGCTAACTTCTAACCCAAGGTGTTAAAGGCAAAAACCTTTTGCTTTTCTAAGCCAGTGGTTCTCAACCTTCTGGCCCTTTAAATACAGTTCGTCATGTTGTGATCCAGCCATTAAATTATTTTCGTTGCTACTTCATAACTGTAATGTTGCTACTGTTATGAATCGTAATGGAAATATCTGATATGCGGGATGGTCTTAGGCGACCCCTGTGAAAGGGTCGTTCGACCGCCAAAAGGGTCGCGACCCACAGGTTGAGAACCTCTGTTCTAAGCTATTCACTCTTTTGGGGGGTGGAGGGGATGAGGAGGAGTGGTAATCAGGCTTACCAAAGGAGTGTCCACAATGAGGATTAGAAACTTAGAGCCTCTCACAAAAAAAAAAAAAATACAATCAGCTAATCAAAAAAATAAATACAGAAAGATATAAAGGATATTAATGACCTTACCCAGTTTCCATTTCCTTCTGGGCATAACGGAGGATTAGACTTTCCTTCTCCCTCTTCAAGTTCGTTGTGGTCATGTGACTGGTTTTGGCCAATAAGATGTGAGTAGAAGTGATAGCTATACTTCCTACAGAAGCATTTGACCTCTGTGCTGGGCTCTGTACCTCTCTCCCACCATCTCAGCAATCCTGGAGGCAGGTGTAGATATACATGTGCAATGCTAAGCTTGTACACAGAAGGCAATCTGCCTAAAAGGCATGGACTGGACATTAAGTGAGAAATAAATCTTTGTGCTTTAAGCACTGAACACTTGGACATTTTTTACATTGTAGCATATAAGTTAACATAACTTAATTAGCATTTGAAAATTCCAAAAAAATTTGATTAAAATTCAAAAAATCCAGCAAATCTGATAAGTGGAAAGAAGCTTCCGAGACAGAAAAAGAGAAATATGGCATTATAATGAGAAATGGATTATAACCATAGAAATAGAGGATCTTAATTAATAGATTATGCCTTCAAAAAATCAACCATTCCATTTAGGGGAGGAAAGGTAGACTGATTTTTTTGCCAGGTAGGCAAAAAATGTATTTTTTGGTGTGCCACGGAATTTTAGTAATTCGTTTATGTGTGCCATGAGATGAAAATTGCTGGTCTAGAGGCACAGGCAGGCTCACTAAAGCCTGAGACCTAATCGTAGGACTACAGACACTTCCTCTCCCACATACTGTACCACCACAACACTGAAGACCTTTTTATAGCAGTTCCTTTCACTCAAAAGCAGTACATCAAGTCCGGCTATTATTAAGAAATAATTACAATGCATAATAAAAGGCAAAAAATACAATAACACGATTTGGACAAAACAAGCATCAGCATCAGACTGAAAAATGGCAAGAATGCTGGAATTATCAACTGGAAATTCAAATATATGCAAAGGGCTCCAATGGATAAAGTAGACAGCATGCAAGAAAAGATGGGAAATATAAGCAGAGAGATGGAAATTCTATGAATTAAAAGAAACACTACAAATCAAAACACCCAACCAACGTGGCTCAGTGGTTGAGTGTCGATCTATGAACCAGGAGGTCATAGTTCGATTCCGGTCAGGGTGTATGCCCTGGTTGTGGGCTCAATCCCCAGTGTGGGGCGTGCAGGAGGCAGCCAGTGATGTTCTCTCATCATTGATGTTTCTCTCTCTCTCTCTCTCTCTCTCTCTCTCTCTCTCTCTCTCTCTCTCTCTCTCTCCCTCCCTCCCTCCCTGACTCCCTCCCTCTCCCTTCCTCTCTGAAATCAATGAAAATACAAACAAAACCATCAAATACAAATGAAAAATCCCCTTGAAGGGCTTATCACTAAACTGAGCACAGCTGAATAAAGAATCTCTGAACTTAAAGATCTCTCAACAGGAACTTGAAAAGAAACAGAATAAAAAACTGTAAAGCAAAGAGAAAAAAGACTGAATAAAAGGGAAAAACAGAACAGAATACCCAAGAACCGTGGGACAACTACAAAGATGTAACATATACATAATGCGAATACCACAAAAAGGAACAGAAGAAATATTTAAAACAATAATGAATGAGAATTTTCTCAAATTAACATAAGATACCAAACCACATATCCAGGAAACTCAGAGAACACTAAGAAGGATAAATGCAAAAAAACAAAAACAAACAAACAAACAAAAAAACCACACAAAAAACCAAAATAAAAACCAAAATAGCCCTAGCCGGTTTGGCTCAGTGGATAGAACGTCAGCCTGCAGACTGAAAGGTCCCGGGTTCAATTCCGGTCAAGGGCATGTACCTTGGTTGCGGGCACATCCCCAGTAGGAGGTGTGTAGGAGGCAGCTGATTGATGTTTCTCTCTCACAGATGTTTCTAATTCTCTATCCCTCTCCTTCCTCTCTGTAAAAAATCAATAAAATATATATTTTAAAAAAATACCCTGCAACCAGGCATATCATACTCAAACTATAGAATATCAAAGATAAAGAAAAAATCCTGAAAGCTAGCGGGGAGGGGAAAACTCACCTTACTTATACTTAACCTATAGAGGAGCAAAGATAAGAATTACACGTAACTTTTCCTAAGAAACTATGCACGCAAGAAAAGAGTGGAGTGAAATATTTACAATGGTGACAGAAAAAAATCACGTTCAAAAGTGAAGAAGAAATAAAGACTTTCTCAAACAAAACTTAGGGAATTAGTTGCCAATAGACCCATTAACCTACATAAAGAAAGGAAGAGCACTGAAGAAGAAATAAGGGAAGATAAAAACTTTATTTCTCTTATTCTTAATTGATCTGACAGGTTAACAGTTTGTTCAAAATAATAGCAGCAATGTATTCAATTATGTATGCTTGTGTGTGTGTATGTATATAGATATATGCTTGTGAAATGAAGGTCAGCAATGATTCAAGGAAAAAGAAGAGAGGGAGGACTTGAAGGTAACCACAGAACCCATGAAACAGTATAATTTAAAAGTGAACTTAAATTAGTTGTGAATGAATATTGCAAACTTTAGGGCAATGACTAAAAACAACTTTTAAAAAGTGAAACTGATAAACTAAGTAAGAAGATAAAACATCCTATCTAATAAAAGAGAAACATGGTAATTAGCCGTACCTCCGCTACCCTTCCCATTGGCTAATCAGGGCGATATGCAAATTAACTGCCAGCCAAGATGGCGGCTGGCAGCCAGGCAGCTGGAAGCTAACATGAGGCTTGCTTGCTTCAGTGACAGAGGACTCCAATGTTCCCCGCCTGCCTTGCCGGCCTCTGAGCTTGCAGTTTGAAACATTGTTATAAATATAGAAGATAAACAAAACCCCAGAAACCTGCTTTCAGCCAGCCAGATCTCAGAGCTGGAGTTGCTACAGTGTTTTGATTATAGAACCCAAACAAACCAGATACCTGCTTTCAGCAGCAGAGGCCTCAGAGCTGGAGCCAGAGCTAAAGCTGGCCCAGAATAAAAAAAGAAAAAAGAAAAAAAGGAGCAGTTGGGAGCTTCAGTCACCCGCCAGCCTGAAAACAGCCCTCAGCCCCTCACCCAGACTAGCCAGGCACCCCAGTGGGGGACCCCCACCCTGAAGGGTGTGTGGCCAGCTGCAAATAGCCATCATCCCCTCATCCTGGCTGGCCAGGCACCCCAGAGAGGACCCCCACCCTGATCCAGGATACCCTTCAGGGCAAACCAACCGGCCCCAACCCATGCACCAGGCCTCTATCCTATATAGTAAAAGGGTAATATGCCTCCCAGCACCGGGATCAGCGGAGCCGCGAGGCCTCCCGGCACCGGGATCAGCGTGACAGGGGGCAGCGCCCAAACCCCCTGATCGCCCTGCGGCTCTGTGTGTGACAGGGGGCGGGGCCACAACCTCCCTATCTGCCCTGCTCTGCTCGTGACAGGGGAAGGCGCCCCAACCCCCCAATCAGCCCTGCTCTGTGCCTGACCGGGGGGAGCTCCCCAACCCCCTGATCAGCCCTGCTCTGTGTGTGACAGGGTGCGGCGCCCCAACCCCCCACCCCCCCACGGGCCCTGCTCTGTGTGTGACAGGGTAGAGCCATAACCTCCCAATCAGCCCTGCTCTGTGTGTGACAGGGGGCGGCGCCCCAACCCCCCCCCCCCACGGGCCCTGCTCTGTGTGTGACAGGGTAGAGCCATAACCTCCCAATCAGCCCTGCTCTGTGTGTGACAGGGGGCGGTGCCCCAACTCCCCTATCGGACCTACTCTGTGAGTGACGGGGGGAGCGCCTCAAACCCCTGAGGGGCCCTGCTCTGTGCGTGACAGGGGGGAGCTCCCCAACCCCCTGATGGGCCCTGCTCTGTGCGTGACAGGGGGGAGCTCCCCAACCCCCTGATGGGCCCTGCTCTGTGCATGACAGGGTACAGAGCCCCAACCCCCCAATCGGCCCTACCCTGAGCATGACTGAGGGTGGCATCGCAACCTCCCAATCCGCCCTGCTCTGTGCATGACAGGGGGCGGCGCCCCAACTCCCCAATCAGCCCTGCTCTGAGCCTGACCAGGGGCTGCACCTAGGGATTGGGCCTGCCCTCTGCCACCTGGGAGCAGGCCTAAGTCAGCAGGTCATTATCTCCCGAGGGGTCCCAGACTGCGAGAGGGCTCAGGCCGGGCTGAGGGACCCCCTCTCCCCCCCCCGAGTGCACAAATTTTTGTGCACCGGGCCTCTAGTAATTATATAAAATGCTCAAATTAAAACCATAAAAGGCAGAAAAAATAAGACAAAAAAAGAACAAGGGTGACAATAGAATCAGTAACAAATATGGTAGCTATTAATCCAACTACAGTAACAACTGACTGGAACATCAACAGTCTAAAATGCACCAATTAAAAGACAAAGACTATTATAGAAGATCAAAAAGCAAGGCAGCTCTGGCCAGTGTGGCTCAGTTGGTTGTAGCATTGCCCCATGCACCGAAAGGCTGCTGGTTCAATTCCCAGTCATGGCACATACCTAGGTTGCAGGTTCCATCTCCGGTAAGGGGTAGGGTGCATATGGGAAGCAATCAACCAAATGTTTCTCTCATGCATCTATGTTTCTTTCTCTCTCTCTCTCTCTCTCTCTCTCTCTCTCTCTCTCTCTTCCTCCCTCCCTCCCTCCTCCTTCTGTCCCTCCTTCCCTCCTCCCTTCTAGAATCAGCTGAGTGTATCTTCAGGTAAGAATTTAAAAAGAAAAAAAAATGGAGTAGCTATATTAATTTCACAAAGAGCAAACTTAAAGCAAAGAAAGTAATTAGGGATAAAGAGGAATATATATTCCTAACATGCAAAGTGTCCCCTTGGGAGTTCGACCGGGAGACCGGGTGTTCGATCGCTCGCTTTGACGTGCGCTGACCACCAGGGGGTGGCACAGAATGAAGGAAGGCCCCAGCCAGCAGCCAGGGAAGAAAGGCCCCAGCCAGCAGCCAGTTACATAATAATAAAGGGGTCTATTCTCCAAAACATAACAATCCTCAATGTGTATATGTCTAACAACAGAGCATCAAAATATGTGAGACAAAAACTGATAAAGTGCAAGGAAAAATAGATGAATCCACTATTATTATAGTTGGAGACATCAACACCCCTCTATCAGAAATGGGCAGATTCAGCATGCAGAAAATCAATTAAGGACATACATAGTTGAACGCCACAACACCACAACACCAACAATCAGCTGGATATAACTGACATACCTAGACTACTTCCTTCAACAAGAGCAGAAGACACATTCATCTCACATTCACCTGGAACATTCACCAAAATAGAACAAATAGTGGGCTATAAAATACACCTTAACAAATTTAAGAAAACAGAAATCATTTTGGTATTGAACTAGAAATCAATGACAGAAAGTTAACTGGAAAATCGCAAAATACTTGGAGATTAAACAGCATACTTCTAAATTACACACAAAGACGAAATCTCAAGAAAAATTCAAAATAATTTTAAGCTGATGAAGAATCTTGCCCTCTTGTAGCTTACATGCTAACAGTGGGAGACAATAAACAGTATATGTAATAAGTAAATTATGGGAGTATAAAGCTATGGGAGGAGCGGGGAGGAGCAAAGATTTGAAGAGTCAGCCAAATGGATGTCGGGGGTAAGCATGTTCCAGCCATGGGGAAGAGCCAACACAATGAAGGAAAAACACCTGGCAAGAACAAGGGTGATTAGAGCTGACAAGCAAGGGCAATGCAGGAAAACGGAAAGAGGTGACGAGGGACCAACTCAGGTAGGGCCAGCAGACAAATGGGAAGTGCTGTAGTGAGCTGGGGAGCCACTGCAGGGTTTGCCGAAGACTAGCATGGCTGTCATACGTTTGGAAAAGGTCACTCTGGCTACTGTACAGGGAGCTCTCCGTAGGAAGCTATTTGTGACTGAGGTGTTAGTAAAACCCTTGTCTTGCAGCATGAGAAGCTGGTTTTGAATTCAGTTAACCTTCTAGCTCTGTTTCCCAGGAAACCATACAGGCAGAATGTCAACTGTGTTACTAGGCAACATGGTTTATGGTAAAAATGACCCGCTGGTAAATTGCTTGGGACTGCGAGGAACTATCAATACCTGGTGAGTGGCTGGAACGTTGGGCTTAGTGTAGTGACTCCTACAATTGGGGGTGTACCTTGTAGGGGTCCTGGGAGCTATGCTCATGGGTTGTTAGACAAGGCAATGAATGGCTCTTGTCGAACACGGGCACCGTAAGCCAGGTTGGCTGCATATCCACTCGTTAGCCTCCATACTCACACCTAAGCTTCACCTGGAAAGAGAGGAGAGACACAGAGAACAGTTCTGCTCTTCTCTCTGTGGACTGCTGCAAGGACCCTCACCAAGGAGAACACATGATGCTTCCCTGCTGGTGAGCTGTGGTTCCTGTCCCATATCCTCAAGTGAATCTGATGTGTAATGTGGCCTAGAGCAATCCTGGTCTGTCTAGTTGAGCACTAAGAAAATTCCTGGGTAGGCACTGCTCTATTGCATAACCCAGGCAAGAAATGGTAGTGGCTTAGACAAGGATGGTCATGGTATAAATAGGAAAAAAAAAAAATAGTCAGATTATAAATACAATTTGAAGGGGAGCTCACACAATCTCCCAATAAGCAGAATGTGGGATGTGACAGAAAGAGTAAAGTTAGGGATAATGCCAAGATTTCTGGCCTTTGCAACTGGAAAGATGGAGTGAAAAATTGGGGGGAGGGAAGACTATCGGGAGTTCAATTTTAGATAATTCTGAGCTGAAGGTCATTCATCATCTCACTCTCTCCTCAATGACCCAAGATGGTCGCAGCAACTCCGAGAGTCATGAGCTCACATGACAACATCCAAAAGAGAAGATATAGCTTCACAAATGGAAGAAAACCTGAGTCCCAGCAGACTTCCCTCATGAGTCACTATGCCTAAACCAATCACTGGCAAGAGGAATGGGAAAAACACAAATGACATTAGGCCCAGCACCATTCACAAATCGCTGGCTTTGGGCTGGATGAGCACTACGTAACCTGAACCAAAGTGGGCTCCTACTAGCCAGAAAAGAGAGGGATGACTAACAGGTGCAGTGTCTGTCAGAGGTACTGGGTGAGCCATCCATTATCCATGTTAAAAATCACCAGAGTAAGAGAAGTGTGATCAGTAATAAAGTCCAGGTACAAAGTAAGACAGGGGCCAGGAGATAAAGGCACGGAAGCGACCTACACTCTGTTCCATGAAGATGAGACATCTAGACAAATCCTGTGAAATTTCACAACAACCGAAAGATTCTGAGTGATTTGAGGGGGAAAAAAACAGGGAGAATCTGACTAACACCAGAAAACACTCAAGTGTAGCAGAACAGTCTCAAAATTTTTTCCAGAGTGAAAGGATTTTGTCTTAGACTCTTATATCCAAATGCTCAATCAAGTGAAAAGGTAGAATAGAGACATTATCAGACATATGAGGACATATTCCTGGAGGATCTCTAGCAAACGAGTATGGAAACCTAATAGAGTAGATGTGAGAACACAAGAGGCAGTGGAAGCGATCCAAGAGTGAAATGAAAAAGGACTCCCCGGATGGCAGCTGCGCGGCAGGACTAGACAATAACTCATCCTATTACAACAGAAAATTAGTGAGCTCCATGAAAGGAAGAAAGGAACGGGTTCTGTTCAAAAGGCAGAATAACTGAAAAGCTGGCTTCATGACAGGAACGTGATGTTTCTCTCTCAGTAGAGAAAAGATATGTAACAGAAAACTCCAGCAGAATGCTGCCCACAGCTTCCCTCCCTTATTGCTAGAGGAACCTAATTTTTTTTCTTTCGTTCTAAGGTTATCAGGTGAGAAGCGTATGATGAGAGAAGAAGCCCATTCCCAGGCCCACGGGGTGAATCACCACAGGTGGACACTAAGCCTGGAAATCCCATTCTCCTTTGCCAGCCAATGGCCTGGGCAGCTGCTCCTGTCCCGCTGGGGACAAGCAATTCAGTTCAGGCCAAAGAGACACAGTAAAGTCATTTGGGGAGCTCTTTGAAGATTTTCCTCCGAGAGAGAGAGAGAGAGAGAGAGAGAGAGAGAGAGAGAGAGAGAGAGAGAGAGAGAGAGGTGTCTTTTGTAGGGAGTTACTGGGCAACTGATGAACTTGAATATGGACTGTATATTAGATACTGGTATTGTGGGAGACATAGAGATGCACCACTCACATCCAAAAGACTCACTGCCAGGTGTGAAGAGGATGGCTAAGCAGTTAGCTTCATCGGAGTTGACTTCTGCTTTCAAAAGAGGGTTTCGCTATTCTCTGGATAGCTCCCAGCACCTAACCGAGAAAGGCAAAGTACAGGAGAAGCCGTTTCCGCCCAGCACAGAACTCCTCAAATGACCAGCTGGGCGCCAGATCTGCTCCTTGTGCTGGCGGACAGGTGTCACCACAACCGACAGCCCCACCTGCCCAGGTCTGCCTCTTTCTTTTAGTTTCACGCAATCCTAATTCTGGTTCAGCATCTGCTTCCCAAAGAACTCAACCTGTGGCAACTAATTTCCTGAACTTAATCATTGCTCCGTGATCACGAGAGAGTCCTTTTCTTAGGTGATATGTGGGGAAATTGTTACAGTTAAAAACTCATGATCCCTGCAACTTCCTCTCGAAAGGTTCACCAAAATAAAAGTATTAAGTATAGATCTAGAAACGTAGCCAAAGATAAAGAAAGGAGAAGACAAACATAGCAAAATGTTTATCACTAATGAGTCTAGGTGAAATTTAGATAAGGTTTCTCACAAGTTTTTTTTTTTATAAGTTTTAAAAATTTTCACACACGTTTTAAAACGAGAAAGATGAAAAAAAAAGCAGCAGCCACCCATTCTATCCCCTTCTCCCCGCAGGAAGAGAAGGATGCTTGGAGCTCAGCAGCCACTGGCCACAAGAGAAAGCTCAGGACAATCACGTGTGTCACCTGCGGCTGGACAGTCTGTAAAATGCTGCCAAAGACAATCAAAATAATACACCAGGAACAACCAAAGAGCTATTCAAGGAAGTCATGGTTCAAATGTGAATAATATATGTAGGACATGACTTTGAGCAACTGATGGATGACAGGAAAAGAGCCCTCATTTGTCTTTCATACCAGGAACATCACCCTTCGATTGGCGTGGCGCCCCGACACGGGTGTGCGGAAGGAAATGTCACCGTAACTCCCGACTCCACTCTGCAAGGCATATGTGCACGATAATCAAAAAGCACAGGGACGACATCAAAACAAAGCACCAAAGACTTCAGTAAGGCTACCGAACAGAATGCAACGGTTTTCAACCGGCTCAGTATAAAGGGTACAGCCGACAGAAGTCGAGAGGGGCAGTGGGGGAAGGTGAAAGGGAAAAGAGACGCAGCAAAAAGGCTAGGATTCCAATTCTAAGTCCTGTAAAACGAAAAAACCTCCTCTGAACAGATTCCACTTGACTCGTTTTTAAGTTTTCATGAGGTATAACTCACATACCATGAAATTCACCCGTTTATTCATCATTTTAATTAGGCTATTTGTCTTTTTGAGTTGTAAGAGTTCTTTATACAGGGTGGGGCAAAAGTAGGTTTACAGACCTTATTTCTGTTGCTGTGTGTGTGTGTGTGTGTGTGTGTGTGTGTGTGTGTGTGTGTTTTGGTAATTCTCACCCGAGAATATTTTTTCCTTTTTAAAAAAAAAAAAAAAAAGATTGGAAGGAAGGGAGGGGGTGAAAGGAGAGAGAGAGAGAGAGAAGGGAGGGAAGAAACATCAATGTGAGAGACACATCTACGGGTTGCCTCCCTCATGTGCCCCATGATTGAACCTACAACCCAGGTACTTGACCTTAACCCAGAATCGAACCCGTGACCCTTCCATACACTGGGCAGTGCTCTAACCACTTAGCATACCAGCTAGAACCAGAGTTTATTTTTGTATTATTTTTAAATTATTGTATGATTTTCCATTCTAACAACCGTAAACCTACTTTTGCCAAACCCTGTATATCCTAGATAAACATCCCTTATTAGATACAATTTACAAATATATTCTCCCATTTTCATGGGTTGCTTTTTCACTTTCTCCCTGGTGTCCTTTGAGGCACAAAATTGGACTATGGATGAAGTCCAATTTATCTATTTTATATTTTGGTGCTTGTGCCTTTAGGAGTATATCTAAGAAGGCTTTGCCTAACCCAGGGTAGTAAGATTGACTCTTATTTTCTTCCAAGAATGTTATCATTTTAGCTATGACATTTAGGTCTATGATCTATTTTTAGTTAATTTTTGTGGATTGTGGGAGGAGGGCTTCAAATTCCTTCTTTTACATGTGGATCTCCAGTTGTCTCAGCACCACTGGCTGACAAGACTATATTTTCCCTGTTGTACTATCTTATCACCTATGTAAAAAATATATATATATCATAGGGTTTATTTCTGGACCCCCGATGCTAGTCAACTGACTTGTATGTACTGATGCTTTCTCAATTTAGATAAAATCCACATAATACAAAAATTAACCATTTTAAAGTGTACAGGTTAGTATATTCCTAATGATTTGCAACCAACATCTCTATAGTCCCAAAGCATTTTCAGCACCCCAAAAGGAAACCTGGACCTGTTAAGCAGTCACTCCCCCTTCCCCATGCCCCTGGCAGTCACTAATCGGATTCACGTCTCCATGGATTTACCTGACCTGAATATTTCCTATAACGAAATCATACAATATGTGATCCTTTGTGTTCAGCTTCCTTCATTTAGCATCATGTTTTTGAGGTTCACACACTTTGTAGCATTTATCAGTACTTCGTTCATTTTTATGTCTGGATATAATACCAGCTTTTGGTTATCCATTCATCAGTTGATGTACATTTGTGCTATTTCTACCTTTTGGCTAATGTAAACTGCTATGTAATTTGGCTAATGTAAAACTGCTGTGAATATTCATGTACAAGTATTTGTTTGAATACCTGTTTTCAATTCTTTTGGGTACATACATAAATGTGGAATGTTTGGGTCATATTGTAATTCTAGGTTTAACTGTTTGAGGACCCGCCAAAATGTTTTCCACAGCAGTAGCATCACTCCACATTCCTACCAGCAACTTATATAAGGATTCTAATTTCTCCACATCCTTACTAATACCTATTTTGTTTCCTGACTCATTTTCAAATTTGACATCCAGAACGTAACCCAGTACCCCAGATGCAGTCTAGCAGGTGCAGAAAGAAGTAAAGACTAACACCTTTCCTCTTCTGAAGCTCCTCCTCCTATTACTCCAGACTGTGATTCTATAAAGACTTTCTGGTAGCCACATTACATAGAGGCCCGATGCATGAAATTCACGCAAGAGTAGGCCTTCCTTCTCCCAGCTGCTGGCACCTGCCTCCCTCCAGCTGCCGGGAGGCATCCAGGACCCAGGCTTCCCTCACAGCCCCAGCTTTGGCTTCATCCAGAAGGTCGTCCGGAAGGATGTCCAGTCTAATTAGCATATTATGCTTTTATTATTATAGACTGAGTTTATTAGAGTAATTAAAATACCTAGGTTGTTTGGATTCAACCACATCGCCCTATAATTACACAGCTGTTTTCTGAACCCCATACACCCAAACTCCATTAAGTTATCATGTTAGCCTTGGCCCACCATTTCAGTCAGAGATATTATTTTCAAAAGTTAACCTTAATTTTTCATTTCATCCAAAAACTTGATAAGCATACTATCAATGTTTTCTTTCACATCATTACAAAAATATGGACAGTGACCTTCAGTATCTGACTAGAAATTTTTCTCCAGTTGTCATCAATTCATTTTTCATTATTTTTTGGAGGTGCTACTCAACCAATCATATTTTCACCTAATTTTATGGTCATCAGCCCACATTTTCCCCATTGTTACCAGAGAAAACTGTTATAAAATATGTGGCTAAAATCCAGTTACACTGTATCTTTTGAATTATCTTAACCCAGCCTAATAATCATATCTAAAAAGAAGTAGGGTTAGCCTAACATTGTCATTACTGAGGCCATGTAATACTTTCCTTTAAAATTGTAATCATAATCAATGTTTTAGCACATAAAATAATGAACTCAGATTAGATTATACTAGGTTTCAAATCATAGTTTGAGATCTTAGCAACATTAAAGTACAATACAATGAAAAAATATGTAGCACGCAAGGCAAAACAGGGAATAGATATCTCACGTGTTATATTTCAGATCACCAAGACAAATGTGTTGTCAATTTACTGTTAATTAAAAGGTTTTTAAAATTCTACAAGTCTCTCAACCATATAAAGTTCAATAGGAAAAAAAAATAATTAAACTAGTAAACTTTAAGAAGTTTTGTGTTCTATTCTAATAACAAATTATTTTATTGAAACCCATTTCCCTAATTCCTTTAAGAACCTATTCCTAGTCCAAAAATCTCTCCTACAAAGCCTTCACAGGTTGTTCAGTTTAAAAGTCTCTCTGCCTGCTACTCGCTTTGACACCCAGTCATCTGATGCTTGTATTTACTACTTGTTAGCTGGTAATTTTCTTATTGTCTGCAGCGGAATCCTGTGGAGGAGAGACGCTCTCATTCTTTTCTAACTTCATCACAACCAACAGTCTAGTGCAGGGGTGGACAAACTTTCTGACTCGAGGGCCACAACGGGTTCTTAAACTGGACCGGAGGGCCGGAACAAAAGCATGGATGGAGTGTTTGTGTGAACTAATATAAATTCAAAGTAAACATCATTACATAAAAGGGTATGGTCTTTTTTTTTTTTTTTTTTAGTTTTATTCATTTCAAACGGGCCGGATCCAGCCCGCGGGCTGTAGTTTGTCCACGGCTGGTCTAGTGCTTATAAAAAGCTAATTCATGTAATTTCACATAATATTTATAAACCTATAAAGAATTTAAAGTGAAAATTATCTAATAAATCTAAAGACACTGTGGGATCCTCTGTTTCTTCAGGGCGATCCTGGCGTGGTAACTCAACGGGAAAGCAGGATTCCCCAGGATGAGGCAGCCTGTGCAGGTGTCCAGGTAGTCGGCAGAGAGGCAGGAAAGAAATGAAGAAACGGAAGGTGAAGGAAAATGTGGGGAGAGTACGATTAGGGGCTCACGTGAAGCGACCAGGAAAGGACATCTTTCTTTCTGAAAGGGGAAAGCGAGGTACAGAGTAGACAGGGGTTAGAAACAGCAGGTTGTGTTAACAGAGAAAGAGAATGCTTGTTTAGCTTCCCACAGGTGTTCAGAAAGTACTGGATCCGTTTCCTGTTGCCCTGGTGACAAACTACCACAAACTTCGTGGCACAACACAACACAAATTTATCATCTTACAGTACTGGAAGTCAAAGTCCAACACAGTTCTCACCGGGATAAAATCAAAGTGTCGGCAGACCTGCATTCCTTTCTGGAAGCGCTACGGAGAATCCCTTTTCTTGCCTTTATGGGCTTACAGAGGCTGCCCACATTTCCTGGCTCAGGGCCCGTCCTGTCTCCAAAGCCAGCAACTGGTCCATTCCTTCTCATGAGGCCAATCATCTCTCTCTCTGGTCCTGACCCTCCCGCCTGGTTCTTCTTTTAAAGACCCTTGTGGTTACATTAGGCCCAGGGGGTAACCCAGGCTTCTCTCCCTGTTTTAAAGTCAGCTGATTAGCCATCTTAATTCCACCTGCAACCACACGCTTGCTGTGTGACACAGGATGCACAGGTTCCGTGGATTAAGCTGTGGATACCTTTGGGGAGGCCATCATTCTGCCTGCCACAAACACTATCTTATGTTTCACTTTCTTAGCTCTTTTTATTTAATCCTTGCAATCCCATGAGGGAAATCATCTTTTACTTATTTTAAACATGAGGACTCTGAGGCTACCCATGGCACCTCCAGAGATTTTAAGTAACGTAATCCAGACTGCCAGACTTACAGGAGCCTAAGTGCTTGTGGAACTGAACCAGTCAACCAGGATTCAGACAGCACAGCCTGCACTGGCCTATTTCTAAGCCCTTTGTGCATCTGTGTGCATGTGCACATGTACGTACGTGTGTGTGTGTGTGTGTGTGTGTGTATGTGCGCGCGCATGTGTGTTTTGAAGAAAACTGTAAAACAAAATAAGGCTTTTCTTGCCACCTAATTCAACCAAAACCATCTCTCCTCTCATTACTTTCTGAGATCTCTGGGCATGATTCTGTTTAAAGAAAGGTTTTTAAATCTCTACTCTCCATGCTACATTCCATTTAGGCTTTGGTGTATAAGAAGAGAGCATATGTTAAGAAACAAGGCTAGCCCGGCCAGTGTGCTCAGTGGTAGAACATCAACCTATAAACCAGGAGGTCATGATTCGATTCCCTGGGTTGCAGGCTCAATCCTCAGTAGGGGGCCTGCAAGAGGCAGCTGATCAATGATTCTTCCTCATCACGGATGTTTCTATCTCTCCCTCTCCTTTCCTCTCTGAAATCAATAAAAAAAATATATATTTTTTAAAAAGAAACAAGGCTAAACTCATGTGAAAAGGTGACATACTAGATGTGAAAATCCAGTGCATTTATGTATCTCTGAATCCTCTTACCAATTTTGGATGATTACAGAATTTAAATTAGTAGATTTCTTCCTAAATTGTACATATTTGAAACTATTTCTAGCACTCAGATCAACATATAGCTCATTATTTCTCAGGATCCCATCAATGCTAAGGGAACATACCTTTTTCAATGATTGCTGGAGCAATATAATTGATTTCCAGGTATCCCTTCTCATATAATAATGATCTATGATGTTCCTTGACTCTTCCCTAAACACTTGGGTAACAATAATTGTCTTTTTATGTCCTGAAAAAGGTTGGAGATACAGAATGGATATCGGGGAAGGGGGCTGTGAAAACAGCAGAAGCCTTGGTGTTAAGTGGTTGGCAAGTTTCGTGATTGAACTTACACCTCTAGAGCAGCCATTTTTAATTTCCTGGATTATGGCCTCTGCTTTGAGAATCTGACGAAGCTACAGACCTCTCACTAGAAAAATGCACGTGAGCATATACTTAAAGGTTTCCACACAACTTATTTTATTGAATTTTAAATCAATTCCCAACACAGATCATATAAAACCAGTCTTTGCAAGAATAGCTGTATGTCTCATTTTGGGGTTTGTGCCAAAATTTGCTACACCCAGGAATAAAATCCAAAGTATGCAATAAAACACAACAAACTTTAATTATTTCTGACAAGTGGATAGCAAAGGAGTGATGACTGCTGGCTGTAGAGCCTCTGGCACCAAAGCCCAGTTCTAGGAGAAAGCCCACCTTGTTTACATCATTCTCCCGGGAAAGCTGGGGAAAGCAGGTGTTAGAAGACTCCCGTCCCAACTGTAAGGGAAGAATAACGTCGACTGAATTTAATGAGTGTTTCCCAAAACCGTGACATTTTATACTTTTATATATTTATAAAGGAAAGTATATGGTTTCAGAAACTGGAAGATAAAAGATACATTTTAAATATTTGGGGGTGGGGTGGGGGGGGAAGATCATACCAGGCCTACTATGCTCCCATTACTTAATCATTCAAAATAAATTATGTTCAGAGTGGAGTACATGCATCCTTCAGAGGCAGGGTGATCAAGCCAATGGGGCGGAAATACTAGATTATTCATATGTGTTATCTTAAATTTGAGCTTTACTGATATTCCATATGCGAGGCTGACCACACCACCCTCTTGGTCCTGTGTCAGGCAACTTGCAGCCTCGTGGCGTTTGTGTGACGTATGCGGAATGTGACACATTGGCTCACTTGACCTCCGTTCACCTGTGGGCAATTTGAAAAGCAAAATTTTGGTGGTTTGGGGGTCAACCATGGTTGTTGTCGAAACACAAGATCTCTCCACAGCATCATTCCAACGTCCACTCTCCGGCTTCTGGGGTGACGAGAATTGCGTGGCAGGGGCAGTGGCAGCAGAGGCTCCTGGGTGGGACTTCCTAACCCTGGGCTGAAGCTATGGCTCCGTCCATCCGGCAGCTTCCAGGCATCTGGAGGCGAGTGCAGCAGATGCGGCACAAACTCTGGATTCCAGCTCCCCTTGTGGGGACCGCACCCTAAAACCTGCTGCTGGGCCCTGTAACAATTACAATGCCCTGTATTAAGCCTCGCCTACCTTACAATACTTGGAAGGGTTCCTGTTTGTGAAGTGAATGCACACACACAGTGTCTCCTAAAGGAAAGGGGGCAGTTTCACACCTTGGAGGGGCCATTTGTGATGCCCTCCCTTGTTTGTTCACGTTCCGCATATGGCAACATCCCGCAGCTTACATGGGCCCAATTAAGTATACTGGAAGATCTCATTAGAACTATTATCACCCACCAATGAATTTTGAAAAGATTTTTACCCCCCAAAAAGACCTATTAAACAATATATTAAACACTAGAAGCCCGGTACACAAAATTCGTGAAGGGGGGGGGGTCCCCTCAGCCCAGCCTGCACTCTCTCCAATCTGGGACCCCTCAGGGGATGTCCGACTGCTGAACCGGCAGTCGGACATCCCTCTCACAATCCGGGACCGCTGGCTCCTAACTGCTCACCTGCCTTCCTGCCTGATTGCCCCTAACTGCCCGACACCCCCACCCCCCACCACCAGCCTGATCACCCCTAACCATCTCTGCTGCCGGCCTGATCACTCCCAACTGCCCCCCCTGCCAGCCTGGTCACCGCTTACTGTCCCCCCCCCCACCGGCCTGGTCACCCCCAACTGCCCCCCCTGCCAGCCTGGTCGCCCCACACAGCCTGCTGTTCAGTCATTTGGTCGTCCCTCACTAACCCCCCTGCTTGGCCTGGTCGCCCCACGCAGCCTGCTGTTCAGTCCTCCGCCTGTTCATTTAGGTCGTGACGGCCCTTGGCTTTTTATATATTAGGATAATATTAGTAAAGCAAAATATAAGCAAGCAATAAGAAAATGGTAAGCAAGTTACCAATACTAAGGTTTTATCAAAAATTGTAAGGTAAGCAAGTGATTATCCTGTAAAATGTAAAATTATAAAACTTTTAGGAAAAAATCTTTGAGACCTAGGACTAGGTGGAGAGTCCATAGACATGACACCAAAACAAGAATTCATCCAAGAAAAAAATTATTAAATGTGGTGCATGAAAACTTAAAACTTTTTTGCTCTATAAAAGTCCAGATTTACAAGCCACAGATGGAAAAAAAAAATTTTTTTGCCTACCATCTATCAGACAAGGACTTTTATCTAGGATATATAAAGAACTCTCAAAACTCAACTATGAAAAACAATCCAATTTGCTCAGTAGGAAGACAATAGGTTTGCCCATTAAGAAAAAGCAAACTAAAAACACAATGAGATATCACTACACAACTATTTGAAGGACTAAAATTTTTTAAATAGTGAAAATATCACATTCTGGCAAGCATATGGAGAAACTGGATCTTTCATACATTGCCAGTGGGAATATACAGCCACTCTGGAAAACAGTCTGGCAGTTTCTTATAAAACTAAACATGCTTACGCTACAACCCAGCAACTGCACTCTTGGAAATTTATCCGAGAGAAAGGAAAACTTTTGTTCACAAAAACCTGTATGACTTTATTCATAATAGCCCCAAACTGGAAACTCCTACAGGTGAATAGTTAAACTGTGTGCTGTGGTACATCCATACAATGAACACTGCTCAGCAATAAAAAGAAATGAACTACTGATATATATGACAACTCAGATGGTTTTCTAGGGCATGTGCTGAGTGACTCAAAAGTTTACATACAGAAGGATTCTATTTATGTAACATTCTCAAAATGATACAGTTATAGAGATGAAAAGAAATTAGTGGTTGCCAGGAAATAAGGATGAGGAGGGTGGGAAAGGAGGTGACCTTGAGCTACACAAGGATGTTTCTTGGCAGTGGTAGAACAGTACTATATCTTGATTGTGGTAGTGGTTAAATGAATCCACTCATGAAATGTTATCACATTGCATAGAACCACACACACACACACGAATGAGTGCATTAAAAACCATGAAATCTGAATATAGCTACTGACGAGTACTGTACCAATGTCAGTCTCCTGGTTTAATGTTACGTTATGTTAAATGTTATGTTATGTAAAATATTAAAACTAGGGGGTGCTGAATGAAGGTTACACAGGACTCCCTGTACTATTTTTGCAACTTCCCACGAGTATATAATTATTTCAAAATAAAAAGTTATTTAAGCAATGACATTCAATCATACTTGTCTTAAAAATCACTAATATTTTAAGTGGAATCAAAAGCATGGAAATAATGCATTCTAAAATGTTTTTCATCTATCTCATTTTTGTTCATTTCTTCTTATGAACATAATATGTAGTATATAGTTTACAACAAACTTACACATATTAGAAATGTAGACACAATTTTTTATACTTCTGGGTATAACATAAATGTCTGCAGACCTCTGTTATAGAGGCTACAAAAGTCTAAGATTCTATCTATCCCTTAAACTTTTTACTTGGGTAAGTATTAGTATATGCTAGAACAGGAAAAACACTGGTCTATGAATAAAAAACAAAACAAAACTCAATTCTGTCCACAGTTCAAACAAGTCACAATCTCATTTCTTAGCTACAAAATGTAAGAGCTGCAGCATATTATTCCCAAGGCCACCCCGCTCTAAAAACATGACTCTATGAATTCCAACAGATAAAGAAATCTACAAGTAAAACCCTAACCAGTATTTACTTAAAGTATAGTAAGGGTTCAGTACTGCCAGGAATATTAAATACAAGACATAGAAGTCTAAGTTGTCAACACAAACATAGAAAAGGGCATCTATGACGATAACTCTACCTCAGAGAAAATAAGTTAATTGCCAAAAGATCCAGTTTAAATATAAATATCTAGGTGACAGGCACATGTGGCATTTTACATGCATCCTCACAGTTCTTTAAGGCCTCTAGTTTCTGCTCATGGCATTCATTATATTAGGTTCTATGTTACAGCAAGTATCCTAGTGTACAAACTTGGGGTTGTGAAGGGTCTCCCAAGAAGTAGAATATCAAGGCATGCGAAAAAGAATTATTCTCCATCCACTTGAGTTAGACTTAAGACTGAATTAAGAGGACCATTATGTGGGAAATTAGACATCTACCCCACCCTGTTACAGCACCTTCTGCTATCCAGAATATTACTTATCAGAAACATAGTCCAAAACCAGGAAAGAGGCAAGAGTCCTCTAAGCAGTAAAAGCCCATATAACAAGGACCTAGCACTAATGCTCCATGCACATGACAGCCCTTGGATCCCCACAGAGCCTTCTATCATTTTTACCCACCATTCATTCAACAAGTGTAGTTATGGGTGCTAGTCTCACAGCACACTAAAAATATTAAATTAGAAAGGCAAGGAAACCTCCACAGACAGGTGTGATGAAAGCAAACAAAGAGATACAACTGCCCAGCTGGTGTGGCTCAGTGGTTGAGCATCAACCTATGAACCCAGGAGGTCACAGTTTGATTGCCCGTCAGGGCACAGGCCTGGTTGCGGGCTCGATCCCCAGTAGGGGGCATGCAGGAGGCAGCCAATCCATGATGTTTTTCTCTCATCATTGATGTTTCTATCTCTCTATTCCTCCCCTTTTCTCTGAAATCAATTAAAAAGTATATTTTAAAAAAAAGAGAGAGATACAGCTAACAGTAAAGGAATAAGCAAGTCAACCCTAAAAACCAGACATGATTTAGAAAGAAATGGTGCCGGGAGCCGGTCCATGCTTGCTGTTTCAAGGGACCTGGCATATATGGCATACTGTTCTTAATATGTTTGCTCACCTTCTTGGCACTATGTGTTTTAACCAAAGTCTCTGAGAAAGGTTGTTTCCCCAGGTAGGGATTTTCCCCTGAAGTTAGGGAGGGAATAAAACCTCTTAACTAAGTGCCAGGCGGGTAATTAATCACTTTAACTACGAACGATCATGCTTAAGCTACATAAGAAACACCCTAACCTTTGTAATAGAGATTGATAGGATTGGAATCAACTGGTATAAATACAGATGTAACAACACAGAACTCAGAAGACAGAACCAGGAGGCACAGAACCTACACAGAACATTCTCTAGAGACAGAAGAACTTCGCTGGGGAGAACATGGCAAAAGATCCTGGACTGAACCTGACTATAGAAATTGGCAAGAGAACCTGACTAGAACCTGGTGACCGAACCTGGTTGGAGAACCTGGACAGAACCTGGCTGGAGAACCTGGAGAACCTAGCAAGAGAACATGGACACAGAACCTGGCTGGAGATACTAACCAGAACTTCGCTGGAGATCCAGAGCAGAACTTGGCTGGAGAACCTGGCTGGAGAACCTAGCAAGAGAACATGGACACAGAACCTGGCTGGAGATCCTGGCTAGAGATCCTGGCTAGGCTGCTGATCAACTGAACACTGTCTCCGTGTCATTCCTTCTTCGCCGACTCCGTCCACACCTTTGGGGACCCCTGGACCTGCTGGGGTTGGACCCCAGCAAAATGGTTTCACCAACAAATGGTGGTCTGTATATTGCTGACTGAGAAGACTAATGTCTGGAGGTCTTCTGCAAAGACACATAAATCGAACCACCAAAGCTATTCTTTTTTACCAGTATAATAGAGAGCATAATCCATCTTCAATATTTTAATGGAGAACAAAACCGAAAACGGCATTTAAATTACCTTTCCAGCGTTCTTCAGCATTGAACTAAATTATATCACATCTAAATATTCGCATGAAATAGAGACATACCAAAAAATAGAAGAGAGAGATAAATATCAGTGAGAGAGAGAAACATCGACCGGCTGCCTCCTACACATCCCCTACCAGGGGATGGAGCCGGCAATCGGGTCATGTGCCCTGACCAGGAATGAACCGGCAACCCCTCGATGCATGGGAAAATGTCCAACCAACTGAACCACACAGGCCAGGGCTACAATCAAATATTTTATGACCTAAAAAATGACGCTCCATTGCAGTCAGTAAAAAAAACCTGATATCCCTTCCTCAAGTCCCAGACACCACTTTAACCTCTCTGAGGTATGGATGCTCTGAAACAGAGATAGGTCTTACAATTGCTATCACCCAACAGCAGGATGTAGTTGGTGAAAAACCATATGTTGACAGTTCCTGGAGATTTGGAGAAAGCGGTGGCTCAGGTTTGATAGAAAATGGCCATTCAAAATAATCTTAAAAAGACAAAGAAATGATCAGAAGCCTGTAAAATTATCCATGGAGATAATTACAGGAAATTCTCAAAAATAAACTGTATCATTTTACCTTAAAAGACAGTACATGTAAGTACCTATCACATTATTTAGTAAGCACTCAATACATTTAGCTACTCTTATTATTACAAGATGAAGAATAAGGACTAGTAGAGCTGATGAAAATATCTATGGTCACAGTAATCAGGCAATCAATAAGCACTTACGTGCCTACGAGGTCACCTGCATTGTGCAAGGGCACATGAAAGTTCATCATGATCAACCTAGGAAGCATGATTTTTGATCAAATAAATGGTGAGTGCACAACACAACAGTTTGAAGCAATAAGTAAACAGCACATTGTATTCAGCAACGATTAGAACTTACTAAGTACTTTCCACTTCTTTTAAAGTACTGTCCTTTATTTAAGTCCAGTATGCAGAACTCGAGACATAAATTGTTTACTTGAAGAGACTCACCAAATGATTAAATGAATATAAAGAAGTGTCACCAAAATGAGTCTTATGATATTCACGGGGCGGGGGGGTGGGGGTGATCCTCTTTCCCCATTACTCTCGGGGCTTAGGTAGAGTAAGGATTTAGATAAATTCCCTTTTAAAGAAAATCTTTTTATAGTTGGCGCTACACACATCATGACAGACCCTCTCCACTCCTAGGGTTAATACACATTGGGAGAGACCAATTTATACAGGAAGGCACATTAAAATATAATTTTCCATGTATATGAAATGTCCAGAACAGGCAAATGTATAGAGATGGAATATAGATCAGTGCTTGCCTCGGGCTAGGGAGGGAGGATGGGAATGTGATGGGGTGATGAAAAAGTTCTAAAACTGTTTGTGGTGGTGGTGCACAATTCTGGAATATACTAAAAACCACTGAATACTGTACACTTTAAATAGATGAGTTGTATGGTACATAAATTATCTCTCAATAAAGCTGTTATTTTAAAACTCTGACTCTTCACAAATCTTGATAAATTCATTAACTGGGGCATTATGGTCAAACTCCATAGGATACACCAGTCTGTTAGTCTTCCTGGCCTCGGTGATCCCATCACTGACAGTCACACAAGGTCCCTTTCTTAACAATCCAGTCCCTTACCCACAAATACACTGATCAAGCCACAAGCATGGGGGGAGGTAGGGGCGCCCATTTTGTAAAAGTTAAAAATATTTCACACTGTATTTTAATACAAGTGATTTTTCAAAATAATTATTTTTATAACATTGATAAAGGCACCTATTTATTATAGTATTTTAAGTTTAAAAGAATGTGTTAATACTCTATTGGCATCTTTGAAATGAATGATCCCTGAAGGGTACATGGAAAAAGACACACCAATGTTTGTAGAATTCCAGAAATATTTTGCCACATCATGGGAATAGGAGAGTTAAAAAAAAAAAAATCTAGCGCTCATACATTTAATGTAACAGGCTCCATGGAGCCCAATCCACCCCTAGGGAAGACCAGGTTTGTTTGCTAGGACATTTTGGAAGAAGCTACATAGAACAATAAACAAGAGTGAGTAACTAACTCACCTAAGCTGGCACTTTGCTTTCCTGCCTTGAATCCACACGTACATTATGTCTATTTAAGGATCCTACTCAGAGGAGCTCATAACTTGTGGTGGAGACAGACTTATCCTCATCTTCCATAGACTTAACCTCAGCTTCAATGTCTAGAGCTCAGTGCCTGGCATGGTGCACCAAGTAGGTGAAACTCTCAACAACAATGTGCTGAATGAATGGAGATTTTATCAGCTAATTGGCCACCTGGCTGTGCTTGCAGGTGGATTTCTGTTTAGGAACCTTTGGGAAACCCTTTTTTCCCCTCTGGGCCAGCCTTATGAAGCACTTGAACAATAGAATCTTATCACCTAGTTCATCAGCCTAAACTATAGCTCCCTTTTTATGAGCAACTTCCTGGTAGAGTAAAGCCTTCTGTACGGTCCTTCTTTGGCTACCAGGAGAAGTGCCTGTTGCAGTTTCAAAATAAGTTTAATGTTCTCTAGAGATGAGAAAAATCAAGAAATGGGAAAAGAGTATGCTTAGAGTATATACTCAAAATGTATTTTAGGGTAAAGGCAGATACTATTCGGGGACACAGGTTTTGATCAATTTTTGAAATGATTATGAGGTCTATTTTGGAATACAAACATACTGGTGGCAGCTTTATAACTCAAGAAAAGTTTAAAAAAACAACAACACAAAATTACTGAGCCCGGATAAATAAGTGTATAAAAATTGATTACCTTTTTCCATTCCCAGTAAATACAACTTACTAATTAAAATTGTCAAATATGATAGTTTAAGGCAGTCCTATCTAAAAAAAAAAAAAAAAAAAAGAAGGGAGGAAAACAAAGAATAAACACCAAAACATTACCAATGGTTATGTGATAAGAGCAGTGTTACAGGAGTACTTTTAATTTATAAAATATACATTTCTTTCAGACTCATATTTTTCAATGAGCATGTGATACTTTGGTGGTAAGGAAAATAAAGATCTTTTTCCCTCTAAACAAAACATACATTCACCACCAACCCCAAATATAATTTTTTTGAACTTCTATACAGCTTACGGTTTTTAT
Source organism: Myotis myotis (assembly GCF_014108235.1). NCBI lineage: Eukaryota > Metazoa > Chordata > Mammalia > Chiroptera > Vespertilionidae > Myotis > Myotis myotis. The sequence goes on from NW_023416313.1 coordinate 30,803,028, forward strand.
AGAATACTAGTGGTCTAATAAAACTGCTCAAGTACTTTAGGCAACAGCAAGAAGGTGGGGTGGGAAGGGAGGGCCTCTAACTTTTGTAAATGGTCTTTACCAAAGTCCAAAACCTAAGGAAGAAATACCCACATAACCATACTACAGGTCAGAGCGTGGCTTGTGCTGTAAAAGGGTATTTTACAGGAGCAAGAGGAAAGAGCAGTCACTTATGATTAGGAGAACAGAAGTAAAGCTTGCAGACAAGATGACATCTCAGCTGGGATGATCCCTTTGGTGAGGTAACAATAGTTGAAATACAGAGCACATGCTCTGCCCCCCTAATTTATTACAGATAAAAATAGTTCAAGTAGAGAACATACACCCAGCCGACCCCCAAACATACTTCGTTTTTAAATTTATTTAAAAATATATAAAATCTATCTCACGTGTAGGATCTAAAAGGCACACACAAAATGAATGAGTAAACAAAACAAACAAAAACAGACCCACAGATGTAGAAAACAAGCTGATGGTCACCCAAGGGGAGAGGGTGGCGGGGAGGGTGGGAGGATGAGACTATCTGTTGTACAAAGCAATGAAAACTTTCCAACCCCACCTAGGTTTCTCCTATTAGTGCGCTATTCCTTTACCATTTTGGCATCAATCCTGTGTCGAGGTTACTCTGCACTTGTCACTGCACTGAGATACAGTCTTTTTCTTATGGATGTTAATTTTGCAACTTCCCATTAAACTGTCTACCTTTGAGAGGAATGACTGCCATCCAGTTCTACTTTATCTTCCCATAATACTCCTTAAATAAATGGGTGCTCAACAGATGTTGACAGATTAAACCTAGTTCTAATAATTGTGACAATGAGCTATTACTGTCACTAAAGATGTCTGTGGAACAGATATTATAACAATAAACAATTAAATCACATTTTCGTACACAGAACAAAGAAGTTAATATATTTTCCCACAGTTACTGAACCAATTGCTGTACTCTGGTTTACCTTGTTTAGAAAGGTGTTTATTAAAAAATAAAGTACTTCAAGCCACCTGTATAGAATATCATCTTTTTCTGTCACAAAGACCTAAGACATTTACTGGGTACTAGGAAGGCGCTAGGTGGCACAGTGAATTTGCACAGAAATGGAAGGCAGTCCTAGTTACCAAAGATCTCAAGAGAGTTCACAACTCGAGAAATGTCTTGGTAATGTCTATACATAAGACAATGTGTTTTTTAAAATGTGAAAAGCTCACAAGAAAAATATATTTTCCAGGAAACACAATCTAGATATTTCAAAGATAATTCTTTCTGAATGTGTTCGTTATATGTGCTTTTATAAAAGTTCAGAAATTCTCTCCTGTACTACTTAAATAAATTGGTAAGTAAACCAAGATAGAAATTTGGAAACATGTTTTAATTTTCTACTTTCTATCATGTAATGGGGAAAAGGAAGATTGTGCCCGCAAGCTTGCCTGCCGTCCTTATAACAGACGAGGATTAAGAGGGGTGGGGGTTGGAGGTGGATATTAGATGTAACAATACCAGTTAATATCAGGATTCCTACAGCATAGGGAATATAGTCAATAATACTGCCGCCTCGAAGGACTTGTATACATGTATATAAGCCATACCAATGGACATGGACAACAGGGGGATGGTAGCATGAGTGTGTGTGGGGGGGAGGTTGGGGGTTAATGGGGGGGATGAGGACACATTTGTAATACCTTAACTAATAATAATAAAAAAAAAATGTAAAAAAAAAAAAAATAATAATAATAATAATACTGCCGCCTGGCTGGTGTGGCCCAGTGGTTGAGCATGGACCCAGGCACCAAGAGGTCACTGGTCAGATTCCTGGTCACAACACATGCTCAGGGTTTCGGGATCCATCCCAGTAGGGGGCGTGCAGGAGGCAGCCCGCAGCTGGATGAATGTTGATTGATGTTGATTCTCATGATGTTTCTCTTTCCCTTCCTCTCTCCCAAGTAGTTTCTCCTTTGTTACTGCTGAGTCTGTTAACTTGTCATGTTTCATATCACTCAGAAAGTTACTAAATAGTGTTTTAATCAACACTTTGGGAAACTGTTAGTATTGCTTTAAAAAAAATAACAACACTGGGCCAGGTGTTCCGACAAAATTCACTCTTCTACATAAGTAATTTTACAAAAATCACTCAGAATGGAAGAAAAGACTGGATGGAATGTTATTTTTTATGAGTAGCAAAAAAAGACTACAGAGTAACATACCCACTGCTACTTTGCTACTTTGTTTATAGGAATGTAACTTGCACATGCAAGTGCTCTACTAAGTATGTACAAGAAACTGTCAAAAATGAATGCTTATGAAAACATTCCTTTTCTAAATAAGGTCTCTAACAAGGAATGTGCTGTTTCTAAATATGATTTCTTTAGCAAGTATCGACAGGTACAGCATAGCACTAATGCTCAAGATGAAAACACCTTTTATGCTTGTTTTATTGATAGTAAAAGTTGGTGTTACGTATAATGCCTATGAGTTCAATAGTAGAAGTTAACTTTACCTTTTGTAAGAAGAAAAAGAAATTAATAGAAGATATCTGCTAGGCAGAACTGCATTTTAGAAAACTATTTCTATCCGAAGTCTATTTCTTCCTAATCTCATAGACCCTGGCAACCTGGTTTTCTGTTTTCTTTTTTCCTTTTCCTTCTAAAAGAACCTCAAGTAAGTCGGGGTGATACTTTCCACAGTTCAAAGGTTAAGGCAAGTTTGGCTCTACAGGGAACTCTTGACCTCTCCATCACACCCCCACCCCCGCCTTTTTTTTTTTTTTTTTTCTTTTTTTTTTTTTTTTTTTTTTTTTGCCAAGTTATCGTGATCTGAGAGAGTTTAATGCTCCCAGATGATTGCAAATGCACAAGAGAAAAGATTTTAAGTGCTGAGGAATGAAACTGGGATGGGAAGGAGATCGACAGCAGTCAAGAACCATTTTTCCCTAGAAATCAGCCTCTCCAGGACGCAGGAAACTAGCTTACGCCCAAAGAACCTGCCCACAGAAGCCACAACTTCCATCCATCCGCAAAGAAAAGTTGCAAGAAGAGCTCAGCCGGCGAAGGTGCGAGCTTACAGCAGCAAAGACACTCAGCAGGCCCGAACCGCCCTCGGGCGGTGTCTGCGGCGTCGATTGGGCCACTCCAGCTCCGGAAAGCTCTGGGTCTGGGGGTGCACAGCCGACCCGTAGCGACGCGGGCACAGCGTCCGCATCCGCACCCCTCCCAACTACCGCCAGCAGTGGGCGGAGAGACCAAAGGAAAAGAGGGACAATGCTGGGCCGGGCAGGCTATTCCGCGCGCTCCGCCGGTCTCCAGCACCCCTTCCGCCCGGGGCTGCCAGCTGCCGCCCCAAGTTGGCTCCTCGGTCCACCCTTCAAGGCCAGGGCGGCGAAACAGTGGCCGCCGACCTCCCTCCGCCTCGCCATCACCGCCTTCCTCCCTGCCCCGCGGCTCCGGGAGTCCAGGAGGAGGCGGCGCGCGCTAGGGGAGGCGGGCGCGCGAAGGGAAGGGGGCGCGCACGAAGGGAGCCGGGCGCGCGGGGGAGCCGGGCGCGCGGCGCTCCCCGAGGACCCGGCGGATTTTCGGTTGAGACGGGGGCTGAGCTTAGTGTCCGTTATGAGTCTTGGCTCGGGAGGAGCAGCCTGCCAGCCATCCTGGCCCGCCTCTCCCACCGCTTCCATCGGACAGCCAGGCGAGGGCCGGCGACCTCGTCTCCCGCCGGGGCTGGGGCCGCCGGTCCGCGGGCACCTCGGCGCCTGCCCCTGGGGCTGGAAGAGAAAGTGAAATGAAGCGCCTTTCCCCCAAGCAACACCTACCCGTCCCCAGTCCAGGTGCAGCTGCCTCCTCAAGCGCCGCTGGTCCCCGCCCTCGGGCCCCAGGCTCCGTTCTCTTGACAATGGCGCGTCCCCTTTAAGGAATAATCCGATCGGAACCGATCCGTGGTTAAACCTCCCTCCGCTTCTGATTTTAACCGGATTGCTCCCTCTCCCCCGAGCCCGACGGGCGCTCGCCTGTGCTGCGAGCTCTTACCACCCTTCCCCGCCCCGCCCACTCCCTCACCTTGCTGATTGGCGAAAAACACTACAACAGGAACAGCGATTTTCGCACTCCACTGGCCAGTCCGGCCGCCGCTCAGAGCTGCCCCCACCCCATCCCGCCCCTTTTCCCGGGTTGGTCCTGCCTCTAATCACTCTCTGTCTTCTACTCTATCGTTGCTTTGGAGAACTGGCAGTCAAGGCTCACCCTCCCGCCTCCGGAAAGCGAACTTTATTTTTATTGGTAAAAAGACATCTTCCTGTGCACCTGATTGGGCAAGGAAGGAGTGAATCTGCACGCCCCTTATCCATTATCGCTCTCCCTTTACGGGTTCGAGAGATGCAGCCTCAAAGTCCGCTCTATTTTGCCTTTTCCTAAGCGCCTTTCCCTTTAAATGTGGATAGGGACAAAACCACAACCTGTATTGGAGAAAGCCGGAAAAGGAGAAGAGAAAAATTCAAACTCTTCTCCAGATGAATAGTATTTCCCGAGCTGGAATCTCACCCAGTGAATGGAGTGGTTACAATGAATTAGAATGCCTGAAACTCTCGTGCTGACTCTTCCTGCGATTTACAGAACAAGTTTTCACTCCCCGTCCACACCGCTCCTGATTCCACTGCATTTCCCTACCCCGAAGAGCTTTAATGAAGCTATCTGCAAACCCGGAGGTGTCCTTGTCTCGCGTTCATTCATTTAAAATATTTAAATACTGTCCTTGAAAAGTTCCGTTTAATTCACGTCCTTTGTTAAGTTACTCTTAACAGGAGAGTTAAGTTACTCTTCTGAGAAGATTGAGTAGATGGTCCCCTCATGCCAACTTCAAGTTGACGTCAGTCCCCCTTGCTAGAACTGTAGCAGAGGGAACCCGGCTAAGCCCAAGCCGGCGCCAGAAGGCTACTCCTTGAGGGGAAGAGGGCGCCTGGCACTGGAAGATTAACTCTGCTGCAAAACCTCACGCCTGGAAAGAGGTGAGGTTCTACCGCAGGCTGGAGGGATCTGCCCTGGAGAGATCATCCCTGAAGGGATGTCCCCACTTTGCCACTGGAGCTGTAAGAACGGAAAGGGTTGTGACTACTAAAACTGGGTATGGTTAAGTGCTTTTGATACCCATCTAAGAATGTTAGGGGAAAACGTTTAAGTTTTCCAATTAAGTTTGACACTTTGGACCTCAGAATATTTTAGTGCATTTGCAGTGATAGCTCAGCGGAACCCAGTGGTGCCAAGAAAGCAGCAGTGCTCAGCAGTGCCCTAGAAGGGGGGGTTAGTGACAGAAAGGGACATAAACATCTGTAGTCAATAGGACTTTTCTGTGAGTGCAGGTGAAAAATCTCCTGGGGATACCCATTAACATCAAAGAGTGAGAAAAGGGAAACATTGTAGGTGGTGAGGACAAGAGACAGGAAAACATCTGGATTATCCTATCTAATAAAAGAGAAACATGGTAATTAACGTACGACCGCTACCCTTCCCATTGGCTAATCAGGGCAATATGCAAATTAACTGGCAGCCAAGATGGCGGCCAGCAGCCAGGCAGCTTGAAGCTAACATGAGGCTTGCTTGCTTCAGTGACAGAGGACTCCAACGTTCCCCGCCTGCCTTGCCGGCCTCTGAGCTTGCAGTTTAAGAAACATTGTAACAAATATAGAAGCTAAACAAAACCCCAGAAACCTGCTTTCAGCCAGCCCGGGATCTCAGAGCTGGAGTTATACATTGTTTCGATTATAGAACCCAAACAAACCAGATACCTTCTTTCAGCAGCAGAGGCCTCAGAGCTGGAGCCAGAGCTAAAGCTGGCCCAGAATAAAAAAGAAAAAAGAAAAAAAGGAGCAGTTGGGAGCTTCAGTGGCCTGAAAACAGCCCTCAGCCCCTCACCCAGGCTGGCCAGGCACCCCAGTGGGGACCCCCACCCTGATCCAGGACACCCTTCAGGGCAAACCAGCCAGCCCCACCCATGCACCAGGCCTCTATCCTATATAATAAAAGGGTAATATGCCACCCAGCACCGGGATCAGCGGAGCTGCGAGGCCTCCCGGCCCCGGGGTCAGCGTGACAGGGGGCAGCGCCCAAACCCCCTGATCGCCCTGCGGCTCTGTGTGTGACAGGGGGGAGGGGGGGGCCACAACCTCCCTATCTGCCCTGCTCTGTTCGTGACAGGGGAAGGCACCCCAACCCCATGATCAGCCCTGCTCAGTGTCTGATAGGGGGGAGCTCCCCAACCCCCTGATCGCCCTGCGGCTCTGTGTGTGACAGGGTGCGGCGCCTCAACCCCCTGATTGGCCCTGCTCTGTGTGTGACAGGGTGTGGCGCCCCAACCCCCCGCCCCCCACGGGCCCTGCTCTGTGTGTGATGGGGTAGAGCCATAACCTCCCCATCGGCCCTGCCTTGAGTGTGAGAATGGCGGCGCCCCAATCCCCTGATCGGCCCTGCTCTGTGGGTGATAGAGAGTGGCGCCCCAACCCCCTGATCCGCCCTGCCCTGAGTGTGACAGGGGGCGGTGCCCCCACTCCCCTATAGGCCCTACTCTGTGACGGGGGGAGCTCCTCAACCCCCTGATCGGCCCTGCTCTGTGCATGACAGGGTACGGAGCCCCAACCCCCTTGATGGGCTCTGCTCTGTGCGTGACAGGGGGTGGCGCTGCAACCTCCCCATCGACTCTGTCTTGAGTGTGACAGGGGGCGGTGCCCCAACCCCCCAATCGGCCCTATCCTGAGCGTGACTGAGGATGGCATCGCAACCTCCCGATCTGCCCTGCTCTGTGCATGAATGACAGGGGAAGGCGCCCCAACTCCCCAATTGGCCCTGCTCTGAGCCCGACCAGGGGCTGCACCTAGGGATTGGGCCTGCCCTCTGCCACCCAGGAACAGGCCTAAGCCAACAGGTCGTTATCTCCCGAGGGGTCCCAGACTGCAAGAGGGCACAGGCCAGGCTTAGGGACCCCCCTCCCCCCCGAGTGCACAAATTTTTGTGCACCAGGCCTCTCGTCTATATATATAAAAGGCTAATATGCTAAGTGTCCAACCATCCATCAGTCGCTATGATGCGCACTGACCACCAAGGGGCAGACGCTCCACACAGGAACTGCCAAGCTGCAGTGACTTGGCAGCGGCAGTTCTCCGGTGACACACCCAGAAACCAGAGAGGAGGCAGCCCGATTCTTCGTGGGGCCACACGATTCCACCTTTGGCCATGGGTTATATTATTGCTGGGGCACTGTTGGCCCCAAATCTGGTTTACTGCATACTTGCATTTGCATTCCACATCCTATAAGACAGCAACTTTGCAGAGTGCCCTCTCGCACTCCAAGACCCTTTGGGATGTCAGAGAAACCCCTCGGTTTCAGCCCAATCCCCATGGGCCAGGCAGAGGGACCCCCATCTGCCGGAGGAACCCTGCTCACTCTGCAGACGCCAGGGGAGGGACCACCGGAGGTTGGCTCCAGGGCATGTCAGGCCCGTCTTGCCCAGTCCCGCCCCACTGGCCACCTTCTAATTAATTTCCATTCAATGCGCATGAATCCGTGCACCAGGTCACTATATTTATATAACGTCACAGTTATTAAGTGTCTATAACTAAACCCCTATTTCCAGCCTATTCTATTAGGTTTTTGACAATTCTTTTTCCTACACTAAGGTAAAGTAATACTCCTGGTTTTCTCCTGATTTACTCCTCTCAAACTTTGAGACTTTTTCTGGGTCCTGAGAGTCTACATTGTAATATAATTGGAATAAGAATATCCTATATTTTAATGTCTCATATAATTTTTTTGAAATAAAGACATCTATCCCTGATTGGTTTGGCTCAGTGAATAGAGTGTCGGTCTGTGGGCTGAAGGGTCCCAGGTTCGATTCTGGTCAAGGGCATGTACCTTAGTTGTGGGCACATCCCTAGTAGGGGGTATGCAGGAGGCAGCTGATCGATGTTTCTCTCTCATGGATGTTTCTAACTCTCTATCCCTCTCCCTTCCTCTCTGTAAAAAATCAATAAAAAATATATTAAAGAAATAAAGACATCTAGTATTTCAGATGTATACACAACTGCAGGTTTTTGTTTAAGGTCTAGGTGATGTTTTCAAATCCTACTCTATGATGACCAGATTGTTTTGTTACATTAGCACATTGGGCTCATAACTCCAGAGGATAGTCTACAGTAACCTCCAGATTCTCTTCCTTACATTGAACCAATCATGCTGAGATCATCTCCTTACAAATACAATTTGTATTACTTTTTCTCTATTTCACATTTGCCCACAGTACGTTTATCACTTTTTAGCTCATACACTCAGCCTTCTGGTACTAATACTCCTATTGGCATTTCACATTGAGAAAGAATTTAGAAAATCTGCAAACCTAGAGCTTCCAACATGTAGGTCATTCTTAAGAATGTTCAGTGTACATAGCCCCAATTTCTATGGAGAAATTTACAATTCACACTTTCCCCTTAAGAGGTACTTTATCTACTGCCTTCATTTCCCATCTCTAAGCCAAACCCCCATATTTCAAAAAGAAATATTTCCCAATGCGCCAATCCTATATAATAAAAGGCTATTATGCAAATCGACCGAATGGCGGAATGACAGGTCACTATGATGTGCACTGACCACCAGAAGGCATATGCTCAACGCAGGAGCTGTCAGTCGGACATCCTGGACTGCGATAGGGTGCAGGAATGGTTGAGGGACACCGTCCCCCCGCCACCCCGAGTGCATGAATTTCATGCACCGGGTCTCTAGTATGACTATAATAGCTTTTTAATATCTTGTATGTAGATCTTTGTTAAACTCGTTTAAAGGGTGAAATTCATTACAATCACTTATTCTCCCTGTTTATATATAAAAGTTAAACCATATTAAAGAACTACCAGTTAAGTCAGTAATTAGTTTTCCTCAGAAAAACTGTTTCCATTTACATTGCAAATTCTTTTCAATTCACCATATATTTATACTAGAGGCCCAGTGCACGAAATTTTTACACGGGCAAGGTCCTTAGGCCTGGCCAGTGATCAGGGCCGATGGGGCCTTCCGGGAGGAGCCTTCCTTCATTCCGCACCGCCCCCTAGTGGTCAGTGCCCGTCATAGCGAGCGAGCGAACTCCCGGTCTCCCAGTCGAACTCCTGAGGAAAATTTGCATATTAGGCTTTTATATATGTAGATAGTAACTATTATGTATTAAGTAACAAATAGGGAAAGAAATTGTAAATATATATCCATTCTCCAGAAAGTATAATGAATCTCCAAATCTGCCGGGGTCCAACCCCAGCAGGTCCAGGGGTTCCCAAAGGCGTAGACGGAGTCGGCGAAGAAGGAACGACACAGAGACAGCGTTCAGTTGATCAGCAGCCTAGCCAGGATCTCTAGCCAGGATCTCCAGCCAGGATCTCCAGCCAAGTTCTGGTCTGGATCTCCAGCGAAGTTCTGGTTAGGATCTCCAGCCAGGTTCTGAGTCCATGTTCTCTTGCTAGGTTCTCCAGGTTCTCCAGCCAGGTTCTGTAGCCATGTTCCCTCGCTAGGTTCTCCAGCCAGGTTCAGTCACCAGGTTCTAGTCAGGTTCTCTTGCCAATTTCTGTAGTCAGGTTCAGTCCAGGATCTTTTGCCATGCTCTCTCCAGCGAAGTTCTTCTGTCTGTAGGTTCTGTGTAGGTCCAACCCCAGCAGGTCCAGGGGTCCCCAAAGGTGTGGATGGAATCGGCGAAGAAGGAATGACATGGAGACAGCGTTCAGTTGATCAGCAGCCCAGTCAGTTTCTCTAGCCAAGTTCTGGTTAGGATCTCCAGCAAAGTTCTGGTTCGGATCTCCAGCCAAGTTCTGTGTCCATGTTCTCTTGCTAGGTTCTCCAGGTTCTCCAGCCAGGTTCTGTCCAGGTTCTCCAGCCAGGTTCAGTCACCAAGTTCTAGTCAGGTTCTCTTGCCAATTTCTGTAGTCAGGTTCAGTCCAGGATCTTTTGCCATGTTCTCTCGCTAGGTTCTGTCTGTAGGTTCTGATGCCAGTTTCTGTCCAGGATCTTTTGCCATGTTCTCTCCAGCGAAGTTCTTCTGTCTCTAGAGAACGTTCTGTGTAGGTTCTGTGCCTCCTGGTTCTGTCTTCTTAGTTCTGTGTTCTAAGCTCTGTATTCTAAGTTCTGTCTTCTTACATCTGTATTTATACCAGTTGATTCAATCCTATCAATCTCTATTACAAAGGTTAGGGCGTTTCTTATCTCCATTCCAGGGAGTAAAGATTATGTAGCTTAAGCATGATTATTCGTAGTTAAAGTGATTAATTATCCGCCTGGCACTTAGTTAAGAGGTTTTATTCCCTCCCTAACTTCAGGGGAAAATCCCTACCTGGGGAAACAACCTTTCTCAGAGACCTTGGTTAAAACACATAGTGCCAAGAAGGTGAGCAAACATATTAAGAACAGTATGCCATATATGCCAGGTCCCTTGAAACAGCAAGGATGGACCGGCTCCCGGCACAAATCCAAATAATAAGTGGCACAGTTTTATTCCTCACTCAGCACCTGGGTGGATACCATCTACATATATTAACTAATGGTTTTCTATAGTAAAATTAAGAAAAATTCAATTAATAGATGTCAACCAAAATCTCTTCCCCAGGCCTTTCTTAATATTAACAAGAATGAGACATATTAAGAGAAAATATATTGCCCTAGCTGGTTTGACTCAGTAGATAGAGTGTCAGCTTGCATACTGAAGGGTCCCAAGTTTGATTCTAGTCAAGGGCACATGCCCGGTTGTGGGCTCAATCCCCAGTAAGGGGTGTGAATGAGGCAGCCAATCAACAATTTTCATCATTGATGTTTCTATCTTTCTCTCCCTCTCCCTTTCTCTCTAAAAATCAATAAAAATATATTTTTAAAAAAGAGAAAATACATTATAGTAATTTGATTTTATAAAGAAATTTCAAGAACTATTTCCTGGGTCTCTATTGAAGAGGCCCAAGTCCTCCACCTATATATCAATGTGTTTCTTTGTAAAATGAGGACTGATATTCGTTGAGAATAGCACTGAAAAATCTTTCACCATCAGTAAGAAAATCAATTAGGTTCAATATATTCTACTTGTGCTACATGCTGTTGAGTTGATTCTGACTCCTGGTCTATGAATAAGAGATGTCCACAGTACTTGTCCTCAACAGCCCTGCTTAGCTCCTGTAGACTCATGCCTATGGCTTCTTTTATAGAGTCAATTCATGCATATTTGGTCTTCCTCTTTTCCTGCTGCTACTCTACTTACTGAGGGAGAAAGGGAATACTAATACATTTCTGGAAAGATTTCCAATTCTCTCCTGCTTAAAACCCTTCGAAGATTCTCTAGGCACATATTAAATATAGTCCAAGCAACTCAGCAAAACATACAAATCATTTTATCATCGGACTCTAGGCTACCTCTCAGATTTCTTCTCTGGCCATTTCTTCATTTGACACTTGAAATGGCTGACCTGTCAATATCGATGAAGCATCAATATCAATGATCCTGCCCTTCAAAGCCTCAATCTCTTTGAGCATGTGGTTCCCTTTGGGTAGAACAGCCTTCTTCCTAGTCCATGCTCACCTGGAGGACTTGCCTATCTGCCCATCAAACCCAGTAAAAGTGTTACCTTCTTTATGAAGCCTTCTCTGATAGCACTCCCTTCCCTGACTTAACTATTTCTATACCACATACATACATCTATTATTCTGATTACAGGTATCACAGTGAAGACAGAACTTAAATGTTTTTTTTTCTGTCTTTTGCACTAATCTGGTTTGTTCACAAAAGCAAAGCCCATATTTATGCATCTTTTCATTGCCATCATTTAAGATGATGCCTGGCATAACCAAAAGCTTTCTATGAATGCATGTCAAACCTAGTTAAATAAGCAAGGCTGAAACAAAATGGTTAACACAATGTGAAAATCTAATTAATCAGAATACTATTCCAGGATTATTCTCATGAATATTTGATTGTAAACCTATCTTATCACTTAGTCTACATCACTGGTTCCCAGACTTTTTAATTTCACAGGCAGGTAAAATTTGCAAGGAATTGTTCAGGAATTGACATAGCTTAACTTTTTATTTTGCAAAGTAAAGGTATAAAAATAAATATAGCCCTAGCCATTTTAGGAGTTTTATATTTTAAGACTATTTTTATTATAGAGATATTAATAAGGTCTTAACTTACTCAAAATACATATAGTTCTGCTGGTATGTTACTTTTCTGCCATTTTTCTCTCCTTTATCATTACTAAACAGATCTGTTGTATGACAGATCCATTGTATGAAAATGTGAATTCTAAACAGACCCATTCTATACAGATTCATTGTGTGAAACATCCATTGTATGAAAATATGAATTTAAAAAAGAGGTAAGTCAAGGATTAAATACTGATTTTATAGGTGAATTACTTTGATGGATTTTTAAAATATTACTCAGTTTAGGTCCATTTCCATTCACAGTTTTTCAGAAATAAAGGCATTATATAAAGAAAGACACCTATGCCCTAACCAGTTTGGTTCAGTGGATAGAGTGTCGGCCTGCAGACTGAAGGGTCCCAGGTTCAATTCCGGTCAAGGCCATGTACCTTGGTTGCGGCCACATTCCCAGTAGGAGATGCGCAGGAGGCAGCTGATCAATGTGTTTCTCTCATCAGTGTTTCTAACTCTTTATCCCTCTCCCTTCCTCTCTGTAAAAAATCAATAAAAAATATATTTAGAAAAAAAAAGACACCTATGTTCAGTACCATCTCCTTTGTCTACTCTATCACTAAAAATATCTTTGAATTCAGCAGCCATAAGCATACATTGTGGTTACTTTTCAGATTAGATTGTTAAGTTAATTTTCTTAAAGGAATGAACAGATCATCTGTCCAGGTTGGGATTATGGTGATATAACTTTGAAACTATCTTAAAACTTTGTTAAGCCTGGCCAGTGTTGCTCAGTGGTTGAGCATTGACCTACAAACCAGGAGGTCACAGTTCAATTCCAGGTCAGGGCATATGTCCAGGTTGTGGGCATGATCTCCAATTCCGGGGGGGGGGGGGGGGGGAGTGTAAGGAGGCAGCTAATCAATGATTCTTTCTCATCATTGATGTTTCTCTCTCTCCCCTCTGAAATCATTAAAAATATATATATTTTTAAAACCCATTGTTAGACTTTAATGCATATTTTAAAGTGTTGCTTTGGAAAGTATGCATTATTTGTAACTAGAAAGGGATGTGGTCTCTTTAAAAGAAGATTGAAAAAAGTAGTTTTTAATCTGTTCCCAGTGTATGAGTTGAAGGAAAGTTGTTGGGAAAATATAGGCACTCTTTTTAATTCATTGCTACCATCTATCAACTTATTGTCTGATTTAGGAAAAAATTCATGAATTATCCAAAGAAGTAGAAATACCTGATTAGGGGAGAAAGTCACATGATCAAACCAGTGGGAGAGGAGTATACCACATGACTAACGTCCTTTGGGGGTTTCTGTCTGTTGATAGAGAAGCAGAAAAACAAAGGACAAAGGAAAGTCTCTTTAATTAATCCTACCAACTAAGCAAAATAAATAGATCACTTGTTTCAGCAATAGAAGCAAACTGTTAACAATTGAGAATGGCCACCTGCAGTGCTTTTGAACAGAAGCTGCCCAAGAGCCCAGAATTACTATTGTTTAACACAAGGGTCAGCTAACTTTTTTTGTAAAGGGCCAGAGAGTGAACATTTTTGTTTTGCAGGCCATATATATACTCTCTGTCACACTCCTCAGTTCAGTCGCTGTAGCACAAAAGTGGCCATACAGAATACATAAATGAATACGCAGGGCTATGTTCCAATAAAACTTGACTTATGGACACTAAAATGAAATTTTAATTTTCATATATCAACAATATATCATTCTTCTTTTGATTTTTTCAATCATTTAAAAATATAAAAGCCATTCTTAGCTTGCAAAACGAGATAGTGGGCCAAATTTGCCTATTGGCTGTAATGCTGACTCCTGTTCATTCTTTTGTTTGTTTGTTTAGTACCTAGTATGTGTCAGGTACTATGGTAGGCCTGGGGAATATAATGGCTAACAAGATAGACATGGTCCCTGTCCTCATGGAGCTTATGGTAAAATAAACAAATATATAATTAGAATAAACTCTTAAGAAACAGCAATGAAGAAAAAATAAAGGATGCTCTCAACTGTGAGTTGTAATGTAGACTAGGAGACTTCCTTGACAAAAACTGAAAAATTAGTATAAATCGTCATAGTGAAATAGGGGTTGGAAAGGAGGAAAATATGTCAGGCACAGCCCTGTGACAGCACTGAAAGTCCCATCTGCCTGGAAAATGCAAAGTGAAGGGGAGACAGTTAAGATGGAGAAATAGGTAAAAGTAAAAGCCCAGTAGGTCTTGATTTAGAGCAGCAGAAAGCCACTGAAAGCTTTCAATCAAAGCAATGACATGGTCAGATTTGCATTTTTAAAAGATCACTAACTACAGTGTGAAGAATAGATTAGTAAGGGCAACAGTGGTGACTATAATAGGCAAAGGGTGCCCTGACCAGTTTGGCTCAGTAGATAGAGCGTAGGCCTGCGGACTGAGGGGTTCCGGGTTTGATTCCGGTCAAGGGCATGTACCTTGGTTGCGGGCACATCCCCAGTGGGAGGTGTGCAGGAGGTGGCTGATCGATGTTTCTCTCTCATCGATGTTTCTAACTCTCTATCCCTCTCCCTTCCTCTCTGTAAAAAAAAATCAATAAAATATATTTAAAAAATAAAAATAAAATAGGCAAAGGGTTCTAGACTCTAGATGCTAAGCTCTAGAATCAATATTACTACTGTACCATGGCAGGCACTATTTTTAATACTTACATGTATTAACTCATTGAAATTTCACAACAATCCCTAAGTAAACATTATTCTCTTCTCTTTACTGAGGACACTTAACTACATGCTCTCTCTCAATTTCTTCCCTTAGTTCACCCTCAGTTGCCTCTAATTTATAGAATTCTGGAAAGCAATTGCGGGAAAGAGGTAAGAGTGAGGAGGAAAGAGGAGGCAGAAAGAAATGAAGAAGGTATGTTTTGTAGGACCATAGCCTTGGCTCAGACTCAGTCTCTTTTCCAAAAGATTATATTGTTGACTGGGAATAGGGCCCAAATTCAAAAAGGGTATCTGTGGCAGTACTCACTGCTACAAATATATACCCAACACCATGTTTGGGACATATTTACACTAAAAAAGTCCCCACTGTTGATCTAAAAATCAAATCTGACTGGGCATCCTGTATTTTGTCTGGCAAGTTTACACTAAGAAAACAAACACATTCCCTCCCATTAACTTAGATGTCAGCTGGAGACACCTGGCCCCTAATGATTTAGAAAATGAGCCTGAACAAGTTCAAAAGCCTTCCCAAAGATTTTTGTGATTACCAAGGCAGGGGTGTGGGATGGGGAATTCCGTGTTCACCTTTGACTCCAGGTTCATTCTTTGTCCCTGACAGCTCACTTCTGAGTTCTTCCAATGTCAAGAAAACCAACAAACCTATGGACGCATTATGAGAGGGGTAGATTTCACAGGAGAACTGGGAGTTGAAGGGAGCAGTCTCATCAGGCACAGCTTCACAAACAGCTCAAAGCAGTATTTTAGAATCCTTCCTGCCACCTACCACCAATGGTTTCTCATGGCCCTCAGCCATGATCCCTGGGTCACTCCCTCCTCTTGACACACGCCCTTTTCCCTCCTCTGCCTTCTCCACATTCTCCTAGTAGCAAAGAATTCTTCTTCTCCTATTGAGCAAATTCTCAAACTAAGCAGTTTTGACTCCCTCTCTAAAGCTTTGTCATCAGCTGATATCTAAGATCTCAGGGTCTCAATCACTTATTCAAAACAAAGACAATTTGAAATTCTCCCCAAAAAGAATTCTGATGCCAGCAGTTGAGACAATATTCACTCTACTTTTAAATTGTAGTCATGATTTTATTTTATTATTTTTTTTTGTCAGCATGCAGGAAAAGGAAGGCTATCTCTTTTGGTTGTATCCAGTTGGACCCATTTTTACTAGTTACATCATCATTTTCTTGGGAAAAGTTTAATTGCAGTTTGCCCTGTGCCTAGACACATCATAAGTTTAAGAAAATGAATGTAATGGGCAGTATTTTGAATTCCATTAGGGTTTCCAGAAAAACATGTGTGTGTTTTTCTCTGCCTTTAAATCTGATTCCAAATTAAAGCTGATTACCTTTGTCAAGGTAAAGAAAGAATGTATTGGTAAATACCATAATTGGCTATAGCTGGAAGCATTACTTGATCTTTTGGGGGAGAAAAAAATGAAATATACTACCAGGTAAACTCCCCAGGAAAGAGAGAGGAGGAAGGATAAAGGGGGCAGAAAGGTATGAAAAACATGGTCTCTGTGGAACCAGTGCATGTGCATTGGCTCAGACCCTATTCCATTATCATTTCCAAGCTTATCTTCTAAATTTAGCTTTACTTGCCTATTTTCCGGATGGTTCCTAGGTAAACCAGGTAAAGATACACAGATATAATAATCCTGATAGACAAGTAGGATAATAATACGAAGATTTACAAATACATATTTCTGTGAGGTCCTCTCTAGCAAAATGAAAGAGAATTTGATCAATCATACAGAATCATTTAAAATTAGCTTTGCCACAATTATCTCAATATTTAGTCATCTATTGATTAGTCTGTTTTTTTATTTTTGTTTAAACTATAAAAACATTAATATTTTACAAATAAATGTTTTCCAAATAAAACAAATGAAAACCTTGATGTTTTACCCTCTTTCTGCAAGTGTAAATTTGGCCTAAATTTTAATGTATTAATAACTGATGTTGAGACTATATGTATATTTATATTTATGTATTAACCATATATTAATTATGTAAATGATGAGCTGATTAATAATATAACATCCACATTGACAATATAATAAACCAGAAATTATTTTATTTTCTACATATAATAAAAATACCAACATAGTAAATATTTTACAAATCAACTAAAAAAATAAAAAACCCTTTCAGTAAACAACCCCTTTAATATAGCAAAAAGCCCAGAATAATAATTAGATAATATTCTGAATGGTCCTTCAGAGAGACATCTTACCTTTAAAGAAATATCCTCTTACATTAAAGCAATGTAAATCTTTATCTGTGAGGGGTTTTCCCCCTCAAGAAAATACTCAACTTTCCATGTCCCAGTACTTGAGCAGGTCACATTTTCCAACTTTTATAAACTATATGTAAATATCTGATGGCTGTTGTAAAATCCCACTAACACAATTTAGTATTTTGGATCTATTTATAGAAGTCCTGTTATATGAACCTTTTTAGCCTGTACATGTCGGCCTGGTAATTTTCATGCAAATAAGAAAACCAACTTGTTCTAGCCTCCAAAATGGTATGATTCCTTGTGACTGAGGAATGTCCTGCAAAAGCAGCAAAAATGTTGGCAATATCAAGTCTAAAGTGGCAATGCTAATGGGAGACCCATGGCTCTTCCTGGCCAGCAGAATGGCGTCAACAGGCATTGCTGAGTGATGGCAAGGGAAAAAGCATCTGGGCTTCAAGTCAGTCTCTTGCCTGATGGAGATTCTGCCAGCCTCAGAGAATCTGGGTTGGAGTTGTTGTTTTTAATAGCAATCGCATTACAGACCCCAACCTATAATTCTTGCACCATCTCATACTATTCTGATACTTGGATGAAATAGGCTTATATGCCATTCCCAAGATTCCTTCATTACTCTTGCCTAAATCACGAGAAAGGTCTCAGAAGAGTAGGGTCCAAGAAGGTTAATAGAGAAATTAAGAGAGTAGCATTTAATCATGGTGGCATCAGAGCAGCTGAGATAAAGAAGCTTGGCTGTAGCGCCCATAAATTGCCCTAAGAAACCTATAAATGAAACTGAGGAGGGTGAGAATAAAACAAGACAACAGAATCATTAAGACCTCTCAGCTTATTCAATACCCATGAACAGACAAGCCAAATAAGGCATAAACTATTGTCAGTGTTTGGAGACTGCATTCAAGTGTCTTAAAGAATCTGGAAATAAATAAGGATCTAAAGGTCATCTTCAAGTTCATTGTAAAACCAACACATACTGCTTTAGAGAGGAGAAATCCAAAGTCATCATAAAGAGAAAGGCTCCAAACTCTACAAGACTTTGAAAAGAATGAAGTGTGACATCATATCTAGTGGGGTAAAAGTCCATCAGGATAGGAATGGAGGCAAAGAAATAAAAAGTCATAGACAACTGCTGACAGCCTTCATCCAAACCTTTATGAAGAGAGAACATGTTGATCGAAGGAGCCAATTTGTCAATCCCAGTGGCAGAAATACTATTATTACATGTGTTCTACATGTGCTAACTTACTAACTTCCTAAAAATACCATGCAATCCTGTATTGGTAGAGGTGTTTTCATCACAAATGGCAGAAACCAACACTAACTAGCTTAAGCAAGAAGAGCACATTTGTGAGAGAATACAAGGATATCTCCAGGAAGGGCAAAGCCACTGAGCCTCTGAAGACCTAGAAGATGAAGCCGCAGACACTGCCACAGGCTCTCTCTCTCTGGTGCCCATGGTCCTAAACTCAGTATGTTGACAAAATTGGGTTTCAGAGCTTGTAAGGCTAAGGCTAAGGCTAAGGCTAAGGCTCTCAACAATGACACAATGGATGTAATTTCCACCAGTTGGGTAATTGCAGGCTCCTAGAGACAGTTGCTAGCCTTTCTGACATGATAATCCTTTTCTTACTTAATAAAACATTTTTATTTCATTCGGCTGGTGTGGCCCAGTGGTTGAGCATTAACCCATGAATCAGGAGGTCATGGTTTGATTCCCAGTCAGAGCATATGCCCAGGTTGTAAGCTCATCCCCAGTGAGGAGTGTGCAGGGGGCAGCTGATCAATTCTCTCTCATCCCACTGGAAAAAAAAGAACATTGTGACATAACCCAAATCAAGGCAGTTTTGGCTAAGGAGCAGTTCGCATCAGGAGTCAAAATACTATATGATTATTAGTTTTCTGACATGTCCAAGAAGTTCATTGCCTCTTCAACAATCAAATATATATATCCTCCTATCTAATAAAAGAGAAACATGGTAATTAGCCATAACTTCACTACACTTCCCATTGGCTAATCAGGGAGATATGCAAATTTACTGCCAACCAAGATGGCGGCCAGCAGCCAGGCAACTGATGCGAACAGGAGGCTTGCTTGCTCCAGTGATGGAGGAAGCCAAAGTTTCCCGCCTGCCGCTGCTGGGCTCTGAGCTGCTCTCTAAGAAACACCGTTACAAATATAGAAGCTAAACAAAACCCCAGAAACCTGCTTTCAGCCAGCCGGGATCTCAGAGCTGGAGTCGCAACAAAGTTTCAAATACAGAAGGTAAACAAAGTCCAGAAACCTGCTTTCAGCAGCCAAGGTCTCACAGCTAAAGCCGGCTCTCAGCTCCAGTGACAGCCATAGAAGGTAAATAAATCCCAGAATAAAAAAAAAAGGAAAAAAGGAGAGGCTGGGAGCCTCAGGCACCCGCCAACCTGAAAATGGCCCTCAGCCCCTCACCCAGATTGGCCAGGCACCCCAGTGGGGACCCCCACCCTGAAGGGGGTGTGACCAGCTGCAAACAGCCATCATCCCCTCATCCAGGCTGGCCAGGCACCCCAGTGGGGACCCCCACCCTGAAAGGTGTGTGACCAGCTGCAAACAGCCATCATCCCCTCACCCAGGCTGGCCAGGCACCCAAGCGGGACCCCCATCCTGATCCAGAACATCCTTTAGGGCAAACCAGCCGGCCCCCACCCGTGCACGAGGCCTCTATCCTATATAGTAAAATGGTAATATGCCTCCCAGCACTGGGATCAGCGGAGCCATGAGGCCTCCCGGCCTGGGATCAGTGAAGCCACAAGGCCTCCCAGCACCGGGATCAGTGGAGCTGCGAGGCCTCCTGGCACCGGGATCAGCGGAGCAGCGAGGCCTCACTGCCCCTGTGTCAAGCGGAGCTGCGAGGCCTCCTAGCACTGGGATCAGCGGAGCCATGAGGCTTCCTGGTCCCTGGAGCAGCGTGACAGGGGGCAGCGCCCAAACCCCCTGATTGCCCTGCGGCTCTGTGTGTGACAGGGAGCGGGGCCACAACTCCCTATCCCCTCTGTTCGTGAAAGGGGAAGGCGCCCCAACCCCCTGATCGGCCCTGCTCTGTGTGTGACAGGGTGCGGCGCCCCAACCCCCCTATGGGCCCTGCTCTGTGTGTGATGGGGTGAAGCCGCAACCTCCCCATCGGCCCTGCCCTGAATGTGACAGGGGGGAGCTCCCCAACCCCCTGATCGGCCCTGCTCTGTGTGTGACAGGGGGGAGCTCCCCAACCCCTCCATGGGCCCTGCTCTGTGTGTGACGGGGTGGAGACGCAACCTCCCCATCGGCCCTGCCCTGAGTGTGACAGGGGGGAGTGCCCCAACCCCCTGATTGGCCCTGCTCTGTGGGTGACATGGGGTGGCGCCCCAACCTCCCCATCGACCCTGCCTTGAGTGTGACAGGGGGCGGCGCCCCAACCCCCCAATCGGCCCTACCCTGAGCGTGACTGAGGGTGGCATCGCAACCTCCTGATTCGCCCTGCTCTGTGCTTGACAGGGGGCGGTGCCCCAACTCCCCAATCGGCCCTGCTCTGAGCCGGACCAGGAGCTACGGGGCAGGCACCTAGGGATTGGGCCTGCCCTCTGCCACCCGGGAGTGGGCCTAAGCCAGCAGGTTGTTATCTCCCGAGGGGTCCCAGACTGTGAGAGGGCACAAGTGGGGCTGAGGGACACCCCTCCCCCGCCAGTGCACAAATTTTTGTGCACCGGGCCTCTAATATATATATATATGATTGAAAATGCAATTTGATTCAATGGACAGATCCATCTGAAACCCAGAATGCTCAATTAAGCAAAACACTATGTTTTTGTCTGTTCTAAAAGCAAAATTAGATTCTCTACAAGCTGTATTTTGCTTGTAACAGGAACAAGTTGGCATACTCAAAGAAGAACAAGAAGTCCAAGTTGCTAAATCAGAGTGAAGGAGAGGGAGAGTTATAGGAATGAGGTCAGAGAGGTGGGCCAGGTCATTAGGGCCTTGTAAACATGGGTAAAGACTGGGTTTATATTTTAAATGCAATAGAAAACCATTGTAGGGCTTTACTCTGATGAATGACATCATCTGATTTACTAATTAAAGAAGATAATTCTGGATTCCATGTAAAGAATGAATTGTGTGAGGGCAAGACTGGGCTGCAGAGACCTGCTAGAAGAATGTTGTAGAAGACTAGAGGAGAGATTTTGATAGCCTAGACTTGAATAGTAACAATGGATGTGGTGAGATTTCACTGGATCCTGGATATGATGATAATAGAGCTGACAGGACTTACTGACGGATTGAAAGAAAGGAGCTCAGGATGACTCTCAGATCAATGGAGTGAAAGGTGGGTTCTGAGGAGGGAAATACAAGGAAAGGAGCAGATTTGGGGGAAGGAAACAAAGAGTAGGAGATACCAAGTAGACAAACAAGGGGAGTTATCAAGTAGGAGCTAGGAAGTGAGTCTGGAGTTCAGGGGAGTAGTTAGGGCCAGAGAGATAAACTGGGAGGCTTCAGTGCATAGATGGTGCATTTAAGGCCATGGGATTAGGTGAGAGTATCTAGGAAATGAGCATAAATGAACATAAAGCAGCCGAAACCGGTTTGGCTCAGTGGATGGAGCGTCGGCCTGCGGACTGAGGGGTCCCGGGTTCGATTCCGGTCAAGGGCATGTGCCTGGGTTGCGGGCATATCCCCAGTGGGAGATGTGCAGGAGGCAGCTGATCGGTGTTTCTCTCTCATCGATGTTTCTGGCTCTCTGTCTCTCTCCCTTCCTCTCTGTAGAAAATCAATAAAATATATTTAAAAAAAAAAAAAAAAAAAGGCTGCTCAGCCAGTGTAGCTCAGTGGTTGAGCATTGACCTATGCACCCAGGAGTCACCAATTCAATTCCAGATCCTTCAGGGCACATGCCCAATTTGCAGGCTCCATCCTCAGTGGGAGGCCTGTAGAGGCAGCAATCGATGATGATGTTTCTACCTCTCTCTCCCTCTCCCTTCCTTTCTCTCTAAAAATCAATAAAGAAATAAAATAAAATGTCAAAATTTTAAAAAGGCCAGCAACTCAGTCCGGATATGCTCCAACATTTAACATTCTTGGAAGGACTGGGCAAGGAAGTAGGAGAAGCAGAAAAGAGATGTGACCTGGAAACCAGGTGAAGAAATATTTAAGGAGGGAATGGTCATCAAATTAAATGCTATTAAGAGGCCAGCCAAGGTGAGAACTGAGATATGACCACTGGATTTGGCAAAAGGAAGGTTTTTATTTTATCTTAATAAGAGCATTCTTGGAGGAATAGTCAGTGCAAATGCCAAAAATGGAGTGAGTTGAATTGAAAATATGAGGTGACAAAGTGGAGTCAGTAATAACAGCCAATTCTTAATGGATCATTGCAATACAAAATGTGTAGGAAAATGTGACATTACTTGAGGGGAACAAGGATACTGGAGAGAATTTATATCCTGCTTGTAGTCTGATGGCACTGATCAAGACGAGAAGGAAAAACTGTGACTGTAGAGGAGAGGGAATATTGCTGGACTGAAAACACTGATGGGCCAAAAGGACAGGATCTGATGCACATGTGGGAATGTTGGCTTCAGATGGGAGCACTCGTGGTTATGCAGAATAACAGAAGCGAAGGCAGAGTACATAGGTAGATGCTGGCAGGCTGATAGATTTAGTGAAGAAAATATGAGATGGTTTTCTCCCAACTGCTTCTATTTTCTTACAAGAGTGGTCATTATCTAAAAGTAAGAAATGTGCCCGGCTGGCGTAACTCAGTGGTTGAGCATCAACCTATGAACCAGGAGGTCACAGTTCGATTCCCAGTCATGGCACATCCTCGGTTGTTAGCTCAGTCCCCAGGATGGAGCGTGCTGGAAGCAGCCGATCAATGGTTCTCTCTCATCATTGATGTTTCTATCTCTCTCTTCCTCTCCCTTCCTTTCTGAAATCAATACAAAAAGTATATATTAAAAATAAATAAATAAAAATGAAAGTAGAGTGAGGTGGGGATATTTGAGGTTTGAAGATAGAAGCTGTGAAATTATCTAGGAGAGCGAGAAAGACCAGGGAAATGTAGCAAGACTGTTGAACAAGATAAGGCTGACTTGAAATTTATGGTTTAAAATTTTGAAGTAAGAGCAGTCAACATAGTTGCATATTGTTCTCTAGTCATGTTCAACAGGTCAGTGCTGATATGAAATAGATAATGAATTGTGCTTAAGACAGGGTTGAGTTTTCCTAGTAAGATGGAAAGTGAGAGGAACAAGACAGACATGAGTTTAGGCAATGGAGTGATTGATTATAGTAAGTCACATAAGGAGAAAAGTATAACATAGGTAGAAAAATGGACAATGAAGATTAGTTGCTCCAAAGAGACTGTGTGGGAGTGATAGTAATGGTAAAGTTAGAAAGACAAGAGATGATCAGTCAGAAGAATATTGGACCACTGAAAATCAAGATTTTTGGAGGTGATATAGTGATGTGGTAAGAGTCCTCTAAGGCACAGGACCATGATTGTGTTTTGCTGAAATGTAGTCAAGGAAAATAATATTAAAAGGGAGAATATGAAGGAACTCAGAGATGAGGGTGTTTGCATGGATAATTTTTGTGAATGCTAAAGTCACCAAACATAGGGGCATGAGTAATGGTGGAGAGAAAGACAGAAAACCAGAATCTAAACTCATCATTGAATAAGGAAGAGTTAGCAAAAGGCTGGTCGATGGCTCAATACAGGGGGATAGTGGTCTGAAAACACGTGCTTCAAAGAAGCTGAGTAGGTTGTTGTGTTTAGGGAAAACAATAAAAATATCTGAGAGTAGCAACAAGAATCAAGGAAACCACCTCTAGGTCCTCTGTAAATGGAGTGCAGGAGAGGACACAGCAACCACTTGAGAAAGCTGAGAAGGGTGTAGTGTCTTCAAAGGCTAGCCAAGCTTCAATTAGGGAAAGAGGAACCATATATTCCAAAGCACAGGGTGGAAGGGTTTGGCTGCTTAGGGAGGAGAGGAAGATTGACTCAGATCAGTGCATGTACTAAACTCTATGAAATAATAACCCAGTGGTTCTCAACCTTCTGGCCCTTTAAATACAGTTCCTCATGTTGTGACCCAACCATAAAATTATTTTCGTTGCTACTTCATAACTGTAATGTTGCTTCTGTTATGAATCGTAAATGTAAATATCTGATATGCAGGATGGTCTAGGCGACCCCTGTGAAAGGGTCGTTCGACCGCCAAAGGGGTCGCAACCCACAGGTTGAGAACCTCTGTAAATAATGAATGACCCAGTGGCTCGCAGTTCTTTTTTGTGCTCTGAAGTAGTTAAGGTATTCGGCATAATGAAATTAATTCTGATGGTCACTCCAGAGAAGGTGGTAGTGTCAATCTTCATTGTAGTCTCTGCCTTGTGCCTGATTTCTTGGCACTCTGTAGGCGGTATCATGATCATTGGGAAGTGGCAACCTTGTCAGCTGTGTGGCCCTCCCTCCAATCCTGCTGAAGATGGTATGGCAGGAGGGAGAGGGCTGATTTTACTAAGGCCAAACAAGTTCTCGTGCCGTTGCTTAAATCTTCAGAGGCTTCCTACAGATATGTTCCATTAAGTCATCAAGAATATATTCCCTTGGAAAATTCCTTCCTTCAGTGTCCAAAGGCACATCAATCAACAGCTTAAACAGTTCTAAGGTGGCCTGCTTATCCTATGAATTCTTTAGTATTGAGAGGAAAAGGCATCCACCTAGGAATCGCATCGGCCTTTCCAAGGTTACGTCAATTAAAATTGATGTGATGTAATGGCTCTGTCCCAAAGGACTTAAAGTCACTAAGAAAAAGTCTCATAATTGATGTTCATTAAACCTCTTAAATTACATAAAATATGGCCTATATGAAAATAATTCTTTAAAGTATATTTTCTTTTTGACAGTTGTGATCTTACTTCCCCAAGCATATTTCAAACATATATTGACATTCACTGTTAGTCTGGATATAGCTTAAAAATATAAAGCAATTCAGTGACAGTTTTGAAAATTTAAAAAAGAGAGAGAGAAAACTTACAGGCTGCTAGGTGTTTATCCAACAATGAACTATTCTGGATATAGTAGGAGGACTAGAGTTCAAAGTACTGAAACTCACATCCCAACAAGCTGAAAGCTATCTACAGAGCCTGAGTCACAGCCTTTCACCCCAACACCTCAACATAAATTCATGACACAGGCTGATGTTTGAAACAATGTGTGTTTTGTTTTAAAGTTTCAAGTCCAAGGTGTTAATGCTTACTACTGGAGTTTGGAATGCCCAGATGGTTGGGCTTGACAACTGACTTAAACATGCCTGAGTCTTGCTGGGACACAACATAAGGTTAATGCAGGTGGTTAAAGCAGACAATTTAAAAATACATTGTTGTTATTATGATTTGGAGTAAGTCTTAATGAAAGCTAAATTCAAAAGTATAGTGAAGAGCATTTGAGATCTTGCTTCCAGGCGTACGTCATCAGTTTGGCTCAAAATAAACTTATAAAAATTCAACGACGACAAAAAGTATAGTGGTGAGACAGATGAAAAATAAGATTTGATCAAAGGGACTTGAACTAGAAAAGCTTCCATAAAAGTTTAAAACAGATGACTCTTGTATGTTCAAACTTTCCCACTTTTACAACCTCACCTATGTATATTGTATAGTCATTATTCCCCCAGAGAATCTTCTCCAGATTTTTCTTCTCAAGCCCTTTCCCAAAGCTGCTGCCAAAATCAACTTCCTCTGTTGCCATTTAGACAATGTCACTCCCTTCCTAAAATTCCCTTTAATGGCCTTTGCTGGTCTTTGTGTTAGTGGCAGACTTCTTGCCCAGCCTTTAGGACAAACACTATTCCTGCCCAGATTTATTTAAAGTTCTTACCGAGCCACATGTCATTTTCCTCTCTACGTTGACTGATTACCTTTTAGTTTCTTAACTTTTTTATCCTCATTAACGTTTGATTGTATGTAAACATTTTATTTAGTTTGGGTCAATAAGAATTCTCCATTTTACCTTTACCTTCTCCCTCACCCCAACACAAATACATACACACTAAAAATCTTTAGCACTATGTGCCTTATTCAAATTTCTCCTGGAATCTGATTATTTTTGTAAGAACTACACAAGTAACCATCCACACTGAAAATTTTTATTTAATAAAAACCAAACAACAGCAAAAACAAAATCCTCTTGAAAGATGAAAATAATGTTGTGGAATTTCCCTAAGGAATGAAAAGACTTTTCTGAATGAGTCACAGGAAAAAAATATCCAATGATATTATTATGGGCATCTTCTAGGAAAAGGTTCTTCAATTTCTGAAACAGAACCAATGTCATGTTCTTATTCTTTTTCATCTTTTTTATTGTTCTTGTTAATCCACACCCTAAGATATTTTTTCCCTTTGATTCTTAGAGAGAGTGGGAGAGAGAGAGAGAGAAACACATTGATTGGCTGCCTCCCGAACACACCCCAATCAGTGCTGGGGATCAAGCCTGCAACTGAGGTACATGCCCTTGGCCAAAATCGAACCCAGGACCCTTCAGTCCGCAGGCCAATGCTCTATCCACTGAGCCAAACCGGCTAGGGCTCATCTTTTTTTTTTTTTTTTTTTTTTTTTTTTTTTTTTTTTACCTAGAAGATCTGAATTCATTTAAGTCCCAGCTTTGTTATTTGCAAGTTCTGTTATTTTTATCATTTAATCTCTTTGAGCATCAGCTTCTTGTTTGTTAAGTGGAAATAGCTATAAATTTTTCTGACAATAGCAATTGCAAAAAAAATGCTTTGAAAAGTAAAACGTGTTACACAAATACAAGACATCATTATTCCTTCCTTCAAATGTTCCCTTTGACTGAGAACTTTCCCAGGATTTCCCCTGTCCCAGTAAGTAAAAAAAGACAAACTAAGAAGGACAAGGAAAGTTGTAAAAGATTTATGAAAAGGAATCTTGAGAAAGGAATTTTATGTATGAATAACATTAGAACCCAATTATGGAAACACTAGAGGCCTGGTGCCGGAAATTCATGCACCACGTGGGGGGGGGGGTCCCCTCAGCCTGGCCTGCACTCCCTCCAATCCGGGACCCCTTGGGGATGTCCAACTGCCTCTCGCAATCCGGGACCACTGGCTCCTAACTGCTCGCCTGCCTGCCTGCCTGATCGCCCCTAACCCCTCTGCCTGCCTGCCTGATCACCCTTAACCACCTCTGCCTGCCTGCCTGATCGCCCCTAACTGCTCCCCTACTGGCCTGATTGCCCCTAACTGCTCCCCTGCTGGCCTGATCACCTCTAACTGCTCCCCTGCTGGCCTGATTGCCCCTAACTGCCTCTGCCTCACCCCACACCCAGGACCCAGGATTCCCTCCTCCAGCCAGTCGCAGGCACCCAGGACCCAGGCTGGCTTCACTTGGGTTAGCCGCAGCCGCAGGCGCCCAGGACCATAGGGCAGGCGGCTTGTCCCTCTCCTGGGCCACAGCCTGGCTGGTCCCCATTCCTCTCTTGTGAGCTCATCTGTGCCTGGCTGGTCCCCGTTCCTCTTTCCCCAGTGCTGAGTGTCTGAGCCATTACTGTGTGATGGCGTGAGGGTGTGATGACCATTTGCATATTAGCTCTTTATTGTATAGGATGTTTACCCCCAATCCAACAAGAACTACTAACTATATTAATTCAGATGGAAGCTAAACTGGCTAAAAAAAGTAATAATAAAATTAAAATGGCTCTACATAAGGGCTGCTAAGGTGCAGTAAATTTACTTACATAACTCTTACTGTTCTCCTAGGCTCTGGAAATTTTTTGATGGTAACTGTAATTTACACCTTTGTGCTCTTACAGTCTTGGCCCCAATAAAACCTTAAAATTACAGTTCCCAATTGCACACCTAGCAGGAATTAGATTAATAATGAATGACACTTGAGTGCTTCTAGTGGGAAGTAGATGGACCATATTAAAATAACAACCTTAACAACAACAACAATAATAATAATAATAATAATAATACCAGTAAATGGGACCCCATCTCATGGAGATTGTGAAAAGTAAAGAGGTATATAATTGTGCCCTCAAACTATCCTATATAATAAAAGCCTAATATGCAAATTGTCCCTTTGGGCAGTTGTTCAAAAGGGAGCCCGAGAGTTTGACCACTCACTATGACGTGCGCTGACCACCAGGGGGCGGCACAAACCATGGCGGGTGTCGGTGATGCAGCACTGGCAGCAGGTGGGACTGCGGCAGGATGGTTGAGCTGGTGAGCAGGTGGTGCCAGGCCAAGGCAGGTGCAAGGGGGCCTGATCGCCCCACAGACGGCGAACAGCGGCAGCAGCAGGGGGCAGGGCCACTGCCTGGCTCCCAGGGCAGAAAGGGCAAATAGCAATATTAAAATATTTATTCTAATTATTTTCCTTTCAATGTGGTTTTTGGGTTTTTTTTCTTAATGAAGGCCCATAAGACCTGACTGCCTCCCATTTATCTGCTTTTCCCTTTTGAGAAAAGGCCTTGACTTGCTTCCAAGGTTACAGTCTTGCCCCATCCTCAATGGTTCACCATTTCACAAGACAAACACTGACACTAAGACATCCTAGGAATGAGCCTTCCTAGCACTGTGGGACCGCATTATCCAACCAAGCGGTTGGTCATCAATGCATTCTTCCTATTGATATATGACCAAAAGGGGGAACTGTGGGCCAAAAAGGGTCCGCATACTAAACCTGACAAGCTCAGGGGAGGCTTGCATAGTGGGCCTCACAAACTCAGAGACTGAAAGAAACCACATAGGATGTTTGGAACATAAAAATTCCTAACTGAACGCAAGTCACAGTGAGTCATCATGTCCTAGGTCTGTAGCTTCCTTGACAAAGGTCAATCTTTACCTTAAAGAGACAAACTTTATAGTTTATAGGAAAAACTTGTAGAAAGTTTGTGGAAAGGAATCTTAAGAAATTTCATGTATGAATAATGCTGTAACTCAATTATGGGAACATGCTTACCCCCTAACCCAACAAGGACCAGTAACTCTATTAATTCAGATGGGAGCTGAAGTGGCAAGGAAGAAAATACCCCTCCATAAGTGAGCCTGTCTAATATCTTTTTTCTATGACATTAATTTTATTATTTTTTAATTTAAATTCTTTATTGTTTGTAGTATTACATAAATCTTCTTTTTTCCCCACTGATCTCTCTCCGGCCATTCCCACTAAAATTAGAGGGCCTTCCCCCTCTAAAGTCTTTTTGAATCTAAAATAACATACCTCTGGCCCTGGCTAGGTAGCTCAGTTGGTTAGAGCATCATCCCAATACACCAAGGTTGTGGGTTTAATCCCTGGTCAGGGCACATACAAGAATCAATCAATAGCCTAGCCAGCATGGCTCAGAGGTTGAGCATTGACCTATGAACCAGGAGGTCATGGTTCAATTCCTGGTCAGGGTACATGCCTAGGTTGCAGGCTCCATCCCCAGTAGGGGGCATGCAGGAGGCAATCAATGATTCTCTCTCATCATTGATGTTTCTATCTCTCGCCCCCTCTTCCTTCCTCTCTGAAATGAATTAAAAAATATATTTTTAAAAGAGAATCAACCAATAAATGCATGGGTAAATGGAACAACAAATCAAGTTTCTCTCTCTCTCTCTCTCTCTCTCTCTCTCTTTCAAATCCATCAGTCAATAAAGAAAGATTTAAAAACAAAACATACTTTTGAAATGTCAGAGTAATCTTTTCCAGGTCCCTCAGGACACAATCACTGCAACAGAGCACAAGACCACTGTTATCTTATTCCCAGCATACCATCTCTATATACTGTACCCACCAA
The DNA here is from genome assembly GCF_014108235.1 of Myotis myotis. Classification (NCBI taxonomy): domain Eukaryota; kingdom Metazoa; phylum Chordata; class Mammalia; order Chiroptera; family Vespertilionidae; genus Myotis; species Myotis myotis. The sequence goes on from NW_023416313.1 coordinate 30,832,982, forward strand.
TGTAAAAGAAGTGAGTCTCCCCATTTTACTTTTTATCCAATCCCAGAGGCCCCTGACCCACACTTTGCTTTCTCCTGCCCCCTAAATCTACCACCAATGGATTTCATGTAACCCTCTTTAAATAAGCTGTAAAACTGCCATTCTCCACAGCATTTTCTCAATCTATTGAGATTTTGCTTTCCGGCAATTGTTGTCAGTTTGACTCAAATAAGTTCATAAAGATTTCCTACAAGTTTTTCAACAAAAGTATACAGAAGAAAAACATTATCAGTAAGCCCACCATCCAAAAAAACAACTATTAAAATGTTTGGTGCATTTTTAAATGTCTTTCCCGAATATCCTATATAATAAAAGCATAGTATGCAAATTGCCCCCTCGACAGGGAGTTCATCCAGGAGTTTGACCGGGGGCAGGGCCAGCCAGGGGAAGGGAGGGAGTACCAAGCCGGCACCCACTAGGGACCCTATCAGTGCACGAATTGTGTGCACTGGGCCTCTAGTGGATATATATATATATAATCTCCTTTATCATGTATTTGTACATGGCAGATACTTTACATGAATTATCTAATTTATTCTTCACAACAACCTTGTGAGGTAGGTACTATGAGCATCTTCTACTTTTCACAATAAAAAAAATCATTTCAGAGATTAACTTGCTGAAAAGCCATGTAAGTTATGTGGCGGCCTGATGCTAAAGTCACTCCTGTGAAGCACTCCATTATTTTATTTACAATACTATGATCCTAACATATGTGCTGCTTGTGTGCCACTTTTTTTTCCCACTTATCCTGAAAAGGTGACCATTTTACTGTGCTACCCTGTATATACATTAAAAATATGACTTTTAATAATCTTTGTTGTTTGGATTATGATTTATTTAATTATCCCTTACTGTAGGATAGTAGTTATGTTATTATCAATTTTTCTCTATCATATTCACTTTTTCTAGTGATAATTAAACATACATTCAATGTCCAAATTCTTTAAGGAAATAAATCATATAGAAATTTAAATCCCTTCTGCATCATTACCTCTCTCTCTCTTAACCACTCCTAACAGTTTCATATATGTTCTTCCAGAATTCTTTTTCTGATTTCTACTTTTTTTTTTTTTTTTACAAAAAAAATGGAGTCATCCTATATGTTTTACATTGGCTTGTGTTTTGTTTTTTTTTTTGTCTTTGCAGGATTTCCTGGACATCTTTCCATGTTGGTCCATGTGTTAATTAGGACTCTTGCTGGGGCAAGAATTAGATAATCAATTCAAACCAAATTAGATTTAAAAGGGGTTTATTTTCTGCTCATTTAACTACAAAGTGCAGAGATAGAGCTGTACCTCATGTGCAGCTGGATCCAAGTACTCTAAAGATAGCATCAAGAATCAATTTCTCTCTATCTCTCTTACCCCCTCTTACCCCGCCCCCCCCACCCCACCCCGCCCCAAGACTCTGGTCTCTGCCTTCCTCTGCAATAGCTTCTTTCCAGGCAGTCATCAGCATCTTAGCAACACCCTTGGAAAGAAGTGCACCTCTTTCCCAATATTTTTCAAAATTCCAGAGTGGACAATCATCAGCTCAGATTGTGTCAGAGGCCCATAGCTGGAAGTGAGGAGTATAATCAGGTCCCACCACACCACACTAACTGAAAGTGAGCAACAAAGGAGAATTAGGCACTGCTACCAAAAGAAGGAAGAAAGGGCAGGTGCCACAATAAATGATTGCTATGGTACATATAGATCTGTCTCACCATGTGTGATAGTTTAGCTTTTAACTTAACAATTGGATCATAATTTGTTGAACTAATCTATTGACTAAGCTATTCTTATTAAATGATCTGAATTAATACATTTTATTCTTACATTATCTGATTTTTTAAAATTTCAAGTATCTTTAGTATCCAAATGATTTCATATTTCTTACATATCACAGCCTTCTCATAAATTGGCAGTGAGTGCTTCACACAGAAATAAATACAGCGGGGGCCTTGACTTACGAGTGTCCCGACTAACGAGTTTTTTGAGATATCAGCTGTTCCTCGGCTGATTTTTTGCATTGAGTTGATAGAGTAATTGAGTTGATAGAGTAATTGAGTTAACGAGCTCCTTAACGAGCTCGGTGTCAGAACAAATTAAACTCGTAAGTCAAGGCCCCACTGTATACCATATGTTATGGGTTGATTTGTGTATCCCCAGAATATGTGAAAGTCCTAACCCTTAGTACCTTAGAATGTGACCTTATTTGGAAATACAGTCTTTACAGTGGTAATCAAGTTAAAATGAGGTCATTAGGGTGGACCCTAATCCAGTATGACTCTTATCTTTATAGAAAGGGAAAATTTCACAGACACACAGACACACAGAGAGAAGACAGACATCTGACTGGAGTGGTGCACCTACAAGCCAAGAAACACCAACGATTATCAGCAAACACCAGAAGTTTCAAGAAGCAAAAAAAATTCTTTTCTAGAGCCATCAGCAAGAGCATGACCCTGCTGACACCTTGATTTCAGACTTCCGGTCTCCAGAACTGTGAAATAATAAACTCCTATTTTGCTTTGTTTAAAATATATTTTTATTGATTTCAGAGAGGAAGGGAGAGGGAGAAAGAGATAGAAACATCCATGATGAGAGAGAATCATCCATCAGCTGCCTCCGGCACACTTGCTACTGGGGATCAAGCCCAAAACCGGGCGTATGCCCTGACCAGGAATCCATCTGTGACCTCCTGGTTCATAGGTCGAGTTCAACCACTGAGTCACACTGGCCGGGCTAAACTCCTGGTTTTAAACTACCCAATTTTTGGTACTTTGTTATGGGATCCTTAGGAAAATAATACAGCATTCTTACCCTTCCTAAAATGTCAGTGAAATGCAAATAAAAACTACAATGAGATCATTACTTCATGGGTAAAAGACTGGCAAAAATCAGAAAGCTGGGCTCTGTAGCCAGGCTTGAGAAACCACTATTCAAACACGACACACCAGAAAACCAGGAAACAGTGTCATACCACAAGCCAAAAAAAAAAAAAAAAAGATAATTTTATGCAGGAAGTAAATAACAGTATCAAATGCTGCTGAGATATAAAAATAAGATATTAAGGTATCCAATTCAATTAGTGACTAACAGATCTTTAGTGACCTTTAGAGATGAGGTTCAGAGGAAAAGTGGGGGTAAAAGAGAGTAGTTTGAAAAATAAATGGGAAGTGAGACCCTGGATATAGGGAAGGTAGGTGACTTTTTCAGGAAAATACATAATCATCCGCTGGACAGCCAACCCTGACATCAGGCTGTGGTTCTATGTGACAGAGACTGGGGTGGGTTGAAATTTGTACATAAAGCCTTTGAAACTCCTCCCTTCAAGAGATGGAGTTTAATTTCTTCTCCCCTTGAGTGTGAGCTGCACAGAGTGACTTGCTTCTAACAAATAAACATGGAGGAAATGACGATAGTGGCCTCTCACACTTGGACATAAAAGGCCTCCTCTTTCTCTCTCGGAAAATTCGCTCTGCAGGAACTAACTGTCTGATCATGAAGACACTCAAGCAGCTCTGTGGACAAAACCTGAGGCCTGGCCAGCAGCCACGTCAGCACGCTGTCTTAGAAACTGAGCCTCTAGCCCAGCGGTTCCCAACCTGTGGGCCGCGACCCCTTTGGCGGTCGAACGACCCTTTCACAGGGGTCGCCTAAGACCATCCTGCATATCAGATATTTACATGACAATTCATCACAGCAGCAACATTACAGTTATGAAGTAGCAACGAAAATAATTTTATGGTTGGGTCACAGCATGAGGAACTGTATTTAAAGGGCCAGAAGATTGAGAACCACTGCGTCTAGCCCCAAGTGAATCCCTCAGACAATTGTAAATCCAGCCTACATCTTAACCAGAGCCTCGGCCAGAATCACACAGCTAACCCACTCCCAAATTCTTAACCCAAAAAAACTATGAGACAATAAGTATATGGTGCTTTAAGCAGCTAAACTTAAGGGTAATTTGTTACACAGCAATGGATAGCTAATACAGGAATTATACAGACAGTACACAATTTATGGCAACATTGTTATTTATTTCAGATGGATTTGAAAACATGTCACTTAAGATGTATCAGAAATCTCCCTTGGCTCTTTTATCCAAATTGGTCTAAATATTATTTATGATTAGTTTGCAGTTATTTAGAAAAAATTATATAATTTAAAGTGGTGAGCAATTTTATTTTATTATGTGGGTATGTAGATATATGCATTTTATGCTGGTTTTACAAACTAATGATCTCTATAAAAGACAATATCCCTATCTTCTAAAATTAAAAACACCCAAATTTGTTTACAGTTTCACATGTATAATTTAAGCTTGGGAAAACATTTGAAATAAAGTAATCAATTTTTATTGTTTTCATTAGAACATTTTCTTTGTCAACCTTGGGGATGGACTTTATACTTTGTTGGTTTTCATCCTTTCCTTAAATCACCTTTGTAATTTTCTTTATCTTTCCTCTACTCAGAAAAATTCTACTTTTTAATTTAGATTTACAGAGTATGTTTAAAAATAATTTCAAATTGTGCCTTTTAAAAATTAGATTATAAATACACAAAGAATTAGCTAATCATATTCTGTGGCCTACTATCAACACTACCCCCTCCTTTTCTTTTAAAATTAACTTGTTGCCCTATCAGTGGTTCTCAACCTTCCTAATGCCACAACCCTTTAATACAGTTCCTCATGTTGTGGTGACCCCCAACCATAAAATTATTTTCATTGCTACTTCATAACTGTAATTTTGCTACTGTTATGAATCGTAATGTAAATATCTGATATGCAGGATGTATTTTCATTGTTCGCGACCCACAGGTTGAGAACCGCCTAACTGGTTTGGCTCAGTGGATAGAGCGTCGGCCTGAGGACTGAAGGGTCCTAGGTTGGATTCCAGTCAAGGGCATGTACCTTGGTTGTGGGCACATCCCCAGTGGGGGGTGTGCAGAAGGCAGCTGATTGATGTTTCTCTGTCATCGATGTTTCTAACTCTCTATCCCTCTCCCTTCCTCTCTGTAAAAAAAATCAAGAAAATATATTTTTAAAAATAATAAATAAAATTAACTTGTTGCCTGGCTGGTGTGGCTCAGTGGTTGATGGTCAGCCCATGAGCCAAGAAGTCAACAGTTCAATTTCCAGTCAGAGCACATGCCCATAAGAGCACATGCCCAGGTTTCAGTCTTTTTTATTTAATATATATTTTATTGATTTCAGAGAGGAAGGGAGAGGGAGAGGGAGAAAGAGATAGAAACATCAATGATGAGAAAGAATCTTTGATTGGCTGCCTCCTGCAAATCCCTCACTGGGGATTGAGCCCACATGTGCCCTTAACCAGAACTGAGCTGGGACCCTTTGGTCCTCAAGCCGATGCTCTATCCACTGAGCGAAACCAGCTAGAGCTTGGGTTTCAGTCTTGATCTCCAGTAGGGGGCGTGCAGGAGGCAGCTGATCAATGTTTCTATCTCTCTATCCCCCTCCCTTCTTCTCTAAAATAAATAAAACTTTGTTTTTAAAATTAACTTGTCACTTTTTTGCTTTCTAATTTTTTTTTCCAGTTACAGTTTACATTCAATATTATTTTGTATTAGTTTCAGGTGTACAGCACAGTGTTTAGACAATCATATACTTTACGATAACTTTAGGTCACTTTTAATGCTCCATCCCCACCCCTAGTTTCTTCCCTGCTCAGACTCCACATTCAAAGATTCTGCTTGAATTAGTTTGAGATGAGACCTGAGCCTCATTATTTTTAAGAATCTGTCCCGGTGATTCTAATATGTAACCAAGTTGAGAACCAGTGTGTGGTAGACCCTTGCTATTCAAAAGTGATCTTAAAATAGCAGCATTGGCTTCAACAGGGAGTTTGTTACACATGCAGCATTTCAGTCCTCACCTCAGACCCAATCATTAGAATCTGCTTTCTAAACAAATCTCCAGGTGATTTGTAAGCACTTTAAACTTTGCGAGGCATTGCTTTAGATCATGGGCTAGATTCAAAACCTGACTCACTTATTAGCTATGTGACCTTGAGTAAGTTACTCAACCTCCCTGTACCTCAAATCCCTCATAAAGTGAGGATAGTAATAGTACCTACTCACTATAGGGTAGTTATGAGGATTTCATGCAATATTGTACTAAAATGTTTAGAACAGTGCTTGACTCATAGTACGTGCACAACGAATGTTAGGTATTATTAATTACCACTTCTAGGCTTGAATTTTAAACATTTGGTGCGAGTTGTTAAAATATATATTTTTAAATTTTTCAGAGAACAGAATTTGAAGGCCCAGTCTCTTAGGAGTTATTATTATAAAGTGAATAATTCACTTTGTGGTTTTAATCTCATAAAAAATAATTTCAAAACTGAGAGTGATGTGTAAGACCCAGCTGCAAAAAATTCAAAATCAGCTACATGCAGCTGCACTCTGGTTCCCTTAATTCATCTAACAGCTTTCAGTGGGTTCTATAAGTGACATTAGAAAAGGCACAGCAGATGTGCAAGATGGCTCCTGAAATCTAAAGTGGGACAGATGGTTCTCTGGTTGATTGACAGATCCAGGAGCACTGCAGTTAGGGTCACCTCCTGTGGAGGATGCCCCCCCCACCCCCACTTCTGTCTGCAAAAGAAGCTGTCATACAAGAAAGAGAAGCAGGGATGGCTATTCAGAAAGTCTTTGTTTTCAAATGTTCACTGTAGTGAAAAGATTCTCAGCAAAAGAGAGTCACCAAAATGTGGAAAAAATTCTCCTTCTCTAACCAACCAAAGAGTTGACTCTCTGCATAGTTACAACAAAGCAGACAGATTCATGTTTGAACACAACTCTCGGGATCCTGGAGATTGAGCTGAGATTAATGAAAGAACAAAGAACTAATGCAATTGGCATTTATCAACGCCCAAACAGCATTGATTAATACTGAACTCTTTTGTCGTTGGAAGCCTCATATTGCTCTTAAAAATAAACTCCTTGTTTTAAATTTTAATTAGAAAGCTGGAGAACTATTTGTGGTTGTTGATCAGGAATTTACAATCTAGGCTACATCACCTGTATGCTTATCTCTCTCTATCTCTGTCTCTTCAACTTCCTTTCCAGTACTTCAGATCTTCAAGAAAATTAAAAAAAAAACACAAAAAACAACCTCATATTTACTGCATGTAAACTAAGTGCTGGACCCTGAGCTGGGTGCTTTCTTAGAACTTTTTATGACTTAAAATCTCAGAGATATTAATTGACCCCTTTTAATACAGAGACATGCGCCCTTCATTTTATTAATGCTTCTCTTCATCTTTTTTGCTGTAAAAGGGAAAACAAAGCAAGCCCCAGGAAAATATACCCATGCATAACTTCAGAGGTGCATGTGGCCTGAACACCTTGAAAAGAACATATCAACTACAAAAGGCCAGACATGTCCAATTAACATGAAGACTGGGATGTGGGGCTGCTCCCTGGGGCCATTCCCGGGAGTTGCACCTATGAGGAGCCTCTGTCCTGTCTCCTTGTGTCTCCACCCTAGCAGCTGTACTGTGGCATGCCTGCCAGGCTCCAGAACATAAATATCTCCGGCAACCCCAAGGCATCCTAGCCCACAATGGACAGCAACGAGCGCTTGGGCTGAATTTTCTGACATTTAACTGTCGAGAAGAGCTGAGTGTTGCCCATGGTTCTCATCACCTGTGGAATATATGGGCATGCCATTAGGCTTTCTTTCCTGCAAGCGACCTTCAGAGGACTTCAAAGAAGGTTGTTCAAGCTGCAGGCAACTGGCCTGGGAGCTCTGCCCAAGGCTCATCCCAAAGGCTGAGTGAATCAATGGCTTATGGCACACGCATGGAACACTAGCTGGGAAATGTGCCTTTTGCTATTAATTATCCCTTCTCATTCCCATATTTTCAACTCTTCTCTTTACTGGTTCTTCTCCTTGACAATTACTGTCAAGGCTCTATAGAATTAGGCCCTAGCCAGGTAGCTCAGTTGGTTAGAGCAGTGGTCGGCAAACTGTGGCTCCCGAGCCACATGCAGCTCTTTGGCCCCTTGAGTGTGGCTCTTCCTAAGCCTTAGGAGTACCCTAGTTAAGTTAATAACAATGTACCTACCTATATAGTTTAAGCTTAAAAAATTTGGCTTTCAAAAGAAATTTCAATCGTTGTACTGTTGATATTTGGCTCTGTTGACTACTGAGTTTGCTGACCACTGGGTTAGAGCATTGTCCTATACGCTAAGGTTGCATTTTCCATCCCTGGTCAGGGCACATATAAGCATCAACCAATGAATGCATAAGTGAGTGGAAAAACAAAATCGATATTTCTCTCTTTCCTTCCCTCTCTCTTTAAAATCAATCAATCAATAAATATTTTTAAAAAGACTCTATGGAATTAAAAAACAAAACTAACCTTCATCTATTCCTTTTTTCCACTCAGACTCCACTCTATGTCTTTCTTTCACCAAACAGCTAAGCTTTTGTAAAGAATAGTTTATACTTGCCTTTTGCCTCGTTGCTACAGAGAGAGCAAGATGGGTCACCAGCAACTCTACTGGAGCCATCCGAGGAAATGCAGCCAGGGTTCTCATTCTTGCTGTGTCTGCTCGAGATGCCAGGGTCTGATCCGGAAATATGGCTTCTACATGTGCCTCCAGTGTTTCTGTCAGTTCCCCAAGGACATAGGCTTCATTACGTTGGACTAAGTGAACGTCCATGAATGGGTCATTCAAGACATCTACCTTATGACAGAATGCGATCTCTTTGTACATAAAATTAAAAAAGAATAGTCTATACTTTCCACCACATTATTCCCAATCATTCTTTTCTCATCCCATTATAATCTAAGTTTTAATGAAACTACTTTTGCCAAAATTAAAAATAAGCTTATTGCTATATTTAACAGATAGTTCTCAGTCCTTGTCAACATTGACAATTCCTTATATGGATTAATGAGTACCCTAAATAATTCCTTTATAATTAACTTTTTTAAAGTTAGGTCTAACAAGTGGGCATTTCTTATAACATTTCGTTAGATTTTAATTTAGTGGAGGCATTTTGAAGTGAGTTGATTTAATTTAACCCAGGTAGACTGATTTCTGGTGATCTCACAGTTCAAAATTAAAGCACATTGGTCTGCATTGGCTCATAAATCCAGTAGCCTCTATCAAATGTGAATCAACTTCCAGTTTGGACCTTACTAATTTATGTTTAAATTCTTTGACTGTTGCATTGCCTAATTACTAATAGACTCAATACCTCTAAATGCCAGCACAGAAAATGAGTTCACCTTAAATGTTTAGGATTTTATTTGTTCCTGCAGAAAGATCACTATACCCTTTCATCAATAGAAATCCAATTTATTAACTTGGTTGCTAAGAAATATGTGGGCAACAGAAAATATACTCACCAGTATCTACCATGTGCCACATGGTAGGCCCGGCTCAGTAAATATAAAGAATAATTGAATTCTGGAATCTTATAATCTAGTCAGAGAGCAAAGAAAAGAACAGGTTTTGCTTTGGCATAAAGCTCATCCCATATGTCTTCTAATTTTCTTCTTTTTATTTCTTCTCTTGTAAACATTTACTCAACAAATTAAAGAAACGTTTATTGATTTCATACTATGTGCCAATCATTTTGATGTCAGACTCCTACTCTCACGGCTTTTATTTTAGTGTGGGGTGGGGGGTTGGAGAGAGAGAAAGAGAGAGAATAAAACAAATAATTGTTTTAGATCAAGATAAGTGCTATGAAAACAAACAAGGTCACATGAAGAGTGACGGGGTACTATTGTAATTGGGTGATCAAGGAAGGCCTATGTAACAAAGTGCCTCAGGTGACATCAGCCGCAACCCGAGACAAGAAGCCATGTGAGCATACAGAGGAAGAGCAATTGCAAAGGCCCTGAGCTCAGAACCAGCTTAGCAACAGAATGAATACTAATGACTAATATCGATTATCTTGGGGATCTACTTGGAGCGTGAAGATTTAGAAGCCAAGGTCTCTGTCCTAAAGGAGTTCTGTGATGCAGACAGGCATAGGCAGACAGAGCACGATGCAGAACACAGTAGACACTGCAGTGACCAAAGTATGTACAAAGAGGTGCCAGGAAGGAGTGATTAACTCTCCGGGGGGTGTTTCTGAGAAGGTTTCACAAAGGAGGTACTATAAAGGCAGGATTTTGAAAAATGAATAGCGTTGACAAGACAGGGAAGAGGGTGGGCGGAAGGGCGACAGGACAGCGCACAGGTGCACGTGTGTTTCTGAATGATGGACGCTACAATAGAGGCCCAGCCACGAAGGGCCTTGTATTCGGTGCACGATGGGAACGACCAAAAGGCTCTAAGGAGGAACCTCAGGACTGGGTTTGTGCCCGAGATGGATCACCATAGGCTCTCTCGCTTAACCACATCTGTGGGGAAATACATTTGGGGCAGTTCCAGGGGCAATGATAGACGAAACGAGGATAGTGGCAGAGGCGCTGGACAAGGGAGAAGAAATCCGGAGAGGCCGTTAGGAGTTGCTGCCACAAACGGGTAGGGCTAAGTCGCCAATAACTTTAAGTATCTGGCTCCCAGCAGGCACTCATATTTGTAGGATGAACAAAGGAATGCATGGTGGCTGGATGTGGCCGCATGACGTCTGAGGAGCAGAAGGCAGAAGGCCCACATTCAAATATACACTCTCCCATTAGTGGAGAGCATCCGAGTGCTTCAGCTCCTTATTGGATGTGTTGCTTTAATCCTAAACTCCCATGAGGTAGGCGTTACTTCCATTTTTCCGATGAGAACCACCTGCGGCTCGGACAGCTGACGCTCGAGGTTCTAGATCAGTGGTGCTCAACCTGGGTTGCACATTAGAATCACCTGGGAATCTTTTTAAAACCCTGATTTCTGGGCCTCATCCTCCGGAAATTCTGTTTCTTTGTTAGGGGTGGGGCCACAACATTAGTAACAAAGAAACAGAATTTCCAGAGGATGAGGCCCAGAAATCAGGATTTTAAAAAGATTCCCAGGTCGCCCTAACCGGTTTGGCTCAGTGGATAGAGCCTCGGCCTGCAGACTGAAGGGTCCCAGGTTTGGTTCCGGTCAAGGGCATGTACCTTAGTTGTGGGCACATCCCCAGTGGGGGGTGTGCAGGAGGCAGCTGATCGATGTTTCTAACTCTCTATCCCTCTCCCTTCCTCTCTGTAAAAAATCAATAAAATTAAAAAAAAAAAAAGATTCCCACGTGATTCTAATATGCAGCCAAGGTTGAGAACTACTGAACTAGACTCAAGACAGTCTGCCAGCCAGCCAAGGGCGCATGCGTGACAATGTCTCCTTCACACCGCTGAGCCTAGGCCCTTGGCTCAAAGAATGAAAGGAATTACGTCGTCTAAACACAGAGACATCTACGAAAAGTCGGTAACTCTCGACAAGGGGACTCAAGGGAGTTCCAGAACTTTCCTGCCGGCCGGCCAGTAGAAGATCAGAGCGGTGCGTCACAACAGCCCGAAGCCAAGCCGCGACCCACGACCCAGGAAGTGGGGGGGCGGGGCGGAGCGGGGCTCCCCGCCGGGAGGGCGGCGGGCGCAGCCGCAGTGCAGCTCGTTAGCGCCGCGGCCTGGGGAGCCGGGAGGCGGGCGGGACGCAGGGGGCGCTGACGGACGCAGGCGCATGCGCATATTCCTAGGCTGCTGGCCCTAGACGCCGCGAGGAGGGTGACGTCCTTTCCAGTGCGTGTCCAGTGCTTCCGGGTTACGGTCACTGGAGCCCTTATCTGGGTGACTCTTGGGCTGCCTGGTCGCTGTCCGCTTCCCATCCCCCGCTCCGGTGCGGTCCCGCGCGCCCTCCGTTTTCCGTCTTCTCGGGGCCTCCTGCCTCTGCTCGCCCGGGCTCGCCGCGCCCTAGTCCGTGGCTGTCACCTGAGGTGGGTGCGATGAGGCGGAGAGCCCTGTCCTGCCCCCGCCCCCTCGCCCCCCACCTACCCACTCACCACCTCTGCGCGGCCCGCGGCTCCCCTGCGCCTTCCGCCATTTTCCCGCCTGTGAGGGCGGGCCGATCGCACTGAGGGTCTCGGGCCCCTGAGTCCTGGTGACCGGGGAAGGAGAGGGAGTGTTTTTGGGGGTGTGTGTGCCTGGGACAGATCCAGGGTGAAGGATGTGTGTGTGTTGGGGAGGGGGAGGGGGAGGGGGAGGTTGTTGCTGGTGGAGATGCAGAAAGAGTGGGTGGGGGATGGAGTGCGGGCGTCGATGGTCGCAGGACGACGCGGATATTTTTCTTTTGGAATATAGGAGATGAAAGGGATGTTGTCCAGAGAGGCCTTGGCAGTCTCGTTCCAGGGCCTGGGAAGGATGCTGTTAGAGAAAGACGAGGGCTTCATGTCTCATTTCACAGTCGTCTTAGGATAGGAGTAGCTTATTGGGCAGGCTCCGTCCGTGAACCCATCTCCTTTTCTCCTTTTCGTTAGCGAAGGGGTTGGTTATGTCGTAGACCTCAGTGATGGCCTGTTGACTACGTGAATTATGGAAGGGCCCTAATTTCCCTCCTCAGCATGCATGTGTAAATTGTTTTTAAGGTGGGAATAATCACGCTATGTGAACATTATGTAAAATACGAATTAGCTAATCTGTTGGCCTCTTAAGTCCCCAGGAATGGGTAAAAAAAAAAGTGCATGTTCTTGAAGTGCTATGCATTTTTTATATGTCGTGTTTTTCTAGGTCTCTATTTGGAGAGGGAGGAAAGTTTGGAGGATAGAGAATTTGATGTTAGCTTTACATCCCTGGGAGAAGGATGTGACGTCATTGTTATTCCATTTGGGGGGAGTACTGCTTTGTGGAATACGTGTGTTTCCTGATGATTATATTATCTTTTTGAAATGGAAGTGCAGAAATGACTTGAAATTTTTCCCCTTATATTTTGGGGAATTATTTAAATCTTGGGCAAATATTTCTGAAAGTATCCAAAGCTAGGATAATGTGAAATCAACCAGCTTCAGGAAGAAAAATGTCTGTTGATATCCTTTTATAGCTTAACTAGTGGCCCGGTGCATGAAATTCGTGCATGTTGCGGAGGGAAGGGGTGTCCCTCAGCCCCACCTGCACCCTCTCCAGTCTCGGACATCCCTCTCGCAATCCAGGATCGCTGGCTCCTAACTGCTCATCTGCCTGCCTGCCTGCCTGATTGCCCCTAACCACTCTGCCTACCAGCCTACTCTCCCCCAATTGCCCCCTCCCCACCCCCTGCCGGCCCCCTCCAGCCGACCAGTTTGCCCCCAACTGCCCCCCCCCCCCAGCCAACCTGCTTGCCCCCAACTGCCCCCCCCAGCCAACCTGCTCGCCCTCAACTGCCCCCCCTCCCCAGCTGACCTGCTCGGTCCCCCCCCCCCCTCCCCGCTAGCCTGATTGCCCTTCTAACCACCTCTGCCTCAGCCCTGCCACCATGGCTTTGTCCAGAAGGTCCCCAGTCTAGTTAGCATATTACCCTTTTATTAGTATAGATGATAATATCAGCTGGTAAATACTGTAAATCATATATTTTTCAGTTAAGGATCTTAAGATGAGTATTTGTTTCTAATTAGTTAATAGGTCTGTGATTTTTAAAAAACATTTTTACTGGTTTCAGAGAGGAAGAGAAAGGGGGAGAGAGACAGAAATCAATGATGAGAGGGAATCATTGGTTGGCTACATCCTGCACGTTCCCCACTGGGGATGGAGCTGGAAACCCCGGCATGTGCCCTGACCAGGACTCCAACTGTGACCTGGTTCATAGGTCCATGCGCAACCACTGAGACATGCCGGCCAGGCTGTGATTTTTTTATTTAGGTAACTTTTTATTATGTCAGGTACTTCAGACGTAGTAGTGTTTAGTAAATAGTGTTGATTGGCATGAAGACTAGTAATGTTACTTGATTATATCCTGACTTACTTTGACCTATCTCATTATTGATTCTAATACTTAATATAAATATTTTTGATGCAGGAAAGATGAATGGCAGGGCTGATTTTCGAGAGCCGAATGCTGAAGTTGCAAGACCAATTCCCCGTAACTATCAACTAAGTATTTATTAGAAGCACTTTATATGTAGAGAAATTTTCACTGCCTCAACTACGGTATAGCAGCTGGGCTAACTTTATGGGTGTGTGACCTGTGCAGTCACACAAAGATGGACCCACACTTGAAATTGAAATTCTTAATAATTTGAAAAGATGTTTCATTTTCATTTTGCATTGAACATAGCACTTTATATAGCCAGTTCTAACTAGCAGATTGTATCATTAACTTCTATTTGAAGTCAGAGTTTGTTAAAAGTTTATAACAAGCCTGTTGTTTCATTTTTAAAAAATGGGTGTGTTTTTGTTATGTTTATACCAGCAATTTTCAACCCTTGTGCTGCCAGAATTTTTAGAATATGCAATCCCTGATTATTTAGTCAGGGGCACTGACCTCTTTTCCCTTAAATGAAAAAAATGACAACAGCTAACACAACAACAGCAGCCCAGTGTGAATGAATCAGAAATATACCTTTTTTTTTTGTCAGATCGGCAAAAAATGTATTTTTTGGTGTGTCGCAGAATTTTAGTAATTAGTTTATGTGTGCCACGAGATGAAAAAGGTTGAAAATCACTGGTTTAGACTGAGGTAATTTTTTAAACTTAGTTTTTCCATAGGTATTTTAATGTTTGCTGATTTCTCCTTGGTAAAAAGACATAGGGGCTGATTACATTCCAACAGAGGAAGAAAGAAGAGTCTTCGCAGAATGCAATGATGAAAGCTTCTGGTTCAGATGTAAGTTAAATTTTATAATCAACAAAATTTGACCTTTGGTGATTTCATGTAGAAAAAAATTGTCATGTGCCCTTGGCCGGAATTGAACCCGGGACCCTTCAGTACGCAGGCCGACGCTCTACTCACTGAGCCAAACCGGCTAGCTATTACATTACTTTTGAACAGAACCCTGGTGTTGCTTCACTGGTTATTACAGCCCTTTCAGATAAAGTGATTCTAACAACAACAAAAAAAGCACGATGGAATTTTGAAAAGGGAGGAGTGACCTAAGGAATTAAAGAGGATGTACCTTTTCATCAGTCACCCTGCTATTTATGCTTATAGTGTGTAAGGGAGTTAAGTTTTATGAGACTCAGCCTTTTGCCCTAAAATAGTTTTATGGTGTAGTTAAAACAGCCAATTCATAAAACACTGAGAAAGATTCCTATTGCAAATCAGCAGTAGAAATTTTGAAGAGATAAATGAATTGGAATTAATTTAGTTTAAAAAGGTTTTACTCAACAACAGAGACTTCATAGGCCTTTTAAGTAAATGAAGTAGATGGTAGAGGAGCATTTGGATGAAAGGAATAGTGAGCAAAGGCAGATTCTACAATAACTTGTTCTCTACTAGAGTCTTGAGGTTGCATTGATTGGAGCAAAGGTCTTTTATTGGGGTAGAAAAATAAACATGATACCAATGAGTTAAAGGTTTGATTCATTATGGATTGTAGGTTCTTGGGGCTTATAGGCCAAAGAGATGATATGTAAGTTTTTTAAAGGAAAATTTGTTAGTGTGCAGGTTGAGTATGAAGGATGAGAAGATGTACTTGGCAATAACTCAGGCATATGGTTATTGAGGGAATGTAATTGATTGTAGTGTCATTTGGACTAGGAATGATGGACTGGCAATGAAAGGTTTTTTAAAGAACACATAATAGGATTTTTAAATAGGTTGACTAAGAGGGAATGAAGGAAATACTACAAGATACCCAGCTTAGGAGACTGACTGATGATAACATTATTGATGAAAAGGTATAGTTGAAGGAGCTCTTGCTTGAAGAATGAAACGTTTGGACATTTTGAGTTCATGATACAATATCTGATGATGGAAGATCTGTACGCAGCTAGAGATAGAACAGAGGTGTACATAAGAAATTAGCGTTTGTGGTGTAGGGGCGTTGGTGAATTCACCACGAAATTAAGTGTAGAAATAAAAGCATAAACTGGTAATAGTATCTATCAAGTGGTTAATATTTAGGAATAATGGAATAAATGACAAAGTTTGAGTAGCACATATGGATAAGAGAACCAAGTGGTGGTGAAAGAATGAACAAAAACCAGGAAAGAGCAATTAAGATAATAGGAGTTCTTATAAAATCTTTTGGCTTTTATCCTCAGTTTAATACTCAGAGACTTAGAGAGGTTTCAAGCTAGAAAGAACCTGTGTGAGAATTAGGTGATGATGCACATTTCTAGGTGAGAATAATTGTTTTAAATGCATAGTCATCATGGATCAAAAACTTAAAAAAATATGAGAATAATTTCTCAGAGAACTCATTTGTACTCTAGCAACACATTTTTTTATCTTCAAGGATTGCATAGAATAGATAGAATAAAGTTATCTATTTTCAAGTCTGTAGATAACATAGGATTAAGAAAAAGACAAATCTATTAGACAAATCTATTTGGTTCATTGTAATGTTAGGCAATGACCACATAGATACAGTGGTATCCACATTTAGTTCTAGCTGATAAATTTATGTTGCTGTACATGTTTAACATTTCAGATAATTATAACAGTGCTATGGTAAAATTACATTGAAGGGCCATGATCAATAGGTAGGGTACCCAAGTATGCTTAATTATTTAAAGTAGGACATTTGGTATATGAATAATAGAAGCCTAAATCCGTTTATTAAAGCAGGTTTATCACAAGTTAGATAGAAAACATGTAATAAGGACAGGCTAAGAAACAGCTTGTTGTATATCATATCTGAATTACTGAGAAATTACAACAGCCAAAAAATCAGTGTATTAGTAAGTAGTGATTACTCTTTTTTTTTTTTAGTAGTGATTACTTTTAAAACAGAGATTAACCCTTAGTGTTGCATAACATAACTTCAGACATTGAAAGTGCATAGAACCTTGGCTGTAATTACAGATGATAGGAAATTCAATATGTAATTACCAGGAGATAGACTAATAGTCATGCATTAAGAAATTTTGTAATTTATATTTGTATTTTCACATACGGATATTCTATACAGTATGTAATGTTTGCATATATTAATGTAAACGAATAACGGAACCCACTTTCTTTGGAAAGTGTCATCTTGTGCCTGTGGATCTAAAAAGGGTGTAATACAAGTAGGAATGTGTAGAAAAAGTAATTACTAAGATATGTTTTACAGATTTTTTGAAGTCTGTTAACTACTTTGTCCATCTTGGTTTAAATTTAGACATGTTGATCTAGGGGCCATTCTTTAATTTTATTTCTACTCTGATCTTTTTTTTTTATCCTTACCTGAGAATATTTTCTCCATTGCTTTTTCAGAGAGTGGAAGGGATAGGGGCAGGGGAAAGAGAGAGAGAAACATTGATTGGCTGCTTCCCACGTGGGCCCCTACTAGGGCCAGGGCACAAACCTGAAACCCTGAAACTCATGCCCTTAACTGGAATAGATCCCGAGACTCTTCCGTATGTGGGCTGATGCTCTCCAGCGGTTCTCAACCTGTGGGTCACGAACAATGAAAATACATCCTGCATATCAGATATTTACATTACGATTCATAACAGTAGCAACATTACAGTTATGAAGTAGCAGCGAAAATAATTTTATGGTTGGGAGTCACCACAACATGAGGAACTGTATTAAAGGGTCGCGCGGCATTAGGAAGGTTGAGAACCACTGCAACCACTGAGGACATGGGTCAGGGCTTTACTCTGATTTTAAAGCTTCACCACGAAGGCATTTATTTCCAATTGCTTAAAATTGTGGCCCTATGCACTGACAAAAGAAACAGTTTTATCTGTGCCCAAATATATGTGTAATTTATATAAAAGGGGGTCAGTTTTGATATGTATTGTGTGTTTGGTAGTTCTCAACCTCTGGAATTACTGAAAAGGTGTATGACTTCATATTTGTTTCACACATCATTTATAGATTTTGTGAATGATATTTCTTCTTAAGCCATGATGATATGATGCTCACTAGAGACTCAGCACCTGGGGTTTTTATTGGGGGCTGGTTACAGAGGCCCCCTTGGCCTAGCAGGTACCAAAATTCCAGACTTACAGAAGGAAAACAAGTGTTCAGCACAAACTATTTGTACAACCAGTTTAGACACAGTGAGCCATTTATCATTCAGGTAAAGTTTTATATTAGTGTAGGGAACTGTTTACCAATCATGTTCCGAGACATCGGCCAAGAACTTCTGTAAGTACATCTT
The DNA here is from genome assembly GCF_014108235.1 of Myotis myotis. NCBI lineage: Eukaryota > Metazoa > Chordata > Mammalia > Chiroptera > Vespertilionidae > Myotis > Myotis myotis. The sequence goes on from NW_023416313.1 coordinate 30,851,189, forward strand.
CCTGAAATGTTGTTTAATATTTTGTAATGTTTTTCTTATATTAAAAATGCTTCTTTTGTGTTTCCACTGACTATATACAGTACAGCTGTTAAACATGGGAAAAAATCTCTTGAAGATCTTAATTTTACAACATACTTTCTGGATGGTTTTACTGATACACGTTTATCTATCCTAATGAACTCAGATAAAATCTTTTCCTTTTATTATGTTGACAAGTTCTTTTTCCTCTTCTAGCTGTGCCTTTGGCTGCGACAAGTATGTTGATTACTCAAGGATTAATTAGTAAAGGTAAATATTTAAAATTTGAATTTATTTGGCATTTTGAGTATCATGTTTTTATATGGTATTTTCCTGATTTTTAGATAAAGTAAATATGATACTGTATATATAAAGCATTATCTTTGATAAATTTTTACAACGGCAGAAGAGTTATATCTTGATTTGAGAATTTGATAACATCTTGCATTGTAGCAACATTAACAATCTACAAGAGCAAGAAAGTAAATAAAAGCCTATGGATGGGTTACAGGATGGCAGAAAGACAAGCCTGGACTACCTAAGTCATTCACTTTACTGTCACCTAGGAGATTGTTTAAAATGCAAATTCATGGGGCCCCGCCCAGACCTACTGAATCAGACTCTCTGAATTAGGGCCCAGGAATTTGTTTTAACAAACTCCTGGTGATTCTTATGCACTGGTTTAAACATGAATGACTCCCTAAACCAGCTTTGTCTTAAGGTAATAGAGGGATGGGGACACTTTGTTGTTCCAAATTCTACTGGCTTAAATAGGGCAGTGTTATTCATATCTGGAATTGAGTTTAAAATAACTATTAAATGTATCAGTCTGTAATCTTAAAACTAACTACTCATTACATTATTTTGTGAACTATCTCCTTGGAATAAGAAGATATCCTAGAAAAGGGTGGCAACCTTAGGATGAACTCCACATATTCTAAAAACCTGTTCTTTTAATTAGCTGGCTCCTAAAATGTGACTATGATAGGAAAATAGCTTTTTCATATTAGCAGTATGAAGTACTTAGTAGTATTGACACAACTAGTTGAGAAAAGTTGTTTTGGAGGGACATAGGAATTTGAGGGATTAAAATTTTATTTTTGTGTATTTGAGAATCAAGGTCTTTTATTAAAACGACTAGATGCCCAGTGCACGAAATTCTTGCACTCGGGGGTGGGGGACCCCCGGCCTGGCCTGTGCCCTCTTACAGTGCGGGAGCCCCACGATCGATCGCCCCAAGGAGCTAGACCCTGCCCATCCGTCCGGGGCTCCTGGATGGATTGCCCCAAAGAGGTAGGCTGGAGCCGGGGATCCTGCCTCCAAGGCGGGCACGGGCATGTGGGGCTGCGGGAAGCCCGGCAGAAGCCGTGCAGAGTGGCCGCCGGGCTACCACAGCACGTGCGTGGGGCTGTGGGAAGCCCGCTTCCACTGTGCGTACAGCCATCTTGTGATGGCATGATGGCATCATACATGAGGGTGTGGCAACTACTTAGCCTTTTATTAGTAAGGATATTGGGGGTCTTGTTTTCTGGGTGGGTATTATAATAAAAAAGTCAGACCCCCAACCCAAAATTGAAAGAGACTTTAGAAAAGGAATTCAGAATTCAAGACATCTCACATTTTATTAAAATGCCTAATATTTTGTATATGCTTTCATCCATGGTGTCATATTCAGCATAGTCTTAGCTGCTCCTCTCTACTTGTTCCTTTTCTGGCAAACATTTAACCCTTTGCGGTCGTTTGTCTACTCTCAGCCACCAAAGCTTTTTTACCGTTCCGGTCGTATGTCTGCTCTCAGCCACCACAGCAAGGAACCGTACGAATCTTAACTCTATTCATTCATGTATCAGTTCATAATTTCTCTGAAAGCTCTTAAGTGTCTAAGCGACCTTATCACGAACCAAAACATTGCCCCGACAAATCGGAGATAACGAAACAATATAAACAAACGCGGTCGTTCCACACTCGCCATGCAAAACACCGCGGCGAGTCCGTCGCCTTTTGAGAGTGAAGAAATCGACAAGCTTTGGAGATACTTCGCAGAATTTCAAATAAAGCTTTACAAATTACGTTTAACTGTAATTAGGCATTCTCGCTTGTTAAGATATTTTAAAATAATACTCCAAAATGGCAAAAAGAAAGTTACCGAAAGAAGTGTACAGCGAATCTGAAAGTAACGATGAAGAGTTTTATTTTGGCACCTTGAATACTGACTCTGACGTAGAAAGTGGTGACGTTTGTAGTGATTCTACTAGTAGTGACGTAGTTCCAAAAAAGAATTAATAAATCTTGTTTATCCTTCATAATCTTGCATGTTATGTATCACTGCTCTTTCAATGGAAATTAATTCCGACCAGTACGACACCCATGTCCAAATTTAATACAACCGCAAAGGGTTAAACTTGTTCACATTTGTTCTAGCTTGAGAATATACAAAAGAAAAATCTTCCCTTATATTTCTTCCCAACTGCATCCAGCTGTCTTGCATTTGAAGCCAGACTTCAGGAATGAGCACTTCACTTTATACTTCTTTAATCCATTATGGGCTGTGTCATAAACTATGGATATATTCTAACATTTACCAAAACTTTTTTTTTTTTGACTGATAGGTACTATACACTACTTTTGGAAATAGCACTAAAAGACAAATTCATGACCTCTTGATACTTTCATTCTAGTGTGGTTTTCTTCCTTCACTCATGATTTTCTTCAGAGAGCAGTTTTCAGTCTATATGCTGTTACCCAGCATAATGTGACTTCAGGGACCATTTATTGCTCTAAATCTGCAGTATTATCTCTAGTGTAGGAATCTACTTCAGAACCATATTTTGCATTTCTCCACATGGAGGAGAATGTGGGAAATGGACACATTTTCTGATATGGGGTATTTTTTCTTTCTAAAAACTTTAAGCACATTAAAATGATTTCTGCTCAAACTGAACTCATTTCATCCTAAACTCAATTCATTTCCCCACACACCAATTTTTGTTTTCCCCATATCCGAATGACATCACTGTCCAACTAGGAAACTGAGGCATTATCCTTCACTTCTGTCCCTTATCTGCTTGTCCAATAAATGCCCGTTCTAGTCCAGCTCAAATACTCTGTATACTGTCTACCTCTATCTGCACTGTCATTATAGTACAACCATATGTTGCCAACAGTATTGAATTAGCCTTCAACAAGTCTTTTGCCTCTATTCTTTCTACTTCTCCTGAGAAAAGAGGCCATGTCAGGTACCTGTTAGGGCATAGTGCATGCAGTAGATGCTAAATATTTGAGTGAATGAATAGCAACCATCATATTGCATGCTTTTTGTCTTCATTGCCTCTCCTAACTGTAAACTCTATGAGGGTAAAGAGTGTCTTATTTTCTTATGTGTAGTGCCTGTATGTTGTAAGTGGTCAGTAAATGAAGGAAAAACATTTTTGTGTAAATGTAGATATTATTACTGTCCTCATTTTACTTCTCATCTCATTTGTGTAAGTAAAAGAACTGAGGCCAACAGCATAAATGAGTTCCATTTTGTACTTTATATACATGAAATCAGACAATTAAGTATCCTTTAAATTGTGAGATTTATTCAGAGGTATGCTGAAAATGGCTTGTATCTGGAGCTGATTTTTAAATTTTTAGGATTTTGATAAGCTGGTTTTTAAACCATTTGGTAGCTTAAAATTGGTTAGGGTCCAAGTGTTTGCTCTCCACAGAAATCAACCAACATTATAAGTTAGGGCTTTTTATTGGAAGAGCTGGTTTACCAGCATATCCTAGAATTCATCCACATTGTTGCATGTAGCTGTAAATTAATCTCATTTCCATGTAGTTTTCCACAGCAGTTGATCCATCCTTTTGTACATTGACAATTGAGTAGTTTCCAACTTTGATTATTACAAGTAGTTATGCCATGAATATGTCTTTTGGTAGACATTTTGCTTGGTTATAAATTGTGTATATATTCAGATTTAGTAGATATTGCCAAACTTTCCAAACTATTTGAACCAATTTACACTCCCACTACCAATTTATTAATACAATTTTATTAATAAACTCACAATACCTGCTATCTTTGTGTCTTTTATTTTAGCCATGTGGCGAGTGAAAAGTGATATTGATTGCATTGTGGTTTTAATTTAATGAAGTTGAGGACCTTTTCTTTTGTTCATATCCTATTTAAATATATCCTTTTTTGCTGAAACCGGTTTGGCTCCGTGGATAGAGCGTCAGCCTGTGGACTGAAAGGTCCCAGGTTCGATTCCGGTCAAGGGCATGCACCTTGGTTGCGGGCACATCCCCAGTGGGGAGTGTGCAGGAGGCAGTTGATCAATATTTCTAACTCGCTATCTTCTCCCTTCCTCTCTGTAAAAAATCAATAAAATACTTAAAAAAAATAAATAAATATATCCTTTTTTGTGAAGTATCTGTTTAAGTCTGTTGTCTATTTTTCCATTGGATTGTCTTCTTTTTCCTATTGGTTTTGTGAGTTCTCTGTATATTATGGAAATGAGTCTTTTGTCAGATATATGTATTGTGATTATGTCCCCCCACTTTGATTAACTAGTTCTTAATTAAATGTTATCCATTATGTCAGATCTCTACTTTATATGATGAATGATTTTTGTGATCTAAGATCTTTCTCTATTACAAGGACATGAAGAGTCTCTTAGGCTTCTGTAAGCTTTATTTTATCTCCATACTTAAATTTTCAAGTCAGTTGGGATTGTTTTTGAATGTTGTATGAAGTAGACTCAAGGTACATTTTCCCCCTTATGGATATGTAGTTGACTCAGAACTATATTTTGAAAGGACTTTTTTCTTTGTTCACTGCAATGCAGTGTTGCCTTTGTCATAAATCAAGTGACTGCATGTGTGGGTCTGTTTCTGGACTCTTCTGGTTTTGGTCAATTTATCTATTCATACACTTATAACAGACTGTCCTAATTACTATAGTCATAGATCTTGATATCTCCAATTTTGTTGCTCTTCAATATTGCCTTGCTTATTCTTGGCCCTTTGTTTCCACATGATTTTTAGAATAAGGTTTTTAATTTGAGGGGAAATTTTCTTTAATTGGGATTGCATTGAATTTATAGGTGAATTTATGGACACTTGCCATCTTTACAATAGTCTTGGTGCATGAACATGGTGTATTTCTCTATTTAACTGTTATTTCTCAGTAAGTTTTGTTTTCAATGTAGAGATCTTCCATATTTTTTATTAGATTACTCCTGGGTAGTTGATATTTTTTAATACTATAATAAATTATATCTTTTAAACAATGATTTTGTTTGTTTGTTCCTGATATAAAGAAGTAATTTTATGTGTGTGCAGTGACTTTATATCAAGTTATCTTGCCTCTGCTAATACATTGTTGAGTATTTTCAGTTTTCATATTTCTGTTGATACTGAGTTTACTTGGTTCTTTCTTAAATAGCTTTAGACTTCTCTAGGGTTATGGAAAGAGCTAATGCTGTTAGGTAACATTTAAAGAGAATCTGTACTGGTTCTTCCTATTACATTTTTCCCTTATTTCTGTTGATAAATAATAGATCTTATTTTATATTTCATTGCTGAACTTTTATCTCACATTAGAAGAGATCAAATAATGACTAGCAATTTCTGTGTTATTTTCTCAAATACTCTTAGCATAAACTTGTCAATGTCTCTTTCTCCAACAATTAATGTTACTCAGAAATATTTATTCATTTATGTTTAGGGTTCCTTTCAAGTCATCCCAAATATGGTTCCATTCCTAAACTCATATGTAAGTATGAAAACAAGTTTTTTTAGCTTTTAAGAAAATAATGTGTTTATCAAATGTTTTGTCTTACTCATAACAGTTATTTGATTATTTGCTTTTACAAATCAGTTGAAGCTTTTTATTAAATGGGCTACTAGGAATTTATTATGAATCTTTTTATTGTTAACATTAAATATCATGAGTTACTTTAAAGAGGCATTTATAATGTGACAGAAGTATTAATTTAAATTACTTTGTAAAGATATACTATTTGAAAATAAATTCTCAAATACTCTATTAGAGAAGAAAGTTGTTCAGGGATTCTGATTAATCAAGATAAATTATAAAAATTAAGTCTAATTTGAAAAAATAAATCTTTTTAATTTATATTAAAAATGTAAAAAACATAACTTATTTATATTTTATAATATGATTAATAGGAAAGAAGCTAAATTGCTTTTTAAAATTACTTGAGGCTTTTTATGAATCTTCCCAGGTTAGCCTCTATTTTGTATTGGAAATAGACACATTCAACAAGAGCCATATTTAGGTAGCATTTAATAATTCATTATTTTAAAAGATTTGTTGCACCTAATTTTAAAAACAAGCTGAAGAAATTAGCTGGGAAATGATTAGATTTTCATCTGATTTAATGTGATACTTTTATCATTTCAGGAAATCTTAGTCTTTTCACACCAAAGATATACTTAGAATTTTTTTTAATGTACTTTTAGGAAAGATTGTCAAAAAAAGCACATTGAGTTACACTCTTTTTTTTTTTTTACAAATAAGTTGCTTGCATCATGGGATACTTTGCCGGAAAGCTTTCTTATGTGAAAACTTGTCAAGAGAAGTTCAAGCATCTTGAGAATTCCCCTCTTGGAGAAGCTTTACGATCAGGACAGGCTCGACGAGCTTCAATACCTGGGTAGGCCAGATTCTTATCTTTATTAAAGGTTTTTAAATTTAGCCAAAAAATTGTAACTGGATATTGCCATAGTTCAGGCATGAAACATTGCCTAACTGAAGGATCATTGGAAACTTGCCACTTTGTTGCAAGCTAAAGCTAATTAGATTTTGAAAAGTAGTGCTAGCCAGGCCAGTGTTACTCAGTGGTTGAATGTCGACCCATGAACCAAGAGGTCACCAGTTCAATTCCTGGTCAGGGACATGCCTGGGTTGTGGGCTCAATCCCCAGTAGGAAGTGTGTAGGTGGCAGCCGATTGATGTTTCTCTCTCATCTTCTCTCTCATTAATGTTTCTATCTCCCTTCCTCTCTCTAAAATCAATAAAAATATATTGAAAATAAAGGTAGAGTGAGATTTGTCTACCTTTGTTTTATATAGAAAGTTGCATCCTATTGGGAGTGTATATCCCAGAATAAAGGATTTTAATTTGGCAAACACCTTTGGTTACCTATACTTTGAACTTTTCTTTTGAATTCCCAATTTTTATCAATTTCTGCTCAATAAATTTCAAGTTTTTAATCCTTCTGTTGTTTAAAATAGTAGGGAAATTGTGTACGTGAATCTCTTTGTCTGGATATATAGATAAGTAATAAGGCAATTAAGTAGATTTAGTAGATATATTGTCATCATAAGCGGCAAGCAATGTAAACTTGTTAAGAACATTTGCATTATCACTGTAGAGTTTATGTGGACTACTATTGTAGGAGTAACTTCCCAGTTAATGTGGGAAATGGACACATTTTCTGATATGGGGTATTTTTTCTTTCTAAAAACTTTAAGCACATTAAAATGATTTCTGAAGCCTCGTAATTGGAAAACTAAATAAACGTTTTTCTCTCTTGTATATTGAGTGACAATTTTTAAGTTATATAAATAGGTCAGACCATTTTTGTGTGCGTTGGCAGAAAGAAACAGGCTTAATTTTACCATTCTATCTAATAAAAGAGAAACATGGTAATTGGTGTACATCCGCTACCCTTCCCATTGGCTAATCAGCGAGATATGCAAATTAACTGCCAGCCAAGATGGCGGCCGGCAGCCAGGCAGCTTGAAACTAGCATGAGGCTTGCTTGCTTCAGTGACGGAGGAAACCAACGTAACCCCCCTGCCTTGCCAGCCTCTGAGCTTGCAGTTTGAAACATAGTTACAAATATAGAAGCTAAACAAAACCCCAGAAACCTGCTTTCAGCCGCCAGGATCTCAGAGCTGGAGTTGATACAGTGTTTCGATTATAGAACCCAAACAAACCAGATACCTGCTTTCAGCAGCAGAGGCCTCAGAGCTGGAGTCAGAGCTAAAGCTGGCCCAGAATAAAAAAAAAAAAAAAAAAAGGAGCAGTTGGGAGCTTCAGTCACCCGCCAGCCTGAAAACAGCCCTCAGCCCCTCACCCAGGCTGGCCAGGCACCCCAGTGGGGACCCCCACCCTGATCCAGGACACCCTTCAGGGCAAACCAGCTGGCCCCCACCCATGCACCAGGCCTCTATCCTATATAGTAAAAGGGTAATATGCCTCCCAGCACCAGGATCAGCTGAGCCGCGAGGCCTCCTGGCACTGGGATCAGTGTGACAGGGGGGAGCTCCCCAACCCCCTGATCGCCCTGCGGCTCTGTGTGTGACAGGGTGCAGACCCCCAACCCCCCCCCATGGGCCCTGTTCTGTGTGTGACAGTGGGCGGCGCCCCAGCCCCCTGATCGGCCCTACCCTGAGCATGACTGAGGGTGGCATCACAACCTCCCAATCCGCCCTGCTCTGTGCATGACAGGGGGCGGCGCCCCAACTCCCCAATCGGCCCTGATCTGTGTGTGACAGGGTGGAGCCCCCCCCTCCCCCCCATGGGCCCTGTTCTGTGTGTGACAGTGGGCGGCGCCCCAGCCCCCTGATCGGCCCTACCCTGAGCGTGACTGAGGGTGGCATCACAACCTCCCAATCGCCCTGCTCTGTGCATGACGGGGGGCGGTGCCCCAACTCCCCAATCGGCCCTGCTCTGAGCCCGACCAGGGGCTGCACCTAGGGACTGGGCCTGCCCTCTGCCACCGGGAGTGGGCCTAAGCCAGCAGGTCGTTATCTCCTGAGGGGTCCCAGACTGCGAGAGGGCACAGGCCGGGCTGAGGGACCCCCCTTCCCCCCCGAGTGCACAAATTTTTGTGTACCAGGCCTCTAGTTTTAAATAACTGTTAAAATAATATGATTTTTTTTAGAAAATAAGATAACTGATTTTTATATCTACGTACATTTCTTTAAATAAGGTATAAGAATAATTCATGTTTCTTACATAATATGAATTTGTTTTATAGGTACTATTCTCAACAGCCAAGATATGAATCAAATGTGAGTGATCACTCATCTTTTGTGACAGCCCCAGCAGCAGATAACATGGAAAAAGAGAAGTTTCCTCGTTATGAGCCCATTCCATTTAGTTCTTCTATGAACGAATCTACTCCCACTGGTATTACTGATCATATTGCCCAAGGTAGAAACTTCTCTTGAAATGAATTTCAGCATTTAATGGTCCAACGTATGTATAAACTTTATTTGATGACCTTTTCTGCTGGGTATCATCTGTGTGTTCCACCATCAGCCTAAACACAGCATGTTTGTTCATTTGTTCATTTGTTTCTTCATTCAACATTGTTTTGAGGTTCAGTCTGTTAAAAGATACAGAAATATAAAGATAAATTACTAATATGTCCCATTAATGGAAAATATTAAGCTAGGTGGAATATCAAAGAAGTGATAAATTGTGCCTCAGGGAAGCTTTAAAAAGGTTACGTTTATTAGGCTGGTCTTAAAGGCTTTCAGCTTCTTTGTAATGTGAGAAAAATAATAATTACCTGCCTTACAGAACTGTTGTCAAGTGAAAAATCCTTGTGAAAATGCTTTGTGAGGTTTGTGTAAATACTAGCTTTGAAGATTACATAATGTAAGTGCAACAACATCAATTTTGGATTAAGCCCTGGATTTGAATCACGATTCACATTTACTAGCTATGTGACTTTCAGCAAGTGATTGTAATTTTTGATCCCTTCAGTTTCTTGATCTATCAAATAGAGATAATACCTCTTTTAAAGAACATTTGGAATGAGATGAAATAATCAGACGAATGCCTGGCAAGTAATAGGCTCTCATCAAATGTTAATTTCCTTCCTTTTTTCCTTCAGTCTAGTTTGCAGTGAAAGGTGAGGAATTAGAAAATGCAGGTCTGCAATTCCTTGTCTAAAAAGCCTAAAATCCAAAAAGCTTTGAAAACAGAGGTTTTTTAAATAAACAGGTGATAAAGTCTGACGTGAACTCATTTCAAACCCTGAGCTAAACATAAGGTTTATTTATCTTTATCTTAATATTGTTGTTCCTAAATTTCGTTGTAGAAATACTGTTTTCACTCTTTGCTGCTCGGAACTTTTGAATGGATAAATATTAAGTAATACAAGAACTATACTATTTTTCTAAAATCTGAGAATGTCTGAATTTTGAAACATTTCTGACTGCAAGGGTTTGGATAAGAGATTGTGGACCTCTATAGGGTATTCTTTAAAAATACTTGCTTTGAACCAAGTACAGTAAGCCAGTAACTATAGGGAACAAACAAGGTTAAAGGAACATTTGGATTTTTGTTTCCTTTGTTTAAGATGGGAGAGATTTATAGCTATTATATGTAGGTTAAGGGGATGGGGGAATACAGTGGAAAGGGAGAAGTTGATTATAGGTCAAGTGAGGTTCCAGAGGATGCGGAGCGGTTCTAGGTAGGTCAGGATATCAAGTAGCCATTGGCTACATATGGCTGTTTAAATTTATCAAATCAAATTGAAAATCAATTCCTTAGTTGCTTTGACAGCATTTTGGTTGTTCAGTAGCGACATGTGCTAGTGGCTACTATGTTGGACTGCAGATATATCACATTCTTATCATTACAGAAAAGTATATTAGATACCACTGCGTTAGAGCAGGAGTAAAGGGGTATTTTCAGAAGAGACCAGAGAGAATGGAAGTTAATATAATTTAGATTCTTTAGTGGATGAAAGTTGTTGAGAGACTGTTAATCCTCAGCTGCTTTGTTTTTTCCTGAATGGTTGGAAATAAAGACATCCAATTACAGTTGACCCTTGAACAATATTAGGTTTGAACTGTCTGTGCAGGACCATTTACACAAATCTGCCTATAAATCAACCCACACAATTCAAACCCATGTTGTTCAAGGGTCAACTGTAGTCAGAAGGGGCAAGAGGTAGGCAGATTAGAGTGGTTAAAGTCATTTTATCCAAAGGCAGCTATCCTTGTCCCTCATCGCATCTCTCCATTTTTCCCGTTTCTCAAGTTCAAATCCATTCTACTTGTATTCTAGCCTTGTAATTACTTGCATTCTTCCTTTCATTTCCATTAGCAAATTCCATTCCATGTTACATAGTTTCTTTTTCAAATAAAAGCAAACAAAAAGCCCTTTGCTATCGTCCCACAGACCACAGCAAGGCCCCTGTTTTACAATATTTTAGGTTCTCCAGAGCAGTTATTGCTCCGTCTGCTGTTCTGCTTTCTCACCCCCTTCTCTAAGTCTGGATTGCAGCTCTGACTGCTCTCCACATGGACCAGCAGAGCGGCCTCCTTTGCTTGCCCCAGCTGCTGTTCCCCTTACTAAGACACCTCCCCTTTTGGTTAAGCAGAACTACTTGCCACCTTAGTTCTGCTTTCTCTTACCAAGAATTTAAAGTTATTCAATGTAGAGAATTCATAGTAGGAGGTATTCCTTCATAATTATTATGACACTTATTATAGTTAATTACAGTTAGACTTAAATCAGTGCTGTTTTTCATTCTTATTCCTTCCAGCTCTGTATACCTTCAAAGTAGTAAACCATGCTATGCTCCCTGCACCATAGAGGATGTTTTCATTTGACTTTTAATAAGTGTAAAAAATTCTCCCTAACATTCTATCTGATTTATGTTTTCATTATTTGTCACAGAATTATAGAACAATGAAAAAAGTATTAGACCTGGAAGGAACTTTAGGAATAGATTATTTACTTCCATATTTCACAGTTGAGAAAACTAAGATTCAAAGAAGCTTAGTGATTTGCCCAAGGACATTCACTAATTGTTGGCAGAGTAGGAATGAGAAACTAGGGTTTCTGACTACTAATCTAGTATACACTATCTAAATCAGGGGCCCTCAAACTTTTTAAACAGGGGGCCAGTTCACTGTCCTTCAGACCGTTGGAGGGCCAGACTATAGTTTAAAAAAAACTATGAACAAATTCCTATGCACACTGCATATATCTTATTTTGAAGTAAAAAAACAAAACGGGAACAAATACAATATTTGTATTTGCATGTGGCCTGAGGGCCGTAGTTTGAGGACCCCTGATCTAAATGATATTTAAAAATATTATTATGGTGAAGGGAAATGAGTCCAGTAATTACTCATTACTAGTGAAATACAGAGTGCTTTTTAAAACCAATATAAGATTATACTATTTTTTCTTTGCTTTTTTTTTTTTTTAAGAAAATTTTACTTTTCAACAATGGTGTAGTATTATAACTAATAAGGAGAAATTTAAATGTTCTTTGTATCAGTGCACTATACTTTGTATTAAAATAAGTGATTATGGTTGAAAGCATTTAATGTCTAGTTAGATTGCTTTAAAAATTCTGATTATTCAGTGGGACCTTACTATTGAGTTCCAGAATAATACGACTTATCAAAAATTGTTTTTAAAAAATAATCATAATTAAAATGTGTCCAATTTTTATGTCTTATTAAAAATCTCTTTGAAAAATAGTACTTTTGGAGTAGTGTGTCAGATTGTAAGTTGTTGTTCATTGAATGTTGTGTTAGTATTAGTTTTCTTTAGAACTGCTTATATGATCTTTTTTGCTGGTTATACATTTTATAAAGTAATCTTCAATATTTGTTCCTGCCAACCAGTATTAAGAGTAACAACTTCCATACGTTTCAACAGTATTTAACTCTTTGATAGTATGTATTCATACTTTGACTCTTTTGGAGATATAAAGAATAAATGCTGGTTTCCCGGTCGAAATCTAAGTTGTCTTTCATTAGACCTAAGTGAAAATGATGCATACTGTGCTTAACAGGCTATGTTTTATACTTTTCAGTAGCTATTTTCAAGTATTTTTGTTTAAATACAAAGATGGTAAAATAATTTTTAATAATAGCTGGAGTTGTTTGTGTATAGATTGTGGTAATGGGAACATTTAACTATGGAAATACTACCAAATAAAAGCTATACTGGATCAAGTTTTATTCAGTTGTCACTAGTAGGATATATTTCTCTTTATATAAACACTGGATAACTTTGCAGTTTAAAACACTAACATGTTAATGAGTCTTAATTATGCTGGTGTGTATTGTTTTCTGTTCTTCTGGCATGGTTAGTTTTGAATTTCTTGATGTTAATTTTAGATTTTAGAAATAAAAACTTGAAACTGTGAGAGAAGTTGATTTTAGTTTTATAATTACCTTGGGGAAATTATAGTACTTTTGGAATGGTGGTAATTGATCCTTTATTTCACTTTATTCTATTTTTATTATGGGTAAGGAGCATTTATAAAATTTAGTTGCTTTGGATATATTCAACTCTTTATCACCATGTATTAACTGTTTGTTGTTTTAGGACCTGATCCCAGGCTTGAAGAAAGTCCTAAAAGAAAAAGTATTACATATGAGGAATTAAGGAATAAGAACAGAGAGTCATATGAAGTAACTTTAGCACATAAGACTGACCCCTCAGTCAGGCCTATGCAGGAAAGAATACCCAAAAAAGAAGGTATGATAGTTTAGTCTAATCACTGTATTCTGTAGGATCGGATATCGCAGCATTAGTTAAAAACATTAGTCATATTAACGTGATTTAATTCTATAAGCAATTAACCAAAATAATGTTTTTTTAAAAAAGAATAGCTATTTCACAGTTATCATATCTTTCGTTTTTAAGGTATTGTAAAGGCCATTTTGTGTTAGAAAATAATGAAGTCAAAATAGTAGTATGACTTAAGATAGTAAGACTAGTTTTGTAACATCCAATTTGACTGTTTTCCCTTATAAGAAGTCACATTGGAAACCTTTTTTTAAAATGATGCATCTATTACATAAAACCAGATCTGTGACCTAAGGTTGATAATTGGGTTGTAATGCCACTTTTGGCAGAGCCACAGAATCATGATTAATGAAACTAATTTTCTTAGTGAAATTGAAATTGAGTTATATGCTTTACAAAGCAGCTTTAGGACATTTCCAAAGAGGAGTTTGACTTTTTTAAAATAGTACTTTTGCTCTGCAATTAATTACAAGTTTTAAAATCACAGTTTCTTTTTAAAAAAAATTCTGTTCCTGATCAGTTTCTTTTAAGTCATTTTGGAATAGTTATTCATTACCCCAAGTAAATTTTCTGACACAGAAGTTTACTTATAACGGAAGAAGGTATTTTAATTAAGGGTTTGTAGCTATTTTAATACAGAATTTTATGTCTCTTGAGGAAGTTCAGAGAATGTGTCATTGTTTCAAGGTTTCTATTTACTACTTTAAAAATTGAAGGAATAGGTTCTTGGTACCTTTAAAAAAAATTCTTATTGTTGAAAGTATTACATGTGTCTCCTTTTTTCTCCTATTACCCCTTATAGCAGTGATGGCGAACCTTTTGTGCTCGGCGTGTCAGCGTTTTTAAAAACCCTAATTTAACTCTGGTGCCGTGTCACATATAGAAATTTCTTGATATTTGCAACAATAGTAAAACAAAGACTTATATTTTTGATATTTATTTTATATATTTAAATGCCATTTAACAAAGAAAAATCAACCAAAAAAATGAGTGTCATAGGTTTGCCATCACGGCCTTATAGCCTGCCCCCCCCCCCCCCCAACCCTCCCCCTAGGCCTCCACCACCCTATTGTCTGTGTCCATGGGTTATGCATTATGCATACAAGTTCTTTGGTTGATCTCTTCCCACCCACCCAGCCACCCCCTCCCCTTCCCTCTGATATTCCACAAGTTTGTTCTTGGTACTTTCTTGAAAGTCATAGGCCGCAAAGAATATAAAGATACATAAAAATTCTTAGTACTTTTTATTATGATCATTCTCTTAGAGCCAAATTTATTTCTAATTGATAGTGGTTGCTGCATTTAGAATTCTATTTTCGTATTAATGATGGATAATATCTATTATATTATTGCTGTTAAAAATTTAGCTTTAAAATAGACTGATAATTGACATTATTAATGTTTGTCATTAAAAATAAAATGTGTAAACCTTACGCATTCTATAGCCACTACTCTAATATGTAAAGACTTGCTGGTACTTTGTTCTGCTAATTAATTTGAGGATTTAGACCAAGCATGTTAAACTCATGGCCCACGGACCAGATGCCTCGTTTATTTGGCCCATGTTAGCCTTTGAGTTTGACATGCTTGATTTAGACTGTAAGCTCCATGAGGGCAGGCAGTAGTATTTTTCTCAGTTTTGTAATCTTTTATGTCTGCATAGCATAGGACCATATGCTGGTAAATCAGAAATGGAGTGTTTCATTGGGCTTTCTATAGTAATAAAGATTAAGAAAAGGAAATATGGTAGACCTTTGGTATTTGCTAAATTTTGACATTTATGGTTCTGACTGTAAGCAGTCTTTTGAAGTTGTTACTTGACACAACTTTAATATGAAATAATGTTTATAAAAAGAAAGGTGATTTTTGTGTGCTTTATTTGAAGATAAAGTTATGAAATGGTTTTAGTGACTTTCTAGAATGTTCTATTCTAGACTCTAGGCAGAAAATTTGATATTAGTACAGTGTGGATTTGCTGGATCAGAAAGTATTATTTAAATTTTTCAATTTTAGTTTCTGTGGATGACATTTATCTAATTAGAAATTAAGACTGAGAGATTTTAAAAACATAAGCACATTAGTTATCTGTCAGGACCATGATAGCACCACACGTGCAGCTTCTAGAAAACTCTACCTTGTACTAATGAGGGAATAAAGCAAGGGGAAATGGCAGAATATGAGGGAAAAGGGTATATAACGTCTTAGTATAATAATGAAATAGTTTTGACGTCACAGAATCTCTGAAAGAGTCTTGAGGCAGGAGGTTCCTAGTCCGTACTTAGATAACAGCTTCTTTACAATATGACTACTTATAATTTATAGATGAAGGCTATGTAAAAGAGGCTAAAAGGTAAAAGAGTACAGAAGACAGGGGCATGTTTCAAAATATAATTTTATGTAAAATGCAGGAATATTGGAAACTATTTCCTCCTTGCCACCAGTATCATGGCTCATAGGAGAGAAGATTGAATTAATCATAACCTGAATATTTGACCATTTCTACTGCTATATTTTTTGTGAAAAACAAAATTCAATTTTTTAATTATTTTTTTAAATTTCCCAGTAATTTTTTGTATATGCTGTAAATTATACCACACTTACTTAGGTAGTAGGTAAAGTTGTAATGGCACCCAGGCTTTGGACCTATACAGATGTGTTCAAATTTTAGTCCACTTGTTTTTTTAGGCTTGTACCTTGGGCAAGTTACTAATCTGTTTTTTCTCAAAATGGGGCTTGCATCTGTTCAAAATGGGGGTTGTGTTTATAAGGTTGTTAGGAGGATCAAATATTTGTCAAGTTCTCCATACATTGCATTACTATTTATGTCCAACCTCCAGTTCACTAAAGTCTGCCAGCCCCTTTTTAATCCTACTCTCGTGTGTATTTATTAAAATGAGAAACACAACTTTTCACCATAATAGTGAACTTAAAATAATGCCTTTTATGTATTACTATTTGGGATCATCAATTATTTGTGCTCTTTTCCTAGTCAAAGTAAACAAATATGGAGATGCTTGGGAAGAGTGAGACACTGCATCCTTGGACCTATTGAAGGAGTTTCAATATCCAACTTCATCCAGGTGGTCATATCTGCATGCTTGGAGCTCAGCAGCAGTCTTCATAAACACATGTAAAATCCGAACCTGGGCTTTTTGTGGTTTGGCTTATTAAAATAATGTTTCAATAACAAATTTTATTGTTAATATTGTGTGAATCTATATGAATAATGGTATAATACCATGATCGTATACAGTTTGTGAAATTTAAGTTACAGGATAAGGATACTCTTAGAAAACCACCGAGGGATTATAATGCTCTAGAATTAGCATATGTGAAAATAAATATCTGCATGCTGAATTGGGATGGGTGGGGGGGAACAAGCATAATTTTAAGCGTTAAGCTTTACATCAAAAAAATTACTAAAAAGCCTTTTTCCAGTGTTTGCTGTATTCTCTTAATGTTTATGGTAAATAAAATATAAAGGAACATGCATCTTCACTGATTTCATGGTTTTATTGTTTGCGATCTATTTTAAGTACAATTATAAGTGGTGTTTTGTAGGGATAGGAAATAAAGTCATCTCTGAATATTTAATAATATGGTAAATGTGACTCGTGGATTAATCAACTACAGTAAATGGCTCTGCCTAAAAAAGCAGTGGTCATGTTTAAAAACTGCAAATTTCAGGGGAATAAAAATTTGGTATCCTTTTTTTATTATGGTTGTTCCTGGTTTAGGTGAATGGAAAATGAAATTGTGGTTTCATCTACATTCTTATTTATATTACATTTCTATCAGAAACAGTGTTTCTGTTTTGGATGATGCAAATCATCCCAAAATTTGGCTCAATTTATCAGGATTATCACTTAGTAAGTTACATAATGTCTACTATAACCCAGTGTTACTGGGTTGTACACAAACATATTGTATGTCAACTATAATTGAAAAATAAGTTATTTTTTAAAATCTCGGTTTTTCTATGGGTTGGGATTTAAGGGTTTCAGTTGAATGATTTGGTTCTTGGTCTCAGATTTGCAGTCAGATGCTGGATGGAACTGAAACAGCAGGGAGCTAGAGCAGCTGGGGCCTGGCAGGGCATCAGCTCTCTTATTTCCAGGGCCTTGCCATGTTTCTTTCCATGGATTAGTGTAGGCTCCTCACAACAGTGTGCTCACAGCAGTCAGACTGTATGTGACTACTTAGGGCTCTAGCATGAGTGTTCCAGTTAGTATGTTAAAAGCCCCATTGCCATTTATTTACAGCCCAGACTCTGAAGTCAGTAGTATTTCTGCACAAGCCTTCCTATCAAAGTGCAGGAAGGAAAGACTCCCACCCTCCTCACATTTTTAAAATAACGTGGGATGGAACATTTTGCAATAATTCACATCCTTCCCACATGCATAGTCAACTCACAGCTTTTCCCAGGAACTCTAATTTGAATCCCATTACATCAGCTCAAAATCTAGGAGTTTATCATCTACTCAGGTTCAGGTATGCATGAGGCACTTGGGTAAAAATCTGAAGACCTAGGAACTTAGGTCCTGGCCAGTGTGGCTCAGTTGAGTGTAGTCCCATGCACCGAAAGGTTGCCAGTTTGATTCCCAGTCAGGGCATATACCCAGGTTGCGGATTTGATCCCCAGTGGGGTGCATGCAGGAAGAAGGCAACCCATCAGTATTTCTCTCATCAGTGTTTCTCCCTCTCCCTGTCCAAAATCAATAAAAACATTAAAAACACACCTGTGAACTTAAAAGAGGTTCTCTGCCCTGTTCAACCTGAATATCAACCCAAATACCTGTTAGCCATATTACTATTCTAGACATCCCTTGTTAAAAAAAAAAAGAAGAAGAAAAGGTACATGCCAGTCGCCTGGCCAAGCAATTCTGAAGCAGAGCCAGCTCATGTTGCCAGTTCTTTGACTAGAGCTCAACCATATTCCCCAGGGGCTTGTCATGGCTGTGGTCCTACCTTTCCCATAAAGTAGGAAGCTCATGCTTGCCGCTGACTAGTTTTCTTAGCCTGCCCATTGAAACCGAGGACCCCAAGGCCTGTTTATACTACCCCTGTCCCAACTGGTGTATTTTTTAAATCTGTGGAGTTCTCAAATATCAATTGAAAATCCATTTCACAAAAGCCACCCATGTCTCCTGGAAGCAGTCCCTTTTTATTTTGGGTTCCCTGTGAAGCTTTGGCAGGTCCACGTGGTTATTCCTAGGACACGTAGAGGGTCACCTGTGTGTCTGAACTGTCCTGTGGTGCGCTGCCATCCTTCTGAGGTCTTGAACAAAAAGCCATCACCCCACTCGGGATTTGATCTTTGCTGGAAGCCATTTCTGAATATGAGAACCTTTTGCAGGTTTAAAAGACTGTTTGGACCTTTATTTTTTCTCCAAATCACTTGGAATGATTTTTTTTTTGCCTCACTTCTTTCATTTTAGACAGCACCCTCAACCCTGCCCAGAAATCTTATCCAATCAAGTTTCTTAGGTACATTTCCTATTTCCTATGTTACCACAGGTGACAGTTTTGACTACATCTTCAGAGTCTCAGCTTCCAGTAATTCCTCTCCTGTAATCCCTTCTTGACAGCCTACTTGGAAGGTCTTTAGGCTTCTGTTAACACCCTCATCCAGGCCCTTTAAGTTTTCATAATCTCCTTAAGGTCCTGCCAGCATTTATATGCCACTTGTTCCCACAACCAATGCAACGTGTTTGAGATTTTTGTTATGCCTGCAGGCCACTTCCAGCTATCCAGTTCCTGTGTTAGAGTTTGATGGAAAAGCAGAATTGCTCTGAATGATGCAGAATAAGGGGTTTATTGTAGAGATTAGATCTTAGGCAATTGTGGAACTGATGGGTCAGTCTGCAAGCTATTGCCTCTGCATCTTGGTACCGGGCATGTTCTTATGTTCATAATAGAGACACAAATGAAACACAGAGGTCTCTTTAGGCCTAAGTTTGAAACAGGCACACCTTCATTTCTGCCTCACATTTTGCCTAAAGCAAGTCATAGGACAAGCCCAAGGTCAAAAGTGAAATGCAAAAGCCCACGTGGAAAGGAAAGCCAGAGCCCATGACAAAAGGCATGGATATGAGAGAGGTAGAGAATTGGACCGTTACACAATCTGCAAGGACAGCAAAAGGGGCCACAACTGCCCCTGAATTCTAATGGCAGTGGGTTTGCATCTACCCCACACAGGACTGCTACACTCCACTACAGCTACTTAGCTATATATCTCTACCTAACTCTGAGGGCAGAGACTATCTTGTGTATGAATATACTATTTCTTTTGGCACCTTGCCTTGCATATAAAATAGGTTCTGAAAAATAATGAATGAAGCCATAAGGCTTGTGATGACAGCCCTGATTTTCAAAACCTTATTCAGGGAGGTTCCTTTTTGCTATTTCTTTTCCCACCATTATTGACTTCTACCTCCCAGGTCCCTCCTCTTTTGTCACCTTCCCATTCCCATCCTCCTCCTTGACCTACGCACATTTAGAGATGAGATAATCTAATGAACCAAACTGCCGGGAGCCGGTCCATGCTTGCTGTTTCAAGGGACCTGGCATATATGGCATACTGTTCTTAATATGTTTGCTCACCTTCTTGGCACTATGTGTTTTAACCAAGGTGTCTGAGAAAGGTTGTTTCCCCAGGTAGGGATTTTTCCCTGAAGTTAGGGAGGTAATAAAACCTCTTAACTAAGTGCCAGGCGGGTAATTAATCACTTTAACTATGAACAATCATGCTTAAGCTACATAATCTTTACTCCCTGGAATGGAGATAAGAAACGCCCTAACCTTTGGAATAGAGATTGATAGGATTGGAATCAACTGGTATAAATACAGATGTAACAACACAGAACTTAGAAGAAGACAGAACCAGGAGGCACAGAACCTACACAGAATGTTCTCTAGAGACAGAAGAACTTCGCTGGAGAGAACATGGCAAAAGATCCTGGACTGAACCTGACTACAGAAATTGGCAAGAGAACCTGACTAGAACCTGGTGACTGAACCTGGCTGGAGAACCTGGAGAACCTAGCAAGAGAACATGGACACAGAACCTGGCTGGAGATCCTAACCAGAACTTCGCTGGAGATCCAGACCAGAACTTGGCTGGAGATCCTAGCTAGAGATCCTGGCTAGGCTGCTGATCAACTGAACGCTGTCTCCGTGTCATTCCTTCTTTGCCGACTCCATCCACACCTTTGGGGACCCCTGGACCTGCTGGGGTCAGACCCCAGCACCAAACTATGATTTGAGGTTTGTATTTTAAAGTAAACTCTGCTTCTGCAAGACAGTCATGAACACTATAAGAATCCAAAGGGGTAATCTGAATATTTTCCAATGCAGACGACACATAACTCACCTGTTAAATTACAGATTTTGGACTGAAAAGGACAGATAGTTGGGTCTGAAATCAGGATCATGAAATTGAAAAGAGATACATGTATATATAGTGAGTTACACTGAAATTCAAAATGACCTGCTGCATAAGCATAAATAGAGAGAATTGACTTAAAGGTAGGTCATGTGAAAAAGCCTAGCATGGGCCAAAAATGGAACATAATGAAACATTTTTTGGACTGCAGTAGTAGTAGTTGTTAACATCCATTGAGTGGCTGCTCTGAGCTATGCACAGTGCTAAGCATTTTGTAAGTATTAAACTCATTTTATTCTCATGAATAACCTACAGGTAAATCAAAAATCTTCCCATTTTACAGATGAGGAAACTGAGGCCCAGAGTAGGTAAATAACTGACTCAATGTTAGGTAGCCAGTAATGGTGGGGCTGAATTTGAGCCCAGGGCCTAATGTAGAGTGCCTCTTGCTATCCGTTCAGGTGCCTAAAAGAAAAATCTGGTAAACCCATTTCTGGAGTCTTGGTATGTGAGGACATCACAAATATTTAAAGGCTGTTATGCAAAAGAAGAAGAATTCTGTTGGGTAGCCACAGGGAAATTACAAGTTTAGGCTGAGAAATACTTATGAAGTGCCTATGTCTGGCCAAGAACTCTGCTTGAGGGTGGAAATTGAGAAATAAGTAAAAAAGGATACACTTCCTGTCTTGGAGGAGCTAGTCTAGAGGGTCAGGGAGGCAGGCCTGGGCTCCCACAGACCTTTCTGGGTAGTTTTGCACCTGGGCAGTGTACTGGGTTGCACATGGAGCAGCAGGTGTCCTTCCCCTGGAAGTACATACGTAGGTCCTGGAACTTCACCTGCCCAGACAGCAGAAGGGATTTTCAGTGGGTGGGGGGTTGAGTCAGGTCTCAAACCTCAGACTGGTGCTGAAATATAAGTTCCAGGAAGGTGTGGAATTTTGTTGGTTGTGCTCCCTGTCACATTCCCACTGACGTACCTAAGACAGTGCCTGGAACACAGTAGGCAACAATGGAATAGATGAAAGATTCAAGATTTAAAAACCAGGATATTTCACATAAAACCTGTACTTATTTGTTTTGCAAACTGGAAGATTTGACAACAGCGGGTGGCTTATTTGTGTGTGTGGAAGTGAAGGTTATGCCTGTTTTAACATGCACCTAGTCCAGCTTCACTCAATTACATTATTAATTTGGCCCTGGACTTTGCAGCCGGTGGGTTAGTCACCGACATCTCTGCCAACTCTGTCTATGGAATCAAACTCTACCGTTGAAATTTGGGTGTAGAGTTCCAAAGTGGAAACGTGTTCTGTCAATGAACAGATTTGCATTATTTGAATATCATGAAAATTACCTACAGCACATTTTCATGGCTTAATCACGCCATTCAAGATTAATTTTATTACTTGTGTAATGTTCACAGAAAACAGAGATAAACCATCCATTCTGACAGCAAGGAAAAAGAATATCTTTGCTTAAATGAGAATTTAAAAAATATATAAGCATTACTAGTATATACAGTACAACTTTTTTTTTTTTTCACCACGAAGGTACTACTTTCACAAGCTTATGACCAGCGTGGTGGTGAGTGTTGTTGGTAATTGCTACATGCTAAACGGCAAATGCTGCTCCATTAACACATCTTCCTTTAAGAAACAGACATTGTTTCCCAGATACTTGCTTCCTAATATATACAATAGATAATGGAGCAAAATATCTGAGAGTTTTTAGATGACCGTCTAGGTTTTCTTTTTCTTTATAGATCTCCTTTCACACTGAGATCACTGTGAAAAAAACTGCTTCCATGAATAACTTACTTATGTTGGAAAAGCAGAGAGCCCAAACAATAAACCCAATTTGATGCAGAACTGTGAAGCTATCAGCAGGAAAAACAGTGTGCCTTCTCAACAATAATAGATTGACCTTTCCCAATACCCTGAGACCGATTTCTGCACTGGCTTGCTGTCCTTAGCAATGTGGAAATGTTCTGATTCCTGGGAAATAATTTTCTGGAATGCAGGAAATAAATGTGCCCAAATCTGAACTTTTACCAATAGCAGAGATAACAAAGAGTCACCAATTGCTAAGTCAGAGCCAAGAATTAAACTGCATCCAAGAAGCTAGGATATTGGCTCTGTGATCGGGTTTACAGAAGGAGAACTTTATCGACTGAGACATGAGGAGATGTATACACAAAGAGATAGTCAAACATCACTCCATTTCATACACTTAGTGTTCATGTGAAAATAGAAACTTGCAAATATTTTTGATGTTTTAAATAAAATATTTCATATCAAGTATTAACTGCTGATGAGGTTCCTCTTTTTACCTCTATGGTGCAGGTTTTACACAAAACACAAATTATGTACACACACATGCCCAATGTATAAATGGTGACACACATAGAAAGCATTTTTCTGCCCTGACTGGTTTGGCACAGTGGATAGAGCGTCGGCCTGCGGACTGAAAGGTCCCAGGTTCGATTTGGTCAAGGGCATGTACCTTGGTTGCAGGCACATCCCCAGTGGGGAGTGTGCAGAAGGCAGCTGATCAATGTTTCTCTCTCATCGATGTTTCTAACTCTACCTCTCTTCCTTCCTCTCTGTAAAAAATGAATAAAATATATTTTTAAAAAAAGAAAGCATTTTTCTGAGAAAATGCAAAAAATGCAAGGGACATTTTTAAAGTAGGACTCAGACAACCCGCCATAAAACAAAAGGTCACCAATGGAAGAGGGTTTTTGTTGTTGTTGTTTTGCAAAAAAACAAAAAACAAAACACAGACACACACACACACACACACACACGCCACACAACAAAACAAAAAACACACACCTGGCAATAAATAGGAATCCAACTCATGGGGTTGAATTGGCTGCTTCTGATCTGCCTATAGCCTTAAAAGTTTATCATTCTATGCATTAATTCTTCCCATGATTCCTCCCATAATAAACTGTTGCCTGGGAGAAGAAGGGACCATTTGGGAAGTTGTGTTTATTTTTTGAGGCCACTAGCAGTATATAAACTAAACCCAGTACTTGAGTAATGACTATAAGCGTGTACCCAATGGCTAAGCAAAACTCCACCATAGTGATGAGGCATGAAGTCACTGAGGTCACCGAAAGGACAATTGGCCCATACTGTGACTCTCTGAAGTGACGCATTTCTCACTCAGTGCCCCGCATACCTATAAGAAGCAATCTTTCTTGCCCTGTGTTTCTACCTCCATACACAATGGTTTTTGGTGGGGTATGACTTCCCAAGCTCCTCAACCTTCACGCCTGCCCACTTTAAGAGATTTTAAAACCCAGAACTAAGGCAGAAAGAACGAATAGATGGGGAAAATTAGAGAGGACTTGACATTCTTTTACTTCACTGTATACAAGTTAGAATACAACACAATTTCTTTTCGGTGTGTGAATTCTCCCACCATGTTCGTACACAGTAGAAAAACATACACTCAATTCAATTGAGAACCTTCCGCAAAAAGCATTTTGATAAGAGAGAATCACAATGTTTCTGTTCCACTGTACGCTTTTTTCAAGTACACTTGAAACTGTAGTGTGTGTGCAAATTCAGAACTTTAAGAAACTTCAAAAGCCACAGGTGTAGAGTTTAGGAAGCTGATGGCTGTGAACTTCGCTCCTCACTTAATCCGTGCTTAATTTTGCACTCCTCACAGGTAAGCAGGCAGTGCCTAGGGCAGAAGCAAAAAGAGAGGTTTGTGATTTGACACCGGAAGCTCCAGTCTTAACACCTGACTGAGAGACATTGTCCTAGGCTGACGCTCACAGGCCCAATGTCTTAGGGCAGTGGTCGGCCAACCCCGGCTCGCGAGCCACATGAGGCTCTTTGGCCCCTTGAGTGTGGCTCTTCCACAAAATACCACGTGCGGGTGCTGCACATACAGTGCGATTGAAACTTCGTGGCCCATGCGCAGAAGTCGGTTTTCGGACTGGGTGAGTCTATTTTGAAGAAGTGGCGTTGGAAGAAGTGGGGGGTGTCGGTCGCTAGGTCGGTTGGGCGACCGGAGATGCGGGGCAGGTGGGCTGCAGGATACTCAGTGCGGGGGGAGGGGCGCATAATTCATGCACGAGTTGAGTGAGACTGGCTACAAGACGAGTGTGGATGGGAGAGTTGGAAGGGGTTGACCTCAGCGAACGGACCTCAATCAGATTGAGGACGTTTTTAGCAAAGGCCAGCTTAGGAGTACCCTAATTAAGTTAATAACAATGTACCTACCTATATAGTTTAAGTTTTAAAAATTGGCTCTCAAAAGAAATTTCAATCGTTGTGCTGTTGATATTTGGCTCTGTTGACAATGAGTTTGCCGACCACTGTCTTAGGGAGTAGTAGGAGCTGCTGCTTGGCTTGAGACTGCCAGAATTTCACCCAAGATAAAGGCCAATAATGACCATGCCCAGTGTTTTTGGTTTTCCCCCCCAGTACCGTGCCGCCTCTCACATAGAAGCCACTGTGACAGTGAGGGTCTTTAGTGAATGTGTCCCCAACACTAGTCCTGTGGTAGAAATCGCTATTACTTACGGAGTGTCACAGTCATTTCTCCTCCTTATAACAATTCCATGAAAACAATTCTGCTCACCATTTTATACAGTTGAGAAAACGGAAGATTAGAGAGTTTAAGAAACATTTCCAAGATTACATGGTTTATTTAATAAGTGGTACCACTGGTTTTCGACCCAGGTGTTCTAACAGTAGAGGCAATGCCTTTCATTCCAGAGTCCTACTGCTTATATCCCCTAATGGAATCACGCTATATACAGTATATTAACACAGTAAAGGCTCTGAAAAGTCCTGCAATAAAGAAACCTGTTTAAATTCGGTGTAACCCCGTGATAATAGAAGCCATGTCTGCTGACTAAGGTATTCTTTTCAGACTTGCACATGCCTTGGGCATAGTAGATACTCACTAAATGTTTGTTAAGCAAATGAAATAGGAAACCAAGTCAAATAATAAGTAATTATTATTGAAGTCGAATAGCAAGAACTCAAAATTTGAGGCTTAAGGAGGTTTTTTACCCCAGCATATAGATGTTAAGAAAAACTGTTTAGCCGAAACTGGTTTGGCTCAGTGGATAGAGCGTCGGCCTGCGGACTGAAGGGTCCCAGGTTCGATTCCGGTCAAGGGCATGTACCTGAGTTGCGGGCACATCCCCAGTGGGAGGTGTGCAGGAGGCAGCTGATCGATGTTTCTCTCTCATCGATGTTTCTGACTCTCTATCCCTCTCCCTTCCTCTCTGTAAAAAAATCAATAAAATATATAAAAAAAAAAAGAAAGAAAAACTGTTTAATATTATAAATGGTGAATCATCTTTTATTTACCTTTTTATAATTACAGTGGGGCTTTGACTTACGAGTTTAATTCGTTCCATGACGGAGCTCGTAACTCAAATTACTCGTATGTCAAATCAAAAAGTGAACGAGTGAGACACATGATGCTGGGCTGATGTTGTGGCGTTCACTGTGACGTTCGCTGCGCCAACTAGCGGTGGGGTATCTGAAGCTGGCTCATAACCCGAATTTTAGCTCGCAACTCAAAGCAAAAAATCGGCTGAGAGACTGCTTGTATCTCAAAAAACTTGTTAGTCGGGACACTCGTAAGTCAAGGCCCCACTGTATCTTCATTACAATTCCTCAGTCAAACAGATGACAAACCTGTTATGTCCTGGACCAAAGCCAGCCCCGCGTAGCTGATCGTCAAGGGAATGAAATTTACTTTGGCAGACTCCTATGTATGATGCCTTTCCAAGGCCATATCCCAGGATACCAGCCACTGTAAAAGCAGGTTAGGAAAGGTAGATTAAATAAAGCGTCAGAATCTCTTCCACTAGTTATCTTCTAGAACTTTCTTTATTAATAGTAGTAATTTTAATATTAAAAGTACCACGATACTTTCAACAATAAAGACAACACTTTTTTTTTTTTTAAAGCACCACAACAAATCAATGGACAAACACTCTGGGAATGAAGCTCCCTGTTAACGAGCAGGATTAGACTTTCTGGCTCCGTGTTGAATTGGTGGTAGAAGGGCCAGGACAGAGCAAGCAGAGGTGTGACCCCGGGCCAGGGCCAGGCAGCCTGAGCGAGGCCAGGCCAGCAAATAAATGTCTGAGGCCACCAGGGGAGGGAGGGAGGGGGTTATGGTTTCTCCAAATCACTGGGTAGGAAATTCTCTGTATGGTTTGGAGTGTGGGGAGCTGCGGTCCATCCTGCCTGTAGGGGAAAGAGGTCACGAGGCAGAGAAAGCCTCTCAGGGAAGAAATCTTCAACCTGCTCCTCTTGCTGGGAGTGAAGTGTCAGACTGTAAACGGGAAAGCATCCCTTTTGTACAAAGTAGATCGATGTATTATGAGTGGAAAAAGGGAAATCCTGGGTTTATCATTGGTGTATTAGAAAGTCCCTGATTTTAAAAAATTATTCACTTATTATGTTCACTACAGAAAATATCCGGAAAAGATTGGCCCAAAGAAGGAAACTTAAGCCCCGAATAGATCTCTCATTCTGAGGCTCTCGCGGACCCTGCCAGGAGGCCTCGTCCCTGCTTTAAAGAGGACTCTCCAAGGGAGGTTCCTATGGCGCAACTTGATTCCAGGAAGTGTTGAATGAACGAAGGACTGTGAAGTGGCAAAAAATAAAGACTGATTTTTCAGAAAGGCAATGCAGGCAATTTGGTTAACCTGGACATTCATAACTCCAGCTGCTATAAACATCTATTTAAAAATAATTTCTTTTACTTCTATGACTTACGTGCAACTTTAGGCAATGATCCAAATCGTGGGTTAGCTGCTAAATAACCTAAGGAGTAATATATACATTATTACTTCATTGTATTACTTATTTAAACTTATAAAGTATAAGGAAATCTTCAGAGTTTAATATATACGCAGTTTCTTTAACTCTCACCTGAGGATATGGTTTTTTTATTGATTTTAGAGAGAGGAAGGGAGAGAGAGAGAGAAAAACATGGATTGGTTGCCTCCCGTGTGCACCCCGACCAGGGATTAAATCCACAACCATTTGGGATGATGCTCCAACAGCTGAGCCACCTGACCAGGGCTAGATACTTTTTTTTTTTAATATTTTACTTTTTTAAAAAATATATTTTTATTGATTTCAGAGAGGAAGGGAGAGGGAGAGAGAGATGGAAACATTAATGATGAGAGAGAATCATTGATCAGCTGTCCCCTGCACTCCCCCCTACTGTGGGTCGAGCCCACAACCCTGGCATGTGCCCTTGACCAGAATCGAACCCAGGACCCTTCAGTCTGCAGGCTGACGCTCTAGCCACTGAGCCAAACCAGCCGGGGTGCTGATTCTTAATCACAAGAGATGACCCTAAAAGAGTTACAATTCAATTCCTGATTGAATTTAACTCTCAAATAGCCATTTTTGCCAAGTAGCAAGTGTTAGCTTTAACGTGTAAAAAAAGAACATGAAACAGACAATTCAAGACCTGTTTAAAGATATCAGTGCAAAGGTGGAGCCAACAATTAGTCACTGCTGCCTCCCCTTTTTATGTACCTCAACTTATGAAATTCAACTTAAGGATTCCCAGTACCAGCCATGCCTCACGTATCAACGGGGATACATGATAAGAAAGGCATCCTTAGGCGATTTCATCGTTGTACGAACATCATAGACTGCACTCACACAAACCTGGGTGTACAGCCTCCTGCACACCTAGCCCGCATGGGATAAACTATTGCTCCGAGGCTGCCAGCCTGTACAGCATGTTACTGTGCAAAACACCACGAGATTAAGTCAAGCTCAAGAGAAAGCGATGCAATCAAGAGCCACGGGAAACACAAGATGCACGAGGCTGCTGCTGGCATAACACAGCATGTTGTTTTACATCCAATGTTTTTTTTATAAGTGGAAGAGGACACTCTAAAATGATGACAAAAAGTATAGTCATTACATAAACCAGTTACATTCGTTTATTGTCGTTATCAAGTATTGCATACTGTCCAAGTTGCAGGTGCTATACTTTTATATGACAGACAGTGCAGCAGGGGTGTTTACACTGGGATCACCTCAGATAGCTGAGAGATAAATGCCTTGTGCTTCGACGTTACCATGGCTCTCACATCACTAGCCCACAGGGATTTTTCTGCTCCATTGTAATCTTATGGAAGCACCATTGTACATGTAGTCTGTCATTGTCCGAAATGTTGTTATTTGACACCTGATTGTATACCTACCACAGTTTTTTAAATAAAAACTTTACTACTGTGATAGGCAGAATAATGGCCCCCTAGAGGTGTCCATATATATCCCAATCCCTGGAAAATGTGAATATGTTACCATTGCATAACAAAGGCGAATTATGGTAGAAAATGGGATTAGGGTGAATCAGATGACTTTAAAATAGGAAGATTATCCTGGATCATTTGGGTGGGTGTGAAGAGCAGCTACAGCGTTTGGACAGGTTCAAGCCTGGGACTAATGAGAGGGCACGGTCCTCTCGTGGCCAAGCCACGTGCAAGTCCCAGAGCAATTACAGCCAAAGGCTATAGTTGTAAGCTTGACCTTATGGTCCGAACCTGTGGTCCCACGTGGCTGAGTGATACAGGCTGCGGGAGGTGAAGCAGGTAAACAAAGCTTGATCAGGTAGATGTAATTGAGTAGATTCGAAATCCCCAAGTATGTTCTTACCATACCCTTACTTTGCCTCGTGGAATCTGATTATAAAATAAAGACTCTGGCCCTAACTGGTTTGGCTCAGTAGATAGAGAGTCGGCCTGTGGACTGAAGGATTCCAGGTTCGATTCCGGTCAAGGGCATGTACCTTGGTTGTGGGCACATCCCCAGTAGGGGGTGTGCAGGAGGCAGCCGATGGATGTTTCTTTCTCATCGATGTTTCTAACTCTCTATCCCTCTCCCTTCCTCTCTGTAAAAAATCAATAAAATATATTTTTTAAAAGTAAATAAATAAAGACTCTGCTTGCAGGCCGTGGCACTGTCTCTCCATCAGAGAGCAGCATCCCACCTAGACCCAGCTTTATTCCCTTGTCTGTCTTTTCTAAATCCTTTACCACCCCCTCTCAGGTTCACCCATGGCCATGCGGGCTCGGCACAGGTGGGCCCAATGTAATTACAATGACCCTTGAATGTAGAAGAGGGATTCTGAGGCAGAACCAGACAGATGGCAGGAGGAGAAGACCTTGGCTTTGTAGGCAGAGGAAGGGGCCATGAGCCAAGAAGAACTGTGGGTGGTCATTAGAAGCTGGAAGGGCAAAGGAAGTCCCAGGGCCACCAGCAAGGGGAGCAGCCCTGGGGGCACTTTGATTTCAGACCAGGGAGACCCATTTTGGACATCTAACCTCCAAAACTGTGAGATAATACATTTGCACTGTTTTAAGTCACTATGTTTGTGTTAATTTGTTATAGTAGTCGTAGAAAACTACTGCACAACCCTGGAAAAGTATGTTTTCACACATGCCAGAGATGATAGATTTTGAGAAGTTTAATATTTATAAGATATAATGGCATGACTATTTCTTTGTTGTCAAAAATGGCCTGACAAAGACTCATTACTGATTGATAAATATATTTCCATAAAAAGGCTATCTTCAAGTTATAACAATGAAATCATATTTAATAAATCAACTTAAATCCTTAAGAGAAGAATAATATCAACTGAAATGGGATTCTCCTAGATAAATGACACATGTGGTCTCTGAGACCCAAAAAAGAACTTGAACGTCTTTGCTCATGTTTGCTGGGTACAAATACTCTTTTTAAAATCCTGGTCATCAGCAGTGTTCAAAGCAATGGGCTTCGACAGGGTCAGGTGCCTTCTTGCTATTTGGGAACTAGGCAATGACTATGGGCTCTCTGGTGAAATGGAGACAGGAAAAAAGAAGGGAGCAAGGAAGGACAAAGAAAGAGGTAAACTGGAACACCAAGAAGAGGGGAGAGGTTGTGTGGGGAGGTGCAGGGCGCCTGCTAGTCCTCATGCCTCTTATACAAATTAGACAGGGCGCCCTTCCTCAGGAAATGCAGCCTTTCGCCAGGACAAATGGCTTGAGGGACAGAGCTTGGTGGATTTCAGCCCCATTGACTTCCTCCCCGGAGCATCCTTGCGCAGGAACACTTTGTCTAACATATACTGAGCCCCTGGGAGACGCAGGGACTCTGGCACAGAGAAAGGCACTGTATTCGTTTCCTGTGGCTGCTGTAACAACTTTCCACAAACCTGGAGGCTTAAAACAACACACATCGGCAAGCTTACAGTTCTGGAGGTCAGAGCTCAGAATGGATCTCACTGGGTGTGTCAGTCTGTTGGAGCTGCAAAAACAAGATTGGGGCGTGGGGGGGTGGGGGGGGCTTATAAAGGACAGCAATTGATTTCTCACAGTTCTGGAGGCTGAAGTCCAAGATCAGGGGATCCTCAGGGCTGGTGAGGCCCCTCTCTGGGTTTGCAGACTTCTTGTGGTGGGAGGAGCTAGGGAGCTCGGTGAGGTCTCTTGCAAGAGCACTACCATTCTCGAGGGCTCCACTCTCATGGGTTAATCGCCTCCTAAAGGCCTCACCTCCTAATACCATCCCCTTTGCAGATTAGGATTTTAACATGTCAACTGGGGGTGGGGCACAAACATTCAGGCCTGGGTAGACGGCTACAATCAAGGTTCTGGCAGGGCTGCATTCCTTGCCAGCTCCTAGAGGCACCCCCTTTCCTGGACTCTGGGCTCCTGGCCCCTCGTCTATCAGCAAAGCCAGCAGTGTTGAGTGAGTCCTTTTCATGCTGCCCTCTCTCTGGTTCTGTCTTCTGACCCAATTTTTTTTAAAAATATATATTTTTATTGATTTCAGAGAGAGGAAGGGAGAGGGAGAGAGAGATAAAAACATCAATGATGAGAGAGAATCATTGATCGGCTGTCTCCTGCACACCCCACACTGAGGGCCGAGCCTGCAACCCAGGCATGTGTCCTGACCAGGAATTGAACCCTGATCTCCTGGTTCATAGGTCGGGCCATGCCAGTCAGGCCTGACCCAATTTTTAAGGATCCATCTGATTATGCTGGGCCCTTCTGGTTAATCCAGAATAATCTCCCTATTTTAAGGTCAGCTGATTAACAGCCTTCCCACCTGCAGGTTTGATGTCACTTTGCCAGGTAACCTAACATAGCCACTCATTCTGGGGATTAGGACATCTTCCGGAGGGGTGGGTGGAGGGGTTCATGCTGAAAATAGGCAAAAGCCTGCATAAATAAGTCCTTCACCACAAAATACATGCCCCGCACCAAAAAGCGGCCAGGAAGCTCACAGAAAACTGGAGTTAAATTATTAAACCAATGTTGATTCTTACCGTGGTGGACTAGTCCTTGGGTAACAAGCATGCTTCCAAGAGAAAAGGGCAGAGCTGCAAAACAAAAACGCCCTTCAGTGCTGGAATTTTAGAACTTGGCACGTCACCTAGAAGTCAGGGAGAATGACTCGGAGTGTTTTCTCTTACCTACCTTGGCAATGACTTTTTAGTCATTTACTTTACTTATTCGACAAATAAAGGATTTATTAAGTACTTCCTGAAGACTGTTCCCGGGATCTGTCCCCAGTCACTGAACCTGCTGTACAGCTTTAATCTAACAAAACCTAAACCCCATGGGACTCCGTCTCTGACATCCTCTTTTCCTGAACGCCCACCATGCACCAGATTCTGGCCACTACATACCACGCAGGCACGTTCGTGTCTGTGTGTGGACATGTAGCTGTTGCATTTGGGAGCTGCCTTGAATTACATATTTTGAAATTTCTAATCCTACATACTAGAAAATACCAGTACAATAAAACTCCTGCATAATATCCTATTCAGGATATTTCTCTGCTTTAGTCTTTCATGACATTTTGTTGCACCATTTGGGTATGTCTATTTTCTGAGGATTACAAGATTACTGCATTCATGTTAAACATGGGCGACGTTCTGCTGTCATTTTCAAAACAGGCAAGTTAGTCTGGCAAAGGCAGTTTCTCGTTTTGTCAAAATGTGTCAAGTGACTTCTTCCAAAAGCAGCGAGCTGTGATAAACATCTAGCTCTTCCTAGCAACCAAGACAAATTAAATTGCAACCAATTTTTCCACTCGTATCTATCTGATGGTAGGCGAATGGGTCATACTGAAATGTTAGTCTACTGGGCTTAATTAAATTACTTACTCATAGGTTGTCAGAAAAGACATGAATTGCTAGGAGCACAATCAATCATCATCGTAATGCATGATGAATAACAACTTCTAAAGAGTGTTTATTCCAAAACAATTGCTACTGAGTTGGAATGATTTGAGAAATCAAACTGTATTTCACAGTGAAATGATCCCTGTGTCGGCAATGTTGCAAATATTGGGACTAGATCTGCAGGTTCTATTATGACATTTTCAAATGACAAAGCATGATTTTTTTCTTTTTCTTTTTTAAATTTTAAATTCTTTACTGGTTAAAGTATTACATATGTCTCCTTTTCCCCCCATTGGGCTCTCCCCGGCGGCTCCCCCCACCCACCCCCCCGGCACATGCCCTCATCCCTCTACTGTCTGTGTCCATTGGTTATGCTTACATGCATGCATACAAGTCCTTTGGTTTATCTCTTACCCTCCCCCCACACCCATGATTTTACTTTTTTAATTGGAAGAGACCTTAAAGCATAGCTGAATTCACACCCTTGTCTTATTTATATCAGGCAGGCAGAGAAAGAAGATGACTCAGCAGAAAAGGTTATTTCAGAGACACTGTGAGAGAAGTATTAATGGACCCTGCGACTTTCCATTCATCCCACAAATATTGATTAGGTACTTTCTATATATGAAGCACTGTGCTTGGCTCTGGGATGAAGCAATAAATTTGACATTATTCCCTGACTCAATGAGGTTAGAGTCTAGTGGAATTTAGGAAGGTTTACTCTTTCAAGAAATTCTAAATAACACACTAGGTCCATGTTCTGGGTCACATGAAAGCGTTATGTGTGCTCCTACTAGTAAATCAAATATTACCTCTGCCCTCAAAAAGGAGTCTCAACATGGGTTTAAACTCTAAACAGCCCAGATATCAAAGTTCTTCAAGGAATTATGCAAAGCCCCTGCTCAGGAGTAAATCATTGCCATAATTCTAATATGATACTTAGGCAGTTCATTGCAGCACATACAGTGCTAACAAAGGTTAAAAGGGATGCAATTTACCTCTCTTCCAGAAACTTTCTTCTTGACATTCTCTGATAATCTTTGAAATTTCCGCTCTGTGGATGTGCAGTTTGGATTTTGGACAAAACAACAGGCTCTGTAAGGAAAGTTCTACGGTGAGTCGACTGAAATCATCAGAAAAGCATCTGCTGTTTTCTTGGGGAAGGGCAGGGCTCTCCCTTCACTGTGGTCATGCAGCGTGTCGTCCGGGCTGGCCTCCGCACAGAGCAGTGACCTGCTTCAGCGAGTGCCTTCCAGCTGGGAACGTTGGACAGACCGGGCAAGGAAACAATCCCAGCTGGAGAAGCCAAGAGTGACTCATCGACTAGCGAACATGGAGCAGTTATCTGGTCAGAAAGAATTCCTGCTGCAGCCACATTTGCCGCATTTTCTTCCTTACCTCCAGCCCCTGTCTACGTTTCCTGCGATGCTACCCGCTCCCTCTGCCTCCCTGGTTTCCTGCAGACCCAGTTCAGTGTGGCCTCCTGGGTGAAGAGATTCCCTACAGCACACTATTTACATTCCTGGGATCACGCTCCTGGGATCACACTCCTGGGATCACACTCCTGGGATCACACTCCAGGGATCACACTCCAGGGGTCACACTCCTGGGGTCACACTCCTGGGATCATGCTCCTGGGATCACACTCCTGGGGTCACACTCCTGGGATCACACTCGTGGGGTCACACTCCTGGGATCACGCTCCAGAGACCACACTCCTGGGTTCACACTCCTGGGGTCACACTCCTGGGGTCACACTCGTGGGGTCACACTCCTGGGATCACACTCGTGGGGTCACACTCCTGGGATCACGCTCCAGAGACCACACTCCTGGGATCACACTCCTGGGGTCACACTCCTGGGGTCGCACTCCTGGGATCACGCTCCAGAGACCACACTCCTGGGGTCACACTCCTGGGTTCACACTCCTGGGGTCACACTCCTGGGATCACACTCGTGGGATCACACTCCAGAGACCACACTCCAGGGATCACACTCCTGGGGTCACACTCCTGGGGTCAAACTCTGAGCACTGGATGGCAAGTTTTGTATTTATAGACCTGTATTTTTTTTTAAATATATTATTTTATTGATTTTTCACAGAGAGGAAGAGAGAGAGATAGAGAGTTAGAAACATCGATGAGAGAGAAACATCGACCAGCTGCCTCCTGCACACTCCACACTGGAGATGTGCCCGCAACCACGGTATATGCCCTTGACTGGAATCGAACCTGGGACCCTTCAGTCCGCAAGCCGATGCTCTATCCACTGAGCCAAACCGGTTACGGCTGTATTCTAATTTACCTTTACCGTACACTTCTGTATGCATTTTAGACTATGAACTCATCAGCAGACTGCTTTGTATTTTTCTATATAGTTTCCTTTCTATCTTGACAGTGTTGCTTTTTTTTTTTTTTTTTTAAAATATTTTATGTTATAAAATTTCTGGTGGAACTATTGCTATGTTTGACTTTTATTATTTTACAGTATTTATCCTGTTGACATGCTATAACCTGGACTAACTCCCATCCTTCACAATCTTCCTCCTTTGTAGATATGTAGGAATTATTCACTCTTATCCATAGTCTCTACTCTTATTCCCCTCTGCCCATCACCACCATTCTATGTGTGTGTTTGTGTGTGTGTTTTAATTGATTTCAGAGAGGAAGGGAGAGGGAGAGAGAGATAGAAACATCAATGATGGGAGAGAATCATTGATTGGCTGCCTCCTGCACACCCCACACTGGGGATCGAAGCCACAATTCTGGTTCACAGGTAGATGACCAACCACCGAGCCATACTGGCTGGGCCATTCTGTGTGTTTAATGTGGATCTTTTGTATGTGTTCATTGTTTGTATGTGTTCATTGTTTGTATGTGTTCATTGTTTTGGATGCATGCATCTTTTTAATGTAAATGGTATTGTTTTATGTATTTGATTTAATTTTAAAAATATTTTCAACTCAACTCTATGCTTTTAAGATCCACCCCTATTGCTATATCCATCTAGTCCACAGCTTCTAACTGTTGTGTAATTCCCCAGGATGCATCCATGTTGCCACCACCACACGTCTCTTACAGAGCCAAGTGATAACATTTTTCAGATCCCCCCCCACACACACACATATATGTGTAAAATACAGGGCATGCATATTTCCAATTTCACTAAGTCTTGCCACATTGCTCTCTGCAGTGGCTGCGCCACTCACTCCCGCTAGCAGTGCCTGACTGCCCCTCTTGGCCCACAGAGCCTGCTCAAGGGCACGTCAGCTGGATTCCAAACAGGTTAGGTAAAGAGGGAATTTTCTAATCTTGACATTATCCAGTTTCCTAAATGTTGACAGTCTAATAGGTATAAAGTAAGAATTAATTGTCTTATTTGCATTTCCCTGAGAACTAATGTGTTTGAACATCTCTACATATTGTTTAGCCAGACTGCCCCCTTCATCTCTAGCGTTGAGATAATGAATCTCCACAACTGACCCTAGGTTGTAATCTTTTGTCATATATTGGCTCATTAATTTTTTGTTGTGGTAAAATTCACATAACATAATATTTACCATTTCAGTCATTTTAAAGTACACAATTCAGCATCATTAAGTACATCTGCAATGATGTGTGGCTGTTATCACTGGTTCTAGAATTTTCTCACCACCCCAAAAAGAAACCTCAGACCCTTTAGGCAGTCTCTCTTCATTCCCACTTCCCTTTAGCACCCTGGCAAGCACTAACCTGTTTTCTGTCTCCATGGATTTTTTTTATTCTTTATATTTTATGTAAATGATATTGCACAATAAATGACCTTTTGTGACTGGCTTCTATTCCTTTGCATAATGTTTTCAAGGTTCATCCATGTTGTAGCATGGATTAGGACTTTATTCCTTCTTATGACTAAATATTCCATTGCAAGGATATTCCGCATTTTGTTTACCAGTTCATCTATTGATGAATATTTGGGTTGTTTCCACCTTTTGGCTATTGTGAATAGAGCTGCTACGCAGATTCCTGTACAAGTTTTTGTTTAAACATGTCTTTAATTCCATTGGGTCATATGTAAAATTCTATGTTTAACTAATTAAGGAACTGCCAAACTGTTTTCTACAGGAGCTGCACCATTTTACAATCCCACCAACAAACTATGAAGGTTCCAATTTCTTATTCTTGTCCACACTTGTTATTTTCTGTTTTGTTTTTCTTTTTAATTATAGCGATGCCAGTGGGTGTAAAATGTTATCTCATTGTGGTTTTGGGTTGCACTTCTTTAATGACTAACGACATGAAACATCTTTTCATTTGCTTGTTGTACATTTATATATTCTCTTTGGAGAAATACCTGTTCAAGTCCTTTGCCCACTTTTTTAATTGGGTCATTTGTCTTTTCGTTATTGAGTTGTAAAAGCTCTTTAAATATTCTGGGTACTAGACTCTTATTAGATATGTGACTTGCAAATATTTTTCCCATTCTGTGGGTGGTTCATTCATTTTTTTAAAGCTAATTTTATTTAATTTGTTCCTTACTAAAAAGTCAAGCTAATATTTCCTTGTCTCTGAATGATTTATGTAGGTCCTCTGCCATTTACGTCTGGGAGTTTTCTTGTTTTTCTTGTTGAGGTGCAGCTCCTTGGCATTTGAAGTTGACCTTGCTGATTTTGCTTATGTTCTTTTCAGAACTCTTGTTTGTAGTAGATATCAATGTGGATAATGATCACATTTCTTTTTTTAGAAATATATATTTTTATTGATTTTAGAAAGAGAAGAAGGGAGAGGGAGAGAGGTAGAAACATCGATGAGAGAGAAACATCAACATCGATCAGCTGCCTCATGCATGCCCCCTACTGGGGATCGGGCCCACAACCCGGGCATATGCCCTGACTGGGAATCCAACAGGTGACCCCTGGATGCATGGGTCGATGCTTAGCCACTGAACCACACCAGCCGGGCAGTGGTCCCCATTTCTTGAGCTCTCTCCCAGGGGCTAAGCACTTTACATACTTGATAACGAGGTTGAAGGACCCTGTGGCACCTATGCCCTCAGAGCTTTACAAGCAACCGAAGCAGGACACCTCTCTTTCTCTGCAACTCCGCACAGCACAGTACACGGAGGTGGTGGTCAGGGCAAGTCACAGTGACAGGAAGGAACTGTTCTCACTCTCTACTCACTCTAGTTCCTCAGCAAGCACTCCTCCTTATCCCAGTGTAAGTATCTCTTCTTGGTTCTGCCTGGGCTGAGGCGGCAATAGGAACACCTCCCTTTCTCCTTTCCTCCAAACACACACACACACGCACACACACACACACACATCCAGGGTCAGGAACCCGACTTCACAATAATTGTGAGTCCTGCCGTCAAGATTGAACTCCTGCACAGCCTCCCAGAGGAGCCCTGGCGAGCCTTTTCTTTATACCCATAAATGTTTTATGGCTCTCCATTTCACAAAGGCAACTCAGGTGTCTACATACTTCTCCTTGTGACTTGATATCATTTGTCTGCTTGCCTCTCCTAAACTTTGCTCCTTAACATCATTTCCTCCAGGAAATATTTTTAGCTTGAAAAGTTGACCCCAGAGAACATGAACTTCATTGACCCATCACAATACTTTCTCTCTTCTTCCTTTATGTATCCCCGAAACACCTCATATTCATTCTTAACAAATTGAAAAGTTGGGTTCTCAACCTGATGGCTAATTTAGTGGTTCAGGACTCTGCTCTCCTGAACGGCAACTCCGGTGTGCGGCATAGATTTGGTCAGGTTGGCCTTGGTAAGAAAAATGTGAAAACAAGCATCACCACACATCACTCTGTTAGAGTCAATGCAGAGTTTTGCTCCGCGCAGGGAAACCTCTTCAATCACTGACAGCCTAGGTAAGGTTTGGTTAGGCTCGATGCTAAACAGGGAAGAATAAAGAAAGGATTTGGGAAATAAAAGTTTAAAACATGCTTTTCAGGGCAGTCAACAACACACTTTCCTTCCCCATTCCATTTTCCCTGAATTCATCCAACAAAGTGCCGGGCTGGATGCGGTTTAAGGAAAGTCTGGTATGATGCTCCTCTTCAGATGGCACACTAAAAACATACCTGCTTGCTTAGTGGTGGCAAATGCGGTTTATCTTGGTTTCCATGGGTAGACACTGACGCCATGATGATGCTGTCTTTGCTTCTCTTCTAGTGGAGTGTACTCAGCTTACACGTTGACCTGATGTCTAGGGAAAATAGAAGACAGTCACTGTGCTGTGTCCGAATGTTCCATCAACCTTAAAAACACCTCTAATATCAACTCACATATTTGGAAAACATGCTTTCATTTTGTCATTAGT
The DNA here is from genome assembly GCF_014108235.1 of Myotis myotis. Taxonomy (NCBI): domain Eukaryota; kingdom Metazoa; phylum Chordata; class Mammalia; order Chiroptera; family Vespertilionidae; genus Myotis; species Myotis myotis. Next base: position 30,890,630 of record NW_023416313.1, read on the forward strand.
CAATATCCAACCACCTGCTGACTTACTTTATTTTAAAAAAATATATTTTGAAAATTGATTTCAGAGAGGAAGGGAAAGGGAAAGAGAGATAGAAACATCAATGATGAGACAGAATCATTGATCAGCTGCCTCCAGCATGCCCCATGTTGGGGATCGAGGCCACAACCCGAGAATGTGCCCCTGACTGGGAATCGAACCCTGACCTCCTAGTTTATAGGTCGATGCTCAACCACTGAGGCACTCTGGCTGGGCTGCCAACTTACTTTCTAATGCTTCTCCCCAACCAACACACACATATATGAAATGTCACACTCTAAACACTGAAATTTTTTACTACCTATAAATTGTGTCCTAAAGGAGCTTCAATTCATTACAAGGCTATTAACTACAGAAATATTTACTGAGTGTCTGTTATGTGCCAGGCCAGGGGATAGGATTAAGGATAAGGCAAACACAGTGCTAAAGGAACTCACAGTGTAAAGGGGAAGCCAAACAAGTCAGCAGTTACACAACATGCCGTGGGCTCCCCAGACCTAGCTAATCCAGGCTGCTAAGGAAGGAGAGGTAGAAGGTCTGGCCTCTGGTCTCTCTGGTCAGGTCTGAAGCACCAAAGACTAGGACTCTTGAGCTTGTAGAGGGTGGATGGACTCCCCGGCATAAAAACCAGTTTCAAAGGCACCGTAATAGTCCAGGCAAGGCAGCGTGGAGACCTGAACTAACACGCTGGTGGGAAGCATAGACATAACACACTTGAGTTTGAAACGTTAAATTTGGGTGCCTGAGGGTACATACACTGGAATTAGCCAATAGAGATTCGAACATTTGAAGATTTGGGTCTGGAGTTAGAGATTAAGGGGAGACTGGAAAGATGAATTTGGGAGCTGCCATCATAGAGATGACAGATAAAGCAAGAAACAAACAAAATTGTCTAAAAAGAGTATTGGAGGGTGTGAACATTGAGGCCAAGGAATACCAACAGGAGGAGACAAGAAAAAGGCCAAGGAAAGGACTGGAAAGGAGTAGCCGGTACGGAGGAGAAGGAAGGAAAGAGGGAATGAATCACTGGTGTCACACGGCTCAGAAGAGTGACTTGGCAAGGACGCACATAGTCCAGGTGGACTCTGAGTCCATGCCTGGCCAAAGGCCACTGCACTCCTGGCCCTGGACGCCATGACGACCACTGATTTCCCTGCAAAACGAACATCTTCTCATACAATTCTGCTTCCTACTAACCTGCCCGGCGTATGAGCCAAGGGGGCCCTCACTGGTACCACGTTTCACGTAGGTACCTGATGTCCTTGTAAAGATAGCAGGATGCCCTACAGTGGACATTCCTGGAATCAGAAATACCTGGATTCAGGTCCTGCCTCTATACTTTGCTAACCCTGTGCTTTGGGGTAAATGACTTGAGGAGCCTGTGCCTCAGCTTTGTCGCCTGTTACCGTAGGGATCATGGACAAGCAACCTTGAGGGGCTGTTGCAAGGAGGAGGGATAAGGAGGAGGGATGAGGTCCATAAGCCCCAGCCCAGCACCTAGCACCCAGCACCCAGCACGCAGTGAGTGAGTGAGCAGTAAAGGGCAACGGTGAGAGGGGACCTGGGCACCTTGTTTCCTGAAGATTTCCAGGGAGTCTTTGCACCAAAGGTCAAATGGGAATATCTATCTCAGTCAGGATTTGGCCATTGCCTTAAATCAAGAAGCAAAGATACACAGCTGTAGTGGACAGGTCCCCTGCACCCAGTTAATCATCAGCGCACAGCTAAGCAAACCTTCCAGGGTCCTGCCTTCCGGGTCAGCTCCCACCACCAGGCCCTGGTCTGGTTTGGGGTCTTTCTGCTTCTTCAATGTGTGTGTGTGTGTGGGGGCGGGGGGGGGGGGAGAGACAAAGGGGGAGGATGCTGACAGGTGGGCAGTGGGGGGAGGTTGGCAGCAGGAGGGGGGCGGTGCGAGTGGTCGGAGGGACGGTCCTTAGAGGGGTCACCGCACTCTCAGGTGGTGGTGGGGGTGGGGGGAGAGGGGGGGTTAATCCCAGAATCGATCTACCCCAATCCGCTGCCACCCCCAGCCAGAGGCTGCCTGCAGAACCCAAGCCCCCGCAACCTTGCCTAGGTCGCAGCCGAGCAAAGAGGAGGAGTTGGCAGGGGAGTTTCTAGGCGGCCTCTGCCGACCCGCGCGGCCAGAGCGGCCTGCGGAGTCCCCGGGTTCCTCGGGACCCCCGGAATGAAGCGCCCGAGAAGGCCGCCTCCGCCCGGCCCTCTCCCCGGCTCCCCGCGGCGGGCTCACCTGCAAGGTGAAGATCACCTCCCAGGCCGCGCGGCTCCCGCGCCCGCAGCGCGCAGCTCGCCGCTCCCCGCCGCTGCGGCTGCAGCCGGGACCGCTGCCCGCCTCCCGGGCGCCCCCCTCCCCCCCCGCCCCTCGCCTCTCTCCCCGGCGGCCCCAGGGCCCCTCACCTCTCTTCCCCTGCGGGCCCTCACTTCTCTCCTCGGATCTCCCCTCCAGCCTTCTCCTTCCTCCTCTTGCTCCGCCCCCTCCGCTCGCCGCTTCTCACTTACTCCCCCAAGTCACTCATCGCCGGCACCCCGGTTCCCACTTTGCTGCCCCTTCCTCTGGCGGTGGCATCGGTGCCCACACTCAGCGGTCAGGCCCGGACGGCTCTTGCCCGAAACTCCCACCACACTCCCCAGAACTGTCCTGACACTGCCTCCTGGTGCCTTTCAGATAACTCCCTCCTCCCGTCAGGAACGCAACAGCCATTCACTGACTCCCCTTGAGCGTGGCATTGACTTCAGTTACCTGCAATCCCTCTTTTAAAAACTTGAGATTTAATTGACATGTAATAGTGTATTAGCTTTAGGTGTACAACATCATGGTTCCATATTTGTATACATTGCAAAATGATCACCACAAGAAAGCTAGCTAACATCCATCATATACATAGGCACTTATTTACCACCACCCTCCCCCCTCAATTTTTCCCCCTTGGGATGAGGACTTTTAATATCTACTCATTGGCAACTTTCAAATAATGAATACAGTATTATTAAGTATTGTCACTATGCTGTACATGACATCCCAGGACATTTATTTTGTAATTGGAACTTTGTACCTTTTGACCCCCTCCACCCATTTCGCCCGCCCCCATACACTCCTTTTTACAACCCTTTAGGGTGCGTATTCTCATCTTCAATCGATGGAGTAGAAGTTGAGTTGCGCAAGGCCACACTGGGAGGTGGCAGTCCACGCCAAGTCAGCTTGGCCCGGGCTTTCTCGTTCCACTTTTCTCTGTCCTTCCTCTCCAGCCTCCTGCCAATCCCAGCCTCCGACATGTGGCGGAGGCTGCTGGTGCCTTTGCCTGTGCTGAGTTGGAAGAGAGGCTGTGGACCACGTGGAAGGCCCTCATCCTTTCTCACCTTTTCCTGCTGTTGACATTGGCCTCTAGGCCTCTCGCCTCAGCCCCTCCACAGTGTGCACCCCTTCACGGGCACTTCCACCCTTTCTCTTCCTCATGCTCACCCGGCTTTTTCCACCTGAGCCCGGGCATGGAGCTCCCCTCTCCCCCAGGACCCCTCCCCATCAGTCTAGTCCTGGCGTTTTCCTACTCATCCTTCTCTGACTCTTCCTCAGGAAGACCTGCCTGGGCCCCCAGCCAGCGAAGGCAGGGCTGTCTTCTCTCTCACAGCAGGAGGCTCTGCTGTTTTCATTCACAGCAGCTCCCGCGGTTGTTATTATGTGCTCGGAAGGTGTTTTCAAGCCTGCTTCTTGTGCTTCAGGGGGGATCTTCATGAGGTACAGGATAAGGGGGTGCCTGCTTTGGTCACTGTTGTACTTGGCATCCCAGATACAGGAGGGGCTCAACACATAGCTGTTGAGGAAATGAACGAGTGAGCCTGGGTTCCAGACTGTTTGTCAAGATAGTGCTGTCTTGGAGGATCCACGTTCCCTAGTCCCCCCCGCCCCCCCCAGACCACGTTCCTCCGTGTGATTCTCTGGGTTCCTCACACCCCGCTTCCTCCCTCCCTGCAAATGAAAGGGGTTCTAGTTCGACGGCTGATTTCACATTGTGTTACCAGAAGTCAGCCATAAGCCTCGGCCATTTTGTGGCCTGAAGGGAACAGCTTTCTCGTTGGGCTGGTGATGGAAACGAACAGCCTTCCATGGCATAGAAGTCTAACTTCCAACAAAGACCCCAAGCACACTCGTCCTTTAACATCTTGCTATTGTAAAGTCCGTGTCCCCATCCTCGTTTCTACTTTCCACCAGAAAGTTCACTCATTGCCTTAAATAACTAGAATTTAGGACTGTATAATTGCACAGATTATATGAATTCATCACTTGATATTTGTTGGACAAATCGATCTGGTGTGCCCATGCATTGTTCCAGGCATTTTCAGAAATAAGAGAAAAAAGACAAGGGTCCTTCCCGCGAAGAATTTATCACTTCCCAAAGAATTAAAGTACAATACAGTGGACTTGGCCCTGGAAGTATGGAGCACTGAACAGAGCCTTTCTTAGGCTTTGCTTTAGCTTCCTGCAGGGCCTCAGGGTCATGACGGCCAAGTTGATTATCATTGGCTAATGCTATGAAAAATGTGGCTAATTTAGTGCCGAAGTGTTCATGGCAGGTTCCAGCTTGAACTGTTTCCATAGCCCTGCACTGTCCTCCGGCAAGGTCCCAATTCATTAGCAGATCCCTGCATGATTCAGCTCCTGCCTGCCTCTCCAACATCAATCTTAGGCCCTCCAGGGGCCTACGGAGTGGCTGAGGTTCTTCCTTCTCCTGCTTCGGCATGTGCTGGAGCCTCGGTCTCCTCAGCTTCTCCAGCTCTCTCTCTCTCTCTCTCTCTCTCTCTCTCTCTCTCTCTCTCTCTCTCTCTCTCTCTCTCTCTCATTCTGAAACACAGGTACAGCAAGGGAGGGGAGGGACCCAGACAAGCCGTATGGGGGAGGCGGGAGAGAGTACCATGTCATGTGGCTGGCTGAAGACCAGGCCCCAGTGGGGAAGGAGTGGGATGGATTAAAAACGAAATGCAGGTAGGAATGCAGATCACCACAGCAGGGAGCGAGCTCTGGACTCACTCACCACCACCCGTTCCCTGCTGGGGAAAGGGGCCCTGGCTGGTTTCCTGGTGGGGAGGTTTCCTGGTGTGTGTGGGGAGGGGAGTGTTGGCAGCCTGCGGAGCCCTCACCCTCCTGACATCTTTGCTTGCCCCAGCTCTCCACTTGCCACCTGCCTAGCTCCGTGAGAGGCTCTGTGAATCACAAGACCTCGTGGTCACGCCTCGCCTCACTGAGGAGTAAATAACATCACATCTCCCACAAGCAGAGCAGCGGGTAGAAATGAGGTGACACGCACAGCCTGAGCTCTCCTTCATGAGCTGGCACGGCAGACGCGAGAGGTATGTTGCCAGCTCCCCTCGAGCTTTTTGGACCACTGACCCAGAGCTCTGGCTGCTTTAGCTTCATCTGGATTTGATATTCAGACTGCCAGACTCAGCAAGAGGCAGAGCAGGCCCAAAGATCACCATTTCGATCCAAATGGGGGAAATCTGAAATACGAAGACGAGGATACATTGATTTGGTTGTGTCTCCAGTTCCTTGAGACAGGCCTACCCTTCATCGCACTCACGAATGCTGCTAACACATCCCAGGAGTGACGCTAGTGCTTCAATAGTCAGAACTGCTTGCCACAGCCTGGCTTGCGAAGCCCTTTGAATACATAAAAGAGAATGCTCCTGGGGTAGCCAAGGGAATATGTGGTCAAGCAGAGGCCAGTAATGTCTTGTGGCAGATGCTGTGGCCTCATTCCAAAAGAGTGTTGTCATCTTTGTTTCCGGGTGTCTGTCCCAGGCCTATCTCTGGAGCAGCCTCCCAGCCTGGCTAGAGTCAGGGTAGGAGAAAAGCAATTTGACTTTCTTTCTTTCTTTCTTTCTTTCTTTCTTTTCTTTCGTATTTATTTCTTCTTTCTTCTCCTTCCTTTCTTTCTTTCTCTCTCTCTCTCTCTCTCTCTCTCTCTCTCTCTCTCTCTCCCTCCCTCCCTCCTCCCTCCCTTCCTTTCCTTCCTCTTTCCTTCCTTCTCCTTCCTTCCTTCCTTCCTTCCTTCCTTCCTTCCTTCCTTCCTATATATTTTTATTGATTTCAGAGAGGAAGGGAGAGGGAGAGGGAAATAGAAACATTAATGATGAGAGAGAATCATTGATCGGCTGCCTCCTGCATGCCCCCTACTGGGAATCGAGCCTGCAACCTGGCCAATCAAACCGTAACCTTTTGGTTTCTAGGTCGATGCTCGACCACTGAGCTAAGCTGACAGGGCAGCAATTTGATTTTCTTATTTTTTTAAAAAAAATACTCATAACAGGGTGTAAGTCCAAGCACAGATCTAACTCCTTCAAGGGCATATTTCCATTTTCGAAAAAAAGGCTTAATCAAAACATAATTGTTAGAAAGTTGGGTAAGACTTACTTTTTTTCCATAGACTTTATTTTTTTAGAACAGTTTTAGATTCACAGCAAAATTGAGAGGAAGATACAGAGATTTTTCATATGCCCTTTCCTCCCACTCATGCACAGCTTACTCAGGGTCAACACCCCCCACTACAGGGGCACATTCATTACTACTGATGAACCTACATGGGCACATCATTATCACCCAGAGGCCATGGTTTCATTAGGGCTGACTCTTGGTGTTGTACATTCTATGGGTTTAGACAAATGTGTAATGACATGTATCCACCATGACAGTATCAGACAGAGTAGTTTCACTCACTGCCCTAAAAACCCTCTGTGTTTCATCTATTCACCAACACTACCCTGACCCTACGATCACACTATAACCACTTTTTAATGTCTCCATAGTTTTACCCTTTCCAGAATGTGATATAATTGGAATCATATGGTATGTAACCCTTTTGGATTTGCTTCTACTTAGTAATATGCATTTAAAGTCCCTCCATGTCTTTTCCTGGCTCGAGAGCTCATTTCTTTGTAGTGCTGAATAATATTCTGTCTGGACATACCTCAGTTTATTTATCACTCACCTACTGAAGGACATCTGGGTTGCTTCCAATAAAGCAGCTATAAACACCTGCATGCAGATTTTTGTGTGGACATAAGTTTTTGTGTGACTGTTGGTCATATGGTAGGAGTATGTTGTAAGAAACCACCAAACTGTCTTTCAAAGTGCCTGTACCATTATGCACCCCCACCAGCAGTAAGTGAGGGTTCCTGTGGCTCTACATCCCTGCCAGCGTCTGGAGTTGTCGGTGAAGACTTTACTTTTGAGAGGAATTTTCTGGAACCTCCTCACTACCCCAGGCAGCCCTCCTCCCCTGACCCACTTTCCTCAGCATTAGGGAAACGAGCGTCAGTTCTTGGTGGTGCGCTTCCTAAGGGTTGTTGGAGCTTTAGCTGCACCTGTTGCAGGTGGAATAACTTCAACTTCCCTCTTCATGGCACCTCCCGGGCACCTTCACACGTGTCCATCCCACCCCCACCCCCAGATACCTACACTCTGGTGACAAGTTCAAACTTACTCTTCAGGTCTCAGCGGAGACAGCAGTCGAGATGAGGAATTTAAGGCATGAACTCGGAACCAGATGGCTTGGATTCCACTGACAGCCTCACTGTAAATCTATAGCTCTAACTACAGAAAGAATTGCTTGAAACAGAGGTAGGCAGCGCTGTGGGAGTTACCACTTTCTGCAGGAGAGCCTCCCTCGCCTCTGCTGCAGCGCCCCTCCTGTGTGCTCTACTTTAATGACCTCGTTATTTGCCTCTGTTCTAAGACATGAGATCCCTGAAGGCAGCCACTGCCGTTCTCACCATCACAGCTATGGCTGGAAAACCACATGACATCGAGATATTGATTTATGTTTTGCACTCATTCAGTAGCCCAACAAATTGTAGGTAGTCTCCCTTTCCCACTTCAGGATTGGTAGTGACTTTTGCAATTACAGGAACAGGAGGGTCCATAAATAAAGTATGAAACAAGCATCCAGACTATCACAGCTGTGTAGAATTTTGTAGGAAGAAAAAAGCCCCAGCTGAGAAAGGAAGAACTGGATGGATCCTAGAGGGAAGATTTGAACTTTTCAAGAAACTGGGAGGAATCGGAGGTGCACTCAGGCCCTGGAGTAGTGGAGACATAGCCCTGGCCTGCGGAAGGACCTCAGGCAGAGAAGCTGCAGGGTGCCGGAGCGGGGCGGTACAGTGAACACTGAGCGGCCAGCCTCCAAAAGCTCTAGGGCCGGCCCGGGCCACTGCTGTTAAGGGACCATGTGGATTTTAACGTGTACATCTCAATAATGGTCAAAGGCCTTCTAACAGGTTCTGGACTGTGCCAGATACGTTCTTTTGACCCTAGAAGGGTTACCTCCTTACCCTGCTCACGAGATTGAGTTTCCTGAGTGGATGGGACTCTGAACAAATGCAACTTTAATTGAGACATAAAGGAGCATGGCTTTCTTTGACCCTTAGTGAAGTGAGCTAAAATTCACACCTACCATATGTGCAGGTCCTGACAAAACTAGGTACATAAGCCCGAGCTGGTTTGGCTCAATGGTTTGAGCGTCGGCCTGCAGATCAAAGGGTCATGGGTTCCATTCCTGGTCAAGGGCAAATACCTCAGTTGCATGCTCAGTCCTGGCCCGGGTCAGGGTGAGTTGCGAGAGGCAACCAATCTATATGTGCTTCTCACATCAATGTCTTTCTTTCTCTCTCTCTCTCTCTCTCTCTCTTTTTCCCCGCTCCTCAGGTAAGGATTAAAAAAAAAAAAAATAGGTACATAGACTATTTGGTGAGTAGATGAATGCCAGAAGTATCTTGAAATGCATCCAGTCTATTTTGATAATACCATAGAAACAGTTTTTGTTTACCTAAACGTTTGAAGAAAGGTTTTCTAGGGCTATTTCCCGAGCATTTAAAGCACATTGAAATGAACTGTCTTTGAACAAAGATTCAAAAGAGTTTCGTGACTGCAAGTTAGCAACAAGTTGAGTTTATAACTCACCAGTCTTACATTGCTGGTTTCCTAAGCAACTAAGCCTGGCTGCTTTCCACTAATTCTGGAAAGACTGGAATCTCCAGTGAGAACTTGTACCACACAGCCCCACCTAAAATAATAAAACCAAAATCCTACTTTGTCTGTTGGTATCCCTTTCACAAAGCTGCCCTGTGTCTAACAACTCCTAGCCCTTGCTCAGAATGAAAGCTGTTCAGGCTCTCTTTAAAAAAAAAACCCAACATATTTTAAAAGTATTTTTATTGATTTCAGAGAAGAATAGAGAGGGAGAGAGAGCTAGAAATATCAATGATGAGAGAGAATCATTGATCAGCTGCCTCCTACACGCCCCACACTGGGGATCCAGCCCACAACCTGGGCATGTGCCCTGACCGGGAATAGAACCACGACCTCCTGGTTCATAGGTCAACGCTCAACCCACTGAGCCATGCCAGCCAGACAAGGCTCTTCTCCCCCCCCCCCCCCCCCCCCCCGTTCTCAATTACTTGTGATCATTCATCCAAGGATTACTCAAATGAATTAAATCTAGAGATAATCCAAAAATATTCCTTTGGTCATTAATTTCTGCTCATTCCCCTCTTTAGTCTTCGGAAATTTCTATACCAGTCTGTAGACCAGCTTTGTTCCCTTGCCCTTCTAAGTATCAGAGAGTATCTACAGGACAGATAATACACGGAAAAAGTGAGAACAATCTGAATACCACGACAAAGAATCCAGGCTGCTCTCGAAGGTGGGACATTCCATCAGACACCTATCCTGGACGCTCAGGAAATCAGCACCATAAAAACAGAGGCTGTTACAGAGGAAAAGAAACGTGAGGACCCCGGAGAACTCCACACAATAGAAGTTGCCTCTACAAATACATCCCTTCAAACAAATCGGACACATAACGATTTAGGACAACATTTATCTTTGCCATTGACTGAAAGAAAGAAGGTAAATATGATTTCATAAGTAGGTTTTCAGTTAGATTAATACTCTACTTCAATTAATATTCCAATGGCTTTATTTTTTAAAATGTTTTCTGCCCATTTTTGATCTTTAGTACAGCTTAGTCATTTTTTTTTCTATTTCCTTCTTTCGTTACAAACAGAGAACTTTTGACCTCTCGGGCTGTAAGGACTTCCTGACAAGTTACAGCAGCACATTTATCTTTGATTCTAGAGTCAACAAATCTTCAAGATTAAATGGGTGTGTGTCCGAGAAAGTTCTAAATGATTAGGTTAAAGTTCACAGTCAGGAAAATGTATGAAAGTTATTCACCTCGATCCTACTGAACTAACAAGCTCAGAAAAGAGAATATTAATTATTAGGATGTTACCACATCAAAATTTCATTAAAGCAAAACATTATTTAAAATATACATATAAATAATTTTATCTGTTTATTTATTTATTTTTTTAGAGAGAGAGAGGAAAGGAGAAAAAGAGAGATAAACATTGATTTGCTGTTCCACCTATTGCCACAACATTGGTATATAGTGGTGACGCTCTAACCAACTGAGCTACCCAGCCTGGGCTACATACAGATAATTTAAAATCCGCTGATATTGAATGACAAGTACTGTGTTAAAGTGCTTCATGGGGGATGTTTCAGTACTTCTCACAGCAACCCAGGATTGTTTCATGTCTCTTTTCCTTGAGGGAACTGACTCACAGGCAGGTTAAAAACTGGCCCAGGATCCCATTGACAGCTGTGATAAAGGCAGGCTTGAAATTCAGAACCAATGAGGACTTCTTACCAAGCGTCAGGCTCAGTTCTGGCTTCTGGGGATAATAAGGCAAACAAAACATCAGAATCCCTGCTGTGAGTATGGTAAACACAGCTGAGTTCATAGTCAGAGTCATACCTACTTCTTCCACAATTAGGCAGCATTCTAGCCTGTCTTTTTTTTTATTTTTTTAAATAGATTTTATTGATTTTAGAGAGGAAGGGAGAGGGAGAGAAAGTTACAAACATCAATGATGAGAGAGAGTCATTGATCAGCTGCCTCCAGCACGCCCCGCACTGGGGATTGAGCCCACAACCCGGGCATGTGCCCTTGACCAGAATTGAACCAGGACCTCCTGGTTCATAGGTTGATACTCAACCACTGAACCATCCCAGCTGGGCTAACCTGTCTTTAGAAGTTTTGCCCTATAAGTTGATTTGTTTTTCCGGAAGGAAAAAGGCCCCTAAACTCTTTCTGAATCTCTGAAGAGTGGAAGTCTGGACTAAAGCTGGAATCTTCCAGAACAAAACAACAACTCTCTTTGAAATAGCCACTTCTTAAAAAACCAAACCAATAAACAGCCAACCAACCCACCGACCCTCTCAACCCCCACCATATACACATTTCTCTATATCTTTTCAAAGCATCATCTATTTTAGGCAAACTTTAGAAACACGAGGCAGTACCGTTTACAATTCGGAATTGCCCAGCCCGTGGACTATTTTCCTCGGTAACGGATACCTGGTTGTGACAATTGCCTCACACTACAGTAAAATAGGACACCACAGCGCACTTCCAGAACACAGTGGCCTGGATCTGCTGGGAGAGCCTGGGGTTCATCAGGTGAGGCTTGTCCTCCTTAGCAACCACTGCCCTTGTGCTGTGGTGTAGAACTGAGTCGGCAGCGGCTTTACACCTGTGCTGTGTGAAACGCACAGTCAGGCATGGGAGCCCTATTGTTGGTTTCGGCTCTCTTCCTCCCGCCCTCGGGCCTGCTGTAATTTAACTTGGGAAATCTCAGGATTCTTCTCTTTGTCAAGGGCAGTGTGGCTGGAGAGGAGAATGCAATAGAGAGGGATCTCGGATTGGGACTTCTGAGAGGAAGAGCCTAAGACAGGAACTCAGGTGCCTGTGGCTTATTGAAGAGATGCTTGCTCTCAGGAGACAAGGAGGGGGACAGAGTCAGAGAGCAGGTGAAGGAACTGGGCAACTGTCGGCCTCAGCTGCTGCGGCCCAGCTTTGGGGAGCTCTGGGATGGGAATTGTGGTACAAAGTGCTTCCCTCGAGGCCAGTGGGCCGGCCCTTTGTGCCCCCATATCTAGCAGCTATTGGCAGCGGCTGCTGGATGAGGTGGTTTCTTGGTCCCTTCTGGCTACTCTAACAAAGACCACAGACTGGGTAGCTTATAAACAGCAAACATTTACTCGTCACAGTTCTGGAGGCTGGAAGGGTGGGATCAGAATGCCAGCATGCTCGGGGGAGGGCCTTCTTCCAGTCTTTCTCCTTGTAGTCATGGGGAGGAAGGGGCTGGGGAGCTCTGTGGGGCCTCTTTTATAAGGGCACTCATCCCAGGATAAGGGCTTTACCTGCATGACCTAATCCAGTGATGGCGAACTTTTTGAGCTCGGCGTGTCAGCATTTTGAAAAACCCCAACTTAACTCTGGTGCCGCGTCACATATAGAAGTTTTTTGGTCTTTGCAACCATAGTAAAACAAAGATTTATATTTTTGATATTTATTTTATATATTTAAATGCCATTTAACAAAGAAAAATCAACCAAAACAATGAGTTCGCGTGTCACCTCTGACACGTGTGTCATAGGTTCGCCATCACTGACCTAATCGCCCCCCAAAGGGCCCATCTCCTGGTCCCATTACACTGGGGGCTAGGCTTTCAGTATGTGAATTTGACAAATATTTAGGCCATAGCATTTGCCAAAATCAAGGTGTGAGCAGAGCTGCATCCTTTCCGGAAGCCCTAGGCCAGCAGTTCTCAACCTGTGGGTCGCGACCCCTTTGGGGGTTGAACGACCCTTTCACAGGGTTCGCCTAAATACATCCTGCATATCAGATATTTACATTACGATTCATAACAGTAGCAACATTACAGTTATGAAGTAGCAACGAAAATAATTTCATGGTTGGGGGTCACCACCACATGAGGAACTGTCTGAAAGGGTCGCGGCATTAGGAAGGTTGAGAACCACTGCTCTAGGCAAAGGCAGCTGACAAGGAAGAAAACTAAGATGTTGTAAATTCAAGTTGCAGCGGCCAGGGAGTGAGAGGAAGAGACAGAACTCGCCTGTTGGTAACTGTGCACCCGCTCTGACAAAAGACTGCTCGCTTTCCTGTGTACCTGTTGGAATTTAGGGTGAATTTCCAGGTGGCTATGTCTGCCAAGGAGACCAGCCAGGCACCATGGGTCCCCTGGAGCCTCCCCTTCTAATTCATACCCGAGCATTATGCTCTGCCGGGGACTCTGCTGCGTTTATCCCAGAACGAGCCCCAAATCAGCTTCTCCCCTTTGGCTGTAGCTAAGAGAAATCCTTTCAGAGCGGCTATGTCTTTCTCCCCACTCCCCACCCCCAATCCGTGTATAAAACTCCTGGATTATACTCCAGGACGCACTGTCTTTCTCACCTAGTCATGCTGCCAGTGGTTTAGACTCTGTTCACCAAGACCAGCATTTATTTATTTTTTATTTTTTGTTAGCAATGGCCTAATAAACCCTTTCTTTTAAAAAGACTTTTAGCCGAAACCGGTTTGGCTCAGTGGATAGAGCGTTGGTCTGCGGACTGAAGGGTCCCGGGTTCGATTCCGGTCAAGGGCATGTACCTGGGTTGTGGGCACATCCCCAGTGGGAGATGTGCAGGAGGCAGCTGATCGATGTTCCTCTCTCATCGATGTTTCTAACTCTGTATCTCTCTCCCTTCCTCTCTGTAAAAAATCAATAAAACATATTTTAAATAAAATAAAAAGACTTTTAGCCGTCCTGGCCAGTGTGGCTCAGTGGTTGAGTGTCCTCCTGTGCGCCAAAAGGTCACTGGTTCGATTCCTGATCAGGGCACATGCCTGGGTTTCGGGGTCAATCCCCAGTAGGGGGCATGTAGGAGGCAGCCCATCAATGTTTCTCTCTCTCCCTCTATCTTCTTCTCTTTCTCTCTAAAAAAATAAAAAATAAATAAATAAAATCAATAAAAACATATTAAAAAAAAAAAGACTTTCAGCCATGGAAGTTAAGTTTTTTTTTTGTTTAATACAACAAAGAAATCCTGCAGGGTCCCTTGTTGCCTCTCCTCCATCCTCAGTGATGCTGGTCTGGCTCCAAACTAGTATATTACACACACAAAGCAACCCCTGCAGGCAGACAGCCCCAGGTCTTCAGAAATCAGCGCAGTGATCAAGGGCTGGAACTGCAGCTAGAGCCTTGGCTGTCTTCCCTTTACCCCAAGCAGCTTATCACAGCGGTGCTTCCGGACGCACAGTATCCATCCCACAGTATTTGTGGTGGCTTTGTCAGCTTAGTGAAATGGAACTACACTTCCCAGATACCCATACAGGTCCTGTATGGATCAGAGTTATGGTTGCCACAAGAAAACTGTGTGTGATGTTTGAGAGCCAGAAACAAAGCAGCAGCCATTACATCTGTTGTTGTTGTTAATCCTCAACCAAGGATATTTTTTCCATTGATTTTTAGAGAGGGTGGAAGGGAGGGAAGGAAGGAGATAGAGAGAGAGAGAGAGAGAGAGAGAGAGAGAGAAGCATCAATGTGAGAGAGAAATATCGATTGGTTGCCTCCTGCACATGCCCCCAACCAGGGCCAGGGATCGAACCTGCAACCCTGGTATGGGCCCTTGACTGGGACTCAAACCTGAGATCCTCTGGTGTGCGGGCTGACACTCTAACCTAGTGGTTCTCAACCTTCCTAATGCCGTGACCCTTTAATACAGTTCCTCGTGTTGTGGTGACCCCCAACCATAAATTATTTTTGTTGCTACTTCATAACTGTAATTTTGCTACTGCTATGAATCGTAATGTAAATATCTGATATGCAGGATGTATTTTCATTGTTACAAATTGAACATAATTAAAGCATAGTGATTAATCACAAAAACAATATGTAATTATATATGTGTTTTCCGATGGTCTTAGGCGACTCCTGTGAAAGGGTCGTTCGACCCCCAAAGGGGTCGCGACTCACAGGTTGAGAACCGCTGCTCTAACCATTTAGCAACACCAGCCAGGGTACTGTTACATTTGAAGGTTGGTAGAGGCAGCAGGGACAGCCAGAGGGGTGTCAGTGGGCCCCACTTGACTCTTGCTTTCCCTACTCTGAGTTCAGCTCTTCTTCCCAACTGCTAGCTCTACTGACCAGCCGTGAGCCCAGGCCCACCATGAGCTGCTCTGCTGGGAGCTCACAGAGCTGGAGGCCACAGGAGCCGACAGCCTCCCAGGTACTTCCCATCAGCTCCTTTGGGCTCCTCTCCCGCAGCTGAGAGCTCAGCACGCTTGACTTGTCCCCCTGCATCAGGGCTGGTTAAGACTTTTCTCTGGTCCTTTTTGGGCCTTTCCTTCCTCAGCTCCTCCCAAAATTGTGTGAGGTCTAACTCCACCATAAACAATGCATCCCATCATACTCATAGTGGTCTTGCTTCCCGGATTTGAGCCCTACTGGTGTAGGAGGGAAATACAAATATCTCCATCTTATTACACATCCAAGGAAATGTTACCATTCCTTACGGATTGCCACAACAGACACCTTTCTGCCGGGCTGTCCTTGAATATAATCAATATGTATCAATGTAATCAATGTGACTTTGAATCTAATGTCTGGAGTATCTGGTAGAAGAGGCACTAAAGAACTCTTTTTTTGGAAACCTTGATCAGTCTAAAGATCCTTGTCAGTGAGACAAACAGGAACGTGGGCGGGGCTGGAGATACGGTTGAGAGGCACATGCTCCCCCTCAGACCTTGCTGAGCACTAAGTCTCCTCCCATCTCCTGAGCTGGACCTGTCACCTCCTTGTTTCTTCTCCTTGCTCTTGGCTTGAGTCTTTCCTCCTCATCACATAGCGTTACGATGAAAGGAGGCGAGCAGGACTTCATTCGGTCACGAGATGGCTAAATTTACTCACTCGAGGTGTAATGGGAAGCGTGTTTTCCTGAGGCCCAGAGATCTGGTTTCTGGTCCTACTTGCCAAGAACCCGCTGTGGGCTTAGGAAAGTCATCCAGGCTCTCTAGGCGTCAGTTTCTTTGTAATTTGTTTTCAAATACATGCACACGGGCAATAGGGTACTGAAGACCTTGGGTGGGGCGGGGGGGCCTAGGAGGGGGAATGGAAGATATCTGTAATACTATCAAGAATAAAAATATATTAAAAACAAACAAACAAATACAGTGCTAATTGAACAAACTATGGGTCACCTGTCACATACCCACATTCATCGCTCTGTTTAGAAACCTGCATTTCAGTTATTTATATTCATGTTCCACAGGGTACGGCACAGGCCGCCCAGGAACGTTGGGATGTTACATACACGCATTGGCTCGGCAGCCTCACTTGGTCTAAATGTCAGATGGTCTTGGGAGCTGTTTGTTTCACATACAGAGCCATCCTGAGGGAAGAGTGGGAGCTCCAGGGCACAGAGGGGTGGCTGGTGTTTCCTCACGCTTTGATTTGCTGTCAGCACAGTAAGATGTATTACAATGTGTGTGTGCCCAGCTCTATGATCATAACGATTTTTAGGTAATATTCACTGGCTTTAATTAACGCCATGAAAAAAGACAAATGACTTCAAAAGATGTGCTGCAAAGAAACCACGGACTAAAGTGAAAACAATGACATGTGCACAAGCAAATAAACAACAACAATGACAAGAACAGACACTTTTACTCCTAGAACAAACTCTTGGCTATCCACATTAAAAGGTAGAGATAACGAGGATCAAATCAGATCTGACAAAAAAGTCTGACAGAAGTATTCACAATGATCAAGAACATGGTTCACGCCTACTAGATTCATATCTAGTATCATTAATGTGAATCTCCTCTTAAGGGCATATTGTGTTTTGAAATATTAACTCATGTAATAGCATACCATCCTGACTGGCAAGGCATTTCAAAACTTCATCTTGATATCATCTTTTTATTTTTTTGTTCGTGCGCTTATTATAGGGCTCATCGCACCTTGGGAAAGTACGACGATTGGCAGCAAGTCCTGAAAACATTACTGATTAGAGGGACAGGGCCAAAAACCGGGTGACTACTGACTGGGGCTGAGGCCAACACGTCTACGTGTCCTGACTTAGGAACAGGAGGTGTGGGTGGTGGCCCTGCTTGGACTCTGCGCTTCAAGATTGTGAGACATCCATCACCCTCCTTTGTATGACCTTTGACATAATTACAGGAATTAAGGGAAGGATTGTACTTCAGAAATTCAGATAAGTGTTTTCATTTCAGTTATCAGGAAGCTCCAACTTCCAGCTTTTAAGAAAGACAGGACTGGATTTAGTAATCTTTCAATGAGTTGTTTTCTCTCTTCCCTTCACCCGGCTCAACATCTAAGTAAATCAACATTGCTAACCCGTTAGTTTTTGGAACAAAGAGAACCTTCAAGATTCAGGAGAGAAACTTGTTAAGCTATAGAATATATGCAATACTGATGGATTGATTGCTTGATTGATTTTAGACAGAGAGGAAGGGAGAAGGAGAGAGAGAGAGAGAAAAAAATTAATGTGAAAGAAACATAGGTTGGTTACCTTCTACACAGGCCCCGACTGGGGATCGAACCTGCAACCTGGGCATGTGCCCTGACCAGGAATCGAACCCGAGAACCTTCCATGCACAGGATGACACTCCAACCAACTGAGCCACACCAGCCAGGCATGTAATATTTCTTTTTAAGTCTACTTTACAGATCTAAAGTTACCATTGTTCAAAAATAAACAAAAATCCCAAACCTTGGTTTGCTCACAGATTGATTATTTATGGTATGCTATTTTTAAAGTGTATTTTATGCAGAAAATAATCGTACTCGACATTTTATATTACTTTTAAATTTTCTTAAAATATAAACAGGAGATAGAAAACAAACAGGGTGTACATGTGGGCTAAAGCACACATCAGTAACAGACAAACCCCTAGATCCTAGTGACTTAATGCCATAGAAGTCTATTTTTTACTCACACTGCATGTCTAGTGGGGCTTGGCAGGTGGGGCTCGGCCCACTGAACTCTCTCAGGGACTGTGTAGACAGAATAATAACCCTGAAAGGCATCCACGTCTAGTCCCCAGAACCTGTGAATGAATTTAGTACCTGACAGGGCAAGAGGTGCTTCGCCAGTGTGATTGAGTTAAGGATCTTGCGATGGGAGATTATTTTGGATTATGCAGGTGGGTCTTTAAAAGAAGGAGGCGAGAGGGTCAGAGGCAGTAGGAGGCGATGTGACCTTGACAGAGCGAGGTTGGAGCCATGTCAGGGAGGGCCGAGTGCCAAGGAGTGCAGGCAGCCTAGGACACTAATGAGCTCCAGGGCGGGATTCCTCCCTGCAGCCTCTCAAAGGAATCTGCCCCGTGGACACCCCGACGTTAGCCCAGGAGGCTCATTTGGGACTGCTGACCTCCAAAGCTATAGGGTGATAAATGTGTATTGCTTTAAGCCATTAAATTTGTGATAATTTGTCACAGGAGCGATAGGAAATGAATACAGGGACCTGTGTTCCATCTTGACAAATGCTTTCATGGTCCCAAAGGCGGAAAATGGAAAAGCAGTAAATCAGGTGCCTTCTCTTAAAGCTTTAACTCCTGCTTGCATTTCTTCGGCCAGTGCAAGTCACATGGTCACGCCTGACTCGGAAGGAGGTGGGGTGTGCCATGCTGCCACAAGCCTGCCCCTGGAGAACCAGAGCATTTGTGAATATCTCTAGGGAGCAACTTACAGGAAGAGCAGAACCCGAAAAAATGGAACAGCAAAAGTGTGACTCATCACAGGAAAACTAGGTAGGTGACTGAGTACAGGCAATCAGGATTGAAAAATAAACAACCAGCAAAACTTTTCTCACTATTAAATTCGGAGCAGGCACTGGTGAGTGAGGCAGTAGCTATCAAGACTTCATCTGAATCCCAAAAACAAAAAGATTCCCCCTCTTCTGTGCTCCATGAAGCTGAAGAGACAGCCCAGGCCTGACAAGAGGAGAAGGAGCACTGGGGACCAGGGCCAGGGGGCTCAGAGTGCCTGGCGCTGGCTGGAGTGCCCAGGTCCCTCGGGTGGTTTCTGGCTGGGATTGGCAAATGTTAGGAAAGTGGTTGGTGGGGGGAGCCGGGGTATTTCTCCCGCTGGTGCTCTCCTCGGGTGGAGGTGGGGACTGTATCTTTTTCTGTCTCCTGCTTCTGCTAGATCAGTCCATGTTCAAGTTTCAACTTCTGCCAGGTGACCCCGAGCCCTGAGCTCCAATAACTCACCTCCTCTTTTTTGTCCCTCTAGCCTAGGGATGGGAATAAACTTTATGCTTTTGCTAATCTGTGAGTTACTTCATTGTTTCCTGACTGTTGTTCGAGCCTCTTCAACCAGCTATATAACCAGTTCTCTACATTGAACTTCCAGTTGTTTTCTGATTTTCTGAGTGGACCCTGGCTGAACACTGAGTAACCCGGAATCTGACCAGCACACTCTCCAGAAGGGCAGCTCTGGTCAAGGGGGTGCCCTGTGGTTCTAAGCAGCAGGTGGGAAAAGACTAGTGAGAATGACCCGTGTCAGCAGGATTCAAGGTGGAGTGGCTAGAGATGCACGGTTTCCAGATAAATTGTGGGTGTGTCTCATGCAACAGATAGACTGCATAGTTCTTTCTTGTTGGGCTGTCTTGTGCATCGTAGGATGTCTAGCAGTATGTGGGTCATACTTATACCAAAAGATTATTCATGGTTTATCTAAAATTCAAACTGAACTGGGTGTTCGGCGTCTTTATTTGCTAAATCTGGCAGCCTTAACAGAGAGTGAGCTCATGTGGAGAGCTGGCTTCAGTGCTGTGCAGAAGTAAATATGGGGACAGGCAGGGTCAGTTTTGGGGGGAAAGGCACTGGAATCAGATGTTAAGTGAAGTCTTTATTATAGACTTCAGTTACTGTGACTGAGGCAATTGTAAAATATTGATTAGTCCAATCAGAGGACCTATGAGAGTGAATGTTCAGAAAGATACCTGTGATGTGTGTGTGTGTGCGCGTGTGCGTGCGTGCGTGCGTGCGTGTGTGTGTGTGTGTGTGTGTGTGTATAAATGAGTTACAGACACGTACTGGTGGCCCAAATTCAGTAGTTGCAATAGAAACATGCTTAGTTATTTGGGAGTCTAAAGATATAGCCAGTGAACTAGTGTGTGGGGTTTTTTAAGACAGTGATGAAAACAAAGTATCTTCCAAAGACCAAATGTCCAAATTTGGTGATCTGTTTAAATTAGGGGTTCTCGGCTAAAGCTAATTTTGTCTCCCAGGGAATACTTGGCAATGCCTGGGCAGTGTGGATCATCACCAAAGGAGGCGCTGCTGTCATCTAGTGGGTGGAAGCCAGCTAACCATCCTACAAGACACAGGACAGCACCCAAAACAAAGAATCACACGGTTCAAAAGGTCACTAGCGCCAGGGCTGCGAAACCCAGTGTAAACTTACGTGGAAAGGCACATACGAAATGTGCTATCCTGAAAGCAAAACCAGATAATATGGCTGAAATTCCATGAAGTCATATTCCAAACTAAAATAGAAGCAGCTGGGCCCGGCTGGTATGGCTCAGTGGTTGAGCATTGATCTTTGAACTAGGAGGTCACGGTTTGATTCCTAGTCAGGGCATATGCCCGGGTTGCAAGCTCGATCCCCGTGTGGGGCATGCAGGAGGAAGCTAATCAATGATTCTCTCGCATCATTGATGTTTCTATCTCTCTCTCCCTCTCCCTTCCTCCCTGAAATCAATAAAAAATATATTTAAAATAGAAGCAGCTGGCACCACACAGGCCCCTCATTTGTCATTCCATATGTGGGATGTAGCCACTTCTGCAGGTAGACCATAAATCATTACTGTGTGTGGTGTGTACATGGCATCGCTATCCTGTATACATTTAATCATGATCCCTAAATGTTTTAACCTGAGTACGGAGCCAATTGTTTCTTCAGGGTGATTTATTTCTGCATGATTCAAGAGATGGATGTATGTGTGGTAATATGGTTCAAGTTCAAGTTGTTCATTGGGGGGAGTTGTGAACTAAATCAGGTCAAAAAGATACTAGATTGGGTGGGGGGTAAGCACACATTTGTAATACCTTAATCAATAAAGGGAGGTGGGGGAGATACTAGAGACGTGGCTGACCACCAAGGGAACTCCATGTTCCTGGAAGTGTGTTTATCAAAGCTCTGTCAATTCTAGGGGACAGAAAACCAACCCCAGGCTTAAAGGCAGAAGGGGTTGTAGCTGAGCCTGTTCCTGGGGTGTCTCACAGGATGAGATGAGGATTTGGGTGCACCAGCGCCTATGCCTGAACTCTCTGTTGCTCTCTCTGTTTCTCATCTCTGCCTTCATTTTGCAGAAAGGCTTTCTCCACAGGGTCATGGCAGAGAAGATGGCTACTGGCAGCCTAAATGTCAGTCCTCCTGACTTGGAGCTTCTCTTTCCCCTTATTGAGATGTCAGGCTCAGGAAAGGTCTCTGTTTGAACCTGCTTGGGTCATCGCCCTCTCCTGGATCCCTGGCTGTGTTCAAGGAAATGGTGCTATGGTTGGCCACGTCTGTGTCATGGGCCCACCCCTGTCATCAGGAGTGAGGTTACACCTCCAAATAGCAGAGGAGGAAATTAGAATCACTTTCCTGGGAGCACATTACTATGCTGTTTCTGGTTCTGACACTTCTTGGATGCAATGACTGGCACCCGACTGCTGGAAGGACCTGGGCTTGTGAGGGCTTTCATGCCTGGCTGTGCAGGGCCGCCTGGGAGGTTCAGGGTTACCTAAACGTTTTGACTAAGGAACTGACCCTCTTCACGTGGGGAAATGGTCCTGCACTCATGAGCCTCTTGTATTAGACAATCACAGAAACAGGTTCACATGGTAAGGACACAATCATACATGGTGATTGGTTAAGGGTGTTTTTCCACCCAAATTTTATTAAGAACTTATATGAACTACTCCAGATAAATGAGTTTTAATCTTCGTTTTTCTCCTCTTCTTCACCTTGGTTAATCTGGAAGTAACTTAACTATCTTTGCTGTTAGCAATGATGTGCAACCAATCATGTCAATTATTCCTTAAATATTTTTTGGTGAGATAGTTCAAAAACCTTTTGGAAAAAGGCACCTCAGAAATTACACTTATCTTGTCCTTGCTCCTTTCAATGGTTACACCCCTCCACTGAGATTCCCACTTTTCCATTCACTTTGATTCTTTCCCAAAGAAATTACTCAAAATTGGCAGCATCCATGATTCCATCTTCTATTGGGTAGGTACAGTCAATGGTGAACTTAAGAATCTACTTCCAAGCCCTGGCGGGTGCTCAGTTGGTTAGAGCGTCCTACCAATATTCCAAGGTTGTGAGTTCAATCCCCAGTCAGGGGCCAGGGCACATTCAAGAAGCAACCAATGAATGTATAAATAAGTAGAATAACAAATCGATGTTTCTCTCTCTCTCATCAATAAATTTAAAAAAGAAAAGAAAAAGAACCTGCTTCCTTTCCTAAAAAATATTTTTCCATTGTTTTTTTAAAAAATAGGTTTTTATTGATTTCAGAGAGAGAAAGGGAGAGGAGAGAGATATAGAAACATTGATGAAAGAGAGAAACATCCATCATTGATCAACTGCCTCCTGCATGCCCCCTACTGGAGATGGAGCCTGCAACCCTGACTGGGAATCGAAATGGTGACCTCCTGGTGCATGGGATGGTACTCAACCAACTGAGCCACTCTGGCCAGGCCCTGCTTTCTTTCTTTGCCCTTCTTCAACACAAGCTTTTTCATAGGTAGCCGAGGCAGAAAAAGGATTAATGGCCTTTCGGCACCCCAGATGATCTGAGAGTAGAGCACAAAGCATACTCTCTTCAGGCCCCCTCAGCTGATGGCCCCTCACAGAAGTTTGAGTGATGTAAGAGAAGGAGCTCAATCGATGGAGCTTAATACACTGAATTCCATGTGGTTCTACCACTTACTGGGTGAGCGACTCACTGGACTGCTCTCAGCCGCACCTTCCTCATCGGTAACGGGCCAACAGTCCCTACCTCTCAAGGATTCTGAGGTGATCTATGAGGTTCCCTGCATATACAGTGCCTGTGTACTGTAAGTGCTCCAAAATGCTTCTTCCTTTCTCTCTTCTGCAGATTTCGGCCAGCTTTTAGCAAAATCTAAAGACACCAGATTTCTTTAAGTTTGGCAATACATAGCTCCAATTATAGGAAAAAATTTGAACATTGAAAATAATACTCAGGTAATAGATTTTTTAAACTACTCAATAAATTACACATAAAATATAAGATCTTACACATTATAATTTAGTAAGTAAACTAAGCTAATCATAATTCAATTTTTTTTGTTCCTGAATAAAATTACTTCAGAACAGAAAGGATACCAAAATAAATATTGGAAAACTTCCCATTCACGTCACTCCATCCTTCTTTCCAAGGGCCAAGCTCTATTTTCATGCTGAAGTTTCAAAATATGTATAAATTTCTCTTTCCTGGTGGTAGACCTACAAATGGGGTATAAATGCCAAATGCTAACTCAGGACTGCCAATACTCCATCCCATGTTAAGAACAATGGAAAAAATGTGAGCTTTTCTAGAGCAGTGCTTGAGTAAATATTCTGGGGAAAGCAATTTGAGAAATGCCTATATTTCTAAAGAGTTCTTAATAATGATCATTCCTCCCAGCATGAGCAAGAATGAAAATTTGGACTTCAGAATAAATGGATAGTGTGCCCTGGCAACCTGGAATTTAGGTTTTTTATTCGTCTTCCCCTGCATTTGGTACATCTAAAGGAAGAAACACAAATGTTATTGAATTAGAGAGTTTATGTGTAAAGTGTGCAATACAGGAGCTCTTACTTTTCTATTGCAACTGAGTAAATCTTTGTCTAGAGAGTTGGTTGGCATACACAAAGTAAAATGTGTATGCCAAGCCACAATTAAACTATGGCTTAACAAGTTTCATTTACCCAAGGAAGGTCTTAATTCTTATTGCTGACTTATTTATTTATTTGTTTATTTGTTTATTTTGCTGTTTCATTAAGCTTACATATAAAGCTGGCATGCTATAGTTATGCAACTATGTTAAATTTGTTTCTCCTTTTATTTATCATCTTCAAAAGGAGAAAGAAAATATACAAATGAATACAATTAGTTTAATTATTTAACTGGGCTAGAGTCACCAAGGGAAATTAATTTGTAGGAATTATCTAGTATTCCTTACTGCCTTACTTTCAACTGGGTTGATTTCTCCTCCTAAGAAAATATTTCCTTTTTTTTTTCCTGACCCGAAGATTGTTATGAAGATTAAATGAGATAATATATGTTCACTGTTGGCATCCAGCCAGTTTTCAATAAACGTTGCTTCTCTTTTCAGCCCCTTCCAAAAGCTGGTCTTCATGCCTGATGACTCCGCAGAACAAGTGGCTCTCAAATTTCAGAGCCTATCAGAATCATCGCAGAAGTTTATGAAATGTACCACTGCCCGGTGCCCACTTCAGAACCACAGGACCGGGATTCCCCGGGCCCACGTCTACCAAGCTCTGATGGATCAGAACTGCTGCTCATGAGCTTAGTTTAAGTCAGGGCCTATAGCAATTTCTGGGTTGGTTTATTTGGCTCCAAGAAGTGAATGAGTTCTGGATCAGTAGTTATGAAGATGAATGTGGAGCTAGAGGAGAACTCAGTCTTCATTCCATCTCCATCTTGTGCAGTGGAAACAGTCCCTGCGAGGCTGGGAGATTTGCGGGGAGACTCTTGTCAGCTGCTGTGCATGGCATGGGTGCCCTTGGGCTCTGCCCCATGCCCAGGCTGGCTTTGAGCACTAACGCTTCCTTAGCTTCATGTGGTAGAAACATTCACCTTGAGATCAAATTTACCCACTTTTGCTGCTTATACATAGGTCGCTCCAGCCTGAATACAGCACACTGATCCTGTACTTTGAGGCTGTACTTTGTACAAAAGTAGCTTTCCAATTCTAATGGCTGGCTATTTCTCACTTTCATTACCTGATAAAATTACCCCTGGCTCAGTCTTCGTGTGGTTGTGTGATTCATGCCTGTTATTAGCAGCGGGCTTGCATGCACTTTGAAAGGAGTATTATGAGCAGAGATTATTGATCAAATACCATATAATCCCATTTGATTATTTTCAAAAGGATTGGCTCCTTTTATAGCTTCAAGTCAAATGGGCTTTGGAGAGTATAAAATTGTCCCATTTTTTTCAAATATAGGAACATGATTTTTAATTGCCCGCCCACCCATTTCAGAATTGTACTATGTGACCGTTGGATGGAAACCATCATATATGATTTAGAGTGATGTTTCTGAAGTTGAATTCATAAAATTGAAGGAGTATTTCAAGATTAGGTAGAACTCATGTGTATCTTGTTTTCAGTTCTCTTAATTGATCTCACCTGCTTGCCACTCGGGTTATTTTTACTGGAAATGAGTCCCTCTCAGGCCCGTAGTGTTGCCTGAGCCATGCCCAGGGTGTATTTCACATGTCTTCCCACCTGTTCCTCCCATCTGTTTCTCCAGCTGTGGCTTCGTCTGGGGCTGCCTCCTGAGTGATTCTTCTCTATTAGCTGAGGCAGTCCTCTGCTGCTAACTGATGCTATTACACTGCCCGCACGCCCACCTTTCCGTTCCCTATACCTCCCTTTTAAGGATAGTTTCCTGAAGATTTGATGTCATGAAAGGGATGCACAGTACAGCAGAGAGAGACCAGACCAGTACTCAGGTTGTCTAATAGTACTTAACCCCAGTTCTCTCTGCACTAGGCGGGGACCGCTCACTCCCTACTGGAAGGTTCTACATGCCTCAGGGTTCTGCTCGCTTTGGCAGCACATATACTAAATGCCTCAGGGTTTGTGCCAAGTGTCTCCCATCCTTAGAGGGAAAAGGGCGTTTCTTCCTCACTTCCGTCTTTGGTCTACTTGCCTTAGAGTTAGACCATTAATCTGCTGCCTGAGCCATGGTGAGTTGTCAATGCTCATTCCCCAGGTGGGAAACTATACAGGACAGAATGGTAGGTCCCATGGCCTCAGTAAGATACGCGTACCATGGCCTGATGTTGGTACATTTCCCCAAAGCTGGGTTATTCAGTCTCGAATACAATCATGTATGAAACATCAAGAACCCAGTGCAGGTTGAGTTGTTCTAAGCTCAATCCAGATAATTCTGACTCTCTTCATCAAGGTAGGGGTGGTCATCTTGTTACACTTTTCTGAGGATGCATGTAAAGTGCCTACGCTGTGGAGCCGCACTCTGGGGGTCCCTCCAGCAGGCCTGACATTTGAGTGTCCTCCTCCCTTAGCCTTACAGGCCATTCCTCCCCAAGCTGCAGGCCTGGGGGACAAGGAAGTCGGAGGGGTGGGGGGCGGGGCGTGGAGTCCGTAGGGGTCAGCTCCCGGGCACAGAGCATGGCAGAAAAGGGCAGAGGATGGATTTGAGGGAGCAAATGGGGAAAAATCAGCACAGTGCCTGAGGCAGGATTTTCCTAAAGATTGGATTCATAACTGTAACCTGGCTGTGTCTCTGCGTATGTATATCTGTGTGTACATCTGTGTGTGTATGTCTGTGTGTACATCTGTATGTGTATGTCGGTGTGTGCCTTGTGTCTGTGTTTGTTTATAGATATGTCTCTGTGTATGTATGTCTGTGTGAGTCCCTATGTGTGCCTGTGTATTCCTGTGTATGTATGTGTCTGTATGTATTGTGTCTGTGTATATGTGTCTCTGTGTGTTTTCCTGAAAGCAGGGGCTTGGGCTGGAACAGAAGAGAGAACCTTGCGGGTGGAGGACTCAGAACTCCCACTGTGATGGTTCTGAGTCTGTGAGGCAGGGGATTCCCAAACCTGGCTGCCCAGGCGTGGGGGCGCTGACTGGCACCTGGGGAAGGGGCCTGGGGAGGCTGAATGACTGATTGTGATTGTGCAGGGCCGGTTTTGATGTGGCGTGGTAGGATCACCCTTCTTAGAACTATCAGGCCTAATATTTGAGGGCCCAGGGCAATAGTGTCAATGAAAGCCTGCATTCCACATATCTAGATGTTCAGAAGTTATACATCGAGCTGCTTCAGAGCCTAGCTCTTGTGTCCAGCATGGCCACAGTGCTCCCTGGATTGTCTGTGCAACCTGGAGGCTGAGGGAGCCCTCCCCTCACCCTGTCTGCCAGTGGTAGCCTCATCCTGCTGGCACCAGAAAGACAGCCTGGCCAGGGCAGACCGAGGCTCAGAGTCCTCTCGATGAATTCATTGCCTGAACTTAGCACTTCTCAACTGGAGCATTTTGGGGGCTGGGGGGTAGGGGGTGGGGGGGTGGGGGGTGGGGGGTGGTGGTGATGGTATTTAACTTCCTCAAGTCTCAGTAATGTCCCACACACCAGAGTTCTCCAGCACACTTAAGGCATTGCTTTTTTTGGAAGGGTTTTCAGACTTCAGATGCAGAGGACTGAATGACTCATGCTCCTCAGTTTGTAGCACATAATTATCCCTGCTTCATGCAAGGCACCTCTCTACCTCATTCTTTCATTTATCTATCCACAGCCAATTTCTCACCAGGCATTACATGCACAATGCTTTAGGGCTCACAGTTCTCTGAGGGGCCCACGAAAATGTTTTAATTTCTTTCAAATCAGAAGTAAAAATGAGCTTGCAAGTCAAAGAAGATCCTTATATATATATGTATCAATATACTTATCTTTATACCAATGCAGTTGCAAAATACGACTTTTAATATTTTTTATGGGTGAAAGGGTTCACAAGTGCAAATGGGCTTAGGACCTGTTGAAATCAGACTGCATCCCTGTTATCCTGTATCCTAGTCCTATTGTCCTCAATAAGCACCCTTTTAATATGTACACTTATTTCTATGTGAATGTACTTTTGAAAAATGTACGTTGCTGCTTTGAGTGATGTGTTTTTCATTTAGGTGGCGCTCTGTTGTTATGTTTCCTGCTCTTTTCACTAAGCACCACGTTGTTAACACCAGCCCATGCTTCTAGGAGTATGTCCAGCTCGTTGTTTCCACCTGCACCACGTTTTACCCAACTACTCGCCCGGTGACTGAGGCCCAGGACTCCGGCTCCCTGCTGCCACCATGCTGCCGTGACTGGCCATGGACATTCCCCTCATGGACCTGGGTGGGAATGTGCCCAGGCTGTCTGCTCAGCTAATTTCTGAGCCAGAGGCCACTTACCTAATTTGGCTATGCAATGCCAAAAGGCTTTCTGGAAGAAATACTGTTTTCTGATTTTTCTTTTATTGTGCTAGTCATGCCAGGGTTTGCTATCAGTTCTGTTAGCTCCATAAAACAAGTTGGGTAGTTCTTTTTTTATATTCTAGAACAATGTATATTGCACTGGATAATTGTTCTTTGGATGTGAGAATCTACGCAGTATGACTGCTTGGTGTTAAAGCCAATTCACATAGAAAGTCTCTGAAAATGTCTGCAATTTCTCCCTGGGCTGTTGGTTCTGATAAATGTTAATGGGCCTCAATCTGCTGTTGGCACCTCGGCAGGAATAATGAAGTAGGAGAAGCATGAGTCAGCACCCCTCTGCCGCTCCAACCTTCCTCCCTCTGCTGGACACTGAAGAGATGTAAAATCTGTGTTCACCAGATAGGGGGCAGAGAGCAAGGGCCGTGGGCTCTAAAGGGGCCTC
This sequence comes from Myotis myotis, assembly GCF_014108235.1. Classification (NCBI taxonomy): domain Eukaryota; kingdom Metazoa; phylum Chordata; class Mammalia; order Chiroptera; family Vespertilionidae; genus Myotis; species Myotis myotis. The sequence goes on from NW_023416313.1 coordinate 30,919,225, forward strand.
TGGACATATCCCAAGAGGGATTAGGAGCGTCCGGTATGGCTTGAGGCAGATTTGCATTTGAGTCTTTCCTCCACAACTTAAGACAAACCCAACTGCCCTGGCCAGAGGCTCAGTTGATTAGAGCATTTTCCTGATATGCCAAGGTTGCGGGTTGGATCCCTGGTCAGGGCACATACAAGAATCAACCAATGAATGCATAAACGAGTGGAAAAACAAGTTGATGCTTCTCTCTCTCAAACCAGTAATAACAACAACAACAATAATAAAAACAGGACGATGGCAAAGCTACCTAATCTCTCTGATCCTATTTTCTCAACTTTCAAGTACCCGACTCATGGGATTATTGTTATGATCATTTGAAATGATGTTCATAGAGCCGATGACATTGTATCTGGCACATAGTTCACGATAGTTGCCAATTTTTGGAGTCAGTTTTATCGTCCTTCTCTATCTTGGTCACTATACTGTCTCCGGCACCTAGCACAGGGCCTGCTACCAGAACGTGTTGAATGCGTGACTTCCTATCCGTGACGGTACTTGTACCACGCTTCCCTCTGACCAGGTATTCCCAGTTTCATCACCACTGATGGTTTGGACCAGAGAGTTCTTTGTTGCAGGGGCTGTGCGGGGGATTGTGGGAGGGTTAGCGGCATTGCACTCTGGTCCTGTAGCGGGAGGGATGGAATGCTTTATCCACCAGATGACAATAGCATCGTCCCAGTGGTGACACACTGTCTCCAAACATTGCTAAATGTCCCCTGTTTGCGAGCCACTGAACTGGAATGTTGCTGATGTTTTCTGTATTTACTTCCCTTGTGTTCCCTTTGGCACTTTGTAAAGTCTCCCTGAAAATTCTACCCTGTCTCTACTGTGCTCAGGTTAAGGAACTGTTTCTTGGATGTGCACAAACCAGGCCCTTAAAGGAGGAGCAAGCAGAACTCCGAAGCGACTGGGTTGGTGGTGGCAGTAGGAATCTCAGCAAAAGAATCCGAAGGGGAAACAAGCTCAGAGGCTTCCCACCTGGAGATTCGAAGATTCAAACCTCAAAGTGTTCTACACGTTAAGAAGGGTTGGTGGTTTTGCTTAATTCATGCTCTCTCCATGATTTTTTTTTTTTTTTACCACTATGGGGCAGGTGCACACTAAGAAGTTCCGAATAAACGTCATGCCACTTTACTGAGGCCGAATGAGAGCCGAGTTTTATGGTTGTTAAGTGGGAAAGGAAAATTCAAAGGGTAAAAGTTTCACATCGCTGAAAGCCCAAAAAATAAAGATGCAAAGCTCTTCACGGCTCTTCCAGCGACAGCAGCAATTAAGAGGGAATGACGATGCAGTTTCCCGGTGGCCAAGCATCTGGGAATGTTTTTCCTTTGTTTTCATGGGCACCATGGTTGACACACAAGGGACTCTCCCTTTTGGCAACCTGTTGGCACAGATAAAATTTATGGATCTTTCAATTCCCCCTGCTTTCTTTTCCTCGTCTTTTGAAATATTCTATCCAGCCCTCACATGCGAGCCAATGGAACGACACAATGGGTGGCTCGCAAAGCAAACTTCTGGAAAACCTCCCAATGCAGGTTTCTCTGGACAAGTGACAACTCCATACATGTATATCCTGGGGCTAATTTGCATTTTTAAAAGTAGGAGACAGTTTGCGTGGTAAGTGAATTCAAGACACATTATTAAATGTTGCAAGGGATTGGGCAAGACTGTGGGTGGGGAGTGGAGGTTGGTCAGGCAAGATGGCTTTGGGGAACATACTCATTTTGAAAGGGCAGACATAAATGTAACTATGACACACTTTACCACCCTGTAGATGGCCAAAGGCTATGGGAGAGAGGAAGAGGGAGAGACTATTTCTGGCCCAGGGGGATGTGGGGTGGCCTCAGGGAGGAGAAAGCACTTGAGCTGAGTGCTGTAGCTGGCAGCATTTTACAGAGGGAGCGAGGGAGGCGGCTGGCAGTGAGAGGCACTGTGGCAGGGAGGAATGGAGTGCAAGCGAAGGACCAGAGACAGGAAGGAGCAGGACAAGTTCTGGGGTTGAAGTGTGCCTGGGGTTAAAATATGTTAAAGTGGTATTTTATTTATCCACTAAAGATGATAGTGGAAGATAAAGGGGGAAAGACGCAGAATAGGTGCTTAATAAATAAATACTTACGAAATGAATACATTAAAGAGAGTGGTAGTCATATTGCAGAGGCTTTGAATGCCAAGTTAAAGAGTTTGGACTTTCTGCTGTCAGGGATGTGCAGTGGGCAGTGACAAATTTTGATCAAGAAAGTGACACCAGATTTGTATTTTAGGAAGATTAAGTTAGCAAGTGAAGGCAGTGTTCATTGCAGCAGAAGTTCCAAAACACGGTGAGTACAGCACTGGGGGTGCATGGGGTGATGGCAAGGTGGCCCATGCAGGGAGGTACAGGGCCAGCAAGAGCCGACAGAGCCCCATAGGGCTCCTTCACGACCCCTCTGCCATCTGCATTACTAAATGTTTCATATGTAATCCCTAGGTACACGAACACATGAAAAGTATTAATAGTCATATTCAACTGTGAATTCAAAAACGACCGTGCAATATATAAATTTCTCTTCAAATACATGTATTTAAGAAAAAAAAGTGGGTTGATTTAAAGACAAAATTAAGTAATGGATAGTAGAGAAGCAAAATCCTGCAGGTGGCATGTGAATGGCTGAGTTTGAGAAACAGGGGCCAGAGGGACAAGGCCCTTGTGACAAGTGTTTCTCAACCTTCCTAATGCCGCGACCCTTTAATACAGCTCCTCATGTTGTGGTGACCCCCAACCATAAAATTATTTTCGCTGCTACTTCATAACTGTAATTTTGCTACTGTTATGAATCGTAATGTAAATATCTAATATGCAGGATGTATTTTCAGGGGTGGCAACCCACAGGTTGAGAACTGCTGGTAGAGGAAGATGACTGGGTACAGCCATTTAATCACTGTGAGCAGTCAGCTAGACCAGTGATGGCGAACCTATGACACGCGAACTCATTTTTTTGGTTGATTTTTCTTTGTTAAATGGCATTTAAATATATAAAATAAATATCAAAAATATAAGTCTTTGTTTTACTATGGTTGCAAATACCAAAAAATTTCTATATGTGACATGGCACCAGAGTTAAGTTAGGGTTTTTCAAAATGCTGACACGCCGAGCTCAAAAGGTTCACCATCACTGAGCTAGACCATGGCCAGGCTGTGACCTGTGCAATAATAAGTCTGTGGCAATACTGAGCCCACCCAACACGGACATTTTTAGACTTTTACCTCTACTGTGCACGAGAATCTCTGTTCCAGTTAAAGAGAATATTAAGCACCAGGAGCAAAGTGGAGAAAAATTGTGGGGCCAGAGGAATCCCAAAATATCAGGCTAGGCTTTTTGCTATGGGAAGGCACATGCTGAGATTCTTTTAGAGTGAATTTGTGGCAAGGGCGGTAGCTAGAAGGAATAGTCTTCAGTGGCTTCTCTCCAGGGGTAACTGCTCACCCAGGGAGCCATCCTAGCCCAGCCGTGAGCTGCTCTCCAAGAATCTGTGGTTGCCTCTGGGGCAGGGAAACGAAGGGCTAAGGGACGGACATGGAAAGAGAATTACTTTTCATCGTATACCTATCTGTGTCTTTTAAATTCTTTATGATATTTAAACATTCCTGTTTGAAATAAAATTGAAAAATTAAAATAAAGTACCACAGGCTCATATCCTATAATTCTACATCTATAAATATTTTGAGCATTTCCTTCTCATATGCTCTCTACTTACTCATGAATATCTCTATATATAAAAGCCTAAGTGACTGTTAGGACTGAACAACCGAACAACCAGTTGACAAGTCGCTATGACATGCGCTAACCACCAGGGGGCAGACACTCAATGCAGGAGCTGCCCCCTGGTGGTCACTGTGCTCTGACAGCCAATATCCTGTGGCCAGCCAACCTCACATGGCCCCTCCCTCCCTTGATGGCTGGCCTTGATCGCCAGCCAGGCTGAGGGACCCCACCCGTGCATGAATTTGTGCACCAGGCCTCTAGTCTCTCTCTCTCTCTCTCTCTCTCTCTCTCTCTCTCTCTCTCTCTCTATATATATATATATATATATATATATATATATATATATATATTATGCAAAATGTTCCGTCGGGAGTTTGTCTAACCAGGAGTTCGATTACTCGCTATGACATGCGCTGACCATCAGGGGGTGGTGCAGAAAGAAGGAAGGCCCCAGCTGGCAGCTGGCAGCCAGGGAAGGGAGGCCCCGGCTGGCAGGTGACAGCTTCTAGGGACCCTACCCATGCAGGAATTTTGTGCACTGGGCCTCTAGTATTTGATAAAGTTGGGATCATACTTTGTAAGCTGTTTGTGACTTTTCTTGACCATCTATGATCATTTCATGAGCATTTTCCTAAATTATTCTATATTCCTTCAAAAATATATATCTTTTCCACTTCGAGGGAAGTGCCATAATTTAATCACCCCTTATGTTGGACTTTCGGACGGCACCCAATTTTTTGGACAGAAAAAATAGTTGTTAGAAATAGCCTCTTGATTAATCAATGAAATTCATTTTTTTTTTTTTGCTGTCTCCTGTACTATTTAACTCTTGTACTATTTACCATTTGCTATGTGAATTCCATTACCTAATTAGATTGTAAATGTGAGAAGTTACACCTACACAAAATTTTGTTTTTCTTAAGGACCACCTAACAGCCCAGTTCAAAACAAACAGACACGTGAATGAATCTCTATAGACTGTAGGGATGGTTTCTCCAATAAGAAAAAAAGTCTCCCTAATTTTAGCTTGAAGTATTAGCATTCCATTTGGCCAGATGATTTCTGCTGTTTGGGGGTTTGGCAAAGGGAAGGTTGGCAGAGAACTTAGTGGGTTGGAGAGAGACCTCTTTGCCTCGATGTTCAAGTTTTATTATTAAGAATAGTTTCTTTTTAAAGCACAGCTTTATTGAGATATAATTCACATACCATAAAATTCACCTTCTTAAAATGTACTACTCAGTGGTCTTTAAAAGTATGTTCACTGTTAGGTCTGATCAAATAATCGAATGGATACCCCCTCCCCTGGCAACTGACTTTTAGATCCCTTCACAGCCGACATTCCCGTTTGCTTAGACTACATTTCCCTTGCTAAGACCATTATCTTTCCCCTCAGGACCCACTCAGAGAATTCTCTGCCCAGAAAAAGCCCGCCTAAAGTCCTTTAAAATCTCTGGCTCCCAGTCCCTGGGTGCTGGTGCCATTGGGGAGCTCAGCCAGATGACCTAATAAATTCCTAATTCTTTACCCCTTTCAGCCTTGTGCATTCCACCTTTGGGGATCCTAACATTCTCAAAATAGCTCAATCACCAATTTTCATTCCAGAACATTTACATCACATCACCCCAAAAAGAGACCCAGACCCTTTAGTAGTCACTCCCCAATCCCTTCCCCGCCCAGCCCCTGGGAATCACTAATCTACTTTCTGTTTTTATAGACTTGCCTATTCTGGGCATTTCATATAAATAGAATCACAAAACATGTGGCCTTTTGTGACTGGCTTCTTTCACTTAGTATAATGTTTTTCAGTTTCATCCATGTTGTGGCATATATTTGGAAAGCATTTTAAAAAACAACGTCAACATCACTTACATTCCTCATTAAAAACAAAACAAAACAAAAAACTTCTAGTTAGCCTCTGACCAGCATACCAACAGCGCTTTCTTCCCAGCCAGGTGGTTCTACGCTCCTCTCCTTTTCTTTTCCTTTCCTTCCCTCCCTGCTCGCCACCCCACCCCCTCACCACCACCCCCCTCCCCCCCATTGGTTTTTTGCTCTCTTTCCCTTTCTTTTTTTCTTATGGAAAATAACCATCTGCCAACTCAGGGGTTTCCAGGTTTTATTTAGCACATCTCAACTACCCATCCTTCCTTCACCTCTTTCCCCTTTTCTGCTCCAGTCCTCACTCTCCCAGGCTAAATTTAAAAAACAAGAAGGAACAATCTCTTTATTTAGCACACCTGCTGACTGGTCACAGGGAAACTTGCCTTATTCTGGGAACCATGGTGGAGGACTGCCTTGGACAATGTTGTGTGAAGGGCAGGCAAGCACCTTTGTGTGCAGGAAGCCAGAACCTTGTCAAGTAACGTAGGGTCATGCATTCACTCCGTGCATGGCACCATCGACGATGCTCCGTGGGGTATAAACATGAGGAAACCAAAGACCTGCGTTGGGTAGCTTGTGTTCTAAGAAGGGTTCGTGAACGCACTTGGTGATATTGCTTCCTGGTCGTTTATTGGGCCTCTTTCTAGGTAGTAAGCTCCTCAAGGGCTGCAGCCATGTGCTGTGACCTTCCCAACACACACAGTGCCCTGCTCGCACAAAGTGGGCCTTGTTTTTGTTAAGATGTCTTAGAGCAGCGGTTCTCAACCTGTGGGTCGCGACCCCCTTGGGGGTCTAACGACCCTTTCACAGGGGTCGCCTAAGACCATCGGAAAACACATATATAATTACATACTGTTTTTGTGATTAATCACTATGCTTTAATTGTGTTCAATTTGTAACAATGAAATTGGGGGTCACCACAACATGAGGAACTGTATTAAAGGGTGGCGGCATTAGGAAGGTTGAGAACCGCTGCCTTAAAGGGAACGTATGTAAAGTACTGAGATAGGTCAGGTGAGTGGAGAGTTGTTTCCGGCTGGAGAGATCCAAGAAGACTTTGTGGAGAAGAAGGCCTCTGTGATAAGCTGTGAGGGATGAGAAGGATCCAGGTCTGTGGCGCTGGACAGAGGATTCTGGGAAATGTAGGGGTGACACAGGGTGCGGCTGGGAAAGGGAACCGTGGGCCCAGTCAGTGATGACTTAACTCTGAAACAGAAAAGAAGGAAGCAGAGAAGGTCACATTACATGGCCTAAACTTCCAAGTAAGGAAAGAAGCAAGGCATCTTCAAAGAAGAAAAGGAACGGGGAGGGATTTGGGTCTAAAGGAGTAGGATGTGTGGGCTAGAAACTTAAATAGACATTAGGCAGGATATGTTGAGATGTTAGTGGGTCATACAAATGGAGATATCTACAAATATTGGACCATCTAGGTTTTGATTCAACCAATTCCTTAAATATCCTGGTACACATATTTCACATTTTAATAATTTACATTCTGTTAAGAATGAAAACACAGTATACATTTATTTCTTCATCATCTAGTCAACAAATATTATTAAACATGATTTTTAGACTTCGGGGACACAGCACAATGAACAAGAAAGACAAGATTGCTGACTTTTTGAACATTTACATTTTAGAGGGGGGTAGTGAAGGGGGGAGGCAGACACAAAAAATCACCCAAGTAACAAAAATGTGGGTAATATTAGCAGAAACAAGTCCATACAGTTAAACACCATTAATTCCCAAAATAACACACAAACTTCAGCAAAGACTATTTTCTAGGTAACCAATCAACTGTTTTCCAACACAAATATTAGAAAAAAAACAAAGACAGCCCATTCAGAGCCCATTTTTCTCTGGAGCTTCATATAGCAAAGTAAGGTTTTATTGTATCAAGGCAGGAAGTTATTCAGCATAATATGAAAGGCAATTTGAAAATGTTCTGGACACATCAATGCAGAGTATTTATAAATAATTTCCAGAGAATCCCGCTAAGAGTGGTGAAGTCTTGGTAACAATAGTAGATAACACTGCATTTCCCCCTCTTGAATGTATTCTGTACATATTTAGATGCAGCGGATGCAAACACGGTTTTTAAGAATAAGACATCATTCTTACTTTCTAAGAGCTCCCACCCAGTCTAGAGAAGGGAAGAATGCATTAGAAAGCTAACAAAATACACTGTATAAACAAAACAGCAAAAAAAATACACTGTGTAATAACTGGCTCCTAGTACTGAGGAAGGATCACTGAACCTCACCTTGAGAGCTCACCTCCTCCACTAATTATTTGCCACAAATAACCGCTGAGCCTGGCCTTGAAGGATTTGGGGGAGAGAGGTGGGGTGGAGGGAGCACTGAGGTCTGCTCAGGTAGAAAGAACTGCATAACAAAGGTGAGGAGGCCCTAACCAGTTTGGCTCAGTGGATAGAGTGTCGGCCTACTGACTGAAGGGTCCCAGGTTAGATTCCAGTCAAGGGCATGTACCAGACAGGGGCATGTACCAGACAGGGGCATGTACCTTGGTTGCGGGCACATCCCCAGTAGGGAGTGTGCAGGAGGCAGCTGGTTGATGTTTCTAACTCTCTATCCCTCTCCCTCCCTCTCTGTAAAAAAAATCAATAAAATCTATTAAAAAAAACAAACAAAGGTTGAGGAGGTTAGATTGTTTTAGTAACCAATGTCACCCCAATTGGTTTAACTAAAAATACAAAACTGAGGAGGAAGTTGTAGAGAAAAGGAATTAATATTTATTGACCTCTAAGCACAACATTTGGTACACAGTAGATGCTCTAGAAACATTTATTCATTGAATAGCCATTCTTTTTAGAAAAGATCATTGCAGCCATTTTGTAAATAAAGAAACGGAGGCGTAGAGAGTTTAAATACTGGTTCTAAAGCAGGGGTGGGCAAACTTTTTGACTCGAGGGCCACAATAGGTTCTTAAACTGGACCGGAGGGCCGGAACAAAGGCATGGATGGAGTGTTTGTGTGAACTAATATAAATTCAAAGTAAACATCATTACATAAAAGGGTACGGTCTTTTTTTTTTTTAGTTTTATTCATTTCAAACGGGCCGGATCCGGCCCGCGGGCCGTAGTTTGCCCAGGGCTGGTTCTAGAGTCACGTGGCGAGCGGTGGTAGAGTTAGACAGTGACCCCAGGCTGCCTGCCTAGCTGGCGTGTTCTTTGCCCGGCCCAGCTGTGCGGCCAGAGCACAGAGTGCCCGAGGGAGGGGGTGGAGCGGGCATCGTGGCCAGCGGCGAGCTGACAAACACGAGCTGGGACCGGGCGGCAGCAGTCCCTAATGAGAGTGTAAGGAACATGTATGTTCTTAGTGGGGAGCCACCAGGGGACAGCCATGTCACAGCCTTCATTTGAGGAAGAGAAGTGTGAAAGAGTAGAAGCTGGGAGGTGGGGATGGGGACAGGGGCTATGACGGTAAACCGATAGCCAAATTAGGACAGGAAGCTCACAGACACTGCCACTGTGCAAAGCTGCACTGGATGACCGTGAGATGAATAAGGGCTGTGGGAATGAGACGGAGGGGGACGCGGCCTGAAAACAGGTCAGGGGAGGAGCTCACAGACCAGACGGGTTTGAGGGAAGGGAAGTGATGCAAGAAGGCGCTGGGGTATCTAGCTTTGGTGAAGGGTGATGCCATTGGCTGAAATAGGGGATTTAAGAAAAGCAATGCAGCCCAGCCGGTGTGGCTCAGTGGTTGAGCATCGACCTATGCCCAGGAGGTCACAGTTTGAGTCCCGGTCAGGGCACATTCCCGGATTATGGGCTTGATCCCCAGTGTGGGACATGCAGCCAACTGGTGATTCTCTCATCATTGATGTTGCTATCTCTCTCTCCCTCTCCCTTCCTCTCTGAAATCAATAAAAATGTAAAATATATATATATTTAAAAAAAGAAAAGAAAAGAAAAGCAGTGCAGTTGGTGGGCAGAAGGCACTACTTGGGATGGTCTGAGTGGAGACACCCAAAGATGAGTTGGGAGCAAAGGCGGGCGTCGGCGGGAACTAGAAAGCGTTGAAGTCCTCTGTCTCTAAGCTGGGGCGGGGAGGATGAGGGTCAGGGAGAGGTGGGGAATGAGAGAAGACAGGGACAAGGCGGGACTCAGCCAACCGGGAAAAGGATGAAAGGGCAGAGATGTAGAAACACCCCGGGGGGCGGGGGGCGGGGGGGAGGGGGAGCCGAGGCTAGGAGAGGTGGAGCTGATGAATGCAAGGTTCTTGGTGACTTCACTGAGCTCAGCTTCCCGGGAGCGGGTGGAGCAGGACCGCGGCTGCAGATTGAGGAAGGAGTGCATGACTAGGCGGTGGGGGTGTGAGTACAGTTTGTTCTTTCAGAGTTTCACAGCGAAGGAAAGAGAGATTCTGGATAACTCCAGGGGAGTGCAGAGCAGACACGGGGGTGGGGGGTTAGAGCTGGCCGCTGCCGTGGTCAGTCCCTGAGGGAGAACAGAGAGCGAGGTGGCCTTCTCCTCTCTCTTTCTCGGCACGGAGGGGAGAAGCAGACTTGGTGGCAGCATCCTCTTCATCGTCCTGTTCTCAGGCTATGTTCCACTGATTGTTTTGTAATGATGTTCTCTTTGGAAGGGATAAAAATAGGACTGGACGTGAAGCAGTAGCAGGTGGCTAAGTGCCTTGATTCATGAACTAGGCTGCCTAGACTCAGTCCAGCTCTGTCCCTCGCTGTATATGGTCTTAGTACATTATTTAGCCTCTCTGTGACTCAGTGTCCTCGTCTGAAAACAAAGGTAATAACAGTGCCCCCGAACAGGATTGTTGTGAGCATTATTCAAGTTAATAAAACACGATGAAGAACAGGGAACAGTGACTGGCACAGAGCCATCCCCATGGACACACTAGCTGCTATCTTTAAAGAGATATGCCCAGGATTTGGGGCATCACCATTGGAAAGGACCCCGGCGTTTAACTGACTGTGGCCTCTCTGCCTGCCATGGCCCACGGTGCTGCTATGATCGCTTTGACTGTTCTTTATTAACATGAAATTCTTTTAGTTTTGCATGCAACAGATCCTGCAAAGTAATTTTGCTTTTCAAGATTAGAAGAGGCGGTTCTTAAGTAGAAAAACAATGACCTCGCCTGCAGGGTAATAAGGAAGGAAAATAAACTCGTCTTAGGAGAAACTCATTTTGGTGGAGTAAACCTCTGAGGCATGGTGCTCATGGTGGTATAACCAAGTAATTATAATATAGGTGAGTGGATGGGGTCTACATGCTATTAAATATGACTATTTAAGTACATTTTAACTGGTGAGGGGAGCTATATTTATGCTTCATATCTTTCTTAGAACATTCTTCCTCTAAAATATTCCAAAACACCAAAGTAAAACATCTGGCAGGAGGCAGTATGCAAAAATAACCTTTATCTCTCAGCTATTTTTGATGGCAGCTGGGGCTTTTATTTGGTATTGCTATACCTCACTGCCACCTGCTGGTCAAGGCACAGTACAACCCGGGTCGCGTGACCTCAGTGGTCAGGGTCTGATTGAGTGTCCCCCAAAGGCTGCAAAAAGAGGCCCCCAATTTTTCCTATTAAGAAAGTATGTTGCCATTTTAACTTACATCCAGGGTCAGGTCCTGGTTTTGTGGGACCTGTAGGTATTCAGTTTGGGGGATCTTCTTTAAGATGAAAGAATACAACATTACAAATACAAAAATCGGGTATGAAAGAGTATTTTCAAGTGAGAAAATAAATGATAAATTTTAAAAAGCTGACAGCTACCACAGACACCGCACAGTCCAGAAAAATAAAATATATTTTTTTTATATTTTATTGATTTTTTACAGAGAGGAAGGGAGAGAGATAGAGAGTTAGAAACATCAATGAGAGAGAAACATCGATCAGCTGCCTCCTGCACATCTCCTACTGGGGATGTGCCCGCAACCCAGGTACATGCCCTTGACCGGAATCGAACCTGGGACCTTTCAGTCCGCAGGCCGATGCTCTATCCACTGAGCCAAACCGGTTTCGGCAAAATAAAATATTTTTAATTAATTGGCGGCCACACACCTCTCTAACACTCTTTCCCCCGATATTTATAAAATTCTTTGCTTGCCTCTTCAAAAGATGATTTGGTGGGATGATATTTTCTATAGTGAGAATAGAAAGGTAATTCAGATTTCCCTTCAGTCACGATTCATCAAAATCTGTTTGCTGTTGACAGTTGAGAAGAAATTTCCTCAGCTTTACAATTCATGTGTAGTCCGTTATGCGCAAATACAGAGGTTTATGGTCAAATTTGGGGAAATCTCGATCACTCATGTGCAAGCTGTAGCATCTCAGGACATTTCCTATTTTTCTTGGACAGCATCTAATCTTTAATACTGTTTGAACTGACAGCACATAGTAACCATTTTGTCACTAAGACCCCTTTGTATTGCTATATTACAATTTCTGTTACCTTTGTAGATGGCAGCATTCTTGTCAAATTGGCCTAGAACCCCACCTTTTTCTGTTACGGTATACAATTTACTTACGGCCCTTTTTCATGGTTATTACTACGGATTTAATATTGTCAAATTAATATTGTATGTACATAGACATATATATTGCCAGGAAAAGCATCATATATCATTAGGCTTTTGTTTTTATTGTTACAAATTGCCACTTTCTGGGGGGGGGGGGGGAGAGAGTATTGTTTTAAAAATAAGAAATAAAAGATAAAAACCTTTCCGCTATGATCTGCTTTGTATTCCCAAATGTTATTATCCCTTAGAAAAGAGCGATGCTATTTAAGCCAGTTAGCACGTCTTTAGGTTTCTGAAAGCAGGTGTTGGCTCCCTGGTGTGTTGGGGCCCCAGTTCATTCTCTCCCAGAAGACTCTGGGCTCCTTATGCAAATTCTCCCCAGCGACCTGTGGAGAGATCTCCAGGAAGGCAGTGCCGGGATTCCTCTGACACACCCTTTGTCCTCCTCCGGGGCTTCCTGGCCGACACACTTCATAGCTAAGAGGGGCTGATGAAGTGACTCTCCCGGGACCAGGAGGTGCGCTGCAGCTTTTATCACCAGGCGAGGACCAGCTGGGCTCCCCGAGCACCTTTGCTCAATGGGCTGCTTGTTTCAAGTTGGCCTTAGTAAGTTCCCCGTTACACAGACGACCTAGCGCACACATGGTCGGTATTGCCACATAGCAGAGATGTCTGGGTCCCTAGAAACACTTAATAGGATAACACATGTCCTCTCTAGCCACCTCGCTCAAATCTCTCCCTGGGTGTGGAAGATGCTGGCATACAGCACCCAGACCTTCCTCTTCCCTTTCTCTCCGGGATGGGCCAGTAGAAAGCTGCTCTGTCCTGTATCTGGGCACCCAATACAGGCTCTCCCAGGTGGGCGAGACCTGGGGTTTTCTAGGGCGTCTGTGTCTGCCTGTCTGAGTCAGCCTAATTCATGGGCTCGGTTATTAGGACATCTATTGTTGCTGCATATAATCCACCTGCTCCCATTCAGCTCTCACCAGCAATCAAGCTGGTAATTACTCTATCTCCATCTGCTCACTTCCTTTGTATCTTTCAGATGGTTCAGAGATTGGGTGGGTGAGAAGGGTGCTATTTATCAACTCCTGCAAACCTCCACACTGTATGCCAAGACACAGAGAACTAGATTAATCAAGATATTCTGTCCCTTCCCAGGGCAAGTGGACAATCTTCCAACCATGATGACATAAAACTTACAAACTTGCAGGGCTATAACACACACACACACACACACACACACACACACACACACACACACACACGCAACCCCAACCCTTTTCCTCTTTCTCCACCAGCACAAGTTATTTCATTTCTGTTGAGTCCTCACCACACAGGACTATTCCTGGGCTTAACGGCAATGAATGAAACTCGTGGTGTGCGTGGTATTGCAAAAATGATTTCCACGTGTGTGCTGGAATGGGCGCGAATAGGCAGGGAGGAGAGGGAAGAGGAGGAAGAAGCAAACTGCAAGCATTTCAAGCTGACTGTTGCCAGGGTGCAGAGGAGCACATGATCACATCTTCCTTGGCCTGTTCCTGCAAGTCAGCAGAATTCACCTGGGCACGTGCTAAGCGGCAGGTACATTTCACTTTCTTTGCCCTTGGTTTCAAGGTCCCTTCATTAGGCTGTGCTAGCATGCTTGACGAAACTTCTGTTTTAGATCAGTGGTCACTCCCTGAACCCCAAATACAACCTTACTTTTTCCCTGACTTTGTTCCTTTTCTAGATGCCTTTCCCCAGTCCTTGTTCTTTGTAACCCTCTCCACCCTTCCAAGCCCACATGCCTTGATCACCTTAGCAGATGTGAGCTTTTGAACTGTGTAAGAAGGACCCTTTGCTACTTGTGAATCTATTTCCTTAATGAGCTGCTTGCTGAATTTCATTTTCTTCTCCAGGTTTCTCTAGTGCAGTGGTTCTCAACCTTGGCTGCACATTAGAATCACCTGGGAATCTTTTTAAAATCCTGATTTCTGGGCCTCATCCTCCGGAAATTCTGTTTCTTTGTTACTAATGTTGTGGCCCCACCCATAACAAAGAAACAGAATTTCTGGAGAATGAGGCCCCTAAATCAGGATTTTAAAAAGATTCCCAGGTGATTCTAATGTGTAGCCAAGGTTGAGAACCACTGCTCTAGTGGGTTCCCTGGATTGGCTTTTCATCATTCTGTTATAGCAGGAGTCTAATATAAAATGACTTTGCAGACACAGAAGCGATCTCTCACACGTCTCAGAAAATACACCACAGACTTCTGTTTGATTCATTTGTTCATTGTCTTGTTTCAGCTCAGATTATACACACTTGGAGGATGTTTATTTTACATCTTTTAAGACACTAATTTAATAACTGATGTTTAATGAATGGCAAAGATTTTTAAAAAAAAAGAATGAAATCTTACCATTAGTGACAACATGGATGCACCTAAAGGGTATTGTGCTAAGTGAAATAAGCCAGACAGAGAAAGACAAGTACCACATGATTTCATTTACATGTGGAATCTAAAGACTAAAATAAATGAATGAACAAACAGAAGATTGTCAGATGGGAGGAGGTTTGGAGGTCTGGGTGAATAAGGTGAAAATATTCAGAAGTAAAAATTGGTAGTTACAGAATAGTCATGAGGATGTCAGGTACAGCATAGGGAATACAGTGGATGCTATTGTAATAACTCTGTATGGTGCTAGGTGGGTAATGAAAATATCAGGAGATCACTTCATGAATTATATAGTTGCCTGACCTCTATGCTGTATACCTGAAACCACTATAAAATAATATTGAATGTCAACTATAATTGAAAAATCAAAAGAAAGAAAAAAACTAATGGCAGGTGAGAATGAGCAAACCTCCCCTCCTGAATTCTAGAAGACATATTAAAGAAATCCACTATGAGCCCCTAAGGCTTTATCCTAAAACTTCATATGCACTTTCATCTTTCTCCGTAGCATGCCCACATTTGTTTTAACATAAAAATGCTTTGAATTGCTTACACTGGGTAAATTTAATGCTTTGACAGAATATGCAATACTGAATGGCCGAGTCTATATGTCCTCTGACACACTGTTGCTCGCCCTGTTGTGTATTCCAGTTTGAGAGGCATACCAAATAGATGTTCAATGAATATTTATTGGGTGAATAAATGAATGACAAATCTGATTATACAAATAGAATTCTTGTATTTACGTAACTGCTTCCAGAAATGTATCTATCAGGTCTCAGTCTTCTAAGGGAGCTAACTCACAGCATGACATATCGGTCTGATCTGTGTCTCTTTCAAGTCAGACCAGTTAGTGCACAGGTGCAATTATCTCTTAAGTCCTATAATTGGGCTTCACTTTACAGGTGGGAAAGTGGCGGCTGAGATAATTAGCCATGAGTAGCCAGTCCATAACAGACTTGCCTCTGGCGGCCCCAGGCAGACTCCCTCCGAAAGCCCACCCCGCAGAGCCCTGCTCCACCCCATGCCCCACTGCGCTTCTCACACTGGGTTGTCATTACCTGAGAACTTCAGACTCCACCACTGGGCCATGAGCTCCTCCTGTCTGGTGTCTCTCTCTCTCTCTCTCTCTCTTAAAAAATATATTTTTATTGATTTCAGAGAGGAAGGGAGAGAGAGAGAGAGAGAGAGAGAGAGAGAGAGAGAGAGAGAGAGAGAGAGAGAAACATCAATAATGAGAGAGAATCATTGATTGGCTGCCTCGTGTGTGCCCCACACTGAAGATTGAGCCTGAAAACTGGGCATTGCCCTGCCTGGGAATCGAACCGCGACCTCTTGGTTCATAGACCAGCCCTCAACCACTGCGCCACGCCGGCCAGGATGGGCCTGTCTTGATCCTCTCTGTACACTCAGGGATGCTGACAGCCCTCCCACACAGAAGGCTTCCAGGAAATGCTAGAATGAATAAGTACAGATGCAGAAATCAAACCAGCTGCTGCGTGATTCTTCATTTTCTGGGCTTGTCTTCTAAGCGAGCCTTTGTTTTTAACCTGCGCTGGGGTGCTCTTGATGATAAGTGTAGTGAAGGAGAGCCGAGTGCTCCTATTAGAATGCGAACTCGATGTTTCTCAGGACTCTGTTATCCTGCTTTCACTGTATTGAAAATGTTCCCTGGAGCAGATCTGGACTCTACAGGGACCATGTGACTGATTCCCTGTCAGCTCTCTGGCTAACCCGGGGGGCCGGCCGCAGTGATTGTTTCTGGCGACCTCTCAGGACAGCACGGCTGCTCTGTTGTCGCAGGAACTCAGCCTGCCTTGTCTTCTGTGGGGATGATGTCAGTCGTCTTGATCATGACTCTCATAGGACCCCGAGTTTAAGTTGGCTTCGGGTAGCTATAACGGGAGTCTCCTGCTAACTATTTTATAGGTACAGATGGCAATTCTATAACTTATAATAGTTTCTAAAAACAGCTTTATTGAGATATAGTTTACCTATGATAAAATTCCATTTTAAATTAAATTAATTAATAATAAATTAATGTAAATGTAAGCAATACATTTAAAGTATACAATTCAAGGACTTTTGGTGTATTCACAGAGTTATGCAACCATCACAACCCTCAATTTTGGAAAGTTTTCATCACCCAAAAAGACACCTTGAACCCTTTAGCCATTACTTCCAACCTGGGTAACCAGCCATGTGCACAATGAGAAAGCTGTTACAGTTACAAGCAGCTACTTTGTTTGAATAGGAAGTTGTGGAGATTATTGTGT
Source organism: Myotis myotis (assembly GCF_014108235.1). Classification (NCBI taxonomy): domain Eukaryota; kingdom Metazoa; phylum Chordata; class Mammalia; order Chiroptera; family Vespertilionidae; genus Myotis; species Myotis myotis. The sequence goes on from NW_023416313.1 coordinate 30,936,109, forward strand.
TTTCAAGTGACAAAAATCCCAATCAAACTGGCTTGGACAAAAGGGAAGATTTATTGACTAAGAGGACCCATGGAAGCATCGAACAAACCATGGGAAGAGCATGCATGCAGCTGGGTCTTAGAAACAGATAGAAGGAGGGACTAGAATGCTGCCAAGACTCTTCTTTCTTCTCTGCCCTTCTCTTCATGTTGTATTCATTAGAAAAAATATGTGGTGGTTTGCCGGGGTCCAGCCCCAGCGGGTCCAGGGGTCCCCAAAGGTGTGGACGGAGTCGGCGAAGAAGAGATGACACGGAGACAGCGTTCAGTTGATCAGCAGCCTAGCCAGGATCTCTAGCCAGGATCTCCAGCCAAGTTCTGGTCTGGATCTCCAGCGAAGTTCTGCTTCAGATCTCCAGCCAGGTTCTGTCCATGTTGTCTCGCTAGGTTCTCCAGCCAGGTTCTGTCACCAAGTTCTAGTCAGGTTCTCTTGCCCATTTCTGTAGTCAGGTTCAGTCCAGGATCTTTTGCCATGTTCTCTCCAGCGAAGTTCTTCCGTCTCTAGTTCTGTGTAGGTTCTGTCTTCTTAGTTCTGTGTTCTAAGTTCTGTGTTCTAAGTTCTGAGTCTTGCTGTCTTGTTACGTCTGTATTTATACCAGTTGATTCAATCCTATCAATCTCTATTACAAAGGTTAGGGCGTTTCTTATCTTCATTCCATGGAGTAAAGATTATGTAGCTTAAGCATGATTGTTCGTAGTTAAAGTGATTAATTACCCACCTGGCACTTAGTTAAGAGGTTTTATTCCCTCCCTAACTTCAGGGGAAAATCCCTACCTGGGGAAACAACCTTTCTCAGAGACCTTGGTTAAAACACATAGTGCCAAGAAGGTGAGCAAACATATTAAGAACAGTATGCCATATATGCCAGGTCCCTTGAAACAGCAAGCATGGACCGGCTCCCGGCAAATTCCCCCTTTTTTATTTTTTAAAAGCGGGCATTAAAAAGAAAAACCCGAAATGCTCTCTTGTATCCATTTTAAGAGTAGGATTGGCGCTTTCCGCTATTACCTGAGTCCTGATCTATCACCCCAGGGAGAACTTGCCAATCCTGCACTTTCCCGGGGTGGAAAGGCTGCAGTGGGGTTAAGGATAAGGCTCCTTGGGCCTACCTTCTCCCATGACTTTACATTTACCTTTCCTTCCTCAGAAAAGCATGGACATACTTCTTGTATAAAACATTCTGTCTGACTGGGAGTAACCTTAATTCCTCTGCTAGCAAGCATATGAGTTAAGAGATCAATACAGAGTCTTATTTCTTTAGACTCAGTATGGCACATCTTCTTAATCTAAAGATCAATACAGAGTCTTCTTTCTTTGGACTCAGTATGGCACATCTTCTCAATCTAAGTTCTGTACTATCCACCTTCTTACCCTACTTATCCTCTATAGGGGTGTTTGCAGTACCCTGGTGGAGTCCTATCCGTCCCGAGTGTGGGGGTTCTCAATGGGGGGGCTTACCTAAGGGAATCCTGTTCCAGGGGTTCCCAAAGGTGTGGACGGAGTCGGCGAAGACTATCCACCCTATTCCTATGGTGGAGTCCGATCCGTCCCGAGAGTGGGGCAAAGACTATCCACCCTCTTCCTACGGTGGAGTCCTATCCGTCCCGAGTGCGGGGCGCTTACCTAGGGGTCCCTGTTCGGGCGCCATATGCCGGGGTCCAGCCCCAGCGGGTCCAGGGGTCCCCAAAGGTGTGGACGGAGTCGGCGAAGAAGAGATGACACGGAGACAGCGTTCAGTTGATCAGCAGCCTAGCCAGGATCTCTAGCCAGGATCTCCAGCCAAGTTCTGGTCTGGATCTCCAGCGAAGTTCTGCTTCAGATCTCCAGCCAGGTTCTGTCCATGTTGTCTCGCTAGGTTCTCCAGCCAGGTTCTGTCACCAAGTTCTAGTCAGGTTCTCTTGCCCATTTCTGTAGTCAGGTTCAGTCCAGGATCTTTTGCCATGTTCTCTCCAGCGAAGTTCTTCCGTCTCTAGTTCTGTGTAGGTTCTGTCTTCTTAGTTCTGTGTTCTAAGTTCTGTGTTCTAAGTTCTGAGTCTTGCTGTCTTGTTACGTCTGTATTTATACCAGTTGATTCAATCCTATCAATCTCTATTACAAAGGTTAGGGCGTTTCTTATCTTCATTCCATGGAGTAAAGATTATGTAGCTTAAGCATGATTGTTCGTAGTTAAAGTGATTAATTACCCACCTGGCACTTAGTTAAGAGGTTTTATTCCCTCCCTAACTTCAGGGGAAAATCCCTACCTGGGGAAACAACCTTTCTCAGAGACCTTGGTTAAAACACATAGTGCCAAGAAGGTGAGCAAACATATTAAGAACAGTATGCCATATATGCCAGGTCCCTTGAAACAGCAAGCATGGACCGGCTCCCGGCAGTGGTTTTTTTAATGATTTCAGAGAGAGGATGGGAGAGGGAGAGAGAGATAGAAACATCAGTGATGAGAGAGAAACATTGATTGTCTGCTTCCTGCATGCCCCCTACTGGGGATCAAGCCCAAAACCTGAGCATGTGCCCTGACCAGGTATCCAACCGGAGACCTCCTGATGCTCAACCAATGAGCCACACCGGCTGGGCCATGTAGTATTTGTGGGGCGCGGCTACAGTGTTTTGGACAGGTTGAAGCCTCAGAATAATGGAGAGGGCACAGTCCTCTCATGGCCATGTGCAAGTCCCAGCTTGGAGGGCAGGGCCCTCCCAGCACAATTATAGCCAACAGCTGTAGTTGTGAGCTTGAACCTATGGTCCGAACACGTGGCCCCACCTGCCTGAGTGATAGAGTTCAGGTGCATGTAGTCGAGTAGGATTGAAACCCATGAGAATGATGTAAACATCTTGACCACGCCCTTACTTTGCCTCGTGGCATCTGCTATAAAATAAAGACACGGCTTCTAGGCGCTGGCGCTGTCTCTCAGAGAAGCAGCGTCCCACCAAGACTCAGCTTTCGTTCTCTTGTCTGTCTTTTCTAAGCCTTTCAGCCGCCCCAGTCAGGTTCACCCTTGGCCGTGCTGGCAGGCACAAGTGTTCGTTTTCTTTTCAAGGCAAACCACTTTCTTCCACGTGGTGGGAAATGCATAACATCTCCCAGCTTTGCATTACATGGTCTCCACCACCAAGGAAGCAAAAAATAACTCTGAAGCCCAGTGGGTGTGACTCAGTGGTTGAGCATGACCTATAAACCAGGAGGTCAGGGTTCAATATGTGTTCCCAAACTGTGAAGGCATTCAGGGGAGACTCAGCCCCCTAAGACACCCAGTGGTTCTGGAAGGGCTCCTGGGGCGGGAGCAGAGATGAGGGGAAAGAGCCAAATGGATCCCCCATGTGTGCTGGGCACTGGGACAGGAGTAAGTCCAGCAGACTCCTCCCGTGAGGTGGCCTTCGAGGGACCAGCCACTGTGTTCCACTCCTAGCTTGTGCCTGACACACAGAGGCCATAGTACTTGTTGTGTCTTACAGACCCCTCATTTCCAGGAAACTGCCGAGAACTGTTGGTTTTCCAAGAAGACGTGTGTAAACTGTTCAGATAGGAACTGTGTGTTGAACAAAAGCTCACCTGAATAGCCATATATTTCCAGGACCCAGATCAGTGGAGTGACTGTGGAATTGAGAGGCCTAGACTCAGCCCTCAAACCCTGGACAGACTCTTAGCCTCACCCCTTCCTTGTTAAGGAAATGGGCTCAGCAAAGTCCCATACCTGTCAGCAGGTGCACTCGTCCAACCAGATGAGGCTGTACCTGTCAGGCACTCTCACACCACCTGTACTACAGATTGGGGCAGTTTTAGGTTCATGTTGTGCCCTTCTCTGATGTTCAGCTACTGGGTCGGTGCTGCTGCCAGCACAGTGACCCTCTGAGGGCGGAGAGTCGCTTGCTAAGCTCAGTGGCTTGAGTGGGCACCACTTAAGGCCCTCAAAACAGACAGGGCCTGCCCAGCAGGGCCAATGACCAGGTTGTGGGCTTCATCCCCAGGGGTGGCCTGTGGGAGGTAGCCAATCAGTGATTCTCTCCCATCATTGATGTTTCTATCTCTCCCTCTCCCTTCGTCTCTGAGATAAAGTATATTTTTTAAAAAATTTATATCAAAACAACAACAGATAGGGCCTGACTTCTGTGTTGCTTTTCTCCAAGGAAGGGTGTAGGTGGGTGTCTGTTGCAAAAAGTGTCTCTGTTAGTGTTTATGATGTGGGTTGAGCTGTGATGTGAGAGTCCCTACGGCCTTTCCAAGGCGTTAGGCCTGCTAAGGGGCGACGGAGCTGCCATCACCATAGCATTTGCTCTAAAGCCCTGCGCTGTACGTCACTTTGTTCAGACACCCCTCAGAGACCTCGGGTGTCTTCATCCCCTAGGTCACTGGGTCAGCATACCTTCTAGTGGTTGTAAGTCTCACAGCTGGGCCATGTGTTGGAGTCATTTCTGTGCAGCTGTGTTTTGGGAAGTGAGCAGGGGCATGGAGGTCCTTCATCCTGGCGGAATGAGGGTGGATGCAGGAGGTCGGGCCTGCCCAGAGGGTGCCCTGGGGCACATCCTCACCCCACCCCTCTTCCTGCACTAGGACCCTGGACACATCCCAGAAGTACCTCGAGGAGCTGCTGGGGGAGATCATGGCCCTCGAGGCTGCACAGGTCCAGAGGATGAACCAGCCCGACCACCTGAGCTGGAAGCTAGAGCAACTGTCAGACAGTAGGCAGCAGCCCCTGGTGCCTGCGAGCCAGCCTGAGTGCAGCTTCTCCCTCATCCAGGGAGCTGAGCACTTGGCTCTAAATCTCCTGTGTCAGGCCATCCTCTACCCAAGTAAATAGGGTTTTATTCAAGGGCCATTTGGAACTGTGTCATTGCAATTCTCCCCAAGAACATGAAGGGTCTGGCAGCCTTGAGTCAGGACGCGAAATGCACATGAAGTGTTGCCAGATTTCTCAGCTTCCATTCAGCCAGTACCAGGAGCTTCCAGATGACAGCACGCTGATGCCCAGGGGTGTCTTAGATCTATCGGTGGAGGATTGGAAGCTCTGGATGCAGGAGACGTCCCCAGTGGTCACTCACCTCCCCGGGCATGATTTATAACAGCACCCTGGGCATGATTTCCTTCGTCCATTTCATAATCGGGCAGATGGGTGCATTCTGTTCTCTGTCTCCCTGGGCAGGGGCTGCTAGGTGACATCTCCTTCCGAAGGACCTTACCCAGGGATGGCATGTACTGGGCACACACCCCAAGCTCTACCACCCGCAGACATACTGGTCAATTATCGTGCCCACCACACCCCAGCTGAGCCACCCAGACCCCCACCGCTCTGAGGGCTGGCACAGAGAGCGCACTCTCTTTGCCATCTCCGTTAGTCTCTGAAATCCTTGGCTTGACGGTCAGGTTAAAACGTGGCAGAAAGTGGTGCCAGCAATTCCACTGTCTTGAACGTTTGCATTGGCTTCTCTCTGCCATCACCTGCTTTCTTCTTAAGCTCTGCTTGCTCCCCTAACAATCCCAGCTGAGCCAGCAGAGGGGCCATAACTGACAGCAACAGCACCCTGGGAAAAAGGGAGGGCACCCAGCTGACCATCCCAGACCCTCAAACCCAGGGCTCAGGGTGATGGCCGTCTCAGGGCCGGGGGCAGAGAGCAGAAGCTGAGGCCCCTGGACTATGGGCTCTGACTCCACTTTGCTCTTCAGCCTCCAGCTGAATCCTGGAGTTGGAGGAAGAGAATCACACCCTCCGGGGCACTGTCCAGCAGCTGCGGGGCGCCTCCCTGGCCCTGCGGGAGAGCAACATCAAGTGCCCGGAGCTGCAAAAGAACCAGCAGCCCCAGAAGCAGGTAACAGTGGGTGGTGTCCGGAACATACAGGCAAGCTGGTAGCCAGGTATAACATTGGGATGACAGTTTTGGGGTTTGCTTGAAAGCAAAGTTCACTTTGTGAACCGACTGTAGCACGGGCTGGGTCTTTGGCTCTGCAGGTGGAAGAGCTGGGGGTCCAACTGCAGCAGGCGAAGGCCAACAGCCAGCACTTGAGACCCTCAATGAAGAGCTAGAGAAAGACCTAGAACAGCTGCTCAACGTTGTCGACGCCCTGAAGGCGCACAGAGCCCCGCAGGTAGGCCCTCCAGAGCGCATGCCCCCCTGGCGCCCCTGCCTGCAAGAGGGAGCATCCAGGATCACAGCCGTGTCCTGGTCATTGATCAGTGATTCCTGGGTGATCAGTTTCCTCGCTCAGCTGCAGCTCAGACCAGCAATTCGCAGCAGTGGCAGTAGGGCGGGGGCAAGTATTGCCTCCCAGGGACACTGGCAATCTTGTTTTTGATTGACAGGACTTGGGGGAGGAGAAGGGAGGTGCTACAGGCTGTGTTGGGTGGATGATTGTTCCATAAATATCAGAGTAAAGTGGTTGGTAGTGTTGTTCAGATGTTCTATATGCTTACTGACTTTCTACGTACTTTCTTTTTTAATAGGCTTTTAAAAAAGTAGTCATGCCAGAACCGGTTTGGCTCAGTGGATAGAGCGTCGGCCTGCGGACTCAAGGGTCCCGGGTTCGATTCCGGTCAGGGGCATGTATCTTGGTTGTGGGCACATCCCCAGTTGGGGGCGTGCAGGAGGCAGCTGATCGATGTTTCTCTCTCATTAGGGAATATACGAGTGGTCCATGAGTCTCATTCAGGCCTGAGGTATGGTGCTGTTGGCTGTGAGTGTCGTACATAGAGCGTCTTTATGTTTTGATCAGTTAACAAAAATGTGACCCTCTGAAGGCTGTCAGCTGGAGGCAGGCCCAGGCTGCCAGATCATCCTTTTGTTTATGCTTTTCTTTTCTTTTAATCCTCACCCCAGGATAATTTTAACATTGACCTTTAGAGAGAGTGAAAGAGAGAAGGGAGGGAGAGAGAGAGAAACATTGATGCAAGAGAGACACATCTATCAGATGCCTACAGCACACACCCCAACTACGCCGGGAAGCAAATCTGCAACCCAGGTACATGTCCTTGACCAGGAATCAATCCTGTGACCCTTCCGGTCACGAGCTGATGCTGTAACTGTTGAGCCACACCTGCCAGGGCCTTTTGTTTATGCTTTCTCCCTGCCCTCTGAGAAGCTAAATAGTTGGATGTTGATGTAAAACTTAGAAATTAAAAAATATTTATCAATTAATTTAAATAATAAAAAAAAGACTGCCGAAACCAGTTTGGCTCGGTGGATAGAGCGTCGGCCTGTGGACTGAAAGGTCCCAGGTTCGATTCCGGTCAAGGGCATGTACCTGGGTTGCGGGCACATCCCCAGTGGGAGATGTGCAGGAGGCAGCTGATCGATGTTTCTCTCTCATCGATGTTTCTAACTCTCTATCTCTCTCCCTTCCTCTCTGTAAAAAATCAATAAAATATATTAAAAAAAAAAGCTGTGTGGGCCAAACTTGACACACCTGTGTTCAAATTGAGTCCATGAGCCTCTGGTCATTTGAACTTTCTGGTATAAATCTTCCCCCAGGAAACCCAGTTGGGTAATTATGATGACGATGATGATGATTTCAGTGGATTTACATAATACCCCCAAATCTCATGTTTTATTTATCTCAGAAATTGAAATTGGAAAGGGGCTTGGAATTGGGGAAAAATGCTGGGCATAGACATAGAGTTTTAGAGCAGTAATGTTCTGATTCCATGTATTTCAAAAGTATTTCAGTCAAAGAACCCTTTGTTCCCAGTCGGCAGGTCTGCCAAAGCCTTCCATGGGAAGGATTCTCACAGGGTGCTCTGTTGAGGTGGTGTCCGAGCCTGCCTGTCCTGTCTCCCCCAGCCCACAATGGGCAGCTGTGCTAGCCTTCTAGAACCCCAAGGGACACAGTTTGAAAACCACTGAGTTTGTTCAACCCTCATTTACACACGGGAAAAATGGAGGCCCAGAGAGGTTGTGGTTTTGATTAAGGTGCACACCTGGGACAGAGGCTGGGCGTGCTCCTCAGCCCTTGGCCCTGTGGCTCTCCACCCCCAGGCTCAATTTCTCAAACCAGCCCTGAAGGGGGAGCAGGAGGAGCTGCACACCCAGAGCCAGGAGCTGCAGACCTCCCGAGAGAACCCGCGGGAGGAGGTGGAGCTCTGGCAGGCCCGGTACCTGGCTGAAGGTGGAGCGCCAGCCCAAGGAAATCTCGCTGACCAGGCTGGGCATTCAGTGCGAGGTGAGGCCTGGGCTGGTGGGCCTCAGGACACCTGGTGAGCTCCCTGGGCTGACAGTCTTCTGCTCAGCCAGGTGGGAATGGGTCCTCATTGGCATCTGTGCTCAAAGACTGTGTGTGAGTGTCACACAGAGGCCGAGAGGAAGCCAGAGGCATTTGAAGGGGACAAACCCCATGACTGGTGGGGTTGCGTTAGAAAACACCTTGCACCTGAGCTTTGCTTTTTGCAAGGTCGGGGCAGTGCATGGAAACAGCCAAGTACTGTTTCATTTCTGAACCCTCGGCTGAGCACTTTGCTCTTTGCTCACCCATGTCCTCTCATTTAATTCTTGCAATGATTTTGTGAGCTGGGGTTCCCATTCTTGTTCCTCTTAAGTAGTGGGTTGCAACCCAGTTTGTCTGATGCCAAAAGTTGAGACTTTTCCGCTACACCAACCGGGATGATATTCTAGAGCAGGAGCAGTCCAACCTGAGCCATATATTCATATCCAACCCCTGCTCCTGTGTGTTTTTATGTTTGTGAAACAAGAATACATTTCTAAATATGTTACGTTTTATTTTATGGATATCAGCAAGAGGAAGGGAGAGGGAGAGAGTGATGGAATCATCCATGATGAGAGAGAATCCTTGATGGGCTGTCTCCTGCAGGCCCCCTACTGGGGATGGACACCACAACCTGGTCATGGCTCTTGACCGAGAATTGCAACAGTGACCTCTTGGTGCTGGGAGGACGCTCAACCAAATGAGCCTCACCGGCCAGGCAACTTATTAATGATATATTTTACATTGTTTTTTAAAATTGTTATTAAGTCCTCAGAATCTGTTGTATATTTTGCAGTTGTGGCACATCACAGCTCAGACCGGCTGTGTTTTCAGTGCTCGGTGGCCACAGGAGGGCCGTGCTTGCCTGATTGGACGGGACACTTGGCCATCCACATGTCATTGGCTGTGTTGGTCATTCCCATTGGCGTAGATCATACCAAAATGACCATCTTTGTGCACGTGGCCTTTTTCTTCTTTTGGAAGTAGATTCCCAGCAGTGGAATCACGGGAGCGTGTGGTGTTTGAGACATTGTCCATCTGTGTTTTAGATGCTCTCCCGTGTGAGGAGGGACCTGGAAGAAGAGAAACATCACCGCAGGAGCCAGATCAAGATATTGGCCAAGCAGAACGGGAGGCTTCTAGAAAAGAGTGTGGAGAACAGGACTCAGCGCTTGTAAGAGGTGTGGGCTGACTGACACCTGCCCGCAAAGGACTCTGGGCTTCCCGCTCCACACCTAGGCCTCAACATTCTAGGCAGAGAGCCCCCTGGTGCACTGGTGTCCCAGGCAAGGGGACAGACTATCTTACCAGCACATCTTTCTCGTTTTCCTGGGAATGGTTCTAGATTTCTGCAAATAGGGGTGGTTGGCTTTGTTGGCTTTTCAGAGACACTGCCCCCTGCCAGATGCTTCTTAATCTTCTTTTGGAATTCAGTTTAGTTTAAAAAATATGACAGAGGTAAAGAGAGGTAACTAGGGAAGGAACTTAGATCGTAGGATGGGCCCTTGTTGTGTCTGTTTTCTCCTTAATGGGCTGGAGAGAGGGCTGTTGGTGCGCCATGACTGTCCTCCCTCTGCCAACATGGCACAACCTTGGCTTTGGTGTAGGCCCTGCAAGGTGCACAGAACCAGCTACCTGGTGGCCAGGAACTCATAGGGGTGGTGGGATGTGAGCAGAGCTGTGTGCACACAGAAAGATGTTGAGGAGCTTCCTGGAAATGGAAGGAAGTGTGGTGGTGGGAGTTGGAGTTCTGCTGCTGACACGGATGGGGAGAAGGCTAGCCAGTGTGTCGGTGGAACAGGGGGTGGAGATGAAGGTGGAGCTTGGTGTGGTCTGGGTGCAGGGAAGGTGCAGGGAGTGGCAGGAGGGGAGCTGGAGGAGGCAGCGCTCAGCTATGGAAGGCTTCCATGCCCGGCTAATGAGTCGGATTCACTGGGAGTGCGTGCTTGTGGGATGCTGGTCTATAGGGACAACGGAGCTGCCAGAATTGAGTTGTAATTGTGTGTGTTTGCATGTTCTGAATACCTGTTCCTTACCAGATGTATGATTTAAAAATATTTTCTCCCATTCTGTACATTGTCTTTTCACTTTCTTGATAGTGTCTTTTGAAGTGAATTTGGTGAAATTCAGTTTTTTATTTTGTTATCTGTGCTTTTAGTGTCATACCTAAGAATCCATTGCCTAACTGAAGATCATGATAATTTACTCCTGTTTTCTTCTAAGGGTTTTATAGATTTATTAGAGGCCCAATCCATAAAATTCGTGCACAGGTAGGGTCCCTAGGCCTGGCTGGCGATTAGGGCTGATCTGTGGGGTGACTGACAGAGTGATGCCCCCCCCCTCCCCGCTTGCACCCATCTTGGCTGGCCTGGTGCTGCCTGCTCGCCGGCCCCACCCCCCACTGCTGGTTGCCTCCCTCTGCAGGACAACCGGCGGGGAGATGGGGCGGCGGGAGGGGGGCGGGGGGGAGGGAAGGACCCTTGCTTGCACCCGCCTTGACTGGCCTGGCACTGACCACTCACCAGCCCCATCCTCCACTGCTGCCGCTGGTCACTGGTCGGGGCCTGTGGGCTAGGGCCAGCTCCTGCGTTGAGCGTCTGCCCCCTGGTGGTCAGTGCACATCACAGCGATGGGTCATTCCATCGATTTGCGTATTAGGGTTTTATATAGATAGATTGCTCATATTTTGGTCTTTGATCCATTTTGAGTTCATTTTTACATATGATGTAGATAGGGGTCCTACTTTATTCCTTTCATGTGGCTATTCAGTTATCCTAGAACCAAATGTTGAAAAGTTTAGCCTTTCCCTAATGCCGGGGGTCTTTCCCAGCATCTAGAAGGGTTCAAGAATCTGGAGAAGACGCTGCAGCGTAAATTAATAGACTAGAAATATAATATAAATGTGTAATCTATGGGGGAGCCAGAGGAGCTTAGCTGTAGGAACCAAGTTCTCCTGAATCTCCAGACCCCTCGCTCTTTACTAACACAAACTGTCCTAACAGCAAAGTAGATATACATATCAAAGGTCATTGTCAGAGTTTGGGGGAACTGCCTCTGGCTGTTCAGGTGTTTGGCCAGCAGGAGGCAATAACATGTAGATTAAAGTGTCCTCAGCAGTCTGGTAGCAGGTAATCATTTATGTATCCTTTTCAGATTTGGGGAAATGCCTCCAGCCATTCCAGTAGGTAATAACATATGATTCAGCCTGCTGAAGCCTCAAGGTTCCATCAACCTTTTGATGAAACTTCTTGCATTTATGACCTGCTGGAATTAGCCTCCGGCATTTCCCCCATGCCGTTGTCTTAGGAAGCTCCTTGAAAATCCTTTGCCCTAAATGAGAGGGTTTATTCTTGGGCTCTCAGTTCTATTCCATTGATCCATAACTTTATCCTGTGACAAAGTACTAGTCAGTAATTAACTTTTTGGGAACTCTTTGCTCAAAGCTGCTATGAACTTACTCCTACGTGCTTCTTACACTTTTAAGCAACCCGTCATTGTTTAATTTCAGAGCAAACTTTTCAGGAGTGGTAAGTGATAAACTCCCCTCTCCCCTCCAAATTACAAGCGACTAAAAACAAAATGCTTTGAGAACATTGTTTAAAAAATTGAAGACAGTCTGCGGTGTGGTAATACTCAAACAAGAAATAACTTGCGATTCCAGCGACCCACTGTCCCTTAGAACCAGCTCTCGCTTTCTCCTCGGGGCTGGGCACTCTCCAAGACCGTTATTCATCATGTTGCTGAAACGGAATTTTTGGACTGGAACCCGGATTCTTTGTCCGCCAGAGTCGAAGAATGAATCCACGAACAGAGAGTGGTATAGCAAAGGTGGAGATTTATTGAAGAACAAGTTCAGACTCCCACGTGGGGAGGGAGAAAAGGGTCCCACTGTGTTCTTTTTCCCTACTCCTTAGAAGGCTGCAGATCTTGGTGCTTTGATATCCCCTCTGATTGGTCGCTATTCCCTTAGATTGGTTACTATAGTAACTCCTGAACTCAAAGGTCAAGCACCAGGTGGGATGTGGGATGCCCTCCTTCCTCATTGTTCTTTTCTTTCTGGCTTTCTTCTTTCTTCTTTATTTTGTAAACTAGGAGCCCAATGCACGAATTCATGCACCTTGAAAGGAACTGTGGGCTGCGAGGCTGCGGTGGGCACAGGGGCAGGTTTTAGCCCACCCTCTGTACCTGCGCATGGCCCCTCCTGCCACGGACCCTGGTCCCCTGTTTGCCAGCAGCCCTGCTCCTGCTGCCATTGCTCTCATGTGCTGACAGCGCTGGCCCCGCTCGCACCCAATGATGGCCTCAACTGCCCCTCAGGTGCGATCAGGGCCAGCAGCGGCTGCTTGCACCTGCTGATGGCACCGAGTGATCGGGACTGGCACCAGGCACCAGCAGTGGGAGTGAACGGTCGCTCCAGCGCCAGCTGTGAGTGCAAGCAGGGTTGTCGCTGGTAGTGGGTGCAAGAGGCAGCTGCTGGCCCTGATTGCCCCTCAGGAGCAGGGGGAGGTGGAGAAACCCTGAGAGGCGATTGGGGCCAGCAGCCGCTGCTCACATCAGCTGATGGCACTGAGAAATCAGGGCTGGCGCTGGGCACCGACAACAGGTGTGAGCGGTGGCTGCAGGGCTGGCACTGGCAACAGGTGCGAGCACTGGGTGGGACTGCAGCATGCAGGAGCAAAGAATTTTTTGTAACCACCAGAGGCTTGCCCCAATGACAGCGGCCAGCGCCCCACTTTGGTCTGGCGCCCCTGCTCACCTGCTCCACCATCCCACCACACCCGATGCCCACCATGTTCTGCGTGTGCTCCCTTGTGGTCAGTGCACATCATAGCAACCGGTTGTTCCAGTCTATTTACATATTAGCCTCTTATATATATAGATATAGACATTTTTGGCTACTTCCAGCTCCCTTGTCTTATGTATATGCAACTGTTGCTGCTCCTGCACCTGGCTTCCTTGTGTTATGGAAATGTGACTGCACCTGGCTAGCTTGTGTTATGGAGATGTGCCTGTTGCTGCTTCCTTGTGTTATGGAAATGTGACTGCACCTGGCTACCTTGTGTTATGGAGATGTACCTTCTCCCAGTCTTTAGCCCTGTGTTTTTCCATGGACCCCAATTCTAAATATTCCCTAAGCCTGCTTATATTCCCCTAAGATTCCTGTTCCATTGAGGAGGGCAGTTTCCACTCCCCCCTGTTTTCTCTCCCCTGAGCAAGTGTTGCTGTAACTGGACAAACAATGGGTCCGTGCTGCCTGTCACTTCTTGAGCCAATGAAGCAGAGACAGGGCTGAATCATAGATGAGCATTTATTCCAGTACTGCCCGCAGTATGAGAGAGCAGCAGGTCAGCCACAGAAATCTGCTCTGCACCCCACCATAAGCCAGTTGCGTACATAGCAAAAGCACAAAAGCAAAAGAGCAGTTTGCAGATATGCAAAAGGACTAGGGGTCTTCATAGGGCTTAGCGCTATGCAAGGGTTAGGGTTACATGGGGAAATAGCCAGAGGGGGTGCCAGATAGGCAGTTAACAGGTGAGCAGGCTGGAGGTCTGCAAAGCCTGCAGGTGTGCAAAAGGGTTGGGGATCTTCAAAGGGCTGGCGATTCTGGTTTCTGCAACAAATCTTTGTGAATCTTTCCATGATAATAGGCAGCTCCAAATGGGGAGAAAGGGCTGCACCTCCAGGTCAGCTCCAGCCAGGGTAGAATGTGCCTTCTTTAATCAGAATAAAACAATCATGGTTAACAGCGCATGATTAATATTTCTTACAATACTAGCCGGTTCCCAAATTCTATTGCTGCCCCCCTTTCATTGCTACATCTCTGAAAGCCACCCAAAATCCTGTGACCTCTAGAATTTTTTAAAAAAATATTTTTATTGAATTCAGAGAGGAAGGGATAGAGAGAGATTGAAACACCAATGATGAGGGAGAATCATTGATCAGCTGCCTCTTGCAGACCCCACATTGCAGATCGAGCCTGCAACCTGGGCATGTGCCCTGACCCGGAATCTAACGCAACCTCTTGGTTCCCAGGTCAGTGCTCAACCACTGAGCCACGTGGGCGGGGCCCTCTAGAATTTTTGGATCACCTTTCCAGGATGCAATATGTTCACAACCCAAGCTGCGAAGGGGTAGTGCCTCTCGCCTGAGCCCGCTCGCCTCCGGAGCGTCGCCCAAGCCTTAAGGACGCCAGAGTCCTGTTCACACTTGTCGGCCAAAAGCTCCAGAGCCCGTCTTACCGGCTGCTCTTCCCTTTGCCTCCTCCTTGTTTAAACCAGGGCACCGCTGGTCCCAGGCGCACTCGTTCCTGCCCTCCTGTGCGCTGGCGGCGCTCCATCCGGGGGCGGTTCCGGGAGCCGGGGGATTTTGCCCGACGGCGGGGTCCCCCAGGTCGCCATGCTCGCGCGCATGTCCCCTGCAGAGTGCGGTCCCTTCGGCAGCGGCGGCGGGCTTTGGCTGAAGCGGCGCAGCGCAGGCGGCACGAGGACCTGGGGACGCGAGGCGCCCGCGGCGGTGGCAGCGGAGCGGGCACTGGCGGCGCCAGGCCAGGCGGGCTGGTCTGGGTGTGGCCGGGCGGAGGCTGCCGCCCCACCCAAGCCTGAGCTGGGCACGGGAGCCCGAGGGCGGCAGCGGACTTGGCGAGAGGACGCGGGGCGCGAACGCAGGGCCCAGGAGGACGCGGCGGCAGGCGGGGTCGCAGGGTGCGCACGGCAGGCGGGCCCCCGCACCCTGCTTTCCTAGAAAGCGCCGCCCCGCGCCGCGGCCATGCGCTCCCTGTGGAGAGAAGTCCTCCTGGAGACCTGGCTGGGTAAGCCGAGGCCGCTCTGGCCGCGGGCTCGCGGGGGCCGGCTCCCCCCGGGTCCCGCGGATCCCCCCGGCCGGGCCCGGAGCCGCCGCGCTCGGAGGGCTGGCTGAGCCCCGCGAGGAAGAAAAGCGCTCTCAGTGCCCAGAGGAGAGATGCTTATCGCCCCCTGGGAACTTCTGCTAGCGCAAGGGGGAAAGAAAAGACCCCGATCGAGGTTCCGAGGCCGAGGGTTCGGCGAGGCGCCTGCGGGACCCGTGCCTCCGGGTTCCCACCCTGGCGTGGGGTCGCCCCCCGAAGGCGCGCGCGTTCTCCGCGTGTCGGCCTGGAACTCGCGCGGCCGGTACCGCCCGCTCCACGGGGCCGCCCTCCTCCCGACCCGAGACCTTTGTGTTTAAAATCCAGAAGAAAAGGGGCACCCGTGTCCTCCGGCGGCCGTGGGCGAGCACACAGGCAGGAGCTGCTGCTGCTGGTGTGGGCGCGCACGGGTGGCCTCGGGGGCGGAGGCTGCACGTTTGGGCATTTGGCGAAAAGCGTAGGACTCGGGTCCCACGAGCTCACTTAGTTGCTTTACAAAAAAATCCCACGAACAGTTACCGGTGTAATTCTGTTGGCGTGGAATGAATCAGAGTTCCTAGACAAACGTTGGGAGACGGCTGGGATCTCGCAGTTCGACGTGAAACAGGCTTTCCTCTGGCCCGGGAGGGGCGCCTGGCTGAGAACTTGATTTTCTGGAGCCGGTAGTGCTCAGACGGCCCATGTTTCTGCCTCAGTCTGTATCTCATGAGTACGGCCATGTAAAGCGACTGGCAGTAAGTACCTAGGTGCTAGGTGCTAGGTACTCCTTGTACTTGATCTCATTTAAGCTGAGCTCTAAGGTGGTTAAAAGTGCTATTTTGCCGATTAAGAAAGAGAGGCAGAGCCAGACCGGTTGTTCAGTGGTTAGCGTCAACCCATGAACCCAGAGGTCACTGTCAGGGCACGTGCCCCGGCTGGGGGGCTCCATCCCCTGTAGCGGGAGTGCAGGAGGCCAGCCATCGATGGTGTTTCTGTCTCATCCATGTTTCTATCTATCCCTCTCCCTTCCTCTCTCTCTAAAAATCATTAAAAACATTTTTTAAATATTTTAAAAAGAAAAGAAAAGGAAGCTGAGAAGTAACTTGGGAGAAAGTGAGTACACTTGGTCATTAGAAAGCTATGTTTGGAGCTAGAGTGACTGTGTGGGCTTAAGTTTATTCTGCCTTTGCTGCTTTTGTGACTTGAGACAATTAACTTTCCGAGTCTCAGGAGACTTGTTTTGCATTTGTAAGAGAGGAGTAGAAATAATGTCAACCTCATAGGACATGGGTTGTGTGAGGAATAAGAGAGAGGATGTGTGTAAATCCTTAGCACAGAGCCTAGCACAAGGTAAGCATCATTATTGTAGATTCACAGTCGTTGGCAGAAACGAAACTGACTTCAGATCTGGGTATTCCACTGCCGCATGCTGTTTCCTAAGGTTGGGTTTAAAACAGCCTACGCGCAAGAACATGTTGACTAACCGACCTGCCTTTCCGTGTAGTGCTCGTTGTTCTTGTCGGTTTTCATATTTCTCATTCTGAAAGGCAACTTAGGTAAGGAAATGTCAATCAAGGTCCTGACAGGAAACCCACTTCAACCCGGATGTTCCAAATGAAGAGACTTTAATGCCAGACGTGAATGCCGGGAGGACCTAGTGGAGGGGCGGGGTTACTGTTTGAAACGATGACAACTTTACGCTTGGTCTTTCTCTGAAAAGTCTTTTTCTTCTAGGATACGTTACTTGGTCTCTCTGGCATGACCTGCCTCCGATGATTTATTACTTTCCCCTGCAAACACTGGAACTCACCGGGCTGGAAGTTTTTGGCGTAGCTTTTCTCTCTCCGCTATGCCTCATAACTACTCCTGTCTGGAAGCTGGTGCACAAGAAGTGGATGCTAGCTCTGCTGCGGATCCTTGCTGCTGGTAATTATTTGAAAGTATTTCTTTACGTTTTATTTTTAGTTAAAAATCAAATGAAAGTATGTAGGCTGTTCTTTGAATGCTAAATGTTTGAATTAGAAAAAAGAGTTCTCTTTCTCTTACTGCTACCTCAAGAGTTTTAGTAAGATTGGGAGAGTAGACAAAAGCCCATGTATTTTACATTTCTAATTTTCCTATCAGATTGGAAAAGCTTAAGTATCATGAAACGACAAGGGGAAAGAAACCTTGGTCAACAGTTCAACTCTAGAATATATTGTATTCGTTCCCCCCCAGATATGACACAAAACTCAGAAACCATTAAAATTGTTAAAGGACACTGCATAAAAATATGAAAATTATGCGTGACCAAAACTATAGTAAGCAAAGTCAAACAACAATGTAGGAAAAATATTTGCAGTTCTTTTAGTCAAAGGGCTAATTTCCCTAATACATGTTTTTTTTTTTTACAAATCAGTAATAAATAAAAGGACCTACAACTCAATAGGAAAGTGGGCAAAGGCTACCATCAGTTTACTGGAAATGAAATATAATTGTTTATTTAAAAATGTACTAGGATGTGTAGAATGCAAATTGTACTCACAATATACTTATGTATAGTTTTACCTATTGGGTTGGCGAAAAAATAAAGTCTGATAACACTGTATTGTAAGGATGGGAAGCAGACACTCATTCACTACCAGTGGGAATCTAATTTGGCAAACCTCTCTGCGAAGGCTAATTTAACAGTTTTGGTCAAAATTGCAAATGTGTACAAACTCTTTCACCCAGCAATTCCACTTCCAGGAATATATCTAGTTCATACTTCTATTGATTTGGGTTATTTTTTAAAATATATTTTTATTGATTGCAGAGAGGAATGGAGAGGGAGAGAGAAATAGAAACATCAATGACGAGTGAGAATCATAGATCAGGCAGTCTCCTGCACATTCCTCCCTACCCCCCGGATTGAGCCTGTAACCTGGGCATGTGCCCTTGACTGGAATCGAACCTGGGACCCTTTAGTCCACAGGCTGATGCTCTATCTACTGAGCCAAAACACCTTGGGCAATTTGGGTTATTTTTTACCTTAAAGATTTTCACCCATTAGAATGGCTATAAAAAGATAGATAATAACAAGTGTTGGCAAGGATGTGGAGAAATTGGATCAGTCACACATTGCTGGTGAATGTAAAATGGTGCTGCAGCTTTGGAAAGCAGTTTGTCAGTTCATAAAAATGTTATCCTATGACTTATCACCTCCACTCCTGGTATTTACCTAAAAAAATGAAAACATATGTTCACACAAGACCTTGTACACAAATGTTCATAGCAGCATTATTAATAATAGCCCAAAAGTGAAAACAACCCAAGTGCTCATCTACTGATGAATGGATAAACAAAATGCAGGACATCCATGCAATGAAATATTATTCAGCCATGAAAAGGAATGATGTACTGATAACATTCTACAACATGGATGAATCTCGAAAACATTATGCTAAGTGAAAGAAGCCAGTCACAGAAGGCTACATACTTTATGATTCCCTTATATGAAATTTCCAAAATAGGAACATTTATATGAGCAGGAAGTAGATGATTGCTAGGGGCTGGGGGTGGGGAAGAAGAAAAGGGAGTGATGGCTAACAGGTATGGATTTCTTCTTGGGGTGATGAAATATTCCAGAATTAGATAGTGGATAAACAAAATGCACTATTATTATAACACAACTTTGCGAATATATAAAAAACCATGAAATTATACACTTTAACAGGGTAAATTTTACGGTATGAATTATATCTCAATAAAATTTTAAAAAGATTTATGCACACACACAATTTTCCATTAACTCTCTCTTCCTGTGTATAAAAATGGTATCAGACACAACAGTTATAAAATGCAGGGAATTGAGTACCAAGGTGTGGCTGCCAGAAATATTTAACTCTCTGTAATTTGTTTCTAGGCAGCATAGCCTCCTTCCAGGCTCCAAATGCCGAACTTCGGCTGGTGATCCTTGCGCTTGGTGTGTCCTCCTCACTGATAGTGCAAGCCGTGACATGGTGGACAGGAAGTGGTTTGCAAAGGTATGGTTCGAATCCTATGCACCTATAGATAAATAAGTGTAGCCCAGCTGGTGTGGCTCAGTGGTTGAATGTCATCCTATGGACCAGGAGGTCAAGGTTTGATTCCTGGTCAGGGCACATACCTGGGTTGCAGGCTTGATCCCCAATAGGGGGCATGCAGGAGGCAGTCGATCAATGATTCTCTTTCATCATTGATGTTTCTATCTCTCTCTCCCTCGCCCTTCCTCCCTCTGAAATCAATAAAAACATATTTTAAAAAGGAGAGGACAACTGTAATACTTTCAACAATGAAGATAACTTCAAAAAACAAGTGTAGTGATCAGTTACCAAAGGGGAAGTTGGGACCAAGAGTTCCAGGTTATTGTATTTACCTTCCATGGGGCCTTGTAGCAGTCTCTCCCCCCCCCCCCCCCGCCTTCACAAGATCAGAGTGTGAATACCTGCCGTCAGTCTTAATAATGTTTTGAGAATGAAGGAATTTTGACAAGTTGCCTAGATAATGGGCTAGATAAAGGCTAAATCATGGATATTACCAATCAGACTATTTCATATATTCATTTTATGAAAATATGAAATTCATGATGGATAGAGTGCAGTGAAAGCACACAAAAAGTCATTAAAAACACTTTCAACAATAAAGATAAATTAAAAAAAGAAAGAAAGAAACAACAAGAGGCAGAAAACAAACAAAATAATACTTTTGCACTTCCAGGTACCTCAGAATCTGGGGATTCGTGTTGGGACAGATTCTTCTTGTTGTTCTCCGCATATGGTACACTTCACTAAACCCAATCTGGAGTTATCAGATGTCTAACAGGGTGATACTAACGTTAAGTACCATAGCCACACTTGATCGCATTTCCACAGGTAAGTGTATGCTGGATTTATTCAGGGATATTCTCTCTTGCCTAGTTTATATTTCTGATCTAAATGCAACATATCTTGGAAATATAAAAATAGTCCTTCTGAACTATTTCTCTTTTTCAACTTTTTCTCCCTCTGAGACAGTAACAGGCCCAGTGAGTGGACTATTATCCAAGCAGAAGGAACCTTTTCCTTGCTAGTACAGCGGGTGACAATAAAACGCTGTCTCTGGCTTGTATCACTGTGGAGAGGGAGAGTAGACCAGGCCCT
This sequence comes from Myotis myotis, assembly GCF_014108235.1. Classification (NCBI taxonomy): domain Eukaryota; kingdom Metazoa; phylum Chordata; class Mammalia; order Chiroptera; family Vespertilionidae; genus Myotis; species Myotis myotis. The sequence continues at coordinate 30,956,330 of NW_023416313.1, forward strand.
GTGCTCCCGGCTGGCTTCCAGCCCATCTTCCTCCTCTTCCCCTCTGGACAGGGCTCTCCAGGGTGGCTCCTTCATCCCTCTCTCTCTGACCCCAGGGTATCTCCTTCACAATGGAAAGTTATTTGCGAGCTAGGGCTGTGGGAACTACCTGGGCTTTAATTTCTAGGAGTCGGAAGATAATTAAACTCTAAATCTGAAACTTGAAAAGAAAGGAAATCTTGCGTATTCACACCACCGTTCAAATCGCCTGTCTCTCTCTGGTGATAGACACACACCAAACGTGGATGCTTGCTTCATAGGCTAACTCAACACCCTTCTGAAAAGAAGGGAGAAGTGTTACCAGGTTCTAATTAATTTGCCCCTCGCTCTTTGTGTGACTCTCAATGACTCACTGTTCTTTTGTAAATACAAGGACAGATCTCACAGATTCATGGAAGTTTAGAGGATTTTGGCTCACCATGAACAAAGTGCTTGTGTAATTCCCCTTTGGCCCTGATTCTAGCATGGGCTGGGGGTAGGGAGACTAGAGGAACATCATGCAAGTAAATTGGTCAAGTGATAGTAACATTAGTTAGAACATTTAGAACTTGGTTTAGTGTCCTAATATGTGTTTTATCCTATATAATAAAAGGCTAATATGCAAATTGAGTGAATGACTGGTCGCTATGATGTGCACTGACCAACAGGGGGCAGATGCTCAATGCAGGAGTTGCCCACTGGTGGTCAGTGCACTCCCACAGGGAGAGTGTTGCTCAGCCAGAAGCCGGGCTCATGGTTGGCAAGTGCAGCGGCAGTGGCGGGAGCCTCTCTTGCCTCCATGGCAGCGATAAGGACCCCTCGGGGAATGTCCGACTGCGAGAGGGCACAGGTTGGGCTGAGGGACCCCCCTGCCCAGTGCACGAATGTTGTGCACCGGGCCTCTAGTATTTTATAAAACACTAACATCTAAAGGTGGAAACTCAGGCAGCAAATTTTGCAGGCACAGCTTGATAAGGATCTGAACGTTAGGGTATCCTTTTCCTGACTTGTGTTTTCTTCTTGGTACTGTTTTTAATTTGTGTGGCCCAGCTGTTGGTCCCTTCCTGCTTTTCCCCCTGTGGTCACATTTACAAAACTCCAGACTCCTCACCAGCTTCCCCAGGATATCTGATCATACCAGGCATTTTTTGTAGTTTTATTACATATCTGCTGGGTCCGGAGGCAAGGGTCACCCACCATATATAGCATATTGCTCAGCAAATTTAGCTTCGGGATCTCTCTTCTCCAAAGACTGTTTAGCCTCAGGCCTCGACCTCCCCCCTGCCTTCACCACCTCCCCGTCCCCCGAGCTCTCAGCTCTGTTCCTCCTTTCTCGGACTCCTTTGCTGGCAGAATGGCTTTCTTCTTGTGAAATCCGCTGCTGGTCCCTAGGGCAGCCCCAAAGGAGGCCTTCTGTCCCGCCGAGAGCTTCTGCCCAACAGGCTCTCCTTTCCTACAAAGAAATTTCCTGCCAGCACTTTCTCCTTGTTACATATTTGTATGGTAAGTCATTTATGCAATGAGCTGAGACCTGTTCATTAAACAGTCCTGGCAGACAAACAATGGGTCCGTGCTGCCTGTCACTACTCGGAGACAGGGTTGAATCATATATGAGCGTTTATTCCAATATTGCCGCAGTATGGGAGAGCAGCAGGTCATCCACAGAAATCTGCTCTGCAACCCCCCATAAGCCAGCGGCTTATATAGTACAAGTACAAAGGCAAGTAGGCAAGTATGCAAATGGGCAGTTTACAGACATGCAAAAGGGCTGGTGTCTTCAAAGGGCTTAGTGATATGCAAGGGCTGGGGTTACATGGGGAAATAGTGGGCCAAATGGGCAGTTAACAGGTAAGCAGAGGGTTGGGGATCTTCAAAGGGCTGGCGATTCCGGTTTCTGGCTCTGGTTCTGCAACAAGGTTGTTAGTCTTTCCACGATAATAGGCAACTCCAAGTGGGGAGGAAGGGCTGCATTTCCAGGTGAGCTCCCAGGTCCTGGACAGATGCCAGCCAGGTGCCTTCTTTAATCAGAACAAGACAATCACGGTTAACAGAGCATGCTTAATATTTCTTACAATTCTAGCTGGTTCCCTAACATTCTATTTCTGCCCCTATCAGAAGTATAGTCTAGTGAAGTACGCAGGCACTGCGGCCCACTGGCCGAAGTTCCCATCCCTGTTTCTCGTGACTAGCTGATCTTGGACAAGTCACTTGCTGTCTCTCTAGGCTTCCGTTTTCAAAACTGTAAAATGAGGTTAGTGATCGAGCCAACTTTATAAAGTTGTGAAGATTAAATGAGCTCAAAAAGAGGGCTCAGATCAGGGCAGAGCGCAGAGTCACTGCTCAGTCGATGCACTCTGTTACTCCGGCTACAGGGGTTCAGATGAGAGCCCTGTTCTTTTGGGGAGAAGCAGCCTGGTGTCCTGGAAACATTCCACTCCTTTGTTCCCCGGACATACCATTCACTTCTCCTATATCTAGTTTTGCTCCTACTGTTAACTTCACATGAAGTAACTGACTCTCGGCATTTTCACATGTCCAATTTCAAGATGCTTGATTCCCCCTAAACCAGCCGTGGGCAAACTACGGCCCGCGGGGCCCGTTTGAAATGAATAAAACTAAAAAAAAAAAGACCATACCCTTTTATGTAATGATGTTTACTTTGAATTTATATTAGTTCACACAAACACTCCTTCCATGCTTTTGTTCCGGCCCTCCGGTCCAGTTTAAGAACCCATTGTGGCCCTCGAGTCAAAAAGTTTGCCCACCCCTGAAACCCTTCCTGACCTGGCTTGCCTAAAACAAGCTCTCCCACCAGCTAGCTCTGCTTTGTATCACAGTCGCTTGTCTTATCCCCCTTCTAATGGAAGCCAGGTACCATTTCTGACTCGCTAAAAGTCTGTTAAAGGTAGAGGGCACATTTCCATGTAACCAACCCTTTTCCATTATCTTTTTATTCTAGATGGCGACTGCAGTAAACCTGAGGGGAAAAAGGCCAGCGAGGCAGCCAAAGGGGTGGCCTCTAGGCCTCCCTGGTTGCTGGCAGGGGCTGCCTTTGGCAGTCTTGTGTTCCTCACCCACTGGATTTTTGGAGAAGTCTCTCTTGTTTCCAGATGGGCAGTGAGTGGGCATCCCCATCGAGGGCCAGACCCTAACCCATTTGGGTGAGTTTGGGTTTGTTATGGTTGAAGGAAGAAGTGCCTTCTTTGTTGAATAGCTAGATCTGTGCTGGCCAGATATTTCCTACTTTATTTCCCTTGGACATTAGGAATGTGCATGACATTACTGTGCTCCCTGGGGACGGAGGAGACAGACGAGTATGGGCCAATACTGAAGGGTTGCTGCGAGGTGAATGAGGGAGGGTTGAGGGCTGTGCACAGCTAAGCAGGCGGTTCTGGGAGCTCCTGCACGGGCATCCTGAAACTCTGAGCAATCCCCGCACAGAAGACCATGCTCAGTGGCAGGGAAGGCATGGCACTCCCTGGCCATTTTCTCCAGAAACCTCCCCCACTTTCCCCGTTACAGTTGGGCATTTGGTAGGATGAGACCAGAGTGCCCTGAGGAGGGACTGGGTTGGCAGCCTGGGTGTAGGTCTTGATTCTCTGCAAAGGACGAAAGCCTTGGGAGATCTCTGCATCCTCTGTACTTTGGAACCTGCAGCAACCCTGGGGCACCCAGGAGTCAGCAGTCCTGAGTTTAAGTGTTGGTCCATGTGCTTGGTCCTCATTATTCTCTCTCTACTCTTCCTGGAACCTCCTACCTCCTGCAGCGAAGTCCAGCCATTCATGTTAAAAGATTGGAGGGACCTTTAAAACATCTGCCTTAGATATGTTTTCTCTTAAAGTGCTGAAATTCCCATATTTGGATACATGTACAAGAACTGCCCCCGGCAAACCTCTGGGCACATCCACAGATGTCTCAAGCTCAGCGTGTCCACATCTGGACTCAGCAGCTCCCAGTCCCCAAACATGCTCTTCCTCCTCCATGCCTTGGTTCACTCTGCCAAGTCATCCTGCGATTCTGAGCCTTCTTCATTTTCTGAATCTAATTGGGCATTATGTTCGGTCATAATGAACATAATGCTTCTCTGAAAGAATCTATACCTTCTTCCCTGTCTGCAACCACATCTGCCTCAGGGAGTCCTCACCATCTTTCACCCAGGCCATGCTATTGTCTCCTAATGGTCTCTCTCTGGTGTGGCCTTCTCCACACTGCCCCAGAGTGAGCTCTCTAAAATGCAAATCTGACTCCATCCCTCCCTTGCTTGAAACCTTTCAGGTCTCACACCCCCCCGACCCCCGCAACCTCCCATACCAGGTCACAGAGACAGGATCTGCGCGCGCACACACACACACACACCTCACTTTTACAAACGCTCTCTGCTCTCTATCTTATCCCTGTGCTTACCTGGGCTGACATCACTTTCAGTTCCTCAGAAGTGCCAGACTGTTCCAGTCCTCCATCTCAGTTTATGTGCTCATCCCTGTCTGGGCTACCTTCTTTGACTTGATATCCTGGCAAGCTCTTACTCACCCTTCAAAACCCAGCTCAGGCATCTCCTTTGTGAAATCTTCTCTGACTGTCCCAAGGATTTCTTTATGCCACATACTCGCTTGGATCTCCACCCACACATATCTTTTCTTATTATTCTGTATTACAATTTTTAAAAACATGACAGTTATTTCTTCCTTTCTAGACACCATGCTCCTGAGGGCAGGGAATGAGAAAAGGAACGAATATTCAACTTTGGACCAGTCACGTGATATCCCTGGCCATTTTCTCACTGTACAGTGACAGCTTTCTTTTCAGATATTTTGTAATTCTATATGTCATGGCAAGACATTGCAGATTGAGATGTAACTCACGAGACCAGCATTCCCAAACTATGTTCTGTGGAACGCAGATTTCTTGAGGTGTTAGTAGGTACTCTGAGAGGGGAAAAAAGGCTTCCAGATCAAATACTGCATCTCACATTCTTTCTTTGTGCTTCACAAGGCAAATGAGTATATTAGAGACTCCTGAGAGTTTCTTAAACTTATTGAAACATGGAATTTCTTCTTTAGAACACCTATTCACATCTCAAAAAACTGGTGTTTTTCAGAATCACTGTTTGAGAAATGTTGCACCATCATAGTAGGAATTGCTTTAGAAAATCCACTAGATTTGACTTACGGGGACGAGTCGTGGATAAGTTTTGATGGGTTAGAGAATCGAGAGACGAGAGGAAGGTGAGAGAGAGGCTCAGAGGATGCTGAAAGGACCCTGGGAAACTGAAGGATCGTCCAGACATTCAGACTAAGGCTCTGGGAGGACGAGGGAGCAGGGCACTGTCTTAGTCTTGTGTTCCGGCTTCCCATCAGCCCACCCCAGGCCTCCCGACTCGGTTACTCTTACTTTTCCATAGCACTTTCCAGCTTCTGATATTCTGCACTACTGGTTAACTGTATTTATTCTGTCCCCCTTCCCCCACTGAACGTGACTCCTATGGAGGAAAGGGATCTTTGTTCATGGATGTGTCTCTAGCCCCTAGAAGACAGCCTGGCACATAGTAGGTCCTCAGAAACATTTTTGTTGACTTGGGGATAGGAAAAGATCCACAGTGTCCTCCATGGCCTTTTGTCACATCTGGTCTTCTGTGGACCCAGGATGATCTTTAGCTTTAGGATGCGGGGACGGGCAGGCTAGCAGCTGGGAGCCTCACTCCAGAGCCCGAGCGCCTCTTCGGGATTCTCTGTCCCACGTGCGCTGCTATGTAGGACCGCAGCCACTTACTTAAGTGCTCTTTCCCCCAGTGTCTTCCTCTGCAAATTATAATAGCATTTACCTACAAACTCAGGTATTAAATGAGCTAATGTAATTAAACATAAACATCTGAAAACAGTGCCTACAAGGTAGTAAGTGCTAGTTTATATTATAGCTGCTTGGTTGAGTGCCCTGTCTTTGCTGCTATTGCTGCGGGATTTCCCCACAAAAGTTTAGTTAAATTATTTTTTTCTTCCTTCTACAAGTTTTAGCCAAATGAGTGAATGAATGAAAGTGTGTGATTGTTTTAAAAACACACAACTATTGCCCTAACCTGTTTGGCTCAGTGGATAGAGCGTCGGCCTGCGGACTGAAGGGTCCCGTGTTCGATTCTGGTCATGTACCTTGGTTTCGGCACATCCCCAGTGTGGGGTGTGCAGGAGGCAGCTGATTGATGTTTCTCTCTCATCAATGTTTCTAACTCTCTATCCCTCTCCTGTCCTCTCTGTAAAAAATAAAAAAAATAAAAACACACAACTATTAATTACTTATCCAACTGACAGAGGTCTCAGGAAGGCAGAAACTGCAGATAAAGGCATTATTGAGGCAGAGGAGAGAAGAGGCAAACTAAATGAAAACTATTCCCAATAACTTTTTATTTTTGTCTTTGTCAGGGTCGTTTAAAATGAGTCACATGGCCAGTTTGACTATAATTTAATAGTCTGAGGAAACTTAGGTCCTTTACTGAGCATGAGACTGCACATATGATTTACTTAGAGTTCTGACTGTATATAGCATGGGTTCCCATGGGCTCTCAATATCTCATATTATCTCTTGGCTGTACCCAGAAGTAGGAGGTATTTTTCTTTTTCACAGATGGGGCAATGAAATATTAATAATGTCAGAAGTCTTATGGCATGTCTTTTTTTTCCTTTTTCCCACAGAGGTGCAATTCTGCTGGCGTTGGTGAGCGGGTTGATGCTTTCGACTTGTTCATGGTTCCCAGGTACCAGTTTACTCTGGTGGGTTACAGGTATGTGGAATTTAGCTGCAGGTATGCCAGTTGTTCAGCTTGGTTGCAAGCATGTGCATCGGAATGGAGATGACCAAAGCAGCCATGCACTGTTATAACCAGCTGCAGCCCCTATGGCCCATCTGTCACTGTGGTTGCCAATGACAGCGGCTCCAGATTCCACTTCCCCCTATTTCATTTCGCCTCTCCTCCTGTAGCTGTCTAATTCTGTCCTGACTCTGCTTACATGATCTCCCCCATCTCCCAAACGACTTATCTAAGACACATGTGTCAGGTGCCTTCCAGTTTACCGAAGGTCTGAGGAGATGGAGGGTTGAACATTACCTTGTTGCCAGACCTCCTCCCTCCCCAAGATTCCTTGCTTCTCTGGTTTTCAGGAATGCATTCCGTTGGGACTCCATAATGAGGCCTGCATTTCCTATCTGCATAGTATATTTGGCTTCTGTCAGGAGAGATGTCTTTTGATAAACTAATTAAGCAGGAGAGATGATGTGTGGATATGTGAGAATATGTGTATTGGTAATAGATGTGGATTGAATAACATAATAAGTAAATTTCTGTACCCCTAAGTGCCATCACCTTGCACGGAGATGGATGTGAAATCCAACAGGTTGCTCAATTAATGAGGATGGCCAGGCCCTCCTCCCCCAGGACTGTGTGAGAGCAATGTTGCAGTCGCCTTGAGCTGCTTTACTCGCTTGTGTGTTTTCTGGTAGGCGTTCCCTGTGGGGTGGGAGGGAGTTTGTGTGAATATTGGAGTAACCTTTCTTCTCATCAGAGAGATGCCTCATGAGAGTCCTCAAGACAAGGATCAGATCATTTTGCTAATGCTGAGTGTGCAATGAGCACCCATAGCTTCTTCATCTGTGTGCAACTGGGAAAAGGAACATGGAGCACAGTGAGAGTTTGTTAAACATTTCTATCATGCTTTTTCTCCTGGAATAGAAGCAACATGCTTATGGGGCAGGTAGGTAGCAGCTTCATTTTAAACAGACGTATCATCGTTTAGTTACAGAACAGAAAGACTGTGAACTCACAGTGTTATGCTTAGACTTACCTCCGCAGATAAGTAAGTAAGGTCATACATACCCTTGAGAGTCAAATCTAATCTAGTGTTGCGGTCTCCCTGGAGTATTACATGGTAGCTTAAAAGACTCTAGGGCAGTGGTTCTCAACCTTCCTAATGCCACGACCCTTTAATACAGTTCCTCATGTTGTGGTGCCCCCAACCATAAAATTATTTTTGTTGCTACTTCATAACTGTAATTTTTCTACTGTTAGAAATCATAATGCAAATATCTGATTTGCAGGATGTATTTAGGCGACCCCTGTGAAAGGGTCGTTCCATCCCCAAAGGGGTCGCAATCCACAGGTTGAGAACTGCTGCTCTAGGGGCAAACAGATTGGAGGCCTCTAATAGGCTCTTTGCAACAGAGAGGAAAGCAGGGCCATCGTTCACACACTTCCTCTCCCTCTCTGATCTGCTCACCTGAAATACGTTGGGTTCTCAATTATCTAGAGATGGTGCCCACTTTTCACTGATTCATCTCTGGAAATCACATCCTAAAGCAGAGTGTAGAAAAAGAAATCATATTTTTTATTGTGCAGTTGACGTTGGAAGTCCCAGCTGTTTCTCGGCATGAAATTAATTATGTCAATGACCAGTAGAATGTTGTAAATGCAAAGAGCTTGAAATCTTGATGGAAATTGAATTAGTAAAATCAAAGTTCTATTTAAAAAAGACATAAATGTACTAAACACATTCAGAGGACCCCAGTGTACTAGACAGGGCGCCTATGATTTTATTGTATGAAAAAGTTGATCTTTTGAAAATGAACATGGTAGACATTATAAATATTATTGGAATGTTCTAGTACCATTCATTCTGTTTGGTGTCTTAGATGTTGTAAAGACTTGGCAGACTCCTGATGTTGTAATGACTCAGGAGACTCATCTCAAACAAAAAAGCAGTTAAGGCGTACAATTAAGTGAAAAAGGCATAGTGGCTCAGAGTGCGTCCCAGGTGCCGCCACTGGTGTGCACGAAGAGACGTGTGCACACACATGTATTTCTTCCTATGCATAGGGTGTCTCTGGAAGGATGCAGAAAATGCCAACAGTGGTTGCTTTCACTATAGGAAGCTAGTGGGTGACGATGGTCAGGACTCTCTTGTACCTTTCAAATTTTGAATTGATAGCCTTTTAAAAAATACAATTTTTGTGGATTTAAAAATATATCGCCTATGTAAAAATAGAAAGTAAATTTTAAAAAGACAGTTACAGCCAAGGGAAATTTGAAGAGGTGTTTTCTTTCCCTCCAGATAATTCTCTGTGCTATGACAGAAGAAGCAGTCATTCTGCTGTCCTTAGAATATCAAATCATTCTTTTAAAAATTAGTCATTGAAAGCTTGTAAACAAAAAAATTTAATCTCACTAATAAATACATGTAATTTAGAACGGCAGTCGCCAACCTTTTGGACCTCACGGACCACTGGTTAGCGACCACTGATTTAGAATGTGATACTGTTTTCACCATTATTTTGGCAAAGATTTTTAGAAAAGGTAACTTTGTCAGGGCTCAAAAGGGGATATGTTTGGCAAGGTTTCTGAGGGAAAAGGACACATGTCACCTTTCAGGAAATCAGTGACCGCAGGTAATGACTCTTTAAACTGCCTTTACCTCTTGACACAGTAATTGTATTTCTAAGAACCTGTTTGAAGGAAATAATTGGAGCTGTAGTCAGAGATCAATTGACAAAGAAAGAAAGATGTCCCTCACAGTGTCAGAAGCTTCCTATGTGGCCAACCATAGGAACATGGCTGCTTATATTGTGGTGTGTGGTCTCACAGCAATATATATACACAAAATGTTTTAGGCAAAAAATTAATAACATGAGAAAACATTCTGGATATAATGTCACATAAGAAGCAGAATATAATCCTCAATGTAGGGTATGGTTCAATTTACGTAAAAATACTACCATATAGCCATGGAAAAAGATTAGGAGAAATACTTCGGAGTTTTGACAATTCTTAATTGCTTCCTTACAGTTCTGTATTTTTAAATTTCAAGATGAAAAAATGTTGTTTCTGTTATTAAAATAACCATTGTCAGATCTACGTGTGGGAGGTCTCATGTGGAGTTAAAGTCCGTGAGTTGCAGAGGGCCCTGGAATCTGTGTCTCCTGTTTGTAGGAGTTGTGGTCTTTTGAAGCCGGGGAAATAGTCACATGGCTTTGTCCTGTGATGGTGCAGGTGGAACTCACTGATGGGTGAGAACCGGGGCACCGGTTGGGGCCACCTCCTGCTCCGCCTGCTGGCTTTTCTGGAGTTCTCACCCCGAGCATTGAGGAGTTTGCTGCAGACACCTTGAAGGGTGGATCACAACGATACATTGATTGAAATGTCTAGAAAATGTCCTATTCTGTGGAAAAGTGTTATAGTGCCCTGGCCAGTTTGGCTCAGTGGATAGAGCGTCGGCCTACAGACTAAAGGGTCCTGGGCTCGATTCCAGTCAAGGGCACATGCCCGGATTGCAGGCTCCATCCCCAGTGGGGAACGTTCAGGAGGCAGCCAATTAATGATTCTCTCTCATCATTGATCTTTCTTTTCTCTCTCTCCCTTCCTCTCTGAAATCAATATATATATTTTTAATATATATATATAAACCTATGTATATATATATATCTATGTGTATATATATCTATATATCTATATCTATCTATAGATATATAGATAGATATAGATATATAGATATATATATACTGACAGCTTTAAAAATGGGGTGCTGTAAAACCCTGATATGCTTTCTCAAAGATTTCACAGGAAGTGGGAGAATTGTTCTGTTTCCTTGGGACTGGCTCAACAAATGAGCCAGCATTTGCTAAGGGTCTGCTGTGGATCAGGCAGATTGCACAGCCCCCAAACCTCCCAGGCTGTTGGATACGGGATGAGCGGACCGCAGACTTGCTAAAGCAGTGTGTCTGCAGCACTATCTCGGCCCCATCTTCTTTTGGGCCAGTGTGGTTGGTAAAGCCAACATACTTAATATAGAACAAGGGGCAGTATTCAGATGGAAGGAAATGCCTTTAGAAAGTTCCTTAACAAAAACATTCTAGAAACCACCTGACTCTAACATGTTGTCTAAGTCCTGGACCTCGCTAGTTCAATTAAATGGACATGTTTTTGGTATTGCAGGTAAGTTCAGTTTTTATTGAACTTAGGATCATAACACAAATAATCTAAAGACGCCTTCTTCCTTCTCCCCACCATTCCTGAAGAAGTATCACAGGATGGAGGTTCACTGGACCCACATTCCACCTCGGGTTGTACAAGTAACTCACTGTGTGACTTCCAGCAAGACACGTTAACCTTTCCAGACCTCATTTTCTCATTAGCGTGAAGATTGGACCAGTCTCCCCCCGAGGTCCCTTCTGGCTCTAAATGGCTATACATTGGTCATCCCATAAGCCTCCCTCCTATTTATTTATTTATTTATTTATTTATTTATTTATTTATTTATTTATTTTTGAGAAAATGGAAGAAACTATTACTGCTTTCCTGTCTGATTCTTTTTCTTTTTCTCTCTCAAAAACAGGGGCGGCTTCGGCAGCTGGTCTCCTGTACTTGCCCACGTGGGCAGCCGCTGTTTCTGGCTGCGTACTCGCTCTCTTCACAGCGTCCATGTGGCCTCAAGTGCTTGGACACCTTATCAGCTCAGGGTCAAACCCTGGGAAACCCATGGCCATTGCCATGATAGTTTATCTTGTAGATACATTTTTCTGTGCATGGTGCACAGCTTTTAAATTTGTCCCAGGAGGTGTCTACGCTAGAGAAAGATCAGATGTGCTTTTGGGTGAGTACATTATAAAGGTCTGGATTGAACTAATAACTACTGGCAAAAATCCTTCAAGACTGGGAGTTAGCACTTTACATGACAAGTGGAAATAAATAGGATGATCTGGCCTTCTCATTAAAAGAGTCTCTTGATTTAAAAAAACAACAACACTGGAGGAATGTCTAAATTACTACTTAAAACAAATTTCTTCATTTGTTTGAGTTTCAGTAATATTTATTACTAAAAGCCCTTTTAAATGAATTGGTTGTGAAAAACAAGTATAATTCATAATAAAGTATAAAAGAGGTACTAGGTAACACTTGTATTTATGATATACTGGGAAAGGGGGTGTCCCAAAAAGATGTATACACACTTCGAATAATTTTTAATTCCAATGGGTTAAACCTGAAACAAAAGAAACATCAATTGAGCTATTATCTTTTAAAGTATGTATACATTTTTTTGGAATTGTGATTTTTTTTTTTCTGAATTTTATCTATGATTTTTATTTACTATACTAGAGGCCTGGTGCACAAAGTTTGTGCACTGGAGGGGGGAGGTCCTTCAGCCCAGCTTGCACCCTCTCACAGTCAGGGACCCCTTGCTCCTTACCACCTGTCTGCTTGCTGCTCCTTAGCACTGCTGTGGAGGCGGGAGAGGCTCCTGCCAGCACTGCTGCACTCGCCAGCTGTGAGCCTTGCTTATGGCTGAGCAGCGCTCCCCCTGTGGGAATGCACTGACCACCAGGAGGCTGCTCCTGTGTTGAGTGTCTGCCCCCTGGTGGTCAGTGCGCATCATAGCGACTGGTTGTTCTGGTCGTTCTGCCATAACGGTCACTTAGGCTTTTACTATATAGATATTTTTACCCATAAAATATATTTTGCGTGTGTGAATCTTAGTGTAGATGACGAAAATTCCCAAATCATAGAATAAATACATTTTTCATTTCAGTGGTTATGAACTTACGTGCCATGATTAAAATTTCATAAACCCATTCCAGTTTAGTACTTTAAAAATTGTTTGCTGGCAATGATGAAATTACTGATGTATAATCTATAAATCAAGTGTTGCTTATCATTTTAGTTTAAGTAAAACATGTCAGATGCTTCAAGGATAAAACCTTTGAAAAAGTGAAGAGCTGAAACGTGTTAGTAGGGGATTCAGTTCTTGTTTGTGCATTCATTCATTTTTCCATTTGTTCATTTACTCATTAAAAAAATGATTGCACACCTCCTGTGTTCCAGGCACAGTGGCAGGTGCTGAAGACTTAAAAGATATAGTGCCCTTGCCCACCTGAAGCCTCAATGTAGTGGGGGGAACATCATAGATAAAATTAAACAAGTACCTGTGCAAGTGCTGTTGGGGTGAGTGCTGCATATCTAGGCTTCTACCCGAGTTCCTTTGCCGTCTCCCCTGAGTCCTTGGTAAAAATCCAACTACTTCGGACATTTTCACATAAGTTTTTCTATTCCATGAGCTAGACATCTGTCAGGAGAGGCTGATTTGGAATCCTATGTACTAAAAGCCTAATATGCTAAGTGTCCAGTTGGTCATTTAACCAATCAAAGTGTAATATGCTAATGGTATGATAAGGCCACTCAACTGCTTGCTATGACATGCACTTACCACCAGGGGGCAGACACTCCGACTGGTAGGTGAGCATGCTGCTGGGGTCTGGCTGATCGGGACTGAGTGTGATGGGCCGGACATGCCCTGGAGCCCTCCTGTGGTCCCTCCTCAGTTGGCCAACCTCCCACATTCCTCCCCAGCTCCAATCGTGCACCGGTGGGGTCCCTCAGCCTGGCCTGCGCCCTCTTGCAATGAGACCCCTCAGGGGATATTGGGGAGGCCAGGCTGAGGGACCCCACTGGTGCACGAATTCATACCAGGCCTCTAATATATATATATTAAAATGACATGAAATATTTAAAATGATTGTTAACAATTTGATATTTCTGGTGAATTCCCAAGCTCTCATCTGGTTAGAGAAACCCATTGCCGCATTTCCTCCGCGATAGATAACCTTGGCTTTGCGAACTTGGTATTTCTTCTGGTTTCTTCCAGGTGTGTGTGCTCTGTCCTGCTCTGTCTTCCTGTGCAATGCCCTGCTCTTTCCTTCCTCCAGCTTGCTTAGGGGTCTGCCATGTGGAGAGCCCAAATGAAAGGAAGAGCTGTTCTGAGCTTAAGTTTACTTCTTCAGAGTGTTATGCGTGATGTGCTTTTTGAGTGCCTTCTCAAGTAAGAATTATTATTATTTTTTGTTTTAGTAAGCATGACACTATATTGATAAGGCCACAAAATTAAGAAATCTTGGTAATTTTCCGAGTAGCTTTTAATACAATTGAAAAGAATGTGCATTCAATCAGAAACTAGTTATACAAGTATTGTCTGGGTTTCTCCTGCTATTTCCTGGAAATGGCACATAATTTTTGTTTTGTTGTGTTTTGCTAGCTTAAACCTAACTCTTACGTGACAGTTCCTAATTGATATAGTGTTCAGTCATACCTCTGTTTCCACTCTATTCGGTACCACCTTAGCAGTACATGCACTTTCCATGCAGGCTACATTGTAGTGCATCCAGCGGAACTCAGCTTTATTGGCCCACCTCTTTGGCACCGTGTGCTCCAGCATGCACACTCTGTGGGGAGCCAGTGCCCAGAACACCCACATCCAGGCCAGAATTGTTGCCAGGAACACTGCCATGTTGAGAACGTACCTGGCCTCCTGTGTGGAGAAGCCTGAGTCCTTAAGGCTGTTCAGAAGGCTCCTCTCTCTGAGCTCCACCCTCCTCTGCCCGGTCAATAGTGATGCACACGCTCAGCAACCTAACCACTAAGGAAACATTCGGGAAATTAAAAGAGATCCATCAGGCTTCTACTGAGCTGATTGCTTACGATCATCCCCATGATCAAAAGTACTGCTGGAGGAACTGCTTAGGGACTGAGATAAATTAACTTAATAACTGAACTCTTAGGATGTGCCCATGTCACTGAAATGTTGGCCTCTGTTATTTATCATAGGAAGCATTCTTGGATTAAGATGTAATATCGTCTAATATATTCTTTCTCTTTTGATAGGGACAGTGATGCTAATTATTGGGCTGAATATGCTATTTGGTCCTAAGAAAAGTCTTGACTTTCTTCTTCAAACAAAAAACAACCCAAATGTGCTTTTCAGAAGGAGTGAAAAATATATGAAACTTTGTAAGTATCGTTTTGCTTTCTTTTTAAAAGCATTTGTTAAAAACATAAAGCTTCGAACATACATGAAATTAAAGAGCATAATGACCACTCGCGTACCCTCCGCCCAGTCCCAACAATTGTTACTAACAGCTATCTCCCTATGGTTTTTGGTGAAATACTTTAGAGAGAATCTCTGATATTATGTCATTTTAACCGTAAATACTGTGTGTTCGTTTTGTTTCACTTCTAACATAGATAAGTTGATTTAACAGGTGAAATTTCCAAAATGCTTTTTTTAATAGTTGAGACTATTTTTCCATTTCTTTTTCTTCTTTTTTGGGAGATTAAATATGTTAACTTTTGGAATATTGATGAGCTATAAAGTCAAACATGAAATAAGTTTACTATTTAATAGGACTCATTTCAAATGAACTGGATTAACAATATTTATTGAATGTGTAAAATTTGCAAATAGTGTTTTAGATACAATAAATTTCACAACTACGTAGTGTTATGTAGGATTTAAAAACATGGAAAGGCCCCCTTCTCCCCAGCGCAGGGCACCAGGGTTTGTTATAATTGATGAGCCAATATTGGTAAATTATTATGAACTAAAGTTCATAGTTTACATTAGAGTTTATTCTTTTTGTGGTATGTTCTATGGGTTTTGAAAAATGTATGATCACATGTCTCTACCATTACAGTATTATACAGAGCAGTTTTGCTACCTAAATAATCCCTGTGTTTCACCTATTCATCCTCCCCTCCCTCCTCCAAACTCCTTGCAACCACTGTCTCCATTGTTTTGCCTTTTCTAGAATGTCAGTCTTTGTCTTCCAACTTCAAAGTTTAATCTACTATTTTTGCAGTTTCTCATGTATTATGATTTATTTCCATCAT
This sequence comes from Myotis myotis, assembly GCF_014108235.1. Lineage (NCBI taxonomy): Eukaryota > Metazoa > Chordata > Mammalia > Chiroptera > Vespertilionidae > Myotis > Myotis myotis. Next base: position 30,972,039 of record NW_023416313.1, read on the forward strand.
CTTTTATTTTTCCACTTTCTCTAGGAATATTTTTTCCTTGTTTATCTTCTTGCTTTCTTTTTTTTAAATGTTTTTTATTGATTTTAGAGAGAGAGGGAGAGGGAGAGAGAGATAGAAACATCAGTGAGAGGGAAACATTAATCAGCTATCTCCTGCACACCTTCTATTGCGGATCAAGCCCTCAACCCGGCATGGACTCTAACCAGGAATCGAACTGGTGGCCTCTTGGTGCATGGGACCACGCTCAATCAATTGAACCACAACAACTGGGCTCTCTGTCTTTGTTTTTAAGCTGCCCCCTGCACTAAATCTCTATTCAGCTTTGTCTAATTCTCTATTCAGATTAGCCTAATCTGCTGTTCATTTTGTACATTGAGTTTCTAATTTCAGTTATTATAGTTACTATATAATTTTATTTCCACAAGTCTATTAATTTCTTTACAAATTTTTATGATCACTGAGTTAGTCTCATGTTCCTCACTCATACTATTAATGTCCTCTTTTATTTTTCTAAACATGTTAAGTGCCTTATTTTATATTTGATTCTTTTGTTCTTATTGTTTGTTTTGTTAATCCATACCCCAGGCTATTTTTGACATTGATTTTGGCTGTTTTTTTTTAAAAGGGAGAGTGGAAGAGTGGGGGAGAGTGAGAGAGAGACATCGATTAAGAGACACGTCCATTGGTTGCCTCCTTCACGCACCCCAACCAGGACTGGGGATTGAACTTGCAACCGAGGTATATGCCTTTGATCAGGAATCTAACCTGTGACCCTTCGGTGGTGGGCCAATGCTCTAACCACTCAATAACACTGGCCAGGACTATGTTTTGATTCTTAAAGTTTAATATCTGAAGTATTTGTGGGCTTGATTCTTTTAAAAAATATATATATTTTATTAATTTCAGAGAGGAAGGGAGAGGGAGAAAGAGATATAGAAACATCTGTGATGAGAGAGAATCATTGATTGGCTGCTTCCTGCATGCCCCCTACTGGGGATTGAGCCCACAACCTGGGCATGTGCCCTTGACTAGAATCAAACCCGGGACCCTTTAGTCCACAGGCCAATGTTCTATCCGCTGAGCCAAACCAGCTAGGGCTGTGGGCTTGATTCTTTAGAGTGATTTTTCCTGCTGGTTCCTGCTCATGGAACGTTGTTGTCTCGTCTATTATCTTGTATCTATTTATGATTTACATTTACTTTCATCTCATGGCTATTGGAATATTTTTAGGGCAGATTCTTTGAAACCTGGTTTTAAAGTATGGGTTATGTATGCATGTCACACATGAAAATTAACTCAGGAATTAGACATTTCCCCTTTGCACAAAATCCTTGATTAATAGGTTTAATAATTTCATGAAAATTATTTTTTAAGCAAACTTAACTTCTTTTAAACAAGTATCTTTGCTTTCTGTTTAGTTTTGTGGCTGCTCGTTGGTGTGGGGTTATTAGGATTAGGACTACGGCATAAAAGCTATGAAAGGAAGTTGGGCAAAAGGGTAAGTAAATGCCAATCTTAATATAAGATTTTGTAGGATATATGTATATGTATATGTATATGTATATGTATATGTATATGTATATGTATATACATACATTTGTATACTTCTCCATTATGACCGAGCTCTAGACCTGGATCTAATGATGTTAGGGCCCTGTATTTCATCTCCTTAACCCTTAGGTCAGAGGCTAATAACATAGAATTATTTTATGAAGTTGGGCTGGATTCTTGGGACAGGATAGACACACATCATAGAGGCAAACTGCTTGTGATTTTGTTATACATAGAAGTTATCTTTCTCATCCGATGGTTTAACATATCTAAACCATGAAATAAAGAACTATTTTACAATGGCTTCTTTGTACTGTCTAGTAGATATTGCTGAAGGCAATAATGTGAGATTCTTTGATTGAATAAAAATCTTACAGACAATCCTCAATTTTGCAGATTTGGGTTAACTTGTGTTTGATGAAGTGTGGAAGTTTTCTTGTCTCTTTCTTTTCCCTCTTGCTGTCTACAGTTTTGTATGTTTTTTTCCCTTTCTCTGTTAGAGAGGTGGGTAAGAGTAAGTCATTGCAATGTAATGCTATCCTCCACTCTGATAAAAAGCTTGATGCATATCCTAATGCAATGAGAATCACAGTTTTGTGTAAAATAGAATTCATGGGTTAACTTTGGATTTTTTTAGCAATCTGTATTACCAGGCAGATGTTTCATATTAAATAAAAAGCTATACTGAAGGTGCAGGGCCTGCTCCTCTCGTTGACCTTGGTCCTCCTAGCACCTCATGGAGTGCTTGGCACATCCTCGGAACTCAGTAACTATTTCTTAATTGAGGTCATTACATAATCTCTTTCTTTTTCCCTTTATTTATTATTTATTACTTATTTATTATTTATGACTGCAAATAATGTCAGCCAGAAGAGGATATGTAATGTCAGGGATCCTTTTCAAAAGGAGTCGTTTCAGTTGGATTTTGTGCCTGTTCTTTTGGTCATTCATTCATTCATTCATTTGATAAATCTTTGAATGTCTCATGTGTGCCTGGTGACAGAGATTAGAAGGTAAATGAGTTAGACAAGATGCCTGCTCTCACAGAGTTTACATTCTAGTAGGGGAGGGAGACAGTATTCAGAGGAACAAGTAAGGTGTCAGGATGGCTTCTGTTTTTTTGGTTTGAGCAACTGGATGGAGGGAAGTAGCACTTACTGAGGATTGGAGGAATGAGGGAATACCAGGTTTTGGGGTGATAAAATCCAGAGTTAATTAGTTGCATGAAAAGGGATAGCTTGATGAATATAACCATGCTTCTTGAACTCTCTGTTGATGGTTCCATTCTCTTTATGTGACACTCACTAAACGGGGTAATTTTTCTTGTGGAAAGATGAAATGCCCAGCTCACTGCTGGTGGCACATTGAGCTTTTTGTGTTGAGTAATGGCCCTCCGACACCTAGAAGTTGCTACTTATTCTTCTCCCAGTCTGAGCTCCATGGTCCACTTTGAGGTGTTTTTCAGTTGTGGCGATGGATTTGTTTTAATCCATCCTCTTTCACAGGATCCCTGTTGCGGGCCAGACGGTATTAGTTTGAGATGATGATTAGGGTTGAGCAGTGCATTCTCTGACTGAGCCCACTGACCCAAAAGAGGAACTCTGAAAGGGGCTGTGCTCCTGAACCTCTGGCCTTGTGGGGACAGTAGGGGAGTAGCACCACCATACCTCAGTTAGAAGGGGCACACCACTTTACAAACATGTTAAAGGACTCTCTGTGCCCCTCTGTGATCTTCTCCGGGGCAAGGGAAACCCCTCTCCTGAATATGGTGTTTATCATTTCCATGCATTTCTTTCTATTGTTACCATAGATCAGGGGTCCTCAAAGTACGGCCCGTGGGCCACATGCAAATACAAATATTGTATTTGTTCCCTTTTTGTTTTTGTACTTCAAAATAAGATATGTGCAGTGTGTATAGGAATTTGTTCATAGTTGTTGTTTTTTAAACTATAGTCCGGCCCTCCAATGGTCTGAGGGACAGTGAACTGGCCCCCTGTTTAAAAAGTTTGAGAACCCCTGCCATAGATGCTCTATCTCAAGACAGTATTCTATTTTTTTAACTTTATCTAAATGACATCTGACACATATATATTTTACAACTTACTTTTTCTTAAAATCATCTTTGTGAGATTCATCCATGTGGAAATACATATCCTCAACTCATTTATTAGCTCTGTGCAGTATTCCATTATTTGTAAGTGATACAATTTATTCATTTTCCTATTTTGCCTATTGTAACAACAGCCAGATTATTTTTAAATGTTTGCTATTATAAACAATCTTTATTACAAATGCTCACTTTCCAAACTTCTAAGCTTAAGCTAGAAGTTCATGGAGGATTACGAGATAACGTTTAGCAAATATCTCCTTATTTTTATGAATTAAATGTGGGCAGATACTTACGAAAATACCTTTGCTAAAATATGAATTTTGGTAGAGGGAGGTGGGAAAAATGGGTCATTGAACCTGCCATTGTTTATAGTTATCCTAATTCACATTAAAACTTCCTCAGGCACCAACCACAGAAGTCTCTGCCGCCATCTGGCCTTTCAGGTTTGGCTACGACAATGAAGGGTGGTCTAGTCTAGAAAGATCAGCTCAGCTGCTTAATGAAACAGGTGGGTCTTACTGGAATTAGTTTTAGGTTTTGAGAAACTACTATTGTTACTTTTACTTGGAGCAAGATCATAAGTACCAGGAGGAGGGTTTGCTGGGTCATAAACTAATTTCTTAAAAAGGCCTTTACTTTGGTGAACAGCTGCAGGAGGATTTAGCATCTGTAACCACATTTGTCTTTGTTTGAGAGCAATTAATTCTGTTGATTCTGAACAAAGCCTCACACTGGGTATCTACAGGGGATTCTTGTCACGCCTTTGCTCTTAGAGATGCCCCTGCTGCTGGCTCCTGTCACTCGGGGACTCACTTTGGAGACCAATAAACTGTCAGGTTAAAACTGGTAGGGTCAGAGTGATGCTCATTTGTGATGCAAATTGCCTTTCAGAGCCTAAGGGACTAGGGCACAGGGCAGGGGCAGGCTAGTAGGGGGCAATGGTAAAAAAGGGGGGGGGCATATGTAATACTTTCAACAATAATGATTTAAAAATAAATGAATTAATCAAATTTTATTTATTTTTTAATTCTTTGTTTTTTATTATTTAAAAAAAAAATTCTTTATTGTTTAAAGTATTGCATATAGTATTATATGTCTCCTTTTTCCCCCATTGTTCCTCCCTGGCCACCCTCACCTTCCCCCCCCCCCCCCCCACACACACACATGCCTTCACCCCACCCTAGTGTCTGTGTCTATTGTGCTTATATGCATACATACAAGTCCTTTGGTTGATTTCTTACCACCCCACTTCCTCCCCTGCCTTCCCTCTGAAGTTTGACGGTCTGTTTGATGCTTCTCTGTCTCTGGATTTATTTTTGTTTATCAGTTTATGTTGTTCATTATATTTCACTAATGAGTGAGATCATGTGATATTTATCTTTCTCCGACTGGCTTATTTCACTTAGCATAATGCTCTCCAATTAAATTTTTAAAATAGCCTAAGGAACAATTTTTAAGTTTCCATGCCTGGGGGAGCTCATCTTTGTATAAAACATCCTTGAAAATATATGGGCATTTGGTTCCTAGATCAACTGCATGGAACGTGGAGCAAGATATGTAAAAGGCTGCACTGTTCTGGTTATTGCTAATGATAAGCCTGTCTCCTAGGAAATTGCGGAGGGTCTATACGAGTTTAATCTGGCTAAGAAATCTCCTTGGCCTGTAGTCCTTTAGTCCTGATTACAGGCCTCCAAGGCACATCTGGTCAGGTCTGGCAAAACCAATACACTTACTTCTGTGCCAATACCACGGAGGTGTTTGCCGAAAAGTAAAATGCTATTGTGCACCACTCTCTATTTCTGAACATAAATTGGGTATTTGAAAAAGCCATTAAGCTATTTGAGATTTGGGGAGTGATGTTAATATTATTTGAAAATTTAGAAAAGTTATGGTTTTATCCTTTTCTGCATTTTCTTAAGGTGCCCTGTGTATTAATTATATTCTAAATATGGGAAAACTCCCTGATAGCTCAGATTTGGTTCACTTCACTTTCATGACTCATTAAGAACTTGTTTTTGATTTCTGAACCAAGGCAAAGGGTTCAAGAACAACGTTTTGCTCATTGTTTTTGCATTGTTGTGGTTAATCACCATGTGCCTTTCTTTTTCTGAATAGGTGCAGATTTCATAACAATTTTGGAGAGTGATGCTTCTAAGCCCTTCATTGGGAACAATGACTTAACCATGTGGTTAGGGGAGAAGCTGGGTTTCTATACTGACTTTGGCCCAAGCACAAGGGATCACACTTGGGGGTGAGTGTTCCTTGGGTACTAATCCTGAATATAACTCTGAAAGACCAGGCAGCATAGGCTTAGAGAAGAAAGGTGAGATTGTCGGACCTTAGTCCCATGACTGTGCCCTGCTGATGCTTCCTGGGGGATGAGGAAGTGCCAAAGATATGCATATTCCATAATTGTTTGAATGGTTTTCCTATTACTGGATATTTTCAATTTACCATTAGAAACCATACAGTGTAGGAGCTGAGATTATAACAGTAGGCATATCTGACCTGAACATTGTCTTCATGGAGTTTATATTCTCATGTAAAGATACAGAAAATAAACAAGGACACAAAGATGTAAATAATGTTGGAGAGAACCAAGATGGCAGCATAGGTAAATGCCAGACTCACCACCTTCCACAACCACATCAAAATTACAACTAAAATACAGAACAACCATCATTCAGAACCACCTGAAAACTGGCTGAATGGAAGTCCTACAACTAGAGAAGTAAAGAAGAAAGCACTTTGAGACTGATAGGAAAGATGGAGGTGTGGAAGGGGTTGGTCCAACACCCACGTGTGCCATTTATTTAATCAGGAGGGAGATCATCTCTGTGGAGGCCTCCTGTAAGGAGCAAGAGGTCCCAGCCCCACACCAACCCCCCCCCCCCCCCAGCCCAGGATTCCAGAGCTGGAAAGAGAAGTCCCTGTAACTATGGGCTGTAAAAACCAGTGGGGATTGGGTCTGAGTGACAAGGGGGCTGCTAGAGACTCAGGTATTCCTTTTAAAGGGTCTGAACAAAACTTATAAGGTCCTGCTTCCTCTGAGCTCCAGTGCCAGGTGGCAGCTTTGAGGAACCCAAACACATATGGAGAGGAACTGGATTGTCTGGCATTGGGGCAGGAACTTGGGGGCGGCTTTCTCCCTGACAGTGGTGCTTGCAGGGGTCATTGTTCCTGTGCTGGGACCTCCCCTGTCACAGGGCTGACTGGAAGCCATATCTGACTCTCCATTAGCCTGGAACACACTGTTTGCTCTGCCCTGGGGATTCCCCGAGACCCCACCCCATCCAGTTTGCAACCCCACCCAACCTGTTTGCAGTGGCCTTTCCATATGAATGACCTGTACTGGCTCAGGCTTCAGACTGCTAAAATCTCTCAAACAAGCTGCAGCTAGCATCAGCGTGCTCCAAATTTATCAATAAAAGGCCCAAGACCTGGCACTAGCACCAGCCTGCCTTGATTCACAGCTGGGACTTTCCTGGGCACTTCCAAGTGGCCCCAGGCAGTGACTGACTGCACCTCCCTGGAGGCCCTCATGCCAGTGTACCCAGTGGACAGCTTCAGACCATAGTAGATTACAACTCTTTGCACCCACAAATGACACACTCAAGAGGCAGACTCAGTGAGCACTAAAGCCCCACTGAAGCAAGTCCTGCTCCATGGGGGTGTTTTCTGCACAGCAGTTCTCCTACTGTACTAGTACTCACAGTGGCTCCTCACAGGAAATTAGCTTGGAGGCCAATTCTTCCTAAAGATGCCAACAGCAATCAAGGCTCAACTACAAGGCTGTGCACACAGCCCACACAGGGGTGCAATTAGAGTGCCCAGCTCAAGTGACTGGGGAGACTGTGCCACTGAGCCCTACGGGATACCTACTACACAAGGCCACTCCACCAATTCCAAGAGACATAGCCACTCTACTTTATATGTAGAAACAAATCCAGGGGAGCATTCAAAATATGGAGACAAAGAAACATATCACAAATGAAAGAAATGGAAGCAAGCAAACTACTAGATACAGAATTCAAAACCATGGTTATAAGGTTACAAAAGGATCTTCATGAGAGTTTCAGTGAACTTAGACTTTCAAGGACCTCAGTGAAAATGTCAAAGACATGAAAAAGGACCAGTCAGAAATTAAGCACACACTAACTGAAATAAAGAATAATTTATAGGGATTCAACAGTAGAGTAGAGGATTCCAAGAATCAAATAAACAATTTGTAATATGAGGAAGCAAAAACCCAATCAGAAGAGCAAAAAGAAAAACAAATAGATATTGAAAACCTATTTGAAGAAATAATGACAGAAAACTTCCCCTATGTGGTGAAAGAAAAAGACTTACAAGTCCAGAAAGCACAGAGGGTCCCAAAGAAGAGGAGCCCAAAGAGGCCCACACCAAGACACATCATAATTAAATTGCCAAGGGCTAAAGACAAAGAGAATCTTAAAAGCAGCAACAGAGAAGCAGTTAGGCACCCACAAGGGAATGCCCATAGACTGTCAGCTGATTTGTCAACAGGAACTTTGCAGGCCAGAAGGGATTGGCAAGAAATATTCAAAGTGATAAATAGCAAGGTCCTACAACTAAGATTACTCTACTCAGCAAAGCTCTCATTTAGAATTGAGGGTCGGATAAAGAGTTTCACAGACAAGAAAAGGCTAAGGGAGTTCATTACCACCAGACTAGTATCACGTGAAGTGTTGAAGGGGATTCTTTATGAAGAGGAAGAGGAAGAAGAAGAACAAGAAAAAGATTAAAATATGAACAATAAATACGTATCTATCAACAATTGAATCTAAAAATCAAAATAAATGAATAAGAAATCTAATGAACAAAATAATCTGGTGAATAAAATAGAATCAGGGTCATGGAATAGACTGACAAATCTCAGAGGGAAGAGGTTGGGGGCAGGAAGAGATTAACGAAAGATGTTACCTAAGGACACAGACAGTAGGGCGGTGAAGGCCTGGGGTAGGGTGGAAACTGGGTGGCGGGGGCAATGGGAGTGAAGAAGGGGGACATCTGTATACTCTCAACAATAAAGATTTTTACAAAAAAAGAAGTGAATACTATCATTTGAGATAGTGATTATGTGCCATGTAGAAAAGGAAACACGCTATGGAGAACGTGGCTGGGTAGGCAGGGGCAAGGGAGACGCTAATGTAGGTAGAATGGTCAGGAAGCTACTTGAAAAGCTCATGATGAGAAGAACCTAGGACCTAGCCATGGGAAGCGCTGCCAGAACCATCAGAGTGAAGATGTGAGACAGGATCAAGCTTGGTGTGCCTGGAGCATAGGGATTAATGGAGAACTGATGAAGAATGAGGTCAAGAGCGGGCACCTGACCTGAGGGAGCCCCCGTATCCATGCCTAGGACTTGATTTAATTCAGTTGTGATGGGAAGCCAATGGGGGATTTAAAACATGGGAGTAATCTGATCTGCTTTTCATTTTTAATAGATCATTCCACCTGTTCTTGGAAGAACAGAATGTCAAGGGCAAGAGTGGGAGCAGGGAGACAGGTGGTGAGGCAGATGCAGTAGCGCAGGTGAGAGAGGACAGTGAGAGCCGCAGAGATGGAGAGAAGGGGGAACAGAGCTGACAGGACTCGGTAATGGGTTAGGTGTCAGGGGCCCCAAAGTGAAGAGTCAGGGGCAGCATGTAGGTTTTTGACCCGAACACCTGAAAGGAGATGGTGCCATTGAATGGCATGGGCGTGACCAGGAAGTAGCAGCATTGTGCTCAGTTTGTAGCTCTCTGACTTAGACTGAGGTAGAACGTGCTTTCACATCTTTATTGAACAGGTTTTAATTTCTAATCTTGTAAATTGTGACTTTGTGCCCTAGCGGGCAAGATTGTACATTTCCAAATGTGTTGATTACTATTAGAATTGTTTATGCAAATATGTTGCCAAAGTAACAATGCAAGTAAAGTGGATTTTGTGTATTACTAATTCTCCCCTTTTCGTGTCTCCATAGCGCTTGCTAAAACAGAGTTGATAAAATTCTGACATCAGAGTTTATTAGTGACACAGCGAGAAATGCTAAGAAACAGAGATACGATACAATAGATCGACAGACTGCCGCATACGTCTCCCCCGCATGCCTGAGTGCCCCTCGGTGGGACGCTCAAAGTGTGAAATGTCCCTTATTAACATCATTTGCTTAGTCCTGTCCTGTCTGCATGATATGGTCAGACCAACAATGATGTTTCTTTTCATTCCCACACAGGATTATGGTTTTGTCAAGATATCCCATTGTGAAATCGGAGCATCACCTTCTCCCGTCGCCAGAGGGCGAGATTGCACCAGCCATAGCACTGACCGTGAATGTCTCGGACAAACTGGTGGACTTCATTGTGACGCACTTTGGGAATCACGAGTGGGTTTCTTTGGTCTACAGAATGGGGCACAACTGCCAAGAAACATTATTAACACATTACTTAGATATCTATGCAAATGACCTATCTTTCTCCTTGTTATTTTTTTCTCCCAAAGTACTTTTCCCTTTGTGATTGCTTTTAAACATTGGGCGTAGACACGTTTGAGGTGCGGGCAGTCCTTATCGATGGCACCAGGCAGTGATGATGGTTGTGTTAGCCAGCAGTTACCGAGCAGGTGTTGTGCTCAGTATTGCATTTACTCCAACCTGTATGAAGTACTGATATAGCCCCATTTTACAGATAAGGAAACGAGGCTGAGAGAGGTTCCATGACTTGTCCAACCAGGGCCACACAGCTAAGAGCTAGGTAGACCCAATTCAGAGCCTGCAGGGACTTGCGGCCACTGTAGGAATAGGACATTCCCTGTTCCTACAGGGTTACCACAGTTGGAAGGACTGTTGGGATCTGAGAGTACTAAATGGCATTCCTTTGTCCCTCATGTTTTCCCAATCGGCTGATAGGTCAGAAGAGGAATCTGGCAGGGCTACCAAAAGATCACTTTTAATTCTGATAAGCCTATTGGACAACATGATTGAGTGTGTCCGCATGGAACTGCTAATGCATCTCCCAATGATGTGAAACTGACTCCCCCAACAGCAGGGGTGGAGGCTGACAGCTCTCACCTAAGTGGAGAGAATAAACCAGAAAACACCCTGTTTGCAAACTAGCAGTTTTCAAGGAGAGGAAGGACTTGAGACAAGCCTGCCCAGTTCATTCTTCTAAACTTAATCTGTAATAATAAAAGCGTAATATGCTAATTAGACTGGAGGTCCTTCTGGGTGCCTGCCTGCTGCCAGAGGGAAGCTAGTGCTGGCAGCCGGGGGGAAGGAAGGCCTACTCTTGCACGAATTTCGTGCATCAGGCCTCTAGTTAATTATAAAAGTCTTCCCCAAAAGAAGAGAGAGGCCAGAGATGATTTTCTAAGAAAGTCCCTCTACAAGGAGACATGAGGAATGAGGTTTTTTAAAAATATATTTTTATTGATTTCAGAGAGGAAGAAAGATAGAGAGAGAAATAGGAACACCAGTGATGAGAGAGAATCATTGACTGGCTGCCTCCTGCACGCCTCCCCCCTGCATTGGGGATCGAGCCCACAACCTGGGCATGTGGCCTGACCGGGAATTGAACTGTGACCTCCTGGTTTATAGGTCAATGCTCAACACTAAGCCATGCCAGTCAAGCTGGGCAATGAGTTTTATCCCCCCAAAATAATATTCATAACCGGTGACTGAGTACTGACTAAATCATGAATAATGCCCCAAATAGATTGTAAAAGCAACGATAAAGGTATATAATTGATACTCTACCACAGTAAACATTCTGTAATGATAACAGAAAACACTGATGTAAAGGGCTGAGTCCTATAAAACAGGGCAAACAGGTTCTGTTCACATTGATCACAGGACGCCACAGAGCTTTAACGTGACACAGAGAACACTAGGAAACAGCACTGTCGCACTGTACGTTTTACCTGAACCAAACGAATGTGCCTGCTACCCTTAATTTCCTGTTGCCTCACATTTTCTCACAGAATTATGGGGATCTGTGTAAGCCTGCTTGCATACTTTCTGAAATAAGTCAGAGCATAAGTAATATACGTTTGCGTCCTTAGATATAAAAAGGGTGTTTGGAAGATGGATGATATAGATGGTCCATATCTCTTTAAAAAGCTGTTTGGAGAAACACCTTCTATTTCTCCCAGTAATTTTCATGTAGCAAGTGTAGGCATTAAAAAATCATTCCACTGGCCTTAAAAGAGCACTTGAGTTGGGTTTGTCTTTTAAAAAATAGGCTTTAGACACGTTTGTGTCTAAAGGTTGCCAGGGTTTTAACCTAAGAAACAGTTAGGTTTCTACCCCTCCCCTTTTTCTTTGCTTTTCCCCTGCCCCCTTCAACTCCTTCCTCCCAGCTCCTCTGCAATGTAAGGAAGAGACTTGAAAAGGAAGGGAGGAGACAAGACTGAGAGATGGCGCCCAGGTTGTGTTTGGAAGGATAGCCTTGTCTAACTTTCTATTAACCACGTCTTTAAAGCTCTCCGAATAACACCAAATCCTTGACTTGCAATCTTACTCGATTTAATAAAAATGACAACATCAGCAACATTAAGAGCTAACCCTTATTGAGGAGATGTACCTTGGGGGAGGAAGGGAGTCAGTGTAGTTTCATGGTCAAGCGCATGGAATTCCGTCCTTAGGGCTGGGCAGAGGAAATCGTGTTCCCAGAGTCAGAGTTGGAACCAGGAAGAGCGGCCACAGGCATGAGGCATGCAGCTACTTCCCCTCAGGGACTGGGGAAGAAACACCCTGACTTCTCTCTCCTCTCAACCTGTTATCTCCTGCCAGAGCCTCCAGTTGGTGAAGCATAACTGGAAATCTGCCGACAAGGGAGCCCAGGAGATGAAATCTGCAGGGGTCAGCCTCCCAGGGCATAGAAAAGGGCTGAGAATGGGTCTGGGCAGGGGAGATGGAAAATAACACATGTTACTTAGCATCATTTAACAATAGAGCTAATGCCTGCCTCTCAGTGCTTAGGAGAATCCAATATCAAAGATGTTAAGTTATTCTTTTCACTCTTTCATACCTTGAGACATCTTTTAATAGTACTCAGCTGTCCACTCTTGCTCATCTAAGCTTCATGCTGTCTTCAGATCCTACCTTAATGAGGTGTCTCCAATCTTCTAGGTCCTCGTGATCTCCCTCTATCTTCCTTCATCATAGTTTTTCTTTTTCTTAATCTTCTGGCTTCTGGGGAGGTGTAGCCAATGGGAGGCACTCACAGGGCTGGGGGGCAGGAGGAGGGGAGAGGACAGGGTGTTTCCCATCCTTCCTCTCAGCTTTCTCTGGTTTTCTGGCAGCAAGTGAGTGTCTTGTGTGGTTCCAGCTCCTCCTTAGATGACCCCAGCTCCTTGGGGACAGCCTCCTTCGTAGCACCATCTCCCACCGGTCAGGGCTGGCTTCTGGCCTCTGGGCCTCCTCTGTCCCTCTAGCTGTAGAGGTGGTACGGGTTCCTCCTTGTTGCAAAACTCCAGTTGTCTCACTGGCTCCTGTTTGGCTTCCTATCACCTAGTAATGTGTCCCTATGTTAAATTCCCTTTATTTGAAACACCTAGAGTGCTCTCAATTTTCCTGGCCACATCATTTCAACTATGATGTCCCTATTTTTCCCCAAATAGATTGTAAAGCACCCCAAAGCTTGATGCCCTTGCCTAATTATCTCAGTTATAACTAACAGTGCTTTGCATCATGAAAATACTGTATCATGCTTAGCCACTTTTAGAAGGTGTTTGCTTGAGAGAGCTGAGTAGATTCCATGAGTCAAATGATTTTTGGGGAAAGACCTTGTTTTTCTTAGTCAAAAGTGTGTCAACCTACTCAGTTATTCACCACTGTTCCTCCGTCTCATTCATTTCTAGAACATTAAGACATTTGCCTAGGTAGGAATTACTCCGGGTTTGTGCTCTACTTAAAGATATTTGGGGGTGGGGGGGGGGCAGAACTTAAGTACTTAAGGCTTTTTAAAAGTTGTTTTGCAAATACAAAACAAAATTACATTTTTTGCTTTTTTTTTTTTTTTTTTTTTAGAGATGACCTCGACAGGAAACTTCAGGCTATTGCTATTTCAAAACTCCTGAAAAGTAGCTCTAATCAGGTGGTATTTCTGGGTTATATCACCTCGGCCCCTGGTTCCAGAGATTATCGACAGCTCATTGAACATGGCAATGTGAAGGTAACACAATCGTAATAGGATTTGAAGTATTAAGTAACATTATGTTTCAGAACATGAGTTCATCTCTGGCATAGTGGATACGGCAGAAAGTGGAGTCCCAATGGACTCCTTATTGTGGCTTCAGGATGCTGACACTTATTATTATAGAGAATCTGTAAGAAAGAAGAACTTTGTAAAGAAGATGAGAAGTCAGCGTTAGGCCGAGCTGAAGCATCTGTGGGATATTGATGGAGCCACTCAATAGATAGCTGCATCAGGAATTGAGAAGGGCAATCAGGACTAGAGGTATAGATTAAGAGTCACCACCACGGTCTTGTTTTTATTTTTAAATATATTTTTATTGATTTCAGAGAGGAAGGGAGAGGGAGAGATCGAAACATCAATGATGAGAGAGAATCATTGATCGGTTGCCTCCTGCATGCCCCACACAGGGGATTGAGCCCACAACCCAGGCATGTGCGCCTGACCGGGAATTGAACCATGACCTCCTGGTTCATAGGTCGATGCTCAACCACTGAGCTATGTCAGCCTGGCCGCTGTCTTGGTGATCATTGAAGCCATGGATGTGGATGACATTGCTGATGGAATTAGAGAAGTGCAAAAGGAAGAACAAAGAAAACCCCTGATGTATGTGGCTGTCAGGGGGGTAAGGATGGGAGAAGAGAAGGGAAATTATCTCAGGAAAGAGATTAAGGAGAGGCCAGAGGGTAAAAGGTAAACTTGGGGAGTATGGAGTCACGGAGGCTGCACCAGTTATTCACCACCATGCAACAAACCTCCTCAGACCTAGTGGCTTAAAGTAGCCCTGGTGTAATATTCTTACAATTTTGTGGGTTGACTTGGTGGTGGTTGTTTTTTTCTGGATTCTCTTGTGTTGTCAGGTGGCTCGGCTGTGGCTGGGGATCCTAAGATAGTCCCACTCTGGGGCCTTGCTGCTGACTCTTGGCTGGGCCTGTCTACGTACAGTTGGTCTCTTATCATTGACTAGCCTCGCTGGTGCTGTTGTGTGACCTTGGGGCAAGTTACTTGACCTTTCTGGGCCTCAGTGTTTGTATCTATACAGTGGTGGTAGCAATTTCTATTGTAATGATGAAGTATAAGCAAATGTCTGCACAACCCTCAGCCTTGTATGTAGGAGGCACTCGACAAGTGGTGGCCACACATATGTATTGTGTGTCTGGCTGTGCATAGAAAATCAAATAAAGTAAATGTACAAGTACAGGGCCTAGGAAGCACAAAAGAATGTTAGACAATGTGATATTTGGCAAGTCTAAGAAAAAATTATATCCTAATAAGAGAAGGAATTCTGTGTGTGTGTGTGTGTGTGTGTGTGTGTGTGAGTGTGTGTGTGTGTGAGTGTGTGTGTGTGTGTAAGGCATATGGGTAGTGTTAGAGAAGAGGAATTTTATTTGTTGTTGTTTTTAATTCTCTCTTGGTTTCCACTGTTAATGGTCAAAAGCTGTGTCAAGATTGGCAGTGGGTTCTTATATAGCTTTTTGTATCAGGAAGTTTATTAATGCAGAGAGTTTGGGTCATAAATGCTTGGATGAACAGATTTTTCTCTTTAAGAAATGAGTATTTAAATTCTGTAGTCTTAAAATTTGATAGCATCTTTTAAAAACCTAATAAAATAAAATGATAGCTAAGCACAGTCGCAGTTTATTATTCCCAGTATTCACAGCTGCATGGCTAAATTTTCATCACTTCCCAAGGCAAACCAGAACAGTCCTTTTCTTATTTGCTTTTTTAATCACTAACATTTTTCTTTAAATTTTAAATTTATTATAATTTTTTGTGTATACTAAAGACATATATGTGTGTGAGTGTGATAGAAAATAGTAAAGATTAACAAACATCCATATGTCTACCACCAAGCCTATGGAAAAAAATTAAGAAATAGGTAATAAATTGTGTGTTGTTTTGCAAATTCACAGATGGTGTGAATTCATTATGTATCAAGGGCTGATCAGGTGAGCATGGGTGTTTTAGTGGTTCTTTTAGTGATTTAAAAACATGTTTTCAATTAAATGTTAAGAGTAAAGTTGAGCCCTAACCGGTTTGGCTCAATGGATAGAGCGTCGGCCTGCAGACTCAAGGGTCCCAGGTTTGATTCTGGTCAAGGGCATGTACCTGGGTTGCGGGCACATACCCAGTAGGGGGTGTGCAGGAGGCAGCTGGTCGATGTTTCTCTCTCATCGATGTTTCTAACTCTCTATCCCTCTCCCTTCCTCTCTGTAAAAAATCAATAAAATGTATTTTAAAAAAAGAGTAAAATTGAGAAATGATCAGAAGTCAGGTATATTTTTTATTTATAGGATTTTAAAAAAGAAGGAAATGAAAATTTCTTTAGTAGAAAAGCTCCATATCTAGAGTTTTTGTAACACTGGAAAAAAATATATGTGTATGTTCTGCTTCTCTGATAAAAAATAACCCTGGTCTCAAGCTTTCAACATCCAAAAGACTCGTGATTACTCCCAAAATGTGTTTATCTCCAGTGATTCAATTTAACAAACATAGATTGAGCGCCTGCCAAATGCCAGAGAGGACCAGAGAGCCAAAGTGATTAGAGTTCCCCTGCTCAGGACGGGGAGGTGGAGACATAGAAACAAATACCCGTCTAGAACAGTAGAGCTGGTGTGCATGCGTAGGATGACCTAGGAAGGTTCTGTAACTTCTCCTCAGGCTGAGGGGCCTGGAAAGCTGCAGGGAGCCAGGAACGTGTTATAATCGCTGCTTTCCCTGCCTAACTCCCTCTCTAGACCATGTTCGTCTGTGTACTCCCAGCATCTAGTACAGGAGCTAGATGGGCATATAGTAGGTGCTCCAGAAATATCTGTAGAATGAATAAATAACGTGGACCTTAAAGGACCAGCAGGAGCCAGGGAGAGAAGACAGCATGCACAAAGGCATGTTTATTACTGCAGCTCACACATTTTCTTGGCAGTTCAGAACAGAGCACTGTTTTAATGCTTTAACGTTCTCTTCTCTGTTTATTAGGATATTGACAGCACGGATCAAGACAGATGGTGTGAATACATTATGTATCGAGGGCTGATCAGGTGAGCATAGGTGTTTGATTTTTTTAAAAAATCTATTATTACAGAGAGGCCTTGACTTACGAGTTTAATTCGTTCCGTGACAGAGCTCATAATTCAGATTACTTGTATGTCAAATCAAAAAGTGAACGAGTGAGACACATGATGCTGGGCTGATGTTGTGGCGTTCACTGTGACATTCGCTGCACCAACTAGCGGTGGGGTATCTGAAGCTGGCTCGTAACCCGAATTTTAGCTCGAAACTCAAAGCAAAAAATCGGCCGAGAGAGAGAGAGACGGCCCGTATCTCAAAAAACTCGTTAGTCGGGACACTCGTAAGTCAAGGCCCCACTGTACTGTGATCTTTTGAGTCTATCCTGGAGAGAAAAGCTTTATGGAAGCAGTTAATTAATTTTGTTACTTTTTATAAACATTGATTTAGTTAGTTATGCAGTTTAACATCTTTTTCAAGTCACAGCCTAATGATTTACGAAGGAATAAATGGCTAAGCAAATTAAATTTAATTATACAAAGAGGATACGATGTAAGCTATTTAGCATAAGTATGTATCTGTCAACACGTGTTAGGATTGGCACCATGTTTTACTGTATGGCATGGTGGGAACAGCGTGGACCATGGAATAAGAAAGCCTTGGGCTTGAATTCCAGCTTTGCCAACTTCTAATTATGTAATCTTGGGTAAGTCAGCTAACTTGTTAGAGCCACTATGATATTGTGGTGAGGTCTCTAAAATTTTTCTTTAAATTTTATATCTTTAAAAATTATATCTTTAAAAATATATCATCCCAGCCCAGTTGCTGTGGCTTAATGGTTGAGCATCAACCCATGAACCAAGAAGTCACCGGTTTGATTCCTGGTCAGGTCACATGCCCAGGCTGCAAGCTTGATAATTCTAGTGAAACACAGGGTAGCGTTAGAAATGGGAAATTGGCTTAATAATGAAGGTGTTACCTACTAGATCTCATCACATTTCCGAATGACAATAAAATCTTTACAAACCATTTCTATTCCTGCCACAGATTGGGTTATGCAAGAATTTCTCATGCTGAACTGAGTGACTCTGAAATTCAGATGGCCAAGTTTAGGATCCCCGATGACCCCATTAACTATAGAGACAACCACAAAGTGGTCACAGACCACAGGGAAGTTCCCAAGAAAATTCATTTCAACCCCAGGTGAGTGAGCTCTTTCATGTTGTAGACTACAGATATGAGACACAGCACCCCCTCTAGGGACCTGTTACCCCACCACGAGCTACACATTATGTTTGGTTCTAGAGGTTCATTCAGGTAGGTGAGCTCAAGGTAAAGATGATAAAATCTTGTTGGGGGTTGCAGTTATGGTCCCTGCCTTTTGAGATGGAGAAATGTGTTGTTAGTCCTTCTTCAGGTGAAAAGCTCACATAGGCATCAACACGACTATGGCCGTCATTAACACCACAGCAATAGCTGACACTGGAGTGTTCTCGTGTCCCAGACCCCAACCTAAGTGCTTTGCACATTATCTTGATTCATCCCCGTTGGGCTGGTGCTTTTGTTATCCCCACTTGACAGATAAGGGAGCTCAGACTGAGGAACAGGAAGTAACGTCACTGCAGGGCTAGTCAGACGGAGCTGTGAAGTGCGGAGGAAGCCCCTTAGTGTCATTGGTTGCTGTTGGCTGCTTGTTAGACACTCCTGGAGAGCTTTCAAAAACTTCCCAGACCGGCTCATCAGGACTTCCTGGTGGTCTGGGCTTTGCATTTTAAAATATCTTTCCAGGTTATTCTAATGTGCCGATAGGATGGAGACTATAGAGAGTGTATCATTCATTTCCATCGCAGATATTCTGCCATGTGAATTATATTGAGTTTTAAATATATTACCTGAAGTTATCTGACAAATCTATTTGCAGCAAAAGATGTGATTTGGAATATGTGTTCTTTCCTCCTCCCACAACTGGACAATGAGAAGAAACATCTGCATAAAACCAAACCCAGAACACGTCATGTATATTTTAGTACTTAACATTTCTGCTAGTTTTACCAACGAATATCTATAGAAACTTCTCAGACCTCATTTTCTTTGGGGGAAGAAAGAAGATACTTATTCATTTTTTTTCTTCCTTGTCTCTCCTCACAACAAGGGAAAAACTGGACCAGAGTGTAGGCAATGCATGTAAGGAGAGCTATAACCAAGTCTTTATTTGCTTCCATTGCTGTACTTGGTATTTCCCTTTGTAAGTGCAATGTGGTTGTGAGGAGCATGGGCTGGGGTCAAGCTGCCCAGCTCAATTCCTCGTCTTGCCGGTGAACAGCTGCGTAACTGTGGGCAAGCCACCTGGCCTCTCCAAGCCTCACCTCTCTCATCTGCAAAATGGCGGGGGGTGGGGGGGGATAGCAGTGCCTCCCTCCAACATTATTTGAGGTTTGAATGAGACATAACCTTTTCAGAATGGTCAGTGCTCAGTAGCCAGCAGCTGCAATAGCAACAGTAGTATTTGTTGTATTAACAGTAAAAGCAAAAGGCATAGAAAGTTTCCTTTTGCTGATTGAGATGACTTCTAAAATGGAAGTTAGAAGATCTGGGAAGTTTGAAGTTAAAGATATTCTCATTTTCTTATTCTTCACACCAGGAGTGTGGAGAAGTTCAAATAAAATATTTTTGGCTAAACCGATGTTCAGCTCTCACATCGATATTTCTTTCTCCCGCTGCCTTCCTCTCTCTCTAAAAATAAAAATATATATATTTTTTAAAAACCACATTTTTGGCTAATCCCAACTGCAGATTGATCCAAAACAACTGTAAAGGGAGCTAAATCCCACTCAGTTTAATTATGAAAATAACAGAAGCATAAGTAAAAGGCCTGCCTTAATTTGAAAATTTATTATCAAATGTACATACCTATGAAGACTTATAAAATAGAAATAGTAAAAGAATACTAACTTCACCAAAAATCCCATTCTTTAATTCAACAAAATATCCATAGGGTCCCATGATGCCAGCACCTGTGAGGCCCTGTGCTAGATGCAGAGGACAGTGTGAGGAGTAAGACCAAGTCTTTGTCCTATAAAGCTTACGTTCTGGTGGGGAGAGAGACAATTCAAGGGTTAACCCTGGTAAAGTTTTTGGATATATTTTTGCTACTTATAATGCATATATATCTATATATTACACAATTACCCCAGCTTGGCAAATGTATGAAACATATGTATATGTGTATTCATTCTATATATTAAGCTGACTTTTCCATCTAAACAATATATTATGAACTTCCTTCCATAATAAAGTATTCCTCTGAAAATATTTTTAATGATTGCATAATATTCCCATGCATAGATGTACCAGACGTTAGCTAACCCATACAGTTGTTTTTGCACATTTTATTTTTTCATTAATATAAAAAATCTCCAAGGGACTTCTTATATCTTTGGGCATAGCCTTGGTTACTTACTTAGGACTTAATTCTAGATGTGAAACAGCAGGGTCAAAGGTTGGACAAAATTTTGATATTTTTATCATTATTGTTTTGAGATGACAGCGTAAACAGATCTCCTATCTCCTACATTGGGGAGGTTATTTGTTGACGAAGAAAAGGAAGCAAGGGCTTCATTTTCTCAGGTCTTAGCTTCCTTTGTATTTCATCATACCAGCTAGAGCAGTGGAAACAGAATTTCTGGATGATAGGCCCAGAAATCAGGATTTTAAAAAGATTCCCAGGTGATCCTAATGTGCAGCCAAGGTTGAGAACCACTGAGCTAGAGCCATATCATTCATTAGCTTTTCATCAGCAAAGTAAACAGCTGCAGCATGTGAGCATTAGAGGAAGACCTAGAAGTTGCAATGGTACCAGAACAGATTTTATACATGCGTAATTATAACATGAACAACATTTCAGATTTCATGATCCCTATGTTACCAGAGAATTAAACTTTCCTGTCACTCGTGGGAGCGAGGCTCTTGCAATATCTTTAGAAAATGAATTTTCTAAGATTTTCACAGATGTGGATGAAGGCTTTCACGGATGAGATGTGGAAGAAGTCTTTATTTGTGTGAAGTTACGTTTCTCAGGTTCCAAAGTCCCTGCCCCTTAAGCCAGTCCTGGAAAAGGTGCAGCTGTGGTCCTAGTAGAGTCAAAAGCAAGGCCAATGTCCAGCACTTCTGTTCCATGGTGCAACTGGGTGTAGTTCAGCACTCAGGCCAGATTAAAGTCTATCAGTCCATTGTGGGTGCCCCACATGGCCATGAGCATGTGGACACAGGGGAGCACAGCCCTTGCAACTGGAGAGCGCGTTTCTTTGGTAGAAGTTTATATATTCCGGTTTCGAACACTTGCAATAGCGATGCCTATTCTGCTTGACTCGCTTTCAGGTGTGATTGATGGGCAAGCACCCTCCAATGTCACTCAGACCTTACTGGGCATGTGCCTACTAGTATTTAAATAACCAGGTTATTTACAATGGCATCACCTTCGCCTATAAAATGGACTTTATTAGAGCTGAAGACTAGAGAGAAAAATCTAGATTTACTTTTCAATAAATCAGCCAATAATTCTTAAACAGCTGTGCTTTTGGAGTGATCCATAACCATGGAAAGAGGACTTTGATGGTTAAAATGTTTGTCTGCCATTCCCAGATGCATGAAACCTTTTTTATTTCTTCATTTGCTATCTTATAAATTGATCACATCTCTCCGGGTTGTATGATAGATAAGTAAAAGCACAACGGATTATGTTTGAAATTTTACATAAGAGCATACCTTTCTGAATGGTTTTTACATGTCAATTACTTTTTTTTTTTAGATTTGGATCCTACAAAGAAGGACACAATTATGAGAACAACCATCATTTTCATATGAGTACACCGAAATACTTTTTATGAACTATTTAAAACAAGAATTCACTGACTGAGCAAGTCTAAGGAAAACAAAAAGTAAATAAAAAGAAAAGATGGATGAAAGTGGGAAACGACATACACAAAAACCCTCAATTTTGAAAATGTATGGTATCTATACAGTGGGAAATTCTATCAATTTATAAAATATATTGCTTAATAAAAGTATTTCTCCAAATTGTTTTAGTTATTTTTGATTAAAATAACAAACAGTGTGGGGTAATATAAGAAAGTTTTGCTACTAGAGATAAAATCATTATAATGTCTTACCTTTGTAATGCTTTAAAATAAGAAATTGATTTATTGATGAGCTGGAAGAACTATTTACAAAAACCAAGCAGTCTTAAATCCCTCTTGGGACAAAGCAGGGGGGAAATGTTTCAATAGTAAGTCTAATTGTTAGAAGAATAGTATGGACAAAAACCTATTGCTGACTCAGCAGTAGCAGCATGCCTATCATCATCTTCCTCCCACCTGTGGTAGGATCACCTGTCTTTTCTCCCATGCTTATCTCACTCCGTGGCTGTGATGTCTCCAATCAGTCAGGTCACCAGCTCAGGGAGCACACCTCAGCACACAGAGGGGTCCCATGGAGTGAAATTTCTTCCCTAGAATTAAGCAGATAGATGGTGGGAGAATTCAGCCCAAGAGCATGGTCTCCATAGAAGTAGTGATTGGAATGCTCTTCAGGGAGGCACATAACATCATAGACCTGGAATGGGCTCTGAATGTTGTTTTATCTTTGGGGGCAGAGAAAAAATTGTCAAGAGAGAGAATTTCCAAAGGATTTACGTCACAATCCAAGGGCGTTCCTTGCATCTACTTAATAAACGTGTCATATTGAGCACACAGCCATATGCAAGACATTATGCCCCATGGTGGTTTTGAAAATATGTCCACAAATGATTTGGTACTGCCTTCCCCAGGTGGAACCTAATTTGCCTCTCTTTGAGTGTGGGCTAGACTTACTAACTCACTTCTGATGAGAAGAATAAAGTGAAAGAGATGGCATGTGTCTTCCAAGCTTAGGTGATAAAAGATATTGTGGTCCTGCCTTAGTCTCCTCTCTTGGGTCTGAGAGAAGCCAGCTGCCGTGTCATGAGCAGCCCGGTGGGAAGGGGTAATGAACTTGCCAACAGCCATGGGAGTGACCCACCTAAGATGTGGAACTTCCGGCCCAAGTCAAGCTTCAAGTTGTTTTTCAGCCCCACATGCCATCTTTTTGTGTTTCCTTTGCTTGCTTTCTTTTTCCCCCCACTTGCCATCTTGATTGCAACTCATGAGAGACCTAAGCCCAACCATCTAGTCAGATAATAACTATTGTCTTAATAACTATGTATTGGGGTAATTTACTATGCATCAGTGCTTAGTAATGAGACAGTCCTTGAGCCTATTCATGCTTGGGGAACGTGGAGAAGCTGACAACAACAAACATTTACTTAGTGTCTATCATATCCATAGTACTGTGCTAGGCAGGTGGGGGTGGTAGGAAGTGTAGCTTAACTGAAAAATCCCTTATCTCTGGGTCCTGATTGCCAAGTGTGCCAGCCAGAATACGAAAGACAGCTTGAGTAGTAACTACTGACTATTGACCCTCTATTGAGCCAAGTGCTTTACCAACATCATCCCCTGACAATATTGCAAGGTTATGTAACCCAGATGCCAGCTGGGGTCTCCTGGCCTTTTGGCGCTGGATAAGAGAGCCAGAACCCCATTCTGCCCCCTCCTAAATTCACAGTGTCCTCCCCAAGATTTCTGTGAATGGTGGTAGGTTAAGGGGCAAGGTTCACATGTTTATGGTTACCTCTCACTGTCCTCTTCCCACTGTCATATTTCAGTTCAGAGATGGTCCCACTCTTGAATTTCTAAATAGGATTATGCTACAATGCAAGGTTAATGCAAGGAGAGGATGCATTTAATGCACCTACAAGTGCCTGGCACTCAGCAGGTGCTCAGTATTTCCCAAAGTTCTGGGGAAGCAGGTCTACACGCAGACAGCAAGCACTATGTCTGTGCTGTGCCAAGCAAACATAGAACTGGGTTCTTTACTTGACTTCCTCCAAAGTAAAATAAAGCACTCACACCATGTGTTTCATTGGACAGCATACTCTACTGAACATCTAGAAAGAGAGAGAGGGGTTTACATTATAGAAACTCAAACATCTTCAGGTAGAATAATTATATATTCTATGTTTTTAAAAATCTTTTGTCTCCTCCACATCATGTGCTTTAGGGATTTCCTTCTTATCTCTTCTGGGTTTCTGCATCTCCCTGAATTTCTGTTAATTTCTAGTGCAGACGGTTACAATTCATTAGTAGGGTGCTTTTCTCAGAATGTCCACTAGAGGACACTAGTGCAACTCCTCCCTTACTAGTGTGCTATTCTGAGAATGTCCACAAGTAAATTAGATTAACTATCTTTTTTTTTCTTCTCAGCCTTATTCTTATTCATCGAGTTCTGTGGACCTCAATGGACCATATAATGCCCATCTATATTAAGGAGGGCAATCTACTTACTGAGTCTATGGATTCAAACACTACTTTCATCCGGACACACCCTAATGGATACACCCAGAAATAATGTTTAATTTGTGCAACCTGTGGCCAGTCAGGTTGAGACATAAAATGCACCATCACAAACACTGAAATCACCTGGGGACTTGTTAAAACTGTGGCGTCTCAGGTCTTGCCTCAGTTCTACTACATTAGAATTTGCACTTTAACAAGATCCACACACAGGTGATGTCAGTTTGAGAGGCCCTGGTCTTGGTGGATAAAAAGTTTCTAGCCCTGAACTGTGAGATTAAGGTCATTCTGGCTGTCACTAGATACCTGCAAAAATCTTATATAATAAAGAGGTAATATGCAAATTAACCCTCATGCCCTCACAAGATGGCGGCCTATGACCAGGCCGGCAGGGGGGTTAGTGAGGGACGACCAAACGACTGAGCAAGCAGGCTGCGTGGGGCAACCTGGCCGGTGGTGGGGAGGGGGGGGGGGCCGTGAGGGGCGACTTGGCCAGCAGCGGGGGGCAGTTGGGGGCAACCTGTCTGGCGCGGGGGGGGGGGGGGGTTAGGAGTGACCAGGCAGGCAGGCAGGCAGGTGAGCAATTAGGAGCCACCAGTCCAGGATTGTGAGAGGGTACAGGCTGGGCTGAGGGGGACCCCACCCATGCATGAATTTTGTGCACCAGGCCTCTAGTCTATAATAATAAAAGAGTAATATGCTAATTAGACCAGACATCCTTCTGGACAAAGCTGGAGCTGCAAGGGAAGCCCAGGTCCCAGATGCCTGCTGGCGGTGGGAGGGAAGCCGGGGTCCTGGGTGCCAGAGGGAAGCCGGTCCCTGCAGCTGGGGGAAGGAAGGCCTACTTTTGCATGAATTTCGTCCATCAGGCCTCTAGTAAGTAAATAAAATAAAATAATACAATTGACATTCCTTCTTGGAGGAAGATAATAGATCTCAAATTATTTCTACAAATAATTTTTTATACACAATGTCCAGTACACAATCAAAAATTACTGAGCACACAAGTAATAAGACACCATAAGCCATGATCAGCAAAAACAACAGACAAGGGAAACAGGCTTCAGGTGTGAGGTTCATTAGATATAGACTTTTTAAAAAAGCTTCTTTTGTTCAAGGATGTAAAAGTCAAGCATGAACATTCTGTCAGGAAAGTAAAACTATAAAAAAAATGACAGCAGATTTGAAAAAACGAAAAACTCTAGAATTCTCAAAAATTCTGTAACTGAAAGTAAGAATTCAGTAAAAGCATTTAGCATCAGATTAAACAAATAGCAGAAGAACGGGAAGATAGGTCAGGAGAAACTCAGTTGTAGAGATGGAAGGCTTCCGGGAAATAGGAATAAGGGGAAAATTCAAGTGCATCTTTTAAATATTTGCAAAGGCACTATCCTTGTAGCAGAGATATAAACACATTTAACAGTCGCGTTATGCCATCATACAGTAGTGTGCTTTGTGATAGTCAGGTTATACACCTTTTACTAGTTTTAACAGAAAGCACCTGGAGCCCTGGCATTATGTAAACCCTTTAACCTGATGACTGTTCTTCCAGTGCAAGCCTAGTAATTCACAGCTCCTCTAACCTGCCCGGCCTAGCACACCCTGGCTGCTCCGACTCCTGAGGTAAAATAAGAGCCATGGTATTTTGGGTGGGGTGAGGGTGTGGCTGACCACGGTGTTGCTGATTGCTGGGCCCTTCGGAGCAGACTCACTGGACTGCCTTGGAGGAGAGGCTAAAGTCTGCGGTAAATTGTTGGGAAGGGTAGATTACCATTCTGGGAACAAGGCACTGCAGGGGGGACTTTGACAATGTAGCTGACCTTGAAATGATTAGTAAACTGGTATGTTATGTCAACCCAGAAAAATACAATATGCTCTTAGCTTGCCTTATTTTTAAGCTTTTTGGGGGAAATCTATAGATTAGAAATTAAATCAATTCTATGGAAATGTGAGGTTCTTGTTAATGATGATAACACCAGAGTGTACATGCCATAATTCCATCCAGGATAATTGGGAATTCTGGGGGCCTCAGTCCCCTTCAGTTCCAGCTTATACTGCAGAGAAGGACTGCACAGATTCCTATGTTTGTGCTGCTTCCTAGAAGAGTAAAACACTATAAACATTTCTCTGTTTTTTGCTTTTTGCCATAAAGCAACTTTCCAGCAATATCTTTGTACAATTTTTCTAACATTTCTGGCAGTTTTCCACTTTGATTTCTTTCCTCCTTAAAATATTTAGCTAGTCAGCAAAATGTTGTATACAACTTTTCTTTTCTCTCTTTCTTTTTCCACATTCCTTTTAAATTTAAGAGAAGCTGTTTGTTTGTTGAGTATGCTCAGGGGGACAGGTATGATGGACTGAGTCTGTGCGCCTCCTCAAAGCCATACGTTGAAATCCTAACAAGTAATGTAGGAGCAGATGGAGCCTTTGAGAGGGGTGATCAGGTCACGAGGATGGGGCTGCCATGAACAGGATTAGTGGCCTCATAAGAAGAGATGCAAGAACTTTCTCTCTGTTTCTGCTCTCCATCACGTGCAGATACAAGGAAGACAGCCATCTGCAAACCAGACACTGGATCTCTTGGCACCTTGATTTTGCACGCCCAGTCTCCAGAACTGTGAGAAAGGTCTGTTGGGTAAGGCCCCGCCTATGGTGATTTGTTATAGTAGCCCGACGGACTAAGTGAACTGGGTTACTAAGATAACCCAGTGACTCCAAACTTGGGGGGTGGGGTGGTCTGTGGATTGGGGAAGACAGAGTCCTCTGGGGGTAAATGAAACGTCCAAATCTCTCCCCCTGCTTTACAGTGGACAAACTCTTAGCAGAGATTATTATTTCAAAATACTCTAAGGTGAATATAGTCATAGGGGGAAAAAAAAGAAGTCATGGCTCCAAATTCCTTAAGGAAATAAAGCCTGATGGCATATTCTTTTCTCAGCTGTTGTTTGCGCTGTATCCCTGACTCACAAAGCGCTGGCTCTCATCAAAGGCCAAGAAGTCGTATGTACTTCTTTTCATCTTCACTGTTGTCACCTGATGGCAATTGACTTTGCTTCCCTAAACAGTAATAGCAAATATCACAAAAGTTAGTAATTGTAAACTGTGGTCAGAGCCTATATTCCTTCCTTTATATAATATGGCCAAAACATGCTGCTTTGTAGTCTACAAATTATTTTCCACCTATAATTTCTTTTTGATTCTCACAATTACCTTTTTATCTAATGTTCTAATGATCTATTATCTATCCTATATAATGAGAGGGATATGCTAATTAGCCACAACTGGATATGCTAATTAGTCATCACTAGTATGCAAATTGACCATCACTCCAACACACAAGATGGCCGCCCCCATGTGGCCACAAGATGGCAGGGGAGGGCAGTTGGGGGGGACCAGGTGGTAGGGGAGCAGTTAGGCATCGATCTGGCTGAGAGGGGTGTGGTTAGGGGGTGATCAGGCTGGCAGGCAGAAGTGGTTAGGGGAGTTAGGCAGGCAGGCGAGCAGTTTGGAGCCAGCAGTCCTGGATTGTGAGATGCTTGAGGGGTCCCAGATTGGAGAGAGTGCAGGCTGGGCTGAGGAACACCCCTCCCCCCTGTGAACGAATTTTGTGCACCAGGCCTCTAGTGTATACTAATAAAAGGGTAATATGCAAAGTGTCCGACCGTCCGACCAGTAGCTATGACACACACTGACCACCAGGGGGCAGACGCTCAACACAGGAGCTGCCAAGCTGCAGCAACTTGGCAGTGGTGGTTCTCGGGTGATGCACCCTGAAACCAGAGAGGAGGGAGCCTGATTCCTCGTGGGGCCATGTGATTCCACCTTCAGCCATGGGTTATGTTGTTGCTGGGGCACTGTCACCCCGAATTTGGTTTACTGCACACTTGCATTTACGTTCTGTGCCCTGTACGACAGCAACTTTGCAGAGTGCCCTCTTGCACTCCAGGGCCCCTCGGGGGATGTTGGAGAGCCGTTTTTGGCCTGATCCCCGCAGGCCAGGCCGAGGGATCCCACCTGCTGGAGGGACCCTGCTCCGAGCCATGG
This sequence comes from Myotis myotis, assembly GCF_014108235.1. Classification (NCBI taxonomy): domain Eukaryota; kingdom Metazoa; phylum Chordata; class Mammalia; order Chiroptera; family Vespertilionidae; genus Myotis; species Myotis myotis. The sequence goes on from NW_023416313.1 coordinate 31,000,370, forward strand.
TGCCACTGAGGTGTGGTTGGTTGGGGAGGGACCACAAGAGGTTGGCTCCAGGGCGTGTCCAGCCATCTCACCCAGTCCCACCCCACTGGCCACCTTCTAATTAATTTCCTTTCTTTTTTTTTAAAAAAATATTTTATTGATTTTTTACAGAGAGGAAGGGAGAGGGACAGAGAGTTAGAAACATCGATGAGAGAGAAACATCGATCAGCTGCCTCCTGCACACTCCCTACTGGGGATGTGCCCGCAACCAAGGTACATGTCCTTGACTGGAATCAAACCTGGGACCCTTGAGTCCACAGGCTGATGCTCTATCCACTGAGCCAAACTGGGTAGGGCTTAATTTCCTTTCAATGTGCACGAATCCATGCACCGGGTCACTAGAAGTGTAATAAATGATGTATTAGAATTAGAAGTTTGGGCAGAGCTTGACTGGGGTATCCTTCTGTCCCAAGTGGCATTGACTGAGGTCATTTCCTGGGATGTGGATGGTGGCTGAACTGGACCAGAGAGTCCAAACTGGTGTTACTCATGTGACAATGTCAAAAAGTATATGGCCATCTTTAATCTGCCACAGCTAGATTTTAGGAGGTGTTATTTGCATTGTCTAGATGAAGAAAGAAATACTCAGACTAGTAGGGGACTTGCCCAGAGTAGCACATCTAGTAAGCGGGGAAGGCAGGCACTGCCCAGGGCTCTTATTCCAAGGTGCTGGACACCTTGTTGGACTCAAATATTTTCTGAAGAACAATATGCTAATGCTGTTTCTTTTTTGCTCCTTCTCTCTCTCTTTTTAATTTTAGGTTAACTCTTATTTTCTTATTCATTTTGATTTATTTATTTTTTTTAAAGATTTTTCTATTGATTTCAGAGGGGAAGGGAGAGGGAGAGATAGAAACATTAATGATGAGAGAGAATCATTGATTGGCTGTCTCCTGCACTTGCCGCCCCTGGAACCTGGACACGTGCCCTTGACCAGAATTGAACCCGGGACCCTTCAGTCCACAGGCCAACGCTCTATCCACTGAGCCAAACCAGCGAGGGCGCTCCTCCTCTTTTAAAAGTTACTGGGAGAGACAAGGGCATTTGAGGGCCCAGGTGGGCCCTTTACTGTCTGTGTTTCTGATCGTACATGGTTCCAGCGCCTGTCTTTTCCCATTTGACCCATTTCCTCCCCTAAGCAGATATGAGGTTGGGGGTGAGAGGGAAGGGGTGGAAGTCTTTCTCTAGAATTGGGGGTAAGGATGACTGTAGTGGCACCAGCTCCCCGCTTAGTGGATGCTGCTGGGTTAACATTGAGTTCTGAGCAAGCAAAGGGCTGAACCCATGGAAGAAGCACATTTATTTGAGATTCATGGGGGTGGGAAACTAGTCAGGAAATAAATAGCTACGGGCTGAAGCAATAAGTCCAAGCCATTCGTTGGCCAATATGAATCAGCCCTTTGGAATCTGGTTTTAAGCCGAGGCGTCACTCAACAAAAGCCAGAGCGTGTTTCGAAGCCGTTGTTCTGCACAGCACAAATGGCTTTTTGAAAAGCACCTCCCAGGACACGACCTTTGCTCTATTGCTCAGATTTGGTCACAGGGAATCCTGGGGTAATGTCTGACACTTGGTCTTTACCAATAAACTATGCTTCCACTTTCCTTTATCTCAAAATTTCAGAAGATGCCTCTTTTCTCTTCTAGTGAAGCAATGGCTATACTAAACCTTTCCTTTTTTTTTTTTTTTTATTATGGGATAGCCTATTGCTACATTATATAATATCATTTTATATTATAACTAGAGGCCCGATGCAAGAAGTTTATGCAAGGGGCTCCGCCCTCACAGCTGCGTTGGCTGCCTCAGCCCTCACAGCCCCGGTTTCGTCTGGAAGGTCATCCAGAAAGACATCTGGTCTAATTAGCATATTATGCTTTTATTATTATAGATTATTAATGATATATTGTTATTTATGTTATCATTGTATTTCCATAATGGCCTGTTGCTATAGTATCCTTTAGATTTAAATTTATGTCCCAAGTCTTTGCAAACACTTTGTCTCTGCCCTTTCCAGATTCTGAGATTGGTTTTATTTACTGCATTTAAATCTGCCTCATTCTTCAGCAAATAGCAAAAGCACCTTGGAAATCAACATCATATGTGAGCAGGGAAAATCCCCTTCCAGGTGCTTCTGAATGTCGCCGTGCCGCATGGCACACCCCTTACCCCAAGTCGGGACTTCAAAGTCACAGCAGAACTGAAGTTCAATCAAAGCGTCGTTCACTCGGAACATTTTTGCTTTGCAGATATCAAGTAGCACGTGTACTTGCAGTGGCTAGGATTTCCACCAAAGGAACAACAGGAGTGCTCGATTGCAATACCTACCAGTGATGAGAGCGGTTATCACCAGGGGAAAGAAATGAAAGCGGAGGAAAGATGTTAGGAATGGAGTTAGCCGAAAATGAAAGGCCAAAGTGCTTGAGCACTGTGGGGGAGGATTAGCGGGACCCTGAGCGGTGCCCATCAGATGTGTCCCTTTATCATCTCCTTTATTCGCAATGTTGAAAGCTCGGGAAATTTCTGTGATTTGTGAAGTGCCTGCCACCGAGCTTGCCTCTCCAGCAGAGAAAGCCAGTGTGGCTCAGTGTAGTGCAGTGGTTTCCAAAATGGGGTCTTGGACTCCTGAAGCTGCTCAAGACCATTATCTGGGGTGCAGGAAAAGTATTAATTAGGATTACTATTTGACTCCACATTACGTTCTTGTTGTAAATTGTTGTTTTGGGGTTACGTGTACATAGCAATGAAACTGATGAAAGTGAGTTCCATCCCAGGCGGCATCGGGATCACCTGGGAACCGGTTCGCAATGCGCATTCTTGGGGCCCATCTCAAACCTACTGAATCTCTGATGCTCTAGGGGTGAGCCCAATAACCTGTGCCTGGGCAAGCTCCCGGGTGATTCTGATACCCAGGAAAATTTGAAGAGCAAACCGGTTTCTAATGTATATCATGTGTTTATAAATAAATTCACACATGTGGGCAATGCACTCAGAAGTCTTTACTGATGAGATGCTCAAACAAAAGCTGATGCTGTGGTGGAAACTTGCTGACTCAAGAAGCACATATTTCTTCTTCCCTTTTTGTCTATTTTGCTAATTAACTCTGGGGCGGGGCTGTCATTTAGCCTCTTCTTCTTTCTGGGTGTGTGTAAGCAAGTCGCTTAATCACTCTGGAAAATGCGAATAAAGTGAGATGTTACTATCTTACAGGACTGTGATGAGAGTTAAATGAGCTCACGTATACCAGAAGCACGTAGTGAGCTCTGAGCCAAAATAGATGTTCTTTTCCCCTTGCAGCTTTAGACCCCACAGCATCAGCAGGTGAAGTAAGTTCCACCTGCTAGGCCAGATCAGTATGTTGCATGTATGAAAGCCCCCAAAATCGCTTCTAGTCTACAGGCTGTACCCTGGTCTATTACACTTTGTGAAGCCTTGACAATGATGACAGATGGAGAGGGCAGTGAATGAGTTTATTCAACATCTTTTCCCTTTCTGAGTTGCATGTAATTTTCCATTGAAATTCCAAGCTGCAAAGAACAGCAGAGCCCATGATGCTGTAGACTGGAGCAGTTCAATATCACAGTGTCGGGAGGAACAGCTCGGAAAAGCGATGTCTGCTTGTCCTGACAGAGCAAGTAGCCTCTGATTCCAGCTGAGTTAGCTCATGGGAGCCGGTGGAAAGTGTTGGCCAACGCTTTCCCCTAAGAACCCTGGGAAGCACTCCCAGTTAGTGTTCATAGAACTCTCTGGAGAGCCTGTGAAATTGGCACATTTCTGGGCCCAGTGGCACTCAGCGTTGCAGAGACAGAATAGAAGCCACTGACTCTCCCTTATGATATCAACCCCACTAGCTCTCCACAGCCTAATTCTAGACGCGTCCAGCCATCTATTAACATAAGGATAAGCTGGAGACTGCGTCTGTGCAAGACCAGTAGAAACCTTGATGAACTTGAGGGTGAGGGGAGAAGTGCAGGAAAGCCCCTTTGTCCTCTGATACTTCACTTCTTTTAGTCGTGGTGGATAAAAGATCAGCAGAGAATTAATCAACTCTCGATGCATGAAAGGTGAATTGAGCTTGGGTTACGTAGATCATCTAAGACAGAGCTCTTGCTCTGAAGGTTTCTAACAGGGAAGGATGCGGCCTGGCAGGGTGGGGAGGCCCACTGGACGCGGGACAAGAAGAGCTGCACCGCCCTAGACAATTTGGCTCAGTGGATAGAGCGTTGGCCCTTGGACTGAAGTGTTCCGGGTTCAATTCCTGTCAAGGGCACCTACCTTGGTTGCAGGTGCCCAGACCCTGGTTGGGGTGGGTGCAGGAGGCAACCAATCAATGTGTCTCTCTCACATCGATGTTTCTCTCTGTCTCTCCCTCTCCTTTCCACTCTCTCTAAAAAAAATCAAAGGAAAAATATCCTGGGGGTGAGGATTAACAACAACAACAACAAAAAGAGCTGCACCCAACTTGGCTTTATGAGCTAGGACTCTCCTGGTTGCAAGTGACTGAAATGTAATATGAATTACAAAGAGGAAATGTATTGTCATGAAACCAATCCCCTGGAAAGGGAGGGGATCAGCCAGGCCACAGAGTCACTGGAACGAAGGACTAGATAGCCATCAAGACAAGGCCACTGCCCGGGCCGTTCCCTAGGTCTGGAAAGTTTTTCCCTTCCTCTTACTATACCTACTACTCATTATTCATGGGCCTCCAGTCACCTTCTCTGGGGGGGCGGGGGGCTCCTCTCCCCCACTCCTCTGCCTGACTGTATGCCTGAATTATTCAAGGCTTTGGGGCCAATTGGAAAAAAGGTGACTCTTTTGGGTAGACAGCACCAGTGTGTGAAGAAAAAGGGGTCCTTCCCCTAGGCCCCGTGGCCTGGTGAGAGGGCGGTGAGTGGGATTTCCGCTCACTTGCCCTCTCGGCTGTGCTTCTTTGTGCAGAGCACACACTGTTCAGCTGTACAGGTAGCTGAGTCAGATCCCCTGTTGTGTGCTCTCGGAAGATTATATACCTGTTCTCCTTACTATTTGTCAAAATAGCGGTTTTATTTTGCTTGCATGATTGTTTAAGGAATGTCTCCTCTGCAAGCTTTTAAGTCCCACGAGGGCAGCAACTGGTTTTGTTTTTGCTCAACATGTTATTCCTAGAGCCCAGCAGTATCTGGCACATGGAAGGCCCTTGACAAATAATGTTTCATGAATAAATGAATGAGCAAGCAAATGAGTGCTTGTTTCTTTATTTCCCTTGGACTGGCTTTTCCTCTGAGGTGGGAGCCACCGTTGCTTGCAGCTTATGAGTTCACAGACAGATTTTAATTCTGATTTTGAAAATGCCAGGGAAGGATGCTAATTGGCCCAGCTGGAACCTATGCTTACTGGGAGTGGGAGGCACCCTGATTGGCATCCCATATCAAAGCTCTGTTTAATAAATGGTGGGTGAGCAGTTCCCCCAAAGAAGAGAGGGCTCTTCCTAGCGAAAGAGGGGAGGGCTGAGCAGAAACAACTCCAGATGTCCCCACACTGCCATTGACCTGCCATGGGGGAATGTGCTGAGCTCACCTCTGAGATCATCCAGCCCAAGGTTCTGTTCTCCTTTGTTCTGGTTCTGTTCTTCCTGCCAGATTCTGTTCTAGTGCTGCCGGGATCAGTGGAAAAAGACATGACTGTGGGCAGCCTCAGTCTAGGGAGTCTTCATGGAGGTGAGCTTTAAGATGAGTTGGAAAGGCTGAGGCGTTGTTGGATAGAGAGAGAGGAAGAAGGGGAGAGACGTTTCAGGGGGAGGGGCTGGCTGGGGCAAGTATGCTAGGTGTTGGTGTGGCGCCATTTGTTTGTTGGGATTTTTTGAATGCAAATATCTTTGTAAGGGGTGCCCTGCTAACTCATCTGCATTTCCCCCCTGAACTAGCTTATCCCAGAACAGCAAGCTGGCCATCCACAAGGATCTGAGGGAATGAGACATTGGACAGGTAACTTTTGATCATCAAAATGGGTCCTGAGTACAAGCATCTCTAGGGTGTATCGGTTAGTGGATCAGCCTGGGGTCTATGTACATTTTGCATGTGTGCTGGGGGAAGGGGGGAGGTAAGGAGGAGAGAGATTTGCTCCAATGCGGGAGAGTGACTCAGGGAGGCATGGAAGAAAGAAGAGTCCCTCATCCCTTTCACCACTGGCCCTAAACCCTTCCCATGATTGTTAAGTATAATAACCTCCCGGTAGCTGCCCCCTTTCCAGTTCGTCAGGTGACCCCTTTGTGGCTTACCTCAGGATGTTTGTTAAGCTCGTTTCAATATTCTTCAGTCTTGTTCCTACTGGCGAACGGTGAGGTTTGCCTTCACGTGCCAAGGATGGGCCTCATCCTGAAAACGAAAGCGGTCTGTCCAGGAGGGCTATCCACCAGGCACTACTTTGGTAGCCTGGGCACCTGGAAGGGGAGCTGGAAGAGGGAGAGAAGGCTCACCAAGGGGAAGTGGGAGCAGGGGGCCAGTGGTAGAGCCTAGACCACCTGCAGTGGCTATCCTTACAGCTCAAGTGCCTGTAACCGCACTCTGCTACTGTGGGGCCTAGCATACATACCCCGACATGTACTCCTGTTGCTGGATCCTTGAATCTGTTTAACAAGGAAGAGAACAGAGCTCCATATTCTGGCACTGGGGGAACTGTGCTTCATGCTGCTGTAATGGGCAGAGAGAACGCTGGGCATTTGCCCTGGGCCTTAGAACCATGCTCCGTGTGACTGCCCATGGGTGCTAGGACGATCAATGCGTGCAGTCTCCGCAGTGACGGGCTTGGAGTGTGTACTGGGGGAATGTTTGAGCATGCAGCCCTCCGTAAAATGCTAAACAACACAGCCATATAGCACAGTGATAAAAAAGACAGATCCGAAGCTTGTCAGCTTGGCTTTCATTCTCTCAGTTCTGCCACTTACTAGCTGTGTGGCTTCAGGCAGGTTACTTTACCCATTGGTGCCTCAGTCTCCTCACCTGTAAAATGAGTTTAACAACAATTCCTACCTCTTGGGACTGTTGGGAGGGTTAAATGAATTAATTTGAGCACTAGAGCAGTATCTGGTGCCAAGTGATGGGACTTGTGTTTGCCAGTATTTATATTCCCCAGTGTATTGTCTGTGGATTTGAAATGTTTCCCAAAGCTAAAATTATTGAAACTTTGCATGGAGGCTTAGAACAGACTAAGGTTGTAGTAAGAGAACTTCAAAGCCAGAAAAAGCGATTGTCAGATGGAGGCATGAAAGATAAAATGGAAGCAGTTGTAGGGACTTAAGGTTGGACTTTCAAATTGACCAGTCCCTGTGGGTAGGGGCAGAATGGCTGGGGACGGGGGAGGGGAAGACTAGAGTGCAGTGGGTCTTGGGGTCAGGGGATGAGGGGATGAAACAATAAGATGAGAGAGAAGACAAAGGGCGACTGTGGGCAGAGTAGGACCGAGAGTCAGGGTGTGGGAGACTGCAGAAAAAGCAGTTAGACTGTAACCCAGTTTGGAATGAAAGGTGAGCAAAATGTGGAAAGAGATGAAGTTTAAATTTGGCATCTCTTCTCCAGAGAGCACTTCTCTCTTGCTCTATATCCAATACTTCCATTCTGCCTTCAAAATGCTCCTCCCAGAGCCAAGCCTTGCTCCTGTGCCACTCACTGCCCACAGCCTGAAACGGTCCCCCTACCCCCTCAGTGCCCTAACAAAATTCCCATTATTTGAGTGCAGGCTCAGATGTTAGTCCGACTTGGGAGCAAAACTAACAGAGTGGAACTCATCTGTCACTAACCAAATTACCGATAGCCACGGACTAGTCCCTAAAGTGCCTGGATTATAAAAAGAATTTACTTGTGAAGGCAAATGAATATCTAATTTAGGAATTATTAATTTATGGGGTGGGAATAGGCAGGTTTCAGGCCTCTGACAGAGTCATCATTTTCAATGATTTATAAAGGGGCCTGTAACTCAGAATTTTAAGGGCACTTGCTTAAATCTACTTTGGCTAAGGCAGTGTAACAAAGTAAGTTGTAGGCATTTAGCATAGTTGGAAGAAAATACTTTTCAATTCTGTTAGTGATTTGTGTATGTGTTTGTGCGTGTCCAAATTATTTTCTTTTTTTATTTTGGAACCACAGATTTTTTTTCTTAGATGCTTGGATCCATTGTTTTTCTCCCATCCACATGGTTCCTGTGGTTGCTTCAGTTAGGGGTTTAGGTGTGAGTGTCAGGAGGCATGGGGCAGCTGAGGCAGGTAAAGGTTTACTTGTAGAATCTGCTTAGTGACATCCTACATCCTCTTCCTCTAAAACAGGAAGTTCTTAGTTCCATAATATGGTGTCATCACCAAGGAAGTGAGCATATATTTTCCCCAGCTCCCATCCCCTACCCTCCCCCATTTCCAATTGCTGTCTGCGGCTCCATCCACTCTCCCAGAATGCTTCACTTTGCCATAATGAGATGCTCGGCTGCTGTGCAGCACCAATGTCTGGAGATGGATGGGGCCTCCTGTACTGCCCTGAGAGGGATGTTAAAAGACATTGTATTCATGGATGCAGGCTAGAAAGGCGAGGAGGAATGAAAAGCCTGACAGCACACAGAAGCTATTGTCCAAGTAAAATGGTTATTCTTTTTGTCCATTCCCTGCTAGATGGAGTAACTGGAGAGATGCTATGTTCCTGAAAGTCACTATAAAGGTCATGCATTGTTTAGATTCAATTGGAAAATTATACCTTCTGAGATCGATTTAATGCGACACCGTTAGGACTTGATTAGCTCAGTGCGAATAAGGTGAAAATACCCAATGCAGGGAAGAACATGTGGTAATGAATAAATACATTTTTGTTTGAATACGCTGTTAAATCTGTAGGCAGGTGTGATTCTTGTAAAATAAAAAAGCCCTGGGGAAAAAAAATAAATGTCAGTTTAAGTATTCTATTGTTGGGCTGGAGAAAAAGATTAGCGAAAAGAAAAAAAGGCTTATTAATGCTGCCCTAATAGTCGTGTGTCAAGAAATGTTGGAAGTTAGAAATAGTTTTAAAAATAAATTAAATTTTCTCTATATCTAGGGGAGGCAAAAATTCATTGCTAAATGAAATGGAAGCACTCATATAAAATATCAGTGGAATGGACAATTCTTAGTTTTTCTGAGAGATCCTTAAAATGGCTGCTTTAGAAAGAAAAAAAACAAGATTTTCTAGATATTTAAAAATACAGATTCCTTTTTATTTGAAATAGCCCCAAGCATAAAAATTAGCCAACTGCACTGCACAAGATACCATTAGGTTCACAAAGAAATATGTGCATCACATAATTGGTGCTCATGCATTCATTCCTGCTTCCCTCTCCTACTTTTATAAATGCTTTTCCGTATTTTATCTACTTAGTCTTTATTTATTCCTTGAAGGTAGAGCTCACATTTTTATAGATGAAGGAACTGAAGCTCCAGACAAGTTTAATGCCTGCTCAGGGGTTTAAGTGGTAGGGTTTTGAGTCTTAATTCAGCCTGGTGCAAGGTATTATTTAAAGACATTTTGCCTTTGCCTCTGGTATAGTAGATTAAAAATCTTTATGCCAGTAACTGTGGCTCTCAGGGAAGGGTAACATTATTTCAAAGTACCAGGAAGAGAAATTATTCATTCTGGGAGCACAGTATTTGTTTCTGTTCATGTAGAATCTCCTGCAATTTATTACAATCTGTTTACTTGTTTAGGATGCCATCTTTCTATAGCCACAGGAACTTCCTATATCCATTTGAACTTCTAGTACAAATAAATCCTTATTCAGTTCATTTTCAAAGCGTTTGAACGACACAGCATTGATAGTGGTTACTCATTTTATCCTTTATATGTAAAGTCTCACATTTCAATTCCAAACCAGGCTAATTTCCCATTGGTGGCATGTCCTGCGGAAGGATGCTTTCGTATGCTTCAGAAAAAGTGGCAAAAGGACACCCAGGGCTAAAATGCCCAGTGTGAATTGGTTCTGGAAGGTTCCATCTGTTAAATTTTGTTTTTATATTGAGGGACATGCCATAGCCCCAAAGGAGGAGGATGAAAAAATGGAAGTCTCTTGAATGTGCCCACATGACAGGAATATAACAATTCTATGAAGTAACTTGTAGTGATTATAGTAAAGAGGTTGCCGTGTTTGTCAGTGTCTGACCTCTGGTGTAAGGTAGGGGAAAAGGAAGCTGATAAAAGAGAAAGTGTAGTAAAGCAAGATGGCAGGCAAATGATGCCATCTTTACAGGTTGTCAATCACTACCAGTTTTGAGGAGAGGCTGTCCTCACTGGTGACACGGAGGTAAATGCCTACTTCTGTGCTTTTCCCGTTAACCTGATAGTAAAGACCTGATTGTATGCAGGTATTGAAAAATTAAGCCAACATTTTTATAACCCTAGTAGCATCTGGAAGTGGCTATTAGCAGAACTGTTCTATGTATGTATGTATGTGAAAAACAACATATGTTACAGTGACAGCCATATGTAATTGAAAGCTTGAGAGCTGAAACTGGTTCCCATTGACACGGGCCTCAGTGGTTAAGAGGTGAATTCCAGTAGGCTGAAGAGGCTGTCCCCTCTCTCTGATTTTTTTTAGAGTATTTATATGAATATTTTTCAGAGTATTCAGCAGAGCCCTATTAGAGACTCTGGATAAATAATCTTATTCATAATATACCATGAAGTAGATCAGGGGTCCTCAAACTTTTTAAACAGGGGGCCAGTTCACTGTCCCTCAGACCGTTGGAGGGCCGGACTATAGGTTAAAAAAAACTATGAACAAATTCCTATGCACACTGCACATATCTTATTTTGAAGTAAAAAAACAAAATGGGAACAAATACAATATTTGTATTTGCATGTGGTCCGCGGGCCGTAGTTTGAGGACCCCTGAAGTAGATAGTTACTGTTGAAACAAGGTCAAAAGGATAAAATAGACAAGAATGATATAGTAACCTGGAAATAATCTGACTGATATTTTTCCTAATATATGTCTACAAAGACAGCCTGAGTGGTTAGATATTCAACTCAAGAAAGAGGTCAGATGTCACTATCTTTTAAAAGCAGATGTGCAGGGACATATATAATACTTTCAACAATAAAGATTAAGAACAATAAAAGCAGATTCATATCCATATTATTGTATATCAATCTCTCAGGGCATCTATACTAATAAAAGGGTAATATGCTAATTAGACAGGGTCAACCCCACATCTTCTGGACGTGCAACTTCCTCCTGGACAAAGTCATGGTAGCAGGGGCCAAGGCAGAGGTGGTTAGGAGTGATCAGGCTAGCAGGGGAGCAAGAAGTTAAGGGTGATCAGGCCAGAGGGGGAGCAAGCAGTTAGGGGGCGATCAGGACAGCAGGGAAGAGCAGTTAGGAGGCGATCAGGCCGGCAAGGGAGGGCAATTGGGGGCAATCAGGCTGGCAGGGGAGGGCAGTTAGGGGTGCGATCAGGCCGGTGAGGGGGAGCAAGCAGTTAAGGGTGAGATCAGGCTGGCAGGGGAGGGCAGTTTGGGGCAATCAGACCGGCAGAAAGAGGTGGTTAGGGGTGATCAGGCAGGCAAGTGGTTAGGAGCCAGCGGTCCTGGATTGGGAGAGGGATGTCCAACTAACAGTTTAGGCAGTCGGACATCCCCTGAGGGGTCCCAGATTGGAGAGGGTGCAGGCCGGGCTAAGGGACCTCCCCCCCCACCCCCCGCTGTGCACAAATTTCGTGCACTGGAGGCCTCTAGTATATTAATAAAAAGAGAGGGAACTGAATCCCAGCATGGGAACATTATAACATAGGGAGTTTGGCTACTTAGGGACACTGTTACCTCTTAGCTGAGTGACAATTTGCTGAAGCTCTCTAAGCCTGTTAACTTACCTATAAATTGGAGATAATATTAGTACCCCATTGGGGTGGTGGAATAATTTACAATCAAAGCACTATAAGGGTAGCGCCCATAACCTTGGAAACACTAAAAAAAGTTATTATTTGGGTTGGCAAACTGTCAGTTGGTTATGAGTTTGGAGAAGTAAACTATGCTGACTTCTATGGATACACAGTTGATCCTTGAACAACACAGATTTGAACTGTATGGGTCCACTTATACATGGACTTTTTTTTCAATAAATACTGTAAATGTGTTTTCCTTATGACTTTCTTAATATGTTCTTTTCTCTAGCTTTATTGTAGTTTAATAATATATATAATGTACAAAATATGTATTGTCTGTTTATGTTATCGCTAAGGCTATTAATAGTTCAGTTTTTGGAGAATCAAAAGTTATATGTGAATTTTTGACTGTGAGTGGGGTCAGCACCCCTCAATCCTGTGTTGTTCAAGGGTCAACTGTATTTACTTCCTCCTTGGCTTATGTTCTTTCTCACTCTCTTCAAATCTTACCAGGGGCACATTTACTTATTTGTCTGAGCAGGCCCAACGTTATTTTAGTCTTGAGTACTATGCCATTCCTCATTCTATATCTCCAACCCTGACACCTGCAGGAAAACCATGCTATTGTGGAATTTGTAGAATTTGGGGAAAAGTTGTAAAATTTTATTTAGACTTCTGTTGTTCTTTATCTCACTAGTCTTTTCCATATAAAAATTTAATTTAGGCTTAAGGTATTTAAAAATATACTAGTATCTGATTAAAATTAATATTGTATAACAAATAAAATAGAAAAATCCAATTAAATTGTGTATCAGTTGACACAGGGTAACTTGGTTAAAATTACCTTAATGCAGGTGAAGCAAAATGGCAGAGAGACTGCATCCCCAAATATCTCTACTCATCACAGTCCCAAGACAATTATTAATTTTTTTCCTCCAAGGATTTGAATATAAACACACAGAAGTGGAACTCTTATTTTGGTAAACATCCCTACAGGGATCAATTTATTTGGGAATGCTACCAATGAGGGAAAAAATGGAAATATGTTATATGTTGAAAAAAATTCTTACTGAAATTTCTAGCTCTGAAAATTTGTATTAGATTGATATAATAACTTTCAAATGGGAAGGGAGAGTAATTTACCCATCTTTGGAATTTGAAGCTTTGCTACTGATTGGACAGTGTGGTGCAGGGGAAAAATGAACTTAATTAATGCTTTATTATTAACTAGCTGAGTGGCTTGGATTAAACATTTAACTCTTTTGGACCTCAAGTCTCATATTCTTAAAATGAGGGATTTGAATTTGATAGTTTCCAAGGTTCCTTCCAGATCTAAAATTTCACAGTACAGTCAACATTCAGTTCACTTTAAGGAACAGTTAACTAGTACCTCCTATTTGAAAGCACTGTACTAGGTACTAGGGATATAAAACTAAATGTAATAACTTTCCTGCCCTCAAAGGTTTATAATCTTATGGATTATTAAAATGATGGGATAATATTTACAGAATATTATGTAGTCACTTATACCTGCTTTATTATTCAAAAACATGGGGTCAGAGAGGTTTAGCAGACCAATAATGAGCTTTGCCACTCAATCTTCAGGCTGCAGCCGACCCACTACAAAGATCTGTGTAAATTACTATCTGTTTTTTTTATTTGAAAATAATCATATGGATTTAACTGAAAAAAACAAACACAAAACCAAAAACCAGAGGCTGTGCATTCTATCCTTTTTTAGGGACACTCTGTGCCAGAAGAGTGCTGGATGTTAGGGGTCAAGTAGCGGGCAGGTCCCTCATGTAGCTTAATTGATGTTTACATACATTATTAAAAAGTTTGCTGCAAATAAATCCATATAGCAAATGGCTACCTAAGACAAATTAATTGTGGGCTTATTTGAATTTTTGCAAAATAACATCTGTGTCTCAGCCCTTGAAGTAGGATGATGATGAGTAAAATACCACACAAATATTACATATACAAAATATTATGAACTTGTTTAATTATATATAATTTATTATTTCCTAGATGTAGAACAGGTTGAAAACATAAATGGTATAAAGAATGCAGGAGCAGCTTTTCTGCTGTGAGTAAGGACAGAGATTTTTTTTGCAATTAATCTGTGGGACCAGGATGGCCTATCTCCGAGTCCAGAGGTACCTACCCCTCTCTGTAGGGCCCAGCTGACGCTCCGTCAGGTTAAAGGTCATCAAGAAGGATGATATTCGTGTGTTGAGAAGGAACCTGAGGTGGATAAGTTTAGGTTTAATTATGAGGTTCTATGATTAGATGATCATAGATTTTTAAGTGTTTGAATGATAGAAATACCATAGATTATCCTATATAATAAAGCAGTAATATGCAAATTGACCATCACTCCAACACACAAGATGGCCGCCCCATGTGGTCAAAGATGGCTGCCACAAGAAGGCTGGCAGAGGAGGGCAGTTGTGGGTAACCAGGCCTGCAGGGGAGGGCAGCTGTGGGGGGCCTAGGCCTGCAGGGGAAGGCAGTTGGGGGGGGCCCAGGCCTGCAGGGGAGGGTAGTTGGGGGGGGCCCAAGCATGCAGGGGAGGGCAGTTGGGGGGGGGGCCCAGGCCTGCAGGGGAGGCACTTAGGGGCAATCGGGCCAGCAGGGGAGCAGTTAGGCGTCAATCAGGCTGGCAGGGGAGCGGTTAGGGGGAGTTCAGGCTGGTGGGGGAGTGGTTAGGGGGTGATCAGGCTGGCAGGTAGAAGCAGTTAGGGGATGATCAGGCTGGCAGGGGAGTGGTTAGGGGGAGATCAGGCTGACAGGGGAGTGGTTAGGGGGAGATCAGGCTGGCAGGGGAGTGGTTAGGGGGTGATCAGGCTGGCAGGCAGAAGCAGTTAGGGTCAATCAGGCAGGCAGGCAGGCAAGTGGTTGGGAGCCAGCAGTCTGGGTTTGTGAGAAGGATCCCAGATTGGAGAGGGTGCCAGCTGGGCTGAGGGACACACACACACACACACACACACACACATGAATTTTGTGCACTGGGCCTCCAGTGTTTTATAAATTACTGGAGGCCCGATGCACAAAATTCATGCAAGGGGTTTCGTCCAGAAGGTCATCTGGAAGGTCATTCGGCTGTCCAGTCTAATTAGCATATTACGCTTTTATTACTATAGATAAGGCTGTAATTTATTAATGAGATATTATGGTATTACAAAGCCAGTGGTGTGGGACAGGGGAACTGGTTGGATTCCGTTCTTCAAATATCTTGTGTTTGGTGTAACATGACGCCTTATTTGAAACCTAAATTCCAGAACCCCCGAAACTCAGAAGCCTTGGCTGTAGAAATCTAGCAACTAAACGACTTTTGTTCTGTTGGGGCAGGATCAGTAGGACGCTCAGGTGCCAGCTGGGGTGGGGGGCAGGGCCTCGGGGTACCGGGAGGCGGTGTACAGTGTGCAGTGATTGGGGGAGGAGATCACTGAATCCTCCATGAATACCTCAAAACATTTCTCACGACAATAATGTGAGTGCGGTGAGTTGGTTTGAAAGCACTGGAAAAACTGGTCGTAACTCACGAAGATGGTGCAAATTCCTGACTTAGGAAACTCACTGGTGAGAAGTCACCTCCATGTAACGTCTCCCCCTGCCAAGTAGCAGCCAGCTTGCCTTCTGGGCCGCCGCCCAGCGCAGTGACTCCGGCTGTCTCGGCGGACGCGACCTGTCCGCGGAGGCTGGGGCCCTGCCGAGGGCGGCCGGGGTCCTGCATTTCCTCCACGGCTGTGCGGTCTGGAGCCTGCAGCTGGATGTGTGGATGACGGACGATGCCCGCAATCCCGAAGCCTTCGGAACAGCCCATCTGGGACGAAGGGGGAAGAAGTGCGGTAACTCCGGAAAAGCAGTGCACTCGAAAACGGCGAGAGACTGCTGTGCAAGAAATGGGAATTTGTTCCTCACCGGAGCGTTTGCCGGAAAGGAAGACGCGGCAATTCTTCATCCAGTGTCCAGCTGCAGGAAACAGCCAGCAAGAGAAGTGCAAGTTCGGCGCAGACCGGGCTCCTGCAGAGAGCCGCTCAGAGGTGTGCGTGGCAGGCGGGAGACCCGGACGCGAAGCGCCCGGCACGAAGGACGGGCTGCCTCCCCTACTTCGGGCAGCGAGACCCAAACTGCCCCGACTGCGCCTGCCCTTCTAGGTTTTTCTGGGAACACTTCGCGTGCTTTGTTTCAGACGCCGACCCATCTTTCTTGGTTGGTCTGCAGCTCCACCAATCCCGCCCGCGACGAGGCGGAGCTTCAGGGTCAAGGTGGACCCAGGCCCCAGCCTCGCTCCTCCACGCGCTTTCAGACCCCCGGGGTTGAGTGACAGCAGCCAGGACCAACCTGATCCTCCAGAGCGTGGTCTCCGCCAGGGGCGTTACGGGGACAAGGCGCCCGGACCAATCGCATTGGACTCCAGGGGGCGGGGCCTCTTTGACCGCTCCAGAACGGCGCGCTCTACACGCCTTTCGTCAAATGAGAGACACGGAGGGGCGGTTCCTCAGCCGAGATTCATCCAATGGAGGAGGCGAGGTGGGCGGGGCCCGAGTGCCTGGCGGCGGGTCCTCAGCTCCCAGCCGAGGTGCGGCGAGCCGGTGGGGATACCGCGAGGCGAGCGCGGGATCCGGGGCGGTCAGCGGGGTGTGAGCTGTCCGAAAATGCACTCGGATGCTGCCGCTGTCAGTGAGTAACAGCGAGGGGGCGAGCGGGTCGGGGCCGGGGGGCTGCCCACACTCTCCACTCGGGTCTCTCAGTGCCTGCGCCTCCTGTCCTGAGGCGCGCGGGGAGCCCCTGCCCGAGAGCCACCCCTACCCCTCCCGGGGCCGGGGCGGGCGGTGCCGCCTTGGGCAGCGCGGGGCGGGGGCGGGCGTGGGGGGGAAGGGGCCGGCCTGCTAGGGGAGGGCGGAGGTGAGGGGGGTGGGGACTGGCTCTATTTCAGTGTTGGGGGGAGGGGGGGCGGGACGTGAGATGAAGGGCCGGGACCCGAGTGTCTGGGGTGAATGGAGCTGGAAGCGGTGGCGGGCGCTAGCAGGCAGGCCTGGGGGTGGCACGGGAGGGGGAGTGAGGGAGCGAGCGAGCGGGGCGCCGGGGTGAGGGTTTCCTCGGGGCTGAGCCGAGCGGTGCGGTGCGGGCGGTTCGGGGAGAAAGGCGGGTGAGTGCTCGGGGGAGCGCGGGGGCGGGGACAATGGGAAGAAGGGCTGCTTGGCGGGGGTGGGGGGAACAATGGGGTGGGGGAATGGGGGCAGCGGCCCAGCGGGGCCGGAGGGCGGGCACCGAGATGAGGGCTGATGTAACGGGAGAGCGAGATGGTGGGAGGGATTGGGGCGCGATGGGATAGTTGGGGAGTCCGGCGGGCGGAGGGGCATTGGAAGACTGCTGGGGTAACTGGGAGTGGCACCTGGGGGTAATAGGATGGAGCAGGTGCTGGGAAGGCAAAGTCATTGTGAGTAAGAGGAGAGGAAGGAGCGGAGGGTTTGGGGTACAGGATGGGGGCCGGGGTAAAAGAGGTGCGGTGCGGGTGAAGAGCTAGTCGGGAGGCCATGGGGGTGGGGAGGGGCAGGGGGGTGGGCTGTCATGTCTAGATTCCGTCGGTGCAGAGCTTGAGGGTCGGGGGGGTGGGCCAGGTGAGTTTTGGGGAGATGTTTCCCCCCTCCCCCAACAAGGGTCTCTGGAGTGAGCTTCGGGGTGTGGAGAGCGAAGGGGGCGGGGTGAGGAGGAGGGGGCGGGGGAAGTGCCCCGAGGTTGGCGCTGGCCGCGATTCCCCCGGAGCGGCGGGTAGCGAGGTCAGCGCTGGTGCGGGCTCCGGCTGTCGGACTGGGAGGTGGGGTAGGGGCGCGGGGGGAGCCGGCGAGGTCGGGCCGTGGAGGCCCGGTGGAGGGTGTTCTGCGTAGGGGGGGTGTCGAGGTCCCCGGCAGTCCCTGGATTTGGCAGGCTGTGACGCAGTTTTCTAATATTTGGTCGCCAGTTGCCTCGGGACCCGCGTCCCTGCAAGGGAGCTCGGGGTCTGAGACCCCGCGTAGCGCCTGGGAGGCCGGACCTTCCCCAGCGCTTTAGGGGTTTCCTTTAGGGTCTGGCTCCGGTTGCCGGGTGTGAAGGGGAAAGGCGGTCCTATGGAATTCTGGGACTTGTAGTCCTAGTCGCGGTTGGATTGGGTGCACGTGGGTAACTGTGGAAACGAGTCCCAGAATGCAGCGCGCCCCTCGGAGCCTCCCTTCTCTGCTAACTCGTGCTTTATTCCCCGCGGACCCCAGAGTGCTCTTGGGAGGCTCTTCTGTCGCCTGGGACAAGACGAGGTTCACTAAACCGTCTCCCTTTGTCAGTGGGAAGGGTAGAACCAAGCAAGTGCAGTGCTTTCACTTGGGTTCTTGATCCCGGACACTTGGTTATTTTCCCCCTGCATGTGGTGGACTTATTTGTAGAATAAATGCTTAGTCTTGAACCATCGAACATAGGTTGTTGGAAAAACATTCCAGATACAGCGCAATATAAAGCAGCATTTTAGGATGGTTGTGTGTAAACACTAGGTTAAAAGGTATAAAAGGTATACCTTCTATAAATATGGGGATGCAGTGGAGACAAATGTGACCCTTGTGATGGTTATATATATTATGTGTTCGTATTTCTTGGGTTGTTTGGATTGTCCACGGATGAAGAGACTTTTTGAGAAAAGATGAACTTTGAGTGATGGAGGTGGCTTAATGGAATTGAGTGGTCCCATTCATAAAGCCAACATGAAAATGTGAAGATAAATAAAGGCAGTATGTCTTCAGTTTTCAAAGAAGCTGGAGCAAATAGACTAGTAGAGGAAGGTAAACTCAGTGGAGGACCTTTAGAGGTTTTCATGGTGTGTGTTTTTTGTTGTTTTTTTGCTGTGGCCTGTAATTTCTTTTACCTGTCTTTATAATATGAGACCATATTAGTCTGTAGACTCCTCAGACATTACATCCTTTGCAGGTTCCCTTTACCATTTATATGCAATGATTTAAAAAATCTGTAATATAGAGAGGCCCATAAGATTAGCTCAGAGATGATAGATCATTTTTATGTGATGTATCTTTTTGGTTAATCCTCACCCGAGGATATTTTTTCCATTGATTTCTTTTTAGAGATTGTGGGAGGAAAGGAGGGGGAGAGAGAGAAACTCATGAGAAGGACACATTGATTGGTAGCCTCCCCCACACATCTGGACCTGAACCCAGTATGTGTCCTTGACCAGGAATCCATCCCACGACCCTAAAAATGGTCCATGGGTCTAAACTCTAATCATTAAGCCACACTGACTAGGGCTTATGTGATATTTTTGAAACTATTGGTAACATAGTCACTAGAAGAATATTATAATGACCCTAATGATAAAAATTTTACCAAAAAGTCCCAAGATTTGGAAACCTTTTAGTATGGTTACAAATATACGGGACTTGAGTACTTGATTTAATGATGGATCTTTTCATAATGGCTGAAAAATTGGTCAATGTGTGTTTTTTTGGGAGAAATGATTTGTGTCTTTGTGGTAAAATATCCAGGAAATCTTTTGTGATATGTAAATATGTAATATGGACATGTTTTTTTAAAATGTACATTTAATCTTGGAAATAGCTCTCATAAAGGGTAAAGTATAAGAGGTTGAAAATAATAGTTGTAATTGTCTTCGAGATGGTGTTTTTTAAAGAAAATATTAGGTTAGTCATTTCCTTCCTCTTTTCTTTTTCTATTACATTCCAAAGGGCACAGGTATCCTTTACACACATACAACCCACCCTCTACCCTAGCCCTCCAAACTCTAGGTTTCTGTACATTAGCAGTTTACACTTTCTGCTCTGGTTTTTAGGTTCCTTGATTTTTGACCATTTGAGAGGTCCTTTATTTTCTTGTGAACTTAGCTATGCATTTAAACAGATGTTTCTTACACTTTACCCAGACTTTTTGGACTCCCTTATATTGGGAAGGATTTTTTGGTTCCCTTGTCTATAACATTGCCAAAAAAGGAAGTCTCCCTAATTTTCTCCACCTTAGAGCACTTCTGTACAGTTATGCTTTTCTTCCTCTGTTCCTGCCTTTAAGAAGTGCCCTTACTAACATGTGATGACATTTTTAAAATGTTATTAATAATTTTCTGTTTTTATCTTTAACTGCTCCCAGAAGCTTTTATTAGCTTATTGCTTTCTTCTTGACCATACTAGTAGTATGTTTGGGTTAGTCTCATCTCAATAATAATAATATTGTTAACTCAGCAGTTAAAAATCAACCTGTCAGAAATTGACCTTGTGATGACCTCTTTTTCAATTAGGATGCCTTTGGCAAGTAACACAACTCAATTTAAAATGGCTTAAATAATAGAGCTTATTTTCCAGTAGCAAGAAGTCTATCAATAAGACTTCTTCTTGTCTAGATTCTAAGGCTGGTGCAGCATCTTAATGATAACTTAAGAATCTATACTCTTTGCATCCTTTTCTTCTATATTTAGTATTTTGGCTTATCAAAAGTCTCAGGCTCATTGCCACATGTTTGCAAAGTGGTTGCTGCAGCACCAGACGGCATGCCTATGTAAGATAGGTAGGGAAGGAGTTTATTTACTTACAACTTCCTCTAAACAGAGAGGAGTCCTCTCCAGAAGGTCACCTTGGAGACTTCTTCAGTTTTATTAATTAGAACGGATTTCATGCCACTGCTACTTGTGAGGGAGGTTGAGAAAGTGAAATCTGGCATTTTCAGCTTCTGTCATGGGATATGGCCTTTGGTAGGGTGGAAAAGAAGGGTGAGGAGAATGCCCTGGGTTGGCCGCCTGAAGGTTATATCCCTGAACCAGCTACTTTGTCTAACTGTCCGTGGCTTGGTCTCAGTCTTTTTATCTGTTAATTTATTTTCTGCCTCATTCTAAAATAATTAGACGTTACCTATGAAATATAGATTAAAATCCTGTTAAAAGAAAATAAACTATAGATTTACAGGCTGCACATGAATGCTTGCCATATATTAGAAATAGGCCATGTATTTGGCTTTGAGCTTCTTAGTAGGCAAAACAAAGAGGAAAACAAAGCCAATTAATTTTATTCATTTGGGTAATGTAACCACAATTCATTTAATAACAAAGCTAGCAGCTTAGACATTTCTCATTCTCTTTCCCTGGTCAGTATTGGAAAAGAGGTTGCATATCTTCCCATGCCTGTTCCCTCTGGTATCTATCTGTTATCATCATCTTAGATCTGATCCATCTTTTCTTATATTATAACTAGAGGCCTGGTGCATGAGATTCATGTATGCGGGTCGGGGGGAGTCCCTCAGCCCGGCCTGTGCCCTCTCAGTCTGGGAGCCCTTGAGGGATGTCTGCTTGACAGCTTAGGCCCGGTCAGTCGGACATCCTTAGCGCTGCGGAGGTGGGAGAGGCTCCCACCACCGCCACTGTGCTTGCCAGCTGTGAGCCCAGCTTCTGGCTGAGTGGCGCTTCCCCTGTGGGAGCATACTGACCACCAGGGGGCAGCTCCTGCATTGAGCGCCTGCCCCTTGGTGGTTAGTGTGCTTCATATTGACTGGTTGGTCAATTTGCATATTAGCCCTTTATTATATAGGATATAGGATAACCAGTAATCCTTTTCCCTTGCTCAGCCTCCTGTAAATTTATCTTTTCTATCAGCAGTTGAATCATTGTCCTTTCCATTCCCCTGCCTAGAAAACTTGAGGGCTCCCAGTTGCTTACTGAAATACATACTCATCAGAACCTGGGTTTGAACCAGTTTCTGTAGTTTAAGCTATTTCTTCCCCTGGATTTCTGCTGCCTACTGTGCTCAGTGCTACTTCTTATGGAACTTTTCTTTATTGTATTCCTTGTTCCCTTATCTAGTAAGACTCTCTCCCTCCACTGAATCTCCAAAGTACTGTTTACTTCTCTTCTCAACTTTATCTTACATAACAATAGCTGCTTGTTTACTTTTTGTTCCCCTCCCCAATTAGATTATTACTCCCTTGAAATCTGGGACTATGTCTTACTTAGTATCCACTTTATTGTCCAGCGTGATGTCTTCCTTAGGTCATTATATATATATATATGTATTGAATGAATTTAGCTGGTTAACTCTTGAATAGTTTGTGAATTATCTGGAAAATTGTAATTCTTCCTTCTGCTATCTAGTCTGCTTCTAGTTGTCTTTCATTATCTTCAGATTTTTTTCTTCAGGGAATGCTAACTTTCATTTATCTGTGCCTTTTTTGACAAAGTCAGCCATATGCAAACCGGTTTAAATGATATTTCTTTTAAAATGCATGCATATATCAGTTTTGAGGAATGTCAATGGCATGGAGAAATTCTTAAAGAGAGAATAAAATGCTAATGTACTGAGGAACTAGGAGTCTGCATGGGGAAAGTAAATGTGTGCATTTCAGATCTGGCATTGAACGGTCCTGTGTGGAGGAGGCTAAGGCAGGGCTTAACAGGGCTGATATTAGGGGCCTAGAGTGTTTCTGCATTTTCCCTTTTTTTGTCTTAAGGTTTTATTTCTGGTCTTAAGGTTTTATTTCTGAATATTACCAATACATTCAGTCAGTGAAAGGCTTTCTTCATTTAGAAAGTAAACTTTCTTAGTTGGAAGTGAATTTTCTGAGAATCTGACATTAATGCTGATGTCTTTTTATAGTTGATCAGCTTGAATTAGTGTTAATAGCTTTTCATAGCTTGTTCTTATTTCTTATTCTGAGATTCAGGTTAGAAGTACCTCTTGAGAATTAGTCTTTTAAGCAAAACATTTAAAAATATTTGTGGCTATAAAAGAGGTTATAATTTGTGGCTTATGTTTTAAGTAGAAGGTATCAAAACACTACATTTAGTTTACTTATTTTTACTTAATTTTTAATCCTCACCTGAGGATATTTTGTTTTTTAGAGAGAGTGGACGGGAGGAGGAGAGAGAGAGAGAGAGAGAAAATCAGTGTAAAAGAGACACATCAATGGTTGCCTCCCAGCAAGTACCCCAGCTGGGGCCAGGAACAAGCCTGCAACCCAGGTACGTGCCCTTGACTGGAATTGAACCATTGACCCTTCGGTCTGAGGCCCAGTGCTCTAACCACTGAGTCCCGGCCAGGGCTTATTGTAGAGACTATTACAGATGTCCCCATTCTTCCCCTCCCCCCACCTCTATCCAGTCCCACCCCCCTTCCCTCTCTAGTAGAAGGTGTTGAAATACTACATTTTAAGTAGAATCATGTATTTTAGCAATTATTGCATGACTATTTCAGCTCTAAGGATATTTTTCATATCATTTCAGTATTTAAATAAACTATCTGCTACTTCAGGTTTGAATTTTTTCTTTTAATTAGAAAACGTTAATGAGTTATATTCAAACTAGAAGGTAAGCTTGTAGTTTTTGAGACTAATTACTATACTGAGTAAAACACTAAATAGTATGAAAAAGACCCCACCCTTCCCAAATAGCATTACCTCTGGGTATGATTCTTTTTAGTTCTGTCTTTGAGTATTTTTTTCTTGTGAATATTTTTTTTTTGAGAACCGTTCATTATTGATCTATATCAGCAGTTTTCAGAGAGATGGTGTGTCATCCATTTGTGTCTGTGGTGGGCCCTGGACCTGGCTCTTCCTCTGATTGGGGAATTCTTACCTTTTCCAGCAGAGCTGTACAGACACACCCACCCCGAGTGTGACACTGAAGCTGGAGGCCTGTGATGGGAAGAAGCAGGGAGTACCTACAGGCCATTTGGAGAGGATGATGGACAGTGGTGGCAGCTGTGCTATTGCTATTTCTATTTCTAGAGTCTTTGGAGATTGTGGTCCCAGGGGCCAGGCTGGCCCTGGCTGGGTAGATGGTGCACTCTGCTGTGTGCCCGTAGGCATTGTTTTGGTTGTGTAGCTGATGCAGTTGGTTGTCCGGATTTCCTCAGAAATTCTGTGAACTGTCCAATAGCCTTTGAAAAACAAATCACTATTGAGTTTAAATTAGCTAATTGATTTCTGATGCTCACAACTGAGACTTGTGACAAATTCAACATCCAGACCTGTCATGGGTCAATTCTGGGTAGAGGCCCTTGTGGAGAGCAGTGATCTGCCTGGTTGGTTCAGTGTAAGCGTCCTGGCTCCAGGTGACTTAGGACTGAAGGAGCACACAAGCGATGTCACTTGTGGGGCTGCCTTTGCTGGTGGTGATCAGGCAGGACTCAGAGACACACATCAGTGTCCCCCCTGGATGTCATCATATGGAACTCTTTATTGCTGTCTTTCCCTAATCACCTCTTTGTCTCATCCTCTTCCCTCCCCTGCCCCCCCCCTCAAAAAAAAAAGAGATGTTGTGTTGCATTACTTCTTGTGCATCTTTTCGGATCTGACTTGAGAATATTAGCTGTGGGAATAACATTTGTGGCTATTTTTGGAGGAATATTTGTTTAGCCAAAATTCCTATCTGATAGTTCTAGTAGCTTTTTAATCAACTTTATTGAGTATAGTTTACATGTTATAAAATTGGATGTATACTAAATACACAGTTTGATAAATTTTGAAAATCTGTACTGGTGTTGTCATTTTAATAGCATGGTCAGGGAAGGCCTGACTGTGAAGGTTTTAAGATAAGACCTGATGGAGGTGAGGGGCATTCCAGGCAGAGGGAACACACATGCTGAGGCTCTAAGAGGGGAGCAGGCCTGTACAGAAGAACAGCAAAGAAGCTGGTGTGCTGAGAGTGGAGTTGGGGTTGGACTGAGGACAAAGGAGGAGGAGGAAATATCAAAAGTGATCTGAAGGCTTAAAGGAGGTAAAACTCAAAAGTGTTTAGAGAAGTGCTTGGCACTTTTCTGTTTTTGTTGCTAATGATCCCTGGCTAATGACAGTCTCCTTTTAGGCTTTAAAAGGAGAGCCTGGAGAGGAAAAGAGATGTAAGAACCACCAGGTGAGTGAGGCATTTCCTCACTCAGCCATTCACCAAACATTGAGGTTTTTCTTGTTGCCAGGCACTGCTGTAACAAACATGACTGAGTTGGGTGGTCCCCGTGTTTAAGGAGCTTCCTTCTAGGAGGTTAAGTGGTAGAGGCAGAGAAGTAATGGACCGTGGAAGTACGCGGCGATGGTTGCTGGGTTAGATGAGTGCCAGGGTGCACTGGGAATAAATATGGCGTCATTAAAATCAGACTTCAGAGAAGGGTTAGCAGCTGTCATGTGGGTATAGTTTTTGAAGTTTTATTATATGAAGAAAAGGATCTGTGTGCAGCTGGTGGGTGAGGTGGGAGGGTTGCTCTCCAAGTAGAGGGAGGAGCATGGGTGAGAGTACCTAGGATTGTGGCTGCGGGATAGGAGTTTGGGAGGCTGAGTGAAGGGGAGAGGAGAAGGAAGGGTGGGCTGGAGCTACATGGGAGAGGCTTGAAAAGAGGCACCAGGAAGTGAGAGAAGGGAAGAAAGAGGTCAGAAGGTGGGTGTAGGGAGAGAGGAGGAACAAAGGGGAATGGGCACTGGTGATAATTCTTGGGCTGGCTCAACTGCTTTGCAGCAACCCTCTGAAGTCAGTTGTGTACCATTATTATCCCCATTTTATAGATGAGGAAGCTGAGGTGCAGAAAGGTTAATTAACCTTTTCAGGTTAACTCTTTACAGTTTGTAAATGGTGGGTTGAGATTCTTACTCAGGCATTCTGACTCCAGGGTCTAGATGTCCCACCACTTCCGGTGAAGTAATACTCAGCATTTTATTTGTGCTTTTGGTGTAATCCTTGTGGTAAACCTGCAGGTATATTGGAATTCCATATTTTCTCACTGGCCTGTGAATGATGACAGCAAAGCCGGTTGATATGATTATCTACATTTGGCTTTGGCTCTGTTCTTCTTGGAATGGGTCCCAACAGGATGAATTCCTTTTTCCCCCCCTCTTCATTTTCTCATTTCAGGCATCTTACTTGCCATGACAGTAGGCATTTAAAAGTGGATTCTAATTGTGGAAAAAGTATTTCCATACTTTTTCTTTTTAAAAAAAATATTTTTATTGATTTCAGAGAGGAAGGGAGAGGGAGATTAAAACATTAATGATGAGAGAGAATCATTGATTGGCTGCCTCCTGTATGCCCCAAACTGGGGATCGAGCCACAACCTGGGCATGTGCCCTTGACTGGAATTGAACCCAGGACCCTTCAGTCTGTAGGCCGACACTTTATCCACTTAGCCAAACTTTATCCACTGAGCCAGGCTAAGGCTTCATACGTTTTCTTAACTCACTTTTAGCTTTAGATATATTTCAGAGATATTGAACAACATTTCAGAGAAACCAGAAAATATAAAACTTACCTTTTAGTAGAGCTACTAATGTAGTTTTTGTGTAACATTTTTGACATTTTTTTCTTTTTCTGTTGAGGGTGAATTTAAATCTTTTTTTTTCCCTTTAAGATCTCTTTCTACAAATGCCATTCCCAAAATTAGATTATTTGTTCTTCATTAAACAGAAAGCTGAGGATAGTTGTACATTCAAGTCCTGGCTATTGAAGTCAGTGGTTTTAAGACCAGTGTTTTTAAGGCCTTATTACCTTATCATCTCTTCTGCCCTGTCTTTACTTTCTTTTTTTAAAAATTGATTTCAGAGAGGAAGGGAGAGGGAGAGAGATAGAAACATCAATGATGAGAGAGAATCATCACTTGGCTGCCTCCTGCCTGCCCCCTACTGGGGATTAAGCCTGCAACCTGGGCTTGTGCCCTTGACTGGAATCGAACCCGGGACCCTTCAGTCTGCAGGCTGACACTCTATCCACTGAGCCAAACCAGCTAGGGCACTTTTTTTTTTTTTTTTTTTTTTTAGAGAGAGGGAGGGAGGGAGGGAGGGAGGAGAGAAAACATCCATGTGGGAGAGACATTGATTGTTTGCCTTCCGCATGCGCACCGACCAGGATTGAACATATAATCCATGCAGGTGTCCTTGACCAGGAATTGAATCTGAGACTCTTTGGTGTGAGGAGCAACGCTCTAACCACTCACACACCAGCCACTGTCTTTACTTTGTGATCTTCTAGATTCAGTCTGTTTTAGGCTCTTTCACGTTCCAATAATAATAGGGATTAAAATAATGAACCTTTATATTTGCCTAGGAATGGACCAGGACTGTGCTAAATGCTTGGCATGCATGGTCTAATTTAATCCTCACAATAGCCTTGTGAAGAGGGTCCTGTTATTTCAGCTGAACAGATGAGCACACTGAGACACAGTGAGGTTGGGTAGGAGAAGGGTCACTCAACTGGGATGCCCCAGAGCTGGGACTCTAACTCAGGGCTTTCTGATGCCAAAGCTGCACTCTTTAACCTAAATCTGGGCTCTTATAACATTAGTGAGGTTAAAGGATGATTTTTTTACTCTGAACTATGGAGTGGATCTGTGTTCTTCAGTGGGAGAGTGGGGTGAAGGGAATGAATCTAGGGCCTTTTGTACCTTGTCACATTTGGAGTGCAGCCAGACTGGGTGTCCTGAAGTGGCCGACTCCTTGGAGATGGCTGCTGCAGGCACAGGCTGTGAGGTGGAAGATAGGGTGCGATGGTTTCTCCTCCCAGCCTGTTTTATGGGTCCTGTGAGAGAGTTAGGAAAAAGCCAGCAGTGGTGTGCTTGGATGGCTTTAACTTTGGATCTTGTGTTTAGGGAAAACGCTGAGTCACCTAAGATGACCTGCTTCCCACTGTAGTGATTTTCCCCTTTCCAGTACCTTTTTGGCTTTGTGTCTGGTAAATAGCAAATATTTATTGATGACAATGAGGTGATGTTAACACCTTCATCACTGCTACTTTGTTACTTTTCATTTTTCCCTGGCTTTTCAGCTTTGTAATCTTTTCCCTGAGTCTTGATCTCTCACCCCCCTTCCCCCCAACACACACACACATACTTGTGAATGAGTTGGATTCCTGTCTGCTTTGTGCTGAGGTTGTTCCAGGAATAGATTGGCTGCCAGCAGTTTGGGGATTGAGTCAAGGGTGGGAACAGAACTCAGCTCTCTGATTGCACATTAGAATTACTTGGGCTGCTTGAGAAAAGATCAGTGTGTGTGCGCCCCCCCCCTCCCCCCGCCCCATTTTTATTTTATTGATCTGGATTAGGGCCCTGGCACTGGCATTTTTTTCTAGCTCCCAGGGTGATTCTGATGTGCAGTCACTGGATTGGGCTTAAGTAGCTTAATTAGTAAATTGGGTTTGGTTTAAACTGGGGGAGAGGGCTCAAAGCTTCAGCAGCTCTTCCTGGGCCCTGCACTGGGCGGGGAGCGCAGACCGTTCCTGTTCGCCATGTGACATCACAGCCAGCACGCAGGTAGCTCTCACCCGGTGCCAGGCACTGTTCTAAGCACATTGCAGCACATTTAACCCTTATGAGGATGGCAATATTATCATGCATTTTATAAAGAGACTAGAGGCCTGGTGCATGAAATTTGTGCACTGGGGGGCGGCTGTCCCTCAGCCCAGCCTGCATCCTCTCCAATCTGGGACCCTTTGGGGGATGTCTGACTGCCCATTTAGGCCCGACAATCCAGGACTGCTGGCTCCCAACCACTCGCCTGCCTGCCTGCCTGCCTGCCTGATTGCCCTGAACTGCTTCTGCAGTTTGATCACTAATTGCCAGCTTGATCACCCCCTAACCACTCCCCTGCCAGCCTGATCAACGCCTAACTGCTCCCCTGCCAGTCAGATTGCCCCCAACTGACCTCCCCTGCCGGCCCGATTGCCCCCAACTGCCCTCCCCTGCAGGCCTGGTCGCCCCCAACTGCCCTCCCCTGCCGGCCATCTTGTGACCACATGGGGGCAGCCATATTGTGCAAGGGTGTGACGGTCAATTTGGATATTACCACTTTATTATATAGGATTCCCACATTCAAGGGTTGAGTGAAGCTGACCCACAAATATAGCTTTTGGGTTTTCCTATTTTTTCAATATGGAAAACATTTCACAGCTTTGTATTTAAATAATTTGTTCTCAAATAGGAATACATTTGTTTCTACAAATGAGATGTATACCTGTTCCATCTCATATAGCTAAATGACTATCAATCAGTATGCAAAGATGTAAATTGGTATTGTGGATCATTTAAAACACTACTTTTTATAGTGTCAAAAAATAAAACACTAGGCTTCACTTTATGGTAGATGTTATATTCCAAGTCATTTTGAGGTAGAACTCAATTTTAATGATCTTTATTACTTAAAATTGTATTTTGTGCTTTTCTTTTAAAATCACACGTTTGAGCTCATATGCAGATCTGGACTGACTTGTGATCTGACCTGCTTTTTACACTCCAGCTTCCAGGATACTGAGCAACTTCCAGAATGTTGCAAATCTAATACCAGCATTTTAAACATGTTCTAGTCTCTACGCCATAAAACCCAAATCTGCACTCTCTCCCATGTGCATTTCTAGTTTTCCTTTCACAGTAACACTTCTGGAACAAGATTTTTTTTTTTTTTTTTAAATATATTTTATTGATTTTTTACAGAGAGGAAGGGAGAGAGATAGAGAGTTAGAAACATCGATGAGAGAGAAACATCGATCAGCTGCCTCCTGCACATCTCCTACTGAAGATGTGCCCGCAACCCAGGTACATGCCCTTGACTGGAATCGAACCTGGGACCTTTCAGTCCGCAGGTCGACGCTCTATGCACTGAGCCAAACCAGTTTCGGCCGGAACAAGATTTTTATGTTTCACGTATTTTGTCCATCCCCTCCGCCTCCCCCCCCCCCCCCTTCCCCTGCTGAATCCTCAGCCCACTTCATTCTGGCCTCAGTTCTGGCTTCAAAATCTTCACCAAGATTACAGAGTAACTTCCACTTGCTAAGTCCAGTGACTGAATACTTTTAAAGCATTCATTCCCCTGCTTATTGGTACCTGTCGTGTGCTAGGCTTTTGCTGTTCTATGTATTGGGATACAGTAGAGAACAATGCAAAAGAAAGTCCCTGTCCTCATGGAGCTTGAGCTCTAGGGAGAATGACAAAGCTTAAATATGTAAATACTAGAGGCCTGGTGCACGAAAATTCATGCAGGAGGGGTGGGGGGGTTGTCCCTCAGCCCGGCCTGCACCCTCTCCAATCCAGGAACCCTCGGACATCCCTCTCGCAATCCAGGACCACTGACTCCTAATCACTCACCTGTCTGCCTACCTAATGCCCCCAACTGCCTTCCCCTGCAGGCCTGGTCACCCCCAACTGCCCTCCCCTGCTGGCCTGTTCTCTCCCCCAACCGCCCTCCCCTGCTGGCCTGGTCACCCCCAACTTCCCTCCCCTGCTGGCCTTATCACCCCTAACCCCCTGCCAGCCTGATCTCGCCCCTAACTGCTCTCCCCTGCCGGCCTGATCGCCCCTAACTGCCTCTGCCTCAGCCCCCACCTCCATGGCTTTGGAAGGAAGTCAGACATCTGGAAGATGGCTGGTCTAATTAGCATATTACCTTTTTATTAGTATAGATACATAAAACAATAATGTCAAGATCACAGAAGACCTCAAACTGTATGATTCCATTGATATAGAATGTCCAGAATAGGCAGATCTATAGAGACAGAAAGTGGATTCATGATGGCCTAGGGCTCAAGGAGTGGAGGGGAGAAATAGGGAGTGGCTACTAATGGGGTGATAAAAATATTTTAAAATTAGATTGTGGTGACGGTTGCACAGCTCTGTGAATACACTGAAAAAGATTGACTTACGTACTTTAAAAAAGGATGAGTTGTATGGTTTTGAACTATATAATAATAAAAGCGTAGTATGCTAATTAGACTTTAGGTCCTTCCGATGTCCTTCCAGATGAAGCTGGGGCTGCAAGGGAAGCCTGGGTCCCAGGTGCCATAGGGAAGCCGGTGTCGGCAGCCAGGGGAAGGAAGGCCTACTCTTGCACAAAGTTTGTACATCAGGCCTCTAGTATCTCAATAAAACTGTTAAAAAAGCATCAGAAAGTGGTGAGTGCTGTGTAATAATTTAAATCTGGTGGGGAGTGGAGGTGCTGGTTTGGATAGGGAGGTCAGAGGAGACCTCTCTGACCAGGTGATATTTGAGTAGATATTTCAACCAAGTAACCTGTCAGGTCTGGTGAGCATCAGAGGTTTTAGAGAGAGAAGGCACTTTAAATGCAAAGGCCCTGAGGTAGGAATTCACTTGAGTATTCAAGGAGGAGTGTGGCTGGAATGGAGTGAGTGGGAGTGGAGTGAGATGACTTAGGTCAGATAATGTAGGTTATGTGGGGCTTTGCAAGGGCTTGCTGAAGACTTGGATTCTTTTTCTTTTATTTTGCAGTAACAAATCCAGAATCTCTGATTGAAATCAAAGGTCCTTTGCATGTGGGCGGGGTTCTCCACTTGACATCACTGACATTCTCATCCTCTGTTTATCTGAAGCCCATAGGAAAGAAGGCTACTGTTCTCTGGAAGGAAGGAGATAGAGCAAACCTAAACAGTGGCTCTCAACTGCACTACACCCTTGGCTTTAACAAAATTATTTTCCTTTTTTGTATCGCTGAGTAAAATTGCATTTCAGGAGGATGGGCCATGTCACCCAGGGCTTAGAGAATCCCTAAGCATTCCATATTAAATCCCATCCAATAAGAGAGGCCTAGCCCTGCTACACTAGATCGTGTCTTGTTCTGTTTCAAAAACATTTAGAATTGGGTACTGATTTTGATCATCTTTAATTTTGTCCAATTCTATTTCACTTTTTTGGCAATAATGTGGTCATTAGCCTGTTATTACCTCAGTGTCCAGGGGCTTCCTCACCCCAAGCCTTTACTGATTTGATCATTCTTATTGTCATCAAAAAGCAGTTATTAAGTACATATCTGTGCATATTGCTTCATTAAAAACTTTTATACCTGAGAGCATTGCTCACTGATTGGTCAACTGGAGTTTAGCTAATAATACTTTCATCAATCTTTGGAGACCAGAAGAAAGAAGTGCACTTTGAATAGAAATAACATTGGTGTTACTGATGATATCTTTTTTTTTAAAAAAAGATGGTAGGTTGTTTTTAGATTTTGCCTGTTGTAACTTAAAAAAATATATTACCCTAAGTTTGTGTGCTTGTTTATTAACATCTTTGGGTGGGAAATACTGTTGCTTTTTTTCCTTTATGGAGCATGAAAATAGATCAATGTTTGCTCTGATTAGAAATAAGCTAGCGTCGGGGAGTGGACTTTGGATTGGCAGTTAGAAGATGTGACTTACTCCCAGCTTGGCCATAGCTAGCTGTTTGACCTACTTGAGCTAATAAAATGAGAGGTGGACAAAAGGATATGCAACACAGCTCCTCTCTCTCATCTCCTGAATGCAGTCTTAGTAGTTCCCTTACAGTGCAATCACATTTTGCATCTAAGTTAGTTGTAAAGTCTGTATGTCAGGTGAAAATCACCCGTATTAGAAATATCCCTGGAAATACTTTCAGAAGGAGCCCCATTGGAGGTTGTCTCGGATAAATCCAGCACGGTCAGTTCTTTCCTCCAGCATTGGAATAGATTGCTGGCTCTTCAGTGGAACACCAGCTGAAGCAGCTGGTTTGTGTTTAGGGACCACATTTTATGAAAAATACATCTTTATGTACTAGACTCATATAATGTGAGATGCACAAAATGTGATTGGCACATGGAAACCCAGCGGCTATGGGATTCATGTTGTCTGTCTCTCTCCCTCCTTTTTGTTGCTAAGTGAACAAAGTTGAATTTGTATGAGTTAAATGTAGATATTCTGTAGTTTCACTGTACTTAGGATTTCTCCTCTCCACTTTTACTGCCACTGTCTAACTTAAGGCCCTAATTATTTCCCACCTCAATCACTTCCAGTAGTATTCATGAAAGGCCATTCTAAATCCAGGCCACCTATCATTTATGCCATACATTTGTCATAGAATGATCTTCCTAAAATGCTCCTGATTTAAACAATATGCATGGCACTCAGACCTAGAGCAGTGCTTCTCAAACTTCTTCAGCCTTCTGCTATGGCAGAGGTTCTGTGGATTAAGTTCCCTCAGGGTCCTGGGAGGCTAGCTCAGTGTGGTGAAATGTCTTCAAAGTCTTGTGCCATAATTCACAATCATACTCTTGTAGATGAATTACCATTGAGTAGAATTGCTGCTTCTTGAAAGTGACATGTTTATCTGTTACATTTGCATATCCTGTGCTGGTTTGTAGGAGATTAAATCTAAACTCTGAAGCAGGATTCAGTGTCTTTTTTTCCCCCCTTACCTTTGCCTTCCTTTTGAGTCTCTATCATCATGCTGCTTCTCACATTTGAAGTTCTAATGGTTTGGATGCGCTGAAGTGTTATAAACATACTGAATTTAGGTCTTGGTGTCTTTGTGTCTGCATTCAGTTATTCATTGAGTATTCCTTGAGCACCTATATGTGCCAAGTATTGTTCTAGGTACTAGGGATACAGTAGTCCTTCATGAAGCTTGCATTCTATTGGTAGAGGAAGATGACAGATACATGACATAATATCATATGAGTTGGTACTAATGCCATAAAGAGAAGTAAAGCATGGTAAAGTGATAAAGAGTGAAGAAGGATTCCTGTTTGTTGGGTGTGGCAATAATTTGTAAGAAGGTGCTATTTAAATGGCAGTCTGATGAAGTAGGAGAACAAGCCCTATTATTATTAGAGGGAACAGGGCTCAAGGCAAAGAGAACAGCATGTTCAAGCTCTTGAGGGAGGAGTATGCTTGGAGTGTTCACAGCAGCAGGAAGCTCACTGTGACTGAGAGGAGAGAGTGAGGGGAAGAAGAGTAGGAGATGAGATTGGATAGATGGGGTAGAGGCAGAGTGTGTAGAGCCCTGAGTCCATGATAAGGACTTTTCTTTTGCCTTGAATGCCTTCCCCTTCCATCAGTAACTTTTGGGTGAAATTGGAATTAACTTTAATTTGTTCACATGCTAGCTAGTTGCCCCTGTATTTACTGAATAATTATCTCTTCCCCATTGATTTCAAATGCAATTTTATCATATATTGATTGTGTGCTTCTACATACATACATACATACATACATGTTTACCAACACTCTTCCATTGGTTTATCTTCTTGCACACATACCATACATTTTAGTTACTATACACAGCAGTGATGGCGAACCTTTTGAGCTCGGCATGTCAGCATTTTGAAAAACGCTAACTTAACTCTGGTGCCGTGTCACATATAGAAATTTTTTGATATTTGCAACCACAGTAAAACAAAGATTTATATTTTTGATATTTATTTTATATATTTAAATGCCATTTAACAAAGAAAAATCAACCAAAAAAATGAGTTCGCGTGTCACCTCTGACACGCGTGTCATAGGTTCACCATCACTGCTACAGTATTCCCCTGTTATCCATGGGGGATAATTTCCAAGACCCTCGGTGGATGCCTGAAATTGCAGATAATACCGAATCCTATAGAGGCTATGTTTTATCTTAGGCATACATGCCCTTTCACTTAAAGGAAGCACTTTACAGCTCCTCTTTGGCATATCTGAATTTCTAGCATCACTGATCTTGAGCTTTGGGGCCATTATTAAGTAAGATAAGTATTACTTAAACACTAGTACTGTGATACAGGACAGTTGATCTGATAACCAAGATGGTGGCTATTACGTGACTAAAGGGGCATGAGCTTATACAGTGTGTATACACACTAGACAAAGGAATGGTTCTCATCCTAGGCAGCCATGAGATTTCATCACACTACTACTCGGAATGGCACACAACTTAAAACTTATTAAGTTGTTTTATTTCTGGAGTTTTCCATTTAATATTTTTGGACTGTGGTTGACTGGTCAACTGAAACCACAGAAAGCAAAACCATGATTAAGGGGGGACTACTGTGCCTTTATATCAGGCAGTAGCAAACTACAGCCCTTGGGCCAAATCTGGCTCACCACCTAGTTTTTTGTGTTTTTTTTTTTAAAATATATTTTATTGATTTTTTACAGAGAGGAAAGGAGAGGCATAGAGAGTTAGAAACATCGATGAGAAACATTGATGAGCTGCCTCCTGCACACCCCCTACTGGGGATGTGCCTGCAACCAAGGTACATACCCTTGACTGGAATTGAACTTGGGACCCTTCAGTCTGCAGGCCGACGCTCTATCCACTGAGCCAAACTGGTTAGGGCGTCCATCTAGTTTTTTATAAAGTTTTATTGGAAAACAGCCATACTCATTTGTTTGTGTCTTGTTTATGGTTGCTTTTGATCTACAATGGCAAAGTAGTTGCAACTGAGAACATATCGCCCAGAAAGTCCAAAATATTAATGATCTGATCCTCTATAGAGGGTTTACCAACCTCTGCTTTACCCTATATATTGATATCTGATAGGGCAAGTTCTTCCTCATTCTTTTTTTTTTTTCTTTTCTTTTTTTTAATTAAATCTTTATTGTTCAGATTATTACATTTGTTCCTCTTTTTTTTCCCCCCATAACTCCCCTCCTCCCAGTTCCCGCCCCACCCTCCGCCCTCACTCCCCACCCACTGTCCTCATCCATAGGTGCACGATTTTTGTCCAGTCTCTTCCCGCATCTCCCACACCCCTTTCCCCCCCAGGAATAGTCCATTCCCTTTCTATGTCCCTGATTCTATTATAATCACCAGTTCATTCTGTTCATCAGATTATTTATTCACTTGATTCTTAGATTCACTTGTTGATAGATGCATATTTGTTGTTCATAATTTGTATCTTTACCTTTATCTTCCTCTTCCTCTTCTTAAAGGATACCTTTCAGCATTTCATATAATCCTGGTTTGGTGGTGATGAACTCCTTTAGCTTTTCCTTATCTGTGAAGCTCTTTATCTGACCTTCAATTCTGAATGATAGCTTTGCTGGATAAAGTAATCTTGGTTGTAGGTTCTTGGTATTCATCACTTTGAATATTTCTTGCCACTCCCTTCTGGCCTGCAAAGTTTCTGTTGAGAAATCAGCTGACAGTCGTATGGGTATTCCCTTGTAGGTAACTGAGTTTCTTTCTCTTGCTGTTTTTAAGATTCTCTCTTTATCTTTTGCTCTTGGCATTTTAATTATGATGTGTCTTGGTGTGGTCCTCTTTGGATTCCTTTTGTTTGGGGTTCTCCGCGCTTCTTGGACCTGTAAGTCCATTTCTTTCACCAGGTGGGGGAAGTTTTCTGTCATTATTTCTTCAAATAGGTTTTCAATATCTTGCTCTCTCTCATCTTCTGGCACCCCTATAATTCTGATGTTGGTACGCTTGAAGCTGTCCCAGAGGCTCCTTACACTATCCTCGCATTTTTGGATTCTTTGTTCATTTTGCTTTTCCGGTTGGGTGTTTTTTGCTTCCTCGAATTTCAAATCATTGACTTGATTCTTGCGCTCCTCTGGTCTGCTGTCGGGAGTCTGTATAATATTCGTTATTTCAGTCCGTGTATGCTTAATTTCTAGTTGGTTCCCCAATATAAGATCGAGGGTCTTATTAGTTTTCTTGTAGATCTCATTAAGTTTATTGGCGGCTTCTAAACAGTTCTTGAGAGACCTTAAAAGTGTGGTTCTGAACTCTATATCTTCCATTGACAATTTTGTCCTGTTTCTTTGTCTCCGCATTTTGTTATGCTTCCTTGGTGCACCCCCTAGTGGTCTTTGTTCGCAGTCTTATAGTTAAATCTTGATTGTTGTAGCTAATTCCAGGGAGGGTTTGACCTCCAGGCCAAGTGGCTATGAGAATCAGCTGTGTCAGCAGTGAGAGAACTTCTGTCCTCTAGGGAGGTGCTAATCTAGCGTTTGCCTGAGGCTATCCGGCAAAAGCCTCTGTGCAGGGCTTGGGCGGGGCGGGTCGCACAGGATCAACAGGGTGGGCCGGAGAGAGCAGTTATGGCGGCTCTCAGTCCTGTCCCCAGGGGCTCTGCCTCTCTGAGTCCCAGCACCCGCTGCAAAGCTCAGAGAGAAAGCTGCACTCGCTCTGACCGAAGCCAGACAGTCCCGCTTCTCCCGTTTGAGTCTGGGTTGCTAAAGACTCGCCCGTATCTGGAGCTCAGAGTCTGCGACTCCCTCCCGATTGAAAACGCCAACCGCGCCCTCCGCCGCCAGCCCGCTCAGCTCACTCCGAACCTCAGAATTTGACTTCAGCACTGCGCCTCCTCTGAGTGTCCGTATGCCTTTCTCTTTCCTCCTAGTTGTAGGACTTCCACTCAGCCAGCGTTCCTGTGGTTCTGGGTGATGTCCCTTCCGTTTTTTGGTTTCACTTTTGAAGTAGTTGTTCAAAGCAGCAAACTCCGGCGTTAACCTATGCCGCCATCTTGGTTCTCCCCCTCATTCTTTTTCAACAATTTCTTGGCAAGTCTAGCATGATTGTTCTTTCAGATGAACTTTAGAACCAATCTGCCAAGCTTATCTGACTCCCTCCCTTTTCCCACCTCTTTCTTGGGGGGCGGGGGGGGGGAGGGGGAACTGGGAGGCACAAAGCATAGGAATTTGATTGCATTTAATGTGTAGTTCAGTAAAGGGAGATATGTTTGATTTACAATACTGGGTCATTCCATTTCAAGAATGTAATATCGCTACATTTATGTATTTTAGTAAACTTTCATTGTTTCTTCATTTGACTTTATATATTTTAGTTTATTCTTACGTGTATTATTGCTTTTTGTTGCTGTTATAATTGAGATCACCTCCCAGCTGTATCTTACAAGTGACTATGGTATAAAGGAAAGGTTGTTTTTTTTTAATATATTTCATTGATTTTCTACAGAGAGGAAGGGAGAGGGATAGAGAGCTAGAAACATCAATGAGAGGAAAACACTGATCAGCTGCCTCCTGCACACTCCCCACTGGGGATGTGCCTGCAACCAAGGCACATGCCCTCGACCGGAATCGAACCTGGGACCCTTAAGTCTGCAGGCCGACGCTCTATCCACTGAGCCAAACCGGCCAGGGCTAAAGGAAAGGTTTTGATTTTATATGTAAGTAAACTTCTATTAGGAGTGTTAATTTTTAAATTTGATGTTTTTTTGGTTGACAGTCATTGTCTGAACTTATCCATAATTGTTTCATTTTGAATATATCTCTGTCTATATTGTGGGTAGTGTGGGGGAATGGACTTTGACCTCTCAGTGGCATTCATTTTTTTCTTTTATACTAGTGGCCTGGTGCACAAATTCGTGCACATTGAAAGGAAAATAATTAGAAGAAATATTTTAATATTGCTGTTCACCCTTTATAATAGAAGTATCAACAAAATTCATGATTGACAATGACAGATGGAAACACATGTGTGTGAGTGGTGCCAGCAAGAGCTTTATATGTATTGCACATGCGCGAGTCAACTTAGCCTTTTATAGATATAGAATAAACTTGCTTAATTAGACCTGCTTTCTGATTTAGCTAATTTTTTTCCAGCCCAGTGAAGCACCCCAACTTCTCTTACAGATAATTGGCAGCAACACAGCAGTAAATATCAATATGAAGCAGTTTATTATTATAGATCATGCAGGGAGAATAAAGGATAAAATATTTAACTGCAGCAGTGTTTGACTATATTCTGTGCAATGAGAAAAACCTGAAGTCATTTTCAAGGTCCACCATTTCTTCTTTTCAGTTGGGTCAAGTTTCTAAGCTTTCTAAATCTCCATTTTCCAGCTAATAATAATAAAAAAAGGATTCCACTGAGTCTCCTATCTACCTATTCCAGGAGTTCTGTGAGGATCAAATGAGATGAGGCACAGGAAAATGCTTCACAGACATTTGGTTAAAGTGTAATTGTTTCCACCTGGCTATAAAGCAAGTCGGGTTCCTGGGCTGAAGAAACTGCAAGGAGGCTAGTTGCTAGGGAGAGGAAGCCGGCGTTGCTATGTGATGTCATTATCCGGCACCCACAGCAACTGTTTCTGGGCTGGGCTGTGGGCTGCATTTTGCACCATGGGGTCTCAGCAGTGTCGGCTGCGATTTGGTGGGCTGTTGCTCCAGGGTGGTGACAGGGCCTGTGTCCCACTTGGGGCAAGCCAAGTGTTGTTTTGTGTGTGCTAGCTCCGTCGTGCCGTTTCTCTGTGTGCATCTTGGCAGCTCCTGCATTGAGTGTCTGCCCCCTGGTGGTCATTGTGTGTCATAGCGACCAGTTGGAAGGTGGGAAGGACACTTAGCATATTAGCCTTTTATATAGCTAGACTAGAGGCCCCGTGCATGAATTTGTGCAACAGTGGGGTCCCTCGGCCTTGCCTGCGGGATCAGGCCGAAACCGGCTCTCCGACATCCCCTGAGGGGTCCCAGATTGCGAGAGGGTGCAGGCTAGGCTGAGGGACCCCACTGGTGCATGATCGGGGCCTGGGAGGGACACAGGAGGTTGGCCAGCCGGGGAGAGACCGTGGGAGGGCTCCAGGGTGTGTCCGGCTGGTCTCTCTGTCCTGATCGGCTGGACCCCAGCAGCAAGCTAACCTACCGGTTGGAGTGTCAGCCCCCTGGTGGTTAGTGCACATCATAGCGACTGGTCGACTGTTTGCCCACTGGTGGTCAGTGCACATCATAGCGAGCAGTTGAGTGGCCTTAGCATATCATTAGCATATTATGATTAGATTGGTTGAATGGCTGACCAGACACTCAGCATATTAGACTTTTATTATATAGGATAGATCACAGCAAATGGTAATAAAAATAAGCAAACAAACAAGCACCAGAAACTTTATGCCCAGTCAGCTTTTGTTGGATATTTAAAAAATACCCAGAAAATAATTTAGGCAAGCTATTTATCAAGCAGACTGTGCCTTTTTACAGAGTCATTTTTTGCTTTTAATACAGAATATAGAGTTTGCTTATCACACAGGAGAGTCAAGCCCAGTCGCTGCTTTCCTGTGGAGAGCCATTTGATCATGGAATAAAGTTGGCTTAGCCTAGCATTATCTTTCGGAATAGAAATATGAGCTGGAGATTTTTATGAATCAGTTAGTGCTTTCCTAAGTATGTTCTCTGTAAAGCATTTGCTCTTTACCCTTAACATCTATTCCTTGAGGATGTGAAATCTGTTTTAGATTTTAAGGTCTATTTACTTGCCCTGAGCACTGAACAGATGAACCATAAATTTGATATGTGTTAACTTTTGTGGATTTATTTTTTAAGACCATTTTTGTCTTTTTTCCTTGAATTTGTGTCTCCTCCTACTTCATGAAACTAAAGAAATTTTTTTTATGTTGCTAGTTCCTTTTGTTTTTAGTGTGTGTGTGTGTGTGTGTGTGTGTGTGTGTGTGAAGTGATGACGAGATGTTGATGGTAGTTGACATCTGATAGGGAAGTGGAGAATTGCTGAAATATATTTCGTGATTTGTGAAATGAACCTTGTTACTCTCCTTGCCTGTAAAATGAAACTTTATGTACAGAACCTGGTCTTAAAACGCTCCTGTATATTTTGTTGTGGAGATTATCATTATGAACATCATGGTATATGAATATGGCAATGCCACCAGAGGCCCTGGAGATGTACCAGGCCATGTACCTCATTTACAGAGGAGAGAGCGCCAACTTTGGAGTTTCTGAGATGGGGCTTTATTGGACCTATGGAAATTAGACCATTTTAGATAGCTGTGTGGTGTGGAAAATGGTATAAACAAATATAGTGGTAATTGATATCTTTTGTTGAGCACTTAGTATGGTCGAGGCATTGTAATGAATGTTTGTCACACCTAAGCTTTGTAACCTCATTTTACAGACGAGGACATCAAAATTTAGGTTAAATAACTGGTAGACCTAAGATTCAAATGAGTTGTCAGAGTCCAGAGAGAGGTACTAAAGCACAGTAGTATTTGGGTAGGAACTGTGTGTGTGTGAATGTGTGTTTACATGAATGTGCAGAAGGATTTAGCGATTTTGTTTAGATTCTCTTATGTGAATTTTGACAGTTGAGTTAACGTCAGTGGGGAAAAAATTATAGCATGGAGCGGGGCATGGCCTGGAAGCCACATTGCTCTATGATCTTTGGCAAGCCCCTTTCTCTTCCCTCCTGTGAGGCCTCAGTTAAAAAAAAGAATTCAGATCCTTGAGTTGTCTTTGTTTTTGTTCTTTTTGGGGGGGGGGGGGCGGGGGGCAAGAATTTAACTCAGGATTTAAGTTCAAGATGATAATAGAATGTATCATTTGTCTTCCTGTTTTTAAATTGGGAGTATAAAAAGGAGAGTTTGGCTCAGTAGTAGATTCAGGGGGAGGGGTTGGTGTATGGTTAAGTTCCCCATTGCCTCTTGCAGGCCAGGAGAGAGATGTTGCTTCTAGCTTTAGAGATCTCTATCCATGCTTATTAAATATAAACATAAGTAAGTGAATACCCACATGTACATATACATACACCCACACACCCCTAATACTTTAAAACTTCTCTGTGCAATGCACTAATTAAGATGGAGAAGGTTCTGTGCCACATTATGTCACCATTTACTTTAAATATGGCGAAACTATTTAGATGCCAAACAATTAACACTTGTCTATATTGAGACCCATTTAGAGCCTGGGGCTCTACTCTGCTTGTCTCTCAGCCAAAAACACTCATGGAACATTCTCATTGGCTGTAACTGTGTTGTTAGGTGTTTGGCTGTGGCCAGGTGGGCCGGAGCAGTACATGTGTAGCATCCATGTATGGCTGGCTGCTCCTGACAATGGAGTGTGAATGTCAGGGCTCTGCTGCCTGCTGGCCCCTCTGCCCTGTTAGGCCAGCCAAGACCTGGATTCCTGCCATGATTTAGAAAAGAAAGTAAAGCTTTCTAAATACTGGCAGGAAAATCAGCTTGCTTTCCAGATTCAAAGCAGCTGCCCAGAGTCCAGTCCCCCTGCACAGACAACTTGTATTGTTGTCTTCTCTTGGGTTTGTTCTTGGCATCTGATACATGTCCCAAGTAAAATGTGGTTGATAAAAAAATTTAGGTTACAAATATTAAGGGTGATATTTTTTCTTTTTTATCAGAATGGCATAATTTGGAGAGTTGCAGTATTTTTTCCAGGTTACTTTCAAGACTAACCTTTATGATAGTAAAGACAAGCAACTAATGTAAATCTTGATATTTTGTGAAAATATATCTGTTGATGCTTATGAAATTATTTATAGACTTCTATCTCACTTTTACATAGCCTAATATGTATGCAAGCATAATTTATAAAAGTCATTTGACATTAGAAATTCAAAAGCCTAACGGTTTAACTGAAAGTTTTATATTGTACAGGATTCTAAGATGGAGCAACTTAATTCTTCTCGTATGTCTGACTTAGAGTGTAATTTTGCAACTGTAGGAGATGATTCAATAGCTGATGCATTCTTTGCTTTGGCTATGTTTTTCTGAGTGTGATTTCTGTTTCTGTGTTTCTGTGGCACATTGAATATTGTGGTACAAGTAAGCATAGATTCCATCACAGGGCTCAGCCTACCAGACTCAGAGTTTGCAGGATAATTCTTTGGTTTGTCTGTGTTTCACTAATAGGAGGGGGAGGGGCTTAGATTCCTTTTTTTGCTTTCTCTGTTGTATTAGAGCCAAAAAAATAAATATATTGTAAGAACTCTTGAATAGTTGAGATGCTTTTCTATTATTTTCTTGTTGGAGCTTGATGTTTTGCTAGTAACTCTGGGAAGAGAAAAGGAAAGAGAAAGCTGACACATTTCATTTGAGATCTGTCTTCTATTTCTATGACTTGTTTAATTTGCTAACATTGTTGATATTTTTCTATTAAGTTTAGGTTCATTGCTGGTAGGATTTTATCACTATTGAAGTATTTTGTTTTACCTTAGAATCCACATGAAAATTTCATGAACATTTGGTTGGGAACTTAACTTTATTGTCAGACTATTTCTAGGAGATAGGTCAGTAGTTGCATGTTGTATTTTACTTAATAAGTATCAAGTTAATGGAGATTCAGTTGTATCAAAACATTTGTTTATCATTACATCTGAGCTTTCTTCTTTTTATAGTCTTTGCAGTTTGGGAAATAAATGACACTGAATTTTCCTCTTTTTCTTTTTTAAAGACTTTCAGCTGAATTCTCATCTCTCAACACTGGCAAATATTCATAAGATCTACCACACCCTTAATAAGCTAGTAAGTCAATCTTTCAATGACAAAACTACCAGCTGTTTAAATAGTTGTTTTAAATGTAGTTGATAAAAAAAATTAGGTTACGGATATTAAGTTATCAGCTATTTATGAAAATATTGAATTTTAAAACTTGTTGTGATGGTGTGATTTCTTGGTAATAGTGAACATATTTCTTGCAGAATCTAACCGAAGACGTTGGTCAAGACGATCACCAAACAGGTATCTGTAAATGCTAATACTACTTAATTTTAAATAACCTTCCTAATTTAAAGTTACAAAGGAGAAATACTAGCAGGAAATGCTCAACATGGTAATACATTCCATTAACAAGTTGCTACTTGGTTGAGAATTTTTCCAGTGTGTGAGGCAGCCATTTACGGTTCCTTCTCAGTGGGAAATCTGTTCTGGGGCTTGGCTATGACAGACTACTTCCGGCCCTTTAAAGGGGATGAGGATTCTCCCTAGTGGTTTCAAGTTGTCATTTCTCTGCTGAAGTATTTTAGTTCATACTAAAAAGTCACTACAGTAATACAGTTTGAAAGGTATTCCATAAATGTTTGTTGAATTGAGATAAAATGATTTGATAGCTAGGTAGGGAGTATGTGTGTGTTGTCTAGGTCCTGAGGATTTACGAATGGGAAAATTGAAACTTGACTATTATAAATGATTCTCTAGCCCTGTTAGTATTCTAATCACACTCGGGTGGGCTTGTTAAAACAGATTGCTGGGTTCCACCCCTAGTGTTTCTAA
Organism: Myotis myotis; assembly: GCF_014108235.1. NCBI lineage: Eukaryota > Metazoa > Chordata > Mammalia > Chiroptera > Vespertilionidae > Myotis > Myotis myotis. Next base: position 31,043,974 of record NW_023416313.1, read on the forward strand.
TCCTGTAGATTGGGGTGGGGCCTCAGTTTGCATATCCGACAGGCTCCCAGAGATGCTGATGCAGAAGATCACACTTTGAAAACCACTTCTCTAAACTGTTGATAATCATAAAGTTTAGAACTTGCACTTGATCTGTAGTTTCTAAAACTTCCAGCACAAATGTAAGTATATTTAAAATTTTTTGAGAATTACCACAATAATATATGACTATATGCTTGTTGGTGAATTTTGAGTAGCCTAAAAGTAAATTTAGAAGTAAAAAGTGACAGTCCTCTCACATCTCCCAATCCAACCTTCCCCCAGTTTAATGTTTATTCTTTCAGACATTTTTATACATGCATATATTTTTATAGTAGTGGTTTTTTTTTATTTGGCATCAATGAGATCATACTGTATATACTGTACAGTACAGTATCATTCTTTTTTCATTTAACAGTGTATCTTGGATGTTGTTGGGATTTAGAACCCTCCCCATCCTCCCCTCCAAATTGGTTCAGAATTAATTGAAAATTAGGTGCAAGATGGAGATTGAAGTAACAGGTTTGTTGGAAAACACAGCTTAGTTGTGCAGCAAAAATGCAGAGGCTTTTCAGTATTTATATACCTGAACTACTAGTATATACTAGTCTTACATCGATCACCACCACAACGAAATAAGCACAGGCCAGCATTCCCTCTGTTTCCTCTCTAAACCCCACTGTGACAGTGGAAGGAAGGGGCTGGACTTCTGCTGGGTGGTCCATCTGAAAGGGGCTCAGGAGGGCTGGGCCCCTCTGATCAGTTCCTCATCCCTGGATCACCAGTGAGATCACAAACTCCTTCCTGGGAAGGAGTGAGACAAGGGGCAGAGACTGCCAGGAGTGTTCTAGAAGTCAGGCCAGAGTGTCCCTTTATTTCAATAAATACAAGTCAATTCAAAGACAGTCAAGAGCAGTTTTCTTAATAATTGAAAAGCAATGTATGCACATGGTTTTAAAAAAAAATGTCGAAAAGGTATAAAACAAAAAAATGAAGGTTTCTGTCCCATTTCATTACCCCATTTCCCATCCCCACTACTACTACACACTTGACTCTCTAGAGGTAACTTTTACATTCTTATATTTGTTTCCCAGATGGTGATGATGATGATGATATTGACATTTTTTTACCCCAAATAACAAGTGTATATCTGCATGTGCCTCTTGTTTTTTGTCACTCAGTATATCTTGGAGATATACTGTAGCGCATTTATAAAGTTTTTGCTTTACTTTTTAATAAATGCATAGTTTTCTAATTCATGGATATATCATGATATGTTTCTATTGATACACATTTAAGTGTGTTCAACTTTTAGCTATGACCAGTAATGCTGAAATAAAATTTTCAGGGCCAGTTTTAATAGTTAAGAGAAAAAGCACACTTCTCTCCTATTTTGGGACAGTAGATTGGTAGGCTTTGAGGATATTGTTAAACTTAAGAGTTAGTGTAGTTTTGATTTTTAAAACTGAATTTTGTCTTTGCAAAGCCTTTAGGTTGTCACCTCTTTGCTAAGGTAATAAAACCTCTAAATTCTGAATCTTGTACATTATATAGTTAACTTTGAACTTTGGATTAAAGTGAGTGAGGTTACTATAGTAATTTCACATTTACATATTTAATTTGAATATGGGAATTTAACAACAGTAAGTTAAAATTAAGGAAAATGAAAGTGGACAATGTATTTAACCGCATGCCTCCTCTCTCGCCCAGTGGGCATAGTGGATATGTCTGATGTTTGATGTATGACATGCTGGTGCAGTGCCTGGTACCTCGTAAGTGCCTGTCAATGTCAGTTAGTGTTAGTAATTTCTTAGAGTTGCCAATTTCATTAACATTTCTCCATCTGGTTATAGCATCACTTGTGATTACCATACCTATAATGACTGTACTTTAAAAATGAAACAACATAAAATCTATACTGTTAATTACTGTAATGTCTGTTTGAATATCTTTGCCCAGCAGTAGTCTGAGCAGTAGCTATAACAACTGTACGTGGAAGAGCCAAACTCTAAGTGCAAAAGAGGCTACCATCTTCCTGCTCTGTCTCCTCTACCACTTTTCCTTGGTGCTTTCAATCTTCCTCCCATCAAAAACATAAAAGTCAGACACACAGACAGACAGAGTTAATGTTGGAGAAGTAGCCCAAAATACTGGGAATGAGGAAAAAAACCAGAGAGGACAAAAAATGATGAAGGAAGAGGATACCTGTCAGAATCAATATTATTTAGAGAGAAAGGGATTTTTTTTTGCCTTAAATAGTGGGATAAAAATTGCTCATTTAGACACTAATAGTTTTAAGCAAGCAAGTAGTTCAATGATCTGTTCAAAAAAATGAAATAAAATATTAGGTACTGGTAAGGTGTCTAAAAATGCAATCTGTTTATCAACTCAAATTACTATATCTATAACATTGTTAAGTCAAAAGTGAGGTTGAAATGGCTATCTAAAAAGTATTGAAGTGGCACAATGAACCATGTAAAAGTTATGTGAAAAAGGCTGTATGATACAACAAAGTCACTAAAATGAAAAATTAAACAGTAAGATTTTTATATTGAAACATGAATTTGCACTGTTTTGGAAATTCAGAAAAATTCTCTAATTTTATAGACCTTTTATTTGGAGATGACTAGAAATTGGGCACATAATTTTATGTGTTTTACAGGAAATGAATTCTAAACAGGACTTTTTTTATTTGAGGCTCACAAGTGAAAAGATTTTTTAAAAAAGAGAGAGACAGTGGAGTAACTACTTAGCATTTATTGAGAATAGCATGCTTAGTTAAACCATTATCATAACAACAAGCTGGGTAGTAGACACTAAAGGGCCTTAGGTTTGAGGCAGGTAAACTCAAGTTGCTCTTTAAAATTATTTTCTGGGACCGAATATTAGGATAGATCTGCTGGAAAAAGTTGGCAGTATTTCTAATTGTTTAATGTGGGAAGAATGGCTATATTCATTCAATTCCTGCTTTATTTGAAATAAAGTTGGTTAATAGAAGAACTTATTTGTTCTCTTTGAACACTGAACCAAAAGGAATTAAACTTGAACTCAAATTATAACCCTTGGGTGAAAAATATAAACAATTTATATAGCCTTTCTAAGGATCATATAAATAGGAAAGTGTGAAGAAAGAGCTTCTACTGCTGGGAGAGTTGGGAGGGTTTTCACTCACTCTTCATCTAATACAGAAATAGTTAGACTGAGCACCAGAATATCAATCAAGATAGTAATATTAACAGGCCTGAATCATAGTTTGGGATTAGTAGTTGGGATTATTCTTCTCATCTTCCTCGTTTTTTTATTATTACAAAGAGGCTTTCTTCTTTCATGTGTTTCTGCCAAACATTTCTTACCAGCTTTAAGGTAGCTCCCTAAAATCTTTTTATGCGTTTCCTTGGTGATTGTCAGAGAATGAAAATTTGTAGCTCTGATAATTTCAAATGAATTTCGGGGTTTCTTAAAGTTTGTTAGTAACTTGCTTTTATTTGAAATGTCAGCCTTAATATTTTGCCTCTGCCTGTAATGTCAGATTGTTTGTACTCAAGTAGATAGATACTTTAAAGGGTTAAAATAGCTCATTCTTTAAAGAAGATAAACATTCCATAGCATTGTTTATTTGTTTACTAAACTTTTTAAAGTTTAAAGACAGTTTAATTGAAGTAGATTGTGATGCAAGTTCTGATACAATAAAGTCTAAATTTAACTATACAGATAAATATAAATTTGTAAAACATTCACTTAGATTTAAGTATTTTTATTATAAAAAGACATCACAGAGTTATTTTTAGATGCAAACATTCTAGAATATGTTTTAAAACATCCTACCTGCCAAGAAATTTAAAGTCAAGTGCTTGTTTTAATGAGAAATGGAAAAAAGTCTGAAATTATGGTATATAATCTATTCATAAGTGTTTTATTTCTCTGAAAATGTACTGTGTTTTTTGTTTGTTTGTTTTTAGCAGAATTTGATTTACACATGTTTTAGGAATATTCAGCAAACATTGAGAGTTTGCTGTAGGACTCTCAGTACATGTATCTCATTATTACTACATTAAGATACTTTATCAGCTGCTGTGTGTACACTGGTGACCCAAACCGGGACCCTGCAAACCAAGGTGTACCTTTGTACATGCAAGCAAGATCCTTGAACATATGTGTTGCCCGGTACCTAGCACTGGGCAGGCACCCCATTCAGGCTGGAGTCTTGTTTTATAACAGAGTAGTGCTTTTGGCTGGTATTTTCTTGAAGCATATTATCCGGGTAACTTAGCACAATTGTGGAAGCCCAAGTATAAACTGGGATTTAGCTTCTAGTCCTGACCACAGGGTTGTGACAGTTACTGACATGCTCTCCCTGCCTTTCGAGTAGCTTTCTAGAAAGAGTTGTCCACATTCAGTAAGTTTACTCCCTCACCTCACATCCTTCCCCAGCCCACTGCAATTTAGCCTCCACCATCACCAACCCATTACTACTGGACTTCATTGCTGAGTGGAGTGGGCGCCTTCACTGCTTCCTGAGCTGACTTCGGTGTGCAGTTGACCACTCTCTTTTCCTATGGCTTCTAGACATTATCCTTTCCTAGGTTTTTCCCTGCCCAGGTTTTACCTTCTTTCCCACCCCTTGGCTTTCCACACTCCCCAGGGCTCTGTCCTTGGTTCTCTCTGCCTCTCAGCCTCTGCTCTTCAGGTTAATGGAGGTGGTCACAAGTGGTGGTGGAGACCTTGGGCTTCGCTGCTGAGAGCTGGGGTTTGATCTCTGACTTCACCTGCTGCTTTCCGTCCGTCATCTGATCTCTGTGGTTCGGGTTCTTCATTGTAAAAATGGGCATGCTAACAAATTCCTACATTGTAGGGTTATGAGGAGCCACTGAGCATTGAGGTCCAGCCTGAGGCCACGGTTATACCTCCCATTATGTCACTTGGAACGTATTTCTTTATATCCCCACCATCTGTCTACACACAATGTTTGGAACCTGTTGAATGGATGTATACCACAGTTATCATTCTATATATATATTTCAGAGAGAAAGGGAGAGGGAGAGAGAGATAGAAACATCCACAGTGAGAGAGAATCATGAATCGGCTGCCTCCTACATGTCCCATACTGAGGATTGAGCCTGCAACTCGGGCATGTGCCCTTGACCAGCATCGAAACTGGAACCCTTCAGTCCGCAGGCTGACGTTCTATCCACTGAGCCAAACCAACTAGGGCCACAGTTCTCATTCTTCAAATGACACACCAGAGACCCAGACTAGGTCAATGACTGACCGAGCCACATAGGTAGGTGAAGAGTGGGAGCTCATTCATTAACTGCGGATCATTCAATCCAGCACCTTTTGGCTCTTGTCCTCTTGGGTCACTGAGAGCCCAGGGTCTCTACCAGTGGGCCAGTGGAATGAGTAAGATTTGTGGTCCAGAATTGACATGTAGCACTTCTGAGACCGTGACAAGTACTTGGATGCCTGAGTCTTAGTTTTTCCATCTGTCAAGTAGAGATAATTACCTCTGCCCTGCTGTCATTCAGCATTATTGACATAGTATATCTGCTAGCACTTGTGCCAAGATGGAGTATTTTAATTTACATATATAAAAGCCTAAGCGACCAAACAACCAAATGACTTGTCAACCAGTCACTTTGATGCGCACTGACCATCAGGGGTCACGCTCAACTCAGGAGCTGCTCCTTGGTGGTTAGTGCACTCCCACAGCAAACCTCCTGTGACTGCCCAACCTCCCGTGGTCCCTCCCCCTGGCCGGCCAACCTTCTGCGGTCCCTCCCCCTGGGCCAGCTAAACCTCCCGAAGCCCCTACCCCCTGCTGGCCGACCTCCTGTGGCCCCTCCTCCTAGCCAACCTCCCCCAGCCCCTTTGGGCCCTGGTTGCCAGCCAGGCCGAGGGACCCCACCCGTGCACAAATTTGCTCACCGGGCCTCTAGTTATCTTATAATTGTGACACCACCTGGGCATGAATTTGTACACCGGGCCTCTAGTTATCTTATAATTGTCTTATAATTTATAATGTTTAAGACAGTCTGAAATGAGACTGTCAGGGTTTGTATCCCACCTAACTCTCTTTGCCTTCATTTTTTCATTTGCATTGGCAGTGTTGATGGTTCTTTTTTTTATAAGCTTGTTATGAGGTTAAGAGTTTGAGTTAATACATGTAAGTGTTAACAATAGGATCTGGCTCACAGTGAGGTCTTATAAGTGTTCCATGTTGTTATTGTCTGTTATTACATTTAAATATGTTTTACAAAGTGAAGGGTATGCTTCTGAAAACCCTGAGTGAGAGGGCAAATTCTTTTTCAGGTGGCAGAAACAAACTAAACATTAATATGGAAATTTTTGCTCAAGATCATATCAGGCTTCTTCCCCAAAAATCCAAATCCTGTTTTTTTTTTAAACCCCAAACCCAGATGCCTCTTAAAGCTTAAGAATGTTGGGACTGCTACCCCCTGTGTGTGTTTTGAATCAAGGTGACTGGCTGGCCTTGCCTTGCCGAGTGAAGTGCTTGCAAGAGATAGCAGTGCAGTTCCTTTCGAAAGAACACTGACATGCAGGAGGAGCTGAAAGCCTAGATGATTTATATTATTCGTGCTTTGGGGGAGTAAATTGAAGTTGTAATAACTTCTATTTCTGGTGTGGTTGGGGGGGGGATATTAACTTATTTGTGTGACTATAACATTTTCTCAAAGAGAAACTAAAAACTTTTGTTTTTTTTCTATCTCATAGCAATTACAAATAACATTTAAACCATTTACAGTACCAGCCATGAAAACTTCTAGTTTGGCGGGGGTATTATTTTGGAAGTGTTGGGCTGTGGCATACCTTAATCTCGTGCCCTTTGACTCCTTGTTTTGTAGGAAGCCTGCGGTCTTGTAGTTCTTCGGACTGCTTCAGTAAAGTGATGCCGCCAAGGAAAAAGAGAAGACCTGCCTCTGGAGATGATTTATCTGCCAAGAAAAGTAGACATGACAGGTATGGCGCAGACAGTAGGTCAGAAGTGATGACACTGGTGTCATAGAAGCACGATGCTGCCTCATCCATGTGGGTCTCTAAATGGACAAATGCCAATTGGAACATTGTTTTAGTTCTGCATGGCAAACTTTCAAGGTGTAGTTATTTCATGTCACTTATTTTATGTGTGGGTTTATTAAAAAAACACATTAGGTAATTTTACTTCTTAGAAATTACAGTTTGATCTTAATCCACTGATCCACTAAAACTGGTGTTGACTTCCTTTTACGGGCTTGCTGTGTGTGCCTGCAGAGGACCTCAGCATTGGTATGTGTTTCACTAAACACCACCACAGGAATCCCGTAATTGCCTTTGCAGGGGACCGGGGCTGAGTGGCCGGAAAGCGGCCTGCACTGACTGCTCTGAGCCTGCCGGGAGTATTGGCTGTCCTGAGGTTTATTCTCAGAAGAGTGAGGATTTGTTAGAAACAGATTTGGTAGATAATTTTTTTCAACCACTTCTCTTTCAAACAAGTGAACTGTTAATTTTGTGAACTCCAAAGGTCTGTTAGACTTGTTTATTTTAGGCATTATTTTTCTCCTCTTTTTTTAAAACAGTGAACAAACATCAGTTTTAATCCTTTCTGCCTTTTTTCATCTTCCTTTAGTCTAGCTCTGTAGGTCATTTCACCAAAGGGCCTGAATTCACATCTATAAATCAGGGATATTAGATGAGACTTTTCTGTTTCTTTTTTGCTGTGATATTTAATATGCTATACCTCAGTTGGAGGGATAGGGAGATGGATTCTGAAAATGTGAAAATAATGTCACTGTTCATATCCCAAATGAGTAGAAAATATTATCTAAAAGAAGGTTAGTAGTGAGTTAGAAGATAATCACCAACAATGTGTAGACCAATGCTTTTCAGCATTACTAAGCCAGGTTACTTTATACTTCTGAGTGGTGTAAATGTGATTATCAAGGCATTGCCAAATTCTAATAATCATATTGCATTTTGGGACTATCTATGGTGTTTATTTTTTCATCACGGCCTAATAAAATTTAGGGTGATAAAGCCATTTAAAAACTGCTAGTGGAATTGCAGAAAGGTTTGGGAGACTTATTGACAGCATTGCCATGGTCACCCAAGGGAGAGGGGGCTATAGCATTATCTGAGTTTCATCCTTGTTATTTTTTTTTCTAACATTTTTTACATACTATAATTTCATCCATATTAAGTGTACAAATTCAGTGATTTTTACCAAATTGTTAGAGTTATGCAACCATCACTACAAACCAGTTTTAGAAGATTTCCATCACCTCAGTTAGATCCTCAGTGCCCATTCACACTCCCTGTTTCCATTCCCCCACCCAGGCAATCATGAATCTACTTTACAGCTCTACAGATTTGCCTTTTCTAGTCATTTTATATAAGTGGTCTTTTGTGTGTTGCTTCTTTCACTTAGCTTAATGTTTTTTGAGGTTCATCCATGTTATAGCACCTTTTTTAAAATTGTATTAGCTGAGTGGTATTCCATTACTCTTTTTTATGTAGAGTATATTTAAGCAATTCAAACATTGTCATACATAGATCTCTAGACTATTGACCAATTAAAGACTTTTGAGTTGAGAGAGGAATGTTCAGGACTAGGATAGGAGCATATCTATTTGAACTTTGGACAGTGTCCATCTTTGTTTCCAGGTATTATGGCTACCTTTTATTGAAGAAAACAAAACTGGTGGTATGCAGTTTAAATATCTTCCCACCCCATAACCATGTCTTTTTTGGTATTGAAACTCAGAATCTCTAATCAGAGGTATATACATACATTCTGGTGAATGTGTGGGTCATGAATAAATGCTCATTTAAAAAGAATTATATGATTTTTACATACTATGTAAATGAAAATTATATTCATAAATATTTATATATACCTATTTAGGCAATTTATATATAAATGAAGGGTAAGAAAAGTTTATACTCATAATTTTTCTATCCAAATCACTATTTGTAAAGATACTGCCTCCTCTCCCCTCCCCAAGTAGGGAATATTTCAGTCCTTCGCCCCAAGTCATTATGAAATAAGAACTTGCTGAAGATCACAGAGTTGGAGGAGGAGGCTGCTGTGCTTTCGGGTTTGGTTTTCCAGCTTATGCTGGCTATTTCCACAGTAGTAGGGAATGATGAGAGAATGGCAGAAGCCAGGGCTTTTCTAAACTTCTCCTGAGGTTTTTAAGGTTATCCTAATGAAGAAACCATTCAAGAGACTTTGTGTGATCAACTATACACCTTACTATTTTTTTTCCTGGAGGCTTGGTCATAGTTTGATGTTTCTTTTTATTGTCTTATGTTCCCTTGAGGTCTCTAATATTGACAGGTTCTTTCTTACACTGTGCTCTTTGCCCAGCCTAACTCATAAGGCACAGAAGTCAGGAGAACCTAGTGTGAGACAGGAGTGAGTCGTAGCGTCATCAAATGTCTACAGTGTTAGACATTTCTTGCAGTATCTCACTATCTTTCTGTACTTAGTTCTGGTAGTGAGGTAAAAGGGGATCTATAAAATACCTGTTCTATCAGTTCTTACTGATGATTTGTTAATCAGAGAAAAACCTGTGTTAAGTATTTACCATTTAATTTTGTACTGGGTGGGACTGTGTTTAAAACTGTAGTTATAAAAGCTTAAGCTTCTAAATTCAGGAAGTAAAATATTTAAAATATACTTGAAATACTGATTAAATAGATGTGTGGTTTGGGTAAGTGAATAAAATCTATCTGCTACTTAAAAAGAACTCAGAATCTTTACTTTAACTAACTTAAAACTGCCTTCTCAATTTCTAGCATGTACAGAAAATATGATTCAACTAGAATAAAGACTGAAGAAGAAGCTTTTTCAAGTAAGCGGTGCTTAGAGTGGTTCTATGAATATGCAGGTAGGTGATCACTTATATCATCTGAGACTGATCCTCCTGAAAGTAGGGACTACCGTAGAGGAGATTAGGAAATTGGAAATGTGTACTTTTTGAATTTGGGTTGTGTGTGTGTGTGTGTGTGTGTGTGTGTGTGTGTGTGTGTCCCTGTTTGAGGGAGGGAGAGAACATCATTGAAATAAATCATCAAATGTCCTATTTATAGCCAGCAGCTAAGCCAAAGAACTCAGAACACTAGAAGCGAACTGAAAAGATGAAATGCACTTTGGAGAAGTACTTTGGATTGCTAGGAAACCTATTCAGATGCTGGTAATGGGTGATTATTTGGTTTACACATTGAAGTTAAAATAAGCTTTGCTGCTTTGAACCATTATGCAATGCAACAGAATTTCTTATATTAAGTGTCTCTATTTTGAAAGATCTTTTGGCAGAAAATGTTTGTTTTTTCACTTAAATGTGTTAAATTCAGTCCCAGTTTTGCAACTTACTATAATTGGTTGGCTGGTGTAATACTGAAATCTAAGGTTTGGTTGTTTTTGTGGTTGTGTGTGGTGTAAAAGAGAGAAAGAAAAATTTTCAGACAAGTTTGAGCTGGAGGTTCTTTTTCTCATTCCTAGTTCTAACTTACTTCCTATCAACTTCACTATCCCAGCATCCTTCAAAGCAACGTTCCTGTCATCAGTCCACCCCGCCCCACCCCACCTTACAAATCCCTGCTGCCTACAGGATAAAAGAACTAGTTCTCTGGGAGCCCATTGTCTGGAGTGCTTTTCTCCATTTTTCCATCTGACAAGATGCTCTGTAACTATAAATCCCCCTAATTAGCCTAATAGCCCTTGTACTTCTCCAGGACATTGCTCATCACTAGTTCTGATACCATTTTATTGGGTATCAAAGTGAGGATTCCTCCTATGGCCCGATCTTGCCACCCTCCCTCCCCCTACCCTTTTTTTGGTAAGAGCCTTGCCCCTTTTGGCCACAGAAATTGTTCCGGGGCTGACAGATAATCCAGGCCTGGCCAATCAGGCAAAATTTTCTGGGATTATCAGGAAGCTGAGAGAAGAATCTTTCTCTTCTGATGTGGACTTGGAAGGATGTGATCCTGATTCCTGTGGTTCATTGGAATTTCGTGAGCTACCCCAATGTCTTTCTAGTGAATTCGCCTTCATTACTTGAACTAGTTACAGCTAGATTTTGTTTGCAGGGCATAGACACTAGTACAAAAACTTACTTAATGTTAGACTTTATCTGTTTTCACATTTATGACAAAAGAACATGAATCTCTTGAAGACATTTGTCTTCCTAGTAAAAGTGTTTGAGCCCTGGGCTCAGTGGATAGAGTGGCAGCCCACACACCAAAGGGTCTCAGGTTCAATTCCTGGTCAAGGGCACATGCCTGGCTTTGCAGATTTGGTCCTGCACTGGTTGGGCTGTGTTCAGGAGGCAACCAATCGATGTGTCTCACATCTCTCTCTTCCCTTCCCCGTCCCCCTCCCTCCCTTCTACTCTCTGTAAAAATCAGTGGAAAAAATATCCTCTGTTGAGGATTTAAAAAAATAAAAAAGGCACTTTTCCAGGTGTTTGGTACACGGATGCTGAATGAATGAAGAATTTTCTGATATTTGTATCATTTTGATTATGAAGATCTTTTGCTTTTTTCTTGGCTCACAATTTGTTGTTATGAAATGTATTTTTAAAAGGATATTTTAAACATAAAAAGAACACTTAATCCCACCATCATAGCACAGTTATTTTGATTTTTTTGTGTGTGTCTTCCTTTACAAGTAAGCATAAATTTTTCCATAGTATAAGCCACACTTCTGTTTTCTTTAAAAAGAGAGCAAGCAGTCTACAATTTTCCTTCTTGTTTGCTTTTCTCTGGCCCAGAAAGATGACATTTGGGATAAAGCTTAAGCCACATTCTTTAGTTTCCCTGAGGTCCTGGTTGGTTGGTTCCTGGTAGTCCATTCTCAGAAGGAGTTTCTGGGGGTGTGGCTAGCTCTATTTTTACACCTGCCTCCTTTCCTTCTTCTGTATCTTATCAGTAGGGAAAGTGGTTTGAAATTGGGAATAATTAAAAGTTCAAGTGGTATCTTCTTCACTTTTAAAATCCCAACTACATGAGTGAAAACTATAGGTCAGTATTATTCAAGGATGACTTACAGGTTGTGCTGCAGAGTGAGTCTGTGGGAGCCCGTCTGTGAGGCCACGGCTCCCTGGAATGAGGAGGGCTTCACCACCGCTGGTGTGTGCACTTTCACTAGGAGCCAGCCAGCTGGTTTGGGCTGACTCCTGTACTTTAATCTGGAGAGGAGTGGAGGGGCAGCAGGGGCCTTGGTATGTAGTTGTTTCACATGGATGGACCTTCAGTTCTTTGCTGAGCTGTCCGTTTCACTCCTCACCTTGCTGACTGCTGTCCATGGCTTCTGCAGCCTGAGCCCTGCTCTCCAGCTCCTGCCTGGCCAGTTAACCCCAGCACGTTCTATGATGTGGACAAAATCACTTTAAAGTGGGAGGGTAAGTTGGGAGGACCACTTTTTTCTAGGTTATTGTGAGTATGTCTGCCTTCCAAATATATCTTCAGTATCTGTCACCTGGGCATTCCATAGCTTACTTTAGGTACAATGGTTTTGTAAACCATCTTCCTCAAACCCTACTTCTAACCTACTTTGTGTTAGTCAGTGGCATATTTGTTAGAATGCAATTGCTCAATTCTACAAGGGAATTGATAAATTCAGTATAAATATTACAATAATCCCAGTGAACAATGTGATTACAGATAGATCTAAATAAGTTCATGAGAAAGATTAATGAGATGAAAGAAGAAGTTTTTTTAAATAGGATTATGGGTAGCTTTTTAATAATATTAATTGACAAGCTATATTTTAGGTTTTTTAGGATAAAATAATTACTTTTGGCAAGTCATACCATTGCAAATCCTACTGTTGAAAACTTGTTGCTTTTTCAAAACACACAGGGAAAATGCATACAATTAATACGACAGTGGCATTGCATAAAATGTAGAAAAAAGGAAGAGCATGGATAATTAACATTCCTGCACAGTGTACATCAGCAGACCTTTCTTTGAGGGCTTGCCATGTGCCAAGCTCGGAGGTTCAGTGAACAGAAGCACTGTGCTCATTTTCTAGTGTGACAAATGGACAAACGGAGAAGCATCATCTTTGTAATGAGTATTGACAGAGCGGGGAGGCAGTAACCAGGAGGGAGGGAGCAAGGGGCGGAGAGCAGCCTGGAGACTCCCAGGCCTGGTTGCACAGGCACGGGAAATGCAGGTGGCTGGCCAGGCTCAAGAATAGGTTACAGTGAAAGAGCTTTTATAAAATCAGCCAAAATGGAAGCCAAAGAGATTAAAAAGTAACTTTTTATTTTTAGCTCTATGCAACCACTTTCCGTGAGTCCTATTGGTAAATAACAAAAAGGCATCTTTTCCTAAAAACAAAACCTCTTAGCAAAATAAAGACGGATGGCTATTTCCTTGTGAGAATAATTATTCTTTAATCTTATAGCCTAAGTATTTTATAGTAGTAGAATGATGAACATACACACACACACACGCACACACACACACACATTACACACATTACATACAGTGGAGTAATGGAAAATGTGTCTGTTAACAAGAACAAAGTAGATGCAGAGGTATTCTCACAAGGAAGATTATCAGACATACTTAATGAAAAAAGCAAGATGTAGAATTTATAGATATAGCATGAACCCATGTGTATAAATTTAAAACTGCATTTTGTGTATTTGCACATACATGAATACATAACAGTAAGGTCTGGGAGAATACACACCTAATTAATAAGGAAAAGGAGAAGGCAGGCTTTCTCTTTTTTACTGTATTTTACTCAGTCTTTCTCTATTTGAACATTTTACCGCGTGAATGTATTAATATCTTCTTGGTGTAACATATACGTGAATGTGTGCATGTGTGTATATGGGCTCTCAAACCTAAAGCTAGCAAGGTATCAAATGATAAAAATGCTAATTGGATTCACATTTGAATCAAGAATGAGATAAGAAATTTTATTTGCTATTGTTTTGTAAGTTATTACATAGTGTTGTTAGATAAGAGAAAGAAAGAAGGGGCATAAATATTGAAAAGAAGGAGACAAAAATGATCATTTGTTGGAGATGAAATTATTAAATTATTGTATACCTGGAAAGCCAAAGAGAATTGCCTGGACAGATTTAGAAACAGAAAATAAATATGTATGTAGAAACTTGGTTTGGGAAGGGTTCTTAAAGGGATTCTTTAATAAATGGTTGTCTCTGGAGAGTACGGAGGGATTAGAGGGGAAACTTTTGCTTTTTAAATATTTTAATTTTTCGCTTTCACTTTTAAATGAGATTTTGTCTCGTGTTTATATGTTAATGTAGCAAAAAAGTAACTAAAGTAAAAATTAAGTAAACTTTTATTTGATGCGATAACTTTTCCTCTAATAATCAAATTAAGAAAGTTGGGAATACATAGAAAAATATGTAAAATAAAAGGAGAAAAATAATTACTAGAAAAAGGTCAGAGGGCGATAAGGCTCTGGAATTAGGGTGATCCTGAAGAGACTGCTGGGTAACCTCAGTGAAAGGAGAGAGCCTGAATAGGTCAGTGCAGGATAGGTCCAATTAAGACGTATTTCAAAGGAAAGATTTTGAATATTGATTGGATGCGGAAAGTGGGTAAGGGAAGAATCCAGGATGACTCCTAGGTTTCTATTTCTGGTGGTACCACCAGTTGAGACAGAATACAGGAGGATAAGCAGGCTTGGCATGGAGAGATGATGGGCTCAGTGAGGTGATGGTAGAAAATGTGAAATGCAGGAGGAGTAGTTTGGGGCAGAAGATGAGTTTAGTTGTGTTAGTTAAAGAGGAGGTGATGTAGACAGCCCAAAAGTCAGGGGGAAAGTGTGGGCTAGAAAGAGATCTGGGTGGTAGTACCTGAAACCTCAGATATGGTTGAAATTTCCTAGGGAGAGTGTATAGAACGGATTAGGAGAGGTTTAAGGATGGAACTATGCATATCACATTTTACAAGTTGGGAGAAGCAAAGGACCCAACCCATAAAAAAGCCAAGGCGGAGAGGTGGCAAAACCAGAACAGAGGGCACTTCCAGAAGTCGTGGAGGAGACAAGTTTTGTGAAGCGAGAACTTCAAATGGTCAGGTATCACAGAAAAATCTAGTAACATAAAGATGGACTGTTACATCTATTACTTTTGACAATTAGGGGGTTGTTAGTGACTTTGCAGGTGACCTTATCTTTAGACATAAATTATGTCTATCATATGTCCATAGGTTGAGGGACATGGCAATGATTTGACTTAAATGATTGTGCAGAGTACACAGATATGCCAGAATATTTTTCAATTTATACTTGATGATTTCTTTCTTCAGAAAGGAGTTCTAGTCCTTAATTGTTATTTGATTTTAGTTTACTTGGATAATAAATATTTTGACAATATAATCCTATCACAGTAGTAATAGTGCACATGGTTAGATTTAATTTATATAAGATTGCATTTCACCACAGGTACTGATGATGTTGTAGGTCCCGAAGGCATGGAGAAATTTTGTGAAGACATTGGTGTTGAACCAGAAAATGTAAGTCTAACTTATTAAGTCGAGTCAATCAGTTGATTGTTTTTCTTAAGTCTTTTGTCCCTTGACAAATAAAGCAACAATAAAAAAAGTAATGGTGTGTTTTTATGAAGCAATCTAAGAAATAGGTTTCAATTCTAATTTGATTTGTAAGTGAAATTTTTTGTTGGTATGGTGTACAGTCATTTTTCTCTCATGTTTAATTTCTTGTATCTAAAAGGTACAGTAGTAAGGTCGTTAAACTAGATTTTTAAAAAGTGGTGTGTGCATGTGTATCTACAGTGACAGATCAGCTTGGGGACTGGACACAGCATGTGTCCCTTTGTTTCCCTCCCTATTTGCCTCAGCCTCATGTAGTTTATCTAGGACTTTGAATAAGGGTTTTGCGGAGGTTGTAATTATCAAGAATTTTTCATGGCTCTTTAACTTCCATTTTAATTTACCTCAAAAAGTGATTGTTTTTTGGTGTAAAGGCCCTAAGTACTTCACTTAAAAAGTTTAATTAGAATTTATTTTATATGCTTAATTACTTTTGCCTAATTCTTATCACCATGTTATTGTTGAATATTTTTTCCTGTTCCCACATCTACTCTCTTATACTAAAATGAAAAATTTTGCTCATACAAATGCCCTGGATCATTAACTGTGCAGTTGAATATTACATTAGCCTTTAATTTTAACAAATACGCCTTAGATCCTAAATGAATTTATGACCTGGGAGTGATCTCGAGATCATCCCCTTCATTCAGACTGTTTGCAGGATATCTGGTGCCCATGCATATATGTCATGCTCTTAAAGAAAACTAGGAATTGAGACTTCACATTTTTTTATTAAAACTTTTCTTTTTTTATCCTTACCATTTCTGTGCCTCTGCTCTCCTCCACATCCCCCTAATAACATTTTCAATGTCCTAAAGAGCCTTTGGAATATTAACTTTATTACATGGATTTTTGTCTTGTATTTTAAAATTTAATGTGATCTAGTTCAGGTATCTAGATAAATTATTCAGCTTGGCGTAAAGGTTTAGGGACAACTGGGTCAGTAGTATTTTGCCTGATCTGGTCCATAGACACTCATAGACATAGAAAGTAACATTCCTAATGAGAGCTGCGTCGAGGGGGCAAGGTGTTTTTTTGAACAGTATGTGTGAGCTGGGCTTGAGAGAGGCTACAGAGATTCCACCAGAGAACATCTGTCCACGTCTGATCAGAAGGATGGGCAGCAGGGCCAGCGGTGAGGAGGTTAGGAGGCTGGGGTCAGGCTGCTTGTATAAAAGGGATTGTGTGAGCACTTATACTCAGAGGTGGAAAGGCCTGTCGGTGTGAGGGAGTGCTGATGCTGGTTCTAACTGAAAAAGGGGGTCCTCAGCTCTCCAAAGTTCCTCACCTCCACATAGCAGTACTCAGTAAAAGAGAGCTGAGTAATGAGTCCTTTTGGGCCAGTAAAAGGACTCTTTCTGTAAAAATAGTCTTGAAATGTTGAATCATGTACATTGAAGACTCAAAGACCAAATTTAGAATATTTAAACTATTTATTACTGTACTTCAATTCTAAGGTGCCACTCATAGAACTTATATAAGTTGTATCATCACTAAGAAAGAAAAAAATGTTGCCAAATAAACTCAGATATCCCATTAATTGGGGATACATTATAATTTCAGAAATATTAACATTTGAAAAAGGAGCAAAAATAGTTTTTAAAAGGCCATTTGCATCAATGAGTAAGCACCTTAAAGTATTTAAAACTCTCACCTTGCCTGATATTTATAGCTTATAGAGTTGAAGCAGGTTGTAAAATTCAAGTCTACTTTCATTTACTAAGGTAACAGCAAGATCTTTTATTTAAGTAGTTAGCTTTCTTATTAGCCATTAAAAGAAAAGGTCTGTTGTTTTGTGTAAAGAAATGCCCATGGTGAACGTCTGCTTTGGCAGTTTAGACACATTTCATGTGCACTGTCTGTGTTCTTGTGTCTTCACCATTTTTTTAAACATGTTTATGTGGAATTTAAAAAATCTTTCCAATAGATGTTTGAATGTAGATATTGAGAACATACCAAGTTTGAATTTAAAAATGTGGGTTAGTTCAAGAGATGAGGAGAAAATCCTCTACTGTGTAAGTATTTTGAAGAACATATAACTTCTTCTTTTGGGGAAATTCTTCTAAATAGCCCATCAGTCTCTTAAGTTACCATTTTTAAACTATTTACCAATCATTTTGTGACAATGTACATAATAATGTAAAAGCATTGACTTACTAATCAGTCCTCATAATCTACCTAGTAATCTAGATTTTTGAAATCTAAAGCACCTAGTGACTTAAATTAATATGTACTGATTTAATTAATATTTGATGAAAGGAAATTTTTAACAGAAAAAGTACACTTAATCCTGCCATCATTCTACAGCTGTTTGATGTTTATATGGTGCCTCACAGGGGAGATTGGGCCCTGCCGCTCCTCCTGGGCCCAGTCCAGGCATAGTGCTATTTATGTGGGCCTTTGGGCTACTTTACAATAATTCCCCTAGTCTGCACATTGAATTTACAAACATTAATGTATTTGTGATACAACTCCACTGTATGTGTCTCAAGTGTGTATCTCACCACCCACCTTTTAATTTTTTAACTCTGTTCTGCACCTTTCTCTTTTCATTTAATAAATCTTAAAGATTGTTCCCTATTTGTACCCATAGGTCTACTTTGTCATAATGGGGGCATAGTATTCCTTCTTGTGGAATGTATTTAGCAAAGAAGTATGCAATAACTAGTCCCTTATTTATAAATGTTTGTTTCCAATCTTCTGCTTCTACAAATAGTACTATGGTCAGCATTGTTGAATATACACGTTAATGTATATGTGCAGGTATATCTATAAGATAACTTTCCGTAGGTGGAATTGCAGAGTCAATTACTGGTTTTAGTTTTGATGCACTGCAAAATTGCCCTCTGGGAAGGTTAATCTCTTTACACTTTCACCAGCACGCATCATAAGAGTTTGTGTTTCTCCAAACCCTTATCAGCAGGCTGAATTATCAAACTTACAGATGATTGCCAATCTAGAACTCATTTTTTAAGTTACTCTGTTCATATTTTAGTGACTAAACTACCATGAACAGAAGCATTTGGCGAGATGCTAATGTATTTAATTGCTGAGGTCTGTTGTTCTGATTTGATTGGGCTTTCTTTTTTTTTAAACAGGTAGTTATGCTTGTCCTAGCTTGGAAATTGGATGCACAAAATATGGGTTATTTTACTCTACAGGAATGGTTAAAAGGAATGACTTCTCTACAGTAAGTCCTAAGACTGTACTGGGGGGTCACTACTCTCCCAAGCTGGCAGCCTCTTCCCTGGGATCTCAGGGAGCCTGGGTTGGGTGACTGGATGAAGGCCAGCTGATCTGGGCAGACTTCTACTGGGGCCATGTGTCATTTTTATATGATGAGGAGGGCTTTATGGTTGGATTTTAGCAATTAATGTTTATGTGAGTGTATATTATTTATTTTCATATTCTAGAGCAGCCCTACCCAGTAGGAAATAGACTAGCCTTTTCTCGTATATGTGAACCATATAGGTAATTAAAAATTTTCAATAGCCACATTAAAAAAGTGTAAAAAGAAACAAGTAAAATTAATTTTAATATATTTTATTTAACCCAAATTATTATCATTCCAGCATGTAATAAATAGTTTAAAAATCAATGAACTATTTTGAATTAGCTGCATTTCAAGTGCTCAGTAGCCACATGTGTCTAGTGGCTACTGGATTGAACAGCCCAGGGGTAGAGCTTAAACAGCAAAGGCTTATTAGAATCTGGTTTATAGTTAGTGAGAAAAAATTGAGAAAAGTGTAACTTATAAGTGAAAATGTTTGATATCTTCTATTTTATATATTCTGTGTTAGCTTAGGGCAAAATTGGAACTTCATTACTCTAGTGATTAAAAAATAGTAATAATAAAGATTCTGTTTGTGTTACCTGGCCCAGAATAAGATAAAAGTCAGTGGTTTTATGTGTTCCCTTTGTGCTTATGTGTATGTGTGTGTGGTGTGTCTGTGGATGTATGTGTGTGTGTTTGCTGAGAGTTTCATTCAAGAAAACATAAATTGTTATTCTATGTTTGCATTGAAGGATACAGTTGAGGTGGATAACTAAACATTTCAAATGGCTGGAAGATATATAGCTGTGATCTAGAGTACTTGGAATAACTCCTCTTTTCCTTTTCACTTTAAGTGGGAATAAGATTTCAATTTTTATTAGGTTAAAATTGAAGTTGAAGTGGTTTTATTTAAATAATTTTGGAATTTTTGTCAACTTTTAGTATCATTGTCCATTTGTTATTGATAATAATGCTTATTTGTTTTGCACTTTAGTAGTTTATGAAGCCTTATCACTGTTTTCCCATGGCTATAGGGACAGATCAGGCTTGAGCCTTGTGCACTTTACAAATAAGGAAACTGAGGCTCAGAGGGAATACGTGATTTGTGAAGTAAGTGGCAGAGGTGGGAAGAAAACCCAGTACTTCTGATTCTGAAGTCACATTCTTCTTCTAACAGCTGTTGGCTGATGGCAAATGAGTTTTAGGTAAAAGCCAAATCACCTTTTTACAAATACACTTTCCTGTCAGCATGTTCTAGAATTTTAGGGTTAAGTCTCTGAAATCTCTAAAATTGTGTCGTCATGTTGGCAGACTACTTATGATTTTAAGCCTTCAACTCTTTCATTGTTTTCCTCGCTGCCTTTCTTCGTGGCTTTCTGAATAGAGTACGTGGTGGCTGCTCATTTTTCCTTTTTTTATTTTTTAAAAATATATTTTTATTGATTTCGGAGAGGAAAAGAGAGGGAGAGCTAGAAACACCAATGATGACAGAGAATGATTGATCAGCTGCCTCCTGCATTGGGGTTCGAGCCCACAACCCGGACATGTGCCCTGACTGGGAGTTGAACCGTGACTTCCTGGTTCATAGGTCGATGCTCAACCACTGAGCCACTCCGGCCAGTTTCATTTCTTTTAAGAGAGTATAATATTTATTTTTTTATATAGCTTTAGATTCTTTTTTACATTTGCCTTTACAAAAGAATATTGCACGATGCCAGCCAGGCCTTGCCCATGTGTTTTGAAGGCCTCACCACCTGGGAAGTGAAATACGCAGTTCCTGGAAGAGGCCTACGTGTATGTTGGGGGTGGGGAGCACTTCACAGGCTTTTTGTTGAGGACTCTACTTGGTGGCAGGTGGGTTCCTATAAAATGCAGGGTGTCGTTTCAAGCCTGCTCCTCTAACGGTGCTGAGGAATCTGCTTTCTTTTTGTGATATGAAACTCTTGAGACTGGTTTTCTCATCAGTGAGGTGGAGATAATTACTCAGAATAATCTGTAAGGTTCTTTGTAGTTCAAAAATAGACCAATTTCATGTTTTAAGAACCCCTCTCCTTCCTCCTTCCAGCCTCCCTAGATTTATTATTTGTTCAGCAAATATTTGAATGATAGTGATGTGCCAAGCACAGTATTCTAGGTTCTGGGGAAACAAAACCCATGAGCAAGACAAAGCCCATTCAGGGTTGGGGCGTAGAAGCAATGTTCAGGCAAAAGTAATAAGGCTAGTTCTCTTTATGCTACTTGAATTAATAAGTTCTGTGTTTGTAAGGTGTGCACACTCAGTAAATAAAAAAACTCAAGCCAATCATTTATATGCTCTAAATGGAAACGTTTGGATTCAAACTGGATTTAAAGTATGTATACGATAAAATATATAGTCACATATATAGTGTATATGTGTGTATATATATATATATATATATATGTAGTGTCTATATACTAGTATAATTTGATATAAATGCTTTTTTAAAAAAATTGTTGCTGTACAGTGGAAGTGTACTAGAAATAACTCATGGATTTTGGAACCAGATAGTTTTGAATCAGTTCTGCTCCTTCCTGGGTGTCTGTCTGATAGCATTTCTAAAACCAGGACAGTGAAGTGCTGAAATGTGGCATACACTTGGGCACTCAGAAACTAGCCTTGACTCGTCTCCTTGACACTGTGTAGACAGAGTTGTGGGTGTGGCCTCTCTGGTTGGGAAGAAGTGTCCCCACACTCCCTAGGCCATTCTCAGTCAGGGAAGACACATTTCTTGTTTTAATTGATGGTTTATTTATTTATTGCCTTGTTCCAACATGCATTAAGGCTACTGCTGATGAATTAAGCTTTATAGTACTGATTTTCAACCGGTGTGCCACAAGAATTTTGAAAACATGCAATATCTGACTATTTAGTCAGAGGGACTAACCTCTTTTCCCTTTGATTATCAAGTTTAAAAATGACAACAACCAACAACAATAGCTGCCCGTTGTGAATGAATCAAAATTATACCTAATTTTTTTGTCAGATTGGGAATATATATAGTTTTGGCGTGCCACAGAATTTTAGTCATTGGTTTACATGTGCTGTGAGATGCTAAAGATTGAAAATTGCTGTTTTGTAAGGATGTTTAAGCTAAAAACGAAGTGTGTTAGCGTGGTAGCTAACTGCATAGAACTGATGGTAGGTAGGGAAAATATCTTTGGGTTGACTGAGTAAAGGGGTGAAGGCCTTTTCCACAAAATGGGGGAGAACGTCCTTTGATTTTATAACTTTTGAGGATTATTGTCTTGATTTATGTTTACTCCGAATGTGTTTGTGTCAGTGAAACTCAAGAAATGATCCCACTGTATGTGTATATTTTGTTTGGTAGCAGTGTGGCACTGTCACTCTGCAGCATCTGTGTCCTTATGCATGGTTCACAGAAAGGATTGAAGATATGGCTGCTTCCTGAAAAATCTCTGCTGGTTGCTTACTTTCTAAGCCTGTTTCTTCACAGGCCCTTTGTAAGAGCTGACACTTCTGCTAATGATCTTGTTGAGTGGCCACTAGATGGCAACCTCTGGTTCAGACCTGGTGACTCAGTGGCCTGCTTCCCAAGTGGTTGGTCCAGAGGGTCTGCCTGACAAAGTCCTTTTTAAAGCAGATTAAACTCTTTGTTGACAATATCATCTCTAACCCAGGTAACTATCCTTTATAGATAAATAAAATTGAAATGTTACTTTGGGCATTTTGTGCTGTACACTCCAGACAAGATCTCTGGTCTTTGAAACACAGGGACATCTTTTGCCAGAGTGCTGGACTCACGCCCAGGCATGCTGCAGAACTTGACATTTTGCCTTGCAGCTCTACCCAAAGACTCGGAGCTTCTTTATTTCCTTTTAACTGTGTAGAAGTTATCTAAATGAGTGCTTCCTGTCCTTGAATTTGTTGAAACAAACAACTGCTCCTCTTCCCATTGAGCAGGACTGAACTAAATTACCCATCAAAATCTGGCCAATTTCCTGTGGCTTTGATACTTAACTTTCCTTTCCACTGAAGAGTAGGGACCTCGCTCGACCTTATGTTTTGGAGTTAGCATTGACCCTTCCCATATTATTAATATTATTTATTTATATACATGGTAATAAATAAAACCATACTGTAGAGTGCCCAATGCAAAGTGAGCTCTGCTCCCACTTACTGCTTTCTTGTGTATCCTGTCCTTTTATCCTCTATTGTCTCTCAGTTGGGTTCTGGCCCTACAGCTCAAATTAGGCTATCAGTTCTCCCCCTTTCTTCCAGAGTGAGCCTTTCAAAATGCAAGCCTGATCTGGTCTCTCCCATGGCAGGAGGTGGCTTCCATTGGCTCTAGGACTCAATTAAAAAATAAACACTGTGGGCCACAGAAACCCTTTATGGCCTGGTCCCATCTCCCTTTCAGCCTCATCTTGTACCACTTCCCCCTTACTCTACCTAGTCTACTTAACAATGGTTTTCTTTTCGTCTTTGGACTTTCTACACTCCCTTCTACCACTAGGCCTTTGCACATGCTGTTCTTTTTATCTGGAAAGCCATTCTCTCCAAAAACATTGAGTTTCTTCTTTTAGCTCTCAATTTACATGTTAGTTCCTTAAAGAAGCCATTTCTGACTTCTAAAATAGTCTGAGATAATATATATATATATATATATATATATATATATATATATATATTTAGTTTTCAAACATTAGCAAGAAATAAAGAACATTCGGTTTTGTTGTAGACTCACAAATGAAATATTTACTTTCATTTTTGGCTTTTAGATATTTTGTCTCAGTAGATCATGAGGACTTTTTTTATATTTAGCTTTCACAAATGTATTGCTAAAAATAGATCAGTGTGTTCTATTATGAACTATATTTTCATTTATAAAGTATTTACAATATTTACATTGATAATACTTGTCATATGTCTGGGCTATACTTAGTAGTAGATAAAAGCTCTACAGAGAAACAGGGAAATGCAGCATTGAAAAGCTTGAATATTGCTGGTGAAAGTAAGGACTCTTTGGTTCTCATTTTTTAAGAGCTAGATATTATAAGCAGAAAATCAGTTTGTAAAAATAACCAATTAGTGTACTTCCTTAGAAAAAGTAAACAGTGTGTCACTTTCCTGTAAAAATAGGTTATCACTTGAAATAGCTGATTTCAAGTCTGAGGTAGGGAAAGTACAAAGTGAGCTGAATATCTTGTGCCAGAAAGTGAGGATGTGCTGAAAGGCTGATGGGGGCATGTCAGAAGGACACTGGAGCAGCTTGAAGGGGCCATAGCTCAAATAAGAACAGTTTGTTCATCAAAAAGGATATAGACAGTAATAGCTTATAACACTGAATAAAAAGCAAAAATTCCTTAACTCCCAAAAAATAAGAAAGGTGTTGAGTAGAGCTCTTCTTTTGAGAAGAATTCCAGCCGTAAGTATAAAAGCATGATAGAGCCAAAACCGGTTTGGCTCAGTGGATGGAGCGTCGGCCTGCAGACTGAAGGGTCCCAGGTTCGATTCCGGTCGAGGGCATGTGCCTGGGTTGCGGGCACATCCCCAGTGGGGGATGTGCGGGAGGCAGCTGATCGGTGTTTCTCTCTCATCGATGTTTCTGGCTCTCTATCTCTCTCCCTTCCTCTCTGTAAAAAATCAATAAAATATATTTTTTTAAAAAATAAATAAAAGCATGATAGAGTTGGAAAAATCACCAATTTGGACCTTCAAATGTAGAATCAATTCAGCCAGCTATCATCAATGGATGGCAAAACCACCAAGTGAAGGTTTTTGAGGAACAGGATTCAGAGTCTTAAGATATCCCACAAACTGTGTACTATTTCAGAGGGAAAAGTGTCTTTACCTGGGGAATCTAGTGGACACCACTTTATCCAAATGAATCAGCTCAGTGTCACCAGTGATGGGACAGAGTGACGTGTCAGCCTCCTCCTGGGCTACACCAGGAAGGACATCATGTGTAGTTTTCTTACCATACATGCTTGACCTAAATACAACTATAGGAAAATTACCTGACAAATTTTTTTAAAAATATATTTTATTGATTTTTTACAGAGAGGAAGGGATAGGGATAGAGAGTTAGAAACATCGATGAGAAAGAAACATCGATCACCTGCCTTCTGCACACCCCGTACTGGGGATGTGCCTGCAACCAAGGTACATGCCCTTGACCAGAATCGAACCTGGGACCCTTGAGTCCGCTGGCCGATGCTCTATCCACTGAGCCAAACTGGTTAGGGCTTACGTGACAAATTGAGATTCTATAAAACAACTAGTCTGATCTCTTCAAAATGACATTTTCAAGAACGACAGCAAAAAGGCAGGACACCCTTCCACAGACTAAGGAGATATGACAACTAAAAGCAATGCATGAGTCTTAATTGGATCTTAATTGAAAGAAAGCCACAGCTATAAAGAAAATTGGGGGAACAATTGGGAAATTGACAATGTGGGTTGTATATTAGCTAAGAAAATTAACATTGATAGGATATTAAGTGTGATGATGGTATTTAAGTGTTTAGGGTGTCATTTTGTTGACAACTTGCTTTCAAATGGTTCAGAAAAAAGTGTGTGTATGTGAGAGAGAGCACAAGTGGGAATGTTTATTGTGAACCGGGGGGATGGGTATATGGGTGCTTATTAACGGTTCTTTCATCTTTCCTGTACAGTTGAAATTTTTAAAAATAAAAAGTGTAGGAAAAATAGGTCATTGTGGATGTGTCCCAACTCCAGAGTTTTTATTCTGTCTTTTGGTATTGTGTTTTTATATTACTGCCCCAATTAAGAAAAAACTCAGGTTATAATTTGCCTTTATTCTGTTTTTCTAGATGTGATACAACAGAAAAACTCAGAAATACTTTGGATTACTTAAGATCATTATTAAATGAGTCTACAAACTTTAAGCTTATTTACAGATATGCGTTTGACTTTGCACGGGTGAGTTCTCTGGAGCCCATCCAGATGTTTCCCTCTCCTCCCTCCCACTTCTGATTGCCTTTTGAGGATTGTTTTACATACTACATCTAAGAAGTTAAGTATATTACTCCCAGGACTCTAGTTACAGTTTCTTTCTACATGTACACTTTCTATACTAACTGATTCTGAGCAAAAATATAGTATGTTAGCACAAAGCTGTAGTGGCAGACTTTGAATGGCTCTTTCCATTGTCTTAGGCATAATTTGTAAATGGGCATGTAAAAGATAATAGACACTGTTCTAAGTATCTCTTAGATAAGCTTGGAAAAGCTCTTCTCGTGAAACAACAAACCTTCACCCATTGAGTTTATTGGAATGAGCTAATTAGATCTAATCTATTTATACTTTGGGTGCTATATTGTTTTAGAAATTACTTGACTTTTTTAAAAAAAATTTAAACCTAACCTAATTTCAATGAACATTATTCAAATGTAATTTCTAATCATTTTGAAAGTGATCATATTGTTACGTAGTCAATCAGGTTCAAGTATGTGACAGTGGTTCTATTGGTATGAAATAAGGTTTTATTTTTCAGCCTGATAACCTTAGGTAGAATTCTGGGTCACTAGTTAGCATTGTGTTCATTCACACACAATCCACAGCTCATACAACTATACTTTATTTAAGGATGGTGTTTTCCGTTGTTTGTGTGTTCAGTGGATTCAGGTGACTAGGCTTTCTTGATTGATTACTTTTTTGTTTGTTTTTTTGTATTTGTGGTTTATCCTCACCTGAGGATATTTTTCCCTTTTTTTTTTTTTTTTTAGAGAGAGGGGGAGAAGGAGGAGAGGGGGGAGAAAAATAAGAGAGAGAAATATTGATGTGAGACACATTGATTGGTTGTCTCTCACAGGCACCCCACTGGGGCCAGGGATCAAACCTGCAATTCAGGTGCGTGCCCTTGACTAGGAATCAAACCCCCACCTTTAATTGTAGAACCTGTGCTTTAACCACTGAGCACATGGGCCAGGGCTGATTACATTTTTAAATGAATTTTTTATTAAAGCAGAAAACTCAGTTTAAAAAAATGATTTTTCCCCCCTACCATCATGCTGATTTTTTCACATTTTACCTGCTTTGACATTGTCGATTCAACACAAAAGATTTATTCGGTGGTGAATTCTGGTGCATCTACAATAATACTTTAGTAGTTAACTGTGGTGTCTTCACTTGTGAATTTTTGCATTTATTGCAACCTTCAAATAAAATGACAATATGCATAAGAATTCTTGTCAGAAATTATATGGTAAAATTCAGCTATAATGTTTTACTGAATAGCATTTGTATATAGACGTGGTTTGCCACTGGATACTTTTAGAATAGATGCATAGTTTCTAGGATTAAATTTTTTTTACATGAGATTTTATTTTCCTTCCATAGTCAGCTGTTTCTTATTGTATAGGTCAAAATTTGTTTAGAAGCTTTACACCTAGAATATAGGGCTTATTTTCTAACTTCCCTGTTTGGGGGTCAAATTCTCCCATATGTCCACTGCTTTAGACCCACGTTCCACTTTATTCCTCCCTGGCTTCCCATCCCATCCTCAGTCAGTCTCTGGGCCCATCTCCTGAGGGCTCCTTTGGTTGCCTCTTCCTTGGTGCTTCTCCTACAGCCTCGCTGGTTGAGGCCCTTGTTACTCCTTGCCTGCGCTGCTACGCTAGCCTTATTTCACATTCTTCTCATCCAGCATTCACATCAGGAGGGTGTCATTCATCTTCCTTCCGCCCAGGGTTTCTCGGCCACCCTCCAGCTCACAGAAGCCTTCAGTACCTTCCCTCTGCCTTTGTGTCGCCTAGTGCTTCACCATGGGGTGGTGCAGTTGCTCCCACAGCACTCTGAGTGATAGACAGGGATTCTCTCAGTCTACTTCTCAGAGGAGGAAAGTGGGCTTCAGAGAATGGAGAGATGGGACTATGGTCCCATTATTAATCAACAGTAGACCCAGGACTCACACCCAGGGTCTGGCTTCAAGTCCAGTCTGCAGGTCACTCCAGGCCCTTAACAGTCCAGTCCCAAGCTTCCTCTCTTAGGCGATGCCTGCGTTGTAGTGAAGTTGAATTAGCTGCTTGTTCACTGAACCTGCCACCTGCCTTTTGGCCTTTCTGCTTTCTGTTTTTTGTCCCGCTGCATCTCTAGCTAGAGCCCTATTTATACTCACTCAGCCCTCTATATTGTGAGGCTTCTAAGCCCAAGCCCCATGCTTCCCCTCTCACACAGCCTTGCCTGCTTCTCCTTGCACTGGAGGGATCAGTGCATTCACTTATGTGGCATTTCTGTCTCCTCTGTCTAGCTTGGCTTTGGAGTTTAGGTAAAGGCCTTAATTTTAATTTTATCTGCCAAATTAAGGGACTGTCCCCAGGAACAGCCAGCGGGATTCTTTGCTTTTAAGGAAAGGATCAGTAAATATCAGTGAATTAAGCTGCTTTATGTAATGTTGAATAACAGCCACTGTTCAGCTAAATTATGCTATGAGATAAACTTGTTACTGAATCCCTTTTTTGATTTGTTTTGTTTAGCTCTAGCTCGCATGTTCGGAGACACTGTATGTTCATTTGCATTCGGTTAAAATAGTTTCCCCTGTAATTTTTTTTATTTTTTACTCTGGTTATTTCGAACATGTTATGTTCATGTTCTTTTCCAAGTTTTTAGGATTTTCCAAGTAATCTTTTTTATTATTGATATCTAGTTTAATTCCATTGTGGTAAGAAAGCATGACCTGTATAATTTAAGTTCACTTAAGTGTATGGAGGCTTGATTTATAGTCCAGAATGTGGTCTGCTGTGATGAATGTTTAATGTGGACCAGACAAGAAGGAATAGTCTCTGCTGCTCTGCGGAACGTGTCAGAGACATCAGTTAGGGCAGGTTGGTGGGTAGTGTTGCGTAGTCTTCTATATCCTTATTGATTTCTGCCTACTCGTTCTATCAATTACTGAGAGGGGAATGTTGAACTCTCCAACTATAATATTTCTCCTGTCACTTATACCATTACTTTTTGTTTCATGTATTTTGAAGCTCAGATATTAGGTAGAGATACACTTAGTATTATCGTGTCTTCTTGAAGAATTGGCCCATTATGAAATGTCTCTATCTCTGGTAATACCTGTTCTGAAGTCTATAGCCACTCCAGCTTTCTTTTGTTAAAGCTTGCAAGATATGTCTTTTTTCATCCTTTTACTTCTAACCTGTTTGTGTCTTTATATTTAAAGTGGATTTCTTATAGATAGCATACAGTTGGGTCTGTCTGACAATATCTATCTCGGAATGCTTAAACCATTTACATTTAATGTGATTTATGGTATGGTTAAGTTTATATCTCCTATCTTGCTATTTCTACCCCCCCCCCTCCACACACACACACACACACATTTATCCCATATGGTTTTTGTTCCTTTTTTCCTCTTTTCATGATTTCTTTTGGATTGAGGTTTTTTTGTGGTTTTTTTTTTATGATTTCCTTTTATTTCCACTATTGCCTTGTTAGCTATATATTTCTCTGTTTCATTTTTCTTGTGGCTGCTATAGGCTTTACAGTATGTATCTTTAAATTTTCAGAAGTTTTCTGCAAATAATAATTTACCACCTCATGTATAATGCAAGAACCTTTGCAGCAGTATGCTTTCATTTTGCTCTCCCATACTTTTTGCTGTTATTGTCATACATTTTACTTATACCTATGCTATAAATCTGACAATATATTATATTAGTCTATTTAGGCTATCCTAACAAATACCAGGGAGTGAGTAGTTTATAAACAACAGAAATTTATTTCTCACAGTTCTTGGAGACTGGGAAGTCTAAGACAGAGGTACCGACTGGTCAGACAGATTAGATGTCTGGTGAGAGCCAGCTGGCTGTAACCTTACAATATTGCAAGGGAGGAGGGATCTCTCCTGGGTCTCTTTTATAAGAGCACTAATCACACGCATGAGGGTGGAGCCTAATTAGCTCCCCAAGGCCTCACCTAATACTACTATCACTTGCAGGGGTTAGGGTTTTAACATGAATTTCTTTTTTAAAAAAATATTTTTTTATTGATTTCAGAGAGGAAGGAGGAAGTAGAGAGAGATAGAAGCATCAATGATGAGAGAGAATCATTGATTGGCTGCCTTTTGCATGCCCCCTACTGGAGATCGAGCCCGCAGCCTGGGCATGTGCAATTGACCAGAATCAAACCCGGGACCCTTCAGTCCTCAGACCGACGCTCTATCCACTGAACCAAACCAGTTAGGGCTTAACATGAATTTCTTATACATAGCATATAATTAAGTCTGTCTGACAATATCTGTCTTGGGATGCTTAAACCATTTACATTTAATGTAATTTATGGTATGGTTAAGTTTATATATCCTATCTTGCTACCCCCCTCCCCATTGGTCCCAAACATTTAGACCATAGCATATATTGTATTATCATTTTGGTAAAAATGTCTTTTATATTTACCCAAATATATATCAGTTCTGTGCTCTTCATTTCTTTTGTAGAGATAATAGATTTCTATCTGATATCATTTGCCTTCTGCCTAAAAAGTTTTCCTTAACATTTCTCATAGTACAGGTCTTCTAATGATGAATTCTCTAAGCTCCTATTTTTCCCTTCAATTTAGAAAAGTACTTCTCTGGATTAAAGATTCTAGGTTGATGGACTATTCTTTCAGTACCTTAATGATATTGCTCT
Organism: Myotis myotis; assembly: GCF_014108235.1. NCBI lineage: Eukaryota > Metazoa > Chordata > Mammalia > Chiroptera > Vespertilionidae > Myotis > Myotis myotis. The sequence goes on from NW_023416313.1 coordinate 31,074,506, forward strand.
ATTGTCTTCTGTCTTGGGTCGCTTCTGATGATAAGCCTAGTGTTGTTCATTATTCCTTTGAACAGAACGTCTTGTTTTCTGACTGCTTTTATTCTCTTCACTGCTTTTCCCAAGCTGATTACAATGTGCGTTGGCATAATTTTCTTTATGTTGATTCTGGTTAAGGCTTGTTGAGGTTTTTTTAATATGTGGGCTTGTAGTTTGTATTAAATTGGGAAAATTTTCAGTTGTTATTTCTTTTCTTTTTAAAAAAATATTTTTATTGATTTCAGAGATAGAAACATCAATGATGAGAAAATCATTGATTGGCTGCCTCCTGCCACGCCCCTTACTGGGGATCTAGCCCACAACCCAAGCATGTGCCCTTGACCAGAATCAAACCTGGGACCCTTCAGTCCACATGCCGAAGCTCTGTATCCACTGAGCCAAACCAGCTAGGGCCAGTTGTTACTTCTTTCAATATATTTTCTGTTCTTGCTCTGCTCTAGTTATACCTATGTTAGATGCTTGATATTGTCCCACAGGCCTCTGATGACATGTTCAGTTTTTTTTTTCAGGTTTTTCTCCCTTTCTGTTTCTTTAGTAGTTTTGATTACCATGTTTTCTAATATTTTAAAATAATCTTTACATGCCTTCTAATATTAATATTTTCATCTCTAGCAGTTCCATTTGGGTCTCTTTTTGTATGTTCCATTTCTCTCTTCATCATGATAATAATTTCTTCCTCCTGAACATCCAGAACATATTTATTACAGGTGTATTAACAACTTTGTCTTCAGGTTCCATCATCCCTGCCATTTCTGGGTCTCTTTCTATTGGTTAATTTTTATCTTGGACATGAGTCATATTTTATAGCTTCTTTGCTTTCCTAGAGGTTTTTTTTTTTTTGATTGGATGTTGGATATGATAAATGATTTGTCTTTTTTCATTCTTTTAAATAGTGTTGGATTTAACTTTTTTCTGGCATATGGTTAAGTTACATGGAATCTGTTTGTTTCTTTGAAAGGGCTGGTTAAGGAAGATTGAGCCCCACTCGGAAAGCAGTGCCCTTTTGAGGATTCTGCTGCTCAAGGCCCTGGATTAGGAGATCCTCCCACTCTAGCTCGTGGAAATACAGACTGTCCGCAGCCCTGTGGGAGCTCTGGGAAGTCCTGCTCACTCTTTTGCAGTGGTCTTTCCCCAGACTCAGACTGGGGAGACACTGCAGAGCTCCGGATCTCTCTGTGCCGCTCCCACTTGGCTGGTATTTTGAACCACAGATTGTAGTCGTCTTCGTCCCCTCAGACTCTGTCTTTCCAACTCAGCAAGGTTGCCGGGCTGGGTTTGGGTTCCCCCTTCATGTCTGTGGCCTGGAGACCACCTCCACACAGTAAGCTGGTATCACTGTAGGGCTTACCTTATCTTTCCTTTTTCTCGGGGGTCACAGTCCTGTGCTGCCTGTTGTCCACTGTGTGAAGTGAAAAGGGAGATCTAGTTCCTCTAACTCCATCTTGGTTAGAAGCAGAACTCAGCTTTTTATCCCTCCAATCTCTTTTCTACAAAAATGAGTCCTAAAGGTGGTAACTAATAACATAACAGATCTTTGAAAATCAAACTTGTAATGGAAATGAAACTTTCTGATAGTTCACTATCCTAAGTATTGTCTATTGGAAATAACAATGGCATATGTTAAATATTACACTTTAATATACTAGGAAAGAAACTATAGTACAATACCAGAATATGATAAAATGACCCCTTTAACATCTCCACCCAGATTGTAGTTCTAAGGGTGTGATCATTTTTTTTCTTCGCCTTCAAATTTTATAGCCAATTAAAAATAGTATTTGGCTATCAAGTTATATTCTTTTTCTCCTAATATATTTTGACTTGCATTTATTTGTAGTGATATGGATATCATAAACGCATGAAACTTTGCAGCTAACAGACACCGTCAGAAGTCATCTGGTCTAGTCTTGTCATTATGCAGATGAATAAACAGCCAGAGTGGAGGGGACAACATGGCCCGAGCTCTGTCCTTGAGGTGCAGGCCAGTGTCCTCTGCACAGAGCCCACCTCACCTTCCCTGACTCACAGCTGTCCCCATCCTATGGGATCTTGTTAAGAGGAAGATGGTGGGATATAAATTCCAGGGCTGAAATGGCCAGTTCTCTCATTCAAGTGGAATTGTGTCTCAGTATATTCATGCATAGGGTTTTTCCTCCCAATATAATTTTTATTTATTATGTAAATAAATATTGTTGTATGAATTCATTTAACTAAAACAGCCATTTTTTTCTTGATTCTCCTCTTTGAAAGGACCTGGAGAGTTTTAAGAATGGGCAAAGAGAATGATATAAAAGACTAAATACAGTATTTTTTTGTTGATCTGGGGATAATTGTTAAATATCAGTTAAATTTGATATTTAACCATTAATTCTCTGTGTCAGAGGCAGGGTACTATGCTGAAGTCCCGGAGAGCGTTGAGACTTGGAACTTTGAAAAGGATAAATGCTGGGCTGATAGCAGCGGCATCTTGGCCCGGCCAAGAGTAGACACCATGAATTTATAGTGACGCTGCTCTTGGATTCTGTTCTAATGGTGTGGGTCCAGCTCGATGCGGACAGGAGAGGATAATGGGATGGACTGAGAGGGAGAAGTGTGTGGGCGGAAGGCAGAGGCGAGTTGAGAGGAGCCCTCCTGGAGTTATTGAGAGGGATCCAGATGAAACGAGGAAGTGACGTTAGGAGAAGCTGAGAGGTGTGGAGAAAGGAGGACTTCAAGGTGAGCAAGAGGAGAATGGGAGACTTCTGTGGTTGCAGAGAGTCTGCTTTGTCCTTGAAACAAAACTTTAGGAAGAAGCTGTAAACAGGGCTTTCTGGAGGCAGAACTCGGCCATCCCTTGGTGCACTCACTTCTCTAGCATACTAGTGCTGCTTCTGTTTCCTGTCTCTGAGGAGGTGTTTCTGGAAGATGGAAGAGCTCACGCATACTAAAGTTAATGAATTTTCTTTCTCTAAGTAAAACAATAGCTTAGTCATTTCAATTTAAGCTAAAGTGATTGTGGCTGTTACTCATATAATTTGCTAAGGAAAATCGGCTGGGTCTTCTGTTCATCAGAGAATTCTGCCTGACTCTAACCTCAGTCTGTTATGACTATTTTGATTCACATCCTCTTCTAATTTGAGTCAGTTTCTCACTTCTTCACTACTGTATTTGTCAATCTGTTTGTTTTCCTCTCCACACAACTCTCGCAACACACCACACACACAGCTCTCTACTACTTTCTCATATTTTTAGTTGGAAATTACAAAGGAAAGAAAAAGTAGGTTAGGTGAAGACAAGAGTAGGGAGAATATGGTCATCTGATCCCAGGTCTGTTACCCTGAAAACCTTGGCAGTTTTATCTTTAAGATTACTCTTTGTTTATAATGTATGTAAAGGTTGAGTCACTATGTTGTACAACTGAAACTAATACAATATTGTGTGTCAGTTATACCTCAATTAAAAAATTACTCTTAGTTATTACAGACACAGATTTGCTCAGCAATTACTTATAAAGCTAATTGGACTGTATGTGTTTATATTTAAATCTCTTTTTCCTCATCACTTTTCAGGGAAGCAAGGTGGTCCACAATGAAGGTTTGGAATGAGATTTCCAGGTTCAAGTCCCAGCTTTACCACTTATTGTCATTTTAACCCCCTTGCCTCAGTTTTCTTATTTATAAATCGGGGCTAATAATAATGCCTATCCTAAAAGGGTTGTTGTATTAAATGAATTTAAGTATAAGGCACTTGGAACAATTTCTGGCTCAGATTAAATTCTCAATAAAAGTTAACCATAGAATTAGAACTAGTTGTTCAAATTATTACTCACTAACATTACTTAGGTGCCTGCACAAAACCTCATTATTTTCCAAGAGTAATGCTTAGTAATAGAATCTCTACCAAATAAAATCATGAGGAAAAACTGTGCCCATTGGCAGATTTTTTTTTTCTTTTGTTAAGGAAATAGTTAAGCTTAATTAATTACCTTGCAAACAGTGTATCTGTAAATAATGCTGGGTACGTTCTAAGAACATAATTATTTAGATTCATTTTTCCCAGTGGGATGATACTCTTGGTTTTTATGACTTGTGTGGTTTTTTAAAATGTATATTAAAAAGGAAGAAACCCAGCTCTCATTAAAAAAAACTGATTTAGCTCTAGCCGGTTTGGCTCTGTGGATAGAGCATCAGCCTGTGGACTGAAGGGTCCAGGGTTCGATTCTGGTCAAGGACACATGCCTGGGTTGTGGGCTCGATCCCCAGTGTGGGGTGTGCAGGAGGCAGCCAATCAATAATTGTCTCTCATCATTGATATTTCTCTCTCTCCCTCTCCCTTCCACTCTGAAGTGAATAAAAAATATATTTTAAAAAAATTAAAAAAACTGATTTACTAAATTTTCCATTTTATAAACTGAATCACATTATTTAAGATTCAAGATAGAGCTCTCTATTTTTACCTGTGTTTGTTGACTTAGGGAGCTGTGTTTAAGGAGAACTGGATTTTCGCTATTTTTTATAATCCCTGTGGTCTCAGATGGAATTCTGTGATGTATGTCATAGGTCTTCATTTTAGTCCTTTTGATTTCACATACTAATTTCTTACTTGGTTGCCACTGTTTGTGAATCATGGTCGCTTATATGTTTTTTGTTTTTTTTTAGTACAACTAATTCTTGAAAATCTTAGGAATGTTTTTCCTGTTGAAGATTTTTTTTTCCTAATGATTTTAATCATTAAATGTCCCCCTTTTCACATACAGGTCTTAAGCTATCACAGCTTTGTGAAAATTGAAAATAGGTCATCTGAAATAGTTGGGGGCCTCTGAATAGCATATCTGGATACCTAGATGGTTAGAGGTTCATTTTTATATTTACATTTTCATACATACAGTTACCTATTTGTTCATTTATTGTTTCTTAAGTCATTTGCACCATTTAAAGAAAAAATGCTTAGTTTTCACATATCATAGGAAGACTTATACTGGAATAGCCTTACATAAACAAAGGCAGTAATTTATTTTTTTTCATATTAGAACTTCAAATCAGACCTTAGTAAAACGTCATTATTCTGTACACTAGCTATTACTAGTCTTTAGCTGGCAGAGTGCATTTATTCCATATACAACACATAACTTCTTAGAATATTCAGAGTAGGATCCTTTGGTTTTATAGCTGTACCACTGAGAGGCCTGATCTCATATGTAAATTAAAATTTATGAAATACATACCAGCACATCTGGAGTCAAGAGATGGACAGGGAGAAAAGTTCCATTTCTTCTTTGACCTTGATGGGCTTGCTGGGGATGCTGATTGACTCTTGACAGCCTGTCTCAAGGTTCTTTCTGCTTAGACTGACCTGGGAGTAGGCGCCTGCCCGCAGGGTCAGTGTTGCAATACACTGCTGCGATTTCTTGTGAGGACCTTCTAGATGGCTTTGCTGCACTCTTTGAATGAGTTATGGTGATTATCATTTTTTAAATGCCCTGCTTCATAGCATTGTGGGAGATTCATGTAACTTTTCATTGGGAACTCCTTGGCAGAGAATGCCATTAGGATCATTGCTGTCAGAGAACCCCCAGGCGTGTCTCCATGTTGATGTTCAGTAGCTTTTTGTTGTGGGGTCTCTCAACTGTGTTGTTCCTAGGAATTTTGAGTGTTTCCAATTATGGACTTTTGCAAGTAGCCTCCAATCTACCCACCGGCAACGTTGGTTACCAGCGAGTTGCCACTGTTCAGATCTTCAGTGCATCCATAATATCTCTCTCTTATTTGCTAGGCAGAAGATGGTGGTAGTGATTGAGAGCTGCTGGCTGGCACCCTTGCAGAGCAGGAGTGAGTGAGTGCTGTTCAGCTTCCGGTCCTGTGAGTCTGATGCCTTTCTCCCTGTCTGGGCATCACTGCCAACCAAACATACATCGAAGTCCTTCATGATCATCAGTTTGTCAGATGATTATATTGTTGCAGAGTCTTGTCCAGGTCTTTTGTATCTTTTTTTTCTTTTTGTCATCTTGGTGTATGTCCATTGTGATGGGGACATAAGCGTTGATGATGTGGGGGAAAAGGCACAATATGTGTCATGGCAAGACCAGTCATTTTAGATTTAGTGAATGATTACAAACTTTTCCAAGGGAAAACTTTTCCCAAGCACCAGTGCTGTCAGCCTGGTGCTGCATGGGCTGTTGTTCAACAGGTGAACTTCGGCCCAGTCCTGTGGTGCCACGTGTGTTTTCAGCAGTGTACTCATTTTTCATGCGGATAGCTTCACAGTACGGTGTGCTGTTGCCATCTGCTACACCTGTGTTACAGGGTAAGAGGAAGTTTGCATTTCTTGCACAGTGTGTCACAGAAGTAGAAGCCTTTGCAGTGCAACAAACCAATGAGGCTTGATTGGAAAAGGTGGACAGTCTCTAGAGCACCTTTTCTCTTGTCCTCCTCTCCATCAGGACTAAGTACTATGGTCCTGAGCAGGATGCTGTGCATGGCCAAAGGACAGGCAGAGAACGCTGTGGAAAGGACGCCATACCTGTTTGCATTGGACTGTGGAATTGGGGCACCCCCACTGTCACCAGACTTAAGTTGTGTGCCTGGAACAGAGAAGGGTGATGTGGAGCCATCTTTCCTGGTCTGTTGGTGAGGGTCATTATGTTGTATGCCTGGGACCAAAGGACAGACCTATCGCACATCTTCCCGGATCTTCATCTATCGTGTTTGCTGCTGTTGAATGAGGCCTTACATTTGCTGTATTGTTTAAGTCCTTCACTTTTAAATTCAGTGTGAAGGCCAGAAATTCTCTGTGTACTAAAGAGTACTTCACTGCTAGAGTCTTTGGATGAGTGCTGTATTTTATCGGGAGACATGTGTGGCTGCATATGTTGCTGATAGTGATGGTCACAGTGTCAGCCCTTAATTTGGTGTGAACATTTAGATGGGATAGCCAGGAGCTTTCTCCCGTTGTAGAAAAGTACTTTTGCAAATTTCCATTGAAGTGAGACACTGCCTGGAAGCTAGCTTTGGATATATGTAAGGCCGATGGCCCCAGGTCCTCTGTCCATTTACATAGAAACACCCCACCTGTAGTGCTGTAATGAAAATTTGTAAGAAAGTGGAGAATGAGAAATTAGGATCCTTAATGGCAAGTATAAGTGGAATGAGCTTCACGTGCCCATTTCAGGTTTATGTACTACTTTTTTTCTGGTTTCTTTATGAAATGTTGTCTTTCCCTTGGTTGCTAGTTAGGGGTATTCTGCTAGGAGAGTTCACGTCCAACAAATCCAAGGTAAGAAGGACTGTAGTAGACAGACTATTTTCTCCCAGAGTGAGTGGATGAATATACCCCCTTAGTTGGAGAGAAGCTCCACAGCCCCAACCTTTATTGTGAGCTGCATTTAATTCCAATGCTTTTTAGGTACAAGGAAAACATTTACCAACAAAATAAATTATTGGAAAAATGTTATTAAGGAAAACTGATTCCTAAGCATGGAAGTTGAAACCTTTAGTTAAATTAAACATTTAGTTAATTATGGGCTTTGTTTGAGGTGAGCAATTATGATTTTGGTAATTATCGTAAATGTCAAACAGCAAGTGATTATAGATTTTTATTTATCCTATGAAATAATTGTAGATACTGTTACTACCTAACTAACTGATTTTTGCATTAGAGTGATCATTTCAGTTGACATGAGTCTTTTCACAGTATGTTTCTATAGTACCAGAGTGAGCAAGCCTTCCATTGTTTGATGCCTCCCCTCCCGCACCTCAGTCGTGACCCAGGGATTCTATGGTGTATGATAAATGGTCAATGAGCTGTTCACTAATGTCTTGTTGACGTGAAATAGAAATTTGGATTATTGGAATTTATTATTTGGGGCATCTGGCTCATCCTTGTTTTTGTTTGTTAAACAGGAAAAGGACCAGCGCAGCCTAGACATTAACACTGCCAAGTGCATGTTGGGACTGTTATTAGGAAAAATCTGGCCCCTTTTTCCAGTTTTTCACCAATTCTTAGAGGTACCAAATTGTTATTTTATGGAATGTATTTTTGCTTGCTTAGAATTACCAAGTGTACTTTAACCATTTTATGTAATTTTCTGTTTGTTATACTTTCTGCCTATAGGAATTATGGTGACATAACTGCTGTCAATCAGCAACGACCTGTTCTCTCTGCGGGTGTCTGTTTGAATTTATTGTGTTGCATCGCTCCCGGTACAGATGCATCAGAAACAGCTACTGCTCTGTCCTTTGCTCCTCTCTTGTCCCCATTTTAAAAGCTTTACTTTTGTTTAGATTTCCTGCTCTTTATAACAATAGTAAAACAAGATTTACTTTCCTTTGTGGCTTTAGGTGAATTTCCACTTTTATTAAGCAAAGATTAAAAAATAAGCATCAGCCTTTTTGTTAAAAGAAGTGTGTAATGTAGTCATCTTTACTCTTATCTCCAAGTAACTTGGGGACCAGGAATTAGTTTGAGTGTTAGGCAAACTGACAAAATCTCCTTCAGTTTAATTTTTCTTCACATTTGTATTAGAAATGATCCAGCCCTGTACCCCATCATTGTTCAGTTGCTTTAAGGGTGAATAATAAATACCTTTGAGCTGCTGGTTATGAGGAGCTGGTTTGGATGTAATGTAATACGGTAGGAGTCTGAAGTACATGAGATGGAGGTTTGAGTTACTAGGGATGTCATATAGATAGCATCCTTCTTGTCCTCCAGCCCCAAACCCCTTCCCTTTTCTTCTTTGCCCCAAACCCCTTTTTAAAATGTCCTCTGCTTGGAAGGATGAAGGTGTTGAGTCTTTGAGGAAATCCTGGGTCTTATCCTGACTCTGGCTTCACTCTTGAAATAATCTTTCTTACAACTTACTTTATGTAATTGTCTGGAAAAACTTCCAACTGATAACGATTCTTTGAGGACTGTTATTTAAAAATCGCTTGTAACATTACTAGCTGGAACTCCTCAAGAAAGGTATAAAAACTAGTTTTAATGTAAGAAGTATTTGTTTACATGACAGTTCACACTACAAGTGATCTGTTCTAATTTCTCTGCCAATCCTGTGAAGTGTTAGCTTTATTTGGAAAATGAGTAGAAACAGGTTCTTGCTCTCAGAGAGTTTAGCAGAATTAGCCTGAGTGTGATGGGTCCTTTAGCCCTAGGACCTTGCCTGAAGCCAGTTTGACTTTGCAGTTCCAGGAGCTCCACCAGCTGGTTCTTGCTTTTAGGTGCCTAGAAAGTGAAACTTGTAGTCTGCTTTGTTCTCTTATTAGTTTGCATTTTTCTTTTAAAAGGAGACAGTAATCCTTTCATTTTCAGCTGTTCTTGTGTTTGCATCCTCAAAACTATTGGATCAACTCTTTGCTTTTTGTCTGCTTGTATTGTTTTCCAGTGTTTCTGATATTAGTGGTTAAGACTAAAAAATTATTGAATCTAGCTTTTATTTTCAAATGTTTACACATGAACACTATATTTTAAAATACACATATGGCATATTTCTTGTCTAAGAGGAATAGGAATCTACTCCATGGCTATTCTGATTACTTTTATGACCAGATTGAAGTTTTGACTTATTAGAACAGTCATTTCTTCAGTGGCTAGAGCACCTAGTCTGAGACCTCCTCATCGACTGCTGTGTGTACTTGAGCTCAGAGCTTGACACAGTACATCCTTGTCATATCAGGGCTCATTCATGGAGCTACGCTTTATTTAGCACTTCCTGTGTGCTAAGTATGAATGAAGGGCTTTACGTAAGTTACCTAAATTATCTCTTAATCTTTGCAATACCTTTATGAAGGAAGTGTTACTCCCATTTTATGTAAAAGGGCCTTTGCAGTCTAGAAATTTCACTTCTAGGTTTATAAAATTGTGTTTCTTTGATGTGCTTGTCATTTGTGTTGGGCACCATAATATTTTTGTAATGAAAGTTGTCATCTTAAGTTCTACTCCTGCTCTCTCTCACCGTCCTCCTAGACTGGTACTTAACAACCCAGTGGAAAAAGAGTTAACCTTTATGAACTGTATTAAGTTGATTCATCAGCAATTGACACCGTCCCATTTGTTAATTATGTCAGTAATTCCTATTACTTTTCCCTCCATCAGCAATCAAAATATAAAGTTATTAACAAAGACCAGTGGTGCAATGTGCTAGAGTTTAGCAGAACAATTAACCTTGACCTCAGCAACTACGACGAAGATGGCGCATGTAAGTACCAGCACTGGGTGTCCTTGCACTCTTCACTTTGTGGCCCATTCGTGCGTCCTTCTCAGCTGTCTTGTTTTCTCTTTCTCTCCAGGGCCAGTTTTGTTGGACGAGTTTGTGGAATGGTATAAAGACAAGCAGATGTCCTAGGACTGTATGCATAGCAGCGCGAGAGTCACTGTTACCACAGTTATGTCAACCATTAGCCATAAATTGCTGTTTGTATCAAAGCGCATGCTGCTTTTCTTGCACTGTCTCCCTTTTGCAGGGACGTTTTTGGTGTTTGCTATTGAATGGGCCAGCTCTGCCTGCTGTGTAGCATTATTCTCTTGGAAGGCTGCTTTTGCAGTTTGTATTTACACTACAGATTGGTGAATTTGCCAACGTCCTCACTGTGATTATGTGTATATTGCTGTTTAAATTTTGTATATGTGTATAAAAAGAAAAAGCTTCACCTAGAGATTATTTCTGCAAAAATGTATTGTAAAAATAATTTTTTTGGCATATTTCTAGTCCCTTTTTTCAAATGAACCAATTATACTTTACTTGGTCTCAAATGTAGCATTTCAAAAAACAGAAGAATTTTACCATAAGTAAATGTTGCCAGAATTCACCTGATTGTTCAAGAGGCCAACTTTTGGAAGGAGGTGGGAGTTCTAACTTTGCAGAGGCATATGCCAAATGTAATTGGTTTACCTGGATATTAGCATTTTTAAATGATGAAACTATAATTATTTGAACATACAGACATGTACCAACCATGCCACCAGTCATTTCCACCATGCAAGGTATAGGTTTTTCTTTTCTAATGTTAAAAAGCTGTAGTACTTTGAATATAGGTACAAATGAATAAATTAACATTGCACCTTTTCTTTAAAATAGAATAGTTCTGAACTCTTGTAAACTTGCTTTAGCAGATTTTTCTTTCTCTTTTGCATTCTTCTTGGCAGCGTTTGGTCTGCTGATGCTTTCTATGCCATTCTAAGTGAAGCTGGTTTTGCCTCCTCCATGGAAACCCAGTGGTTTACTGGCATTTGATAATTGCAGAGCAGTTTTAGTTGTGGCTTGAATTTTTAGTTAAGCTTTCATGGTGTCTAATTTTCTAGTTTTTTTTGAAAAAGAACTCTATTATAAGTGAGAGGGGTTTTGTTTCCCTTTTTGTTTCTTTCATGCTAGGCTTTTCCTGGCAGAATGTCCATTGCAGGCAGTGGATAGGAAACCACCAGCATTGCGCTAACTGTTACACGGTAGGACCGTCCCTGGAGAGGCCGCTTGTTACCTGGGTCATTTGTACAGAAAGGTGATAGCCATTATTTATGTGGATGAGGAACTTGTAAACAGGATGGAACTTTTAGGTTTTTGTTTTATGTTTTTTATTTCCCTCCCCTTGCCTTACCCTTTAGGAACTGTGTAGATAACATGTTTTCCCCTCAACTATCTGGTGCTATTGAATGACTAATTTAGTCCCTAAAGTTTAGTGAAAACAAAAAAAGTCTAATGATTTAAACCAAGTAAAAAGCTAATGGTGCATTTGAACCGGTGAATGCTACTGTGTGAGCAAGATTCATGATTGAACATGTCATGATTGGAAGAGGCTTGGATTATTTCAAAATCTGGCTGAAAAAACTTTTGGATTAAATGTGAACCTTTAAATGGCATTCAATGAGAGAAGCACACAGACAATGCTACTCTTAACCACTATTTCACAGTTTCTTTGCAAACAGTGTTCAGATTTTCATATTATTTTTTTCTCTAACTGAACCACCAAAGACAGAAATTTGTATGTAAATACAGTGTGTGCACATACACAAAATCATGATCTGGTAGAATTCTTTTTTCTACCAATTAGAGAGGTTTGGTTTGCTGTGAAATAAACCAGAAGTTTGAAAATCCCTGTAGTGATTAAGCATACTTAATCATTCCTTGTTTAGGAATTGTGGAGTCACTTCTACCTTATAAATTCATACCAGTTTGCACAAATTCATACCTGGGAAGAATTGGAGATGTTGATGGCAAGCACAGCTCATGAGACCAATGTGTTGAAAGGGGCTCCGTTCCGATGGTGTCATTCCAGTGGCAATTGGCCGTAGGTTCAGCTCTGTGGAGAACTTGATTCATTTTCAGAGGTATCCCGTGAATTAAAAAAAAACAAAAACACTTAAAGTCAACAGTTCTTAAATTTGTTCAATAAATCAGAAATGTACATATAAATATAAATCACAGATAAGTATTTTAAAAGTTATTGTTAGAGAGTAGAGACTTTAAAACAGCGGTCACCAACCAATGGCCGTGGACCACTGGTGGTCCGTGAGGTCCGAAAGGTAGGCGACTGCTGTTTTAAAGCACTAAGCACAGTCAGTCCTAAAGTAAGTACAGGACTGTTACAGGGCAGGTGTTATATTTCATCCACAAGAACGTTTTGATGATGGGGGAAATCCCAGCTAGAAACTTTCATGATGTATAATATGAAAGTATTCTAAAGAGATAATCTTGCATATGTAGACAATGCCAAATCTTTAAACTTCCTTGAAAAATAAATCTCTTTGGCCCTTGGTTTCCTTGGCTTTATGCAGTTATTTTAAGGGGAGAAAAAGGGGTCAGCCAGTATAATAAGGTACCTTTTCTTAAAAGCATCCCTAAGTTACATAAAATTGAGCAGTCATCAAACACTTACTTACTGGCTAATGTTAAATAAATTAGGGTGCCTTCTGGTTTTTCTTTATCACCCAGTCCACATCCTTTCTCTCTCTCCACTGTTTTGACCTCCACCTTGCAATAGTATGTTGTGACGGACACTACAACTTCTAGATGTTTACTGTTGCACTAGGTCAGAAAGCTTATTATTTGATTTGCCATAAACACTCACTGTAAAGTTCCCTGCAGCTCTTCTGAAGCATGAACTCTGAATTAAGTTTTTTCTAAATCCGACTAGATAAACCTTCTGGTTTAGCAACAGGTTTCTGTTGCCTCTCAGTCTCCTTTTAATAGTGCTTTTGAGGTTTATACGGAAAGCTTTAAAAGTTTGTTTGTGCCCTTGGTTTTTAATCTTACAACTGCTAAAATACCTCTGTAAGCCTTATCTTTTATTCTTTCATATGTTATGTTGTATAATAAATGTATAGAATTCATTGACCAACTAAAATGTTGGGTGTCTGTAAATGAGACCAAAACGTGGGTTGCTTTTTTTCATGAAATAATTTCTATAATTTCTCTTGGGGGCTACTGTTAAAGGAACAGCAGCTAACCTATAACTGTGAATGCTTCGTGTCGTCAGTATTTGCATTACATTCATAAACGTGTGCAAGTCCTGTGACTCCCAGCTTAACTCAGATACTGTTATGCCACCTGACTTGAGTACAGCAAACTGGTTTTAGGTTTTAATGGAGTTGATGTAAAATGATATCTCAGAAATAAAAAGTATTTGTGTTTGGTTTCAGAACTGAGTGTGAATTATTCTTCCCTGGCTTTTCTTCTAACACTGCTTACAGTAGATTTAAAGTGTTCTGTTTTTTATTTATTTTCTTTTCCCAACTTTTTTTTTATATTGAAAAATTTCAAAGCATAGGATAATATAATGCAAGGATAATATAATGAACACCCATCCATATACCTATCCCCTAGTTTTCCTGTTTTTAACCTTTTGCTATCATTCTCTGCCGCTCTGAGTGTATTTCTCTCTATAAATAAGATATACTTTTTTTCTGAACCACCTGAGAGTAAATTACATTCTCACACCTTGTACTTAATATTTCCAAACCAAGGGCATTCTTATAACCACAATACAATGATCACATTCAAGAAGTTTAACATTGATGCAGTGTTATTACCCAGCACACAGTCTAGATCAGCCGTGGGCAAACTATGGCCCATGGGCCGGATCCAGCCCGTTTGAAATGAATAAAACTAAAAAAGAAAAAGACCGTACCCTTTTATGTAATGATGTTTACTTTGAATTTATATTAGTTCACACAAACACTCCATCCATGCTTTTGTTCCCGCCCTCCGGTCCAGTTTAAGAACCCATTGTGGCCCTCGAGTCAAAAAGTTTGCCCACCCCTGGTCTAGATTAACATCTCCCCCTTTGTACCTATGTGCTAGCTATTTTATTTTTAATCCAGGGGTAAGCACTGCATTAGGGGTCATGCCTCTTTAGTCTCTTTCATCTAGACCCGTTCCAGATACAGTGCAAACACTCCTCTGCCAAATAGTGATTTAAAAAAATATACTAGCACACGCTGTGTATTTCTAAACATTGAGCTGAGAGCTGAGTGCTTACTAGGTGCCAGGAGCCATGCAGAAATGACCATTTTTACTACCTCCACACCACCATCTGTTAGGGTCGCCGAAGGAGGAATGCACAAGGCCAAAGTAATGAGGGAGTGTGAATTTACTAGAGACCCAGTGCACTAAATTTATGCACGGGTGGGGTCCCTAGGCCTGGCTGGCTATCAGGGCCGATTGAGGCCATGCCCATCAGGGCTGGGGCACGGGAGGTTGGCCACCAGCCCTGAGGAGGTAGTTTGCCTTGCCCCCCCCGGAAAAGGGGCCGCATCACCCACCCCCGGTTCTCCATCCCAGCCCAGGGGCCAGGGGGAGGGACCGCGGGAGGTTGGCTGGCCAGGGAGGGGAGGTTGGCTGTGGGAGCATACTGACCACCAGGGGGCAGCTCCTGCATTGAGCATCTGCCCCCTGGTGGTCAGTGCACGTCATAGCAACTGGCCGTTCCGGTTGCTTAGGCATGCATATATATATATATGTTAGAGGCCCGATGCATGAAATTCATGCAAGGGACTTGGCCCTCGCAGCCCCAGCTTCGTCTGGAAGGTTGTTCAGCTGTCCTGTCTAATTAGCATATTATGCTTTTATTATTATAGACTAGGGGCCCAGTGCACAAATTTGTGCACCTTGAAAGGAACTGTGGGCCATGAGGCTGCAGTGGGCACAGGGGCGGATCTCGGCCCATCCTTTGTGCCCCTGCCCAGCTCCTCCTGCCGTGACTCCCTGTCCTCTGTCTGCCGGCAGCCCTGCTCCTGCTGCCGCCACTCCCACACGCTGATGGGACCAGAGCCAGGCACCTGCAGCAGGTGTGAGTGGCGGCTCTGGCGCCGGCTGCAGGTGCGAGCAGGGCTGGTGCCAGCAGCGGGTGTGAGTGGCAGCTGCTGCCCCGATCACCCCTCAGGAGCAGGGGGAGGTGGAGAAGCCCTGTGGGGCAATCGGGGCCGGTTGACGCCGCTTGCACCCGCTGACGGTGCCAAGCGATCGGGACTGGGGCTGAGCACCAGCAGTGGGTGTGAGTGGCAGCTCTGGTGCCAGCTTGCGTGTGCAAGCAGGGCTGGCGCCAGCAGCAGGTGTGAGCACCAGGCAGGACCACAGTGTGCAGGAGCAAAGAATTTTCAGTAATCACCTGAGGCTCGCCTCGATGACAGCGACCGGCGCCCCGCCTTGGTCTGGCGCCCCCACTCATCTGCTCTACCATCCCGCTGTGGCCAATGGCCGCCATGTTCTGCGCACGTCATAGCAACCGGTTCGGTTGTTTGCATATTAGCCTTTTATTATACAGGATAGATTAGGTCATCTGGATACCTAATGGTGCCAGCACCCAAAGAAGGGAAATCAGAGGTTTTTAAAGGACTCTAGGTGGGCTTTTTCTGGTTTGAGAATTCTCTGTGCAAGCCCAGATCCTGAGAAGGTCCGGAGGGGAAGGTTAATGGTCTTAGCAAGTGGAATGTGGTCTAAGTGAAAGGAAATGTCCGTTGTGAAGTGGCCTAAAGGCCAGTTCCTAAGGGGAGGTGGTATCGATTCAATTATTTGACCAGACCGAACACCACCCACTTAGTCTGTAAATGTGTTAGCCCTGCTGCCTACTCCCTCAAGTTGTCCTGTGCTGGAACGTTGGCCCCTGCTGACAGGACCTCTGGCACAGCGGGGATGCCCAGCACATGTACATGGAAGAAAGCAGGTAACAGAGTTCACAGGTGGCAAGGAATTGTCAATACCTGAAAACCTCATGTAAGTATGAGTGAACCCAGGAAGGATTGGTGCAGACTCCGATTTTTAGAAAGAAGGTAAAAACAAGATTCCTGAAAAACAGAATCCGGAATCCAGGTGCACGCCGTTTACATTGGTGGTTCTTTCAACTCTAATTTGGGCCAAAAGCTAATAATCAAGCCAGCAAAGTACTCTTTCAGACACCCACAAAGAGAGGAGGTGGGTGGTGGGTGGAAACACAGGAAAAGGCTTAATCCTAACTAGACAGAAAAGAGAGGGAAGTGACAAACGGGTTCTTATAGATGGGATTCTGAGCATGGGCTACAGCGAAGCAGAAAGTCGCAAGGCACTGTTGTTATTGTGTGTTTCTATTACTCAGTAATAGAAAATAGGAACAAGAGATGTATTCTCGGGGCAGTATTTAGAGTTCACATAAAAATTAACAAGAGTTGAAGTTCCCCAGCGATGTAATTGGACCTGGGAGAGAACAAATCACCTGTGTCCACCCAAGACAAAAATCCCCGCTGAGGTGCAGGGTGTCAGTTACAGGAAGGCTGCGCTAAAGGAGGGGCATTTTTGAAGATAGTGTCCTGAAATAATGGGATGAAGAGGAAAGTGAACTGAGAAATGAAAAACATTACCCACAGGAAAGGAAGATCCTTGGTCAGCCCTGGGCTGCAGGACTGAGGACAGATATCCAGCTACTTTTTTCTAGACAGCCACTTTCTAGATTGGCTTGAACCTACAGAAGTAGGACGTGTTCTCCACGGTGCTGTAATGCCTGCCATCGTATGTAGCTGACTCATTTGAATGTTATCCCCAAATCCTGATGTGAAGAATAATTTTTATGCAGAAGATCAGAGTAGAGCTTTTATGATTCCTTTAAAAAGAGTTGCCTTTGGAACTTTGTTATGGCTAGAAAGAAAAAAGAAAAAACTCACATGAGGAAATAATAGAAATAATACATCTAGTTCTCCTGCCCTGTCTACTTCTCTAAGCCTGTAGAGCAGAAAATAATCCAAACCAGGGCAGCTGACCACTTTTGATAGGCTTAGCAGAAACTATTTTTCCCCCCCACTGAATGTGTTCCTGGCATTTATATTCAATTGCCTTAACAAAAAACAAAATCCCATGTATATAGAAGTACTTCCTTAGACATTATGGTAAGTAAGTAGGCCGTGCTGAGAATAGTAATTGGGAACAAACACAAAAGTGGACGGTGGTAATTAAGTGGAAATTTCTTTAAAAACGTCATTGAAAATGTAAATCCCCTCTCCTGATGAAATGTATTCAGTTATTTGAAAGAGATTCCTTTGCAGTCACTGAGGAATGCGGATCTCCATGAGCCCTGGCAGGGAGGAAGGGAGCTGGCAAGGGTTGTTCTTCCCTCTGGCACTTTGCAGCAGGGCAGCTCAGAATTACCTGAATTTGAGTAGCTGAAATTCAAACTGGTGTTCTCTAGAAATCTTTCCCTAAATGAGGATAAAGAGCTGCAGCTGTACTCTACCAACGAACTAAGTCGCTAAAAAGTTTTGGGCCTGCTATTGGCGGTACATATATTGAAATCCACTGTACTAGTATTTTGTCTCTACTTGCTTATTATTATTACTAGAAGCCCGTTGCACAAAGATTCACGCAATAGGCCTTCCTTCCTCTGGCTGCCGGCACCGGTTTTCCTCCGGCACCCGGGACCCAGGCCTTTGGTCCAGGCTCAGCAGAGAAGCCAAGCCTCTTCAGTCTTCAGTCTTGACTCCAGCTGGAGCCTTCAGTCTTCCCTCTGCACCTGTGTATGCAAATTAACCGCCATCTTTGTTGGGTTAATTTGTGTACTCATCCTGATTGGCTGGTGGGTGTAGTGGAATGACGCCAATTTGCATGTTTCTCTTTTATTAGTGTAGATTATTATTATTATTATTATTATTTGGTTTCATGACCTGTGGTGGCTCCTAAATACTCACATCTTGAGAGTAGGACTTGGACAAAGGTTATCATCCTATCACAGATATACCCCCAAATCATTGAATAAAATATGAGATGCCTATAGCAACCTATTCTGCATATTTGGTGCTCATAAATCCTTCCAGCCCTGATCCTCCTACAGCAGGGTTGGTTTTCAGATTCTCCGCATAACCATTGTATCAGCAAACTTTAATTGTGTGTTAGGCAGAATTCCTGTGTGAAATTGAAAACACGGGCATTAAGGATGATAAACTTGCAGAGAGGGGGCTGAAGTGGCTAGAAAACAGCCTGAAGAATTAAGAAGGGCTCCTGATGGGAGGTCTGGTGCCTGTCAGATGTGCGTGGCATTAGCCACTTAGAGTGGACCAGAAAGGAGCTGAGAGTTCCTTTTGGAGAAAAGGGCATCACAGGATAGACGGGGACTCCATGTAAGACTCCTAGAGAGTGCACACACACAGCAACAGAGGCAGCAGCGAGTTTGGGCTTTTGAGGACAGAAGAGTGTCTGGTCGTCTCCAAGAGATGGCAGTACAGTTGATGGAAGGATAACACGGGGACTCTAGTGAGCAAGGATGTGGAATGTACTGAGGCAGCTACATAAAGCCACTGAGAGGCATGTTCCCTGGTGGACGAAGTGCTTCCCTGACCCCCGGGGTTCCCTATGGGAGTGTCCAGCTGCAGCTGAAACCCCACCCACACAAAGCAAGGATTCTTCCAGGCGGGAGATGCTCGCTGTGGTTAACCTCTGCTGCCCTCACAAGGGGTTAACTTCTGCTGCCCTCAGAAGACTTGGCCCCAAGCCTGCCCACTCACCAGCAGAGCACCCAGCTCCTTCCCCGCAGGAAGAGCACCCGCCCCAGGCCCAGCCTTTAGGCATTTTTGTAAAGGGGAGCTCACCCACGGGAGGAAGACCCCAAAGATTCTGGAAGGGGAGAGGGAAACGTAGGTGCTGGAGGTGAGAAGCCAGGCAGTGTGGGGCAGGGAGAGTCAGTGGAGGGGAACCACAGTGGGGAGAGACCAGTGAGCTGGGCTGAGGTGTACATGAGAGGACTTAGCTGGGAGGACGGAGAGAACAGGAAATTCACCTGCTAACGAGAATGTTTACGGATTGAAAGCTCATGTTGTGTTTGCATCCAATCTCCCATCCAGGGGGCAGTGGTTGCCAGCATTCAGTTCCTGGGAGAGCTTGCAGGCTGGTGGAGACCTGTGCTCTCTCCTGTCATCAGAATTGACACCATTTTCATGCAGCGTTTGTTTTTCTGTGCAGTTACACTGTCAAAACCTGTGCAGCTAAGCATCTTCATTGCTTATGTCTCCTTCTATCCGCCCCCCCCCCCCCCACACTCTCTACTAAAAGCTACCTGGAGCCATCACCCGCTTCCTCCGTAGGCACTTGGAGTTAAGGGAACAGACTTTAGTGGGTCTTTTTAGGCAAAGTGCTTTTTGAAATCTGACTACTATGAGATGACCTTGCAGGCGACAGACTCAGGGCACTGAACAAGAAAAAATTAGATGCAGTCCTTTCTGGTTCCACACGGTCATCTTCACACTTCAGCACATGGATGTCACGTGCATACCCATGGAATTGTTTTGAGAGCCGGTTGCCTGAAAGCTGTGATGGGTCCTGGGGATGCAGTCAAGGAGGTCAGTTAGTGGCTTATTGGCATAGCTCCTTTCGGAAGAGAAGACAGCCAACCAGGCCACGTGCTTGATCCTGATCGCCTTGAACAGCGTTCAGCAATCATGGGAAGGACATGGAGGAGACTGAGGTGCCGGATGTTTAAGTCACATAGCTGGACGGTGGAAGAGCTGAGGTTTAAGCTCAGGTGATGTCTCCACCCCTGCAGGTTACTGGGGAGCCAGTTGTGGGGACAAGTTGGCCAGGAGAGGGCTGAGGCATGTAAGCCCTACGAGTGCTGCTTGGTTCTCTGGTGGATTTTCCTGGGTCGCTCTCCTGCTAATTTTATAGTTTTGGGGAAACGCGGAGTTCAGGGATTGGCTGGTTTTCAGAAGTGGGACTGTTTAGGGATTGGTTAAGCTGCAGCCAGGGAATGAGGTCCCCGGAGTGAGGCTCTTGCTGATTGGCCAACTTTCGGAAGTGGGGGGATACTCTGGTGCCCTGTGTGCTTTCCAGCAGCACCACACCATGAACTCAGCTCTGACACTGCCGGGAGAGAGCATCCGACCTCAGGGTTAAGGCCGCAATCCCACAGACTGTGCCCCCTCCCTTCAGATGCCACGCAAGTCGATTGTTGCCTGTGCCTCTCGCCAACTGGCTGTAAATTGGAGGTTCCCACACCCTTTCGGGGGTTCAATCAATTTGCTAGAGCAGCTCACAGAATTCAGAGAAACATTCTGCTTCCTAGGTCACCAGTGTATCATGAAAGGAGATAATACAGGAACAGCCAGATGGAAGAGATGCATAGAACAAGGCATGAGGAGAGTTTCAAAGGAGGCTCAGTCAATCAACACCCTGAGGGACCTCTCAGATGTTCCTCCTCCGCTGACCGGTAGAGGGCGCCTCACGGATCGCACACATCTGCGATACGGAAAGTTTGCCACCAAAATAATCGTAGGTAAGATCTGCTCAGTGCTTTCCACGAGGCAGGCCCATCCTAAGCTCTTTGCAGACAACTTACTTAGTCCTCACTATAACCTTGTTATTCTCATTACACAGGTGAAAATACCAGAGGCACAGACTGGTTAGGCATTTCTCCCAAGGCCACACAGTTAAAAAGTGAAGAGGCAAGATCTGAACCCAGGCCATCTGGCCACAGAGTCCATACTCTTCTCCCTTTTTTTAAAAAAAAACAACACACACAGAAAATCAAGTTTTAATACGTGCTCACAGGGAATTAACGGGCATGAAACTTCCCAGCTTCTTCACTTCTGTCCACACGGCTCTGAGGCTAATGAGCAGCTTTCCAAACGGCTCCGGCACATATGGCTCAATAATGGCACAGAAGATACTGTTCTGTATGCTCGGGAGGAATGCTCTCCCCACCCAAAGAAAACACAAGTTTTGGCTCCGCGGGCTGTGGTCAGAAACGCTCTGTGTGCGGAAAGGCCTTGCTTGGGCAGCTTTGCCAAAGAGAACTCCCCCTAGTCCTGGGGGCAGCTTGGAGGGAGGGAGGCCGCTGACAAGGAGAAGACGCTCCTGCCCTTGGGAGGCCTGGCGGAGACAGCGAGGGGCTCCCCGTGTTTGGAAGCAGAAGGAGTCCTCTCTCTGCAAAGCCCTGTTCTGCTCAACACCCTGCCGGGTTCCAACACGAATTCCCCAGGAAGAAGGAAGACTATAGACTGCGTATCATACTGTAATAGCAAGTTCTTTTCTCTGGGACCCCATTCAGTATTTCGGCGGGGGGAGGTGTCAGAGCTTCTTGGTTTTTATTTATCTGTTGCTTTGAAGGTACACGAACGTATATGAATTTATTATTTGCTTCTCTGATGAGCAACTGGGCCCATGTGGGAACCAGCCACACAGATTTTGACACCTCCCCCTCCCTCCTTTAAGCGGTTGAGAACACAAACTTTCCATTTCTGCTTGACCTGACTTCATCTTACAGTAAGCGGAAGCCAGTTACTTCTTCAAATTGGGTTCTAAGCCACTAAATGGAAGGGGCCCAAGGAATTCACTAGCAGCTAAAACACGACACATCATTTCCCATGACTCATTTCTTTTCCGTAAATGTGATTCTGGAAGTCCTTAGTTAAAGCAAGAGCTTCAGGAGAAGACAAGCAGGAGAACCCTGACTCGGCTCAGCTTGTGTCGGGGTGCCAGGCTGTCTGGGAACGCTGTGGTTCCAACCCAGGCAACTGTGGGTGCCAGCAGATGGCAGCGGGCTTGTTCGCTGGAATGAAGCTCGGCTGAAGCCAAGTCGAACTGCAGTGTTTCGGCTTGTCTGGGCAGCGGTCTCACATGTGAGGCCTGCTCTGCCTGGCTCCTCACGTGCAGTTCGATTATCTGACACTAATTTTAAGGACACTCTTGGATGCCGACGTGGTGCTGCAAGCAACTCAATTTTTTTTCAGTCACTGAAGAAGTTAAGACGAGCCATAGAAACGCCAACTTTACCGTGAGCCAGTGCTTCCCGAACTTTAATCTCTGTTTCTTGGAGACGAGCTGATTCAAATTCTCTCAGTGGGTTTTGATGTGTCCCCAAACTGGAGCAACAACCCACCACATACAATTGGGATGCTTCGCTTACTGCTCACGACTTAGCGGTCAATAAGATTGTGTAGCTTTAAACTCTTTTTTCTCAAAGCCACGCAGGGCCGTGGTTGTGAACTGCTTAACTCAGAGAGGATTCTGATGAAGATCAGCAGTTATCTGCAGTGCTCTGTCCCAGCTCAGTGCACGCCTTATCGTGTTTTTAATGTCCAAGAGTTTTCTCTTGTTATTGGAGGGTTGGTTCTCCAGCTTATCTGTTTACTCCTGAGTCACTGCCTTCAGTTAGTTCATCATTTTACCCCTCAATCAAGTGATAATCTGCCAAAATAGCCGCAAATTCCCAACTTCTCTTGAGCCTGTCAGAGAGCTGCGATTGCATGTAACCAACCAACTCCAAGTCCAAGGAAGCCAGGAACATCCGAGGAGGAATGGCTGTGAGCACTTACTTGCTTGGCCAGGGCAGATGCCTCTACATGCCCTACAGGCTGGTAAGAAGAATTCAACCAAGATGTTTAATGAGTTGCTGAAGGCTGAGTGTGACTAACATAAGAGTACAGAACCCCATGGAGCCCCACGATTTGCTCCCTTTGTAGGTTCTTCCCTGGGCCTCCCGGGTGCTCACAGGAAACACTGGGGAAGGCGAGAATGCTGTGTTATGGCCAAGGGCAGCCGTGGGCAAACTACGGCTCACGGGCAGAATCCGGCCCGTTTGAAATGAATAAAACTAAAAAAAAAAAAGACCGTACCCTTTTATGTAATGATGTTTACTTTGAATTTATATTAGTTCACACAAACACTCCATCCATGCTTTTGTTCCGGCCCTCCGGTCCAGTTTAAGAACCCATTGTGGCCCTCGAGTCAAAAAGTTTGCCCACCCCTGGCCAAGCGGCACTGCGTTTAGGGCCTCACCTCTTGCACAGCAAGCCTGCTCTTTGTCTGGGGAAGGTGTTACCTCACCCCTCAGTCTGCTCCCTACAGACACAACCCTGACAAGTGGCCAGGAGAAGGGGTGAGAGCCTTCGTGGCCGGCACACCCAGTAGGAACTTGCAGGGACCCACATCCCCTCTCCAACACGGTCAAGAACCAGGCTCTGAGGACCCAGCCAGAGGTTTCTCACTGAATAGGGAAGACCCCCTTTCTGCCCATGGACTTGAGGACTGGCGGCTGTGAGATAGTGGACGGGAAAGGTAGGAACCTGCCCCTCCTGGTCGTGAGGGATTGTAGGAGGTGGCAGGAGGAAGCAGGGAGGGAGGAGTACACTGGGGGTCAATGTGACCAGGAGCACGCTGAGAGCATCAGGGACTCTGGAAGGGGGTCACCTGAGGTGCTCCCCCTGTTCACTGCCCTGGGGCCCCCAGAGCCAAGCAGACTCAGTGGTGTGGCCTGGTTAGGAGGTGGGGCTGGAAGGTAGCTTTCCAGAGCTGTTCTTTGCACCCCTGGGGAGTGGCTCAGACCCAGGCAACCCGGCAGTGACCCAGAGGGGGTGAACTGGCCCTCATTTATCTGCCTCTGCAGATTCCTTTGGCCACGCGCTCCTGGGCCTGGTGATGGGGTTGCTGCCAGCCACACTGGGCCTTCCACCCTCAGCTGCTCTTGACTCCCTGTAGGCACCTGGGACAATTGCTGTGACGACTTGGCCGGCCTGCAGCATGCCCTTGCCCAGGCTGTGCGGGTGACCTCACCCTCTCCCTGTCCGCAGTGTGGCCCTAAGGGAACCATTGGCGCGGAAGCCAGAGCCCTGGGATTTTCAAGTTCAGATGCAGGGCCATGGGATGGATTGGGCTTCTCCCAGTGCTGCCGGGAGGGACAGGGAACACAGCCCAGAAGTACAGAAGAGCTGGGGTGACGTTTGAACAGAGAGAGACAGGAACTAGGAGAAGCGAGCAGAGACATTTCTTACCCTTCCTCCCCTTCCCTCGACCCCACCTCCCGCCTCCTGACTCTTCTAAGGCTCAGTGATTCCACGCAGCCTCTCAGGGGTGTCCCTGTGCCAGAGCCACCAGTCATTCCCCTGTGCGTCCTCGTGTACCTCGTGTATTTGCCTTCCCCCATCTCCTACTGCAGTTACCTTTACCTCTGACTCCCCTGGATTGCTCCTCCCCATCCCTCTACCCATCATGCACTGGCTTTTCCCTTTTACTGCAGACTGTCTTCCTAGGGACCCAGGCTCAGGCAGCAGGTATGGAGTTTCTTGAAGGCTTACCTGGGGTCCTTGTCAAAGAGGATCACAGAGAGGGGACAGGGCGGCCTTGAGCAGGGCGACAGGGATGGGTGTGCAGGGGCATCAGTCAGACCCCGGTGCTTGTGAGAGCCCAGGTAGGGCGGGCCAGTTCGGGCAGGTCATCCAGACAAGTGACAGCCGGACAATGACAATGGGCAGGCCCTGGGCAGCCCAGGCGCACCTCCTGCAAAGCCTGATTTGAGGACCCTTTCTCCCCAAAGCCTCGAAGACAGAGTGTGGCCCTCATACACCCAGACACCTACCCGAGGAAAAGAATGGAGATGAGGCCAGAATCAGAGATGTGAAGTCATTCCATGAAAACTCCTTAAACCAGTCTTGGTAGAATTCAGTTAATTTTCAACAGACTAAAACCCTAAACAGCAAGAAGAGCCCCAGATTGGAAGAGATATATTTTTCTGCTCTCCTGGGAAGGATATCAGTTATAGTTGAAAGAAAGAAATTCCATTTGCTCTGCAAGGCTGCGTGCCTTGGGAGTGACTCTCACTGGTGTGAGAGGGGAGAGCCTTTGCCAAGATGATAGGGACAGTCCAAGGAGCACTAGGAATGGCCCTGGATGGACAGACATCTGGGAAGCACTACTGTAGCTCAAGTGGGAACTGTGTCCAATTGGAGAATGTTTGCCCCTAGTCAGGGCAGCCACGGCTCAGCTGCCGCAGAGGAGAGGGTGCAGTGTTCCCAGATGAGACAAACCCATTATTTCCTTTCAGGCTCCCAATAACCTATGCTGGAGGGACTGTCGCATCCCTATGTTTCAGATGAGGAAAATGAGTTGCTCTGAGTGCTAAGGCACCGAGGTCAATAAACTGAAGGTCACACAAGATAGTGGGCGAGCGGGGTTCAGACTCAGGCAATCTGGCTGCAGAGCATGCCCGAGAAGGACAGCACGATTCTGCTGATTGTTCATATTAGTCAGAAATTGAGATTTAAAAGTATTTAAATCTCCCAATTTAAATATTCAGAGTAATTTTTGTTGTTGTCAATCCTCACCTGAGGATATATTTTCCATTGATTTTTAGAGAGAGTGAAAGGGAGGGAGGGAGGAAAGGGAGAGAGAGAGAGAGAAACATCAATGTGAAAGAGACACATCGACTGGTTGCCTCCCATACGTGCCTCAACTGGGGCAAGGGGTCAAACCTGCAACCCAGGTATGTGTCCGGACAGGGAATCAAACTTGCAACCCTTTGGTTTGCAGGCCGAAGCTCCAACCACTGAGCCACACCTGCCAGGGCAATATTCAGAGTATTAAAAAAAAAGACTGCAAGGCGGAGAGAACCAAAGTGTGGTCCAAGCCATGGCCTGCGAGTGACGAGCTTGTGTTGAGCATTCCAAGAGAATGAGGTTTTTGCCTCTGTTTTGTTTTCCCCAAAATATTCACAGCAGAATTTAAACTCGCCGGTTCTCCTTCAGAAGAGTCAAGTTGGACACCTACACACTTTTGCCATTGCTCAAACTATTTCCGGAATTCCTCTTTTGGAATTGCCTTCAGAGAGGTTTGCATATCGGCTCTATTATTCTGTAGCCGTGTATCTTTTTGTTGATGACGCTAGCATTTCCCCGCGCGATGCCAATCATCTTCACCAGATGCGGCTCTGAATCACTTCTAGTTATTTCCAGGAATCACGTCCATTCTGAATGCATGGCGATTACTGCCTGGGGAATCATTCAAAAGAATGTGTTCAAAAATCATTAAAATACATATATGGCTTTCAAGGTAATGGCATTTAAAAGGACACGCCAATTCATCTTTTCACATTTAATATAGTAGTTTAAAAGCCAGCCTCTAATATAAGGCTTCATGTCATTTATTTTATCTGGGTTGGATATTTTGATCTGTGCTGGGATATAATTCCTTGTAAATTCTGCCATATAAAAGCAGCCCTCCCCCTCCCCAGAACAGGGTGGGTGAGGCAGGTGCTACTCTGCAGCTTCCGATATCCATCTGCTGTCCCACTTAGATTAGAGCCTGTGGCACTGGCTTTGAGCTGGGCGATGTTATTCTGTCTCTGTTGCACCTGTGATAAGATCAATTTTTTTTTTTCTTTTTGTTTTTTAAACACATTCTCTTCTTACCCCAAGGAGGTATTGGTGCTTTTGCTGCGCTTTCCTGCCCAATAGGTTTCTAGACTTGGATTGCATGGTCTGAACATTTCCTTTTCATTTCAGGGACTGACACAGCGATGTCAACTTCTAATTTTTTTCATGTAAAGAATATTTAAAATAAGGAAGCCTCTGTGAAGGCCATCATTTGATGAAAGAAAGTAGATTTTAACCTTTGAGAATGAATGAAAAACATAATCCTATATAATAAAAGGGTAATATGCAAATTGACCCTAACAGCAGAATGACTGGGAATGACTGGTCACTATGACACATACTGACCACCAGGGGGCAGACACTCAATGCAGGAACTGCCCCCTGGTGGTCAGTGCGCTCCCACAGGGAGAGCTCTGCTCAGCCACAAGCCAGGCTGATGGCTGCCAGCACAGCGGTGGTGGTGGGAGCCTTTCCCACCTCCTCAGCAGCACTAAGGATGTCCGACTGCAGCTTAGGCCTGCTCCCTGCTGGCAAGTGGACATCCCCTGAGGGCTCCCGGGCTGCCAGAGGGATGTCTGACTGCAAGCTTAGGCCCAATCCCCCGGGGAGCAGGCCTAAGCCAGCAGGTGGTCATCCCCCGAGGTGTCCCAGACTGCGAGAGGGCACAGGCCGGGCTGAGGGCACAGGCCGAGTGCACAAATTTTTGTGCACCAGGCCTCTAGTCCTATAATAAAGGACAATGGAATAGATTTATCTTTTTCTCACCATACATGATCACACCCACTAGAATAGCTACTATGAAAAAAAGAGAAAATAACAAGCATTGATGAGGCTGTGGTGGTACTGGAAACCTTGTGCACTGTTGGTGCGAAACAATAGAATGTTTCCTCAACAAGTTAAAAACAGAACTACCTTATGATCCAGCTTTTCTACTCCTGGATATATACCCAGAAGAATGGAAAGCAAGGTGTGAAGAGATATTTGTACACCCATATTCCTAGCAGCACTATTTACAATAGCCAAACAGTGGCAGCAGGCTAAATGTCCATTGACAGATAAGTGGATAAACAAAAGATGGTACATATTATACCACACTAGAGGTATATGAATTTGTGCATGGGGCGTGGGGGGCAGGGAGGGTGTCCCTCAACCCGCCTGCACCCTTTCCCAATCTGGGACCCCTCGGGTAGGGTCCCTAGGCCTGGCCTGTGATCAGGGCGACAGGTGTGGGGTACCATCGCTTGACTGGCCTGGGTCTCCCTCTGTGGGATGATCGCTGGCTGGCCCCACACACCTGCCACAGTGTTGCAGCTGGTGGCCTGGGCCTCCCTCTGTGGGGCAATTGATTGCGAGGCTCTGAGATCAATGACTCCGCAGAAGGAGGCCCCACACACCTACCACAGCACCGCTGGCAAGGTAGCCAGGGTCTCCCTCTTTGGAGCCCCTCGATAGATTGCCTAGCAGAGTGAGGCCCTATCCACCCAGCTGGGGCTCCGCGATCGATCACTGTGCAGAGGGTGGCCTGGGCCTCCCTCTGCGGGGCAATTGTGGGGTGATGGCCGAGCCCCCCAACCAATCGTATCACACCCACCTTGGCTGGCCTGGCACCATGCGTGTCATAGTGAGGTCGTCTGGAAGGTCGTCCTGACGGTTGTTCTGCTGTTCAGTCATTCAGTCAATTTGCATATTATGCTTTTATTATTATAGATAATCCACATCATATACAGATTGGGCAAAAGTGGGTTTATAGTTGTGAGTAAATGAAACACAAAGTTTATTCTTGGATTACTTATTATGATTGTATTATTTTCCATATGAACAACTGTTAACCTACTTTCCTCCACCTTGCACATATTAAAAAGGAATGAACAACATAAATGAACCTTGAGGGCATTACGCTAAGTAAAATAGGCCAGTCACAAAAAGATAAATCTGTCCAATTCACTTATATGAGATGCTGAGAGTAGTCCAACTCATAGGAACAAGTGGAGTGGAGCTTACCAGGAACTGGGGAATGGGGGTGTGGGGCATTATTGTTTAACTGGTACAGAGTTTCAGTTTTGCATGAGACAGTTCTAGGGATGTGTTACACAATTATATATACACTGAGTGGCCAGATTATTATGACTACCTGACGTTTGTAGGCAAGTTAGCCGTACACTGCATTGTATGGGATATGGAAGCCGAAGGCCTGTTCAAACACCTTTGCTGTCTGCAGTTACCAAGATAAAATGTCTCAAATTCACACAGAAACACAAGGATTGGACAGTCGAGCATTGGAAAAAAGTCATGTGGTCCGATGAATCACATTTCCAGTTGCATCATGCAGATGGCAGAGTGAGAATTTGGTGGAAACAGCATGAAAGTATGCACTCCACATGCATGAGTACAATCCTTCAAGCTGGTGGGGGCAGTGTTATGGTTTGGGGCATGTTTTCCTGGCATGATTTGGGCCCTTTAATTCGTGTGGAACAACGTCTGAATAGCACAACATACCTACGTATCATTGCTGATCAGGTTCATCCTATCATGTTGATGGCGTATCCCAATGGAGATGGCTTCTTCCAACAAGACAATGCGCCATGCCACGGTGCTCGTATTGTGCAGGAGTGCTTTCAAGAACATGAGGGAAACTTTACCTTGCTTAAGTGGCCCTCACAATCACGAGATCTCAATCCAATTGAGCACTTGTGGGACGAAGTTAAAAGAGCCATCAGGCAGCTGGTTCCACAGCCATCAAATCTCACAGAACTGGACAGTGCTATTCATCAGGCATGGTGTCAGATTCCTCGTATCACCTTTCAACATCTCGTGGAATCAATGCCAAGAAGAATCGCCACAGTATTGAAGGCAAAAGGTGGCCCAACAAAGTACTGATGGGGTGGTCATAATAATCTGGCCACTCACGTTCAAATATATCCCATGTTCAAAGGCTGTTAAATTGCGTTGTTTACCCATATCTTCAGAAAAAAAATCACTTCTGTCATGGTAAACAACCTGCTTCCCTATTTATAATGGTCTGGCCCTCTAGCAACTTCAGTGCAAAATTATAGCTAATTTGCCTACAAACGTCAGGTGGTCATAATAATCTGGCCACTCAGTGTATATATATGCCCAGGAACCAGAATGGCGGGATGACCAGAATGACCGTGACTATGACATGCACTGCAGCAGCTGACCAGCCTGATCTGGGCCCTGATTGCCCCCTCCCGCTGCAGCCAGACCCACCCCTGATCGGCCCCCAACACCCCGATTGGGGGCAAGGCTGACTGGCCAACTGCCCGCAGCCCTCCCCCCACTGGCCTGGCCCCAATGGGCGCCCACCGGGGGTGAGCCAGCCAGACCCCACCTGTGCATGAATTCGTGCACTGGGCCTCTAGTGTGAATATATTAAACACTACTGAACTGCGTGCTTAAAGATGGCTAAGATGGAAAATTTTGTTATCCACTCATCTGTTGATGGACACTTGGGAATACTACTTGTCCATTAAAAGAATGAAATCTTACTTTTGCAACAGCATGGATGGACCTAGAGGGTATTCTGCTAAGTGAAATAAGTCAGACAGAGAAAGACAAATACCCTATGATTTCACTTACATGTGGCATCTAAAGAATGAAATAAACAAAATAGAAACAGACTCAGATACAGGGAGCAGACTGATGGTTACCAGAAGGGAAAGGGGTTGATGGCTGGGTGTAAAAGGTAAAGGGATTAAGAAGTACAAATTGGTAGTTACAGAATAATCATGGGAATGTAAAGTATAGCATAGGGCAGTGATGGTGAACCTATGAACTCATTTTTTGGTTGATTTTTCTTTGTTAAATGGTATTTAAATATATAAAATAAATATCAAAAATATAAATCTTTGTTTTATTATGGTTGCAAATATCAACAAATTTTTATATGTGACACGGCACCAGAGCTAAGTTAGGGTTTTTCAAAATGCTGACATGCTGAGCTCAAAAGGTTCGCCATCACTGGCATAGGGAATATAGTCAATAATATTGTAATAACTATGTATAGGCCAGGGGGGTACTTGAAATATCAGGGGGACCACTCTGTAAAGTATATGTTTGTCTAACCACTATATTGTACACCTGAAACTGATACAGAATAATATTGAATGTAAACTATAATTGAAAAAAATATGGAAAATGTTGTTATGTGTTTTTCATCACAATCTCTATATATAAAAGCCTAAGTGACCATTCCAACTGAATGACTGGAATGACCGGTCAACCAGTCGCTATGACACACACTGATCACCAGGGGGCAGACGCTCAATGCAGGAGCTGCCCCCTGGTGGTCAGTGTGCTCTCACAGCCAACCTCCCATGGCCGGTCAACTTTCTGTGGCCCCTCCCCACTGGCCAACTGGCCCCCTGATAGGCCTTGATTGCCGACCAGGCTGAGGGACCCCACCCATGCACGAATTCATGAAAAATAAAATAAGGGAAGCCTTCATTCTCCTCCCCATCAAATGGGCACTGATCCTCAGTGGCATTTGAGAATCACTGGACCAGGAGGCCTCATGCAGCCTGGAGGGAGCCCAGGTTTGGGCTGGAACACGTTTGTTTTTATGCCAGTGCCATACTGTGATAGCTTTGTAGTATATTTTGAAATCAGGAAGTGTGTGCCTCCACCTTTGTTCCTTTTGCTCAAGGTTGATTTGGCTATTTGGGGGTCTTTGGTTTTATATGAACTTTAAGATTGTTTTTCTATTTCTACAAAAAATGCCATTGTAATTTTGGTAGGAATTGCTTTGAATCTGTAGATCACTTTGGGCAATATGGGCATTTTAACAATATTAAAATACCAATCCATAAGCACAGGATATATTTCCACTTATCTGTGTCATCTTCCGTTTCTTTCATCAGCGTTCTATGGTTTTCAGTGTACCGATATTTCACCTCTTTGACTAAATTTATTCCTAAGTATTTTATTATTGTTGATGCTGTTGTAAGTGGAATTGTCTTAATTTCTTTTTTAAATGGTTTGTTAATTATAGAAATGCTACTGATTTTTGTACGTTGATTTTATTTATTATTTTTAGCAGGTGTTTTTATATAGAAGATCATGTCATTTGCAGTGTTTCAATATCTTAATAATCAGGAGGATCATACTGGCGAATGCCAGCTCAATGCCCTTTAGGTTCTTAAAGTAAAAACATTCCTACTCTGCGGTACTGAGCTGAGCAGGAGATTTGTCTGCATCTGGAGCAAACCAGTGAGGGGAAGCCAAGTGTCCTAGACCTGGTTTATGGGCTGGAGAGAGGGTCAGGGAAGACGGATGGTAGCCGCAGGCCAGCCAGCAAATCAGGGCAGAGTTAGGTGAGCTGTGGTAAGGATGCGGGCAGAAAGGAGCAGTTGGAAAGAGCTAGTGGAAAAACACCTCTAACTTCCCATTTTTCAAGGGAGTGTGCAAGAACCCTGATTAAATAATTAACCCTGCAAACTCTACACGTAAGGACAGTTCCTAGTTTCATCTTCCTCCCAGTACTCCATTGGAGCTCAGAGCCAATCACAGGGCAGATTTTCCAAAGCCAGCAAACCAATACACAGCAAGTGAGTTCTGGAAGAAGTTAGCTTTCTACACATTCAGGCTCAGTAGCTTTTTGGCATTTTGTGGGCACAGTCTCAGTGACCCTCCTTTTCCTTCTTCCATCGCGAGGCGATGATATTGACAGACAAGAAAACCTGAACGCCAAACAGGAAACAGAAAAGGCAGCACAATGCCTGGAGGGCACCCCTGACGAATGGAGTGGCAGGCGGTGCCATCCATCGGAAAAGATTGTCCATCACAATTTAAAGCTCAGAGCCCTCCCCACACTAACGTTGGGGTGGGGGTGGGATGTGTGCACACACACAGGTACATCTGCCCAGGTTTTTCTGATGCATAAACAGAGACATGAAGAGAATTTCCAGGACAACAAAGAATTAGTGGAAGATCCAGGAACAAAATCCAGTCCCTGACACGGGGAAGCAGGAATTCAGTGCTACATTTACTTTATATTTCCCTTCCTCTTACTCACATCCCCTGTCCTCCTCTTTCCCTATTCACAGAACCTATGGTCCAGCCTAGGTCAGCCATATAGTTGGGACTGGGGGAAATTACCGTAGACAGTAGGAAAGAATGGGAAAGTGATGTAGAAGCATTTACCTGGACCATGGCTGGGCTGACAATAATATTGGTTGAGTGAGTAAGAAAGTGATGGGTTAGAATGGAAGTAGCTTGGAGGTACTAGACTAGTGGATGGTAACAGTGCTCTGCTGAGCACTCCGTGCCTGAGGCTTTCTGGGCATTTACATGCTTGGTCTTATTTGACTCTCACAACGACCCTCTGGTGCAGACTGTTGTCATCCCCATTACCTGGATGAGGAAACTAAGGCTTGGAGGCAGTGATGAGCTGGGGAGTGGGTAGCATGGAGCTTGGGGAGGGGGAGGGATGACAATTTGTAGTGTTTGCCCATTTCCATGGTGTAAACATCGCCACGGCTGATTTCACACTATCAACCCGACGTTACTGAACACAGAATTGGGAAGAGTTGCACACAATTCATTCCTGTGTGGAGCCAGCTCTTTTGCGCCTCAGCTTAGAAGCGTTCAATAACTTCCCCCCAACAGCACCTCCCTGCACATTAATGCAAC
The DNA here is from genome assembly GCF_014108235.1 of Myotis myotis. Classification (NCBI taxonomy): domain Eukaryota; kingdom Metazoa; phylum Chordata; class Mammalia; order Chiroptera; family Vespertilionidae; genus Myotis; species Myotis myotis. Next base: position 31,107,761 of record NW_023416313.1, read on the forward strand.
CTAGTTCTCACCCCAGAACTATCCTCTTCACCATAGCACCTGGGTGTTAGTCACCCAGCAAGGAAAAGGGAAAGAATGAATGCTTTTCCTTTTTTATTTTTTGAGCCCAGCCAGAGTTCAAAGATCAATGACTGATTAATATCCAGTTACTGAAAGAGAACAGCGCTTTGGCCCTAGCAGACAGTCACGTACACTCTCTGTGGACAACAGACTTCTTAGGGAGAATTCAGAGGCGGTAGAGGCAGAGTTCACTGGGAAAGAACGAAAAGGGCTTTCCTGTTGAATCCCTAGAATTCCAGTCAGGGCTGGGGGGTGGGACGCACAGAGGTCGGGCTCCACAGCGGCTCTGGAGGGAGTGGGACTGAGTCAGGTTCCTATAGGTGTTCCAAAGCCAACGACAGTGGGATCGCGGTGCTGTTGAGGTCATTTCCAAATTAGTCCATTATCCTTCTGGGTTGCCTGTGGGACCCCAACATGGTGTGTTCTGGCGCTGAGCGAAGCCAATCAGGAGACTGGCAGGTGCAGAGGCTGTTGGGGCGGAGGCGGTGTAGGTGACACCGGGGGGTGTGGGCCGAGGACGGAGCTGATTTAGGTTTTCTACAGGACAGCGATGTGATCTGGCTACCACGCGGGAACTCTGTATGTCCCAACCATGTTCCCATGGAGAATAACAGAAGAGCAATCTATGCATTCACTTCTGGGTCAGGGCTCACATTTTGTTTAAAAGAGAAGTCATGTTTTGTTTAATGGTCATAGTATTCATTAGCATTTAGCATTACTAGCATTTCTTTCAGGGTGTGGAATTTTGCTTACATACCACAGTTCATAGCATTATGAACTCAAAGACACAATGTCCACATGCTTCCGGATTTAGACCGTCCAAAATGGCTGGGCCTTCATCATGAAATGTAAATTGAATCTTGCTCATACATTTATAAATTGTATTTTTCCTCTACTGACCCACATAGGGCTATAGCCCATTACATTTTAGTACTTTTGGATTCAATGTAACATCCATTATTTAGATATGTGGTCTAAATGATACATGGACATTCCCTCTGCACCCCTCCATAAATTACTTTATGATATGGACATTTGCATATTTGATACGATATGCATATTTCCCGCCTCCCTAGCCTCTCACTCCTACCCTCTCCCCTGCACTGTTCCCTTCCAGCCATGGAGCTGATTCCTCTGGACAGTTGTAGACACCTCTGGCGTCGGAGGCTTATCCTTGTGAGTCTTTCTCTCTGGAGTCTAAGCGCTCTGAGGGCAGGACTGTGTGGTCCAGCCCGCACCCCCATGCTCCCTCACACCCCACATCCCAACCTCACCCCATAGCTGCACAGCAGTTTGCTCATGAGGCATTCAGTTCAATTAAGTGGTAAATACAAGCAAGTTTCTGGGCATATATGTGTACCAATACTAGCCAAAGTGGCACAGTATTTTTTAAAAAGATTGTGTATTGGTTTTTTGAGAGTGAAACATTGATATGAGAGCGAAACATCAATCAGCTGCCTCCTGCATGCCCCCAACCAGGAATCGAGCCTGAAACCCAGGCATGTGCCCTGACCAGGAATTGAACCAGAAACCTTTCAGTGCCCGGGGAAATGCCCGACTAACGGAGCCTCTGGCCAGGAACACTTACAGAATTTTTAAATGTGCCACTGAGTTAACGGAAAGTAACGCACTCCAGGCTGCGGAGTCGGCCAAAGCAAAGCTGGAGCAGGTCGGCGCCGTGAGGTTGGGCCTGGGCGGAGTGTGCGTGTGAGTGGGGTGGGCGCTTGCAGAACGGAAGGCCCTCAGGACCCTCTCCTTGTAACGACAAGCTTCAGGTCACCCACTCTCCCTACGAGAAACTGCTTCCCTGCACAACCACTTTCGCAGCTACTGGTATTTGGTTTGGTCGTGGTTTATTTTGTTCCTTCCTTGGCAACTGCAGGCAGGACTTGCTGTTCTGGGTGTTCTTGCCCCTGGATTTGGGTGTGAGTGAATTTCCATGTTTACTGCTTTGTAAATCATTGCCCAGGCTCAGAGGGAGGCGCTTTTGCAGGCAGGGGTGGCACGTGCTTAGTGCCTGATGCAGACCTTGCCAGCCATCTGATCACTTCTCTGCTGCAGCAAAGGGAGCTCAGCCATGTTTGCTCCAACGGCAGGCCCTTCCAGTCCCTTGCGTGGAAGATTTTCCAGTTCATTTTACTGTTTGAACGCTAACATGGGTTGCCAGGTAACATCCTGTCACCTTGTTAAATCTGAGTTTCAGAAAAACAACAAATAGCATTTTACTATAAATAACGCCCAATATTGCCGGGGCATACTTAAATAGTAAGAAAGTACTTGTTTACCTGCAAGGCACACTCAACTGGGCATACTGTGGTTTTATTGGCGAAATCTGGCAGGCCTAGCTGAACTCACAGTGCCAGCCAACACTGCCAGCTGACACGCTCCCTCTGTAAATGGGGAGACAATGAGTGAACATCTCTCTTTTCTTCAAGGTCATAGGCTGTGCCCAGTTGGCCTCCCCCTCCCCCCTGCCCCCACCATTCCCCTCCCAGGGGGAGCGAGGTCCACAATCTGCAGCCCTGTATGGCACTGGGAGGAGGCTGGTCTTAGAGTGAACTGGGGTTGCGTCTGCTGGGACAGGGCTGTCCACAGCTGAACAGGTCCAGAACAAACAACACTCCAGCTGCTGAAATGTGGAAAATAATCTACACTAATAAAAGACAAAGATGCTAATTGACTGTACCTTCGCTATGCCCCCAAGCGACGCCCACCAGCCAATCAGAGGGACTGTATACAAATTAACCCATCCAAGATGGCAGCTGGCAGCCATGGAGCTGGAGCAAGGAGGAGGCTTGGTTGCCCGGGCAATGGAGGAAGCCAAACTTCCTGCCTGCCCTGAGCTGGCTGTGGCCTCCGCTCGTAGCAACACAGTTTTAATTATAAAAGAAAAACAAACCCCAGATACCTGCTTCCAGCCAGCCTCCACTGGGAGCTTGGGTGGCTGGGGACCATGGCCAGCCTGCAAACAGCTATCAGCCCCTCACCCAGACTGGCCAGGCACTCCTATATAATAAAAGGGTAATATGCAAAAACCCTAACAGCAGAATGACTGGGAATGACTGGTCACTATGACAAACACTGACCACCAGAGGGCAGACATTCAATGCAGGAGCTGCCCCCTGGTGGTCAGTGCGCTCCCACAGGGGGAGCTCTGCTCAGCCACAAGCCAGGCTGATGGCTGCCAGTACAGCGGTGGTGGTGGGAGCCTCTCCCGCCTCCTCAGCAGCACTAAGGATGTCCGACTGCAGCTTAGGCCTGCTCCCTGCTGGCAAGTGGACATTCTCCAAGGGCTCCCGGCTGCCAGAGGGATGTCTGACTGCCAGCTTAGGCCCAAACCCCCAGGGAGCGGGCCTAAGCCACCAGGTGGTCATCCCCCAAGGTGTCCCAGACTGCAAGAGGGCACAGGCCAGGCTGAGGGACCCCCCGCCCTGAGTGCATAAATTTTTGTGCATCAGGCCTCTAGTAATAATAATAAAACAATAAAATAATAAATGAAGTAGGAAAAGGAATTGAGTCCTGTTTGAGCTGTTACCTCTCTGGTGGCCATAGATGTCCCAGCTGCCTGGCAGCAGGCACCAAAGCGACCTAAGGGGCAGGCTTTGGGGGAGGGGGAGGTTGGGAGAGGGAGGGGGAGGTTGGGAAAGGGCTCCCCTTGGTCTGAGGGAGGGAGGGAAAGCGAGAGCGTGGAAACCCTGCCCCTCAAAGCTGGCACCTGGAGCCCATTACAGAAGGCAAGAAGGGGAAGTTCATGCTGGGACGGTAGGAAGCACAGGGCCCCATCCAGCCAGCAGTACCGCCCTGTCGGGAGCAGTGAGGACCACCCCCAATCCTATTCAAAAGCTATGGCAAAAAGTCAGTCTCCTGTGTACATTTCAAACATAATTTTGGGGCCTAAATGTAAGCTTCTAGTTAATAACCAGGTTTCGCCAGCCAGCTGTTTGTCTCAAGACGTCTGCGGACATCTGATGCCTACAGAAAGCCAGCGTGAGTCTTGGTGTTTTAGGGGAGGAGCAGGCTCCTGAAGGAAACCATCCAGGACCTCTGCCAAGACGCAGCTATGCCAAACAACGATGTGGTTCAAAGGCCAAATAGAAGTCCACGGTGTGCATTTGGGGAGCACAGAGAGAAGACGGTGGTGGCAGCTTCTGAGCCTGGGCCTGGAGGCGGGTGGATATTCCCAGGCACGTAATGGGGAGACAGGATTCCTGGACACAGGAACAGCACGACTTCCAAATGCCAGATGGAATAAAAATGACACTGGGAGGAAGCAAGCTGCCAGGTCCAGGGTGTAGGCCACTCTGCAGGACAAGTACCCTGCTCCTTTAGCAAGTCGATGGCCGGGAAAGAGGTGCTGGTGGAGGGAGGACTAGCTGGATGCAAATACCCCACTGCACCTCATGGTAACAGAGTTCTCTCCCTTCCCCTCTTCTTCCTCCCTTCATTCGTGTACTTGCCAAACACTTCCTCTATGATAGGCACTGGGTTCGCCAATCAGCACTGTAGATCCTAATCTTACACTGTCTCTCCGGTTGGTCCTTTCCTTTCTGTGTCCCCCTCCCCCTTCTCTAGCAAAGGCCCACTTTACAGTAGTGGTCTCCGCGGGGACCTCACTCTCTCTACTCTCAGACCATTTCCACAAGCTGTGAAACTGATGTAAAAGTTGATTTGGAATCAGTAAAGCTCAATAAAGAGCCTGGTCACCGCCCTGGGTAGGAGGCCCGCTCGGTTGAGGGCATGCATGGGACTGAACAGAAAAGGGCTCCGTGGAAGACAGCCCACAGACAAAGATGACAAGCTATGTGGTGAGGGCTCAGGGGTGACAAGACACTTTATTTTGTCCTCATGGTGCTTATAGTATAAAAAGGGAACAGAATTTAACAAAAATTCACACACATCATTGTTTAATGTTCCCCATGAAAGCTCTCCTCTGGGAAGGAGAGTGCTTGTGTTGTGAGAGGGTTTGCAATGGGGAAATCTAACACAGTCTGGAGGCCAAGGAAGCTCCCGGAGGAAGTGGGGATTTACCTGAGAACCAAGTAGGAGCTGAAGGAGGGCTTGTTTGGCGGAGGGCTGTTGAGTGGGTTGGAAAGAACCATTTCAGGCCAGTGCCATGTGGGCAAAGGTTACACGCAGCTTTAGAGAAACAGAGAAGCCTGTAGCCTATGGGTGGGCTCTAACCAGGGTGCCACACGATCATATTTGTATTTCAGAAACCCTCCTCCCTCTACACACACACACACACACACACACACACACACACTATGTGTGGGAATCATTACAGGCACATAGGATGGAGGTAAAGAGCCAGTCGGTGTGCTGTTACCATCGGTCTGGTGGGAGTGTCAAGGTGAGCACTGTAGCTGTGACAGTGGTGACAGTGTGGCTAGAGAGGAGGGAACAGGTTTGACAGCTATTTGGGGGCTGGAATGTGCTGTGCTTAATGACCAGAATTAGACGTGGGAAGTGAGGAGAGGGGAGTCAAAAGAATGACTCCCAGGTTTCTGGACGGAGCAACGGGTGCGTAGTGGACTGGGATGCAGAGGCTCAGATTTGGTGGGTGGGGAGGGCTAGAGGGAGCAATGAGTTTCCTTTCGCACTCACTGAACTTGAAGTGCCTGTGGAGACACCCAGCAGGCAGCTGGATGGGAGGGGAACGTGCCAGAAAGATTTCAAAGCTGGAGTTACAGATATGGAAAATATCAGCTTTCAGGTAGAGGTGGAAGCCTTCACAATTGATGGCTCAGTACTGAGTTTTTACTCAGAACTGAGTAAAAAGGCAAGAGGTTCCTGGACCGAGCCCTGGAAAACACAGGTATTTAAGACGCGGACATAGAAAGAACTGGTGGAAAAGGAGCTCGAGGAAGGATGACCAGAGAAGCAGAAGAATCAGAAGAAAGCATGTGCTGCATGGGCTCTATTTGCCCCTCCAAGTCTACTTTCCAGCCTTCTCCGCCCAGCTCTGTGGCCTGGAGGCCAGCCTCTGTGGACTTCCCCTCTGGCTTCCAGGACCCGGCCACTGGGGGGCGCTGTAGAAAGCCTGGAGGGCGAGAGGAAGAGAGAGGCAGGTGATTATTCTCTGGGCTTCCTCCTGCTGGGCTGCAGTTCTTCCGTGGCTACATTCTTCTACCAAAGACCACAGTTCCTGCTGTGCACCCATAGCTGCAATTTCTTTTGTCTTTTTGGCCTAAGGATGGGAAAGGCTTTCGCTGTTGCTCTTCGTTCCTTCCCCTTCCCTTGCTAGTTTCCCTTAATCCTGCCCAGATCTTCCCAAGTGGTTCCTTCATTCAACTCTCTCTAGCCATCCCTGGTCCTTGCCTTCTGTGTCCTGCTGGGATCCTCGTCTTTATAGTCATATCACAAAACCACAGGAACAGGGTGTCAAGTGGGAGTGATCTACAGTGACAAATGCGGCAAAGGATACCTTGAAGTCCACAGTGTGTGGCAAGTAGGGATTGTTGGTGACGTCTCCTGGCACAGGAGAGGTGAGCTGAAGCCTGGCCACAGTGCCCTGAAGACCCAATGAGTCACTGGCCATTCCCGTGAGCTGCTAGCTATGAAGCGAGAAGAAGGTGGTATTTTGAGGGAGCTACAGGGTGGTTTTCTTTCATTTTAATATTGAAGGGACCTGAGCCTGCTTTAGCCTGTGGGAAGGAGCCATTAGATAGGGAAGGCTTGGAAGTGCGGGAATGGGAAACATGAATAGATCCATGCCCAGAACTGCACCGAGAGCAGACGGGAGGGACTAACCTTGACCACATAACCCAGACTTCTTCTTAGACTGGAGGGAAGGAGTGAGTATAGGTATGACTAGGGAAATGTGTGCTGCTATGGGGTAGGGAGTGGGGGAGTTTCTTTCTGATAGTCTAAATTTTCTCAGTGAAAGTTCAAGGACAGGAAATCTCAAAATAGCAATTTTGAATGGAGAGGGGAATTGATCAGGGACCAGGGAAGGCCTCAAAATCTTGCTGAAATAAGTGAAATAAATGATTGACATAAATGATGTAAATCAGAATAAAAATGTGTGGTGAAGTGATAATGTCATGCGATAAAGTTGGAAAGGTAGGAGGTGTCTATGGAATTTGGTCTTCATAGAAGCAATGGGGAACCACCAAAGGTTCCTGAGTTGTGGAGAGATGAATAGGATATAAGATTGAGTGGGGGCGAGGAGAGGACTAAAGGTCACAAAGAGCCCTTAAAATAATCTAGATGTGAGATGAGGAATGTGCCTTATTTGGGGTGAAGAGTAGGGTTACTAAGGAGCTAGATCTATAAGACCAGTGGTGATGCCAACAGTTGGACTGGGGGAATCCTTAGGGCCTTTCCCACAAACTCAGTCACCTTCTATCTTAATCTACCCTAAATATACACTTGAAGTAAAAGCAAGCTGCTATCTATGCAAACACTGGTCCGACATAAACTGGCTGGACCCTTCCAGGTTGCCGTACTAAATGTCCCCTTGTATCCGACATACAGAACTTCCACTGCATAGAACTTAGAGGCTGCTCAGATATAGGATAGAAAAGAGGAGTCAGAGATAAGTCAAAAATGTGAACCGGTCCTGTTGCATGGATGTGATGATATTACTGACCAATACAAAGAATATGGGACATCATGATTGTGAAGGAAAACGATGGATTTTAGGTCCCAGGAAGATCTATGTGAATTTGGGCATTTGGATTGAGAATGTGAGTCTGGAAGTTGGGAGGGAGGTTGGGCCTAGTGGTGCAAACCTGGGCGTCACCTGTATAGAGCTGGTCGTGAAGCAGCGGGGTCCAAGGAGAGGGGCAAAGGGGAGATGCAGGGGACTTGAAACAGACCCCTGAGGAATGCTGTTAAAGAGGACCAGCCGAGGAGGAGTGCCAGGAAAGCAAAGGGGAAAATGTCAGAGAAGCAGGAGGATAAACAGAAGATCACAGATCATGAGAGCCCTGATTGGCAAGTCAGGCCAAAGAAGGGAGAAGCAGGGATAATGGTGGAGACTCTTTTTCTTTTGCAAAAACCATCACTTCCCTTCTTGAAAATTGATTTTTAATTTATTCTTTGTTCTATAAAATGGTCCAACTTTTTTTTTTAGATTTTTTAAATTGATTTTTAGAGAAAGAGGAAGGGAGAAAAAAAACATCAATGTGAGAGCAAAACATCAAGTGGCTGCCTCCTGCGCGCCCCCTAGTGGAGATCGAGCCTGAAGCCCCGGTATGTGCCCTGACCTGAAATGAACCAGCAACCTTTCTGTGCACAAGACAACCACCAACCGACTGAGCCATACCAGCCATGGCTAAATGGTCCAACTTTTAACACAACTTATTACAAATATTTAGAAAATCTCTGAACCCCTCCAGTTGTGTAGGTTCGTGATCAACCTCCCAAAAGCTGTGCTGTTCTTTGTGCAGAATTTGTTAAAATCTGTTCAGCCGTTCCACCTCAGTGCTCCAATCTGTACTAAGAATGTTACTTGCATTGCCTTTGACTTTCACGTTGAACATCTTCGTCTTTGTTATAGGAGAGCCGGTCCTCACCTAGACGGGCAACCCCCATCAGGTCGCTGTGGGTCTGCATTTGAGTACAGAAGTCAGAATCATCTGTTTCTAGTTGCAATAGATTCTCCTCTGAATATTTACCCCCGTCTCCATCACCGAAGGGCTCCCGTGTTCTTAACGGACTGGTTTTATTGGGAAGCGCTTGTAATAATAGTACCTGGCTCTTGGAACCCTCTTCAAAATAGTCCCCTCCTCCTCTTTCACCCTGAGGAGCTGGTTCGTCACCAGAGAACTGTAACAGTTGTGTTGGACTCATAGCCTCTCTGGATTCATGGGCCTCAGGGGCACCTGTGTCCATCGGGCTGGAATGCGTGCTGCCCCCTGCAGAATCGTGTTGTGAGGGACGATTGCTTTCATCCGGGTCTGATCCCTGAGTGAGAGGTTCATATGTACACATGTCTGCATCTCTCTCACCACAGGCAGTCTTATCAGGACCCGGGGGAGCTTCTGCAGGACACGGTGGTGTTTCCACAGTGGAAAATTCTAGGTCTCTGAGCGAGCAATGCCACCCTGCTGCCTCAGACCGAGGAGCCGTGACGCAGCCATAAGTGAACGTGCCCGGGGTCGTGTCACGGGCAGCACTGTCACCCAGTGACCCGGGGACGGTCCCTGGGTTCTCACATGTGTGGGTGTCAGAGGCACTTTCCCGATGACTCTTGGTCAAACCAGAGTCTGAACCAGAAATGAGAGGTTTTCCAAAGGGATCCTCCTGATTCTCACATTTCCCCTGAGCCTTCCGGAAGGTGATGTCCTCAAGACTCTCGGATGATGTCACGGTGTCCCTCCTCACCCCTGGGTCCCCGTCCTCCGGGAGCTCACTGGTTCCAGGACTCTCCTCCCCATCTGCCTCTTCTCCACTCACATTTCGTGCGCCCTCTGAACTCACGGAGCTTAGAGTAAATAAAGAGCCTTCATCGGAATCGGAGTTGGTGTCCAGCTCGTCCCGCGTGTCAGGAGGAGCGTGTCTCTGGGCTGGGTCCTCGTGAGCAGGAGTGACATGTAGGTCCCTGCCCCGTGCTGGGGGAAAGGCCTTTGGGGACGGGCCCACATGTCCTAGGTCACCGAGTTGGGCTGAACCGTAGTAGGTGGGATGTTGCTTCTCAGCACTGGCTCCCTGTGCGTCCAGCAAACTGGGAGTGCGCACTGGCACTTCCTTAGGAAACTCCAGCGGTGCCCGCTGCGCGCCCTCTCTGTCCCCGGGCCCTCCCGTCCTCTGTGCTTTTGTACATATTTGCGTTTGAGAGAGAGCAGCCGTCATTTCTCTTGACAGTGGTGGGTCTAATGCATTCGAATCCTTATGGATGGAGCCAGAGCCAGTTCGTAATCTGCCAGCAATCGCAGGGATGCCCACTGAGTGCTCACTGAGCGAATCTTCCGTTTCAGAATCAACTTCTCCACGGAGACCATGCCTGCAGACGCGGTCCTGTCTTGCTAACGCGCGGGGGTTACTGTCAGCACCGGGCCCTCCGCGGATAACGGAACCGGCTGCTTGGCCATTGGGAAGCAGGTGATCCTTCCTCCTCCCTGCCCCAGTGTTGACCCCACGCGGTCCCCTGCTCTGCCCGTGGCCAGGCTCCTTTTTGCCAGCAATGACAGCAGCCTGTGGGCTGGCCTGTGTCCCCGAGAAAGCGTCTTGGGGCGCACAGAGGCTTAGGCCATGGTGAGCTTGGTGCAGATCCACCCTTGGGTGCTGGACGGCCCCCGCAGCTTCCGTTTCATCGTAGAAGCCCTGGTTGGAATACCCAAGGGCAGGACCGGGTCTTTTCTTTCTGCACCTCCGTTGCCACAGTCTGTCGATATACGGCCTCGTCAGAGCCCCCAGGCAGAAAGCTACGAAGAATGTGATGAACACCGCTAGGCACACGGCCAGGGCGAGGTCCTGGGACGCGGCTTCCGTCCTGCCAGCCGCTTGCACATCCTGGGTGCTCCTCACCCGTCTCGGCGGCCGTCTGTGCTGCTCGCCGGCATCGGAGCCTGGGCGGTCCTTCTTCCCCGGCGTGGATGAGCCCACATGCATCCCTGCCTGGGGCCTCCCAGCTTTGCTCCTTAGGAGGCTTTTCCTGTGATTCCGATTCGTGTGAGGAAGGTGGGCCTCCCTGGGAATTCTGCTTCTGGGTGTCCACCCGTATGCCTCCTCGTGCCCTGAAAGTGGGGGTAAAACACATGGAAATTAGAGCCCATGGTTATATTTAAAGTGCATATTGCATGATGATAAGCAGCGCTCCTGACTGACCGATGATGTCTAAGGCCGGCAGTACGGCTCCGTGTGCATTCACACGTGGCTGTGGGCTCAGGGCTGCTGCTCACCAGCCCAGGATCGGTGTGTTTCTCAGGCTTCTTGACGATGGCTACCTGTGGCAGGGAAAGAAGCCAGGCTGGAGGGGTAACCTCCTTACGTCTCCTTCTTCCAGACCCTGACCTACTGCACGTTCTTGAGAACATCCCATCAGCCCCCGGCAAAGTCTGCCTCAGCCCTACCCATGTTCGCAGCATCATTTCCTCAGCGTGCCCAGTGCTGGCGAGCACAGCACTGCCCAGGGCTCTCTAGTGGCTCCTGGTGTTCTGCCCTCCACACTCAGAAGCCAGGGCGGCTTTGAGAGAGGACAGGACACGTGTGGCTGACAACACTGGCCTGCCTCCGATCTTCGTGGTCTTCTTCTAAACGTGGGAAGCGTGGCCATGTTCCTACTTTAATGTCAGTCCTGAACAGAACAGAATCCAGGACTATTCAAAAAAAAAAATCTGACTTTCTTTCCCACTCCCCAGTTAGAAGTTTAAGCCAACACAATAGTGGAAACTGCCCTAACCGGTTTGGCTCAGTGGATAGAGCGTCAGCCTGTGGACTCAAGGGTCCCAGGTTCGATTCCAGTCAAGGGCATGTACCTTGGTTGCGGGCACATCCCGGGTAGGGAGTGTGCAGGAGGCAGCTGATCGACGTTTCTCTCTCATTGATATTTCTAACTATACTGTGCTGGGCTGCATATCTGGCGCTTCGGCCAGGCGGGGCACGCTGTCCTAAAACACATAGATAGGAAAGTACTGACATCAGGCCAGGCCTTGAGATGTGGCCTCATGGCCCCATCCCAGCATGCAGGCCTTCTTTCTCCCGGAAGTCTCATTCCAAATTTGGGAGACAAAGGACTGGAAAAAGTATAAATAAAAGGAGTTTCCTCCATATTGGGGGCCCAGAATTTGAAAGACACATTTTTCTCTGGGCCTTCACAGAATTTAATAATAAAATGTAACTCCTGTAGTCGGCACTGCAGTTCAGCCTCTGCTTCGAAAGGGTTATGTAACTGTAGTTGCTGGCCAGCTTAATAAAGACTCCTAAATTTTGATCTGAGTCCCTGGTGGTTGTCTCTGTGGGTCACCCCATTACATATCCCTCTCCCTTCCTCTCTGTAAAAAATCAATAAAATATATATTTTTAAAAATAGTGGAAACCACTTTCCAGAATATTCAACTCCAATAACATATTTTAGCATGTTGGGAGAGTGGCAGGGAACAAAGAAAAGAAAAATCTACTTTTAAAATGTGTGTTTGTGTCTGTGTATGATTATATTTTTAGGATGTTGGCAAACATTTAAACTAATCATGTTTCAAGTTTTAAAAGTTCTTTCTTTGATTATTTGTTAAGAATTGGGATTTAAAAATATGACACTTGCCCTAGCTGGTTTGGCTCAGTAGATAGAGTGTTGGCCTGTGGACTGAAGGGTCCCAGGTTCGATTCTAGCCAAGGGCACATGCTTGGGTTGCAGGCTCGATCCCCAGTAGGGGGTGTGCAGGAGGCAGTTGATCAATAATTCTCTCTCATCATTGATGTTTCTCTCTCTCTCTCTCTCCTCTCTCCCTCTCGCTTCCTCTCTGAAATCAATAAAGAAATATATTTTATAAAAAAATAAAAATAAAAATATGACACTTGTGGGGTCTTCAGGGCAAAATTCTCTCCTTATGAAGTTTCTGAGACAGAGGAACTAGGTTTCTTTGGCCACATAAAGAAACTCACTCATGACTGAGGAAAACAGTTAGAAACCAATGACTGCTCTATGACACAGCCTGAGGCTGCCCAAGGCCATGGATCACCACTCTTGCTGTCATTGTTTCCAATGAGACTAAATTGGTCCTGTTTTTTGTTCGTCTGTTTATTTGCTTATTTATTTATTTTCAGTTCAGCTGGAACCCTTTCAGAGAGAAGCGGTACTACTGACATACCTATAGACTTGTTGCAAATTACATCCCACTTTCTCCTCCAGGATTCAGAAATGACATTTTGGAAGATGGTCACGCTGTCATCACACTGCCATTGGTTATGGGCCAAGTCAGCCTCCAGGTGGGGAAGCTCTAGAGCAATGGTCATCATGGGCAGGATGGCGGTCAGAGCATTGCTGCTGAGGTCCACAACCTGCTCAAGAAGAAGCACATTGGGGCCAGTCTTTGAATAAAGACACTTAGAGACAATAGACGAGTTCCAGATATTGTTTGTGCCTTTATGGAGGCAATAAGAAGCTAGCGCTGATTTGAGAGTCAGAGGAACCTGGGCGTAAATCTCTGCTCTGTCTCTAACAGTTCTGTGAGCCTAAGCAAACTGTTTACTTTCCATGAGCCTACCTGCCAAGGTTGTTGTTAGGATGAAATGCATGCAAAAGGTTTAAGTATGGTGCCTACATTAGATGATCAATCATTTTCCCTTCCTTTTTTCCTATGAGCTGTGATTTGTACTGTTAGATAAAACCTGGACTCACCATTGTTATCAAGGCCTAGATCAAGGTCTAGAATTAGATACCAGAACTAAAATGTCTAGGAGCACAGTGTTCTTGAAAGTGGCAGAAGATACTGAATGATGAGCCCATACAACACAAAACTGCGGCTGACCACAAGTAGCGAAGAGAGATCTTTTGCTTCAAGGGTAGTAGTACATTTCTCTGCATCTGCACTACTTAGTATGCACAAGATGACCAGTTTTTCTAGTCTAATCAGAAATGAAGGGGAAACCAGGGAACAAAAAGGACTCAGTGACATTAGAAACACAGAGAAGGACCCGTTGAAGATGGATGTGTCCGTGGCATGATGCAGCAGGGAAAGCACAGTTAGGTACAGCTCTAGCTACCATTCGCAGAGCACTGCTGTGCACCAGGCACCTCACTGGGTGCTTTACATATATTATCTCTAAACCTCCCAACAAACTCCTCATTCCACCCCCCCCTTTTTTTTTTACTCATTCCACCCCCCCCACTTTTTTTTTTTTTTTTTTTTTTTTTTTTTTTTTTTTTTTTTTTACAGAGGAGGAAACTGGGCTAGGGCACACAGTATATTCCACAAGCCCCTAGTACATAGCAGCTGCTCCTTAAATAGTGGAGAAAAGAATGAATGAATGAAATGGCAGCGTTGAAATCTGATCTGGCTTCCCTGTGTGCCTTCTATTCCACAACACGCCCTCCTGGAGCCTGAGCTCTCACCAAACTGGAGTGAAGGGCTCGGTGGAGGAGGCCTGGAGCATGAGGCACCAGAGTGGGGTCTTGGGGCCTAGGAAGGGGCAGATGGTTATCAGAAGGGAAAATCATAAAAGCCTTGTTGAAAAATAAAAAGAGGGCTATGGGTGAAAATTAGAGAGGCTGGATGTTATCTAGGTCAGATGTTTTATAAACATCACGGGAAAAGCAGCGTTGATATCCTGGGTTAAATAAACTCCTAAGAGCTGATTCAAACAATTAATCCAATGGCACCATCACCAAGACCACTACATGCTGAGTCAGAATTCTCCCTGGACATGAGCAATGAGGCTGACCTTTCCCATGTTGAGTAACCAAGCAGTCTTGACTCCCCAAGGAAGGTTGCCAAAAATAGGAAGTAGGAGACTGGGATTGGGAATGAAAAAAACAAAACTTTTTTTTGGCTTGGTCTTGCCAAGGATCAATAATTTTCTTACGTAACCCTCCTCAACAACTGAGTGAAATATTCTACTGTTTTTCAGGTAGTTCTTTTCTTTTTAGTGCACGTCTGGCTTTTTTTTTTTTCTTTTTTTTCTTTTTTTTTCCCTAGTCTAGCAACTATGATATGACAAATCATTGAATTGAAAGCAAAACTGGCCAGAAACCTAATAAGATGATTCAGGAGAAATAATTTCAGAGAAAAGATTAAAACAGAATAGTCCAATGTGGCTAAAGAAACAGCCATCCACCATCAGTGGCAGGAGTGTACATTAGAGAAAGCCTGGGAGAAGCATACGTTGCTACACAAATCACTGAATCTAAGAAGAATGGAGTAAGAGTAAGAAAAAGGATGCTAATTTGAAATGCTAATGCAAATGTATTCTATCTAAACATGATGATGAATTCATCATATGAAAACTCTATCTGGCTTCTGAGAAGATTCTGACATGGGAAGACATATTGCACTGTGTAAATGTTAAATGCATCTCCTGAAAAAAACAACAACCCACATACCATCTATTTTAATATGCAGCTTTCTGGTACCAAATATGTTCATCCTGTTTCAAAACCAGTTTTTAAGTTATTACCAAACATGTAAAAGGAATATTAGAGAAGGAGAGACTGTATAATTCTGGGCAGTTCAGGTGAATTGAGAATTACAGATGATTTAAATCATTCTTGGGATTGTTTTTTAGTTTGCCTGCAGCATCTATAACCTGTGAGCTGCAGAAGACTTACAAAGTACAATAAAAATGCATAGGAAATAAAACAGAAATAGGGCAATCACACACACATATACTTATAATCAGTAGACACTATACTAAATGAGATCCCCCGGCAATCTGACTACCTATTTGTGGTGAATTGGGGAGCACTGTCAAGTTCAGTGGGCTTTCTCATCTGTTCTTATAATTTGGCAGATTCTGAAAGAGTCCCCAATGATTCTGTCTCCTGGTATTCATGCCCTTGAGAAATCTCCTCCCCTTGAGTGTAGGCGGGGCCTGTGACTTGATTCTAACCATCAGAGTATGGCAAAAGCAATGGGACATCACTTCGATGGATCTCATATTCTTTGTCCTAGCAGGCTCTCTCCTTTGGGCTGTGGTGCAAGCTGCCATGCGGTGAGCTGCCCTATGGAGAGGCTGACATGGCACAGAACGGAGGGCAGGCTCAGGCTGACAGCTAGCAAGGAACAGAGCCCTCAGTCAATGCCCACAAGGAACTGAATGAAAGTTTCCCCTTCTTTTCCCCGTGAGCTTCACCTAGGCCTTCAGGTGAGAATCCAGTCTTGGCCAACACCTTGATTGAAGCCAGCGACAAGTTTAATTTGATTTAGAAAAAAATAATGTGCCAATTGTTGCTGCTGAGTATTGTGTTCAAGAAAAATTCATGTCCATTACTGAGACCATTGATTTTTAAGGCAAGAGAGAGACTTCAGCGATTTTAAAGGAATCTTAAAATAGACTTACATGTTTTGACTAATAGTCAGTACTACTGGACATGAAAACACTCTTCAAACATTCTTCTAATGTCACTGCTCATATGGCTGTGTATTTGAAATATTATAAAAATTATTTTATAACCTGTAACTTTTTGAGGTCCTTGAAGGCTTCCGGATGAATTCTGAATATCTTGTTGCTCCTTAAATAGAGGTTCTCCAATTGCAGGCAGTTATGAAAATCAAACATACCAATTTGCAATATCCCATTGAATGACAGATCCAAACTCTGTAATGACTTCAGTTTCCACAATCCTATTAAAATTAAAAAGCAAGTTAAAATATTGCCCTGGCTAGTGTGGCTCAGTTGGTTGGATATCGTCCTGTGCACAGAAAGGTTGCTGGTTTAATTCCTGGTTGGGACACATGCCCTGTCTGGGTTTTGGGCTTGGTCCCAGTAAGGGGCATGCAGGAGGCAGCCGATTTCACATCGACGTTTCTCTTTGTCTCTTTCCCTTCCTCTCTCTCTAAAATATCAATGGAAATGTAGAAAAACAAAATTAAAATATAAACTGGTGATATTGATTGCAGCATTGTTTGTAAGGGTGAAAGATTAGAGACAACCTAAATGGTTTTCAATAGAGAAGTGGTTACAAAGCATGGTATGTCAATACTATAAAATACTATGGAACCGAATACTATAAAAGAGAATGGGGTAGAGCAACAAGACTGCATGAGAAGGAAAATGTTAAGTTGCTGAACAGTATCAAGTATAATTCCAGTGTTCTTGAAAAAAGGAGCCATTTGTACCCATATACATATATCATATATTTTGAGTGAGCAGGAAAAAAAAACGCCTGGAAGAGGTAAACTAAGCTATTAGTAGTACTTACACTTAGAAGGAGAAGTGGGGTTAGAGAAGGAAGGAAGCTTTATTTTAGACATCATTGAACTCTTTTTTTCAATGAGCATGTGCTAATCTATACTAATAAAAGGGTAATATGCTAATTAGACCGGATGTCCTTCTGGACAAAGCCATGGTGGTGGGGCCAAGGCAGAGGTGGTTAGGGTGATCAGGCTGGCGGGAGAGAGCAGTTAGGGGCTATCAGATTGGCAGGGGAGAGAAGTTAGGGGGATCAGGCTGGCAGGGGAGAGCAGTTAGTGCGATCAGGCTGGCAGGCAGGCAAGTGGTTAGAAGCTAGTGGTCCCAGATTGCAAGAGGGATGTCTGAGGGGTCCCAGATTGGAGAGAGTACAGGCCAGGCTGAGGGACACCCCCATGCACGAATTTTGTGCACTGGGCCTCTAGTTTTATAATAAAAGCATTAATTAAAAAATCTAACTTTGAAGAATAAGTAAATATTCATTTGATTGAACTATGGATAAAACTGAATAGTTGTTTGATGATTTATTTATATGGGTGAACTGAGAGTTTTCAAATTTCATGACTCATTTTGTAGCTATATCCTTTCTTTTATGTACTTATGGTTAATATTATAACTATTTTCTAGGCATTCTTGTATGTTTTGAAGGTAGTAAATTCTAGCTAGATTTTGTATTCTGGCAAAATAATCTAATTGCCTTTGTATTTCACCTGATGCCAGAGTCACCAGGAGGTGCATTTGGCACTGAAAAGAAAGCTTGAGAAGGAGGTGCCAATCACAGCGTCTCCCAAATTTGATTTACCATCTGAGTCCCGCAAGGAAGCCCTGCATTTTTACATTTCCTTCTGCTCTGCTCTCATGTGTAGTCTGTGTCTTTAACCAACTACCACAAAACAGCTCAAGTTGGTTCAATTCCAGAAGGATTTATTCCTTGTGTACTGTCTTTGGTGCTGAGGACAAATATAGCATAGAATCCTTGTGTCTGGTTGAATGATAAAACCTAGAAAAAGTTGCTAGTTATACAAAGCACTTATACCCCTCCATCCAACTGTCCATAAGATGATTCAGGTCAGATTTCATGTCTTTGTGAACTCTTCCAATGCCTGGAATATAACATGCACGCAATAAATTAGAGGTCACAGTGTTTGGCCTGCACAGAGATTTAAAAATTAATGAGCTGACAATAAAGATTCAATACAAAAATGTTGCATATCTAGCTTCTCTTGGATTATTGGAAGTTTCAACTGGCACAAGACGTTTGGCTGGAGCTGAATGAGGGCGCCTGTCTTAGATGGGCATGGACTTACCGACAAATGTGATTTCTTTCTACTCATGTCTCTATCAAAAGTAGGAAAACAAAGAATAGGCCAAGAAACCTGCATGTTTTAAAAAAATGGGAGAGAACCAGGGCTGATGTTCAGCTGGCATATGCTGGTGGGAAATACTTCAATATTGGTTGGTAAATTTGCCGTTCCTGACTGAGTGCCCCAGCATCTGTGAGCTTCTCTGCTGTCCTAGGCACTTCAATATTTCCCTTCCTGCCCCTGGAGAAAATGTTTCTTTGTGGAGAATATTCCTACATATTTTAATATGCAAACATATGGGTTTGTGAGGGGGGGAAAAAGTGAAACAGAAGACAGGAATATGAAAGGAGCTATAGTTTCCTTGACATTTTTGTGATACCTGCCTGTCCTATGCAGGGATGAGAATTTGTGGTTCTGCAATTTCTCAGTACTTAATTGAATTGAATATGTAGGCCAGGAGATCAGCGGAAGGGAGAGCATGGCTAGCTTTGAGTGGAAGGAAGAAGTTATTTTTAAACCTCCGTTTAATTGTGTACTCTTTCTGTGCTCTGAGCATTTCACAAACATCTCCTTTAATCCTCACAAAGCCCTGGGGGTTATTACCATTTTACAAATTGCAAAACTTAGGTGCAGCAAGAATTTGCCCCACGTCATGGCGGGTGGAGGTGGGATTGAAATTCAGACCTTTTAACCATTCATTACCATTTTGCCATACACACACACACACACACACACACACACACACACACACACAGAGGACATGGTCAAGGTCCTGAAAGATAACTTGAGTTTTGAAAAGGAAAAAGAAGGCGGGGAGTAGGGCTGGGCTGTCTACGAAAGAGAATGGTATGGGCCATGGAATACATAAAATGCCAAATGCACTGGGATTGTTTAGTGATTCTACTTGTGTCTTATAGCAAATAGGGCTATAAGATGTTCGGTTTATCCAGCTCTGTTTGTCACTTTTGATGTGAATCAGAAAGTATCACTTAAGGTCTCCATGCCTCAGTTTCCTCCCTTAAAAATTGTTTCTTGCAGGTGAAATTGAATCTATCTTTGATTACTATGGTCAGGTATTTTGAGCTCAGTGGAAGCCAGGTGTAACAGTTTAGATCATCATTCAGCAAATATCCACTTTACTTCTTTGTCCCGTTGAGTTGAGGTTGGTCATGTGACTTGCTTCGGGTAACGAGACGTTAGCAGACATGATGTGAGCCAAGATTTGAAATGTGATGGGGATTGCTCCCTTGGATTTTGCCAAAGAACAGTTATGGAAACATGTCCTGATTAGTCTGCTGATCCAAAGATAATGAGAGATATGACCTTATTCATTTAGGGTCTCTGAAAAACGGACCGGGAATTTGAGAACTCTTCCATGATACTTGGCTGACACTCTCAATGGGGGAAAATATGTTCTTTTAAAAATTTTGCATGGTGAATCAATGTTGAGGGGGTGTGCATTCAGGTGACTAAAAGAGGTTAGGAAGTGCATTAGCTGAGTTTGGATGTCAGAGGGTAGATTCTGTTTCAAGAGAGGAGAGTCAAATGTTGGGAAGAAAATAGGGAGGCACTTTTTTTTTATTGAATTGCTTTCTGATGATCGTATAAGCTAGGGAAAGCAGGAATTTGATTAGCCTTTGCATTTAAAAGGCCAGAGGCAGTTTTATTACTTCTAAGAAATTATCTCAGTGTTTATTGGAAAAAAGGCCACAGAAGGTATGCCCAGACATTACACCACCTTAAAAATATTCCTTTGGACTATGAACTTCCTAAATGTTCTCCCAAGTATGATACCTAATAACACAGAACAATAATGTTCAAGGGTCATGGCTTCAAGTTCAAAGAGTACTAAGAATTAGAATAGAGTCTGGAATGGTCCTAGATAAGAATTATTGATAAGGCTAGCCCTTAATGTAGTTAAATTTATACTAGTAGAGGTGAGCCAAAGACCTTGCCCTCTTAGCTTAATGACATACATTTTGTTACTCCTTTACAACCTGAACTTTGAAAAAAAAAATTTTTTTTATTGATTCAAAGAGGAAGAGAGAGGGGGAGAGAGAAATGTCCATGATAACAGAGAGTCATTGATTGGCTGCCTCCTACTGGGGATCAAGCCCGCAACTTAGGCATGTGCCCTTGGCCAGAATTGAACCTGGGACCCTTCAGTCTGCAGGCTGATGCTCTATCCACTGAGTTAAACCACCTATGGCCAACCTGAACTGTTTGAAAAAATTGGTTACTGGTATTCCCATAATCATAGCAATCAAGAGGAAATGCTTCATTTCCTACAAATGAAAAGAATACAATGTACTTTTGTTTTTACATGATTAGTAATACATGATTTTGTGGTTGTATTTTTTTTTTTTAATTCTACCAGTTTCAAAGTCAGGTATTATTTCATCTCATTTCTAACACATTTATCTCTTGGGTTCTGAAACTTCGTTGTTAAATGATGTCAGGCTATCACATCTGGACTGTCAACCTAACTGGAATCCCAGTAACATGTTGGACCTGAGAGATTTCTAGGCACTCTGTGGGCATTCCGGAAATACTGCCTGATGAAGGTGGGATAGTTTAACTGGAGACCTGCCCCATTGTTTTAAAATTTTAAAACCGATTTTCCATTATTAATAATACTATATTCCAAATATATGGGAGGTAGGTAGAATGATCATTAAGGTTGAATTCATGGCTGGCTTCTGTCTTGTAAACACATCGGCTGGCACCTCCTCTGTTGTTGTCCCAACATGAAGCTTTTTGGTGACTTCACAGCTGCCTCTGAAGACAGGCAGGGCTAACATTGGGTGAGTCGCTGTGATAGTTCACCCTCACAGAAGTGGGCTTTCCTGGGTGAAAGCAACTCTTTGTTGGCTCTATAAACTCACTGCTTTAAGACTCACGGGACATGAGTTATACAGGTACACGTGTGCTGGCAGGCCAGTTGTTGATCCCTGCTTCCCAAGATACATATCTCTAAGGTATTATTTCCGATCAGACCAAACACCTATATAAATAGTTAGACACAAATGATTCTTGGCTCATGAATTACAGTGGACTAGGAGTCCCATCTACTGCGAAGTTATTTAACTTACTTTGTGGTTGTTGTTAATCCTCACCTGAGGATATTTTTCTATTGGTTTTTAGAGAGTGGGAGGGAGGGAGAGAGGGGTAGAGAGAGAAATAGGAAAGAGGTAGAAAGAGAGAGAGAAACGTCCATGTGAGAGAGACACATTGATTGGTTACCTCCAACATGTTCACTGATGGGGGGTCAGGGGATGGAACCTGCAACCCAGGTATGTGCCCTGGACCAGGAATTGAACCTGAGACCCTTTGGTGTGAGGGCTGAGGCTCTAACCACTGAGAACACTGGCAAGGGCTATTTAGCATTTTAAAAGATAACTTGAGATTCTGACAAAAACAGATTTATTATTTGTTTCTGAATAGGCTGTTATTTTTAGTTTGTGCCAAGAGAATAATAATAACTAATATTTGCATACTGCTTTACAAGGTTACAAAGTACTTTTCACAATATCATTATTATGCCAAATACTATGTTAAATTAGGTTCTTGAAAGACATTTTTTTCTTTACACCTCACAGCAATTCTGTGAGTAAATTCCACATTATCCAGATGTTACCTTTAAAAAGGCTTACAGCGGTTCTCAACCTGTGGGTCGCGACCCTTTCACAGGGGTCGCCTAAGACCATCGGAAAACACATATACAATTACATATTGTTTTTGTGATTAATCACTATGCTTTAATTATGTTCAATTTGTAACAATGAAATTGGGGGTCACCACAACATGAGGAACTGTATTAAAGGGTCGCGGCATTAGGAAGGTTGAGAACCTTAGAATAAAGGAATCGAAAAAGCACCAAGGAAATGTCAGAAGCAGCATGGCAGGCAGCCCCCTCTTACCAGCTTTTCCCTCCAAAATGGGGTTTTAAAGCCAGAGTCACCCAGCCACAGTCACAGAATCATAAAATGGGAAGGGATGTTAGAGGGGACTCAATCCAGTAAAAACGGAAAATGCATGTTGATTTTGGAAAAATAACTCATATCACAAAATTCTATGGTTGAAAGAACTCTGAATTATATCCAATTAGATTCTGTGCTTACACTGGACTCCATGACCCAGCTGTTTCATTCATCTCTCTGTGGTTTCATTTGCTAGAATTCTAATAGAATATCAGGCACAGGATTTGTCATTTCCCTTCTTTTTTCTCCTTTGCGAGTTAACATTTCCCCTGATACTTTGGGAGGCCAAGTTTAACTCAGAAAAGGAAGATAGGGGCTGCATCTGCATTTTATAGGGATATCTGGTCCTTAAATGGAATTGTATTTGCCCTAACCTCCGATGAGCTCTGGGAAATTCATCTGCCTTCAGGAGACACATTCGGCAATTCTCTATTTACTCTTGTGGTGGATAATATTTGACATATTAATCTTTTACCTCTGTTTTCCCCCTTTCCTTTCTCTCCGTTCAAGCAGAAAGCTCTGTCGGTGCTCCAGGGGAGGCACATTTCGAGGCACAAAGCAGAGGAGTCCACAAGTCTTTCTGGCTTTTGTTTTCCACAGGCCTAAAGTTTTAAAGGAAAGGAATTTCTAGAACTAGACAGAAGGTTTTGAAGAAACAAAAAGGGGATTTTTTCCAAACTGAAAAGACTGAAAGAAATGTTCTTTGGCTAATGGGGTTAGGGGGACAGATGGACAACACACACACACACACACACACACACACACACACACACACACTTTGATGCCTTGTGAGGGTATAAGATTCTAGAGCTGTGGTACAAGTCTGAGAAAAGGCAGAGGAAAGCTCACAAAAGACCGAGGTTAAGTACAAGTACCCTATACCCCACCCACAACCTATCCTAGTAGAATTCGGGCTCAGAATCAGAAACTATGCTGAATTATAGGCAATAAAAGGTTATATCTCTAGTACACTTGAATTTGTGGGTTGAGATTCACATCTACCATACTAGTTAAAAAATATTATATCATCACATATGTTATACCATTATATCTAATTGCTTGATTAGGTAAAAATATTCAAACAATTTGATGGTATAAAAATATTATGGAAAGTATATTCCAATTTGAAATAAAAATATGTACATAGACCTAAAGAATAAACTTAAATAATATACACTACATGAAGGACTTCAATTTTTCCCTTAAATTTTTTCTTCAAATTCTAATGTCCCACAAATAACAGGTATTCCTTTTATAATAAGAACAATACAATAAAAATTGTAAAATAAGATGAAATTAGTTTACACTGAAAATACTGCACACTGCTTTTATGGAAAAGGTCAGGGAGAGAAGACTCCTGCCATTCTCACACAATTCTGCTGATATGATGGCTGGAATAGTAATTCCGTCACCCCTTCAGGCTATTGTTGTCAAAATGGTGCTTAAAACCAGACCAGATGTGGAGAAAGAGCAAAAAATAAATAAATGAAAGAAGTGAAAAATGAGAAAAACTAAATATGCATCATTTGGGATGGAGAAAAATGACAATATCCTCCCACTTCTTTTTATAGTATAGTGTCTTGTGTAAAGTAAGTACTTGGCAAAGAATGCCCAACACCAAACACAAACAGGGAAAGGAAATGGCCTATCACTCCTGACTATAGAAAGGGCAAAGGAAGCTCTGGCTAATGAACCTGACACAATTTCTAAATGAAACGTTGGTGGATTAGCTGAGGAACGCCAACATGTAGGTTAGTGAATGTCAGAATGGATTAGAGTTTATTAGAATAGTAGGATATGTAGAGTATCCCATTAGAAACCAGGATAAGGAATTCTGATTTTGACTTAGTAAGAAAGTTTACATCTTAATATATAAAATGAGCATTTTTCTAGTCTACACTTGGAGGGCTACTGGATAAGTAGAAAGAAAAGGTATTCTAAGAAAAAATTACAAATATGGCAATAAATTTGAATTGTGTTACATATTAAAAGTATCTGAACTAGTTATTTCTCAGGTAAAATTTAAAATCATGCATTATTATTTAGCACTTAATACTTCCTAGTGTCTCTTGGCAAATCCACATAACATGAATATAAATGATAGTGACAGAAGATGAAAAAGCATTGACTGTAAGTTCCACATATTTTAACTTCAAATTCCACAAAGAAACCCCTTTTATTATATTCGCTTGGATCAAATTGCTTTACTTTCAGCCACTTCCTCAAAACTGAAAGCAAACATGGAATTCTCATTGGCATAAAACATGAACTCTCCACACACTCAGGAGTTCTCGGTCTAGTCCGCCTCTTAAGATTGTACTTACCCTTGGGAATGTCACTGAGTTTATTTCTTTGAAGAATTAGCAGCTTTAGATGTGGAAGCCCACGTCTCAAGCTGCTTCTGTGGCGTTTCACCCATGAGCACTTAGGACCGGGGAGATCCAGGGAGATGGAGTGGATGGCATTGTTGCTGAGGTTTAGGGTTTCCAGACCAGGTAAATGTGCAAGAGGGCTTAAGGCTATTTTCAACATGAGATTGTTACTGAGGTCCAGATGTTTTATATTCTGTTTTTCTTCTTTTGTGGGAGATTGTAAGAGAACCCTAAAGAAAATGGAACTTGCATCCACAGTGGCTGCTGTCTGTGATATGTCCACAGGTATATCCTGCTTTCCAGTGAAGGAACAATTTGTCAGACGATATCCATTCCATTGGTGCTCAGAATTGAAAAAAATACTGCTCTTCCTTGCTGGGTTTGTCATGGCTCCAGTAAAATAAAGACCCAGGGCCATGGTAATGGCTCTGAAACAAAGGTTTTTCATAATGCCTGGAGAAAGGAAAATGAATTGACTTATTCATTATAGCGCATAAAAACTAACAGCAAGTAAGCAGAAAATTTACTTTTCAAGATTGAGGAAAATTATCTTGCGGTGATTGCCAATTTAAGTGAATGTTTGATTTCTTAGAAATTTCTTAGAAATAAAGGCATTAAAGTGTAGCTTCCAAAATTGGTATAATTATGGTATAAAATTACATTTATGTCACATTCTACAGAAAGAACTCCCCCGATTTTTCAGAAAAATACGTATTCACCTGGGCCTCACCTCTGTGCCTGCTTTTCCAGGACCATTCAGGCTGCAGGCTGCTTTGGAGTAAGGGAAACCTACCAAGATCAAAGGCTTCTCTGCTTCCTGCTGGTCATTAGAACAGAGCAAAGTCTAGTATCTACAACAGTATAGTCAGCCACGTGACTTACTGTGGAGTGGCAGGCCATCCAGGTACACTGAACTGTGGGACTGTTTGGGTGGAAGGTTCAACTCACAAACGAGATCCTTGATGTTATATATATTTTTAATGACTAGAAGAACTGCACGCTTTGTCTGACTTCAAATCCTTTTGAAATTATTTAGATATATTCAACATAAATAAAATGGGTTATAAAAAGGGTGCTCTTAAAATATTTTCTCCGAACATGAAGATGTATCCTCCTATATAATAAAAGCCTAATATGCTAAGTGTCTGGTCACCCGGTCATCTGTTCAACCAATCAAAGCATAATATGCTAATGATATGCTAAGGCTGCTCAACCACTCGCCATGACATACACTGACCACCAGGGGCAGACAGTTGTCTGGTCAACCAGTCGCTATGATGTGCACTGACCACCAGGGGCAGACGCTCCAACCAGTAGGTTAGCTTGCTGCTGGGGTCCAGCTGATCAGGACTGAGCGAGATGGGCCAGACATACCCTGGAGCCCTCCCAGGGTCCCTCCCTGGCTGGCCCACCTCCTGCGTCCCTCCCTGGCCCCAATCGTGGTTGGGTGGGTGGGAAGTAATCAATCAAAGACCATCCTATATAATAAAAGGCTAATACAGGCAGTCCTTGGGTTACATTGGACTTGACATATGTCATTTTGTGATTATGTCGCCATCTCCCATTTACAGTATTTGTAAAAAAAAAAGTTCCGTCATTTCAATGTATGTACATATGTGCTTTATGTTTTTTATTATTTATTTACTACAAGGTCAGGAATTGTTATCTTTCTTTTAAATTTTTTTTACTGTTTCACTTCATTACTGCTGTGTATGTGCTCCATGTGAGTGATGTAGGTGCTTATGCAGGTGGGTTCCGACTTACGGGGATAATCGCGTTATGTCGTGCTGTAGGAACGGATCTCTGACATAACCTGAGGACCTACTGTATGCAAATTGACCGAATTGAAATGACCAGTTGCTATGACACACACTGACCACCAGAGGGCAGACACTCAATGCAGGAGCTGTCCTCTGGTGGTCAGTGCACTCCCACAGGGGGAGCACCACTCAGCCAGAAGCCCAGCTCACAGCTGGCAAGCGCAGCTGTGGTGGCGGGAGCCTCTCCCACCTCTGCGGATAGGATATCCCCCGAGGGTTCCCGGACTGCAAGAGGGTGCATTCTGGGCTGAGGGGACCCCTCCCTCCTGTGCACCAATTTCATGCACTGGGCCTCTAGTCCTATCTAATAATAGACAAACATGGTAATTGACCATATCTTCGCTATGCCTCCCACTGGCTAATCAGTGCGATATGCAAATTAACTGCCAACAAAGATGGCAGCTAATTTGCATACTGCAGGCAGGGCAGGACAGTGCCATCCTGCCTGCCCCACCGCCATCTGGGTCTGCTATCTGCGACCCAGGGCAGCGGGCATCCGTGTGTGACCTGCCTGGGGTGTTCCGTGTGCGACCCGACCCAGGGTGGTGCCCCAACCCCCGGATCGGCCTTGCTGTGTGCACGACCTGGGGAGGCAGGGCAGGCACCGAGGGATCGGGCCTGCCATCTGCCACCCGGGGAGCGGGCCTAAGCCAGCAGGTGGTTATCTCCCAAGGGGTCCCAGACTGTGAGACGGCACAAGTGGGGCTGAGGGACACCCCCCCACCTCCCCTCCCCCACCAGTGCACAAATTTTTGTGCACCGGGCCTCTAGTTAAGATATAAACATCAAGGATGTTTTTCACCAAAGATTTCTGAGAAGCAATGAAAAGTCTTAAAACAAGTATTTACACATTTCAATGGCTAAATATATACACAAAATGTTTTTAAAAGTAAATGGATAATTTTTATTTGTTTTAATGACACCAAATTCCATGAATAACTACATTATTCAGTATGTAGGCTTGCAACCAACTGTCACTTTCTGCTCTAATGGCACCATTTAGTTCATCACTCGTCCTAAATACTAGAATGGCTTAACTGTTTCTCCTGCCACGGCCTCTTGATTTTCCTTCTTGGCCCATCCTATTCCAATGGGTTATTGCCCTGTAACACTGTTTTCCTCCTATCGTTCCCTCATTCAAAAGCCTCAAAGAGCTCCTGAGTGCCTGTAGTCCAGTCCCTCAGGTTGGCAGGCAGGGCTAGCTAACCTACGGACCAGTCAGTACACATGGAGCCATTACAAGACGCGGCTGTGCTCAGCACTATGTATGTATGGACGTCTCATGCTGAAATGAGCTTTTGTAACTCCCAGCTCCAAGCTCAACGCCTTTTCCTCTCCTCACTCCAAATCCTACATATGGCCTGGAGACCCCTTTCCCAGCGTTAGCCTATTTTACCTTTTCAGAAATCTTTCAGTCAGTATTTACTGAATGAATGCATTAGTAACATTCAGTGTGACTGAATATCAGTATTATCCCGCATTCCCATTTCTTTGTTTTGTGTCTGTTTTAAACTCCCTGGAAGGCAGTAAGTTCCTTAAGGGCCACGTTTTCCACGTGTGTGCTGCATATGTAAATTTCTCTGTTTTACATTTTTAATAGTTTGCAGTCTGTTGCAGGGCTATGTTCTGTTTGGATGAATGCACGCAGTGAATGAAATGTACCAGGCAACTTTTAAACTTTGTTCACACAAGGTCAATTCTCCATGTGTTGAAGGGCATCTAAATTCAGAGACACGGGGCCATGAACTGCAAAGGCGCCCTGCAGCATGGAGAAGTGACTTATTTTTATAGTGT
This sequence comes from Myotis myotis, assembly GCF_014108235.1. NCBI lineage: Eukaryota > Metazoa > Chordata > Mammalia > Chiroptera > Vespertilionidae > Myotis > Myotis myotis. Next base: position 31,135,882 of record NW_023416313.1, read on the forward strand.
GGCTCTTATGCAATTTCAGAAATTGAATTAATTTCTAGTTGGAAAGATATTTGTTTCTACAATGAAAGCTGCAATCGTTATATATACATCTGAATACCAAACTAATGCAGTATCAGCAACAAAAATATAGTAATTCACAGGCATGCTACTTTCCAATATTGAACAGAAACATGTGGTTAAGAAATACTTATTCTTAAGGGGAGATAAAGATTTTCATGGACCTGGTTCTTTCTAATTTAACGAGATCTACACATTATCTAACAGACTTGAGTTCAAAACAGCTAGGTAATGGTAATCTTATGTCCTAAAGTAAAAGTTATTAATATGTAAAGAAAAATGATATGTACTACATATAAGCTTATACATATTAGGTAAGGAACCCCTGAGAACTCTAGGAAAATTTCCTGAGGAAATGAAAGACAACTTGGTAAAATGTAAATCTTTAAATGGACACATTCAAGCTGAAGTTGAGGAAGCAGAACTACTGGGTGTGTACGGGTGTCAGAGAGTGAGCGAGATAAGGGAGGGCAGTAAAAAAACAAAGTAGAAAGGAGAGTTCATTCTTATATAAAAGGAAGAGAAGTTAAAGAAATGAGAAGAAAAAAATCAGAAGAGGCTATTTCTGATAAGGTGTAGAAAGAACACAACAGCAGCGCTGTAAGCCCTACCTTGTGATCTTTAGGTAGTTTCCAAATGGGTCTCTACCTGGATCCAGCCAGGTGGGAATTTTAGACCGAGCCTCTGAGGCTCCACCCATCTGCCCGTGGAGCCTGCCCTGTGGCAAACCTTCACCCTTACGTCACAAGGCCCTGGCCTCCTGCCACAGTGACAGCGTGCACGTGTCCCTGGGACTCCGAGGGAACGCGCAGAGGGAGGTGGGACTGTCCAAGCTCTACAGCGTCTACCTTTGAGCTGGAGGATCAGAGAGCTCACAGATGCGGACGGTGCTCCGTTCTCCAGCCATATTTAAGCTCATCATGCTTGTATGATTATGTGGAAACCTGATAATATTTTAACCATTAAAAAATGAACAGCAAGCAGTTGACAGAATCTTTATTGTAAACAGAGATCATTAGTAGTTGTTACAAACTGAACTGAAACTCAAAGTTAGCAATCTGAATCAGATTTATAGGTTTCCTTTTGTTTGGCGTAACTTGTCATCTTTGCACCTGCAGCACTTTTAAAAAGATTGCTAAAATTATCAGCATATCAATGGTCTCCTTTATGTCAAGTTTAGAACCAGAACATTCTTACCCTCTTAAGAAAACTCATTCAAAACTAGGTAGAACTTCCACCTTTTATCATCAAAGCTATTACACAATTTTTTTTTTTACAATGCAAAAGAACACAAATAAGTATATTTTAAATATTACAGACCATATATGAGCAGTCCCCACCTTGTGTCGTTTTGCATATTCCTACCTGCTGTAAAGTATCTTTCTTTTATTTCATGTGTCCCCCTGAACACTGCAATCCACTCTGAAGTACCGCATTAGCCACCTCCCCCAGCCTGCTGCTAGTCACAGCAGTGCTCAGCTTAGGGGAAGAAGAGCTGGTAGAAAGAGGAACGTTAACATTTCAGTTTATAGAAAAATACCATCTGGTGGTGAGAATGAGTAGCTGAAGCTTTACTGTTATGCAAAATAGGTCACAGGTAAAAAGGATGGTTTGTTCTTGATCTGCTCTCCAATGAATTTTCCACTCTACAGTTTAGTGAAAAGGCAAGGACCACCTTCAAAGTGTCCTCAAATACTATACCTGTTACCTTAACCATCAGTTCTATAAAACATCAAAATATCCTCTAATGTCAAAAGCACCTAATGGAGATGTATCAAAAACAGAAGTATTTCTCAAAGAGGAGCAAAAATAGATATTTCATGAATTATATTCAATAAATAAAACATTGTTAAGATAGTGTTTTGTAGTTTTTGTAAAAATATTTAAAGAAATATTCAAAACAAATCTAAATAGAGCAGACAAGTGATGGATGTAAAATTTAAAAATATACTGAGCATCTGAATGGACATTTCAATGATTTTTCCTTGAATATCACTAAGATGTTAATTGGTACTGAATATATTAAAATACGATCTGAATATCACTGCAACGGTAATACCCAGAGGTCACAAATTTCATTCTTTTTCTTCATTTAAAAACTGCACTCGGTACTGCATAGCAAGCCAGTTTCTGTGTTAGTATGCTTTAGTACACTATTCATAATCTCTGAGGCATTTGGTTGTTCCGTCAGAGAGAACTGTAACATGCTGAATGCAAACTGTTTTTGTATTGATTTTCCTAGCCACACAGCTCAAAGTGCCCATCCCAGAATGTAGGCCGGGGCCTACGATTTATCACTGCTGCCTCCTTACAGCACACTACTGCAAAGTCTGTCCCTGACACTGTGCATGTCTTAACAATACCAGAGAGTGCCTTTCAAGTTGAATAGAAAATACATTAAAAATCACTACCTTGAGGGTTGAAAATCATTCCAGTGGAATGGTGATGTTATAACAGAGATCAATTCTCATACTTAAAACTGACTTGTATTATTTTCTGCATTGCACCCTTAGTCCAGTGCTTCTCAACTTTTTTCAAGGCATGGCACACATTAAAAGGGGTAGTAACTATATGGTGCACACTGGGGTGAACCCACCAGCCATTCTGGACAGCAGGACTTGCCACTTCTTACTGTGCTGCACTGGGGGCTGAGGGTATGTGTTTGGCAACCCTTTTCCCCAATTCAGGTACTCCAGTGCGCCATGGCCCACCAGTCAGGAAACTGGGAAACCCATTACCAGGCCAATTTGACATTTTGGAACTAGCTTAGGAGAGTTTAAAATCTGAAGGGATTGGCTTTTTTTTTTTTTTAAACATGAGGCTGATTGGTTTATTTTTTAACCGGAGTAAGTATACCTGCTTGATTTCTTTTTTAAAATTTATTGTCTAAAGTTGATTTGATTCTTATCTGTAAGTCTGAATTAGTCTTTGTTCGTCTTTGTAGAGTTTTAAATAATTGAAACCAATGCATTAAGTGAAAATAACAAGGTATTTGGAAGCAAGTGTATCTAGGTTTGAATCCCAACTCTGCTATTTTCTACCTGAGATCAGGCAAGCTTCTTAAGTTTCTGATCCTCAATTTCTTAATGGTAAAAACTGGGAGAAAAACGTCTACTTACAGAGCTCGAGTGAGAATTAGAGAGAGTACACATGCAATGCCTAGACAATGCCTAGGATGTATAAGAAGCTTAATAAATGACAACTGTCATCATTACCTAAAAGTTAAAGCTAGGATGGTATTTTAATTTCTACCACATGGTGAACGGTTAATATTTATTAATATGTAACAAGTAAGCATTCTATTACAGAGTATTCTTCCTAGTGCAAAACTAAGGAACCACACATAGTCTTTTACCACCTCACATATGTGCAGTGAGAATGTGGCTGAAAGTTAATGCACTAGAAACCTGTCTTGCCTCTTAGAAGCGAAAAGAGAGCATTTAACACTTATTGACAGTGTACCTTTCAAACACCTCGAGGGGGTCTATGCCCATTAGTTACCAAAAGCTTACTTACAGTGAATCTAACAGTTGCTTCAGCCCTTTATCTTTTAGACAAGGAATAGTGGAGTTTTAAAAACACTTTTAAAAAATTTGGATTTTATTCCTATCTGATAATTATTTTAGAAAACATTAACTTGAACATCAGTGCAACTTAATGAAAGGTCTATTAGAATTTAGGCTCTCTGAGACTGCTTTAAATATGGAGATTATAATAGATACAGTAGTGCTCTGCAGATAAAATAATTACCAGTATCACAAACTCTGTAAAAACATAATTGCATGCATACTCTTAAAAAAAAGTCAAGTCAAGATATGAACATATTGAAGACCCTCCGGTTGTTCTAATGAGTGTTCCCGCAGGGGTGGTCTGAGACCTGGCAGCCCATGTTCTGGCCTGTCACCTGCACCTTGAAGAGAGTCCCGTCGGCACACATGCAGAGCTTGTAGCGCACCCACTCCCCAGCACCAAGCTGGTCCCCACTGGAGGAACTGGGCAGGCGAGTGGTGCTAACCATCACGGTTCCATTTAGGATGATGCTGTTTTCCTAGGAGGAGAATAATAAGACCTATTTACCTTCACAAATGGGGATACAACAAGTTTAATAAACAGAACTTACTGGAATATTAACAAGTAAAGAAGGCAGTAAGCGAGAGTGACGTCGTGACCAAAACGACAACACAGAAACCAAAACTATGTCAAGATTCAACCAGTGACCTTTTAGTAATAGTTTACAACATACACCAATACACTTGTTACGCAATTTACTTCTCACTAGTTATTACAGCAGAATTCCTAAGTGCATAATGAGGCTGATGTTGACAAGGTCTCAGACCATTTTATTTACTTCCTGAGAGAGTTTTCACAGTTACTGCTTGGTAAGTTTCTGATGATGCTAAGAAAAAGAGAAAATTTACTTTAATTCCCACTGTTTCTGCACCACACAGATACAGATTCAAGCGCATACTTTTGAAGACCAGGGGCTCCAAGGAACTGCCTGGAGGGTCTCTTCTTCAGTTCCAGGAACTTTCTTGTATTACAGGCCCTTCTATCTCCCTTCTTTGCTCTGTTTCCTTTTCTTCTTTTCATTCATTCAACAAATAATTATTAAATGTCTACTCTGTGTTGGACACTATTCTAGGTGCTGGGGATACAGCAGCCAACAGACAGGCAAAGTCCAAGTTCTGCAGCAGCAGCTGGCATTTAAATGGGGAGGGGCAGACAATAAACACACCAACAGGAAAAGCTAACAGGACAACATCTGAGAAAAGTCAGCCAGGGTACGTAGAGAGGGACCAGGCAGGGTTCCACTTTACACAGGTGGCTGGGAAGGCCTCTCTGATGAGGTCAAAGTCCAGAGGAAACTGGGTCATGTGAAGGAGTGAGCCATGTGGGTTAATGGGGAAGGAAACCATACACCAAAGGCTCCAAGGGGAAGATGTGCCTGGGGTTCGGGAACAAGTAGGAGGCCAGTGTGGCTGAAGCAGAGAGACTGAGGGAGTAGATTGGTAAGAGATGAGTCAAAGAAATAACTAGGGGCCACATGTAAGGCCGGGGAATGGACTTTGATCTTACTCTGAACTAGATGGGAAGCCATTTGTAGGGTTCTGAATAGGGAAGTGATATGATCTTTTGAAAAGGATCACTCTGGCTGCTGTACAGAGAACTGACTACAGGGCGAAAGGGGAGTCAGGGACCCTTAGGAGGCTGTTCAACAGTGCAGCAGGAAATGGTGGTGGCAGTGGCGGTAGCAGAGCCTGAAGGCTTTGCTGATGGGACTGTTGTGTTTGAAATGCCTATTAGATAGTAAAGTACAGTAAGTAGTTGGATATGTGAATCTTAGTTCAAAGGAAAGATTAAAGCAGGAATTTGAGAATCATCAACTTATATAGGGTATTTAAAGCAATGAGAGAAAGTTGGTTATGATGTAACGAAAATGGCTCATTGATCAGGAAGTGATAGTATAATGGACTAAATATAGTCCAATTTTGTTCCAATGCTGCCATCGTGTGGTCATTTAATTTTATTTTCTTTAAATTGCTAGTGCAGTTATTTTTAAAAGCAGTTTTATAAAATTCTAATTATTAGCTATACACTTAAAACTAACCACTAATATTAACTAAATTACAAAGCTAATTATCTTTTCAATATTGGCCTTTATTTCTTTAACTGTGGAAAAATGGATATGGTGTATGTATATTATAAATTATTTTAATAACTGTCATATTAACAACAGGTAGAATTTCCAGGTAGAAAAAAGTAAAAGACTTAGGTCACTTGCTAATGGCTAGGTACAAATCTATCACACTTATTGTTTCTTTGAGTTTCTAGTGCAGAGAACAATGCCCCTACTGTGACCATTCTTCAACACTATTTGTTTAGAGGAATGTAAAAAATACCCTGTATTGCTATTGAATTTTTGGCAAGAATCACATTTTATGTCCATCTTTTTTATTCAGAGATTGGAATATGTGCTTTAGGGGGGAAAAGCTATTTATGAAAGTGAAAGAACTTAATTTTTTTAAGTTTATTTTTTCTAAGAACTATGAGATTAAATTTAAAATGAGGAAAGAATTATTTTAGTCCTTAGGTTTAAGTTAACTTTTGTCATTTAGTGCTTGGTAAAAAAAGGTTAATTAGCTTGAATTAATGAACATATAGCAGGTGCCCAAAGACATCCTATATAATAAAAGACTAATATGCTAAGTGTCCAGTCATCCATTCAACCAATCAAAGTGTAATATGCTAATGATATGCTAAAGCCACTCAACCGCTCGCTATCATGTGCACTGACCACCAGGGGGCACGCGCCCCGACTGGTAGGTTAGCTTGCTGCTGGGGTCCAGCCAATCAGGACTAAGCGAGAAGGGCTGGACACGCCCTGGAGCCCTCCTTTGGTCCCTCCCTGGCTGGCCAACCTCCCACATCTCTCCCTGGCCCCATTTGTGCACCGGTGGGGTCCCTTGGCCTGGCCTGCACCCTCTCGCAATCCAGGACCCCTCGGGGGATGTCGGAGAGCTGGTTTCAGCCCGATTCTGCAGGCCAGGCCAAGGGACCCCACTGGTGCATGAATTTTTGCATCAGGCCTCTAGTTTTGAAAAAATATGCTTTAACCTGAATTATGAGCAGGTAAAACATTTTCAGACTTATTGCTCCCTTATGAAATATTTACCTATTAAAATTCAGATATAATCTGTAAAGCACAAAGAGAATCTCACATTTCCACAGCTAAAATAAAGGGAAACCTTTTTCCCTTAGAATTAATAATGGACATATAAATAAAAAAACATTTTATATGTTTGCTAATTGACTTTCATGACACTGGATATAAAACCCAGGAAGGGATATGAAAAATCTTTAACTGAAAAGAAACCCACCTTCAGAGAATAGATACTTAATTTGATCTTTCAGAATTCTCTTTTGTAAGTTTTTGTTGTTGGTGTTGTTTGGTCTTTGTTTTTGTCTTTTAAAATAATATAGGTATAATCATATACATTTTTTTAAAAGAAAATGACAGGCAAGCAGAAATAAAATAAAAATAAAAGTCATCTGTTATCCTGCTACCCATAGCTAACTATTGTGACATTTGGCATTCCCTTGCAGATTTTATAATTATACATGTTTTGAAATGTAAAAATGAGGTATTTCACAAATTATTCTATAACTTTCACTTCATAATCCATTTTGAACATCTTTCCATGTCAAAAATATACAACTATAATACCATTTTTTAATCATTGTACACTATTCCACATACGGATTTATATATACCCAAGAATCTTATAATTCTCTTAAATTCTTAAAAAATACTCACTGCTTTTAACTCCATATTACCACCCATGTGAAATTCAATGGTTTTGCCCATAATGAACACTCCTTCATTTCCACGCACTATAGCACGTCCATCAACTTTTATATTTAAATCACTAGTGGCATTGCTGGTAATCTGAAAATTTTAAAAAAGCAGTGAAAAGAGTTACAAAATTAAAGTGAATATTATTATCAGAGACAGAGGAATAGGAGTTTTACCGTGAAATATGAAAGGCAAGTGTTTTAATTCATGTTTTACAGATGTTGAGGTAAAGTGATGACTTGATAATGATCACATAAGCTAGGAAATGACAAATCTAGAATTTGTCCTTCTCATTGTTCTGGAATTTCTTTCATGCCACATAAAACAGTAAAACTCCCCTCCCAATTTGTACCTTTAGAGCAGCGATTTTCAACTGGTGTGCTGCACGAATCTTTAAAACATGCAATACCCAACTATTAGCCAGGGGCACTAACCTCTTTTCCCTTATACTGTCAAATAAAAAAATGACACTAGCCAACACAATAAAGCTGTCTTATGGGAATGAGTCAAAATTATATCTATTTATTGGTCAAATCAGCAAAAAATATATTTTTTGGTGTGCTGCAGAATTTTAGTAATTAGTTTGTGTGTCATGAGATGAAAAGGGTTGAAAATCACTGCTGTGGACAGTAACTCTCTTCCATTAATAAAGCAAAGAAAATAAAACATACCCTTTCAGTAGATGCTTTTTGAACATTCAAACTTTTCACTCCACTTGGCAAATGAAACTCATGAGTTTCATAGTCTGTGCTGAATAAAATATTTTGAGTCCTTGGGTCGAAAAACTGCATACCAATGTCACTTGTAATAGAAGTTTTGTTCTTTTCTACACTGAGTTTTGTTGTCCCTTGCTGAAAAACAATCTTCAGAAAAACACTTTATCATGAATATGTTTTCAAAGAAGATTGCATCCAAAATTCATCAAGAACATTATCAAAACACTCTGTAACAACAGACTAATTTCAAATATTTTAACTGTCCATCTGCGCCCCCTCCACACACTTGGGATAAAAGTTCTTTAAAACAAGGCTCACTGGGGTGGTGAGCGCACAATACAATGCACATATGATGCATTGTGGAACTGCCCACCTGAAACCTGCCTAATTTTGTTAACCGCTGTCACCCCAATAAATTCAATTTAAAGAAAAAAATAAACTGAAATAATTTAGAAAAAGTATAATCTCATCCCCCAAAAACACACAACAAAACACAAAAACAAGGGCTTATGCAGATATTTGCTTACTAGAGGCCCAGCGCACGATTAAATCGTGCGGGTAGGGTCCCTAGGCCTAGCCTCCTGCGATCAGGGTCATCTTCTGCCCGTTCACCAGGCTGAACGCCGCCTCCGCTACCGGGCTGTCAGGCCGTTGGGATCACCAGCTCACTGGGCCGGCCACTGATGGAACGTGCTGCCTGCTCCAGCTGCTCATGCCGCTGCTGCCACTGCTGCTGGGGCGTGAGGCACTGACAGAGGCTGCGGGGCGCGCCCGTGACCTACCCGGCATGAGCGGCCCCAAGCGGGCAGCGTGTCTCACCAGTGGTGGCCCGGCGCACGCGCATGGAGGTGAAGTGCAGGTGCCCCCTTTCTCGCAGGCCTGAGCCCCCAGCAGCGGGGGATGAGCTGGTGATCCCAACAGCCTGACAGCCAACATGGTTCTCCTGCCACCCACCCTGGTTCCCCGTTCACCATCGCTGATCCATCCGAGCCTGTGGGCAGGGGGGAGGGACCAAGAGGCCAGTGGCCAGTCCCGTCCCACCCCCACTCGCAGGGGGTGTGGTTGCAGGGAGAGGGACCGAGAAGTAGTCAATGCCACCTCATGGCCACCGGTCGTTTGGTCGTTCTGGTTGTTTGGTCGTTCTGGTCGTTTGGTTGTTAGGGACACTGGCTTTTTATATGTTAAGATATTGCTCTGCACAAATACATGGGTCTAGGCCTGTGATGGGCATGGAATGTAAGGATACATTGCGGTTCTATGCGGTTAAAAACCTTCGCTATAGCAGCCCCCTGGCATGGGCTACCACTGACTAGATGGGCATATTCTCTTCTAAACTCCCAGAGAGTAGAGAATATTCTAACCAGGAAAGGTACTTTTTTAAAAAAAAAAAGTTCTTTTATTGATTTCAGAGAGAGGAAGGAAGAGGGAGAAAGGGACAGAAACATCAATGGTGAGAGAGAATCATTGATTGGCTGCCTCCTGCATGCCCCCTACTGGGGATTGAGCCCACAATCTGGGCATGTGCCCTGCCAGAGAATCAGTCCGTGACCTCCTAGTTCCGTGGTCAGCAAACTGAGGCTTGTGAGCCACATGCGGTTCTTTGGCTCCTTGAGTGTGGCTCTTCCACAAAATACCACGTGCGGGTGCGCACGTACAGTGCAATTGAAACTTCATGGCCCATGCGCAGAAGTCGGTATTTTGTGGAAGAGCCACACTCAAGGGGCTAAAGAGCCGCATGTGGCTCGTGAGCCACGGTTTGCCGAGCCACAGTTTGCCGACCACTGTCCTAGTTCATGGGTTGATACTCAATCACTGAGCCACACTGGCTGAGCAGGAAAGGTACTTTTTAAAAAATGGTTTTCTTGTATGGAGAAGACAGGAGTAAACTATGTATTCTTATAGTAATTATGTCTATCACAGAACATGCTACAATGGAACAAAATCTAGAATATTAAGAAAGCATTTAACATTAATAAAGACCAATAATATTATTAAATATATTTATGAATTTTTCTCTAATGTCCCTCAATTAAGTCTGATAACTTACAGGCTGGTTGTTGCCAGTGATGACCAAATTTTCATTTCGCCTTCCTCCTACTGTGCTCTTATAAAGAGGGTGGATAACGCCCATGTCAGATACTTGCTTAAATCGAAGCAGGCCACTTTCATGAAACTCCATGCTGTCACAGCCATTTGGTCCAATGCGAATCACAGACCAGATAACAAGTGTTATCTAAAAAGGAAAACAACCCGCTATTAACAGGCAGCAAACATTTAACATACTTGGAAAACAAACAGAAGAGATCACTGCCAGAGGATAAAACTTCTTAAAGTGTGTCATCAGTGAGATGAACATATCAGTTGGCTTTCCACTTATAAAAAACACACATTTAATTTCTATCACAATATTATATGCAAACAGCTGATGGTCAAAAAGTGCTAAAAGGTCTCTAATAGAAACAGAGCAGTTTATTTCTTCTATCCCTTCCATATCTCATCCATATAACAACCACTTTTAACAATTTTATCTATTTTGTCTAGAATTTATCTTCACATTTAAACATAGTATTTGTGCATTATTTCTTCTCTCATCAAGTTTAGGTTTTATCTACTGATTTTCTATTTCAATAGGTGAGCATTTTAGCTCATTTATATTTCTTCTCCAACTTCAATCTCAAGGTTTGGTTAAATCCATGTTTAGCACTGTCAGTATAATGACCATATAAATATTACTCACTGCTAAGTCAAATACTATATATGGTAGCCGACCCTTTCTCATACTTTGTGTCTCTCAGAGTTTAATACTTGTTTAATACATTTTTTTTTTGCTTAGTTTCTTTGAAAATCTGACTAAATCTTTCCAAACCCTCCAGTATTTGTCAAATGTCTCTCAGTAGAATATTCTAGGAGCCTGAGCCTCCCAGATAATTTGTAAGTTCTATTTTTCTCTCTCAGGAAATCTTTCTGGAACCCCTGTCTTCTTGCTCCAGTCTGGACGTCACCTCTGGGCCTGCTGCACAGCTGTCATCATGAACTTGTCCTTCGTGTCTATGCTGGAACTCCCTTTTGTCTTTCTCCCTGTGGATACCCAGTTTCCTGTAACAGTGTCTTCAACTTTCCTGCTTTAGTACCTCCTTCTGGTAGAGCACATCCTCCCGTGGCTTTCTCAGCATGTATGAGGAGTGAAATTTTTTGAGTGTGCATGGCTAAAAATATCTGCATAATCCCTCACACGTGACTGATGGTCTAGCTTGGTAGATGTTTCCACATTTGACACTGTTTTGTTTCTGAATTTTGAAGGTCCTTGCTTACTTGCCTTTTAGCTTCTGGTGCTACTTTTGAGAGGTCTGATGCCACTCTGATTTTTATTCCTTACACATTCATAACCCTTTGATGCTTGGGCTAATGCTCTAACCACTGAGCATGCTGGCCAAGGCTAACTCTTTACTTCAATCAAAAAGAGCTTGTGTGGCTAATGGTTAGAGCACTAGCCTGCACACGGAAGGGTTGTGGGTTTGGTTCCTCAACCTGGGTTGCAGGTTTGATCCCAGCCCAGTACCTGGGTTGCAGGTTTGATCCCAGCCCAGTTTGAGGCAGGTACAGGAGGCAACTGATCAATGAGTCTCTCTCATATCAATGTTTTGCTCTCAGTTTCTCTCCTCCCCCTTTTCCTTCCACTTTCTCTGAAAATCAATGGGAAAAATATCCTCGAGTGAGGATTAACAAAAAGAAAAAAAAAAAAAAAAGAATTAGACACAAAATATTTTAGGTGTACATAAATACAAAGGAAATATTAGGGGAAAATATATCACTATTAAGTAAAAAATAAATGGAATCACTTTAGAACTGCCAAAGTTCACGTTCGTGATTGGTCTTAGGTATACCAATAATCACTCTCTGAAAATCTAACGCTCACATAGTTACAACCTTGGATTAAAAGTCTTCTCCCTAAAAAAGGAATATCTTTGTAAAAGGCAACAAACCGTGTCCTCAGTGTACACTAGCTTACCAGATCTTTTCGTTCTTTGACAACAGAGATTTAAGACTATCCTATATAATAAGGATGTAATATGCAAATGATCATTACACCGTGAAGTGTAACGACCGGACCGACCATAACGACTGGATCACAGATCAGCAGGAGGGTGGGGCAGCAAGCTATAAGCAGGCAGAGGCAGAGAGCTACAGAAGGGGCAGGGCAGCAAGCTATGAGGGGGAACGGGGGCGGGGGAGGGGGGCAGAGGGAGCTACAGGAGGGTGGCAGCAAGCTACCGGTTACAAGTGGGTGAGGGAGAGCTACAGGAGGGGACACGGCAGCAAGCTATGAGGGAAGGCAGGGGGTTGGAAGGAGCTACTGGAGGGTGGCAGCGAGCTACTGGCGCACAGATTCTAGTGCGCAGGGCTACTAGTAAAATTTATCTTTTACTGCTATCCAAGGGTTTATAATTTTAAAAATCTAGCTGAGGAGACAATACTAAATGCAGAAAAAGTTGAATGAAAGTAGAAAAGATTATATTTTTTAGGAGAGGTGAAAGCAATAAAATCATCCTGGCAAAGGTCTCTTCTATTGAATTGATTCTACCCTTTTAAAAGTTAAGTCTTCAAAGGGAAGAATCCATGAACACCGTTTTTTCTTTTCTTTTCTTTTTTTTAATTAAAGAAAATGAATACATGGCAATGTCAGCACACTAAGTTATATATATATGTGTATGTATATATATATATATGTATTTTTATATATATATGTAATCATTAAAACTCAATAAGAGATAAAATATGTATAGGAGAACAGAAAGTAAGAGGATCCTGAAAGAACTTATAGAAACAAATTCTATTATTTCACTGAAAAACAGAGCAAAATTCCCACGGTAATGAAAAAAAGGATATTCAGTACTGCATACTCACAATTAAGTTGATGACAGCCAGGATAAACAAGAGGATAATCACACAGATGGCCAAGTTGCCCTTTCTCCCTCTCAAGCCCGTTTTATGGAGGCGATCTTCGTCGATTGGAATATACCCGGCTTTGAAGTTGCTGTTGTGCTCTTTATTGACATTCCTCCTCTCCACAGCCTTCTCACGCATGGACTTCTTTACAGGACCATTGGAACTCTGCTAAAACAAAGTACAACACATTGGGACAGCTTTTGATGCATTTATTTGTTAAGTGCATATTCATAACCAAAGAAAGCTAAATCGGTCAGTGATATATTTTCCCCTAATAAACTTCAAATCACATTGAGTTTCAGGCTCCAAGAAAGGACATTAATTACTCTGCTTAAAGGGGTGGCAGGAAGAACTTACAGTGTGACTATTTGATAACAGATTTCTACTCTCTGCTTTGAATAGTCCTACTTCTAGTGAAGCTCATTTGGGGCAAGAGTTGATATATATACATTCTACAGTGGGTAATCTTTTAATTAATGATTCATAATTATTTTAAATTATATATGTTTTCATTTATATGAAAAGAATTTGGGGAGGCTGACAGATTTTGTTCTTTATCAAAGCCAAAAATGGGCTAAAGCTAACATTATCCTAGACCAGCAGTTTTCAAAGTATGAGCTGGGGAGTCCCGGAGGGGTCTGGAGGGTGAAACCATTTTCATAATAACACTAAGATGTTATTTTTTCTTTTTTACTCTCCTCTTGTGAATGTACAGAGGAATTTTCCATAGGCCCCATGACTATATGGGATGACATCATTGCTCTAACAGCTAATGAAATTGTGCATTATGTATTCCTGTGTTGAAAAATTTTTCCAGTTTTTCTTTTCTTTTTTAAATATATTTTATTGATTTTTTACAGAGAGGAAGGGAGAGAGATAGTCAGAAACATTGATGAGAGAGAAACATCGATCAGCTGCCTCCTGCACACCTCCCACTGGGGATGTGCCCGCAACCAAAGTACATGCCCTTGACCGGAATCGAACCCGGGACCTTCCAGTCCGCAGGCCGACACTCTATCCACTGAGCCAAACCAGTCAGGGCAGTTTTTCTAATACAGTAAATATCAACGGATATAACACATGTGGACAAAAGCTCTTTGGGATCCTCAGTGATTTTTAAGAGTATAAAGAGTACCCGAGACCCAAATCAATAGTATAGACCAGTGGTCGGCAAACTGCGAGCCACATGCGGCTTTTTGGCCCCTTGAGTGTGGCTCTTCCACAAAATACCGACTTCTGCGCATGGGCCACGAAGTTTCAATCGCACTGTATGTGCGCGCCCGCACGTGGTATTTTGTGTGTGGTATTTTGGCCCCTTGAGTGTGGCTCTTCCTAAGCCTTAGGAGTACCTTAATTAAGTTAATAACAATGTACCTACCTATATAGTTTAAGTTTAAAAAATTTGGCTCTCAAAAGAAATTTCAATCGTTGTACTGTTGACATTTGGCTCTGTTGACTAGTGAGTTTGCCGACCACTGGATAGACAATGCATGCTGTGGAGTGTAATGGGAGCAGAAACAGGATGGCTTGGAGTTGTCAGGGAAACCAGGTGGAGTGGGTGGGCCAGACCTGGCAATTCAGGGAGAGTAAAGGAGGAAAACTAGGGCATGTTGTGAAAGTTACTGGACTGCTGGGTACAAACTCTAGTCTTTATGCTGTTTAACTGGGAGTTATTAGAAGTTTTTGAACGTGAATGACGTGTTTCAGGATGCTCAGTGTAGGCGTTTGTAGGAGAGTTAGTAAATACAACTACCAGGAAGCAGGCTGTTGGGAGATGTTGCAGGAATAGAGGTTTGTGGTAATGAAGGCCTAAACTAAAGTGGAATGAAAAAGGATAAAAAATACAGTCCCAAGAGAAAAGTTAACTGAATCTGTAGCCAGGTTCAAAAAAGAATCTCATGTTTACTAAATGGTGACTAGTTAAATATGTGAATGAAGGAGGGAGGCGATTCCACATACGTTGCATTTGAACTCAATGAGAAATAACCACATGCCTCAAATGCAATGGGATGGGATATTAAGTCGTTAGGACTAGCGATACAGATTTGAGAGTTCTCAGCCTCGAGGTAAGGTAAATCTATGAGACCACATCAGTTCATTGTGAAAAATAGTATAAAGAGGAGAACAAAGAGCTAAGGAGACAGTACTGGGAGACTTTAAGTGTGCAGGAACAATAGAAAATAAGAAATACAATAAATGTCAAGAAAATCCAGGATGTACAGTTGCTGAACTTGATTTGTCAGGAAGTGCCTCCACAACCTTAAAGATGAACTCTGTATAGCAAATTGATAAGTAGGGAATACTGAAAAGCCAGCATGTATTCATCTATTTCCGAATCCAGAAGAAGAAGAGAGGAAAGAAAAATTACATCTAAAGAATTATGTATTGTCAGAGGAAAATTGTGTTTCTTCCGTTGTGTTTGTTATGCCTTCCCTCTCCCCAATTTGGGGGAGCACTTGTATATTTGACGGCAGAGGGAAAGACGTCAAGCGAGGCAGGTGTCTGAGCAGAGCAGGGTAATGTGGGAAACAAGATCCGTGGAGGCAGGAAAGAAAGGGATTCCGAGCACAGGAGAAAAGAACAGTCTTAAAGGGTGGACTCGGACTTCACTGAAATGGTCACACCACTAAGGGAAGCCATTCTTTTTCCTAGGGAGGTTCCAGGCAGGGCCATCTGGAATCTTATGTGTCAGGAGTAGCAGCAGGCTGGTTGGGGGCTTACGAAAAAAGAGGAATAAGCACTGTGAGTAATGGGGAAGATAAAAATTTTAAATTCCACAAAGCAAGTAGGAAGGCTCAATAGAATTTAATGCAATCTACTTAACAGATTTTATCACAAAACAGAATGCTGGTACAGTTGTGTAGGTTGTATATCTGTATGAGGTGCACAGCAGACATTTTAGCCTCGAATATGCATGATGGTAGTTTTTCCCTGAAGGGAGGTGTGCCTTCTTCTCATTTTCACAGACACTTGTGACAGTGCTGATAGGTGGGCAATTTCAGTCCTAGTCAGAGTTTGAATGTCCGTTTACGTAAGACAGGCAGGGCAAAATTTATCCCTGCTGGGATGCATTCTTTAGTCTTCTCTGCTACTTCATGTACATGATTTATTCACCGCATGCATTAACATGTACTGAAGAGTGACTGTATGCCAGATGCCCAGGCCAGCAAGATGAGCAAGACATAGCACCTACCCTCAATGAACTTACAAGCAAGTGGGGCAGTTAACAACTGCAGTTCAACCAGGCAAGGGCCACGGTGGAGCATGCGCAGGGCACCACAGGGCACACCAGAGGGATGACATTCCACTTAGCAAGCAGGGGCATCAACTGAAGGTTTTTAAGGACACTTGAGGTTTCAGTTGAATCTTGAAGGATAAACAGGAGTTCGCCAGGCAAGAGTGCAGAGAAAGGCGTGCAGGCAGCGGGAACAGCATGGAGATTCTGAGTTCAGGTCACCTCTGGGCAAACTAATTTTGGTAGCTTTAAGTGGGTGATGAGGAGGATAAGTACAGAAACGGGGCAAAAAAAGAGGTGAGAGAGGTGGTTAGAGGCCAATAAATGAATAGACATAAGTACCATGTCAAGAACGATGGGCTTTATCCGTAAGGTGATGGGGAACTACCAAAAATTTAAAATAGGTTAGTGATAACTCAGATTTGCATTAAAGCAAAATCAACCCAAAAAGGGCTGAGCTGGACTAGAAGATACCAACAGCGGGTTTCTCTGACAGCCCCAAGTGAGGGCTGGACTGGGCTGCAGCACTGGAGGTGAAGGAGCCTGGGCAGAGGTGGTACAAGGTAGAACGGACGGGACCTGGTGAACGACTGGATGTGAACGGGACAGAGTGGGATCCACGATGACTCCGGGTAGGACCTGCTACAGCTGGTGGGACCTGCCTATGGTCTTCAGTTGGTGGTTCTGCACCGATTAGGCAACTTGACTTTAAGCTCCGAGAAGGCAGACTTCACGTCTTCCGTATCTTATATCCCTCAGAACGCCTCTCCCAGTGACATATACGGATGAGGTCTCTACAAGCAGTTAATTACATACGAAAACCTTTCCAGAAAAAAAAGAGATTTTCTGGAAACAGAATGCTGGTTACTTGACTCGTATTTATTTTTTAAACACGGTTTAAGAAGGGGACTTAAAAAACACCCTATCACATCATAGTTTTGTTTTTTTTTTCTAAAAGGAAATAACAGTTAACGAAAAGAAAAAGTGACCATTAAAGTGATCTTTGTTGCAAGAAGTCACCCTATATAAAGGTTGTCCCCCCAAAATGTACGCACACTTAACAGCTGACAGCTCAATGAATGTTTCTCTCTTGCAGCTTTAACCCATTGGAATTAATAATTACTCAATGCGTGTATATGTATTTTTTGGACACTTTCACATGTATATCTTGCTTTGGGGGGAAAACAGCCTTCAAAGCTATTCTAAGTTCCAAGTTTACCATGCAGATCAGGACATACTTGATAAAGCATTTTTTTTTTTAAAAACAACCGGCCAGGGGACGGTTCTAAGCTCCCAGAACCAGGGCGGAGGCGCACCCCGCGCCCGCAGGTCCGCATGGGCGCAGCTGGCTCCTGGCCGCGCCGGGCAGCTGGCGCCGCGCGGAGGCTATTTTTACCCGCATCTTCCCCGGCGGCTGAGCCGGCCCGTCCCGGCCGGGCTCCCGGGGCCGCGGCCGAGGGGCAGCCCCGCCAGGCCGCGGGCAGCTGGCTCGCCCTCTCGGCTCGGAAGCCCCGGGGTCCCGCCGGCCTCCGCCAGCAGCTCGGGTTCGGACAGCTCCTCCCGCCCCGCCCCGCCCCGCCCCGCCGCAGCGGCCCCACCGCCAGCACCGGGCGCCCTGCCCCTCCTGCCCCTCCAGCCCCTCCAGCCCTCCGGCCGCGGCGGGGGTCTCAGACCTGCTCGGCCGCCGCCGCCGCCGCTGCCGCCATCTTCCCGCCGCCGCCGCCCCCTCACCCCCTCTGGAGCCTGCGCATGCGCCCTGGAGACGGGGGCGGGGGGGGGCGGCGCTGTCAGCTCTCTGCCGCCCCTGCACCCCGCCGCGCGTGGGGATTCCCCGGGAGCGCGGCGGCCTCTGGATTGTCCCGGAAGGGCCCGCCCCCGCCCCCGCCCCCGCCCCCTCGGTCCCCGCCCCCTCGGCCCCTGTCGCGCGGGGCGGGTGCCGCCCGGGGGGTGGGGGGGGTGGGGGGGTGGGGGGGGTGGGGGGGTGGGGGGGTGGGGGGGGTGGGGGGGTGGGGGGGTGGGGGGGTGGGGGGGCGGGTGCCGTCCCGGGGGGACCTTCCCCTCGCGCATCACCGCCGGGTCTCCCAGGCTGGGCTGCAAAGGGGCGTTTTGGAAAGGACACGTGGGCGGAGACGGAGTGGGGACAGGAAGTCACAAATCGCCGATTAGCCACTAAAATCTTGAAAACAGGGAGCCCTCGAGGAAGGCAGTCACTCCGGGGACGCCGCTGAACGTTGGAGGCCTGTAAAGTCTGCTGCTTCCATTCGGAACTGGAGATGGTGCGGGGCGCGAGGGGGGCGGGCATAATGTAACGGGTAAGACTGCCCATCAGGAGGCACCCCAATGTACAAGCCACCTGAGTGCACATTCCTTGTTCCCAGTCCTCAGTATGATCCAAAAACCCGCCCACTGTTTTTTGTTGGTTTGGTTTTTTGTTTGTTTTTAATGCAGTGAGGGCAGTAGCAACCAAGGTGCAAAAGCTGGCCCTCAGGTCGCTGAAGCCACTTCTCAGAAGCCACTTTGGGCGCGAGGGCTACCTGGCCAGCAGGAAGCACAGAGGCTCCCTGGCAACACCTGTATTTCTCTAGGACCTACATCAGTGTTGCTTTCTGATGTCTGGAGCCGCTATTTCACTGCTCTGCCTACGTCACATCATAGGATTGCTGGGAAGTTTAAATAGATCATCTGTTGCACAGGGAACCCCTAATAAACTCTTCCCTTCTCTCCCCCAATTTTGGCTAATGGGTTCATTTCATAATGTATTATCTTCAAGCTTTAAAAAACATATCTAGAGCAGCGGTTCTCAACCTGTGGGTCACGACCCCTTTGGGGGTCGAACGACCCTTTCACAGGGGTCGCCTAAGACCATCCTGCATATCAGATATTTACATGACGATTCATAACAGTAGCAACATTACAGTTATGAAGTAGCAACGAAAATAATTTTATGGTTGGGGGTCACCACATGAGGAACTGTATTTAAAGGGCCAGAAGGTTGAGAACCACTGCTCTAGAGGCTACTGTGTACCTGGCAATTCCTCTTTAATTCTCCCAACAGTCTATTGAGATAGGTCATATTTCCCCCATTTTACAAATGAAGAAATCAAGACTCATAGCGGTTAAACAGCAAACCAGGTTTTCAATGAGTAAACAGCCAGGATTGAACCTGGGCCCACCTGACTAAAGTCTTGGCTCTTCCTACCATGTAAGAGTCTTTCATTCTGCATTTCCCTTTGCCTGTTGCATATTATCAGCACTTAGAAGTGCAAACCAAGGTGACAGTACTAGTCAGGTTATGAAGACAGTTATCCCTTCATTCACTTTATAGTGGGTAGAATAGTATCCCCACCCCCCCAAAGATATATACAAGTCAGAATTCCTGGTAGGGTGAATGGGATGTTATTTGAAAATAGGGTCTTTGCATATGTAATTACGTCAGGGATCTCAAGATAAGATCGCTGTGGATTTTGGTGGGCCCTAAATCTAATGACTGGTGTCCTTAAAATAAGAGGAGAGGACAGAGACACATTCAGAGGCAAGGACGATGTGGAGACAGGCAGAGGTTGGGGTGATGTGTCTACAAGGCCTGGGATGGAAGACTGTCACCAGAAGCTGGGGGAGGGGCACAGAGCAGATTCTCCCTCAGAACTTCAGAGGAACTTGCTCTGCTGATTTCTATCTTCCAGAACTGTGAGAGAATATATTGTGTTGTCTGAAGCCATCACGTTGGTGGTAACTTGTTACAGCAGCCCTTAAGAAACTAATTCACACTTGATGCGCAATACATCTACAAATTGAACTCAAAATCTCTCCCCCGCCACCCCCCGCTCCCCGCTCTTTGTGAATTCCCTTAGTGCAGCGGTTCTCAACCTGTGGGTCGCGACCCCTTTGGGGGTCGAACGACCCTTTCACAGGGGTCACCTAAGACCATCGGAAAACACATATACAATTACATATTGTTTTTGTGATTACTCACTATGCTTTAATTATGTTCAATTTGAAACAATGAAATTGGGGTCACCACAACATGAGGAACTGTATTAAAGGGTTGCGGCATTAGGAAGGTTGAGAACCACTGCCTTAGTGAATGGCACCACCATCCAGTCAGAATTCTCAAAGTCATTCTATACTATCTCTGCTGTGGTCTTCCTATAATACAAAGCTGATCATGTCACTCCTCACCCGAAGCGTTAAAACCCTCCAGGACCGTTCACGATAAAAATGACTCCCCCTTAGATTAGCACATAAGGTCCTGAACACTGGTTTCCATATGCTGCTTCTTGGCCTCCTTTCCTGCCCCTTCCACAACGCATTCTTTACTCCAGCCACGTGCAGTATTTGCCGTTCCCATTTATTTGCCCTGACACATCAAGTCTTTAATGTCTCTGTGCCTTTGCAAATGTGGGTATTTCTCTTTTTTTACTATCCATCCTCTTACTTGTCCACTAAGACTCAGCTCAAGGAATATGTCTTCTGGAAAGCCTTCCTTCAT
The DNA here is from genome assembly GCF_014108235.1 of Myotis myotis. Classification (NCBI taxonomy): domain Eukaryota; kingdom Metazoa; phylum Chordata; class Mammalia; order Chiroptera; family Vespertilionidae; genus Myotis; species Myotis myotis. The sequence continues at coordinate 31,156,680 of NW_023416313.1, forward strand.
CTGTCTCCTCATCACACATTTCGGATTCCTGTGCCTCTCTCTGTGATCCCCAAGCATGTTTCTGTTGCCACATTTATCCTACTACGCTGACATTTATTTACTCGCCCGTCTGTCTTGTCTTTGAATTTATCCTTCCCCAAATTTCATTCATCTTTAAGGACTAACCTCATCTGTTCCACCTCCTCCTGACAGTAACAGCCAATCATTTTTGCTCTCTTCTCAACTGCTTGTGACTCCCATTTGATACTTAATAAAACACTATCTGATGTTATTTTACCTTTCACACATACATGTATGGTTTGCTCCCAAGGGAACTGTACACTCATTACAAAGCAGGGGCAATGTGTTACTATTTCTGTTGCTCCAAATCCTGAACACATTAGGAGACATGCATATACCAGTAACTAGAGGCCTGGTGCATGAAAATTCGTGCACTTGGGGGGTCCCTCAGCCCAGCCTGCACCCTCTCGCAGTCCGGGGCCCCTTGGGGGATGTCCACCTGCTGGCTTAGGCCTGCTCCCTGCCTAAGCTGCAGTTGGACATCCTTAGTGTTGCCAGGAGGCAGGAGAGGTTTGTGGCTGAGCAGAGCTTCCCCTATGGCAGTGGTTGGCAAACTGTGGCTCGGCAAACCGCGGCTCGCGAGCCACATGTGGCTCTTTGGCCCCTTGAGTGTGGCTCTTCCACAAAATACCAGCTCTTCCACAAAATACTGACTTCTGTGCATGGGCCAAGAAGTTTCAATCACACTGTATGTGCATGCCCGCACTTGGTATTTTGTGGAAGAGCCACACTCAAGGGGCCAAAGAGCCGCATGTGGCTCGCAAGCCGTGGTTTGCTGACCACGGCCCTATGGGATCACACTGACCACCAGGGGCAGCTCCTGCGTTGAGCATCTGCCCCAGGTGGTCAGTGTGCGTCATAGCGACCGGTCATTCCCAGTCATTCTGCCGTTAGGGTCAATTTGCATATTACCCTTTTATTATATAGGATATGTACTTGCTAACTTTGATGGATGCATATTGGGCTGATTTTCTCCTGTTATGTAAAGAACATTACTAATACCTAAGTGTTTCTGACATGTGTCCACTCTAATGCTCACCAGGCATTACCCCAGAGAAGAACCTCATTCACTCTCTCTCTGTGTCTCCTAAGTGTGCTTCCTGGGTCCAGTCCTGCCCCCTCCAAAGTTAGCCCCTAGGGCCTCCAACGGGATATAATAGAGATACCAGAACATACTGTTTATCTATTTACAGTCCTTGGCTGCTTCCCCATTGCCTACAAAATAAATCTCTCTCTTTAAAAAAATTTTTCTTATTGACTTCAGAGAGGAAGGGAGAGGGAGAGAGAAACATCAATGATGAGAGAGAATCATTGATTGGCTGTCTCCTGCACACACTACACTGGGGATTGAGCCCCCAACCTGACCGTGACCTCCCCGTTCATAGGTCAACGCTCAACCACTGAGCCACGCCAGCCAGGCTAGTTATCACTTTGTTAGCCTGTTATATAAGACTCATCATAGCTGAGCTCAGAACTGTCTTTCCAGTCTTTTCTCTGATTCTGTTATCCCACTGAACTAGTGTTCATCATTCTCTGCCTCTCCATGCAATTTCATGTCTCTTTGCTGCTCCATTTTCTCTTCTCTTCCGGGTGAACTCCTCTCCATCCTTCCAGAGCTGGCTCTTTATGTCATTTTCTTCTGTGACTTACCCTGATCCTTTCTCCAGGGGGATGGAGGAGGAGGTAAGGGGAGAGTCCGGGTTGCCATGGGACTTAATATTTACCTCATGTAATTTGTTGCATTCAGCTATGGTGTGTATCTCTCTCTTGCACAGATTGTGAGGCCTAGGAAGTAGGGACTGAGTCTGATTTTGCTTTCTGATGAAGGCAGATGTTTCTGCCACACGAGAAATTTAGTAAATGTTTTATCAAATGTGCTGAAAAGATGTATTTCAACATCCTTCATCCAAGGACTGCCTCATGCCGTCCCATGTCCCTCTCCTGGGGTGTTTAAGGGTATCTTACAATGTGGATCCTGCCCACTGCACCTTTGCAATAGCTTAATGTGCCCTAAGCTCACCCCTTCAATGAATTCTTCACAGAGCCATGTATTTAGCTAGCAGAGCTGAAAAACTGAGGGCAAGGATGCCTTCTTTTTTGAACTAACTGTAATGATGGAAACCTGGGTTGAACTAGGAGGGCTATCTCGTGACCCCAAAATACCTCACTAAATCTATTTTTTCCTTCTATACCATGTTTGTTACAAATGTCCTATGGTTTACTTAGATTTAGATGCTAAGGTGATACAGTTGTGATATATTAAAAATTTCCTCTTGTTTTTGTGGTTTACTCAATAGTGGGTATATTGCCCTGACTGGTTTGGCTCAGTGGATAGAGCGTTGGCCTGCGGACTCAGGGGTCCCAGGTTCGATTCCGGCCAGGGGCATGTGCCTTGGCTGCGGGCACATCCCCGGTAGGGGGCATGCAGGAAACAGCTGATTGATATTTCTCATCGATGTTTCTAACTCTTTGTCCCTCTCCCTTTCTCTCTGTAAAAAATCAATAAAATGTATTTAAAAAAATAGTGGGTATATATTTTTCAGAAAAATTCTGAACTGTTGTTTTGAGCAGGGAATGCTTATTGTTATAACTGCTGTCCCATGGGAGGGCCTGCCTTCAGCTCAGATCCCTACCAATTCCAGTTAGCCCTTGAACATGGATTTGAACTGTGCAGGGCCACTTACATGCAGATTTTTTTCAATAAATACATACAGTACTGTAAATGCATTTTCTCTTCCTTATGATTTCAACACTTTCTTTTCTCTAGCTTACTTTATTGTAAGAACACAATATGTAACACATATAACACACACACAGTGTTGATCAACTGCTTACTAGTCTGTTATCGGTAAGGCACTGGTCAATGGTAGGCTACTAGTTAAGTTTTTGGGGGAGTCAAAAGTTATACACAAATTTTCCGTTTTGCAGGGGTCAGCACCCCTAATCCCCATTTTGCTCCAGGGTCAACTGTAGTTCTTTCTCCAGTGGGTGGGTTTTTAAAAACATTTTTCCCTTCCAGTGTGGCAGAGAACAAGGACCAAAGGAAGCTGGTAAATTGGGGACAACAAGCTGTCAGGCTACAGAACACTGAATGGACACATTAGTGTTTTGCCACCTACAAGGAGACAAAGTGCCTTGGCAGTACCACCAGTAAAAACTGACTCTAAAGGAAACGTCATGCAAGTAGGGCCCTGGCCCAAAGGAGTAAGCTCCTGATGCAGACAGCTGTGGGCCAGAGCGGCGTGGCACACACAGAAGAGGATCAGGGGCGCCTGAAAAAGCAGCGGACCAGAGCAGAACAGGTTATTCTTTAGCCACACTGTCCTGAGTGGGGAAGGATGGGACATCTGATAAGGATCCCATCAGCTGTCTTTGTAGCTTATTGCCTATATTCATGTTTGGTGGCGCATGAAACTACACACACAGCCCTCACTTCATTGAGTGTTTCTGTTAATCTTCCACTGGCTTCTTCAAATCCCAAGTTAAAAATCTCTCCCGCTGACCAATGTAGGTAAAATTCAGAGTGGACAAAAACTAAGGACATTCAGAAGCTTATTCCTTCCAGATGTTCGACACATTACCTTCTCTAGAACAAATGGTTTCTGGGTGGGTGAGAGAATTATGATGCCACAGAACACCAACTGGCTATTACATTTGCTTTCTTCAAGCTCAAAGGGATTATGACGTCAGATACAAAAGAGCCAATCATCGCCCTCCTTCCTTCCTTTCTCCCCCCCCTCCCCCCGCCCCTTTTTTAAATTTAGCAAACTATGCAGAGGGTAACATATCAGTTGCTCTGCTGAAGTAATAAAGCTAAATAAGCCTCTTCCTTTTCGTCAAGAAGCTCACAAGCTGATGTCGGAGGCAGACAAATGAGTACAACATCCTGTGATCATTGCAACAGTATTAACATATCTGAAAGTTAAAGACAGAAAACGTATCAATGAGAGTGATGAGCTCTGAGGGGTTGGGGGATTTAGGAAGATTTTTGTCAGTTTGAGCTGGGTGTAAATTGATTTAAAGTGCAGCTATGGAAAAATACCTTGTTTATTTCTTAGAGGTTAGGTTGTTGCCTTGTTTATTTCTTAGAGGGTTATTCCAGAGAATAAATTGTACTCAAGAAAGATGCTCAACTTTTGATGATTAGCTAATGCTCTCAAAATCAAGGCTTGACTCGAACTGAACTGTGAACCAAAAATTGAAACAAAGGGCAAGATTTGCTCAATCTGAACCTTAGCCAGTATGTTTAAAAACAACTACACAAGCATTAAAGAATGTCACAACTACAAGAAACCTTAGAACTCATTTAGTCCATTTTTTTATTATACAGATACAGAAAAATGAGGCTCAGAGTGATTAAAGTGTTATGTGAAGTCATGAAAACACTAGAGGCAGAGTGTGAGATAAAGCAAGAGTCCACGTTCCAAGTTAGCTGTTCTTTCAACTTCTCCAAGACCCCTAAAAGTGTATCACAAAAGAAAGGTTTGCTTTGTATTCTTTCTTTCCAAGTACTTGCCTAGTTGATAATATCCTAAAATAACCAAATCAGGATAAAATTAGAATGTCAAAATATTCTCCAAATAGAACCTTTATTTCGCTGACATTTTCTTCCATATATAGACAAAAGTAGGCTTACCAACTTTTTGAACAGAACTTCTACCTTATTGACAGCATGCTTGGAATTTGAAGCATATGGATTCTTCTTTAATTGGAAAGACTATTTGCACTCCAGGCTCTAGCTCTTTCTTTAATTGATTGCTATGCCGCACTCAAAGCTCTGAGGAGGGGATCATTATTGAGGGCACTTATGAGGATGTCCACTTGTTCCTACAGGTATGGAATTTCTAAGTGTGTAGCAGGTAACATCACCAGCGCTGAGAGCCGGGTGTCAGTTGCTTGTCCCTCTCTTTGATGACATGTGTTCCAGTGTTATCCTTTTGGCATTGCTGGAAGGTGACTGCAAGAAACAGTCACATGAAGATTGTCCCTATATTTTCTTTTAAGATAGGGGGTTGTTGTTAAAAACACCTTAATCTCTGTTGTTCTATACTCTTTGAAAAAGAATAAGCATGCTTTGGAATTAGTACCAGAAAAATGCATTTACATTCAAAGAACTGATATCTATATTTTAAAAATCACTATTCATTACCCTCATTTTCTTTTCTGCATTGGCTTCCACAGAGCTCAGAAAGAAATGGAAAATATGGCTCAATCTTACTACATAGTCTTAAATTTGGGGTATATTTGCTTTTTAAAAAAATATATTTTTATTGATTTTAGGGAGGAAGGAAGAGGGAGAGAAGAAACATCAATGATGAGAGAGAATCATTGATCAGCTGCCTCCTGCATGACCCCTACTGGGGATCGAGCCTGAAACCCCGGCATGTGCCCCTGACCTGGACTCGAACCATGACATCCTGGCTCATAGGTCAACGCTCAATTTTGCTTTTCCATTAAAAAATAGCAATGATATTTTCTACAAGTCTTTTACTGTAAACCATTTCAGATCCTTTTTTGGAAGTAGTGAGGGTAAATTATGAATATTAAAACATTTCCTTTGTTTTGACTCATTGAGTGCTATGCTTCATTGTTACATTTTTAAAGAGTTGAGTTTTAAAAAATATATTTTTATTGATTTCAGAGGGGAAGGGAGAGGGAGAGATAGAAGCATCAATGATGAGAGAGAGCAATTGATCTGCTTCCTTCTGCATGCCCCACACTGGGGATCAAGCCCGCAACCTGGGCATGTGCCCCGACCAGGAATCAAACTGCGACCTCCTAGTTCATAGGTCGAACCTCAACCACGGAGCCATGTCCGCCGGGTTCGCGGGCAGGGTATGCTTCTGTGTTATTAATAAAAAGTTTCTGCTATGCACCACCACACTCCAGAGTTCTAAGGAAACCACGAAGTACAAAATGACTACAGATCTTAAGGGCCTTGAATCCAGTTGTGTGGCTAGAGCACTGTGGAGATAAGTAATGTCAGGTAGCGTATTCTTAAGGGATTTCAAAGACGCATTCTGTCCTAGGACTCTATAAGTTTAATTATTAACTTAGTAATATGAACATTTGCTCAAAGCATATTCTGTTTTGATTCAGATTAAATATTGATATTTTGGCTAACATTTCTCTGAGGGTGGTCAAAGTTCTTGGGTAACTTTGTTTCTGAATAAGTTTTCATAAAAGCAATTTGTATTCCTGGTAGAAATTTGGAAAATCAGGAAGGTATAAAGGAGCAAATTAAAGTCACCATAATCATACCTGGCGTTCATATTGCATAATATTACACAATATAAATGACACTTGATATCCTGCTTTTTCTACTTTATACTATATTGTGAGAATTCTTAGATACTAGATATTCTTTGGTCATAAGATTTTTATTTTGCAACATTTCATTGAATGATTATTGAAGACAATCGCTCAATGATTGTTGCAAAATAATCATTGTTGAATCCTATTGTTGAACATTTAGATTGTTTCCAACCTAACTATCCCCATCTATACTAATAAAAGGGTAATATGCTAATTAGACCAGACATCTTCCGGACAACCATCTGGACGTCCTTCCTGACAAAGCTGGGCCTGGGTGAAGCCGCCTGCCTGTGGTCCCAAGTGCCACTGGCTGTGGCTGTGGCTGTGGCTCAGGAGAGGGAGAAGCGGCCCACCCTGTGGTCCTGGGTGCCAGCGGCTGTGGCCTGGGCAAAGCTGCCCGTCCATGGTCCCCTGCAGCTGCGGCCAACCTGGGTCCCCGGTGCCTATGGCTGGCCAGAGGAGCGAATCTTGGGTCCTGGGTGTGGAGCTGAGGCAAAGGCAGTTAGGGGCACTCAGGCCAGCAGAGGAGCAGTTAGGGGAGATCAGGCTGGCAGGGGAGCAGTTAGGGGCAATCAGGCAGGTAGGCAGAGGTGGTTAGGGGTGATCAGGCAGGCAGAGGTGGTTAGGGGTGATCAGGTAGGCAGAGGTGATTAGGAACAATCAGGCAGGCAGGCAGAGGGTTTAGGGGTGATCAGGCAGGCAAGCAAGCGAGCAGTTAGGAGCCAGCAGTCCCAGATTTCGAGAGACAGGGATCGGGCCTAAACCAGCAGTCAGACATCCCCCATGGGGTCCAGGATTAGAGAGGGTGCAGGCTGGGCTAAGGGACCTCCCTCCCCTGGGGGCATGAATTTCATGCACTGAGCCTCTAGTTAAATATAATACTGTGGCCCTAGCTGGCTTGGCTCAGTGGATAGAACATCAGCCTGCAGACTGAGGGTCCCAGGCTGGGACCCTTCTGGTCAAGGGCATATGCCTAGGTTGCGGGCCAATCCTCAGTAGGGAGAGTGCAGGAGGCAGCCAATCAATGATCCCCTCTCATCACTGATGTTTCTATCTCTCTCTCTCTTCCTATCTGAAATCAATAAAAATATATATAAAAAATATAATACTGTGATCTACGTTTGTAATGGTAGTGAGCACAGCATTTATGAAGCACTGACAGTACCAGTATATGCCAAGCACTGTGCTCAAAGTACCTGACATGAATTATTTATTTCATATAATTCCGTGACATAAGAACTGTCATCCCTTCTTAAAGATGATGAAACCAAGAATTAGCAGTTAAAGTGCCCACAGCAAGGAAGAGGATTTAATCTCTAATCTGACAAAATATTTCAACTTGCTTTTCATGAATATGTAAATAGGACTGTTCCAGTTGCCCATAAAAATAGAAATAATTGGTTCCAAATTAAGAAATTTGTAAAGTTTTTCTCCATCCCCTTTGTCCTCCTTTATATTCTTTTCAAGGAAGAGAGCATCTAATAAATATTTAATGGGATGTTTGTGATTTTTTTCTTTAGTAATTATTCTACAGTGATAAAATAATATGTGCTATGTACCCTTAGAATCCTTATTTTTGGGTTTTACAGAAAACAGTAGGAACACTGGTCCCAGAAGTTAGCCTCTCATCTTTTATTAGAGAACAATAAAACCACTGTAATGAAGAGAAATAAAAACAAGAGGTGATAAAAATTCTGAATTTTATGGTACTTGGACACATACAATCCTATATAATAAAATGCTAATATGCAAATTGTTCCCTCGGGAGTTCAACTGCTAGCTATGACCTGCGCTGACCACCAGGGGGCGGCATGGAATGAAGGAACCTCCTGCTGGCAGCCAGCAGCTGGGTGCAGGGGTCCTCAAACTACGGCCCGAGGGCCACATGCAAATACAAATATTGTATTTGTTCCTGAAAGGGCGAGGGCTACGCCCTCCATCTTACCCTGGATCCTCCATGTTGGGGCAGAGGCCATGTGCTCAGAGAAGTGCCTTCTTCCCGAGCCCAGGCCCCTGCTGGCCACGCCCAGGATTTCTTTGAACTAACCAATGACAAGCAAGGTATGTGTGCGCCATAGAGATGACCCCATCCTGTGTAACAAGACCCGACTTGCGCCTGGCTAATCGGCAGGGCCCACAGCCAGCTCCCTCCCCTCACTATTAAAGCCCTGATTTTCTCATGGGACTCACTCGGTTTCTGGTCGCTGCGTGGACTGGAGGCCCGGGTCGGGTTAGCTAACTCAATAAAGGACCTTCTGCTTTTGCATCGGACTGGCTCCCTGGCGTGGTTTCTTGGAGATCTTGAACTCTGGGCATAACAGTTCCCGTTTTGTTTTTTTACTTCAAAATAAGATATGTGCAGTGTGCATAGGAATTTGTTCATAGTTTTTTTTTTAAACTATAGTCCGGCCCTCCAACGGTCTGAGGGACAGTGAACTGGCCCCCTGTTTAAAAAGTTTGAGGATCCCTGAGCTGGGGGAAGGAAGGCCTCAATTGGTCCTGATCACTGATCAGGCCTAGGGAACCCACTCGTGCATGAATTTTGTGCACCAGGCCTCTAGTGTTCATATAATTTTAAGTATCTGAGGAAATGGAACTGAATGAAAGTATTTAGCAAGCTGAGGCCCTGCCTCACTCCCACTGTTTTAATGAGTAGATAAGGATGATTTGCAATCAATACATCGTCTGATGGCATGTAAAGTCAGGGCTTCTAAAGTGCTTAACGAAGGTTGAAATGGTTTCATTTCTTAAGTAGTTCAAACTATCCACTGTGGCTCACTACATCCTTTTGAAACAGTGTCAAACCAGGTCTGAACTTTCACAGTCTCAATCGGAGAATTCAGAATTCAATGAAACTTTAAAGTGCCCAACGAGTCTAAAAATACACTACCAAATCTGGTCCAATCCTGAGGGATTAAATTGTGAACATCCTGGAACTAAAATCTAATGACTTGGGCACCCACCCAGTGGGCCATTGAAGAGGGAAGAATTGAAAGTTTAGTTAAAGCTAGTTTCTTCCAGGTCAGCCCTAGGTGTCACAGACGAAGAATTAAAAGCCTGAGAAGTGAAAGAATAAAGGAGGAGCCAAACGTGCTTTCCTGACCGAAAACTTCTATGGGGAAGGAACCTTTGCTTTTTCTAGGCAAGAGGCCTCCAGCTGGCCCCCAGCCCGCCACCCCGCACTGCGCCCGTCCCGCGCCGCTGCCATCGCTGCCATCGGGTGTAGCCTCGGCGTCCTCCGGCCCCGGGCCCCACCTGGAGTCTCAGCGGCACGGGCGCCACTCGCCTTCTACCAGCAGCAACAGCAGCAGCAGCAGCAGCAGGAGGAAGAGCAACAGGATCAGCAACATTGCGCGCCTTTGGGGGGGTGGGGGGATGGGGAGGATGGGGGGGCGGAGGAAAGCAGGAGGGCTGCGGGGCGGAGGTGAAGGGAGGGCGCAGTGGGGGCTGGGCGGTGGCACCGGCGTTGCCTCGGTGCCCGGGGCGCGCGTCCCTAGCAGCCGCCGCCCACGTCAAGGTTTGTTTAATAATCGCCCGGGGATTTAAGGCCTGGGCTCGCGGCGGGCCGCGGGGGAGCCAGGAGACCGCGCCGGGCAGCGGATGAGGCGCGGAGGCTGTGGCCCAGGGCACCTCCCCCCGGCTTCCCCAAACCCTGCCCGGTCAGACCCGAGGGGGAGGATGGAAACATCGGCCGAACTCTGAGCCCCTCAGGAAGATAACACCCTTCCCGCCCAGTCGCCCTGCGGTCCAGCGGAGGCCACCGACTCGTTCCCTCCAAGTCTCCATCTCCCCGAGCCGGACCGAGCGGAAAAACCAGCGATGGCGGAAACCCTGAGGAAACTGGTCTCCAACGATTTTTTACGAACGATGTACGAGAACCTGGAGCTCTGGCAGAGGGATTACAACGTGAGTCGGCGTGGGAGAGCCTGGGCTGGCTTTCCCTCCTTACACAGCCCTCCGCGGGGGGTTTTTAGGCCTGGCATCGGGGTGCCGCTTTGCAAAGCCCCGGGGATTGTGATTGCCGGGAAGGCAGGACCGGCAGGTGTCTGCTGGCGGCGCCGTTTTCTTCCCGCGACGCGAGGCGGCGCTGGGGATGCGCTCCGGCCCGAGTGAGCTGTAGAGAGCGCAGCCCCTTTAGTGGTAACCAAGGACGCTGGCGGCCCTAGCAACGGAAAAGGCCTTCGATCTGCCAGGGGTCTGAAGGTCAAGCCCTTCACGCTCCCTCCAGTCGCTTCCGCCAGCAATCCACCTCCCTATCGTCATTCATCTCGAATGTTTTTTGTTTGTTTTTGTTTGTTTTTTACTACACTCCAACCCCGGCTTCTCCGCAAGTCTCTCACTAGGAAGATACCAGGGGTTGCATCAGAATAGATTTTTAAAAGAACACACCCAGTATTTATTATCCAGAAGTGAGTGAAACGGTCACTTCTCAACCTTGCGGGTTTCACTGGTGTGCTGGTCCACATGGCCTGTAGGCGCAGCTTCAACACCAAGGCAGACTTCAGAAGGCCTGTTGCCAGGGCGTCTGTAAGAGGCCAATATTCTGTCATTGGACCCAAAGCGCTCTTCAAGTCTCTAACCCCCTCCCCACGGAGAAGATAGAACTCCACTGCTAAATTTACTTGACATTTGGTCCGTCCGTCTTAAATAAGACCCTTCCACTCTTAATAGCAAGTAGAACTAACTGCGAGGCAGACAGAGCTGGGGACCCGGAATCAACACCCCTAGGTTCTGGGTCTGGTTCTGCTTGGTACTGGCTGAATGACCTGGGCTGTTTATGTAACCTCTCTGGGTCCCGGTGAAAGGGGAGAGACTGGACTAGATCATACATAACGTTCCTTCCGGATCTCAGTTTGTTGAGTCTCCACCTGCTTGTTTCTAAAATCCCACAGGAAAAATGCAACTGGCTGCCGGCCTGTGTCCCTTAGACTTTCCCACTCACCCTTTAACCAGAGCTCCCAAGGTGGGTGGGTAATTCAAGAACAACTACAGCTTTCTCCTGGGACCTCCTTCCTAGTGTTAGTGTTTATCCCCTTTGTCCTCTTTTAAAGAACCCACACTGATGATTCCTTCTCCAAGATTGCAGGAAATTAAGATTTACCTCTTTATCACAAAGGCCTTGGGTCCCTCCCATGCCCCCTCCCCCCCTTAAAAGTGCCTACTTGCTGCAAAGTCTCAGAATAATTGTTAGGCCCTATGACTGGACATCTCCATCTGAAGGTCCTGCAGACCCCCTAACCTGTCCCCAAAACAGCTATACCTCTCACTTGTTTCCAACCCTCCCAACTTCCTCCTCCGGTAATGCCAGCATCCGTGGGACCTTAGTAGATCCAGATGTGATATGGGGCCTTTAGTGGACCCTTGGCATCTCCACCGCCCTCAACATCTATCAGCCAGATGTTAAAACTGCCTCCTGCCCTGCCAGGCAGACTCTCTAATCCAAACTCTAGAGTCTGCTTCTGCCAGATTGATTTTTGTAAAACGCAAAGCAAATCTGACCAGGTCATACCCACACTCGTTCACTCACCCTGCTAAATCTTTCAGGGATGGGGTGAAGCCCAGAGACCATGTGACGAATAAAGCCTTTGCTATTTGGTCCCTGGACCCTGTATTCCACTTTCCCCTATAATATACCTTGTTTCTTGCCCTGTTACCTGCTGTTTCTCCCCTTGAAATGCCCTAACCTTTTACCCTTCACCCATCACCAGTGTGAGTTTTGCCCCTTCAGCAGCTCACTATCCACCCAGAACCCTTAATCAACTATAAGGTAATTATTTAAGTCAGGTATGTTTCCCATTCTCCCTCCTGCTTCTCCAGCCAGTGAGCTCATTGACAGCAGGCAACATTTCTAAATTTTTATTTATTTTTAATATGGTGTTGTGTCCTGAGCTGCCAGCCCAAGTCCTTACATACAATAGAAACTCAATGATTTATGAATGAAGGAATCTTGAGAGTCTGTGCTTTGGAATTAGGAGATAGTATAATTAGTTCATACCTGTATTTTATTTACCTGTTGAGTACATGTTTGGTAATGTGACCCTATTGAAACTTGAGTATCTTGGGCAATGTTTTGTGTTAGAAGTTGCAGCGTGTTATGACATGTCTTGGGAACAGGAACTGACAGTATATTCTCTTCTGTTCTTTAAGTTGTGCAGACAAACATTTGGCAAACATTCCATTGAGCACGTACTTATACCAGGCATTTGGCAAGGCGAAGGAGCATCTATAATAATAAAAGTGTAATATTCTAATTAGACCGGACGTCCTTCCAGACGGTCTTCTGGATGAAGCCAGAGCTGTGAGGGAAGCCCAGGTCCCAGGTGTCTGCTGGCAGCTGGAAGGAAGCCCAGGTCCCAGGTGCTGGAGGGAAGCCCGTGCCAGCAGCTGGGGAAAGGAAGGCTTACTCTTGCATGAATTTTGTGCATCAGGCCTCTAGTATTGTAACAGTACCCTAATAATACTTTTAATTATTTTGTATCTCCTCTATTCTGCACCTAAGTTAGCTCATGAGATAAACCACCTCCTAGATACAAGCAACGGTGGCTCATATTTGAAATTTATTTTCTAGGGGAATGTGACTAATAAGTGGAGAACCAGATTTGAACCAATGTCTACCTTATTCCTAAATCCACTGGTCCTTTCAATACCGAATGCCACTTCAAGGCACCAATTGTTGAACACTTCTGTCTCTGAGATGCTGAATATGCATTATTTTGATTTAATTCTCTTAACATTCTGCAAGGCATTATCTATCCTTATTTCTGGAGAGGAGATGGGCTCAGAGAGGCAACCTGTGCCGCATCACATAGAACTTGTGGCAAGTGGCAAAGCTGAGACACTGCTTCAGGTCAGCATGACCCCTGGTACGTGGTATGGTCTAGCCAGGGGGCAGAAGGCTGAAAGGGGAATTGAAGGTCAGTGTTACAAGTGCAGGAGCGAAACAGCAACGGCAGGGAGCTGCTGGTTCAACAAGGAAGGAATGGAGATAGCTGTGTAAGCTGTGTGCTCCAAATGTTCTAATCAAATTCAGTATTGGGCTAAGTCACGCATTCATTTATTCACTCATCCATCAAATATTGTTGGGCCCTTTGATTTGCTATGGATACGAGTGGCAATTGATACAAACACGAGACATGCAAAATCATTTTAAAAAAACACATAGTCTTCTTAGGAAAAAGGGAGAGACAGAGAAACAAATGGCTAAAACAGAAATAAATGCTACAACAGAGCTCGTCACCAGGTATTATTTACCTGGCATGGAAAAGAAGCCAGCAGCTCCCCTAGTAATGATGAGTCCATTCTATCCAAACTCCTTGGAAGGCCTGCCGACCTCTCTGACCTCCTGTGGTCTCCTTGAGAACCTACTTTTGGTTCTCAAGGTTTTCAAACTCCTTTTTGTCATGTGGCCTTTTCCCCTGCTGTTCCCACAACCCGACAAACTCCCTCTCTAGCCTCTGCATTCAGGACTTAATTCAGGGTCTCCTCATCAGAGAAGCCTTCCCTAACCCCCCTTCTCATTCCCTCTTTGCCACATCATCTAGTCTTCCCTCTACTCCCAGCAATAATCACCATCTAAAAGTCAGTATCCAGGAGGGGTGAGAGCATGAGTGGGGATGGGGGTTGGGGGGCAATGGGGGAATAAGGACACATATGTTATACCTTAATCAACAAAGAAAAAAAACATATAAAAACAATAAAAAAAAACATAAAAAATAAAAGTCAGTATAGTTTAGTGGTTAAGAGCATGGGATCTGGAACTAGGCAGCTAAGGTTCTGACTTCAGTTCTGACATTTTATTAGCTAAGCAATCTTGGGCAAGTTATTTAACTTCTGTGCATCTCAGTTTTCTCATCTGAAGTTGGGAATAGTAACAATGGTACTTCTATCTCGTAGTGTGCTATTGTGGGGCTTAACTGAGCCTATATATAGAAGCATGAATAATGCCTGGCACTTAGGAGGGATGTAATAAATCCAAAATGAGTGAATTGTCTATGTTCACTCATCCATCTAGTTACTTACTGTGTTTGAATATATACTCTAGAATGCAGGGCTGGAAATACAACAGTGAATGATCAGGGCAGGCACAGCCTCTGTCCACAGGGCACTTCCCTTGTGATACCGATATGCATTTTTCTTGTCAACTTTTGGCTAGAGGTCATCTAAACTTTTCTTATCTATTCTAGTTTCTATCCTCCTTGTGAGGCACTTCCTGTCTCAGGATTTATAGTGCCCACTACTAGTGCCTTATAATGGCTTGAGATGACATATCAGTCTATGCATGTTTACTCCCACATGATTTGTTGGTTGCTTACAGTTATGTCCCTTCCTTTAGTATTAGACGCAATGAGAGGTTCAGCTAATGAGAAAGAGTAGCAGTTCACCAAGGAGATGACAAAAGCAGGATAATAGCGACAAGACCTACCTCTTGGCTTCTTCATGTTCTGCCCTTACTGCTTAGATGTTCCACAGCCACTTGAACCAACCCTTTCCCCTAGTCTGCCAATGTCTTATCACCTAGATTTCACTTCCTCTTGGGAAGAAGTCTTCTCTGACTTTCGAAGACAATGGGCTCTTGAGTAGACCTGTGTTCACCCCCATGGTAAGACTGACTACCCCACTGCAGGGTAACTGTCTATCTCTTGTCTCCCCCACTCGTCTGCAAGTGCCATATGGCCTGGCCCATCTTTTTTGTCTTATTCTCCATTATCCTCAACCCAGCAATACCTGCTTACTGTTAACAGGTAGTGTTCTTTATGTACATATGGAACTTAGGTAGAGGACAAGAACCAATACAGCAGGTAAGTTAGGGAGCAATGATTTGTACTGTTATAAAAGGCTTATTCACTTTATGAAAGGACTTGTTGCAGGATTCTGTTGAGTAATAATGAGTCAGGGTTAATGATATTAAAATGACTCCCAAACCTTAGTGGTTTAAGACCCACAAGTACTTTCTCAGTTATGTAACAGTCTTTGTAAGTGTTCAATTAGCAGCTTCCCAAATCTTGTGGCTTTATCACCCGCTAAGCCTTTGGGGTCCTCTGCAGTTAGCTGGCAGATGGGGCAAGCAAAAAAGAAGAGAATCCCTCAAGAGGTTTTCTTCAGGGTCACACCCCAAAGTGGCACACATCACTTTCCTTCCCATGGACCTGAACTCAGTTACATGGCCCCACAAACAAGCTGGGGAAAGCGCTCTAGCTGTGTGCCCAGGAGGCAAGGTAACCGTGTTTTGATGAATGCACAGCAGTGTTTGGCTCTGGGAGCATACCAGAGCCAGGCAGCCCTGGTATAAAGTGAGGCCCTTGTCTACCTGCCGTGGGGGAGAAGAATTACACTGATGTCTACTGTTTTGGCTTTGCAGACAAACTCATGTGATCAGAATCTAAGTTTTTGCCTGGAATTCATTGAACAAGTTGCCAAGATTCAGGGACAACTCTTTGGAATCCTCACTACAACAGCTCAAGAAGGTGAGTATGTCCTGAACTTTCCCATCCAGCCCCCACCCCTTTTCTGTGTGCGCTCTGACTGAGTTGGCGTGCTTGGGTTTCTCTCGCTGACCTGATTTGTGGATTCTTCTAGGAGGACGTTATGATGGTGTGGAAGTAATCAAATCACGCCTTTTGCCTTGGCTGGAGACCGCCTTTACTGCTGCTTCCCTGGGAAAACCTATTGACAGCAAGGTCCCCTCTCTGCAGGTAAGGATGCTAAAGGATTCCCCTTGATTTTCAGCACCATGGTCAGGCTCTGTGAACGCAAACATTCATGATATGGTTTTGACCTAGAGAGGGACTCAACTCTACTTGGGGAGTTGGGACACAGGCATAAAAGGTGAGTTCCTGTTTACAGTACTTTGGGGCATATTGGATTGAATTTTCTCTTAAGACAAACCTGGATTCAAATCTCAGCTTCGCTTACTCACTAGTGGGATGACCAGGCAAATCAATGAGCCTCAGCCTCCTCAGCTACAAAAAGGGCCTGGGGAGGATCTACATCTGAGACATTGCTTGCCCCACACAAGGCCTTAAATAGTAACTTTTAAACGATGAATTAGTCCTCCAGACAAGGTACCAAGGGGTTCAGGAGAGAAAGAGATTATCAGATGGGGAAAGCTCAGTATTCGGAAAGAGTGAAATACAATTAATTGGAAAATTCCAAGATAAGAAGAAAGCTCAGTTCTGGTAGACTCACAGAGGGTCTCATATTTCGTGGTTGGTCCTGGTGGTTTCCATGGACAGTGTCAGTGTCTTAACAGGGGAAGATCAGACTGGAGACAGAACATATACTTTGCTTAAGGCATTGGCATTATTATATTGGGCTAAGCAAAACATTAGTGACCTTGATTTTAAATGCTTACATGGATCTCCATAAAATTCTTTCCAAAATTAAAGCATGTCGAGCAGGCTGTTCTAAGCAACAGGGTCTCATGAGGTAGTGGCTGAAGGATTCTTCTTTGGAGGTCACCGGACAGAATTTTTGTCCCTCTTCTATAGTCCTGGGGAGGTTGTCTAACCTTTATTTTTTAGTGTCCACATTTGCTCAATGGGGACAATGCTTTTGCTGGCCTAATAGAGTCATTGTGAGAATTAAACGTGATAAGCATGAGAAGCAACAGCTATGTGGTAAGTACAATAGTCATCAGTTGTCTTAAAGCAATCTCCACCCCGCTCCCCCCCACCCCCGGGGATTTTCATATGCTTTTGAAATTTTTACCCTCTATGCATGTTATTCTCGGTATAGACATATAGGATGATGTTTAAATGTCTGTTTTTAGAATCGAGGTATAACTTACCTACAGTGGCACCCATAGGTTGATGAATTGTGACAAATGCACATGTCCAGGTAACTCGCACTCCTATCAAGATCTAAAACATTTCCATCACTCCAGAGCATGCCTGTGCCACTTCCCAAGCATGCCCCTCTGCCCCCAGGGCAACCACTCCTCTGACTTTTATCGTTCCAGGTTAATTTTGTCTGCCAGTGAACGGAACATACATTATATGCTTTTTTGTGCTTGACTGCCTTTGTTCAGCACAATACTTGTGCAACCTGTCTCTGCTATTTCATGTACTCAGACGATTTTTTGACATGTGTATCTTTCTAGGACACGTTTGAAAGGGAGAGACAGAAAGAGGCTGGGGCTCGAGATCGGGAGATGAAACAATTAGAAGTGGAGCTGAGCTCAACTCATAATCAAATCAACCAGATTCAAGACGAGTAAGAGGAATGCAAGTTATCTTTTCCCAAAAAGAGTTGTTTGTTCTTTATTTAATTTTTAAGTGTGAAAGGAAACTCATGTAAAATGTAGGCATTTGCTAATAAGTAATAAGTAATATGGTGTGTGTGTGTGTGTGTGTGTGTGTGTGTGTGTTTATGTGTGTGTGTTGGGAGTCAGTGTCTTTGAGTTTGGGGCCAGGATTTCCATATGATCCCTAAGGCCCTGGTCCCTTTGGCTCCATTCCTGGAGCCCCCTCTTTTCCATAGGCCTGTTGTCAGCCCATATTTATAAACAGAGGAAAATTGTTATATGAAAATCTATTTTCAGGGACGGAAATGAGAAAGGATGCAGAGGGAAAGGGTTAAGGAGGGTAAATAGAAAAATTAAGAGAAAGAGAGCAAAGGCAAGATGAAAGCAGGCTGCATGTATTTGTTTGTTGTACTTACTTAGGGGGTGGGACTGAGAGATCAGACTTTTTAAATGATGAATAATTCAAGATTCTGGAATAACTATTTGATATAAAAAAGTATTTTAAAAAGTTAAGCAGTGTCAGGCAGCATATCAGATGCCTGGTATGTACAAAACCAGGCTAGTAAGCTCAAGGAATCACTGCAAAGAAAATTGAAAACTTTGGGTCATACTTGAGGAAGATAGACCTGTGTGTATGAAACTGCACTCAACACACCTAACAGGAGCCCATCAATCAATAAGGTATTTCTCCTCCCACAGCATCATTTCATTGCTGACATGTATGGGGAAACAGGGGATTCTGTTTCTAACTAGTTCAGGCTAATAATGGAATAGGGTATGGCATTCTGCCTTGTTTTCTGATGAGCTTTCCTCCTCATAGAAAACATCTCTACTGACTTAGAAAATTGCCTGATTAGAAAATACAAGTTTCTTTCTCAAAATGATTACAATAAATAAGAGTATGCAGATGAAAATCAAAAGAAAAAAAAAGATGAAAATCATCTGTTATCTCATCCCTGTTAATATTTTGGTATATTTTACTCCAGACCTTTTTCTTTGTGTGTGCTTGCATGCATCTCCACACCCCACCTCCCCCCATGCATTTTTCTAATTGGAGCCATCATCAATGAGCAGTTTTATAGCTGCAACAAAGTTTACAACTGCAAGGTACAAAAAGGATAATTCCTCTGAATTTCTACAACTCATTTCAACTAATGTCAGCTGATCTGGAGTGGGGCGAGGAGGATCCTTAAATGTGCCACTTCTTTTCTGGTTTATGGTAGTTCTTTTTGTGTAAATATTCAGTTAATTCCAAGTTCAGACTTTCCTTAGGGGCTGTGTTTGCTCTCTCAAGGGGTCTAATTGCCCTCCTGCTTCCTTAGACTGACATCTAGGAGTGAGGGATGCTGGGGCCGGAGGAGAGGGCCTTTGGCTGTGTTCTGCCTGCTGGGTTCTTGCCTCAGTTCCTCTGGGACACTGACGTCTTGTGCCGCTGGAGGCTGAGTTGTGGCTTGTCTGGTTAGGCCGCCTGGGGGCATTTACTGGCCTCTGCTGCTGATGACCAGGTCTCTCCATTTGCCTATGGTTGCTTGGGAGCTTGCTGATTCTCTCTTTTATCAGTAGCAATAGGAGCCAGGTTCCTACCTCTCTCTCTTGTCACTATGGATCAGTAGTTAGCTGTAAGGGGCACCATGGACTAAGAAAAAAGGACTGTATGCATTTTTAAAACTTTTTATTTGGAAGTAATTTCAAATACAGAAAATTTGAAAGAATAGTACTAGAAACACCCATATACCCTTTAATATACCTTTTCCCCTACTTGCTTGATCATGTGTGTGTTTCTCTTTATCTGTGTAAACGGCCCCTATTCCCCACCGTCCATTTGAAAGTTGCACACTGGAAGGTGCTTGTTGCTTTTCTCTGAATTTCCTGGTTTTGTTTTTGTTATGAACTCAGATGTGGCTCATATTATATTTTTATTGAAGGTATTACACATGATGAAGGCTGTTCCCCACCTTCTGTGGTAGTCAGCTCTCTCCTCCTTCTCTTACTCTGCCTACCTCTGTCTCTAAAGCCAGGGTGTTACCTGTGGCGGAATGAGTGACCCACCCAAGGAGGTTCCCATGTCTGTCCTCAAGGAGACCAGTTTGGTTGTGACTCAGTTACAAAGGTGCAGATTCCAATACAGTGCTGAGTGCGGACAGGTCTGCCCAGGCTTGATGAACTCTAGACGTGGAAAGACTGCAATATACTCATTGATTTTATGCCTGGACTCTGGTTAGGAGTCTCGCTTTTCTGCATTTCCTATACCCAGTCTATTAGAATAGAGTTGAATCTGCCTCCTAAGCATCCCACACACTGGTCCCTTTCTTTCTATTGCACTGCCATTGCCCTGGTTCAAGCTTCTGATACCTCTTGCCTCAACTCATTGCCTCCCAACTGGTTTCCCTGTTCCCATTCTTGCTCTATTACAAACCATTTCTCACATAGAACATATAGATGTGTTTTTACTTTATTAAGTCATCACTCTGCTTACACGCTGTGAGCAGCCTTCCCAGGGCCCTGCACGCTCTGACCCCACCTCTGGCTTCACCCTCATCTCATGTCAGACTCCCCTCACCTAGTCTACTGTCCATTTCTTCTTCACTGTGAGGCCTCTGCCTGTGTTCCTTCAGAACAATGGCAGTCTCCCACGGGCTCTTTGCAAGGCTGCCTCTTGAGTATCTTCAGGCCTCAATTTAAATGTGACTTTCTCAGAGTCTGCTCGTGACCACTATACAGCAAAGGGTCTTTCTTCTTCCCCTCCTTAAGTTCCCTTTCACGATGACCTAACAATAGCACTTTCCACAATTTGGAACATTTAAACACTTGTTTGCATATTTGTGTTCTGATGAACTGCATATTTGTGTTGATGTTTTGACACTGTTGTATCTTTAGCAGCCAGCATTGTGCCTGGCACATAGTAAATTCTCAGTAATTTGATCAATGAATGAGTAAGTCCATAATAAAATATTTAAAAAGCTGCTCATCAGCTTAAAACAATTCTTGGCACATGAATGTTCCTCTTTTCTCTCTGTATGTCAGCCAAGGTTACCAAATTAACATGTATGTTTGCTTATATGTAAATGTACTCACACATATATGCCATGTTTTGAGAGGGGAAAAAACCTACTTTATTCCTGTTCATACTCTTTCATTTCTTAGTCTATCTTGTTCTTTTAATTTTCTACAGTTTTCTCTTAATAAAATGTTTACTTTCCTCATATATACTTTTAAAAAATTATAACATGTTCATATTTGAATTAGATCACAACAATTTCCTGTCAACCTCCAGTAGGCCTGGAGTCATTGCAACTATGGCTTTGTTTTAGACTTTAGACATTTTGTTCATTAATTTTCAGGGTTTGTTTTTTTTTATGTGTGTGTGTGTGTGTGTGTGTGTGTGTGTGTGTGTGTGTGTTTGAAAAATCTACATTGTGACAGGCACTGTTTTAGGTGCTCGGGATAAAGATATGAATAAAATAAAATCTTTGCCCTCAAGTCGTTCACAGTGTGTTTGTAATGAGGTTGTAAGTGTGAGCTGAGTGTGAAAGGAGCCCCAGAGAAGGGGAGACAAACTTTTCTTGAGAGAGTTAAGGGTGGTAGAGAGTAGCACTTGAAGGATGAGGACAACGGTGAGTTTAGATAGCATTTGCTCTCTCTTAGCCGCAGGACTTTGGTGAAAGCGATGTTCCAGGGAGGTAGGGTCAGCTAAGTCAAGAAACCTTTGCCAACCCATGTCTCTCACTGCACTGGGGCAACTTAATTGAGGACCATTGGTCTTCATCCATTGCCATCCAGTACATTCCCATTTCCTTTTAAATTTAGACAGATGTAAAGAAATAGTATAATTTACTATGACATCTACAATGGAGGGAGTCATTAAAACTAACAGTAACTGAGCTATGCAGAAAACGCAGGAAACTCGTGCTTAGTAAGTGATGGAAGTTAGAGGCAGGAAGACATGAAATAGTTGGTAGTCAAGTATAATTGTGGAGGGCTTTATAGGTGAGCACATTTTTTTTATATTTAGGAAGTCGAAAAATTAAGTCAAATTCAGCTTTATAGTGCAAAGTAATCAGAATAGGTATTAGTATATTACAGAAAAATGAAGATTTTATAGAGTAAGGCAATGTAGGGACTTGGTATAATTAGAGCAGTGGTCAGCAAAGTGCGGCTCGCGAGCCATGTGCGGCTCTTTGGCCCCATGAGTGTGGCTCTTCCACAAAATACCGACTTCTGTGCATGGGCCACGAAGTTTCAATCGCACTGTACGTGCGCGCCCGCATGTGGTATTTTGTGGAAGAGCCACACTCAAGGGGCCAAAGAGCCGCATGTGGCTGGTGAGCCACAGTTTGCTGACCACTGAATTAGAGCAAATGAATTAGGAGGGTGAGAAGGAGGAATTGAACAAGTATTTTTATCCTTTACATTTTAATATGAATAATTATTACATAGTCTTTTAGGGGGTAGTAGATTTATAATTTCTTTGTGTTTGACATTGAAGAAGGATGTTAGAATGCTTTTGCATATAATTGCATTATAATATTTGTAATATCACCTGATTGAATGCAGATGTCTTATAATTTGATCTTGTTTATGTCGAATTTATATCATATGCCAAAAGTTCCCAAGAGAGAAGGAACCTATGCCTTGATTTAGAAAGTCTGCCTATTTTGGAAAATCTGTCTTTAGTTACTGATTTCTCTTACAGTCTGCCTGACTCTCCAAAGACTCTTGAAGCAACCAAGAACAGTTCGGCCATATCCCTTTTGGCTGCAGAGGAGGAAATAAATCAGCTAAAAAAGCAGTAAGGAAAAAAATAAAAAAGACAGGAGCATTGCAGCCTGCTGATTAATCTTTGCATTTCGCTTTTTTGGTGTTCCATTACAATACGAAAGAATCTGTTCACAATCAAAGAGGAAAGGGAACAATATTTTTATTAGTGTTTTATATATTGTTCAAAAACGTTACCTACCTACTGGAGAGAATTTCCAAAGCACAGTGTAATATAAAGGAAACTAAAGACCCGCTCATAATTCCAGAACCAGTTACTGTTACCATCTGACATTTCTTCCAATTCATACATTAGAAATAGAGTTAAGGCTACA
Source organism: Myotis myotis (assembly GCF_014108235.1). Taxonomy (NCBI): domain Eukaryota; kingdom Metazoa; phylum Chordata; class Mammalia; order Chiroptera; family Vespertilionidae; genus Myotis; species Myotis myotis. The sequence goes on from NW_023416313.1 coordinate 31,179,387, forward strand.
AAATAAGTGTAAGTTTATAACTTTGGACCCCAATTGTTCAGTTAACATTGTTTCCCCCTTTTACTAAAACAAACAAACAAACCTTCTGCAGAACTTACTTCTGAATAGGTGCATCATGTTCCATCATTTGGGTGTTTCTTTAATATCAACTATTTACTTTGATACCAATTTTCAGCATTGGAAATAACGTTGTGATGATTTCTGTAGCAAATCTTAGTTAAATTTCTGGGTATTCTCTAAAGATAAATTTCTAGAAGGGGAAAACAAACACTGATAATTTAAGGTTATATACCTTCCTTGATTTTCATTTTGATTTTCCCTCCATCCCAAAGAGCAAGTAAACATTGTATTAAAAATATATATTATATATATTATATAATAATTTTTAAGTATATAATATACTATATAATATATATTTATATTATATTTAACATATAATATATACTATATATTTTTTAATATATGAATACTGTTCTGTTGCTTCACACACATTCCAATTGTTCTGATTTCTTCAGGAATCCCCCTAAATTTTAGCTTGGAGAACTCTCCTATTTTCCACATAAATCTCCCCTTTCATCACTTTAATCTCTTATTCCTATTTGATATACCTTCTCAAATGCATTGATCAGATCACTCAGTGATTCTGTTCTTTACTGCTTCTAGCACAGCTTTGAATTCTGCTGTTGGCGTTTTTAGCTTCTCTACATCCTTCTCAATCTTACCCCTTACACTTCCGTCTCACACCATTGTCATTTTCATCACAGCATGTCCTCTTTGTGTGGCTTTTGCTCCCGTTTTACGATGGCCATGCCTCTTTGTATCTTTATGAGGATGCCAATATTATTTCTGAACCTCCGTTTGTTTCTGTAATACATTATTTTCGTAGGTCCACACTGCCACCTAGTCTTGTAGGTGTTGTTCAATTTCCGTTGTAGTTTCTCCCCATAGTTCATAACACCTTTGCCCAGCTTCTGGACTAGGTTTTGGAGGTCAGATGCTTCTAGAATTTTGTGTGGTTCATATCAGCCCAATCTAGAACAATATGACTACAGGTCCACTCTGCTTTTGCTGGAGGGTCTGCATAGCTTTCTTTTCTTCGGAAGTATTTTCCAATGCAAGCTGCAGAGGTGGAGTGGCCCCCTGACCCTGCAATCTACTCTTTGCTAATCTGTGTTTGCTCCTATGTATTTCCTTTAGAGTTGTCCAATGCAATAATGGCACACGAAGTAGAGTAGCCTCTGTTTTAAGTACTATGCCAACTGTTGCTTATTACCTTTCCTCCCTCCCTCGCTTCTTTCTTGACTTACAAAATAATTTTTTTTTCTCTCTTCAGGCTTAAATCTCTTCAATCCCAGGAGGAGTCCCGCCAGAGAGGCTCAGCGCATAGAGCCGCTGTGCAAAAGAGCTCAGAGCGAGGTGCGGAGCCCAGAGGTGCGGAGTCCAGAGGCCCGGAGTGGAGGATCTCAGAGTTGAGGCGGTCAGAGCATCGCAGCTCCGAAAAGCGCAGCGGCTTGGACAAGCGCATCTCCGGCTTGGACAAGCGTGACCGTGACCGTGACCGTGACCGTGACCGTGACCGTGACCGGTGTGACCCCGAAGTGATATCCGATTATGAGAAGCAGGTCCGCTCGCTGAAGGACGAGATCGCTGCTCTGACGGCCGAAAAGTCTGCCCTCCAAGGAAGGTCTGACACATTCTCACACAGCTTCTCTCTTAGTGCCTGTGCTAGTGAAACAACACAGTAACTATTACTGTGGTTGGGAAACCAAGCAAAGTGACTCCCTTGAACCCAGACCCCAACAATACGGGAAGCTTTGAATGGTAAATTGTCTTCTCTATCTGACCCTTCGGAGAGAGAGAAACTACCTCCTGGATTGCCAAATCCAGGCACTCGTGGGTGTGGGGCTGACGCGGAAGCGTAAGGCATGGGGCTGAGCAATGTGAGAAAGGGAAGTTCTTCGGCTTGAAACCAGAGCTGAGCGAGCCCGTAAGGCAAGAGGTGGTCCCCATACTGCGAGAATGTTCCAGGATTCGAGGGGCCGCTCTCTTAAGGCCCGAGAGTGAGCCCCGGGGAGGACCAGCTGTCGTTTTACTGTAGGGTGGTTCCCTTTGATGAAGGTGTAGGTACCTGCTCCTGTGGAATCCCTTTCTACCGACGGACAGATACTAAGGCAGGCCGTTCAAACAGTGTTGAGTGAGGACAAAGCAGGGTGTTTCTCTCTGTAGTCGTTGCAACGTTCCTTGTGCTGGCTACCCCCCTCCCCTTCCCAGCCTGATAACATGCCCCGATTCAAGTTACTAAAGCCGCCCCCATGCCCGGTCCCCATGTCCCTAAATGTCACCTTGGTCTTTCATGGTGGGGAATCACTCCTTCAGTGTTGCGCTGCTGCTGGCTCCTGTTGGCGTGCATTTCTGCCTCATTCTGAGTTTAGTGACATCACACACCTTGCCCTATAGTTTCTTCTACAAAACCTCCTTTTTTGGGGGGGGGAGCCCATTGCCTTTGGGCTAGCTAGTCTGGTAATTTCTATTGTACTTGGTGGCCATAAACGTTTTACTGATATGGTGCTTTCCATTCGCCAAGTACTTCCACCTGTATTATTATCAGCTCACCTGCTCTTCCCACCCCCCATCCTCCACCCCAGCCCGCAACAGTGGCCGGAAGCTCCGCAGGGGAGAAAGGATTTCAGTCGCTCCTTCTGGGGTGACGCGGTGGGGCCGGAACTACAGCACAGATTTCCTCATTGCTCAGTGTGCACCTCATTTTATACCATAAGCTCGCCAAGGCTGGGGCACGAAGCAAAGACAACTGGCTTCTCCTTTACCTCTGGCTTCCTGGCTGTGTGACTCCAGGGCCCCCACTAACTTTCCTGAGCTTCCAGTTCCTCATCCGTAACGTGGCCAACCATCAATGCTGGGCTCACCGGCTGCGACAGGCTAAACAGGTGCTCAGGAGCGAGCGTGCTTTACCGAGCGGCCTGCGCCCGGCCAACGCGTCTTGTTTCATGTCCGTGGTCCCATCTGAGGCCGCGTGGAGACGGTGCCCGGGTCAGGCGCAGTGGAAGGCCCCGGAGGCAGCGGCTCTCGGGGCCTGCAGGGCCCGCGGCTCCTGAGCCTCCTTTGCAGTTGCTGTGGGGAGAAGCAGAGTCCAGGAGGGACAGAAACGTGAATCCGAGTGTTTCCCCGCTGATTCTTGCTTCCCAACAGGTCCGCCCGGAGCCAGTCTCCCAGCCCGGTCGCTCGCAGCCGCAGCCCAGGCGCTCGCAGCCCCAGCCCCAGCCCCAGCCGCAGCCGCAGCCGCAGCCGCAGAGGCAGCCGCAGCGAAAGCCGCAGCCGCAGTCACAGCCGCAGTCGCAGTCGCAGAGGCAGCCGCAGCCGCAGCCCCAGCGGCAGCCGCAGCCGGTCGGGCAGCCCCTCCAACGCGATGGTGAAGATCAGGACGCCGTCCCCGAACCGCGCCAAACTGTCCAGTGCGGCGCGCAAGGCCGCGCTCCTGTCCCGGTTCAGCGACGCCTACTCCCAGGCCCGCCTGGACGCGCAGTGCATGCTGCGGCAATGCATCGACAACGCCGAGACCGTGCAGCGCATCATCTACATCGCCACCGTGGTGGGTGCGGGGGACCTCTGGGCGCGCGCGGGACAGTGGGTTCGGGAAACTGAACAGCACAGCTGAAAAGGACTTAGATCCTGAGGTCCCCGCAAGAGGATGGGATTTCCATGCGTTCCCACCTCCCTTTTCTCCCTCCCTCCCTCTCCTTTTCCTTCCTTCCTTCCTTCCTTCCTTCCTTCCTTCCTTCCTTCCTTCCTTCCTTCCTTCCTTCCTTCCTTCCTTCCTTCCTTCCTTCCTTCCTTCCCTTCTTTCCTTCCTTCCTTCCTTCTTTCCTCCTTCCTTCCTTCCTTCCTTCCTTCCTTCCTTCCTTCCTTCCTTCCTTCCTTCCTTCCTTCCTTCCATCCATTGCAAGTATTTGGGATGAATCATTTTTTCACAATCAGTAACTATTCATATGTATTAATATATTGATATTGACCAGACATTTGTTGAAGGGTTTATAATTATAGGATAATCTGGAGTGGTTATATACCTTAGTCGATGTGCATGGAATCTTCAAAATGGGCATGGATATACCAGTGTATATATGATTGCTAATGGCTATCATTTGACTGACTTCCTTCTGTTCTTCGAAAGATCAGAAGAGTAGTTACCCACACTGGGAACATAGCTAGTTGAATATGGCAGATTACAAAGTGCTCATCTGTAATCCTTAGTTCCCAAAGCAATTAAGGGTTGTTCCTTTGGTACCATATTGAGATACTGAGTTCAACATGAGAACAATTAAATATTAAATAAAACAGGACATTGGTATGAGAGCAGAATGATCAGAATCTACTGACCTTTATCCTGTATTTATGAATTGATGTCATGAGTCAGCTAATTAGGACCTGCGGGCCATATCTGACAGTGACCTAAATTTCTAAGAAAAATACCACCCAAGAGCTAAGACTATAAGAATAGTTTTACATTTTTAAAGGGTTGTTAAAAAAAATGCGACACAGTATGTGACCAGCAAAGCCTAAAATACATATCTGGCTCTTTCCAGAAACAAGTTTGCCAGTGCCTGGTTTGAGAATCTCTTACGGGGTTGGTTAAAGTTCTGTGAGCATAGAGGCCATGTATTGCATGTATAACTAGGTTTTCTCAGTGCTGACTATATAACAGGCATTTAATAAGTGTTTGATGAATTAATATATGTCAAGAAACATGCCCAATACCTGCTATGTGTCTATGTATAGTAAACACTCAATTGATAATTTTTCTCTTATTTCTTAAGAGACAAGTAATATGGTGTTACTGTGGGATCATAGATAGCATCAGCTAGCATCTTCCAAATATTTATGTAACCACAGGTGATTTACTTCCTTGAACTTCTGTACCGTCCTGCACTCTGTATTACCAAAACAATGGTCCACTGTCTTAAAATGAGAGAACGTGAATGGTCTTATTTGTATTTATATCCTTTTCAAAATTGAGAGATATATTTTCTCCTAGATTAAAAATAGTTTTGACCATTTGTGTTTAGCTGTCAGAAAACCCATATGATGTTTAATTTTTGATGAATTTTTTCATTCCTTGCTTTGAACTTCTTTGCTCCTCTCGTCTCACCAAATAAATTTGCTGCAATTTTTATGTGCAGGAGGCATTCCATGTAGCTAAAATGGCGTTCAGACATTTCAAAATCCGCGTAAGGAAATCTTTGACACCATCTTATATGGGGGCAAATGACTTTGAGGATGCCGTCACGGATTATATAATTTGTCACCTTGATCTATACGATTCCCAAAACAGTGTCAACGTAAGTGTTGGGTCTCTTCTTGGGGCTAGTTTGCTGCTAATGATATTTACATGGAATTTCAATAACTCAGGAACCCATTCAGTGCTTCTTTAGGTAATGGAAAAGCAGAAACGAGCAGCACGCAAGTTACTTTGTAGAACCAGCCAATAATGGCTCGCTCTTTCTTAGACATTGTATGAAAGAAATATTTTGAGCTTGCTAGTTCTAGTCTTTAAATCAGTGATTTCCAACCAGTGTGCCGCAACACACTGATTGCTGCACGGATTTTTAAAACGTGAAATACCTGACTAGTTAGGGACACTGACCTCTTTTCCCTTAGATTGTCAAGTAAAAAAGATGACAACAGTCAACACAACAATAGCTGTCCACTGTGAATGAATCAAAATTATACCTATATATTTTTAAATATATTTTATTGATTTTTTGCAGAGAGGAAGGGAGAGGGATAGAGAGTCAGAAACATCGATCATAGAGAGAGAAAAATCAATCAGCTGCCTCCTGCACACCCCCCATGGGGATGTACCCACAACCAAGGCACATGCCCTTGACCAGAATGGAACCCGGGACCTTTGAGTCCGCAGGCCGACGCTCTATCCACTGAGCCAAACCGGTCAGGGCATACCTATATTTTTTTTTTTTGTCAGATCGGCAAAAAATAAATTTTTTTTGCTGTGCCGCAGAGTTTTAGTAATTAGTTTGTGTGCCATGAGATGAAAAAAGATGAAAATTACTTCTTTAGTTGGGCCCTTAAAATCGGAAGATAGAACATCATTGTTCCTAAGATTTGGGGAAAGATAGGTGTGGATTTGCATCTGGTTCTGCCACTTACTAGCTGTGTGACCTTGCACATTTACTTAACCTCTCTGTTCTTTAGTTTTCTAATCTTTAAATGGGAACAGCAATAGTCACGACCCCATCGAGTTCTTGAGGGGCTTAAATGAAAGAAAGCAGGTCATTTGCTTAGCACAAGACCTGGCATATAGTGAACTCTCAATAAACGCAAGCTATTATAATTGGTATTACTATAGATTATGAACAAGTCAGAGTTCTGTGTGGGCATTATCATATAACTTGCCCAGAATTTTAAAAAGGGGAAAGAATAAATAAAAGCTACTAAGGGGTTTTTCTTTAGTTTTTTTGAGCCTCTCCTGGCTGTTAATATGTCATTCGTATTCTGCCATCTTCTCCCGTTCCGATTCATAAGGCTTCCTCCTTTTAGCACATGCACTCCTCTCATTTTTAACTTGCGTTCACTCACCCTTTCTTTCCCCAACTCCATCGGTCATAATGTCCTTGGGGCTGTCAGAGTTTCTGGCCACAGGATGGTAACAAGGGGATGCCATCTTTTTGTTTTTCAGGACGTGATTCGAGCCATGAATGTCAATCCCAAGATTTCATTCCCTCCGGAAGTTGATTTTTGCCTCCTCAGTAACTTCATCCAGGAGATATGTTGCATTGCCTTTGCGATGCAGACTTTAGAGCCACCCCTAGATATTGCATTTGGGGCCGATGGAGAAATGTTTAATGATTGCAAGTAAGAGACACAGGAGCAGAAGCTTTTTAATAGAAATAAGTGATCTCGTCTCTATTTTCTGGGAACAATTTAGGGAAAAGAACACTGGGTGGGGAAATCACCAGATACTACCTGATTTCCAGGCCCTGCCATATACTTCTCTGTTACTACAGGACAGGGCCCTCTCCTGGGGTCACTTTCCTTCTCAGTCAAATGGGCTTCAGAGGGGACGATATGATTTTCATTGATCATATTGGTCTTGGGGAGAATTAATAAGTACCTGGAGCCTGTCTGGAACATTTTAAAAGAAAGGTACTGTATAAATACAAGCATGTATTAATGTTTATTGTTTAAAACTTTTTAATTGAGGTATGATTAGCATATAACTCTATATGAGTTTCAGGTATACAACATAATGATGTGATTTTTATGTATTGCAACAACTGTCACCAGACATGGTTACACAATTTTTTTCTTGGGCTGAAAACATTTAAGATTTACTCTTTTGGCAACTTTCAAATATGCAATACAGTATTATTAACTATAGTCATCACGGTGTACATTACATCTCTTGACTTATTTATTTTATACCTGAAAGTTTGTATCTTTTGACCCCCTTAACTTATTTTTCCCACTCCCATGCCTCTGGCAACAACCAACCTGTTTTTTGGTTTTATATAAGGAATATAAGTGAGATCATAATGGTTTTGTCTTTCTCTGTCTGTCTTATATCTCTTAGCATAATGCCCTTAAAGTCCATTCATGTTGTTGCTAATGGCAAGCTTTCATTCTTTTTATGGCTGAATAATATTCCACTGTATATATGTGTCACATCTTCTTTATCTATTCATCCATCAGTGGACACTTATGTTGCTTCCATTTCTTTGCTATTGTAAATAATGCTGCAGTGTACATGGGGGTGCATATATCTTTTCGAATTTGTGTTTCTGTTTTCTTCAGATAATACCCAGAAGTGGAATTGCTGGATTTTATGTTAGTTCTATTTTGAATTTTTTTGAGGAACGTCCATACTATTTTCCATAGTGACTGAGCCAATTTATGTCCCCACCCCCGCCACATTGCACAAGGGTTCCCTTTTCTCCACATCCTCGCCAACACTTATTTCTTGTCGTTTTGATAATAGCCATCCTAACAGGTGTGAGGTGACAGCTCCTTGTGGTTTTGAGTCACATTTCACTGATGATTAATGACGTTGAGCACCTTTTCATGTACCTGTTGGCCATCTGTATATCTTCTTTGGAAAAATGTTCATTCAGAGTATTGGCCCATTTTAAAATCAGATTGTTGTTTTCTTCTATTGGTTTTTATTGCGTTATTTAGACCAGGTTTCTCAAAGTATGGTGCATAGATCACCTGCATTGGAATTGCTCAAGATATTTGTTAAAACTGCAGATTCCTGGATCGCATGCCGTGATATTTTATGCAGTAGGTCTGGAGTGGGGCTTGGGAATCTGTAATTTAGCAGGCACCCAAGTATTCTCTATGCACACTAACATTTGACAATGATGCTCTTGACTCTTTTATCTGGGACCATTAGGTTTCTACCAGGTGTATCATGGTAAATATTTCCTTTATAAATGAGAAGAAATTAAGTTAATTTGGAACATTTTCCTGGGATTTTGTGAGATCTTAAGATACAGCTAGAGATGATCTGGGAGGAGGCCAGATGTCAAGCTACCTGGGCTCCAGTTCCATCTCCACCAGTAACTAGCTGTACAATCTGGGCATATCACCTAATTGTTCTGTTCCTTATTTCTTCTCTGTCAAATGGGGGAAATATCAACCCCTACTTCCTAGGGCTGTAGAAGCTTCATTGAAATCACTCAGATAAAGAACTTACGGACACTGCCCAGCATACTGTGTACACACAGGAGACACTAGCTCTGGGTCTTCATTCAGGCTGCAGAGGGATGGGTTGGTGCAGCCCCCGACCCATTGAGGCATAATTAACATACCTTTTGCTGATGCAAATCACAGCGGTGGTGTTTCTAAGTGCCTTACAGCCTGTCATATTTTCTTGCCATTGCCTTGTTTCTTTCAGATGACTGCCCCTGGCCTCCTCCACTCAAGGAAGAGCTGAATTACACTGCTGCTGGGTCTTTCTGATTTTCTTAGAGAACATATTTGCATCCCTCTTTTAAAAAATTCCTTCTTCTCTTAGAGAATGCCTGTTCCCATTTAGAAATATTCATCCCCTTGCCCTGGCCAAGTGGCTCAGTTAGTTCAAGCATCTTCCCATACACCAAAAGGTTGCGAGTTTGATTCCCGGGTTGGGAACAGGTATGGGACTCAACTGATAGATGTTTCTCTCACCTCGATATTTCTCTCTCTCCCCCCCGCTTCCTTTATCTAACCACTAGGGGCCCGGTGCATGAAATTCGTGCACTTGGGGGGGGTGGTCCCTCAGCCCAGCCTGCCCCCTCTCACATACTGGGAGCCCTCAGGGGATGTCCTACTGACGGCTTAGGCTCGCTCCCTGCTCCCCTTGGGGAGCGGGCCTAAGCTGCAGTCTGGCCTCCCTTTGTGGGAGGTGACCAGGCTGATCAGGGGCAGGCACCAGCCCCATCACCCCGCTGCTGCAGCCACTGCCAGTCACCGCAGCGACCAAGGTGTTTTCATCAACATGGACTCCAGTCCCTTCACCATGAAAAAATGACAACTTACTTTAGGCATTTTTTAGATGTGTCTTTCATAGGATATGACATTTCTTTATTATTTTTTTTTATCTTCACCTGAGGATATGTTTCCATTGATTTTTAGAGAATGTGGAAGAGAAAGGGAAAGACAGAGAGAAACATCAAAGTGAGAGGAACACTTTGCTTGGTTGCCTCCTGCATGAACGTTGACCTGGGCCCCAGTCAGGGAGGAGCCTGCAACCTAGGTACATGCCCTTGGTCAGAATTGAACCCAGACCCTGAGGTAGGCAGGCTGAGGCATTATCTACTGAGACAAACCGGCTAGGGCAGGATATGATATTTCTTAGCCCCTCCAGCAGCAGACCTTCATTTTTTTCTCCAGGAGTGAGGTGGAAAAACCCTACATCACCTTCTTGGATTCTTATTACCCAAGTTACTAAGAATATTACCAGTGGCATACAGGGAGCTTAGCCAATGAACGGTCAGAATAGGTGTTTCCTCTGTAATTCACACCGATCTCCGGCTCGGCCCCTGCCCAGACCTAAGGCCTTAGGCCGGGTGTTAGGCCTGGGCAGGCGACCCCCAGGCCACTCTGATTGCTTCCTAGGCCTCAGGCCTTTGGCCAGGGCATTAGGCCTGGGCAGGGGACCCCCAGCCCGCTCCGATGGCCCACTCCACCCCTGCCCAGGCCTCAGGCCTCTGGCCAGGCATTAGGCCTGGGCAGGGAACCCCCAGCCTGCTCTGATGGCCCACTCCACCCCTTCCCAGGCCTCAGGCCTCTGGCCAGGCATTAGGCCTGGGCAGGGAACCCCCAGCCTGCTCTGATGGCCCGCTCCACCCCTGCCCAGGCCTCAGGCCTCTGGCTGGGGTGTTAGGCCTGGGCAGGGTCCCCCAGCCCTGTGCGATGGCAGGCTCTGCCCCTGCCCAGGCCTCAGGCTTCTGGCTGGGGCGGTCACCGGCTCCGCCTCCCCAGGTGGCATCTGGCGCTGCCTGCCCCACCTCCCCGGTCCCCGATCTGCAGCCCGGATCCTGTGGGCGACGTCTGGTGCTGCCCGCCCCACCTGCAGTATGCAAATTTAGTGGCCATCTTTGTTGGGTTAATTTGCATACTCTTCTGATTGGCTGGTGAGTGTAGCGAAGGTACAGTCAATTAGCATCTTTGTCTTTTATTAGTGTAGATATCCTATGTGGGGATTAAAAAAAAGAAACAAAAGAAAGAAAGAAATATTCATCCATTTTGGTTTATGAGGTCCGCACATTTCCTAAACCTCTGGCGGGCCTCCTGCTTGCATGCCTTTATCAGGGGGAGTAGGCAGCATCTTGGAGCATCCTGTGGACTGTCCTGGTTGGCTGTGGAGCGGAAACTGGAGTTCTTAGTAACGATTGGATTTGGTTCTCCTTTTAGGACTTCACAGCACAAGCATAATTCTTAAAAAAAAAAATTTTTTTTTAAAAAACTCTGGCAGCCTTTCACACATTTAAAAGCAATTACTCAAATTCTCCTCCTTCTGGCCTCACGCCTTCATGTTTTTTCCATATGTAGGGGCTGGGGGTTGAGACTTCTTGACAAATATATCTGTTTCCTTGGCCTGTGCTCCATGCTCTGCTGAGCATCCCTTGTTAACTGAGTGTCCACACTGAATGCAGTCCCCTGGTTTGACTGGCCAGTCTGGAGAGACCAACACTCTTTCCATTCTTCTTCTCTATTAATTCAGCTAACTTTTTTTAAAAAATTGTTTTATTGCTTAAAGTATTACAAAGGGTATTACATATGTGTCCTTTTTTTCCCCCCGCCCTTGACAATCCCCTGGCCTCCCTTCCCCCTAATGTCTTATGTCCATTGGTTATGCTTATATGCATACATACAAGTCCTTCGGTTGATCTCTTACCCCCCTCCCTCCTGCCCCCCAACCCTCCCTGGCCTTCCTGCTGCAGTTTGACAATCAGTTTGAGGCAGCTCTGCCTCTGTATCTATTATTGTTCATAAGTTTATAATGGTCTTTATTATCCCTGAATGAGTGAGATCATGTGGTATTTTTCCTTCATTGACTGGCTTATTTCACTTAGCATAATGCTCTCCAGTTCCATCCATGCTGTCAGCTAACTTTTAAAGTTTTTTTCTCCGCCCCCCATATAACACTATTCACTCATTTTGAGTTCAACTGAAATCTGTTATTATATTTTTACTTGAGCTATGTAAGCCATTCATTACCTCTAACTTTGTAGTTAATTTTTTTTAATATTTAATTGCAGGAACCCATAGGTATCCAAATTACATGCTGTCTTATTAGATTTAGCTTATTTTCCCCAGCCAATTGAACAATTTCATAAAACAGTATTTTATTGATTTCAGAGAGGAAGGGAGAACGGAGAGAGAGAAAAAAACATCAGTGATTAGAGAGAACCATTGATAGGTTGCTTCCTGCATGCCCCACACTGGGGCTCAAGCCTGCAACCTGGGCATGTGCCCTGACCAGGAATCGAACCATGACCTTTTGGTTCATAGGTCAACACTCAACCACTGAACCAAACTGGCCAGGCGAGCTATTTTTTGATACTGTGATCTGTGTTGTTGTTTTTTTGACCCACTCCCCACCTTTGAGTGATTTTTCATGCAAATCATTGATGACAATATCGGTTTATCATGGGATTGAGAGAAAGCCCTTTGCACCTTCACTCACATTCTCATGGATTCATTAATTACCTCTCCTTGGGTCTGATCCTTGAACCAGTTTCCAACCCACCTACTTGAGTTAATCATCCATTTATATTTCTCCTGTTTTGTCCACAAAGGTAGCATGAAAAATCTTGTAGGAAACCTATGGGACTTCACATGGTCTCTAGCATTTCCCTGAATTGCAACTCTTATAATCTGGAGAAGAGAAGGGCATGATTAGCCTGGCATGACTTGTTCTTAGTCAGTCCATGTGGATCCTCCTTATCTCTGGTTCCTATTCTAAGGGTCTGTAACCATCTCTTTAATAACAGAATCAGGATCCATGTTTATCTAGTTCTAAGCATAATCAAAATGGAAATTTACACGGCTGTTTCCCCTCTTCCGGTTGTGCTACCTAATTGCTTCACTTCTCTTTCTCCTTCTTTTGTGTGTTTCAAATAGGTACCGTCGCAGCTATGACTCGGATTTCACGGCACCCTTGGTCTTCTATCACGTGTGGCCTGCCCTCATGGAGAATGACATCGTCGCTATGAAGGGGGAAGCTGTCACCAAGAGAGGGGCTTTTGTACGGTGGCCTTGCGTTGTGACAATTCGTCCCAAGTGTTTGATTCACAAGTTCGAGAACATTTATACACCCAGAGATTCTATAAAAGAAGCTCATAAAGAGTTGCTTGATAAGATTTCATGCAAAGGAGAGGAAAGGGATTGGCTGGGAGAGAGCAGATTCTTTTCTTTGATTCGTCCACAATTCTTCATAATTTCTTGGCAGTTATTTCTTTGCCTGTTGCTTTATTTATAAGATAGAACTAGTCCTACCTGCCTCCCCTATCTTAGAAATATTAAACCATTACAAAGGCAAAACCTTTTGAGCTCATCTTATGAGAGGCTCTCTGTAACGCTAAGCATTTAAAAGGGATAAACTTTCAAGAAAGAGTTTGCCAAATTTTTACTGATAAGTCGCCATTTCAGGAAATGATGAATGTGCCATTTTTCTCTCCTTGGTATGATGTGGGGAGAGGGGAGGGATGGAGAAAAAGTGGGCAGAGGAGGTGGAAGAGAGGGTCCAATCAGTTTTGGAAGTTAGCTTCTTGTCTACGGTGGCTATAGAATGTTTTGAGCATGTTAAATAATTGGACAGCCTTCAAAATAGAGTCTTAGTGTGACTTGGTATTGGAACTAGTGCCCACAAGTGCTGGACACGATGTGAACATGATGCAGTTTTGACCCTGCCCTTCCTGGAAAGAGTTAAGCCAAATTTGAAGTGAAGCTCCTCAGTCCAGATCAAAGCCACCATCCGGGTGACTTCTGTTCTGCACTCTTTGAGCTGGAGAACAGGGGACGTGTTTCAGGCAGCGTTCACCCATAGAGGGGAGGAGGGAAGTCGTGCATTGTAACAGAACTCAAGACAAGGGTTTTCGCAGCGGAAGCAGCCCACTCCAGCTAACTGTATCTCAATAAAACACTTTGTGCAATGAAAGTTGAGCCCATAGAAGTTGGGTTGTGCTGTGCTGACAACCACATGTGCTGTGCAATGAATGAGCTCATAAACCATGCTTCTTGCCCCTATGATAATCACTCCCGTTGAAAGATTCTTATTGTAGACTGTCTGCAGTACAATTTAGAAGGGAAGAAGAAGAAGTAGCCACTATTAGCACTTGCCTTTTAGTTTCCTTTGCTCTCATCAAGCATGGCACCAACATTTGCCTAAGCTTAAACTCCTCATACAAAATGAGAATACCCTAAAACAGTGGTCCTCAACCTTCTGGCCCTTTAAATACAGTTCCTCATGTTGTGACCCAACCATAAAAGTATTTTCGTTGCTACTTCATAACTGTAATGTTGCTACTGTTATGAATAGTCATGTAAATATCTGATATGCAGGATGGTCTTAGGCGACCCCTGTGAAAGGGTCGTTCGACCGCCAAAGGGGTCGTGACCCACAGGTTGAGAACCGCTGCCCTAAAAGGAAGAACTTGGAGAAGGAAAGGGTTGAATGAAGGGAAATTTTTAAGAAGGCTTTTTATTAGTGGGATCTCACTATAGTGAATATGTATATATCTATTTTCTTACTGATTAATTTAGTTGAAGAGTAGGTGGACAGCAATGGTGATTTACTTAGTCACTCAATTCATTTCATTCAACAATAGTTGCTCTGTAGTCATCTATAACACGGGTGCTGGGGTTCAGCAGTGAACAAAACAGACTCAGACACCTCCCACAGGGAGCTTACATTCTCCAACACTTGCAAACTTAATGCACTTTGCAACTTATTCATCAAAACAGAATTCTACTAGCACCAAGAGTTTGAATATCCCAAAGTTCATTGTAATGGGATTTTATTTGAGAAATACTCTAAAGTTATTGTCAAATATTGGGCAGCTGTAGTAAACGAAAGGAGTATGTATACCTAATGCTGATGACCAGTAATGGGCAAATGTAATCATATCAGCAAAACCTCTCTACCGGTGGGATATGCATATTGTCATAAGCCATGTGAGCATTTATGAACAATTGACTATATTTCTCTCTCTTTTTAGTGGAATTCTGTGCGACCGCTAAGCCGAAGTCGAAGCAGGAGTTTAAGTCCCATCTGCCCCCGTAGCCGTATTGGTATGAGCCTGGTAGGTATCTAATCATTTTATACAAAATCATCCTATGATTGATATTTTAAAATTCAACAGTAGCCTATCAAAGAGGTGATTATAAGTCTGTAGGTAGAAAGAGAACCTGTTGCAATAACCCCAAACTGATTTTTATGCTACTTTGGACTAAGGAATTGATCACCTAGAACAGCGGTTCTCAACCTGTGGGTCGCAACCCCTTTAGGGGTTGAACGACCCTTTCACAGGGGTTGCCTAAGACCATCGGAAAACACATATATAATTACATATTGTTTTTGTGATTAATCACTATGCTTTAATTATGTTCAATTTGTAACAATGAAAATACATTTTGCATATCAGATATTTACATTACGATTCATAACAGTAGCAAAATTACAGTTATGAAGTAGCAACAAAAATAATTTTATGGTTGGGGGTCACCACAACATGAAGAACTGTATTAAAGGGTTGCAGCATTAAGAAGGTTGAGAACCACTGACCTAGAAAGAAGTAGAGGTAGTCTTTTTGTTTGTTTTAAAGAAAATGGGCTATTAGGTGTCAGTTATAGAGAGTGGGACACCTTAGTCAACTGATCTCAGCACAGGTCCCTGCTCCCTCTGGAACTTACTCTGTGATTTGGAGAAACTGATCCAATAGTCTGGATTTCAGTACTGTATAGAGGGCACTGCAGGTATTAATTTTCCTCCCAATTTAAAAGTAGGAAAAATAAGATTAGTTTCCTTTTATATTAGTTCTTGAGAGAATGACTAATACTTCTGTCAAAGGGAAGAAGATAGCAATAACACCTCTGAAAATGAAAAAGGTTAGTATGATTCATCATAAATAAGTATGTTTATTTATTCAACAAATAATATTTAGTCAATGCCTTTTGAATACAGGGCTGGACCAAGACATGTGGACACCAGGCAGGCTAACAAGGTCCTGTCCCTTCAAATAAAAAAAATTAAAATGTTTGCTTCAACCTTGTTTTAGAGAGGGTGGTGGGAAAGGAGAACCACACCCACTTCTCTGAAGTTATCTCTAGCAACGCAGCTCTAGCCCCACACTTCTAGCCCCCCGCCCCCGGCAAAACAGAAACAAACCCCTTGTAGTGATAAGACCCACCTGAGTAGCCGAGTTTAGTGAGCATCTGTTGTTACGCCACCACTCCATTATGTTTGACATTTCTTCACCAAACATTCCTTCCTTCCGTATCGGATGGATGCTAGATTTCGGGATGGGGGAACGGGACACAAAAATAACTGAAACATGGTCTTTCCCATGGATGGGCTTCAATATTTTGTAAATAAAGTAACTGAATGGGGTATATGATTTGGTTCATAAAGAAGCAGGAAGTGCTAGAGTTATTAGGAGAGGTAAGATGCCTTCTGGGTTTGGTGGTGAGGAAGGGGTGCATGAGGGAGTTTCTATTAGATTTGGCAGAATTTCAGTGAGCTGGGGAATTGGGGAGAAAAAATTCTGATGAAGGAAGTGGCCTGAGAATGGAAAAGGCATGATTTTGACACAGTTCTTTTGCTCTTGGAGATTTTAATATCACTTAATGGTCCTCATCCAGGAATAAGTTTTACAGTAAGCAAAAGCAAAAGGATAGTGCTTTTAGTAAACTGATAAATAAAAAGGAAATCTTGGGAATTTTATCTGGAAGATCACAATTCTCCCCAACCTAAGAGGAAATGGCATGTCAGAAGAGAGCAAATCAGATATCTATGTGCTGACATCCCTGGCAAATGTTCCCTCCGACATGCCCCAGGGATGATGGGCACCATCCCTCTGCAATAAGCCCCTCTATGGTTCGACCTGCCTCCTCCTCCCCATTGTGTGCACAGGCAGAACAAAGTAATTTAAACTTTAGGTGAGAATAAACTATATTCTCAAAGGCGAAACTGCTGCCAAAATTCCGTCCCTCTCCAGCACCCCCTCCTTATAGCCAGTCTGGTACACCTGCAAAATGAAATGCAAATGTTTTTGGTTGATCTGGTGCTGGCTTATTTGAGGTCTTGTGTGCAGAACAGCTTCCATCTTCGCGAGTGCCTCTCTGAAGTGTTTGAGAGCTCAGAGCAAGAGTGAAGCTTGTAGGCGGTTATTTCTGAGCTGTAGCAGGTTTGCAGGCACAGGCGCTGGCTTTTGCTTAGTGAAAGTAAAGGTGAGATTTGAAAAATCAATTTTTTTTTTTTTTTTTTACTTGCCTAGTGACTTCCCTTCATAGGGCAGTGCTTGGGACACAGGGGGCAATTCATAGGAAGGATCTGCCAGACAGTATCTGACCGTTGGCGCTTTAATTCGTTAATAATAATGTTCTGGGAAGCTTTGAATTCATTATGGCCACTGAGCATTCAATCTCAAAGTATTTAGAAACCATTAAACAGCAACAACAGAAAGCAACAACAACAAAAACAAACGAAGACACTGGGCCCAGGTTTTAATTAATAATAATTTAAACTAAATCGAGTGCCCATTTATTTCAGGAAGTAAAAAAGGAAACGCGGTGCCCAGCCTGAGCGGGGAAATCACGTTCTGAAGTGTCTCAGAGCAACTAGCTAGCTGACGGTTCAGGGAAAAAAAAAGTCAAAGGGAATCATTCATCGGGCTCCACCTACTGTGTAAGCCACTTTCCACTTGTATATTTTCCAGATATCTCGAAGCCGGAGTCCTTCTCCAATAAGATGTGCACTGCCAAGTAAGTGGGCTGGTTTAGATGTTAGATAGAACAGTCTCCTGTTTTTTAATGCTCCTTTTAATACTCAGCCTTGTGCAGCAAAAGGAATGTTTTGCTTCACAGGGAACATCTTTTACCGCCACCTGACACCTTGTATTTCTGGATGGGTGGCCCCTGAGCAGGTCCCATGTGGGGGTGGGGGGTGGGGGGAGACATAGACGGAGCCTCCAATTGAGAGACTTGATGGACATAAACCTAGATCAAGCACCCTGCTTCATTTAGGTCCTACCAGGAGGGACCCTGCAGGAAGGGCCACAATGAACTTTTTTCCCCTCCCTAGGGTATTAAACCACCAGGCGTGTTCCTCTGCCACAGCACATCACCCGCACCAGCGCATCTGCACCAGCCAGCCTCCCCGGCGCCCGCCCGCCCGCCCGCTGTGTCTGCCGCACTCCTCACTTAGGATAATGTGAAAGGGCAATTCTGTGTATCACTCCACACAGAGACTTAAATGTTTTGGCTTGACGCATTTGTAACTTCAGATATATTGCATTTTATTTTATTTGATAGGTACCAACCCCATGACTTTGATAAAAACGATTGCATGGGTGTTTAGGATCACATTCATTCGAAGGAGTCCATTGCCCAGGTTCAGGGTTCTCATGGCAACTGGGTGAACGCCCTCGGAAAACCTTTACCATGCCGAGTCCAAAAGACAGGAGAGGTCGTAGTTTACAGTTTGATCATCAGCATTATAATTAATAGGATTAGCTCTAACTTGAAAACAAAATTGGGTGTTTTACTTTGCTTTTGAGGTTTGGAAGCCAGCCCTAAGCTCAGGTTGGGGAACTTGTAGCAGGAATGGTGACTTTAGGCTGCATACAGATGATGGTGAGTGACCAGGCTGTAGGTCATTCATTGGCTTGCTTCTGCTTTCTTACTTTGGGTGCCCAGTTTGGTTGAGCTGAGTACTGTACGTTGAAGCTACTGAGTTGAGAGAGTTTTCTCGCTTCATAAGTGCGGAGCAGTGATTTGGACAGAAGGCAGCATTGAGATAAATGTTCATTACCTTATGCTTATCTCCTGGGAATGTTTCATACAGCTTTAATGTATGTGTTAAATATAACAGCTACCTGGGCCACGCCCTTTCCCTATTCCACCTACTTGGTCACAAATTCAGACCTCCTATGAACTCTGTCTGACCCCAAATACCTAAACTCAAGGCCTAAAACTAGGAACACCATTTACTGATTTTATTCTTCAATTTCTTCACTGTGAAGTTCTGTTGTAAATTCAAGATAAAAATGGAATGTGGCTTTTCAAGATAAGCAATAGTCTTTTTAGGCTTTTTGTTTATTTATTTATTTTTTTACTTTAACACCGGCCTTGTACACAAGCCTGACAAATGACTGCTTTCGCCAAGTGCCTTTTAGAGAGGAACTCTGAATTGGCCACAGCTCAGCTTGCATCAACTCAGTGCCAATCCCAGCACCTGAAGCTTTTCAGGTGGAACCTCCCCGCTTCCCTGCCGAATTTCTCTAAAACATCTGTCCCTAGAGAGGGGGGAGAGATCGCCCAGTGCTGCCCTTGGGTGTAATGTCACCAGCGCATCCTGCAGGGTGAGTTGGTTTTCCCTACGCGGAGTATTTGTGTAGTTCTCTCTGCGGGGCCATGCAGGGTGCTAGAAGGAGAACCTGGTGTCGGGTAACTCCAGTTCCGTTTGGTCATTAGCTGGCTTTGTGGCCTTGAGCACGTTACTTCACCTCTCTGAGCCTTTGTCCCCTGTGGAGTGAGAGGCTGGATGAGATTAGTGGTTCTCTGCACCCTCCCAGTGTCAGTGCCCCCTTTTTCAAACAAATATTTTTTTTCTGGCAATTCTGAAGTGAAATTCAAAGTTAATGGGGTCAACATGACATATATTTTTAAACAATGAATATAATACCCTAACTGTAATAGGATGCAGTAAAAAGGAAAGGCAGTTTTTAAGAGAATAAAATGTATTTAATAGCAAAGCTTGGGTGTGACCATCTGGAAGACAGAATGAAGTCATCAGATGCTTTCACCGTGTGTAGCATCACAAGCTCCCAGGGCAGACCAGTGTGTGTTGCATTGGCAACATTCCACATAGGGTTGTCACTGGGTATGATTCTCTGAAGTGATAGACAGCTCTTGGAAAGTTTTGAACAAAAGTCTTAGAGTTGTGCCTTGTACACGCATTCCTGGAATAGTCGCTGGATAGTAAAACCATGCAACAATTACCTTTAGCTATATGTCGAAAGGTCATTTCTAACATCTCACTGAGTAAAGAGAATGCTTACATACCAGAATTTTCTTTGTGGAGTTGGATGTGGAAGTTCATGCCCTGATTTGGAAAAAGGACACCTGTATTCAGTGTATGTGCTCCGTACCCTGTCTGGCCACGTGCCCTTTCTCAGGTCTCCAGTTTGAACTATAACCACAACAGGGAATGGTGGGTAGTCTAGAGTAATTTTTGGAAAAAAATCCACAAAACCAAAGGAGGCCGACCTGTGCTCCTTTCACCTGGGTAGGCACCTTAACCTGAGTGACTTTGAAAAATGAAAAGCTCTTACTTCATAATCTGGGTAAATATTAGCTTCTGTATTATTGGTTTAATATCGAATAATAAAATTGAGGAAAAAAACTGCTTCTGTAACTAACTGTAGGTTCTTTGCTATAAAATGCTTTCCTTCCAGGTTCCCAAGGTCAGCAATGCCTTTCACCCACCCCCATTCTGTGGGGCCTGGAGCAGGGCGGAGTTCGTTCAGTGAATAATACCAGCTGTGCCCTGTCTGGTTAATGCTGTGATTGCTGCAATCCCATGCTGTAGCTCAATTGCTAGCTTTAGTTCATGTTGTTCACAATTCATTGTCATCATATTCAAGACGCTCTCTCTGAGTAGTACTTTACCATCCTCATGCAGCTTTCACTTAGTTATTTCAGTTGCTGCCCCAAACAAATGCAGATGTCTTCAGCCTTACAGATCAGGAACCTGTTCAATGTACCGCACAGTCCTCTTCCAAGGCCTTTCATTTTGGAATAATATTCTACCCTGTTTTCTTTTGTCCCTCCACGGCCTGTAGCATCAGTTCGTTTATTTACTGGTTCATTCGTTCATTCATTCATTCACTCATTCATTCATTCATATAGTCACCAATACTCATTTGGTGAGTACTTCCTGTGCGCCAGACACAACACATACTCTAGGGATATGGTGGTGGACGGGGTTCCGTCTCCAATGGCTCTTAATGTCATGTCCAGTTGTATTCTTTGGTGATTTCCCTGTCATAGAGAGCAGATATGATGGTGGAAAGGAAAAATGGAGTCCTACAGTAAATTTAAAAGAGGAAATGCCACATATTAACTGAAGAGATTAAATATGTTAATTTTTTTGGGGGTGGGGGGATACCTGCAATATAGAGAGCTATGCCAGGCAATGATGGAAGTGTGGTGAGCTGCACAAGAGAATGCAACTCAGTCATGTCATCCACGGT
Organism: Myotis myotis; assembly: GCF_014108235.1. Classification (NCBI taxonomy): domain Eukaryota; kingdom Metazoa; phylum Chordata; class Mammalia; order Chiroptera; family Vespertilionidae; genus Myotis; species Myotis myotis. The sequence goes on from NW_023416313.1 coordinate 31,200,377, forward strand.
GAGTTACTCAGTCTTTTAACAAATACCTACTGAACCTATGATCCTAGGACAGTGATGGCGAACCTATGACATGCGTGTCAGAGGTGACACGCGAACTCATTTTTTTGGTTGATTTTTCTTTGTTAAATGGCATTTAAATATATAAAATAAATATCAAAAATATAAGTCTTTGTTTTACTATGGTTGCAAATATCAAAAAATTTCTATATGTGACACGGCACCAGAGTTAACTTAGGGTTTTTCAAAGTGCTGACACGCCGAGCTCAAAAGGTTCGCCATCACTGCCCTAGGATCATTAATCATAAAATGAGTCTGGGGAGGAGAAACTCATAAGATAAATTCCAACACTTCTCATTACCACGCTGCCATATTCCTGAGTAACAGGACAATTTGCAGACCATTATAGTTCACTTTGAGGCACCCCACAAACCTTCATGGGGCAGATTGCTGCCAATAACGTTCTATAAAGTTTTGAGTGGAAGAATTCTTAGTAGTATGACTTCGAATGGTATCATATCTATAATTAAGGGGAAAGGGAAGCAGAGCGTTTACGAAACTAGTATTACAAACTGCATTAGGTCACTGAAATGTGAGCCCAGGAACCATATGGGTGACATTTCGGTATTTGCCATTTAAATACCAAAGCAGTGAATTTTGTTGGCCTTCATACAGTCAGTGAACAGGGACCTTGAAAATGAAGCTGGAACTAATTTTTAAAATTAAAGATGGGACAATTTCACACTTAAAAAAAATTGCCCACTGGGTGCCAGCATGAATGTCATACTTTCCATAGTATCACTGGCAATTATATATCAAAACTGGGCAGCTAGCTCTCTTTTCTATTGGGTGAAAAACACAAGGATATGATAAATGAGTATGTTACAGCTTTATTTTAATATAGGTTAAGCCATAATTTTAGTGATACAACCAAAATAATGTCTTGAAATGTGATGTGAAATATGTTTCAGAAAAGGTTTTTAGTCACCGGACAATTATCAGAAGACCTTGAGCGTCGTTGATGAGTGGGACCCATTTGCAATCGATTTCTGGTGCTGCAATGCTGGCGATGAGACATTACACTTTTCTCTGTTGTCTTAGGCCAGAGAACAAGTTTCAGAGCCGTTGCTACAGAGCAACAGACTTCAGGATTGGATTGGCCTCGCTCTGTGGGCCGCAGGTTGAAGTGAGAATGGAAAAAGTTATCTGTTCATTCATCATTTACTCATTTAAGAAGCATTTGCTGCCCAGTTGGCGTGGCTCAGTGGATGAGCATCAACCTATGAACCAGGAGCTCAGGGTTCAATTCTAGTCTGGACACATGCCTGGATTGCAGACTCGATCCTGAGTAGGGGGCATGCAGGAGACAGCTGATCAATGATTCTCTTTCACCATTGATGTTTCCATCTCTCTCTCCCTCTCCATTCCTCTCTGAAACCAATAAAAAAATAATCAAAATAAATTTTAAAAAAGAAGCATTTGCTGATGCTTGTTAACGGAGGCCCCAGGCACTGTGTTAGGCTCTGGGGATACATCAGTGACCAAGACTTTCAGTTGTGGAGAAAAGGTGCTCACACTCGAGAGCAGTCTATGCCAAAGGGGTGGGTCTGTGCTCCCTCTGAAAGACAGGGCAATGACTGGTAATGAGCTCTTGTTTGGGAGATAAGCTGAAGTCAATTATACGTGGATAGGGGGTCGAATCAGTCTGCCATGCACTGCCTCCTGGAAGCCCAGACTTAGCACCAGGTGATATCTCATCAGGGAGGTTACCCAGCATAAAGTAATACATGATGAGAATGATCAGAGAAAATACAGATGCAGCTTAAATAATGGGCTAGAAATGTACTTACCCGTGGAAAAGACGCATTAATACAGCAAGAGAAGACACACGGTCGAGTTCGGAGAACCTACTTTCCACAGAAGTAAATTTAGGAGCCTTCCCAGGAAGGCCTCCCCACTCATGGTTTCTCTTGACATTTCACTTTTCAAGCTATGCTCAGATTTAAGATTTTGAAGGCTGTTAGAGCGCAAACGTGAATGCCTTGGAGCAGTAACCCCGTAGTACGAATTAGGTTTTAGATTCTCTTCTGAAAGTCTTATGGATAAAGGGAGAGATGAGGAACTATTAGGGTCCTTAGAACATGGTTAGAGCTCAGGGTATATAATGGAAAGGTTTTTCGCTTTGAATGAGATGGCCCAGGGCATGAGAACCAGGTTTCACCCCTCCTGCTGCTGTATTTGGTGTGAGCACAGACTTACCGGCCAGAGAAAGTTCTGTCTCCCCAAAGGCTGCTTCATCTTGGAAATGGTTGCTATGAATTAGCTGCTAGTATTTGTGTCCCCCACACATTTATATGTTGCAACCTAATCCCATTGTGATGGGATTTTGGGAGGTGGCAGGTGGGCTTTTGGGAGGTGACTGGGTCCTGAAGGTGGAGCCCTCATGAATGAGATTAGTGCCCCTATAAAAGGACCCCCAGAGAGCACCCTCACCTCTTCATCATCAAGGAGACAGCAGAAGACAGTCTTCTATGAGGGAGGAAGTGGGTCCTCAGCAGATAGCAAATCTGCTGGCACTTGATCTTGGACTTCCCAGCCTCCAGAACTGGAGAAATACATGTCTGTTGCCTAAGCCACCCAGTCTATGCCGTTCTTGTTACAGCAGCTCGAACAGACTAAGACAATGGTTATCTTTGATCCAAGACCCATTGGTATTCTTGTATATCCAGTGGCTGATGTGACACTCATTCGCTGGCCTTGACTTGATGTGACTGACTTCTAACCTTTCTTGGTTTTGATTTGAAATGGTTTAACTGAAAGGAAGAGGGTAGGTGTTTTTTGTTTTGTTTTTTTTCTGGGTGTTATAAATGATTGACATAATTTAATACATATACTTAGTATTGATAATCTGATGGAAAGTTTAAGATGACCTTAAGTTTCCCAGAATATCATCTGTAAAATACAAATAACTAGTACTTAACCTAACATTTACTGTATGCCAGATGTGTTAAGCACTTTATATTATTATTATTGTTTTAAATATATTTTACTGATTTTTTACAGAGAGGAAGGGAGAGGAATAGAGAGTTAGAAACATCGATGAGAGAGAAACATCGACCAGCTGCCTCCTGCACACTCCCCACAGAGTATGTGCCCGCTACCAAGGTACATGCCCTTGACCGGAATCGAACCTTGTGTCTGCAGGCCAAAGCTCTATCCACTGAGCCAAACTGGTTAGGGCAAGCATTTTATATTATTAAACCTGTTTTATAGATGGAGGAACTAAGGCTCCAGGTCATTATTAAGTAAGCTATCCTAGTAAATAAATGTTGGAGCAAAAGTTCAAAGCCAAGTTTTCTTATGTTGAACTCATACTCTTTTCACTGATTCTACAGGATAATAAGATGTCGATTGAAAAAAAAGTGTCTGTGGTCATGTAGGTTTGAAAAATAAGTTAAAAAAGGCTTTCCCGGGGTGGGAATGGCTGGGGGCAGGGGAGGGGGCGCCAATTGGGGAAAAAGGAGACATATGTAAAACTTTAGAGAATAAAAAATAAAGTGAGTTGAACAGATCTGCAGAGCCTCACTGTTTACTGTTCATGGGCAACTTCAAGGTCAATGTCATGTGCAGGATTCTAATTTATCCCACCATGGAACCCTTTTCTTTGCATGCAGCTCTTATAGAAGTACTGTGCTAGAAGACCTGTTTCAGGAAATGCTTCCTTAGGACCTATTTAATTTTTGAGAACTGCAGATGCTGCTGACCATTGGGAGTTAGGTTTTATCCATTTTTACAAGTGAAGGAAGAATCCTGACTCTTATCACCTGACAAGACTTTCATACAATAAATTAGTTAATGAAAGGCCAAAGCAAGACATGTCTTATTTATCCCTGTTCCTTATACTTCTGCTGATCTTTTCTTTTCATCTTATTTTCTTCACCCTTCTATCATTTGTATCATGAAATAAAATTCCCTTTAGCCCAATAGTTGTCATTGTTGTTTTTCCAGCATTCGTGTTTTTCCTTAAATCCCTCACCTTTGCATCTTCACTTCTGATTTATACAATACATCGATTTTATGAAAATGTCAAATAGTTATTTTCTAAATTTTTGAATGCTTGCGCTATTAAAGTGACAGTCGATTCTTGAATGATAAACTTCCAATAAGTCAGAGCTATGCTTTGATTTACATCTTATGTCGCTTCAATATACATGTTGACTTGTGTTTCCCAAATTTGTTTGGTGACGAAACTCACTTGGCACGCTTATCAGAGATACATTACTGAATTCCACGCCAAGTACACTGCATCAGACTCCCTAGGGGCATCTGTTAATATCAGTGAATGAGTTTGTGAAACACTCATCTAGATCTGGCTTTGATGACCCACAAACAAGATATTGCATAAATGCTTTATTGCATATGTTACATGTTATTTAAAAGAATATTATTTGCTACACTCCAGTAATATGCAAATTACTAAAGATTTAATACACATATTCTTTATGCGCATACATACATATAAAAACATGGCCAATCATGGGCTATGCAATTAGATTTTCAATAAGAGAAAGGGATGAAAAAGAATAGCAATTTTAATTTTCTTCCCTAAAGGTTAGAATTTTCCTCTCATGTTTTGTATTTGGACAGCTTTTTTGTTGAGCTGACACGAAATATATTTCATAGTAAACCCACAAGCCGTTCCCTTCCACCTTGTAGACCTGTGTTCACTGTGTATAACTGAGAGTTAGAGTCATGGTGAGAACAATGAGACCCCATCGGCCATGTTCTGCCTCCTCGTGGTTGTCTGCCAGACGGAGCTAGTCACCTGGATGACTCAGAGTTAGGAGCATCTTTATGAATATTCATGTGAGTCTCTAGAGAAAAATCTAAAGTAGAGTGAAACTGACATCCAAATATTAGACCTCACAGGTGGCCCATCTCAACTGGAATGATCCCAAACGTTGAATAGAGGAGAGAAGTTTGGCCTTTTCTGTTTACTTTGCAAAGTACTAAATGTCTTAAAGAGAAGATTGGAAATGAACCTGTTTCAATACCTATTGGCAAAAACTGAAGCACTTCTTTTCGTTTTAGACCCCAAAAGACTCTCGTCACTACAGTGTTAAGTTGAAAAGCAGGCTTGGCAAAGTTCCAGGAAGGAAATATTGATGCAGAGGGCCAAACGGAACGTCAGTTCTGAATATGCCAGGATTTGAAGTACATGGGCTAATAGTTCTAATAGAGAGTTGGGTGGAAATAACGATAGACTTTTTTCTTAATGTTTTCCTTGTCTGAATTCAGCTTTTCTTCATTGAATAGCCAAAGGTGGAAATGTAAAACAAAACAACATTTAGTATTGGAAACGAAAGTTGTGAAATGTCTTAGTATGACCTCTCCCTTTCTAACTAAGATCCACAATTGGAGGAAATTCTAGGGACATAACTAAATTCCAATCTTTGGTGCTGTGGGGTCTCTTTAAGCCCGTTGCCCTAGGAAATATATGGACTTAGCCACCAGATGGCAATGTTGCTTAAGAAATGAGAGAATGCTAGTAGTAACAAGACAAACAGAAATAAATAGTAATGCCTCAGATACAATCTATAACTTAATTTTAGTTTTATTGCTCTTCACAAATTTGGAGAATGACTTAAATTAATGGAGGGTGTACAGGCATAAAATACAGATTATGGGGGAAAATGTAGTATTAAATAACTATTTTATTATACCTAATAAGGGATTTATGCATTTGATCTCCAAGGTTCAGAAAGCAATTCCTCTGCTAGAACAAAAATTTTTTTTCTTTAATCCTCAACCAAAGATATGTTTATTTATAATAGAGAGGAACGAAGAGAGAGAGAGAGAGAACGAGAGAGAGAGAGCGAGAAACATCGATGTATGAGGACCAAACCCACAACCTAGGTATGTGCCCTGACGGGGAATCAAACTTGTAACCTTTTAGTGAATGGGACGAAGCTCCAATCAACTGAGCCAAAGAGAAGATGGGAAATGAACCTGTTTGAATGAACTGGCCATGGCAAACAAAGATTTTATGTGTGTGTTCATTTTAAAATCCGTTGATGAAACCTAACACCACCATCTTGCTAACTTAGAGTTCTTACTGAGACACAATTCAGTTTGTTAGTAAATGTTTTGAACATAGCTCTTTGCTCTTAAACATAGAAGAGGAGAAATGGGTGGTTTCTTTAATGATCCTCTAAGATTTCCAAGATTTTTCAAATTGTTAGTGTTTGACGCAGCCCAAACTCCCCAGTTCCTGGGCAGGGATCTCAGTTTCAGAAACCCGTGGGCTTATTTCAAGCAAATATTTCAGTTTTCATCTGGAAGATGAAATAATATTTCTAAGAAACTCTCTAAGAAATTGCAGGAATTCAGCAGAATAATATTGTAAGAGTGTTTGAAAAAGCCACAATTCAGTATGAAAGGGGGAAAAAAGCTTCTGGCATTAATAAAACTATTTACTTTCTTTAAAAGATTATTTCCACAGAAACAGAGGTTTTTCCTGCTGAACATGTAGATTTCTATTTGGTTTCCCTAAGCCTGCTCTCCCCCCACCTATTTTATTTTTTAACAAGGTAATTTTTCAGAGAACAGCTATCTTAAAATTGATGACTTTACAATGAATTGATCAGTTACATATGCCTCCCAGCAATGACTACATACCAAAGTTTAAGTTAAAAATCTCTGAGCATGCCCTGACCAGTTTGGCTCAGTGGATAGAGCGTTCGCCTGCGGGCCGAAGGGTCCCGGGTTCGATTCCGGTCAAGGGCATGTACCTTGGTTGCGGGCACATCCCCAGTGGGGGGCGTGCAAGAGGCAGCTGATCGATGTTTCTAACTCTCTATTCCTCTCCCTTCCTCGCTGTAAAAAATCAATAAAATATATTAAAAAAAAAAAATCTCCGAGCAAAACTTTACAAAGGTCTTTCCATTTCCCCCACCCCACCCAGCCTCCAACCCAGCTCTTCAGGGTCCACACCATGGAGGTCAGACTTTTGTGGGTGGGGCTCCGCTTCGCTGGCATTCTTAGAGGTCCCGAGGTTCTAGGATATTGCCGCTGATGGCCGAAGGCAAGGACACTCCTTTGGTGTGGGTTTATTAACAACAAGGAAGCTGCTGCTTCGTATCATAGGCACTCAGCAGGCTGGGAGCCTCTCCCTTATTTGTACTGAATTTTAACAACTAGACGTCGTGCATGACATCAGGGGTCCAGAAGTCATCCTGGGTCAGGTCTGTTGTAGCCAGAATAGTGTGCTAGAACCTTTGCCTCAGAGCCAAGCCAGGAAACAGAAAGGAAAAGTTTCACATGTTAAAAATGGAAACGAACAAAAAAACTCAAACTGCACCCAACAGCATGTGTAGGGACACAGCTGATGTAAAGCTCTGACACAAGCTTCTTTTTGATGGTGAACCTATAGCCAACAGCTTGTGGACTGGCGGTAGCACCCAGTAGCTCCGAGTAGACCAGCGGTTCTCAACCTGTGGGTCGCGGCCCCTTTGGCGGTCAAACGACCCTTTCACAGGGGTCGCCTAAGACCATCCTGCATATCAGATATTTCCATGATGATTCATAACAGTAGCAACATTACAGTTATGAAGTAGCAACGAAAATAATTTTATGGTTGGGTCACAACGTGAGGAACTGTATTTAAAGGGCCAGAAGGTTGAGAACCACTGGAATAGACTGCCTGATAATGTGCAGGGGCCCGGCGTAAGAGGAGGGAGGCTTCAGTATTGGTTTGATGGCATCTTCAAAGTTCTTAGAAAGACTCATGTAAGAAGAGATGATCATTTTGGCGATTTGCCTGATGAGGGATAGAAACCATATTCCTCAAACAAGGCTTCTGCCTTTCTTCCGAGTTCTTTAGGAAAAGTATGGACCAGAATCTGGACAAGGGTGAAGCAAGCAATGCAGTTGCACTGGGTACAAAACACTCAGTAATAAATAATACTTTAATGCAATATATATATATATGTATGTATATATGTATATATATGTATATGTATATATGTATATATATGTATATATATGTGTGTATATATGTATATATGTGTGTATATATATATGTGTGTGTGTGTGTATATATATACACACACACACACATATATATATATATATATATTTTTAAATCAAAATTAATGAAAAAACCCTTGGTGACCAAAGTGTCAGCATTTTAAATGAAGACAGAATGATACTGATGACACATTTTCCCAGGTTTTGAATGGCTGCTCCGAATCGTCTGCAGAGTAGCTCAGTATTGCCAGTATCCCTGGGCTCTGATGAGAGAGCTGCTTTGTGCTCTGTATCTTTTCAGTAAATCGGATCGAAAACAAAAACAACCCCAAGGTAGCAGTTTCTGGCCTCAGTGAAATTGCGTTTATCAGCAACTTTTCTCGGAAGCCACACAATGCAAAGTGCTAGATCTAAGAAGTAATGAGAACTTGCCCAATTCCAGTTTCTGTTCACATGAACCGTATTACATTGATCTGCTTAATACGCTTCCTTTCTATTCCTAGGTGTGCTTCAGGCCAGCGTGGAGATAGGATGGAATTGTCAGGACATTAGTTCTGGTGGACCTAACGGCCATCCCTAATCAAGGGTGCAGTGAATAAAAATGTAAAGAGATCCAACAACACAGGAACTGTTTTATTTGAGCAAAATACAGTCTGTGACGTTCGCGCTGAAAGAGAGCATCTCCTGTCAGTGAGGCAGGCGTTTCCTGGGAAGCCGGAGATAATGGGCGCTTGTTTGTTCGTCACTGGATGCGATTCCGTGGTGCTTTCCTTGAGGGAGCTTTCTGAAAAACGTGTCTTGTGTGGCTCTAGTCTCTGTACACTGGACAGTTGCCTTAGAAAGAGTTAATTTAGTCACTGCAGGATGCAATGACTGATCTTGGATTTGAAGAACATTGAGAATTTTATAAAGCAACTTCGGAGAGATAGTCCATTGGAGACAATCCCGATGTCCCACTAAGCCTCCTCTCATTGAATAGCCCCTTTCCAAGAGCTGTCAATATATTTACATGATGTTTTGAATTTCTAAATATTCTTAATTGTGATAACAGAATTCTGAAAACAAAACAAAGCTTGTTTACCTTTTCCCCATGAAGCTGCAGATGTGTGTACGCTTCCAACCAGTAGTGACGCTCTGTTTTGACTTTTAAAGTTGGAAAAAGAGGACCAGGACCAATCCTGGCTGCGGCTAGTCAGATTTAGCATGAACCAGGGGATCCACAAAGCAAGGTCGCCTCCAAAATCAAACAATTTAGTGTCTGTTATTTAAGCAAAAGTACTGTAAGTAGCTCTACAAAAAAAAAAATCAGGATTTTGTTGGACCTCCTTACCTTTGAATTTAGACGGTAAAAAATGCAATGCGGGGGTGGTGCACCATAATTTCTTCCGGCTCAAGGTCATTGAAGGCAAAATAACACCCACAAGGGAGAAGACATGAAGCCAGTCTGTCTACAGAAGGCTTTGGAGAAAATGGTCAGCGGGCTTGGTCCCCAGAGCCTCTTGTGATGTCTCCCATCAGGATTCCCTGGGTGCCGGGCCTGCCTGTTGTGACCAGGAACCCAGACTGGAAAAGAGGTTCTGAGTGTCTTGAGGAGTCCCGTTGCCCCTGCTCCTTATGGCCCACGTGTAGCAAAGACCCCAGGTGACCTGGGAGCCCCTCCGCTCAGTACCCTGCAGGGTCCCAGGCAGAGGGTCCTAACCTCAGTGCTGGCCCCGCCGAGGCAGCTTTGTGCATGGTGTCTCAGAGCCACGAGGGGGCCACACCAAAGACTGTGGAAGCAAGAACTGGTGTGGAGCTGTCTTCCTAAATAGAAGACTTCTCCAGGTTTTATTGAGAGAAGAGAGCTGGGTTCTCTACTTGATCACATTCTGTTGGCTAAGCTTTGAGAGCAGTGGACTATTCTGTGCAAAATAAGGGCCAGAGTTAAGGAGAGAGGTTGGGAGGTGGGGACATGGGGAGGTTGGAGGTACGGTTTCGACGAGGACACTGCTTTCTTGTTGGGCAGCTCACTCTGCTAGTGAAGGAGACGCCAGTGGCCAGGTGACCAGGTCAAACCTGGTTTTCCCACTGGCTGCAGTGGAAACACACCTTTCTAATTCTTTTTTTTTTTTTTTTAAATATATTTTATTGATTTTTTACAGAGAGGAAGGGAGAGAAATAGAGAGTTAGAAACATTGATGAGAGAGAAACATCAATCAGCTGCCTCCTGCACACTCCCCACTGGGGATGTGCCCACAACCAAGGTACATGCCCTTGACCGGAATCGAACCTGGGACCCTCCAGTCCACAGGCCGACGCTCTATCCGCTGAGCCAAACCGGTTACGGCCACCTTTCTAATTCTTTAGAAAGAATTAATATTTTTGAAATGTAGTCGTAAAAACTGTGCATAAAAAAAAGAACCGAATAGCATGCTGTTTTAACAGGAAAGGGAGCAGACATCTTAAAACACAGGAGCACCCTGCTTGCAATGCTATTGTTCTATTTTGAAATATTCTACACCAGTGATTTTCAACCACTGAGCCACAAGAAATTTTAAATCAGGCAATACCTGACTATTTAGTCAGGGACACTGACCTCTTTTGACCCCTTAGATCAGTGGTTCTCAACCTTCCTAATGCCGCGACCCTTTAATACAATACAGTTCCTCATGTTGTGGTGACCCCCAATTTCATTGTTACAAATTGCACATAATTAAAGCATAGTGATTAATCAAAAAACAATATGTAATTATATATCTGTTTTCCGATGGTCTTAGGCAACCCCTGTGAAAGGGTCGTTCGACCCCCAAAGGGGTTGCAACCCACAGGTTGAGAACCGCTGCCTTAGATTGTCAGATAAAGAAATGACAACAGCCAACTAACAATAGCCATCTGGTGTGAATGCCCCTATAGGTCATATAATAAAGTGGCATTTTATTGGTCATGTAGTATAATAAGGTTGCGTCTGATTGGTTAATTTTTGGTACTAGAAATCCTTATATATAAGGATAGGCACCTGTTTTGTTTTGTTTTTAAGTCACTTTGGAGCAAAAAGGGGAGGTAATTACTATTATTATTATTTTTGTAAACCAATCAAGATCATACCTATTTTTTTTGGCCAGATTAGCAAAAAATGTATTTTTTTTGGTGTGCCACAGAATGTTGTACTGACATTAGTTTATGTGTGCCATGTGATGTAAAAGGTTGAAAATCGCTGTTCTGCACTGTTATATTAAAAAAGAACCATTTGTGAGGCCGGGGAACTTAACTGCCTCTAAAGCTCTTTTCCTACGGCATGAAGAACTCCTGAGCACTGAAGGCCAAACCCATCGCCGAGGCCTTCTGCACTGAGACCTCTGTGCAGAGACGCTCCCCTGCGGTGTCGTGGTGTGACTTCTGGCCGGTCTGGCCGGGGGCTTTGATGACAGGAAGAGAGCCTCCCTTTCCTGTGCGTATGGCCCGTTCTTGCAGCCAATGGAAGCGTTTCCTAGGAGAAGTGTTTTGTCTCGTCCTAACGGAATTAAAAAGCTACAGGCATTATCTCGTCCTCTCTGCAGATGCAAAAGCTTAGTACAATGTGCATGGTCTCAGCTTCAGCCCTGCTTTTCCGTGAAAGTATATCACAGCCAAGCGTCTCCACACGCAATGTGTTCGGGGGACTTTGGAGAACATTGGCCTCAATGATGTGTTATTTTAATACTTAGTTCACTAAATCCCTTGCCTGGCTTTCCTCGCCTTTAATAATTAAAATCTCAATTAACTCAAATACGTAAACACGGGGAATGTGCAAGCTCGTGTTTCATTTGGAGCCCAACTTCAATAGATGGCAGACAGTTTATGGGCTCTTACTTTCTTTAGCGCGAGCCTGCAGGGGCTGATTACCCAGCCTCGGCCTCTCTGACGGCCATATGCTTTCCTCACTGCAGCTTTAATCAAGACCAGACTTAGCTTGATGTGAAATAAGATCCAAAGGCCCCGAGAAGTCATCCTCATGAAATCCGAGCAGCTGGAACCCACAGATGGAGAGAATCTGATTTAGAAACATCATTTCGATGCTAGATTTCCAGTCCATCTTAAAGGGAACACAGCTCAGATCCCTGGACCCTGAGAAGTTGCATGAGATCTTGGGGCTTCCCGGGAACCTGAACCTGGGTATGTAATTAGTTTGAGAAGTGAGGAATAACTAATTGGTCATCCTACAGTTGGGTCCATGTATAGTTTTCCAGTAAATTAGGAAAGAAGAACAATGGATATGGTAAGTCCTGTATGTGAGTTTTTTTCAAGACTTGATTTTAATGACATCAGATCAATAGAGCTATAGTGAGGACTTGGTAAAGCTGTAAATAAGTTGTCCCTGGCATAAAGTGAAATGAGAAAGGGGGTCTGGAGCTTTCACAGGTTTCATGAATGCTTGGGGAAAACAGAACAGAGGCCGAGGGCAGCCAGATAGCTTCTCCCAGACCTTGATGTGTGGGGCCTTCTCTGTCCAAAGCTGGAGTGAGAAATGTCCGTGTGTCTAGAGAGCAGTCCATTGTCCTGGAAAAGCTGGGCTTCCAGGCTTTGGTGGCGAATCTGGAGCCCTTTACATCCATCTGCTCCGGGGAAAGAACTGGCTGGAGAAATCAGATCCTTCCCTCCAGCCCTGCCTCTTCCTAGTTTATGACCCACATCCTTCAACTCTGGTTATTTGTGCAATGAAGGTAGTCATGTCTCCGGAGCCACCTCAAGTGAGACTCGCATGGGACAGTAGTTAAGGAAGGAAGCAGAACACTTCAACCCTTGGATTATTAAAAAGTTTAGCAGTTCTGTTGAAGTCACACATGGCCCCTCCCTAATCTCATATGTAAAGAAAGCTTCTGTAGTTATACACGACTGATAAGCTCTGCCTCAGGATCTCCTCTCATCCTCAATTCCTTTGGGAAGTGGGAAGGGGGTGGGTGAACTCATTTAGCCAATCCAATTTAAAACTTGGCCTGATTTCATGATGTAAAATTATTCATGTTTTAGTCCAGTGGCCCAGGGAATAATTTCTTGGTGCTTCAGATCTCTTTCTTCTCTCCCCTACTCTTCTCTAAGATGGTACCCATAGGCTTCCACAACCTCATGGTCTTGTAGGGCAGGGCACTTTTGACCTTGTATTGGACTTCTGGGGTGCAGAACTTGTGCCCCTGAAGTATGGCTGGCCTGGTCCTGTCTTTGGATGTTCTGCTGGCATCGCTGCATCTTTGTGGGTTTTACCTGTGTGGTCTAGTCTTAGACCGGTCAGAGTCAGGAAGCCCTTCAATGCTCTCCTCCATCCTTTCTTTTGGAGTCCCTGGCATGTGTCCATTTAGTTTCTGGTCTAGGCTGTCTAACCTGCAGTAGGGGCTGTGGGTGTACCATGCAGACCAGCTAGTTGCAAGCCAGCATTCAAGAAACTGAATCCTTTCAGGTAGCAAAAGTACAGGATGACCTTGTACAGTGTCTCCAGCTAGTCTCAAACAGCCCACAAGGCAAGAGGTCCTCACTGAGCCACTGCACTTCTACCCAATCAGGAGGAGGGAGACGGGGCACATTTCTGACCTCTTGTCTCCCCAACCACCAGCTCACCTGCCTCACCTCAAAATCCGTTGAGGCGGATGGAGCAAGTTGTTCTTTTGTTTGCCCTTCTGTCTACTTGGGCTTCCTTGTGTTAAATGGGTTTTGTGGGTTTCTCCTGCAGTCTTCTCCTCCATGCTTTCCTAAGGTTCTCTTTTACCAAATTATTCTCTATTTCCCCCTCGACTTAGCTAAGAAATAAATATAATAGACATTAAGCTTTTTATGGAAGGACACATAAGAAATGTCTAATAGTCGTAACCTCTGAGGAAAGCAATAGAGGTGAGGATGTTTATTTTCATTTTATATACATTGGGCTGTTTGAATTCCCAAGTCTTGAAACATATTCTTTTTACTCTTTCTGAAATATTAATTGGGGTAGAATAAAATTTTTGAGGTAACTAAAAAGTGCAATATTAATCAAAGAATTGATGTGGTGCAGTTAGATTTAAGGTTGCCTTCCATACCCTCTTTCCCAACTTTCTCAGTGGAACTTCAGGTAAAGCATCCTAGTGAAAACTACATTTCCCAGTGTTCCTTGCTTTCAAGGGTAACCATATGTCTGTGATCTGGCCAATGAGGTGTCACTATAGGTAATTGGGGAGGATTTCTGAAGGGGCTCATTGAGAAGAGGAGACAAGCTCTTCATCTTCCTTCCTTTTTCCTCCTGTCGTTGCTGAGTTTCCAGCAGCTTCAGGCAAAAATGGGACCTTAAAGGCAGAAGCCACAGGCTGAGGATGGAGCAGTAGGATGATGGGAGAGGCATGGATCCCGATGACCACGTAGAATCACAATATCATTCCTGGAGCACCTATTTTCAGATTTCTTTTACATGAGAGAATAAACTCTACTGTGATCAATATACTATTTTTTTCATGTCTCAGTTTATTCAGAGCTGAGTATAATTCCTTACTGGTATACTGGCTTAATTAAGTTTGTACTGAAAAATGGTATATGAAATTTATCAGTATTGATACCATACTGATTAAAATGTATAGCGAAATAGTTCTTAGTGTCAAGAGCTTGAGATTAAACTTTCCACCAGGTCGAAAATGGCAAAATGTCGCCCTAATCGGTTTGGCCCAGTGGATAGAGTGTCGGCCTGTGAACTGAAGGGTCCCGGGTTCGATTTCGGTCAAGGGCATGTACCTTGGTTGTGGGCACATCCCCAGTTGGGGGTGTGCAGGAGGCAGCTGATCGATGTTTGTCTCTCATCAATGTTTCTAACTCTCTCTCTCTCTTCCTCTCTGTAAAAAATCAATAAAATACGTTTTTTTAAAAAAATGGCAAAATGTCATATACTCTGAATACATACTTTTAAAAGTAAAAATTTCAATGCAAGTTAAAGATTTAGGTATTCGTACCTCATCTAGAAACCTCAAACAGATTCCACTTTCTCTTAAACAACTACTTATGCCAATCTTGAATTACAACTTCTTTAATTGCAGAGGCTGCTGGGAAAATACACACATCACAGCCCACATATTCACTCTGTCTGGACACTCTGTCCCCCCACAGAGGTTGAATACCTGTGGTTTGCATTTGCCTAGGGCAGGAAGAATGGAACCAGATGGGAGACTTCAATGAGAAATTCTTGATGAAACACAATGGTTGTGTAACTTGGGCACCATCTGGAGTTTCCTGGACCCTTTCGATCTAGGTAAGTGTGGCCTAGGCCCCCAAATAAAGACATGTTAACTTCAATGTCTGCCTAAGATTCTGAAATTCATTGCCACCTCAGGTTCTGATTTCCTGAGTCCTCTGAAGTCTTGTTTTGTACTTTGTATCTTAGTGCTGTTTCTTTTTTCTCTGCTCCATATTGCTCCAGAATTAGGGTCTTCTTCTTGATCTTTCTCCCCAAACAATGGTAAATACACAGCTGTGGATGCTAAAGGTCGGTGCATCAGTGTGAAGGAGCTTCATACCACTACACTGCACAGCAATCAGTGTAAAACTATATATTCAGTTTTATTCTTTTAAAGGTTTTATTGAGGTATAGTTGAGATATAAAAATTTTACACATTTAATATATACACCTGAATGGATTTGGACATATGCATACACCAGTGATATCATCACCATGACCAAAGTACTAAACATACATATCTGTCATCTGCAAGACTTTCCTTATGTTCTTTTATGAATTTTTGGTTTTCTTTTTTTTTGTAAGAACACTTAACATGAGTTCTGTCTCAAAGTGTATAATACCATATTGTTAACTACAGGTACTGTGTTGTACAGCAGATCTCTAGAACTTATTAATCTTGCATAACAGAAACTTTGTACCCATTGAAAAATGTCTTCATTTCTCCCTTTCAACTGCCATTCTATTTGATGATTCTATGAGTCTGACTATTTTTAGATACTCCACCTAAGTCATATCACACAGTATTTGTTCTTCTGTGACTGGCTTATTTCACTTAGCATAATGTGCTCCAGGTTCACCCATCTTGCTGCAGATGTGGGACTTCCTCCCTACCCCACACATACACAGCCTCCGCATTATCAATATCGCTCACCAGAATGGTACATTTAAAAATTTTTTTTTTCACCAAGGATGAAACCCCCAATGACACATCATAAACCCCTAAAATCCATAGTTTACCTAAGGGCTCACTCTTGAGGTATATTCTATAAGTTTGGAGAAATGTATGATGATATATGGTCATCATCATCGTAATGTTATACAGAGTATTTCACTGTGCTCTCTCCCCCCCCCCCCGCCCTTAGTAACACTGGAATTTTACTGTCTCCATGGTTTTGCCTTTTCCAGGAAGTCATGTCGCTGGAATCCTACGGTAGGTAGCCTTTTCAGATTTGCTCCTTTCACTTAGTAATATGCATTTAAAGTTCCTCCATGTATTTTCGTAACTTGATAGCTCACTTCTTTGTTTAAGATATAGTTTTATTGATTTCAGAAATGGAGAGAAAGAGAGGTAGAAACATCAAGGATGAGAGAGAATCATTGATCAGCTGCCTCTTACACGCCCCACACTGGGGATTGAGCCCAAAACCCAGGCATGTGTCCTAATCGGGAATTGAACCAGGACCCCCCGGTTCATAGGTCAACGCTCAACCACTGAGCCACGTCGGCTGGACCTAAAGTTTTCTTCTTATCCATCCCTGTTAGCTCATCCCTCATCCATGCCCCTGGGCTTTTTTTTAACTAGATTTGCTTGACAAATTTGCTAGCACATTATAAAAAAAAGCACACAACTAGTTGGAAAGTTTAACTTGACAAGAGACTTGTATTTCAATCCAGAGCGACCATCAGAATAAAAACCAGCTCGGCTGGTGTGGCTCAGTGGTTGAACATCGACCTATGAAACAGGAGGTCATGGTTCGATTCCTGGTCATAGAACATGCCTGGGTTGCGGGCTCGATCCCTGGTGTGGGGCATGCAGGAGACAGCTGATCAATGATTCTCTCTCGTCATTGATGTTTCTATCTCTCCCTCCCTCTCCCTTCCTCTCTGAAATCAATAAAAGTATTTCAAAACAAAAAAAAAATGAAAAATCACTTAAACCGACACTCAGGTCTGCACTGGACAAACTTGGACCTTACATGGGAAATCTTATGAAAGGACCTATAAACCTGTCATATGCCCAGCGAGCCCATGTCAACAACTCTACTTTTGTATTATCAAGAGCAATGGTTTTCGTTGCTCATTTACATTGGAAAAAAGAATATTGACTCCATTTACCACAATTTACGAAGCTGCAAGACACCCAACCATGATGCAGAACCTTTGCTGCTGGGAATAAGAGTAAGCGTTGCCCGGGGAATAAATATGGCACACACGCCGTGCTTAACTTGGCTGCAGAAGGTCAGTGACATTTCAGGGAGAAATGTTCTCACAGCTCACGCTCCGAGGACCCTGATTTCCACCATCTGCCCTTGGGTTGCTGTTTACTTCTGTGGACAAGCCGTGTGCAATTTCCTGGGAAAGTATTTTGAAAAACCCCAAACACCCACATTTTGGAGAAATAGGGTTGAAAATTTCCCAATTTTCTAGTTGAATTTAGTGTTAGCCCTAAGAAAATATTTAGTCATCTTCATTGACTCAGTACTTTAAATGTTCCCAGGGCAGAACCCTAAACACCATTAGCAGCTGAAGGCAAGTGTTGAGTGGGCCCGGCCCCTGTGTGCAGCTGACGTCATGTGTTGTGTGTCCTCTCCTAGCCCCAGACTGTGGGAGACCCTCCGAGTGAGGCGAAGCTCTTTTATCTCATAGGGCAGCGATATTTGACCGGTGCACTGCAAGAATTTTTAAAACATGCCATACCTGATTATTTTTTTTTTTAAAATAACAATAGCCACCTGGTGTGAATGTCATGTCTTAAACCATAAATATATAGGCCATATAATAGAGCTGCATCCTTTTTTTTTCTTAAGGGCAACACTGGTCCAGTTGTATGGGACAAGACTTCAGACTTTAAAATATATAGATTTTATTGATATCAGAGAGGAAGGGAGAGGGAGAGAGAGATAGAAACATCAATGGTGAGAGAGAATCCTGCATGCCCCCTACTAGGGATCAAGACTGTAACCAGGCACATGCCCTGACCTGGAATTGAACCAATGCCTCCCGAGTCATGGGTCTATGCTCAACCACTGAGCCACACCGGCCAGGCTGAGTTGCATCTTATTGGTCACATCGCATAATATGGTTGCATCTGATTGGTTAATTCTTGGTAGCAGAAATCCTTACATACAAGTATAGGCACCTGATATTTTAAAAAGTCACATTGGAGAAAAAGGGTAGGTAATGACTATTGCTATTTTTTGGGGTGGGGGTTGTGACCTCTTGAGTCCTCAACAGCCACTTATGGTCCTGTCTCATGGAGATTTGAGCGTTCTCTTTTCTCTCGCAAAAGTGCTTTCAGAGGATAATGCCTCATTTCAGGCAAGAGTCTCCAGGGCAAATGATTATTTGCTATGAATGATGGTAACATGCCTTGGTTAAAACACACACACACACACACACACACACACACACACACACACTCACCATTGAAACTGATTCTCTCAAGGGTACATGTTCTCATTAAGCACCTGGGACTTCAGCACAGGTACTTACATCATCTTAGCCAGAAAAAACCAACTCACCATACCCCCTTACTAATTTTTGTATATCTAACACCTAGTGCAGTGCCTGCCAGAGAAGGATTCAGGGACTATTTGTTGAGTGACTGAATTAGATCAATGTTTTCCAAAAAAAGTTATGTGAGATGGTTTGGCATAGATGCAAAATTTTTTATTTAATAATTTTGTATTTAAGGTGTATCAGTAAAAAGACATACTTTCTCATGATTTAATGGATATTATTGCTTAGGGCATGGCTAACATTGAAACTTGAGCTGATATAAAGAGTAAGTTAAGTAAACGAAAGAGCAATTGGTATGTCGATATAATGAAAGCCATAAAAATGGCATAGAATGACTGGCGTCTCGGGAAACACTCGGGTTATCACCCTTCCTGAGTCTAGGCTCTGAAGGGGGTGGAGCATGGGAGAGAGCAGGAAGGGGCTGGCTGCTCCCTGCAGGAAAGAAGGGCCAAATTGGAGGCGCTGGGGGTTTTGTGCCACAGTTTCCGAGTGTCCTGTTCTGAAAGGATCACATCTACTGTCCCCTAATGCTGGAAAGTTATACACCACCTGAAACAAATGGTCAGAGAGCAATACTTTCTTAGGTTCACTCAGTTGGCTAATTAGCCATAATGCTGGTGACAGCCGCGTAAAGGAGAATGGAGATGCCTGCCCAGCCTCCGGAGCGGGGCTGGCTCCGCGTCCCTGTTAGGTGCTTGCTGGCTTCAGGTCAGGGTGGGTGGGACTGAGTTGGGGCATGATGTCATTTTGGTAATAGTCAACAAAATAAGAGAGTTGGAGCAGATCGGCTACTTTCAAACTTCTTTTCTTAGAACCTTTTCCTTAACTGAAATCTTACTTGGAAATACTAGTCAAATAGGAAAAAAAAGATCAAAGTAGATCCTATTGCCGTGGTTGATGAGGGGAATGGGCAATGTCGGTGGCAGAAGCAACGATGTAGGGGAGACAGAGCTACTCCCCCTTGGCCTCACCTCACCTCTGCCATGGCCCCTTAGGCCCTCAGGAACCTAAGGGTTCCCGTAGATTGAAAATTCTAATATTTAACCTCTTTGGTGTTGTGAGAATCAGCAACACCCAGAGTGCACAAGTATCACCGGGATCAGTGTTTTCCTCATATTGTTCATGGAAACATCCAATAATAGAAGAGAATTAACATCGGCCCTACCGTGTCATGCCTGCTCAGTGCGGAAAGGTAGCCGAAAATATACTTTTACAAGCAAGGAACTCTGAGAGCTCCAGCTTTATCTTAAAAGCCCCAAATCAAGTCCTGCTTGTTCTTCCGATCACTGGATAAAATAGATTATGTAAATTTTGGGAACCGGATTCAATGGCAGAGAACCAACCTTGCACATTAGGTCAGCATTGGGTCCTTTTCCTACTCTCTTTTTTTAACTTTATTTTATTGCTGACACTATTACAGATGCACTGACTTCCCCACCTTTGCCCACCTCCACCCAGCTCCCACCCCAACTTCCCTCTGGCCATCACCACACTGTTGTCTGTAACTATTTGTCATGAATATATGTTCTTTAGCTAATCCCTTCATCTTCTTCCATCCAGTATTCCCCTACCCCCCAGCTGTCAGTCTGTTTCATTTTTTCTACCGCATAGATGCCAGATTTTGATAATCCAGATTCATATGAATAAGAATATAAAAATGCCAAATATATGTTTTCCTCTCAGATCTTTGAGCGAATTGATGCTTCAGGGCAATTTCTATTGAGACTTCATGTGCTCGTTGTACCTTAGATTCTTGGGGAGTATGCATTTACCTGATACTGGGTAGCATATGTACAGTTGTTAAGGGTCACTGCATATATGGGAAGTTTTGTGGCACTGTTCAGAGGGATGCATGTTTTCACAATGTGGCATCGTTTTTAGCTTGGATTCTCAGTGGAGAGGGACTCTTGCCAACGAAGGAATTTAAATGCACCTTCCCATTTCTACAGGTTGCTGGAGGTACTCCATTGCAGAGGGAATCCAGACATAACACAGGTCAGAAGCACACTGAGTTGCAGCATCATAAAGACATAATTGCCCTAGCTGGTTTGGCTCAGTGGATAGAGTGTTGGCCTGCGGATCAAAGGGTCCTGGGTTTGATTCTGGTCAAGGGCGCATACCTCGGTTGAAGGCTCCTTCCTGGCCCAGGCCCTGGTTGGGGCATGTGTCGGAGGCAACCAATTGATGTGTTTCTCTCACATCAATATTTCTCTCTGTCTTTCCCTCTCTCTTCTACTCTCTCTAAAAATCAATGGAAAAATGTCCTCAGGTGAGGATTACAAAATAAGTAAGTATACCCTATATAATAAAAGCCTAATATGCTAAGTGTCCAGTCATCCGGTTGCCCATTCAACCAATCAAAACATAATATGCTAATGATATGCTAAGGCTGTTCAACCGCTCATTATGATGTGCACTGACCACCAGGGGGCAGACAGTCAACCGGTAGGTTAGCTTGCTGCTGGGGTCCAGCCGATCAGGACTGAGCAAGATGGGCTGGACATGCCCTGGAGCCCTCCTGCAGCCCTCCCCCCAGCCAGCCCCACCCCGGATGGGCCCCCATCGGGGTGGGCTGTCCAGACCCCACCAGTGCACAAATTCATGCACTGGGCAGAGAGAGAGAGAGAGAGAGAGAGAGAGAGAGAGAGAGAGAGAGAGAATGTATATATATATATATATATATATATATATATATATTAGTCAATACTGTGCACAGCCCAGTGGAAAGAAGCAAAGACTTCCTTCTTGAGGAGCATTAAGCAGAGAGTGAACTCTATTTGTCACTGCAAGTAAGAACTCAGAAACCAGGCACTCATGGCTCAGTACCGATAGTTTTGTTAGCGCTTGGTTAAGAATTATAATCAGCTCCTTAGAGAAGGAGAATATAGAGTGCTGCGGGAACTCACTATATGTCTTCTACAATGTTCTATATGTGTGGAACTCTATTATCTCATTAGGCCACAAGTGCCTCGAAGGTGGACACCCTGTTGGCTTTTTTTCAGACACTTCTATGTATCCAGAATTTAGCAAAAACACTTGGCACATAGTAGGTGTTCATTTTCCATATGAGAAACCATTGCCTAAAATTTCAGTAAGTGGTAAAGTCAGTATTTAAAGCCAGGTCTTTGAGCAATAGAGCTCATAGCCACCAGGCTAAACTCTTCTCACTGTCTTTACTGGGCATATGTTGGCAAGCCTTTCTAGCACCTTCAGCCATGTTTCCTTCAATGAGGTATTTATGCTACACCTTCTTTTATATGTTTAAAATACTTTTAAACCAATCACTTACCACATAGACATTTTGGCCTTGCATTATTACCATGTCTCAAAAATGGGAATTCCTTTCTGCTTTCTTTGTTTTTATTCATACATGCTGACTGCCAGATTTTACTACTTTCCCTGCCTGAAAATATTAGTGTCCAGAAGCTGGTTTCCCCATTGCTGACAGAAGGCAAACTAATTAGAAGTCTGCTGGAGCAACTTTTATGGGGCAAAATGCATTATTAGTTCAGCCAAGGAATTGAACCACCTTAAATAAGAACTAAAAAGGAAGAGTCTCCTGAGTTAGCAAATAAATGAATTAGGAAATAAATCTTAACTCCCCCTTGATATACTGAAGCAATGTGGATGCTCCCAGAGATATTAAAATGTGATCCTTTGGTCCATAGTTATACTTTATGGAGCAAAAAATGGGAGCATTATATAAAATTCTGCTAAATAAAACATTTACAGCATACCAGTTACCCAGATAATGTCTGAAAGTGTGTGCGGGGGGGAATAGAGGCACACAACAAGATTGGATGTGTGAGCTTCTGGGGGTGGAGACTGTTATGGAAGCCATGTGACTCTGAAGTTTTCTTTAACTGCTCTCAAGACTGCTAACGTAGCAGGCTCTGGAGTCAGGCTGTCTGGGATCTAATTCTGGCCCCTCAATTAACTGAGTGATTAATTTCATTAACCTCCATGTTTCAATTTTCCCATCTGTAAAATGAGGCCAATAATAACACTTACCTTGTGGTAGCTTTCTCAAGGCTCAAATGAGTTAATTCCAATAAAGTTCTCAGAGCAGCACATAATGCTTAACAAATGTTCTCTATTATTGTTATACCCCAAAGGTCCATTATAATCTTTCACTTGAACTTTGATGGTCAATTACATAAACTGAGCAGGACCTGCTACATAATTGGGGGGGGGGGCAGTATAAATTAAACATGTGGGGTTCCTTGTTTAATAATTATTAAGAGTTTCAAATGCTGACAGCAGAGTATTAAACCTAGCATGGGGCCCTTCTGAGGGGAGATACCCAGTGAGGCGCATGGATCACACCCACATGAAGCCAGCTTTTGAAGGAATTTATACTAATAATAGAGGAATATGCTAATTGTCCAGGACGCCATCACAGTAACAGTAACGACTGAACAGCAGGCTGTGTGGGGCAACCAGGCCAGCAGTGGGGATGCAGTTGGGGCAACCAGGCCAACACAAGGTGCAGTTGGGGGTGACCAGGCCAGCAGAGTGGGGCAGTTTGGGGCAACCAGGCCAGCAAAGGGGGCACTAAGGGGCGAACAGGCCGGCGGGGGCAGGGGGAGGTAGTAAAGGGCAACCAGGCTGGCAGGGGGGGCAGTTAGGGGAAACTAGGCCAGCAGGGGGGCAGTTGGGGGCGACCAGGCCAGCAGGAGGGGGAAGGTTGGGGTGATCAGGCCAGCAGGCAGAGGTGGTTAGGGGTGATCAGGCTGGCGGGGGGGGGGGGGGCAGTTAGGGGCAATCAGGTAGGCAGGCAGGTGAGCAGTTAGGAGCCAGCGGTCCTGGATTGTGAGAGGGATGTCTGATTGCTGGTTTATCAGGCAGTCAATACTGTACTTGAAGGAATCTATACTAATAATAGAGGAATATGCAAATTGTCCAGAATGCCATCACAGTAACAGTAACAAGATTGGGCATAAACCAGCAGTTGGACATTCCCTGAGGGGTCCTGGATTGGAGAGAGTGCAGGCTGGGCTGAGGGGACCGCCCCTCCCGTGCATGAATTTTGTGTACCAGGCCTCTAGTCCTATCTAATAAAAGAGAAACATGCAAATTGACAATAACCCCGACACCCTTCCCATTGGTTAATCAGCATATCCTTATGCAAATTAACTGCCAACCAAGATGGCGGCCGGCAGCCAGGCACTGAAGCGAACAGGAGGCTTGCTTGCTCCAGTGATGGAGGAAGCCAAGGTTCCCCGCCTGCTGCTGCCGGCCTCTGAGCTTGCACTCTAAGAAACTATGTTGCAAGTATAGAAGCTAAACAAACTCCAGAAACCTGCTTTTAGCCAGCAGGGCTTCAGCCAGCAGGACCGCAACAGTGTTTCAATTATAGAACCCTAACAAACCCAGTACCTGCTTTCAGCAGCTGAGGTCTCAGAGCTGGAGCCGACCCTCAGAGCTAAAGCCGGTTCTCAGCTCCAGTGACAGCCATAGAAGGTAAATAAATCCCAGAGTAAAAGAAAAAAGAAAAAAAGGAGAGGTTGGGAGCTTCAGTCACCCGCCAGCCTGAAAACGGCCCTCAACCCCTCTCCCGGACTGGCCAGGCACCCCAGTAGGGACCCCCACCCTGAAGCAACAAGATAGCGGCTAATTTGCATACTGAAGGCAGGCGGCAGTGAGCAAGGCTGTCCGTGGTCCCAGGACCCAGATCTGTGACCCTGCCGGGTGGGGGGCAGTGCTTGAGGCTGTCCGCAGTCCGGGACCCGGATCCATGACCTGGCAGGCGGGGGGTGCCGCGGGAGGCTGTCCGTGGTCCCGGGACCCGGATCCGTGACCCTGCCGGGTGGGGGGCACCGTGGGAGGCTGTCCGCTGTCCCAGGACTGGATCTGTGACTCTGCCGGGCGGGGGACAGCGCTTGAGGCTGTTGGCGGTCTGGGACCCAGATCCGTGACCTGGCGGCAGGGGGCAGCGCTTGAGGCTGTCCGTGGTCCTGGGACCCGGATCTGTGACCTGGCAGGCGGGGGGCAGTGCTTGACGCTTTCCGTGGTCCCCAGACCCGGATTTGTGACACTGCCGGGTGGGGGGCAGTGCTTGAGGCTGTCCACAGGACCAAGACACGGATCTGTGACCCTGCTGGGCAGGGGGCAGCGCTTGAGGCTTTCCGCAGTCCTGGGACCTGGATCCATGACCCTTCCCGGTGGGGCGGCAGCTCGCACAGGGGTGGATTGGCTGGGGTTGGGCAGGGCAGGACGCCTGGCCTCCGCCCAGCCCCAGTCACTCTGGGCAGGTGAGCAGCGCAGAGAGCCTCTGGACAGGGGAGGCAGGCCAGCAGAGGGCGGCCTGTACTCCCCACATGGCGGTGGTGACAGCTGTGAGCGCACCAAGCGGAGCCTGCAGGCTGAGCTGAAGTAGCGCCTGCAGGCCATCAGCGCCCAGGAGTGGCTGTGCAAGATCCGCCTCCTGGCCCAGAAGGTGCAGGATTGCAGGGACAGCCACCGTGGCGGGCCAGACTGACGTCCTCCTGGCCACACCATGGGGGTTTGCGGATCTGCAAAGCCAGAGGCCTCTGGTGTGCACATCACCCCCTGGCGTGCGAACATCCCCCAGCACACTGTCACCCTCCCACGCCTGCAACAGTTGCAAACCAAGGCATGCACAAGTTCCCCCCGCCTCTCCACCGCACTTCCATCAAACCAGCATGCCTAACACCCCCACAGGATGTGCACACATCCCCTCTCATGCGCTCACATCCTTTGGAGAGTGTCTGGGTGCTGAGAGTGGGCGCCTGTGAGATGACAGTGAGAGGGCGGAGTGGTGATGCCCTATTCCCATGGAGTCCAGTGCAGCTACGAGATCGCCTCTGGGGGGTTAATGCAGGAGCTGAGGCAGGAGCAGGTGCAGATAGACACACCTGGTGGGCACAGGCGGCCCTCGCTGAAGTGCCTTCGGTCAATATTCAAGATCAAGAACCCAGAGGCGGAGAGGAATTCCATCCTCTCAGTGAAACAGTGGGATAGTCAGGGTGACTGTAGAGGAGGAATGTGCACTTTGGGTGCCAGCACCCATGAGCGAAGGCTGCCCTGACTGAGCCTCGCTTGCTTGGGGCCTAGCGCACTCCTGCCGGGCAGCGGGTGACAGGACGTGCTTTTCCGAATTAATGAGAGAAAACGTTGATTCTCCTGCTGCCCACGAAGGTGGAAAGTGAAGTGGGGAGACATGTGGGGAGTGAGCGAGGTTCCCTGTCTAGGGGTTCCAAATCTGCTGTTGGTTTATTTCACTGCTGACTAGAGATATACAGGGTGTCCCCCCAAAATGTATACACACTTTGAATACCTACTAATGCCAATGGTTTTAAGCATAAGAAAGAAACAACAATGGAGCTGTTATCTGTTAAAAGTGTGGGCACAAACAGGTAGTTGGACATTCCCTGAGGGGTCTCAGATTGGAGAGGGTGAAGGCCAGACTGAGGGTCCCCTTCCCCCCCTACCCCAGTGCATGAATTTTGTGCACCGGGCTACTAGTCTATATATAAAAGCGTAATATGCAAATTGTCCCCTCAGGAGTTCGACTGGGAGACCAGGAGTTTGATCGCTTGCTATGACATGTGCTGATCACCAGGGGGTGGCATGGAACAAAGGAAGGCCCTGGTCTGCAGCTGGCATCCATGGAAGGAAGGCACTAGCTGGCAGCTGGCAGCTGGGGAAGGGAGGCCCTGGCTGGCAGCCAGAGGTCCTGATTGGCCCTGATCACTGGCCAGGCCTAGGGACCCTACCTGTGCACAAAATTCGTGCACTGGGCCTCTCGTTAAGTTATAAAACCAGAAAGTTTTAGGAAGAATCCATGTACAAGACAAATTGATACCTTATTTTTTTTTTAACATATGAAAAAGTCAATGAAATTTGTTGTGTTTTTTGTTTTTTTTTTTAAGAAAAAGGGGGAATATTTATGAAGAATTAATCCATCTAAGAAAATAAATTCAGTATTTATATTGGTCATCTCAGCAGAAATGTAGCAGAAATTTTTATTCACTAGATTTGCAGAGAAAATAAAAACATAAGTGTCAATAGGTGATGATTCATCCAGGGTCCACTTTAAAATTTTTTATTACAAATGAAGTGAGACTGAATAAATGGTCTTTCTCCCAAATGCTCTTTAAGGCACCTACAACTGACAAATTTAGTAATCACATTTGGTCACTGATTGCCAGGAGATAATCCTGCCTTAAATTTTTCTGCATCATGCATGTCTTTTTAGTAAAACAGATTGTGAGCCAGAGGAATAAAGAACCAAACAAACAGCACATAATAACCTTGATGAGTGGATGAAGAGAAAATCAAAGTCCTATTTATTTCTTGCCAAATCCATTCAGTGTGGGGATCTGATGAAGGTCATAATTACTTGAAACTTATTAGACAGATCAAGGCAATCAAGAGGAAATTGAATCCCAGATTTTAAAAAAATGAATCTATGCCACTTGACTATTGGATAACTTGTAAATATATGTGTTGTGTGTGTGTGTGTGTGTGTGTGTGTGTGTGTGTGTATACTATTTAGAAAGCTCTTCACCCACTGTTGGTCTAAAATTTGTTAAAGGCAGCAACATCTGCTCATAGTGAGGTAGTCATTTACAGCAAGTGTTTTTCAGTTGCATTGTGTAGATTTCATTGTACTATAAATGAAATTTAATAATTCTTTTGTGTGTGTGTGTGATGCTTTCAATATCCTTTCTTTTTTCACTTAATAAGATCAAGCCCAGTTAACCACTTATTTTCATATGGATTCTGAAACAAACAATTGCTGTTTGAAAAAATAGCAATTTTTATTTCCTTATTGCCTTCCAGTGACTTTTGACATACACTGTTTAGTATTTGGCCTAAAGAAAGGATACAAGCTGGGAATAGGAAGAGAAGAAGAGAAAGAGAAGAACATATAAATGTCTTGAATAGTTTATCGTTATCTGTTAGGAACACACCAATAAAAAGCCTTTTAATACACACTGTAAACTTATTAAGTTTTAACCTATATTATGAAGGTATTGCCTGACTAAAAATTCTGCAGTATACATTGGAAAACTGGAACTGAAATAAGCTTTGTGTAATTTAGCAAGAGGTCTAACAAACTAGAAGGAAAAGTCTCCAAAAAAAAAAAGAATCTTTGAAGTTTAGTTATTTTACTTACTTTTCTGCTCTTGGTTGGGGGAGCTGTGAGGTCTTAGTTCCAGATTCCTGAACACCTTTTTGGAGATATCAGCAGTAATGCACCTAGGCAGATTTTTCACTAAAGATAAATTTTTTCTTTTCTTTCTTTCTCTCTTTCTTTCTCCCTTTCTTTCTTCCTTCTTCTTCTTTCTTTCTTTCTTTCTTTCTTTCTTTCTTCTTTCTTTCTCTCTCTCTCTCTCTCTCTCTCTCTCTCTCTCTCTCTCTCTCTCTCTCTCTCTCTCTCTCTCTCTCTTCCTTCCATTCATCTACCCTCTTTGATATATAGTTTGTTCAGAATTTTTACTCACTTTTGATAAATGGTGATGGAAAAAATAAAATAAAGGGAAAATTTTTTACTCACTTTCAATTTAATTATTTGTTTTCTTCTTACTATTTAGTTTTGAGGATTCTTAATAAATTTTGGGTGCAAGCTCTTTAACAGATATATCATTTGCAAATATTTTCTCTCAATCTATGAATTTTATTTTTACTCTCTTAACAGTGTCTTTCAAAGGACAGAGATTCTTAATTTTGATGTAGACCAAGGTATACATTTTTAGTCTTTTAAAGCTCATGCTTTTGATGTTATCTAAGAAATCTTTGCCTAACCCATGGCCATGAATATTTTCTTCTCTATATCCTTCTAGAAATTTTACTGTTTTATATTTAGGTCTATAATCTATTTTGAGTTAATTTTTGTATTTGGTGTGAGGTGTGGATTTAAGTTAGTTTGTTTGTTTCTGCATATGGATATTAATTTATCCAAAACATATCTGTTGAAAATACTATCCTTTCCTGACTGAATTGCCTTTGCACATTTGTCAAAAATAAGTATATCATACATGTGTGGGTCTATCTCTGTACTTTCTGTTTTGTTCCATTGATCTTTGATTACTTGGACACCAATAACATACTGTTTTAATAATTGTAGCTTTTTAATAAGTCTTGAAGTCAGGCAGTATAAGTCTTTCAATTTTTTCCCAAGTTGTTTTCATATACATTTTAGAATTAGCTTGTCAATTTTTGCAAAAAAAGCTTGTTGGGATTTGATTGGACTTAGGTTGGTTAACATCTTAATAATGGAGAATTAACATCTTAATAATGTGTGCCTGGTTCATAAAGATAATCTATCTCTCTGTTTATTCAGATCTTCTTTAATTTTTCTCAGCAATGTTACATGGTTTCCAGTGCACAGATTTTACATATATTTTTCAGAATTATCACTCAGATTTTGTCATTGATACTATTGTAAATGCTACTTTAAAAATGTCAATTTTTAAATGTTTCTTACTGTATATGGAAATAAAATTTATTTACTTTAATTTTTTGTTAATCCTCACCCAAGGATATTTTCCATTGACTATTTTTTTGGAGAGAGTGAAAGGGAGGGGGGAGACACACACACACACACACACACACAGAAACATCAATATGAGAACACATCAATTGGTTGCCTCCCACACACACCCTGACTTGGGCCAGGGATGGAGCCTCCAACCTAGGTACATGCTTGAGACCCTCAGTCCACAGGCCGACACTCTATCCACTGAGCCAAACTGGCTAGGGCAGAAATAAAATTTATTTTTGAATATTTACTTTGAGTCCTACAACCATGCAAAATCTACTTATTATTTCTAGAACTCTTTTGGGGTATATTTTATAGCATTTTTTTCAGAGATAATCATAATCATGTCATCTATAAATAAAAACAATTTTCTGTCTTCATTTTCTATCTGGATAATTGTTTATTTCTTTTTTCTTGCTTAATTGCTTTGGCTAGAACCTCCAGTATAACTGTTGAATAAATGCAGTAAAAGTGGACTTCTTTATCTTGTTCCTGATGAATAAAAGTTGTGAGAATGGACATCTTTATCTTGTTCTGATCTTGGAGGGAAAGCAATCAGTATTTTACCATTTCATATGATATTTGCTGTAGATTTTTACAAATGCCCCTTTTAGGTTGAGGAAATTCCCTTGTATTTCTAGTTTGCTGAAAGCTGTTTTTTTTTTTTAAATCAAGAATGGATGTTGGATTTCACCAAATGCTTTTTCTTCATTATTGAAATAGTTTATGCCTTTTCATTTTTAGTTTTGTAATAACAGTGAATTATATATATACAGCAATATACAATGATTGGTGACTGATTTTGAATGTCAAAACAATCTTTACTCCTGGGATAAATCCCACTTGGTTATTATATATTATTCTTTTTACATATTTTTAGTTTAGATTTCTTGAAATAGTACATTTATGTTCTTGAAGGATATTTGTCTGTGGTTTTATTTTTTTCTTATCCTATCTTTAGTTTTAGTAATAAAATGCTGGCCTTATAAAATGAGTTGGGAAGTATTCTCTCCCATTCCATTTTTGGAAAGAGTTTGCGTATAATTGGAATTATTTACTCCTTAATTGTTCGGTAGAATTCTTCAGTGAAGCCATCTGGCCCTAGAGTTTTCTTCGTGAGAAGATTTTTTAAACTAAAAATTTCATTTTTAAAAATAGATATAATGGTTTTCAGGTTATCGGTTTCTTCTTGGGGAACATTAGTAGTTTGTTTCAAGGAATTTGTCCATTACATCTATGTTGTTTAATTTGTTGGCATAGTGTAGTTTATAATATTCCCTTATTATTTTCTGAATAGCTATAGAATCTTTAGTGATGTCACCTCTCTCATTTCTCATAATGGAAATCTGCCTTCTCTTTTATTTTCCTGGTCAGTCTGCCTATAAGTTTATCATGTCATTAGGTCCCTCAAGCCAACCTATGGAGAGGTTCATGTGGTGAGAAACAGAATCTTCTTGCTAACTGTCAGCAAGGAATCAAGGCCTCTAGATCAGCGGTTCTCAACCTGTGGGTCGCGACCCCTTTGGGGGTCGAACGACCCTTTCACAGGGGTCGCCTAAGACCATCGGAAAACACATGTATAATCACATATTGTTTTTGTGATTAATCACTATGCTTTAATTATGTTCAATTTGTAACAATGAAATTGGGGGTCACCACAACATGAGGACCTGTATTAAGGATCGCGGCATTAGGAAGGTTGAGAACCACTGCTCTAGATAATGGGCATGTAAGTGGGTCATCTTGGAGGTAGACCCTCCATGTCTAGTCAGGCCTTCTGCTCCTGCAGCCCCAGCTGACAGCTCGAGTACAGCCTCTTGAGCAACCCTGAGCCAGAAGCACCCAGGAAAGCTGCTCCTGGACTCCTGACTTACAGAAACTGCCAGAGAGTAATGATAGCTTGTGTTTTAAGCCACGAAGTTTTGGGGTAGTTTTTAATGCAGCAGCAGAAAGCTAATATATTAATTAACTTACTTGGTAACAGTTTGATCCTCCTGGGGCTTGCTCTCAAGCTTTGTTTGGCGATACCCAAGCAGCATTTAGTGTAGGGCTGATTTTCTCACATGATTGAGGCAAAACCCTTCAGGGTACTCTACTTAATGCCCATGAGTTATGAGGTTTTTCCACTCTGGCTGGTAGGAACAAGAGTTATTCCTGGCCGGGTGTGATTTTGGGGGTCTGTTCGCTCTCATCCTTCCAAGGTGGATCTTTTCCGGGCTTTGGGTAGCTTCCTTACATTCAGGTGCTGGTCAATATTCACCCTCATATCCTGGGTGCTGCCCACCCTGGGAAGCCTCCCGCCACTTACAGTGCCCAAGTCCCTGAAACTCCCTGAGGCTCAGTCTTCCCACCTGCAAAAAAGGGGGGAAGGATGGGAGGCAGAGTCCTGAAGGTACCTGGGTCGCTGGACCAAGATGGCGGAGGCCTGGGGCAGTGCTGGAGCTCAGGGATCATGTTTGTTGTCATTATACTGTAAATGATGAGAGACCAAAAGAAGGGATAAGAGAGGGGAAAAGACCCAGAGAAGCTTTGAAGCTTTTGTAGCCCCTGGGCTGCCTCGGCCTGAACCTGACAGGTGGGTAGGGAGCCTTCTGATCCCAGGGGCCAAACTCCCAGACAGGTGAGGTTTCCTCTGACCCGCATC
Organism: Myotis myotis; assembly: GCF_014108235.1. NCBI lineage: Eukaryota > Metazoa > Chordata > Mammalia > Chiroptera > Vespertilionidae > Myotis > Myotis myotis. Next base: position 31,232,219 of record NW_023416313.1, read on the forward strand.
CAGGGGGCCGGGCTGTCTGTGCCTTCCCCAGGCAGACAGGCCAGGCTGGACTCAGAGCTGAGGGAGGAGGGGGCTGGGGCCTGAACTCCAGGGACCTTGGGGAGGAAGGGGTTGGGGGCCTGAACTCCTGGGTCCCTGGTGAGGATGAGCCAAGGGACTGATTCCTGGGTTCCTTGGGACGGAGGAGGCCGGGGGCGGGGGGGGGGGGGGGGGGAGGGCGGGCGGCGGATTCCTGGGTCCTGGCACCAAAATATATATTCACCCTAACCATCTACAGACAGACCTCTAGGGTTCTCACTCTGTATTGTTCTCTCTTTAGTCCTTTGCCCTGAAACTTTACACTCTTGGGCCTTCCCGGACTCTCATCTCTGTCTTTTCAATACAGAGAGATGGCCAGGTTGTACCTGGGTTCCCAGTCCTTGCTCTGTGGTCTGGAAACTCTTCTTGGGTAGTAAGTTGGGAAAATTAAAGGGCTCAGTTCATTTGTTTCCATCAATTAGGGATCATTGTCCTTCATTGCCTAATGTTCAATACCTTGAAAATTTTGCTGTATATTCTTTGTCTGTTTTTTAAGTTGTCCAGGCAGGAGGGTAAATCTGGTTCCTGTTACTTCATGTTGGCTGGAAGTGTTCCCCAGATAGACTTTGAAAGGTAGCGTGTATTGAGAACTATGTTCTGGACATGATGCTTGGTACTTTACATGCTATATCTTAGTTAATCCTCAAAAATAAAACAGAATAACAATGTAAAAGCAAACGAAAAAAGAACTAGGAAATAGTTATTATAAGAATTTCTTTTTCATAGATGAAAAAGTCAGGACATAGAGAGACTAAGTAGTTTCTTCAAGATCATCAGGCTAATACATGGTGCGATTGTGGTCTGCATCCAAATACGTTTGGTTGCCAAAGGCAAGCTCTTAACCAGTCTCTTCCTATATCTCCTATTTCTAGCTCTTGCTGCTTAAACAAAACTGTAAAAAGACTTGCCTTGTCTGATGTCCACCTTCTGCAGATACTTATTCTTCTGGATTTTTCATTCTCCCTCTAATGAGTACCACATGGAAAACTCAAGAGGCTCCATAATATTAGAGAGTGATTTGAGATATTTCTTTTGTACAGAATACCAGTTTACTGGGATCCTGAATTTTTGTCCTTGCATACAATGAGGCAAATTTAGGTTGAGAACTTATATAATAATACATTTTCATCATAAACACAAGAGCTTTGGTCAAAGATTATAGTCTTTGAATTAAGAAGGAAAAAGAATAAAGAAAAAAGAGCTCTCATTGTGAAGATGTCCCTAAAGTTTGAATGGAAGAAAAAATGAGGTCCAAATTTCAAGTCAGCTTCCAACCTTTATGGTGAGAAATGGCAAGAAGACTTCTCTGTTGGAAGATGTACTGATGTGTGTTTATAGTGGTTCCAGGAATCCTCAATGAAACTCCACAGAATGGAAAGACACTCAGGCCAACACAATTCACAAAAAAATAGATACAAGCTTATTAAATATTCTTTTGGAATGACTACTAACACATCATTAAGGGGGTGATTCCAGGGAAACGTTGAGTCTGTTGTAATTCTGAAGTTCTCAACAAATAAAACTAATAAGATTTTGGCTGAGTTTATCAGTAGTGGAGACTCATGAGCCTTGATCTTGTACTTATATAAACTTAAACTCTCAGTTTTAGGATTTGATGTGTTTTCCCCAGTTGATCTTTTTTCTTTTTCATGCTTTTTGGATTTTAATTACACAATGAAATCTGCTTATTGTTGAAAAAGTAGGAAATATAAATAAATAGAAAAAAATCATCTGTAATCTTACCACCAATCAATAATCACAGTAAACACATGGGCGACTATCCTATGGTTTTTGCATTCTGCTATAAAATGTGTATGTATGTTTGTGTGTATATGATGTGGTGTGTGAGTGTGCAATGTAGAATTATAAAGTAGTTTATAATGGACAGGACAGAGATCCCTAACACATTTGGGATCATGGCACAAGATGTGGAACGCCTAATATTTTAGTTTAAATCTGGGTTGGAGGTGCCCTTGCCAAGACATGGTATGCTCTTAGAAATTATTTTTTTCTTTAAACCTGTGATTGGAGAGTGATCCTTTACATAATAGTCCCAAAGGTGACTCAGGATTAAGGCCTGGGTAGGAAACAGTCAGTACAATATTTCCCAGACCCACAGCTGCACGGCTCACAGTCCCCAGAGGCCCTCTAACTATGGCTGTGATTATAGAGAACAGCTCACTCTTCCCGGGTCACATGAGTGCTAGAAAGGCTAGAGTTTTTATAAATGAGAATAAGGATGCTAGATCCAGGCAGCTAGCAGCAAAGGAGGGTTTTCTTTAGATGGTTCTATGCTTTTCAGTGAACTCACAGGCCATTGAAGTGTTTTGGGTTTTTTTTTCCCATTTGATGCACTTAGTTGCATTCAAGAGAAATTGAGTATGCCCTCTTTAAAAAAATAAATAAATAAAAGAGCATTACTAAAAGGCAATTACTGCCATAGAGAGAGGCCGGGCTTAGGAGGTAGGCAGGAGAGGAATTTGATAGGCAGCGAGTGTAGGAAAGCCATGCCCCATGAACCATCTGGTGAGCACTCGCCTGCCAATTGCCTCTGGCACCAAAGACCAAACCTTTTATTACCAATTGCAAGACCGGTGGCTAGAGTGGAGGCTCGGTACCATATGTCTAAATATTTAGAAATTAAAAGTATGTTATAAATCAAATGAAGAGCCTATTATAAAATATGTTAAATCCCCCTTCCTTGACAAATACACTTTTATAATTAGCTGAAAGATCAAATTCAAATTTAGAATTTTCGACTCCTTAGAATTTCATGGGGTGAAATCCAGCCCTTGGCTCCTCTCTTCCAACATCCATTTCCTCTTCCTTTGTTCCACAACTTCTGTTCTTCTGGTAACAGCTTCCAGTTGGTTTGGGTGTCATTGACCAACCCCAGGTCCCAGGGGTAGGCATGTGAACCGTTAGTCTGACCAATCAGAAAATCACACACTCCTAGCCACAGTAATTGTTTTCCAGATGTTGGAGTACCTTTCAGAGCACAGCTATAGATATTCCCAACCTGTAGATATTGAAGAAGGAAATATTCAAGATGGAGGAACTTTTGGATGAAGGCAGTGAATCATGAGAGGTGGGTCATTAGAAGGTCCTCCCCAGAGCACAGAACCTGCACGGGGGTCCCCTTAATCTCACCACTAAGTCAGAGCCAAGGTGCCTGGGTTCTACCTGCTAAGGACCAGAGTGCTGTTGCTTCTATGTGCTCAGATCTATTTGAATGGAGCTCTCAGGCCATCGGACATGATCCTTCCTAGATCCTCTAGTGGCAGAGACAACTTGCTGGTAGTCAGTGTAATCCTGTGATGCAAAACACTGAGTCTGACTCCTAGTCCCAGCAGTAGCTGCAGCCCTCAGTTTCCTCATTTGTAAAATAGGATGATCTTTAGCCTGGATTTGCAAATGAAGTCCAAGGTAGTTGAGGAGGGCTCTTGATGCTCTTGGGAATTTTGTCTTTAAATGAGGTTCTCCAACTCTTTATTTTTTTAAAAAAATACATTTTTATTGATTTCAGAGAGGAAGGGAGCAGGAGAGAGGGAGGGAGAGGGAGAGAGAGAGAGAGGAGAGAGAGAGAGAGAGAGAGAGAGAGAGAGAGAGAGAGAGAAAGAGAGAGAGAAACATCAATGATGAGAATCACTGATCAGCTGCCTCCTGCATGCTCCTGACTGGGGATCGAGCCTGCAACCTGGGCATGTGCCCTGACCAGGAATGAACCATGATTTCCTGGTTCGTAGGTCGATGCTCAACCACTGAGCCACACCGGCCAGGTGGTCCCCAACACTTGCAACAAACATGGGCTTGATATGCATAAAGCATAACATGACACTGAAGAGTAACTGGTCTGCTCCCACCAGCTACACAGTCTTCCTCTGCTTTACAGTCGCACCTGTATGCACCTTGCAGAGTTCATTGTGCACGGTGTGTGCTCGGAAAATAGTTCATGTTTGTTCATTTCTTTTGTTGACCTTAGTCATTTGATTCAATTAAATTCACACAAGCATGAGCTCTTGTGCTTGGTGCAGCAAGGCATATGCCATGACACCCTTTGCCCTGTAAAATGTGCTAGAATGAGGGCAGCGATCCTGAGTGAACCAAGGCAGTACGGCTACACCCACCTTCTCATTAGGGAAAATAGATCTGCTTGCTTGTGTGGATTTATTTTAATGGGAGTCTATAATCCTCCCTGTTTTCCCCTTGGCTAGGATCCAGATTGCTTCTGATGACAGCCCCACTGAGAATTTTTCTTTGATTTGTGAGTGAGCAGCGCTCTTGGTTTGACCCATTTTACATCCCAGCTGGGATCTGCCTGGGGTTCATGTTCCCCTCTGCTCCTAAATCTCCTCCTGTGCAGTCTCAGGCGGCTCTCCTGGACCCCCGGGGGTCCTCACATCTGCCCCCTTGGCAGGCAGCGAGGCTGCAAAGGGACACCAAGTAAGTCTCAAAGCCCACCGGCTGCGTTTAGCCCTGTTTCCTCCTTCCTTTGATTTCTTTCCACTTAGGAAAGTCAGGCCTTCCCCAAGGATGCAGATTTTATGGGCTAAGTAAAGGAAAAGCAGGTTCATTTTAAAGGATGCGGGGCTGGTACCAGTATCCTCCAATCTGAGGAAAAGCCAACGTGAAGGAAAAGGAAGAGCCACAGAAGGCCCTCCCAGGAGTAAAAGCCACATGACTCCCGTTTACATAAATTGGAAAGGATGCCTCGCTTTCCCTCGACATGGTGTCCTCCGTGCACCTGAATAGTAACACAGCCAAGGGATAGAAGCATCATTGATAAAGATAAGAATGTAACTTTCTATGGACAACAAAATGTTAAAGGCTGACCAAAATATATCATTAATTACGTTTTAGAAATGTACTATGTTTACCCTATATTAAGTGAAAACATAAATTACATATGTACCTTATGTTGTTAAAAATGCCTGTTAAAAAAAAGAATCTTTTTGTAATCATAGAGCGTTTATAGGTGGTTTTATATGTGCCATGTTACTTATTTCTTCAACAAATCTGTAATTTAGTAGGAACAAATCATATGATTATTTATATTTTATACCTAGGGAAAGAGGACTTCAAAGCTTGTTGGTGGGTACACACCTAATGAATAGCAGAACTAGAACACATACCCAGGTCTTCTGACTACAAATCTCTTATTATACTACCCCGTTAACACAAAACCAAAAATTATGTTTTTGGATGAACCACATGTGCCACTGTTTCCACATAAATTTAATAACTATCCTAATATATAAAGAGCCAGGGTCCATCATGATCGGACGGACAACTGAACAGTGAGCCCCGGGCCGCTGGGGCGTGGCAGCGGGAGGGATCTGTGGGCCCCAGGCCTCTGTGGTGTGGTGGCGAGAAGGGTCTGTGGGCCCCAGGCTGGCTGTGTAGATCCCTTCACGGGTGGCTTCCAAGGGCCGAGGCGCGTCTGCAAAGGACCCAGGCTCAGGCCGGCAGTGGCAGTAGCAGTGGGGTAATGGGGGCAGCGCCTTCCTCTGATCCACTAGGTTGCATCCTGCAGAGGGAGGCCAGACTGTGGCTTATGCCAGGGGCCAAGGCAGAGGCAGTTAGGGGTGATCAGGCCAGCAGGGGAGCAAGTTAGGGGCAATCAGGCTGGCAGGGGGGCAAGTTAAGAGTGATCAGACCAGGAGGGGGGCAAGGTAGGGGCAATCAGGTTGGCAGAGGTGCAAGGTAGAGGTGATCAGGCTAGGAGGGGGGCAAGGTAGGGACGATCAGGCCAGCAGAGGGGCAAGATAGGGGCGATCAGGTCAGCAGGCAGAAGCAGTTAGGGGTGATCAGGCAGGCAGGCAGAGAGGTTAGGGGTGATCAGGCAGGCAGGCAGGTGAGCGGTTAGGAGCCAGCGGTCCCAGATTGCGAGAGGGATGTCTGACTGCTGGTTCAGGCCTGATCAGACATCCCTTGAGGGGTCCTGGATTAGAGAGGGTGCAGGCCGGGCTGAGGGACACCCCCCTCCATGAACAAATTTTGTGCACTGGGCCTCTAGTGTATTATAAAATTATCATACCTGCAATAAGCACATAACACCAATGTTAGTCCCATCACACCTTCAGCCCCTCCCATACCATCATACATATTTCCACTGTGCCCATTACTGGTGCCACATTACATTATTTCATGAAATAGTTTGATGCACGTGCTCCTCTTGCATGACACTATAAGCTCCACGAGGAAAGGGAGCATATCTGATTTTGTATGTATTAAATTTCCAACAGTGTTTTTGACTCATAGTAAATGAGCAATAAATATTTGTTGAGTGAATGAATGAAAAATCAAGATGAAGAAGCCAGTGCTTGAATTTGGAGGTTTACCCTCAACCAGAAGTCAGTGGTGCCTACGAGAGACTGAAGGCCAAGGGAAAATATTCCTAAAAGTGTTTATCGGTTGTTCTTAGATACTGTGGTGAACCAGATGGGAAAGCAAGGCATCTTTCCCACTCACATAAATGGGAGTGTGTGTGGTTTTTATTCCTGCAAAAGGGACTTCTGTGCCTCTTTCTTTCCCTTCATGTTGGCTGGAGGTCAAGGAGGGACAGCAGGACAGGATAGAAGGGCAGTGTGGCTCAGGAGGAGAGACTGACCTGGCAGTATTGCCTCTTTCTGGGTCTGGTGGAGGTGCTTGCAAGCAGAGGATGTGGTCTCTATTCTGGGACCAAAGTCCTGACACCAAGTCCAGGTCAAAGTCAATTCATCTTGGACATGAAGAGAGGTTTGTGTTATTGTACCTGAGACTTTGGGGGCATCTGCTATCTACTTTTTCTTTTTTTGGCATCACCAGAAGAAAAGAAAACTTTCCACTCCAGCTACTGCCCAACTCAGTTATCTTTCTTAAAGGGGAAAGGAAGAAAACTCTTCTGTGCCTTGAGGGGACTTACAACAAATCAATAGGGAAACACATTACACTCTGTCTCAGGTCTGTGGTTACTATTCTTGCCACTGATTCCCCAGAGTGATTTTCACAAACTGAAAATGAAAAATATATGATCTAAAAAGCAACCACTGTGGAGAACAGTATGGAGTTTCCTCAAAAAACTAAAAATGGAACTCCCATTTGACCCAGTGATCCCACTTCTAAGAATATATTCCAAGAAACTAGAAACACCAATCAGAAAGGATATATGCACCCCTATGTTCATAGCAGCACAATTTACCATAGCTAAGATTTGGAAACAGCCTAAGTGCCCATCAGCAGATGAGTGGATTAAAAACAGTGGTACATCTACACAATGGAATACTACGCTGTGGTAAAAAAGAAGGAATTCTTACCATTTGCAACAGCATGGATGGAACTGGAGAGCATTATGCTAAGCAAAATAAGCCAGTCAGAGAAATATAAATATCACATGATCTCACTCATTTGTGGCATATAATGAACAACATAAACTGATGAACAAAAACAGATCCAGAGACAGAGAAGCATCAATCAGACCGTCAAACCTCAGAGGGAATGTAGGGGAGGAAGGGGAGAGATCAACCAAAGGACTTGTATTCATGCATATAAGCCTAACCAATGGACACAGACACCAGGGGTGTCATGGCATGAGTGAGGGGGGCAATGGGGGGGGGTGCTAAGGACACATATGTAATACCGTAATCAATAAAGAAAAAAAGTAAGAAAGAAAGGAAGGAAGGAAAGAAGGGAGGAAGGGAGGGAGGGAGGGAGGGAGGGAGGAAGGAAGGAAGGAAGGAAGGAAGGAAGGAAGGAAGGAAGGAAGGAAGGAAGTAGAGTGAAACAGAGGACAGCAAATGAGAAAGCATCATGTCCAATAACTCATTTTTAAGGCTCAAAATGTTCCAACAACTGTTTGGGAGAATAAAGTTAATTAGACTTTTTTGTACTTGCATTTGAATTAAAACATCAATATTAATAAAAAATAAATAAAAAGCAACCAAAGCATTCATGTACCTGAGTACAATCCAGAATCTAGTATTATGACAAAATATCAACCGAAGGTCAGACCACATCAAAGACTTGCTATTTATTGAGCATGTATCCATCTATGCTTATTCAGAATGACCTACACAGGATGCTCTGCTCAGCGTGTTTAGTTTACTTAAAGGTCTCTCAGAAGCTTGGCTAATGTCATCCATGCTTTCTGGTTCCTGTCACATGGGGGCACAAGAAGAATCACCTTTGTGATCCTGCCAGGCTGAGAGCCAGACTCCTTTGGGGTGCTGCCCGAAGGGCCAGGACCTGTGTTTAAGAACTTTATTATGATGTGTCTTAGTATAGTTTTTTATTCCTTGTGCTTCAGGTTCATTGAGCTTTGGAGTGTTGGTTTTATAGTTTTAATTTTGGATAGTGTCTTCATGGTTATTAATATTCTCTTCTGCAATGTGTAATCTGCCATGAATCCCATCCCGAGTATTTTCCATCTCAGACATTTTCGTTTTCATCTCTACAATTTTGGTTTTTTAAAATTATCTTCCATGTCTCCACATACATATTTTGTCCTTCCTCTGGCCTTTTGAACATACAGAATACGGTTATAACTGTGCTAAAGTTTTTGTGTGCCAATTCATTTGTCTTAGTCTCTTCTGAGTCAGTTTTGATTTTTTTTCTCACCATGAGTTATATTTTTCTGCCTTTTTTTTTTTTGCATACCAAGTCATTCTATTAAATGCCAGACATTTTGAATTTTACCTTGCTGGGTGCTGAGTATTTTTATATTTTTATGGATATTATTGAGTTTTATTTTGAGATTCAGTTAACTGAAAACAGCTTGATCTTTTTGGTCTTGCTTTAAGATTTGTCAGGAGGGATCAGAGTATCACTTCCTCCACGGCTCATTGTTTCTCACCAGTGAGGCGAGACCTTGCAGAGAACTCTACTCAGTGATCCACGAAGGATGACGGTGTTCAATCTAGCTGCCAACAAAGGGCACGACTGCTGCTATCAGCTCTGGGTACTGTTCCCTCCAATCTTTTGGGTAGTTCTTTCTCCAGCCTCAGGTAGTTTCTTCAAACACATCCACTAATCCGTGCTCTGCTGAATACATGAGGGGGATCACCTACACATCTCTGGACTTCTCTGGGTGCCTCCACCTCCCTTTTCTCGGGCCCTCTGCTCTGTCAACGCCAGCTTCCTTGGTCTCCCTGCTCTCTCACTGGTGTCTCCTTAACCCAGGGAATCTTCCGTGCTCCACTTGGTCCTCCCACTCTGCCCTGAAACTCTATCAAGGGAGTAATCTGGGGGAAATTTTAAGGCTAACCTTCTTTGTGTCTTGTCTCCTAGGGACCACAGTCCTTTGTTACATGATGTCCTGAAAGCTGTTGTTTCATATATCTGTCTAGGATTTTGGTTGTTTCACGCAGGAGAGTAAATCTAATCCTTGTTACTCTTTTAGCTAAAAGTGGAGGTGTCATCACCAGTTTTTAAGGGCTGTTTAAATATTACAAGTAGTAACCCTTTTTTCCAACTTATATGTTGTATTTTTCCTCTGAATTTTAATTTTGTTTTATTTTATGGTATTTTGTGTATAGAAATTTTGCAATAAAAATTTTATATCATTAAATCTAGCAATACTCATTGTTTGTCATTGATGTCATACTTAAAAGAATTTCTCCAACCCAAGATTATAATTTCAGCTGCCCTTTTATTTTTTATCATATACTAAACTCTTGTATACTCTTTACCTTTATATTTTGAACTGTTTATCTGTTATTTTATTCTAGAGTAGGTCTGAGCATATTTTAATAATTGTAGTTGTTTAATATATGTAAGACAAATGATGTGATAGGCATTGCTAGTAGCCCTTCAAAACCCATTCTTACCTTCTTTTATGTTAATAAGCCCTCAGTTTTAGGTGAACACCTGCTGCCATGAATGATGACTTTCAAATACAGTTCCACATCTCCCTGGAAGTTAAATATGATTATATGATTGTTATCTGGCCAATGGATTTTAAGCAGAAGGGGTGTGTTCAACTCCTGGAAAGAGTTCTTTAAGGACAGGAACGTGTCCTTTTCCCTTCCTCTTCCCTTTCCTCCTGCAGACACCATTGTTGGAACTTGAGCAGCCATTAGAGGTGGAGGCCAAGTGCTGGGAATGGCACAGGGACAAGAGGAAAGGAGCCACGTTCCCAGATGCAAGAAGGATTATTCCAACCCTTTATCACTCATCTCTGGGTTAGGTTTACTAAAGAGAAATGGGCTTTCACCCACTGTTATTTTGGACTTCCTATTGCTAAAACTCAACTTGATTCTGAATGATATAAACTTTAGAACTAAAAAGCAAAACAAAATCCTATTGAAATTTCAATGGAAAGCACATTAAATTTATATATTAATTTAACCGAATTGACTGTGTAACACTGTTGTCCTCCTATCCAGGTACATGCTCCAGGCTTGCGTTTATTCATGCCTACTTTAATGTTATTAGAGCATTAAAATAAACCCCAAAGACTATTTTCTTTGCTTTCCATGTCGTGTGTTTCAAGCATGTGACTCTTTGAATTATAAAATTAAGAAATAAAACCAAGTAAATTGAAGTATTACATAATTATGTAGAAATGTAAACACAGGGTACACCTAAATAAGGGGAAAGTATCCCTGTTTAAGTTTAAGGTTTTTGTTTATTTGAAAATGTCATGGAATTTTCCCCTCTACATGTGATTTCCAGAAAGCAAGGTGGTGGCAGTTGAACACTCCAGTGTTCCTCAAAGCAGCCCCTTTAATCACAGTTGCTTACCAGAATTACTTAGAAATTTATTTGTACTGCATGCTTCTATTCGGGTGTCCTATTTCTTAATAGGATCTCCAGTTACCTAAGAGTGGTGTGTGATTTTTCTGAGCCTGTGGGCTGTGGGGCTGTGGGGCGGTGGGTGGAATGCGTTAGTTTTCTCCAGATATCAGGTTTCACCGCTTAGAGGTCAGCTTGGTATTTGTGATCAGAGGAGCTGGGTTGGAGACATGGGGTGAGTCACTTACCATCATGGAGTCCCGGTTTCCTCATATATAACTTGAGGATAATAGACTTATTAGCTTAAAAATAGTTATAACTTTGATATGAAACCAATGAAACAATGGATGTGAAAATGCTTTTAAAATGACAAAACCTATATAAATATTAACCATAGGTTGGTATCTGTACTCATAGGATAGCTTATTTCTCATTGTCTGTAGCTACACTTTGTAATTCTTTCAAGTACAACAATCTCTTTTTAAGATTAAAAAAATGTTCATGAATTCTCTACCCCTTGGTGATATTTTTATCTTCTGATTAAGGATATAAATGGGATATCCTAATACTTTAGTAACAGTTGTGAATGAATATTTTTCAATCACAACAGGACTAGAAATAATAGAAATTATATGAGTAATTAATATAATCTATCCAGTCTATAGATAATACTGTTAAGGATGCTTTTTGCTGCAAGTAACAGCAAACTAAAAACGTACTGGCCTAAATGTAAGGGAATTCAGTAGCTTATTAATAGCATCTACAGAAGTAAGACAGGATTTAGGCTTGGTTGATTCCTGTGCTCAGTGATGTCAGGATACAGGCTCTTTACACCTCTCCTCAATGCTGGCTTGGTCATCAGGTAGCAAGACAACTACATCAGCTCCACCACTTACTTCCAGACATGGTGATTTTGCAGGAAAAAGAGAGACATATCTTTAACCATCTGTTTTAGGAGAAAAAAACTTTTCCCAGAATCATCCTTCTGTCCTGATGACCTCTGACTCAACTTTATCAGCCAGAGTTAAATTTCATGTCCATTTCTGAAATTACTGTGCCTGAAATGAGATTATTTTGTATCCACCTACCTCATCCTTGGGGCTGAAGGTGACTCATTCCTTGAACAATAGTTGTTTGGGGAAAAGTGGATGTCTGGACAAAATCAGAGTTGTTCAGTGTAGCAGAGATTATTGGTCCCTGCCCTCGTCTTCTTGCTAGGCACTATTTCTGATGCACAATGACAGCTTCCTAGTGAAAGTCTGTTTCTCTCTCTGAGGGATTTCTCTGGGATATCTTTCCTCTGGGGATTTCATAGGACTTTCCTTGGCTTGCCTATGGGGCAGACTGAAAAGTGCTAAGGAATTGATACTCTCCAAAGCAGCTCCCCCTCAATGATGGATAAAAATTGAGGCTGCCCCTTGGTGGGAAAACTGCAAGAAATTTTTCCTCCCCCCTCAATCTCATTTAGGTCCCCAGTGGTATTGAGCTCCAGTTGCCCACAGTGATAATCGGCTCATTAATACAGTCTGTGTAGACTTCCTTCTCTTCCTGTGTCACTTCCTCCTTCCAGTGTTTCCGGGTATTGCCCCTCAAACAAACTACTTGCCCCCAAATCCTTGCCTTGGCATCTGCTACTGGAGGAGCTCAACCTATGTTAGTAGGAAGGAAGGAGGAAAAGGTTCTGTGTAGGAAATGAAGTGTCCACTAAAGGCATGCAGCAGAGATTGCAGAACCACTGCAAAGCCCCCAAGGTCTGTATTTATTGGTCTTCCAGTTTGGTCTCCCCCAAACACTCCCAAACTAAAACCGAGTCTCAGTATTCCCAAGAATACATTTGAAACTGAAAACTTTCAGACAAAATGCTAAATTGTAGACTTTCTGGAAACTTGATGGCTCCAATTATATAAAGATAGAAAGTCTCCTGAATAAGTTTCTGAGGCTTTATTAAGCTAGAAAGCTTTCAGATAAAACATTTTTGAATGTAGAGTTTCTTTCTGATATATCTGTCTTTCCCCACCTGGGAAAAAAAAGGTGTTTATTTCTTGAGACTTTGGGCTATTTGAGATTTGAATTCTTTTGCTAAATCTGCTTCATAGGGATTTGAGGGATTGCTATTATGCGTGAAATATTTTTTAAAATAAGCTTATTTTTTTCAAATAGTCTTGGCTCATTGGTTTATAATATTCCTGGAGTTGTTACTTTAAAAATGATGTTCAAAAGGGATATGATCATTAGATGGATAGGAAAAACTGAAAGCTTGATTTTCCTCAGCTGAAGTTGGAAGGCGAACTTTATCACTCCTATTTTCTCAGATGCCGTGTGGCTGGAACCTTGGACACTGAGGATGTGGGTGGCTCAGCCTTTTTCAGCTTCTTACTGGAAACTGAGGCGTTTTCCCGACAGCAGTAATAAATCAAACTTCCACAGGAAGCAAGAGCTCATTGAAATGAAACATAAGCTGTGACATGTCCTCCCTGAGATTATTATGGCCCTTTCCTCAGTGGTTTCTCTCTCTGCGTCTGCTAACGACATGAGTCTTCAGGGGGATGCGTGAATGGGAGAGGTCAAAGTTCCTTGCTTTTCTGGAAAGTTTCACTTGTTCACAGTGTACTCAGGTTGAAATTAACTTAAAGAGCACACTCCACAAACCCTCGATAGCCTAATTTGTCTTAGGCTATTACAACTCTCTGGCATTTTTGACTTTCTGAATTTAAATTTTAGACCTGCTTCAATGTAAATGTTATTCAACAGGTAAAGTTTGCCTTCTAAAGAAACTTACTGCAGTGCTTAAGGCATAAATGAGTATTCTGAGAATTTTTTCCTGACAAGCTGAATGACGTATTGAAAGTTAGACATACTAGTAGCTCTTGAACCGTGATCCTTCAATTGGAGGATTCTGAGATTGCTATTTTCAGTGGCATTGCATTCATAACCAATTTCTGTTCAATTGAAGGCTTCTGATATATTTTAATCTGATCTTGTTGCTAACAGTAAAACGTTGACTTGGCCACATTTGGAGTAAAATATGATTAAATTGTATTTTAAAATAAAGTTATTTTAGAAATATCTTATGACTTTCCACCCAATTTAAAAACACTATTTCATTAAAAGGGAAAATTGTCTGCACTAACATAAGATTCTTTAGTTTTATTCAAGGGAGATTTTTAAAAATGGTTCATCTTTCTTTTCCAAGATGAAAGGAGTAGCCATTGCTTCTTCCTTCCTTGTTCGCAGAGCAGTCTCAAGCAGAATGAATTGAAGAGGCTGGTATGTCCATAAAATGGTAGCTGCATAACCAATAAAAACAAAATACTTTAAAAAATCAAATGGGTAGAACGATTCTCTTACTTGTGGCACATTTAAGCAAGATCTAATGAGAAAATAGATTAGAATGTAGTTTTGAAAAACTATAAATTCATTATTGTTCACACAATTCATATATTCACAATTCATTATTGTTACTATCATTGTGTCCCTCTATATTGAATTAAACTAAATATTGTTTCTAAAGTTTGAGGCATAAACATTATTCCACTTGTTTTGGATTCAGTGGTTTGGAGGTTGTTTTAAACCATTTAGAGATTCCTTAATATTTTTTACATAATTCATTGCTATTGTTAAATAAAATATCCTTTGATTGCACAGCTCTATGTTCCTATACTATTTCCGGACTTGTTCCAGCCAAGAAGAGTATTTTATTATTCACACACTCCTGCCTCACTTATAGAGATCTCTGAGCATAAAATCTAGGGGATGCTACTGGTTGCCTATCTAGTATCCATCCTATTCCTTTCTCTCCTATAGACCTGTGATTTTTATTAGGCATCTCTCTTCTCCTTGCACAGTTCAGAAAGCTGACCACATTCCTCCCTTCAATGGTATAGCCTGATTATTTTAAGACAACTCTAGTAATCCCATTTCATGTCTGTGATTGTATTAGAAACGTACAATCAATGTCTGTCTTTACCATTATTGATAACTGGGTGTGCAGCTAACTTAAATTGGTGCCATTAGATTGTAGGAAGGAATTTTTCTTCTGTGGTTGGAGAATATGTTTTCTCTCCCACTTGCTGGACAAAAGGGGAAAGTATGTTTTCTAATTGCTCTTGACTAATGGCTTGTAACTGTGAGGGAAGTGAACCCAGGGACAAATAGACACAAGGGAAGAGTCAAGGGAACTCTAGGGTAAAGGAAGCCTGATTGCTCTACATCTGGGTCCTGTCCAATCTCTGGAGTTAGAGATGGGGCTTCTATACTTGTAGCCCACAATACCTAACTTATAAAAGGATGTAATCACCCAAAGAGATATACAGAATCAAGAAAATCCTTTTCAAAATCCCAATGATGTTTTTTTGCAGAAATAGAAAAACTGATCCTTAAATTCCTATGGAATCTTAAGGGACCCCCCAAATAGCCAAAACAATCTTGAAACACTAGAACAAAGTCGAAGGCCTCTCACTTTCTGATTTCAAAACTTACTACAAAGCTACAGTAATCAAAACAGCATGGTACTGCCATAAAGACAGATGTACAGACCAATGGAATAAAATAGGGAGCTCAGAAATAAACCCTCTCATATATGCCAAATGATTTTCAACAAGGTTGTCAAGATCATTCAAGGGGACAAGGCAGGCTTTTCAACAAATGGTACTGGGTTTCCATGTGCAAAAGAATGAAGATAAACCCTTACCTAACACCATACATAAAAATTAACTCAAAATGGATCAAATACTTAAACATAAGAGCTAAATCTATAAAACTCTTAGAAGAGAACATAGGGGGAAATCTTCATGATATTGAATATGGTAATGATTACTGGATAAGACACCAAGAGCACAGATGACAAAAGAACAAATAGATAAATTGAACTCCTTCAAAATCAAAAAAATTTCTACATGAAATGACACTATCAAGAGAGTGAAGAGACAACAGACAGAATGGGAAGAAAATGCTTGTAAATCATGTATATGATAAAGGTTAATAGCCAGAATACATAAAAACTCATACAAACCACCATCAATAAAAACCAGACAACCGATTTAAAAATGAGCAAAGGACTTGAGCAGATATTTTTCCAAACAAGATATACAAATGGCCAATAGATTATGAAAAATATGCTTCACATAACTAATAATCAGGGAAATCCAAATCAAAACCACAATGAGATATCACTTCACACACATAAAGATGGATATTGCAAAAAATAAAAATAGCAGGTGTTAAAGAGGCTGTGGAGGAATTGGAACCCTTGTGCACTGCTGGTGGGAATGTAAAATGGTGCAGCTGCTGTGGAAGACAGTATGGTGGTTCCTCACAAAACTAAGTACTATCATCCAATAATCCCACTTTTGGATATGTGCCTGAAAGAACTGAAAGCAGGGACTTGAACAGATATTTGTATACAAAATTTCAGAGCAGCATTATGCACAATAGCCAAAATGTGGAAACAACCCAAATGTCTGTTGACAGACAAATGGATAAACAAAATAGTATATAAACATACAATGGAATATTATTCAACCTTAAAAAGGAATGAAATTCTGGTCCATGCTGCAACTTGGATGAAACTTGAAGGCATGCTAAGTGAATAAAACCAGACACAAGAAGAAAAACATTGTGTAATTCTACTTAGAGTCAACGTCACACCGACAGAAAGCAGATATAGGTTCCCAGGGGTTGGAGGTTGGAGGCGGGGAATGGGGAGTTATTGTTTAAAGGAGTTTCCGTTAGGAGGACAGAAATGTTCTGGAGATGAATAGTTATGGTTGCACAACAATGTGAATGTGTACTTAACGTCACTGAACAGCGCAATTAAAAATGGTTCGCCTGGCTGGTGTCACTCAGTGGTTGAGCGTCAACTCATGAACCAGGAGGTCATAGTTCGATTCCAGGTCAGAGCACATGCTTGGGTTGCGGCCTCAATCCCCAGTAGGAGGAGTGCAAGAGGCAGCTAATCAATAATTCTCTCCCATCATTGATGTTTCTATTTCTTTCTCCCTCTCCCTTTATCTCTGAAATCAATAAAAATATGTTTTTAAAAATGGTTCAAATGGTGAATTTTACATATGTTATGTATAGGTTAACACACACCACACACACACACACACACACACACACACACACACACACACACACAAAGAATATGACCATGATAATGGAAATCCTGGAATTTGGAAGCTTCTGTGAGGGTTTTCTGCAGTAAAAAAAGGTGATCCTTTGTTTAGCAGAGCATACTAGATTCAGGGGGTATTAGGAAATGCAAAATTAGACCAAGAGAATAGTGTGTGTGTGTGTGTGTGTGTGTGTGTGTGTGTGCACTCAGTAGTAGGTAAGTATGACTCTATATAAGAAAGTAAACACTGTTTTGGAGGCTTTGAAGCTGGGAGCAAGAGTTGACAGAACGGTTTCAGGGGGGCAGAGGAAGCCAAGAAATTGGTGACAAGCTTCAATCTAAGGGAGAGAACATGACCAGAGGAAAAGAATTCCCTAGCCAGGGGATGACTAAGGGATGTGTAATACACACTTTTAACTGTTGCCTTTTACCATGCTGTGTTGTAACCACCCCCCTTCCATTTCCCCAACTTTTAGTCAAACCATGTGATGCACAATAACTCTGGGTTAGTGATTCTTTGGGGGGGGGGGGCGGGAAAGGGGATTTGGAAGTGCTCAACATGGCATAAAAATAGGCCACTAGAGAGGGTGACAGCTGTGGAGGTGAATGTGAAGGTCAGAAAGAAGGCTGCAGCTGGACTGGTCAAGAGAAGGAGACTCTGCCCGCTCCCTAGTAATCCCTGGCAGGGATACAGGGAGACTTCCCACAGCTCATAGGATGGGTTCTAGCCATTTCATTTAGATGTTAAAGCGCAACACCAGAAACCTAGGGGATGTGGGGACGTCAAGCTTACAAATGGAAACAAGTTCATTAGAATATGTAAATCCAAACAGATGTTTGTGGCTTTGCTGGAGTAATCCTTGTTTTTGTCTCAGTCCTTTGACCTTTTCTTCCCCAGAAGATACACTTTTGTGGAAAAGATATGCAAATTGATAATTTGCTGCAGTCACCAGCTAAGGTTGCTGCCATATGTTGCTTATCACAGAAACACAAATGATCAAAGTCAAACAGAACATTTTTGTATTTAGCATGTTCCACAGAACTGTCTTGCTACAACCTTTTTGTCCCCATTAACAATGGAGAGGAAAATAAACGGATGTCAGCTGCGGACATTGCCAAAGTAGACAATTGCTTTTTGTTAGCTTTGGTCCTCCTCTCCTGGGCTTACCACATCTCCTGAGGGCTCCCAGGGCTGGCTCTGCTTTATGTAGGGCTCCCAGAGATAAGGATGAGGGCCGCTCCTGTTCCCAGCTCAGCGGGCCCATTGGAGATCTCTCTCCTCTTCTTGTGGAACATCTGAAAGTCTCCAGCAGAGGTCCTTGAGCCTATCCCCTCCTGAGATACACATTTCAGGCATGGCCGTGTGGCTCACATTTGCAATACCAGCAGGGCTTGGCTTACAGCATCTTCATTTTGGAAGAAGCAATTGTTGTGTTCGTCTCCAGACATGGCCCATCTGTGCTCCTGAAAGGAAGCAATGCCCCTCAGTGAAGACAAGTGGAGAAGGGATGTGCAGCTTACGGCCTGTTCACTTTCATGGAGCTGTGAATGGTCTAAAGCAGCGGTCGGCAAACTGCGGCTCGCGAGCCACATGCGGCTCTTTGGCCCCTTGAGTGTGGCTCTTCCTAAGCCTTAGGAGTGCCCTAATTAAGTTAATAACAATGTACCTACCTATATAGTTTAAGTTTAAAAAATTTGGCTTTCAAAAGAAATTTCAATTGTTGTACTGTTGATATTTGGCTCTGTTGACTAATGAGTTTGCCGACCACTGGTCTAAGGATACCTCCTGGGGTCATCTTAAGACAGTGTCACAAATGTCTGATCAAAGTGGGATCCTGGCAGTTCCTTGAATGCACACTTTTAGGAGAGGAGAGTGGAATTTAGTCTGGGTAGGGAGAAAGAGAAGGTCTTAAGATGGTTATAATATTTTTAAGGATCTGAGAGATCAATAGCCCTCTGGTACAGAAAGGAGTAGCTACAGAATGAAGGGAAAACTCTTGCTTCCCAAGGCCAAACATGATGTGAGCCAAATCAAACTTTATTTTTTAATTGATTTTTTTTTTAAAGAGAGGAAGGGAGGTGATAGAGAGATAGAAACATCGACGAGAGAGAAACATCGATTGGCTGCCTCTGCACGCACCCTGTTGGGGATGGTGCCTGCAACCAGGCATGTGCCCTGACTAGGAATGGAACCAGTGACCTCCTAATTCATAGGTCAACCACTGAGCCACACTAGTCAGGCTACATCAAACTTTTACATCCTTCTAGTCGAAAGTCCATAATGTTTTCTTTCCCAAATTTTTGTCATCGTCTTTTTGTTTTTGGATAAGCCTCATCTGGGAGTCACCGAAGACCCAAGACAAACAGCAAGAAGTGTTTCTCAAACTCTCCGTAATTCTGAAAACACCTCTGAGCGATTATAGTGGAGATATTTTTGCAGGTAACTTCTTAGGATTGGTTAAACATTTTCCCTGTCTTAGATAAATGAATGGTTGATATTACATGGTTAGATATTATAGAAAGCATCTCAACCCTAGCTATGGAGAGTTATGTGCAACTTGTTAGAAGTTCAAGGGCTTAAGGGTTTGCTTTCTGATGTGAAGATTGAAAAGACACTGTACATAAGATGCCCGTGTGTGTGTCTGTGTCTGTGACATTTCCCTTGCTGAGTCTGGCTAAAGAAAGGGTACAGAATCCCACCCTTTCTCATGGCCTCAAGTGCCACTGGATTTGCGGATTCATTTCCTATGTGGATCATGGAAGCAGCCCAGAGCCTCCAGTCAAAAGGCCTGGCTCAGGATCCTGGCTCTGCCACTTGCAACCAAATGACCCTGGAAAACACTTACACATCCCTGCTCTCTCTGCCTCATCTGTAAGAAGGGCTTCTGTGCATTTGTTTTAGGCAAGGCTTTGGCATATCTACAGGCCACAACTGGTTTTAGAGACCCAGTTTATCAGCAGCATCTGCATAATTTATCACGTCCTTAGGTTCCCGTATTTCTCAGATGCTCACTCTTCTGTGGAATCCACAGCGCTTCCCAGAAGCATGGGTGGGCAGAGGAGGAAAGGCGTCGAGTCTGGTTAAAATACTGAAAGTGAGAACTGGTGGTATGAGACATCTATATTGGTTTTGGAAAGTTTCCTCTATGCTTGGCCACAGAAGAGGCCACTCTCCTGCCTTTTTGCTGGCCCGTATTTTAGACACATTGATCCAGGGTGAAGCCACAAAAGGAACACGTGGTTATTCTTGGTTTCACACTGGCTGAGGGGGGCGAAGAGCGGCTCTTTCACAACATTATTTCCTTTCACCTTCCAGCTACTGAAACGGAGCCCACAAACCAAAGGCCGTCTCGGAAACTGGAGTTGACAGAACCTCGAAAGGAAATCCAAAGGGCAGTCAACGTGGAGGATGGCAAAGGTCCCTCCCTGAGCCGGAGCATCAAGGGGACCAGGAGCATCTGTGACAACACCAGGCACAAAAGAAACAATTGTTCCAGATCGCCGAGGTCACAGACACGTGGCTCCCTCCCCAAAAGTCCGGCCCTTCCTTAAGCAGAGGCTAGGAAAGAGGGAACGCTTGCTAAGTGATGGCTGCCTTCCCAGGACAACAGTGCAACTCTGTAGAGGGGAGAGATGTTTTCCTTTACTGAGTACCTGCTGGGATCATCTGTGGTCTATCCAAGCCTGTGGGATCCTCTTGCCCTTCCTGTGTTGCCTGGATTGCCTGTATCTTTCTTCCTGCATCCTCCCTCAGGTTGGCTCTGGGACAGCACTTGACTTTTACAACTGGAGAGCAGAATCACTTCACTTCCTTTCTCTCAGGGGACAACACTTACTGAGGTGCCTTTGTGAAGTCAAAGGCCACAGGAGGACGAATGCTCTGGTTTCTGGAGGCAGCTTTTCCTGTGCTTTCTCAGTGGAAGCTTCTCTGGACAGCCTGTCTGAAGGGTGTCTCTAAAAGGGCATAGCTTTGTGAAATGTTTGAGACCAGCTTGGTATTTGCAGAGATAAGGATTTTGTTTGTTTTGTTTTCTGTAAGTTATTAGTGTGCCTTATAGCTTGTGGCTCTCCTATAGTTAATTTTTTTTACTCTAATAAGAATTTTATTGTTGCTAAATAAATACTATTTTCTTATTCAATGCTTAGAACAGATACCTTAAGAATATTGACATTTGAAGCAGAAATATTTAATTAAACTAATGTTTAATAAGGGTTTTTGTGTGTGTCCCAAATTAGACATTTCTTATTATTACTTCAACTAGAGGCTTGGTGCACTGATTCATGCACTGGTAGGGTCTCTTGGCCTGGCGTGTACCCTTTCACAATCCGGGACCCCTCGGGAATGTCAGGCTGCTGGTTTTGGCCTGATCCCTGCAGGCCAGGCAGAAAGACCCACTAGTATGCATATAAGATCTTTGGTTAATCTTTTTCCACCTGAGATTCATCTGTCTGTTCCATGTTTCCATGCCTGTGCATTGAGCGTCTGCCCCCTGGTGGTCAGTGCGTGTCATAGCTACCAGTCGAATGGTTGAATGGTTGCTTAGGCTTTTATATGTATAGATACTTATGTCTGGAATCCTTCAAGCTTTGCCTAGGATGTACACATTTTTGGAGAACTTTGTCCACTCATGGGTTTATGCTTAGGTCAAATCTAAGCAGTGTTTTATTAACTTGATATTATTTTGGGAGTTTTAGCCCAGGTTTTCATGAATAAGCTTTTGAACACTCAGGAAGCTTTGATAAATCAGCATTTTTTAGGAGTAAAATCTATAATAATAAAAGTGTAATATGCTAATTGACTGGAGAGCCGAATGATCTTTTGGACATCCTTCCAGATGACCTTCCAAACAAAGCTGGGGCTACGAGGTCTGAGGCAAGCTGCCACAGATGCAAGGGCTGAGATAAGCTGCCGCTGCTGCGAGGGCCAAGCCCCTTGCACGAATTTCGTGCATCAGGCCTCTAGTAGAATATAAAGATACAACTTGTTTGAAAAAAAGTCTTAATGGCAGATTCACTATAAATAAAGCCAGAATAACAAAGACAAACTATATTCACAACTCATGTCACAGAGGCCTTATTTTCTTGATATAGGTTCCTACAAACCATACAGGGAAGATATAGCACCCAGTAGAAAGTGGGCAAGCATGTTAACAGATGACTCAGAAAAAAAAAAAATCATGACAAAAGAAATACCACTTACAACTAAAATGAGATATATCTTTCAATAATCAGATTGGTAAAGATAAAATTTTGATAACACACTTGTGTTAGTGTAGGGTAACAGAGCATTTGATTTTGGGAGTATATATTGATATAATCTCTGACAAGAATTTATCCTAGATATAGTCACACATAATGTATGTGCAAGTATGTTCATTGCAGCACAATTTTAATGGTTAAAGATTGGCAACAATATAACTGGACAGGTAAAAAATTATTGTAATTTCTTTTTTTTTTAAATATATTTTATTGATTTTTCACAGAGAGGAAGGGAGAGAGATAGAGAGAGTTAGAAACATCGATGAGAGAGAAACATCAATCAGCTGCCTCTTGCACATCCAGTGCCCGCAACCCAGGTACATGCCCTTGACCGGAATCGAAGCCGGGACCTCTCAGTCCACAGGCTGACGCTCTATCCACTGAGCCAAACCGGTTTCGGCTGTAATTTCATTTATACAATTGGCTATATTATGGAGCCATTAAAAAGAACGAGGGAGGCATGTTTGTACTGAAATGGAGATGTTTCAAGATACACTGTGAAGTATAAAAGCAAAGAACAGAAGAATATGAAGAGCATATATATATATAAATTGTATATATAAAATACATCCTATATAATAAAACCCTAATATGCAAATCGACCGAACAGCAGAACGACTGGTCATTATGACATTCACTGACCACCAGGGGGCAGATGCTTAATGCAGGAGCTGCCCCCTGATGGTCAGTGTGATCCCACAGGGGGAGCACTGCTCAGCCAGAAGCCGGGCTCATGGCTGGTGAGTGCAGCAGCGGTGGCAGGAGCTCTTCCGCCTCTGCTGCAGGTGGGTGGTAAGGAGCGAGGGGTCCTGGACTGCAAGAGCCCCGGACTGTGAGAGGGATGTCTGACTGCTGGCTTAGGCCCGATCCCCAGAGGGAGCGGGCCTAAGCCAGCAGGCGGACATCCCCTGAGGGGTCCCGGACTGCGAGAGGGCCCAGGCTGGGCTGAGGGACCCCCAACCCCGCCAGTGCATGATTTTTGTGCACCAGGCCTCTAGTATTATATAATTATATATAAACATATATAATATTCTATTTGACCTGTATTCTATAGATGAACACTTATGTGTGCATGTGTGTATATATGTGTGTGTATGTTTGCATAGGTATAGATTATCTCTGAATGAATACACAAGAAATGTGTGATGGAGAAAAGAGAAAAATAGGGAAAAAAGAACTGCTTTCATTGCATATATTTTGTACATCTTAAACTTCGCACCATAAGCAATTGTTACCATTTAAAACTATAAATAAAATTAGTTCTAAAATTGCCCTAACCGGTTTGGCTCAGTGGATAGAGCATCCACCTGCGGACTTAAGGGTCCCAAGTTCGATTCCGGTCAAGAGCATGTACCTTGGTTGCAGGCACATCCCCAGTGGGGAGTGTGCAGGAGGCAGCTGATCAATGTTTCTCTCTCATCGATGTTTCTAACTCTCTATCCCTCTCCCTTCCTCTCTGTAAACAATCAATAAAATATATTTTTTAAAAAAATTAGTTCTAAAATTAATTTTTAAAAGTATAAAATATTACTTTCTCTTTCAATAATCTGAAGTTCTTACATTTATCTTGTGGCATCTAGAAGCAGGTGCCCCATCTCTTAAGCACAGTTACTCAACAACCTTGAAGAAGTCTTCATCCAATTTCTGTCACTACTCCTCTATTTTTCCTTCTTAAAATGAAAGTCTCTTCAAAGTTTATTTAGCCAAGACCCCAGAGCCCTTTCTTCACTATCTGTGCCCAATTTTTTTATCCCAAGTTTTCTTCTAGATAACTAAGTTTCTCTTTCCTCCGGGCAAAAATTAAGATCTCCTAGCTTCCTCTCCTTTTCTCAATTGAATAATTCTCCTGTGCTAGATACTGCACAAATCTCTTTACTTAAATTAATCATCACAACAATCCCATTATAGCCTCATTTTAAAGAGGAGAAAATAGAGTCCAAAGAATTGAAGTTATTTACTCAAAATTGCCCATCTACATGGTATTTTAGTATGTGGAGTATGGGAATAGTTAACTTTCTTCACTTAGAATGAAACGTAGAATGTTTAATATAAGTTGTCAGCTTGGATGTGCTTGAGAAATTGCTTAGAGATGATTGGGCTCTAGTGTTTTTATTTCTCCTGGCAAGAAAAATGATTATAAAATGATTTGCTGAAAACAATCTGGGTGGAAAACTAATGTGATCTGAAAACATTGAGTTGTATGTCTTGGGGAGGATCTGGAACTCTCCTACAGTGAACTGAATCAGTCTGGTTCAATCAGAGAAGCATATATACTAGTATATACATATATGCATATATGTGTGTGTGTGTGTGTACATATGTGTGTGTGTTGTTTGTACTAGTATATCATAGGTATCTCATATCTTATGTGTGAGATATAGCTTTGTGTCTGATGCTTGCACTGTTTTTGTGTCTGATCACGAGCTTGAAGTTCACAAGGCAGGTGGTTGGGAAGAGGAGATGGATGTCAGGTGGTAGAGGATAAAGACATGCTGAAACCCAAGAAGACCAACTGGAATCCAAGTCAGTTCTCATTGCTTCCAACCTTGATGATGTGGTGTCTTGCGGAGAAACTATGGCCCTTCATCAGGAAGCTAAACACACACCTGGCCCAGGAGTGGCAAAAGCTGAAGGAGGACCCAGGGGAAGGGGGTGCAGTTGCAGAGCCAGCTGAAGCCTAGTCAACGAGGCGGGTCAGCAGGTGACAGCGAGCATGATACAAGAGCACTTGTGCTCAGCTTCTGAGCGCAGGAAGTGATATGCTGCCACTTCACTTTGCTCTCCAAATCTCACACAAACAGAGAGGAAAGGCAATCCTGGGAATGGAGTTCAGTCACACTGACACATAGCAAAGCCACCACGAGTACGTGAAGGAAGGAAGCCACAGTTTTGGGGGCTTGGGTGTCTCCTGATGTGCAGCTTGAGAGGCAGCTTCCATTCTGACCTCTTCTGGACCCTGGGTTCCTGATCACCTTCTCTTCTTGCTTCCAGGGCAGAGAAGAAGGGGAGGGGAAGCGCAGAAGCATCCTCTTTTACCTGCTGTGTCTCTGTCCAGTCATCATTTTTTGAAGGTAAGACACAAAGACAAGGTGATATTTTCTTAATAAAGTGAAAAAGCAAATTTCTGGTTTCTTTCTGGAAAAAAAGGGTGAGTATGGGGGAGTTGTTTTCCTCCTGTGATACCTCCTAAAGTTCTAAGTAGCTCTTCACCATGCCCTACATCACAAGACAGTAGCAGTGTCTGCTGTAACACAATGGTCTTCCTGCTAGTGCTCAAAGCCACACCTGCAATCTTGAGAATGTTCAATTAATTCTTTACTTCAGGTACAAGAGTTGTTATCCTGTTCACAGCATGCTGGCTTGTCAGCCTCCCCAGTGTTCCCACAGACCCTGGATTTTTCTTGTATGCGGTGTGACCATCCTCCCAGTCAGCAGAGAACATCCCTTCTGGAATCTGTCTCTTCCCTCTTTTCTCTCCCTCCACTACAGCTTCTCTCTGTCTTTCTCATCCCACGGTTTTCTCCTCCACTGATACATAGCTCCTGCCCGAACTTATTAGTCATTTGTTCTCTCTGGTGGGTGAGGAAGCTTCAGATAGTAAGGTGGGGGACAGGAAAGGTAGAGGCCCTCAGAGTGGGATGGGCTCTGGATAGAGCACCTTGAAGCGAATCAGACCCTTTAGATTAGAAGATTAAATTCCTTCTGCTCTCCCAGCTCATGTACCTCTTTTTGTTCTTGGAGCTTAATTGCAACCACCCACTTCTATTCCCTTAACTCCCTCCTGACTCTCAGCCCGGGTTGTGGGCACTTGTCAGGAGCGCCCATATTAACAGCTCAGGGTTTCTAGCGAGGCTAGAATCTAAATCCCTGGGATCCTAGGTTTCTGTTAATCTTATGTGTCTGTCAACTTGATTGCACCAGGGGAAGCCCAGGTCAAGCATTCTTTCTGAGGGGGCCTTTCTGGAAAAGATTAACATTTGGATTGGTGGGCTGAGCCAAGCAGGAGACCCTTCCCAGTGTGGGTGGGCTTCATCCAATCTGCTGAAGGCCTGAATAAAGCAAAAGGGTAAAGGAAGGTTGACTTCCCTCTCTGCCTGCCTGCACAGTTGGGACATTGGTCTCCTCCTGCCCTTAGAGCTCCTGGTTCTCAAGCCTTCAGACTTGGACTGGAATCTATAACATTGGGACTCATTCATAATTGTGTGAGCCAATAGCTTAGAATATCTATCTATCTATCTATCTATCTATCTATCTATCTATCTATCTATCTCATCTCTCCATATCCTATTTATTCTGCTTCTCTGGAGGACCCTAACTTAGGTAGTTCCTCTCCTATTGCCTAACAGTAAATCCTGGCCCTCAGTCTAGTCTTTTCTAGCTGCCCCTTCACTTGGATGATCTGGTTGTTTCACTCTCCCTGGACCGAGATCATCATCAGCCCTATTCTGTAGGCTCATAGATCTGCCCTGTCCCACTCAGACTTCCCTTACTGGGAAGAGAGAGCAGACATTAGACTGGGCCTGGAGCTTTTAAAGGGCTCCTGCATACTCAGGTTTGGGGCAGTGAGGGAGGTGGGTACAGGATGAAGGGAAGGGAGTTTTAAGATGTCAGACAAGCTTGATACAGTTGGCCTTGATGCAATCTTCCAACTTCAATAGTCAATAATTATGTAATAGAGCCAGAAAGGATGTCTGGGTGGCCCAAGTGGGATTATGAGGGAATGGACATTAAGGGGGGAGGGGGAGGACACTTATTTCTAGAGAAGTAGATTAAATGTTGTTGTTTTTTGCCCTGGTCTAAGATGTAACTCAAACCCAGGAAGGATATAGAATTCCAATCATGTATGTAAAGTTTTTCTATGTTTTCCTCTAGAGGTGGTAAATAATTCAATATACCAAAGATGGAGAAGTTATTTCATACTCGATTTTTGGAGACCCCTATTTCTGAACAAATTCCTTTATATATTAGGACAAAATCATCCTCCCAGTTATTGTTAATATTTTAGGTATGGATAACAGTAATGTGGTTATTTAGGAGAATGTCCTTGTTATCGGAGATGCATATTTTTAAAAAGAGCCAAGTATTATGATATTTGAAGCTTATTTTAAAATGGTTCAGGAAAATATACCTACGTGTATATATAGCAGATGAAGTAAATATACCAAAAATGTTAATTGCTGAATGTAGGAAATAGGTATACAGGTGCTTATTTCAATATTCTCTCAAATTTTCTCTGTGTTTGAAGTAATAAAGGATTGGGGAAGAAGTCAGTCTTCCAGGAATTTCTAGTCTTAGTCCTTATTGTCTTCTCTGGACCCACATGGAACTGATTTAATACCCCTTTCTCGTGACACCTCTTCATATGTTGAAAAACATCTTGTACAAAGGAGACACCCACAAACTGGTGAAGGCGCAGACGGGTGCAGACCTCATTGCCTCTGACCGTTCTCTTTTCCTGGCTAACCATCCTGGTTCCACAATGAGGATTTGGGTCACCTAACTATCCTGCGGCCTCAGGTGTCCCCCAGAACTTCTCTGTGGAGATGGGGGGCAATGGAACTTATGATGGAATGTCATGGGGAAAGAGCCACAAAGTCTGGGCGACAGTATATAGCAGAAGTCAACAGAACCCAAGGACTCCATGGAAACATGACAGCTAATAGCTGTAGTGGTTAATTACACGGACCTGGCTGGAGTCAGATTGCCCGGGCGTGTGGTTCCCAGATCCATCACTCATCAACCTTTGATCGTGGGCAACTTACTAACCTATCTGTGCTCCTTTCCCTCAGCTGAGAACTAGGGGATAAGAAGCAGACGCTACCTCCGTTGGTGATGGTATAAAATGAACACAGTGATCTGTGTAAAGTACTTAAAATACCGCCTGGCGTTGGCAGCTTTCAATAAATGTTAGCTGTTGTTATTATTACGATTACTATTTTGTTCTCAATTTATTTGGAGCTTTTATGTGTGTGTGTTTTTGCCATTAAATGGATTAGCTCAACAAATGGTCATTTAGCACCTGCTACTGTACGTACCTGGATATGGAGACCCAGAGAAAAGTGAGATTCTGTTGTGCTCTGAAGGAGGTTACTGTCAGTAAACAGAACCCAGAGGCAAGGGAGGAATTGGATGTCCATTTAGGACAAGTTCAGTCCTTCATCTTGAATATATCATCCTGAGAATTAAAGAACTGGGTCTAGAACAATCTGTGCTCCCCTTGGAAAAGAAAAGGAGCTCCCTCAAACTAAAGATGATGGCATGGGAAGGTAACATTTTAATGTTTTCCTTGAAAAAGAAAGAAAGTTAATTTCAGCCTGATCTGCCTAATAAAGCCCAAAGAATGAGAGTTATGTTCATGTTTGGTTTTCCATATTCCCATATTTTACCAATTAATTATAAAGGAAAATAAAATTATGACTATTTAGGAGAAACAGATTTTAAAAAAGGTAATGTAGGCCAAGACATATCAAATTAATTCTGGTGCTGATAAGGGAATGTGTATGAGGAAAGTGTTTAGTTTTGCAAAACAGTATGCTTTTGACAAGTGTTCATGATTTGTATATGAAATAGCTTAAGTCACTGATCACACTGGCAACAAAATGCACCTGAACCTCAAGTTGTTTCATACACCACTATCATCAATAAGTCAATAAACAGACCTAGCGGGTATGGCTCAATGGGTAGAGCATCAGCCAACAGACTGAAGGGTCCTGGGTCCAATTCCAGTCAAGGGCATGTAACTTGGTTGCAGGTTCCCTGGACCCTATTTTTTGTACCTTTATGGGAGCTAAGTGAGTGAGATCAAATAATTTTAATAAGAAATGATTTGAGAGTCTTTTGAGACACAATGTAATGCATAATAGTTTCTCACCTTCAGCAATGATAAAGCAGAAAGAGAGGGGAGTGGGTGCAAAGAACTGGGAAAGAGGCTGCAGCACCATGTGTTGGGTTATTTGCTGCCTTTGGCTTTTTGTAAGCGTGCCCACTAATTTTTCTGTACTAGTTGGTGGTTGTTTCCATTCTTTTGTGCCTTCATCAGTGGATGAGTACCTCTTTTGTGCAATATGCCTTCCAACATTTAAAGGAATGTCAGAGGGCCCTGTGGCACAGTTGGTTGAGCATTGTACCATTCACCAAGAGGTCACTGGTTCAATTCCCCATCAGGGCACATGCCCGGGCTGTGGGCTCGATCCCCAGTAGGGAGTGTGCAGGAGGCAGCTGCTCAATGTTTTGCTCTCACATTGATGTTTCTCTCTCTTCCTCTCCCTTCTTCTCTCTCTAAAAATCAATAAACATTAAAAAAATTAAAAAATGAAGGATTGTCACAGGAAGTCCTGTTGAATTCTCCAGGGTTTCTTTTTCCCTCATAAATAAAAATAATTGATCTGAGCCTAATAGTAGTTGCATAAACATTCTGGGAATATAGGCATCAATGACTTATTGTTTATGATTTTACTCTTTTAAGTATATATCGATGGTGTTTATTTTCCAACCTTCTTTCTCTCAAGATTCTAACACCTTCTTACAGATGAATTTTCCTGAAAAGACATTAGTTCTAAACAAAAGGTCAGATGAGGTCCTTTAACTTGAAGTCCCAGAGAGTTTCTGTACACAGGTTGTGGGAAACCCCTTATTGTCTTCACTAGCAGAGAGGTGTGGACAAGGAACCCGGAAGGCTGGTGATCCCTGAAGCCCTTGCAAAGGTCAGGACTGTGCGCCCATTGTTAGTCCAAACAATGGTAGCTGAAGCAGCTTCCCCATTTATAATTATGTAAATCCTTGCTGATGGGCTAGTCTGCCTGTTACTGGAGATTGCCTGCCTAAGGGCTACGGGTGTATCCCAAACCAATAAAAGGTTGGCTCGGCCTGAGCACCAGTGGAAGTCCTTCCTCTTGAGTTGGACTTACCCACACGGCCCCCCAATATTCCCAAATTATCTCTTGTCTTTTCTCTTTCATTTGTGTGCGGCTCCTCTTCCAGATCCTGAACCCTGAACCACGCGGGACGTGGAGGGAAACATTTACAACAACAGGTCAATTCTGTAGCAATTTAACTGCTTTATGAAGAGCTGTTGGCTGCTGAAGATGTTTACAGTTTTCTTTGATTGCCTGATTCCTTTAACTTTTGAAGGTATCAGCTC
The DNA here is from genome assembly GCF_014108235.1 of Myotis myotis. NCBI lineage: Eukaryota > Metazoa > Chordata > Mammalia > Chiroptera > Vespertilionidae > Myotis > Myotis myotis. The sequence continues at coordinate 31,262,518 of NW_023416313.1, forward strand.
CAGGAACATCTTGTAAAAACACTTTAGGATACGGGAGGTCACTGTCTGCAGATCTTGTGCTTAAGTGTTTGAATGTTCAGGGACAGGGCATCACTTTACGTTGCTATGATTCTCATTCTCATCAAATTAGAAGGATAATATAGAAATACAGTATTCTTTGGTCTTTTATAAGAAGCTTAAAAACTTTATTTTATCCCTAACTTCCTGTTTGCTAGCTGTGAATATTTTCAGCGCTTGGGTGGTGGAGTCATGAAACAGCAAAGGTTTAAGAGGTAGGATATGGTAGAGTATCTATTCTGAACCCTAAAACTTTAAAGTTTTGTAAATAGGTGTGTGGAGAATAAACATTTTCCATTGTGAGTCATTGTGATAGTGGACATTACCTAGATTTCACTAAGCAGTAAGATTGTTAGCTCACATCTATTTAGAAACATCTAGAGCAGTGATTCTCAACCTTGGCTGACATTAGAATCACCTGGGAATCTTTTTAAAATCCTGATTTCTGGGCCTCATCCTCCAGAAATTCTGTTTCTTTGTTATGGGGTGGGGCCACAACATTAGTAACAAAGAAACAGAATTTCCGGAGGATGAGGCCCAGAAATCAGGATTTTTAAAAGATTCCCAGGTGATTCTAATGTGCAGCCAAGGTTGAGAACCACTGATCTAGAGAATAATGTTCCTTGAAAAAATGGATTACAATGTAATTTGGTAGTTGGCCTGTTTTATTCACTCAGCTAAAAGTTATTGGCCATTCTCTGAGTCCCAGGTACTTTCCAGACTATTTTTATTCCTTTATGTTTTTACATAAACTGCTGTTTCTCTTCGTTGCCTTTCTAACTCCTGCTCATTCTGCAAATTGAGGTTAATTGCTACTTCCTGAGGGACCCTTCCCTGACTCATCCCAGGCGCGTTGCATGGCCTTTCCTAGGCTTCCATTGAGCTCCACGCAGCCCTCTAACATAGTCCTATATCATATTTTCTGATTTCTTTGTCGCTACGTCCACAATTCCCAATAGAAATGTAAGATCTTGGAGGCAGGATCTGTATTATATTCAGGTTTGTAACCCTGGCGCTTGGCAGAGTGTCTGGCACATGGCAGAAGCCCAATGAATGGTTGTTGAATGAGTGGAAGCATGCATCCTGCCTTCCCTACCCTTGGCTAAGTCTGAAGAAAGATGAACTAGATTTGATATTTTATTGCATAATTAAATTACACTGTCAAAACAATTTTTAAAGCTGAAAGGAAATTCAGGGATCAGCTCCAGGAAATTGAGGACTAGAGAGGTGAAGAGAGCTGGCCAAGGTCATGCAGCTGTTTTGTGGCAAACTGGGACCAAAGCCCAGGTCTCCTTCTGGCCAGTACTAGCCCAAATATGGGGAAGCTTAGTTATTTCCTCTGAAAAATTACCCTGGAACCCAGGCAAGAAGACTTAGCAATCTAAAAACACTAAGGAGAAGATGGCAAATTAAAATTACTTAGAGGAATGAATCTAACAACAATTATTCAAGACTCTCTGGGAATGCCAAGAGGAGGTGGCTGAGATGGGCTCAAAGCTGATTTCTTCTGACAGAGCCATTGGCCTTCAAGCCTGTGTTTGCTGGTCATACTATGACAAGGGTGGATAACTGAACAGGCCACATTTAGCGACCATCTCTGCCACAGAATTGGGTTGAAAGACAAATGTCAAGTTCAAAATAACTAGTCAATGTGTTTATATCCCTAAGTTTATTAAACAGGGGATTTGAAATGCTTCCCACTTTTAATATTTAACAATGATGGATGTAAAAAACAAACAAACAAACAAAAAACACAAGAAATATTTTGCTTCCTACCTTGCAAATTCAGAAAACAAGAAATTGAGGCTATTTCCAAACAAACCCCATACAGAAACAAAAATCTGATATTTGGATGCATGTTGAAATTAAGCATTGGGAAGGCTTTGTGAATATTTAGCATGAAGAGGGCAAATTGATACTGTTTATTGATTATTGTATTATTTTCCATATAAACAATTGTAAACCTACTTTTGCCACACTGTATATACAGAAGAAAGAATAAAAATAATATATTTTTATGTGCGTGTGTATAGAAAATCTAGGCACCATACAATTAAAAATGACTATATCTGTATAATCAGTGACTATTTTCTTGTTTTTATTTTTAGTTACTTTTATAATTTTTAACCATAACTATAATATTTCTACAATCAAAAGTCAAGTTACTTTAAAAATTTAGAATAATCCACCTTTTGAATTTCAGATATAAACATTGGATGCTCTTATTCTTAGTTTGCCCAATATTTTCAGTTGCTTGAAAAGGGGGGATTTATTGCCATAAAATAGAGCTTTTCAAGTAGACATGGTAAATGGATGAGCATGCAGTCATGCCATAAGACAGTCACAAGGTCACATTAGTCTTCACAGTCTGATACCATGTTGTTTTCTTAGAGTGGATTTAAGAACAAAAAGACATATACAGTAGTTGCTGTATTGGAGTATTTGCTATGGATAAATCTGGGAGATCTTACGAGTTAGAAATGTAATTACTCAAAAGTTTTTGCAGAAAAAGATTGCCATTCCAAGTGAACTGCAAAGGAAACCATCAACAACATGAAAAGACGACCCATTGAATAGGAGAACATATTTGCCAATAATACATCTGATAAGGGGTTAATATCCAAAACTTACAAAGAACTTACAAAACTCAACACCCAAAACACAAATAATTCTATTTAATAATGGGCAATGCCCCTAGCATGTTTGACTCAGTGGGTAGAGCATTAGCCCGAGGACTGAAAGGTCCTGATTTGATTCCAGTCAAGGGCACATTCTTGGCTGCAGGTTCCCTGGCCCTGGTTGGGGTGTGTGCAGGAGGCAACTAATTGATGTGCCTCTCTCACATCAATGTTTCTCTCTGTCTCCCCCTATCCCTTCTACTCTCTTTAAGGATCAGTGGAAAATTATCCTTGGGTGAGGATTAACAACAACAACAACAACAAAAAGAGCAATGGACCTTAATAGATACTTCTCCAAAGAGAACACACAGATGGCAAATAGACATATTAAAATATGCTCAACATCACTAATCATCAAAGAAATGCAAACTAAAACACAGCTATCATCAATAAATTAACAAACAACAAGTTTTGGTGAGGATGTGGAGAAAAAGGAACCCTCATGCATTGTTAGTGGAAAAGCAAATTCGTGCAGCCACTGTGAAAACTGTATGGAATTACCTCAAAAAATTAAAAATGTAACTGCCTTAGGACCCAGTGATTCCACTTCTGGGAATATACCCAAATAAATCTGAAACGCTAATTTAAATATATATATATATATATATATATATACATATATATATATAGAGAGAGAGAGAGAGAGAGATATCTCCTTATGTTCATTGCAGTATTATTTACAATAGCCAAGATCTGGAAGCAGCCCAAGTTCCCATCAGTAGATGAGTGGATAAAAAAACAGCGGTACATTAACACAATGGAATATTACTTGGCCATAAAAAAGAAGGAAATCTTACCCTTTGCAACAGCATGGATGAACCTGGAGAACATTATGCTAAGTGAAATAAGCCAGTCAGAGAAAGAAAAGACTTACATGTGCAATCTAATTACCGTATTTTTCTGTGTATAAGATGCTATTTTTTTCAAAAATTGTTAGACCGAACATCAACGGACATCTCATACACAGAAGTCAGCTGAGGAGGGAGCCCCTCAGATGTTTAGCTGCCCATGCCTTGTCAAACAGGCTTCCTTCAATCATGAGCTTTATTGTTACTGACGTCAGCTGATGCCGTAATTGGAGGTGGAGGTGGAGAGTATGCAGATACAACAGGGACCAGAATGTTCTGAGCCCATAAAGATGTCAAAAAATAAAAAGATAAATACCAGTAAGTGATTGTCTTACTCTGCAAAATTCAAGCTGAATGTAATCAGCTATGCAAAAGAGCATGGAAGTAGAGCTGCAGAGAGACAATTTGGACCACCTCCCACTGAGTGTATGTGCCGGGAGCCGGTCCTGCTGGGGTTGGACCCCGGCATGTATGATCAGACAGACAGTGGAGAAAACAGGAAGAACAACTCCTTAAGATGCCATAAAAGAAAAAGGTCTTAAAAGGAAAACCAGCAAAATGTTTAAAATATTGATTTCTTAATTTTGGGTTGGAAAAGTGGGGGGTGTCTTATACACGGAAAAATACGGTTAACAAAATAAACTAACAGACTCATAGATACAAAGAACAGATTGACAGTGGTCAGAGGGGAGAGGGGTTGGGGTCTGGGTGAAAAAGGTGAAGGGATGTAGCAAAAAAAAAAAAAAAAAAAAACCTCATAGACACAGATAACTCTATGGTTATTACCAGAGGGAAAAGGGGGTGGGGGGAGGTAGAAGAGGATAAAGGGGGAATAAATGGTGATGGAAGGAGACTTGACTTGGGGTGGTGAGCACACAATACAATATTAACCAATGTCACCCCAATACATTCAATTTTTTAAAAAAGAAAAAGAGCTGGCATGGCTCAGTGGTTGAGCATCAACTTATGAACCAGGAGATCATGGTTTGATTCCTGGTCAGGACACATGCTCAGGTTATGGGCTCAATCCCCAGTGTGGGGTGTGGAGGAGGCAGGTGATCAATGATTCTCTCTCATCATCGATGTTTCTATCTCTCTCTCCCTCTCCCTTCCTTTCTGAAACCAATACAAATATATTTAGAAAAAAGAAAAAGAAATGGACACCACCCCAATCAGCATGTCCCAGTAGTATCTGAACAAATGAGTTAAGAAGTTGACATTTGGGCTGAGAGTAAGCTTGAAGAGATGCCGAAGTGCTTAGTCCAGTTAAAATCATGGAATTAGCAAGAAGTGAGTTTCCTATAGACTTCAGACTTGATTGACAAAGTTTCTAGACTTAAAAGGCAGATATTTTTTTGCTGTAGGAAATAGTCGTGTGATGATGAACCAACCAACATAAGACTTGCTTGATTAAGGGAACTTAAAGAAAAGTTTAAGTTTTTTTCTCCCCACTCCCCCATATTGGCAAATTACATAGAAATTAAATGGGGTCTAGTAAACATTAAACACTTTATAAGGAAAACAATTTTTTTCAAGCTGAAGAGAAGACAATCTACTGTTTTATAAAAATGTATCATTGGAATCCTACTATATGCCTTAGTCCAAAGAAAGTTTTAAAATGTCCCAATAGATTTAAACAGAATGATACTTGTAGAACATGAAATACTGACTTTTTTGGACTGGGATCTTATAAATATCTATTGGGTCTTTTGGAAAGGAAAAAGAATGTAATCTCCTATGATCACACACATTAAGGGGATGAATAAACAATGGAAAGGAGCCATCAGACTCAAGGATTCTAAAACGCTAGGAACAACCCTAGATGCTGATCACCACTGTGGCGTTGCACACCTGCTGGAGAACAGAATAATGTTGGAGCCAAGCCCTCCCTGGGCACAGTTGGCCTTTCCCATATGACCAAGTTTGAAACTGAACTCATATGTGGGCAAACATCCTTAGAAATTCACCTTCCGGACGGCTTTTTGGCAAGCTCACCAACTTTGGGGGGGAAAGCCTTTTTTTTTTTTTCTACTTTGAGCTATCAGTCTTATTGCCGAATTGTCTTGTTTAACTTGGGGGATAATGGTTTACAGACTTCTAGTAATATTTCAAGAAAGTCTTCAACATCAAACACAGACTTTTGCTGGGACCTTAAAATGTGACCCAAGGAAGAATATTCAACACAATGAGCGTTTTTTGTTTTTTTTGTTTTTGTTTTTTTATTTTGTGTGTGTGTGTGTGTGTGTGTGTGTGTGTGTGTGTGTGTGTGTTGCTAATGTTTATATGGGAATGCATTTCATGTCACACGTTAATGGTGATGGTGATATATGCATAAAGCGTTTTAGAATTTACAAAGAATTTTGTACAGACATAATTTTACTTTTTCACACAACCAGCCTGTGAGGTGTTCAGGGCAGATTTTTAAGATCTTCATGTTGCGCATAAGACAATGGAAGCTCAGGGGAATTGAACTCTGCTTGTCATTAGTGGGCGGAGGCCTGGATCCAGGTCTCTTGACTCCACTTTCAGAACATGTTGCACAACCGTGTTCTCAGTCTGGGACACACATCAGAATCATCTGGATAGTGTTTATAAAAAATCCTCAGGCCCTGGCTGAACCCCAGACCAATGAATTCAGAATATCTTGGCATGAGACCCAGGTAACAGCATTTCACACGGCTCCTGAGATAACACCGTACACAGCCAGGTCTGAGAACCATGTTCTACAACAACCTATTTCCTCCTTAAGTGGAAAGTGGCATTTAGAAGCTATAAGGTATAAGAACCCACAATGTGACACAACAAAGATTTAAGATATCCACTGTTTGATTCAATAGCTACTTATTGAGAATCATCTCTGTGCCTGGTGGTACTATTCTAGAAGACACCACAATACACAAGACAAAGTCCCTGGCAGCCTGGCTATATCACTGACATGATGATCTGCTTGGCTAGACAGGGTGCTCTTCCTGCACGGTGCCAACTGGTCCTCACTCTGGCACCATTGCTTAGTTTGACTCTGAGCTGATCACTTTCTTCCTGCACGAGGATTGAAGGCACCACGATAGCAGGGGGAGGCATGCACACGAAGACATCTTCCGTCATGTAAAGATGTGTGTGAAAAACTCTACTCAGAGCTCAGTGTAAAGAAATAACATCTGCTGCTGCCCGGTCTGCTTGCTTTTGTTAGAGAAGGGCAGCCATGTAACCTCGTGCTCTTCCTTCTGGTCTGGCAGCTGGGAGGCTTGGAACTGAGCTTTGTGTACAAGTCTGGTTGGTTTCTTCCACTGCATCTCTTCTGGCATGTTCTCCTCTGTATCCGTCAGGGTCCTGGCCCTCTTTACACTTAAACAAGGTCACCGTGGAGAGATGAATGATGATCCGTGGAGGGCCAAGGGAAGCCAAGTTATGGGGGCAGCTGGAAGCAAGCCACTCCAGCCGGGGCCTGGAGGAGAGCCGAGAGGCAGCAGTTGCTGGAACGTGGAAGGAGCTTGCAGCTATAGAGAGGGCTGCCTGGCAGCAGCTGTGGGTGTGAGAGGACCACAGCCACTGCCAACCCAACGCCCTGTAGGGAAGGAGGCTGGAGCAAACACCCCAGTGTCCTTCTCTTTCTGCCCTTCAGTTCATCTTAGGGATGGCTGTGGGCTAAACCAGACAGAAGCCAGAGGGCAAAGGAGCCCAAGTGATAGACTCATGGAAGTCAGTGTCCCAGGACACAGAGCAGGTGAAGGGTGGGCCCGGAAGGGCGAATGGAGACTCTCCGGGACCCGTCTTCCCTAGGCACTGGGCCTCGCACTTGAAGTGGCTGCTAGTACATCCGTACTTTTATTATTTGTTACCTCTTGCCTCATGTTTTTAAATTTAAGATTAGACTGAGAATAAAAAATAAATAGGTGAAAGTTTAGAAAAGGCAGTAAAACCCTAGCATGGCATCATTTAGTGCGGTTGACAACACATAGGGAAATATAAGACCATCACCAGCTTCCTTCATGTCCGTATTCAGATTTTAGGAATTCTTGAGGGAAGTAAGCCCACACTCCCATCTCTATGCTTGAATCATCTCTCCTGTATCTCTCACAGTTGCCTGCTCCATCCATACATTTTAGAACAACTAGAGGGCTGAGTTTTTTGATTTTTTTTCTGATGGAGCTATTCATGGCTCTTTAGGGATTTGACTGGAATACATTCCCTGTCATGTTTTTAAAGCTCAGCTGCAGAAGTCCAGAACTCCATGTGTGAAAACACAGAAAGGAGAGTGGAGATAGAATACCAAGAGTAAAGTTGAAATCTCTTAAAAACACCGAGAGTCTAAGGGAACCCACCCCTGAAGAAAGTCATTCCATTATTTATTTAGAAGTGAGCTGAAGAAGTGCTTGTTCCCAAGTATGGCCTGGCTTTTCCCTGGGGACATTGTTTTCAAAAGGCTACAAAGCACAGACAAATACTTGAAGCTCCAAGTTCTATTCCATTAGCCTGAAAAACTTCTGGGATGATACACACAAAACACCTGTGCCAGACATGTATTTTATACTGGTAACAACACATCATAGAGTCATAAAATCATGTTTTACATTGTTAAAAAGCCCTTAAAATATGCCCGAGACTTTTCCAAATTAGTAAAAGGCTCTTGGTAAACATTATTTTAATAGATGCGTAGCGTGTGATTATATGTAATTTCCTGCACCATTTCCCTCTGGAGATTTCGCTCCCACAAATAATGGTATAATGAACCCCTGTGCATGTAGATTTTTGCCCACATTTCCAATTATTCTACAATAGTCAAAGTGGAATCGCTGAGTCAAAATAAACATTTCTGACGTGCTTGAAACATATTTCCCTTTGTCGTTTCCAATTAGGTATTTAAATGTGAATGCTATTGCAAGGACAGCGTGACTGGGGCTTTCTTCTTTGCCATTTGAATAAGACCAAGCCTTCTTGTTCTCAAAAATAAGAAAAGCATGTGATTCATCGCGAAGGAAAAGAAATTTCACATCAAAGCCTTGAAAGAAAAATTATGAAAGTCTCTTTGGAGAGGCCGCAAACGGAAAACTCTGCCACACCAATGCACACAGCAAAATTTCCTAAACATCATCTCTAAACGTTTCTCTTTCCCGAGAGATGCATCTTTACAGCAGCTGCTTCCCTCCCCAAAATCTCTAGTCTCCTTCTCTCCAACCGCAGCTGATCTCTCCCACCTTGTGCTTCTTCCTTCCAGACCGAGGTTCACACCCATCTCACGTAATAAATGCAAACGTTCCAGTTTCTTGTTTAAAAAGCTAATTTCTGGCCCTAACTTTGATTAGTGCAACAGAGGTGCGGAAATTGCTTGAGCAAAGAATTCTCTTTAAAAGGCTCTGGAGGGGAAGCCCTGGGATCATGGCAGGAATGCACTGCGGTTGACTTCGGCCAAAGGCTGCCACTTAGCTTTGGCATTGGCCCCACCATTAAAAGGCCAGATAGCCAAATGCTTCTTCAGCACCATTTCTGGCCCGCCTGAACTTGTGTAGCCTCAGTGATTGCATATTGGATAATTTCCAATCACATCCCTCACATCTAATCATGTAGCAAAGTCAACAATATGAACAAAGCATGCCAGTCAACTTATTAACATTTGAATATTCATTTTTAAATGTAGATGAACCTTGTCCATGTAACTTGGAGTAAAAAATCTCTATGGGTTTTATAAGTTGAAATCCTATTATTTCTTTGACATATGTGCACACTTACTAATTTTAAGGATGTGATATTACATAATTATTAATTATTGTAAAAGCCATTTAGGTACAAAAACAGTAACAATTTTTGAACAATTAAAAAGGAAAATTGATTGACTGTGAGTATGAACACTAAGAGGGTGTGTTAGCTAAACAACTTTAGGAAGGACTTCATATCCTTTTCTAGCCACAAGTGCCTATAAAAACGAAAATAATATAAAGTCAAACAATAGAGATCAGTTTTATTCACAATTAGAATATGATAGAAATGATGCTGGGGGAGCTGCTCGCAGAATCCACAGATCTATTGGTCACCTTTGTGGCCAGAATAGCATATGCTGCGTGTGTTTCCTGGAGGAGGGTCAGGTGAGTCAGGTCCCAGGAGTGGATGTCAATGGAGCTCTGAAAAAATTGCCATCACACTGCCCAAAACTTCCTATTCCTGCCAGTAAACCCCAACCTACCACAAGTTTTAGCTCCATAAGTCAATTCTCCCAGGACCTGAGAGAGCCTGCATCAATCATACTTCAAGGTATTGGATTTTTTAAAAATTTTTTTTTAATTTTTGCCTTTCATCTCCTTTACCCATCATTTTAGAATCTTTGTGGAATCATTTGGTATGTTAGCATTCCTAACATTAAATTAAACAACCTTCAAGAAAGTATTTAATTTTTAGTGACTTAATCTCATTTAGGCTAGATTCGTTCAAGGAAAAGACTTTTTTAGAGAGTACCTGTGAATGAATGAAAAGTAAACTGCCAACTTCTCCATTTCAAAATTTTGCAAAGAACAAAACCTTCGTAAACAAGTACAACAGCAACCACAGTGAATAGTCATCGATCCAGAGAGAAGACAAAATATACACTATGATGAAAACAAGAAAGTACTAGAGAAAAATGAAGTAGCCACACAACTTCCGCCTCTTCTGCCATCAGTTTAAAGTGAGTGACTGTTTAGTGCAGCAAATGTGAAGGCGAGTAATCCCAGGAGCAATGTAGCAACTGACAAAGCTCAGAAATGATTGCTCCAAATCTTAACGGTAGATTTGTAAAACTGAACTATTGAAAGGCTAAGCAATAGTTATAATAACAATAATTTAGATTTATTGTGGTTATCCCAGGAGTATGTTCTCTGATTAGGATATTTCGTTTTGGATGAATATTGATTTCTTTTTCATCCAGACATTTGCAATTGAGTCAAAACGTGTATTTGGCACATGTCTAATTTACTTTGATATTTCCAATCCTGTCAAAGCTCATTAGCAAAACCTGCTGTTGACGGCAGCAGCGGGGGATTGGGCCAAAACTGTCTTATTAAAACATTCCCGTCTGGTTGTGAGCTTTTCATCTCTTCTCAATGAGGCGTTCAATTGGCAAAAGCAGAGATTTCCTATTGTCTGGAAAGTTTTCTCTCCTTTAACATTCTTCTCTTCCAAATCTTCCAATACTTAACTTATTGTTGCTAATTTAAAGATGGTGTTTGCTTACTAGACACCAAGAGAAGTCAAGCCCCTGTTTTTTGTTGGAAAAAAAAAAGCCTATTGATGTTCAGAAGGACAAGGGAGCTTCAAGAACCCTCTGTGTGTAGATGAGGAAACAGGCTCGAGGAGGGGGAAGGATTTGCTCTAGGTCCAGCAGCTGAGCAGGGAAGAACCGGTGCGGAATTCAGTCTTCCCAAATGCAGCCTGTGATGGGTCCCGAGAAGGATGTTGTCACCTTTCAACCTCCTCTTTTCTCTTTCTTAGTGCCATGCACCTGACCAGAGCTAAGAAACATCTTCTTGTTTTCTTCCCAAATCAATTTTTACTTCAACTTTCAAGCACCGATGGGACAGCGCTTCTTTGATCTCTAAGTATTTCCCGAGTGTTTCAACCTGCTGCCTTGTGGGTTTAATGAGCATCACAGATGATCCACTGATGTTTCCGGCTCAGTGAGCCATTCGTTATTACAGTGATCATTACGAAATGCGTTTTGGCAAGTGCTCCTTCCCCTTAATTTTGAAACCCATGTGTATTCAGCAGGAAATCTAGTCCATGTGTTTTTCACTCATTTGCACCCAGGTCATTAGAATGTGGTTGGTCAGAGCTAACTGGACGCCAAGTAGTGCTCTGGGCCTTTTCATAACACATCGATGAGCTTAGCTTCTGCAAGATATACCCAACCAGATCATGTGCAGCTAGTGTTCCAGCTCCAGCTATACTCGGTTGACTCTGTGACATACTCCCGTGCACCTTAATTAACTCCATATTTGTGATGTTGTTTTTCTTGGGTGACATGCGAGACCGGGACAAATTTGAACACGTTATCTTCTAGAAAGAATACAGAAATATAACACTGTTCTAAGCACCTTATTTATGTTTAATTTTCACAATCACCCAATGAAGTGTCTAGGATTATTATTTCCATTTTGAAGATTGGACAACAGATGTCAAAGGTCACAGATAATAGGCACTGAAACCATAGGTGGAACACAGTCAGTCTAGCTCCAGAGCCAGTGCTTTTGACCGTTATGTAGTCATTGTATGAGACTGTGACTCTGTGTCCATGATAAACTATATTTACTTATATTGCATTTGAGATGCATCAGCTTCTGTAGACGGCTACCTTGGGACTTATATAGGTTAAGATTTGTAATAATTAAGTATATGGGTTATTGTAAAAATGCCATACAGATTCCTTTGGCCAAGAAGAGAGGAGATGAATTTGAATCCCTACGCTCATGGTGGATTCTTGCTGTGTAATCTGATCCCAGAGGACATCCCAGGACTATACACAATTTAAGGTGAGAAACGCTGCTCTTGTCCAGAAGACTGGACTCTACACTGTTTACGTGGCCAAATGTCACAGGTGAAGCAGTCCCATGCAGCTAGGAAACACATTGAATTGAATGTTGAAAACCAGAGACATAATTAGAAGATATAAGGGTAAACAAGAGTGCACCTTTATAGGCAATCCAGGATAAGGGCCGGCTTACCTTCAAGTTAGGACAAAGTCTTGTCCTCACAGCACCTGCCCATGCTCATTTGCACCTTGAATTACTTTATGTAAATCTTGGTGGTGGAGACTGTTATATTTGTCATGCATCAGCTCAGCCACATCTCTGGCCCTTCTCTGAATATTCATCAAACCAAAACAGGTGTGGGGAAGAGGGACCCAGGGAGCTGAGGGACAGACACTTTCTTTGAATCATATAGAACCAGTTATTAATTCTTGATCCTATTCCTGAGGTTACAGCTTACTCTTTGCTCACATTTTAGCCACACAACCAGAGGTCCCAATCTCATAATGAAAAGCCAAAAAGAAATGCTCCATTAGGTTTTTACCTGTAATTGCTTAGTTATAAGACATATTTTCTTCTTCACAGGTTCTGATACAGAAAAAAAGTGCAAAGACTAAATGTCCTGGCATCAGAGTTTGAAGCTTTCAAACTTTGGGACCTCATTATTCAGGTGAATGGGGCGACGTGGACATTGTAAGATTTAACACAATTTTTTGAAGAGCAAACGTCGGTGAAGGAGGAAAACAATAACATGGGGTCATAAGTCCAGGGAAACCCATATAAGATGGGAGCCATTGTCCACCCCTATTCATTTTAATATGACCACATTCATAAGCACTTGCCATATAACTAGCACTGAGTACAGAAATAAACAAGACACAGTTTCCGCTGGTGAGCTCACAGTCTAGTCTGGGAGACAGACATCAAAACAAGTCAATAACAATTTATTATGACAATTATGCTCAGTACCTTCACACAACAGGAGAAAAAGCAACGAACTGTTTCAGGAGTCCTAGGGAATTTAGAATTTAGGATTCTCAGAGGAGGTGACATCTATGTGGCGTTTGAAGGACACACAGGAATGACCAGACTAAAAGGTGGAGAAAAGTGCTTCAGGCAGGGGGGTAAAGTGTGCGCAAAATCATGGAAGCCAAAATGAACGAACAAACAAAGCCCGTGGAGTGTGAAGGGTCTGGTGAGGGCGGCTTCCAGACCAGCCGAATGTGCATTGGGGTGTGTGCACATCTGTGAATAATCAGTGTCTTCTTCCATCTTAGAATGACAGAGAGATGTTCAGGGTTAATTACCAGCAATGTTCTCCCTCTTGCATTCTTGATTTATTTTCTAAAGAATGAGTCAAGCCTAACTGTGCTCTCTATGCTGTGTATGTATGAATATATATTGAGGAAATAATAACACAAGAGGGAAAGGGTTTTATAAATGTTACAGCCCTGTCCATTTTTATTTGATGAATGCAATATAAATTCACCGCTCCCATAAGTTCCACGAGACATCTAACTTTAGGGCCTATTTACAAGGGTGATCTGACTTTGGGAATAAAGCATTCTTATTTGCTCTGGAGGCCTTGTGATAACTGAGTTATTAGGTTCTTATGGAATGGATTTGGTGGTCTAAGTCCTTGGTGGGTTGGGCTATGCTGCAGAACTTCAAAGCCAGCTTGTGTCATTTGCCTGGGATGTCAGTCAGTGTTGTCTCTGGCGGCCGCTGGCGAAAGTTGGCATCATCTCCTGTATAGTTCATGTCTAACAAGCTAGCTCTCCTGCGTTAGGTCTCCGACGAGCCTCAGGACAGCAGGGAGAGGATGGTGGATTCTGCGAAATTCTGACAACTTTTCCTGAGGTTAAAAGAATGCCCCATTCAACACTGGCTGCTGTGTTTAGGAGCTGGGCTAATCTGTGATGACAAATTCCCTGGGTTGGAGTTCAGAAGACTGGGGTCATTTCTAAAATTTGCAACTATGAGCTAGTGAGTTGGACACATGTCAGCTTGATCATTACTGTCCTGTTAAAACATATCTGTGTTTGTGGAAGAGGCTGAGAGCCGCTACCCATCCCCCCGCCTCCTTCCTTAGGAATACCACCTTGAAGACTATAATTCCAGTTCCCTTCAGGCCAGAGTGGCCAGTGGGATAGAAGCCAACATTGTAGGGCGAGGCTTCAAGAACTGGCTCTGTTGATAAAACCCCCATTCCCCCCTTTCCCCCACTCTTCCCATTTCCTGCCTGGAATCATCGCTGGATGGCTGGCGCTCCAGCAGCTGTCTTGGACAATGAAGCAACCTTGAGGGTGGGAACCATGCACTAAGGATGGAGGAGGAGAAAGAGAGAACCTACCTCTCTGATGACACTGAAAGCCTGCATTCTAGCCAGGGCCTGCCTACTTCTGCACTTCACATTATGTCAGGGCAAAATAAACCCCTAAGTCTGTTTAAGCCTCTCTTATTTGAGTTTTCTCTTATATGCAGCTGAAGACAATTCCTAATGGGAAACAGTTTATCCTCTTCTATCATATATCAGTTCTCCCCAAATAACAGGGAATGAATGCATCTGCCAGCAATTCCAGAGAAAATAGACAATGATTCAGAGCTGGGGCTCAGGAGTCAGACAGCCTCAGCACGATCCTGGCTCTACCCCCTATGAGGTCATGACCTTGAGTAAATTCCTTAACTGTCTTGTGGCTCAGTTTCCTCTTTTTATAATCTGGATAATAATAGTACTTACCTTATAGGATGGTTGTGAAGGTCAAGGTAAAAGAGATAGCCTATGTAAAGTGCTTTGAATATGCCTCACACCTAATGATCACTCAGCACATATTAGTTGCTGTTGCTGCTGTTGTTGTTATTATTATTATTATTGTATTCTAGCTCTGTGAACCTGGAAGGCACCTACATAAAAATTTCGGGGAGGGGGGGCCGGGTGGTTGGGGTTGTTCTAGCTTGGGTGAAGGTTCATGTCCAGGAAGATGAAACAGTAGAATTGGCCCAGCCTGGGTCACACACCCCTCAGTGGTGGTGGGTGAGGGAGTGTGATGAGTGCTGGAAAACAAAGACCAAAGCTCCATATGCCTCTTATTTGGCTCTTGAGGGTGTTGAGAAAATATCTGTCTGCCAAACTCCCTGAAACTTTTTGTACCAAATGAATAAGGAATTATCATCAGCTCTCTTATCAGTTTTGGGAGCCTTTTTCTTACTTTTCAGACTTACTAATACACCACATTGAGGTCTCACGTTTCTCTCAGTGGCTGAGGCAGCTCCTGGAAGGCCCTGCAAAGCCTAGACCTCATCCCTCCCTCCCCCGCCCCCCCCCCCCCCCCCCCCCCCCCCCCGCTCGTCCCCATCGCCTGCTCCCACCACTGTGCTGGTAAGAAAAACAGTATGTGATGCAGAGACAAGGCAGCAACATCCACTATGGAGCCGGTCACTTTCAGGGGAAAAACACATCTATGTCTAAACTGCCAACAAAGGGTCTATAGAAGAAACACAAAACAATCTCGAAACTCAACAGTGGCCTGGTGTGTGGCATTGTCCTGTAACATTACCACAGCTCTCTGTGTGTATTCATCCTGTCCTTTTATTTTCTGTATTGCAGTGATCTGACATCTCGGGGCCTTGCTGACTCTGTGGGGACTGCCCCTCCCAGCGTTAGCTAATTCCTAGAGGCAGCACCAACTGGCCCAGGACCTTGCCACCAACCACACAGAGCCCCCAACCCCAACTGCAGTCTCTATTGGATCCCCTCACACTGAGCCTCTATCCACCTGCCCTAATCAACGGAGGCCAGGTATCTAGCCCCAGACCTGTTGCATTTATTTAAACTAGCCAATCCTAAGCCTGCCTCACCTGTTCCTTCCCCCAAAAAGCCACAATAAAGACTTTGCCCCTGCCCATGCTTTTTCCTTACTCTCTCTGCCTCCTGATCCACCCTGGTGCTTCCCCGTGTGGCCCTGTGTGGTGTGACACGCCTTCTGTTTCTAGGAAACTGTAAGTACAAGAACTTCTTCCTTTATGGCGGTCATTTCCATGGTCCCATGTCTTACCAGGCCTAATGTAAACAAATGCTGGGTCCCCTTTAAAACAGAGTGTGTGTGTGTGTGTGTGTGTGTGGCTAACCATACACAAGTTTGCTTAGGAAATAGAGACTCAGATTTACTTCTTTTAAGCTCCAAATTCCTTTCAGAAGGGTTATCTTTTTAATGAATCATGACATTGGTCTCTCATTTTGTTTTATTGAACTAACTCTCCTGGGAATATATTTCATGCCCCAAAGAGATAATATTTATTAAAAATATTCAATAAGCCATTTTTGTTGTTAGATCTTAATAACTAAAATGTTTCTCAGAGTCTATGCCTCTTTCTGGTGATTTTTTAGCTTCTTAAATAGAAATCTACCAGGTGTGTCCACAAGTGAAGAGGGTTAACTCCACCTTGAGGAATAGGTGGCTGGCAGAGTGATGGGGAAAACGAAGCTAACGTTTCACCAAATCCAGAAGGGGCTGGCACTGTACATGAGAGAAAGAGGAATGTTTGGAATGAGATAATGCTCATCCTTTAAAGAAGAAAAATACTGATACAATCATTTAAGTGCTCATTTTTCAAGCTCTTAATTCAGTCTTCACAAACCACCCGAATTTTTGAAGCCACAAATGCTTTTAAGGCTCTCTGCCCATCATTGCTACCAGGAGACGTTCCAGGAGAAAAGAGCTGATGGCCTTAATACGGCTGTCCTAAGATGAACTGTGTTCCAGATTTCTGGGAGACCTTATCCCTGATCATATAACAGTGAGGTTCTATGGGGAAGTTTTTGTAAACCATTGTCTTGCTAATGACAGGATTGTTGAGGGCAAGGGTCCAAGTTCAACACAGCCAATGTGCCGAAAGAACAAGGAGGCTATTTCTTTCTACCATAGCCCCAGCTTAGCGTTCTAGATCTAACAGTCCCCGCCTCAAGCCTGGAGCTCAGAGCCATGGCAGCCATCCAGAAAGCATTTCTCCTGAGCTCCACCCTCTGGCCAAGGGTGAAGACTGGTGAAGAAAGGAAACCAAAGTTCACCAGGGGTCGGCCTTTTGCTTGGTGCTTTGCCTGTAATATCTCACCTAAAATCCTCACAACAACCAATGAGGTAGAAACTGTTACCGTTTTCAATGAAAGAGGCTAAGAAGCTGCTGAAGGTCACACAGCTTGGTGAGTGACAGAGCCAGATGCAAAGCCAGATCTGACCACAGTGCTATACTGAATGCACTATGCCACTGACTCTCAAAGCAAGAGCAACATTACCTGGAGTCTGTTAGAAATGCAAATGCTGGGCCCCACCCCAGATGCATAGAATCAGACACATCTGGATTTTAACAAGCCCTCCAGGTGATTCTGATGCAACTAAAGTTCCAAGCATGTCAAACTCACGGCTGTCGGGCCCCATGCCTTGTTTACTTAAATGAGTCATGTGGCCCGTAGGCTGTGAGTTTGACATGCTTGCGGGCGAGCCATACTTTGTCTTCTTGTCTTTCCCTTCCAAAGCACAGGCTTTGAGGCTAGGTCGACTGGAATACCACTTTCTGATTAGGTGACCCTAGTCAAGTTGATGTCTTTGAGTTGTACAGTTGGCCCTTGAACAACATGGGTTTGAACTGCACAGGTCCACTTACACACAGATTATTTTTTTCTAAAAAAATACATACAGTACTGCAAATGTATTTTCTTTTCCTTATGATTTTCCTAATAACATTTCCTTTTCTCTAAGCTTACTTTATTGTAAGAATACAGTATATAAAATCATAACATACAAAATATGTGTTAATCAACTGTTAAGGCTTCTGGTCAATAGTAGGCTATTAGTAATTAAGTTTTTGAGGAGTCAAAAGCTATACCCAGATTTTTGACTGTGTGGTGCCCCTAATTACCACTTTGTTCAAAAGTCAACTGTATTTATTAGTAAAGTGGGAATAATAACTATATCTCAGGGTTGTTGCTGGGGTTGAAGGAGTTAATGTACATAGACCACTTAGTACTATACTTGGTAAAGAGAAAACAATAAACAGTTGCTATTACTATTATTACTATTATCTTTTTCTGCCTATTTTTTCCCCCACACCAATGTCAAATCCAGCCACCAGAAGGAGGGAGAGCAAGAGTATTTTTTAGGTCTGTGAGTTTGGGCAGGTTATGTAAACTCTAGGCCTCAGTTTTCTTCTCTACCAGATAGGGAAAACAGTACTTACCTCATTGGATTGTTGTGGGAGTTAAATGAGTTAACATAACTAACGTATCTTAGAACAGAACTTGGCATGCAGTAAGAGCTCAGTTAACATTAGCGGTGATGCGGATGATACATACATTAGCCCATTTGTCCACTTTTTTTTTTTTGTACCTTTGACATAATTGTCAGGAAAGTGGTGGAAACAGGTGAGAGTCAGCATCAGGGCTGCTCTGCCCCACCCAAGCCGAGTAAGCCATTTCTTCCCCTTCTCAAAGACCTCTGTCATGCCTGGCTGGCATAGTTCAGTGGTTGAGTATTGACCTATGAACCAGGAGATCAAGGTTCAATTCCCTATCAGGGCACATGCCCAGGTTGTTGGCTTGATCCCCAGTGTGGGGCATACAGGAGGCAGCTGGTCAGTGATTCTTTCTCATTGATGTTTCTATCTCCCTCTCCCTCTCCCTTCCTCTCTGAAATAAACAAAAAAAAGTATTTTTTAAAAAAGACCTCCTTGGTCAGGGCCAGTGCGCTCAAAGGTTAGAGCATCACTGGTCGATTCCTGGTCAAGGGCATGTACCTGGGTTGCAGGTACAATACTGGTTGGGGCGAGTGTGGGTGGAAATTACTAATGTGTCTCTCACATCGATGTTTCGCTCTCTCTCTCTCTCCCCTCCCTCCCTCTCTTTCACTCTCTAAAAATCTCAGAGAGAAAGTGGAGATGGGTGGTTGGTTGGGGAGAGAATAACGGAAGAACTTACATGCATATATGCATAACCCTGGACACAGACAATAGTGTGGTGAAGGCTGGGAGGAGGGTGTGAGAGGGGGGAGGAATGGGTGTTGGGCAGAGGAGGTTAGTGGGGAAAAAAGGGGACATCTGTAATACTTTCAACAATAAAGATAAATTTTAAAAAATATCAATGGAAAAAATACCCTCAGGTGAGGATTGACCAAAAAACAAAACTCCTTGGTCTCCAATTGTAATTATACATACCTTCTGTGGTAGGCAGAATAATGGCTTTCCAAAGCTGTCTACCTCTTAAGACCTGAGACCTATGAATATGTTAGGTAATATGACAAGGGGTGTGGGGTGTTAAGGTTGCAGATGGAATTAAGGTTGCTAATCAGCTGACTTTAAAATAGGGAGGTTAGCCAGGGTTATCTGGGAGGACCCAGTGTAATCACCCAGAGTCCTTAAATGTAGAACAGAAGCAGGGAGATGCTGTGGGAGAAGGACCTGCCTCGCTCTTGCTGGCTGTGAAGATGGAGGAAGGGGTCACAAGCCAAGGAATGTGGGCAGAGCCTAGAAACTGGAAAAGGCAAGGAAGCAGATTCTCTGCAGGAACGCAACCCCAATGAGACCTTGATTTTAGTCCAGCGATACCCATTTTGGGTTTCTGACCTCCAGAACTGTAAGACAATAATTTGTGTTGCTTTAAGCCACTAAGCCTGTGGTAATTTGTGACAGCTGCGGTTGGAAACTATAACATCATCCTTGGCTCCATTCTTACAACTAGGTTAGAACTGGCTATTATTCATGAGTTAGCCTTCCCACCTGCCCTCTGCCCTTCCTATCAGCAGTGACAGCTCTACCCAGGGAGTTGGGGCATGGCAAAGAATTTTCCACTACGATTAGCATCTGAGAATGAATCCACAGACACATGTTGAAAAGTCTTCAACTCAAGGCCGAGGCATGCCCAGCTTCTCAGAGTCAGCACCTGGGTGCTCACCAGTGGCACTCGGGCCCGGCATGTGTATCCTTTGAACTCAGCCTCTGGGTGCTCACCAGGGAAGGTGTGAAACGGCCCATGAGCAGAGTTAGTCCCGCGGTTCTCTCTGCAGGGGGCACCTCCTCCCCCAGCAGGCCCATCTGTCTGCATTCTGTCGGGCAGGAACCACTCAAAGGAGATCTGGTCTCTGCTTCATGCCAGCTCCAGGGAGAGCCAAATGTGGTTCTGTCAGCAAGTGGGAGATCAAAGAGCTACCACCCCCATCCTCAGCTGAGCTGCTGCAGCGAAGAGGCCACATTGCCTACCTCTCTCCCTCCCTGAGGGCTCTGCTGACCATCTCCTTGCACACACCCTGCTACCATGGCCTCTCAGAACAAGAGAGAGAACTTGGCCACTTCCATAATTTTGGGTTCATAAAAAAAAAAAAAAAAAAAGACATATGAAGCCATGCTTTCAAAAACTGTAGTATATGCTAAATGTTTACATTTACTATATTAGCCCTTTAAACCCATGAAGGAACAATGCAATGCAGTGTTGTTATTCACAGGAAATTCAGGGTTTCTAAAAATATTAATTCATAACATGCTACAGTCATCATAGATGGCAAATAGGGTAAACATTACACTGACATAATTAGCATCTTCTTTGACTCTGCCCATTCATCTTTGTGACTGTACCAACTCCATCGTTGGGAGATAAGGCTAAGAGTGTGCGTATGAGGTCCACTGTGGATATGAGGCCTCAGCCAAGTGGACCCTCTGCCCCAGCCCTCTCAGCATCTGCCCCCCACCTCACATCTACCTCCCCTCACTGTTTGAAATGGCCTCAAGCATTCCTGTCTCCATTGGAAATGACAGCGAGTAATTTAGTGGCGATCCTTCAGGATGAGATATTAGAGGCTGTGAGAAGCATACCACTCCCAGGAAAAAGGGGATCGAGGCTGGAGATGGATATATGGCCCACATGTATGCAGACTCCAAACGTAAATTCTCTCCAAGTCATTAATTTCAGGAAACCATTTGTATTAGGAATCTGGGCTTAGAAAAACATAAGTCTCAGGAAAAATTATGAAGTTTTACAGGGTAGTTTTAGTTCCTGCAGAGAGTCTGGAGAACTCTCCAGTGTCGAGGAGGAAAGAAGGCCACCCCATCTATTTATGTCCCGTTGTTTTAAGAAAACCTGAGCTTAGGTAGGTGGGTGGCATCTCTTGGATTTAATGACCAAGAGACACCAAGGATTCAGACAGAGCTGCAGTCTCTTTTTAAGGCTGACACGAATGTGCAGAAGTCATCGGTGCTTCCCTAAATTGACTGACATGAAATTGAGAAATCTCTCCCTGTCCCTACCACCAGGCAGTTGCCTGTCACTGAATCCTTTTATCAACGTGGGTGAAGGGGTAGCAATACCAGAAAATGATCTATCGCAGCATCGGCAACACTGTCTGGCCTGAAATGTTTATGATTTTCTCTTCCAGTTGCATAACTTGCAGGAAACCACCTTGTCTGGCCTGAAATGTTTATGATTTTCTCTCCCAGTTGCATAACTTGCAGGAAACCACCTTTGCATTACAGAGTGATTGCTGCACAGGAGAACTGAACAGCTGTTGTTGTTGTTGTTGTTAATAAAGAGGAAGTTACATATAAATGAAACCTAAGTTCCAAGTGTAATGAACCTATGTAATGGTCTGAAGTGGGTTTCCTCCCTCCCTCCCTCCCTCCGCCCTCCCTCCCTCCCTCCTCCCTCCCTCCCCCTCCCTCCCCCCTTCCTCCCTCCTTCCCTCCCTCCCCCCTTCCCCTCCATCCCTCCCTCCCTCCCTTCTCTCCATCCTCTGTCATTGCTGGTTAGGCTCAGGCCATTCTTATTCTAAGCCTCCTTAAGTCATTTGTGATAACAGATAATAAAGTGTAAACTATGGACATGTAGGCAGGAGCACCTTGGAGTTGCCAGGAGAGCTTTAAAAATACTGCTTCATGGATTTCACCACCAGAGAGTCTTACATAATTCATCTAGGGAGTGGTCTGGGCACTAGGACTTATAAAAGCTCCACAGTGGTTCAAACGCAAAATCAAGATTAAGTAAAACCAATGCTAATTTAGCCAATCTATTGTTTTGACTTGTTTCCCTGTTGACAAACCTGAATAAAGAAAATGATTGTGTTGGAGTTTCTGGATAGAAATGGCCCCAACGTGATGATATTTGACTATTCATGGAGTAGCTATTGTGGCAGGATTTTACACATTCGAAATGAGGCAGGAAGGCAGAAGAAGAATCTATTGGTTTGAAATAGCACAGTTTCTCTCATGCTCCGCCCTTCAGTCTGCCAGCCCGCTTCAAGCGGGTGAAAGCAACGCAGGCAGCACTTCATCGTGGGCTGGTGAAGTCTGGACTGTGAGAGCTGGCTGTGCAGCACAAGTTCAATAATAACCCTCACACGACCACTGGCCGACTCCGAGCCACGGCACAGGGTGTGAAGTCAGTCCCTTGGACTGCTTCCAGAAAATAGTTTTGGCACGGTTCTGGGATCAGCAACAGGATTCTGTCCTTGACATCTGGAACACCCATCTGAGATGCAAGCAAATAGTTTGGAAATGAAGTTAGGTCTCTTGACCAATTAAGGAAGTGTGTTTGACAGAAACCCTGTGCTACTCATTAGCTGTCCAGCTAGTTCCCAGCAGGTATGCCTTCCTAGTGACTCTGGCTAGCTGATGGTTGGGTGAGCAGCCTGGAAGCTGGAAGGGAATGTGGCGTGAGTTCTGGCTGGGGATGGTCTAATTAGGATGAAAGTGTGGGTGACCAACCACCTGTGAGCAATGACTGGTGCTGCCTCTGGATGCAACAGAACCCAGGCCTGGTTCTACCCTTTAGGTCACCCTGAATATGACTTTTGGTTCCCTCTGTGGAGCTATAGTATAGTGCTATTGGTTACTACAGGACCATGCGTTCTTCCTATAACTGGGAGACTTCTGGACCTTGCAAACGCATGTGTATGTGCTTCCCTCAGCACTGCTAACATTTTGTCTGGATTATTCTTTGTTGTGAGGGTTGCCCTGTGTGCTGTAAGGTGGCTAGGAGCACCCTGGCTTCTACCCGCCAGATGTCAGGAGCACTCCTCTAGTTGTGACAAACAAAGATGTCTCCAGACATTGTCAAGTGTTCCAAGGGGATGGGGTTTGGAGAGTAAAATTGTCCTGGTTGAGAACCGGTGAGAAGTTCCCAATATTTCATAATATAAAATCATAATTCCTACACAAATGCAGAATGGTAATTATAAGCCACCTCCTATATGCCATTCAGTACAGATGAGCCGTCCTTGTCTTTAGTTGTCATACACAAGAACTTTGATTTCTTTATTTTTTGTCATCTTTGTATGCTCAGTGGTGCTCAGCAAATTGCTCTATTCACATAGTAGTAGGTCCTTAATAATGAGTGAAAAAATCCAGTCTTCCCCCACTTCCATCCACATGATCCAGGTGGGGCTACTGGGAATTTAACATGTAGCCTGATCCAAACCAACCTCATTTTTCTGGACATAGTTATAAGGTCCTGGAACATACATAACTGAAGCCAGTTTTATCAAAGTGAATCACAGGACTCACTGGAGATGTTGGGACAAACACACTCAGCTCAGCTTCCCCCCTCCCCCCTGCCACTGGTTTTAAACCTGGAAGGATGTAGTCCCCCAGAAATTCTGGCAACCATCTTACTATTATAAGACATTATAAGAGAGCCTTTTTGAGACTCACTCGAGACGTGGAGCAGAGCTGAGAGATGAAAAGAAGAAAATCGGACTCTGAGACTATCATTCGTGCCCCTAGATCCAGTGGTATTTCTAGCCACGTCCACAAGACTTATCAGTTGCTTAAGGCAATATGTCCTCACTGGCTTATTTATTTCCATTTTTATTATCTTTTGCGTAGGCCAGTTTGGGTTGGCTCTTCTATCATTTGCGGTCAGAAGCGTCCTCATTCAGACACTGCCCTACACAAGATCTGCCCCGTTGTGTGTGTATATCAGTGGTAACACACATCGCAAATGCTGATTCAGGGTGGCATATTCTTGGTACCGACAGGATCTTAGAAGTAACGGTCTGGCCACCACATAACTCGTGGGTTCCTTGTCAGAAGAAGATGAGGCCACTGCTTCAATGTGTTGGGATGTTCAGAATTTGCCTAAGTCTGCCCATTTCTCTGAGTCAGCTCTGGTTGTTAAAGAATTCCTACTTATATTAAGTGAAACCTGCTTCCAAGAAATGTCCATCCTGCAGTCAAGGTCTGTGACTAAATAGAACAAAAATGCTTTTCTTACAATGAAGACAAATGCCATGTCTTGTCTTTGTCAGCTTTTCTCCACCTCAACCATTCTTGAACACGTCCAGCCCCTCTGAAAGTCATTTACAAATCTCTGTAACTGTAAGAGGAGAGACTTTGGAGTGAAACAGACCCAAGGTTGTAACCCAGGTTCATAGCTTTTTAGCTGGGACTTTAGGAAAGTACTCATGTTTTCATCTGTCTCATGGGCTTTTAAGAGGCTGTGGTGAATATTCCATGGGATGATGCTTCTATAGTGGTTTTTTAGCTCTTTATTTAGTCCCTGACACATCTATGTGCTGTGTTCCATCCATCATCATTATCTTTTTCATCTTGTTGCTGTCCTTGGGTTACAACTTTTGGGTATTCATTTAAAATATGGCCTCCAAAATTCAACACAGTATTCCAGATGGGATCTGACCATCCTACTATTTTGTCATCTCTGCTTATTTTATTTAAGGCTTCTTCTCATTGCTTTAGTCATTCAAATTGGCATGGTGGCCCTAGCAATCACATTGTCAGGGTCATAAAGAGTGCAGATTACATGCAGTCATCTTTCTTGCCATGCTATGGTTAGAAATTCATGTCATTGGAAATGTGATCTTGTCCGGAGACCATTAACACAGAGGTTCAGCCTCTCAGCTCCTGGCTGACCGAAATCAAGATTGTATCTACTTAGGTCAAGAGGCCTGTTTTCCTTTCCACAGCATAGCTTGCTGGCCTGAGGGAAGAGGATGCTGATGTTTCCATTGGCAGGTTGCAACTTCCAAAAAATAAAGCAAACCCGATTGTATGATAAGGGGCTATCCAGAAAAATAAGCACAGGACAGTGCTCTATGGCCATATGGAGAATGTCAAGGCTAAAGAGAATTCTTTAATGTCCAGCCAATGTCTGTAGTATGTGAAATAAGCTGTTCAAAGTCTGCTGATTGATTTACTTTGTTCTACAAGGAAAACTTCCTTGGTCATTCATATATAGCATATGTAGCCCTTCTACAGCCAACAACAAAACCTAGTTAGATGCTATTATAATAGTAACAGTAGTAGAAAAAAATAATAAGAGCTACCACTTGTTGGACAACTACAACTGTAGGTTCATATTTTTCTCCCCATTTTACAGATTAGGTAACGGGGCTCAGAGAAGGAAAGTCACTTGCCCAAGGTCATATA
Source organism: Myotis myotis (assembly GCF_014108235.1). NCBI lineage: Eukaryota > Metazoa > Chordata > Mammalia > Chiroptera > Vespertilionidae > Myotis > Myotis myotis. Next base: position 31,288,012 of record NW_023416313.1, read on the forward strand.
GCTTAAGAAACAGGGTCAGGAGTCAAATCTTAGTTATCCAAATCTAGAGCTCTACAGTTAATCCCACACTCTACCATCATTTTGCTGATAGTTATGTAACATACTGGGGGTGTTAGCGCTATGGGGGTAATCATTTTGCAATATGAAAGTACATTGAACCAACACATTGTATACCTTACAGTTACACACCACTGTTACATATCAATTAGATCTCAATAAAGCTGGGGGGAAAGTTGTCTGGACTTTTCCTCGATAGCAATTCCTCCTTCCAGACTCAGCCTGAGACAGCTCTCTCCTTTATGTTCTCAGGTCTGGGAATTCTTCTAAATTCTATTGTCTAACCAACCTCCCTACCTGTACCTTGCCCTCTTGCCCATTCTCCACTGAGGGCCTTCTCATTGGGTTCCAGCCTTGGTCTCTGACCACTCCCATTGGTTTTGTTATTTCCATCTTCCCTTGCCATTGGCTCTTTCCCCTGTAGCATAGGGATAGTGGTTCCCTTCTGTTTTGCCAGCCCTTCTTTTCCCACCCATACCTTACCTGCCCCCTACAGACATGCAAGGACCCTCCAAGCCCAGCTCCATCTCCTGCAACTCCAGGCAGGAAAAGCCTAGGGGTGAAGTCACCAAGCACATAACCACTGGCCTCAAGAGGCTTTAAGTCATTATGCAGCATCTGATCATTTTATTATTTTGCATCCTGAGAAGGGGAGTTAGTAGGGTTAGACAGGAGGAGAGATAAGTGTAAGGGTTACAGGACAGAAAGGAGAAGGGAGGGGAGGACGATGAGAGAGAGGGGGAAAGGAGAGATGGCAAGCGAGAAATTGAGACTGATTCAGGTGATCTCACTGGCATGTTAAAACAATTTGGTGGTATTTGTGGATAATTAACAATTTGTTATGGTAGGAACAGGAGAACAGGTCTGCAGGTGCTGCCTGGCTGTCTGCTGCAGAGGGAATATTGAAATATCAGTTACCGTGAGCCGAAGAAAAACAGCATGTGAAGAGAAATCCCCAGTTTGTAACAAAGCATGGGGTTTTTCCAGCGCACCAGCTTAAATTTCTCCCCAGGGGAACTCCAATTCCCCCCAAAACTTGTAATAATAATAAAGTGCTTGGAAGATGTATTTGAATTTCCTCTCAATTAAAACATTTGTTAGTTTAAAGTAGTAAGAATTGAGGCTAAAGGAGCTATATTTTCTTGCTGAGCATTGTGGTGGCAGTTAAAATATATTCTATTCTCCTTCAAGTGCAGTTGACTTGAGTACTACAATGTCCTTGACATGGTTGAGGCAGGATGGGTGATACAGAAGGAGGAAGCATGATTTGTGTTTAGAGGAGCTCAGCCTCTGCAGGGGGAATTTAGAAAACAGGACCAGATTCCCTCTTCCTTAAACAACAGAAAATACATACTAGTACAGCACAATCTAGTATTAAATGAGACAGTACTGACTGTTGGCAGTTCCAAGTGCAAACTTCATGCATTTCTTTAGGGATGCCTTCTCTGACCCCTTAGGGTAGATCAAGCCACTGGTTTTCATAGTACCTCATAGTTTTCCTTGATAGCACTGGTCATAGCTTGTAATGCCATCTATGTATATATTGAATTATAGATACGCATTATAATTATATATGTTTATTTACTTGGTTTTTGAAAAATTCACCTCTCTCTGGCTCCGCAGACTATAAACTCCTTAGGAAAATTGGATCCATTGTGTTCAACCATTGTATTCCCAGCATGTGACACAAATATCAGGTACTCGATAAATATTTTGGAATGAAAGACAAATAAACATGCAGAGAGTTTGGAAAAAGGGAAGAGATGTATGTGTACTGGGATATTGAGGAAGATTCTACGGTGAAAATGGAATTTTACCAGACATCCTTTATGAGAAATTATGGAAGAAGTTCTCTTCAGGTCTTAATACCAAGAGACTGGGTTTCCACTGAAAACGTGGTCTGTTTTTATGTTTGTGGAGTCTGTGAATTTTATATATCAAGATATTATTTTTTCTTTGTTTTGGCTTCTAGAAGGCTTAGAGCCAAATTTCTTAACTATTTCTGGCAACTGTACATTATATTTTAATGTACTAACCTTTCCTCTGACTTTAAATATTTTCTTACCCTTAATTTTCTCTTATTAATTTTCTACATTTTTTGTTTTAATAATGTAAATTACATTCCTTATTTTATTTTAAAAAATTTATCTTTCTTGTTGAAAGTATTACAGATATCCCCGTCCTTTTATTTTCTTTTCATTGACCCCCTCCACCTCACACCCACCTCTCCCAGGCCTTCACCACACTATTTTCTGTGTCCATGGGATGATACATTCCTTTTTAAATGAGATTTGGTGTTAAATAATGTTTAAATAATTATTAATGATCATTAATTATGGCAAAAATTAATGTATGGCAAGCTTTTTATAATACTGGTCCTTTAAAAGGGGTATTGGCATTCTCAAATTAATCTTTTGTTGAAGAATCCCTCCAGGAATTACTTAAGCTAGATACCTAAGGTAGAGCAGACCATATCTGACTGTTAAGATTCCAGCCAGGGGCAGAACTTTATATAAGGTGATACACTCTCTATCAGGTTGCTCTAAATCCTGAGACAGTATCATAAGAAAATTTTAAATTTTGCAAAAACTTTAGCCAAGAGAATTTGAGTATGTTCTGCCTCCTTCATGCTTTGATTTCATGCCACCAATTCCATCTGCTGCCAATGGCTCTGCCATGTGTGATCCAGTTGGGGGAACCATGTTGATATTGTGTCTTACTTACAATGGAATAAAATTGTTGTTCTATTCCCCCAAAGGGAAATTTTAAAGGAATTAATGTTCAACTATTTTCTGTCACCTACCATTGGGTTCAAATTAAAACAGTAATGCAAAAGCTTATGTTCACCCTAATCAAATAACCACAATCTGTTCCCACTGTATGGTTCTATAATTTAATTAATTTGAAGGAATACAATAACATGTATTCTACAGTATTGCTTTTGTATTTTGCTATATTTATTAAGTCATTCCAGATGGTGACAGAATAACATATTTTTGAAGTCTTTCATTTATTTTCTTCAATTTAATAGTTACATTGCACAACTCTTGGAACATCTTATATTGTTGTCGATTTTTAGCACTTTATCCAGTAATTGTTTACTGAAAACACTCCTAGTAATTCCATGCTGGTTAAAAGAGTCAGAAAATATTAAGGTGGTACTAAGGAAGACATTAATGATCACTTAAGCCATTACTTTGAAAATTAATTGGGGGAGGATTATGACAAGGTTTGGAAATTTTCTAAAGATCCACAACCACAGCCAAATTTAGTTAGTTTGAAGGTAAATAAAAATTTGAACTGTTCCTCTAAATGGGAAATACCCACCAGTATGGTAATAATGGAAGAGTTATTTATAACCTTCAAAGTCTTTGAGTTAAATATATGTACACACACATATATATTCAAGTGTAGTAGAGCCATAATTATATCCCAATGTACACATCTCTCATGGAGTCTTTGAGACATCAGGTAAGCCATCAGGGTCCTATTTGAATGAGGACCCCTTAGGCATCCTGGAAAAATATTGAAGGGATGGCACTGGCAATTTGGAAGTAAAACAGAGAAAATTCCCACTCCAACCAGAGACTTTTCCTGAGGCTGCTTTCCTGGCCCATGAGGAAAAAGATTTAGTGGGCCATAAAACCACCTCCTGCAAAGTTCCCTAAAACATATCTCAAGGTGGGAGCTCTACAAACAGATTACTACCATTTTGAGAGCCAATTATAGACATGTCCACTGGTTTGGCCTTCATGAGAAGATCGGCCTATAATTGTAGCCTAATCCTTCACAAAGAGATCAGCTACCCCCACTCTGGTGTTATTTCCTATGATTTCCCTGCCTGCACCTCCCAATCAATCCATCTTCTCACCAATCACATAATGTTTCTTGTCCTGCTCTATGTGTTTTCCGATGGTCTTAGGCAACCCCCGTGAAAGGGTCGTTCGACCCCCAAAGGGGTCGTGACCCACAGGTTGAGAACCGCTGGTCTAAAGAATGACACACACAAACTCAGAAAAGAGACTCACTTGGAGTCGGCGTTCGGGAGATGATGGGAAAGGTTGACGCCGGTGACGGCCGACATTGATTGAGAGGCGGTGTTAGTGCTGTAGTGTTGTCAGTAAATCCTGACAGTGTGTGTCCAGACCCTGGAGACAGACTGCTATGGCTCTGAGTCCCGACTCTGACACTTGCTAGCTTTATAACCTTGGGCAAGTTATTTATCTCTTGGTTTCCTTATCTATAAAATTGGGGCAATAACAGCGCCCACCTCAGAGGGTTGTGCATATCGGTAAAGCACTTACAGCAGCCCCTGGCACATACACAGCACTACACACTTGCATGTTAAGTAACTGGAGGGACTTACACGTGCTTTTTGGCTATGGAGAGAAATCATGAGAAGTGTTGAAGAGTAGTCTACCAGCTACATTGACAATGACTTGAAGACAGAAGAGGTAAGAAGATATGAGAACAAGTCAACACTGGGCATCCCCAAATGTGACATATTAGGGCTTATATTAAGTACAGTGGCAGCTTCAAAAAAGAAAAGATCTGCTGGACCTTGTGAAAAAACAATAAGTAAAACATGATGAAAGATTGGTTTGGGAGGGGTGAAGTTAGAAATGAAATATCCTCAGCTTTTAATCTTGAGGGATTAGAAAGATGATGGCACTGCTGACAACAGTGGAGAAATTTGGAAAGAGATGCCTGTTTCTGCAGGAAAGACAGGAAGCTTAGGCCATGTTAATATAGAAGAAACAAATGGACCATGGGCGTTAAGCTTATTGTGGCCTGTTCACTTGACAGATGGGCTGCAGCTGAATCAATTGTGATGCTTCATTAGAATGTCTGAAGTGTATGAGATGGCCACGGTCTGGTGGTTTTGCCACCTATGAACACACCCACCATTCTTGTGCCTAGGTTGGGTTTGTTACTCTTATTTGTGATTCATCCCAGAGGCATGTCATGTAGTCATGTGGTCTTGAAGAACAAAAAAGATACATTGCGCTCTAATAGACACACTGAGTGGCCAGATTATTATGACCAGCCAGATTATTATGAACACCCCATCAGTACTTCATTGACACTTCCAAAAATACTGCATATTGAAAACTTCCTAAGCAAATATTCTCAAGGTTTTATTATTATTATTATTTGCATAACTAATTCACATCAGTGTACTGACGGGGTGGTCATAATAATCTGGCCAGTCATAATAATCTGGCCACTCAGTGTATATCTCTAAAGTACACATCAATATGTGCTTCCATCAGAAAACAGAACTTTGCTGAAAGACATGATGGATTCGTTTGTAAATGCATTCTCTTAACATTATGAAAGAGTAATTTTAGCCAACACATGTGATTGCCAGAGATCGTTCTCAGCTCTTTATACATGCTAACTCATGGAACCATCACAACCACCCTTTAGATAGGTAATATGATTGTCCTCATATTAAGGAAATTAAGACACAGTGAAAGTTGGTGGTCTTAGGTTGAATTTGGTAGGATTCTGAGAAGAGGATTTATGTGCAATTGATTTATTAGAGAAGTGCTTGCTCCCAGGGGGCACCAATAGGAAGAAAGGAAGCAGAAATGGGGAGAGGAAGAAGCCAAACAAGAGTCCAATGGAGACGGATTCCCAAAGAAGGGCGTGTCAGCCTAATCCTGCGGAGGAGCTCTGGGGCGTTAAGTTAAAGCCCAACATTTTCTTTTCTTTCTTTCTTTTTTTTTTTTAAACACATCTTCTGTTGATTCCTTACAGAGAGGAAGGGAGAGGGACAGAGAGCTAGAAACATCCATGAGAGAGAAACATCGATCAGCTGCCGCTTGCACACTCCCCACTGGGGATGTGCCTGCAACCAAGGCACATGCCCCCGATCGGAATTGAACCTGGGACCCCCGAGTCCGCAGGCCAACGTTTCATCCACTGAGCCAAACTGACCAGGGCGCCCAACATTTTCTTGACCCAAGGCAGGGGAGCTGGGCTTTCATACTCCCATGACTGAAAGTTAAGGGCTTCCTGCTCTATGGGGATGTCCCTCTGACTATCTGCATCTGTCACAAAGTGGTTCTAATTGGTCTAAGGAAGTCCTGCAAAGAAGAGCTGCAGATACTACCTGTAGGACACAAAATCACAGCAAAGGGGGAAGATGAGAGAGGTGCTCAGGAAGTATAGGGAGGGCAGGGCCTCTGTTGGCTTCACCAGCGCTTTGGGGGTCTGACAGTGTCTATCACACAGCTGGAGAGGATCTATCCAGCAGAATGACTTTTTTTCTTGGCTGTGGTTTTAATTTATCAATCTGAATCATCCTTGGCTACGTAGCTAGGTTTAAGCTATGTAAATCTATGCCTGTATGCACACAGGTACATAAGCACACGCATTTATATACACTGAGAAAATGCAAACTGATGCAGCCCAGATGTTACACGTTAGGTATCATAAACTGGAGCAGGGGTGGGCAAACTTTTTGACTCGAGGGCCACAATGGGTTCTTAAACTGGACCGGAGGGCCGGAACAAAAGCATGAATGGAGTGTTTGTGTGAACTAATATAAATTCAAAGTAAACATCATTACATAAAAGGGTACGGTCTTTTTTTTCAATAGTTTTATTCAATTCAAACGGACTGGATCCGGCCCACGGGCCATAGTTTGCCCATGGCTGAACTGGAGACTCATGAGTTGAAAGCCGTCTGTAGATATTCTTAGTTTGGCCCATTCAGAGTTTTTAGGTTGCATTAATAGTCAATATTTTAAAGGTTGGGAGATTTCAATGAAAATTTGACTTCTGCTTACATTGTTACCTCTCCTAATTAACCGTAGGCGGGTAGTAGATGGTGATGTACAGTTTGTCACAGTCTTTACCACCCCTCCATGTCATCTGTCTGGCTTTTAAAGATAGTTAAATTAGCCACTCCTGTTATGTGCAGTTTCTTGACCTCTACAGCTTTCATTTGTTTCTTAAGATTGACAACTCATGCCAGGTTTTCAGAACTTCTTTTCTGTTTCTGTTTCTAGGTTTTTGACTGTTGTACACCCTTTCAGAGGAAGTGTAGGATTAGGTCAGTTTATTCAGTGTAGACACCAACCAAACCAGGTGGTTGTTTAAGCTAGAATGACTGGGTCGACCTCTTCCCTGTTGATACTAACACAGCAATGGACAGACCATCCCTTTGCTTATTGTGCTAAAACTTCTATGGACACAAAACATACATTCTAAAAATACACTAAATTGGTAGATAACCAATTTCTAAGAGTTTCTTACTCAGATAAAGATGTCCTAATAAATCTCTCAGCAGCTTCCAATATGCTCATCTTACTGTTTTTTTAGTCGACTTTTTTTTTATTGAATTTATTGGGGTGACATTGGTTAATAAAATTATGTAGATTTCAGGTGTACAATTCTATAACACATCGCCTGTATATTGTATTGTGTGCTCACCACCCCAAGTCCAGTCTCCTTCCATCACCATTTATCCCCCCTTTACCCTCTTCTACCTGCCCCCACCCCCTTTCCCTCTGGTAATCACCATCCTGTTGTCTCTGTCTATTGAGTTGTTTGTTTGTTTGTTTGTTTTTGCTTAATCCCTTCACCCTTTTCACACAGCCCCACAACCCCCCTCCCCCGTGACAGCTGTCAGTATGTTCATTTTCTACATCAAAGGAAATAGATATGAAAACGAAATCCTGCGCTGACTGGGGTTTCAGTAAATTATAGTAATTTTCTGACTGAGCAAATAATTATATTGTTTCTACAAATAACCATCATTTTCCCTAATTTTAAAATCTTTTCTTGTTTTTAGGATTCCAGTGAAAATATATCTTAATGGGTCAAATCTTAAAATGAAATGCTTGGGAAAATCTTTAGGTTCTGAATACCACCCACCCTCGCCCCTCACCCCCTTACCCCTTCCCTCCTAGCCACTGACATCTCATTTTAAATTTTCTGGGGGTGTTCTTTTGGACATTTTTTTTTTCTAATCAACTTCACACAAAATGATCAGATTTCATCATGAGCTATTAAAAAAAATTAAATTTTTCTTTGGAGAATTTAATGTTGATTATAGGTCAGATGAAGAGCAAATGTCTGCTCTCTTTTACTTGCTCTCTAAGTGACAGTCAGATGAGTTGAAATTATGTTTTTTTAAAAATATATAAGGACATAGATAATGGTCTTTCAACACTAAGAATGCTCATGCAAAGTTCATTAAGCAAATCATTATTCCTCTAGATCTGTGGTTGTCAAACTGCAGCTTGCGAGCCACATGAGGCTCTTTGGCCCCTTGAGTGTGGCTCCTCCTAAGCCTTAGGAGTACCCCAGTTAAGTTAATAACAATGTACCTACCTATATAGTTTAAGTTTAAAAAATTTGGCTCTCAAAAGAAATTTCAATTGTTGTACTGCTGATATTTGGCTCTGTTGACTAATGAGTTTGCCAACCACTGCCCTAGATAAACAAAGTTCTATTTTCCCTCAAATATTTTGGCCTGTTTATATAAATTCACTTTTTAGTGGGTAGTTATTATCAAATTTTATTCAAAATAAGTTGACTTTATAGTACTTTAACTATGAGACCTTAAAGTTTTAAAAAGCCTTGGGAAAGGTTGAAGTCAATTTACAAATCTGAACTGGGGCGTTTGTTATCCCCAAATAAATCTGTGTGAAACCCCGATGAGAACAGATGTCCTTTCCCATAGTTATCTTCGCTCCTTAGATGTAAAGACGGCTGTCTCCGGGCAGTCATTCTTCTTGTAATTTCTTTGCTATTTATTTCTACTTATTTGTTCTCCTGAGTTTCTTTTTGTTGTTGTTTGTTTGTTTGTTTCTTGCTCTTGCAATTAAATGGACAAACTTAAAATGAGATGCTTGGTACCTGCCAGCAGTGTAAACTCCACGGAGGAAAATCCTAAGACATTTTTTGGAATCTCTGTCTGTATAATCTTCTCTTTGTTTGAAGGGGGCGGGAGGATATTGGGTGCTTTGCAGTTCCTCCTTGGTTTTGGGCCTCCCCATTTTGTATTCACTTCCAACTGCCATTTTTGCTATGGAGTTGGATTTTTCTAATCTGTGGTTTGAGAGGCCAGGGTAGCATAAATCCAGAAAGGATACACAACCCTCATTTGCACAGGACTGACATGTGCCCTTCTCTCTTCCCCTTCCTCCAAATGAGGAGAGACGTGCTCATCTACCTTTGAGGCCCTCCTTTAGTCCCTCTTTAGTTGGGAAGGCAGGTGTTGATGCACAGAGGAGGTTGACAGAGGGTTTAGGATGAAAGGAGTCCTTTGTTTTTCTCCTGGTTCCGTCTCTCACTAGGAGTATCATCTTGGGGAAATCACTCACCCTCTCTTTCTCCAGGCCTCCGTTTCCCCATCTGAGAGTGAGATTGATCATCATTTCTCTGCTTTGCTCACAGGATGATTGTAGAGGGAATCGAAGGAGATGTTATTTTAAAAATCCTTCAGTGAGGATGTTTAATTGCTATGGTTTCCTTGACCTCTATCGAGACATAAATGTTTTACTTTCTAGTGTGTAGATAGAACAAAGGAGAGTATTGCATTTCACAGAGAATGCCGTTTCTGTGCACTAGATGTCACTAGAGCCCTATGGTTCAGCTGGTACTGCTACCTGGCCAGGGTGACCTGTTCTTGGAAATATTTCCAAAACAAAGTCCTGTTTTTGCTTAGTTTGCATTTCTTACCAAATGGCCATAAATTCATGTGTCCTCACCCCCACCCCCCTTCCTATCCAACTCACTAGAATTCTGCTTTCTGTACAATTTTCTGCCTCTCTCTCTCTTTGTTTTCTGGAGGAATTCCTACAAAATACCGAATTTCCAAAAGTTTCCTTAGAGAACGTGAAAACGGAGAGAAAACATGTTTTAGAATAGACTCACAAAACGGCTTAGACTAGTTATTGAAGAAATACTCAGTGCTTTTAAAATTAAATGTCACTTCACCATCCTATTACCAGGGCCTCATTTCAGCATGTTAGCATTCATTCTAATGGAGAAATAAAGCAGAAGCACCAGTGTGGTGCTCTGCCTACCCCAGAAATGCTTAGCAGGCAAACTCTCTGCTTTTCAAAAATGCTGACTGTCTCGACAGAGAAGAAAAAATCTCTTGGAATCGTAGCTGTGCTTGCTTCCTGGAAATACCCAAAAAGCTAAAGCTAAAGCATGTGGGCTTCAGAGCCATGCCCATCCTTTGGGGAGACTTGTGTCCTTTCCCGTTGGGAAGCAGGTCCATGTTTTACCCGGCCTTCTCAGTCACAGCAGAATTCACTCATTTAACTGCTCTGTTGACTTTCCACTCAAACCTCATTTGCCAGCACAAAAATTAAGAAAAGTGTAGGATGTTTTCAGGATTTGCTTTTCATCTAAAGATGAAGGGAACTCAAAGTATCCAGTGTCTGAAATTTCCCCAGACGATTTCTGTGTTTCATTCAAACATAAGGACTTAAAAAGTTAAGTTGCCATTCATTTTTGAATACCACTTTAAATAAGGCAACCGACAGTGTTGCATTCCATTCCGTCCAAGTTGCTGTTGGTTGGAATGAGAATTATGCAGTGATTTTTACTATGCATCTGTTATGAGACCGGCACTGTCCCACATATATGTGAGCACACCCAGCCCTGTTGGAGATTACAGTCTAGAGGGAAATACACATATTAGTAGATAACCACACAAACAAATGAAGAACCCCTTCCCTGCTTTAGTTTTCAATTCCTTGTTACCCTGTGGCATTTATATTTGTTTGTTCATTGTCTGTTTCCCACCCTCGAATGATAGCTCCATAAGAAAGATTTTGCCTGTTCTGTTCAATGACGCATCCCTAGTACCTAGAGCAGAACCTGACGCATGGTAGGTACGCAACAAATATTTGTTGAATGAAGACATTAATAGAGTACTAGTGGGCGTACCCAGTGTTATGAGATCCTTTACTACAAGAAGTCAACCACTTCAGGGAGATCAAGAAAGACTTTCTTGCAGAAGTGATGTTTGAGTTGAGAAGAAAAGTGGGCATTGATTAGGCTGAGAAGAAATGGAAGGTCAAGCAGTATGTGCAAAGGCCCTGCAGTGAGAGGGCGCATGAAAAAGATAAACTACAAAGTGAAGGCCTGAAGGACAGAAGAAGAGAGACCAAGTGAAATTGGATTGTGAGATGAAACAGGAAAGGAAGGGAGGGCCCAGCCTTGCAGCCTGAATTAAAAAGTCAACAAGTTATTTTTATTCTAAAAATACGAAAGTCATTAGTGTATTTTAAGCAGTGACTTAAACAGACTTGAAAAGGTTACTCTGACTTCAGTGCGGAGAATGGATTGGAGGCGTGTCCAGAGTGGATCTGGGAACCCAGCTACAAGGAAAGCAGTGGTCCATGAACAACATGAATAGTTGAACTTAAGTGCTGGTAGTGAGGACTGGAATAAATGGATGCAGCAATATATATAATAACAATGTAATAGGTAAAATCAATAGGACTTGATGAATAGTTGAATAAAAGGTGGGGGACAAGGAGGTGTCAAATTTGAGCTGAAGTTTATGGCGTGGGCGGCGAGATTGTGGTGCCATTTAATGAAGCAGGAACTCCTGGAAGCAGATTCGATTTGAGAGAAAAGATGATGAGTTCAGTTTTATGTATCTTGATTTTGAGGCTCCTTTGGGCATCCAAGAATGCATACTAAGTTGGAGAGTCTGGAGCTTGGAAAGTCTGGGCTGGAGCTGTAAATATGTGAGTACCCAGAGATGGTAATTAAAATCGTGGAGTGGACACCAGGGTGAGAAGAGGAGAGACTTGCTGTTTCATGTAAAGATGTCTGGTTTTGTGTAAAGGATGGAAACGCAGACAGAACCCTGATGTAAGCTGGTAGGCCTGGGCCATCCATGCCCACAGCTGACATTTGATGCTCACTTAGTAGAGTGTTTAAAGGGCCAGAGAGCAACCTCATAGACCTTTCTAGATTCAAGCTAGCTGAGAATTAACTTCCTCTTCCTCCTGATCAAGGGACAGAAGACAGAATCTCGTGGTGTTTTTTACCTTGATAAAAGACTATTACTGAAGTTTTATTTTAAAACATTATTTCTTTATGAGATTTTATGTATATTAAAAAACACACATACAAAACCACTGTTGTAATTTTTATTGCACATATATTAATTTTGCAATTAAAAATGGTTTAACAATATATAATTTCTTGAGCATTTAAATATAAATATGCTTGTGATTTTAAACAGACAGTTGACTAGACATTTGAAAATTACAATTATATTTATAGCTCACATTCTCTGAGGCATTCCAATGAGCCAAGTGCTACCAACAATGACTTCCTTTATTCCTTCCAGAACCCAGGAGGTAACTATTCTTCTTCCCATTTAACAGGTAAGGAAACCAGCATAGCAAGGTCAGGTCATTGGCTCAAGGTCATCCTATTTAATAAAGAGGGAATATGCTAATTGACCCTCACACTGTCGCAAAGATGGTGGCACCCACAGCCAATAAGGAGGGAATATGCTAATTAACTGCCCCACCCTCAAATATGGCAATGCCCACAACCAATAAGGAGGGAATATGCTAATTGACTGCCCCACCCTCAAAGATGGTGGCACCACAGCCACAAGATGGCCAGCAGGGGAGGGCCATTGGGGGGCAACCAGGCCGGCAGGGGAGCAGTTAGGTGTCAATCAGGCTGGCAGGGGATTGGTTAGGGGGTGATCAGGCTGGCAGGTAGAAGCGGTTAGGGGCAATCAGGCAGGCAGGCGAGTGGTTGGAAGCCAGCAGTCTCAGATTGTGAGAGGGATGTCTGACTGCTGGATTAGGCCCGATCCCTGGATAGGGCCTAAACCAGTAGTCAGACATCCCCCGAGAGGTCCCAGATTGGAGAGGGTGCAGGCTGGGCTGAGGGACAACCCCCCCTCCCCCAGTGCATGAATTTTGTGCACTGGGCCTCTAGTACAGATAATAAATGGTGGAGCCATGATCTAAACCCAGGAATTCTTCTTCAGAGGCAATACTTGTAATTACTGTGTCAGACTATAGTAAAAATCCACCATGCACATTTTTAATGTTTTGTATTTTGGGTTACACTAAAAACCTTTAGTAAGACTTTTTAAGCTACTTAAGTGGTTTGTAGGTTCTGATGAACATGAAAAACCTGGGTATCTAACTCAAACTCCCTTTAGGTTATCTGGGATGAAACAGCCCCCAAAGCCACTCTAACCCCTGGGTCCATTCTGGCTTGTAGAATAATGCGATACCCAGATTGAATTTTAACATAAAGTTCTGGGGCCTCTTAGTCATAGTAGAGAGATCATTTTCTTGACTCAAAAAAGAGGTGTGTCCAGACATGAGGGCATGGGAAAAATATTTAGCAAAATTCCCCATAAAAATGAAGGTGGAAGATTTGGCAGTTTATGTCATCCGGCAAAACTTTGGGGTAATGTCACAGCCAGTGTTGAAATAATGCCTCAAATCCTAGCAACCAGAAAGGGCAAGCACAGCTCTATCATGCCCTCACTCTGGCTGTTCACCTGAGGCCTCCCCTGACCCCCGCCCAGGCATACAGTGCTCTTGGGAGGCACAAGAAACCCACCAGCCTCCTCTCCCTCATTCTGTCCTTGGTGCCTGCTCCCTACCACACTCCCTCCCCTAATTACAGCTCCCAAATCCTGCAACATCTGCTGGTCCCTCCAGCCACAGCATTTGGCGAGGAAACTAAAGGGGAAATTAATTTTAGTTTACATCCAGAGCAGACTTCATTTCTGATTTCCAGCCACCCATCAGCTGATGAATGGTAGGGGGAAATGGCTAGAAAAAGAGGAGAGGAGAGTCTCTGTATAGTTGCTAAAATCAACAAAGACTAAATATGGCCCAAAGATTCTGAGGTTCATTCCCAAATTTCTTGAAGAGCCCTCCCAATTCTTTCATAATAATAACTTTAAAAACGATAATGAAGGTTAATGCAAGTTTGGCCTGGTGCCATGTTTTGTCTGCTCCCAGGATGCAGGCGGCTTTGTAAGGCTCTTCTTTTGTCATTTATGGAATATTGCTCTGTGGCTGGCACATAGTAATAGACTCCTAATCAATCAGTGAGTGTGTGTGTGTGTGTGTGTGTGTGTGTGTGTGTGTGTAAGCAGATGAATAATAGCTTATCACGCACCTCTAACCTGGCCCCAGGACATTTATTTGTAAGGTGCTAATCATCTCAATTCCTGGGGCATGAGTAGATCCAAAAATTCACGGTCACATCATCATGGCCTTGAGCCCACCGACTTTCCATCCCTGGAACACGGCCACAGCGGCAAACTCCACCTTCCTGCACTCAAGGTCACCATTCCGGGTCCTCCTCGCATTCACCCTGGGCGCTTGAGAAGCGCATCTGTTCCAGAGAAGCCTGCCTGGCCTGTGCACCTTTGCCCTTGCTTGGTTAGCCCGTTTCCAAGTGGAGCGTGAAGCGTCTCACCGGCGGGCAGCGCCCCGAGCACACCCACTTAGATTATAAAGATTCAGAAAATTGCAGGCCTTTACCACCTAACTGGCAGCACTTTCCCGAATAAAAATACATCCACCCACATGCCACGTTTGCTCCAGTTGGCAACGAATGCCAAGGGGGAGACACTCCCAGCAGCGCAGCGGCCACAGCTCTGCTCCTCCCGGTGGTGGAGAAACACTCTTCTCCGTGGCCTGGTGTCCCCCCAGCACCTCAGTGGCACTCAGGCTGCTCGGACCCACCAGGTTATGAGTCAGAACGGCCCGGTGTCAGGCTGTGGTGATTTGAAGCGTAGCCTGCATCGTCGGGTGCCAAGGAGAGAAAAGGCCAAGTTGGACTTGTGCACTCGGCCCTGGCCCTGCGCTCGGCTTCCTGGCTTAACCTACGTTTTCTCCCAGACCCTTTCTTCTTGCACATCCTGCAGCTCAGATTTAGGCATCTCCCTCTTAGTCGCTACCCAGTAAAAAAAAATGTACCCGTGCATTGATTGACAAGTGGACACAGAGAGATGATATTCGTGATAAACCATCAAACGAGAAAAGCAGGTTACAGATGTTATGCAATGTATGAGCCCTGCTTTGTGAAACAACAACAGAAATACGCCCAGAGGAAAAGCTGTTCCAGTGACTATCTCCAAGGGTGGCATCATCAGGCTTTTATTTCATCCTTTTCCTGTATTGATTCTGTCTACATATATTTATTTCATTGCTTTTCCTCCCTAAATGTCAGAGTGCTCAGTTAGACTTCGAAACA
This sequence comes from Myotis myotis, assembly GCF_014108235.1. NCBI lineage: Eukaryota > Metazoa > Chordata > Mammalia > Chiroptera > Vespertilionidae > Myotis > Myotis myotis. Next base: position 31,303,305 of record NW_023416313.1, read on the forward strand.
CTTTAAAACAAGTCCTTGGAAACCTCCAAACTCTTCTTGGTGACCTTGCTATCCCTCTGGCCATAATGTTGGGACCAGAGGGCATATAAAGAGTCACCTTTACTTCTGCATCTTAAATAAATTAATGGGCAAAAGAAAGAAAACTTCCCGCCCCTCCTGGCTAGTTTAGGATCTTACCTCCTTCTAGAATCCTTTAAGCTGCAAGGAAACTTTCCTGTATCTAAACATGTAAAGTCTGGCTGGTGTGGCTCAGTGGTTGAGCATCGACATATGAACCAGGAGGTCAGGTTTGATTCCCGGTCAGGGCACATGCCTGGGTTGTGGGCTCAATCCCCAGGGTGGGGCATGCAGGAAGTAGCTGATCAATGCTTCTTTCTCATCATTGACATTTCTATCTCTCTCTCCCTTCCTCTATGAAATCAATAAAACATATGTATATTTAAAATTAAAGAAATAAAAAGAAACATACATGGAAGACACACCAAACATACGTAGGATACATAGACTTGTACCTGTGCCTTTATAACGACCCTTGCAACCTTGCTCCTTGAATCATAGTTTTTAGTGTTGACTTGTCTTGTCCCCATAGTAGCCTACAAGCACTTTAAGAGCGGGGACTGTGTTTGAGTCTTCTGCCTCTCTCAGCACCTAACACCCAGCTCCACATCCTTGCCTGTGGTAGCAGCCAGTGAGTCCTTTCTGAATGAATGATTGTACAGTCTGTATTTCTGAAAGGTCTCATCAAAATTTAGGCTCTCAAAATTAAATATCTGAAGTCTATTTAATGAAGAAAAAAAACAACTTTGAGATTTAAAAACTTCATGCATAGCTATTTTGCCATGGCTAACATATGCAAAAACAACACAATCAATGTCACCAAATATAAGGTGTAATGGGACACCAAGAAACAGTCAAGCTGAGAATTACAGGAATGTGCAGTTTCTTGTGGTTTATTTCTAGATTTTCTTAAATCATAGATGTTGCTTTTTATTTCCCAAAACTCCTAATTTATCCTGAGATGCTAAGAAATGTATCAGAATTCCAAAGATAAGCCAAGAAAAGTTGAACTGAAATTCAGCATGTAATCATTTTAAAAAGGAATTATGACTCATGACTTCTTTAGTGTGTTGGCTTCAACCTAGCAAAATCCCTAGGAATAATCCCAGCTTTATGTACCATGAGCAAAACAGGATGCAGAAATCAGCCAAGGCATTTGTGTGCAGACTTAGCAGGTGGAGAGATGGGATTAGGTCTTTGTTTTTCCCGACTGAGGAAAAGACCCCTGGACCGAATTTTGGGCAGTTCAACATTCACATGAATCTTCATTCAGCTTCATTCAGCTCCTTAGGACCTGCAGAACCTGCAGTATCTGAAGTATCCACATCACTCCCAACTCAGCCCACCTCTTTTACTCCCAGCTCCAGCAATGCCTGAAACATCTTTCTAAATACCAGGGCCTTCTTGGGATAAGCAAGGTCTGATTATTTGTATTTATTCATACACTCAACAAACATGTATGGAGCACCTACTATATGCCAGGCTAGTGGCTGTGGATAAGGGGGTCAACAAAAGAGGCACCATCCCTGCCTTTAGAGAACTTCCCATCCAGCAAGGGAAAGCAGACATGATGAAAATAAATACCCAAATAGTTGTTTCACTTTAGTTGTTAAGAGTCCTAAGAAGGAAAATCACAGCGAAGAATGACAATGAATCGGAGGAATCAGGGCAGACCTCTCTGAGGAAGCCAGGACCTTAGCATGAGCTCAGAGTATCCTAGGTGGAGAAGACAACACATGTAAAGGCACTGGGGCCAGGAGTGTGGAGCATCCTGGGAACTGAGAAAGGCTGGTGAAGTCACGCAGAGCTTTGTAGGTCTCACAAGAGGACTTTATCCACAAGAACAGTAGGAAGCCATGGAAGGTTCTGGAGCAGGGGAGGTCCACATCAGGCTGCAGCTTTTAACGCTCTCTCTGGCTGCTGTCTGGCAAACTCAAAAGGCAGGTTAGAAGGCAGCAGTGTGACCATGTAAGAAGCTGTGGCAGTTGCCTAGGTGACAGGCGATAACTGCTAGCAGCATGTGGCATAGTGGAAATAAGGATGAAGAGGAATAAAGGGTTCATGATCTCTTTTAGAAAATATATGCAAAACCAGAAACAACAACACACACAGAATCTGTGTCACCATCTGTACTGAAGTTAGCCCCAGGCATAGTAAAATATTTCAATCCAGTTCCTGTTCATTTTAATTTCATAGGTTGATGAGAACATAGACTTCATTAGACAATATAATTATATATATTCCATAAGTAGTTGGTGTTTTTCTTAAATTTCTTCTCTAAACACTCTAGGGCAGCAGTTCTCAACCTGTGAATCGCGACCCCTTTGGCGGTCGAAGGACCCTTTCACAGGGGTCGCCTAAGACCATCCTGCATATCAGATATTTACATTATGATTCATAACAGTAGCAACATTACAGTTATGAAGTAGCAACGAAAATAATTTTATGGTTGGGTCACAACATGAGGAACTGTATTTAAAGGGCCAGAAGGCCCTAACCGGTTTGGCTCAGTGGATAGAGCGTCAGCCTTCTGACTCAGGGGTCCCGGGTTTGATTCCGGTCAAGGGCATGTACCTTGGTTGCGGGCACATCCCCATTGGGGAGTGTGCAGGAGGCAGCTGATCGATGTTTCTCTCTCATTGATGTTTCTAGCTCTCTGTCCCTCTCCCTTCCTCTCTGTGAAAAATCAATAAAATATATTTAAAAAAATAAAAAATAAAGGGCCAGAAGGTTGAGAACCACTGCTCTAGGGGGACACTGTAGACCACCACTGTTAGAAGTACTGTGCGATCAAGTTAAATCAGGGATGCATGGTGAGCTTCGATTATTGCAAGACCTTCTATAACATTACAGATATATAGTCCTTGTCCTCGAAGAGCTTGCAGTCCCCGGGAGTACATAAGCTCTCCTTGAGATGGAAGAACATGAATGTCAGGACCGGAACCTCGGTTTCATGCCATGATTAACAAATGAGGTTGGAAAGAGGAACTTGAAGAGGATCCCCAAACAGGCATTTGAAGAGCTAGGAGAAGAACCAGGTATCACCACGGAAAGTGAGGAGGAGAGAGCTTGAAGAAGAGATGGCTACCAGAACCTCGGGGTGAGCTGGCAAGGGGATAAGGAATGAGAAAAGTTATTAGGAAGAATCTGGTGGCTTATGACAGATCCATGACAAGAGAAGAGGGAAGGCAGAAGCCAGTGCGGTGAGCTGAGACAGAGGAAAAATGGAGAAATATAACCACAATTGTAGACTAATCTTCGATCAATTTTTTAATATGTATTTTGCCTTGTTCCAGAAAGGCTTTAAGGAGGCTTAGAGGGATTCAAATATCCAGCAGGAAAATGTAAATTAAGAGAAGGATGAAAGGAGGAAGAAAAACAAGGGTGGTGTTCTAAAATGAAGCCAGGAATGTGGCTAACTATGCATCCAGCTTTGGCCTCACCCAAATTAGGGAATTAGATCAAACAGAATGAACACAACAGCTGCAAACGACTACACAACCCCTTTATGTAGCTCTTACTCTCTTTTCCCCATTATCTTGGGTCTTTTCCATTTCCACGTCTACACTGTGCTCCAAACTGGGTCAATTTGTCAATATTTATGGAGTTTCTGCTATTTGAAAGGCATCCTTAGGAATAAGATGAAGAGATTCAATGTCAACGTCATTATGCAAACTCATCACTACCACTAGAAGGGCACCTCAAAGCTCATGTCCCTCAGACAGGTCACTACTGTCTCCTGTGAGAATATAGGGTGGCACATTTGGGGGCAATATGCAGTCCCTTGGTAACCAGACCAGGATGGGAAAATGGGGTTGTTCCAAGTCTATGTAACAATGTGAATTTAGAGCAAAGAAGAAAGTCATGATAAGAGAAGCAGCAGCTGCAGAACACAGCAATGCTTGTCCCGTGGCTCCTGGTCATTGCCCACCGCACTCAAAGCCTCTCTCCACTGCTTGGTGGGCCTGCCACGTGCTTGGTTCAGGGAAGGTGCTCAGTGAGTGTTTGCAGGCCCATTGCCTGTTGAACAGTTAGAAAGAAAAGCAGGCCTTTTGGCTCCAATTGGTGTTCAAATAGTTGTGAATGTTGAAACCATCATGTAACATCTCTGAGTCTCTCCTTTTCCTCATTCTTTTGCTAAACAGAGGGGCATCTTGTTCAGTGCTTTATGGAAATTAGTGGACTAATTTAAAAGACAGGAAAACGGGCTTCTTGAGTTTTCTTCTCTGTGAAAGTAAAGTGCGGAAAGCAGAGATCGGTGATTACCATCAACCTCTATCCTTCTTTGTCACGGACATTTCTAAGATGAACACTCCTCTACTCACAGCTGCTTTCACGGGATGAGATGGTCTGGCTCATTAGAGAACTTGGGTTGAAACTCCGAAGAAGTGTCATTTAGTCCGAGAGTTGGGAAGGAGATAACCCTGGTGGCACCTCACCCGAAGGTCAGCCATGTGACTGCAGATTAACTACATACAAGTAACTAATTGCTGGCTTGGGATGGGACACTGAAGTGTGCAATCTTGTTTTCAATGACTTTGTAACGGGAGACACCTAGGGAAGAGGTGGTGGTGCTTACGACATATCGAGGACTTGACATGTTCATAAAGAGACTTTGAGAAATAAGTGAAAAGTATCGCTATTATTTTTACATCACTGCTTTGAAAGCTGTCCTTTCATACCTTTGTGGTTTTTTAAAAAATGTGCTTCGAAAAAAATTGCAAAATGTAGTGTACCCTTAACAAGTCATAAGAAAAATATATTATTTTGAAACAACATCAAAGGACTTTATAAATAACACTGGTGAATTTTGATTTTTATGAATAAGATTGTCCACTATTATGACAGAATATGTCTTTTGTCTAAGGAATGTAGGTAAATGCTTATTCTTCCAGTCCAGCAGACCAAAATATTCACAAACCAGCCTTTAAATAACATATTGCCCTACTGTTTATAAGTACATATGTGCCTATCACAATATCCAAAAATGAATGAATAATTCAATGTATTGTCCTAAATAACATAAGAAAATATTTATATGCTCTATGGAAAACAATTTAACCATATGAGAGAATTTGACCTTACATGTCTAGCTATTCAATATCAAAAACATCACCACCAATCGCATTTTCAGAACCAGGCCTTACCCCAGATTATTATATGCCCTATATAAGTCCCAAATTTCTCCTGCCAAAGCAAAAGGAATTTTCACAGTTCCAAAGGGGAACATCTCTAAAGTTCCTTACTCAAGTGGTTACCCTCAACACACACACACACACACACACACACACACACACACACACACACACCGTCAGCACTAGGGAACAACGAAAATCAACTTATTGTCAAAGCTGGAATGAATTCCCAGCCAGCCATTTAGGAGCTAGATAAAAGTTATCAAGCATCTGTTACATGAAACCTGGGTCAGATGCCTGCAAATTTACAAGTCCCCTTAATGCTTATTCAAGATATTGTTAACGTATAGGAAAATTATTCCATTCTGAGTAGGGTGCAGTTTTTAATGCACGCAAGCAGACTCTTCAGTCTTTCCCAGCCTTTCCTGTTCACACCAATTTAGCACTAGCTGGTGGTGCTGCTCTGTGTAATATTCTGCTCGCTGGCCAGAGATGAAGTCATGGGACTGGCTTCATGAGCTCTTGCAGCTGCACCATCTCCCGAGAGACTCTCACTGCCTCCTGGAGAAAGAAAATGCGTCTATAGCGCTTTGCGGTATAGGAGCCTGTTCTTAAGGTGCCAGGGAGCAGTTTTCCTTTCCAGAGTTTCATCTCCAGGCCTTCAAGCCAGGGGGGTGGTCCAACGCCACTCCAGAGCTTTCCTCAAGGCCCCACCCTCCCTGTTGTGGAGGCAAGGTTAGAGCTTGCTCCATCTGGGTGCTATTAGTTCCTCTAAGCTGGAGCCTCAGGGAGCCACCTTCTCCCTGGATGAGCGTTCACATAGGTTTTAAGCTTTTGGTTTCTCCTGGTCCATTCTGTGCCCTCTGTCGGGAGGCAATAAAGAAGCTCGTTTTCCTCTGTCTTTGAAATTAGTCAATTAAGTTCCATAAAGCACTGAACAAAATGCTCCCCCATTTGGCAAAAAAATGGGGAAAAGAATTCATTTAGCAAAAGAATAGATGAGAGGAGTGAGGTGAGATGAAGGTAATGGAAGAGAATGACAAAAGTCATCTTCATAATAGGATGTGAAATCTTATCAAATGCTTGATGGAGGGCTATTTCCTTAAGCAGCCATCAGTATCAGGCATCTATTAGGCATATATATACCTATATGCATGTAGAGGTATGCCGCTACTAACGCTCAATTGATTATAATATACTAAATAATTAAAATTAAATTAAAAGATTGAGATGGAATTTTAAAATATACTAACAGGGTGTTGAGTTTAAATATGTTTACTCATCTACATTTTATTGCCCACAATATATGAAAAGGACTGTTTATTTAAAGGGATCCTTAGACGTCTTTCTGAATTCAGTGGGTTCCCTCCCTCACGCTCCTGCAGGGCCTCATTGTATGGGGCAAACCTCTCTCCTCGACAACCCTCCCAGGGAGATGTGAGAAGGAGGTAGAGACTGGGAAGCGGTGAACCCAGCATAAACTGGTTTGGGATACGCTGTGTGATGGGATGAATTGACAGGTAAAGCTAACTCCCCATTGCCTCCCGCTTCTCTTGAGTGTGGGGTGCAAGGCAATGCATGAAGGAACCAACCAAGATTCAGATGAGAGCTTGCATGACCATTCCATCTCGTCCTCTAAATGATTAGTAAGTTATAAAGAGGCGTGCATGTGGGAGTATTTGTCTTTATCCAAAAAAACCCACAAACAAGGACAAGGCTTAATAGACTTATTGTCAAGCAGAGGAGTGATGAGCTGTGTTGGATGGCAGGAAGCGGTTTCACTGGGAACATTGGGTAGAATTGTTTCTTAAGTTGCTCTCGGCACTGGCCTCAAGGGCTCAGCTGGTTGCTTCTAAAGTGGCCATGTGTTTGAGGTGGAGCCCGTGCTATACCGGTGTTCTTCCGGAGCTACTGGGGATACTTCAGGAGCTTAGCCTCCTACAAGAGGGGAACAGGCAGCAGATGCCAGCGTGGGTTTTCATCTGAACTAAAACCCGGAGCCACCAAAACATTGACGAAGGGCAGACCGTGAGGATGCCTGTGAATCTGCAAAGATGCAGAACAGCCATCATCTACAATCGGGGGACTGGAAGTTTGTTCTCAGATGGACAGGAGGTTGTGTTAGCAGCAAACATTCTTTTTACAAGAAAAATGAACTACTTGGAGCAATTAACTCACGCTCAGGCTGAAGCGGATGAAGTAAAGTGGTAAAGGCATCTAGCTGGAATAGCATGTTACGCTGGAATAATAGAAATGATCCTTCAAAAGCACTTAACTCCAGGCAAAACAAAGGCACCCGCCTGCCCCCCTCCCACCACCACCACCCCAGCCTCACTGCTGCGGAGTGTAAGTTGGATGAGCTTTCCGAGGACAGGTTGCCAATACGTGTCACAAGTGTTAAACATATGCAGAACTCTTGCTCTGATGACTCCACCACGGGGAGTGGCTACTATAGGAATAAGCAGATATGCCCACAAAGACGTATGGGCATTGATGCACCTTGTAGTGTTTTTTTTAATTTTTAAAAAAGGCAAAACTATCCAAAAGTTCCAATAATGAGGGATGGCTTAAAAATTATGGTATACATGCACATTAGATTGTTAGGCAGCTATCTTTCAAAGGAATTCAATATAATTATGAAATGATTGAAATAAAAACCATTTTAAAATGATTAAAGATAACTTAATAGAAAAAGATGTTAGATGACAGAATGCCCTTGATATAGTGCTAGATTTGTAAAAGGTAGATTACAAAACAGTATATACAGTGTGAACCCACTTTAAAAACCCTACATATTCACTCATTTATTGGGCACCTGAACAGGAAGGGCAGAGAACTGAACAAGACTGACACAGGAAGTTTAATGTGATGATACCAGGTAGGAGGAAATATTTAAAGCACTAATAGTAGTTATTTCTGTGGCATGGTATTGTTAGTGTCTTTAATTTTCTTTATTGTCCTTTTTGTATTTTCCAAAATTTCTATAAATGAGCGTATAGCATTTTAAAACCAGAAAACAAACCCAAATGACACTACATGTTGTTTTACGTTAAACTTTCAAGACTTCAATACACAAGAAAAGCACTAAGTTAGGTTCCTCAGCATTTCCAGACACGTTTTCTCTTGCTGGGGGGTCTGCAGAGTCAGCTGCTCATTTGCACGGGGAGAGTAGTGGGGGGTGGGTCAGAGGAAGGAGAGAAGCCCAAGAAAACAGCCACTGTGCAGTCGGCTCCTGATGGCTTCCAAGGAAGTCACTGGGCCAGGATAGAAGGACTCCTTGGACCTAGGTTCAAGGTGGAAATTTTTAAGGCCTGAGAGCTTCTCTCATTCCCAATTCTGTAGCTCACATCCTCTCCCCTTTCTTGGGCCCCACTTCCCCATTTGTAATAAGGATTGGCTGATAGTCCCTCTGATCCATAAACTGAAGAGTTGCTCTCTCTAAAATACTCTGAGATCTGTCAGTAAACAGTGCAGAAGTGTGTACAAGTTAGCTTGAACCTCTGGGAACAGATACGTGGGGAAAGGAGTGAGCGAGAGAATGAATTCATAATTATGAGTGTCAAGAGCAGTCCCTGGTAAAAGTAGAAAATGCTTAAAATACCTTTAGGTTCAGAAAATCATATTACTTATCAGTAGGTGAAAAACATCTTAAACTTAAAACTAAAACAAAGGTTTGTGAAAGGGCAATTGCAAATAAAAAAATAAGTTCTGTAGGTTCTATCACTCTTTTTATTCATTCATTGAATTCATTCTGAGTACTTTCTCTGTGCCTGGAGCTGTGCTGGAGCAAGATTGGGGGGGGGGAGGGGGCGGGGGGCCGGAGGGGATGAGGTCCTGTCCTCATACAGGTGATTGTGGCCGGAGCTGTGAGCTGTCGTGGAAACTGGCAGCTTTCATGAGTTCGATCCTCATTAATCCAGAAGATGTGTATTGACCTGTTGCCATGTGAGCCAGGCACTGTGGTCAGTACAAAGGATACACACACAGTCCTTTCTCTTAATGATTGACTAGCCTGGTGATGGGGAGAAATATGAGAAAATCAATATCCACAATGAACTGTGGTGAGTATCATAATAGGACGCTCAGTTGAGCTGGGAGGGGTCCAGAAAAGCTTCTGCAATGAGGTGACGCTTGTGCTGGGCTGTGTAGGAATCACTCATGTGTTCACTCTTTTAGTCAACAAATATGAATCCAGCTTTACTTTGGGCTGGGCATTTTACTGGGTGCTGGGGATGAAATGATGATGTGGTAAAACAGATGCAGTCCTTGACTTGCAGTCCAGTGGGAGAGAGAAGTAATAAATATGTGATGGAGAATAACAGCAGTGGCGGCCAAGGGGAGCAGCCCCCTCAAATTTCAAATGAGCGGAAGGAGGGCCAACAAAGGGCTTTTGAGGAGGCTTTGTTTAAGCTGAGACCCAAAGGCCGAGCAGCACCCAGCCATTTAAAGATCTAGGGAAAGAGATTCAGGCCAAAGGACCCGCAAATACAAAGGCCCTGAGGTGATGACGAGAGACAGAAAAGAGGCCAGTGTAGATGGAGCACTTGTCCTTAAGGGCAAGGGTGGACAGGTGAGCTGGGCCAGGTCATCCTGGGCCTTGCAAACCATGGTATGGCCATTGAGGGGCAAAAGAGTGAGAGATCTGGCTTATGCTTTAACAACACCCATTTGCTCCTCTCAGGAGAATGGATTAGGGGGAGGGGCATAGTGTGGGCGACAGTAGAACAGAGAGCCCTGTGAGGTGGCTCCTCATGATTTGGTTAGACTATCATGGCATTGAGAGGAAAGCAAATTAACAAGGAGGATTTGGGGGAAGGGCAGTGGGGAGGCTTCTGGGCAGAGGGAATAATTCATGCGAAGTGGAGATTCAGAGTGAACAGATATCTTAGTTCTTTGTAGTTTGGATATGAAGGTAGATGGAGAAAGGTCATATTGTACACCACAATAAGGAGCTTAGATATTATCCTGAGGGCAATAGGAAACCAATGAAAAATTTTTAGCAGGAAGGTTTCATGAAGGGTTGAGCATTAGAAAGATGCATTGAGGGGGCCCTTTCCCCCTCCCTACGTGGGAGTCTGTTCTGTGGGACTCTTTCCCTCTCCCCATGTGCTAGTCTGTACATATTCCTCAATAAATCTCCACCTTTGCTATACAAAAAAAAAGATGCATTGAGAATGGCTTCAAGGCTAGTGCAGGGGGCACTGGAGGTAGGCAAGACTGGTGGAGCTGAGACCATCTAGGGGGCTATTGCCCTTAAGGATTGGGACAGAGAAACCTGGCGCTGGCTCTGCTGCTTACTGGCTGGGTGACCTTGGGCAAATTACTTAACCTCTCTGAGCTTTAGTTTGCTCAACTATACAAATGACAATACTTACTTTGCATCTTTTTATGAGGATTACATTAAATAGATTAAATGATAAATGCAATGAGGGTTACATTAAATGGTATTGGAGAAAGTGTGGCCCATAGCAGACCCTCAGTCTTCATCTTTTTTCCTTCCCAATCCTCACCCTGAGTACACAGTTCCAAAGTGCATCCCCAAACATGTAGTGTTGCAGAATGACCAGCTACGGATCCACTGTGTGATTATGTCGCTACTCTATATCATCTCAATAAAGCATGCAAAGGAAAATAAATAAAAACTGGGGGGAAATGACATTTCCTCCTTCCTCATAAACTGTAAATAAAAAATTGGCTACATTTTTATTTTTCCAAAAAATCAGATAGAGAAAATAAATGTCAGTTGTATCTCTATTAGATGAAACTCTATAGGCCCCTTGAAAGTGCTAGAGAAAATCTAGGGCCAGAACTGCAAAGAAAATTTTACCTGGTTAAGGATGATTCTGAAATACAGGTTATGAATCCCTTATGTTAAATCCATGGCCAGATGTGTTTCAAATTCAGAATTTTTCAGATTTAAGAAAGGTTCTGCTGTGAATATGCCGTATATCACATAACACCCCTGGTCTGGGGTTATACTATTTCTACAGTGAAATATAAGACTGCTCATACTGAGTGGGATGCATGGAAACCCATAAAGAGTTTTAGCTTAGTTTAGGTAAGGTTTTTCTAATAAATGAGTTTGTATCCAACTCAGAAAAAAACCTTGCTTGTTCAGACTTGGGGGTTTTTGAACTGTTTTTAACGGATTGGGATTTAATGCGTGTCCCCTGGATTCTGTGTGCCCTTGAACACATCCCTCCCCTCTGCAGGGCCCACAGTTGCTACAGAGGGACTGGATTGTGGTGGGTTCAGACCCAGCCTCTTATTCCACCCAGCCCCCCTGCTCCCTCTGACCTTCAGGCCCTGGAGCTAAACTCAGACCAAGCACTAGAGCGGTTTTGTTGTTATTTTTAAATTTTTGCCTCAACTTTAAATAACAGCATGTGAAAAAGTTTTAACTTAATGCTTAGCATGTGCTGAATGAGTGTTCCCCCATCTTCCTTCACTGGTGTGTTGTCAATCTTGTTAAACTAGCAAGAATGAGAGCCTCATCGTTTCCTGGAATATCTTTTCTCACCACATTCGAGTTTAACATGCAATACCAAGCTTTGTTGGCTTCCAAACGTACAAGTTTATACTCCCATCAGCAAAATCTACAAACATTACATTTTGATGTGGAGACTTCTTTTCAATTGATGCCCTGGAGTTGCTCCCTGAAATCGAGCCTCGACTTTGACCCTGTCCCTGCCCTGTCTACCACTCCTGTCTGAATTCAGTTCTGTGGAGCTCAAGTGGCCTCCCTCAGGGCTCCCTCTGGCCAGGTAAGTATTCTGTGATGGCTAAGTGATTTTTGATCTGCACAGCAAACCTCTGGGGTGAGGGTGAGAAGTAGCTTACATCATCCGCCTACATTTTCTAATGTCAACTCCAGCGTTTCCAAGACATTTTTCTATGTAAGCGTTGGGGTGGCAAGATTTATTCAAACTACACTCAGATGTGCAAGAAAGGAAAGTAGTTTCTTTATTAACTGGTGACGTGATCTGAGTTCCCTCATACGCTCCCTCACCTGCTGGCTAGAAATGTGGGTGGAATAAATTTAGTCCAATTTGATCAACTCTTCCTATATTCTGGGAAGTCTGTTTAAGAAAAATATTCCCTCGTGGATCTATATACTCAGTGTTTCAGACCTTGGCCTCATCTACTCCTTGTGTCTGAGATATCAATCAGAGGGTGAAGGATGCTTACTGTGGGCTTCAGACAGTGGTGTGATGGGTCCTCAGAGCCAGGAGCTGTCCTCTTGCTCCTCTGGTTTCTGTGGTGTCCCTTCTCAGCCTTTGCAGTTGACATTGGTAGTGTAACCTGTGGTTTAGTCTCCCTCAGCTCGGTCAGGAAGAATGGTGTGTGGGGACTGGGCTCCCTCATCTCACCTCTCTGAATCTGTAGACCTCTCTGGGTCAAGGTATCCACTCCTATCCTGTGCTGTGAAAGTCACTTTACCCCTCCTCGTGGTGCCTGATGGCACACCCATGGCTCTCCAATCACTGCTATTAAAGACCCCTTTAAGTGAAGGCAGAGCTTCAGGACGGTGTCTATGACACAAATGTGCTGAGGAAACTGCTGGTGAGTAACCAAAATCTCTCTCCCATCTAATCTCATAAAAGAGAAACATGCAAATTGACCACACCCCTGCTATGTCCGAGCCACGCCCACCAGCCAATCAGAGCAACTATATGCAAATTAACCCAACCAAGATGGCGGCCGGCAGCTACGGAGCTGGAGCAAGCAGGAGGCTTGGTTGTCCCGGTGATGGAGGAAGCCAAGCTTCCCACCTGCCCTGGCTGGCTGTGGCCTCCGCTCAAGGCAACAAAGTTTCAATTATAGAAGATAAATAAATCCCAGATACCTGCTTCCAGCCAGCCTCGACTGGGAGCTTGGGTGGCTGGGGGCCATGGCCAGCCTGCAAACAGCCATCAGCCCCTCACCCAGGCTGGCCAGGCACCCCAGCAGGACCCCCCTCCCTGAAGGGGGTGTGGCCAGCCTGAAAATGGCCCTCAGCCCCTCACCCAGGCTGGCCAGGCACCCCAGCGGGACCCCCACCCTGATCCGGGACACCCTTCAGGGAAAACCAGCAGGCCCCCACCCATGTACCAGGCCTCTATCCTATATAATAAAAGGGTAATATGCAAATTGACCCTAACAGCAGAAAGACTGGGAATGACTGGTCATTATGACACACACTGACCACCAGGTGGCAGACGCTCAATGCAGGAGCTGCCCCCTGGTGGTCAGTGCGCTCCCACAGGGGGAGCTCTGCTCAACCACAAGCCAGGCTGATGGATGCCAGTACAGCAGTGATGGTGGGAGCCTCTCCCGCCTTCTCAGCAGCGCTAAGGATGTCAGACTGCAGCTTAGGCCTGCTCCCCGCTGGCAAGTGGACATCCCCTGAGGGCTCCCAAGCTGCCAGAGGGATGTCTGACTGCAAGCTTAGGCCCAATCTCCCAGGGAGCAGGCCTAAGCCAGCAGCAGGTGGTCATCCCCTGAGGGGTCCCAGACTGTGAGAGGGCACAGGCCGGGCTGAGGGACCCCCCGAGTGCACAAATTTTTGTGCGCCAGGCCTCTAGTCTATTGTTATAATGACAACTGCCATTGTAACTGGTTGCCTGGTTACACTACATTTCCCAGCATACCTTGAAGTTAGGTTTGGTCATGTGACCAAGTTTTGGCTCATGAAATGAGATTAGAGGTGATGTCTGCCACTTTGGGGCCTACCTACTCTACCTTCTCCTTTTCCTTTCTACCAAATGGAACCTGGACACGACAGTCACGTACACTTATTGTCAGTGCTCTGGGCCCCAGAGCAGAGCAACAACTAAGAAAAGAATCTGAGACACTGAATGAAGTCACACCAGCCTGGGAACTCACCTCAGCTTATTCTAGGAGAAAACTTTCTTTTCCTTCAAATGACTGTAGAGTTGGGCCCCCTGGTTACAGCAGTCGTTTTCTCACAGCAGCTCCAAGGCCCTGACTGCAGTTGGAGAAAGCCACATTCAGCCTTGCACAACTGAGACGTACCGTTTGGGCAACAGCCCTCTATCCTTGGGTTCCCTTATCCTATCTGACATAGCCTCTGTCTTGGAGCAGGAGACTGAGCTCTGACCCTTCAGTAGCAAAGCTGATAGTCTAGTCCCCCCAGGTGAAAGGAATAGCTTCTTCCCGTAGGGGAGGGGCTCTCGAATCTGAGCTGTTCAGGCTTGGCTCTTAACAGCTACAACATTTTAGTAAATCTCTCCTCTCTTGGTAAAACTCAAGTTCACTTTCTGCAAAATCCTATTGTGACTCCTGCACGTGGAAATGTGAAGAGAAGTGCTCCTTAATAGCTCTTGAACTATTGCTTCTCATTATATATACAAAAAAAGGGGGAAGAGAATTTACAGCAAGATATTTATAGTGGTTATAACCATATGACAAGATAATGTAAATTTTAATCTTCTTTTGATTTTCTGTATTTTTCTGACTTTTCTGCAGTGAACATAGACTACTTGGTTAGTTTTTTTAAAAAAATAATGTAAGTTATTTTAAACATATGACTGTAGCATTATCAGTTGGGAAAAGGCAAATTACAGCCTCTGTGGGAACTAATTTAAACTTGTCAGAGCAGTGAAATTAATTAGGTCTTACTGACATTTAACAGCCAGGGTGACAGCCCTGATATAACTTAGCCAGGACTTGGAAAATTAGAGATAATAGCCTGCAGATTGTATTCCTGCAAAGCATGCTCAATCCAGGGCAAACAGGGCATCCAGCAGGATTCCTGAAAAGGCCTCTGCATCTCAGTTTGCCCTTTTTCCTGGAGAGAGGTATGGGTGAATGATCTCAGATGAAACACAAAGCCATTTTTGTTGGCATTCTGCCTTCGTGTATTACGACAGTGAATTACTGCAGGCTGTGCTGGAATATTTCATGTGTGGATCACTGTAAATAAATCCTGGGGCACTTCCCTCCCATAACAAAGGGGGGCACAGCTGTCTTCTTCGGTAAGTAAATTTCCTTGAAAAAAAAAAATAGAAAACAGAGTTCGCTTTATAATGTTCAGGAGGAAAGACCAATGTCAGAGGTTCCAGGAAGGTGTGAAACCAACTCCCAAACTAGAGGGAAGGGAGGGGCTGTGTTGCCTCTCAGTGGCCCTGCCTGGCCTGGCTGGGAGAGGGCAAAGGAGAGGGCCTTGGAGAGTCGCCTGAAGGACAGCTGAACTGTCCCCAGCAAGAAACTTGGACCTCAGCCCTCAGGGCGGAAAAAGAACACAACTTGCAGGAAACTCTGGACTCTGTATTTTTGCTTCAGGTGGGTCTGCAGGGAGCATCTTGTCCCTGGCACATGGGAAAGAGACAGAGGTGGCCCCAGGTCCAGGCCGCAAAGGAACTCACTAAGCCGTTTTCATTTTTCATTGGGGAAACCTCAGCGGCCATGTCAGACACCGAGTCAAAACAGAGCAGAGGGGCTGCCAGACACTTCAGGGGCAGGGGCTCCTTTCTGCAGCTCTGCGGTCCCAGACTATTACCTGTCTGCTGCCTTCCAGGCCGGGTCCTAATCGCTTCCAGCTGTGTTGGCTCCTGCAGTCCCTCTAGCCCCTCCTCGTCTGGCCTCCCTGCCCTCTGCCTCTGGTGCAAGAAAAATTAAGTATCGCACTTAAATCCCCCCCTCAGGATTTGGGGATCCTGAGCAGGAGCCTCACCACAGCATCCATCTCCAGCAACAGGGCTGGCTTGCCTCACGGGGCGATGGGGGAGGGGGGAGGGCTGGGGGGGGTAAGGGGGGCCCTCTATTCTGCCCTGCTGGCTGAGCTCTTCTCCCTGCCCCCAATCACTTACAGCTAAGCACACAAAGAAAAGTAGGTAAGTAGGCACAGCCTAGCTCTCCTACAGAGAACCCCTCCATTCAAAAGCCCACCCTTCTTAGGGACTGGTTCCTTAGGGCTACATAAACCCACCCCAGGATGTCATCTTTGCCCTCATCTTTCTGCCAGGGTGGCTGATATCTCCATCACACTAATTCACCACAAAGCCTCGGTGATTTGGGGGCTAGAAAATCTGTGGCTAGAGAGAGACTGGACAGTGGCTGACATTGTGCCACCATGACCCCTTTCCTTACGCCTGGAGACGTCACTAAGCAGGCTCCCCTGCCTGATCAACTAAGACCAAGGCGTCATCGCCCTCAGGACAGCGAGCAGGGCAGACACCGAAGCCTGCAAAGAATCGACCTTCGGTGAAATCTCGTTGCCATCTTTGGTGAGCAATGAGTCTGGGTCAATGGGCAGGGATTGCCTATGTCAATGATCTCAAACTTGACCTTGCATAGAAGTAGCCTGGAGAACTTGTGAAAACGCAGATTGCTAGGCCCCATTGCCAGGTTCTGATTCTGTCAGTCAAGGATAGAGGCCCAGGTGACGCTGCTCCTGGTCTGGGGACCACACTTTGAGAAACACCAGGTTACGTCACGGGATGGAAGCTATTCATCAGGCAGAGTATGGTCCTTGAAGGACTGTCATCTAGGTGGGCGGGGGTGTGAGGTTGGGTTTATGCTTTCCAAGGCTCAGACTGCCATAGTGTGCAGGAGTGGCTAGAAGGGACTGCAGCCGGGAGCCGGAAGGCTAACAGAGGCCAATGGCACAATCCAGATAGTTTTCACTACGAGGTGTTTCATATAATCTTACAGAATGAGATCCTGGCAGCAAAATTGCACTGGGCAGTCTCCAGGAGCCTGAGAGAGGGAGGAAGGTGGGAAGGATGAATTAAAAGAAAGCATGAAAAGGAGATAAGAAGGCCTCCAAGACAAATGTTGGCCATTTTCCAATTCTGCCAAGGGCCAGTGTGTTCCCAGAACAAGAGGCTGATCTGGAGGGGCCTGCAGAAGCGACTCCCAGGCAGACCTGCCAAGTACACAGGGCGGCCTCGCTCCCTGGCCTGCCTCCCTCTGGTTCCTGTGGGGAGACAGCACTGGGGGAGTGCTGCTCAGAGCACAGGTGGTGATCATTACCGGGAGACCAGCAGTTTCCCTGCTTCATCTTTCAAAGTGTCAAGAAGACTGACTTATGAGATGATGGAGTGTGAGGAGCTTTCCTGATTTGTTCAGCTCAGTAATATTTGGCGGAGCCTGGTCATTCTAATTTAGTGTCTGATGTATAATTTTGGAAGGATGTTTAAAAAATATCTGAGGTCTACTAATGGTGCTTTGCTAAGGAAGATAGGTGTGTTACTAGCATACACAGTAAAAGAGAAGTCAGCGTTTACCACACATCCCAGATATGTTCGGGAAGCTACATGAGAACCTGGACAAATGACATGGTGATACCTACACATGGCATCATGTCAGACCCTGCCCATCAACTGTCCGTGGATCCACGTGGCTGTCGATGCCCTTGGACTCACAGGCCACAGTATTGGTCAGACTGGCCTACTTTGATTCTGCTTTGTGCATTTTCATCTCTGGTTCTGCCTAGATATTTCTCCGGCTATGAGATTCCCAACTCTCTCCTCTCTGCCTTAAGGTCTCTCTCAAATTTACCTCTTTATAACTTTTCTTTGAACACACCAATCCATCGCCATTCCTCTCCCCTCCGAAATCCCATGGCACTTCTGGCTGAGCATATCATTTGGTCCTTCGTAGTGGCTAATAAGTCCCCTTTTTAGAACTGACATCCTGGCTCTCCAGATCGATAATAAGGCTACAGTAGTTGGGTCTCAGCTGTGGGAAAGCGAACCATGGCACCCAGGTTAAACTTGCATGGGCGACATGGGGATGTGCTGGCTCCATTCCTACATCTCTGGGAGAGGAGGCCTGCAGTGGGCCTCAGGCACACCTGGAACCAAGGGCATGAACACTGCCAGCACACTCTCTCCTGCTCTTCATCCCTTATTTCTGAAACTTTCTCCATTTTCCCAATATGGGATCCTTAACAGCGGTGAGAACTTGGCCATTGGCCGTTCTCAGGCTCATATTTGACAGTCAAGCCACCAGAGAGGGGATGCCTCCCTTTCAAGTTCAAAAATCCAGATTGGCATGGCTTAAGGGCATCCCTACACTTGGATAAAGTAATTAATTGTGGTTGTAGGGGAGGGGAAGTCCATCTCATTATGACTTCTTCTTGCCAAAGAAGGCCAATGTTCTCATCTCTTCACCGAGTGGCTATGTGCTTTGGGGGGACTAGCCCCCACTCCAGCCTTGAGGGTGGGTCCTGAATGGTCTAAGCTAGAGGTCAGCAAACGTTTTCTGTAAAAGGCCAATTAGTAAATAGTTTAGACGCTGCTGGACATATCTCTGTTGCAAATACTCAACCCTGCATTATAGTGTAAAAGAGGCCATAAAAGGTATTAAATGGATGATAGCCTGGCTGTGTTCTGACAAAACTTTATTTATGAACACTGAAATTTAAATTTCATATCCTTTTTATGTGTCATGAAATCTTCTTCTTTTGATTTTCCCCCCAACCATTTAAAAACCATTCTGACACCTGGTCTAGCCAATGGCTGGTTTAGATTAGGACATGTGATATCACGTGGGCCAATAGGATGTGAGATGAAGTTGGCTGGGACTCTTCTGGGAAAGATTTCCTCACGCTTGAAATGAGGCAGGGGAGACAGGATCTCTTCTCTGTGTCTGGGCGGTGTCTAGCCCGGATGTGGCTGTTGGAAATCCCGGGGCCACATTGTTCCCCGCAGGGAGCTGGGCTGAGGACAAAGAGACCTCGTGCCGACGCTGGTCAAGCTGAAAGATGGAAAGAGCCTCGGTCCTTGGTGAAGTCTTTGAGCCATTGAGCTGACCACCGTGGAGTGGCTCTCCCTACAACCATCTTGTTCTATAATTTTACAAATATTTCCGTTGTTTCAGCAATGGAGTTGGCGTTTTCTGTTAAATTGTAGCTGAAAGCAGCCTCATTTGAGAATCCACAAATCCTATAGTACCTCACGGTTGGAGGGAGGGGGGAGCAGAACAAAGAACAGTTTCTATTTCCTCTTATTTGTTATGCCATTTTATATTTCCTCAACATACCACTTAATTGAGTGCTCTTCACTCTCTCCCTCAACCCCCAGCCCTTTGACATTCTTCTCGTTGTCTGGGCCCTGCAACACTTGCGTTTTTAATTCCTGCTGTGAACGGAAACATTCCCTGAGATCGCTCCAAACGCACATCTGAAGAACCATCAGAGAGGCGCTCCGCTCCACATGACCCCGGGTCTCTCCTGCGCTCACTCACCACAGTACCGCCCAGAGCACCCCTCTGGTGACCCATGGCTTTCATCATCGGTCCCTCCGCCCCTCCTGATTCCAGCCTCACCGCCATGATTCATTCATTTCTTGAGGAAAACTTCTCAGGGTTCCAGTCCCCTCCACCACACTCCTCAGGGCCACGCTCCCTAGCTTCTCCCCCATGCACCCAGGAGCTTGAGTGTAAAGACAGGGCAGTTGTTGCTGCCCAGCGTCTGACCACAAGCGATGGCACAGGCTCACAGACCAGGAAAACAGCCCTTGAGTTGACCGCAGACGGACGCCTATGCAGTTAGGTTCGGGGTTCTCTATTTGCATTTCAGGCAGCTATTCAGCAGGCTGCCCACATCTTCCCTCCAGCAGCTGCAACTCCCCATTTCTTTTCTCACTGGCTGCCTTTGTCTCTCTCGCCTCTCTATTTATTTTCCTTACCTGCACACCTTGTTTTTCTTGCAGGAAACCCTTACCCAGCCCTGCCATATGGTTCTCCTTTAAACAAAGTGTGGAGTGTGCGGAGGCAGCTGGCAGGGCCCCTGACATGCTCGCTACACATGGGCCCCTTGGAGCTCGAGCTGCTGTCTGGCAGAGAGGGGCTGAGCCCCAGCTGTGGGGAGGAAAGGGGGCGTTCAGGAACAGTCCAAGGCAGGCCACACACCTCATTAGTTCATTTTGATTCGTTTCTTTTATTCAGTTGTTAGAAATAGTGAACCGTGATAGATGAGGCAGGCCTGAGTTTTTTACCCCCTGAGTTATATACAATTTGGCAAAATGAGATAGGCCACGGATAGAGTAGACAGAAGGTGATTTGTATAGAACCAGGTTGACTTGTTAGATTACATAAGATTGCCTGAAACCCACAGCCTTTCCTCATTTTTCCTGAAAATTCTTAAGGGCTTTTACTTTGACAGCCTTCGTTACCTTTTGGCTTCTTGTCCGTTTGTGCAATTTGTTCTTCTGTTAACGTGGGCCCAGAACCGGGGCAGCTGTACACTGGCACGTGGAGCCAGGGGGACCCTGCACTCAGTGCCCTGTCCAGGGGCAGGCGGCAGCTCAACATGGCTCCAGCTCAGCTCTCCAAGGCTGTTTGGGTAATTCCTCCACCCGGAAAGCACCGTTTTGTAATTTGTTTCAGCCGAGGGGTTGCCTTTTCCAATTAGCACAGAGGTATCACCTAGAGTAGCTGAGGGTCCTGCATGGACCCTGGCCCTTCGTGGATTCCCAGGAGGGAACCTCCCCTCACATTAGACAACGATGACCTAGTACACTGAAGAGCGAGGAGGTCGCTGTGCACAACACACAATCTGTCACTCTTTTGTTCAGCCTTCTTTGTCCCCATCTCCTGACCTTGACCAGGAGCTTAGAGTCATCCTTGATGCTTGGCTATGTCCTGGGAGTCTCACCCTCCACCTTCAGGGAGTTAGCCAACTATTACTGTCAAATAAATGCAAAGCTGCCCCTACAGTGATAAGAGGTGATTAATATTTTCTGTCTCGATGTGTTGGTGGTGACCCAAACCAGACAGTTTATCTTTGCTGTGCTGGAATACACTGCACGCACCACTTGGCTAACCAGCATTGGTTGTGGGAGTCGAAGCAGAAAACCACCCAACCGAGGTCCCCTCCACTCCCCCGCTCACTATTGAAACTTGTCCTGTGGAATTATGTTTTCCTTCGGTCTCATGGTATATCTGTTTATTTTCCATATAAGAATAGTAGTACTTCTGTGATTATACTGTCCGGTTACATGTAACAGTGAAAACTTGGATTTTCCTTTGAAGTGAAGGCTCCCTCCAATCCCTCAGGTCTGCTTGATGAGGTTCACCTGTCAGGGCGCCCCCATTCCCCGCCTTCCCCCAACTAGGTGGCCCTGGGTCCTCCAGATGGAAGGAGAGGAGGCAGGAGAGGCAGGGATTGGAGAGGTGTGTTTGCCTGACACCCAGGTAAACCAGTGTTGGTTTCCTCTGGCCCTGGCAGAAATTTAAAGCTGAGTTTCTTTGACCCTGATGGGTGTTCAAGTATTTTTTAAAAAATATGTTTTTATTGATTTCAGAGAAGAAGAGAGAGAGATAGAAACATCAATGATGACAGAATCACCCATCAACTGCCTCCTGCACAACCCCTACTGAGGATCAAGCCTGCAACCCGGGCATGTGTCCTGACAGGGAATCAAACTGTGACCTCCTGGTTCATAGGTCAATGCTCAACCACTGAGCCACACGGGCTGGGCTGGGCTCTTTTTTTTTAAGTGCATTTTAGGGCTCTTATAATAACCCTTGCCAGACCCCTCCAACTGAAACTTCCGCTGGCTGCTGACATGCCCCCTCAGTGTTGCATCAAAGGTTCCTCTCCAGCCTCCTTTTTTGTAGTTGTTTCCCTGCTGTTGGCAGGGTCCATTCTAAGATGACCACAGGTCCGCTCTCTCTCCCACGTGGCCCAGATTTGGGCCAAGGAAACACCATCTTTTGCCCAGAAAATGGCCTGAGCACCATCCTCATCCCTGCTGTCCCGGGCACCTCAGCCAGCTCTTCCCAGGCAGTCATTTGCCCCAGCCTGGCTCCACTGTGTCCCCCCAGATCTCCCTTGATGCCACTTGATAAACCTTTATCAAAAGATACTTGGTTTTGTTTTTAACTTTTTATTACAGAGACTTTCATAATTCCAAAAGTAAACAGATTAGTATAATAAACATATAATAATCCCACAAATCAAGCACTCAGCCTAACAATTGTCAATCCAGAGCCAATGTCATCTGTGCACAGATGTACTCCTCTCTCCACTCTTCCACAAAACACCAAATTATTTCAAAGCAATTATAACTTTTTACATGAAATTCATTGGTAAGTATCTCTAAAATTTAAGAACGCTATTGAAAAAAACTATATACAACCACTCAACTAAATTAACAATAATTTCTTACTACCAAATAGTGTTCAAATTTCCCTTTCTTATCATTTTTGGTTGTTGTTGCCCTTCTAAAGACTTTACTTTTTAGAGAAAGTTTAGAGTCTCAGCAAAATTGAGAGGAGGGCATGGAGATTTCCCATACACCCCTCAACCCCACACATGCATAGCCCCATTATCAATGTCCCCCACCAGAGTGGTACATTTGTACAACTGATGGAACTATATTAACACATAATAATCATAGTTTACTTTTGATTCATTCTTAGTGTTGCATATCCTATAGGCTTAGACAACGTATAGTAAAATGTACCACAATTATATTATCATACAGATTATTTTCACTGCCCTAAATATCCCCTGTGGTCTGTCTATTCAACCCATTCATCCTCCCTACAACTCCTAGACACCACTGAGGTTTTTACTTCTCTCCATTGTTTTGCTTTTATCATCATTTTAAAAAACAGTTGTTTCTTCAAATCAGGATCACAAAGTCCATACAATGCATTAGGTTGATATGTTTCTTTTAATCTATAGATTTCCCCTTTTTTTCCTTGAGACTTATTTCTTGAAGGAACAGGGCTATTTGTCCTACACAATTTCCTAAATCTCCACTGTTGCTGATTGTATTGTTATTTAATTGGTATTTTACCAACATTTATTATGTCCCTCTGTCTTCTGCATTTCCTGTAAAAAAGCACATAGAGTTCAAGGTTTGATCAGACTCTGTTTCCATTTGTTATAAGATTACTTTTTGGAGATTACTTTTTATATATTGCATCATATCATGTCTGGTAGTCTTTCTTTATATGAGGTTAAGATTGGCCAGTGGGTTCAGATGTTATCAGTCTGATTCAGGCATCTGCCTTTGACACAACTATTTTAGCAGTATATTAATGATTATTACCTAGATCCATTGTTTCATTAGAATTCACCTTTTTATGTCTACTAATGAAAAAATGAGTACATTCTAATTCTAATAGCCATTCATTGGCCTAATTTTCTCTATCAGGGAACTTTCCCTCATAACTTGTTTGGTTACCCTGGGATACAATCTATAGAAGAAATGTAGGAAAATATTCATTGTTGCCTTTATTTACCAGTTTCTAGAATAATGAGTTGGTTCCCTATCAATCTCCACAGATTACCAATTAGAGTATTTTTTAAGGGTTATCATTATAAACTCACAGATTTTAATATAGTTGCTGTCTCTCAATCCACTACATTTATTATTTTTATTGCTGTTTATATTCTTCCATCTTTGGTCTCTGGGCACCTCTTCAGGTTGGCTCAGGGTTATTATGACATAATCCCAGTGGTCTTTGATACCTTCCTTGGTTTCTGATAGACAATTATTTTGGGCCCATTTTTAAATATTTTCTGCCCCACATCTGAACTATTTTTTTCCAAAGAGCCTTGGTTAGTGGGAAACAGTATTTAAAGAACACATCTGGATACTAGGGGTACTTATTATTATTGGTTTGGTCATAATTTCTATACCCTTTTCATTGGTCAAGGCCAGGAGATGTGTATTTAAGAAAATACTTATTTAAATGGGAAGGAAACCAGAACAATTTTATTTTTCAATAAAAGAATACAATAGGAAGTACCAGTGCATATCACATATAGAAAGGGTAAGTATTCTTTTACGAAACTATATTTGGTATTTTATGAGAGAGAGAGAGAGAGAGAGAGAGAGAGAGAGAGGAGAGAGGAAGAGAGGAAAGAGAGAGAGAGAGAGAGAGAGAGAGAGAACTCATGGGTCACATCCAAGAAAAGGTTTGAAAGTGCTGGAATAGATCAGTTTGAGCCACAATAAAGAACCTCATACACTGGAAGATTGCTCATCCTCTCAATCAAATGGTCATTTAGTGATGAGATTTGAAAATCAAAAAGCCTTTGTTTTTATTTTATGTTTTTATTCTATTACCAAGAATTATATTTGTAATGACACAAATAATAAGAGGGAAACTTTACAGGAATAAAAGAATGAGTTTAGAGCCACATCAATGTCCTCTGAATGTCTCCCCTCCTCCCCACAACCAGGCTTTTATTTTGGTCATAACACTGATTTACCCCATTTCTTTTGTGGGACTTTAAGAACCAACATGCCAAATGTTCTGAAAGGGTAAGAATAAGAATGGTCCCTAGATAGGAGGGAGGAATAAAGGAGGAGGTAACAAGCCTTCTCGGTAAGTCAACAACCAGTGACTTGACTGTCCTGGCTACTTCATTTGCCTTCCACATTGGAAATAGTTTGCCTGTTAACCCACTTTTAACTTGATTGAAGTTTTTAAAAAGGGAATTACACAGAATGCGGTGGAAAGCAGAGTGCCCTCTGCTACTACCAAGGAGAGAAAAGATAGGAGAGTGCGGGGTCAGCTTTTAATAGGAAAGTAATTCAATGGGGCCTACTGTTCCCATTTGCTGACAGTGTAGACATCAAGCAGTGGACACAGGGCTGTTTCCTCGTAGTGCTAATGTATGTCGCAGGTGCACAGAGCAGAAGATAATGAAATTCTAAAGCCACACCGGATTGGCTGCCTAACAGAATTCAAAATTGGGTTAAGAACTATAAAACTGATGGGATTCGTTTTTAGATAGAAAGCTTAAGAGAAACATATTCTTGAAACTCACAGTTTGCAAGCTCTGCAACTGTTATACATTTTAGAAGTAGTGTGTGAGAAGTCACAGACAGCTTTCAGCAAGGCACACCAGGAAATGTGCAATAAAACTCAAACTGCACAGGGGCGTGCCCTTAGGCACCGACTCCCCAGCCCCCTTACTCTACACCAGTTCTTCCAGCCACCTGCACTTTAAAACAGCCCTGGGGACACTGCTCACCAGACAGGGGGGAGTGCATTTAAGAGAGGGGCCTCTCTCTATCTCTCTGGTGTTCACTTACATACCTGTCACTTTAGTCTTCCACTCCTGTGCGCTCACTTGCTCTCTCTCTCTCTGCTCCTCCTGCGCAGACATGGAGGGAGGAAGAACTCAGCACCTCTTTGAGTCTTCCCACCCCCCAAAGAATCCACTCACACAAAAGCTCTAGGCAGCCTTTGCTGAAGGCTTTGAAGGGAGATGGAGGAGAGGGTTTATGCTGCCATCCTACATCGAGCAACTTAAAAAATTCCTTTAAGATGTTTATGTTCTGCAAAGCCCCATCTCAATGTCACCCTCCACCCTGAGTGATCTTCTTCCCCCTCTGCTTCTTCTACCCCAAGTGACAGCCTACGCATTCTCTTTACTCTCTCCCTCCAGGATTGTCCCAGGAAGCTCAAATTCCTCCCCTCTCTATTTGGCAGGTCAACTTAGCTGCCTCTGTCCCTGCCCCTAAACTGGGGACGTTATTGCATGGACTCAGCGAAATAAAAGATTCTCCAGGTAAGAGAACCTATACTTTAGAAAGCAGATCCCATAATTTAAATTCACCCATTCAACAAATAATTGGTAAATGAGTGTCTGCCATGTACCAAAAATTGTTCTAGGAGGTGAGAAAGGGTATTATCCTAAACAATGCATAAGCTTGAAGCACAAATTTTTCCCTATAAATAACTTGTCCTAAATCTGTGCATATTAAAATACTGGTAGAAAATTCACTCTCATTAAATAAAAACAATAGATACATAAATATATGTATATATGTATATGTGTGTATGTATTGTGTAGGTTTCTTTTTTAAATATTTTTATTGATTTCAGAGAGGAAGGGTGATGGAGAGATAGAAACATCAATGATGAGAGAGAATCATTGATTGGCTGCCTCCTACACACCCCTCACTGAGAATTGAGCCCACAACCTGGGCAGGTGACCTGACCCGGAATCAAATCCTGACCTCCTGGTTCATAGGTCGACACTCAAGCACTGAGCCATGCTGGTAGGGTTATAGGCTTCTTTATTCTACTTTTCTGTATTTTTCCCCCCAAAATTTCCATAATGAACTTGCATTATTTTCATAAGAAAATAATTTAGCAATCTTAGTTCATGAAAGAAATCCTGTCTCCAAACCCTCCTTCTTGCACAACATGTTTGTTGGTAATTTCATCCTTTTACTTTTATGGTTTTCTGCTAATTCCACAACTCTCTCTGCACTTTCACATTGATTTTCATTTGTTTGTGGATATTCCCTGTGTGTGTTTAAAAACTGTCCTCCCTATTAGAGTGAAAGCTCTGCAAGAGGAAGAGTCAGTCTTCAATTTCCTCTGTATTTTGTTGTCTCCCTATATATCTGCTATTTGTTGAATAAATGCTCTGATTACATTTGACTAGGACAACATTTCTCAAATTGTGTGCCATGGTTCTCTATTTCCTGGAGAAGCTCTACAAATGAAGTTCCTAAAGAAATAACGTTAGGAACACGGAATGCTTTATGTCCCCTTGATTATTCACAATGCATATTAGCATATTTAAGGCTCTGAAAAGTCCTGTAGTCAATAAACGTGCTTAACTTACTGTAACGCAGCACTTCCCAAACATACTTATTTTGAATACCTTAAAAAATGATACCTATTGACATTGGGAGTTTCCTGGGACACTTTATGGGAAATAAATTATTAAACCCTATAAGACAGGAATAGAGATTATATCTTATTTGTCTTTGTACTTGACATATTATAATGTTGTCTGATATAATAGTGTTGGACACAATAAATGTTTTTGTGTGAATGATGTACCTGAAGGTGAGCTTCTGTGAACAAACCTGTGTGATGTGTAGTTAAATAACTGTAGACTAGGGGCAGATTGATCAGGTTTTACAAATACATTCCAGAAGTTTTTAAACCTGAGTTCATATGAAGTTAATCACTAGAATAATGTATGAAAATGCCCAAATCCCAGGATGAAGTCTCAATTATTGACCTGGAAGATTTGCTAAGGCTATCATGGCTTATATGCCATGAACCATGTAGGCTCAGAACATCCGGTGTTGCTCAGTGGGTTTCAGATTCAACCCCTGGCCCCAGTCAGGGTGCATGCAGGAGGCAGCCAATTGATTTGTCTCTCTCACATTGATGTTTCTCTTTCTTCCCTCCCCTCCTTCCCCTTTCCCTTCCATTCTCTCTAAGAATCAACGGAAAAAATACTCGTGGGTTAAGATGAACAAAACAACAACAATAGCAACAAATCATCTAGTTTGATTCTTCTCAAGCTTTTTCGTGGACACACCCCCATTGGCCAAGGAGAGTGAACTCACACTTTGAGGGAGGTCTGTGGGAGAGTCTAACTGGCCAAATACAAGCAAAAAAATTCTTTGAAGTTTTATACTTTACCTTAAAAGATAAGTGCCAGATCCACAGTGGCTCCACAATATTCCTGAGTTTATTCTAATATAAAAGTAATGCTTTGCATTTTTTAGGTATAGTTCTTCCACTTGAGAGGCAAGGACCTATTCCTACTCTCCCATTTGACCACAAGAAAACTCACATCCAGAGAGAGGAAGTGATTTGTTCAAGACCACACAGCAAATCTCTGGCAAACCTGAGGTTGGAAGCAGGGCCCAGGATGGCCAGGCCCATGCTCTTTCCTGACCAGAGGTAGCCCTCAACCTCACACTATACCCACAAAGTGCCACTGGCTCCAGTAACCCCACTTTGAAGAATCAATCCTAAAGAAATAATTAGAGATGCAAAGGAAGGTACAAAGATGTTATTTGTATTAGCATTAAACTAGAAACAATCCCAATCCTTAAAAAGTGGGAAAATGGCTAAATGAAGCCCATATGACAGACTATTTTGTAGCCATTAAAAGTGGTGCTTATAAGGAATTATATAATACTAGAGGCCCGGTGCATAAAATTTGTGCACAGGAGGGGGGGTGTCCCTCCGCCTGGCCTGCACCCTCTCTAATACAAACCCCTCAGTGTTGGACTGGCAGTTGGACATCCCTCTCACAATCTGGGACTGCTGGCTTCTAACTGCTCACCTGCCTGCCAGCCTGATCCCCCTAACTGCTCTTCCCTGCCAGCCTGATCCTCCTAACTGTCTCTGCCTTGGCCCTGCCACCATGGCTTTGTCCAGAAGGAAGTCCAGTCTAATTAGCATATTACCCTTTTATTAGTGTGTGTGTGTGTATATATATATATATATATATATATATATATATATATATTAAAAAATAGAGAAATGTGCTAATTAACTGGGATGCCATAACCGGTCGACCCAACAGGAGGAGGTTGTGCGGGCAGCATCGGGGGCGGAGCAGCAGGGGCCTCCACACTTGCACTGGGGGAGGGCTGGACCAGCAGCGGCTGCGGCTGCTGCAGAGCCTGGGGAGCGAGGCAGGGCCAGACCTGCGACTCGAGGGTGGGCGGCGCCATGCGATTTTGAATCGCGAACTGGGCTCCTAGTTAAATAATAAAACAAAATCAGGATTATCTACTCTGTAAAAATAGCATATAGATTATCTATTATATATTTTCCTGTCTCAAATGCAATGCACCAAAATATTATTGTGGTTGTCCCAGTGCCTTGGAAGGAGCCTATGCAAGCAAGGGCCCCAATGCCTACACTCAGAGAGCTTCACAGTGAATGTACGGTGGGGCCTTGACTTACGAGTGTCCCGACTAACGAGTTTTTTTGAGATACGAGCCATCTCTCGGCAGATTTTTTGCTTTGAGTTGCGAGCTAAAATTCGGGTTACGAGCCAGCTTCAGATACCCCACCACTAGTTGGCGCAGCGAACATCACAGTGAACGCCACAACATCAGCCCAGCATCACGTGTCTCACTCATTCACTTTTGATTTGACATACGAGTAATTTGAGTTACAAGCTCCGTCACGGAACAAATTAAACTCGTAAGTCAAGGCCCTCCTGTACCTTAGCTCAATTGATTTTCACAATCCCTGTATTAGAGTTCCCTGGCTGCAAGCAACAGAAACAATTCCAAATGTGTTTATTAGCAGCATATTCAGTCCTCCCAGAACTGAAGGAAAAGCTGAGCAATCATTTCGTGGAAAGCACCTCTGGGATCCAGAAAACAGAAATAGATAATTTTTTCAGAGCTTCCCTGTTAGTATAAATGGAATTCAAATGTTTTGTATCCTTTGCTTTAATAGCTCAAAAATGTAATAGCAGAGACATAATAACTGATTGGATTAGCAGGGCCCACCCGTTGGCCAGGGGAGAGCTGTGCGTCTTGATTGACACTTCCACTAAGACTGGGTCCAATGGGAGAGGCTGAGTTACCCAAAGCTGAATTGAGTGCTGCTATCAGAATAAGGGGGAAATGGCCCTGGGCAAATGTCCTCCACATTTTCTCCTGTGGGCTCCTATCAGACTTTGTGTAGCACTTACCACATTATATTGTAAATGTGTGTGTGTGTGTGTGTGTGTGTGTGTGTGTTTCTAATTCTCACTTACAAATTCCTATACCACACTGTACATAGCAGGTATGTCATACATGTTTATTAAATGCATGAGTATTGTGATTGAAGCAGTGGGCAGGTATAACTACTCCAATGTTACTTCTGAAGCAACTGTGGTCTAGAG
Organism: Myotis myotis; assembly: GCF_014108235.1. NCBI lineage: Eukaryota > Metazoa > Chordata > Mammalia > Chiroptera > Vespertilionidae > Myotis > Myotis myotis. The sequence continues at coordinate 31,333,086 of NW_023416313.1, forward strand.
AAGGCTCACTAACCTTCCCAGAGCTCATGGTTAGAGGACATGCCAGGGATAGGACCAGATAACAGACCTGGTATACATAAGGAGTTGCCTGTATCCTCTTCCCACTGGGTTTGAACCTGGACCCATTAGTAAGTGTCTGGAAACTGAGAATCCTCTCATGAAAGGAAAGTCACAGGCTTGGGAAACGTCCATACCTCTCTACCCCATTTCTGCTTGAACTGCATCCCCTGAGGACCTTCCAGGTAGAGAGAGTACACCTCGTGGCAGGGCCAGGGAACCTGGCACCGCCCCTCGCTAGGGAGAGCTGAGCCCACATGCTGCTCTGCTGTGAGAAGGCCATCATCCCAGTGCCTACCCAAAACTGAGTGTGTGCCATCTGGCGGCGTTGCTCCCAGGTGGTTCTCAGCAAGGCTCTTGTAATAGGAAGTCTAAGTCTTCATGACATTTGCTTTCTGCAGCTAGAGGTTGCCTCAGCTCCTTGAAGCATGGAGGAGCTAGCAGGGCGATTCTTGGGATACAAGTATTGCCAGGAGTCCCCACAGCTAGGCCCAAGCTAATGCGTTCTCCAAGTGCAGTGTGGCAAGATCTGAATTGTGACTATTGTTTAGTCAGCGATTCTCAACCTATCGCATGAATTTGAGTCAAATACACAGATTTCTGGGTCCCACCAGTTTCGCAGGTCTGCGTGGGGCCCTAGTCTTTGTATTTCTAACAAGCTCCCAGGGGATGCCGATGCTGTTGGTCTGAAAACCACGCATTGACAACTACAGGGGTCTCCCTCTATCCAAGCGGGATACATCCCAAGACCCCTAGAGGAGGCCTGAAACCTTGGGTAGTGCCAACCCTATATATTATGTTTCTTCCTATGCAAACATACCTTTTCACTAAAAGGAAGTACTCTATGGCTTCTCTTTGGCATATCCAAATTGCCAACTTCACTACCTACACTTGAGCTTTGGGCCATTATTAAGTGAAATAAGGGTTATTTGAACACAAGCAACGCGATACAGCGACAAGTTTATCCTAGAGAGGATTTAATGCCAATGCCCATATGAACACAAAACAAAAACAGACTCACAGAAACAAAGGTCACACTAATGGTTGCCAGAGCAGAGGAGGTGGGGGATGGGTGAAAAAGATGAAGGGGAATATAGTTAATCATATTGATTCAAGTTTGCACAGTGACAGATAATTACTGGACTTAGTGAGGTGATCACCTTGGAAGGTATACAATGTTGAGTCACTTTATTGTACACCTGGAACTAACATAATATTGTATACTTAAATAAAATAAAAATTCCTCCAGGCAGAGAGTCCAGTGGGAAGCAGAAATTGAGGATCCAGGTGTCTTTATGTGTAGACCAGTGATGGTGAACCTTTTGAGCTCGACCTGTCAGCATTTTGAAAAACCCTAACTTAACTCTGGTGCCGTGTCACATATAGAAATTGTTTGATATTTGCAACCATAGTAAAACAAAGACTTATATTTTTGATATTTATTTTATATATTTAAATGCCATTTAACAAAGAAAAATCAACCAAAAAAATGAGTTCGCGTGTCACCTCTGACACGCGTGTCATAGGTTCGCCATCACTGGTGTAGACAATTCATTGCTACCTCCCACCATAACTACCAACTTGCACTCCACTGAAATTTGTCCCTCTGGGTTGTTGAGGTGAATCTCTAGGCAAAGACCACACCTTGGGGAATACAGCTATCTGTGGGAAGTATCACCTTAGTTTAGTCTTCCTGCGTATCTGACTTCCTTGTTTACTCTCCTGGACAGACAGCAATATGCACTTGAGTTTGAGCAAAGAAACTTCAAATAAGGACCAAACCAGGAAATTAAGAAGATAGCCTTGTAAAATACACGTATGGAAGCCAATCATAGCTGTGATTTGGTGGGGTATCACTCTGGGGCGGTGGCGGGGCCTGTGTCCCACTTGCGGGAAGCCGAGTGTTGCTTTGTTGGTGCCAGGTCCACGCTGCTGTTTCCCTGTAAATGGCAAATGTGCGTCATGGCAGCTCCTGCATTGAGCATCTGCCCCCTGATGGTCAGTGCGCATCATAGCAACCGGTCGGACAGTGGGAGGAACACTTAGCATATTAGCCATAGATAGATAGATAGATAGATAGATAGATAGATAGATAGATAGATTTGAAAGTGTCACTATTAAAGGAATTGTGTGTATAGGTGGGGTTTGTGTATATGTGTTGTGTGTGTGTATGTGTATGTATGTGTGTGTGCATGTGTGTGTTGAAGGATTATTACAAAGATGGAGTGAGACTTACTGGTGAGACTGATGAATGAGATTTGTGCACAGTTTTCAATGCTGGTTGCTGTTTATGTCTCTTGACTCTGGCTCAAGAAAAGCTTTCAATATGAAGCTAAAATGGGAGGGTTTGCTGAGTGAGTTTGCAGGGCATTAGAGAGAGAGAGAAAGAGAGAGAGAGAGGGAGAGAGAGAGGGAGAGAGAGAGAGAGAATATGAGATCAAAACAGAACTCTCAGCTGGAAAGCTCTCCATAAGCCTAGAGTAACCCAGTAATGAAAGAGCTTGGATTCTCCCCTGAGGTGACTCTGTCTCAATGTTCCAGCATGCTGTTGTAGGCACTGGTGGTGCCTGGCAGATGGAATTACAAAAATAATCACTGGGACAGGATGTGGCAGTGAGTTTGTGTTGTGACTGTACTTGCCAGAGTGATTTTACCGTCCAAACACCATGAAATGACTCGAATGGCTCCCGCTCAGCTCCATATGGCCCCTCGATGTTCATATTCCCCGAGGGGGTTTCTTTCTGTGAAATTTATTAAGGGGAAGAAAGGAAGAAATGATGAAAGCAAACCCTTACTTACCTGTGTCTGGCTTAGGTTTTCACTAGCACATCTTTGACCACACCATCTATAAAATAAGAGCTTCTTGAACTAACATTGTATGATGTTTTTTCTTCTAGATATCTTGTGTTTCTGTTAGTACATTTGAAAAAAAGTTGTGTAATATGTATAAAGATCTCATGTCATTAACAATATCAGTTTCATTGGAAATGTTCAAATAATTGAGGCAAGGGGTTAAGAGTATTGGGTTACCAGTTTTAACAGTTTCTAGCTGTGGGATCTAGCCCCAGTTACCGAAACTAATAATGCTTTCATTCATTCATGTATTTGTTCTTTTATTCATTCAACAAACATATATTGGGTTCCTACTATGGGCTGGAGATACAGTGATAAACAAGAAAGACAACTTCTCTCATGCATTTGACATTTTGGATGTGCTATAGAGACAATCCTATCTAATAAAAAAGAAACATGGTAATTGGAGTACAACCGCTACCCTTCCCATTGGCTAATCAGGGAAATATGCAAATTAACTGCCAGCCAAGATGGCGGCCGGCAGCCAGGCAGCTTGAAACTAACATGAGGCTTGCTTGCTTCAGTGACGGAGGACTCCAACGTTCCCTGCCTGCTGATGCAGGCCTCTGAGCTGCAACTCTAAGCAACTATGTAACAAATATAGAAGCTAAACAAAACCCCAGAAACCTGCTTTAGTCTGCGGGGCTTCAGCCAGCAGGATCGCAACATTGTAAGCAAAGGCCAGAAACCTACTTTCAGCAGCAGAGGCCTAAGAGCTGGAGCCAAGCCTCAAAGCTAAAGCTGGCCCAGAATAAAAAAGAAAAAAAGGAGCGGTTGGGAGCTTCAGTCACCCCCAGCCTGAAAACAGCCCTCAGCCCCTCACCCAGACTGGCCAGGCACCGCAGTGGGGACCCCCACCCTGAAGGGTGTGTGACCAGCTGCAAACAGCCATCATCCCCTCACCCAGGCTGGCCAGGCACCCCAGTGGGGACCCCCACCCTGATCCAGGACACCCTTCAGCGCAAACCAGCCGGCACCCACCCGTGCACCAGGCCTCTACCCTATATAGTAAAAGGGTAATGTAATATGCCTCCCAGCACTGGGATCAGCGGAACCGCGAGGCCTCCTGACACCGGGATCAGCGTGACAGGGGGCAGCACCCAAACCCCCTGATCGCTCTGTGGCTCTGTGTGTGACAGGGGCGGGGCCACAACCTCCCTATCCACCCTGCTCTGTTCGTGACAGGGGAAGGCGCCCCAATCCCCTGATCAGCCCTGCTCTGTGCCTGATAAGGGGGAGCTCCCCAACCCCCTGATCGCCCTGCGGCTCTGTGTGTGACAGGGTGCGGCGCCCCAACCACCCCCCCCCCCCCCCCGCCCCACGGGCCCTGCTCTGTGTGTGATGGGGTAGAGCCATAACCTCCCCATCGGCCCTGCCCTGAGTGTGAGAGTGGCAGCGCCCCAACCCCCTGATTGGCCCTGCTCTGTGAGTGACAGGGGGTGGTGCCCCAACCCCCCAATCGGCCCTACCCTGAACATGACTGAGGGTGGCATCACAACCTCCTGATCGCCCTGCTCTGTGCATGACAGGGGGCAGCACCCCAACTCCCCAATCGGCCCTGCTCCGAGCCCGACCAGGGGCTGCACCTAGGGATTGGGTCTGCCCTCTGCCACCCGGGAGCAGGCCTAAGCCAGCAGGTCGTTATCTCCTGAGGGGTCCCAGACTGCAAGAGGGCACAGGCCGGGCTGAGGGACCCCTCCTTCCCCCCCGAGTGCACAAATTTTTGTGCACCGGGCCTCTAGTTAAAATATAAACAAATAAATTAATTAAAAATAATTCCAGTTATTGAATGATTCTGATAGCTCTTTGTTGTCATTCAGACCACAGTTGAAATGTCACCCCCATAGGAAAATTGCCTCTTCATTTAGTATGTCCCTTTGTATTTGATCGAAACACAGTTGATCTAAATACAAATGGAAGGACTGAATGACAAATGAGAGCCAGGCATGAACATATTGGCAGAAGAGCACTTGAAATTGATGGAATGGAAAATACAAAGTCACTTACTAGTAGGTGAGAGCGAGCCTGGTGAGTTCAAGGATGAAAGAATGCAGCCGGGCTAGAGCTCAGAGATGTGAGAGGAGGGTGGTCCATGGTAAAGAATTGGATGGTGTTCGGACTGTGGTGGAAAGTATGTTCTCTCTTGCTGTGTAACAAATTATGGAGTGCTGCCATCGATTTGTTTGATGTTCGCCTCAAACTATTTGTCTTACTCTTTGCCATTAGGGGAAGCTGAGAATTTTAAATACATATCTTTAGGTCCAGGCTTCTTCTGTTTAACAATCCTTCCTTGATCGTATCTCTTTCCTCTTATATTTAAATAGAAGTAAGGAGAAGAAACCAGGAGGCGCCTGAAACACTGCCTGGAAAGCTCCTTACCTAGGCCACCCAGTTCACTGGGCACCGTTTCTACTTTCCACTTTATCAGTTTCGCGTGCTAAACTTTCTGCCACGTGTGACAGGGGTCCCATTTCTTCTGGTTTCCAATGCCATTTTCTTTCTCCCCTTTATGTCTCTCTGGTAGCCTCCTCCAGGGTCATTGGGATCATGCTAACAATTAGTCGAAACACCTTAGGCTTTCACTAGCACACGTTCCTAGAAGTTCTTTCAGCTTTTGTCCCTTCCCAATTCCAAAGTTACACTCACATTTTGTTTTAGTTATGGTAGCACCCAACTGCCACATACCAAAATCTACATTAGTGGCCAGTTGGCATGTGAAAAATTGTCCCCAAACCTAGGAGTGTAAAGCAACACATTTTTAAAAATTTCACATCGCTTCTGAGAATCAGGAATCTGGGAGGCACTTAGTTAGGTGGTTTCAACCACAGTCTCTCATCAGGTTTCAGTCAAGGTATTAGCAAGGGCCGCAGTCATGTGAAGGCTTGACTGGAACTAGAGGGCTCACTCAGCTAACCAGCAGGCAGGTGCTGGTTGTAGAGATGAAGCCTCAAAACCTCGTCATGCAGTCCTCTCCACAGGCTGCTTGAGCATCCTCATGACGTGGCAGCTGGCTTCCCCAGAACAAGTGATAGAAGACAGAGCAAGCCACAGTGTCTTATGTCCTAGCTCTGCAACTTTCAACCCATCAGTTCTACGGTATCCTGACGGTTGCACAGCTCAGCCCTACCCACTGTGGGAAGCACACAGGGCATGAAAACAAGAAACCAGGGACCATGTTAACCACAAAAAGTCATTAGGGTTTTTAAAAGGTAGTTACATGATTTAATTTATATATTTAAGAGTCTGTCTGCTGCTGTGGAAAGAATGGACTTTATAGAGGCAAGAGTAGAAGGCAGGAGATTAGATCAGGGCCCAGCAGAGGAGTCCAGGTGAAAGGCGGTATTGACTTGGACTAGGGTGGTAACAGGGAGGGGGCTTAGGTAAAGGAATATGTTTGGGAATCGTGTAATCAAGACTTGCTAAGAAATGTGGGGAGGAAGATTGTAATGAGGATGGCACCTGGGTTTTTGGTTTGCCCAGTTGGGTGAATGGTGATTCCAATTGCTGAGAAAGAAAAAAGTGGAGGAGAAGTATATTTGGAGAGAATCAAGAGTTCAATTCAGGGTATGTATAGTTCAAGAGACCTACTGAAAATTCAAGTACAACACTATAGACAAGAATCAGGAGGAAATCACTCAGCCTTCACCTTTAAGTATGACATTAGCTGTCCGTGCTGCGTAGATGCCTTATAAATTTGAGGAAGTTCCTTTTTATCCCTAGTTTGATGCCTATTTTTATAATAAAAGCGTGTTGGGTTTTGTCAAATACTTTTTCTTTACCTATTGAAATGATCATTTGGTTTTTCCCTTTTATTCCATTTATGTGGTATATTATATGAATTGATTTTCAGATGTTAAACCTACCTTGAATTTTTAATTTAAATCCATTTGGTGGTGGTGTATAATCCTTTTTATATTACCTTGCTAGATTCACTTCATTAGCATTTTGCTGAGAATTGTTGCATTTATGTTCATAAGGGTGCAGGTCCATAGTTTTTTTCTATGTGGTAGCAACAGGATTATACTTGTCTCAGAATGAATTGGGGAATATCTCCTCCTCTTCTATTTTTTGGAAGAGTTTGTGAAGGCTTGGTATTAATTTTTCTTTATGTGGTTAGTAGAAAATTCAGTGGTAAGTCAAACCTCTTTACTTATTATAAGGCTATTTAAATTTTCTTTGTGGTTTTTTTTTAAATTTCCCATTTTTTTGAGCCTGTTTTGGTATGTTGTGTTTTTTAGGAATTCCACCATTTCATTCAAATATCTGGTTATTGATAACATGTCTTTTTAATCTTTTTTTTTTGTTTCTGCAAGGTCAGTACTAATATCCCCTTTTTTTATTCCTGATTTTAATAATTTGAGTTTTTGCCCTTTGATTCTTATTAGTCTAAAGTTTTGTTAATTTTGTCGATCTTTTTGAAGAGCCAACTTTTGGTTTTTTTTTTATTTTCTCTATTATTTTCAGATTCTCATATACTGAGAGAGGCTCGGAGACTCCAAACTTTGCCCTCTGAGATCCAAATACACAACATCTCATTGTGTATAGCAGTAGATTTAGCAATTAATTTTCTATGGGTTTCTTCTGTGTCTGAGGTCAAATCCAAAGAATCCAATATGATCTGCTACAGAGGCAAAAAACAAAACAAAAAAAGACACCCCCCTCCCCCACCCACACACACACAGGGAAAGCCAGTGGGGAAAAATAGGTGTCCAGTTTCTGCGTTGACTGCATTCCCTGCATCTTGAATGCTCCCCATTTTAATAGTGACGCTTTTCGCTGGAGATTCTTATTCACTTCAAGGCACTCAAGACAATGGTCATAAAATTTCTCCTCCTAGAAATGGAGTTCCATCCAACATGTAAGATGAGCTCAAGAAGAAACAGAAGTCTTACATAAGATAGCCAGGTGCAAATTTTAACAGGAGGGGCCAATACAAAAATTCCAAGTGTTGGGAGAATAATTGCGATTGCAATTATCCTTACAAAAATATTAGTACAGTCACTCCTCTTTGCACGCCAAGTGTTTCTAATTACCTCACTCATGTACAGACTCTGCCGCTCTGCATAGTTTTGTTATAAAGACAATAGTTATAACACCCACACCTAATGCTTTGGATTGGCCACTTTCTTCTGCTCATTAACGAATTGTTCACTAAGCCCTGAAATATTAACAGGAAACTAGAACATTTATTGAGTGTTTACTGTGTTTACAGGGCACTGGGTTAAGCACATAGAAATTAAACATCTCAACAGTAAATGTAGTGTTTTGGGGAGATGGTACACTGGAGGATGAGTTGGACACATACCTTCCTCACACTACAAAAAGGAAAAAGATACACAACACAGAAGCACAATAAAACATCCGAAGTACATTAAATCTTCCGTATGTGCTGGCATAGGCGGGTTTTATTTGTTTCTTCAACAGGGCGGAAGTAAAAGTTACTCTTGGAGATAGAAAAAGAAAGCAAGGAAAACATACTCTAGTTGCACTTTGCTGGAACAGCAGACCATGTCTACTGAGACATGTAGTTCAGATAACTATCACTTCAACATTCAACACGCGTTTGTCCCCCTGTCCCTAAACATTCCAGTCTCTCTTGCCTAGGACGATGCCCAGTGTGAATACACCGGCCTGGGAGAAGTTATTCACAAGGCAGATCCTTGCTCCACATCAGTGACATGGCATGGATGCCAGGTGCTGCATTTTCAAAGCATTCACATGTGGATGCCGGTGATCCCAGGACCTCATGTGGAGTCACGGGGACTCACTGAGGCCCTGCTCTGTGCAAGGCATAATCTCTGTGCTGCAGGAGCTTAACATTTATCTGGAGAGTCAAAACACAGTAGCAAAACACACTACAAAAAAAGAGATAGCAATACTTATTCATTCAACAGAATGCCTCAAGTGTCTGCAAGCCTGTCAATTTAACAGAGAAATAACCTGGTGTTAAAACTGCATTCTTCTTGCCTTGGTGTACCTGAGGTGTCAAGATAGAGATGCCACGTCCCAAAGGGAGAGGTGAGACCACGGGCAGGACTTGCAACAGGAGCTGGTGGAAAACTGGGATTTTGCTTAACTGACCACCCATCTCCAGCCTTGAGGTTGAGGGAAGTTGGAGGTATAAGGGCTGCCAGAGAGAACTGCTGCGGTGGGGAGTCCTACCCTCCCTCACTTCCAGGAAGGGGTGGTGCTTCCTCTGTTACCAGAAGTCAAAAGAGAGGGGCTCTGAGGCAAGTGGGTCACTGCAGGGGGCAGAGAGGGGGACAGACAAGGCGGCCTGGTTTCTGGCGAAGTCCTGAGGAAGGGGAGGGCTGGTTTGCTGGAGGGCTTTTCCTGCCACATGGCTCTTCCTTTTCTGCCAAAGGGGGTTCTCGCTCCTGCCTGGGTCTCTGGGCACTTTCCAACCAAGGGCTGCAAAGTGATTAATTGTTGAATTCCTCAATGCCCTGCTGAGGTCCTTAAGTATCATTACCCCAAAGTCCAGCTGAACAAACAGAGGAGGTTGGCTGCACTGACCTAACTCACAGGGGGAGCAGGTCTGGGGAGAGAAATCGGCTCTATTGTCCTACAGCCAGAGTGGGAGCTTCGGTCAGGCCTCCAGGAGAAGATGAGGGAGGGGGCGGCAGGGGTGAGGGGGGGGGCGGGCCAGCCCTTGGAGCACGCCTCCTTCAAGTGCAACGGCTCACGGGGTGTCTTGTCATGGTCACCGAGTGTGCGCTGAGAGCAGCTGTGTGATGAAATCGGAGGGAGGGAACTTTCTAAAATATCCTGTTTCCAATTTGCACCTGGTTGGCAGTCAGAGATGAAGAAAATGGCACTCCTTTAATTGGCGAGGGAGATGTGCACACGAGAGACTGAGGTTTCCTGGCTTTGTTTTAATTTTTCAATGAACAACATAAATATATGCTAGGAGGACTGCTTACACACCTTCGCTGGCACGCCTCTGACAGCAGCAAACTGTCCCAGAGCGCTCCGGAAATGCTGCCCTGTGCAATGACGCGCTTTATAACTACCGCACAACTAGGCAAACCCCAGTGTCTCCTAACGACAAAGCTGAGCGTTGTTGGCCCTGGATTTCTGATGGTGACATAAAACTTGAATATTGCGGATCATAAGTATCTGGAAGTTAAGGCCCAAGAAAAATAATTGTGGGAAGCTGTCCCCCTACCTAGTAAATACATACCTGTTTGAGGAAACACGTAAGCAAGCGAACCTAACCTCCTCAGAGGTAGCTCCTGAGCAGTTTGGGCGGTACCAAAAGTGTAGTGTGGCTTCAAAGCTTAGTTAGTTCCACACCCAAAATCCTGTTCTAATATGTTCCCCATCTATCTCCCCCTGCCCCCCCTCCGCCAATCCTTTTTAATGAAGCTGTAGGGAATTAAAATCAAGTTTTCCTGCTTTCATTCTGTCTACTCCTGGCACAAAGTGAGACAGGGACATGTATGCTGTGAACTCCTGATGATAGCTGGCACGGAGAATGTCTTAAATGGTAAGGTAGACACTTTCGTCCATTACTGCTCGAAAAGTAAAGCTGAGCAGAGGTCAGGAGCTAACTGCAAAAATCTTACATTCAAGTTGCACATTGCATGATTTCATGTATTTCTCATAAGTGATTCTTTGCTTGAATTATTACTTATGGTTTCTTACAAAACAATCCATTTCCTAGTACAATAATGACTAATTGGGGTTGAGCTCATTAACATTTTCAAGCAGTTGTCCTATTTATAATAGGTATTCTTCTCCATCAAGTTAGCCTGGGAGTGGAGTGAGTAGGTGGACACGAAAATAAATACAATAGCATCCCTACTCTCCAGAAGCTTACAACCTACGTCATGGCAAATATAACAGAGTTTCACTTTAGCTGGGGCTAGGTTCTAAAATCAGTGAGTAGATAGAAAATCTCATTTAATCAAAATTACCCTTGAAACATGATTTAACTTGTCCATAAAGTGTTGCCTACATGAGTTTCCTATTCAAATCTGTGTAATGATTCTAACACCCTTCAAAGTTTAAGAACCATGGGAGTGGTGATGTGAGGAACAAAAGAAAGGTCATGGTTTGTCTGAACATTCAGACTTGCCTACCCCCAGGACAGCTATCAGAGACCTAGCTATGAATGGGGGGTAGAGCGTAACATCATCTGCTGAGATTTGCTGCAAAACAAACAACCCAAAACTCAGTGGCTTAAAATAGCCATCATTTATTCTCAGGAGCTGCTGGCCAATTGTGTGTCAGCTCTCTTGCCGGGGCTTGGCCAGGACAGCTCAGCTTCGCCCCAGTTCCTTCTTCCTTCCCTTGATACTAGTGCGGTGGTCGGCAAACTCACTAGTCAACAGAGCCAAATATCAACAGTACAACGATTGAAATTTCTTTTGAGAGCCAAATTTTTTAAACTTAAACTATATAGGTAGGTACATTGTTATTAACTTAATTAGGGTACTCCTAAGGCTTAGGAAGAGCCACACTCAAGGGGCCAAAGAGCCGCATGTGGCTCGAGGGCCGCCCTTTGCCGACCATGGTACTAGTGAGCTAGTCTGAACACATTTTCTCCAAGGCAGGGACAGAGGCTCAAAATCACAGACCGTTGACTCATAGGAATAGATAGGACAGAAGTACCAGAACAAATGCCTTTAGTTAGAATGAAAATAGGTGAACTTGCCTCTAGTCTGCAATTGCCTGGAAGTCAAGAAACTTATATCCCTCAGCATTGGAATCTTGCCCTTGCCCCACCTTGCTCTTCATAGGTGCCCATAAATAGTTGTTGACTGATGAATATTCATTAGCCTCATTGGACCTCCCAGACACAACTCATGTTGTTCCTGAGGGCCAGGTGGAACAGCATGCTGGTGCCATCTGCCCAAGCTGGGTGGGAGCAGGCCCGACCCGCAGGAAGCTTAGATCTCAAAGGATCTTGTAGTTCCTCAGACATTTTTTGAGACAGGGACAGGGACATCGCTGCATTATTGTAAGACTTTTCCAGAGACTAGAAAAAACTATACTGGGGACCTAGACATTTACTTCTATAACTAGAGGCCCGGTGCACGAATTCATGCATGGGTGGGGTCCGGCCAGCCCTCCCTGATGGCGGCTGATCAGGGCTGGGCAGGCGGGGAGGGGGGGGCTGCAGAAGATCGGCCAGACCCACCCCCAATGGGGTGGGTGGCTAATTGGGGTAGGGCTGATTGGGCAGAGGAGCCGTGGGCGGTTGGCTGGCCTACCCTACCCCCAATCGGGGTGGGGGTGGCCGATCAGGCACCAGGTTCGCTGGGAGGAGGGGCCATGGGAGGTTGTGGGGGTGGCTGATCAGGGCCTTCCATCGGGCCGGTTGGCCACCGCAGTGGGCATCATAGCGACCGGTTGTTCCGGTCATTCTGGTTGTTCCACTGTTCTGGTCGCTTGGCTTTTTTATATGTAGATTAGCCATAACCCCGAGTGATTAGGGTCAAAGTTGCATGAAGAATAGAACCCTCAAGGAGCAAGAGCATTCAGGTTCATCTTACTTGAAGACTTCAGTACAAAGTGGAGTGACTTGGAGAGGTTTTAGAGCAGTGGTTCTCAACTTTCCTAATGCCGCGACCCTTTAATACAGTTCCTCATGTTGTGGTGACCCCCAATTTCATTGTTAAAAATTGAACATAATTAAAGCATAGTGATTAATCACAAAATCTATATGTAATTATGTATGTTTTTTCTGAGGGTCTTAGATGACTCCTGTGAAAGGGTTGTTCCACCCCCAAAGGGGTCGCGACCCACAGGTTGAGAACCACTGTTTTAGAGAAAGGTGCAGGCTTCCTCTTCTTGTTGAAAAGCAAGTCTTTGTTTGTTTTCTGCAAAAATATCTGCAGCTCGATCTCAAATTACTTTCATAGATAGAAAGTGAGCACGTTAAAAACCCTCCGCAAGGAAACAGAGGACTGCCTGCCTGTGCCTCGGTCTCACTGTCCCTGCGAATGTGAGGAGCTCCGTGCCACCACGGCCTCCTCTCACAGCACAGTCCCCGGCATCAGGCAGCCTCTCCCGCTGGGACTGGGGCAAGCGGAGCTGGCGCCACTGCACTTACCTCGTGCTGCTGGGAAACAGTCTGGCTTTCAGAGCCTCAGTTTCCTCGTCTGCTAACCGGTTGTCAAGAGCCACGTGCTTGACATTGGTTTCCGGGGAGAAACTTGACATCACCTTCAGGTCAGGAAGAGGCTTCAGGTTTGTAAGTTGCTTTCCAATTCACAATAGTTTATAGAGAAACTAAGAGTTTAACTAAACCTTGAAGTCTGTAGCATTTATTTACTTGTGTATCTATTGATTTTGAAGTCTGTAGAATTTAAATAAAATTTAAACAACAAAAAAAGAGAGGAGAGAAATAGTCAGAGCACATATAAGAAGCACAATGACTCTTTCATTGGCTCTGAGATGAAATAGAATAAAAGGACTCAGGGTAGGTAAGGGAGGAGCATGCTGAGGAGCAAGGACTTAGCATGGGATCCATGCAAGGTTTTCGTAAAGGGAGACTATAGATTCTGTGGAAGTTCAAACTGTGTCTGTTTTGGTCATTGTTGTTTCCTTAATACTTTATACATTATAACACATGAGTGAAGATAGGTAGATAGATAATAAATAGATTTAAATATAGATATATACATACATACATATACAAAGTGCAAAATCTTGTGGGAGAATCCAGGCATTGAAGACAATAATCTATGGTCCATGTTGCAGATCAGTGAGCCCAAATCAACTTTCCCAATCCTCCCAGGAAGGGGAACCCCACTATTTTGGAAATGTCTTGTGTTTTATAATTAAAACTAATGATTATCTTCTGTTTCCATTAAAAAGATTTTTTTTATTGACTTGAGATGGGGGGGAAGGGAGAGAGAGAGAGAGAGAGAGAGAGAGAGAGAGAGAGAGAGAGGCATTGATTTGTTGTTCGACTTATTTATGCATGCATTGGTTGCTTCTTATATGTGCCCTGACCAAAGATTGAACCCACAGACTTGGTGTATCAAGATGATGCTCTAACCAACTGAGCTACCTGGCCAGGCTCCCGTGTTTTTAAATCCTAGTGAGTATAGCATGTGGGAGCTTATCTGTGCACCACATATGCTTTATTTTGGTCTGAGATTTTTCCCCCAGACTATATATCACATGAATCAAGAACACTGCTGATTGAACCAGAGAAAAAACTTCTCTATTTCTAGCTAGGATTGTAATCCTGAAATGTCTATACAGACTTATCAGAATTAATTATTATATTAATAGAGAGAATTAAAATTGATTTGAAATATTCTCTTTCTCTTTCAAAGACTTCAAACTTAAGTAGTCTTTCATCAGTGGTTAAATGGATTCTGCCTAAATATGAACACAGAGTTAAAGAAAACCAATAATTGTAAGAGTTAAATAAAAAACCCATAAAATTTCCAAGCATCTAAGTCAATCCAAATAAAAACAATAAACACATTAGAGAGTTTTTCAGAGAAGTATAAGTTTAGAAATATAGGAAATGGAATAAAAATAAAACAACCTTGCTCTGTCTCACTTTTGGAAAAGATTTCTAATTGTTAAAATAATTCCTCTTTAAAAGGCATTAGAACCAGATGGTTTTACAAATGACATTTTAAAAAATAGTTCCAAGAATGTGTAATTCCCACATTACAAAAATTGTCTTAGAATATGAAAGAGAAAGAGAACGTTTCAACTTAATTTAAAGCTAGCCTAACACTGGTTCCAAACTCTAATGCTCTTGTTTCTCTTCAGATAAAATAAATCTTTTGCCTTTTACCAAAACCAGACACAGAAAGAAAGTAGTGGCTAATTTCACTTTTTAACCCTGATGCAAAAATTCTAAATAAAATAGTTAGCAAATCAAATCCTATATAATAAAAGCCTAATATGCAAATTGTTCCACCGGGAGTTCGATTGGGGGTTCAACAGAGAGTTTGACTGCTCACTATGATGTGCGCTGACCACCAGGGGGCGGCGCAGAACATGGCGGGTGTTGGCAATGCAGCGCTGGCAGCAGGGGTCAGTGGAGATGCTGCTGGCCCCAATAGGCCCCAATGAGAGCAGGATGGTGGAGCTGGTGAGTGGGAGGTGCCAGGTCAAGGCCAGTGTGAGCAGGGGCCCTATCGCCCTGCTAATCACCCCACAGGCGGCAACCAGTGGCAGCGGCAGAGGGTGGGGCCGCCGCCTGGCTCCCAGGCCCGGACTGACCGATCGCCCACAGGAAAGAGCTGGGGCCCAATCCCCACAGGCACCCCAAGGGACCCTACCCGTACACAAATTTGTGCACCGGGCCTCTAGTCTTAAATAAAATGTTGGCAAATCAAATCCAGTAGTGGACAAAAGAACATTATATCATAACTAAGTAGGACTTAACCTAAAAATGCAAAAATGTTAATGTTACTACACTAACAGATTAAAGAAGAAAGGCTACCTGAGCATATCAAAAAACACTTGCTAAAATTAAGCAGCCATTCCTCACTTAAAACAATCCCCAAAGCAAAAAAAACAAAAACAGGAGCAACTAGAGAAAATAGCAGAAAGTGTAATGACAAAATGTGAAATATACATACCAATGATTTTCCTATGTAGCAGCAGTGACTTGAACCAGTATTCTTATTCTTATTATATCCGAAGATATTAAAATATTCTAAAATACCTATTCCATTCTAAGATCATTTATCCCATGATATCTAAGATATTAGATCCTAATGTTCTATATTTCCCCCTTTTTAATCCTCCTTCTCCTCTGATTAAGGATGCATGGGAAGAGGTTTAATATTTCTTTGAAATATAAAAAATTAAGGGGGTTCAGCTTGTTGCCTCCATTTCCTATAAAAGAATTATGCTTCGTGCCTTTACCATGGACTTTTGGTGACACCTCTGAGAGGAGGAACACGCAGCCCTGTCCCCTTGACCCAGGGCTTGGCCATGTAACTTGCTTTGGCCGATAGAATGGGAGTGGGTGTGACCGAGGCCACATTTAAACAGAAGCCCTTTGCCATGAGAACATGTTGCAAATAAGGGCTTCTCCTCCAGCCTGTACCCCGAACAAAGAGCCCAGCAGTCGCAGCAGCAGCAGGAAACCTCTGCTGTTGCAAACCACAGAGAACTGGGCCATCTGTTACCAAGCAAAGGTGATCAGTGAACCTTCTGGTGAGCCACCTCCCGTCAGGCACAGGTACCTCCGCCCCTGAATACGGAGAAACAAACGTCTAGTTCTTGTTCTTCCCTCCCGCGACCAGCAACAGGATTCTTCATGGGAAAACCTTGTTCATGGAACATGGGAGTTTAATTCTCTTTCTGAATGTACCGATTTGCCTCCTGCGGCATCCTTGATATCAAATTTGATTCTCCTTTGAATCCTTAAAGTCTCTTTTTTTTTTTTTTTCTGATTCCTTCTTGGATGACTTCTTTCATCCTCCCAGAGATACTTAATATTGTCAAATGATCCGGGGCAGACAAACGCAGGTGAAGGGACACGAACAGACAACGTCCCAGCCTCATAGAGCTTACAATCTAGTGGAGAAGACAAAAAAGAAACAATAGTAAAAAATAACACAATGTCAGGGATGTCTACGTAGAAGAATAAATCAAGTAAGGAGAACAGGGTGGCAGGGAGTTTTACCTTGGAGTGGCCTGGAGCGCTGGGTGGTGTCACACACATGGACCAGGGCCTCCTGGGTCCACACGTGACTTTGGCTACATGTGATGTCACTAGTTAGCACTGTCAGCTATTCAGTATCTGTCCCAGCTGAGAACAGCCCCCTAGATTCTACTTGTCACTTTGAACACCCGAATGGGCCTCCTTTCTTAACTCTAGACAAAGGTATCAGTGGCTGGCCTCAGGTTTTGCTATCATGTTATTTTAAAAATATTTATCTTTGTGCCTCAGACTTAGAATGGAACTCAAGAGGTCTCTGGGGAAATGAAAAATACGTGGGAGGAAATATTTTTATAGCTTGGCAATACAGCCCCCAAAGCAGCCTGGACTGTGGTCCTTCACATTTCGCCCCTGTGGTTGGGATTCATTGATAACAGGGAAGTAATCTGTTAAGAAATGAACATGATTTACATGTAATATTTCATTTATTTATTTTTTAAAAATATATTTTTATTGATGTCAGAGAGGAAGGGAGAGGGAGAAAGGGATAGAAACAGCAATGATGAGAGAGAATCATTGACCAGCTGCCTCCTGCAGCCCCCTACTGGGATTAAGCCCGCAACCCGGTCATGTGCCCTTGACCAAAATCGAACCCGGAACCCTTCAGTCTGAAGGCGGATGCTCTATCCACTGAGCCAAACCAGGTAGGGCTTCATTAAAAGGAAAAACTAGAAACAAACGTGACCAAACTTAAGAATTACTAACTTTACCCAGTAGGAAGGTGGTTGTTTGTTATCAACTCTTTTGCATTGTACATTTTTTGTTAAAAAAAACTCTTAAGAAAAAGAAGAACATGAGATTTAGGATTCAAACATTTTGGCTCCTGCCCTGCCACTACCCCTTCCCAGTTGTGTGTCTTTGAGCAAATTACTAACATTCTCTAGGTCACATTTTCTTGGCCTGCCGAGTAATGATAATAAGGCCCATTGCTCAGGATGTGATGGATATTAAGTGAGAAAATGTGTGCATTTCCAGCATTGGGCTGAGACTGGTCAGTCCCTAATTTAAGGTGGCCACATGGCCACTCTGTGACTTCGCAAAGTGTGTCTATGGGGCACTAACACTGCAAGGCGTCCCCGAGTAAAGGACTCCAAGGTCAAAAACCTTTGCGAAACTCTACACATTACAATTCCTTCTTGGGGACTCAGGGCGACATTAGGATATAAATGGCACTGAGAATTTCAGTTAACATTTTTGTTTTTCTTTATATTTATTTAAATCGGTGTTTTCCAGCCCTAGCCAGTTTGGCTCAGTGGAAAGAGCATTGGCCTGAGGACTGAAGGATCCCAGGTTTGATTCCGGTCAAGGGCACCTACTTAGTTTGCAGGCTTGATCCCCAGTCTTGGTCAGGGCGTGTGTGAAGGCCTCCAACGATGTGTCTCTCTCACATCAATGTTTCTCTCTCTCTCTCTCTCTCTCTCTCTCTCTCTCTCTCTCTCTCTCTCTCTCTCCCCCCCTTCCACTCTCACTCAAAAAAAAAAAAAAAGGAAAAATAGCCTCAGGTAAGGATTAAAAATAGAATAATAAATAAATAAACAAATAAATCCATGTTTTCCAGATTTTGAGTGTGAAACGCTGGCCCGCAGCATCCTTGCCCCACAGGGAAGAGTGAGGCTACACGGGGAGTGCCTGAGCCTGTGGGAAAGGGTCACTCCTCTTGAGCTTGGAGTTCTCGGTGCGGAGGGTGAGGTGTGACAGCAAGCACATTCTCCCCACTGGGACGTGTGGCAAACCATGGGGGCTGGTGACGCAAAGCTGCTCCTGACGTGGGGCCACCCAGAAAAGCTTTGAACTCTACCGAGGGGGACCCATTGAATGGTTGAAAAGCTAATCCTGGAACCTTGACGCTGGAAAATTATGGGAATTTTTGAAGACCCCCCACAAAACAAACAACAATGTTTGATAACTATCGATTTTCTAGCTACTGCTCATTGCCCAACAGTTTGAGAAATAGTTTCAACCCAAACTGCATGCTCTGTGCACTGTTTTGCTGTTAATAAGGGCCCCACCACTAGTCCTATTGGCCGGTAGTCACTCGGCACACAGAGGCTAAATATAGATGGGTGTCATGCCTGGAACTCATTTTTATGACCTGTTTGTGCACTTAAGAGTTTTACCATGAAGGGGATACGCCCTCCCTTCTCTGGGTTACGTATCTGGGAAGGAGACATGGGCCAGACGGGCTGAGCAGAGGCTGAAAGGAGCCTGGATTATTCCTGGCAGTGGGGCCCATGGCCCATCTGCGGGGTGTGACCTCAGAGGAGGCAGACAGACCTCCAAACTCGAAGACAGCACGTCTCCACAGAAAATGAGCAGGCAGGGAGGAAAGCAGCACGCCCGCAGCCCAGGGCTGGAAGCGATGCCAGCGATCACAGCTCCTTCCCAGAAAGGAGGGCTTCTCCACCCCTGTGTCTCCTCCCCACGTGTCAGTCTTTTCTAACCATGGCCAAGATGGAGAGTGCGGAAAGGGTGGGCGGGGACCTGTGCCAGGTATGGAGACTGGAGTCCGGTGGCCGGCCTCTCTGAGGCTTGATTTTCTGACTTACAGAAAAGGGGCGGTAAGAGTATCCGCTTCTGTGGTTATCAGACCAGATAAGATCAAATCTAGACTCTTAGCCTGGTTCCTGGCACAGGAAAGGGGCACCGTTAATGTTGCACGCCATTGGGATTGTGATAGTAGAACACTTAACGGTTGGTCCCATGTCATATGCTAGCCACATTTGGCCTGCTTTTCCCAAGGGTACCAGGGTCCCAGCAGGCGCTGGGCTGAAGCATGCTCACTGAAAGGGAATCGAAGGTCTGGTCGTGCTGTGTGAAGAATAATTGATATGCAGAGACTGAAACAGGCTTTGGGAATCAAACATCTGGTTTGGAAGGCGGCCTTGTAGGCCAGCCCCCTGTAGACCCGGGTAGGAGAGGAAAACAGGAAGTTGGATTCATCTTACTTTCTTGATTTTTCAAGTGACGGTCTCCAGCTGTTTACATCAACTTTGTTTTTTCTAAAGAAAAGAGAAGAAAGAGGGGGAGAAAGAGAGAGAGAGAGAGAGAGAGAGAGAGAGAGAGAGAGAGAGAGAGAGAGAGCCACTCTAAAGCTCCATCCGTCACAATCTTTCCATGAAATAGGTCTTTGTGGAAAATCAGAGTATCCTTTTACTCAGCTAGCTCATCTTTTACTTTCCTCTTCTGCTCCCAAAGCAAATAAATCTTCCCTCGTTTCTTTTCAGGCCTAAATAAGTTGTGGAGAAGGAGGAGAGAAAGGGACTTCGAGGAGGAGAAGGTGGGGAGGAGATAGGAATAGGAGGCAGGCCCTGGGGAGGAGGAAAGAAAGAAAGAGGTCGTGCCTCTGAAATTTAAGATGTGTCCAGAGTCAAAGGACAGCCCCCTGGTGACCCTGAGGTCAGTGCCCCCCCCCCCCCCAGGTGTGGGCAATCGTCCTCAGGGCTGGAGAGGAACAAGGGGAAAGTAACCCTCAAAGCAAAAGCAGAGTAAGGACTTGAAAATAAATGACGTTTAAATTATTGCCCCCAAGTTAGCCAGGCATCAGTGGGAACATTGAAAGTGGCGTTTCCTAATCTGCCTGATGCTCTTGCCCTTCTGGAGCAGGGGGCGAATCAAATGGTTTCTGGTCCTCAACTACCGGGGCTGAAACCCCAGCTGGGCCACTTGCAAGCTAGGTGGCCTTGGATGAGCCACT
This sequence comes from Myotis myotis, assembly GCF_014108235.1. Lineage (NCBI taxonomy): Eukaryota > Metazoa > Chordata > Mammalia > Chiroptera > Vespertilionidae > Myotis > Myotis myotis. Next base: position 31,353,344 of record NW_023416313.1, read on the forward strand.
TAACCCTCTGGGTCTCAGTTTCCTCACCTGTAAAAGGGCGGTGATGATGATGATGGGCATCTCTTCCATTTGGTTGTCCCTCAGTTGCAGCCTTTACAATAAACAGATAATAATAAGTACAGCACTGTCCTGAGTTCTGTATGCTGTTCTAACAAATGACCACACCCAAGGAGGAGGCTGTGGGAACCCCCAATTTATAGCCAGTTGGTCAGAAGTCTAGGGCAACCTGGGACTTAAAGTGGACATCTAAAGTGGGAGGCGGTCTTATGGGACTGAGCCCTTGACCTGTGGGGGTCTGCACTAACTCCTAGTGATTAGTGTCATAATTGAACTGAAGGTCACCCAGTTGGTGTCCGGAGAGTTGGAGAATTAGCTAATATGGTAAAAAAAACAAAAACCCACACATGTGGTGTTAGACGTGTGGAGAGTAAGAGACACAGAGGTTTTTCTTCTACCTATAGTTGGCATTCTATGATGAACCTTTGGGCCCCATATTAAAATGTGCCTTTTAGGGACTTGCAACATAGTGAGCAAGACTAGATAAATAGATGTGTTGCTGCTGAAACTATGAAAATGATTGGTACCACTTAGAGCGGCTGGTTTAGTTTGGCCAATGCTCTTCAAAGACGTAGTCAGAGATGACATCAGGGCTTGAACAGCTCATTTTTGAAAAGGTGGAGCCCGGGGTTTATTTTCCAAGGGAGGTGTTTACTTTTGCTGTGACTTCCCCATGGGAGCTGACTCAGTATTATTCTCGTATTCCTCCCTCCTTGTATATAAGGTTTCAGCAAAGGGTCAAACTCTGGCCCCATTTCCCCCTGACACCAATGAAGGCAAGAACAAGGGAAAAGCTTGGGCCTGGAGGAGCCCAGGGAGAGCCCGTGTAACAAGGAACTGTGCCATTTGCATTTATTTATTTGATGTATGGTTTTGAATTCTTTGAGATCCTCAAGGACTTGGGTTTGGCAGACTCGGGAGAACGTTTACATGGCCCACCATTTGGTCGGCGACCCCTCCTGGCCTTTGCTTCGCTCTCCTTCCTGAGACGTGCTTTGTGTTGTAGACAAACCCAAGTGGACATTCGGGAATTTGGCTTTAGGATGGACTCCAGGAACTAGGGGAAAGTTAAAAATGGACAAAACATTTAAAAAAGATGAGCTGTTAGTCTTGATGGCAGGCACATGCCTCATTAAAGAAGAAAATACTTTACATATAACACTTCGCCAATAGGAAGGAAGGTACAGTGGCTAAAGATTAAATTAAACGCAGAGCACAATTACTTAAAATGGTTTTTAAAAATGAGAAAGGTTTTGGAAGTGTTTTCTGTGTGAAGGACATGAGGTGATGTTTAGCATAAGTCATGGAACCAGAAGACTTTGTTGTGTCTACGGATGCTTCTCTCCTCCTCCCGACTGTCACGGTGTGAATCTTCCAGGAAGTTTACTTCCATCCTGAAGTGCCAGAAAATATTTGCTCCAACAATCTCGTTTTGGGTTTGAGAAACTGCAACGCAGAAAGGTGATTTGGCCAAGGCACACCACTGCTTCATGAACTGGAGCCCAGATCAGCTCGTGTCCAAGCGAAACAATACACTTCCTGAAGACAGAGACATGGAGAGGCAACGAGCAGAGGAGAAGGGCGGTGGAGAGCAGCTGGGAACCAAGAGACCTGCGTTACCACCCAGGCCCTGCCATGCCTTAGCCGCATCTTGAGTAAAGTCTACCATCCTTAGCCTGGCAATTCATTCCCACCACAGTCTCATCTCAACCCCCTTTCCCCACCCACCTCCCAGTCAACTCTGAAGTCAAGCAATACCTCGCTATTTATTGGCCCACAGGTCCTCTCCCTTGCCCTTCTCCATGCATTGCTCGTTCAGTTCTCCCTACATTTCGTCTTCTCCATCTTCCAGGTCCCTCATCCCCTGAGACCCAACTCAAGTGCTCCGTGTCTAGTTTGTCCTCCCCCAGCGCACCAGGGCACCCAAAGCTCTAACTCCCACAGCATGTGAGTGGAGGACAGACGGACGCCATGCCGATCTCTCACCTGGTCTACATCAGTCCCGAGGCCTTCAGCGATGCCAGAGGAAGCTTATTGCTGCTGAATGTCTGGGAGGGTGTTCATCATTCTCTGTTCACTCTGTGCAGAGGGACAAGCAGGATTATCCAAGAAAGGGCGACGGGCTCCTTCTGGGTTACTTGCCAATGGAATATACTAATATGTATATATACTGTATATCCCACTGTTTCTCTATTAGCCAAGACTAATAACAACATTTTTGTCAATCCATTTTTATTTTTAATGAAAGATAAACAAAAGTAAAGTCTCCTTGAGCCGATGCTCTGCATGCCATTATCATCACTGTCGTGAGTGTTTGTTGTATACTTACAGCTGCATTTTACAGTTTTACATAAACATCTGTGTATCCATTAGCAACATAGTCTGCCACGTGTGCATTTAACCGTTACACAAGTGTCACTTTCTCAAAGCCTGGCTTTCTCACTCTCTTGGTTCTTACCAACTGTCACTTCACGTCCCTTCCCACAGCAGGGTGGCCGTGGGGACAAGCAGGCAAACAGGCTGTCCTTCGATGGCTGTGACTTTTGAGTGCAGGAAACCGCGGTTGCGTTGCGGATGCCTTCACTCTGGAGCTCTGCCTGCCGGGGTCAGCGGGGCCCTTTCACCCCGTGGACTTGTGTGTTAGTGTCTGTGTGTTAGTGGTGTCTGTGCAAAGGTGGTTTGAAAATCTCCAATTCCATAGGAGGATGCGATCGGTCAAGGTTGGGAAAGGCTTGTTTGTTGTTCATACCAGGGTCATCTTGTGCTAAAATCCTTGAGATTCAAACCTATTTCTGGGAGGTCACCGTGGGTCCGTGGGTAGCCTTTATCTGTAAGGCAGGTGCTGTGACTAATAAATTAGCAAGATGTGACTCTGGGTTGCACTAAACAAACAACTTCCAGAATTATAAAATCTACCTTGTACTGATTCGTAGGCTTCAGTTACAGTTTTCAGGGTGATATTTTCCCCTTATTACCAAGCATCCTTCAATACTAAATTTTCCCACCAAGAAATAGTGTGCAGCTGAAGTGTGTTCCTTACCTGTGCGAGTTGTCAGACGGTGGGAAGGTTCTAGCTGGCCTTGGGTGGGCTGGCTCCTGGCCCTGGCTAGACAGTGAGCCATCTCCTTTTCCAGGGCACTTCAGCTTACTCCGTGATCCAAATATGGCTAGTCATGAACTATGCTTGCTGGATTTTTGTTTGTCTGATTCCAAAGCCCATTTTGAAATCATGTAATATCAACTATTCCCCTAACGTTCAGAGTTAATAACATTTAACTTCACACTCAATATGTATCCATTTGCAATATAGAGTTTACCATGTTTATGATTAAAGATTACATAAAATGCAAAGGTTGCAGGAAAGATGATATACAATGTAATCAATACTGGACTAGGGTTTTAAATTGTACATAAGGGAAATCAGAAGAGCTGTGTTCTCGCTGGATGCAGCTTAAATAGCTCGTAGAGTACAGCATGGAAATATGACCCTCAAAAATGTTAACCACAGATACAGCACAGACACTGCCCAGGGGAAGGGACACCTTGGTTGTAAATGCCTGAGGGGGTGCAGTCAAGCCCTGGTGTGCGTGTGCACCTCTGCATGGAACAGGGTCACAGGGCACACGGGTGGCTCTCAGTTGAGAAGGAGTCTCTCTCCCCCAAAGGACACTGGGCAAAGTCTGGAGACGTCATTGTATTGTCACCACTGGGGGTAAGGCTGCCACTAGCATCTAATGGGTAGAAGCCACTGCTAAGCACCCTACAATGCACCGGAGGACCCCTTCAACAAAGAATTACCTGGTCCAAAAAATCAGTAGTGCTGTGGTTAAGATCCCCCTGGAATATATGGCAGTGATGTACTTGCATAAATGTACCGTGTTCACAATCCTATATAATAAAAGGCTAATATGCAAATCGACTGAATTGCGGAATGACCATCTCTATGACATGCACTGACCACCAGGGGGTAGACCTCAACGCCTGAGCCGGGCTCATGGCTGGCAAGTGCAGTGGCAGTGGTGGGAGCCTCTCCTGCCTCTGTGGACATTCCCCTCCTCAGGACTCCCGGACTGCAAGAGGGCGCAGGCCAGCTGAGGACCCCCGAGTGCATGAATTTCATGCACCGGGCCTCTAGTCATATATAATTGAAAAGCTCTTTAAACACATAGCCCGATGCACAAGCACGGAGCCAACCTCAATGATTTTTAAGCATTTGCTCATGGACTGTTTGCACTCCCAGACCTCCCCAGGTGTGTGCATGCGTGTGCTTTCTTCGGCCACAGAGGGAAAAGTCCTTAAATCATAAGCCCTTAATTATGAACATTTTGAATGAATTGGCAACTGTAAAATGAACTTTTCCCTAAAAAAAGTTTCAATAATCACAGTAATATATCATGATTATGGAAAACTTGGATAATAGAGAAAAATAGAAAACAAAACAAAAAGCAGCCCACAATGCCATCACCCAGAGAGTATGGCAGTTAAAATTTTACTGCCGTTCCCTTTCTATTCTTCTGTTTTGTTTCCAGCTTTAGTGAGATGGAGTTGACAAATAACACTGTGTAAGTTTAAGTATATAACATGATTTGAAATACATATATATGGCCCTGGCTGGTTTGGCTCAGTGGATAGAGCGTCGGCCTGCGGACTCAAGGGTCCCAGGTTCGATTCTGGTCAAGGGCATGTACCTTAGTTGTGGGCACATCCCCAATGGGGAGTGTGCAGGAGGCAGCTGGTCGATGTTTCTCTCTCATCGATGTTTCTAACTCTCTATCCTTCTCCCTTCCTCTCTGTAAAGAATCAATAAAATATATATATTTTTTTAAAAAGAAATACATATATATGGTAAAATGATTACCACAACAAAGTTAGCTAACACATTCATCATCTCACATAGTTATGCTTATTGTGTGGTAAGAACATTTAGAATTTACTATCTTAGAAACTTGCAAGTGTGCAATACAGGATTGTAAACTACACTCACCATGCTGTATTCCTCTAATGCATGCATATTTTCCTCTGCCTGAGAACATACTGTAGTTTGACTTTTGCCTCTTAACTTTATGAACTGCTAATGACTGTACCATTAAATCGTGTGGGTGATAACTTACTTTACTCACCTATTTCTTTTGTGTGAAAAGTTGTACTGTATAAATTGATATGAATTGTACTACAGTCAAGATTTTTGTGCATGATCCTTTTTCGACATTTATTTTTATTTTTTTATAGATTTCCAGAAATTTATTTATTGGAACAAAGATTATGCACCTATTTAAAACTATTAATGTACATGTTGAAAGTGCTTTTGTGAAAAGATATATTCAGTTTATACTCACGAAAGTAGTACAAAAGAGCCACCACCTCATCCTTCTCTCCAGTGTCAGTAGTATCCATTGTTGTTCGAAAACTTTGCCACTGGAGAGATGAAAAATGGATTTCTTGTTGTTGTCTTAATTTGCATTTTTTAAAATCTCCAGTGAGGTCAACATCCTATATAATGAAAGGCTAATATGCAAATTGTCCCCTTGGCTGCAAGTTGGACCAGGAGTTCAACCAGGGGGTGGGGCCAGCTGGCCAACCGCCCGTGGCCCCTCCCCCCGGCTGGCCTGGCCCCACCTGTGCACGAATTTGTGCACCAGTCCTCTAGTTTAAAAATATGTGTATTGGGCCATTGTTTTTGTTTTCAATGTTCCCTTAATAATTCCCCCTGTCTTTTAGGATTGGCTTTGACAGGCTCTTTATCTGATGTCCGTACTTCATGATTCCGAAAAATTCTAAACATTTCTTAAGTCTGCAAGAAATTGGCCCACTGTTTCTTTAGAAATAAGCTTAATCATCTTGAAGTGTGGCCGGGGAGAAGGATAGAAGCTTTTCTTTTTGCCTGTACACTGCCCTGGGAATATGCATTAGGGCTTCCAAACTTGTCCTTGGACAGGAAACACCTGAAAGTCATGTGATATTTATGGAACAACCTTGAACATTGATATATTCATCTTAAAATTAAATAATTTTGTGCTTGATCAGTTGCCATCTTTCTTTATAGTCTAGTACTGAAGCTTTAAGAAAAATGTGGGTAAAATCTTTGACATTGAGAAAGCACATTCTATTAATTCACTTTATTCATGAACTAGGGCAAAACCTCTCTTAGGCATTTGTTTTTAATGAGAAAAAAAACTGATCTAAAATACAAACATCCCACAAAAAAACTAATTTCAGATGTAATAACCCAGACAATCACCAAATCCTGCGCATTCCTCTAGAATGTAAATTCCCCAAAGGCAGGGATTTTTTATTTTTTCTAGTTACTACTGGCTTCTCAATGCTCAGAACAAGACAGGCACATAGGAGGTGCTCAATAAATATTTATTGGTCAGATAAATTCTGCCTCCTTCCAGAGAAGTGTGGTGTCTTGGAAAGAGTCTTCGAGGTTATACATAACCTTTGTAGAAATCAGATGGGTGCCCTGAGCCTTCACCAACTCTGATAGTCATAGAAACAACTGCTAAGTACCCAGGACTCCGCACCTGCTATTCTCCAGTCTCTGAGCTAAGAAGGACCAGGGCTCCCTTGGGAAAGGTTGCTTTCCGAATCAGCAGCCTTTCATGGAAGAAGAAAACGTTTGCCATGTAAAACTTAGGGTGTTTTGTTTCCCTCCCAATTTGAGTACAGTCCTTTGCATATTCTCAAACTGCTTGTAATGGACCAGATTTTTTGGTTTTTACTTTTTATCATCACAGACCAATACTTTCTCAAAATACAATAAACATGAATTACTAGCAAGATTAAATTAGAAAACAAAATATATGGCCAAATTTTTTATTATTAGAGTCAACAGACATAAAATTTCAATTTAATAACTGCAGTCAGAACAAACAATGTGGGGGAATCACACAAACTGTGTATGTTGTTTATTGGAAGAGTGGGTATCGGTAATTAAACAGAATTGCAAATACATTTGTAAATTTCTGTTTTCTGCGATCATAATAGAGAATCCATGGTGAAATAACTCATATTAGACACCTATATATGCACTTAGAACAAACCCCAGGTATGTCAATTATTAAAGTTTTAATGTGAGCAAATGAGCTTGCCTCTTGCTGAATAATGTATGTCATCTAGGCAGGACTGATGGCGACTGATCCTCACAGGGGAATTATATCTATCTAAATAGTTCATATATTTTGTTTTCGTAACACCTATACTGGGAAAACTAATCTCACAGAGGCATGTTAAAATTGAAAAAAGAGATTTTAAAACAATTTCAGCAAGCTCAAAATATTTACTTTTAAACTTAATCAAAATTAAGCAAGTAGGACTATAATTTTAAAACTTTCATCAGTAACCAGTTCTCTCTCTCTCTCTCTCTCTCTCACACACACACACACACACACACACACACACACACACACATCTTGGCCCTCTATTTAAGACCCTCTCCCACCCCTGAGTCTAGCAGAACAAGTACTCAGAGTCATAAATGATCCTGAGTTGTGGAAAATGTACAGAGAGTTATATTTCTTTTACGCTGGAGTTTGTGAAACAAGATTCATATCCATTCACTACTTCATATATCAAAAACGTGACTCAATGGTATCTTGAGAAACAAAATCCACCAAAGACTATCAGTGAGCACGACCCCTCTGAAATGTAGCATCTTCAAAGACAGTCAGCTTTGGTCAAATGCCTTCCTTTAATTGAACCTCCTTCTTATATATTTAATGTAAAGAAGAAACATATGTTCCAGAGAAAGATATATTTTATAAGGCGTTAGGCTGGGTCCACAGCCAAAGGGAGCAGGGCAAGACGTAGCATGTGCGGCAGCAAATGTGAAGGGGCCTGTCGGCCTGCCCAGTCACTTGGAACGCCTTCCGCTAGGTCTGTTCAAAGCCCAGATGGAACCCAAGTGCCCAGCGTTGGGACGAAGAGGGAAACGCCATGCCGTTTTCCCATCATCTCTTTGGTTACAACTGTGCTCACTTAGCCGGCCATGGAAAAGTAAAGTGAGTGAGGTTTGCTCCTTTTCAGAGCGGACATGGCTATTTCGGTCTTTCCTCACACAGTCGCAGAGGCAATCAGGGCAATAAGGGATTTGATTCTGTTCAGTGACATTTTCTTGAAGGAGTCCCAAGTTTAATAAAGTGAAGAAACATTTCTTCCAGTCGACATAACGCTTTGTGTCTGTAAGCCATAAAATCTAGAGGAAAACACCTCTAATATCTAGTCCAACGTTGCTGTTTCTCCCCAAGGTGGCTGATTAACAAACACACGAAGCTAACAACAAAAGTCAACGGTAGGCCCACCAACAAGAGAAAACTTGCTGCTGCATCTGCTGTAAAAAGTCATGAACAGTGACACTGTGGGACCAGGAGGAGGAACAAAGCATCAACATTCTCTTGGTTTGCTTAAAGGAATTTGCACGTCCAAGTGCATTTCACTGGAGAGTATCCACCCTCAGCATCTGTTTCATGATCCGCTAGGAACCCGTGCAGATACCTTGGCTAACCTCCTCCTTGTCTGCCGGGGTGAACATGCCAGAACCGGGGTGGGTTTGGCCAAGAATGAAGCATTCTCTGCTCCATCAAGCTTTCTTTTTTCTTTTTTTCTTTGTCATGGGGGAGCGCTCAACCGGTATTCCAAAGGCACACGTGCAGAACGGAATGACCTCTGCCTGGTCCTGGGGACGCTTCCTACCTCCGTACCCTTTCATGAGAGCTGAGTCTTCCCCTGCGGGGCGTGGGTGATGTATGACTCTGGAGAGAAGCTCACACTTCATCTAATTGGGTGGTCGACATTTGGGCTCAATTTTGAAATTCTGGTGGTTTTTTTTTTCCTTGCTGTCCTTGTAAATGGAACAAATGTCATTGATTGGGATGTGTCTGGGCCTTAATTTTCATCCATTCGTACCTTGCAGCTTAAGTTTAAAAGCAATGAGACCAGAAGAAGATTCTTACTGTCTTGATTCTTGTCAGCTCCTTGAGGGCATAATCTCATTGTATTAACTCTGCACCTCCCATGCCCCTCATTTAGTACCTGGTACAGCACAAGCAGCTCAGAAAAGAAAGATGCAAGAGCCAGGCCTGAGCAACAACAACCCCACCTCACCACCTCCCTGGCTTCGGGGAACTCTGTGGCATTTGGAGGAATTCCCGGAACTCATGTAAGTGCCTGCACCCTAGGTTTGCCAGCCAAGGCAGGCCATGTGACAGGGGCTCCCACAATCAGGTGAGTGACGCTTCTCCTGAGGACAGGCTCCTGGGGAAACCTGTTCTACTGTGAGGGCAGCCCTGGAGGCGCCAGAGGGTTACAATGCCCAGCTCCTGCGGGCAGGTTTCCAGCGTCTGGCCAAACGGCAGTGGTGGTTTCCTCATCAGCCCACTCTAGGCCTGGTTTTGTGCATTGCTTGTGGACGCTTAGCTTCAGATCACCAGGTATCTTTTTACTAAACTCCTTTCCCACATAGTTAGCATCAAGCTTCTTTACACAGAACTAACAACCCTGAAAGACAAATGCGCCCAATAGTATTGTGGGTTTTTTTCAGCCTTCCTGGAGCCTGAGAACCATTGCCCAGCAAAGTTGCAGCTAACAAGTCATGCACTTGGAGACTTTGAGCACCAGCCCAGTCATCGCCCACCTGTTTATCACAGTCCAAGACAATGGTCATCGGAAGGAGACAGTCCACCGCCTCACAGGCCCTGGGGCTCCAAGACCTCATTGTTCTTCCCATGAGTCCCCTCCTCAGATCAATGGTTCTCAAACTTTGCTTCACATTACCATCATCTGGGGAGCTTTACAGAGCCCCTGCTGCCCAGGCTATGCTTCATGCACCCTAATCCAGAGTCACTGGAGGGGGGGGGGTGGGGGTCGGGAGGGGTCCAGGCATCAGTCATTTTTATGGAGCCGAATCTCGGAACCAGGGGTCTAGTAAGTGGTTCTCAAAAGGAGTGCTTCCCCCATCAGCATCACCTGGGAATTCGTTAAAAATGCAGATTCTTGAGCCTCGCCCAGACCTATGAGTCAGGAACTCTAAGGAGGGTCTGCCACTCCTCAAGCAGAAACCTGTGACTTAACAAATCCTCCAGGTGGTGCAGATGCTCACTCAAGCTTGAGAACAACTGAACTAAATCACTCTCAGGCTGCCATTTCGGCATTTTTAAATCTTACTCTCTCAGGTCTCCACCTAAGAATCTTTTCTTCATGTAATTAATATGTTATGACACAACCACGGCCAGTTGCTCAGTGGTTGCAGCTTTAGCCTATGGACGGTAGGGTTTCTGGTTCAATTCCAGTCAAGGGCACATACCTCAGCTGCAGGCTCAGTCCCCAACCCCAGTCGGGGTGTGTACGGGTGGCAACTAATCAATGTGTCTCTCTCACATCAATGTTTCTCTCTCTGTCTCTCCTCCTCCCTTCCATTCTCTCTAAAAAATATCTTCAGGTGAGAATTAACAAATATATATATTTGTCATTATATATCCTAATATATAAAAACCCAGGTCTGTAATGACCAACGGAAGGCTCGACCAAGCACCAGAAGTCAGTCCTGCAGCCATGGCAACCCAGCACTGATTGCCACCGGTGTGGGCGCAGCGACCCAGCACTGACTGCCAAGGGGGCTGCTGATCAGGCCCAGAGAGAGGCCTGGAGAGAGAGGCAGGGTCTGATCCGCAGCCTCCATGGCAGCTGTTGATCAGCTGTTGCCTCTCTCTTTCTCTCTGGGCTTCACCAGCAGCTGTGCCTCTGTTTCTCTCCAGGCCTCCGTGGGGGCTGCTGATCAGACCCACCTCTCTGATCAGGCCAGGAGATAAGCCCAGAGACACTGACTGGCATAGAAACCGACCAATCAGAACCAAATCTGGGTGAACTGTGAGGAGCTAATGGCTGCCTAGGAGGTGGAGCTTTTGACACTGACTGGCATAGAAACCGACCAATCAGAACTAAATTGGCAGGCAGGGAGGGCAGTTGGGGGTAAGACCAGGCTGGCAGGGGAGGAGAGTGGGGGCAACCTGGTCGGCAGGGGAGGGCAATTGGGGGTGAGATGAGGCCAGCAGGGGAGGGCAGTTGGGGGCGAGATCAGGCCAGCAGGGGTGGGCAGTTAGGGGCGATCAGGCAGGCAGGCAGAGGCATTAGGGGAAATCAGTCAGGCAGGCAGATGAGCGGTTAGGAGCCAGTGGTCCCAGATTGTGAGAGGGATGTCCGACTGCTGGGATCGGACCTAAACCGGCAGTTTGACATCCCCCAAGGGGTCCCCAATTGGAAAGGGTGCAGGCTGGGCTGAAGGAAACTCCTCCCCCCACCCCCCAACCCCTGTGCACAACTTTCATGCACCAGGCCACTAATATATATATATTTCCTCATACAGATTAGTTCATAGAGAGAAATTGCCATGTGTCCCAGGGTGAGTACAGATTCCAAATCAACTCTGTCCTCCCACTCAAGTTTAGAATGAATCCATTTTTTAAAAGAGTCTAAATATCTATCACATTATATTTATTCAATCAGACTGTATTTACTTCATTTTGAAAGACTGAGGTAAAAATAAAACAAGGGGAGATGGTTAGCACATAGGACACTTAAGCAGAGTCTTGGACTATGGCATCTATGCACACACATGTGCATGCCTGCACACATGCACACAAATGTGCACATACACATGCATGCACGTAATTCCACGAGGTGAACACTGCTGGCCTGGTGCCTCTCCTGGAAATAGGGGACCGGAAGAAATTGGTGGCCTTCCAGGAGAGACCAGCGTGAGATATTGCGCTGTGTGGCTCGAGGTGAGGAAAGGTTACCCTGTGATCTTTCCTGTGTAATAGGAGATTAGATTTCCCTTCAAAGCCAGAGCCCGCCACTTACCAGCAGCGAAACAAGAACAATAATTTTGACCCATAAGTAACAAGTGCCATCAATAAGTGGCTTCATGGCTGTGAATTCTATTATTGCTCTCATCATCATCACCATCACGGCAGCGGGCAGCTGGAGTGCTTCCCAACAATCACCCACTTGAGACGCGCAAGCTCAGAGAAGCAGTTCCTCATCAGACGCGTTTTTCTGTCCAATCCTGAGAAGAGAGCCGTCAGGAAAGCCTAAAAGACAGGAGAGGTTGGACAGATTTCAATCACAAGGCCCACTCCCCAGCCTCCAAAACAAAATGGAACAGCTGGCTTCCAGGAAATCACATAAGAAATTGAGCAGTTAATTCAAGAATGCCATGAGATAGCTGACATCTACATACTGTGCTCATCCTGGCTGCTTTGAAGATGCATAGTGATTAGCAGCTGACACTCTTCCGTGAAAGGGCCTGTTAAAGATCAGCAGGAAAAAGAGGGGAGCTGTTTATTCCACGTTTTGTGCAGAGGAAGTTGTAGCAGCTTAGAAAGGAAGAAAGCAGAACACCCAGGGCCCCAGGAGCAATGGCCAATAATCATAACCGACATTGATTACACAACTTAATGCAAATTAAGCATTAATCGTCAGGCTCTGGTATAAGAGCTCTACCTCATTTTACCCAGGTGCAGTCACGAGCCCCATGTGACAGATGGGAACTGAGGCACAGAGAGGTTAAATAAAGTCGCACAATGGGCAAATGTCTAGATTTGAACCTGAATTTGCCACACTTGACCACCAAAGAGTAAGAGGTGACTACCCTCCGCCCCCCATGATTAAAACCTCTGGAATCCTGCCCACCTCTGCGTCAAAGACACCATCGTGTTTATTGCCTACCAGTTATGTGACAAGTAATGTCTTAGTTTGGGGTGGATGCATAGACCCACCCTCGAGTGGGCACTCAGAAAAGTAGCTACAGGAAGCTATGATCCGTGTCGTTCTGGGGGCTTTGTACTGGGAGTAATAGCTGCTGAGACCAGAAGGAGGTACTGCTGACCGAAGACTGGGACGAGAATCCCACACAGAAGGAGCAGCCTGGACGAGTGCCTGACGGCGGGAAAGCAGGCCCTTTAGCAAGATGTCAGAGGTCCATGGGGCAGGAATGCAGGCCCAGGCCCTTATTAGTTTCGTTAGAGGCTTTTGACTTGACCCTGACAACTCATTGACAGGTCTTACAAAGGGAAGGGTCTGGCGGGGCTGGCATGACTCAGTGGTTGAGCTTCGACCTATGAACCAGGAGGTCATGGTTCAATTCCCGGTCAGGGCTCTATCCCCAGCAGGAGGCAGCCAATCAATGAGTCTCTCTAATTGTTAATGTTTCTATCTCTCATTCCCTCTCCCATCCTCTCTGAAATCAATAAAAATATATGTTTTTTAAAGGGAAGGGTCTGGATGAGATTTCAGTTTTAGGTTGTTCTGACAGCAGCATAAAAATGTGCTGGGTTCAGGTCGTTGCATCGACACCACCGACATACATTTATGGAGTGCTTCTTAGGTGCCAGCACCTTGGAGCACTGGGTTCTGTGACACAGGAGACTGCTGGCACCATGCTCTCCTTGGACGCACATCCGGGTGTAGGAAGGAAATGGAGTAAGAGTACGTCTCTACACACACAGAGGCCATGGTCGCCTCCCTTCGGGCAAGAGGCAGCGGTCATGCCGAAACCGGTTTGGCTCAGTGGATAGAGCGTCGGCCTGCGGACTGAAAGGTCCCAGGTTCGATTCCGGTCAAGGGCATGTACCTGGGTTGCGGGCACTTCCCCAGTGGGAAATGTGCAGGAGGCAGCTGATCGATGTTTCTCTCTCATCGATGTTTCTAACTCTCTATCTCTCTCCCTTCCTCTCTGTAAAAAAATCAATAAAATATATTAAAAAAAAAAAAAAAGAGGCAGCGGTCATCGCCCCAATGCTCTTCTAAGTGTCTGTAGTGAAGGATTGAATTTCTTTCCCCAGTTCTTTCCCAGACTGATATGTGGTCCCAACGGGCATGATTAGTGCACCTTCACACCGCATGTGGCCCGCCACTCCAGCCTGACAACGCCCGCGTTGCCCTCTACTCCACTCCACTCCAGGAGACAAGCCTGTTGATGCTGCACATGGACGTTTGGGCGTGTGAGATTGCGATAAAAGTTTTTAAAGCCTTACTCTTAATTACTCACACTGGGGGATGGGGGTGGGGGCGGGGAGGTGGGTTATGAGATAGAAGTCGATCTGGAGGATGGTTTCTTGTTAGAGATATTGATTATAGGAGTACCCGGTGTAATACAAGAGATGTCTGGGCAAATGGGTAAGTGAGCTTGAAATTATTTTAATACTCACCTGAGGATATGTTTCCATTGATTTTGAGAAAGAGAGGAAGGGAGAGAGACAGAGAACATCAATGTGAGAGAGATACATTGATCGATTGCCTCTCCTACACACCCTGACCAGGGAATGAACCCACAACCTAGATATGTGCCCTGACCGGGGATCGAACCTGCACCTTTTGGTGTACGGCCCCAACCCACCAAGCAACCTGGCTAGGGCTCTGGGTTGAATTTTAATCCACAAACTCAGGTGGCAGGACAAAATGCATGGTCATTTCCATGAATTCCTTAACATCGCCTTAAATCTGAATCTGACTCACTGTCCCAGCATCCTGGGTCCACTGGCTCATGGCAAAAGGGAAACGAATAGTGCTGTTCACTGAATCGTGTTTGGGTGCCTTCTGAGTGAGCCTGTGGTGGGGAAGGGACACGGGGGTGGCGAAGACCGAGAAGCAGCAGCCGGAGTCTGAGTACATGCAGCCTGGCGAGCTGGCCCCTGCTGGTGGGAAACTGCATTTTCCCAAGAGGGTGAGTGAGGTTCATGGTCTGAAACCTGAACAGAAACCCTCCTCCCTCGTCTGCAAGGAGCAGAGGCCCCGCTTTCTCCTGCCGGGCAGCCCGCACTGGAGACGTGTCTCAGTGGCCTTCCTTCTGCTCTTGCAGCCAAGTGCTGGGTCAGGGCATGGCTCCAGGGTCGTCTGATGGCCTCAGCCCTGGGGCAGCACCTGGGGGGAATGGGTAGTCCCAGAGAAGCTCTAAGCGGGCACTCCAGAGGCCTTCCTCCCCCAAGAGAACTTCTAACAACGACGGTGCCCGATGAAACAGGCACACACAGTTCGCTGTGGGTGGTGGAGGTGCTGGGAAGAGCGACCAGGCCAAACCACCGGCCGTGTACTTTGAACTGATACTTGCACAGATCGAATTATTTTGTGGAAGCACATTCGCAGTACATTATATTTGCATGTTTAAAAATTCCAGTCAGCTAAACATAGACGTGTTTTCAATATCACCATTTCCATTTCTCTTATTTTTTAAAAAAATAAATAAATAAACAGAACTTCAAATAATGGAAATTGTTTGGCCCTCGCTCTTTGTCTAAGACACTGCTTCTCCCTCACCCATCCATACCTAGGAACCTGTCTATTTCCTTAGTTTAAAAACAGAAAAAGAAAAACTAAAAGCAATGATTTTCCCAGCAGGGGGCAGCAAGAGACAAAGAATATGATGTTCCACTGCCTTCCCCAGCCCCCAGCTTGGTCTGAAATCCTTTTGGGGGATTAGAAACGTTTAAAATGGGAGGAGGGGTGGGGGAGCAGGGATGGAATCCAAACCACAGAACCCTAATTCGTAAAGTTAAGTGGATGCAGAACTCCCTGGAACAAGGCTTACCGAGCACAATAGCCAGACTGCCATTTTCTGGAGCTCTATGGAAGAAGGCAGCCAGTGGCATTTTTAAAGAACTCTGGCTCTCAGTGGTGATCTCCGCAGACTGGGTAATATGAATATGAATAAAATCCTACAACCTGTATTCACACAGTGAACTGGAAACAGGTCTGGCAGGTCGGGAGTACCTGGACCGCTGGGATTGGTGGCACCTAGCACTGGGCATCTTGGGCAGGACTCACCTGACGAGCTGAGAAGAAAACTGGGCTCTGGTCAGAGGGTGGGCGGTAGGCATGGTAGTCTCTCAATGGCCCATGAACCCTTGAGGTGTGTAAAAATGTGAACTCTGATAACAAAAACAAACAAAACACTGGACCTGAAGGAAGCGTGTGAGGGGGGACAGAGGAGGACGTGATTGTGGCGGGAGGGCCCTGCTTGGTGAATGTTTATTTGGGGCGCTGGGCTGTAAATGGTGCAATGAAAGGTTCAGGCAACAGGAGCGTGGGACACATGGGCTTGTGTCCGTTTCAGGGGACTGACACTGGTTTCCCTGAGCTGCCACACAAAGGGCCACCAACGGAGTGCTCACAGCAGTAGAAATTTATCCTCTCCTGGCTCCTGAGCCTGCATGTCCTAAATCAGATGCTGGCAGGGCTACGTTCACTCAGATCTCTAGGGAGGAACCTTTCCCCTCCTCTCCCCACCTGCAGGTGCTCCCACCCACCTGGGAGAGCCTGGGTCTGTAGCCATGGGCGCCAAGCCTACGGCCTTCTCCGTGTGCGGTGAGCTGTCTGAATCTCCCTCTTTGCTCTCCAGTCACTAATCCAGTAGGACCGCTCTAATCCAGTAGGACCTCATTTTAACAGAATTATATCTGCAAGCCCCTATTTCCAAATATGGGCACACTCTGGGTTTCCAGACAGACTTGAATTTGGGGGGTGCACTATTCAACCCAGTACACACCTCAAATAGCAGTCATGTGGAGGCAATCAAGCTAGACAATGCTGCTCTCAGTCCTGGCTCGGCCTCCTCCTGTGTCTCAGTATCCCCAACCCTTGGCGTTCTCATCTGTGAAAATGGCAAAAGAATTCCTAATAAGAGTGTGGTCCTGTCCGAGACGATGTGCTTCCTACAGCTGGTGCACAGCAGAGGGGGAGGCTGGCAGCGCTGAGTGCAGGCTCCGCCCCTTCGCAGCAGCCCCTGGGGACCTCCCGGGTGTCCAGGCATCTCCCCAACTCCTCTGTCCCCAAACTTCCCTCTCAGAAGTTTTGCTTGTGAGATTTCAGCTTGGCATCTGACATATTGATCCTGATGTAGGAGTTGGTGTGTGTCTCCTCCCAGGTGAGATACGTTTAAAGGGGTATCTCCCACACAATCTGGACAACTGTAGCTTATAAAAGACGTGAAGTCAAGTAAACTGATTCCTCCCTCTTTGTTCCTGTTTTCAAAAATAGTTATAGTGCCCTGGCTGACGGGGTTCCGGGTTCCGTGGTTGAGCATCATCTAGTAGTGCACCAAAAGGGGGGGGTGGGCGGGCGGGCAGGAGGCAGCTGATTGATGCTTTGTTCTCTCATCAATATCTCTCTCTCTCTCACTCAAATAATCTTCCATTTTCCTATACCCAGAAATAACAATTCTTAACATTTTATTGTCTATTTTTATATATATGTAAATTTTTGCCACAAAGGGATTATGCTACACAGATTATTTCTTTAATCTTTTTTTATATATCATGAGTATCTTTCCATAACAAGAAATATAGTTCTATACTAATATTTAATGGCTAGATAGTATTCTATTGCAAACCATAATTTCATTAGTCATTTCTCTAATGATGGCATTTAGGTTTATTTCATTTCTTCCTCTTTATTTTTTTGTGGAAACTTTTCCAGAGGACCATTCTGAAAAGTTTTACCACTTGTACTATCAACCTTATAAAAAAATCACTCCCCACCCTAACCGGTTTGGCTCAGCGGATAGAGCAGCAGCCTGCGGACTCAAGGGTCCCAGGTTCGATTCTGGTCAAGGGCATGTACCTTGGTTGCAGGCACATCCCCAGTAGGGGGTGTGCAGGAGGCAGCTGATCGATGTTTCTCTCTCATCAATGTTTCTAACACTCTATCCCTCTCCCCTCCTCTCTGTAAAAAAATCAATAAAATATTTTTTTTAAAAAAATCACTTCCCCATATCCTGCAGAAATTTGGGAAGTATCAAATCTTTTCCTGATAGACCTTTAAAAAGAACTTCAATAAACTTATTTGAATTTCAAAAAAAATCAATGAAAATATTTTTTAAATGGTTTTAGCTATTGTAGATTTTTTTGCTTTTCCATATAAATTTTAGAATAATGTTGCTGGAATTTTGACAGGAATTGCATTAAATCTGAACGTTAACTGGGGAGGATTGACATATGTGAGTCTTACAATCTGTGATACTACATAGCTCCATTTATCTTTGATTTCTTTCATCAACATTCTATAGTTTTCAGCATACAAGTCATGGACATGTTTTGTCTGATTTATACCTATTTCTCCCTTTCTATCTCTTTCTCCTTAATTATAGATGTTGTATTTTTAATTTTAGTGTACATATTCTATGTTCTATGAATTTTATTTCCTAGTATTTTGTTGGTAATTATTCAGATCTATATGTTAATGAGAAATAGTGGTCCATAGCTTTCTTTTTATGCATTTGTTAGGTTTTGGTATCAGAGTAATACTAGCTTCAGAAAATGAATTGGAAGTATTCCTTCCTCTTCTATTTACCAGAGGAGATTGTATAGAATTGGTGTTAATTTTTTTTTTTCATGGTTGATAGAATCCTTGAGTGAAACCATTTGTGCCTGGATATTTCTTTTGGGGGGAATTTTAAAATTACAAGTTACATTTCTTTAAGTTATAGAGCTATTCAAATTTCCTATTTTTTATATTGGGTGAGTTATGGTGGTTTGTGTTTTTTAAGAAATTGGTCAGCTTTATCTAAGTTTATTCAACCTAATATCAACATAACATCAAATTTGTTATCAACAAACATCAGATTTATATGTGTAGAGATATTCAGAGTATTCCCTTTTGATCCTTTTGATGTCTGCAGAGTTGGTAGTGATCATCTCTGTTTCATTCCTGATTTGGGAATTTGTGCCTCTGTGTCTTTTTTCTTTGTCTGCCTTGCTAAAGATTTGTCCATTTTATTGATCTTTATAAAATTCAGGTCTTTCTCATTAATTTTTTCTATTGTTTTTCAATTTCAGTGATTACTGTTCTTATCTTTATTATTTTCTTCCTTCTACTTGCTGCAGGTTTAGTTTGCTCTCCTCTTCCTAGGATCTTGAAATGGTGCTTGTATTATTTTATTCGACTCTTCTTCTCTAATGTATGCATTTAGTGCTATAAATTTCCCTCTGAGCACTGCTTATCTGTGTTCCACAATTTTTTTTCCAGTTTTATTGAAGTGCAACTGAAAAATGAAGATTGTATTTATCTAATGTGCAAAACTTGATGTTTTGATGTATGCATACATTGTGAAACCATCACCACCATCAAGGTACTTAGCATATCTGCATCACCTCCCATCATTACCATTTCTATTCTCTCTCTCTCTTTTTTTTTTTTTTTGGTTATGAAAACAGATAAGATCTGCCCTCTTAACAACTTTCAGTACAGTGTTGTTAACTAAAATCACATTCCTGCCCATTCGCTAGATCTCCAGAACTTACTCGTTTTGCATAACTGAAACTGTCCCGAAAATTTTGATATGTCTTATTGTCATTTTGTTCAGATCAAAAAAAATTTTTAATTCTCTTGAGGCTTCCTCTTTGATCCCTGGATTATCTAGAAGTGTGTGGTTCCCAAATGTTTGGAGATTTTTCCTGTTTGTTTGTTTTTTTTTCGTATAGTTTGATTTCTTTGTGGTCAGAGAACATACTCTGTATGGTTTCAATTGTTTAAACTTATACAGGTTTCTTTTCCGGAAGATGGTCTATCTTGGTACATATTCTATGGGCACTTGAAAAGAATGGACATTCTGCTATTGTTGGGTGGAGTTTCCTATAAAATTCAATTAGGCCATGTTGAATTAGATCATGTTGCATGTTGTTGAGTTCTATATCTTTGCTGATTTTATTCTATCCTGTCAATTTTTGAGAGAGCATCGAAGTCACTATCATTGTGAGTTTGTCTATTTCTCATTTTAGTTCATCAGTTTGCTTTACATATTTGGTACCTCTGTTGCATGCACATTTAGGATAACTGTGTGTTCTTGGTGGACTGGCCGTTATCATTCTGGATGTTCCTCTGCCTCTGGTAATTTTCTTTGCTCTAAAGTCTACTTTATCTGACATTAAAGCATCCACACCCACTTTCCTTTGATTAATGTTTTCATGATGTAACTTTTTCCATTCTTTGTTCTCCACTGGCCTATCTCATCATATTTGAAGCAAATTCGTTATAGCGAGCATGTAATTGAGTACTGTTACTTAACCCACTCTGCCAGCCTCTGCCTTCTAATTAGGGTGTTCCGGTGATTTCCATTTACTGTCATTATTGATGTTACTGCATAAAAGAGCCATTTAATTTTTGTTTTGTCATCTCTGTTTTTCATTTCTCTCTTTTCTTTTTCCTTCCTCTCTGTGAATTACTTGAACATTTCGTAGCATTCGTTTTGATTTATTTACAGTATTTCTGATTGTATCTTAATAAAGGTTTATTAGTGATAGCTCTAACCATCACTTTATATGTATTTATAACAACACAATCTACTGGTGTTGCCATTTTACCTGTTTGAATAAAACGTAGGAAACCTGCCTTCCTTGTGTCCCCTTCCCCTTTCTCGTTTATAACGCGGCCATTGTAAACATCCCCTCTGCTTCCATTTAGAACCACAGCAGACAGGGTCCTTCGTGCTTCCGCCATCCAAGTCCTTCAAGTCCTTTTCCAGCCCGCCCTCTTTTTTCTGTCTTCCTGGGACTCTGCTGCCATGAGCGATACACCCGTTGTTACATCCGGACCACCTTTAGTCTGAGAACGTCATCCTGAGGGATTGCAGGGATGCAGTTTCCCATTTTCCTTCCAGGCCGCGCTGGGTACTGCCCTGGCATGTACGCAAACGAAATCCACGCTGTTGTGCATCGCTCCTCTCACAATGCAGCGACCTTCCCACAGCGCCCTCGTCTCTCCCTTATTAGAGGCAGGCTGGGGCTGCACAGCATTTAATGGCCTTTTTATCTCCTAAGGAAGATTTTATAAAGGAGATGTAAACAAGGCAAAATGGCATTTGGAATAATGGAAATATTTGTTAGAGAAAAAGATAAAAGCGGTAAAAAAAAAAAAAAAAAATTAACTATAATGCTATTTTAAAAGGCTGGCTCTAGCCCTAGCTGGTTTGGCTCAGTGGATAGAGTGCTGGGCTGCAGACTGAAGGGTCCAGGTTCAATTCTGGTCAAGGGCACATGCCTGGGTAATGGGCTCAATGCCCAGTAGGGGACATGCAGGAGGCAGCCAATCAATGCTTCTCTCTCATCATTGATGTTTCTTTCTCTCTCCTTCTCCCTTCCTCTCTGAACTCAATAAAAAAATATTTTTTAAAAAGGCTGGCTCTAAACAGAATGCCCCCTCAAAGAGGCTTAAAGAGAAATAAATGGTTCTCAAAAGTCCTACAGCAGCCTTCGCAACAGAGAGATTTCCACTTGGTTCACCGCTAGGGAAGTAGTTTGAGTCTCCACCATTGAAGGCCGGTGCTTGCAGCTAAACAGTTTATCCATGTTTACAACGATGACCAAGCCCATCACTTGTGTACCGTCTGGTCCCCTCCTCTGTGGTCTCACGCCTTGGCTGCCCAGCCAGCCTATATCCTGCCTGATTGACACATGCAGCCTAATGTCAGAACAGCACCCCCTGCTTCCCACCAGGTCCGCGAGTCATAGGAGGACTTACACCTGCTATTTCCTGGAAATAAACCACGATGACGGGGCTGAGGGAGAGGGCCATGGACTAGTGGCCGAGCCAATAATGCCTGGTGCCCAGGCACGGCAGGACGTGTTAAGATTCCGAAACAACCTTCAGTGAGCTTCCAGGAAGAAATGGTGTGATTCCAACAGGCGGGAACATAGTGATAGAGACTGGGCACCATCTGGAAAGTTTGTCTATGGCTTGGGCTCAGCTCCTTGATGGGAGGAGGTGATAATAGCAGTGACTCCTCCGGACCCATGACCCCAGTATCCCTGCCTGAGTGCTGGGCTCTGAACCCCTGCTCTTCCCATCCCACAGGACCTGAACTGCTGTCTTTATTTGAGGAAACCTCCCACCACCCAGCACCCCTTGTAGGAGGTCTTCTCACCTCGCCTTTCAATGAGTATGCAAATAAATCTGGATTTCAACACCAGCCACTACCCTGCTCTACGGCAGCGCACTTCTGTTATGCTCTCAAGCCTCCGTTTCCTGATCTAAAAAATGAGCATATTAGTAGCACATCCTTCTCAGCACCACTTATGTGCATTCAATGAGCCTTAGCACTGAACCTGTCACACAGTGAGTGCTGCTGGGATGGCGAAGAAGAAGTAGAAGAAGGAGGAGAAGGAGGAGGAGGAGGGGGGGGGGGGGAAGGAGAAGAAGAAGGAGGAGAAGAAGAAGAAGAAGGAGAAGAAGAAGAAATTGACTTGCCCACCTGGCTTACATTTCACCCTGCTTGGTCATCAAGCAGACTGATTGTCTCCTGCGGTCTACAAAAAGATAAAATGAGTCTCCATTTGCTTTTGTAGTTTAGACATTGGATGTGAATGCATTCCTTAAGCATTTCATGTGCTTAGCAATGACCTAAGACGTTCCTAAGGGAAGATGGCTCTTCTCTGCATATAAGAATCCCAGGGTCTATTAAACACCCATCTCTGGTTTTCTAGTCACACTAGGACGTGTGAGATGCAACGCTCACGAGGAGGGAAAAGGAAACGCTCTATTCCAATATGAGAGCTCACATACCCAGAGCAAAATAGTTTTCCTTCAGAAAATTCTAATCAAGGCAGCCTCGGTGTTAATTTCTCCCACACATGCCACCCACAGGGCTGCCTCTAACGAGTGCCTTTTCATCCTTTCCAGGAGCTGCTGCATCCACCCATTGTCTAGCGTCTCACACTAAGGACATGTCTGCAGGGTTCATAGCAAGGCATCCTCCCCAAGCTACGCTCTGGTTCTCCAAAGTAGAAGGGCTTCCGCAACTGACAAGATGTTATTTATCAGAGGCCACAAACACACCAGAAATTCTACTCCTAAGAAAAGATTCTTGAGGAAAGATTCATCAGAAGGCAAAATGCATATGCAAGAAGGTAGTAAAAATATGAGTAGTGAACTCATTGTGCACTATGTGGGCATAATTTAGTCATTTATAAAATACTAGAGGCCCGATGCATGAATTCGTGCATGGGTGGGGTCCGGCCGCCCCGCCCTGATGGCCCAGGGGGAGGGGCTGTGGGCAGTTGGCCGGCCAGCTCCACCCCCTGGTCGAACTCCTGGTTGAACTCCCGGTCAAGGGGACAATTTGCATATTAGCCTTTTACTATGTAGGATTGTACAGACATTGAAAATTTTAAATCCACAGCCTCTGGAAACAGAGAAAATGTTTTTGATGTAATGTTAGGCGAAATGGCAGAATAGAAAATAGATGTTGCTTTGTGGTTGCAAGCGTATAAAATGCATGTGTGGATGAGCCTGGGTAGATACATAATGGGCAAAATGAAACATTACTTGAAGGTGCTGGAAATAGAATTCGTCTTCTCAAATGTTAGTTGATGCTGTTGCTATGACAACTTTTCAACAAAAAACGTTTAAAATAATTAAGTCAACCAAAGGCACCAAAGACGTGGACTCCCTAAGGCAGAGCGAAATGATACGCTGCTTACAAGAGAAAATTCCTGTTCTGTTGCTTAGGCACCCGCGACAGCTCACCTGCTGACATTCGTCTCCTGGCGGAGGCAGGGAGCTTCTGCTGCCTGGTAAATCCTCCACATGCGACTCTCAGACATCAAAGCCCCCACACCTACCCAGTCAGAGCTAGAAACGCGTGCAGCCTCCACCCGGAGTTTTACAGTGATTGATTTCCTGTCCAGAGAAAGTGTGTGAAAGTAAAGGCTTGACTCATATGCCTTTACCTATAAGAACCACATGGCCCATGCTTTTGAATAATTAGTCCTGTAAGCCAGGCTGGGCTTGTAAATACATACATGTTTCCTGCCCTATAGGAATCCATTCATTCATTCATTCATTCATTCACTTACAGGCCTTTATGCAACATCTCCCATGTGCCCATCCCTTGCTCGGCATGAAGAATGAAAATGCCTAAGAACTCATCTTATCAAAGAGCTCATCATCTAAGTAGGAAAGACAGACCCATCTTCAATTTTCTATGGTCTTGCCATCATCATCTGTGGCAGGGAGGGAGGAATTCCTACCTCACACTTGGAGACAGGATTTAGGGAGGTGCCACACAAAGAAGCGCCCAGGAAATAAGTAGCGCTCAGAAAAATGTTCATTTCCTTCCTATTAGCATTGCATGTTTGACTGACTTTGTCACCATGAAGTCAGAAGAGAGCTCCTGGGGTTTTGCTGATGAGAGGCAGGGGGATGGGGGGATGTCTCCGGGAGGAAGGGAAGGTGAGAAGGGGCAGGACCAGTCCAGAGGAAAGGAACTGGGGGCACAGACATGGAGAGCTGGGGCCGCGCCAGAGTATCCCTAGCACACTTGACTTGTTTTTCAAAATTAGGTTACATGATTGTCAACACTCTGTGGAAATGAACGAAGACCAAATGAGAACAAGCAAAGGCTAAGCAGTCGGAGCTCACGATAGAAAGGGTGTCAGCACTTCCCTCTGGCGGAGACGCAGCAGGCAGAGGAGTGGGAGAAAGGGGTGCTCCAGGGGCACCCCATTCGAGGCTGCAGGCGTGGGGAGCTGCAGACGGGCTGACTAGAAGTGGGGCGTCCCATGTAATTGTGTGGGGGTGCACATTTGGCTTTCTCTGCTGGGTCCTACGTTGGAAGTGGGGACAAAAATGAGGGAAGCTGTCAGCTGTTAATCAAGTCCTGGCCATTTGGGGCGGATGTTACAGAGGTTATTGTGTAGCTTCCTGGACGGTCACTAGAGATAACCCTCTGGCTTCCTCCAAGTCTGTCTTAGAGCAGGCTGGCTCCCTGGCTGGTTATTCTAGGTAATGAGGGCAGGTTGCTGCGGGCTGCGGGTCCGATTTCTATGTCAGTATCTGCTCTGATATTGTTTATCTGTATATTCAGTCTCTCATTTGAAATTAAATGTCCCAATTCCCCCATCTCCCTTAGACTAAAAATCTCTCTCTCTCTCTCTCTCTCTCTCTCTCTCTCTCTCTCTCTCTCTCTCTCCCTCCTCTGGGATTCACCTGAGGGCTGGCTTGTGTCCAAAGGACTAATTCTGAAGGCGTGGAAGATGCCCCCACCCCACCCCAGGCCCCAGGCACAGTGTGTCACAGACGTCCTGCCGGTCTCGGAAGCCCGGGCCCTTCCCTCTGGCCGTGCCTGGCCCTGGCCTGGGCACCTGCCCATGTTCTGACCACAGGCACATTCTGGCTTTTCCTGCCTCACCCCCAGAGCCAGAACTCAGTTCACTCTTGGGAAACAGGATTAGAATTGGCAGCAACTCTAACTATGATTCTGCAAAAGACAGATTTTCCCCACAGATGGGTATTTCTTATATTTCCCTCTATCCTAAAAAAAAAAAAAAAAAAAAAAAAAAAGCAAAATTACAACTTTTCCCCCAACCAAAAGCCCTCCTGTGAAAAGTTTGAATAATAGAGCTCAGACCTGCTGTTACTCTACTGATCTGACTTTGTTCAGGGAGAGAAGTTAGAGAACGAGGAGCGATGGGAAGTTCATATGCCATTTGCGCTCTCTCTCTCTCTCTCTCTCTCTCTCTCTCTCTGAAAATCAGATGTCTCCATCACACTCTTGGCAAATGCTGAACTGCAATCAGTTCTTGGATGAATTCTCTGACAGGTGCTCACAGGGATGATATTCCTGGCTGCTGATTAAAGAAGGATCCATATGTTTTAGGTGCCAGATGTGTAGGCAGCAAAGTCAAAAGTTAGTTGGGAGAATGTAGGAAGAGCCTGACTGATATTTTCCCCAGATGGACTGCAAGGGCATCTGCAAGTGAGTGAAGTGTTATTTTTTTTTTTTTTAGGAATTTGCCCAAAAAGTATGAAAGAGGTCATTCTGGTAAAAAACAAAAAGAAGAAGAAGAAGATGATGATGAAGGAGGAGGAGGAGGAGGAGGAGGGAGAAGGGGAAAAAGAAGAAGAAAAAGGGGCATTCAAAAATCATTTTTAATCTGCTTGGAGCTCAATCAGAGCTCTTAAAAAGCTAACTTATTTTAAAAAGGTAACTTTTCCTTAAGAAAATGAATGTAACTGAATGCCTGCTAGGCTAGCTTTCAATTTACTGCGGGAGATGACATTTCAAAGGTGACCGCAGTATAATGTAGAACATAACTATTGTGTGTTGCTGCTCCTCATGACACTGCTGTGAGCCGGGATCTGGCTGTTGGCTAAGGGAATAAGGTACTTTGGCTCAAAAGGGATCTGTCCTCAAATTGCACATTGCCCTACTCTCGGCGAAACACTATGCTTAATTCTCCGGTAGATGATAAAAGAAGGTGACATCTGTCCAAAGCAGTAGTTCTCAACCAGTCCATTCTGCCTCCCGGGGACACGTGGCAATGTCTAAGGAGGCATTTTCACTCATTACAATTTGGCAGGTGCTACTGGCATCTAGTGGGATGAGGTCAGGGGTGCTGCTGAATATCCTCCAATAGGACGGTCTCCCCAACAAAGAAGGAGGTGGCCCCAAAGTCAGTAGCCCTGGTCTTGAGCTAGCTGTCTGCTCCGTTCACTGAGGAAGCTCTGGGATGTACTGGCTAGAAGGGGGAGGCAAAGTTCTAGGAAAAAGTGGGTTATGGACGAACAATTGCTCCCATCCTCCTCCTCCTCCTCACTGTCACCTCACCTTTCACGTGGCCTCCTGGGGTGCTCCACGTAGCAGCCAGTCACTTTCTAGGCAACGCATGCCTGGTGATCTGTTCCTTTCCCTCTGGACACTTCTTAACTATCCTTCAGGATCTTATTCAAATGCTAGACACCTGCTTTGTGACACCCCTGACCCCTCCTCCTGGCCCACCCTACCCTCGAAGCAGAGAAAGCCCCCCCTCCCCCGAGCTCCCACTGTGGCACTCATCACTTGTACTGTGATTGTTTCTTTGCATTTTAGAGAACACGGAGCTCCTGAAAATTAGTCCCTGAAACCAGCATCATGTCTAGCACTTAGTAGGTGAGCAATAATTCTCTGCCAAATTCTCCTTTTAAAACGATCCTCAAATACTTACTATGCCTTTCCTACAGGCAAGTTCAAATTTCACAAAAAGAAACAGTTTTTGTTGTGTCTCAGGGAGAACATGTGTTGTCTGGGTTGTATGGAAATCGCCCAGCACAATGCCTGACATGTAGATTTTATTAAATAAATGTATGTAGGTGTGAAGGTATCACACTCCATAGCTATTATAAAGACTAATGACTGCCACTGAGCAAAATGTAATGGCCTAATTCTTATTGTTGCCTCTCACCTCCATTCAGACCCCGTACATGTGTAGCCAGGAGACCAGAGGTACCACCAGACCCATGCTTCCCTTTATCATATAGGGGTGCAGCGAAGGGCCTGCTGACTTAAGGGCTGCCTTGTCCAATCTCCTTGAATCTAACTGTGTACAGAACTGGTCTCACCAATGGAATGGGCGCAGATGCGATGTGTGTGCTGCAGGCTTGAAGCTTTTAAGACGCAGGCATGCCTGGTGGGAAGATGAACTGGCACAGCCACTAGGGAAAATAGTATGGAGGGTCCTCAAACAGTTCAAACTAGAGCGACCATAAGACCTAGCAATCCCTCTCCTGGATATCTACCTGAAAGTTTTGAAAACACTTATCCGTAAAGATATGTGCACCTCTATGTTCACTGCAGCATTATTCACGGCGGCCAAGACGTGGAGACACCTGAAGTGTCCTTCAATAGAGGACTGGAAAAAGGTGTGGTACATGTATACAAGGAAATGCTACTCAGCCCTAAGAAGAGACGGAATGCTGCCATTTGCGACAACATGGATGGACCTTGAGAACATTATGCTAAGTGAAATAAGTCAGACAGAAAAGGCTAAGAGCCAGATGATTTCACTCCTGTGTGGGATATAAAACATAAAGCAGCAAACAAGAAAACAAAGAAGCTCATAGACACAGGCAACAGTGTGGGAGAGGGGGGAGGTAGTAAAGGGGGTCAAATGCTAGTACATGGTGATAGATGGAGACTAGACTTGGGGTGGTGAGCACACAATACAATATACAGATGATGTGTTATATAATTACTTGTACACTTGAAACGTATATAATGTTATTAACCAACGTCACCCCAATAACTTTAATTTTTAAGAGAAAAGAAATAAAAGAAGCAGCAGCAGCAGGCATGCCTCCTCCACACTCCTTTCCTCTTCTCTGGCCAGGCGCAGATGCCAGTGAAGCCCGGCCATGGCGAAACCACAGAAAGGAAAGCCTGGGTCCCCGAGTCGCCGCAGTCAGGGAGCCGCCACCGGGAGCCTTGGACTCCGACACTAGTGTGACATAAACTCTGATTACCTAGTACATGCTTTAGGATCAATTTGTTACAGCAGTTTAGCCTACCGGCATAACACATCATGTTTTTATAATGGAAACAAATGAAGCTGAAAGACGGAACATAATGGTTACCTCCTCTCCCACCAATGATGGAATTAAAATGACACTAGAGAGCCCTGGCCTGTACTTTTCAGTGGTTAGAGCGTTGGCCCAAGGATCGAAGGGTCGCAGATTCAATTCCTGGTCAAGGTCATGTACTTCGGTTGCAGGTTTGATCCCCAGCCCCAGTCAGGGCACAAGTGGGAAGCAGCAAGTCTCTCTTTCTCTCTCTCTCTCTCTCTCTCTCTCTCTCTCTCTCTCTCTCTCTCTCTCTGTCTCTCTCCCTTCCCATTTCCCTCCCTTCCACTCTCTCCATAAATCCATGGAAAATATATCCTCAGGTGAGGATAAAATAAATAAGTAAAATGACACCAGGGAATAACAGCCAGGACAGGAGGGGGCCCACCAGAGTAGGAGAGATTAGCAAGTTCCCAGGAGATAGGAAGCAGATGGAAGAATGTGAGGGATGAAGCAGAGTGTCCTCAAAATGGATTCCGCCCGCTACAGTCCCAAGGACACCTCAGCCTTGGAGACGGCATCGGTGCAGGGGAGGGCAGCGGTGAGCGGTGAGGTTGAAAATAAAAGTATCATTTAATGGTCAGACTATGGAACAAAATGCCTAGTGACACGCCCCTCCCTCCCCCCTGAATTCTGTGCTCAGAACTGCCAGCAGCCGGCATTTAGCTCCCAACCCTGACAACTGTAAAGAGGGTTCTCTTCTTCTCCAACAAGGCCCACAAGCTACCTAGAAATACACAGGGCAGCCACTGGGAGTGCCGATGTCTCAGATGAATCCCTATGCATCCTGATGTTTGGGGGGGGGGGGGGGGGGAGGGCGGGAGGGGGAGAGGACCCTGGGTGAGAAATAGCTCACTTCTCACACTGAAGTGAAACTGGTAGCCAGCAAGCTCTGCTCCCATAGACACAGCTCCGAGCCCTCCTGTGTGTCCCCTTTCATCTGATTGTAAGTACGTAACCAAGAGCTTCAGAAATGAAAGAAACTGAAATGTCAGAGAAAGGCTAGAATAAGCAAACTCCCTGGGAAACCGAGAAATTCGGAGAACTAAACAGACCCTTCTGGCCAATACTTTCAATGCTGTGGTCAGAAATGTTAGGGAAGACATAGCACACATGCCCCAGCC